>NC_091032.1:4700000-7100000 GCF_041296385.1 Aphelocoma coerulescens
CTTTCTTCTTTTCTCTCTTTCTCTCTTTTCCTGCTTTTGGCCTGGAAACATTGTCCAGGCAGAATTTGAGGAGGTTGGCTCCCAGCCCAGGATTTCTGTCTGGTGCCCTGGTCTGAACAGGAAATCCCAGTCAGAGCCTGTGGCGCATGTGCGGCTCAGTCCCGAGCATTCCGTGCCTTATCCCTGACGGAAGTGTCCCGTGTGTGCTGCAGTGGCTTTGGGGTGCTCAGGAGCCTGGGGTGGCTCTGAGAGAGGCTCAGCTCCATCCATGGTGCAGCACATGTGCAGCAGAGCAGCTTCTCCCTGGCAGCTGCCCTGAGCAGTGCGTGGGGATTGGAGATTGCAAACGGAAATACAACAGTCCTGGTAATGATCGTTCTTTCTAATTTACACAGCCCCTCTGTAGGTCTGTGCATCAACAGTAACGTCTAAGTTAGAGCTTCCTCCTGACTTGAACAGCTCTTAAGAACTGGTTGATTGGAGAATACTGACAAGAGATTTCTTAATCTTCTGTCTTCTGGTTCAAAACCACTCCATACCTCTTAAAGATTAAATTTGGTCACTTTGATGAACATGTGTTGGACAGCAGTAACCAGTGATTTTTATGTCAGAAATGCAAGGGTCTATGCCAAATCAATCAGCACTCCCTTTTTCCCTAATAGTTGCATCTGCTGATGATTTATTTACTTAGGAAAAAGAACAACTGATAATGAGTGAGTGTGTCTGTGATCTCAGGTTGCCCTTCCCCTGAAAATCAGAGGTGTGGGGGCCTTTGGCTCTTGCTGGAGGAGCTGCTGTTGGCAGAGCTCTCAAGCAAAACATGCTAAGCCACGTCTGTACATAAGAAAGTGGAGTTATTAGGCAGCCATATGCTGTAAGGAAGAAGCATCCTGCATTTCCATCTCCTAATCCACTTGTCTTTTTAGTACATGTATGCACAAAACATTATTATAGCACTTTTTAATAAATGGAATAATAGTAGACTTAGTGTTACATACAGGAGATTATCATCTTCAGTGATTGTGTGTGCACAGCTTGTGTTATCAGAAGATTAAATGAATCTTAAGGAGACGCTGCTTCACAGTGAGATTTGATTTTCCCCTGCACGAATGCTTCTTAAATTATTGAGCCGTTGCAGCGCAGACAACACTTGGCAGGTGTGAAAGCCAACGGGAGGAAAGTTGTGAGCAGGCTTTACCTGTCTTGTCAAATGGCTCACCTTGGCTGAGTGGAGAGGGTCCTATCGCTGGCAACACATGGGGTGAATTATGGGCAGATTAAGAGCTTCCTCCTTGGCTTAAGGCAGCGCAGCTCCGGCGTCGGCGCAGCCTCGCCTCGCCCAAGGACTGCTGCTCCCACCTCCTCCCTGCGGATTCATCTCCTCCACAAACCTTGGCACGGGGGACCATGAAAACTATCACCTTAAGTAAATCCTCATAAGCTATTCATGTTCCTCGACAACTTTGCTCATGCTGTTTGATTCACAATCCTCTGCCTCTTCAGTTCTCTCACATATTAACGAGTTTGATCACTGCTCCATATAAATGAGGCGTAATCTGAAGCTGTCAGACCTAAACTGTCTTGAACATACACTAAGTGAATATATTCAAATTTCTCTTTAAAGCTAGGAATATTTATAATAAAACTTGTCAGAGCTTTGGTTAACAGTTTACACTGGAAGTATTTTTGGTTGTGAAATACAAAAACAAGTCCAAAAATTACTTTTTTGAGCTGATATTATTATATTTGCCTTGCATATGGAAAACTTGTGTTGTGATTTCAACAACAAATGAGAAAACCGTCAAACTTTTATGAAAATTAATTAAGCTCAAACTTCTATGAAAATTAATTAAGCTGAAACTCCTGTGAAAATTAATTAAGCTCAAATGAAAAAGCGTTAAAACACTTCACAAATTTATACTAATGTGACTTGTAACAATCACAATAAAAGAGCAACGGGCGCTGTTAGCAGTGCTTTTAATTTGGGTTGTGCTGCCTCTTCTGTCACAGCCTGAAACTGGATATCTATCGAAGTGCAAACACTGGACTCATTTATTTTTTTATCCCGTGATGTTCCCAGTGAAGAATGCTGCGTAAAAATGTCTCCTGGCTCTCGGGAGAGGCGGCCTCTCCTCTTTTCCCTTTGAATGCTCTTTGGTTTTACCTCTCCCTCAGACTGCATCTGTCTGGGCTCTTATATCCTGTCTGATACAAGGCTGCATCCTCGCCTGGCAGAGGCCAGCACAGAGGGAGCTTCAGTGTCCTCTGGGTTTTTCTTTGTGTAACTGTAATACAAGTCTATAAAATTTAGAATTTTCACCTTTGTGTGAAAGAAGCCCAGAAATAAACAATATGTGATTGTTATGGGACTTAAAAAATGGAATTCCTGACATCAAAGATGCAAGACAGGCTGGCTTTAAAAGGAGCTGACAAAAGCAACCATAGTAGGAGTAAATTATGTCTTTTTTTAGCTACTAGATAATACTTTGGAACTGAATGAAGGCTGCAGCTTATGAACCTCATTTCCCTCCTTAGCCACATCGAATGCAGAGGACGAGTAGATCTCACCCGTGTGTGTTGCTCAGTTAAAATTGAAACCCAAACAAGGTGTTGTGGGTCTCCTGTGAGGAGTTTCTATGATGTCCCAGCTCTCAGGTGATAGGGAGAGAGATCTGGCTGCCTTGAGCATCCTTGAATTTTGGCCTCAAGTCTAATGGCAAAAGCGACACAGTTTAGCCCCTAAATTCGAAACATTATCTTACCCAGTCAGAAAACATTCTCTGTGTCTAGTGCCGTGTCCAAGGCAAAGCAGACACTTGAATTTAAGTCGAATCAAATGTGGGGAAGGTTTCCTCGGCAGCCTTGATGTGAACAGGAAATTGATCCTCCAGCGCAAGGCCGGAGTGCCAGGAGCTCATTCTTCACTGAGATAATCAGGCACAAAACGCTGCAAGTTAATCAGTTCACTTTCAGTTTGGTATTTACATTCACTTCAGCTTTAAACAAGCATTTAATTAGTTCTGAAAGTGTATTTGAAAGCCTTCGTGTTGGACCTCGTAGATAATGAATGGTGCCTGTGAATTTTGTTTTGTTACTGGAAAGTGAAACCAGATGCAGCTTCACCATCCAAGTTCAGCCTCTGGCTGGCTGGACGCCGTGGGAGATAGGAGTTTTTATCATTTGGGGAGTATTTTGTGTGCTGCACTGAAGCTGGTCATTGTGTTAGGGAAGAATGTTGATTCCACACAATATTTAAGTTGTTGGAACAACATTCAGACATATAAAGCAGCGGAATTGGACTCCTCTGTTCAAAAACAGCCAAAAAAAAGGGGATTAGTCTGTGGTTAATGTAATAACTCCCAAAGTTGCCATTACAATTCACCTATATTCATTTCCTTATTAATTACGTGGTTGTGCTATTTAAGCTTCCTTTCTGTCCTTTGGGACTAAATTCTTGTCCTGGGTGAGAAACCAAGCTCCCTTTTGTGTTGGGAATCATCATGTGATGTGAGGCAGGGATTATGCCCAGCCATTCCTGAGTCATTAAATGGGATTCGCCAGTGAATTGTCTCCCACTCCGTGGGTTCCCTGAGGGGCCCCTGGACCTGACCTGATCCTGCTGCTGCTGCAACTTGGTTTTTGCACTTGCTCAAGGTTTGGGTGGTGTTGAAAAACTCCTGGAAGCTGTTTGTTGTGTGATGACTCTATAAAGAATATCTATTTTAGATTTACTTAAAGCAGCCCTGTGTCCTCTCTTGCTGCTTTTGCCCCTTGGGACAGTCTGTTAAGGATCCTCCCGAGGGGATGCAAAGGAAAAATCCTACTATGTTTGTGATGCTTTTAATCCCCAGCCTGTCTATAGACTGAAATAAATAGAGCATTCACCTTTCTGCTCGTGGATTCCTTTCAAATACAATTTCAGCGTCACCTGTGGCATCCCGATTCATCAAGATCTGTTCTAAGCACTTCTGAATCTTATTGACCACTTGTTTTACAGGATGATAAATCCCTGTTCTCCCAGAGCAAATAGATTTAATAGAGCAGATTTTTTTTCTCCTTGATTTATGTTTGCCATGACCAGAAAGCAGGATTTCAGCATCCAGCAGATGCTGCTCCACAATTACAGAGTCACAAGCAGGCAGTGTCTGTTTTGCTGCTGAATGACAAATATTGTGAGAGGACTTGGTGACAGTTTATATGTTCATATAGAACCAAAGCACGTGGTGCAATTGTTGCTTCAAGATTAAACTTTCTTGAAACCTATTTTTGAATTTAGGGGATGCCTCTGAGACAGGAGCTCAGTAACTTACTGATGAGGGAATGAAAAGAGACAAAAAGAGTGTATTAAAAGCAAAAGGAGTGTATTAGACTTGAGAACAAAGATGAGATGTTTTTAATGTGTGTATTCTTTAAAAGGTGGAAGTAGTCTGTATTGTACAGGCTTTGGAAGATGACTGTGGACATTTGAAAATTATTTTTATCTCTCCTTTTGTAACGTCATAAGGGCATAAAACCAATCCTAATTGCATTTTTACAAGCCACAGTGTTAGTGCCCAAGAGCTGAAGAAATGGAAGACTGATGTGCTAAATTGTGCCTGTATTGTACAATTAGATGGACTGGAATAACCAAAATCAGGGTTTGGCTGAGGGGATTGGTCCATGGTGACAGCCCCATGCTTGTACACAGTCACAATAAACAAGAGTCTGAGTTGCAGGAATTAGTGATGATGAGGCCCCCACGATTTATTGATCAGGAGATTAAATACAAACTGGTTCCTGCAGCTGCAGCTTGCTCTTGTCACTGTGGGTTTGTGTGGCGTGGGAGGGGTGCCTTGCACTGGGATATTTATGGGGTATCTGGGCCTGTCACTTCTCAAACCTTTGGGAGTCAGAGCCAGGGCATATAGTCCAGAACAGTTGTGTGTATTTATTGTCATCCTTACATTAGAGCAAGACTTGTCTTAATAATGAAATCCTACAAGAGCAATATCTCTCTTGAAAACCATATGTCAGTAGAGCTTTAAAATTGCTCAAATATGAAGAGGACGTTGAACAAAATAGATGGATTCTGCCAGCCTAAGGAATAGGAATTGACATTTTTCAGAACAGATGTCATTGATAATTTATAGATGGCTTTAAAAATTAAACTTTATCTAGAAGCTGGCTTAAAAATGAAGTGTTGTCAATGTTCTGAGTGCATTGGGTACATTAAGCAGAAACATCCGTGTCACTCAGTGATATTTAAATACTGCAGAAGTCAGGAGCAGCCGTGTCCTCTGAAAGTCTGGTCCTGTTCAATATTAAAGGCTCATGTGAGTCTGCTGGTTTCCAGATGATGTAGCTGCACTCCTAGGAAGTGTTTTGAAACCAGTAATTATTGATTTTGTCCCTTACACTTCTGTCTGAAACCTGGAAGTGAAGCGCATGACTCCTGGAGAAAAAGACAATTTTACATCCAAAAATATCAGCTTAGCTTTGTGGTTTACTAAGCTGTAAAAGCTTCATATTGAAACCCTCCTAGTTTTGAAAACAGAGTGACAGTCCTCTCAGAAAGCAGAGGCATCTGCTCTATGTGCAGTAACACAGAGCTGGGAAAATTATTGTGAAACTTTTCTGGTGCTTTTGCAGAATCAGGATTTCTTTTTTTTTCTTAAATACACTTTTTGTTAAACTGCTCCATCTAAAATGAAGTAGGGGTTAATAAACGTTTTGCTAAGTAAGAAAAACAACCAAAAAAAAAGCCCCAGGCCAACACTGGAGGCTCAGCCCAGGAAGATGGGAATTCTGAGATAATATTCAATGTGCCCAAAGGGACAATGCTGTCTCTTGTTGTCACTGTCTATATTTAGCCACCGTGCTCATATGCAACTTAAAATACCTAGAATAGCAAGAAGAAATTTTTTTTCCCCCCTTCATTTGAAGTGGTTCAGTGTAGGGCTGTTAATTTTGGCTTATCACAGCTGACACTTGAGTAGGGGGGTAGAAAATAGCGGTTTGAAGCTTTAACTCTCTCCACATGTGCCCTCCGAGGAGCCCTCCTGACTCCTGCAAAACTTTCTCGGCTGCCTTAAATTATGTGCCCCCCATTTAGGAGAAGTTCACAGGTCATTTAGTTGATTTAAAATCCATTGTTGTTTGTGCAGCTGATAAGGGGTGAAAAAGCTATTAGTTAACAGACCCCGGTTGAGGAAAAAATGTTAATAATTCCAGCTTCCTACTTGCATCAACTGGAATTCTTCTGATCAGTTAATGTAAACAGTGTGATTTATACTTTAAAACTCCAGTTTACATGAAAACGAGCAATAATTTTCACACTTTCAGGAGTGTTTCATGCTGTTGCAAACTAAGTTTTTGTATTTTATGCAGTTACTGAAAAGATAATGAAGTATTTCTGTATGACAATCTGGCAAATATTTATGTTTTAGGGACCTATTTACACACTTCAGTGTGCTGGTTTTTAATGGGAAATGCTCCCGAGCATCAGTTTAAAGCTGTCAAAAAAATTGGGCACAAAAATGGGAGAGAGCAAAGTCCTTGAGGAAATACTGGACAAGTTGTTTATGGGGGGAATGACCTTGGCTGGTTTGGATCCCACTAATGGCCTACTTATCCCAAAAGTGAACTCCTGGTCAAAAGGAGGGTGCTGAGCACTCGGGGTTGTGGGGAATAGGGAGCAGGAGGGTTGTGCTGAGTGGCCAGGCTTGCCTGAGGAATTCCTGCTCCAGCCAGGAAATCTGCTGGGCTCACAGCTCTGGGACATCATCCAGCAGGTCAGCAGGAAGAACCACCCTAAAATTCAGATTCTAGGTCTGGCAAGGCTGGAAAAAATCAGGTGGCAGTGCAGAAAGCTGGGCTGTGGTGTCACACTCGCAGCTGGTGCCGCTGGAACTTGACCCAGCAGGAGTTTTTGTCATGCAGTCCTTTCCCTACATCTACCCTAAGGAAAAAACACACATGGAATGCAGCTGAGTGATACCTGCTCTCTCCCCAGAGGTGCCAACAGTTGTTTATGCTTCCACTATCTGATGATGGCACCGAAATGTTTCCTTGTTCTTACACAAACTTCGGGAGCAGCGTCAAAAGTAATCTTGTCTGTTTTGATGGATCGCTGGCATGTGTAAGTCCATGGCAGGGGTGAGTATCTCAGTCCTCAGGTCTGATGGATCAAATGCTGCACAAGCCATTCCAAAATCAATTTTTAAAATGAGCAGTTGCATCTTTCCATAAGTGGATGGTCAAGATCCAATAAATAGAAGTCATAAGATCAGATAAGTTGCTTGATTAATCAATACTGATTTGGAGATTCCACGATGGCACTTGCCCAATTTTACCTCCCCCCCACCCCCACGGTGGTCCTCAGTGTCTGTCCTGGCCTGGCTAAGAGGGAGCTCAGTGGTTCAGAAGTGTCAGCGTTCTTAAGGCTGTGGTCAAGTGGGAATACTCGATATGCTCTGGGTCTTAGGAGTGCTTATTCAAACATTGCATTTCCAGACACGGCGTGCCTTTAGGAATTTAAAATAATTTGTTTTAACTGCACAGTGTTAATAAGCAGCTGGGTAAGATACAATCTCCTCTGAACAGTAGCTTTTTCTTTCACTGTTTTATCTGCATTTCCTAAGAGTGTTTCACAGGATGGAGCATGACCGTGCTTGTATTTTGTGTTGGCAGCTCTCAGTGCTCTGTGACTCTGTCCCACTGTTCAGAGCGACCTTCATCATCTGCTGAGGTTTCACCAGGGCCATTATTTGTAGACTCTAGCCCAGGAAGAGGCAGGCTGTGGATCTTTGCTTTAAATGTCATTTAAAAGTGAGCCCTGTGGTGTTTTTTGCATGCAAAACTCAGTGTTCACTTCCAGTCTTTCAAGTTTGCTCACTCTGTTTCACTCCTGGCCTTGAGCCCTCAGTGGCCCTGGATGTCCATTTTGAGGTGTGTTAGGAATATTTAGCTTAAAGAAGGTGCTTGAACTTGATGCACCCTTTGCTTTGGATGCACAGAGAAGGTTTTGGATGCAGCTAAAAGCCTTCATTGTATCACATGCTGCTGGCTTTGATGTATGCACTTCAGCATCTTGTAAAAGTGATCTGATGTATAAAAGATGGTGATAGGAAGAAGTTTATTGAGTATTTCTCTAGGTAAAGGGTGTTGCAGGCATTGCTGGAATTCCTTTATAAGTCCCTCTGTACATCAGTCAGGCAGTTTTGACCTTTTTTTTTTTTTTAAGTGTGGATTTTGCTTCTATTGCCAGTTTGTGCTTGACTTCTCATGGCACTTGATGTTACTTGGTATTTCAGGTAATAAGTGATGGAAAACATCTGCCATTTGGTGAGGTGCACCTTCAGTGACAGCAGAACAGTGTGAATGAGAACATGAGCTCCACAGCATCACAGCCTGGGTCACCCCTTGCAGAAATGTATTGCTGAGAGGCAGCAGGCACTGACAAAAGTTAGTTTTTACTTAAGTGTATCTTAATTCAAGTTTTTTTGCTGCCTTGCAATGAGTGGGAAAATGCTTCTGAGAAAAGTAGTTCTCATTTTACGTCTAATTTAGCAGTGCTGCAGCTGAGGGAAGTTTGCTACAAAGCCAGGAATAAGGTAAAAAGTTTGAAGCTTAGGTTAAAACGATGGCAGATAACTTGGTCTGTAGTTGCCATATATAGTCATCCAAGAAAAAGTCTGTAGGAATCTTTCAGACGTTTATGGACTTCTCTGATGCATCTGTCGGAGCCAAACAACTCCAGCCAAGAGATAGGGTATTTGTTAAACTGCATTAAATTCCTAAATTGCTGTAGCCCAAAGGAGCAATTCTTCCTTTTATAGGGGGAAGAGTAGGAGGGAGTAGGCAGGGAGGATGGTACATTATGAAGTCTCTTCTTTTGGTAAGAGTTTCAAGAGATGAGTAACATTCTAGAGCTCTTAAAAAAAAACAAAACAAAACACAAACCACAGACAAAAAACTTGAATTAATTTCCGTTGCTCTCATCAAAAGCTGGCTGTCTAAATTTAGCCATTTCCTATAGACGCTCAGCTTATGCTGGCAACAGTCAAACTGTTTGTCCTCAAGTGCAATTTGTCACCTCCCCCTTCTAAGTTAGTAAAAGATAAGCCTGTATTAATTCTGCTGATTTATTATTATACAAGTGTGTCTCATTTTCATCTGCCATCGAGCTGATTGTGATTCAGCAGCGCCCGGGAACGGGAACCGCTCGCTCCGGCTCCCCGTGTCTCCCTTCCTAATCATCCATCCTCTGGGTTCCTTTTCCTGGTCTTTTTATCTCTTTTCTCTCCCTACCCCCTCCAAACACTGGAACAGTTCACAGTTCAACACATGAATTTGGGAATTAATCCCAGCTGAGACTATATATTACAGTTGTGAGGGGATGCTGCTGCTCGAAAGCGCTTCATGTGGGTTTTTTATTTCTGAAGTTCAGCTAACAAACAGTAAATGTATTGAATAAGTCTGTAGTGAGCTCTTGCTTTCTTTCATCTGGATGATTCATTTCTATCTACTGTGTGCTCCCAAAGCATGTGCATTATGGGCCTGAGCCTGTTTCCGTAGGAATTTTGCCAGGAAGCGTAAAGGCAGCAAAAGTTTTGTTTTCTCCGAATTGCTTCACTCACTGAAGCAACATGAAAAGCTCTGTGCTGTGTGTTTTTTTATTTAGGTCAGCAGGATGACAGTTAGATTAATTTTGAGGTGTTTTTACCAGGTATGCTAAATTAGATGTAGTAAAACCTCTGGGTCTGTATCCTGATGTTTTTGAGGTTGTCAATTTATTTTTTTTTTCCTTTGAATTTCTCATCTTTGTTGGAATCTGAAGTTATCACGTCAGCTGCATCCAAAGGGCGATGCCTGAACCCACAGCCAGTGACTCCCTGCAGAGAAGAAGTCACAAAGAACATAAAGACAGCAAAGATGATGGTCATCAGAGCTCCAGCAAATATAGGACATGTATTTGCAGGACAGCAGGCTTTTTACTCAAGTCCTCATGAAACAACTTGTTTCCTGTAGGAGCAACTGGATTTTGAATAAGACTGGATGGTCAGGATCAAGATTAAGAAGAAAATCTTACAAAAAGATTATTAGAGGATTGCATTGTGTTGGATTTTCTTGCATTGAAATCAAAGCAAAAGGCTGACTGTAGTGATAGAAATCAGTAAATACACCTGTGTTCTTACATGCAGGTATGTCAGAGTGTGATTAATGCACGGGCTGCTCACAGCTGTATTTGTAATCTGTGTGTAAAAGATAAGTAAGGAAAGCAATTTTGCAATACCTGATGTCCCAGCAGTGCCTCCTGCCCAGTTTGCAGATGGCCTGTAAGGGTCTGTGAGGATGAAGCCCAGCTCCTCGTTATTACATTTAACACAGAATTATTCTTCTTGGAAACGTAGCTTGACTTCAAAGCAAGATCCTTGTATTCTGGAAACCAGTAACAGGTTTTACAACATGAATGCTTTTGAGTAATCTCACTTTTCGTAAATGAAGCAGTACACTGGAATTTATGATTTCTGAATGGTTCTACCCATCTTTTCTTTGAGACTGAGGAGAAATCCCAGTCCCACGAGCCCAGTGCTGCAGCCACACAGCTCCAGCTCGTGGTCCCATCATCCCAGAAGGCTGAAGCAGGGTGCACTCTGATTCCAGCACTGCTTGTGTGGAGGGAATATGGAAAATTACAGCTGCAATTATGGTTTCACACGAAATATTCTTCTTTCTAAATTCACCATATGAAGCATTAGGCTGTGTTTGAACTGGTGTTGTTAATTGGACCACAGCACTTAGGTGCCTCTTCTGCAGAGTCATGCCCCCTGTCATTAGCCTCTCATTAGACACGTTAATTTTTTAGGGCTCATCATAATTACTTTCTTTCAGAAGTTCCCCATTTTACACTGAAGAGAAACCTCTGATCTGCAGGCTGTAATTCTGGATAACCAGGGGAGTGTTAGGAACACTTTCTCTATGGACTTTCAGCGTGGGAAATGCAGTGGATAGAGGACAAAATCCTGCAGGATGTGATTTGGGAGGAGTGTTCAGGATCTTTTTCACTGGAAAACTCAAATCACAGGGGCAGAGAACTTGTGGAACAACATGGAATTTATGGAGGGACAGAGCAGTTCTGGTTAAAATTTGACAGATGTAGGTGAGGCTGTTTTTTGGGATGTAAAACTATATTGGGATGCACAACTAAGCAGTCAGTTTGCTTCCCATGTTTTTGGACAGATGGACTCATCTAATAACATCTGCAGGTACTTAACAAAGCTCTAATTATCTTTGCTCTGTGTAGGGATACTGGCCTAAGCTAGGAATGGCAATTCCTGGATTTCACTGACACGTGGCTGTCCTGCTGGCAAGAACAGTGCACTTCAGAGGTTCTGAAATACTTATTCAGTGTATCAGATGTGTTTTCATTACATAAATAAGGAGTTCTGGTGGCCTGGGATGATGCAGATGTGTTTTTTTCCGTGACAAGGGTCTGTCATGGCATGTTTGATGTCACCTCAAGCCTTCAGCAGGGACCACAGGGTTTAACAAGAGAGCAGGAGGGAGAATCTCCATGGAGCCATTACCCAGCGTGAAGCCTTTTAAATTAATACGTTTGTTAAAAGTGGTGCTTGATTTTCTGTATGTGTTGGTGAACTGTTACACAAGTCAGCCTTTCCTTTTTTTCCTGACTGGAATTTTAGTGTCATTTCATTACAATTAGCTCCTTCCAAAGCTCCACCTGAACCGTTTTTGTTTGAACTAATTTTTTTGTTTCCTAGCAACTCTACTTTTTAAGTTCTGAGTAGTTCCTGTTCAATGTCTTTCCTAGCCACTGTTAACTCACTGGTTTATAAATGACATCAGGGTTGTCACATGATGCTAAAAAGCTTCGTTCATCACATTAATTTGTAAAGTTAGGTAAAAAAAGCTTTTTGTGTTCTGCATAGTGTACGTGTGTATATATACACACACTTCCATACATACATACGGGTGCAACAGTTCCTCTCTGGCAGGGTGGCTTTTTAAACAGTTGTGAAGGTCCCCAGGCTGTTTGGACGTGGCTGCACAGGCCCAGAGTAAACCTGTGAGCTTTTTGTTTATTTGAACTCGGAAGAAACCATAAGAGGATTCCGTTAAGACTCAGGGAAATTCCATTGAAAGCAAAGTCCCAGCGTGGCGAGGAAGCTCCTTCCCAGATGCTCCATTTTCCCCAGCTTGGGAAGAGCCCAGTTTGCACCTTGCCACTGGAAGAGGTCCCAGGACCAGCCCCAAAATTCTCCCTCTTGACCCATTTCCCCATGGCTGAGTAGGACCCACATGGTCTTTGGAGTTTGGTAGAAACCAGGGGATTTCCACAAAGAAACTCTTGAAAGTTCTCTGTGTGTCTGCTGTCACTTCCTTTGGGATTGTCATGTGGCTGCAATCTTGCAAAACTGTCTGAAGTGGTCAAACAGCAAAAATTCTGTCTCTTTTCAAGGAACCTGTATCAGTGTTTACTGTGCAGGCCCTGCTTTGTAACCTCTCTCCCCCTGAATTACAGTGCCCAGGGTTTTTGCTCAGTGTTCCACTCGAAGCTGAAGTCTGCGCTCACTAAATCAGCCCTTCACCAATGGAATATTTTTTCACTTCTTGCTGGGTGGGTCCATACACTGAAAAATAGGTCAAGAACAGTAATCTAAATCTACTGCTAATAAATAATTAAAGCTAATGGAATTTGCACAAGATCTGTGAGCTTGAAATATTTCCGAAAGTACTGTGGTGTACGTTTTGCTACTGTAAATCAAGATTTTTTATTTATCATTGTGCTAGGTTGAAACATATCTATAAATGTAACTTAAAAAGGTTTTTTTTTTGTACAGAGAAAACACTGGCATGTTAGTGTACTGAAATAACTAAAAATATCATAGAAGATTGATAACATCGTGATTCATTCTTTAATGATTGGATTTCAAGTAAATACTTCAGCAGCCTTAAGCAATAAGAGGTTTTATATCTCATTAAATCAAAGTGTAAATTGAGCAATAAATTGTTTACTCATATGATTTACTTTGCCTTATATTTTAAGAATTAAGTAAGTCATCTGAGCTACTGTATAATACCTGTGTGAACAACTATCTGGGGTTTCAGTTTCATCTCTTTTAGATTAAAGCAAAGTGGAACTTGCTGGAACTAATTAAACATAAAGACTTAAATGTTTCCTTTAGTACACCCCCTATCACATGTGCCCAGGATTGGGAAAAAAAAAAAATGGAATATTCTGGATTTTTTTCATAATGCAAAGAAATAATATTTAAAACTTGTGCACTGGTAGGTGAGTGTCTGAGTGATCCCAACCCCTTCACCCATTTCCCCACAGCAGGGCGAAGCATCTGTGCTTGCTGCCTCTCTCTAATTAACCAGCAGAACTGCTTACTCCTAATTATAGTTAACTTGCTGATTTGTGTGTTTCATAGTGACAAGTTGTGTCCTTGAAGTACACAATAATCAAACACACCTCAGAAGTTGATGCCAGCGTTCTTCCCAAATCCTTCATGCTTGGCTGCCTCTCACCTCTCCCCCTTTCAGCTGTATTTATGGGAAGCTCAGCAGCATTCTGGAGATAATAGCGGGGTGGATGGAGTGTACAGAGCCCTGGCTGTGAGGGCACATGGATAAACATCCTCTCAATCCCTAGGAACAGATATCCACCCTCCCAGCACGCTGCCTCTGGGGAGAGGGACATAAACCTGGCTCACAGCTTTTGACAGGAGAGCTCCCTTTCAGCTGTGCTATTTCTTATCATGGGAGTCATGGAATGATTTGGGTTGGAAGGGACCTTAAATCTCATCTCATTCCACCCTTTGCCATGGGCAGGGACACCTTCTACTAGCCCAGGTGGCTCCAAGCCCCTTCCAACCTGGCCTTGAACACGTCCAAGGATGGGAGGTGTTAGGTGTTGATGGAATTACAGCCTCCTGCACAGCCAGTACATCCTGGGGGTTGTTCTGTGTTGGGTTTTTTCTTTTTCTTTCTAAGTTCTTACAAGAAAGAATCTGGGGTCAGGCTGTCCAGCCCCTGCCAATTCGGAGTGCAGGGCCCTTGTCAGTGCCTGATTCCATGTGGGCAAACAGGGAAGGGGACACAGAAAGGGAAGGCAGCAGGGCAGCCGCAGCATCTCGAGGTGATGAGGCTGCTCCAGAATGGTTTGTGACAGCTGAACTGGTGATGTCAGCCACGCTGATAACAGTGGGCTGCTTCTCATTAGGATTCCTGTGCCAGACACAGTGACATTCCCCAGCCCGTGCGTGGCTCCAGCAGACGAAACACGGAACAATTGGTAGGAAACGTGGCACGGGAGGCCCACGCTGGAATGTTCACCCAGGGTTCTGGGTTGTTTTGTTTTACAGGAGCACGGTGCTTGTGTAGATGATAAAGGTGTGGAGGTCAAACTCAGCCTTGCTGGACCACTTTATCAAACTGAGGTCAGAGGGCTCTTGTTGTGACATTTAGAGAGATAAGCGTTTGGGAGGTGAATGAGATGGAGCAGCCTGTGAGGAGATCAGAAGGTGCTCGTGTAGCTTCAGACCTCAAGTAAATTACAAATACAGCATTGGTAGCCTGACCATTGCTATGTCCTTTGTACTGTACACAGGGTATTAAGATCTGGATAAGTAATGTAGTTTAGTTGTCAGAAGGATGCATTTGTTGCCCAGGATTTTAACATAGATTTATTCTTGGTTTATTTTCCATGGAGTTATTTTTAATGAGAATGGAAAGGGAGTTAAAAATTATGTGGATTCAGATTTCATTGTTTAGCTACTTGATCAAAATATAAACTCCTTGTTTTTACTCTTGTAAAGAGGCAATGTTATATTAGCTTTCAGCCATCAGATTTGATTCAGATGATGACACAGCATCCTAATTCATGGGCTCTTCATCAGATAGTGAGTTTGTCTCTGATAAAGCCTTTTTCAGAAAACTGCTCTACCCCTGATAAATCATCCAGAGAGAAAGAATGCATGTATTTAGATGGCACAGAAAAATAGGCTAATAATGGGATTGTATTCCTATACTCAAATATTTCAGCGTGTTTGTGTTGATAAATTATAATTTGTTTTAATGTTCAGTTGCATGGACCCTTTTCAGCTGTTCTGCTTGGCCACAGTGGTTTGGTAACTGTGTGAGGGCTGGAGCCTGGATGCTTTTCCTGTTTTGATCACAGCCCAGGCAGTAAAGGCCACCACACTTTAAACAGATCATAAATCACCCGGTGTCCTTGCTAACCAACACTGCAGATTCCCCCGGGTCTGAACTGAACGTCCTTCTTCCTGTTCAATTTAGTGTAAAGAAGGTAAAATTCCCTTTGAAGTTCAGTGTAATATTTTGAGACAAAGTCTGATGAGAAATTTTTCCAAACTGCCAAAAATAAATCTCCCCAGCAGAGCTGTGACTCGAGGCATATGTATTCCTGACTTCTGTCTGTTTATTTTTGTTTCCCTTTGGTTGTGAGCTGTCTCAAGTTTTGATGTTGTTTCACCGAGGAAGGAATTATAAAAGTACCCTATAAACTCTTTCCTATAAACTCTTTCCAAGGGTAAGCCAGGAAAGGAGGGGAGAAAAGAAAAACTGTGAAAAAGGTGTTTATGCCTTTTGCTGTGGTGTGTGCCATTCATCCACTCACCTGCACGGAGCGTTTGGCTGAGTTTAAAATACTGGCTCACATTCCTGCAGTTCCCTTTCCTGGCTGTTTGCTCTGGGAAGGGAATGGCAGTGGGATGCTCTGTCTCAGTCGTTCAGCTGCAACAGATTCCAAGTCACTGTGAAGACTTCCAGTTGTCAAAGCATTTCACCCTGTTCAGGTGTGTGCTCTGATGTGTCCTGGGACTGTCCCGGGTGGATTGCAGTGGGATAACCCATTGCTTCCCAACGGGGCTGGATCGTCCTGAGCTGCCTCCTCCTCCTCTATCAGGAAAGATTTGAAAACCCCTTTTGCCCCCACCATGAGCTGCTGTCTGAATCAAGCACATGTTTTCCCATTATGGCATGAATTTTGCTTGGTAACGTTCTGATTGCTGGGATGAGTGTTTAGCATCCTGAATTTGCTAAATGAATGCACTTGAAAGGTTTTCTCCCTTTTTGACAGCTTGACCAACTGTTTCCATGGCTTTGGGATGCTCCTTCTATTCCTTTCCACCCCTGCTTCTCTCCCTCTTTTCTGCTACAAACAGCCAACAACAACATCCCTCATTATTCAAGATGAATATGAAGGTGAAGGCCTGGCATAGTTTATATAATGAAATAAAAAGTACTGCAAATCCTGTCTTTGAGAACTCAGAATGTGCCAGAGGAGGCAGTTAAATAGCAGGATCTTGGCTAGAGCTTGCCATGGGCACAGGAGCAAGGATGACATTCTCCTGCCTCTGGATCTGGGATTAGATCTCCTGTATTTCTGCCTTGGCTTCTGACATCACTTTTCTGGCTGATGCCAAACAAGTCAGTAAATTCAGAGGCAGTATCAGGGACAAAAGCCCTAAACCCAGTGATTTCCGACCAGCTGAGATTTTTATTTCAAGAAAAGTTGCTTTGCTTGGATGATATAATTTTTCCTGATTTTATAAAGGGTGCCGGTATCCGGCAATCTAATTCTGTAAATCTAATTCTGTTTGTAATTTCACTGGGCACTAAAACCGCCTCTGCCAGATTTTGGCCATAAATGTGGGCATTTATTTTGCCATCAGTGGTTATTGTTACTTTCTTCAATGTCAGCATCATCAGGTTACAAAGAAAACATGTTCTAAAACGTGCACAGCCCTCAGGTCTCCCTCAGGAGGCAGGGAGTGGGGAAAAGCTGCTCAACCTGCCAGTTTCCTTTGGTAGAAGTGTAATTTGTAGATGTTTGTGATCCACAAGGACAGTGTCCAACTTTTTCTGTCCCAAAACAGGCAGCAGGATGTATCAGGAAAAATTTAGGTGACTTGAGTTGGCCTAAGAAGAGAAGCACAGTTTGGTTGGGTCCGAAGAGAGAGTTCAGCAAGCTGCAATATTATCCTTGACTTGATGGGGATTAAGCTGTATTTTAGTGCAATAACCATGTCAGAAGTGAAATTTGGCTGATCATTTGTCTTTGATAGCTTCATTTGCCTTGGGCCGCCTAAGCCATTTCTCAGGGAGTGGGAGAACTTCTGATACTCCAACTCCCTGCATGACTTGTCATTTAAATGACAAAAATCACTTCTCTCAAAAGCCTACTTTTCCTTCAGGAAAATCAGATTAAATCCAGAGCTGAGAGTGTTTTGGTGAGTGGTTTAACGTCCAATATGTTGCATGGCTGTAGATATAAAAGTAAATGTGTTGGAAAAGAGAATTTCCCAACTTTTTAAGGTCACCTTTTTCTCCAAAAAGCTCGAGGCTTCAACAGATCCTTTTGTATGTAGAGAAACAAATATGTCTTTATGACTCCCTGCACGAGGTTCAGGTAGCTCAGCCTGTGTGCAGGTAGGAGGATTTCATGGTTACTGAAGGAGTTTGTGCCTGTCCCAGTTGTGGGCACAGTTCCCAGAGCATTGTAGGACTCAGGGTTGGAGGGGTTGTCCAGAGTCTGACCAAATCTCACCTGGCCCTAAAAGTGGGTCTTTAGCACCCATTTAGCACTAGTTCTGGTCAGCTGAGCCTTGGAAATCTCCAAGGATGGGAAATCCACCTTTTCCCTGCAGCAGCATCACTGCTGCCCTCCCAAGTGGTGCAGCATCATGTTACTGGTGTGTAACTCCTCCAGATTTATTCCCAGGTGTAAGTGCTCTATGAAGTGGCTGCTTGTGCCTTGTCAGTGGCCAAAGCAGGAATGCAGCATCTTGGCTGTGCATGACTAACAGTGTCCTCTGCAGAATTACTGGATTTTCTTCTTCAGGCACACACATAATAAGAATTACAGAATTTGTAAGTGATTTAGAGCCAAACCAGCTTAGAAGTGAAGCCATAGGAAATGTTATGTACGATAAATATACCCTTTTTGTCTTAAATTATCTCAGTTGCTAAGTAAAAATATGCTATAAACCTTTAGAGTGATTCTGTGGGCAGTATTTTAATGAATTTTGTAGCAGTAAGTGTGTTGTAGTTCGGAAGAAGCAATTCTGAGTTACACAGAAACCAACAAATAATACTTGTCATCTTCAGTGTGCTCCAGTTCTCTGATGACTAAAGCCAGAGCACTCTTGGGAAAATAATAAACAAAACAGAGATTTTGCAAAATGGCAACACTCTCAGTTGAAATGATGGTCCAGAGTCATCTTCCTTTAAGCCTGGCTTCCATTTGTGGGAATTTCCTTGGCATAAGTTCAGAGGTGTAGCTGCTGTGGAGGTAGATAGAGGCATTTACTGCTAATCTCATTAATGTTTCAGATGAATTAGGAGACTGAAGGCATTCAGTGCCTACCCAGCAGCACCACAGTTTGGATAATTAATACCATTTGCAGCAGATGCAGGTGTATGTCAAACTGGAAATTCAGACCTGCTCAAAGTGAACTCCAGGTATAATTCTGTTTTAATCAAAGCTCCCATAAAATGCGATCAGAATTTAAGTAACACTTGAGAACTGAAAATAATGTCAGGAAAAGCATGGTGATGAGTTGTCCTTTCCAGTTTTTCTGATGGAATATCCTGCTTCTGTCTTCCAGGACCTGCGCAAACAGGTAGCTCCATTACTGAAGAGTTTCCAGGGAGAGGTAAGATCTTCTTTTGCTTCTTACAGTGTTTTCAGTGCTGTTCCACATGAGCCTGGTGTGCAGGGAATGTCAGCCCCTGAAGGGAGCCTGAAGATGGAGAAGGGACTTTTTACAAGAGCACATAGTGACAGGACAAAGGGGAATGGCTTCAGACTGCCAGAGGGTAGGTTTAGATTGGACATTGGGAAGAAATGCTTTCCTCTGAGGGTGGGGAGGCCCTGGCACAGGTTGTCCAGAGAAGCTGTGGCTGCCTCATCCGTGGAAGTGTTTAAAACCAGGTTGGATGGAGCTCTGAGCAACCTGGGATAGAGAAAAGTGTCCCTGCCCATGGCAGTGGGGTGGAACAGGATGATCCTTATGGTCTCTTCCAGCCCAGGTCATTCTGTGATTCTGTGATACCCTGGGTTTGTGCTGGACAATCTGAACTGGTCACATCACTTTGCTCTGAGCATCCCTAAGCCTCCCTGAGCCTTCCCTGAGCATCCTGTCACCATGGCAAGGACTCAGGTGGCACATCCTGCTCACTGGGCCTCACTGACCCTACAGGTTGAGCTCTTAATGAATGCAATGTAATGCACTCATAAAACATGAGGATACTGCACATCATTCTCCTGCAAAGCTTTTCAGCTGTGAAGCATTATATTCCAGAGGGCTGATGGAAAACCTTGGGTTGGCAGGTGTTTGTTGGAAAGGCAGCAGAGAGCGTTAACAGCTCCGGTGCTGGCTCCAGCTTGGGTTTCTCTTCACAGCACTCACTGAGAACACACAAGCAGAGTGCTCACGAGTTTAAAAGCCAACTGTTGTTATTCTGAAGAGTTTCTATAGGCAAAGGCAGCTGGGCCAATTAGAGAGTTTTCCATTTTCACTGTGGCCAGATGGGAGCCGTGGTTCTGCCGCTCGGAAAGCGTCAGGGAGGGAGCTTGGAAATTGCATTTGTCCTTGTAAAGCTCCATGCCTGGTGGGGTGGTGGATGGAGGTTTGAGCTCACACTGCTGCATGTTACAGAGCTCTGCCCCTCAAGAATTGTGTTCCAGCACTTCCTCAATCCATGAGTTGTTCACTGACTGTAGATTGTGGCAGTTCCCGTCAGCACAGGGAAGTTCAGGAGTGTTTTCAGGATAGGGATTTAAGTGCACAGCTCCCCTTAGTGAGGCTTGCATTCCTGATCACTTCCACATCCTGCTAAATCTGTGTCCCAACTAGGCAATAATCCCTCATTTGAAAGCAGCATGGTACTTTTTGCTTTACAAATTCATTTCCCAAGTATTGCTAGAAATAAATAAATAAACAGGACAACTTTGTCCTTGATGTATCCAATAGGCATTTGTGAGAACAAAGAATGACTTGCGTGAGTCCGTTTGCCAATGGAAATTTACACTTTAAAATTGCTCCGAGTGCATTGCAGTGCTCTTAGAACCTTTTCACTTCGGTTACAAGCTTGCAATGCACTGACTGAAAAGTGCATGTGTGCTTTCAGCACTGTTCTTTGATGAAGGGAATGTCTGAGGCTCGAGTAAGAAGCATAAATTTAAATTTGGCTACAGAGAAGGAGATTCTCCCATTAGATCTTCCCTGGTGGAGACAGCTCCCTGTTACCTAGGTATGGCTCACACACGCTCCTCTTCTGTAGTTTTGCTTCACTGATACAAAAGTGAAGTTTATTTTGGTATAAATTCAACCTCACCAGAGTAAAATTTGTTGTGGGAATCCCGTTACGTAAATGGAGCACAAATACATTAAAAGATTGTGCTGCTGAATCTCTGAGCTGGTGATTCTAGTCTCCCTAATCGAGACAGGGTTTCAGAAACCTAAAAAACCTGAACTAATCATGATTGACTACATAAATGCACCACATTAAACTGTGAATTATGGTATTTGATTATAGATGTAATTACTGTATCTTGTTTTGGAGACAAATCAAAATACCGAAGATATGAGCCTGTTCTGTTGAGTTATATTTGATTGTTCAGGATATAGATCTGGTTTCTGGTTGTTGTTAAGGCTGACTTTCTAAAACACCAGGAGACGACTGCTCTGGGTATCTCAAAAACAAGTTTTATTAAGCAAATGGTCTTCTCTCCATTTCAAATCCACTGGAGATGCCTCGATTCCTGTCCCTGGAGAGGCTCAGGGAGCAACACTTCTGGGAACAGGACACCCAGCCCAGCAGTCCCCTGGGATTGCCTTGCAATAATTTATTACCTGTCAGGTGATATTCAGTGTCCTGGGAGGAGCTGGCAGAGGGACCTCTTGGTCACACAGTACCTGTGGGATGGGATGTGAGCAGGGAGGAGGAATAGGGCAAGAGGTTCCCTGCTTTTACTACACAGACATCAGTTTTCAGCCCCAGATTTGTCCCTGGAAATGTTCAAGGCCAGGCTGGATGGGGCTGTGAGTAACCTGCTCAAGTGGAAGGTGCATGAGGCAAGGGAATTGGAATGAGATGGGCTATTTAAGGTCCCTTCCAACCCAAACCTTTCAGTGATTCTGTGATTTTGGGTTTTTTAAAATAGGTAACAGCAGTGAGTAAATAAAAGAGAGGTAAGTGGAGAAGTGGTGAGAGTAAATGTTTTCTAGGGCCCCTTCTGCTGGAGAGCGAGTGTCCTGGAGCAGGAGGTCGGGAATGCTGGAGGAGCAGCCTCCATAGGCAGTGTGGGTGGGAATATGGATCTTTGGGGCACCACCAGCTGTTCATTCAGAAGTGAGGAGAAAGCTTCTTGCTTGATGCAGCTTCTCCATTTCCCTGTGGGGGAGAGTCTCCACCCCATTTTTGCCCCCGACTCCTGTCCCCACCCCCACTGCTGCTGCTGCCCCATCCTTTGCTCAGACTCTAATATTAGACAGAATTAGGTGCTTTTTGCATGGAATAATAAATTAGATTCCACATCAGAAGGGAAGTGGGCTTTTGCCAATCCCATCTGGGCTGACTGTCCACAGGGCTGTGGGCTCTAGGGAGGGCCAGCAGATCTGAGGATGGAGGCAGCTCCCTAATAAGCACAGGTATTTAAGCAGCTTTACATGGATATTGCTGTGTTCCTGCTCCCCACCCCCTGCCTTTCCTCAGCACTTTTCCTGGTGTGATCCCACATTTAGCCCAAAGTTGGGGGATTTTTTTGCTGGCTTAGTTTCCCACCAGGTGGGTTCAGAGCAGCAGCTCTGAAAGGAGAGGCCAGGAGAGCAAAGCCGGGGGCAGGAGCAGCACAAATGTGTCAGCTCAGGTTGACTTAAACTGTCCTTGAACTGTGCCTGGGTGAACCTGATGTGACTTGGAGAGAGGGGAAGTTAAGCTCAGGTATTTATGTCCCCTCCCAAGCACGATTTATGGGAGCTGCTGGTAAACCTGGGGCCAGTTGGCTTTTTTAAACAAACCCACAGGTCACTTTAGCTAATTTTTCTCTTCAGTTTGAGCATGGAATATTGATACTTCCCTCCAATATTTCCCCATTATATAATATGAATTTTAAAGTACTGGACAAAGCAGAACATTCTGTATTCCTTAGTTATTTATCTCATTCATTCAGATAAAAACTGTTCCAGTTATCAAATATTCAGTTTCCATTAGTACTTGGAAATAACTTTTTTTGTATAGATCTCAGTGCATTAAGTAACTGGATTTTTTATGATAAGACTTAAAGTAAAAGCACTATGAAATGGAATTTAGCATACTACAAATTTTCAAATGCATTCCTAGTTCAGCATGAGCCCCTATTAATTCATCACTGGAGAATAGTTTTATTATAGTACTTTTTCCTTATTTAGGATCTTAATGGAAATTTGAAGGCAGTTTTCTAATTTAACAGAGTGTTGTGTCTGCTTCAGAGCTGATGGTATTGTTCTTCTGAAATCTGTGGGTAACTTTTCTGCCTTCCCTGGAAGATTTAAGGTCTGGGTGGTGTAAATAGGCTATTGTGAGCAAGACAGTTAAAAGTTATTAATTTCAGAAGTGTAAAATTGCTGTCATTTCAATCTTAAATCTCTATCTTGCTTTTCCTTTTTCTTGCCATTAAACTGAGGACACAACTTATTAATGGTTTGCTCTCCCTATGCTGGGCTAAATACAGGACAGAATCAGGAAAGGGTAAAGAGCTTTATCATGCAATCATGACATCATTATTATATATAATTTGCAAGACACTCCTGCAAGCAGCCATTCAAATAAGCTGTGTTTTGGGTAGGTCACTGTGCTTTACCATGGGTACATCAGTGGATGGTTATTTGTACATGAAATCTGAGATAAAAAAGAAGCAGCAAAAAGAAGGGATGTTCTTGGGCTATGTTCGTTCACAGAACTGAAGCTGTGGTATGGAAATCTAATGTTGGAACCCGTATTTGTGAAGTCATCAGACAGATATTTTAAGGCTGGGAAAGGATTTCCTGAGGTCATTAGCATTCTTTTCATGTGGCATAAGAGCACTGTCCAACAGTAATGCAGTAATCCCTCATTTGGAGAACCCTCTAAGGCACAGACTCCAAAACAGCATGCTGGACTTGATGTCTGTGAAAGCCATTTCTCATATTCTTCTCCCAGAGCAAGTACTTTTAAGGGTATTGCCATTCTGATGAGACCACTCTGGCTCCCCACTTAGCTGAATTGCTCTTTAAACTATTAATTTGGTCAGTCGAGTAATTTAATAGTTTTCCATATGCAGACAACAGAAGCTGAAAATCAGCTTGATGTGCTGGAACTACTAATCATGTCTTTGAAGGAGTACTCTAATAATGTGTGTGCCTAAACCACTTCAGACCTACGTTCCTTCTGCATTTTGAAGGACTGTTCCTGAGCTGATACTCACATTTTTTTTATTTTACCCCCTTTAATTTCCTTATGTTAAATTTCCAAACCTAATTAATACAATTTCTTTCCTGTACATTCACTCCATGATGGCTCAATTAGAGCAGCAGTAGAACTGTGGTTCAATATTCAGGCCAACTTCATAATTGAAAACACATTTTCTTCTCAAAAGCTGCAGCTGGTTTGGTTCTGCTCATGCAGAAAAGGATATAACCTTGCATAACATAGGAAATGAACGGTTGAGAGAGAAGCCAAATTCAATTTCAGTCAGATATTTTGAGGATAAGTCCATGATCTATGGAAGCAAGGGAATGAAAAGTGTGTGTATGTGGAAAGCAGCGTGTTCAGCACTCTATTAATCACGGCCAGCCTGGGTGCTGTTGTGTGCCTTGCGTTAGCACTGATGCTCGTAGGGAGGCTGGAGAGCAGCCAAGCACTCCAGAAGTTAACCTCTTAAAGACCCTGAGCTGCTTTCTGTTGAATAAATGTAATTTTGTGGTCAGAAATAAATGCTTGTGATGTAGCAGGAGCTTTGAAAACAACAGCGTGTCAAAGCTATTACAAATTGCTCTGTGTTGGGGAAGTCAACAGCATACATCAAAATCCAGCACTCATGTTTGGGCCCAGAGCCTCCCTGCTTTTCAGTGGAAGTCCCATCAAAACCCTTTATTCACCAGAAGTTAATATTTTGGGCAGTTAATTATCTTTTAAAGTCCACTCTGCATCTCAGTTCTGTTCCCCAAAGCAGGGAGAGGTCATGACCTGCTCTTGGGGTAACCACAGCTCCACAGCACTTTCATTTCTTTGTTTACAGAAGTGTGTAAATGATTATTTATTTATTTTTGGCTGGCTTGATTGCAGTTTAAACAACATCTTTCCTGAGGAAGGTGATTTAAATATACTCCAGCATCTCACGGGCGGATGAGCTCTCCCTGCTGAGCACGAGGGGTGGCTGCTGCAGGGCCGAAAGCATCCCCAAGAGGAGACACTGAACTGCAGGGGAGGGACAGAACTGCAGAAACTCTCAAATACAGTCAGAGCCTCTCCTGTTATATCCCTTTTTCCTTCCTGGGACAGCTCTCAACTATGGGGATAACAGGCAAAGTCCCAAAGCTGACACATCCCACCAGGAGTAGCGACAGGCACTGTGCACCGTCCCCAAAGCTCTTGCAGGTTCCTCTCCAACTTGCAGGCAAGTTGTACCAAGACAGCAGAGACTACCAGGCTAACTTTGGGGAGGATCAGCCCAAATCCTCTTATTTTTACATAATTGACAAAGTGCTGAAATTCCTGTTGGCAGCTGGTGGGCTGTCTGTACCGAGGCGCGCTGTGCCGCTGCCACGCGCTCGGGGGGAACTTGAACAGTGGTGGGAAATTCAGTTTATTCAGGATTCCGACAGGCAGCACTGGTGCAGCTCGCAGGGTCAGGAGTGTCTTCTCATCCTCAGGGGAAAAAAAAGAGAGCTTGAAGTGTGCTGGAAGGAATGGGGATGGGAGGGCTGGGCCGGGCGAGGTATTCTGCCGAGTGTCGTTAGAATCCAGTCCCTGTTTCTCCAAATACAGAATTCTCTCTGTATTTATTACAGAATTATGTTTGTATTTATTACAGAATTACCTCTATTTACTGCAGATTTACTATGAGGCTCTATACAAGCTGGTGCCTGGGTCTTGCTTTGTCAGAAAAGAGAAGCAAGAGGGTGAGCTCAGTATAAAACACCAGGGAAAGGTTGCGTCTTGGTATTTACGTGCAGGTGGATTTTGCACAAAGGTGGTTAATGAGCTCCTTCTTGCACGCATTCCTCTGACCTAATTTTTTTTGAAATACCTAAACAGAAGTTTGGATCATCCATGAGGGAGAGGAGTGATTGTGGGTTCCAGGTCACTGCTCAGAGGCAGGAGGGGAGGTGCACAGGCAGGTGAGAGCACCCACTCACCTTACACGTAGCCCCCGCTGCTGGAAAGCTGGGGGTGATGTGGGGTAGCACAGGCTGCTCTGCCCTGGCTGTCTCCCCTTCCTCCCTGCCCCATTTCCCACACCAAGCATGGCTGGGCTGGCCGTGGCTGGAGATGTTCTCCATCCTTGTGCTCTTACCAAACCTCAAGGATCAGAATTGGCAAGCTCTGACATCTCCCTGTTTGGTAACAGGAAAAATGATTCGCTGATCTATTCACTAGAAAGATGTTCCTTCAATTTTGGGGAAAGGATGCGTCTCCTCTTTAGAGGTCAGCTCTTTGGTTTGCCTTTTTTTTTCATTTTGCCTTTTTGAATTTCCATTAAGAAAATTCATGACTGGCCTGTGCTGACTTGAGGAGAGAGGCTGGGATGCAAAGTGTAGAATTACAAGGGTAAATAATTATTCATTGTGCAGCCAAATTGGGGCACCCCATGTTTGGTTTCACACGAGGTTTTTACACCCCTTAAACGACACAATTTGACTAATCACTAGCACTCAGACTTACTAATTTGAGTAAAACTTTGCAAATCAACCCTAATTCCATAGCATTCCTGCTGCCTGTCTATGGATCCAGGCATCCCTGGGGTCAGCCTTGCTGGAGTTAGTGGTTTGTGACACCAGAAAACACTGTGAGGGTTTAAATAATGTTTCAGTGGGGCTGGAATGTTGGCATTAGCTTGGTGTTCAGGAGTATCCTTTATCTGTCATGGACAGTATCAGCTTCCATGAGCAAAGTCCTTATTTCCAGGACCAGTCCTTTGGTTTGTTTTACTTGAGCATGAAAAACACCAAAGCCTCCAGTAAAGCTGTAATGTGTCATTACATCAGAGTGCATAATACCAACTAATGTAGACACTAACAAAGTTAATCCACTTTCATACTGTAAAGATTGATCGATAAAAGGGAGTTTTGGTAACATTTGGCACTCTGAGCCTCCTTTTGCCTTCCCTTCCTTGTCACTGTGGTTTCACACCGTTCCCAGTCCGTGCAGGTGAGGGACCAATGCTGCAGGGTGCCCTTGCCCCAGCCCTGGGTCCCCACCTCCTCCCTCATGCTGAGCCCAGCAAGTGCACAGGATGAGTCAGTTCAGTTTGCCAGCACAATGGGAAATAAATTCTTCCTCTCCTTCCTTAGCTTTTCACCGAGCCACTGAGCTGAATCATGCTATGGCAGAGGCAGGAGGAGGGAGAGCAGGGCTGCTCTCTGCCTGCCCCATGGATGGGTTGGGAGCTGGGTGAGAGCAGGAAACCTGCTCTGAAATGCAGATAGAGGTGGGGAGGGAGGCAGGTGGGTTATCCAAGGCTCCAGGAGAGGTCCAGCAGGGACAGCACATCCACTGATCCCAAGGCAGGGTGGCAGACAGGATTTAATCAGAGCTGTGGCCCTGCTGTCAATTTCTGCAGGCACATGTTGGGCTGGGCTGTTTTACTGGGATGGAAGATCAAAGATTGGAAAAGCAGCAAGAAGTCGTCCTGTGAGAACATTCCTCAGGGGATGCCAGCGTTGTTTGTCTGGGAAAATCAGGATTTATCTGGGCATGAAAGGAAGAGGAGGTTTTAAGGGTTCAAGGTTGCAGCTGTTTTGCAGTGGAGGGAACAGAATTGAAAAGTTGAGGGGTTTGAGTCCTTCCTAAAGCTCTCTGCTTAACTTGAGGTTAAACCAACACGTTGGTGAGGCAGGCATGTCCTTCCCAGGCTCTTTCCTGGTGCTGTACCTATGTCCCAACTCAAGCAGCTTTGTCAAACAGATTGGTATTGGATCCACTGTGAAGTCCTTAATTCTGTTAAAGAATTTACAGCCCAGCTAAAGTCCACACCATATGCCTTAAGCAACTGCACAGAAATAATTTCTTTTTAATTTTGCTTCAAAAGTGTTTTAATTGCAACAAAGCTAAAAATAAGAATTTTTTTACTTTTTCTTTTGTCAGTGGCAGAATAAATTAACAGGGATGGCGAACTATGTATTTTTATTAATTTGTAAATTACAGTGTTATTTTTTATTAATTTATTTACTAATGTAGATATCTCTTGGTATTAAGAAAGGGAAATCAAACCAACTGTATTGTAAAGGCTTCAAAGCAAGACTGATGCATTAATAATCCTGCTACAGCCACCATTTGATTTGAAAGCTGTTATCCAAGAATACAGCATGGCTTAAAAGAGTGGTGCTTTAATGAGTTGTTCTCATGCTTTTCTCTTCGTTTCATATGGTTCTTCCAGTTCTTACTGGTGTTTTGGTAACTTGAAGTAATTGAAGACAAATGGAAAAACTTCGTGATGCAAAACAATACGACAGAAGATGTGTAAGGGAAGAGGGATGGGTGTCTCCTTAAGGCATCCATTTATTAAAAATCAGAACAGAAAAATAACTTCTCTTTTAAATAATTTCTTTTTACTTGATAAATTAGTTCCAGATTGTGTGCAGGACAGTAAAAGACATGTTAAGGTGTTTAATGAGAGTGAGAATTGAACTGGAGAACTGTGAGGATAAGTGGAAGGGCTGGGACTGCAAAGTTCACATTTAGCACAGTCGTGTGAACACTCGTGTTTGGTACTGAGGGCAAATCACCAATGCTTTGGTAATGCCAGATGGACACAGCACTGGGAACCCCTCACAGAGGAGCTCTTTGGGATGCTGAGTCCAGCATCCCAATCATCCAGCTCTGCTGAATGATCCGAGTGGATCCAAGATGAGCAGCACATGTGCTGGTCTCGTGCTCTGAAATGTGTTAATGTGCTGATACCCATCAGTTCAGAGAATTTCAGTGTCAGTGCAGGATGTGCTGGCATCTGGCAGTCCAGCTTCCTTGCAGAGAGCTTCATCATCCTGTTCCATCTTTAAATTCAGAGTTGTGCATCCTTCAGTCTGACTGCAGTCCATGAGGTGATACCACGTTCACACAGCCCAGAGCATCCCAGCCCTGCAGACCTGTGCTCAGGAGATTGGGGGGCAGTAAACATCAGACTTGAATTAATGCTGAGATCTCCTACTGCATAAAAAGTGACAGATTCCAAACTAAAGCCACAGGCTTTGCTTTTATCTTTCTGAACTTGGCTGGACATAGCTGAAAGAGGCAACACTCGGATAAAACTGCGTTCAGCACGTTCCTTGGCGTAGGTGCCAGATTTATGGTGCTTACGTAAATGTGGAGACAAATGCATGGATTTCATTGATGATATTTTGATTTTAGCCAGGTGCAGTGGGTATTAGACTGGGAAAAGTGCTCCTGAGCCAGGCTGTCCACGCTTTTGGGGGAGCAAGCCAGCCATGTCGGGCAACAAGCAGTGGAGAGTGAGATCAGACCACGGAGATCTTCACAGGCGGGTTGGAGGCGAACGATTCTGAGGGGAAGGGGAGACATTCAGCCTCTGGGGTGACCTTGGTACCCCAAGCAACAACTCAGGAGAGCATTTGACCTGGAAAAACAAGGTGGATACAGGGAGGACTGGTCTCAGCCCGGTGTCTGCCCGCGGCTCCTCGGCGAAGTTTCGGGGATGAAGAGTGAGATGAAGGCTGTGCTGAGCAGGGAGGATTCCTGGAGTCTCAGTTCTGTTATCTCACTGCAGCGCCAGTGGTATTATCAAGACAAATAGGATGCCAAAACTTAAAAGTGAACATATGTTTATGGGGGTGGTGGGGAATACAGAGGTCACTGTTGTTTCTTTCTGCTCAGAGAAGACATAATGGGGCCTGGTTTAGATAAATTAAGATTTGGAGCTAAGCTCGTGTCAAGACAACGCGAGTGTAATTATAAGTTGACTTCTTCCAGGGTCCCTGAAGTTTTTAGAGTCAAATAAAAATGTTCAGCAGGAGTTTTATAATGTAGTTCAACTGTTTAATGTGAGCTGATTGCAGCTCAGCCTTGTTGGCTCCTGAACCAATTTTACTTTGATTTGAAAAATTTTCAGTGAACTTCCAAATGTTTCCATGTCATTTCAGTGCTCTGTTTCCCCTCTCTCTGGACTTCATTTATATTTTGCTATTTTTGATGTCTTTTTCCTCCCATATTTCCTTATTTCCTTATGCACCTGGGTGCTGGCATGCTTAATTATTTTTTTATTCCAGTTAAAGTTGTCATAGTGCTTTTTCTAAATTTTATTTTAAGATATAAAATACTTGCAGTGCTCATTTTTAAGGTTGTCATAGTGCTTTTTCTAAATTTCATTTTAAGATATAAAATACTTGCAGTGCTCTTTTTTAGTAGAACTTTAAGCCAGACAGGTTGATTTATTTTTTTAACATCTAAAACATAAAACCATATTTCTGCCTGGTGGGATTGTTTGGAATTCTGGTTCTGAATTTGGGGCCAAAAAAAGGTGTAAAATACCTGTGATTTACAAACTGCTTCCTTTGGAAAGTCTCTGATCTCCGTGGAAGATGTTGTTTCAAATCTGGTTTATATTTCCATCACTCTATAATTGGTAAGGAGCAAGTAAACCATACCTTTTATAATACTTAGAGAGAATAAAAGTACAAATGCTCTTTATTAAAATGTGGAAAAACTGTAATAGGAAAACAAATCCATCCTGTTATTTCCCAGAAATGGAAGCATTTTAAATGCTTTGCTTTTCATAAAAGGGGCAAATGAATTTTTCAAAATACAGTACAGAATCAGAGCTGTAATGCTAATTGTATTTAATAATAGTAATTTAAATTTGGCTGCTCTCTGCCGAGCAGCAGCGAGAGAAAATTGTATGTGGGAACGTTGAAGTCCAGAAGTGTAACATATGGTGTGGTTTGGCCTTCAGAGAGTCTCTGTGCACCCATGAAACAGCTCAACTGCACAAGTGTCCCTGGTGGTGCCCCTTCCTTCTCACCCCATCCCCGAGCGGTGCCTGACACTCCCCAGCATGGATTTACACATCCCGGGGCCTCCCTGCCTTTGGCACTTCGTTCCACAGGCTCATTTCAAGTACTCCTCGTGTGAAAATGTTCTCTCCAAATTGCTTCTGTTCTCGTTCCCTAATGAGCATCAGTCCATCTGTGATTGTGCTTGAGTTCAAATTATGAAGTGGGTTGTTCACAACCATCAATCCCCTTGCTCTGTGGCACGTCGGATGCCCTGGGAGATTCCAGTGCCTTTCCGTGGTCCTTCTTGGTAAACTCTGAAAGACCAGCATGGCCAGCTCTTCTTGAGAGTTCATTTCTGCTCTCCACGCCCTCCATCATTTCAACATCTAATGCTCATTTATCACTTTTCCAATATTCTTTGATAAGTTGCAAATAGGTCGGGTTTCTGTTATACCACACCTCCACCCATCTCCATAAATTAATCCAGATCCTGGGGGGATGTAAGTGAAATAGGAGCTTGGTTTATTGCTTTAAATACAACCTTGTATTGTGTTGCCAGAACTCGTCTCTTCCCAGCCTCCTGCCGTATCTCCCAAGATTTCCTTGCTGCTGCTGCCAAATGCTGTGTGGACGCTGCCCGTGTCCTTATTTCCCTCCTTGACCCCTCCTCCCTTCCAAGTCTTTTCTTGGCTTATACCTTGTGCATTGTGCTTCTGTGTGATTTCTACGATTGTCCTTGTCCTTTGGTTTTCTGGCCTTAATCCTGCCCCTAATGATCCCTACAAGTCACTTACCAGCCACGAGGCTGATCCCCACCAGCCCCGCACTGTCCCGCGCTGCACTCCGACCCCGACTCCCTACAACGTTTCACCATCCACGTTGTAGGATCGCCCCCCTCTGCCTTCCCAAATCTTTCCCTTCTCTTCACAGAGGCATTTCAGTACAAAGTAAACACAAGTGGCACCAGGGCTGACCCCGCAGAACGCTCCTGCTTTATCTCCCCTCCTCCCTGCGCGCTTCCTCTCCCTGGCACCCCGAGCCCTGGCAAAGCCCTGGCTTGGTCACACGCCTTCCAGTGCTGCAAATCCCCCTCCTGCAGAATAAAATATCAGATACTTTCCTGAAATACAGATACAGTAAACTCTGGCCATTGTTTCTGCCTTATCTACCGAATCAATAATGTAGAGAAAGAATTCAAGGACGTTTTTCAGACAGGGCCTTCCTTTTTTTAGGCCGTGGTGACGTCTGCACCTTTAAATGGTTCCATAATATTCACTGCCTTTCAAATACACAGAAGAATTGATATCAGGCCTTTGTATCCACAGTTCTTCAGATCCTTCCTTGCCTTTTATTAAAATATGGGAACGATAATCTCCATGCCTTTGGTTTCCTGATTTGGGTAAGCTGCCACAGAGCTGTGTCAGGCTTTCCTGTTTCCCTTTCTGTCCCTCTGCTTTGGAGTATTAATTCACTGGATCTAGCCCTGAGTCAGTTTGGTTGTTTATTGTCAATATTTAATAATAGTAAATTCTCTGGTTTCTAGTACAATAGGAAAATACATGTTTACTAAAAAAAGTTGCTGTGGAATAAGTATTTTATTCTCAGAGCCGTTAAGCTCCCTGTCCTTGTAAAATGCAGTTTTAGATGAAAATACAGACGTGGAGGAAAATAATAAAATTACAAAAATACATTCTTAGATGAGTATTGTGTGTTACAGAACACAAGGAGAAGCTGGTCAGAGGAGCTCAGGAGTGCAGACTGTGCCTGAGCTGTATTAGAAAACTTCTTTGCATGTAGAAGATTCACAGTTATTTAGTGTAAAGTATCACAGGGTGCTTAACAAGTTCATCTCTTCATCCCCTCACAGGCTTATTAGAAATAGCAGAAAAATCTATTTACCACAATAAAGGCAGAGTGGGACATCAGAAGTGGCCACGGTTCCGTTTGCTGTGTTAGATCTCAATAAGTGGTAAAGGAAAACAGTTGCTGAGGAGAGAGTCAGCCTGACAAATACCAGGCTTTTTATAAAGATTTAAAGTAAAGAATCACAACAGGCAGGAGTGTTCATGAAAATACTGATGCTTGTTACTGTGCTGAAAAATGGACTTTAAATTATATTCAGTACAAATGTAGCAGGAAAAATCTTTTAAGACTGCTTCTAGAGGAGCTGTACACAGGAGACTTGGGTTCCCTTTTAAGGTACTTATTAGTTTTACATGAAATCTATTAATTTATATTTATAGCTCTGAGTGTGAGTTGTATTGGAACAGGTCTTAAAGCCTCTTTTCTCATCTCCACTTTTAGATTGACGCATTGGGCAAACGAAGCAAAGAAGCAGAGGCAGCCTTCTTGAATGTTTATAAGAGATTAATTGATGTTCCAGGTAAGCAAATTATTCCCTTATTCTGAGAAACTAATGGTTCATGTTTGTGTGAATGCTACTGGGCATTTTTCCTGCCTTTAATAAGGTAAATACGAGCAATGGTTTTGTTCTGGAACTGATACACTCCTGTATTGTTCCTAATGGAGAGAACCTTAACTGTGGCACATTTCATGACTTCTCATTCCATTTACATGTTAATGTTTGTATGAATCAATTTCTATTATGATGATACTGTGTTATCTATTTTGTTTGTTAGAGGGTACAGACAATTTTAACAAAAAAACGTGCATCTCGAAGCTTCACCAAGAAACAGCAAAAATTGTACTTTTAAGGGATAGAGAAAACTTTCCATGCCTTCCAAAAAAAACAAAAGAAAAAGCCTTACTGAAAAGTAAATCATTACCAAATTTCAGTTCTGTGCCCTGTAAGTGTGATAATAAATTTTATTCAAAGGCCTTTACTGTATGTGTTTTCAACTTCCCTTTTGTTTGGCATCCAAACTTTCTTTGTTTGGCATTTGGTTTAAGTTCATTTCTTTTTACATTTGTTGGTTTTTTTTGTTTTCCCCAGTGCTAAATAAATAACTGCCTGAACAGATTTTTCTTTTTGCAACTGTACCCACAGCTGAGAGGGAGTGAGGAGCCCAAGTCTGCACTGCCACATGTTGGCCTGACTGAGCTGTTGGCACATGACTTTGTGTGTGTCATTTTATACTTTTATAAAACATTAACATTATATATATTATTCAAAATACCTCAAGAGGAGTTTTGAGGTGTAATTAATACTTTTAAATACTTTTAAGGCCTCACAGCAAAGTGCATCCTGGTCTTTAATGGTTTTTACCTTTTAAGGAGCCCTTTTAATGCACACTTCAAATAAAAATTAATTTTTTAATGTTTTAGTTTAATGATTAACTGGTTGAAAGATCAGTGTTTTCAGATGCTCAGTCTGAGCTAACACATGTAATTTTTTATGCTTTCCCATTGACAGTTGAGCAGTGCCCAGTGTCCAGTCCCTCTGTAGGGATGCAGGGACTCACCACGCTCTTCCTGGGCCACAAATGCCTCAGAAATGTTGTTTTTTATGTTAGTCAGCTGTGGTCTGTGAGTTTTCCTTCACTTATTTCCTGCTCAGAGTCCAGTAGTGTTCCACTGGGCACAGAACAGCTCCCTTTGCCTGCCTGCCCATGCCATGAGAGGAGCAGATAACTCGGTGAGGGTCCTGACCGTCACAGGCAGCTTCCCTGGCACGAGCAGTGTGGGCATGGGATGGGCACCCACAGCTCTGGCTTGGAAAGAAACCCCTCCATGAAAACATTCCCGACATATCTGCAGCCTGGGAGCCCAGCAGTGAGCGCTGGGGAGAGGCACTGCCGCCCCTCCATCTCCGTACTAACACACGGTGCAGTTTCCTGCCATAATTTGGGAGCTGAGTAGGTTTGATTTGGAACAGTCTGGCTTTTTTCACGACTGAGAAGTGGTGTCAAACAAGAGCTGGGTGGGATCCTTCGTGTGCTCTTGTGCAGAGGCTTCTTTCTGAAGCCTGGCATGATCACAGGTGCTGGGATCTGAGCAGCAGATCAGACCAAAGCCTGGAGAAGTAGGATTTACATCCCACCTGTGCTGTTGAAATGGTGGGGGACTTTGTCAGGATTTCTTTGTAGGAGAAAGAATTTTCTCTTTTCTTCCATTTGCAGGAGCAAAATTTACAGCCCTGCTCCCACACCCACAGCCTCTCTCTTGCCCCACTGTCCCCTGCACATGCCTTATGTCACCTGTCACAGAAATATTTCTCTGATATTCTTAATACACACAAAAACTTCAGCCTGGCTGAGTTGGGAGTGCAGTGGAGTCTGTGGGATGAGAGATGTCTCCAGGTTTTAGGCCCGTGCTCTTACCTGGAGGTCTGAGGTAAAAGCAATTTCCATGTTCTCCAGGAGAAGTTCAGCCAGTCTCCTGTAGCTGTGTGCAGGCGTAACAAATACTCACAGTTTACAACACACGCTGCAAGGAGAAGGAAAGCAGCCATGAGGAATGTATGGCACTGGTCTTTGTCACTCTGCTTCATTGTGTTGCTCTTTTTTATTTCCCTCTCATCCTGTGTAGTCTGCTACGCTGGGCAGTATCCATGGCTGGGCAGTATCCATGAAGGGTTGGGTGGGTATCCATGGAGAGCTTTCCTTTATAAACAGCCATCACTATTCATTTATCACATGTGTTGCTTTGCCTCCGTGTGGCTTTACATATCTTTTGACCTGTTCATTTGGTATTTCAAATATTTAGGTACACTTTTAGCTCCCCAATCCTGCTGTGTTTTCTTTTCGGTGTGAGAAGGGAGCGCTGATGTTTGGGGGAAGCTATGACTGGAATGCTGCAGAGTGGTTATTTAGCATTAAGCATCGCTGTTACATGACAAGGGTGCAATTTTATCAGACTTTCAATATCCTTTATAGGACCATATAATAATTGCAGCTGAAGTCTAATTCCCAGCAGCCAATTTTATGGTTCTTGAGGAAAGCGTGTATTTCTCTCCTCAGTAATAATGTGCGCACTTTATATAATTAAAAAGGGCTTCTATTTTAATTTTACTATAAAATGATCTGTATTGAAACTCCAGCTACAGTGCTTTATGGATTCAGCAAAGTTTAATGATTTTCTTTCCTGACTTGACCAGAGTTTTCAGTCAGGCTCACCAGTAAGGAATTTGTGGGAAGGGTGGTATTTTACTTGTAAATTTTCCTATGTACATCAGGGGCTTTCTCTTTAAAAGATAAAACAGACCTTTTATATATCTCTCTCCAACTTTATGATGCTGTTAAAGTAGCATTATCATTGCTTTGTGCTGCAAAATTTATCCTTCCTAAAGGAAAGTACATGTCAAGGAAAATATTTTGGTTTATGTACATTTATACAGCTGTAATTCTCAGTCAGATCATTCTGTCTTTCTTGAGACTGAGCATTTTTAATTTCATTCTGTCTTGCTTGAGACTGAACATTTTTAATTAATGGAATTAATTTTCTCATTTAATTGCCTTATTTTCAGTATGCAGTACAGAGCTAGGGAAAAGCGAATGCTGCCACATGAATTGCACTAATCAACAAGGTTGTCACAACTTACCTTTAAAAATAATGTGAATATATTTATTTTGAAGTAAAGGGAGGTTGGGTCTGTGTTTTGAGGAAGCCTTCTTCCATCTGTTCAGGATTCCTTTGTCTTCAGTTGTATAAAATAAGTGTGTTATCTTAGCACCCTTGGCTTTTAGGGTCTTAATCTTGCAAGCACTTAAAGTGAAATTGGAGCCTTGTGGGTTCAGAGGAGCGGTGTTGCCTTGCAGAAACAGTATATTCTTTTTTTTAATTATTATTATTATTATTTTTTCTTTTTTTTTTTTCCTAAATCTTTAAAGGAAAAATAGTAAGCATTAAAAATGCTAAATATTTTTATTTCAGAAAGGAATGGTGTTAACTACTTTATTTTTTTAAAACAAAACTTCACTGTAATTTTCAAGTAAAAGTTAAAACGTGGAGACCGAGCGAATGCCAGGTGTCAGTGTCTGGGTAAAGTGGTTAAATAGGGTTTTCTTTCTGCTGGGTGGATCACTGCAGTTACAGCCCAGTGCCACGGTGGATTTGCTCAGTGTTTTGTCTCAGTATTGCTCCTGTGTAGGCAAAGAAGAAACAATTCTGCCTTTAAACACAAACTCTGCTCTCTGGATGTGGCACAGCTAAACCCAGTTGGGTTCAGTCCATAGAACAGGAAAAAAACCACAGAGTTTTTTCAGCATACACACATTTGAGAGTGAGGGAAGGGTAACTGTTTGCTCTTGGTTTGGAGGGGCTGTACCACCTTCTAGGGCTGAGCCAGAAATGGGGTTTGTTTCTCCTTAATGGGAATTTTCTCATCAGGAAACAGCTCTTGGGGTGTAAAAGGGGATGTGTGTGTGGTTTTACTGGAGACTCTTCCCGGGCCTGTGCTGTGATCAGATTTGGTGCTATATAATGTGTGTGATGTGGTTTTTAACTCAGAGGACCTGCTATCGAAGGGAAGTGTAACAAGAAACAGAGAAACTAAAAATAAGATTTTTTTTTTTTTAATGTGGCCTGTCAAAACAATCCAAAGCAATAACAGTGAAAGATGGCTGAAGTGGAAATTTTATCTTTCCCTTATTCCTCGCCATCATAAATTGCACACCCAGCCATGGGGGCTGTGTCTCACAAAGGGGTTTGAAGGAGAAGCAGGCTCATTCCAAAGGAGTTTTCCACACACCTATCACTACATGTAGTATTTTAGTTGACATCCAACCCCCGTTCAGCCTTGCACATTCCAACTGCCCTGCATAGGACGTTCTTTTTTCAAGGAATGCTTTAGCTGAACAAACACAAAGTACTTTCCAAATAAATGATCAGTAAAGCACTAAATAAGTGTGTGGGAATTACTTCTAGAGGCAGAAATGAACATTATTTGCAGTGCTTGCAGGTATCAGCCATTGCCTTTTGATTATTTACAACTCACGGTCCCTTCCAGACTTTCACTTCTGCTTGGGCTAAGAGAAAATTCCATTTAAAGTGTATTTGATCAATGTCCTGAGGTTAAAGGTGATAGAAGAGAAAAACCGGTTTGATTTTGGGTTTGGTTGGAGTTTTTTTTTCCCAGAAAAATTATCTGCTGCTTATGTTGGAGGTGATAAATGTGTATGAAGTTGTTGTGTTTATGTACGTCCTATGATGTGTTTGGATTTTTTGGGGAAGTGTAATGTTAAGCAGAAAGGTTAATGCCAGCCCTGGTAGGAAAGTCTGTATATAATACACACATTTACAGACCCAGATGACTCATGATGTCCTTAAATTTCAACCTAGGGTTGAAAGACAGCACCCCCAGGCTTTTCTGCCTGTAGGGAGACCTGGATGAACGTGAATTTAGGGGAAAATAAAGAGGTGAAGGAAAAGAGGTTCACTCTGAGGGACTGTGCTTAAGCACATCCCAAAGTAGAACACTAAAAAGAGTTTGAAGAAGTTAATTACTTAGAGTGCTCTTGTCTGAGATAATGGTTAATTGGTTGGCAAAACTGTCTAAAGAGCAAGATCAGGTCATAGTAAACCCTGAGTTTGTGGTACATCAAGGCTGATGAGCACAGACCATTTTTGAGAAATGTTTGCTATCATTGCAGTGTGAAAAATTTTAGGCAGTTCCTCATTTGTTAATAATACATGTCAAAACTGTCACCTCTTTCCCAATAAAATATATTGGAATAAAACAGAGGACAGACCCATAAAATGAACAAGTTTATGTTTTTGCCTCCCCAGACTGTACAAGGGAAATGAATATTCATAACGTGCCTTTTCTCAGCCTTAGAGGGAAAGCAAAACAATATTACAGTGAGTACTCTCAGAGGGAAAGGATGCAAAATGAACTTGCTCACGGACACAGAAGTGGCACAGACACTCCTCAAACACAGCAGTCAGGTGTCTTTCTAAACACACTTGAAAATCTGATAAAATTAAGCAGAAAATTGAGCATAGTTAATACTTGAAAGAGTGAAAAGCCATAAACCCCTGTGGCTGCAGGCAGTGATTTAGCTGGTGAGTGGATCCTATCTGAAGCCAAAATCCTTGATGCTTCACCTGCGTGTTTAGAACAGGTAAAAAGAGGAGTTGCACAAACAGGAAATTCTGGAAACAAAGTCTGAACTGTAAAAAATTACAGACTGTAGAAATTTAGTGATTCTCCCCAAACTGTTCTGCAAATCTGCAAGGAGTGCCCCAGTGGGGGTGAGAGGGACAATTTAAAGTCCCGACTGCAGACGGGAGATTTGAGCAGAGTCCTCAGAGGGGCAGAGCTGCCACTGTTTCATTTTCCAGAATATCCTGAATCGCCCGGGGATGCTGCTCCAGCCTTGATAGTCCAGTGCTGAGGAATGTACAAGTAGCTCACAATCACTTCAGCCTCCTTCCCCGTGGGGCTGGAATTCCGAGCCGCAGCACAACGTGCAGTTTGGGATGTGTGCTGGGTGAGTGCACGCTGCTAGGGCAGCACTGTTAGTGTTACACTGCTATTTTCAGATGGTGCACAAAGTCCTGGCTAGTTCCCATCTTTAGAACTCGTTCACTTTATCCTTCTGTTTTGAAACCCATGTCAAAATAACTGAAAATAGTTCTGTTACCTGAATACGTGGCTTGAAGTTGGGCTTGTCTGATCACACTTTTTTCCTCTAGTTTTTCTCGTTGAATTAATAATTGGCTAAATTCCTTTGTAAAAGCCGGAATAAATATTCAGAGGAAGAAATATCCCTAAAGCATACACTTTAAAAATTTTATTGTGTGGTTGTCAAGCCCTATTTTACTTGGTAGGCTGGAGGCACGGAAGGAAGAGGAGAGGTGCAGATAAGGGGAAGGATGCAGTGAATAGGAGCAGGAAGAATGTGCGGGAGAAGGAGATATCCCAGCAGATATCCCTGCGGGAAGGGGCTGTGTTCACCTGCAGGGTGTCACCGCAGCCCTCCGGAAGCTGTTGCTGCAGGGAGTGGAGCTAGAGCAGCCCCGAGGCCGGTGATGGGAGCAAAAGGCAGAGCGTGGTGGGGAGGGGGAATATTGGACTTTCTCAGTTGCAGGAATGTGAACTGGAATTAGAATAAACCCCAGCTTTCAGAGGGTTTAGTGCTAAGTCTGTTCAGAAGCTTTTAGGAGAAAGAAGGGATGAATGTGGCAGAAATGCTTTCAAACATAGTGGAAGGTTCTTTTTTCTTTTATAATCTCAAAGTGGGAGAAATGAAACTTGGAGTACAAGTGTTTTTTCTGTAAGTGTCCTTCGCACTGAGCTCGCTGTGTAAGCAGAAATTCCAGTGTCGTGGGCCATTACTAGAACATTAACAATCAAATTGGAGCCTTTTCAGTTGCAGTGGCTTCTCTTGTAACTCATTAGGTTCTTTTTCAGCTGACATAGCGCCATCAAATACTGTCCTATCTAATATGCACACCCCACGTTTAATATTAAAAACTTTGCTGAGGATTTACTTTGATTACTCCTTTGAAAATAGAGGGAACTGCAGTGCCGTTCGTGAAGGAGTCGATCATTTACTCTGCCTTATGTGATTTTTTTGATACTAGGATAGTGATGGATCTCAATCTGGGGCATCTTTCTGGCAGTAACCATTCCCGAGCTGGGAGATAAATAAAGGATGTTTTTAAATAATAGCCCACAAGACTTTAGGACCACACTCTGGGAGGGATCTGTATGATTGTGGTCACATTGCCTGTGTACCATCCCGTGCTGTTTCATTTAACCCTGCAAGCTTTGGAGGACTTGTGCCGTGATTAATGGGGAGGAAAGGCGCCGGTCTGCTGCCACTCCCCCATCCCCACGCAGGGGGGTCCCACCAGTCTGGCTTTGCTGCTTCCAGAGGTCAGAAGAATTTGGGATTCAGCTTTTTTTTTTTTTTTGCCTTTTTTTTTTTTGCCTTTTTTTTTTTTTTTTTTCTGGTAAGGAAAATGAGATTCCCTCACCCTCTTGTGGGCACTTTGAATTCCCCGGTATAGCCTGCACAGAACACTCTGACAGCCGGAGGGTGAGGAGAATGCTGTTAAAAAGTGGAAAAAATTAAAAGCAAGACACAGATCCCAGTCCTGTGGGATGGGGGAGTAAGAAAATATGTATAATTCTTGATTGAAGGAAGAACCTTTTCATGGTTTTTATGAAGTGAGGAGTTGGAGAGATGATGAGCTTTGTTTCAAATGGAATTACGGCTATAACTCTTCTGTCCCTGGGCTACCAGAGTCATAGGGGAACGGGAGCAAAGCTATCATTTATTCCATGAAATCTTTGTCTCAGTCTCTCTAGGCTATTTCAATTTACCCCTGAAATTTCTGGGGAATAATTAATGAATTAATTAAGTATGCTGTGAGGTGTTTGAATATTCAAAAGCTACAATGTAATTATTATTTTTTCTAAACCACGTTTTCACGTTATTTTCAGACATGCAGTCTCCCACGAAAGCAGTTACTGCATCAGAAGCTCGTGGAGCTTTCCGTGTCTGTAATCCAGGGATCATTCTCTGGCAGGAACACTCCCTGCAAAGAGCAGCGTTGCATTTAGGAAGGGGAAAAAAACTTCCTTTACTTCGTGACCAAAGTATTGTGACAGCGGGGCTGATCTCCTGGCTCTTTGAAAAAGTTAAATCATGTTAATAAAGTTGTGTTTAAGGAGGATTATTATTTTTTGCCCTCCCTTATCATTTCGTGTGGGTGTTTCTGGTGAGCGATCACCGAGAGCTTTGCTTACAGCGGGGTTTGGGCAACAGAAATTCAGTCGCGTTGAAAGAGACGCGTTGCCTTCCATGAATTATTTTTAGATCCCAACCTTAGGAAACACATTTCCAGTGATATAAATTATTAATTGCCCCTGTAGTTCTGGCACTGTTTCATAACTTGCTTTCTTATCGTTTCCAGTGTTACAGGCCTGTAAATGAAGCAGGAGGAGGGGGGTTATTACATGGCAAGTCCTTTGTTTTGGAAGAGGCTCTTCAGGAGCTCCATGTTACGATACCAAAGGAATAGATTCGAAGTAAAAGAGAGGAGGTTTAATTTAGTTATTAGGAAGGAATTGTTCCCTGTGAGGGTGGGGAGGCTCTGCCACAGGGTGCCCAGAGAAGCCGTGGCTGCGCCTGGATCCCTGGAAGTGTCCCAGGTCAGGCTGGACGGGGCTTGGAGCAACCTGGGATAGTGGAAGATGTCCCTACCCATGGCAGGGGGATGGAACGAGATGAGCTTTAAGATCCCTTTCAGCCCAAACCATTGTATGGTTCTGTGATTTCTACGAATGCATTTTGTGAATAAGCAGAGAGCAAACCTCGGGCAGGGCAGAGCGGGTTGCTGGGCTCTCGTGCAGCCCCTTGCCCATCTGTGGGGGGGGGTCTCACCGCGGGGAAAGACCCCCGGCTGTGGTGATTTTACAGCGTGCGAGGAGCGCCCCGGCACCGCCGCCCGATCCGCCCGCGCTGCGATCCAGGCCGGGCTTTGCCGCTCTCCCCGCCGCGCTCCGGGCCGGGGCCGGCCGGGGGTCCCGGAGGTTCCTCCGGGGGTCCGGGCGGCCACTCCGGGGGTCCGGACAGCACCTCGGGGGTCCGGACAGCCCCTTTGGGGGTCCCTGCGGTCCCTCCGGGGGTCCGGGCAGCACCTCCGGGGGTCCGGGCGGTTCCTCCGGGGGTTCCCCCGGGGGTCCGGGCGGTCACTCCCGGGGGTCCGGGCAGCACGTCCGGGGAGTCCCGGTGTTGGTTCCCGGCGGGGCTCTCAGAGCCCGTTCCTCGGGACTGCTCCCGCCGAGCAGCGCTCCGCGGCCCTGGGGTTAAATATATGTATTTATATCAATATATATGGGGAGAGAGGGTAATTTGGCCCCGCTCGCTGTAAATTGTACGTTTAAACAATGACACCGTTTTTCCACTCCGTTTGGCAAACCCCGCCATCAGCCCCTCAGTGTTGTCGGGGGTCTTCACCCCTCACGGCAGCAACAGCCACGGCCGAAGGAAGGGTTAAGCATGAACTTTAAACATTCCCTGTCCCGCAGGAGCTCCTTTTCCATGAGCCGAGGTGGGCTTTTCCCCCCTCTCCTTAAATAACGAGGGTGGTCCCAGCATACTCTATATCGAGACAGCTTTTCATCAGTTGCTCATCAGCATGCTAATTGCTGTATGACTAATTATGCCCTGAATTCCAGTTGATTTTCTTAATGAGACAGCTGGGTTAATTATGTAATCGTATGATTACATTAGCCCAGAGTGCCCTGGCGAAAAGGAAGGCGGGCGGGAGTGGGATGTCACCGGGCGAGGGGCGCGGGGGCAGCCGCGGCCGCAGTGACCGGGGAGGGCAACCCTGCGACAGCGCCCGCGGTGTAAACACCGGGATGGGATTACTGACATTGAGAGCTGTGCCTTCTTCCAGCATGAGGGAGGAATGGGGGTTCATCAGCAAAACGCACTTAGGAAGTACAGAACAGTCGTCGATGGCCCCGTTGTATTTTGGGGATTGAGGTTGGGTTCGGGCTGAGCGATGTGGGGTGGGGGTTGGATTGTAGAGTCATAGGATATCCTGAGCTGGAAGGGGCCCCACAAGGATCATCAGTCCAGCTCCCCGCACAGCACAGCCCCAGCAATCGAAGCCTGTGCCTGAGAGCGTTGTCCAAATGCTCCTGGAGCTCTGGCACCTTGGGGCCGTGCCCATTCCCTGGGGAGCCTGGGCAGTGCCCCACCATCCTTTGGGGGAAGAACCTTTTCCTGAGAAAAAACCGAGACCTCCCCTGACACAGCTCCAGCCGTTCCCTCGGGTCCTGTCCCTGGTCACAGAGGGCAGAGATCAGAGCTGCAGACTCCGGTGAGTCTCCCCTCAGTCTCTTCTCCAGCTGAACAAACCAAGTGCCCTCAGCCACTCCTTGTACGGCCCCTCCTGACCCTTCACCGTCTGCGTGTCCCTCCTTTGGACACTAACAGCTTTATATCTTTCTTACATTGTGACACTCAAAACTGCACCCAGGGTGGTGAGGGGCTGCCTCATGTGATGCGTAGCTCGGGGAAAATCAATATTAGTGTTTCTTTTAAAATTGTTCGTGAAGTCAGTAGTTTACATGTATAAACAGCACCAGCAAAAAAAAAAAAAAAGGTTCTCTTGACCTGCTGTTGAAAAAAGATCCATGGTCAGGGCATGTGTGTGGTGTGAGAACAGCCTGAGAGGTGTTGCTGCGGCTGCGTCGCACCGGCTCGTTTGATGTGAAGTATTAACTGCTGTAAAAATCACTTTGCATTTGTAACATTAATTGTTCTCACGTCTGCATCCACTGAGATGTGTCCACCCTCCTCCTTTGTGGGGACAGAAGCTCCTTGCTGTGTGTCCCAGCAGTGAGCAGGGGATGTGCCCAGAGCTCGGCAATCCCTGGGGAAGCAGAGGCAGGAACGGGCTCTGCAAGTCCCAGGTTGGAAATACGGCGGTTTCTGTTTCTGCTGTGGTAGCTTGGAGGAAACCTCGCCAGGGATCGGATCCAGATGTGCTGGGCTGCCTGCAAATGCAGAATGCAGGGGGCTTCTCTGTGGGTACGGCATGCAACAAGTGGATTGGGAAAAATGAGCAGAATAGGAAGTGAGAGAAAAAAATGCACTAAATTTAGTGTAAAAATAGACATCTCCATCTAATCTTGGGCAGTAATGATCTTGCAAAATGCTTCTTCAAGTTCTAGATCATCAGATCCCTTTTGCTAATTTTCTCATTTTTTTTATTTATCCTGTGCCTAGCAGGGATTCTGAAATTTCACAAGAGAAAATTCAAAGCAAGGGAGTAATGTGTAACGAGTTTTCCACATTTCAGTGTTCGGCGAGGTGATTTTTCTCTCTTACAGACCACAGAAAGGGCATTTCCTTCGCTGCCTCTCGCTGTAAACCAGGGCTACTTGATTTTTTTTGAGCCGTGTATGCCTGTTTGTGTAATGAATTGAAAGTTTTGGTCCATTGCTTGTTTAAAAATTCAGTGACCTCCTGTTAAATGACATGAAACATACTTTGCAAACCTGGTTAATACAAAAAGGTATGCTTTTCCATGCATGCATGTGTTGGGAAAAGGAGAGTTATTTTATTTATTTTATTGATCCACTCCACTCAGGTAAGAAAAAAACCATTGTGACTGTAAGGTTATACTTGTTTCAGGTTAATTGGTGTTTATAAATGCTCCAGAAATAACAGTGTTTTAGGTTTTTCAAGCTAAAAGAGCATGTTGGAGCTTGCCATGAGAAATTATTTTTCTCTGCCCAGAATGTCTTGGTTGGTCATTTTATTATCATACAATGATTAGTTTTCTTTAATGCAGTTTATAAAAATTAAGTCTAAGAGGTGCCTCACCCGTGGGTTTTTTTACATGTCCTCCAGCAGTATTTAGTGGCTGCAGGCCATTAGTCCTTCAAATAAGCTCTAGTGAAGTTGGAAGTTTAATGCACAGAGACTTTTTTTACATTTTGTTTGTTCTGCCACTGTTTTGCTACTTGAACATTAACCTTTAATAGAGCTAAATTAAATATACATGTCCTGATGAATAATTATGAGATTGCAAGCATTTTCATTTTGTACATAAAGCTTCTCAGGGATTGCAAATTTGACTAAAGGTTTAGTCATTATTCACTTTATAATGCCCACGTTATTTTTGTCTTATAATTCTTTACAGATTTCAATATAAAAAGCCCTGTGTATTAGGAGCAAAATACCTCTTGTGCGTGTCCCGGCTTTTTACAACGGGCTTGTTAAAATGAGGGTGGGGAAAAGTGCACCCACAATTTTGCCAAGTTCAGTTTCTTTCATCATGGCGCTTTATTTCATAGAAATACCCGTAGCTGAAGCTTAAGATCCCGAGCCCGATAGGATTCGTGGTTCCTGTACCAATTTAAGACGTGGCCAGAGCGAGACAATCCAGCCTTTCTTTGTGCTCAGCAGATGAATGTCCCGGGCTGGCTCTTTGGGGGGATGCTGAGCTGCAGGAGTGTGACAAAACGCTCCTTGCGGAGGAAGGTCGCGGACCTCCCTGGGAGCAGGGGGATGTTGTGACAGCCCACACCGTAATTGGACCATACATAAATACTGCAGAGCCTTCAGCTCGTGCTACTGCTGCCACTGCAGCTCTCTAGTTAATTCCTTACCTGTACCCCCCCCCCGTCTCTGCCACAATAACATTTTAAGTTTGATTTATTATAAATATTTTAATACAGATAATAATAACGAAAAGTATTTGGCCTAAAAAGCATAAATGAAAAAGCTATGTAGTCATAAACTATGTATGTAGAGAGAACAGATGACAAGCAACCTAGATTTTGTATTATGAACAGGGTAATGCCATAAGCTGTTGAAGAACCCGAGTAACAAAATGCAGCAGGCTGCTACTTAGAATGTCTCTGAGCTCAACATAACCCAGTGCTATTCTTCTATAAACTATGCAACAACGCTGGCATATTGAAAAAACACACAGGCTCATGCTTAATGTGTTAACAGAGGTACAATAGACTTATTATGTGTTTCCAGAGACTGGAACTGAGGGTGGTCTGAAAAATTAATGACTGTGGTGGTTGAAAATTAAGTGAACTCCCTAATATATACTGTTGTTGATCCACTGAGTTTGGTGTTTAGCATTCCTCAACAGGAGACTAAATCTTTGCAGCCATTTCACAAGAGATGCTGGCGCCCACAGCAGAAATATATTCAATAATCTTTTATAAGTCCATCACACTCCGGAGTTTTCCTATCCTGACTGGGAAGAAGTCCCAGAATAAATCACACGTGCACATGTCAGGTGTGTGCTGAGAACCCTCTTTACCAGAAGGGGATGAACATCAGAGAGGTAATACTGAGAGGACATTTGATTAATAGTGTAAGAAAAAGAGAGAGCCAAACCCAAGGTTTGTGGAGTTGATTACATCCACACAACGTTTCTGATTATTATTGATCTGTCAATTAGAAAAAGTACCACCCAGATCTCCATGGTCACAGAACCTGTTTGAGCTCTGTTGTGCAGGAGGGCACAGTTTGCTTTGGAAATTCACTCCTGCACAAGCAGAGGCCTGTGAGGGACAGTAGCTGTCAGTGAGCTGTGCAGTTTGATTGCTTTTCACCCAGAAATTCTCATTTTGCAATAAAAAATGTGGCACTTAAAACTCTCTTTGTATCGTGGCTGTCTGCACCCAGTAACACTGTTGTGTGGATTAATGCCAGGATGAAGAAGCCATGTCCAAATTTCATAGAATCACAGAATGGTTTGGGTTGGACCAGGGGCCTTCAAACTCATCCAATTCCACCCCCTGCCATGGGAAGGGACACCTTGCACTGTCCCTGGTTGCTCCAAGCCCCATCCACTGGACACTGCCAGGGATGGGGCAGCCACAACCAAGGCACCCTGTGCTGACTTCACCGCCCTCACAGCCAAGAATTCTTTCCCAATATGCCATCTAACCCTCCCCTCTGGCAGTGGGAAGCCATTCCCCCTTGTCCTGTCGCTTCAGGTCCCTCTCCAGGTCCCTCTTGGGCTTGGAGCCCCCTTGTCCTGTCACTCCAGGTCTTTGTCCAAAGTCCCTCTCCAGCTCTCTTGGAGCCCCTTTAGGCACTGGAAGGGGCTCTAAGGTCTCCCCAGAGCTTTTTCTTCTCCAGGTGAACACCCCCAGCCCCCTCAGCCCAGCTCTGAATTGAAAGGGAACATAGATAGAATGAAATATTTCTGGTCTTTTGAAGTTTGCAGGATATATGATATGAGGAATGTACAGGTCTAATAACTCAAAGTAGGGCCCTGCTGGCACCAAACTGGAGAAAAAAGGACACTTGTGTTCTGAGCTGCTTGGGTCGCAGAAGTGTTCCATTTTATTTTATTTTATTTTATTTTATTTTATTTTATTTTATTTTATTTTATTTTATTTTATTTTATTTTATTTTATTTCTTACATTTTATTTTACTGTTTCTTTTTCAGATCCGGTTCCAGCCTTGGATTTAGGACAGCAGCTTCAGCTGAAGGTTCAACGTATGCACGATATTGAAACAGAAAACCAGAAACTTAGGGAAACTCTGGAGGAATACAATAAAGAATTCGCCGAGGTGAAAAATCAGGGTAGGTTGCAACCATTTTATCAGCTTTTAATGCACACTGAAATTTGAAGACAGGGATTGAATTCAGTTTTATTTCTTAGAGGTGGAGGTGACAGTAGCATTGAAATTCAGTGTAAAAAGTACAATAGTCTATTAGAGCCACTTCTGTATTTGTGTGTGGAGATACAGCTTTGGGCAGACTCTTTGGATTTCTTTAAAAGTTTCATTTACTGTAGCACACGTCAGAGGATGGAGCTGTTATTCTGCATATTTGGTTGTAGCCTTCAGCACTGAAAATTACACCTGACTGACGTTATTTGTGACATTTTATGAGAGGCAGTGCTGGTACTGACATCAAGCTGAACGTGGGTGTTGGTACTTGCAGGATGTGCAGCTTGCACAGACAAAAACAAAAATTCAGTATTTTATACCCACATATGAATCTGTACAAAATGGAACTTTTTCTGTACTGTTTTTCCTTATCTAAGTGTACTACTGGAGTACATTCAGCATATGCACTTTATTTTTACTCTAGAGACTATCAATAGAGCAATGTAAATACAAGCTATTACTGTTAAATTATTTAAGTTTTAATGAGACTAAAGTACATGAAAATCTCAATGAGATTTAAAGCTTGTTGGTTTTAAGACTGCTCAAGTTTTCTTGTGGTTCAGAATAAAGTTTCCTGCACCAGGAAACAGAATTTTCTCAGCTGTACACCTAGTTGTCTATCCATGGGACTTTATCCATTTCCATTGTTAATGCCCAGTTCTGGATGGTGGAAAGGTAAATTGTCTTGGCATTTGGAAAAGTGGAGATTTTATTTTTTGTATTATGGAGCTGTTGCACCCAAGTAACGATTGAAAGCTGTGTTAGCAACTAAGTTGGTTTTGTTAAATCTCATTTTTTGCTGAGGGAACATCTACACAGTCATATATTTTGAAATTATATTTTGTTTCAGTGTAGAGGGTGTGACCCCTGGAGAGGACAGGTATCAGCACGCTAGGACTTGGGCTGGACTGCAGGAGATGTCACGTTGGAACTGTAAATGCTCTAAGCAAGACTGTATTTTTTGCTGGAAATGTACAATCATTGCAGTTCACTGTGCAGAGTTTTCCTGAGGCTGTGCATCCAGTATGACATGGGGGTTCATCCCACAAAGTGGAAAAGCTCTTGACTTGTAGAGTTTTTTGCTACAACCACTCATAAACTGGCATTTTTTATTTTCCCTGGTGTGCTGGAACTTCCTTTCCATTTTCCCACTGTAGCCTTTGTGGTGTTTTTCACTCCAGTGCAGTAGTTTTACTCTCTGTTTCAAACAGGGATTAATAAGCTATCTAGGGAAAAGGCTGTTGTTAGCTAAGGGTGCTTTGATCAGTTAATCTCTTTGTTTGGAGGGCTGTTATGAGCTCTACGGTGCCTGTAAGAACTTCTTCCAAAACTGGTATAAATGGCAGTGCCTGACAAGCTGTAGCTGACCTGAGCACTGAAGAAGGCACTTAGTGCTTCAAGCAGTGTAGAGGATTCAGCTGTACTTGTCCAGCACATCTATTGTTAGGTGCTTAAAGGTAAAATCAGATTTTATTACAACAGTTACATTTTTCCCCATATTTGTGCACTTCTCGCATTCGTTTTTGTAGTTTTGTTTTCTTTTAAAATTAGACATTGAAATGTAGTCAAGATGCAATTATGTGCGTTTCCATGGGATTATTTTGCTCTCTACTTCTCCATATACCAGAATATTTTTGCAGATTTATATCTGGAAACACCTGGAGCAGAGGTGTCCCCAGGAGAGAGTGTAGCACCCTTTGCCCGTTGTCTGTGCAAAGGATCATCCTTTGCTTATTCAGGAAGAGATCAGGATTTGTATGACTTCCCGGATCTCAGGGAAGAATTTCCCTTTGCTTAAGAAAAAAAAGAAGTGACGTGTCCTTTTCACGGCCTGTTACTCAGTAATGAGCCTCAGCTGATTTCTGCACAGCCAGCAAAATCCTGCTCCTTCAGGCAGAGGCAGCTGCTTTGCTGGCAAGCATTTTTACCACTCTCCCCCTGCCTTTTTTGTGGTCACAGTGGCCCAAGCTGCCTTTGGTGGTGCCCAGACAGCAGATCATGTCACCAGCTACCTCCTGTCTGCTTCACAGCTCAACTCTCAGCATTGGGATTTTGAAAGGATTGTGTGTAGGTTTGTGTGATATTGTTGAGGGCTTTTCCCCCCAAGCCCATAGGGTTTATTTTTCATATTAAGGTTTGTCTTCCTAGGATGTTTCTGCAGAATATGAAACTTTTCCTGTCCAAAAGTTTTTATTTTATCCTCAAGCATTATTAATGGCATCTGTTAATAAGCTGATGTCTTTAACCCCCCCGCTGCATCCCAGTGTGAGTACTCTGAACCATGTTGCTGCTTTGAGTCTTCTGGCAGTCCAAGGCTTTTTCCAAATTCCATTATTGTTACAAAGCATACTCTGGTGAATGTCCTGCTTTTCCTCTTCTGAGCCCTATAAGGATTCAGTCCTTTCCTGTGGGTGGGATCACAGGGCTTTCACGTAGGAACAGATCGGGGCACGTAAGGAGATGCTGAGCTGTAGCTCTGCAGGTTTCTGCATCTGCTCTCATCCACTGCTGGGCATGGGGAAATGCAGGAGAGCTCCTTTATCTGAGGGAAAGGTTCTGCAAATTCCCTGGAAGGCTGCAAGTGTCTCAGAAAGTTAAAATAATCGATGATTGTGTGTAAACCCCGGTGTGGATGACAAGGCAGCGACAGCAACTGGGACATGCAGAGCCCCAGTGCCTGCTGTTAATGCAGCAGTTGGATCCCAACTGCCTGGTTTCTCATCAGCTGGGAAGCAGAGCAGAGCTGTATCCCAGATACGTGTTCAATAACTGTGAGATTGCATCTGTGCATGAACCATAGTGGAGCTGCCTCTTAGTGCATGAGCACAGTTAGGTGAATTAAGTGTCCTGTGTGTAAATGCGTACTTAAACCTACACTGGGACTTTATTAATCTTCACTCAGCACTGAGCTAATTTTAGGCTAGTCAATAAGGTGATATTATATTTTACAATTGATTTTTTTTCCTTATTTAAAAAAAAAAAAAAAGTCATGTTAGAGGAACCTTCTTCACTCTGCTTTCCAGCAAACTCCATTGATCCTTCTCAACCTAAACACTTAAAGTTCAATTTAACATTTAGGGAGTAAAAGGTCTCCAAAGGGACTCATATCCATTGATTTTGTGTCAGAGTTGAAGAGCTAAAGTTTAAAACACACTGAGCCTACAGGGTAAAGCAAGCCTTGTGTTGTGGAACCACGTGGAGCTGTGTAAACTCATTCTTCCCCTATTGTTTTTCTGCAGAGGTTACAATAAAAGCACTTAAGGAGAAAATCCGAGAATATGAACAGACCCTGAAGAACCAAGCGGAGAACATAGCCCTTGAAAAGGAACAAAAGTTACAAAATGATTTTGCAGAGAAGGAGAGGTGAGAGTGTGTGTGTGTGTGTGTGTGTGTGTGTGTTGGGCTCTGGGTGCTGGGGGGGAGGAGAGAGGTATTTTTCTGTTTCATCTTCCCAGCCAGGACTGGTGGCTGGAGACAGCTCATCTATTGAGTGATTCTGGCGATTTGTGCGTGTGACACGGAATCATTTGATACTCAACTTTGCCCAGAAAAACAATAGGGAGAGTGTGGAAGTGAAACAAGGACAGATTGTCTCTTCTCCGTGCTGTGGTGGGAGGGGGTGTCATGTTTAGGAGGGTGCAAACCTTGCTTTTATTCCTCCCTGGCTGTGCTGTCCTCTGTGACACCAATCTGTCTCCATTAGCCAGGGTAATTCCCTGTGTGTCACAGAACTGTGGCACAGGCTCTGCAACCCTGGGCTGGGGGAGATCAACCACTGCACCCACAGCCTGGGCCAGGGATGCACCACCCCTGCTCCCCTGGGAATGGCTGAGAGAGGGGATCTCTTCCTGAATTGTCCTGGGAACGTTTGCATCTTCTTACATGCCAAAATTAAGAAGAGTTTTCATTATTTATTACTGATTTTTTAAAAAACTTTTTGGATGTATTTCTGGTCTTTTGCAAATGAGCAGGGAGCGTTTGAATCTTTAGGTTGGTGGGCAGATAAATCAGGCAGGAGAAAACCAAAGGGCTAAAGAGGGAGTTCTTTGAGGCTGCATTCCCTGCCTCGAGAATTTATTTCTCCCATGGAGCAATAACACTGAAGCTATAATATGTTCAACATAGCGTGGAAAACCTTCAGTTCACGTGAGCTTTTTAGTTGGAGGGTTGTTTGTTTAAATTCAGGGCTGAGTGGGGAGAATCTACAGTGAATGCAAAGCTTTTTTTTTTGATTCATCAATACCTGTGGCTGCTTTTTTGATAAGCAGCTTGTAAGCAGTGGTTTTAACAACTGCAATTTCAATGTACTTAAAAATAAAACAAAATGGCAGGTCGTGAAATGCAAATAAAAGTGTGTGTGAGAGAGGTTTTGAGGTCTCAAAGTATATGGTTTGGTATGAGGGGAACTGACGCATGATTCTCGCTATAAATAGTTATTAACCTGGTCAGCAGTGTTGGAGAATAAATTTATGCACCCTATGGAGTGCAGGCAGGATGCTGGTAGTTTCATAAGCCATTTCACAATTCTGAGATCTGCAGAATATCCTAAAAGCAGAGTTGTAAAAAGCACGGCTCCTGGGAGATGCTGGAGCGGCTCCTTTCAAAGATGAGTTTTATAACTCCTGCAGCCTGGCCCCTAAGCAAGGAGTGCAGTGGCTGCATGGCCAGATGATGTAAAAATGAGTTTAACTGACACAAACAAGAAAATGTTGCCTATGGACGTAAGAAATGTGAGCATATTAAAGTTTTGCTCATGTTCTATAGAAAATATCACTGTGAGATTTGTTTTGAAATATGTGTGTTTTCTTAAAGAGTAGCTAATAATATTGCTGCATTTGGCACCCATTACAGCTCTGATGAAACAGCTGCTGCATCTATTCACTCCATCAGTTATGGCAACAAATTCCTTCATTATGACACTAAAATGGAAATGTATCATTCTTCTTGTACTAACTTTGTACAACAGAGGGTGCTTGGTGACAATTTTCTCAATGTGTGTGACATTTCCAAAACAAATTATGCTCAAGAAAACCTTCCACTGAAGTTGTCATTTATATAGCAGTCAACTCTTGTATAATGTTCACAGCTTATGTTATGAGGTGGCTACACTGTTAAAATTTTAATAAGTGGGACCACAAAGTAGGAGCAGCATCTCACAACGTGACAGGATTTATGGGTCCCACGGAAGCACCTCGTAGCCTGTGTGGTGTTGGCAGGTGTCTGATTCCAGTTGAGATGTTTAATCGCTCCATCCTACAAATTTGTAAGGCGCAGATGAGTTGTTTGACGTGATCATGAGCTCTGCTCTCACCTCTCCTCTCCCCTTCACAGAAAATTGCAGGAGACACAGATGTCGACAGCCTCGAAGCTGGAGGAAGCTGAACACAAAGTTCAAGCTTTGCAAACAGGTTTGGCGTCGCTTTTGTGACCTTTTTTCCAGGGGATCAGGTGGGAGGTGAGAGGACAGGGATGGTTGGGTGTGTCAGGACTGGGTGTGAAGCAGCTCTTGGAGGGCAGGGAGCTCCAGCAGAGCTCAAATGTGCTTTGTGAATCAGAGCAAACGCTCCTGTGGCAGCCAGTCATTGGCAAATGCAGGGACAAGGCCACGGAGCACACACGGAATCTGAGCACCCCTGAAATTACAGCAGGGCGTGGCACTTACCATCTACATATCTTCTGGTTCCACACATTTCCAAACTGATAAATATCTGTAGTGATCAATGTGAACCCTGTTTCTTGCCTGTTGCTATGACTTGCCATGAGTTTTCATCTCTGCATACTTCAAAATTCCAGATCTGGACACGTTTGGCTTTGTTTACTATGAGAACAGAGGAAATTTTATTCCCTGAACTTTTGCAATAAGTATTTCAAAGGAATAAGCAGTTTAGCCAGTTAATAACAAACTAATAATGTCTAGCTTGGTTAAGCAGAAACTGAGAATTTTTGCAATGTGACAGAAATACCATAAGAAATTGTGAAAAAAGTCCAAACCCTATGGTTTTTTCTAAGCCATAATGGTTTACCTAGGTAGAAAGATAAAGCTAAGGAGGTGTACAGCTTTATTTTTTTTCATCAGGAGATGTACAGCCTTATTTATGACTGAACACTGCTATTTCAGTACTGTAATGCTTCATATTTATGCCTTTTAGCCTTGGAAAAAACCAGGACAGAACTATTTGATCTGAAAACAAAATATGATGAAGAAACTACTGCAAAGTAAGATTCCCCTGTTTTCTTTCTATGTCTTCCTTCAGGGTATCACTGATTTTTTTGTTTTGCATCTGTCTGTTGGAGAGAGATGAGACGAGGGAGGTTCAGGCATCCAGGTTTTTTGGAAAACATGGTCATAATTTGGCTTCCTATGGAGAGATTATTAGTTTTCATATTTTTTTCCCCCCAACAAGACACTTTTCCTGGCACACACACTGCTGCATTCCTGGTTTCATTCTCAGGTGCTTCATCTGCGTATCTCTTACTCTGCATTGTATCTCTTGTATTTTATTTAGAAATAGGGCAGTTTGAGAAATAAGGTATTTTTACTGTGATCTTCCCATCTGAGTGAAAACAAAGCTTCATTTAGTGAAGGATTTCTGACTCTTAGGCACCCTGGTTCTTTCTGCTTTTGGGGTAGTAGTCCTTGCTCTGCCAGGTTCACCCGTAATTACCAAAAGCAGCATTTTGGGCAGAATTTCCTTGTTTTCAAGCAGAACATGAAGGTAGTCTTAAAAGTATATCTTCTTGTCTTCTTAATAGCTACTGTTTCCAATTATCCTCTGGTTTTATTAACAATTAGGGCAGGGAACAACAAAAGAGACAGACTGCTGCTGGTTTCCTTTGAACCCTTCATATTTAAGGAAAGTTAATAATGAGAAGGAATTCTCATGATCAGCGGGATTAAGCACAAAGAGTCATTTCAATGTCTGGAAATGGGATGGGAAGGAAGCAGCCGTTTCAGATGGCTGGGATACTGCAAGGGAAGGGCTGGGGCTCAGTGTCACCTCCCTGTGCCCACTGCCCAGGGTTAAAATCCAGTCAAACTGGCACCAATTCTAAATTTCTTACCCCGTGGTTCTGTGCCTGCTGAGGATCTGATTCCCCCCTGAGGAACCCAGAGCTCACCAAATGGAGTTAACAATCAGCACTTGGAGTTCAAACACCTTTTACATCCTTCAGGATAATCTTTCAGGTGAATTTTGATCTGGCTCTGGGAGTCCAGTTTCCTTTGAGCTCCTTGTAGGATGAGTTCAGTGTAGGGGGATCAAAAGTATTTTTGTTCCCTCATTGATTCCTCCCTCTCTGAGGGATGTAAACAAATGCTGGTTCAGATGGAGCCTTAAATTCCTGCAGATTGCCTTTGTTTTTTCCTGTACATAACTGATATTGTTGCTGTTACTTCATCTTGCAGTTGCTTCTGGGGGAACAGGCAGAGATCAGTGGTTGTAGGCACTGAACCTAATAACCCCTCACCCTTTTTAATGTGTTTATTTGCAGAGTGCCTCATTTTTTAATACTGGTTCCCTAAGTGCTGTAATTTATCTTACACTGGGCAAAATCTGTTCTCCAAAAGATTTGTTTGCATTTCTAGTTCCATTCTTTCAGGGAGATTCACACAGAAATATTTCTTTTTTATATGATCTTGAGAATGACTCTTACCTAATTTATATAGAATTACATGAAATTAGTAGCATCTGCAGTAACAAGAAGTTTATTGTGTTCTGTAGCAGAATGATTATGGAGGCTGGGTCTGGAATATAGTGGTCATGGAGCTGAATCCTGAAACAGACATTAAGCTCGTACTTTATCTCCCAGACTAATGTACTGTGAAAACAAACTTGTAGGACCTAATAACAGCTGAAATATTTTATCATTGTTTTGGATATTTATGGCAGGAATAGTTCTTGCATAACAACAGTCGTCTGTAGCATTTGTAGCCCAAATTTTGCAATATGGAAATCTAGAAGAACATGAAAAGAGAACTGAATGTAGACAGTGAAATTGAGTCATCTATTTTAATTGTAAAAGCTGGGAGAAAGGCTGAAAAAACACCAATAAAAAGGGTGAAAGACAGTTTGATTCTTTTCTTAAGAGAAGCCCTCTTTTGATCTAAGTCTGAAAAGCTACTTGTATTGCCAATTTTAATTTTATGTTTTAAAAACATGTGATTTTTATCTCAGGCCAGAATTGTTAGTTTTACAGACGCTTATTTGATGCAGATGAATTGGAGTGCCTTCAGGAAAAAAACAGATAATTGTCAATTTTTTAAAGCTAACAGTGCTTTTAAGATTTTCAGTCTCAGAATAAAGCTGTCTTTCAACTACTTGAAACTTTGAAAATCTTTCAAACAAGAAAAAAATCCCCAAGAAGCAAAAGAAATACAGAGTGGGAAGTCTTCATTATCAGCTTGAAGGAGTCTGGATTTTATCCTGGAGAGCAGTTGTGGTGATCTGAAAAGTTGGGAATCATTCTGTCAACTTGTTTGTTTTATCTTTTCACAATGTCCCGTTCAAAGTACTCTACATGCAAAGGGAGGGACAGATGCACAGCCAGGCACCTTCAGATGAGATCAGCAGCTGGAATTAAAATTTCCAGTCCAATTCTGTCATCCCCACGTACAGAATTCCCAGCAGGTGGGTGTGTGCTGCCCCTGCCCCTTCCCTGAGCCCCAGCAGAGCCCCGGGCTGGGCGCTGAAGGTGTTAATGACAAAAAGAAGTTTATTATGTGCAGTCATTGCAGTCTGTCAGCTGGAATATCAGAAGCTGCCTTTGACAAGATGGCAGGAGCAAAGTTTTCCATGTGTAGGCTTGAAGTAAAATGTAATTAGCCTTTATGTGCAGAACAAGGATCCATTGATGAATACAGCTGGTCTTTGTTTTCTTCTGTCATTGAGTGTGGGAGGTAAAAGTGTTCTTCTTCATGTTTATTAATACAAGATTCCTTAGACAAATGGCAAGCACAGTTTAATATTTGTTGGAACACAGAGGGGCTTGCCAAAACAGTTGTTGTGTAAGAGGATTTCAAGGTTTTCAGATTATAATCATCTCTGGGTTAAATAAATGAATGATTACTCTGCCGTTTTCAATTAAAGAGGCACATCCTCTCTCGAGGCCTGACACTGGTTTGCTGTCCCACACGTTCCTATCAGCAAACCTGGATTTAACCAACACTAATGAGTTTGATCTGGAGATTCTATCAGACCTGGAACTGAAAAGCAAACTCAGGCTTGAGTTTCAGCAAAATTAAAGAATGTTGGGGTTGTTTTTTTTACCCTAGTGCAACAGACTTCTATCTTTCTTTCTTTCTTTGTAGAAAAAGAAACATTCTGTATACATTTCCTCCATTTTCCAGGGACAAACTGTTCTCTCTAACAGTGCTCTTCTGGTTTGCTGCAGAATCCAAGCAAGTGCTTGGGATTCCCAGCTGAGCTCCCAGCCTGAATGGTCGGATTCCAGTTTTAGATCAATTCCAGAGCCACCTCTTTGCTCCGACCCCTGCTCTCCCCTAACCTAAATGAATTCTAATTGGAAAAGGACCTTGGGTTGCAGCACATACAGTAGGCTTGTTACATTACTGTTAACATGTGGGTTGAGGCTCCTTGCCTTTGATGAAAGAAAATATCGAATTTCACTGAAATGCTGCATTTTCACCAGTCAGCTTTAAGTAGTCTTGTGAGTATTTGGGGTACTGCCCACTCCCCCACCCTGTTCTGCAATAAAACCCCTTCATAAACAACACAAACCAGAAAATGTTTAGGTTAAGGATGTCAGCCAAAGCAGCTCTGCCACCACTGGTTTTGTTACCAGTGGATTTTCTGTAAGATTCAGACTTTTTGTCCTAAAAGTAGCACAGGAATGCAACAGAGAAGGAGCTTTTCATATTTACTGAAGCAGTCATCCAAACACAGCTACTTTCAATAACTTGTAGGAAAACATTTTGCCTCCAGTATATGAGCAGAGAATTGTTGTCCTTCCATAGATCAGACTGATTATTATTTTTTTTGGCAGCACAGCTAAGGATGACACAGGAGGACAATGGGAACAGAAGGAGATGCCTGTGGTTTTTGGCTCTTTGGGGTAAACGATGCTCCTCTTGTGCATTTTCAAACAGACCTGTCCTTCAGGCATCACTGTAGAATGAAGTTCTACAGATGTGCTTTCCTGGGTGGAAGGAGTGGAGAATTGGGCTTGGAGGGAGGGGAGCACAAGTTTTAGAGAATTCCTGAGGAGTTATTTCTGCCCGAAGTTAAGCGGTGGAATTGGAATTGAAGTATTCATGTGAAATCTTTTGTTACATTGGGGCAAATCTCAGTTAACTTGGGACTTCAGGGGAATAATTCCCAATAGTTAGTGAGAACTGAATTATTTACTTTAATTCTTTTTTTAACAAATCTTCCTTGGTTAAGTGCTGGCTGGTGCCAATATATCACTTCTCAAATGTTTGTAGTCTTCCATTTTGATGGTGCTCAGGGTCAAACTGAATAAAAAATAAAGTTGTGCTCCCTCCAGCATCACATAATTACTGTGATAGATGGTCTCAAATGCTGCTTCCCCCCATTGAGCATGAAATACTGTAGTTAGGGTGGTGGTGCTGTACATGACATGAAATAGCTTCTATTTGCTGTGCCTTTAAGGTCTTAAAGTTTCCTATTTCCTGTTCTTTTGATGAGTCATTAACTTCTAATGCTCAGCTTTGGAATTATTGCTGTATTTAAAGTGATTTCCCTAAAAACAGGAGATGGAGAACTTCATAGGCCATGTCTCTTTTCAGAGTTTTTTCTCTCCCTCGGTTTTCTAGTCCTACTGGCACCAGTGAAACCCCAGGAGTGGTGGCAATGAGGGGATGAAAAACCAGGGAAGATGTTGCAGAGAACTACTTTTTTTAAGGAAAAAAAAAAGAAGAAAAATTAAATGTTTTGAATCTTACAGAAAGCTGTCTGCATTTTACCATTTGAGGTTCAAAGTTTTAACTGTGCTTTATGCAAAACTCACCAGGCTGAAAGTCACTATTATTACATTAATATTTTGCTTAAAAACCTACAAGTGAAGATGAATGGAAATACTTTGGAAATCTGCTTCTCATTTTGACCTAAAGCTCTGGTGTGAAAGAGGGCTTGAAAGCCTGTGTGCAAACCAGCCTTTTTTGTCACATTTCTGGTTCAGCCTGCAGTCACACCAGAAAAGCTGCAAAGTCATACGGGAAGAGAGTTCAGTGTTCCTGTAAAACACTTGGCTCTGTGAAGTCCTGAGTGCTTGCTTGAAGCACTGGCATTAACCTTTACTTTTGGATGGGGAAACTGAGGCACAAGGAGAGTGGATAATGCCCAAAGGCAACAGTCTAGCCTTGTCTGGAGTCTGGAAATATGCAGACATGCAAATGATAAACCACAAACTGACCAAAAGGTTATTTATTTTCATTTTTCATTTCTAAGGGAGCTTTTCTGAGAACTCCATATAAATGGAGCCTTTGGAGTCAGTAGGATTTCGTGCTGTTGCTGGGCTCTGTTGCCTCTTCTGTTAGACTTGTAATGCTTGCAATTAGTTAATGTAACTTTCTGACAGCACCAAAGTGCCCTAGGTCCTCTCAGGGCTTCTATTTTGTTTGTGTTTTAACCTCCAGTGAGACTGTTCAGTTCCTTTTTCTAGTATAGCCTAAAAGCTGGTGTTATTTAACAACCCAAAGTAGAAAAAAAAAATAGCCTTAGGGTATTCCAGCATATTCTAGTCATCACCCTGTTATCTGTAACCTTGGCTTGACATGAGATCCTTAGATGGAAATCTTTAAATAAATGCAAAGTACTTTGGCTACTGTGCCAGCCAGGCTGTGGGTCATCCCAGCCACGGCTGCAACCAGGGCTTCTCCGTGGGAATGAAGCTGTGTGGAGAGGCTGTGGGTCTGTGTGGAATGACAAGGGGCAGGAGTGTCCCTGTGTCCCTGTCCTGTCTGTCCCTGTCCTGTCTGTCCCCACTTGCTCTTGTCAGCCAGACCTCTTCAGGCTGGTGCAGCGGCCTCAGTCCAGGAGCAGAGGGACCACAACTGTGTTCCTGCAATCCCAGCCTCCCAGCAGGGACTGGCTTTCCCTGTGAGGCAAGCCAAAGGACATTCCAGTTTTTTGAGCCATCTCACCACAGCAGGTCCTTTTACCTGTAGCACCTGAACTTTGGAGGTGCCTGGGAGGGCCGTGTGAGGAAGAAGAGGAGCGAGTTAGAGGGGAGGAAAACCCTCTGGCAGAGGCACATCTGCCCCCAGCAGGGACAAGGTCCTTGGGCTTCTATCTGCCAGTCAGCTGAGCTTGGATTCCACGCAGCTCTTTCATGTGTGTCTGCAAATTACAACAGTCTCTTTTTTTAATTTTTTTTTTCAATGCAAAGTAGCAAATCAACAGAGTTATTTTGGTGCAGAACCGCTTCCTGGCGAGGCCTTGTCTGTGACAGCAGGAGGGCACGTGGCTGTGCCGTGCTCCAGCTCCTGCAGGGCTGGGGTGGAGGGGGAGGTAGGTGGGAGAAACCCTGGAATCATCAGAAACAAATGGTTCAGCTGCTTCCAATCGGGCCCTGCCCTGCGGGGTTACCCATTTCCAGCCCCAAAGCAGAGCTCTCCAGAAGCTGCTGAGTTAAACTGACAGGTGCTGCAGTGCTTGTCCCTACCTGGCCATGTGTTTTATAGGTGGCTTCCTGCACTGGTGTGTACTGGAAACTCTCCTTGTGCTCCAGGGATGGATTCCAGCTGCTTTTCCCACTCCCACGCAGGCAGAGAAATGAGTCACGGAGTTGTGCTCCCTCATTTAATGGAAAGAGATGGGAATGTCCTGAATGAGAATGGAAGTTCAGGAAACTTTGTGAGATCCCAGGCACTAAAACTCTATATCCTGGAAAGGAGTCTGTTTCTTCTGCCTTGATGTTCTTTCCCTTTGGAAATCCAGGTGTTTGCTGTGAGAGCTGGCGGCCCTGCTCCCCCAAGTCCCACATTGCTTCATACAGACAACTTTCACATTCCCTCAGTGCTTTCATTTGGATTTTTTGTTTGCCTTTTCCAAGAACAGGAAGGTGTGAGCCATCACTGTCAGGGGCTGCATCTGGCACAACTTGCTTTATGGAAGTATCCCTATGCTGTTTCCTCATTAGCAAAGTTTTTCAGCACCTCATTAAACCTACACCTCAATGTAGGTAGGTCTGACCCCATCTCTGCCTCACAAAGTTGCTATGATGCCCCAGCTATCAGCCACCTGACTGCAGAAGCAGGGATGTTATCCTTTCCACAGTTGCTTTAAAAAAAGGAAGGATTTCTGATTTGTTTCATCAGTCAATCCTGTTGATGTTGGGAACTCAGGGGTGTTCCCATTACTCGGGGTAAAGGCTACAGAATGAAGTCCTGTGCCTGCGTTGCTGTACAGGTCATCCCTGCTTTAAAACTCCCAATTATTTCTCCTGCCTGCTCCCATAGAAATCTTTGACTTCCCTTTGAGCCCTTTTCCTCATGTCTGTGGCAGAAGCAGAGCTGGGAGGGAGCTGCCTGCATTGGCACGTGCAGGAGTCACCCCCACGCTTGCACCCTTGCATTTGCCCTGTGTGCCCTGGTTGCAGGAAAAAAGGGGTTTTGGTCTGCAGACTTGGAGCAGTTTTGGCAGCAAAAAGGCCACAAAACAGTGGCATTTCCAGTAAATCAAAGACTTTCCTGAGGAGCAGTTGGAGCGTGGGGCAGGTCAGTGTGAGGGTGTGGATGTCAGGGGTGCATGTCCTGCCTGGTTCAGACCCTTTTGATCCTCCTGGAGACATCACTTAATGGGACCTAAGAAATATTGTCTCATTTACATATCCTCTGATCTAATTAAAAGACAATAAGGCCATGTGGGATTGCAGTTTTGTGTCACAGAAAATATCTGGTGTGGGGAAATAGAATTGCTTTATCTTGATGAGATGTTTTTAAAGATAATGTTTCGACAGAGAAGTTTCAAAAAATACAGTCTTTGACCAGGAAACTGAGAATCCAGGATAGAACACTGATTCAGGGATTTGGAAGAGCTGGGTGTTGGCCAGCTCGTGGAGCAGAAGGGATAAGGCAGGATGGTGCAGACACTAAACCCAAGAAAAACAATAGACAACATGCAGGCCTGTTAATAACTTCATTAGCATTCATGTAAAGCATTAAATAAACAAATGCATAATACACAAATCCTGTAAGCCTGAGATTATTAACCCTTAATGCTTCTCTGCTGTTTCTGCAGGAGCACAGCAGAGCAGAGGCTGTGATTTTGTGCCTGTGCTGGCCTTGCCTCCCAGATTTTTAACGTGTTGAGAAACTGAGTCACAGGGAGATTGGTCAGGGGCTGGAATACTGGAAGGCAACCAGTACTACAGCAAGGATAACAACTGAGAAATCAAGGCAGTACACAGAGGAAAGGACTTCTGCTTCCCCTCTTTTGCTTGGATGCAGCTGCTTGAAACCCAGAATAAACCTCAGCTGATCAAGTCTTGCTTGCAGGTTCTCAGTGCCTGTTCGTAAGAAATCTTGAGCAAAAATTAAATTTGACTGAAGCACTGCCTTGGGGTTACTAACCTTTTGTAGCAGATTTTCAGTGCCTTTTAATAGCTGATCTTTGGTTACTTGTGATCACCAGCTCTCCAGCTTGTCTTCATTCCTTCTGTGGAACTAATGAACTTCCAGCTGAATAGTGGGGGTTTATTCCCTCCCTCTGTACAGGTTTTTATTAGTTAGGGGCTTTAGGCTAGTCTGGTGTTGATTTGTTTTGTGCTAGGCATAAATCTCCTGTGTTCTCTGGGGACTGCACCCTCTGGATGAATTCCTGCCCTCCTGGCCCTCCTCGTGGGGCTGAGCCCCTCGAAACCCAGATTGCTGGGCTGAAGTCACTTGGGTTTTCAACTGTACTCACAACCAGATATATTCTTGTATATATATAAATATAGATGAAGTGCCATGGCAACTTTTGTCCAATGGTTTCTATTTTCTTCCTCTCCCTTTCTTTGATTCAAAATTCAGCTCTGGGAAAAGGGAATCTTTCTATTACAGTTGCTGCTAAGCAGAGTTACAAGGGAGGATTGTGAGCAGGTAACTTTCTTTGCATGGTTTCCTCGAGAAATTGTGTTTACTGATGTTTCATTTCCTATGTATTTCCTCATTTATGGGATGGGGATTATTAACCTGCCTGAATACAGTGGTTACATCAGACAGATCACCTGAGGGGCACATATGGCTTTCATAAAAATATACCACCCATTTCCATCATTGTGAACTGTGTCATCCACCAGTTGGGCTGCCATAAATCGCTGTGAAATGCACACAGCCTTAACCAGGAGTGAGGAGCACATAACTTAACCATGGAGTAACTAACCATCTTAATAAATCTAAATTCACTCTTTGCTGGAGACACTTCAGGGAAAGTGGGAACAATTTCTACAGCCTCTTATCCCACGTGGTCGTGGTAATGTAAAGGGTAAGTAGAGTTCTTGCTCTGCAGAGAGATCCCTATACCCTGCTCCCTGTTTCACCCTCTGTGTTTGGGAGTCTGTGTCTCATGTAAAACAAATAAAAAGCCCTGCCAAGCAGCCAGCTCTGCAGCCAGAGTGCCCAGCACCCGTGTGCAGGGCCGTCATTAAAAGATTTCATGAAACAGCCTTAAAAATGAAAAGTTTCCTTTCCGAGAGAGAGAGAGATAATTGAACTCATTGATTTGTTTCACGGTTTGTTTGCCCTTTCATTCCCTTCCTGAGGTGCTGTTTGTTGAGGAATGTCTCCAATTGCCAGAAAGACAGTGGGGTGTCTAATATTTCCCCGCCAGCTCTCCTTTCAGCCAGAGCAGAGTACTGTGGCAAGCCTACGATATGAATTTTTAATGCAGAACTTTATAACATAGCCCTTGCAGCACGGCTGCACTACTCTCTTGAGCTTTCAGATTTAATGCTCTGATGAACAGAGCACAGACTTGGGGCATTCGACAGCAGTCAGAATTAACCCCTGCCTTACCCGGGGTGTAGCACTTCATTTCCCTGTAGATTAACACACATGGGATGAAGATTCCAAGATAACTCCACACAGCCAGGATTTTGACTCCCCAAATTATCTGGGATATGTTTTCCCTCTTTTAATAACGGGAATTTTTAAGGCTGTGTCCTTTTCCTGGGCTCCACAATGCTGCAGTCATTCTGTAGTGGATTAAAGGACACTGTCTTGCCCAGTGTCTGGGCTCTGATAACAACCTGGGCTTGATGGCCAGAGAGGGAAAAAAATTAAATCAGCTCTGTAATGCATCATGGCGATGAATTTGCCATAGGTTCCTGCTCCTCCAGATTGGATCATTTAGCTGTTCATGCAGTGAATCGTGATAGTCCATCTGAGGGGATTTTGCTCTGTTGGGAATATGATCTTAACTAGATGTGGATGTTCCTATTAGTCCATCTCTTTATTTACCTAGCGAGAAGTGTAGGGCCCAGCAGTGGAGAAAAGTAGCCCAAATTATTACTCTTCAGGGCATTAGCACATGTTTGTCAGTGTTGAATTTCACCTGCTGTAAAGCTGCCTCTTCACCTCACTTGGTTTAATGTCTGGACTTTTTACTCTTCTGCAGTTTTGGCAATAATAATTCTGCTTTTCTGCAGTTAGTGGTGCAGTGCTGATCATCAGCTTTTCTATATCAGCCCTTTACTTCCTAAACAACACCACTCCTAATGCCTTATCTGGAGGAATATTGGTCTCAAAATCCTCCCCTGTCTCTCTGTGTAGCCTTTGGGTTTTTCCTGGCTGGCTCTTTTTGGTAGCAGAGAGTGTCACAGCCAGGACTGGCCTCGTCAGGGACCTCGGCAGGATTTTGTCAAGAGAAAATTTGTATTTGTGGGTTTAACTTTGATAATGAAGAAGGAGCCTGATGTATTTAAATTGTGATAGAACAGGTGAAAGCCAGAGAGAATTAGATGTGGCACAGGACTTGCAGAGGTATTAATGGCATTTGGAGAAGGACTTAGTGAGGAGTTTGTGCTCGAGTGCTATTAAACCATTTGCCTTAAACCTTTGTGAATGAGAAACACAGGTTGTTCTTAACTGATACAAAATAAGTACATTTACACTGTCTAATCTTAAATCAGCATCTCAGCCTTGGTGAGACATTTACACATTTGTTTCAGAGGAGGTCTTTTAAACAGTTTGTCTTACTATTATAGACCCAAGATTGGCTTGGCTTCCTCCACTATTACTGACTCACAAGATTAAGGTTTTCAAGGCTTGTTGCTAAATGCAGAGAGATCTTGTCGGTTCATTCAGTAGTTCTAGGTATCTATTAACTTTATTTCTATAAAAAAACCGCTGTATTTTGATAGGAATTCAGTTTGAGACTGGCTTATGAAAAGGACACTCCTGTTTTTATTGCTGTAGTGGTAATTAGCTCTACATCTTATTGTTGTTGTGTCAAGCACACTACCTAAACCAAGGGGGATGACTCAGTTGTGCCATATGTAAAAAGGGCACACAGGGTAAGGCCAGACTTCATTAATGTGGATAGTCTTGCAGGCTTTGGATGGGAAAGTGGAAGTGCTGTTCTGGTGCTTGCATTGTAGCTGTAAAACTAAGGGTACACAAATAGAAGCACATAAAATGCATTTGCTGATCATTCACTTGGACATCCATTAGGTCATTCTGTGATGAATGGAAATATTCTTCTTTCCTGGAGACCACACCAAAGGAAAAAAGATGCATATGGCATCTGCCATAATACTCATGCTGTGTTACCACTGACTGCTCCATCTCGGGCACTGGGATGAGCAGTTTTAATCATTCTACCCTTTTGCATTGTTTTACCTGTGTGATGCTTTCTTGTGGGAGTCCTCTGCTTTTACTGAGCCAAAGTGGAAATATTTATTTAATGAGTTGTAGCAGATTTTTATATGCAGAGGGGTTGAGTTGAGAAACATGACTCATAGGAAGTAAAAAGATCAACAAATTCGATTCAACCATTTCTGTTCCTCACCCCAGTGCTTCCCATTTAGGGGAAGGGAAGGAGGATTGCAGAGGAGCAAGAGGCAGTGTCCTACCATGGATTCCAGAGACACCTCTGCCTGATGCTCCCTGTCTTGACCCAAATCCAAGTGATAAGTAAACAGAGTCCTTTGGAATGTCTCCACTTGGACTCTTGGATGATCATTGTCCATGGCTTTGAAGTTTGTCTGCATAGCCAGAATGACCTTTTCTTGTTACTGACCCAAGAGAAAATGTTGATTTTTTAATTTTTTTTTTGTATGTGATAAGAATAAAGTAGCTGCTGTAGTAGGTTGTGCTTTTTAATTACAGATTTTGATGGCAGGATCTAAATCAAGAGGCTGTATCTGGACTTGGTTAAACTTGGGGCTCAAAGCCAGAATTGATACATGTTCTACTTTTTAAAATGCAAGTAAATGCCTGGAATGGCTCATATTTCTAGGGCAGAAGTTTGAAACAATTAAATTGCAGCAGAGTACACAGTATGGGTATCTTTGAAGAGGGAGCTCCTTGGTTACATGCAGCAGCACTTTTAATAACTTCCCTGTCCTGGGCTGGTTTAGATCCATGGAGCCAGTTGGGAAATCTGCATTAGCACTGGAAGTTGCCATCTGAGTGACAACAAACAACTCCTGCTGCTGGAATGCTAACAATGACAAGTCATTTGGTACAGCCATTTGCCAGTTTAATGGCTTAAGCAGCTTAGTTTTAATTAAACAGCAGCTTCTGTGTATGATATCAGGGAAAAGAATGTTCTGCTTACAAGTGGAGTTGTTTAGTGTTGTCCCTGACTTGCTGGAGACACCAACAGCCTCTTTGTTCCAGCATTCAGCTGGTGCATCATCTGCCAGTTCATATCAGAATTTGTCTGCAGTAGAGCCAACAAACCCTTTTGGGGTATGGATGAGCCTTAATCCATTGGTTAAGTGCAAACTCAGCCTTGCCTTAGTGGCAGGAATTGTTCCTTGGGTGGGAAGAGCTCCATCCATGGGCTACAATTCCAGGTGTGGTTCCTCACAGAGTGTGTAAGCTGTGGGATCCTTCCCCTCTCTGCCAAACTCTAGGAGAGACCTAGGCACTGACTGATAAAGGGGTAAAATTCCTGCCTCCTGTCAGAAGGTGCACCTGGCATGAACAAAAAGTGACTGAAGTGTTCAAGGCCAGGTGGGATGGGGCCCTGAGCACATGGAAGGTGTCCCTGCCTGTGGCAGGGGGGTTGGAATGAGATGATCCTTAAGGTCCCTTCCAACCCAAGCCATTCCATGATTCTGTGATAATCTGCTGTAGGAGGAGTGAGGGGTTTGGTGGTCCCTCTGAAATTAATTTCACAGAGAATAAGTGACAGTCAGGAAAAGCCCCCATGTCCTTCATTCCCCAGTCCCTGGAAGCTAGAAACCCAGTTTTGTAGGATAGTTGTGCTGGAAGTGACAACATTGTCACCCTCAGGATCATTTTGCAGGTGGCAGAATGCGAGTTTGGTGGGGAATAACAGAACAAGGTGGCACTGCCACTTGCAGACACAGTTCCTGTTGTGAATCATGCTGCTTTTCATCAGATACCTTTCCAAAAAGCCTTTTTTAATTTGCAAGGAGTGTGTGGCGTGGGCTCACTGTATTCCTTGGCTGATATTCCTTTCTCTGAGAGATTGGTGCGATGTGAACCTCTGTGTAGCTGGTGAAGGTCTAACACTTGTACTGTTTAAGATTAGAGCCATAACGTCACCTGTAGACAACTGATTATCAACAGCCTGGGTTTCAGAGCTGTTCCCTTTGATTTCTGTTATCTGCAGATGTCAGCCACAGCACTCATTCCATGTTACCTGATCCCTCTGTGTGCCGAGAGCTGGGAGCTCCAAGGAAGTCGAGATGCTTTGAAGGAATTTTCCCACCTTCTTTATTTCTCCTTTTCATTTCCCATCCCTTCCTCTTCAGTCCTTACATACCTTTGAATCAGTGTGGGCAATTTATGCAAAATCTGATGTTACACCCGTGTTAACAACAATAAGGAGGCAACCAGAGGGTTTCTGAGGTTAAGAAGGTAATAATGCACAAGGTTTAGCTCAATTGTGCTTATTGGGGCAAGTATTTCACATCTTGAATTAGAACCTCTTGAGACTCAATACAGCCTAACATTGTCTGATTTATTTAATCACATTTGCATGAAATCAGATATATTCATCAACAGAGAGCATCGTGCACAAATCGAATGAAAGCATAACCCAACACAATTTCTGGTAGGAGAATTTATCCTGCAAGTTTTAGGTGGTAAATAATCAGCAGTTTTGTTGCTTATTCCAGTTTGTAGTCACTTAAATTCATCAGCAGTCTTTCCTTGGCTTTTCACATGGCTGAAGTCTTGAAGTATGTTGTGACTTTTTGCAAAGAGAAAAAAATCACCCATCATGGGTCATTCTCATGAGAACAGTAAAGATACAACACTGTTGTTGTAATCATGCAGGTATCTGGCACTCCCAAATGGGGCATTATTGGGTTTTCATCATCTTGGTAAATCAAGGACATGTTCTTGTTGCCAGTCACAAAAGGAAGATAATACAGAGCCCTTCTTAATGTCATGTGCTTCAGAGCTGATGTTATAAAGCAGCTTGTCCTTTCTTTCCCAGAGCTATCTACTTTTAAGGGCTTTGTTTTGCACGCTGCTGCAAATGCATTTGCTGCCTGCATTAGTCATTTACAGTACTTAGATCCTGTAACTATTGAATTGTTAACATTTGGAGCCAGCTATAATTATCTTTTATTATTATTATTATTAATGGGCATAGTGCTTTCTTTCCTCTCTAGCTTTCCTGAACATTTGAGGGATCTTTAATGCATCTTACACTGAAGCAGCATCTTTCATCCCTGTTTAGACTGTTTGTTTTCTTATCTCTCTAAAATGCTCACCAAGAAGTTTTTGTCTTCGTGAAGTTTTTGCTTCCTTTGGATGTGCAAAATGGATATCCCAGGGAAAAATACATGGCAAAGGTATGGTCCTGCAGAATCACCACCTTCCAGGACTGCTTAAAACAAGAGCTGCTGTGGCTGCACACCCACCTAAAGTAGCAGCTCTATAAACCTCATGCAAATCCCAATTTCTGTAATTCCTTGTTGGGTATGAACCCTAAAACAGTAAAATAAATGGTGGTTACCAAGGTTAATCACTGGCTATTCTATTAAATGTTCTTTTTATCTGTGTTCCAGTTCAGAACTGCGAGTTTTCTTCTACTTTCAGGTAAATGGATGGAAGCCCTTAATTTAACTGTTAGTTTTTCTAGTGCCTCACTTGAATTTTTCCATTTCTGAAACCATAAAAACTAGAGGTGCTTGACTTCAGCATTAATGGCACTCCTTTTCCCAGTGTTTATTGTTGGGTGGGGAAGCTGGAGGGAGGATGATCCTGTTGATGGTGATGTTGTTCACATCTGGGGGAATATCCATGGACAGACTTTCCTTTGAGCTCCTAATGACCCTGTGGATCTCAGGGGTGGAGGAGGGCTCTCAGCTGTGCCATGGCCAGACAGGCTGCAGTGGTATCAAGTGAGCTCTGTGCTGATGGGCTTGATCAGTGATTTTCTGCGTGTTCTGCAAATTCCTGCAGTTCCACTGGTTATTGCTAAGAAATCACAGCAATGACTGTGAAAGGCAACCAGTCATAAACTGTAAATGTGCTGTACTGATGTTCCATCCTTTGATGGAAAACTCCAGGTATTCTGGAAGTTAGAAATGGCTGCTGGAGATCCCTGGTGTGTAAGTTCTGGATGGGACTTGATCCTTTTAACCCTGAGGATTTCTGTCCATAGGACAACAGTGACTCCCTTGTCTTTTCCCTATTTGTTGCCTTCGTACTGTCATAGTTGTTGTAGTTTTAAATATACCATATCTTGGTGTTAAGTATGTCTGACCAGCTTAACTCATCAGAAAACCATTTCAGCAGAGGGTTTGTAGCTGATAATGGCTGTACTTTTGCCCTCCCCTCTAAAAGACAGCGGCCACTAAATATAGCAGCACGAGCTATTTTTGATTATGTAACATCTCTGCCTGTCTGTACTCTGATTAAATAATCTATTTTCTTGGCAAAGGAGTGCGAGTTCATTTTCTGTTATTGATCAACACCATATTTTAGCTGTGATACAGATGACTTACTTGTCTTGCTGCCTGTTGGATTGATTTCTGTCACCGCCTTGCCATCAAGGGAGCTGGCAGTGGTGGGACCTGCCAGGCACGTGCCTGTCCTGACCCAGAGCAGTGTTTAACAATCCTTCTGTGCAGTGTGTGGTGGATAAACTTAATACTTTTTGTTACTGTTTTTCAGTCAACATATTGTCTGGTATCTGCATGAACTAAACTTTTACTATTTATCATTTGCACTCACGTTATCTCTAGGTGCTTCCTGATCCCTTGTACTTTCTATCTCCATAGCAGTGGGACTGAGTAAGTTTAGCTGTACTCACTACCCTAAAATAACCTAAATGGCCAGGGCCTGTGGAAGACTTAATTATTGACCACTTCTTTGAACAAATTTAAGAAAAAACATCTCTGTATTAAATTCGTGAGCCTTACAATGGATTTGAGCATCCTGCCCATAGATACCTCTCCTCCCACACCTTTTATTTCTGTCACAACATCAGGTAAACTCCTGCTGAATGCTTCAGCCCATGGCTTGGGAAGATGCTGCAGCTGCAGCCACCAGAAAAGGTGGTGAGGAAGGAGACAGAACCAGAGAGCCCCATCCTCACTGTTTGTAGAACACTGCAGAAGCAAAGTGAGGTTCCCTGCAATAATAATTTTACTACACAGGGCCATAAAAGGAGCTGAGGCCAGGGAAAACAGCGGAAGACTAAATCAGCTTTTTTGGGAAGTTCCAAACTTCTACACACGCAATGCAGGAGCTGCTGGCACCAACTGTGTGCTCTGGGAAGAGAAGGGGGAGTTGCCCTGCTCCGTGGCTGGGCCTGGTTACACCTGCATGCTCCACAGGAGTGCCCAGCTGAACCCAAGGGCTCAGTCGTGGGGGACCACAGGGCTGGGCAGAGGCTGCCACACCTGAGCAGTTTGGGTGCTGGAGCAGATGAGGAGCAGGTGGGACACCTGACAGGGTTACAGGGTTACTTTTACACCTCCCCAGCTCTGGGAACAGCAGGGACAGTGTTTGGCACTGAGGGTCTAAACAGGGTGGAATTGCTCATTAAGCAATTGCTGGGTTTGTGGCTCTGGGACCTGTTGGTTACAGAATTACATCACAAACCAGGCAAATCCAAAAGGTTGGTTGGCATTTCTTTACTCCCCTTCTCTCTTACAGCTCTTGCTTAACATAGGAAGGATATTTTTCATCCACTCGAGGATTCTGCTGAGTAGAATTGTGGAGGAATAGTCATTAGCAACACAAAATAATATTTCCAGTTCAAACTCCCCTTCTGTAGAAATACTAAACCTGTTCTATTAACTGTCAAAACAGAATAATCAAATAGTTCCTACCATGGAGTACAGCGTTAGTCAAGCCTGAAGCTGTTTTATTTCAGCAGTATTTTAAAGACTCAACAACTGTTGAAAGGGAAATAAAGAATTTGAAAAGTGTTTCTGCAAATAACATTTTCAAAGGTTAAATTAGAAAATTCTGCTCTATTGTCCTCCAAGGGCTTGCAGTAGTACCTGGTGTTGTTGGGGTTTGCCACGAAGGATTATTTAAAGTAATTTTGCTGTCTAATACATATCAAGTTTGGATTCTGTGTAGACAGGCAATCTGTCAGTCATATTAGTGAGCATCCCTCATAATCCAGTACAACTGGATGCTAAAGTTGGAAAAAAGTGAGCAGAGTTATGTATTCAGCAAAGATGTAAAAATAAAACCTGCTGGGTACTCGGCTGGCACAGGAGGCTGGAGGGAAGCTCCAGCACAGCAAGTGGTCAGTGCCAAACTGTCATCCAGCTCCTTGACCAACTCCTGGGGGCTCTGGGGACTGAGTCTGCTTTTTGGGTGTCCCACAGAGGGAAGGGAAAGGAGAGAGAGGGAGGCAGCTCCTCCATGTGAAGCCCAGGAGGTTGCTCTGTGTCTCAGGGGCCTGCCCACATGAAGTGATAATGAACTGGTGCAGGTTTGGACAACACCTGCCTGTTCTCCTTCCCCTGGTTTGTTTTCCCTATTCTGTGGTCTCACATTCCCTCCTTTGTTTCTTTCTGCCTGTTTTTTTTTTGCTGCTTTGTCACTGGGGTCAGCAAGATTGATGCTGTTGATAGCTCTAAAGTGGAACTGCAGAGTGCTGACATGATGGCCATTTGACAGGTGTCTCCATTCAGAGCAAAGCTGGAACAAATTGGGAAGAGAGAAAACTGTATTGGTAATTGAATACATTATTATAAAGACAGCAATCATTCTGGTTGTTAATCTTCAGCATAGCTCCTGGCAAAGGTAAAACCCACTCAAAATGTAGAATAAACACATCTCTATCGTGCTTTCTGCAATTTTCATTCCATTTATTGAATAGAAGGACGTCAGCTGCCTTTATCAAAGACCATGTAATGCTATTTTCGATAGCCAGAAGGAGATAACTTGCTTGAGAAGCTAACAGAGAATGGGCATATCACCTGTATTTACTTCTAAGCCAAGAGCATCTAAAGCATTCCCCAAATACATCTCCCACTTGAATGCTGTGTTACTGCAGTCAGTGTTTAGCTTTGCTTTTGCACAACATGCATATCCTTTACACTGAGAATGGCAAAAGGTTGCATTTTTAATCCAGATTCCATCACTAAATGATGCCTTTTTGTTGCCCATAAACCACTGTCCAGATGCTACAGGTGGTTTGACAATGAAACCAGGATATTGTTGTATTTGAGTGCCTGTTGGTGAACGTGCTTGGGGGCACATCAGCAGCTCGGTAAGAAATAGTAAATTGGAGATTATTGGCCTGGTGGACACATTCATTTTGTTTCCTGGCAATAAATCCTTCAAAAGGCTGTGTAGGATGTTGTTGTGCACTCCACAGTTCCAATTGTCAGGTCAGACTGGGTAAAGGAACAGGTAATTTAGAGAACTCGAGCGTTTGAGCTGTGACTGGAACAGGAATGGCTTTCCTTCTTTGGTGTGGGGTATTTCCCCTGATCCCTGTCCAGGTCCCTGGGGGATTGCTGTCCTCCACAAGGCAGGAGCTGGGGTCTGTCACTGCTCTGCTGGGAAGCAGTAATTTCCCTTTGATCTGTGCCTGGGGAGTGACACCTGTACACAGAATTCTGGCTGTGCTCTTTCATTCTCAAACTGACTTAAAGCTGTTGCACTGAGGATAAACTGGGGGCAGTTAGAGAAAAGCTTTTACAGGTTCTTACAGTGATGGACAAAGATACAGAATAAATAAGGGGAACAAGGGCAGAAATCAATCAATAGCTCATTTTTCCAAATTACTGAGCTCCTCAGCTCTCTGTGGTTAAAGAGAAGAGGAGATGCTGAGTGTCTCTGGAAAGAAGCTCCTAAAGATTAATCTGGAATGTGAATGTTGATACAGTAAAAATTCTGAACAGTCTCCAATTTTTTGAGGTTGTTCTTGCTCTAAAGAAAACAAACATACAGAAATCTGTGATTTTGGCAGTGGTGTAGTATGAGGGAAGATTGTTCATTTTGGGATTGTAACTGCTCAAAACCTAAAGGGATTTTGCAAATGTGACATGGTGATTATAATAAAAACAAAAAAGCCCAAAAGCCAGCAACCCCCCCATATCCTTGACAAGATATTTGTGCTCATTTCACACATTGTAACTGCAGTGATATTACCAAGTAAATTAAAATATTTGTGTGTATTTTTAGAGGATCTTTAATCAAAGCACAGACAATTCCTCCTGCTGTTTCTCCAATCTAAAATATTGCCATTCCGATAAAAGAGAATGACACTTCAGATGCCTGCAATTAAGGTTTCTAATTTTGGCTAAATTATCTGTTTTAACTCCGTAAGTAAAAATAGGTAAATGGTTGCAGGTTCTTTATTTCAAAATGTCAAACTACTACTACTTCTACTACTACTATTATTGTAATTAAATATTGTATGTAAAAATAAATTCTATTTATTTAGTTAGTTGGAGAAACAATTGGAAAAGAGCTTAGGTGACTTGTAGAAGCAGAATTAATATGATTTGCTCTTTTAGGAAGTTTTTCTTTTACACTTTGTTATACATTTTTTTCGAGTAAAATTTTTTAAAAAGGCAAATTCTGAAAACCTGGCAGGTTCTGCTGCTGTGCCCTGGGAGCAGAGCAGCCTATTTGTGCATCCACAGCCCTGCAGGACCACAGCCTTCATCCCAGTTTCCAAAGGAAATGGAGCTTCCACGAGCCTGTGGTCTGTTTTACTTCCAGCCTGCTTGGAGCTCATCAGATCCCCTCCTAAATTAACTTGGAAGCTGATGATTGACTTCGGCAGTAATTAACAGCATTAGAAATCCCCAGCACAGGGAGCTCTGGTGGAGCTTGTAGGAACTGGGAATGGGAGGAAAGGCAGGCAAATAACCCTTTTGAGGGCTGCAGGTTGAGGGACAGCAGCTGCAGGTTGATCAGCCATGTCTCCATGGCTGGAGAGTGTCTTTAATCTGTGTTTCCTACAATTGGTGGGTGGGAGGTGAAGTGGGGACACTGAAGGGATAAAGGAGGGAGCTGGAGATGTCTCAGGAGGAAGCAGCCATGGGGGGCAGCTGGAAAGGCCCAGATGGCACAGCTGATATTGTTACAACAGTGCTGTCTAAACAACTTTATAGGAGCAGTCGATGGGAAGCAGGGCTTTGTTTGGGCTGGGGCTCAGGGAGGATGTGTGTTTTATCCCTGACTCACCTCCACCAGCAGCATCTCAGGAAGCAGCTGTGGCTGCCAGGTGAAGCTGCTCCCACCAGAGCAGGCTCTGCCATAGAACCTGCTCTGTCCAGGGAGGATTTCCTCACTGCAGGAATCCCACAGGCTCCAAATCACAAAAATGGGGGAGAACCCACCTGACTCCACCACTCCAGAGGCTGCTCCTTGGTTCCTTACAACACCCAGTTCAAAGCTGCTTTTTGGAGTAAATTGCCATTACCCAAGTCTATTAAATTTCCCTCAGATGATGTTTAATTGGGAAGCAAATTAACTGCCAGCTGAAGCTCTGTGAGCAGACTGCACAAATGCTTCACTCCTGGCAACGGGGATAAACACCCAGAGAGCAGGGAATGGACCCAGAGCCTCCAGGTCCCCAGCTGCCCTGCAGGAATGTGTTCTGGAAGTCAGGGAAGTGCAGGGCAGGTGGGAAAGTGTCAGGGTGTACAGGTTTGGGAGTAAAGTGAACTAAGTTACCATTAATAACAGTCACGTCCCAAAATGACTTGCAGAGGATGAATTAGAGTTTCTGCCAGTGTGGACCACAAACCCATCCTGTGGAATAAGTGAATGGAAGAGGATCCAGTGTCTGGTGTGAGATGCACGTTCATCCTGCTTGTGTCAGGATCAGAAAGAACTGAGGGGGTGAAAAACCTGGGAACCAGCGAGGAACTTGCTTTGTGTATGAGGAGAGCAGCTTTCCTAATAGAAAAACCTTTTTAAGTTCAATCCAAATGTTTGGATCCTTGGGAAACAATGATTTCATCAGCAAATCTAACTACAGAGTGTACCCTAAAGACCCAAGATGAGGACAGTTGCAGGGAACAGAAGGTTTAATAGTGCTGCTGAGTTGATGTGATTAATAAGGCTGCTGATTTCCCACATCTTATCAGCTGACTATAACACTGTTTTGTATATTTGTTATCTCCATTCTGCATTGTGGTATGGGTGGATAAATAGAAATACCATGGAGGCAACAGGAAACAAAACAAAAATAATCAAACATGTTTATCACTAGAGCATTAAAATGGCTGCTGTGGCAGACACCAGATGAATTATGCAATACATAACTTAATTCTCTGGGCCACAGATGTTTCATTTTTCCTGCAAGAAGCTGATTGAACCTTGAATGACAGTTTCAGGCAGTCTTTGATTGCTCTGTGGGTCACATGCTTGATATGACCTGCATTTGAGTTGCTTTCTACATGCTGTTGCTTTATAAAACATGTAAAATTGACATCGTGTTGGCTGCTCAAGGCCAAGTCAGGAGTAATTCCATGGGTTTGATATGCTTTGTGTGCAAGGAGGGGAGAGGGAAGGGTGCCTGTGTTTAAATTCTGGTGTGTTATTGAATCAGCTGAAGTCAGGAGAGGGGAATTGCAGAAAGCTCCTTCAATTTGTACCAGGAGGCACAAGGAAATTGGGAGTTTGCTGCATCCTTGTCATCTCACGTTGTTAGGAAATCCTGTCAGATCAGCAATGGCTCCTGCTTCCCAGGGCAGGCTGGCAGTGCTGGGAATGTTTGTCTAAATCACCTCCCCTGAGCACAAACACTTGGCACAACCTGGAGGTTTTGTTCCCCACCCTGAGGACTCCATCCTGCAAATTTGCTGGGTTTGTGCTGGTGCAGCACCTCGATCTCAGGGCCTCAGTGTGGGTGGGATTCTGACATAAATAACATGAAAAATTAAAGATGGGAATGTTCTTCCTGCTGTTCTCCATGGCCTGTAAAGGGAGGTGAGAAGGATCACAGCAGAATGGAATTGCAGGGTCTCCTCTCCTTGTATCCCAGTGCAGGACCTGTAGGAGAGCCTGCAGTCTGGAGCCCACAGCTCCAGAGGTTCTAAATTTCCCACCAGCTCCTTCAAAAGCTGATGGAAATGGATTTTTAGGTCTGTCTAAACAAGGTTATTTGTGTCTGCAAATTTCAGGTGCAAAACTTATCTTGTGCTTCAGCACCTTCTTTGGACTCCTGTGTGGCCCAAAGGATTGTGAGCAGTGCTCTGAGGTGGGAGGTGTCAGAGAGGAAACCCAGAATGATCCAAATCTGGACACTCCTCATTTCTGATTTTAATGCTACTCATAGGGCTTTGCAGGGTGAAGCAAAAACACACTGTAAAAGAAAAATAAATGTTTGATCGGGAGAAAAAGGATTTATTGCATTTCTTTTCCTTTCTGTGATGGACAGCGTGATTGCTGGACATGGAGCTCACAAGAGATCTGTTTGTGGGGAGAGAAAAACACAGTGAGAGCTGAGTAAGAGTTTTTTAAATGCAGGGTTAAACAGTCTGGAGAGCCAAAATTCATATTGACCGTTCATATTGCAACATGTGCAGATATGTGCCACATAAGAACATACTATTGCCATCAAATAAAAAAGATGGATCATCTAGTTATATATTGGCTAATTTTTTGATCCAACCAATACATCTTTTCTTTCTTCCAGCTGCTTACATTAAGTGTCCTCTGGTTTGCCAGGTGTGCCAGGGTTGTGTGTGTGACACTGTGGGAATTACAGCTCTGGGGTGCTGTGAGTTGACGTTGTCTGTTACATATAATTCTTTTTTTTCCCTCTTTGTCTTTTATTGAGCACATCAATTAGTGTCAGTCAGATCAATTTCTCTCCAGAAATGATTAAGAAAACGCTGATGATCTTTAGAATCTGCTCCCTTGTGTCTCACTGGGATAAAGCTGATTTCTGTTGTCTATAAAACTTTATAATTGCAAACACGATTATTTTACCCTTGAAATCCTGACTTAAAACATGAAGAGGGAGCAAAGTGCTGTGCAGGTTTTCTTGGAAAGCACTTTTCCTATGGACTGAAAGATGTTTTATTCTACAGGGTCTTTTCTCTCTAATGTTTGAGATGATTCTTGTTTTTCCAGGTACTGCTCAGTATCTTGGGCTTTATAAGCAGTTTCTTTAACCTTTTTCAATATTTGATGATCACTTGACACCTTTCAAGCGCTCAGGCCCTCGTTTATTTGAAGATGATACCTGCAGCTGGTGTGGCTGCTTGATCCTGGTGTGCTTAATGAGAAATCTTTCCATGAGATTTATTTCCCCAGCCTGGATCTGTGTGCGGTGCCATGCGTGGGGGCAGCTAGAGGAAACCAGGATGAATTCTAATAAAACAACCCAAAAAGATGGGAAAAGCGGTGGGTCCCTCTGCTTTTTGCCAAGGGAGGAAGTTGATTTAGTGCAGAGTGTCTGCACAGAGGATCTGGGCAGTGTCCAGTGGACATTTCCCCACTCCCAGATTAGTGCAGATGACGTTGGGTGCAATCACCAGAGCACCTGAACCCAGCCTGCCTTTGATCTCTCAATTTAAAGCCTCCAGTGTTTCACTGCTTAGCAGAGAGGGGATTTTTTTTCTTCAATTGAGTTCCTAGGAAAGGAAACACCCAATTCATTACTAAACTTAGTGGATTTATGAATCCCTGAACAGAGAAATTCTTTTACAAGAGGCCTGGATTTATATGACACTGGAAAAAGGATTATCTGATCTGAAGATCCTTAGAGGGTTGCTCTGAAAGAAAATATTAACCTATAGCTCTTGCAGTTTGAAAAGTAGATTTGAGAACTTAGTAGTAAAAAGGGTGTGAGATCTTCCCCTTTGACATGTTGTGCTGAAATAACTTTTTCTTTTATTCTTTGTACAACCCTTCTTCCTGTTATTCCATCTTGTACTAGCAGTAAAGGTGAATTTATGCTCTGTGGATGTCTGTTGGATTGGAATAATTATGAACTCTAAAAACACATAAATGTGTGTACAGTGATACTCATAAAGTTCCAAAGAATAAAATTAGTGGGTTTTTTATATTACCTTCCTCTGGAAACTTTCTAAGAAAGTGTTTGGTGGTTTTTTCTTTCCTAGAAATTGGGCAGCAAATCCCAGGCACCTTGGCAGGGCACTGAGGTGCAGGGATTAGATGAGGGCATCCACCAGCAGAGTTTAGGAAGTGATTAGAACTTGGGTAGGGAATTTGTTGCCCCTCTGCTTTGCTTAAAGTAAAAATGAAATGGAATATTCAAATGCTGGAATGCTCTCGTGGCCTGAGTGAATGCCGTGATCATTGGGCTGCAGGCAATTCTGCCATTGTTTAGTGATCCGAAATTGTTTCCTAGACCCAGGAACCTTCTCTGATAAAAATTTCATTGAAACCTGAAAAAATTCAGTGCACTGCCTTTTGCTCTTCCTTTATTTTTTTTCCCTTTAAATGCTTTGGCCCCTGTTCTTCTTTTCATCCCTTCCCAAATATCCCAAATAACCTCACATTTTTTGCCTCGTCCTGGCCAAGTGCTGGGTTACACTGCCTGTAATTTTAAGAGGCTGAGCTGTTTACCTAATTTGGCTAAAATCTGCTCTGTGCCGATCACAGATATACATTACAAGGAGGATTTTTCTTTTTTTTTTTTCTTAATTAAACATAAATGCACATTAGTTGATAATGTCTGCTTTTAGTTTGAAATTGCCTGCGTAAATGTTTGGGTAATTAGAACATTTTAACAAGCCCCACTGGCTCCATATACCGTTTGCTCCAACTAGTAAACTTTTACATGTTTTTAAAGAAAACAAATGTGTGGGAAAAAATGTTGTTTGTTTTTTGCCAAACCTAAGTATTAATCTGCCCTGGTAGGGAAGTTTCTTGGCCATGCCACTGACTTGCAATTTCCAAAGTGTCATCTGTATTTTTCAGTCCTTCCATGTATAAAGAATCCAACAGCAGTTTCCTTCAAGGTTGAGTAAGTTTGAATGTTTAGGGGGCTGTAGCCACAAGATTTGGCAAACCATTCACTTGTCATGTTAATAAAAAAGGAATTGTTTCTGCCTCTTTAAGCTAGTAGCTAAATGAAGGACTTGGATCAACTGGATTTTAATCATAAAGTTCAGAATCTTCTTGCTTGCAAGTGAATAATTTCGTGGTGTTCCAGGTTTTCATCTGATTTAATTTTATTTAGAAGAAGAACTGAGCTTTTTCCCTGTTACCAACCCTTGAATTTGCTGCCTTGTTATGCTGTTCAAACCTAATCGGTTTTCTTGATCTTAAAATGAAAATCGAGCCTTTCTGCACTTTTTATTTCCCATAAGCAATTGAATTGAAAAGTGGGGTGGTTTGGGGTTTTTTTTTCAACTCCTTAAGTTGTTTTTTATAGGTGGCATGTTAGCTTTGAGGGCTGTTTCATGACTAGTAAAAGCTTATACCTTGTAAAATCTATAGCTTTTAATGCATTTTGTTTCTCACTTCAAACACAGTACCAAGAGAAGAAATAATAGAATATTTCATGGTCGTGCTGTTGAAACAGTTCAGATTCTTTTTAAGTGGTGATGCTGATTTTGTAGCTCCAAATGCTTGGGCTTAAAATTTGATTCCCTAAATTCCTTAGTCTGAAAATGTTGAAACTTAGAACAAGCTGTAATACACCCTGAAGAACTGACTTGCTTACATGATTACTTTTCCTCTGCCATGGAGATTATAAGGAACTAGATCAGATAAATGATTATATTATCTGTGGAATGCAAAAACACAGGGTAGATAACATTTATTCCTGAAAACAGCTTTCCCCACTTTTTTTCTCATGATCTGTGTTAATGTTTAGAAAGTATCACCCTTGACCAAACCCTGATTAATGTTGGGTTGCAATGTAGAAATCTGGTGTAACCACCGTAAATATCAGTATATTTTAGTAAAATGTCTTCTTGTTAATAATTACCCTCATTCTCTGTATCTGTCTGAAGAAGGAACTTTGAGGGCTTTTCTCCTTGCCTTCATCTCTTGGAGTGATGGGGGAATTGAGGCGCTCCTGAGGGGCCAAGGTTTGTGTTTCTTCAAGAAAAAGAAAGTAAAAAGTGAAATAATCAGATCTCTGGTTCCTAAAAGTGACTTTAGTTCACATGGGGTGACTTTGGTTACAAATAGATTCTGTGTAACCACAAATTTGCTGATTAGGTGAAAAAATTCTTCCCTGTAAGGGTGGGCAGGCCCTGGCACAGGGTGCCCAGAGCAGCTGTGGCTGCCCCTGGATCCCTGGCAGTGCCCAAGGCCAGGCTGGACACTGGGGCTTGGAGCAACCCTGGGATGGTGGAAGGCGTCCCTGCCCATGGCAGGGGTGGAACAAGGTGATCTTCAAGGTCCCTTCCAAGGTCATTGTTCCCTTTGAGATTCCCATCAGATTTTCAGTGCAAGCCTGCAGGACAAGCCCAGAGCTGGATGGTGCTCTGCTTGCCAAGTTGTTCCACTGAAATAAAGAGGGGTATTGAAATAGGAAGGGCTGAAAATGAGCAAATGTAGTGGAGGGTGAATACATCAAAAATGACCTGTGTGGGACTCCTTCAGTGAGCCAAGCAGAGCTGCCTTGTGCCTGACAGGTCTGAGTTTGACACAGTCCTTTGTAAGCAATAAATCGATGCAGGTTGTTTCTGTGAGTGCATAAAAGGTGGGAGAACTGTAATTTATTTTATAATAAATACTTGTGCTGAGCAAACAGTGAATGCAGCTATTAGAGACTTTCTCAAATAAGTGATTTTAGGCTGCTGAGTGCCAGCTACTGATGTGGTAGTTGAGCTTTTAAAATGAAAAGCCTGAATTCCTTTTGAAGATTCTCCTGAATGCTGTTGACACTTGTGCTAGGAAAGAATACAGAGTAATTTAATTCATTACTTTACTTAAAGATAACGTTTATGGTTGCAGCATTACCCTCCATTGGTGTGCAGACTGCTAGGCTGGAGGTGTTTTGCTTGAATTTTTTTGGAGATGTTACATCCTTCTATTAGGTGTGCTGAAAAGCTTGGGAGAAGAAAACGTAGGAGGGAGAGAGGAGTTCAGGGTCAGTCAGCTGGTGTGTCTGGATACAAGGACAAAGGGACAATTTTGCCTTTGGCTACAGTTTGACACTTTACTGGATTCAGTCAGAATTATCTGCGCACGCTGAAGGGCACAAATGTCATTTTTATGGCATTCTATATCCTCAGTTGCTTCTTTTTGTAATTGGCTGTGTATCCCAGTGCTGTAATAGAGCTCTTAAATCCTGACCCCGGCCGAAATGGGACACAAATACCAGTATTAATATTTCTCTCCATTTTAAATGCAGGGTTGAGCCTTTCTACCTTGTTTTTCCAGCACCATCTTGTGTTTTCCTGGCAGCCACCCACCCTTCCTCTGGCTCAGGGTGCTCCTCTGCTTTACTGCTCTTGGTCCTGTCTCCCCTTGGTCCATTGGCCTCGGATATCCCTCTGTTCCTTCCCTTGCTCCTCTGTCTTCTCCAGTTTCCCTACCTTTGCCTCCCCTTACCTTGCCCCTTTAAAGGTGGCTGAAAGTCCCTGGATGGGTCCAGACCCCCTCACACTTCTGCCCCTTCCCACTCATCTTTTCTCCATCAGAGTCCTCTTCTTTTCTGCCAGAAAACAAAGAGTTTCCCTGGCTGAGCTGAAACCCCACCTTCTGCTCCCAAAGCCGGGCACTCATCCTCTCCCAATCCCAGGGTTTCTGCTTCCGAGTCTCTCACTCTTCTTAGGTGCTGCAGTGTTCCAGACCTTTGGCTGATACCTGGCACCCCCTGTTTGGGAGGAAAGGCAGGGATTTTATTGTTCCCCTCACCCCCTAGAGAAGGAGAGGAAGCTGGATTGGTTTCAGCTGCAGCCGATGTGCTGGGATGGGACATTCCCAGCTCTGATCTGGGAGGTGTGTGACATAATCCAGACATCATTTACTGGCTCCATATAACCTGAGGCATTCACACATAAATTCAGCCCAAATGCATAAGCTTATATAAAGAGGATCCTTAAACTATCCTGGCTAAAAATATTTGTGAAATGCTGGGAAGCATCTTTTCAGTGTGTTGGGATGCTCTCTTCCCCCTTACCTGTGTTACAGATAAACAATGGGGTCACTTGCATGGGCTTTGGGACGTGTTTTTCACGTGAAATTCTGTCATTTCCGTAAGTGGGTTAATAAGTTTTTTGGGCCTGGAGTCTAAAACACAAGATGTTTCACAACTGCAGAGACCAAAGAGATGGAAAGTGTTATTGCAGGCTGATTTTAGTGTGTCCAGGTCAGTCTCGTGGCTACTCCCTTGAATCCTTTTTTGCCCAGGCAGTGGTTGTTCAGTTCAGTAAGTAATGACCATTATTTATTAATTCCAAACATGGTGTGCAGGATTTCTTCCCAGTGTAAGAGCACATTGCTTCTCCTGCACAAGAAAACACATGTTAATCTGTTTACCATTATTGTCCAAAAGATTCTTTCAAAAGGCAGTTCATGTTGCCCCAACAATATTAAAGGCTGTAATTTAAAATAATTTCCCATTAATTTATATACATGCACATTTACTGATTATGATCTTTTGCTGCATTTCCCTAAGTGTACACCCAAAAGCCTAAAACGCTGCTGAGGAATAAGTCAATATTCACTGTAATGATCCAGTGTGGAGTGTGCCAGAACCCTGATGTACTTCAATTAACCATCTTTCCTAACGAACACCTGCACAGGAAAATGGATCTTCTGTGGGAATCAGCAGAAAAAACAAACCCTGGCTTTTCTGCATGGGCAGAGGAAGGGAATTCCAGTATTTCACAGCTTTTGCTGATAATGATCTGCTACAGATTAAAAACAAAAACCAGACATTATGGTGTTGGCAGATTGCAAAAGGACTTGCTGGTAAAGCTGCTGTTCAGAGGAGATGAGGATAGTGTTTATTGCTTCCATATGGTCCAGGCATACAAGACAGGCAAAATGTCTGGGGAGAATAATATGTCTTATTATATTGATACAGAACATTCTTTTTAGGGCTGTCAGCCCTTTTCCTGGTACCTTTCCCAGGTGAGAGCCTGAGTGGGAAATACTTGCCCATGATTGAGCGTGAAGATAAGAAAAGATTGCTTAAGGATTGGCTCCATTTGTGAGTGAAGTATTAGAAATTCTGATTTTTAAGGGGTCATGTCTGCGAGCTGCTCCCTAACACAGCGATCTGAAGGATCTCTTGTTTCATTGACTATTTGTATAGTTTTCAACCCTTTAACTTTCCAATTCAGCTTTGCAAAGTGCACGAAGAGTCTAAATTTAGAGTTTGATCAATTTGTGTCAAAAAAAACCTCTTTTCCACGTAATGTAAAATTATGTTTCTTGGTCTCTTTGACCTCTTGATTCTTTTTTTTAGCCAAATTTAGAACCAGACTTCTGGGCACACTGAAACAGAAGAGTAGCTGGTTGCTTTTGTGTTTATGGGGAGTTGACTGAAGATCTGCAGTCTTTGACTTCTCCATAATTATCACTTGGGAAGCACCTTTACGTGTTGGAAAAATTACACTGCCTGGAATTTTGGGGAGTAAGACCTTCAAAGATCCAATGAATATGCTCAGATATCAATTTCCCTGTTGCATTGCAAAAAGAGAACAGGCAAAGAAATTGGAGACTTGCAGACTGGTCCAGAACACCCCAGAGGATCTCACCAGCCAGGAGATGAGCTGCTCAGTCCTACTGTGTCCTTTTACAAATAAATATTGGCAGTTGGTGTTGTTTGTGTGCCTGCTGCTGTGCCTGAGCTCGTGCAGCAGCCGTTCTCTGTGTGATAACAAAACTTCTGCTCTCTTGTTTTCCCAGGGCTGATGAAATCGAGATGATCATGACAGACCTTGAAAGAGCGAATCAGGTAGGATTTTAAATGAGTCCGCCGTAAAATTCCAAGTGTGACTTTGAGTGTTCTTTTTTAATTCTCTTTTGGATTTCATGACAGTTCTTTTGTATGCAGTTCGCAGTCATAACTGCGTGGAGTAAGAAAATATGCAAATTTTGAGCAAAATACAGCTCTTTAGGGATGCTCTGTAAGGATTGTGTGCACAGTAGAGCAGTGTTTGCCATATATTTACCTTCTTATAATTTAAACTTACGTTTCCCACTATGGTTATTCTTGGCTTTATGTTTCTGAACCCATCATGTTGGCCCCTACTCAGATATGCAAGTGAATGGTTTGCCCAAATTAAAGGGCCTCTGCCCTATGGCTGTGGCAGGGCTGCAGCTTTTGTGGACTTCTCCAGACTTTTCTTTCCCCTTCCTTTTCTGCTATGTTTTATTGGCATATTAATTTTTAGCAAGAGTTGGATCAGACTGTTCTTTCTGTGCAGGACAACAAAGAAATTGTCATTTGTTCCTGCAGATGTTAATTTGGGCTGTGAAATGTCTCTCTGGCCATCCCTCACAGTGCACACTCCTGACACGAGTGGCACAAATACTGAGGTTTAACAAACCCAGCACCCATGGAGAGAATCCTTCTGAAGGAGTGAGGTGATGGAGGAGATGTGTATGGTCAGGCAGGACTCCCATGACAATGGAAATTCCACAAGCCAATGGGTGGTGGTTTCACAGAGGGAAACCTCAGCCAGGCATTTGCTTATCAGTGAGTTTCATTAATCCCTCTACCAGGTATGATCAGAGATTGCAGTCTTAAATCTCCCAGGCTATGGATTTATAATCCAGGTGAAGTTCACCTAAGAGCAGCTCCCTTCCAGCAGGAACAGTGGCAGCTCCTTCCCCTCCCTGGGTCCTGCTGTCAGCAGTGGCTGTGTGAGCCAGACCAGGTCACTGATCCTGTTGAAAATGTACCCCCTGCTCCAGCTGCTGTTTTGTTTTGTCTTTTCCCTTTTGCCAGATCATCTTTCAGCCCCCATGCTCCCCTGCTGCAGCTGTCAAGTCTAGCAAGTGCCATTGGCCTTTACATTAGTTCTTGGAAAATTGGAAAAATACAAATCACAGAATCATTTCTGTTGGAAAAGCCCTCCAAGATCATCCAGTCCAACCATTACCCAGCACTGACAAGGCCACCACTAACCCATGTCCCCAAGTGCCACATCCACAGGGCTTTGAAATCCCTGAAGGGATGGGGACTCCACCACTGCCCTGGGCAGCTGTGCCAGGGCTGGACAACCCTTTCAATGAAGAGATTTTTCCCTGATATCCAACCTAAACCTCCCTTGGAGCAACCTAAGGCCTTTTCTTCTTGTCCTATCACTTCTTACCTGAAAGCAGAGCCTGACCCCCACCTAAAGCCTCCTTCCAGGGAGTTGTAGGGAGAGAGAAGGTCCCACCTGAGCCTCCTTTTCCCCAGGCTGAGCCCTGCCAGCTCCCTCAGCGTCTCCTGGTGCCCCAGACCCTCCCCAGCTCTGTTTCCTTCTCTGGACACCCTCCAGCATCTCAATGTCTTAATGAAGCTAAAATCATATTTGTAAGTAGTTGTTGTTGTTGAGTTGATTATTTAGTCAGTAAAAGCAAACTGGTGTTTGTACAGTGGGTTTTTAGTTCTGTCAAAGAACTTTTGTAGACGGCATTAAATATTTATGGAAGTGCTAGTAATTATTTGAAAATATGTAGACTTTTTAGAAATGATGTAGGTGTTAAAAATGTTGTGGTAGAATTATTTTGTGATTTTTGCAAAGGCAGTACATTTTGCAATGATTTACCCAGGAGCTGGTTTTTTCCCTCAGTCTAAAGGGGGCCTGTAGTTAAAGAAAAGGTATTTCTGAATTCCTCATTGCCTCCTAAAATGGATTATGCCTATTTATCCAGAAATGCTATTTTTCTATCTTAACTGGTACAAAGCTGCAATGTGGGCTGGGTTTATTTTTTACTTTATTGTGGTGCTTTTCTTGTAATTAGGTAAAATTTATAACTGCTTATGTGTGTAACCCTTAGTTTGGTTGTATTTTTGCAAAATGTGACTGTACATAAAATCAGCGTGCCGTTCATCTGAGCTGTTGGAAAGCCAGAAGAGGGGGTTCTGGCTCCCCTTTCCCCATCTCCCTCTGCTCTTCCTCCCCCTCTGGCTGCTGCAGTCCCATCCCCTCCCTGCTCTGGCAGCTGGGGGATCCTTCACTGAGCCCACTGAGCTCAGTAAGTGCAGAAAGGTCTGGATTTGGGATGAAGGGGCCTCGTTTGTTCTCTGGGGGTTTAGCAACTTGAGGCAGCTCAGCAAACCATGAGAGAAGCCACAGCATGGAAATCACACAATCATGGAATGGTTTGGGTTGGAAAGGACCCTAAAAATCACCCAGTTCCAAACTGCCTGCCATGGGCAGGGACACCTCCCACTGTCCCAGGCTGCTCCAAGCCCCATCCAGCCTGGCCTTGGACACTTCCAGGGATCCAGGGGCAGCCACAGCTGCTCTGGGCACCCTGTGCCAGGGCCTGCCCACCCTCCCAGGGAACAATTCCTTCCCAATCTCCCATCCATCCCTGCCCTCTGGCAGTGGGAAGCCATTCCCTGTGTCCTGTCCCTCCAGCCCTTGTCCCCAGTCTCTCTCCAGCTCTCCTGGAGCCCCTTCAGGCCCTGCATGGGGCTCTGAGCTCTCCCTGGAGCCTTCTCCTCTCCAGGTGAGCCTCCCCAGCTCTCCCAGCCTGGCTCCAGAGCAGAGGGGCTCCAGCCCTGGAGCAGCTCCGTGGCCTCCTCTGGACTCTCTCCAACAGTTCCATGTCTTTCTTGTGTTGGGCCCCGTGGGGGACACAAAGAGGACTCTGTGGCCTTGGAGGAGCTGGAGAAGACAAGGGAAGGTTCACCTGGAGAGCAGCAGGAGCTGCTGCAGTGTTTCAGCTCATTTGCTGAAACATCCCCGTAGAGTCCTTGCCTTGTGTGATGCTTTACCTTTATAAAACGTTTTGATAAATTGTATCTAATCTTTGTAGCAGCAATTCCTGTGTTTTACCTCCTTCCAGTTGAAAAAAAAAAAAAATATTGGAAGGAATTAAATCTATTGCACAGGCCAGAAAGTGAGTTTGCATCAGGCTGAAGTGTTACAATTGCAGAAACAAGTACTTAACCTAATTGTGTATTTAATAGTTAAATTAACATTTCCTTTTACCATTTCAGTAAGTGCTCATTCCCTGTTATTAAGGCTACCTTTAAAGAGTAGCACTCAGCACGACTCCTGCTTTGCTCATGGACTGCCTTGCTGATGTGGATGGGATGTTTTGCTGCTCTGGAATTAGCACTGATCCAAATTACTGGGATTCAAAGCACAAATTTACATGTTTCCAATGAAAATGGGGGGGGGGGAATTGGTGTAAATTTTTATATATCTGACATTTCTTGAAAATGCCTTTCCCAGTTAGTGCCCTTTTTAAATCCAGAGCTGGCACTTCAGAACTTCCCTTGCTGTTGTGAGGTGGGGAGTGCCTTTCCCTCTCCAGTTCTGCAGGAACAGGGGCTCCCTGACCATGGTCCAGGTGTCCATAAAAATGATAAAACCCACAGGGACAGAGCTGATGTTGTGACTCCCACCCCCATGTCCTGTTGGGTGAAGCAGGGACCAGTCTTCTTATCTTCAGCTCCATCACCTCTCTTCTCCCAATGTTTTTCCTCACTTGCATCCTCAAGTTTTTTCATGCAGGAGCTTTCTGGGCTGCTTTGCATGATACCACCCCCAGAACAAATTACTGGCTCATCAAAATAATTGCCTTTAAATACCAGTGAGCTTTGCAATTTTCTGCTCAGAGAGAAGGAGGGGTAGTGACCGCAAAGCTCCCTCCCTCTCCATTGTGTCATTAACTCAAGGTGTAAACTGAATTTTCCCACAAAACATAATAGTGAGAGAAATTAATCCCTCGCTGGGACAGAGGTGGGTGCTGGAGATGAGGGGTGGTGACAGCCCCTTCTTTCTCAGCTGCTCATCCAGGTGTTCAGTGCCATTAATCCACGATCTTGAGTGAGGTTTCGTGGCAGGGCTGGTCCATTCTGACTGGCAAAGCTCAGAATACCCTGAGTTACACTCACTGTGAGGGTGACATGGGTGCAACCCTTCCCTTTGAAGGTCATGAGAGGTTTTTTTACATAAAAAAGGGCAAGACTAGTGCATTAAAATGTCTGGTGCAGCTGCACCAGCCTCGAAAGGAGTCATTAGCTCCTGCCATGGAGCTTTAGGAGGGGTGTAAGGTCTGAAGCCAAAACCCCCACTGCTTTCATGGTAAAAGATGCAACTGAATCATCTCCTTGTCCAGCCCTCTCCTCATCCCCAAGGTTGTGGGACTCAAGTAGCTCAGGCCTGTGCAGAACTGAGGGCACAATAGAGCCAAATACAATAGGAATGGCTCATTTTCACTTAATTAACCCAGCAGCTTGATGACAAAACTTGATAACAGAACCCATGAGTTCCCCCTGCATTTCCATGAAGATTTAATAATGCTGTAGTTTGGGGAAGGGACTCATTTTATTAAGATTTCATTTTGCACAATAAATCACTGCATATTTTCTGATATGCTACGAAGTATAAGAATAAATAATTAAAACTGAACTACCCGTACTTGTCAAAATAAATGATTTATCATAGTTTGGGATACAGCATCCTTGAATTTTTTATTGTTTGATTCCCAGAATATTCTAATTTCCAATCAGGGAAGTTAATGAAGCTCCAGTGTACTTTCCTGCATTCACAGCAGTTACAGTTGTGTGAATATTTTAGACAAATATTTATGGTTAGCACTTTCCTGTACCTTTTCAAGTTTACACCTTTCCAGTAAGCATTTATGGCAGCAAAGTCACAGAATCTTTTGGGACGACAAATTTATTCCAAGAATTATTGTTCTGTTTCTGTACTTCATCCAGCAACCTGGAATCATCCAGTTGTGCCTGAGAAAAACGGAGGTTTTTGTTGGAAAGAATAATTCCTAGGTTGTGAAAACAGAAATACTGTGGAGTTTTAAATTTTTTAAATGACAGGAAGGCTTATTTTAAGGTTTTAATGCTGAGTCAAAATTTGTGGCTTCATGTCACTGATGTATTCAGATCTCTTTTCTGGCTTTATACACTGATCACATAGTTTAAAAAAAAAAAAGAAATCTAATGGGCTTTGTAATTTGAGCTTTCTGTAAAGAAAAAAGTGCTTTTTCACTTTTAAAACAAAAAGAGAAGAACTTTGGTTAGGGTTGTTTGATCCTGGGTTATTGTATTTTAATCTGAAAGAGGAAATAGATTGGAAAAGCAGACTCAAGTATAGGTATCCTTAGATTTTGAGAGTGGTAACAGAAAGAGGACATGAGACTTTTTTGTGTGTGTGTGGACTGTAGTTTGTAAGCTATAAATGAAGAATTAATTTATTATTTCTTCTGTTACCCCTTAGAAAAGCCAAATGTTTCCATTGGTTTTCATTCCATCTTCACAGTGCTGATAGGGCTCCCAGATTTCTACTTGGGGAAAGAAAGTCAAATGTAGAAATTTCTTCTACCAATAAATCAGGAAAACTGTACTTCTTAAAATACAGAAGCTTTTATTAAAGAATCTAGACTGGATCAATACCATTTATTCCACAGAAATGTAGTGTTGGGTTTTAAAGTCTGTAGAGGAAGGGTTTGTGAATTTAAGCATTTTTTGGAGCCAAACTGCCACTAAAATACATAAAACAGTGTCTGCTAGAAAAGTAGAAAGCAAACCTCACCAGGGTGTTTTACCAGAAGTGCTGCTCTCAAGATTATTTTTTATTTCCTTGGGTATGGCACCTTCCTGTCTCCAACAAATCACACTGGAAAATGGTTGGAAAAGATATTCCTGCTAAGTGAGATTGCCATAAAATATGTATGGTTTTAAGCAGCAGATGGAATAAATTCCCCTTTTCACTCAGCAGCACAAGTGCAACACAATACAGGTGGTGCTGGTGCTCAGGGGGTTTGCTGTGACCCACCACACCCCTGACGAGGCATCCTTGGGTTTGCACTTCCATGAGGAAGGGAATTCATCCTGCCATGACTCCTGCATCACACCAAGGCTGGCACAGACACTGCCAGAGGATTTGCTTTTATTTCTGGCTCCCTTGGAAGTGAGCTGGATGCTTTCATTGTGTGCCATCACCCAGGGGAATTGCCCCATCCCTGGAGGTGCTCCAGGCCAGGCTGGGTGGAGCTTGAAGCACCCTGGGATAGGGAAAGGTGTCCCTGCCCGTGGTAGGGGGTGGAATGAGATGAGATTTAAGGTTCTTTCCAACCCAAACCATTCCATGGATCCAAGTAAGTTACACTGCTTCATGGCAGATGAAGTCATTCACTTAATCCTGGGATTTTACTGTCTGTAAAGTGGGAATAATAACATTTACTTTACAAAGGGCATTGAGATCCTTGCACGGAGAAGTTCTGTATAAAGGCAAAATATGGATAACATTATTTTCATGCAAACACGGGTTTCCTGCAAATGCCTGGCTATCAGTTGGGAATACATTTATCTGGCAGCCTTTCAGCACACAGAGGAAAGTGCAATAGCCTGAAGACAAGAACGAAGACAACCCAGCCTCTTCTGGTTGGTGGAGTTTGTTCCTTTTTTCCATGTAATTCTCCATTGTTGGGAAAAATGGGTGCCAGAGCCCTGAAAAATCTTTCATGTCCCTGATGTTCCGCTAACCTTGCTGCTGTTCTGTGGAAGTGAGGGCCATCTAAAGGTTTTACAGCAAATTTTTATAGCTGAAAAGTTGGGAAATTAAAGCACATTGAACCAGTGTGTTTTAATTGATGTTGTACTCTGAAAAAAGCAGCTTTTGCAGCAGCTTGCAAGTCCGAATGTCAGCTCCAAGCGTGGTGATTGCTGCCATAACCAGGCTCATTAACTGCAGCAGAATTACTTGTGATAATACCCACTCCTCGCCCATAGGAAGATTTTCCCACATACAGCACTGAATTTAGCATGGAATAAGGAAATACAGTTTGGCTGGTGGAACTTTAAGGGAAAGGTTATACATTTTTTTTCACATAAGTATCTCATTTTACTGTTCACACCACTGGTCTTTGATCAAATTAACATTTTACTGTAAGTAGAAGAGCACTCGGTTCATGCTATTCATTATCTTGTCAGGAAACAAGGAGAATAATTTAAACTGGGTATATTGTGTAAGGCTTTTCTTTTTTCTATCTTTAATTGGAAAGCACACGGCAGCCTTACAGTCGTGACCTCCCGGCTCCACTGTGAGCAGTACAATATTTACCTGCTGTATGAAGGAAAATGGAAGTGTTTTGAAATATTTTGTTACCAGGGAGGTAGTTCTGTACTAGAAAACAGCAGAGTAGGAATTAGGAGGAATTGTATGGCTGAACTATCCTGAAAAATAGGATTTTGGGCAATGCTGGATTTGCATGAGCTTCATCAAGGCCATTAGTGTGACTGTCACTGGTCATTGAGGGAGTTTTATTAGGCTGTGCATAGGATTTGGGAGTGAGAAACCAAGAGTTTTAGCACTGACTCGTGAAAAGCAACTGTGCTATGGCATATCCAGTGCCTGAAGGGGCTCCCAGAGAGCTGGAGAGGGACTTTGGACAAGGACTTGGAGTTCCAGGACTGGGTGGAATGGCTTCCCAGTGCCAGAGGGCACGGTTAGATGGGATGTTGGGAAGGAATCCTTCCCTGTGAGGGTGGGGAGGCCCTGGCACAGAGAAGCTGTGGCTGCCCCTGGATCCCTGGAAGTGTCCAAGGCAAGGCTGGATGGGGCTTGGAGCAACCTGGGACAGTGGGAGGTGTCCCTGTCCATGGCAGGGGTGGCACTGGATGATCTTTAAGGTCCCTTCAACACAAGCCATTCTGTGATTCTATAAATCTCTGTGTATTTCTCAGCTGAAATGAGACAGTTTCACACAAACAGAAGGTTTTGTGAACTTTTCCAGTGGCTCCCAGTTGTGCAAGATTCCTCGGGTTTAGCCATTTTCCATACTGGGTGCCTGTCTCTGGCTGCGCTCTTTTTTCTTACTTCAGGAAAAATTGTTCAACCATTTTTAAGAACAAGATTAGGAAAAAAAAAAAAAATCCATTCTCCCCCAGATGTTACGAGTTTTTCTTGCTGTTTTGGTGAGGAGCCTGCTGTGCCCAGATTTAATAGCAGGGGTTTGACGAGGGAGGGTTTGCTTTTTTCTCAGGGTTGTATCTTCTGTTGCTTCAAGTAGAAAAATTTAAAAAAAAATAATAATAATTAAAAAACAGCCTCAAGTTTGGCCAGCCTATAAGAGTCTGGAGAAAAGAGTTCACAGAAACTCAGCAGAATCTGGTTTGAATTTGTTCAGGCTTTGCTGTCGGTGCCTGTCCCAGGCACGCTGCAGTCTGTACTGCTCCGGCTGGGTGAACATTAACCAGGCAGGTTTTGCTTTTTCTGGGTGTGATGTGAGGTTTTGTGGGGGCACAGGGTGGGGAGACACTCCCCAGGCTGCCCCTGCCACGACTGGAGGCATCAGCATGGGAGCAGGAAGGGGAGAGGGATTGGTAGTAGGGAGGGAATGGGGAGAGACACCGGGACACAGACACTTGGAGGAGCTTTTGTGAGGACATTTGGAGAAGAAGCAGCGAGGAGAAGAGGAAGGAGGAAAAGAGGAAGGAGGAAATCATTGGGGTAAGGCTCATTCTGGAAGTTTGTGAATGTTCATTAGGTCGTGCGAGGTACGAGCTGGGTTTTGCCTGCCTGGAGCTAAAGGCACTGTGGAACACAGAGAAGACAGAAATGGTGCTTCCAGCAGCCAAAATGAATTAGGAAGGGGACAGAGAGACAAGCAGAGAGGGGTGGGAGTGGAAGAGGCAAACCCAGAGGGTCTGGCAGGGGAGCAGCACCGCAGCCTCTGTGCGGGGTCTCGGCGCAGGAACGGGCAGGGGCAGGTCCTGCCACGCTGGGAGCCTCCAGTCAGTGCTGCCGTGCAGGGAGATGTGCCAGGGGCTCCAGGAACCCAAACAGCACCAAACAGGGCTTGTGCCAGTGCTTGCATTAACATCCTGAAGCACTTGTGGTGGTGCAGCACAGCTTCCATGAGGAAGCGATTAATCCCATCGGCGGGGAGAGCGGGATTAGCTCGGAGCAAATGAAGTGCAGGGGTCACGCACAGAACAAGAGGACAAAGCAAAGGATCCACTCACCAAGCCATGTCTCTCTCAGAGGTGGATGGGATCTCACTGGGAAAAAGCCACAGCAGGTCCTGTGTGGTGCCATCCCACTCCTGAAACCCTCAGGGGGGATGGCCAAGCACCAGCCTCGGGCTTGGCTTTTCCAAACTTGTAAGTGCTCAGATTTGAAACTACCATTCTTTTAGCAGGGTTTTGTGTGTCATTTATAATTTATATTGCAATAGCACCCAAAAGTGCTTTCCAGACACTGAGCACATCTGTAATTCTGGCTCTAAAAAGCTTCCATTCTGTGAGAGGGGGAAAAAAAGAGGAAAATTGACCAGTATTTCCCAGACAGAATTGCCCAGAGTTTGTGCTGATGTATTTTTAACAATGCCTAGTATGAAATCTTGTCTGGTATTATTCCGAGGATCACAACAGGTGTTGGGAATTGGCTGGGGAGGCTGTGCAGAAAGGGCAGCTGACAGCTCACTGTATATGCAGATGTACCACCTATTAGCAATATCCTCTGTGGTTTGCTCGCATGCGAGCTGAATAGATTCTCCAAACAATGCTGCACTGAATGGAAGCCATCAGCAGAATTGCTCAAGGCTGCAAAACCCATTACTTATACAGCAGTAGATGGAAGAGCAAGTGCCACAGTGCAGTAACTTGTCCTGCTTTGCTGGAGTTGTTCTGCAGTTATTAGATCAATATATGTAGCTGCACATCTAATAAAGTACCAGAAAATAATTTATCTCAATGTGTGTTGTTAGCTCAGTATTTATCCTAATATTATCCAGCTGCGTAAACAACATAAATCCCTCGTTTTGTGCCTTTTTTTATTGCTGTTTCCATGTTTTCCAAGCACACAATAGGTTGTGTCCCCTTCTCTGATTATTGGAGCCGCATCACTGTACTTTTTACAATCACATTTTAATTACAGCTGTAGAACCTATGCAAAATCATTTAATACAATGTTGTGAGCAAATAGCGCAGATGATGCGTTTAGTATTTGATTGCTGTTAGTTTACTCATTGATTAAACATGCACAGTCTGCTTTGACTGGTGAGGAAGTCAGAGACCACACACACACAGGGCTGAAGGGCTTATATCACTGTAGGGTTTATATTTGCTATAGATTTTATATTTGCTATAGATTTTATATTCATTATTGGTTTTGTATTACTGTAAGTTGTGTATTTGCTATAGCTTCTGTATTCACTGTAATTTCATACTCACTACAGGCTTTATATTTGCTCTGTGGTCTATATTCACCATTTCAGATGAGCTAGGTTTTCCAAAGGATTAGCAAGGAGTCAGGCACACAAAACATGGCAGTTTTAGTGGCTTATAAATGGCAGTGGGGATTTATCCCTCTGGTCAGGAAAAGTTTTGACCCTCACTGGTGGCAGCTGATGGGTTTGGTAGAATTGGTGATAGGTCTTGGAAGTGGAGATGGAAATTTATTTTGGCTGTTTTCTGAAAGCACAGCATGATTTGCATGGAGTAGCCCAGGCAAAAAGCAGTGATTACTCAAGGAGGAAAGCAGTGTGGTTTTATAACAATAAAATACCTTTTTTTTTTAAGAGAGAAGACAGTCTTGCTTGCCAGGAGGAGTGTATATTGTAAAAGAACCAGGTTTTGTTCCATTTCTAACAGAAGCTTACAGACAGTTATGAAAAGGACTTTGCTGCTATTTATTGCCTGAAGTTACTGATCCATCTGTCTCTACCCAAACTCTTGTACAGACATTTTTTCCTCGTCGTTCTGCTTTTCTCCTTTCTATTATTATTCAATATTTAGATGGGAATTTTGACCAGTAGCCAAGTCAGGGGCTTATCAGCTATTGCGTAAATCCTCAGCAGCTGGTGACTGAGCTGTGCAAAATTGTCACTTTAGGGTTAAATATTGTTGAATAAATAGACCTGCTGAAAGAACAGAATCTAACAATTCATGTTGTAGGGAATAATTACTGCAGAAAGACAGCCCACAACATTGTATGTGTGTTTGAGAGAGTGGTCAGAATATCTTTTTATTCAGCATTTACCCGTGAGAATTATTCCCATGAGGAGTCTTGCAATAAAATCTGCTTGGTCTATGAGAATAGAAAGAAATTGAATAAAAAGACTCCATTTCCACTTGTATTTATTCAGTCTGGGAAATTCAGTGGGCCGCAGCATTAGTATCAGCAGGGGATTCCTTGCTCCTAGCGTTAAATTACTGTCATAATCGCTCAATTATTTCTTCCTTGTACTGTTTAAAATAAAAATCCATCACATTCTATGTTTTTTTCTAACATTTATTAGGTTGAGTGTTTAGGAAAATCAATTATATTCAGTCAGGCATGAATTGATGAATGTTCTTGTAATAATTGTCAGTTGTTAAACTGAATGTACTTTCTCTTTTCACCCCTTTTCATTTCCTTCAGAGGGCAGAGGTGGCTCAGAGAGAGGCAGAGACCTTAAGGGAGCAGCTCTCATCAGCTAACAAATCTCTCCAACTTGCTACGCAGATCCAGAAGGCACCTGATGTGGTGAGAGAAAATATTTACTGACTCTTACAGGTTTCTGACATTCCTGCAGTACAGCTCCTTCAATTTATGCCCACAGCTATAAAAATAGCTGTTTGAAGTCGTATTTTAACGAAAAGGGAATGGTGCTCCTGTGGGATTGTGGTGGGGTTCAGCTTCTGAGGGGGTTGGTGGCTGGAGGAGACCACGGGAAGGACAGAGGTCACTTGGCTCTGTGGTGATCCATCACTGCCTGGTCCAGGTGGACAGCACAACTCTCAGAAATGATTTCACATGGCTGAGAGCATCAGCAGAGGGGAAATAGAGGCAGCAAGAGAGCCTTGGTGGCCATCAGCACGTGCCTGCCTGTTGGGCCCTGAGGTGTGGGGCTCCACCCCAAGGGGACCCAGAGCTTCCCTGCCCACTCTGTCTCTCCTTACTCTGTGTCTGGGCTGTCAGAGAAACTGGAAATAAATTTGAAACTACTCCAGTTTTCAGTGGCTGTATCTAAACTGAGAATTACACCTATAAATCCTTGGAAAATTGAGGAGATACCCTGCACTCCTGCTCGCTGCCTCCTCTGTGTGGTTCTGAATAAAGCCAAAGCTGCTGATGGGACCTGCAGGCACAGGGGGCTGGCTGTTCAGGGCTCCAGCTGGCCCTGGGTGAACAGGTATCACAGATGAGCAACCAGATTACTTTGATTTTTGTTTGCCAAAGGAGAAATAGGAGTATTTAAATGTAAATCTGCAATTAAGTGAAATTTAGTCTACTTCTAAGCAGCAGATTTAAGAAACAAAAGAAATCATTGCTTTTTTTTCCTTGCAAGCCTTATACGTGCTTGACACTGGTAGCAGAAGAACACATGGCTGCCTTTAAAAATCATTTGCAGAGAACAAGTAACAAACCATAAGTCCTCCAGATCTGTTTGGTTGTCTATTAATACAACGCAGTATTTTCTCAGAGAAGTCAAAAGATAGACAAGCAGGCTGCAAAACAAAAAATAAAAAGCCTGAATATCACTTGTAACTCTGAATTACCTGCCTCTTCCTATCTCGTGTCCTAGTCTTATCATTATTTTAACATTAGGTCTTTTTTGTATTTAATAGTACTTCTGCACTTCATTTATATTTAATATGACAACTACTGCAGGATGAAAATGATCATTATCTATCTTATTTCAGACTCTACGTTCTAGTCTCAATAGGCACAAGCAGCAGATGATTATACAACTTGTGATGTTTCATGCAAGCAAATTAGAGGTTTTTTCAAGTTAAAAGTATAATTCAGTGTAATAGGAGAGCGTTGTTAACTGCTGTTCGTACATGCAGCTCTCTGTGAGTGCAGCGGGGTGTAGTCACTGAGAATCCAGCTGAATGTTTAGAAGATATGGAAAAGGGGATTTTGTTGTTCCTCTATTCCCAGAAAAGAGGGTATGGAGTATATTTCAATCTGCTGGAGTGTCATCTTGAGTTGTCAGGGTGTCAGTGGGGTGAATTCTCAGCTCTTTCACCATAGATCTTCGGTTTAGTGCTCACCATCATCATCTCCCTCTGGCTAAATGGATTCTCTCCTCCTTCACTGGTGCTTCTGAGGAGCAGCCATTAACCTTTGTGAGATGCATTTTGGGCTCTTTAATGGAATGTGTGCCCCTCATTGGGCTGCCTCGTGCCCCCCACACAGGAACAAGGGTTTCCTCACATTCTCCATGGAGGAGGCTCAGAGCTCCCTGATGCATCACAGCTGTTATCTCCCAGCACAAAAGGAGACAGAGATAGTACAATTAGTCTCTATTATCTTTTCTGAATGGATCTGCCTTTTCTGAACCTCTCTGTCCCCTCTGATTCATTGTCCTCCCAGGAAGTGAGTCCAGAGAGGAAGTTTCAGACTTGAGGACAGATTTTACAGCTGTGGGAAACTGGAAGAAGGAAGATTTAGGAAAGGGAGTTTCTGAAAGTGGTGACCAAAGGGAGAATGGCCTTGTCTTACAGCTGTCACATCTCTCATCTTCCCCACAGAGGGATGCTTGCAATAATGTTAACATGAACAATTTTCATGCAAGGAGCAAGTTCATTGGAAGTAGCAGTTTGGGGCAATTTGTGACAATTTTGCCTGAAACGTGCAGTGTGCATGCAGAGAGCCACAGGCACATGGCTCTGCCGTTCCTGATTAAGAAATTCTGCTCCATTACTTCAGAATATTTTATCTGATTAGTATTTTGTAAGCACAGATTTTCATAGTTGTCAAAGCATTTGGGCTATTAATAATAAATAGATCTAAATAGAATCCTTTGACTTTCACGGCTGCATCTTTCCAGTGCACTTATAAAACAGGGAAATTTATTCCCTCTGTTATCCCTGTTTTCCCAGAGAGCTGTCCTGGGCTGTAGGGAGTTTCATCTTCCAGATTCCCAATGTCAATCACAGCAGTCCCAGATTTAGGAAGTGTCTGTTTCTTGTGCCACCCAACGCCGTGTTTGCTCCTTGCCAAGCTGCCTTGAATTCAGGTTTGTTGCCTTTTCTTCCTTTTGGTGGCCTGATCCTTTTTTCCCTCCAGGAGCAGGCCATCGAGGTGCTGACACGCTCCAGCTTGGAAGCGGAACTGGCCGCGAAGGAGCGGGAGATCGCCCAGCTCGTAGAAGATGTCCAGAGACTCCAGGGCAGCCTCACCAAGCTGAGGGAGAACTCCAGTAGCCAAATCTCCCAGCTGGAGCAGCAGCTGACAGCCAAGAACAGCACACTCAAAGTAAGGCTCAGTTCTGCCTGAAGGATGTCACGGAGATGATGGTATTGGGGTTTGCTGGTGTGAGTTTCCTGTGGTTCTGAGCTTCTTCAGGATGTGGCTGAATTCTGGTTTCTGTGGCATTCAGGGAATCACAGAATGGTTTGGGTTAGAGGGGACCTCCAAATACATCTCATCCCACGCCTCTGGATGTATTGTTTTCGAAGTGATCACAGGTTTTTTGAATTCTAAATGGCCCAGTTCTTACTGTTTTGAAATGTGTTTTTTGCAGAACAAGGCTACCTTTAGGATTAAAATCACCACCAAACCCCACCATACATTGACATGGATATGTAATGAAACAGTTGAACTGAAAAGGCACAGAAAATCCCTCTTAGATTTTCAAACTTTTAATTCCCATTCCAGTGATCCAAATTGAAGATTAGCCATGAATTGGTTTGTCTTTGAATTTCCCTGCTACCTCCTCCAGTTCTGTCCACTGGAAGTGGGAAGTGTATCATTTAGGGCATAGAAACAAGTAAAATCAGGACATGGAGAAGGCTTTTAGCTTCAATAACCATTTAATTATTTTTAACTGTGTATTTGCTGCACAATAATTCCCATTTATAATTAGCAATCTGGCCCTATACTCATTTGAATACGAGCAGCACTACCCTAGAACCAGAAAGAAGAGCTGAGAATTCTCTGAGTGACCCTTTTGCCTCTCTCTTGGGCAGCTTCACTTTCCCTGTGCTGAGCCCACACAGTTCTGATCTCTGAGTGAGCATGAGAAATGTTTCCTGACGTGGGGTATGAATCAGTTTCCTGTAACTCCCGTCTCCTTCATTGTTCCACCATCTATGAGCTCCGAAGTGTAAACAAGATAAATTTATCTATTCCATTAAAGACTTGGTCGTTCTGCAGGTTTGATAGTCTGAGAGTTTTCTGAGAGCAGGAGGCTGATAGTTCCCACTCAGCTCTGACTGTGGCGTGGGCAGCTTTGCTCTATCAGAATGATTTAATGTTCAATTGAAACTCTTACAAATTGCTCTAATTCTGACATTTTTTTAGCAGTTACTGGTTTTGCTGTGGTGGAGCATAACTCACATGGAGAGAGACCTGTTAGGAATGAAAGCTGAAGTGTTGCAGTCAGTGCTTTCTGCATGTTTTAAGCCATCTTTGCAGAATTTTTATGAAAATTCAGTGGAGCAAAGGAGACCTGTTATGTAACTACATTGACAGGATCAGTCTCTGCCCAGCTGTCACCATGTGGGCTCCACTTTCATTGAGGGAGATAGGAGCTGCCCTGGTTTTGGGGGACACATTCTGCTGGCTACACCCATGTTCGGGGGATTTTTTTATTTTACTTTTTCATAAAGCCTGACAGAAAATATCTTGAGTCCTTGCACTTGACAGATTTTCTTTGAATAAAGCATGTTCCTGGTGAGGTCAGTATTAGTTTAGCCATTAACTTCAAAGGGAGTAGGATCACAGAAATGACAGAGTGAGTCTTTGATTTCCATTTCAGTAATCTCCTTCCATTTTCTCATAGCCTTGCCCAGCTAATGCTCTGTCTTTAGCTTTCTGTTGATAGTGTCTGATGCAGTGCCTCTATTGATAAAGTTTTAGTCATTTCAACCCTCTTTAACCTTATTTGTTGCAACTATAAAAATATTTCCAAATACTTACTCTCACTCCAAAGTGCTGGGAAAGCCTGTGCCAGGCACATGTTGTACAAAAGCACCAAATCTCAGTGATGATGTGTTGATCTCCTGTTTGATTATGGAGGAATTGCTTCTGAAATAACAAAGATTTTAATGGTTGCCTCCACAAAAAAACGACTCACAGTTTCACAAATTAAAGCAATGTTCTCAGCCTGTATCTTGGGGGAATTGTTTAATACTCTATGACTTAATGAAACAATACAGAAATACTTTCAAAATTATTGCTTCTTTATCTTCATCTGATCTAATGATCAAAACATGTCCTCTAGTAACAAGACTTTTCTCACTCTAATTGTATTAACCCTTTGTGGCTGGGTGCTAGAACATCCCTTCTACACAGTTAAAATTCAGTAATGTGAGCTGATCACTCTAAACTAAATTACAATGTTAATCTAATGGGTTATTTAAATTTTTTGAGCTCCTCAGTACAGCCCCTGCTATTTACCTATCCCTCTTCAGTTAATAATACAGCAGTAATTATATTTTCTAAATAACATAAGGAGGGACCCAATCTCTGCATGCTCTGACATGGGTTCATTCACACAACAAATGCAAGATGATTCTTTAACATGGGATATTTGCAAATTTGATGTGCAGAAAAGCCACCAGTCCATTCCTTCTGCCCTCTGGCTCCTGCATTTTTGTGTGTTGGAGGTCGTTGGAATATATTTTGTCTGAATTAACCAGGTTGATATTTAGTGCAAGATATTAGTTCCTCCAGATTGTCTCACAGCTTGAACCTTTGTTATCCCGTGTTCTGTGCATTTTACAGGGTTCTTGGAGACAATTACCATGCTAATACATTTTAAAACAGTCATTGACTGGGAAGATGCCAAGTGCCTAAACGTTCTGTTTCTACACAGGCGCTGCATCCTCAGTTGTTAGTTTATTTTGTTTAGTAAAGTAGATGTTTAGGTGCAGATTTTCCATGGCAACAATCTCTATATTAGGTACTTGGGAATGATGGATGTGTGTGGTTTTTGTACAATCCAAAGTAAAATATTGCTGCTTGTCATACTGCTGTAGCAGCATGCAAGTACCTGAGAGTCCAAAACAGCTGCATTTTGTCAATATCTCTTTTTTTTCTTTTTTTTTTTACCTGTGTTTTGTACCTAAATTTTCCAGAAATACTCTGTCAGGGTATAGCACTTCCCTGCACAGAATTGCATTTAGTGCAGATTGCATTAAAATGGGAACCATTAGCTTTTCTGTGGTTTATATCTGTTTCTACAAAAGGCTGTTTTCTTAGCATATCCTTGCATAAGTAACTAACATAGAAACAGGGTATTGTTTGTTTTAAATTTCTTCTGGTCCTTTTTGTACAGAGAACTGGTATAAATAGCCAGTTATTCCTGCTGTAAAAGCTCATCTGCTCTAGACCCAAAATGTTACAAGTCACAAATTTAAGGAAAGGGTGAATTGTAGTGGATCTGTAGAGCTCCAAACAGAGACAGAAGGACAAAGTGACAAGACCAAGGAGAGCAGAAGGATATCCTGGGGTTTGGCAGGTCCTCCCATTGCCTGTGACCACTTGGAAAACTCTCAGCTGTGATGCTGAGTCTCCTCCCAGTACCAAGGGCTCTCTGGCTCACTGGTTTCATTTAAAGATCCCTCTCCAGCCTGACCTGATGCATTAAAAATTCTGCTTGGATGCCTTATTGAAGTCACTCTGTTTTGCTCAGTGTTGAGCTGCAGCTTGAAAAGCTGCTTGAACTCACGGTCTGTTGAAGCTGACCCTCCTTAAAGTGTGAGACCTCAGGCCCTGGGGTTACATAGTATATCTCCATTATGAGATTTCAACATGTGTTGTAAATTATCAAAACCTCCAACATCTTTAATATTTGTAGGATTTTCCTGGTCACATCAACCAGGATTTTCCTAATTGTATCAATTACAGGGCCAAAACACCTGAAGAACTGTGTCTGCTATCTAAAGCAAAGTCAGTGCTTCCTGTAATTCCAGTCAATAACTGGAATTTGGTACAGCAGGACACATCAAAAGAAATGACTAAAACTTGCCCTACATTTATTCCAGGTGGGAAAAAAAATTTGTTTTAGCTAAAACAGACACTTCATTTTTCTTTTTAACACAATCGGAGTGACTGCACGAGTCACTGATGACAAAAGACGCTGGGACACGAGACCTTTTTAAGAGGCCACTCGTTTCATCAGTGTCCCATGGAGTGCAAATTCCACACTGAGCAGCAGTTCCTGTGATCCATTAAGAGCTGCTCGTTGAGCAGCTGCTGGAGCAGGGCCCGGGTATTCCTGCCGGGAGACGCCTCTCGGCAGCAGTGGTGAGGATGCTGGACTGTGGTGTCAAACAGCAGGAGCAGGACGTTGAGAGGGCTGTGTATTGATAAGGGTGTCCACTTTGGCACTGCTCCTTAATATCTGTGCTAATGGCGAGGCAGAAATGTCAGCAGTGTGGGAGCTGCAAAGGGAATCCTATGAAAAATGGCAGAATAGCTGGAGGTCCCACAAAACCCCACCATGCTGCTGTTGTCATCTGAAGAAGCCTCATTTAAATTACTGAGATGACTCAAACCATGAATTCACTGTTCTGTGGGTGCTGTGCTGCATCATTTTGGGGTTTGTATAGCTCTGAGATGAGCGATACCCACGCGCTGACTCTTTACTGGGGAAGACAGCACAGGGAACAGATTCCCAGTTCCATTTGTTGGCTTGCCCCAACCCTACCTCTGTGCCCCCATAGCTGGGCTGCTGCACAGCTGTGTGGGGCTGCATTTTAAACACCTTTGATAAAATTATCCAAGTTCCCATCAGCCATCCCCTGCCCTCATCCTGCATCCAACGAGCAGCCCCAGAATGGGTGTAGGATCTTGAATTCCCTAGTCCCCTGAAGGCAGCCTCTCTTGGACATAAAGTCCTATTTTTCTTTTTCATGTCATATATTCCTTTCCTTTTCAAAGTAGATTTCTCTGTCTTTGAGGTGATACGTCCTTGCGTTATTTCTGTTTCCCGTGACCTTTGGGATTCTGTGCCAATTTTAAAAATGAAGTGAAGCAGAGCTAGCCTGAATTTATCCATGGAAGTTGCAAGCCAGTTAAGTTCTGTTCTTTGCTTAGATCAGGTGTGCCTGCACTAAGCAAAGAAATTATTGCAATGAATGTGGCTTCTGCAAGCAACGTAACAGCATCAATTATGTATCACTATGTTTTAGGCCTCCTGAAGCATTTACCCCGTAGTGATGAGCACTGTTGTTGGGAGCTGGGTAAGGTCCAAGTGTGTGGCATTGCGTTCTGGATTGTGGCAGCGGGTTTGGTTCGGCCTTTGGGGCGTCCCCACAGCCAGGAGAAGCCATTGAGGCCGCCCTGCGTGGGGCAGAGCAGAAGGAGCTGCTGGGGTGGCCTCAATGTTCCCTCTCTGGTGTGTAACCACAGCAGTTCCTGCAATCAGTAATGCTTGGAAAGCCTCCTGGTACAGCTGTTTTGTTTGGGCACGGGGAGCCTTCCAAGCCTAAGGCGTTCCAGTCAACAACAGCTTCTTCAGTCTATTCTTTTTATCATGTAGATAAGGTTATCAAGAACTGTCCTATTAAGAATACAGTATGTGCCAAAGCATCCTGCTTGTTTACTCAATCTCCCAATTCCCTGAAAATTTCAGCTGCCCCATTTTTTTAATACCTTCATCCCCAAGCTCTTCACTGAACACATGACAGTGACATTGCAAACAGCCAAATTGGGACCCACTGAATTCTGTCATGCTTGGCACTCTGTAAACAAAGGATGAGCGAGGTATAATTGTGTTTATGTTTAATTGGTTATAGTTTGTTTTCTAATATATGTAAATTAGGTATGAGTCATTAACCCTCACTTGTGCGCTGCTGTATATATGGAATAATTTGAAGATGATTTTCAAAGCCTGCAGAAAAAAAACAATGTAAATAATTAAATCCATGTTCTCTCTTTTAAAGCAACTGGAAGAAAAACTGAAAGGACAGGCTGATTATGAAGAGGTTAAGAAAGAATTAAAGTAAGTGTTAAATGCTTACATAATTTTTTCACAAACTCTGGTTTAATAGTGCTTGTTAAATGAAGCCACAAATCTGTGTTCTTGGAACAATAAAGAATTCAGTCAAAACCACAAAGTCGGGGAAATTGGGAATTTTGGCAGAAATTGCATCCAGAACCAGTGGAACTGCTATATCTGAGAGTGCTCCTTCTTACTGCAGCAGAGGATCACAGTAGCAAATGAAACACATGTCTGTGAAGAAAAGCCACTAAAACTGTTGTCCACAAAGGAAAAAAAGTTTCCAAATCTCAAAATCTGTGGTGTTTTAGGTGGACCACTCTTTGAAAATCTCCAGCCAACAGCTGAGGGTAATGTGGACCAAAAATTTCATGCAGAGCCTTTGGCCATGGTACCTTTTCTCTGCTCCTGCCAGCCAGTGTTCAGCACTTACCAGTTTAATGCTGGGCTTGTTTCACTGTATATTTTTGCTAATATATTGTGGTTTTAAACTAAAGCCACAAACAGCCTCTTCCTATTTCAAGGGATTTTCTTAAGAGACTTAAAAGAGCCTCATTTTAAACTATAACAAGATAAGCTGTCAGGTTCAGAGGAGAACTTTTCTGACTGGAAATATGTTTAGTGTCAAGGTTTAAATAACTGCGAGAAACTCCCATCTCTTCTTTCATCATTCTGGCATTTCTGTGTGTGTTTTTAAAAGGCTGAAATAACCCATTCCCTGGTTTAATGAGGTATTTCAGATGAGCCTGGTAGTCATGTGCTTTTGTTTACACGTCCCTGGAGGATATGGAAAGCAGGTTTGGATTTGCAAGCCCCACAACTGCCCAGCCCCTGGTGCTGATTTATTCAAGCCACACTGGCTGAGGTTCTGGTTCACCACCAGCTGCAGCACACCCTGATGCAGGGGTATAATTTTCACTTAAATTAAATGAATTTACCATTTCTTTGATCATTATACCTGATTATTACCTGGTTTCAAAATAGCATCATCATTTAGTGGTGGGATAAATACATCCATGTCCTCTCCTGAGTTAAGGGAACAGCTTGAGGTTTTAGCCAGTTTATGTCCTTGTATGTAAAGCAGTGAATGGGAATAAGGCCACAACCTCCCAGCTTCTTACAGTAGATATTAAATGTAAATGTCTTGAAACAACAAATGACTTTTGAATCCTACCTGGTTTCATGCAAAGGTTTAATACAACAGGATCAGGGCTTTAAAGCCAGACTTAAGGTGCCAAGAACCCCATATACTCATTGAGTAGACCCATTTAAGCTTACTTTGCATTTGTACTTTAAATACAAGCCCTGTATTCCTGGTGATAATACCAATATTTTAAAATACTTTGCTATTTTACAACACTGACTTACATGGGGGTAGGGATGGAAAGGCAGATGAGAGAAGATGTGACACAGGAGGCTTCATATGATGTTTCTGCTGAGGATGAGCCTGTAGTGAAATAGATGGGAGACTCTCCTGGAAGTGGCCCAGGTGTTGGGTGCCAGTAAATGAACCCTGTGCTCCCAGCTGTTCCAGCTTTTAGATCCCTAATTTATGGATTGATAGCTGGCTTGTAATGGCCCTGGGGTCCAGCACCATCCTGTGGGGTGGTCCGGGGGTTGAGACCCTCCAGGAGAGCACCGGGGATGTTTGCAATGCTGCATCCTCCAAGCAGCTGCTTCACACCATTCCCCTGCTCCCATCTAATCCAAAGGGTTAAATGTGCATCCCCTGGCAGTGACAGTCTGATCTGAGTGAAGCTGTTCCTGTAAATGAGACCGGGAAAAGTCTGTTGCTGTAAATCCAGAGCCCTCACACCAAATCCTGCTGCACCTGCCTTGTGCCCTGAAACACTGACAGAAATTAACTGCTCATAACGTGCACCAAGAGAAAAGATATCTTGTCAGTAAGGCAGGAAGAGAATGAATTTTTTATGTGTTTTGGCACTGATGTATTTTCCTTAATCCTTCCTGGGATGTTAGAGGCGTTCTAGGCTGAGGGATCTCAATATCAGCCAACTTGAACCTTGGAGGAACTTAGGTGGGCCTATGTCAAGATCTGGGATGGGAGGATTCTTCACTTTCTGCTTTGGCTTTTGTGCCCAATGGCTTTTAAACCTATTTTTGAGATCTGAGAGCTCTGTGTGTCCTTTCAGTTCCCTCTTGAGTAGCACAACAGTGCTGACCCTGCTGCCTTTGCAGTCGGGATCAGATGAACAGAAGTTGAGCTGTCCCAATGCACACTTTGCTTTACAGTCAGATCTTTCAAGTCTTCTTAAATGTGCAGATTCAAGTCACAAGATCATTCCTTTAAAAAGCAGGTAACTGATCTTGAGCCACAGATTGAGTCAAGATCTCATGGGCAAAGATATTCCTGGAATCCAAAGAAGAAATGTGCTTCCTCATATTCCTGAGGAGAATGTGTCTTTTGTGACACATTTGGAGAGTCATTTTTGATGTGTTTAACTTTTACATTCTTATAAAAATGAACCTGCTGGAGTGAATATTCCTCTTAGGGCAATTAGAGGTGCCATCAACTTGATTTTTAGTATATTTTGTATTTTAACTGTATAGGAAATTACCTGTGAAATTGTCAGAAAGTTAAGTCAGTTAGCAAAGAATCCCCTTCAGATAGGTAGAGGTCAGCAGGTTTCCAGCTAAGGTTTGAATACACCTTGCGTGCACCAAACTCACTGGAAATGCAGCTGCTGCGAGGCTCAGGATCCTTCCTGAAGGTCCCAGCTGGGAGCAGGTACTCAGACCCAAAATGCATCAGCCTCTGCAAGGAGAGGGATGACAGGATCAGGGCTTTAGAGCCAGATTTTTGGTGTGGAGAACCAAATATAACCATAAATAGGTTTATGCTTCCAACCATTGTCAGCCGCATTCTGGGGGCAGCACGGTGTGCTCAGGGCACCACTCACATCTGCTCCTTTGGGAGAGAGCAGCTTTTTCTGGTTTAGCCTCATCCAGGAGGAAGGTGTTTGGAATGCTGCTGGATTGCTCCACGTGGCAAACCCAGGTGTGGTAAGTGGGGCTCACAAGTGCTGCTGGTCTGAACTGAAATGGGATTTCCCACGGGACATTTGCCACAGGATAATTTGCTGTTCAAACTGGGTTTAAATTCAGATGAGTCTCCTCATTTGGGCATCATGAGGATGTGCATTAGGACTGGCTGTCCTTGCAGAGGCCATTCCCTGCAGAACTCATGGAAACAGGGACCTGCCAGTGGCTGGGGTTTTCCCTGCATGAGTCTCTGTGCATTTATCTCCCCCAGCACCGTGGAGTCCTGGGATGCAGAGCTGTGCCTCTGAAGGGCTTTCCCAAGGAATACTGGCTTTCAGCTGGGATTTGCCACCTGAGTCACACAGCTGTGATGTCCAGGTGATGTCAGGGTCTCTGAGAACTCAAGCCATCAGTGCACAACCTCTCCTCTTGACTGGCACGAGTCCATTGATAGCACAAAAGAATTGGTTTTGCACATGGCTGAGCTGCTGTGCCCACGTAGAGTCTTCACAGCATCACTTTATGTGCCGTGTATGGGGTGATGGCTCTACCCTAGAGCCAGGCAAGAGGTGACACTGAGTGATGCCATATAATGAAAGTGATTGCCAGAAGTTTGTGATTTTAATAGTTATTATATTTTAGGAATGCCTGTCAGAATTAACCCTGTGTGCAGTGAATATGCACAGATGCAAAATGCATGGGGTCTCTTTCTCAGAATGACTTTTTTTCCCTTGGATTTGCTATGACTTTGAGTGATCTTGAATGGCCCAGAGACCTGATTTCCAGAGTGTCACTTAATGCACATCCAGCTCTAGATTAGTGCAGGGACAGGTTCAGGCAGTTAATGGGTGCCTGGCCAGCTGCTCGTGGCATCCAGAACTGGTCCCTGTGTCTTAATACTGGACTTCTGCCTTTTTTTGTCTCAGTTTCCACCTGTCATGGAATCACTGAATGCTGTGGGCTGGAAGGGACTTCAAAGCTCATCCACTCCCACCCCCTGCCATGGGCAGGGATACCTTCCACTATCCCAGGTTGCTCCAAGCTCCATCCAGCCTGGTCTTGGACACTTCTAGGGATGGGACATCCAAAACTTTTAATAAGTGGTCCACAGCCTTTAGTACAGTTCAATAATGATTAAACAGATTGTGCCTGCTCACAGAGTTCCTGGTGCTTTATACATTATAAATGCTGTATAAACACCATCTATATGTGTTTATGTGTTTTTCTTCACCATATGAATGTTGTCTTTGTACAGTAAGGAGCTGAAATCATTTATTGCTTTGATGCCTTTTCCTGGTCTTAAAATCAAGAGTCAAACACGGTTAGAAGGGAAAAAGGGATTTTACATTGGTATTTGTTTTAAGGATCCTTAGGTGCACCACATCCAGGTCAAATGCACCGAAATGCACAGCCCCCAAAGATCTGGTATATCATTATAGGTGTTACTAATTAGCAGATCTATCCAAGATTCCCCAATGAGAGGCTGGAATGAGCCCCCCTCCCCAAGGAGCCTTCCCCTGGATGGCTCTATCTTGGTTTACAGAATGTGTTCTGGAGAGGACCTTGGGGTCTGGGGCACACTGATCCCTGGCTACAAAGCTTCTAAAATGTTGAGTCTCTCAGCTTGACAAACAAGGCCAGGAATGCAGGCAAAAAGCACTAAGAATACAGAAGTTGTAAAAAGGTATAACAGGGGTATAAAAGAAAAGACAAAAAATGTCCATGGCCTCAGCTTCAGTCTGAGGAAGTTCATGTCCTGCCTACAGTAAGGTGATTTTAAAAAAAATTATCCAACAAAGCACAGGAATAAGTGTGGGTTTCCTGTAAGGTTCTGGTTTGCCAGACGACCCAGCTCTGAAAGCCTCTGAAAGGAGACGTCCTCTGACTGCTCACTGTTTGTATAAAATATTGACAATGAGACTATCAGATTCTTCTCCTAATGTACTTATAAATATTTGGATCTTTCATATTTCTTAAGAAATATGGGGCCATTTTGTCTTCCCTTTGCCAAAGAACGAGGGGGTTATTAAAATGAAAAACTGCCTTTTAGCCTGTAGTGCCTTGGTTGGGAGGATTATTTGTGCATATTTTCCTTGCTGGTGAGCTGGTGTATAATCTATAAAGTTCTGTACTGTGGTGGTGATTCCCTTGTTTTGTTGCTTTGCTACAACTTCCTCATTCCCTTCCAGCTTCACAGATAAATTTATATCATTTCTGACAGCTTAAAATGTTATATCCTTATTAACCTTTAAATTTACGCTTTAAACTGGCCTGGTGGGATTGCATATGGAATGATTTAGATGACGCTCGAGAAAATTTTCTTATCCAATAACTGTTTTGAAGAGTTATTCTGTATTCATTAGGAGACTGTGTTACTGCAAGGAAAGTTGTGGTGTTGCTGGAGAACAGGAAATGATAATGTTAATGCTCGTTAGTGGAGCTGTTGTGAAGAGGAGAAATAGAAAATAATTTCTTTTTTCTGCCTTCCACAGTATATTGAAATCCATGGAGTTTGCACCATCTGAAAGCTCTGGTGCGCAGGTACTGAACTTACTTTTGTTTTCTTACTTAGCAGCTCAGTTGATTAACAAAAATTTTGCCTTGCTATTCCTTGGCGTTGACATCGACAGTTTCCTGTTGATGTTGAGGCTTCTGGGTCAATCCTTGTTTTTCCTGATGTTTTCTTATGTAAAAAGCTGAACTGGACGTTTTGTTTTTTTTTTGCCTGTTAATTTCTTTTAAGTAGTCAAGGACAAAGTGACGTTTCAGCTGTGCTGGAGTGGATAAACCAGAATGTTGTGAAGCTGAGTCATTTAAAGATACTGGCGTTGGTGTACGGGCAGCACACTGAGCAAGGACTTCAGCATTTTTAAGTATTTGTTAGCCTTGAAAATTTCTTTTCACAAAAGAAAACAAACCATTGAGTAATGAGAAAGCTCTGCTGTTCCAGCAAATTAATCTTAGTTAAGTTTAAAGGTTATGAATTAAATTCCTGCTTCTGAAATCTGAACAGAATATTGATATCCTGGGATTCATTTTCGATGGGTTTTTTTAGTGATCAAGGGTTAGATATTTAGGGGAGGGTAAACAGCAGGGTTCTCTGACTGATGTTATTTTGAACAGTTTCTGCTGAAAAGCAGCATGTCAAGGAAATGCTTAGCTTGGGTCAGTTGACCTAGAAGGAATAATATAACCTTAACTCCTGTTTTAATCAGATTAAAAGAAGTCTACAGCTTTTAAACTGAAAGCGTGCCAGGACCATTTAAAAATAAGTAGGATTAAGAAAATGTTCCGTTACACATCTCAAAATAATGCAGAATTGATGAATGATTTGCAATGAGAATGAAACAATGAATCTCTTCCATGGCTCACACCAGAGCCTGGAGTGATTCCTGCAGATCTACGCCTGGCGAATTCCCTCGCTGCCTTCAGAGACCAGTCGAGCACTTGTTGGGGTTTTTTTTTTTATTTTTTTTTCTCTCTGAAATCCTTTTTAGTGCCTGAGTGAGACTCTCAATGCTTTGAGAAACAAACCTCCCCCTTTGGTTTCCTTTAGGATGCATCCAAGCCGCTGGAGGTGCTGCTGCTGGAGAAGAACCGCTCGCTGCAGTCGGAGAACGCCACGCTGCGCATCGCCAACAGCGACCTGAGCGGTAGGTTCACCCAAATTTTGGCTCTTCTGGTGCCTCTGCTGTCCTGTGATGGGGGGGAGGGCTGAGTGAGAGCTGAGTGTCTGAGCTAATGCATGGCAGGAGGATTAAGAAGCAACAGGAGCACTGAGTAACGTTGGATTTCTGTAGTTTTATAGGCTGGATAATGAAGTAAAACTTAGGGAGTCTATAAAGGTTAAGGAAGAGGCATTACAGGCTGTACCAGTGTTTGAGGCTGTCTTCTGTTTTGGGAACAAATCCATCTCTTTCCCCCACACACAGTGTTGTGCAAAACGTTTGCATGTAGAACACAGTCTTGCTGTCTGATACACTTGGATATACCACCAGCGGGTCAGCTTGGGAAAGCAAAATCCTTTCTTTCCAGCAAAGTGTGTTTGCCATTTGGCTTTCCTAATGTGGGCTTTTACATCTTGTGTGCACATTTTTTACATGGCAAGTCATGGAATTTCCAGATACTTGAATGCTTATGGTTTTTGCAGCTGGAAGAAAGTTAAAAGTTGCCACTGGCCCTGGGATTACTGAATTCTGAAGCGTTTTATGACTTTTAACTGAGCGATCTTGGTGCATCCACCTAATGGTTATTCCTTTATTCAAATTGGTTTGTTCCAAAATGTAAATGTTTGCTGCATTTGGGTTCAGTCAGGTCCAATGAGTCATATCTTGAATGAGAGACAACAGAGAGACTTGCTGTCTGTAACTGCATTTATTTAACTGTATCACTGCACTTCATGTAACTGTTCATAGTGTTAATGTCTGTAAGGGGGATTCTCCAGGCTGCAACATACAAGAAAGGTGCAAACATGAAATGCATGTTGTTTGTTTTGGGGGCCTTGTTTGGCTTAAAAAAATTCAATCATGGAAAAAAAAAAATTAAAAATAAAAATTAAACAAACAAAACAAAAAAAAACCCCAACAAATGAAAACAAACCAAAAACAAACAAAACCAAATCTCCCACCACCACTCCATTGGCCCGTGTCAATCTGCACTTTTTCCCTTTGCGGGGCAAACTTTGCATTTTTTTATCTTGGTTTTTCCCTCTTTGACCCCCCATAATGCATTATGTTTGACCTTCCTTGTAGGGTCAGCCAGGAGAAAAGGGAAAGACCAGCCTGAGAGTCAGCGTCCTGCAACCTTGCCGGCCTCCCCTCCTTCCCAGTTGCTCCGCAACGCGGGGGAGCAGGCTTCCAATACTAATGGTACACACCAGTTCTCACCAACGGGTTTAAGTCAAGACTTTTTCAGCTCATCCCTGGCGAGCCCCAGCTTACCCCTGGCCTCCACAGGAAAATTTGCACTAAACTCTCTCCTCCAGCGACAGCTAATGCAGTCCTTCTACTCCAAGGCAATGCAGGAAGCAGGAAGCACAAGCATGATTTTTCCAACAGGTCCATACAGCACAAACTCCATATCTTCCCAAAGTCCATTACAACAAAGCCCGGATGTAAATGGCATGGCCCCATCTCCCAGCCAGTCAGAAAGTGCTGGGAGCATCTCTGAAGGCGAGGAGATAGACACGGCCGAAATTGCACGTCAGGTGAAAGAGCAGTTGATCAAGCACAATATTGGACAGCGGATATTTGGACATTATGTGTTGGGACTGTCGCAAGGGTCTGTGAGTGAGATCCTGGCCCGGCCAAAGCCATGGAATAAACTGACTGTGAGAGGCAAGGAGCCATTTCATAAGATGAAGCAGTTCCTGTCGGACGAGCAGAACATCTTGGCTCTTCGCAGCATCCAGGGCAGACAGAGAGGTAAGTGCTCCCCAGCCCCCTGCTCCTCATAGTTCCAAACGTTCCAAACCAGGAACTTCCCCATCCGGGGCCGTTTGTGCGCTGCTGCTGCTCTCACCCAAGTCAGGTGCCAGGTGCAGGAAGCTGAGCTCCTAGCCCTGCTTTGCAGCACCCTGGCAGGTTTGTATCTCTGCTTATGCTTTTTTTAGCTGCTGGCTGGTGCCTGTCAGCAGGAGTGAGCAGCAGGGGCAGTCACAGCCCTCACTTCCCAACAGCTCCGTGCCACAGCTAAACACAGAGTGAAAAGGGTCAGCAGCTACTCAGGGTATCGGTCCTCAGAAATACTTGGGGATTTTTGTTTGAGGTTGTTTACTGAGACCAGGCTTTTTGTTGTGTCTTGCATGATTATGTTTTTTCCCCAAAGTGTTCTGACAAAATAGGGTAGGTGATGCATGAGATGAGTAATTAAAACACAATCCCAGTTTAAAGCAGCTTTGCATATTTAAGGCAGCGATTTTAAGAAGTAACATGCATTTCATTGTGATTCCTCTTAAGACTGAGATTTACATTTAGAGAAACTGAAAACTAAGTTGTTTACAGTCAAGAAATATTGGAAAGGACAGGCAGGGTTTTCCTAGATTTTGTTTAATTGGAAGCACACACTGTTAGATTTATAATCTGTTCTTCCTTTTGATGATTGTACTTGAGGGGATTATCTGCCCATCTTTAACCTCTTCATTTTTGGTATCTCTAGACATTTATTTATATCTGTCTAATCTCCTTTCCGAACATAGCTGTAATCTTTATTAACAAATCAGCCAGCCTTTCTTCTTCCCAAGTAGCCAGTTCCTCCTGCTCAGGGGCCCGAGGGGCCAGGAGAGCTCAGGGCCAGGCTGCCAGCTCCTCATGTCACACAGCCCGTGATGTCAGAGCAACCATCCCCTGATTGTTTTGTTCTTACCAAACTTGTTTTTCAACAGAGAATCCAGGCCAGAACCTGAACAGACTATTTCAGGAAGTACCGAAACGAAGAAATGGGTCTGAAGGTACGTCACAGGCAGGTGTTTTTCTTTGCAGTCAATCCCTAGGAAGTGGAGTGTGCTTTAGCTGTGTGTTTCCTTAAAACTGTGCAGTTTGATTCTGGCCTGGAATCTGATAGAAAAACAGACAGTAAGTATAAAACAAACCATGGGTTAGATGAACACTTTGCTTTTTCTAATTCTGCTGCTGCTGTACTAACGTAACCCTGTTTGGATAGTTCTTCCACTCCCATCCTCCCTGTGTCCGCAGATAAAAAGAGAGAAGTGATAGAAGAGGCTTTATAAAGTCATCAGATCTATTGAAATGCTCTCTTTGCTATTTTTGTGGATTTGGAGGGAGAAAGTTGCACAGTTACAACATCAATTGCATACTGCTTCTGCTCTAGATTTACTTCTTCTCATGGGGCTTATGCTGACAAATTCCACTTCAATACACGGCTGAATTAGTGTGATGCTTAGTTCAGTGTTATATATGGAAAAGACAACAAGATAAGTGAACATCAGATCCATAAATTATCACTGAACAGGAAGTCTGCACATTTTCTTTCTTATGGATTAGTTGCAGAATTTTTCTTTTAGTGAGACCAGAAAGAAGGAAAAACAAAAGCAGGTACATCAAAAGTCTGCAGTTATTTTGACTCCAGTCACAGATTACCTAGCTTGCTTACAAACAATAATCTCATAATGGAAAATGCAGTTACGTGCAATAGCACTCAACAGTTTTCCCTCCTTTTCTTCCCCTTAGAGGTTAAAAACAAAAAAAAAAACCAAACAACCAAGTAATAGCTCTTAGCTGGAGAGTACTTCAAATGGTATCTGCGTTTAAGTTACTCTTTCTCTTAATGTATTAACCTCTAGAAAGTTAAAAATTATTTTTATCTAGTTACTTTTTAATTCTGTTTTGGGCTGAATGTATACTCATCCTACTTTGCCTAGCAGCTGATGCCATTTTAAAGTTGATTCCTGGGCTTATGTTTTTAGCTTTCTTCCTTTCCCCTCCGGTTCTTTTCCCTTCTGTTTCCTCTCCCCCTCTAAAAAAAAAAAAAAAAAACAAAAAGGAAAGGAAAAAGAATAGATCTATACATGTTACCATAGAAAAGGAATATATGAGCACCTAGTTGTTCCTCTGATGCTCTCACCATTCCAGGGCAGCTAGAGACAGGCACAAGGAGGATATTTTGCTTTTATGATGTTAAGTACTTTTTTTGTGCGGTGTAAATGTTGGTAAAGGTCCTGTGCAAGTTGTCCTCAGGTTGTGCTGGCCGTGTATCGTACACAGTGTGTCTTTGTGTTACAAAACCAGCCAAATAAAAGTGTTCCTGGTGTCATTAGTTGTGTTTTCCTCCCCAGGTAACATAACCACACGAATCCGAACCACAGAGTCTGGCTCTGATGAAGCCATCAAATCCATTCTCGAACAAGCCAAAAGGGAGCTGCAAGTACAGAAAACAGGTACAGCCTCATTTTGTCTCTGCCTCCTTTTACTGCAGAATTTAATTAAAACGATTGCCATGAGCTTTCTGGTCAGTTAATTATATCCTTAAAACCTTCAGTGTAGATTTTAAAGAGTTTGCTGGAGATTTTTATTGTTATTTAGTGGAGTTGTTTCTGTGTCTGAGACATCCCAAGTTAAGGTCACATGTGTCACGGCGTGGTGGGGTCTCTGTTCCACGCCCTGCTCCCTGTGGGATTTCTGAACACCTTTATCCCCCTGTGCAGAGCTCTGAGCTCCTGGCTGCCCTCCAGACCTGCAGGAGTCACTGAGGGGAACCTACAGAATCCTTTCTTCTCCCAGTTCACTCCTTGGAAGGGGAAGAGCTCCTGCTTTCTCTTCTCTTCTGTCTCACTCAGGCCCTGGGAACACAACTGCATGGGAGAGGGACTGGATGGATTTGTTGGGGTGAAGGTCACACTCTAGGCAGCAATTACCAGTCCCAGCACCATGGTACATCCTGTACTCAGACAGGCAACTGAGTCCTGACTCTTAGGCTTTATTTTTGGTTGCAGAATGTATTCAGTTGAATGAACTGGAAAATCCAAAACACATTCCTTTTCCCAAAAAATCCATCTTAGCCTGAGATAAGTCTAATTTCTTGCTGTATGCTGTCATGTAATTAACATTTCTGTCAATTCCATAGCCCTCTCAGCTTTAAGAGTTCCCAGTACTGCTATGGGCTGAAGTAGAAATTACTGTGCAATACTTTTGTTTCATTTTTGAAAGTAAATACTGATATACAGTTTTGGACAGTTGACTTTCAAATGAAAACTAAGTTAATCTCATGGCAGAATATAAAACACTAGTTAATATATGATCTAAATAATACGACTTTATTCAAGAAAAATTATTGCACAGAGAAAAATATGGGCTTTGTGCAGGAAACTGCAAGAATGTTATTTGGTAGCATGTTTCATCTGAGAGTCTCAGACTTCCTTTCAAATATTAATTCGGCCTCAAAACTCCCTGTGAAGCCAGCAGATAAAACAGCAGAGAGAGTCTCACTGTCTTTTTTCCCATTTCTTAGCTTGTCATGTATTTTACAGTGCGTGACAGGAAGGAATGTGGGGAGGCAAATTCAGAAATGCATTCAGATGAGCCACAGTATTATTGGAGCGATACACAGCGTGTTTCAAATCTTATTTCACTCTGAGGCCACTCCTTGCAGAGTGGGGGTTCCCTGCTCCCACCTGGTGCTTCACTTTCCCTGCTCCCTGTAGAGCAGCTTTCAGAGGAACTGGTTTCCAAGCACTGGGGACCTCAGTGGAGACTGAAATAGAAGCAGATGCCATTGCAAAAACCTCCTGGCTCTGCAGAGATAATCCTCCACCCACGTCCCAGTCTCTGCTCATCCCCGACTGCTGCAGCACAGCCACCCAAATCCTGGTTCCCCACTGGAATGCTGCATTTGAGGGTTATCTCTGTTGAAAGCACCCGTGGCTCCATCCTAGGGCTTCGGATAAGGGAGAGGGTGATGGCCAGGTGTCAGCCTGGCTCTGATAGAGCTGTTTATTTCAGTGGTTGGGACCATGGAACAAGAAAACAGGAAGCAGGAGCATATTTAGCTTGTCAAATGAAATAATGATGATCTCTTCCTGAAGTTCTGGCTTTGTTGTAATTTGTGTGTTTGTGTTTCTGAAGTTAAAAGGTCTCACCTTATTTATACTGTAATAGTCTGTCCAGGTGAATGCAGCTGTGTTCAGTTCTGAGTGCGTGTTAAATTCATTTGTGAAGAAAAGAGTGAAGTGAAAGGTTAAATAACTTTGTAAATGCAGCTATAAAATGTTATTGACCACTTGGGGGTGGGGGAGGAAGAGGTGAAGGCTTGATTTTCAAAGGCATTTATTTGAAAATTTTTACAATGGTGGAAGGGCAAGTGATCCCAGATTTGTGCAGCTGAGTCTCTGCGTGCAAACATCCAGCACTTTGGCAACTCTCAAAATTTTCCAGTGAAGAACTTTGGAAATCTTACCTTATTTTGAAAAATGCATATCTTTGCTTAGCAAAAACTCCTCCCTCCCATCCAGAAATGTATTTCAGCCCTGCCCCCGCCCTTTTTTTTTTTGGGTTTTTTTTTGGTTTTTTTGTCCTGTCAGGGAAATGTTTACAGTAGCACGTGTTGAATATAAAGCATTTTCCTCTGTTGCATTTAGTCTTTTGGTTGTTTTTCATAGCTGAGCCGGCTCAGCCGCCTTCTGCCTCTAGCAGTGGCAATTCTGATGATGCAATTCGATCCATTCTGCAACAAGCCCGACGGGAAATGGAGGCACAGCAGGCTGCCCTTGAACCTGCCTTAAAAACACCACCTCTATCTCAAGCTGACATTTCTATCCTGTCCCCCAAACTAGTGTCTACACCTGCAATGTCTTCGGTTTCCAGCTATTCTCCTTTGGCCATATCCCTGAAGAAACATTCATCTGTCACTGATTCCAGTATCTCTGCATTGCAGAACCTCTCTGGGCTCAAAAAGGAGCCTCAGGAGGCACCTGTTTTAGAGCTTCATGGAATAAGTGATTCTGCCCAGGGTATGTTGAGGCATGTTAAAAATGAGTTGGGACGTGGTGGTGTTTGGAAGGACCATTGGTGGAATACTGTGCAGCATGAGAGAAGAAATGCAGCTCTTCCCGAAGATATAAAAGTTGAGGAAGCCAGTGGTGGAAAAGAAAAGGTCAGCAATCAGACTAGGCCAGATCGTAGCCAGCTCCAAGGACCGTCTTCTTCCGAGTATTGGAAAGAGTGGCCAAACGCGGAATCTCCGTACTCGCAGAGTTCTGAATTGAGCATGACTGGGGCGAGTCGCAGTGAGACACCACAAAATAGCCCCCTCCCTTCATCCCCTATCGTGTCCTTGTCCAAGCCATCCAAACCTTCGGTTCCTCCACTGACACCCGAGCAGTATGAGATTTATATGTACCAGGAGGTGGATACGATAGAGCTAACGCGGCAGGTCAAGGAAAAGCTAGCAAAGAATGGCATCTGCCAAAGGATCTTTGGGGAAAAGGTAAAGAAGTGGTTCTCTCTTGTTTCACCAGTGTTGTGGTTGTGCCCTCTGCTCCTTACACGGGTGCAGAGCCCAGAGGGGGATGTGCCACGGGTGTCCTGTGGAAAAACGTTTCTGCTCCGTGTGTGAAGTATTTCAAAACTAAGCTCGCAAAGTATTCGTTTCCCTGGGTGGTAGGAATTGCAAGGGTTTTTATAAAGGGATTGGCTTCAGCCACTTGGAATTAGGAATGAGGCCCCGAGTTTAGAAGCCTTGAAAGCTGAAGCAAACGTTGCTGAGACTCAATATTTCATGTTTAATGTAATGAATTCGTGGAATATTTGAGTTAATACCATTGTCATGACTGGAGAGTCTTAACTCTGCTATAAGCAAAGATTATGGACACAAGAGCATTTTTCCTTTTTCGTTATTATTTGGAAATGTGCACAAGGGCATTAAAACAAACACATGGAAAATCCCCTAACTCTCCTTAGTCTGAAGTCAAGAATTCCCAGTCATTTCTTATACCTGGTGCTCGGTACCTCAGTGTGCTCTGAGATGTTTTAGAGCAGTGTTTGATTACAGATAAGGCTCCCTGAAGTTCTCACGTTGTGGGCCCTAAGCATTGAGCACGTGGGATTTTGAGGGTCCCTAACCACCAGAAAACCCCTCCCAGGCTGTAAAAAGTGTTGGACATTTGCTGTTTCTTCTTCCTGTAAAGAATGGAATCAATAGAAAAGTGTAATAGGAGCTGGCATCGCACTATTACCTTCTCACTAAGATGTAAAATGAAAAGTCTGACCTCTTGGGGTCATTAAAGATCCCATGGCAGCTTTCATTAAGTATGATTTTTAACTCTTGTACCTGTGCTGAATTGCAGGCAAGTAATTGCATTCTGCCTGTCTGAAATTCCCCCCCTCACCACTGCAGTCAGCTGTATTCTTGAATATTTACTTATGTGGAGCAGCCACTGCTACAGGTGAAAACACACATCATTATAATTCATCCCCCAAAAATCAACCAAATACAGGCCTAGTCTCAAAAGTCCCAATTATTTTTGTTTGAGAACAAAATACATGCCAGTCATTGCCTGTTTCATCTGCCTGTGTGTGCCTGGACTTGGTGTTTTTCCTGTTAAAACTGATGAAACTGTTTGACACAAAATATGAAAAGCATGCAAATCCCTCACCAGGCTGCTGCCACCCAGATCCTGCAGGAAAAACCCACCTTCCTTCAGAAGGCAACACAGCAGGAAGAAAAGCATTTCCATCTGAGTATCCACAGAAAACAGCTTTTATAATGGTCCCATTTTTACCGTTTTTATAGTTGTCCATATACAAACAATTTGAGCCATACAGTAAAGGAAACCAAAATGAGTTAAATTCCCCCCGTTTCCACTGCCAGTGTGTTAACATGCCGTTCTTGGTTGCTTCACTTCAGGTATTGGGGCTGTCCCAAGGAAGTGTCAGTGACATGCTCTCCAGGCCAAAGCCATGGAGTAAATTGACCCAAAAAGGCCGAGAACCATTTATTCGTATGCAGCTCTGGTTGAATGGTGAGCTGGGACAGTGTGTCCTGCCCGCACAAGGGCAGCAACAAGGACAAGGTAATTAAAATTCCACTATGTTGTTTGAGTTGAGGAGGAGGAGGAGATTTTTTTTTTTTCTTTTGCCTTTTTTTTTTGGTTTTTTTTTTCTATTTTCTGGTTTTGGTGTTTTTTTTTTTTTAAATTTGCAGTAAGCCAGCCTTGCACCAGTGCTGGTCCAGGCGTTATGGAAGTGGCAACATCCACCCTGGCAGCCCGGCCGGTCCCTAAGGGGACACGCTGGGAATGTTTATGATCGTTTATGTGTAATTGATAAGCAGCAGTTATCAGGTTCCTCATTAGGGTGATACTATCTAGGCATGAGTATGATATGCAATCCCAAAAATTTTGGCCAAAGAGCTGGAAAATGTTGCGCGCTGTTTCCTAGGGTTGCACAGGGGATTTGGATTGTTCCAGGGAGAATATCGATTGCTGTCTCAGGAGGTGAGCTGGAAAACTAAGCTTTAAAGGGGGAGTGCTGGGTTGCAATGACACTTTTATTGTGGCTGTCTCTTCCCCTAATACCTATTGACACAGAAAAGCCAGGCTGGAGCCTGGCCTCGGTCGTACCTTTCTGTGCCACTGAGTTAACTGAGCAGCGAGCCCTTGCCGAGATCAGCACTTTGCTATTTGTTGAGCCTGCTTACTGTTTAGTTTGTGGTTTGGCATCTCCTTTTATTGTTCCCTGATTTTCCTCTCCTCTCTTATCTAGTCCTTCACTCTGTGACATCATTACAGGATTCCCTACAGCAGGGATGTGCAAGCTCAGGTAATCAGCTGGTTTCAATGATTTGCTCTGAAATAATTCTCTGTGCTTTTGTTGCGTTTGCTTTGATGCCGAGAGGTTTCTCACGTTTTGTTGTATCATACAGGAGTCCCTTCAATTTTTTTTTTTTTATTATTAATGCAGTTAATTCCTCCTTCTCTCCTTGTTGCTATGGCAGATGTAGGGAGCACACATATTTAGCTGCATATATTAGGTAAAGAGACTCTGTCTGATCTTAGAGACCGTTGGCTCCGTAAGGGTTTTTTTTTTTTTGCCATAGTTCAGCTTATCAATGTGACATGTGACAATGGCTGTAAAACAAGCCCTTGGTTTGTAATGTGATCCACATACTCCGGCTGCTTCACTCGCTGGTAGGTTTTTTTCCACTCTCCTTTGCACAAAATCTGCTTTGTTAATCTGAAGGTGGGGAACAGACCACAGTATGTCTTTTTCAAGCTTTGTTAAATATTCCCAGCTGACCTTTTTTTTTCCTCTTTTCCATTTGCAAAAATTAATTAAATAAATAAATAAGCAGATGCAGCAAAGCTGAGTGTCAGGAAAGTGAGTGTCTGAAGGCTTTTAGAGATGGCCACAGGATAGGAGGGAGGCTGGGACAGGAGAGAACAGCTGTGTTCCTGCTGTTAGATACCAAACTCTACCCACACAGCCTCTTACCAATGAAATGCTTCACTGACGTACAACACTCCAGAAAAATACCCCTGCCCTGCTCTGTGCTTACAGCCAGTGCCCTGTGCTGGAGAATTGCTGCATTTCAGGCTACAGACGGGGATGGGTTGTGCTCTTCTTCCACCTTTCTGCTATTCTGAAACGCTCCCTTTTTTTCTGCAGCTCGCTGGCTTTACTCTAAATATCCCAACCAAAGTGCTTTTTCTCTCTGCTGGGGAAACTATTTTGCATTCTAAAAGATTTTACTAGAAGAAAATCTGTGATGATATTCAGTCCACGTTTTTCTTAAGGAGAACAGTTGAAAATAAATAGATAAAAGCAAAAAAAAAAAAAAAAAATGCCCCCAGTAAAAACAAGCCATGAAAACAAAACCAAAATGGGAGAAAATGATTTGCAATCATAGGGCTATTGTTACTTATAGCCAAGCATTTAGGGAACATGGAAATTTCCTGTGATGGTTCATTAAAAACATGCCATTGAGTACTTTTTTTGTGGCATCAATGCCGTGCAAGAGTGTCACAGTTACAAACGCCTGAGACGGCGTGGAAAATATGAGTAATTAATTGTAGCCATTTTAAGGGGAATTCGGAATCAGAGGAGCTGGGAAATGCTGCATTGTTATTGCTAATCTTCATATTTATGACTAGCTCTAATTATAAAAGATGGAAAGACAAGCCCATAGTATTAAAATCCGACCACCTTCTGGATTCCCGGGGGGATCGCTGGGAGCTGAAAGTGATTTCCTTCAGGAAGTTCAGTTTTGCTGCCGGGGTATTTTGTTCCCTCCCACACTCCCAGTGTCATTTGTCAGTTCCTGCCCTTGAGCCAATATTTGGTGAGGTGACACGTTCCTATCAGCTAATAAAATCATGTTATTGATGACTGTCCTCCTTCATTCCTTAAAGCCAACTTGCAAATGAGAAAATGGGCTCGTGCCCTTTCCTACCTCCTCTCGGAGGATTAAAAATAGAATTGTTGTACAAAATGTTCTTTTCTTGATGCCTTTTTCTCTGTGAAGGAATAAGGAGGGTTGTGACACCAGGCAGAACAAAAGAGCAAAATCCAAGTTATTTGAATGAGGAAGGGCAGTTTGGTAATTTCCTTTTATTAGCAGCTGTTCTGTAATTAAAAATGCAGCAAACAGTTTGGAAAAGGTAATAATAATTATGCATTTGTGAAAGATCCATCACTCCAGGGCAGGGAGAAAAAAAAAAAGAGAGAGACAGCTCCAATTTTCTGGTCTTCTGAGACATTTCCCAGGAAAATCAAGGCAGAGAAGGTTGCATACTTGTAATTTTAAAACAGAAATTAATCAGAACAATTTTGAAACGAGGAAAGGTCTGGAGCCTTTTCCATGTAATATAATTGGCTTGGAACTTGTTGAATGCATGAAGGGGAAGAAGTGAAATTAAACTAATACACTCAGTGGCTCCTGAGTGCTTTGCCAAGAAGGTCTTCAGTGTACAGAGTGTCAACATGCATAGTAACGACTCAAACTTTTATTAGCTGGGAGTATTTTCATTACTGTTTGGCTCTGTTCTATCAAACTAGCAAGATTTTCTGGATTTCTGACCCAGTTAGTTACACTTCTAGATCATAAGGTTTTGATTACCACCTCATTCATGAAAATGTCACCTTTTGTCCAGCAATTTTCCATTTTCACGTGTGGACAGATGGGCCCATCAGCATTTCATATAATGAATGGATAAGTAGATAGATTTTATATATTAATATATATATGTTGAGATAGCAAAGAGAAGCCAGGCTTGGTTTTCTTCTTGGAAGCTGTATTTGTGAATTTTATAACAAACAGTCTGTACCAAAATGACAGCCAGGTATATACCTGTATTTTCTGCCCGTGAGCTTTCTTCAAGGCTTGGTGATTTTGTGCAACTTTCAGGGAACATGTTTTACACAAAAAGGGTGTCTGTACCCTAGGTGGTCAAAAATAGTATTGCTGTGCCTTTTCTAACATTTTTTCTGTGTATTTCTTTCCACCTAAATGCTCTAATGCCCTTGGGTAAATCTGCCTTTTTAATGATTTATGTGTCAAAAGCACGGACCAAATCACATGGAAAAAAAAGTTGAATTAGTGTCACCCAACTGCATCAGCATTTTTTCATGATGAATTTGGCCCTTATTTAGTTGCATTACTGCTGATGGGAGCTGGGGTGGGTTTGAACAGTTGCCATGTGCCAGGAGAAGGCTTGGAAATTTTTCTAAATACTTGTACTGTGCACAGCTTTTATTAGTTGGTTTTATTTTGGGGGTTTGTGCTGCGTATCTGTAGGAGACTGAGACAGAGTTTCCTTTTTGGTGCTGTTGATTCCGTGGCTGCTCGCAGGAAAGCTGAATTTTTACATTCACTTTTGTCTTTATCCTCTGTGAAGGACATATACTCTCTATATTCTACATTAAAGACTTGCAAATACTCAGTGGGAGGAAGACGTGCCTTTTCGGTGTGTGTTTCTGTAAGGGTCGTCTTATGACCTAATGTGGAAATCTTCATTTGCCGATACAGCTGCGGGTGATCTCAGGGGATTTTGAATTTCCCTTTTGTTTGTCTTCCTTTCTGGGTATCATCCATCATTCCTAACCTCATGCTGCTTAGCAATAGTAACACTCATGGGAGTTGAAGAAAGGATTATAGCAGCATAAAATGGGGAGCTAATTAGAGCTTGTTTCAAAATCAGAATCTAGCTTGAGATAATTGCATATTATCTGGTGATTTAAAAACCCGAGATCTACTGTATTTAGATCAACTAAAATATGCATAAAAGCTTTCTTTTCAAAATAAAGCATTTGTAACAACAGGGAGATTACTTCTTATCATCCCTTGGGAAAGCAAATCAGAAAAACCTCAGTATGGTTCAGTGTAGTTATGATACTAACAGAGAGACTGCGGAGTGATGGCAAAGCCAGGTATCCGTTGTATTTTTATTTATGTACTACAGATTCCTGTAACAGTTTCCAGTACAGAAGCTGCTGAGGGGGCAGGTGGTTAACTGTGTGCTGGGTGGATCTTCCCCTTTTCCTGATACCAGAATTCTGTCACGTTGGCTGGTCTGGGAGAAAGAAAGTAGGGAGAGAGCTTGTTTCAGGCTGGCAGGCCATATTCGGGAATACCATCCTGATGCACTTATGGGAAGAGCTCAGTAGCCATGTGATGGCAAAGGAGAAGCTCTTAGCCCCATTTCACCATGTTTTATCATCTTTTTTTGCATTGTTCTGGTTTGTTTTGGGTGGGCAGAGCTGTCCAATGGTGCTCCAGAGCACGGTTGGGATTAGCCCTGGGAGAGCTGAATCCTTACACTGTGACATCACCAAAGTGATTTGTGCAGTGATGCTGACAGACCTTCCCAAATTGGAGCTGGTTTTTGTTGTTGAATCAAAAAAACCAAGAGAGATGGTTTTGCAGTCATTTGCTGGCATTCCAGGTTAATAAAAATGTATGACATGAAATGTTTGTGGTTAATGCAGTCTGTGAAATGGAAGAGAAGGGAGATCACATGGCTCGGACAGCCGACTGCAGGAATTCCTTGCAGAGATGTTTTGTGTTTGATGACCAATTATTGAGTCTTGGACTTGGGAAAGTTGTGGCCTTTTGTGCTAGGTGCAAATGTGGTTTTAAAGTTCAGAGCTGAACAACTATGTCACCCAGAGAGTTACCTTCATGCTTATCCCTGGAGCACCCTGGCACATCCTGGTGAAGTTTCCACATTTTTTCTGTGTGGTTTGGGATTGGGCTCGGGAGCAGTTGGCCGTGGCTGTCTTGATTTCAAACCATAGGGTATCAGTTGGCTCCTCATAAGGGCAGCTGTTACAGTCTGTCTGTAACGTGTGTGATCATCTTCTGTGCCATTTCCCTGACATTTGGACCATGAACACCTCCCTGGCAGCCTTTCTGGTATCAATAAAGCCAGGAGAATCACTGTCAAGGCACCTCACTGGGACCTGGGAACGCAGCATGAAGTCAGTGCCTGCAGTTGATTCTGTGCATAACATTGGCTCTGATTCCTGGCCATCAGCTGGGCATTCCTGCTTCCTGCCGAGGCCTGTCCTGCCCAGGCTGCCTTCCACGGCCCTGCTCCTTTTCCATCAGTGATGCCTTGCAAATTGTCAGTATTTGTGGAGAAATTCCTCTCCTGGTTGTATTCTTCTCTGTCCATTGAACCACCCAGCAATTAAACAACTCCATCCTCACGATGGTCACAGCTTTGCTAGTACAGAAGGGCTAAAGTAAAATTCATCATCAGAGAGTGAACAGTTTTCTAGGTAGATACTCCTTGTGACTCAATTATAATGTTCATGCTAATGCAGCAAAGAGGAGACCTGTGCTGGATTCTGAAAGCAAATTTAATTCACTCCAAAGTGCAGTTTTGGGTTCCTAGAATTCGTTTTGGAGAAGTTACCCAGTCGAGTTGCAGCTTTGTTTTATTTCTGTGGTTAGTTTAGGAATGTGGGTCCTTGACGCTCACTCCCCCTTAGTGTGAGATCCCCAAGCAAGAAGTTTAAGTGTGGCTCTGCAGCAGCACCGAGCCAGGCACTTGAAGTCTTCATTTTCAAAGAGAAGAATTAATACATGAAAATATTTTTTAAGCTGTATGAAAAAAAGAAACTTTCCTGACCATTATTGCCTCAGGCTTCTCAGGTAGTTCACAGAGTAGCAGCTGGCATGAGAGTTGCTAAAAAGGGGGTGTAGTTAGGGAGAGAAACCATGGTCGTTGAGTAGTCAAGCTCTGTAAATTCCACTGTTGTTCATTTCATTTCATTACTTATTACTTCATTTCATTAATTACCAGCATTTTCTTTCCCCTCCGCGTGCGCATTCGGAGACACGCGGCCTCCCCTTGGGAGGGGGCCCACCTCCCCTCCCCTCTGCCAACTGCAAACCACTGAGGGGCTGGGTGGAAAACAAGGAGCTGATAGACTGGAAAGCCAAATTCCAAAATAACTGGAGCAGCACAGACACACGAGCGAGGCCGTGGCTGTCGAGCTCCAGCGCGGGGAGGCCGAGCAGCTCCGGGCAGGGTCAGGAGCCGGGCTGGCAGCCGGGATCTGTCCCCCGTGGGCTGGCAGCTGCACAAGAGCTTGGAAAGGCTCTTCTCCAAAGGGAGCAGATATTTTTCTGTTGGGGATAGAAGGCTCTGGCAGCTGGCAGAAGCTCACGTTGGTGTTCTGGCTGCTGGTGGGAAAAGGAGGGGGCTGCAGGTCCAGCCTCGTGGCCAGTGGTGGGGTGGAGATGGCCACAGTACCCTCGGCCCTCCCTGGGAGACAGCCCAACTGCTGCTCAGCAAATTACCAAATGCTCCTCCACTGGCTGAAAATTACCTTGCTTTCAATTCAAAGAACAGATAATGGGCTATTTTCCTCCCAAAATACTGGGAAAAAGGTGTGTGAGCACCAAATGTGCAGGTTGTTATTTCCATCTTGTAATGGGGATGAAAATCCTCTCCACCCAGCAGCTCTGAAACAGGGAAATAAACAGCCTGTTCTGATTATAGAGTTACATATTGCTTGATAGCAAATCATTCCCAAGAAGAAAAAACAGAATATTACCAGAAAATTAGTGTCTTCTAAGTTACTTTCCAGCCTGTCCTTTACATTCGGGTGTGATAGAAACTTAGGAATTTGTCTCACCTCATTTGATGAGTGTTGGAGGGTTTTGTAACTTGCCAACAACCTTCCAGAGAAACAGCAAATGAAAGAATCCAGTGATTATTTTCAATCTGATGAGAAATGCAACTTGCATTGAAAACAAAGCAAAGTGGCTTTGAGATCAAATTTAAATAAGAGTGAAAAGAGAAAGGTAGTCAATTAAAAAGCCAGTGAAAGGAGAAAATACAATTACAACAAGAAATGTAAAATAGGCCTGATAGTACATGTCTGATATTTATACTTGTCAAAGATACTGCTGATGGCAGCTTATCACAGAATCACAGAACGGTTTGGGTTGGCAGGAATCTTAAAGCTCATCTCCTTTCACCCCCCTGCATGGGCAGGGACACCTTCCACTATCCCACGTTGCTCCAAGCCCCATCCAACCTGACCTGGCACATTTCCAGGGATGGGGCAGCCACAGCTTCTCTGGGCACCCTGTGCCAGGGCCTCCCCACCCTCACAGGGAACAATTCCGTCCTAATATCCCATCTAACCCTGACCTCTGGCAGTGGGAAGCCATTCCCCCGTTGTTCTGTCCCTCCATGCCCTTGTAAAAGCATCCTTCTCTGTTTCCTGGCATGAGATGGTCCCTTCTGGTCTCCAGAGCCATCTCCCCTTTTCTCATTGCTTTCCGTGGGATCCTGGGATGGGTCTGGGATGGGTTCCCACACGAAGGAGGTGTGAGATTCACCACGGTGTAACCACAGCTGTGGTTAGTGTTTGTTTCTCTGGTTTACCTCTCTGGAACTTGAGTCCTAAAAATAGTGCAAGTTTGAACTGGCAGATGTTTCATTTGTCCTTTACGAGAGGACCAAAATTAGCCTCTCATTTGGCACCTAAATAAAGCAACTTAACTGCCTTTATGCGAACTTTGCAATTACTGTCTATTGAAGTTGCAACATTTTGTTGTGTTTGATGGGGAAGGGTATTATATAAGCAGCACCAGCACCTAAAAAGCCACCAGACCTTGAAAGAGAGAGGACGAACATGAACGAGCCCAACTGGGTTTTTTGGGGGGGTCTGATTTGGGTGGTTGGTTTGGGGTTTTTTTTTACTTTTTTTGATCCAAGACAGGTGTTTTCCCTAATGAAGGTTTCATTTAAAAAAAAAAAAAAAAAAGGCAGAAGTACCTTGGAAATGCTCAGAGATCTGTCTATTGTAAAGGTAAAAACATTAATAAAAGGACAGCAATGGTTTCTCTAATTTTCAGAGAAAAAATCTGCACAGAATGCCTGAAGCTGGGTTAGCAGTGGGACTCCCCAGGGGCAACAGAAAGATGTTATAATCAATTACCACATCATAACACTGATGTATGATAATTACTGAGTGTTCCTCCTGAGATAGTGCAGCATTTGGCTGGGATGCGGCTCTTTCATGGTCCACTGCCTGATTAATATGCAAATAATAGGCTGATTGCATGATGAATGCAGAAAATGAGTTCGCTGATAACGTGAGCACCGAAGCGGGAAGATGATAAATTACTTTTACTGACTGTCCTACATTAAGTACCCTTTCTCAACAATTTTATCACAAATTAAGTAAAGCAGTATGGAGAGATTATGAGGATGTGTAAAATAATGTACCTTAATAGCTTTTATAATATTGTTGCGTACAATGTAAATGTCATTTTGTTTCAGCACTTTCCCCAGCACTCCTCCAAAAAGGAGGGTCTTTAGTGCAGCCACTGCTCAGGGTCACTCTGCTTCTCCAAGATGAAGAACAGCTCCCCTGTGCTGAGGGTGGGAGATGGGACTCCTCTGTTGGGAAGGAAGGAGGGCAGTCATTAGCCTGGGATCCATCCCGGATGGATATTGCCCGTGGCGAGGGAATGTCCACATTGTTTAGTGGGGGAGGTATCTTTAAATGCAGTGCACAGAGCACATATGCACCCTGCTGCAGCCTCTGCTCCCAAGCAGACACGAGGTTCAAATCTCAAAGGAGGGTGTAGAAATACCTTCACACTCAAGCTCCTGACACAGGAGGACAACAAACAGTCATAAAATTGGTGCCACGTTCAAGCAAGTTAAACACATCAAATCACAAGGTCAGCAAGTCGACAAAGACACCATAAACTGCAGCAGAACCTCCTCACAGAGGCTCTCACTCTGTTTTCCAAAAGGTATTGTGCACGTGTTTGTCTTGATTATACTAAAAATATAACACTGTGGGGTTGTGGCATCTTGATTGATTGCTTCCATGACATATTTGTTTTAGCATTCAGAAAATCCTTAATAAAGCTTCTGCACACAAGCTGGTTTAATAATAAGGTTATTGAAAATATTTTCCAGCAGTTACTTCTAAATATTGATTTCTAGCTACGTTATGGAAACACAGAAAAATCTGAATATTAAATAAAGGCTGGCAGACTAGAGCAATGTCTTTTAAAGCAGCCATGATTCTGCCATTAATCACCTCATTTAAAATACAGTATATTTTTAGGAAGGGTCTTTTAATTGTTTAAGGGTGATTTGTATAACCAAAAAATTATCATTTGCTCTTCAATGCTAAGATCCCACTTTTGACTCAGGAGTCATAGAATCATAGGATGATTTGAGGCTGTTGGCCTGACCTGGGCATTGCTCTGATATTTTCAACTCTGTGTCTACATCCAGCTAAAAAATTCTTAAGTTTCCCCCTTTTTTTTTTTTTTCTGTGTTTTATTGTGAAGTAGTGCTTAGGGTTACAGAGGCCTCATCTTCTCCCCAGGCCATTGCAAAAATGTCCCTTAATTCTTCTCTTGTGAGAGTTTTCTCTGGGGGTGTGGTTGTGTCAGGGCTTGGTGTGTCTGCTCCAAAGTCAGATCTCAGGACAAATTTCTCTTGAATTGTTTGACTCCAGTTGTATTTTCCTGCACAAGATTCCAGACATCCTTTGGAGCAGTCTGTACTCCCCTGTCCTCCTCTTAACTCGGTGGAAGTCTGATGGTTTCAGTTTATGTCACCTTAAAATAGGTCTTGGTGTAGCTTTGGGCACAACAGTGGGATTTCTAAGACTCGGAGGCGTTCGTGGCTGCGGGTGTGTTGAAGGGAGAAGTGGTTGCCCAACTTCTCCAAGTACTTTTAAACATCCAGCTGTAAATCTCTCCTCATGAGCCTATCACCAGCTCCTGCCTTACGTGCTCTTTTCTCAACTTCATCTGGTTTCTCCAGCTCCTTCTGCTTTCCAGAGCAGCTGAAAACACTTTTTTTTTTTAAATAGAGGCGCAAAGCTAATACAATTATTGAAAATACAATTTCAATTGTGGCAATACCGTGTAGTCCTTCAGCAATACTCAAAAGCAGGTTTTTTTAGGTAATTCTAACGTCTACCCTGATTATTCAGTTTTCTGTGCTCCTGACACTTATCATATACTCATATGCAGAGTGGGAACCTTTATTTTTATATTGCCCCAGTAATTCCAGAGTTAACCAAAGCTGGTTCCTCCCCTTTCCGTGCAGACACACATACATCTGCATGCTTTCCTAAAGGGGTTTTTCCATTGATCCCTCACCCCATCCACATAAAATTTCCCTCTGTGCCAAGACCCAAAATAACATTTTCCCCAAAGTTAGAACATTTATAAAGCAAACAAACAAACAAATTCCCCACAGTCAGAGTGGTGGTAACTCCAGCGAGTGCTTACAACTCTAACTGCACGTACCTACGTATTTGACATCATTATAGATGCAAACTGCAGGGAGCTTTGTGCACTCCCTGCATAGAACTGGGGGAGTTTATAACTGTAGGGAGGATCATATTTTCATGAGCCACATTAATTTGCAAATTGTGACTAGGCAAGGTTCACTCACTCAGAGTAAATCCACCAAAAGCACTACCTTGGAGAAGGCGCTTTCACGCATATTTTCTTTAATTAGTCGGAAGAGGGATGTGTTGCAGTGCTCTCCCACAAGTGCTGCTCAGCTTTATTACGTAGTTCAGGCTTGTGCTGCACCCACTGTTAGTGAGGAGAGTTGTTATTATGGTGCTTTAAAAGATTAACTTTAGAATGCTAGTTTCTTCTCATCCCTGCAAGTATCCAAGGCCAGGTTGGACAGGGCTTGAAGTAACCTGGGATAGTGGAAGGGGTCCCTGTCCATGGCAGGGGTTGGAACCAGATGAGATTTAAGGTCCCTCCAACCCAAATCATTCTGTGGTTCTCTGATAAGACCCTGCAAGGCAGCCGTGGATAAAGGTAAAACAAAAAAAAGGTTGGAGGGAAGAAATCTCTCCCTGAAATTTTCACACCCTGGGAAACTGAATACCAGGGTTGTCCTGGGGATGTTGATCAGTTGTATGTGATCAGGCCCTGATTCTCAGGGCAGCATTCACCATGTTTTGGTCTACAAATTGGATAGAATGGGCAGCCTCATCATCGGGCAAAACAGAGACTAATCCAGTCTCAGTGTGAGACACTTTGATCTCAGGCGACCTGCCAGGCCTGTTGTTGTCCATTAGCTCATCTGCACGAGGAGGTAAATGCAGCCCTGAAGTAGCAAATGCTCTTTTAAGAGATTGCTGGGAAGTCTCCTGTCCACGTTTGTCTGCTTTCATCTTCCCCACTAAAGTGCCGATTTGGGAGCGAGCGGAGCCTGGGATGCTCCAGCTCCCGTGGGATGTGCCCGTTCCCCCAGTTCCTCAGGAGGCAACTTTGACTAGTTTGGCACAGACCTGCAGCCCGAGCTTTGGACAGTGGAAAAAGTGGTGCATCAAAGCAAGCGCCAGTGAAATCATGTTTGGGTTCTTGTCGGAATGTCACAGAGTACCCTGTCATTTTGTTTTAGCAACTTGTCCTTCCAAATGCGCAGTTCGCCTTATGGCATGCCAGCAGTAAAAATGTCACTTACAATAATTACTTTTTGGTGAAAATGCTTGCTGACTTCCTACCTTCAAGCTGTTTTTTACACAGTGGGGAGATAATAAGAAATGACTTTATCCTGACTGCTCAAATGAACACTAAATGGAATTTAGGTTATTATTACTGCAGATAGAGGACTGTGTATTGAAATTTAAATAGTGGATCAGATAAACTACAGAGATTTGTCTCTGAAAATTATAGTGGATCCATTTTTTCAATCCACTTCTCTCTGGAACTTAAGGCAGCTGTTGTCTGCCTGCTGTCTTTAGAATATAATATTTTTCATAATCCTTTTAGAGGCCCCTGAATAACTTCTGTGTTTAGCATGGTCTTCCTCAACTTCGCCATGTTCTGTGCTTCGTTCCCCATGAGTCCTTTTGCAGTTTATTAGCTAAGCCTGTGTTAGCAGCAAAGGTTGGACAGGTTATTCTCCCAGCAGCTCCAGGAGTACAGGGTGTGTCTTTGGATGGACAGGTGCTGGGAGGAGAGGCTGGAAGAACTGGGCTTGTGGTTTATGCTCCCAGATTCAGATGCTCTTGTTCAAATCTTTGAACTTTGGATTTACAAGTGGCTGTAAAGTCAGTTTGCTGTCGGAGGTGAGGCAGGGTCTGAGCACAAGCAGCAAATCTGCAGCTCTCAAAATGCATACGAGAAGCTGCAGTGGAGGAATGTGTCCGTGCTGGCAGACGTGGTGCCTCTGGGACTGGTGAAACCGGATCCGTGTCTCAACACTGCTCCATCATCTGAATGCCTCCTTGGAGGGGATACATCTGGCACTGATGTCAGGTCCTGTAGATGTCTCAGATTTTCTGGGGAGCTTTGAGCAGGTGGCACCTGCAGCTCTTTGCATCCGAGATGTCCTGAGCTTCAGAAGGAGCCTCCAGGTGAAGAGTGCTGTGGATCTGAGCTGTGCTCCAGCATGGAGGGGCCTGTTGGATGCCTTCCTGTGGCCTTCAGAAGAGTTCCTGGACATCACAGGAATGGTCCTTCTTGAGCAGTGCCCTGCAATTCTGAATGTCCCTGACTGCTGGGTTCCTGCAGATCTGGTCATGCTCAGGAGAGCTGCGGGAGAAGAGCCCTGCACAGCCTGTGATTCCTTACACACTGCAGGGATTCTGCCACATTACCATGGCAGAACCTGAGCAGACCTTGCAGAAGGATGTGTCAGGCTGGACTGTGTTAGGGGAAGCATTTTCAGGTGATTTGCAGGCTATCAGTGGGATGGTCAAGCAGCTGAGGTCCCAGGATCCAGTCCTGGGGACGTGACCCCAGTGAGGGGTGGGAAATCTTGGAGAAGAATAAGAAAATCTGGAGTTCAGGAAAACCCCTGTAATTAATGAACTGAGACCAGAGCTCTGTTTTCAGACTTTCTCACATTTTCTGAAACACTGTCATGGCAGATGCTATGGGAAAGGTGTAGGAGATGGATAGGACCAGAGCAGCATTGGGATTCATCCTTTGAATGTGCCAAGGAATGCCAGACCACAAAAGATTTTGTGTATTGGTGTAATTAAGACAGGGTTAGTTTGTTATGGTTCTCAACCAGGTTTGTAAAGTACTCAGACCCCAGACCTATTTGCTGAATTGTTTGCTAAGTTAGTTTAGTTTCTTACCAGGTAGCTACTTAGGGGTAGGAGGGGAAAGGGCAGGCTGTGAGGATGGTTTGGGGGTTTGTTGCAGTAAGATGGTCATTCAAGCAGCAATTTTATACTGAGAAAACGGTATTTTCAAAGAAAACAGGAGATATTTGTGTAATGTTGACTTTTTCCCACTCATTTGTACATCTTCATTTTAGATTGTGCATCCCTCTCTAGTATTGTAGGAAAAAACAGAAGGGAGGAATTTCCTCACTTAAGTCCCGTGTGCTGTGCCAGGAGCGACGTGTCCCAGGCAGGGATGTGTGTGCTGGCAGACTGGAGCAGGTGTTTTTGTCTTTATGGAGCCACATTTGCCTCCAAAGCCTGGAAGCTCCCCTTCAGTGCAGGGCCATCACTCTCTCTCAGCTGTGCTACCAGCTGTGGAATAGCCAGTGTTGCTGTTTCATTCTCTTCGTGTCCTGGCCATTAAAAGGGGGCAATTCCACTTGCCAAACTTTTCAGCTTGCTGGCCCCTTTCTGCAGACATCACTTCTAGTACTTGATTTGCATTTTTGATGATTATTTTCTGTACTGCATATTTTGAATGTGCTTTTTAGAATTGCTTGGAAGGGCTTAACTTCGCTGTAGCCCAGGCTGTGTTTTGAATTAATAATGTAAAAAGTGCTGGTAGAACCTTTGCCCTTTCATGACTCAGTTTTACTTACATCTTCAAAAGTTTGGATGACTTAAGTGCATTTTTGCTGCCTTTGCATCTTTAATGGCATTTGTCAGCACCAACCTGTAATTGTGCAGAAGTTACATGGGGGTTTTATCATTTAAAACTGTCGTGTTAAGCTGTGTCTTCATCACCTGCAGGGTCTAATGGTCACCATCTTCCCCTAAAGTCATTTTGGGGACACCCTGTTTCCCCCAGCCTCTGTAAAACTCAGGGCACCACTGATGTCTGTGGCTACCTGAGACTTAAAAATTTCCCAGGTTCTGCAGTGACCTCGTCACTGGTGATGTTCTTGATCTCTTCAGCTCTTCCAGCACCTTATTTTTGGAGCTTTGGAACTTTTGTTTCACATCTTAAATTGGATGCAGGCTGTTGGAAAGCAAACCCCTTTGGTATAGCAAAGTTTACCTGGAATTTATTGAAATAATTTCATCAATAAATGGTGGCCATGGAGCTTGCAGTTTGTTCTGTAATGCAGTTTTATATTGACAAAATGGTCCCTTCCTCCTTAAACACAAATGTGAAAACATCCAGTGACTATCACTTTTAAGAAATTGGATTGCTCTTAAGTTAGTGTTATTCTTCAGAGTGGTCTGGGGTTAAAAAAGCAGAGCAGGTTTTAAAGAAATAAGCTTTCAATGTATTGTTTTCATTGGAAATGTTCAATTGCTGCTTTGGAAATCTTAATGTCTATTTTTCAGATATCCTGAATTTGTGGCTTTGTCTTGTGAGGAACTTGAGAGAAATGAATACAGCCAAATTATTTCATAAAGCATGTGAAATGGCTGTGGATTGACAGTTAAATCTGGAATAGTGAATACAGTCAATTTTCCCTTTGTTCTGTCAGCAGTCACTTGTACTGTAAATGTCTATTTAATTTTTTAAGTAGATTAATGGGAAATGTTTGCATTATTTGATTACTGAATTTACTTTCCCAAATAATGGATCTTTTCCTCAAATATTTATGTGATCTTGAAAATGTTTTTCCAGAAGGGAAAAATGCTAAAAATGAATGGGGAACATATTTTGAGTTATTTGTAGTATGTGTACATAATGCCTTGCCTGAAATCACTGTACACTTGCCTTTTGGTGGGGGGAAAAAAAACAGTTTGTCATCTGTACTGCCTTCCAAAATTAGATTCAGATAATCTCACCTTTTGGAGTAAATGAGCACCAGATTGGTCTTAAAAATGAAATTCAAGTAAGCTCTTGGTAAGTGATATAAAAAATAAATAAGCTAATATGTGAGCAACAGAGAGCATCTCAGTGATAAATGATAACACAGATTACCTTTGTTGTGTTCATAATTAGGCTGAGCAGGCAAAGGAGAGGGAGAGGGAGAAGGAGAAAATGCTTTTGTTCAGTCCTGTGTGGTTGGGCTTGGGGTTTTTTTGGGATTGTTTTTTTGGGGGGGTTTTTTTTGTCTTTTTTTTTTTGCCCCCGTGCTCCGTGTGTGCATCTGGCTCGCCGTGCACGGATGAGGAATTGTATAGGAAATTTGCAGCTGCTCTAGTTATTCAGTAAGATTTGTATAAGCTGGCACAAGGGACAAAATTAGAGGGAAGTTGAACGAGTGCCGTGCAGTTTATTAGCTAGGCAGCCATAATTTTGACCTTGCTGTGGGTTAAAGGACACAGACCTGAGAAGAAATCTGTTTATCATGTAGGGAATTCATGCCATCCCTGACAGTGTACAGTGAACAAGATGGATGATCTGCCAAATTGGTCCCTCGCATGGGTGAATCAGGGCAAATTTACAGTATGATTCCTTTGCTGCTCCTGATACAGAAATAACATTTCCTGGGGTTTCCGTTCAGTTGTGTGATGACCCAGGGTGAGCAGAGAAAAGAAATAGGATTTGTAGGATCCCCTTTACCTTAAAGATTTACATGCACCTCACTTTCCTTTATGTCTGCCTCTTTTGCATCTCTCATAAAGCACTAAGGAAAAAGTCAGATTTTTAGGTTTGAGAGAGCAACTTCATGTGAGCGTGTCAGGGAAGCTCTTGAGTGCAGCATGGGAAAGCTCCCAGTACCTTGAACAACACTATTGTCCTCTGCACTCTGCTCCCTTTGGGCCTGACTTTTCCTGTGGTAGTATTTTCCTTTAACATTTGGGATATGTTTCCATGCTGCACAGGCTGCGTGATCTGGAATGATTTGACAATATTCTGGATAACAAACTCAAAAGCCAGTGAGGTTTGCTGGTAGCCATTTCCTGATGGGACCTGAGAACCCTCTGTGGTGGCACTGCAGGGCTCAGAAAACACGGCAGTGTTGGAGGGACTGGGTTTGGATGGGGTCTGGCCTCCTCCTTGTGCAGCTGAGAGCTCTGTCAGCTTCCTCCAGAGAGCTGGAGCCAAACCCACGGATGTATGAGGCTGGAATCCATGTCAGTAACCCTGGCAAGTAAAGAGATGGGAGGCAGCAAGGAGGAGGAGGCAGCCCCACAGAAATGGGAAAAACTGTGGATGGAGAAACCGCCTGTGCTCCTTATCTCCTGAATTCTTCTTGTAAACCACATTGCCTATGTGTTGTTGCTTTAAAAAAGGTTCAGAGTGTACCCTCAGATGTCTGGAATCACTGAATAAGCTCAGTCAGTACGTTCTGTGAGAGATAAATTTATTGGGGGAAAACAACATTTTGTTCAGAACCTATTGTTGTTGGCAAATTAACAGATTGGGAAAGCTTTCTTTTAAACCAAGTGTCACAATAACAGATTTGGGTGTCTCCTGATCCACTGGCTATCTTTATGTTGGATTCTCAAACACTTTAATTAATACAACATAATTACAAACTGTATTTTAATCTTGTTATTTCTGGACAAAGAGAATTGCAAAAGTGTGATGGGTGTGATAAAAAACAGAATTAAATCAATAACACTCTCAAGATAGAGAGTTGTATCAGTTGTAGAAAATCCCTCATTGACACTACAAAATAGTGGCTGAGTGAGTTTCTTACAAGTCACAGAAGGAAGTTTAAACCAGTCTAGAATGGTAGCTTTAAAACTATCCTTATATAAAAATGTTGTGGCAAGCAAAACGGAGATTTCCTGACCAAGGAAATTGCGTGCAAACTTACAGACTATTGCACTTCAGTTTTTCCTGATTTTTATTTGTATTTGTACATCTTGTCTTAATAAGAAATCAGAGATGACTCAAGATAAAATTAGAAAATAATTCTTGTTTTTAAAAAGAGGCTTTTTAGTACCCAAGCCATAGCGAGTAGCATTTTGCATACTTAGGCATTTCTCTAAGTAGGTAGAATATAAATGAGGAGGAAAGTTAAATATCCTGCAATCAAAACATTACAATTATGCTAAAGTGGGGACTTTTTTCTCTCTTTTTAATTGCAGAAAGTACTCCAAAGACTTCTGCCAGTTGCAGTCCTGCTCCTGAATCTCCCATGAGTTCCAGTGAATCAGTGAAAAGCCTGACTGAGTTGGTACAACAGCCCTGTCCTGCCATAGAGACGAGTAAGGATGGCAAATCCCAGGAATCCAGCGAGCCACCTGCATCTGAATCCCAATCCACGACCCCTCTGCCTCTCTCGGGCCACTCAGCACTCAGCATCCAAGAACTGGTGGCCATGTCCCCTGAGCTGGACACCTATGGCATCACCAAGAGGGTCAAGGAAGTGCTCACGGACAACAATCTTGGTAAATCACTTCATTCTCATTTCTTGACCAAAATCATGTGTAAGTGTTCGTGCTTTTATTGTTAGCTGCAGTAGATGTGTATGAGAATACTTGGGTTTGACTCTGGCCTAAGCTTTAATTTGCTAAAAAGATACCTAATCCTTTTAAACTGGTAGAAAACTCCTTTCAGATTGTCACACTCTACTTCAAATGTCATCACAGCTTTGCTCTTCCTAAGCTCTGCTCCTGGCTCAGCAGCCAGGTACTGCTCCCACCTCCCAAAACAGAGTCCAGCAGGCTGTCAGGACCCCCAGAACCTCAGAGCCAGTGACATCTCCCCTCAGGAAAGGCTGTTTCCCCCACACTGAGAGATTCCAGGCCTATTTTGGGTGGAATAGAGGAGCCCAGAATGGTTGAGGAGGGAGGTGCACCACAAACAGGAGTGCAGTGTCCCTGCAGAGCTGGGAGGGGAAATCCAGACCCAGCTGAGGTTTAGATGAGCCTGAGGTAAGTGTCCAGGACCACTCAGTTATTCTGCTCAGAGATGTGCAAAGCTGAGGCTGCTCTTGCCTACAGATGGGTTTTTGGCTGTTGAATTCAGTGTCGTGACTGTTATTTGGAATAGTCACAGGGAATAACCTGATGTGAATATGGGAAATCCACACTAATACTGTCACTATGCCTCTAAATCACCGGTTCTTCATGTCTTGCTTCCCTCACAAGGCTTTGGGAAATGTTTATGGGATCCTTTGGGGTCTGTGGCAGGAGGGCAGTAAGGCTGTCCCAGTGTTACCTGCTCCTGCTCCTGGGTCTTAGCAAGGGACTCATCCCACCTGCATGAGGTGTTCAGAGGAATGTCTGGTGCTCTCCAGAAGTACCAGTTTCTCTTCCTTCACTATAAATAGGACCAAAAGTTTAGATTTAGACGGGTGGTGTTACTTATGTGAGAAGAATTTTATCTATATCATCTGAACATCATGACTGTAAAAGGAAAAACTCCTCTATTTTAGAATGTGAGGAAGCCTTTTTGCATCTAGACACAGAATAACGTGTTACTGTCTTAAAATTTTTTTTAAGGGGGAAAAATACTGGGATGGGGGAGGTCCCAAGTTCTCATTTAACATAATCTGGGGGGGGAAAGGGAAATGGCCCTGATCATTGCCATACCCTGAATAAGACTGTGTTCCACTGAGCCCAGCAGAATTCCTTGCCTGTGCATTTGGCTTGGGCAGATGGTGGTTGCTTGTTCAGTGGAGATAACGTAGAGATAAAGCCCCAAATCATGGTAAGGGTTTGCAGGTCCAAGCCCCTGGTTTTTGGGCAAAATGCTATTGAGTGCTGTACCTGCTCTGGTGTTCCAGAGAGGTTTGAAAAAAAAAGTATTTTTGTTTACATTTGCTTTGATGCCATTTTTACTTAGTCTTTTTTATTTCCCATGATTTTTGTTTTCCTACAGTGTGGCTGACAAGCCTAAAAAGCAGCAGAAGAGCCAGGAAATGTGCCCCAAACTCTGCATTAGGTGTGGAACCAGTTTCAATGTCTCCTTTTGTGCCCTCAGTGTGCTAGTGCACCAGGTTTTCTGGTGCACAGGTTTCTCTGGTTTAGGCCACTGGGCCTTGTGAACCTGTCCTAGGCAACTGGTGGTGGCTGAGGTGTCCCAGTGTCACCAGCCAGTAAAGACCACAGTTGTACAAAACAGTTCAGACTGAGCTGGGCGGGTCTCTCCTCCCATCACCAGTCGGGGGAATGGCTTCAAAGTGGAACAGAGTAGGTTCAGATGGGATATTAGGAAGGAATTCTTCCCCGTGAGCATGGGGAGGTCCCAGCACAGAGTGCCCAGAGAAGCTGTGGCTGCCCCATCCCTGGAAGTGTCCAAGGCCAGGTTGGATGGGGCTTGGAGCAACCTGGGATAGTGGAAGGTGTTCCTTTCACTAGGGGTTGGAACTGGGTGATCCTTAAGGTCCCTTCCAACCCCAGCCATTCTCTGATGGTTCTGTGGCTTCAGCAGATGATGTTGGCAGTGTTCACACTGAGATGCTGCTGATGTTCTGAGCCCCAAATGTCAGAGTAACCTCAGTGATTCCCTGCTGGGCTACATGAAACTCACAGAGGGAAGCAGATGCACTCAGCTGTTTAAGGATAGGGGATATTGGGAATCTTGTAGGAAGGGTCAGGACTATCCATGAAACCAACACAGTTTTGTCCATTAGTATCTACATCAGTGGGAACGAGCATGAAGGATGGGGAGAAGGTTTAGGAAACCTGTGCTTGAAAATATTCCTGTTATTGACAGTGCTCTGATGGAGATGGAGCGTGATACACCTGCTACCTCCCAAGGATGATTTCTGACACCTTCCCCCTTAGCTTGGGAGTCTTTCAGGTGTTTTATCCTGTCCTGCCATATCCTGACATAAAATAAACAACACAAACATCTTTAGCTTTGTTCTTAACACCTAGAGAACATGATGTTACCTCCTTCCACGTTTGCATTTTTAATTTTTAGGCTGTAGTTTGAGGTTCATTTCCTTCAGCAGCACTGCCAGCACTGCTCATTCCCAATCCTTACGCAAATCTGTGCCCATATTCCTGTTCATGTGGCATCACAATAAGAGATTGTTAAAGTAGCTGTGTTATCTTGTTAGTAGCTGGCAGGTTTACAGGGAAATGGATGAGGCCTTGCTGATGTTTTTAAATACAAACAGGGAGCAGGTTACCCCAGCAATACATGTGATGAAGACATAAAGATAAAATTGCCCCTGAATTACCTTTTTTGTCTGATTTTCCTGATACTGAGGGTAGTAGAAAATCACTTATTACTCAGGAACTTAAGTGAATTCTGAATGTAGGTTTCTGTTGAGTCTGTAAGAACTGTTTCCAGGGTTAGTTTCAGAGCTTATTAGCAGAGTGTCAAGCCCTGTCCGCCTTTCCCCTCTCTGCCTCTCATTATCTCAGCTGCTTCCTCTGAAAGCTTTGCAGACTCACCTGCCCCACACCTCTGAGTGGGATGTTCTGCAGCTTCTGACTGGTCCCACATTCCCTCCTCCCCATACAGGCAAAAAAAAACCCACCAGGGCAAAAGCCTTGGGATGTTTTTGAAGAGAAGGAGGAGGGGAATCTTGGAGTTAAGCACAGGGGGTGGGTCTATAGAGCAGATATTTTCCATGAGCTGTTTGTGTCAGGATCAGGGAAGGCTTTGAAGGCAAGAGCTGGTGGTGCTTTTGCAGGTGTGGGCTTGTCCTGCAGAGCTGTGGGGTCAGAAGCCCCCACTCACCCCATTGTCCCTTAGGGATCCGTTGGTTACCGCTGGCTACGAGTGCTGAGACGTGAAGGGAGAATGTTTTGTGTGTTAGTGAGGGCACTCAAAAGCTGCAGATCAGACACAAGACCCTGAGGCCTAAATTTGGGGGTTACAGAAAGATCTTTTGGGTTACCTTGAAATCCCGTGATAGCAGCACTTGTATCTTAAATCCTGATGACTCAGATGACTCCAGGCTCTCTCCTGTACCAGAAGCTGGTATCAAGGCAGTTCAGCTGAGGAAAAACACTGAAGAGGGTTAGAAAACAGCTGTGTGGTTGGGTTTGAGCTGCACAGGCATTTTCCCCAGTCCTTGATATGTTAGACCTTTCCCATATAAAATCATTGTCAGCACACGTGAACACTGTGCACTGTAAAGCATTTGCAGATTTTACCCTGCCAGATGACAGTATTTTGTAAGAGAACTAAAATTAAGTATTTTTAACTAGCTATAGTGTAGAGATTGTAAAAAAAAAAAAGAAGTTGTATTACAAATTCTGATTATTTCTAGTGGGTAAGACACAGTTAGATCCCCACAGATAGCACAGGAATTCCATACATGTTTCTGTCATGGCATTTATATGGCCAGTGCTGAAGGGGGAGGTTGCATTGCTCTTGGTTCACTGATTGCTGGAATGTTTGGATTGCCCTGTTGGAGCAAAGCTGTGGCACTGCCCTCCTGCATAGGAGCTAAGTAGCCTCACTGCTCTCCCTAGTTGCCTGCTTTGCAAGAAGTTCAGTTTATTTTTCCTCTCCTAACTTTATTTTCTGCACACTGTTTCACTGTAAGGTCCCACTCCCCAAACGTGTCGGGCTCCCCTCTTTATCCCAGGCAGATCCTGAGGATTAAACTAAAGCTCCATATTTACCCTTCTAGTGGGGGGCAGAACATTTATTCTCCTTAATGTTTCTTCTGGGTTTTGAAGCAGTTCTGAAGTAAGAATAATTGAGGAATGATCTCGTGTTCTTTTCCGTGAGCGTCTCGGCTGAGCGAATTCATGCGGTTCTCAATTTCGCATTAGGTCAGCGTTTGTTCGGGGAGACAATCCTAGGGCTGACACAAGGCTCTGTCTCAGACCTGCTGGCTCGCCCCAAGCCCTGGCACAAGCTGAGTCTGAAGGGAAGGGAACCCTTTGTCCGCATGCAGCTGTGGCTCAACGATCCCAACAACGTGGAGAAGCTGATGGATATGAAGCGCATGGAGAAAAAAGGTAACCGGTAGCAGAGTGCTGACTCACGCCTTCCGCTCTTCCCAACATCAGCCTGGCTTTTATAACCCTCCAGAAATAGTGGAGAGGCAGCATTGATCCAGTGGTATGAGGGTTATGCAAAAGGACTTCATGACAGCTTTTTTGGAGCTTTTATTCGATGCTTGCTCGAGCAGATACATCTCAAAATAAAAAGAAGACAAACGCACAACAAAAAGCCAAACCCAAACCCTAAATATTCACCAGCTGCTGGGGAGTCATTGCTGTTTTCTCCTATAGATTAATTGCTGAGGCCCTGGTGTATCACTGATAACTTGCCTTACCAAATGAGAAATGTGAGTTTGGGAGCTGGCTTTGGGTTATTAGTTAATAGTGCTGCAGCTGGTCACAGATGTTGGGCTGGAAGAACTGTGCATTGATTCCTGGGAGAGCTCCTTGCCAGTCCTGCACTGATGGTTGCTGGGAGGAGAGAAAAATGCAGCCTTTATAAAAGGGTATTGGAGAATAATGATATTTGTAGCCTTTATAGGGAGGGGGAAGGTGATTGTGTTAATACCATAAAATTTGTGTGTTATGCTCACATAAAACAGAGTTGCAGGGATGGACCTGTGAGTGATCTGAGTTGTTACTGGGTATCTTAGTAGGGAGTAAATCCTGCAAATTTATCCAACTCTCTCCATTTTAAATTCATCACTAAAACCCCGTGGTTATTCAGAGCCCTTTTTTTAGTATGTTCATGTGATTTTACAAGAGAGGCTCGTGGGCTGCCATTATCAGCAGTTAACTAATTAATGATATATACATCTCTGGAGCTACCCCTTAATGATATTAGCACAGACATCATTAATCGTGTACACTGAAAGCTCTGCTGTTGACTGATGTTCTGAAAGCATTTACACATTTGATCAAGAACTTGGTGATTATATTTAAAATTGCAGTGAGGGAGCTTCTGGGAAAATTATAGTCTTGCAGGCTTTTAAGAAGAAATTCAAACCCTTGTCACAGTAACCAGTATAATATAAAGCAGTGTAGTATCTTAGCACAACTTGTGTGTGATCTTCCATGGGGAGTAAAATCCACTTGGGTTTCCCACTTACAACTGTAAACCAAAGGGAATCGTGAGGGGTTTTGCTGTATTAGAAACATGGCAGAAATAAAATTGTCAACTAGCTGGATTTTTATAGCCTCACAGAGAATATTGCCCATAATGCAGGAAAATAAAATAAAAATAATTTAAAAGTAGTACTGACAATATCCTTTCTAAACTATTTTCTAAACTGGATTGTTATCAACTAGTGAGCGATACATATGGTCTGTAGATGGCACCTGAATAGAGATAAGGCCATAAATCATTGAGGCTCTGCACTGAGCTCCTGAACTGTGCAAGTGCTGTCCTCAGAGCAGAGCAGTCTAAAGTGAATTCAACCCTGTATTTTCTGCAGAATCCTTTCATGCAGGTAAGGATCCTGTGATTTAACCTTTTAAATTGCTCCAGAGCCACATTAAGAATTTAACTTTCCCTTCAGCTAATGTCAGTTAAAGAACAATGCGACTGGGTCTGCTTCCAGTGAAACATTATTATCAATTATTTCTCTGCCACATTTTATTAAGGGAGTAAATTAATAATTATGATAAAGGTGAGCTGCATATCTCCTTTTTTTTCCGTTCTGTCAGTGTGAAGTTTGTGCTATAAATGTCCATTTTAAGAGGTTCTGAAAATTTGAAGTGTACATTAACCAACCTCTTTGGAGGGAGCTGGGGGTTCATGCTCACTGGGCTGAGACATTCTGCACACCTTTCCTGCCTTGGAAGGGTTCATTCCTCTCATAACTTCCAGGGTGTTGGGCTGCTGGAACATCACACTCCTCACAGAACAGCACTGCTGTCAGGAGAAAATTGAATTCCCTTTATTTCCCCATTATTTCACTTTTTAATAATCTTGTTCAATACCACATAAGATAAAAATTATATTAAAAGGGGCTCTCTTTTATCTCAGTGGGCAGCTGTGCAATGCTGTCTGTGGCATCTGTAGCTGGGCACATGCTGGGGAGTCTTCCCAGAGGGACACACAGATGCTGGGGGGGAAAGGTGTAACTCAGTCAGTCTCAGACCCAGATCCAGACCTTTGCCCAGAGTACATCTGAGTTTCCTTTTTCTTCATATGTCTCCTGAGAAGTGGAGACTGGTCACAGACAAAAATCAAACTTCTCCAAAAATAAAGTGTGTTTGCAACTTGGATTCCAGTTTGAGCCTTGCTGTCACTGCAAATGTGCTGAATGATCTCCTTATGTTGTCTACACGCAGCACATATGTTTAAAAATAAAAATTAAAATGGAAAAGCTTTTAAAAATGTCAGCTAAGTTTCCAGAGACCAGCATTTAAAGCCTGAAGTCTGAGTCCTAGTTCTGCCTTTGGCCCAGTGGAAATTCATCCTGATAATAGATTATCCTCCAGAAAACAATTGCTCTGACAGAACAGTGAGACATCCTCCTCTTTATTTGTATTTTAATGAAATATGTGCTTTTATATAATTTGTTCCGTTCACATGAGAGCAACCCAGCTCAGCCAGTGCACCTTTTGTGATCCCAGTGTGAGGTTACAGGAGCAGAGGAAGGAATGACATTTTTCCCAAGCTCTCACAGCTCCAGGCTGTCCTTTGCTGTTGAAGACAGGAGCTCTGCCCTGCCAGAAATCCCATCCTTTGGAGAGCAGACAAAGGGAGATCCGGCCCATCCTGATCCCTGGGTGTCTCATGCTGACTCAGTCATCTGACCAAATTCCAGAAACTCCAGTTAGAGGTGGTCTGAGCACCTTTCACATCTTCCATGCCAGGTTCTGTTTTGTCTCTTGGCCTCCTTGAAGCTGCTGCCCATTGCTGAGGTGATGGATGTTGTCCTCCAGCCTCTTGGTTCTGCTGTGCAAGGAAACAAGGCAGCCTTGTCTGTAGTTTGCATGTCAATGCAAGTTGGAAATAACACCCAGGAAGGAGTTTTGAGATTAAAGACTTCACAGAAATATGAGATTATCTTTCTGGAATGGTTAATTCCATGGTTGAAGGTTGTAACAGTTCCTTGAAGGCTACAAAAATAAGGCCAATGGGTCACCTTGAAATAATGCAGATTTTTTGCAGTTTTACCTCTGGTTGGAACAACTTAAAATAGGTGGATTTTTAAAGGAAAATTATTTTTAAAAAAACCCTTTGTTTTTTATGGTTATTTCAAACGTGTGCAGGACTGTATCACGTCAGAGTGATGGATCACGAGCAGCTCACGTTGTGTTCCATATCAGTGATCTTACACAGTAGGCAATCCACAGGTAATCTGTCATGTTCAGGAAAAACAAAATGTGGGCCATGCAGATACCCCCAAAGGTTACAGAGTGTGTTCAGAATTCACTTCCATGATAGTAAAGCCACAGTGCCAAAGGTCCCACGGGAGGCACCATGGAGAGGGCAGGGTGCTGGAACCTGCTGGAGCCAGAAAACCTGGCCAGTCCTGGAGGGAGCCCTGCCAGGAGATGTTGGCTGGGCTTTGAACACTGCAGTTTATTTGATTGCACTGAATTTTTATTCTTTGTGCAGCCTCAGCCTGAAGGCAGAGCTGTGGGGACAGAAAAATTGAATTTTTGAAGAACTTGGTTGCTGACCAGTGTGACTGGCCCTACATTGGTCCCTGGCTCCAGCCAGAGCTCCTGGCTCCTGGAGATTTAATGCCTTCTGGATTGATGTCAGGCTGGTGTAATCTGGAACTTAATAGCCGAGGTTATCAAATTGCAGCTCTTGAATACATAAACTCTTGAATATCTAGAAGGTATTTAACAGGCCATTAAATATTTTATTGACAAGATTCATCTATATTTGCTGTTTTCAGCCCTCTCATTAGCAATGCTTGTGCATGATACTGCCAGGTGCAGTAAATCCCACCTCTCCATGCCCAGTGTAAATCAATCAAGTCAGTGACAGCCTCTGCTGGGTCTCCTTCCTTGCAGAATTTGCCAGGATAATTCACTCCCAGTGAGGGAGGAAGGTCAGTGGCAGGATCACAGGCTCCTGCCATCAGCCTCACCGAGCCCATCAGCGCAGGGAGAGCTTTCTTGAAAGTGTCTGTGTTTTGGAAGGAGCTTTGTGTAGGGGAGGAGGGTCTGGTTTTCTTTCATAACCTGTCACAGCCACAGCAAAGAGCTGTAGGGAAAGGCAGCAAACACCTGATGGGTTGTTCAGCCCATCCCTGGGATCTCCGGGCTCCAGGCGCCATCGTGTGTTGGAGATGGCTCGGGAATGCTGCAGCTCCACTTCCACAGGCATGTTTTCCTTAGTGTCAGAGAGATCTCCATGTACACCTGAAGTGTTTTAACCACCAAACCCCTTTCAGTCAAAACGAAGCACAACTGTCCCGATCAGGGCCTTACGTGGGAGTTCACTCCTCCTGAAGGAGTGAATCTGAAATGAGTCGTGTGAACTGAACCCTGTCATTTGTGTCCCACGTTCATTGGAAAGGCAGAAAACTCTGGCAGCTTTCCAGCTGATTTACCCTCTTTTCTTCTCTTTCTGCCTCTTGCATCCTCCCTGCATTTGGTCTCTGGTGATGCCCCATCCTTCCCGTCCCCTCCCAGCAGCCCATCCCTTCATCTCCCACCTGCCATCTCCGTGTCTATTGATTTTGCATTTGTATTCAGCCGGGGCTGATCCAATGTGCTTCTTTTCCAGCCTACATGAAACGGCGGCACAGCTCCGTCAGCGACAGCCAGTCCTGTGAGTCCTCATCCACTGGCATCGACTACAGCCAGGGCGCCAGCCCCCAGCCCCAGCACCAGCTCAAGAAGCCCCGGGTGGTGCTGGCACCGGAGGAGAAAGAAGCTCTCAAACGAGCCTACCAGCAAAAGCCATACCCATCACCAAAAACCATTGAGGAACTCGCCACGCAGCTCAACTTGAAAACCAGCACCGTCATCAACTGGTTCCACAATTACAGGTGCGTGGCCTCCCGGGAGCCCTGCCCCTGAGGGATGTGTTGGCTTGGCTTTGGCAGCTCTGCCTCAGCAGACTGTGTCGGGTGGTTGTACAAAACACACAGCTTTGACAGCAGGGAGGTTCTCACTAACACAGTGCTAATGCTCCAGACTAATTTTAAGTCATCCCTGAGGAGCAGCAATATTCACATATTGATGTAAGTAGTGCTTTTAAACAGAAAGTCTGGCTTTTGGGGTGGGCGTGGATGTAGAGATGTCCACTGATGAATATTTATAAACCTGCTGCAGTAAGCCAGGCTGCTCTGTCTGACTCACATGTGCACACACACAGACACGTGGCGGGGTGTGTGGTGGGTGTTGTCCCTGGGTCACTGGGTGGGGGGTACTTGGAAATGTCCTTTACTGGATGGTATCAGAATTGCCCTGCTTTCATTGTGTCATTTTCCTGCATCAGAACAAAAAGAGGATTTTCTTTTAGGCCTTGAGTCACCGAGCTCTGAAAATAGGCACAGTGTTTGTGCTGTGTTTCTGGGAAGCTTTGTGGAGTCCTGAAGGACAGAGAACCAATAACCCTGAAGTCAGATGTGGCCACAGAGAGGGACTTCTTACAAGGGCCTGGAGTGCCAAGACAAGGGGGAACAGCTTTAAACAGACAGAGGGCAGGGTTAGATGGGCTATTAGGAAGAAATTCTTCCCTGTGGGGGTGGTGAGGCCCTGGCACAGGGTGCCCAGAGAAGTTTGGCTGCCCCATCCCTGGAAGTGTCCAAGGCCAGGTTGGATGGGGCTTGGAGCAACCTGGGATAGTGGGAGGTGTCCCTGCCCATGGCAGGGGGTGGAACCAGATGAGCTTTAAGGTCCCTTCCAAACCATTCCATAATTCTATGATTTATTTCGTTGTTATGGTTAAATCGTCGAGTCCCACTGAAATAAGATGTTGGTCTGTTCAGTTCCTTTCTCATTTGAGGAGGTACCTTCTCCACATTTGAACCCCTGAAGCAGGTTTTGGCCTAGAGACAGTGATAAAAAGAGACAAGGCTGGAAGAGCACATAAGAATTATAAGGATTTGAATAAACATACTATCAACTGTGCTTGGGATTGGGAATCCTAATTAATGCGGCAGACTTTTCTCCAAGAAATTTGTGCTAATGAATATTGAACAGGTACAGTTAAGGTACCAGATTTAATACTATTCTGCTGCTTCACTCAGAGCCAGTAATGTTCCTAATTAGTCCAGATTGCTAAACTTGTTTGTTTTTAGAAACTGCTAACATTTAAAGGGTAGTTTTTCACTTTGGTCCTTCTCAGCTTTTACCAGGGAAGTTGCTGAAGCAAAAGCAGCAGAGTTTAATGAACTATCTCAGAAATAATTGTGCACAATAGTTAAATAATTTTTATAGTAAACAATACAAAATTAAAAAAAAAAAACCTAGTAATCATATTTACACTGAATTTCACTGCCTTGAATTCAGTACAGATGCAGCCTCTTTCCACCGCTCAGCGTTCTCCAAACGCAGGCCTCTTCCAATTCCCACTTCCAGGCAATTATACACAAGTTGGAGGGATGCCTATGAAAATATGTTCCCTTCGGCCTGACAGCAAAATGTGCTGTTCTCACTTGGGCAGACGAGCGCGGGAGCGCTGGTGGCAGGTGGCACCTCCCTCATTAGCACGAGAGCTCTGCCTGGGCGTGCGGCGAGAAGGCGCCGCAGACCCGCGGGGATCGGCGGGTTCAGCCCCACCTTCCCGGGGAGTAGGTGCTGACAGCTGGACACAAAATAAAACCCGACAAACAGGGTGCTGTGGGCTGGGGGGAAGCACAAGGCTGAGCATTGAGTGATCTGGGCCTGCTCCCAGATGTGCTGCTGGGACTCCAGGGTTTTCAAAAGCTGTTTCAAGGCTGTTTGGAGCCCTGTGTGCTGTGAGCACTGAAAAATCAAAACACAAACCTGGTTTTTTTCCCTTTGACAATAACTTTCTTAGCTGTCATGCATGAATTTCTCTTGAATCATTTGTAGGATGTTGCAGAAGAGGGACGGGTTCCATGTTATGTGAGGGGAGGAGGGTCTGACTGTTCTGCAGCTCGTATGTTACAAGAAATGGGTGGTCTTTCTGTCTTCTCCAGGCCACATTTAACTTTATTTATCTCTTTCATACTCTCCCTCAGCCATTTCTTGTTCAAACTGAAGAGTTTTTATACAGAAGCAGTTCCACATCTCAGACCATCTGCTTGTGCTTTAATACTAATTTTTCCCTAAAGTAGCTTCAGATAAAGGAGGGCACAGATTTGGACAAGTTTGTCTTGCTGTCTCTTGGGAATCGTGTTGCAGTGATGTTTTTCCTTTCGAATTCAGCCCAAATCTCACTTTCCAAAGCTGGTTGCTGCAGCAGGATCTACCTTTATATCCACCAGATGGAAAGTCAGCATTAGCATTTCTTTCCTGCAGCAAAAAGAAATGCTGAAAAAAATATCCTCAGCAGGCAAAGAAATAATTCACTTCAGAATATAAATGGGTATAAAGGATTCTGACATGTCTGCAAACTTCTCCAAGTCTATGGCTTTGCATTCATACCAGTCACAGGGCTCTCAGAATATACAATAAATACCCCTTGCTGTGCACTGGAGAAGCACATACAGGACACATCACAGTTTGAGGCTCTGATGTCTAAAGAATGGTACAAAATAGCAGGAGGCAGGAATTTCTATCCCACATCACCTGTGGAAACTGACACAAACTCAGTAAGGCCACAGAGATGATACTACAGATGTATCAGGAATGAAATCAGACTTTCTGGAATTGTAATCCAGCACTCTTGGACCCTAAATTCTGAGTGTGTTTTTCAGTGAACTCCATGTTGTGCTGGTTTTGGTGTTGCGGGAGGGCTTGTCCAGGGATCTGCAGCAAACACCCAAGAGATCTCTGATGTTTTGAGTTCCACTGGTGAAAGCCAACAGGGCGTGTAGATGTCAAGGCCAACACCTTCCCCAGCTGGAATGCTCTCAGGAATTCTCTAGCTGCTGTCACCAGTTCTTCTTTACCATAAGGATTTAATTACTGTGTTAATCGGGAGCCCGACCACATTCCAGAAGCAATGTACTGGGTGTGAATTCCAGGGATTTCCACAGACATGGGTTTGCTCTGGTCAGATTCTCAGCAAGGATGTCATTGTTCAGTACCTGCTGGAGCTGAGGTATTTTAAATGCCATGCAGACACAGAGCTCTTAGCAGCCTCCTCTCCTGACCGGGGGAATGTTACAGAAGCACCATGTTCTGGATCAATGTCCATGCAGGGAGATTTTAGGCATAAATAGAGCCTGATAATCAATGTTGCAGGATGCATGCAGTTCATGGTAATAGAAAATTAATGTTAGCACCTGTTAGGTGAATAATATTCTCCTAGGGAAAATTACAGACCCCCTAAATCCTTCAGAAGTGTGGAGTCAGCGAGTACTGCTGAAATACTCTGTTGCATTTCAAGTAAGTCAATAAGATCATTAGCTTCAAAAGCAGTATTCAGGTGGTGTTCTGCATTTAGCCAAATGTTTTTCCATTGTGTGCTGTCTTCCATAGCAGAGTTAAGGAAAAATAGAAAATCCTCACAGCCATCAGCACTGGGGCAGCATTTCATTGTGGTCTGCAGGCCCCTTGGCAGTTCCCTGTGGCTGAAACCAAGAGTTTTTTATCTTCACTCTGAAAGATACTAAGTTTTGGTAAACTTTTCCCGGGCCTGTGGTGCCATCCCTGACCCCGGATCATCAAGGCTCCCTCTTGGTTATAAATTAGGACTTAAATGGTGTTCATCATTTCTCCCATGGATGCAGCAGGACAGAGAAGGGGTTAACCCAGACCCTAAGGTTTTTCCATAAACTTTTCTGTACTCGTGAGGGTTTTTGGGAACTCGTAAGCAGAGAAGGAAGAGGGAGGAAGGCCTGAGTTAAGTGGCAGGGGTGGTGTGTTTGGGGTATTCTTGCACACCAGGCAATTCTACCCACATACGGAGTGCAGTCATTCCCATGGAATGCACTGCTTGACTTGTCACTATTCATGTTCAGAAATTGATTTATTAAATAAAAAATGAGGCAAAAGTCAGACTAGCTCATAGACTGGCAGCCTGTCACAGGCTGGGCTTCCTCACAGCACTTTCAACACAATGGGCTTGGTTTCATCTTTATTTCTCCTCGCTGTCCAGGAGAACACCAGGGAGCTTGTCCAGCTTTGTGCCAGTTTATCTTTTGTTTAGGCAGACTGGCTCATTTCTAGTAGAAATCCGAATTGTTTGTGTTTACAATCCACTTTATTCTAGATTTCCTAGAAGTGTACTCATATTTTTTATTAAAAATACGAACTTCTCACCAGGGAAGTGGTGGACTCACCATCCCTGGAAGCAGTCAAACAATGAGTCGATGCAACACTTGTTGGCCAGTAGGGTTTGATTGTACTTGGCTGGAAATTGGACTCGATGATCTCAGAAGTCTCTTCTAGCCTGAATGATTCTACTAAAGGGCATCTTTTAGTGGCGTGGAAAGGGCATTTTTAGTGAAGGTGGGCATCTCCTTGCGGCCCTGGCAGACTCACATCCCTCTCCCCTGTCTCGTAGGTCCCGCATCCGCCGGGAGCTGTTCATCGAGGAGATCCAAGCCGGGAGCCAGAGCCAGGCCGGGTCGAGCGACTCCCCTTCGGCCAGAAGCAGCAGGGCGGCCCACAGCTCCGAGGGGGACAGCTGCGACGGCGTGGACGCGGAGGGCCCTCCCGACGGGAAGCCGAGCGGCCCGGAGGCGGACGAGTTCAGCAGTGCGGCCGCCAAGTCTCAGGGAGGGCCCGCCGAGCCGGCTTTCGAGGCGGGGGAAGAGGCACTGCGAGGCACCAGGCCTTCGGAGAAAGCGGAGCCGGAGAGCCTGGAGGACACCGACGACGAGGGCCGGCTCAGAGCGCCGCGCCAGAGCTCCCCGCCGGCACCGCAGCGCCCGGGAGATGCTCTGGAGACACTGCCAAACTCTGCCACGGAAGGGGATGCCTCTACCTCAGCTGCCTCCACCTCAGTCCTTACGGGGGAGAGCTCCTACAAGTCAAAAGAAAGTTCAGAGAAAATCTCCAGTGTGCCAAGTACGAGCTCGACGCCGGCCGCAGGCTCGCAGAAAGCCAACTCTCTCCAGAGCTTGTTCGGCTTCTCGGAGGCGGCGAGCTCCAGGAACACGCGAGACAGCTCCCTGAGGAAAAAGAAAGCGGCCAACTTGAACAACATCATCCACCGCTTGGAGAAGGCCGCGAGTCGGGAAGAGGCCGTCGAGTGGGAGTTTTGAGATTAAACTGGCCCAACTCGGGAGAGCTGGGAAGTCAAACTGGACCTCTACTGGTTTTATTGTGTTCGCACTTAACCGCCCTGCGGGCCACAGGGCAAAAACGCCATAGGCCAAGGTGCATATAGAAATCAAAAAAAAGGAGCGTTAAGCCCAATTTATGTTTGTGTTTTCGAGGAAGAAAACTGAAATGTGTAGTCAAGCTTTTTTGTACCCTGAAGTGTTTTTATTATTGCCCTAAGTGATTTCCACAATTTCTGGAATAACTCATACAGCTTTGCCTTGTGCCCTCCTCTTTGGTGTGGGGCTTTAAAAAAATGAAAAACAGGAAAAAAAAAAAACCTAAAAAAAAAAATCTTAAAAAAAAAATCAAACCCACATATTAAAAGGGGGCTTTTTATCTGCCATCTAATGGCTACAGAGCGATAATACACTATTATCTTCTTAAACCAGGAAAAAAGGGGAGATTTTTCAAGAAAAAGAAAAAAAAAGAAAGTTTTTTGTAGCTGTTCAGTTGCCACTAAGAGATTGCACAGTCAACCGACTCTAAACACACTAGTTTGGATTCCTACATATTTTCAAGAAAAGAAAAGAATCTTGTTGTTTGAAACTTTGAATTAAAAAAAAAAAAAACACATTTACTCCACATATTTTTTAACAAAACAAAAAAAAAAGTCACATCAGGAAAATATCTTAATTTGTGGTAGCTGACTTAGTGTTTTCTTGTAAGTGAAATAGAATATTGACACGTAGTGCACATTGTTTCATAGCTTTAACTGATTCTGGTCTTTTGCAGCCCAGAATTTGTTTAATACACTCCATTTTAGGCCAAATCAGGACAAAAAAAAAAAAATCTGAATCTAGGTATTTTATAATCTGCTTTTTAACCTCTAACCACAGAGCACGCTGATCAGACCTCATATCTGGGAGGTTTAGGAGACAACTTAGAAGCAGCATGTACTTGATCATTTCACTTGGTTCGTAGTGTACAGGATTTCCTTTCAGCAAAGACAGATCGCTCCAAAAACGTTGGCCAGTAACATTTCAGCCTGCTACTTGGGGGCCTAGCCCGTATCCCGAATATTCAGCTTACCTGGAATCCATGGGAATGCAGTTCACGTGTCCGATTGCTGTCACACACCACTAAGAGGGACTGGAGCTGCCGCAGACCCAGCCCTTTTCCTGCTGTTGGTGGCCATTTACTGACTCTCTTCCCACCACAAGCACTGATTTTAAATACGTTTTAGTTGTGGGAAGCTCCTTTTTTGCATGGATAAAGAGTACATGGCAATGACCAGACGGGCTCTTACCGGGGTGGAAGCAGCCCAAGCTCGAAACCAAAACCTTCGTGCTCCCGAATCCCAGTCCGGCCCGTTCTGCCCTGCAGAAATACAGCCTTTTTCCATTCTTTTATGCACAGGTTAGGGCTGATCAAAGTACAAATCCAATTCTAACTTGTCTCTAACTCCTCCTGTTGTCTATATGTATATGCGTGAGCATAGAGGTGTGTGGAAGGATGTGTGTGTGTGGGTGTGTGCGTGCAATTTTATACGTCTGTGTATTTTCTTACGTACTTGTGCACACATAGAGTGCATTACTGCCACCTTTTTTCAATAAGCTGTTTTATCAGTTATGGCTTCTACAAGTTTGCTAATTTAGACTCCTTTATTGCCATATCTTTAAAACTAACAATAGATGATTTCGGAATATATATATATATATAAATATATATATATATAATTTTTTTTTGCTTATTTATAGGTGCTGTATTTTATTATCTGATTGTTAGGAAGGGATGAAAGGGGGCAAATATTCTTTAGAGGGATAGACTGCCGGCAGTATTGGGTATAATTTACAAGATGTAGTTGTCATACTGTATATTATTGATTGAAGACTTTTTTGACCGTATTGTGTATCATTGAACTTTTGTCTTAGGTCAGCATCTTTTTGATGACACTTTAATGGTGCATTCATTACATCTTAAGTTTAATTAATATTACTTTTCTGATTTTGGGGGAGGGAGGGATGGGGGAGAGGAGTTCCGACTTTAAAGGTATGTTCCCAATATTACACCTCAGTGTGCTTGTATTAATTCATTAGTAGGATTTTTGACTGTAAGATGTGAAACCACATTTCTTGCATGATGTTTTAGAACTTATGTATTTCATTTACAGTCTCTTAACATGCGACAGCAGCACTTAGCGCAAGTTTTCACAAATTTAAGAATCAGTACACTAAAATCCATCCTTCTCATGACTAAGGAAAGAAGGCTCTAGGAGGCTGAAAGGCAGGGATTTATTTCCTATTTTCACTGCTAGCAGTTTCAGGATTCCTCCTTGGGTAACTGGGGACTCGTGATACGAAACTAAAGCTGAGGAACAGAGAGAGAGCAGCTGCCCCTTTCTGTGATGAGCTGAGGGGACAATTGGCAGTGACAGACACCAGGGTGTGGCAGCACATGCTGGGAGCGCTCCTGGCTTCCCACTGGGGGCGCGGCCAGTCCGTGGGAACTGGGTGGAGCCAAGGGTGACCTCTCTGTACCTGTCCAGTGTCCTGGTTTGACTTCCAAAGCACAGCTCCGTGGATAAATGCACGTCCTGGTAGAAGTACACATACCTTAGTACAAGTCATGACGAGCTGCGTCTCCAGCCAAGAGCAAAACTTCTGCCTGGGAGATGCAGATATTTTTTTAAGTTCTTTATTTTTTTTTCCTTTGTTGTTGTTTGGTTCAGGTTGGGTTTTTTAATTAATTCTAGGCAATACACTTGCCAGTCTGTTCCTACTGTCCTTGTCTGCTGATTTGAGACCCATGTGCTGGATGCAGTCAAGTGGTTACTCTCGGCTTTCTCCATAGTGAGGGGTTTTTTTTTCTGTTTGATGATTTTATTTTTCTTTTTTTAAGTTAATATTCCCCAAACTGTTCTTGTGCCTGTGTCTATCTGATTGCATTCCATGATGCTTACTGAGAGCTCTGGCTGCACTGTACGACAGCAGAACTGTATTCACAGGTCGCACGCAAATGCAGCACTTAGGGTCAATCTCTCTTCTTAATAAGCAATACGTAAGTGCCTTGAAACATATCTTCTTTTTTTCTTTTTTTTTTTTCCCCCCTGTTTATTTTTGTTTTGCTTTTCAGGTTTCCACTAGTTCTTTAGGATTCTTTAGCGTGCGCCCAGTTTTTAATGCTGTAATGATTTTTTAAAAGCATATCTGTAGCTTGCCCTAGAGGAAATCTTTCTTTCATAACACTAACTGTTAATTCTAAGCTCCATTATTCCATTTGAGTCATGTAATTTTGCTGGATAAAGACAGCGTTCAGAAGTCAGAAGTCACTCCATCCTGCTAAGGGTTGTCATTGGGATCTATTATAAAATTAATCAAATAAAATGCTGTCAGTATTTCCTATATTTTTGGCACTTTATTAATGGCTTAGCTCCTTTTGCTGTTTCATATTTAATGATCTGCGTTGAATGTGGATTAGCCTGCTGAGATGCTGTTGGGGTGATCTCCTGCCCAGAGTCACTTTGGGTTCCTTGGTGACCTCCTGGTCCGAGGGCAGGGGCAGAGGAGCACCCTCAGACCTGGAGCTCAGTGATGCTCCTGGGGTTTGTCCCGGTGTTTAGCCAAGGTCACAGCTGCTTTCTGTTCCAGTGGGAAGTAGGATGGATGAGTTGAACTACTGCTGAGGTTCTCGGGTTGGACATGAGTTACCTGCTTGTTTTTCTGGCCAAGCCCCCCCAGTTTAGGGACTGAACTTACACTGCAGGGTGTGAGCAATAGTTGGGATCAATTTGGAACTCACCCTTGGGAGGAAAATGTGCTTTGGAAAAACTTTTTTTTTTTTTTTTTTTTTTTTTTTTTACTTAATTCAAAGGATAAAAAGTTGAAGGAAAAGAAATGCCAAAGAGCAGCACAGTACAGTGGCTGTATCATCCCTTGGGTGCTGATTCCAGGGGAAGGGAATGTGTGACATGGGGCTCATCCCTCGTTGCCAGCCTTTCTTTTCCTGATGGATAAAAGCACAGGCAGTTTTCAGAAAATTCATCATGCCAGAGTCTGTTTTTCCTGAGGTTCTTTATAAGCATTTTATTTTCTCTCTGTTTCCAGTTCCATGCTCTTACCAACGCTGTGCATGAGGGGCCAGGGCTGTTTTAATAGAAATACGTTTATGTTGCAGTTAAATTGTTGGTTTTTCTCTCTGGGTGATTAGGGAAGGAAAAAAGTGCAGTGCTTTTTTTGCTAAAAGCCAGGGAAGAGTATCCCTTGGCAGAAGGGTCATGCAGTGGGATTGTCAATACACTTCCATTTTTGAGGATACAGATTTCAGACAACAGCATTGCACATGTTTATTGGCAGAAATACATTTAATTGCTTTTGATACCATAAAATTTGACCATTTTATTTATTCATCTGTAAAATGCCTATAAATAGAGCCATCCTTTAAAGGAACTCATATCAGTGCACTCTGCCCATATCATGAATTGGTGAGTCCTTTAGTTATAAACTCCTTGCTGTAATAGGAAAGATCTATATTACAGTTAAAAAGAAAAAAATATGTGCCTTTCTCATTAGCTAAAAGATCTCTGCATTATTTTTACGTAACTGGTTGATATGGGATTGGTGTAGAGCAGGGAGGTCGTGAACACCACAGAATTCTATGCAATATTTTCCAATCCAATTACTTAAAAGTCACTATTTTTCAATCCTTTAACAGGAGAAACAGTAAGTTAGAGAAGTGCATCGTTCTGCTGGTAATTCAAACTACAAAGCTGATAAATTGACATAAAATAGGATTGAGGGAAATGTGACAAATTGATTTGATGAAATAATGGAAAATGCTAACAGTGGTTGCAGTCCCCACAAGCACAGCTGCCATCAGAAGTCTGTCATTTCCCATCTTAAAATAAATAATTTCCAATATTCTTAAAGCTTTTATGAATAAGAATGCTCCTGGCAAAAACAGGGCAGGTTAGAAACAGAAAAAAATAATCACATTTTGACCATACAGAAATTATGAGAATACACAAAAAAAAGTGATTGGGTTTGGACACTTTGCACTTGGATCCAAAACGTTTTATTTCAGCTGAAATGCCGCAGTAATCTGTGCCTTTAGCAGGGTTGTGAGAGATCAGTAGCTTGGCAATTTGTGGCAGACTGAAGGTGGAGTGGTGGCATTTTTAACCTGCACATGGAGGGCACCATTTTTGCTTCATTTGTGTCTCTTCCTGCAAAGGAGTTTCTGAAATTCTCTCTGATTTCCTCTTCACCCAGTGGATGTTCTCTGTCTTCAGCCGCCGAGTGTGGCCGAGCTCCTCTTGGAGACTCTCAGGAGGAGAAGAAGGAAAGTTGGTTTTTAGGTGGGGACTGGATTTAACATTCCCTAAAACTAAGTCAGGGCTTTCCTGTGAGTGTGGGCAGTTTTGGCCCTGGTGTGACTGGCTGGTTGTAGCCTCTTATCCCTAAATTTAACTCACATGGATAAAACATTGGCAAAGCAGGACTGGGTTAACTCAGTGTTGTTCTGCCCTTCACTTTCTGCTCTGTGAACATCAGTGTTTTCTTTGTGTTGCATATACAATCAACTTTTTCTTTAAATAGAGAATTTAAAAATTCTATACAAAGGAAGGACCTTTCCCCCTCCTCCTCCCCACCCACCCCCCCCAATCAGTTTAAAGTCTGGTTTTAAATTGCAAAGAGAATCACTGGCACTGGAAGTACAAGATGTGAATTTCTTTTCTGATACAACCTTCTTAGTTCAAAAGGGGTGTAGCAGTCCCTGTCTCCTTCATAAATATTTGAGCTCTAAAATGTAGAAATATAATTTCACCAATTTCTTCTTTCCTTCCCATCTCTTTTATAGGATATATTGACTATGCCATATATAAAGTATAGTTAATAATGGATTTTATAGCAAGAAAAGCCCTTTATGCCATGCCTAGGGACTGATTTGTCCTACATGAGCAGGTCATGGACTATACCCTCCCCTATTAATATGCAAGGATAGAATGGTTTTATGCTCTGAACGTGAAATTTATCCTTTTGGAGAAGATTAGCGTTAGGCCTGTGCACTTAAGTTTTCAAAAAGCCTTAAAAACAGGTGTGTAAGTGGTGCCATCTCTGTCCTCAGGGATGATTTCCCCCCAGCCAAGTGGTACTGTGGCATATTTAATAGCAGTTATTAGTTAAAAGGTCATTTTCCAGTTGAAGAAAGTCATTCATTGAACTCTGTTAGTGAGCCCCTCACCAGCATCCTCTGGTACAATCCAGCTTTTCCCAAGACCTGGGCATCCATATCCATCCCAAAATCCTCGGCTCTCTGTGAAGTCTCTGTTTCTACAACTCTTGTGAATGAAAAAAAAACCCTGATGGGATTCCTGGGCTTCATTTTCACTGCTGTTCACAAACATGTTCTGGCACTAAAGTGCATTAAAAGAAAATGCCTCCTTTTAAAAAATTAGTAATAATATTGTATTTTTTCCTTGTCCAGCTCTTCTATAAAGGACAATTCTGCCATTATCCAGCTTGCTTTACTCACGGTGGTGTTGGGAGATTTTAGCCACAGTTCTGTAGATTTCCTGTTATAAAAACTGCTTCTTTCATCACATTATTTCAGTTTCTTTGGATTTTGAACCAGCTGAGTACAGAGAGCAACTGAATCCTTAACCATAACAACCAATGCAGGAAACAGTGCAGCACAAGTGAATACCCCTGTGAAGTCGTGTCTTTGGCTTTCTGTTTGAATTCTAGAGATACTGGTAATACATAGTACAATCTTCATCCAAAGATCCTTGGAAATGGAGAGTCATGCCCGGAATTTCCTGCTGTTGTGGTGCCACACCTGATTTTTGCACAGTTCCTGTGTAATTCTGGTGGTGTCACAGCAGCACAGCCTCTCTCTTGACAGCAAGAACAGGAGTTGTGTTCCCTTCTGTCCGTGTGGGTAATTAATATGCATTTTTAGGAGTTGTTAAATGTGTCTCTGTGCATCATTCCAGGATGGAAAAGCCCCTCTGTGTATTTAGCATTTGTGTGCTCGGTCTTAATGGTGCAGCAGAATTGCTGCAGCCAAATTTGTGGAATCATTTGGGATGTAGGTGAGCGAGGGCTTAAAACCAATATGTATTTTAATGGGCAGAGGATGCCATTCCCCACTTGTCAGATCCACTCCCTGCTGTAAAGAGGGGATTAGCCACTGGAGAGACCAGGCTGCTGGAGATGCATGGGTTTAACTAATGAGGACAGGGAAGATCATGCTCAGAATATATTAAAATGATCCCAGGGGTCTGAGATGTGCAAGAGCCAAGGAATTGGAAAGGAGGGGTCAAACCTTGCCTTCAGGTTTGGCTTCCTGTAGGAAGTTAACATCCCAGATATTTGCACACATGTCGTGCACTCCCTTTATCAGTGTACAGTGGGAAGGTGGACAGTACAGACATATTTAAAACAATCACAAAACCAGCTGATGAAGTAAATTCAAGCCAAGTATGGAATTCAAGCAAGCAGCTCAGCCTTGCTCTCCCTTAGCTGAAAATTGAAGTATTTGTAGGAATGAGGTAGAAATTTTCTGTTAGGCAGCTCCTCTTGGAAGGCGAGTGTCTGTGCTTTCAGGAGAATAAATAAAACTTGGCACTTGACTTGCTCTGAAGTACAATCTTGTCTCCAAGTAACTAGGAAAAATATTTTTGCAATCAGTCTTTCAATCAGACTTCTCTCTGGCTTTTATTAGCTTGTGTTGGACCCTTTGTGCTATTTGATGTGTTATTTATATGTGGGTAAGTTATTACTAGCTTTAAAAGTGTTTCCAAAGTACCTGGTTACCTCTGGATGCTGGTACAGGTGATGCAGGGAGTACTTGAGCATCTGGTTTGGAAAGGAGGAGCGTGGGGAACAAGCAAGGTCACATCTGTATTGTACTTTTCCTTGATCAGGGCTTCCATTTCCTTCTCACCTTCTCTTGAGAGATGGAGTTCATGGATCTTTTCTTTTTTTATTGTGGGGGAAAGATATTAGTCAAGCTCGAAATGCTTTTATTTTCACTCAATAGGCTTATCATCAAAATCCTGTATGTTGCCACATTTCCCATTAAGTCTTTAGGTTTTGCTTCCTGAAATTTCCTCTTTCACTTTCTCTACTTGGAAAGCTATGTGCCTTATTTCCTAATCTCTTCGTGGAGAATAATCTAAAGCACAGTGATCTGGCTTGCAGCATTCCCAGCCACTTTTCCTTTTTTTTGGGGGGGAGGGGAGCAAACACTGATGGAGCATCCCAGTGTCCCAACACTGGAACGTGCTCGGCTGCCGAGCACATCCAGCACTGTGTGAGGAGTCTTTGTGCAATAGAAACTCTGGTTCCGTGTCTGGGGGGTTCCTGTCCCACAGCCAGCAAGGGTGAGCTCTGCTTCCAGAGAAATCAGATTCCTGGGGGAAAAAAAAAACCCACATCCCTGTGGGTTAATTCCAGCAGCTCTTGGGATGGGACTCAGCCATCACCCAGCAGTTGATGCTCGTAGGGCTCAGTCTCACCCTGTGCGCTCTTAGGTCTGGGAGTGTCCAGGAAACCCCCATGGGCTTCAAACAAGGCACTTCTGTGTCCCCTTGTGCCATCAGTCTCACCTGCTGTCCCCATTCCCATGCCCAGAGCCGTGCTGGCTCTGGGTGGTGAGGCACTGTCGGGTCATTCCAGTCTGGATTTGGTTTTGTGCAGAACAGGCTCTCCCTCCCCCGCTACCCTCAGCCCTCCTTTCCCGAGCTTGCTCTCTTTACAGCATCATAAGGTGAAATACACAGAGGTGGTTTGTGATTAGGACAACAATCTCATATTTCCTATTTATGAGGTTAATTTTTAACAGTTTCTTTTTTGTCGAGGTTTGTTTTTTTGTTGGATATGAACACAACAGGAGTATTTACATATCATTGGTTTGGGTTGGAAGGGACCTTAAAGCTTATCCCATTCCAACCCCCTGCCGTGGGCAGGGACACCTCCCACTAGACCAGGTTGCTGTCCCCTAAATGGATGTTGGAGAAAGCTTGGGATATCCTAGAGATGTAGCAGGTGGTGTTGGCTCATAGTATCCTTATCATTGTGCCCCTGTTGTGTTTTCTAGAGCAATCATTTTTTTTTTTTTAAGAAAAAAAAAAGTATTTTATCTAAATGCCTAATAAATAATATTATTTAAATAGTTTTTAAAATAATTTAGGACTGAGAATAAGAAGCCTCAGTTGAGAGAGAAGAGACTTAAAATATACAGAGAGAGAAAATACCCTGAGCCTCCTAGAGCCTCTACTGAGAATTTGCTGAAGACGCAGAGCCCCTGGTCAGAACACATTGCAATTAACTCATGAGTGTTCATTTAAAATGAGAGACTGGTTTCCTGTGATGTTCATCTTTGTTGGCATATGTTTGACTTTCTGAATTCAGAGCTGACTTCCTTCTCATTCAAAAGTTGGTCAAGGAAAAAAAAAAAAAAAGAAAAAAAAAAGAAAAATAATAATTCACCTTGTGCAGCAGCAACTTTTCCTGGTGTGAGCTCTGCAAATCCACGTTGTGCATTGATCTGTGGCACAGAGGGGTGGTTCAGTTTTGCTGCCAGGTCAAGATGTGTTCAGACAGACTTTTCCCTGGCGAGGTGGCCCTGGAGAGCAGGAGAGAAGCCGGACTGCAGCCCCAAACCCGGGCGGGAGCGCGAGGGAGGGACGGGCCAGGGCTCTGGGCAGCGCCCGCCGTGCCAGGTCCCCCCTGGCATGGGCAGAGAGGAGGATGCTGAGCCAGCTGCAGGGCACAGCACCACTTCTGTGGCTTGGGAAGCAAATTTGCACTTTGCCTTTCGAGGGTGTCCCACTGAAAAAAAACCATCCGGCGAATTTCCCACGTCAGGTTCTTTTTCCTTCTGGTGTAGTCCAAAAAGAAACTGAAAATCAGAGTTAAAGAAAGTGTAAGTGTTGGATCAGCTCTGCCAAACTAAAGGTTGTTCCTCTCGGAATACTCTATGCATTTCTGTGGTGAAAAGCATTTTCTCCCATTCCTTGCTGGAAATGCTGTGAGAATGTCACACGTACGAATTTGGACGTCAATCCCAAAGCAGATGGAGGCTAGGGAGGGGGGGATGTTCTTTTTTTTCTTTTTTTTTTTTTTTTTAATTGTTTCCCTCATGTCCCTTTTCTTTTTTTTTTTTTTTTTAATTAAAAAATTAACTCTTTGCATTTGTGCAATAACTACTTGCCATGAGAATGGGCAGACCTTGGAAATGCCCCGACTACTAACACAGCACAAGATGAACTCGAACAGAAAGTGGTGTACTTTTTCCTGAGAACTTTTTTTTTTTTTTTTTTTAAATAATAAGCTCAGTTTTTACCCCAGTGTATTGTGGTGTCTTACATTTTTAGCAGTATTTTATATTTTTTCTGTAACGCACTAAGTCTTAGATGTTTTTAGAGCTTGTTTGTTATATTCACAATCACGGATTTTAAAAAAAAAAAAAGAAAAAAAAAAAAAGATCCTCACAAAGACCCAATTGACCAAAAAAAAAAAAAAAAACAAAAACAAACAAAAAAAAAAGTGTCATTTTTTTTGTACAAGTAGCTTTGAGAAGCCCACATTGTGTTGCTGTGACTCATCTTTTGTAACATTTTATTTCTTGGTATTTGTTTAAACATAAAAAGTAAGAGTTTATCTGGCTGGCAGTGCAGGGCAGCGCTCCCTCGTCAGCAGACGGCATTGTTTCTGTCTTTGTTTGGTTTAGCCATAAAATGTTTGTTCTCAGCACTGTACAACGGTCCCTATATGATATGGAGAAGCAATATCACTGTATGAAACTCACACGATGTATTATTATTATTATTCACTAGCACCCTAGGTGTGATAATTGAAGTAAATATCTTTTATACAAACACAATTCCGCGTGGGCTGTCTTTTCTTGAGGTGAGACCTGAGTCCAAGCAGCAAACATTTACATTGTGCTTCTGGTTTGGTGATGCCCTGAGGGATCAAAGGGATGGTTTGGTGGGATTTGTGTTTGGCCAGGGGAGGAAAATTTGCTTTTTATGTATCAGTTCCTATGGAGAGTGTGTGTGTGTGTTTCCAGTACCTCAAATGCTGAAGTGTTAGATGTCCAAAATGTTCAGTGAAATCCAAGTGTGGCCATTCCTGCTGCAGTCAGTGGGAGGTGGGCACCAGCTCCACAGACAGAAAATACATATTTGGGGTCTGAGACTGCCGAGGGGGATTGTTTTGAGCACCACAGCAATACATCAAAACTAATTTAACAAAACAAAAATCAGTTATCTGAGGTTGGAAATGCTTTAGATTCAGAAATGAAAACGTCAAAGAATTTTCCCAGATATTTGGCTCACTGTTTATTTTTACAGATCCTTTATAGGAAAATAAATTCCTCATTTAGTGCTTTATGGGATGTTCCTATAAATACTCTTAGTATTTAGAGTGAGGAGTTTGGAGTTTGGTAAAGAATAGATGCTGTAATCCATCCGTGGGATTCCATTTTTAAAAGTAGTGGAATAAATCATTTTTTTGGATGCTCTGGGTGATGTGTGTGTGTGTCTGTGCTTACCTGGGTGCTCTGTTTTCCCTGGCGTGCTCGTGTCTGGTTTTTTTGTGAATTGAAGGTTATTTTGGGGGAACCTACCTTGATTTCCATCATCTCCTGCAATACATCCCTGACATTTTTCCTACCAGGCTGTCGTGTGCCTCCTCCTAGGAGTTTCCTGTGGAATAGGAGGGTCTGGATGGATATTTGCTGTGGTTCTGTCCTGGGAAGTCTGTCCTGGAGAGCAGGGAGTCAGGCTGGGATTTCCCACCCCAGTGAGGGTGGCACTTTGTCCAGCTCCTTGTTGGTGTCCAGTGTGTGTCTTTGCCATCTTCAGTTCTGCAGGCAGGGGGGAATTCTCCTCAAAATGTATTAAAAATGCTACTGAATGCCTTCATTTCATGATAAATGTGCATTTTCTGGTTTTGAAGTGTCTGTGATGGGTTGTTCCACAGGATGGAAAGGTTCAAGGTTTAACACTTTTTTTTCCCCCCTGTTCTTTAATGACTGGTCCAACTGTTGATTGCTATAAATGGCATTGTTGTGTATAATTTGACTCTAATTTTTTTTTAAGCTTGATGCTAAACAGCTACACTTTTAAAATGCTATGCCTCAGGTAGGTTAATTTGTGTATTTGTAACCTGCACTTTTATTCAGGTGGTATTGGCAAGAAACTTCTAAAATCGTGGTCATAAGCAAAGGTGTGTTAAACTTGTGAAAGCACAGACCTGGAGAAGGTTCACAGCAGCTCAGAATTTTCCATCTGGGATAAAGCCAGGCTGTTCTCTCAATCCTAAATCCCAAAAAGTTAATTTTGAGAAGTTAGGAAGGCAACCCAAACCACAAAGAAGCATCTGAGAGGTCAGGAGCAGATATTTATGGCCTTCCATGGAGATAGTGGGATCTTCTGTGATAAGTTTATTGGGGCAGCCCTTCAAAACCATATCAAAATTCTCCTTTTTTTTGGAAGAAGTGTAAGCTGGGTGTTCCCACAGACCTTTACTGGTTTGAACTGGGACATAGCTGTGAGTTCCTGCTGGGACAGAGCTGCTGCTGGGGATGGATGGGTGAGGTTTGCATAGGGTATGTTACAGGGATTTGCTGGATTAATGGGAAAGGTCCTGGCCATGGTCCTGCTCCTGCCCTGCTGTCAGTGAGAGCCAGTTCAACTTCCAGTGGGAAAAGGGATGTTTTTTCACATGGCATCGTGTTCCCACCAGGTAAGAAACTCTGAGTGGCTGACATGGTGCTTTTGAGCCCCACTTCTTTCCATTTGGAAGTGCTGTCATTTTCTCCTCAGTATTTCTGTTTTAATGGAAGTGGTGAAGGAATTGTGTACTTGCCAACAGAGGGCTTCAGAAAACATTATTTGATTACAGCAGAGCGTTTTATTTTCTTTTTGCTCCAAGCTATGGGAAACTGATAAGAAAATTCAAACTGTTTCCTTGAACTCTTCCAAGTTACCCATGTAATTATCTTAGTACCCTTGGAAATAATCCCTTCTTGTATGAAATCTCTCCCCTTACAGGGTGAATTTATTAAGCAGTACTGGGTTTCTTTGCTGGGGGCTGTTTATTTTGGAGTAGCTGGGCCAGGAGGAAGGGGAAGGAGAAATCCTTCAAACCTTCCCTTCCCAGCAGGCCCTCAAAATGTGAAAAGAAAGGGAGAAAAGCAGGGGAGGGAGAAGAAATCTCACCTGCAACTGGCAGAGAAACCCAGAGAGCTGGGAGGGAGCACCCATAGAATTATGGAAGGGTTTGGGTTGGAAGGGACCTTTAAAGGACACCTTCCACTAGCCCAGGTACTCCAAGCCCCATCCAGCCTGGCCTTGGGCACTGCCAGGGATCCAGGGACAGCCACAGCTTCTCTGGGCACCCTGTGCCAGGGCCTCCCCACCCCCATCATTAAAAAAACCTTCTTCCTTAGATCTGCTCTGAACCAGCCCTCTTTTAGTGGAAAACCATCGCCCCTTGTCCTGTCTTGCTTCAGTTTGGTGGCTCCTTCTCTCTTCCCCAAGGCCATTTTCCAAGCTGCCCCTGAGGGCACTGAGGGCTCAGAGAAGGATGAGGATGTGTTGGAATGAGTGTGGCAGCTGGGGTGAGAGGACCTTTCCCTGTGCTGCCAGCTGTTTGTCACTTGGGCAGTTGAAGTCTCAAACGTTGTTCTCAGGGTGTTGGACATGATCTGCTCTGCACTTGTCCCTGTTTTCTCTTGTCTCTTTGGCAGCACATGAAAATAAAACTGAGCAGAGCTGTTCTTGCTGCCTTCACTGGTGCCAGTCCCAGCCCTTGCTGTCCAGGACTGCTCAACTTTTGTATCATCCCTGCAGGACCTCACTGATGTTCTTGATGTCTTCTCTTACAGCTCTGTGTCTGCAGAGAAACCTCATCTCTGCACTCCTGGAGCTTTTCCAGCCCTGATATCTGTGCCTGAACACCAGGGAGATTGTGCTAGAACTTACAGATGGCTTTTAGAGATGTTGTCAATCATTTCTTTTCATCCTCTCCTTGCTTTTTCTGCCCTTTCAGAAGCCCTGCAGAAGGTCTGAGCAGAGAATGCCCTCGTGGCAGGTACAGATGGACCAGGGCAGCCCAGAATCAGCATTGCAGGCTGAGATGATTCCCAGACTAATAATCCAGGCATTTTGGCTACTCAGGTGCTCCTAGAGCTGACTTGACCTTTCCTCCCTCCCTGGAGATTACTACAAAAGTTGCTTTAAAATGTCCCAAAAGCCCAATTCTTGTGTGGTTCTGTAGTATAGGCGGGATCTGTAGAGCCCTTGATCTTCAGTATCTTTTTTCACTCTGGGGGGATTTTTGGCAGAGCAGAGGCCCTTTGGGCGACAGGGATTTTTCATTCTCTCGTGGGAGGTGAGGTGCACCTCAGCAGATGGCTCAGCTGGCCTTTTGCACTACAGCCTGCCCTTCAGCCTTTCTGTCTGAGCAGATTTGCACCTCAGAGCCCACAGACAGGGCTCTGGTGACTTGTAGAAATACTCAATCATTCCCTGCCTCCTTGTCCTGTTTCTCAGCCTGCTGACAGCTCCCAGCAGTGGTGGCCCCAAGGAAAAGGCTTTGCATGAAGTTGAGGCAGATTGAGTGACTCCCACGCACTCTGGGCCAGGCAAAAATGTTGTCCCTCACCATGAAAAGGTCAAGACAGAGCTGGAACCATTGAACTGTACAGTGGTGATAGGCCTTTGACAACCTTCCTGTTACGGGAAGGGTTTTGGCTCAGATCTTTCTGCCTTGGCATCTTCACAGGCCAAAAAAGAGGGCAGAGAAAATCATCTTGTGCATCCAGGGTTGAATCTGCAGTGTTGAGGCCATGTGCTCCTCTTCCCTTCAGCTACAAAGCGCAGGGTCAAGGTCGAGTCATCTCCCGATGATTCTCCTGGAAGGGGAGCAGGACTTTGGGCAATAACAGCCTTTTCCAGACTTCCTTAAAAGCTAAATGCCAACTGTTTCAAGAGCCTGAAATTGGGCCTGAGTTTATGTGTAAACCTTGGGTGCTCAGGTAGAGCCGGAGGTGAGACTTTGTTGGCTTGAAAAGGCTCCTGGAGAGCGATGCCAAGAAGTCTTGGCACTTTTTTCATCATGGGGAAGAACAATGATTTCACCTTGGAAGTAACTGTCCAGTCATGAACTGGAGTGGCCCAACATGAGGAAAGGTGAAGAAGCTGGAAAAATCAAAGAGCCCATGGCAGACCCAGTTTCCTGCTTCTTCCTTTGGCTTCTGCTCCTCGCCCTGGCACTCTCAGACACCCCTGTTTGTGTTGAGTGAGTCTCCAGCTTTGAGCCTTCGTGCCAAGGCACTCCAAGGTTTACTTATCTTACCATCATCTTCCTTCCAGTCAATAAAATACACTTTGAGCCTTTGAAGTAGTGGGTTTCAGTGCACTTCAGTTGACTTTTCAAAGAGAGCTCCCAGCATGCCACATCACTTCTCAGCTTGTTTTCTTTTTTTCTTGGTTTTTTTTTGTGGTTTTTTTTTTTTTTACAGTTATGTAAATTCAGGGAGGCCAGACAGTAATGGAGGGAGATTAAAAAGTTCCACGAGGCAAATCAGGGTGTGAACTTGCAGAGCATCAGTTAATTTGCCATAACTGCCCATGTGTGTGCTCCTACCCCCATCCCTCCAGCTACACCGCTTACCTCTCATTTCCTCCAGGCTCTGGGGATCCACATGAGCAGCTACCCCGGTCCCATGGATGTGTAGCAAGTTACAGCCTATCTCACCCCAAGGTGATTTATTCATCTGTCTGTATCCTCAGTAATCAAGCCACCATCTTATGGAAAGATTGCTTCTCATTTATTTACATCTGGCCTTATAACTTCAAACTAAGTTGCTAGTGTGTCTTAATTTTCTCCATCTGTGAAAACAGATGCTGTTTATTTTGGATGATTTGCCAAGGGAGCCCAGTTGCTGGAGCTTCTTAGAGGAGTCAGAGTTGCTGTTGATCTGTGGCAGCACTGGGCTCAGGTCTCGGGGGCACTCCCAATGAGCCCCTGCATCTGCCAGGCTCTGCTCCCCACCAGCGTGGGGACTGGGGCTCCAGGGCTGTTTTCCTCAATAATCACTTCAAGGATTTAACCTGCAGCTTTGGAATGGCAAGAGACTGGCAGGGCTGTTCACAATGAAAAAATGGTGAGACTCATGAAAATTCTTTTCTTCTCAGTTTGGGTTTTGTTCCCTCTCTGTGTGAGGCACCTTTGTGTCCCACCACATGGCCTGTCCATAGAGGTCCTTGATGTTATTTCCAGAAACATTCATCCCATGGCAGTGCCTTCCATGGCTGTGCCCCTTGGGCACACAGAATTCCCAGAAGAGACATTTCTTCAGAGCATTTTCTTTGAGCAGAGGCTCTTCCAGAGTGTTCATTCAGTGTTTGGCAAGATATCATAGAATTATTTCATGGTTTGGGTTGAAGGGAACCTTTAACATCGCCAAGTCCAACCCCCTGCCATGGGCAGGGACAACTTCCACTAGACCAGGTTTCTCAGGGCCCCATCCAGCCTGGCCTTGAGGACTTCCAGGTATGGGAATAGTCCAGTCTCAGCTTCTCATTTTCTGCATATCAGACAAGGGGAAACCAGCTCTGTCTGTGCCAAGCTGGCACCGGAGCGTGGCACCGGCCAAGGCAGGTGGCTTCTGCCAGTGTGGGGCTGCCCAGTCCCTGTACTTCTGCTCTTTTCTTCATAAGGCCATGGCAATGTCAGGCCTGGCTTTTTAAAAGCCAGAGCTGGCAGAGTTTGAGGCTAAATACATGGTTTAAAACCCACTTTCCTCAGGACTTCACCTTCTTTGTCCCATTGCCTTCTGCAGTACCTCTCCTCTTCCCGGCCTTTGAGGTATCTGCACATCTGAGGGGTCAGAGCGAGGGCTCTGCAGCTCAGCAGCTCAGGGAAGACAAAGGCAGATTCCCTTTTGCTGGATCTCAATGCCTGAGCTGCCCTGCCTGCCTGGCAGAGCCCTGCTCCCGCTGCTGCAGGTGAAGAGTCGCTGGCACAGAAGTGACGAGCTCGCGGGTGGCCACGGCCCCTGTGAAAAGAGAAAGTTATGATTAAAAAAAACCCCACCAAAAACCAACTGTGAGGAGTGACACTGATGGGGAGATGAGAGAGAAGCTCTGTGCATTTGGTTGCTTTCCGTGTCAGGCACAGTTCCAGCCTTTTCTGTTTTCATGGATGGTTTGTAGAGGACTGGCCAAGGCCGAGTGAAACCTAAGGGAAGGAAGGATGCAGATTCCTTTAAAACTGAGAGCTCTGCTTCTTTGGGGACCCTTTTTTCTCTTAAATTGAAAGCTCAGTCCGTGTAACTCAGAAGCCAAAAGGATCATTTAAGAGAAAGATGCAGGAACTGGGATCCAGGGCCTGGGTCTCCTTCTGCAGGCTCCAAAGCTCAGCTCTACAGAGGATTTTTGGGCAGGTGGGAGGCCAGGGAACACGTCCTGCCCCAACTGACCTCCTGGTGTAGAGCACCTTGGGCAGAATTGGGCCCCCCAGCCGATGTTTGGCCAGCAGTAGCTTCCCAATTACATTTTAATGCAATTTAAAAAGACAGCCAATTGAATAATTAACCATAGGGAAGAGGTTTTCTTCTTTCCAAATCTTGTTGATGCAAATATTTTGCATCAGGCCACCCATGTTTTGGAGCAGGCAGTGATTCCCCATTCCTGGAGAAATACTGACCTCCAGTGGGATGTGCCTTTAGCACAACTACTCCTGCTCGATCCTGAGTCTTTTATTCGGGGCTCTAAAATGTAAATATGCAGAGGGGGAAAATAAATCCATGTGTTGTGTTCAAAGCACGTGTCACCTCTCTTTCACTGCGGTGAGGCTTGGTCCTTCTGAATAACATGGGAAGGGGAATGGCTTTAAACTAGAAGAAGTTTGTCCAATCTAAGTTTAGATTGGAAATTGGGAAGGAATTCTTCCCTGTGAGGGTGGGGAGGCCCTGGCACAGGGTGCCCAGAGAAGCTGTGGCTGCCCCATCCCTGGAAGTGCCCAAGGCCAGGTTGGATGGGGCTTGGAGCAACCTGGGACAGTGGAAGGTGTCCCTGCCCATGGCAGGGGTGGAATGAGATGAGCTTTAAGGTTCCTTCCCAACCCAGACTACTCTGTGATTCTATTACATGAACACAGTAATTGTCTTCCTTATTGTTTAGGTTGAAAAAGACCTTTAAGATCATCATCACTGCCAAGCCCACCACTAACCGTGTCCCCAGGTTCCACATCTACAAAAAAAAGGGGGGAATTTGCACCAGCAAAGACCCTGATTCCTGGAAAAGCAGTGTCACTTCGGGCATCACTTGGAGCTTCCATCACTCCAACCCTGTGGTCAGGGCATCACTCCCTGTGCAAGGACCTCCCTCCACAGCTGGTTTCAGGGTGTGTGGAGCATTTCCCAGCCTGGCAGGACTGGGAGAGCTGGAATTGAGCTATGCACACGTTGCACCCCTCATCTGAAGGCTCAGAGAGGGTAGGAGCCCTGAGGACAGCCTGCATTTGCTGCTCCCCAGGCAACCCCTGCACTTCTTGCTCCCTGGCTGTTGATAAATGAGGAAATTTTTTGCCTTCCAGCTGTCTGGAATTTAGGGGAATAATTACAGCAGGAATTATCAGGGAGGGGCTGGAACAGCTGGGACCTGAACTTTCACCCACCTGGAAACCCAGGCATCAAGGGACGGATCCTGCATCCCCACGGTGGAGGTGCTGGCAGTGCAAAGCATCAGCTCTGAACCTGGAGCTGAGCAGGTTTTCCAGCCAGGGAGAGGCCCAGACACTGCTGGCAGCAAGGGAGAAAGGTGAAATGAGTCAATTCCTGCTGCAGGACAATTTTGGGATGGATTTGCCAATGGAACACGGAGCTTGCCCTGAGGTGCTGCCCCTGTGCCTCTCGCTGTAGCTGCAGCCCTCCACTGCTTCACATCTGGGCTGGGGTTATATGAGGGGAACGAGAGGTTTTTGTTTTGCTCCTGGAGCATTCCAGCAGTGCCTGTTGTGGTTTAGGGTGTGGGTTTTACTCTGGGGGGCAACTGGAAAGAGGGATCCTTTGTAGAAAATTGGCTGAGCGGGAACGCCGGGGGCTGCACAGCCTGGCCCAGTGCCTGGGGCAGGAGTGGTCCCACCTGAGCCCCTCCTGGGGGATGTCCCCCACCCTGCTCCAAGCCCCCATCTGCCCTGTGAGTGCCTGTCCCAGCCCCCACAGCCAGGGGAGCCTCTTCCATCACCTTTCCCGTGCAGACGGGATCAGTTCATGGGCTCAGCTCCCCTCATCCCTCTCCAGGTCCCCCAACTCTGCCCAGCCAGGATGCTGCCAGGTACCCCTGGGGCTCCAAAAATACCTTGCTGATGCTTTGAAGCAGCTGTGCCAGTGCAGGCAGCTGCCTGCTCCCATTGCCTCTGGCACTGGGATGTGGCACTGCTCCTTCCCAGGGACTGTGCCCACCCTGGGGCATCTCCAAGGAGGGCTGGACCCCTGGTGCTGAGCAGGGATTGCTGCTGTCCTGCTGCCCCCAAACATAAGGAGAGAACAGGGTTGCTGCTCTGAGTTGGTTCTGGTGCTCCAGGTGGGGGTTTCTCAGCTCTTTGGTGTCCCCTTGGCACAGTTTGGGGTTTGGGGCCCCCCGGGTGACAGGCCTGGCTCTGTCTTGCAGTGCGCTGTGCCGAGCTGCAGATCCAGCTGACGGAGGCCGTGTCCACCCTGGCTGGCCAGAAGGAGCTCGTGGCCAAGCTGGAGCACGACCTCAGCACCATCCAAGCCCTGTCTGCCGTGCATCGCCCGGATGCAGAGGTACCCCCCCCTCCCCGCGGCCCCAGGCTTGGCTGTCAGAGCTGGAGGTGTGAGGGAGTGTTCACCTCCTCTTTTTTTCCCTTTTAAAAATTGTTTTTCCTTCCTTTTCTTTCTGCCTGATATTTCACCCAGCAGAGATTTGCACGGTGCCCGTGCAGTGGGGAGGTGCTGGCATGGGAGGGGGTGGTACCAGTGGCATCCAGGGACCATCTAGCCCTTCTCCTTCCCAGGCAGAGGCTGGGATTTGAGGTTGAACACCAGCTTTTCCACGCTGTGTCAGTCCTGATCCTGGCAGGATGCCCATCCAGCAGGGATGAGGCTGCAGCTGCCAGGGCAGTAGCAGGATCCAGGAGGGTTTGCTTTGCCCAGGCACCTTTGGGTGGGTGGGAAATGCTTAACCCCTTCTGCTTGTGCTGCCCAGGGTGCGGCCACCCCCGGCCTGGAGAAGATCCCTGAGCCCATCAAGGAGGCCACAGCGCTGTTTTATGGTGAGAGGAGGGAGTGAAACTGGTGCTGGGACACCCCAGTGCCATGGGCAGGGTGGTCAGTTGTCCAGGGATGGCAGCACGAGGAGGCTCCTGAGCCAGCACAGGCATCACCTGCTCTGTGTGTCCCTCACTGGGACAGTTTTCCATGCTGGGCATGGTTTGCCCATCCTCTGGCTCCTCCCGAGGGGTGCAGTGGGCACGTGCCAGGCCTGGCTCTGTGCTGAGCTGGTGAACCCAGGCTGAACCAAACACCCTGAGCTCTGTGCTCTGCCTCCTGCTCTTCCCACACCAAACCCCTCCAGAGCCAGCCAGTGAAACATTTCCTGTACATCAGCCCCTGCGCTGAGGTCTGCAGGAGAAAATGAATCAAAAAAAAAAAATAACAACTCTTTGCTCCTCTGGGAAAAAAACAACAACAACAAAACACTTCCTTTCCTTTTTTCCTTTCTTTGCTTGGTTTTTTGGGGTTTTTTTTTGGTTTGTTTTGAAAGGTTTTGAAAACACAAGATAAACAATATCACAGCAACAGTCCCACCAAGCCAAACAACCTGCAGCCACCCCTCCTGCACTATGAATAACTGCTCTGTGCAGCTGCCTGACTCATGGCCTTGGGGACACATTTCTCCTTGGCCATGGACGCCACTGCCAGGAAGAAAGAGCAGGGAGGGATGGCCATAGCCCCCCAGACACGCTCAGAGCCCCGTCATGGGGGGGCAACCCATGTGGAACACCCAAAAAATGGGGCCCTGGGCATAGCAAGCTGGTGGTGGATGAGGAGTCAGGGTAGGGGAGAGAAGGGTGTGGATGGAGGGGCTGGTTGTGGCTCTGGGGCTTTATTTTAATGCTGCAGCTGCTGCAGAAGCCAGAGGAGAGATGGGGAGGGTTGGGGTCAGGGAAAGGCAGATGTGGGTTGCACCAAATAATGCAATTGGTTTTCCTCTCCACTTCCAGGATGAGTCCTCAAAAATGAAAAAAAAACCCCATAAGTACCAGTCCATGTTGTAATAACTGTGCACAGGGGTTTATCTGGGTGCCCCCGAGGTCCCACAGCAGGAGGATCATGAGCAAGCCCCTGGGGTGGATGGTGGGCATCTACCAGCTCATCTCTCACACCAAACCTCGTCCACAGGTCACCCTCCATCCCCTGGCACCTCATTCCCCGAGGGGCAGGTGGACTCGCTCCTCTCCATCATCTCCAGCCAGCGGGAACGCTTCCGGGCCAAGAACCAGGAGCTGGAGGGGGTGAGTGTGCTGGGGAGGGGGCTGGGGGGCTGCAGGGCCTCAGCCTGGGCTGGCTGCTCTGCTGACCTGCAGGGAATTTTGTACCAACCACTGCAAGCAAGAGGAAAATACATCCTGCTGTGAGCAGGACCAAAGCCTGCCCCAGCCTGTGTTGTTCCAGCTCAAGGACAGGTCCAAATCCCTGTGTCCCTGTGCTTGGCCTCCTGGCACAGTCTTTGGGGTAGCCATGGAAAAAACATGTAGAGGATGCATTTTGGGGTGACAAACCAAAGGAGAGCTCAAAACAACCCTTTCAAAGCTTTCAGGTTGTGTCTGCACCTCCTGTGGGAGCCACATCCCATCCCAAAGCCCCCCTCAGCCACCTTGGCTGCCCCAGCCCTTCTTTGGCCACTGAGGGATGGGGTTCTTAATGGCTCAGGACTGGTAGCCCCGTTCTGCCACACCTGGGACAGTTTTAATTAGGGAGCAATTTGAATTCAGAGCCGGGGGGGGTTTAATTCCTGAGAAGGGACTGAACCCTGGCTGGATGCACTGAATCCCCCTGGCTGGATCCCATTCTCCCCCCGTGCAGGAGAACCGGATGCTGCAGCACACGGTGCACGCCCTGCAGAGCGAGCTGGACAACCTGAGAGCTGACAACATCAAGCTCTACGAGAAGATCAAGTTCCTGCAGAGCTACCCTGGCCGGGTGAGTGTCCATCTGTCCATCTGTCTGTCCATCCTCGGGCTGGGCTCACACGGACAGACAGCCCACACAGAAACTGCACATTTCCAGTATGCAGCTTGCATGAAAGTTGGAGCTAATTGGGGTGGGAAAAGGTGCAGTGCTCTGTCCAGAGGAGCAGGGACCCCACCTCCCTGCCAGGAAGGCAGTTTAGAACTGTGCTGAGGGGTCTTTGAAGCCAGAAGCCCAAATTTCCTCCCCACTAGAGCTGCTACACCCCCCTTTGATGCTCACTGCTGGCAATGTGGTGCTCTAGCAGGTAAATGTGGATCCTTCTGCCTGAGCAGGCAGCCAGGGGTTAAACTGGGACCTCCTGCAATAAATCCCTGCCGTAGAGCCTGGAAAATAATTCGTCCTGTCCCACCTGTGCTCATTCCTGAACTTCTTGTAGCCAGCAGAGAGAGCTGCTCCCTGAGCAGCCCGAAGACAGACAAAAGAGAAGAAACCAGCCCAAAATCATCCCAGCAATGCCAGGAGGAGGCTGGGAAGGGGGACCAGACTTGGCTGCAACCTGCTCTGCTCACGCTGTGTCGCTGAGGAGGTTCATCCCTGGGGGTTTGCAGGAGGGGCAGGCTGCTGCCCCGGAGCTTTCCACTGCAGCCACTTCTCCGGTCAGAGCCAGGCTGTCCTGACCTAAAAATGCCAAAGTGCCACTCACAGAGAGGACACCCATTCCCTGCCATCCTTCCCTCTCGCTGCTGCCTTCCCGTGCTGCCTGGACCGAGTCTGTTTTGTTGATGGATATTTTAATAGCATTTGGGGGTGGGAAACTCCTACAACTGTGAGGGACCTTATTTGGTTCTTTTATTTATGCCTCCGTGATGACGCCAGGTCGTCCCCTCTGACATCTTTTCCCGTTTCTCCTGCGGAATATCATATCCATGTTTATCCTCCGCCACAAGGCAACCCCTGAATGCCATTGCCATGAGCTAAAGAGCAAAACCCTCTGTGGCAGCAGCGCTGGGGATTGCATAATTCACCCTCTAATGGGGCATGTGACACGTTAAAAATACTCATCAAAGATCGCTCCACCGGGCCGGGCTGCGGCCAGTTCAGCGCCCCTAAATGGTCTCATCGCGGTGACCCGAGGCTCGGGTTGCAGGGTGTGAGGGCACGGTTACTAAAGGTTTACACGGAGGTGTAACAACCAGCCACGGGGCTGGGCAAGGGCAACCTTCTGCACGTAGGAACAGGTCCAGAAAGCCCTCGGGGTGTGTCAGCACTGCCGAGCTGGCTGGGCAGAGCGGGAGGTGGCACCGGGCTGGGACAGGGCTGGATTCGCACCGGAGCGAGCAGCCAGAGCTTGCAGCAGGCTGGTGGCTGCATGTGCTGTTTCCAGGCTGGGTTTGGGCAGGAATGGTGTGGAATCTGCAGTTCCTGCAGAGGTGCAGGAAGGAGGAGCAGGGATGTGCCGGCTGCACGAGCATCCTCGGGGCTCGCTGCGGCCGAGGCTGCGTAAGGGGGACCTCTGTCCCAGGAGAAGGATAAAATCCAGCCTGTCTGAACCCACCCAAATCTTTCCCTTCTTTCAAGGGGTTTTCTTCGTTTTCCTTGCCCTTTTCCCAGCTTATAACAGCTCTGTGTTTGGACAATGATTTGTTCCTCCTAAACCGCTGTGTCCGTCCTACCTGGCCCAGCAGCAAAAGAATTCAGGGTGGGGTTTGCAGTAGCCCAGCTGAGCTCTGTGAGGATGACACAGGTGACAATTATTTCATGGAAAGGGCCAAAAATAGGGAGACACAGGAGAAACAGGGAGTCCTTACAGCAGAATCCCCTGGTGTAACAACCCAAGGTCCTTTCCAACCCAAACCATTCTATGAACAAATGATTTTGTTCAACAGTTCCCGTTGTGCTTCTCCTTTCTGAAGGGGACAGATGCTGTCGGCCCCGTGGGTCGGCTCTGGGCTGTGCTGCTCCATCCTTTGGGGGTCATTTCTTCCAAATGGGGGACCTGGGGGCTCTGTCCTTGTGCTGGGTGTCCCTGCTGGCTCTCACGCTGCCTTTGCTCCCACAGGGCAGCAGCAGGGATGACACAGAGCAGCGCTACTCCTCCCAGTATGAGGAACGCCTGGACCCCTTCTCCTCCTTCAGCAGGAAGGTATGAAAGGCCCCCCAGCACCCTCCTCTCCATCAGCCCCTCTGTCTGCTGTGGGATCATGCCCAGATGAAATCCAGGGAGCTCTGATAGAATGAAACGCACTCTAACGCCCTTTGCTTTCAAAAATAAAAAATAAATAAAAGTCACTGTGCCCAGATGATGGCTGGGGGTAGGGGGAAAATAGGAGCATCCTGGGGCACACAGCTCCTTCCATGTTTTGCAACCCCCAAATTAGCCCTTTGAGCCTTAAAATCTGCTGTGGTTTCCTTTCAGGAGCGCCAGAGGAAGTACCTGAGCCTCAGTCCCTGGGATAAAGCCACGCTGAGCATGGTGAGTGGCTGCTCTGCCAGCCCTGGTGGGAGCTGAGAGGTTTTTAACCCAGTGCCTGCAAAGAAATGGGGCTCTTGGGCAGTGGGAAGGCCCCATCCCTGCTGCCCCAGGCAGGGGTGCAGACCACACTGGGGCCATGCTGGGGTTCAGGTTAGGAGCAATTCCTTTCCTCCTGTGCTGTCCAGGGCAGCGGTGGAGCCACCATCCCCAGAGGTATTTAACAGACATGGAGATGTGGCACTTGGGGATGTGGTTAGTGGTGGCCTTGGCAGTGCTGGGGGAATGGTTGGACTCAAGGATTTTTGAGGTCTTTTCTGATTCTATTCTGATTTTCTGATTCTATTCTGATTCCAAGCACCTCTCCTCTGGTTTGTAGCGTGCTGGGGGGCTCAGGGCTGCACCCCCATCCAGGGCCAAAGCCTTCTGCATCGGAGACCCCCCCCCAGAGAGCCCCAGCACCCCACACATCTGGGGAGAAGGAGTGTGAAGGGCTGCAGAGGGTCCGACGCTCCAGGGAAGATCTCTGCCCCACACAGCACAGCATCCTCAGGCACACAGTGACTTCTCATTGCATTCTCCATAAAAACCCCTTCCCAAGCCCTGATCCTTCCTGCTCTGGCTCTTTTTTCCAAAAAAGTATCAGGGAAAATGCTGGGGAAGCTGTGGTGTCTGCAGCAGCTGAGGGTCCTTGCCTGAGCCAGGGAGGGCAGGAGGCGACTGCTGCCACTGCAAGCCTGGGCTGCCATCTCTTAGGGCTGAACTTTCTGAGCTAAAAACGTGGTTATTGAGGAAATCTGACTTATATTGGAATTTGTGGCATTAGCAGCAGGCTCAGGATGGGGTTTTGGCTGAGTTAACCCCCAGCTCTCCAGCACAAGGGAGGTGAACGTGGGACTGTGGGGCTGCAGCAGCCCCAGAACACAGAGATATCCTGCAATAAAGGCAGAGTTGTCATTTACATAAAAACCAAGCAAATGCCAACATGAATATGGATTGTGTGGCGTGCCAGCACCACGGAGAATTAATGAAAGGCATTCACAAAAAAAAAACTGACTTAGGGGAGTTATTCCTTGGGAATATTTAAGAACATAATCTTGTTTGTTACAGCAGCCTCCGCCGTGGCCGTGAATAGCAAAGACGATTTCAGCCCGGAATGGGTTTGGTGGGAGATCTGTGGGTTTTAATGCCAGCTTTGGAAAGCCTGCATGGTGTTTGGGGAATGTGCTTATGTCCATAATGAGTCCCTGGGTTACAGCAGGAATAAAGAAGGCTATGAAAGAAGGCAGGACCTGTCCTTTGCAAGCCACTCCTCTGCTGCTCCTGATTTTCATGCTTTTGAAGGGAGGCACACGAAGGATTTCCCACTGGGATCTTGGTGTGATGTGCCAAAAGGGCTCAGGTGTCATCAGGGCCTGGCTGTGGTTCAGTGGCCTCTCCAAAATGAGGGGTGGAGGGCGATTCAACCTCACCCCACAGATTTCCAGCCACCAGTGGGGCTGGGCAGCCCTGTGGGGTGGCACAGGACGGGCAAGGGTGGAGAGCAAACCTTTTGGGACAGACCTTGCAGAGCCAGAGCAAGGGGACACCAGGGCCCGGCTCTGGGAACACCAGCACAGCCTTGGCTCCAGTGCCCTGCCCAGGAGGCGATGAGGGGATGCTGCAAATCACAAGTTGTTCGAGCTCATGAATTAAAAATGTGCAAGACTTAATTACTGCCGGGGTTTCTCTGCGGAGCAGGCACTGAGGCAGGGCTGGCACAGCAGGAGCAGGGAGAGCCGCTGGAGAGAGCTGGGCGAAAGCAACTCAGATAAACCCCCAGAAGAGTTTTCAGTGGGGGCAAGCCCACAGCAGGCAGCCCTGAGTCCACCTCAGTTTGGGCAAATTTGGGCTGAGAGCGTTGGCACTTGTGCAGCCGCTTTGAAGGAGCGTCACTGCTCGGAGGTGGGCGCGGGTGGGTGGCAAACACCACCTCACTGCATGTTTGTGTAGGGTCTGGTAGGAACAGGCTCCCAGTCCTGGCCAGGCTCTCTCCAAAGCTGTTTGAGGAGAGCTGGTTTCCGCTGGCCCCCATCAAAGTGGGATTTTCCACTCTGCTCTTCTGCAGGGGCGACTCATCCTGTCCAACAAGACCGCTCGGACCGTGGCCTTCTTCTACACCCTGTTCCTGCACTGCCTCGTCTTCCTGGTGAGTGTGTGGGCCACAGGGGGTGGGCACTGAGACAAAACATCTGCTATCATCCCCTCCAGGGGGAATTTGGGCTGGTTTAAGATGTGCCAAGCAGAGCATTGCAGCCGCTGTGTCAGTGGCTCTGGAGGCACGGCAGGGCCGGGAGTGTGGGACACGGACATGCCAGGGAATATCCCCCTCGGCTCCACAGGGTGGAAATCCCACCCTGGGTGGGCACAGGCTTGCCCAAGGGCAGGAGCTGGAAGCTGTCTGTGTGTTCATTTTGTTCCTGGGAGCAGCCATGGGACCGTGGTGCCGCTGTGCCGGGAGCTCACACGGAGTTTGTGTATTCCCAAGCAAGCCCTCTCCTAGTGGGGAGCAAAATTTTGGTTAATTATTATGAATCCAATACCAAAAGCGATTTTAGGAATAAAATACATCCCCCTGAGCCCACACTGCCTGGTTCTAGACCATGTGCAATTGCACTTTCCTATTCCTGGGTGCCTCCTTAACCTTCTGCTCAGTGGAGCTCATTTGCTCCCTGTCCAGGGATGAGCTCTGGCTCTCCCCATGCTTCTTACCTGCCCTGTGGCTCTCTTTTTCTCCAGTTTTCAAGCTTTCCCAACTCTACATTAGAGCTGAAAGTAGAAAAGCAAAGATTTGGTAGGAATGGAGGCTTGAGCCAGCTGGAATCTCCTGGGAGTTTGTCATGGTGCAAACTCCTCCTATATCCTTGCACAGTGTCTGGGAGTTTATTTGTCATTTCAGGGAGGAAAAAACAAGCCAAACAAGTCATCAATAATTAAACGAGGAAACGAGATGAAAGCCAAATCAGAACAATATTTCTGTCCTGCTCGCAAAGTTATTTTGGTGAGGAAAGGAGCAAAGGAAATAAAAAGTTAAACATCATTAAACTTTAAAGCTCTAACCCAAAAAAAAAAAAAAAAAAAAAAAAAAAAAAAAAAAAAAAAAGGAAAATTCATAAATATTACATGGCTGGAATGATCTCACATCATCTAGACACAAAAGGGCCTGAAATCCAGCACCCAGCACTGCCTGGGCTGGGCACAAACTGTGTGTGCCACAGGGGACTGGAGGAAGCCCCTGCTCCTCCACACCCACAGTGGGAGTGACATCTCTGCCACTGATCCCAGGAGAGTTCAATTAACCCTAATTTGGAGGCCTGCTGGTGGGTGTTTGTGTGGTATGGGTGATCCCCTGGTGATAGCAGCTTACAAGTCCCCAAGGCTTGAACCAATCAGTGGGGGATGGGAGGGCTTGTCCCTCTTCCCAAACCCCAGCACTGCCTCCTGCCTCCTCAGACCTCGGCTCTGGAATGAAAACACGGAGCCATGAAGGTAAAAAGGAGTCAAGCCAAGCAGTGACCTTCCTTAAGCCTGTTCCAAAAATACATCTCTGTCCGTGTGCAGCCCTGAGCCTTGCCCTGAGCTACCACAGCCACAGCAGCGCTGTCCCAGTAAAAATAACCCACTGGGAAAGGTCATCCTGACCATCCTGAGGGCAACCCCTGCAACACACCGGGGGTTCCCCATGCTGGTGATCATAGAATCATAGCATGGGTGGGAAGGGACCTTAAAGCCCATCCAGTGCCATCCCCTGCCATGGGCAGGGACACCTTCCACTATCCCACGTTGTTCCAAGCCCCATCCAACCTGGCCTGGAACACTTCCAGGGGCAGGGCAGCCACAGCTTCTCTGGGCACCCTGTGCCAGGGCCTGCCCACCCTCGCAGGGAAGGATTTCTCCCTGATACCAAATCTAAACTCTGTATCTGTTTGAAGCCATTCCCCTTTGTCCTGTCACTCCATGCCTTTGTCACAAGTCCCTCTCCAGGATGGGATGGCAGGGCCAGGCTGGCACAGCAGTGGCACAGACTGCAGTGAGGAGGGGCTGGGATGGAGGTGGAAGCAGAGCTGATCCCATTCCTTCCTTCCCTTGCAGGTGCTCTACAAAACCGCCTGGAGCGAGAGCATGGGACGGGACTGCGCTGCCTTCTGTGCTAAGAAGTGAGTGAAGACAGGCTGGGCCAGCCTGGCCCCGGGGTTTGTTTGGTGGGCAGGGCTTGGTGGTCTGCAGCAGGTATTTTGGGCACCTCAGTGCTGGAATCAAGGCCAGTTAATGGGGCTTTAAACCCAGTGAGGATGGGGGCGAGAAAAAGTCACGGTACGGGGCAACCGCTTGTGTTCGGTTGGGTGTTTTCCAAACCCTTTCCTGCGGGCAGTCCTTGCCCAGGAGGAATCCTGATAAAGGCAAATGTGATCCTGGAGACCTGGGTCAGACCCGTGCCATGACTCCAGTTCCCTGCTGCCCGCGGCTGGAGCAGAGCAGGGTGCTTATCCTCCTGGAATGACCCCTTGGAATCGGAGCGGCTCCTGCTCGGCTGCCAGAGCCCCTTGGAGCTTGCTGCAGGCTAACGTGGCTCTGCCCTCTCCCCAGGTACGCTGACCACCTCCACGAGTTCCACAAGAACGGGGACGTGGGTGACATGTGGCAGTGACAGCTGGACACGGCCCTGCCGGCTCTGGCTCCCTCCCACCCCGCAGCAGGAGCTGTCCCTCCGCTCCTGCCAGCAGCTTTACTGGAGCTTTGCTTTCTGCTTTGTAGGATGATGATCCCCCCCCGTTCCCACCCTTGAAATTAAAAGCCTCAGCTAAGGGAGAATCATTTTCCAGCCCTGGAAGGGCTGCAGCAGTTCCTGTGCTCTCCTGATGTCCCAGAAAGCTCAGTCTTTACCAAAACACGTGGAAAATGCAGGATCAGAGGTACCCCTCCTCCCAGATCCACATGTCTCTCCCATCCTGTTTGAAGTCCAGTGCAACACTGGGTGGGCTAAATCTAGCCAGAACTGGGGAGGAAAAGCAGCCTCCTGAACTTGCATTTTCAGGTGTTGTGCTATTTGAGAATTCCTATTTTGCTCCAGCTCTGGGGATCTCCTGCCCGTGCTGCTGGGCACCGGCAGATGCCCTTCTTGAACTGGAGCCCTCAGTTTGGGCATAGTTAGGGATAGTTAGGACTTAAAGGGCATGAAGGGAGGTGCTGCTGGTCAGGCCTGACCTCACAGGGATGCTCCAGACTCTCCTTGCTGAGATATTTCTGACTCTTAGGAAACCACAAGTCAAATCAAGCAATTGCTGGTGATTGGGTTTGCTGGGTGATGAACACTGGGCTGCTAATTTGGGCTGATTTGGGGAGACAGAGGCGATAGGAGATGCTCCAATTAAAAAGAGCAGGTCCCAGCACCCCCCCTTCCTGCTGTGACCACATGGTGAGGGAAGGTATTAGCTTGTTAAGGTGGTCCTCAATTAAAATTCCCCTCTGTAGACAGGAGAATAGCATTGCTCCCAATTAATATTTCATTGCAGACTCACATCTATTCCCATTCCCGTTGCTGGGAAGCCGGGGCCTCTAACGGAGCATGCAGGGAAAGGCCTCACATCTGCCATGGGCAGCCAGGGTTTATTTATAGGAGCTGTGGCCAGTGGCAAAATGTAAAATACTCATAAATTGAAGGGAGGGATAAACCCCAAGGGACCAACGCACACCTGTCCCCTTGGAAAACTGAGCCCAAACAGAAGGGAAGCGTGCCAGGATGCAGCGAGGGGGTGATGCTGCCGTGGCTGGGGCCCTCTTCATAAAATAATCAACTTCAGGTCTGGGGGAGATGAGCTTTGGCTGCCTGAAGTCAGTAGCTGGGAAACACGATCCAAGGAAGGGTGGGCTGCTTGTTGAGGCTTTGTTGGGAAGGTTAAATTTGCTTTTTTTAGCAGCTGTATGTGGTGTCTTGGAATTGCAAAACTTCTGCAGCTATTCACACTTGTACTCCTCATAAATGACTTAAAATAGATGTTGAGTTCTGTTGGACAAGTGATAAAATAAACTTAGCCATGCATTGACTGGGTGGCTTTTGTGCTCTGCTTCCTTTTTTATTTTTTTGGACTTTTGATATTAAACAACTGAGAAATGTCCTGCTCGAGTCCAAGGGCAGAGTGTGCAGCTAATTTTAGAAACCCATTACAGCAGCTAAAGGCAGCGATGTCTCGCAGCACCAGGGAGGGCAGGACCTCTGTCCCCATGTGCTGCAGCCAGCGTCCCAGCTGCCATCAACACCAGCATCCCACGGGCCTGGGAAAGGCTCTGGGGAAGGAGGGACCATGGGAATAGAGCCCAGGCAGCTCCAAATCCTGAGATATTCTGGATATCCCCACGTGGCTGTTGGCAGAGGCGCTCCAGCTGAACGGTGTAAATTTGCCTGGCTAATTTTGGTGAGCTGCTCGTGATCCCCCTCTTCCTCAACCTCCTTTTTCCTTGCTTTTCCAGCCCTGGGGGATGCCAGAAGCCCCAGGCTGGCAGAGCTGGGCTGCTTTGGGTTTTAGGCACAGCTTCCTTCAGCCAAGCCCAGCAGTGCAAGGGGGTCTGGGGAGGGCCAGGAGCTGTTTCCCCCCACCACGAGGAGCCTCTGTGCCAGAGGTTTTCCAGCCCCCCAGGATACCTGGGACTTGCCAGTCCTCTGGAGCTGCTGAATTTTGTCCCTCAGGCAGAGCTGTCACCTCCTTCCATCCAAAATAAAAATGACAAGCTCACTGATTTATCCCAAACTCCCTCCCGGGGAGGGCAGGCATTAGATGTGGGCTGTTGTTTCCTCTTCAGATCTCACAGTTCTGCAGGTTCCAGCAGCTCCCACTGCCATGGCGTGGCCCTGCCTGTCCAGCTCACCTCAGCTGCCTCATCCCAGCCCTGGTGACCTTGCAGCAGCCCAGGGATGTCCGGGTGCCCCGGGCAGCCGCTCCCAAGAGTCCGGCTTTGGCTGCCAAGCCCTGTGTCCGGAGGCTCGGCCAAGTTTTCAGAGCTGCTTCCCAGAGCTGTGCTGGAGGTGCTGGGCTCCAGGGGATCCCGGCAGAGCAGAGTGTGCCAGGACAGTGAGATGTTCCTGCTTAGCATGAAACAAAATCCTGCAGTTTTGGTACCTGGGGAGATGCCCTGCATGTGAGAGGTGTCCTGGAGTGGCCAGGCACAGGGAGATGGCTCCTCCAGCCCCCAACACCCCCTGGCACCCCCAGCCAAGCTCGGAAGTGCTGGCAGTGCTGTGTCCAGACCCTGTTCCTCCAGAAAGCCGTGGGTCAGTTATAGCAAGCAGGAGCCCCAGCTTTGGGCAAGGCTCCAAACCAGCTCACCCTGTGCAGGGTTTGCCTGGAGGGGAGCAGGAGCAGCACTGTCCTTTTTGCCCTGGCACGTGTGGGATTTAGGGCACAGCCAATTCCTCATTCAGCCTGATCCAGCACTGGGGTGCCACTGGCTGTGCTGGGTTTTGGGGACACACTGAATTCTCCTTACAGGCACCTACAGACCCACAGCCCTGAGCCCCAACACCCCCCTAAACCCCATTTTCAGCCAGGCTCAGAGGGCAGCCCCAAAGCAGCCCACAGTCTCTCCCTCTCTTGGAGGCAGGGGGAGAAAATGGGAATGGATTTTTTTACTAATTTGATTTGAAAACCCCTTTTATCCCTGAGTGATTCAAAAGAAAAGGATTTCAGCGACCCCTTGCTCTCCCTTGCTGTTTTAAATTTAATTATGGGAAACAATTTTAATTAGTATCGACAGATATTCAGGAAAATAATTATGGGCAAACCTGTGCTTCTTATATCTGTTTAACCTGCGAATCTCCCAGCCCATCTCAGAGACCCAGGCTGAATTTCGGGGGTTTATCTGCTAATAAAAGGCTCCTGGGGAAGCTGGGCTGGCTAACGAGATAACAGGCTGCTCACATCTGGGTCACAACTTCAGTTTTTGCCGTGGGCAAAGGAGACAAGAGAGAAATCACTGTCAGGATGCGGCCAATCTGTTGTGATCTGGGGCTGCGGGCAGGGGTGAGGGGGCTGATCCCACTCCAGCCCCGTGCAGGGGATGCTGAACGCCCTGGCAGCTCCGGGAGGAGCACTGAGCGCAGGGCGAGCTGCAGCAGCAATTACCGCGGTGCCATAAAAAACCAATAATACGATTTCCTAAAGGTTTCCGTCCGGGCGCCTCGTCCCTGCGCTCGGTCCCTGCTGGCAGCGGGGCTCCGGAGCCGCTGTCACACAGGCAGGCACCGTGTTTGCAGATGGAAAAGGGAGATCGATGGCTCCCAGCGTGGCTGGAGGCGGCGGAGCCAGCGCGCAGGATGCCAGCGAGACTCCGGCCGGCAGGAAAGGAGCTCCCAAGCACAAACAGGGGCAGAGGCAGCGCCGGCAGGAGCGCGCAGGTTATTTCAAGTTCAGAGAATGCGGTGGATAAACAGAGCGTGGGGCAGGGTCAGCGCACGGACACAGCGCACGCAGGAAAAGGGGGGTGAGGTGTAAGCGGTTTGGGTATCTCCATAAGAGCATGGACACAGCTCCTATGGGGAAACAGAGGGAAAACAGAAGGGATTTGGGTATCTGGAGGCAGCAGCCTGGCTAGGCTGGCCACAGGTACTTATTTTTGGAAATGTGGCTCTAATTATTCCCTATAAGCAGGCAGGGCAATGGTGGTGCTGCATCCCCACCACTGGATGCCTTTAAATCACAGCTGAACGTCTGTCTTGAGGACGTGCTCCAGTTCAGGCAGGAATTCCAGCCAGGCAGCAGGAATTACCATCCAAGGGTGAACATCACTGCAATCCATGAACCACCGTCCCTCTCATTTCTCCCCTAGCACACGGAGCAGACAGAACTGCTGGGTTTGGATGGGCTGTGTTAGCAGGGACAGCGGGGTTTGGATGCTGGGAAGTCCCTTGGCCGGGCTGCCTTAGCCATGGTGCTTTCCTGATGCTGGGAGAGGGGACAGCAGGCAGCAGAGGGATTCAGGGGCATGTGGGAACCACAGCGGGATCGTCCCAGCGATGGATCGGCACCATCCCCTGCTGCAGCAGAGCTGGGCACCTCTGCCACGAGCTCTGGTAACACGTGAGCCCCCTGACCCTGTCAATAGGGACCTCTAAGTGGGATTCCGGGCAAAATCCCACTCTCCAGCAGGCGAAGGAGGCTGCTCCGTGCTGGAAGGTGCCGGCTGGCAATGAGTTTTACTGCTTCCTGTTGTGTGAGACATCTGACGGCAGGCCGGGGCCGAAAGCTGGCGCAGCATATGGAGTGTCCCACTCCCTCCCTCCCTCCCTCCCTCCCCCCGCTCCTTATTTACAGAGTCTCCCTGGGGATGGGCCGCGCAGGCTTTTCCAGCTCCGAGGGGAAGCCAAGGATATTCACCTCGCTCCCCCCGCCCCAAAAGCCTGCTCCCATGAAGGCAGGGAAACCCAAATAAGGCACGCGAGGTGGGAATGCCACGCTGGCGCTGGGAATGCTGAAGCGACCCTCTCCAGGGAATCCCTGTGGGGACAGCAGCCGGTGCCAGGGAGTCACCCCAACCCCAGCCCTTCATTTCGCACCAGGGAGACGCTGGGGGTGGCAGGAGGGTGTTTAGGCACCCCACTGCCGCCCAGGCAGCACCACAGGCCTGGAACACCCTCCCGTGACGGCTCCCTGCCCAGAATAACCATCCCCACCGGCAGCGGGGGCGGCCGGCACGTGGCAGCCAAAAAAAGCCTGGGAGGGAGCGGGGGCGGAGGGGACCCCGCGGGGGTTTGGCCACGATCCCCGGCTCCCCGGGGCGGGCAGGGCCAGGCTGGCAGCACCGGGGCTTCTACAGGAGCTGAGCATCCCGCTGGGACCCCCCCCCGGGAGGACGAGGAAGGCGATGCCAGGTGGGATTTATGAGGTGTGGAGCTGTCCCAGGGTCCTGTTGCACCCCAGCAGCAATCCAGCTCTGGGATACAGCCTCAGCACATCCCGCCCCAAATCCTTGCCCTGAACACCCGGGAGCTGGGGCCTTTCAGGTGCCTGTCGCTATGGAAACCGCTTCTCACCGCGCTGGTCCAGGCTGAGCCTGCCGGAGCTGTGCCTGCCCGAGGGGGGATGCTCAGGTGAGGCTCGGGAAGGCGATTCCTGCAGGTTCCAGCTGCAGCAGGATCAGGGAAGGCCTCCCCGAGAGTCTCCTGGGGAAAGAAGAGGTTCTGTAGGGAATAGTGATGGGTTTTTTTAATAGCTTGTTGGTGGTTTTAGAGGCTTGGTGAAGATGTTTAGCACAGAGGAGGGCTCTGGGCTGGACCCACACAAATGATCCCACTGATGTTCCCTAAAGCCTTCACTGCTGGGGGACAGGGAATCTGCAGTGCCACCCCCTCTTGCCCCCCTGCCCAGCCAGGAAAGGGCTCTGTCTTAAAAAACCTGGCTTTGTTCTGCACACGATCCCCTCTGCACCCTGATCCCATCGAGCACCCCACCAATCCAGGGACTGGGTTTGGGATTGGGGTGGGAGCAGGCAAGGTATTGCCATTCTCCTGAAGAGAAAAAGCCCCTCAGGGCCCCCACTTTTGGGGGAACTCTAACACCACCCCCAGGAGCAGATGCTGCAGATTCTGAGTGCCTGGGGGTAGGATGGGACCTGTCCTGTCACCTCTGGGGTGACACAATCTGCCCTCACTGACCAACTTCCAGTGCCCTGGCACAGAAATGGGATTTTCCAGGGCTTTTTCCCAGTTCCCCCCCACATACCAACCCCTACAGGTCCACAGGGTTATGAAATTTCCCTGGCTGCTGATTTGGGCCACTTGGCTTCATTTTGGGAACTTCTTCAGGGGCACTTTTCCCACCAGCCCTGCTCCTCACACAGACCTTGCCTGGCTCCCCACAAGCTGCTGAAAAGATGGAAGAAGCTTTCAAAGCCAAGGGAAGGTTGGGATTTTGGAGCTGGTAACATTTTTAAGAGCTGCTCTGAGTCCAGGCAATGATGGTTTTGCCTTTAATATTTAATGCTTTTTTTTATTATTGAACACACGTGCAAGGGAGCATTCAGAGCTGCTGCAGGAGAGCTGGGCACTGCAGGAAAACCACGGCCAGCCTGACCCAGCAGCGTGGGGCTGCTTCAAAGCCAAGGTTGCCAGAAGGGCATTTTCCAGCCTGTAGGAAAGGGAAAACCTAGGAAAACTGCAATGAAAAAGCCACTTGGACCAGCACAGCAGGAAATGCTGGGGAGAGGATCCTGCACAGCAAAGATCAGCCCTTTCCCAGCAGGAGAAGCACAGTTTTCCCCGAGGTTTCCAGGTGCAAAGAGCTGCTGTTGCTGGAGTGTTTGCAAGTGAGAAAGGTGAAAGTCCTTTTTCTGTGTCCGAAATCTCCAGGGGTTTGGCTCCTGCTGGCTGCAGGCTGCGCAGGGACCTCTGGGACAATGAGATCCTGGAGCAGTAGCACCAAGGGAGCCCACAGCTGTGTGATACCCAGGAAGAGCAAGGGGGAAAGATCCAACCTGTGACAGACCCAGGGATGTGGTCCTGTGGTTCTCAGCTCCATCATCCTGGCCGTGGGTCAGGACAGGCAAGCGGGAGTCCCACGCCTGTCCCCAGGCAGAGGCCACCCAACAGATGCAGCTGTAGGATGTGACTGAAGGATGATGCTCCTGGAACCACCCTGCCCAGGGCAGCACAGCCACGGAGGGGGTGTGGGGAGGTTTTTGAAACCTTTTCCTCCTCCGTAGTCTCTGCGAAGGCAAAACAAAGCCTCTGACACCATTTCTCAGGCACAGCCCCAGCAGAGCACAAAGAAAAGGGATATTTCAGAGACAACCCGCAAGCAGCTGATAACCCCTGACCTCTGCCTGCAGAAACAGGAGGTGGCTTGGAAGAGAAGGTGCAGAAGGTGCCAGTCCCCCTGGGAGAAACACAGACCTGGTCACCCCAGCAGGGCCAACACAGCCATAGGGAACAGAGCCCTGAAGTGAGAGGAGGTAGGAACGAACACGCTGTGGTTTTGGGTTTTTTTGCTAAAGTTTCAGTTCTGCAGCCCCAGTTCATGTTCCCCCAGCACAAGGACTGGCGTCTGAGGGGCCGCCCCGACACGGGGCTCTGCCCCTGCTCACAGCACTGCACGCTCGGCGAGCTCCCCACCTGAGCTCTGCCAGCAGGTGCCGAGAGGGGGCTGGAGCACAGGGACAGCATCGCTTTTCATTTGCATCAGCAGGAGGAAGAAGAGCAGCAGCAGCAGCAGCGCCAGACTCCGGTGGCTTCCGAGGGAGGGAAGGAGGTGTCCTCAGAGGTGTTGTTTGGACAATCCTCTCTCAGGTACAGGGATGGGACTCTTGGGGATGGTCCTGTGCAAGGTCAGGAGCTGGACTCGTTGATCCTTGTGAGTCCCTCCCAACTCAGCTTTTTCTGTGATTTTGTAGCAGGAAATAGTAATATAGAAGTTAATACTTAGAACTTAAATAATATAGAATTACAGGACACGAGGTCAGCCAAGAAAGTAGGGATGCAGCCACCTCCCTTCAAACATAATCCCAGGAGACCCGGAGAGAGCACAAAAGGATCCTGCTGGGGCAGGCCCGTGGCATTCCAAAGGGCCCAGTGAGCTCCATCCCAGCAGGATGCAGCAGGAGAGACTTGTTCTTCTTGGAGGCATCAAGATCAGGCAGAACAAACCACTGTAAGATGGGAAATGTTGGATTGTCTGCTGATACAGAGCTGAACACCCCCTTTTTGCTCCTAATTCTTCTCCCAGCGCCATCAGGGATGCAGAAGGATCAAGCCCTAAACCGTTTTTCCACCTGACAGTGAGATTGCACTCTCTCCCCACTCATCAACCCCAAGTATTTCTCCATCCCATCTGAGTCAGAGGCCACTGAGCACAACCCTGAACAGATGTTTGAGGCACAGAAGAGCCGTGATGTGGTGAGGGACAGACTGTGTGCACACAAAAAGGATGTGGGGTGAACTCCTGATGCTGAGAGCTGGCTGATCACTCTCCAGCACGGCTCCTGCGCTCAGCTGGTGCTCTCCATCTCCATCCAAACTCCACTGGTTATCCCACAGAAAGATAAGGATGGGTTTTGGTCCTGTTTTTGCATCTCTTTCTGTTTGTACATCCTCTCCCAGGGAATTTCGCTGGTCTGGCTTTGTTCTGCTCCGTGGTTGGGTTTGTCCATCTCTGAGGTCATCCTGGGAGAGCACCGGTCAACCAGGGCTGCACAGACACTCTGGGGAAGAAAAAGGTCACAGAGGAAATATTATCTACAGGGTTTTGTGTTGAAAGGAAAGGGCTTTGCTCCCTCTGGAAGGTAAATCCTGAGTTGCAGGGTGAGGAGGAAAAGGGAATTTGCACATCAAGGTCTTCCCATCAGTGGAGGCTCCTCCAGCCCCGTGGCCAGGCTGTCACAGCCTGTTTGCCTTCTCCAACACATCAAAGGACATTTTAAAACCATTCCTCCTGCACAAATAAATACAAACCCAAACCACTATTTCTCCTGGTTTGCTCTCTTTTCCCCTTTCATCCCTGTGACATCTTCCTCCAACAAATCCTCCCCTTACATCCCATGAGAGACTGCTCCTGGACAATTTGCAGCTGTGACAGCCCGGGAGGTGCCTGGGGCCTGTCTGCCTGGCTGACAGCTCACACACGCACCCGGCTTTGCCGTGCCTGCGCCACGGAACGCTTTCATGGCTGGGCTGCCCCGGCCGCGGCGGGCTCCTAACTTCCTTTCCAGGTTTTTTCCGGGATGCTGGACAAACCCCCTTTACCTCCCGCCCCCCACCCCCAACACAATCCTCTCTCCCCACCGTGATTTTGTGGGGTCACAAAACCCACAGCAGGAGGGTTTTGCAGGAAAATCAGCCACAGCCCCGCGGTGCCCGCTGCCCGGATCACCCCCGCCCGCCCCGGGACGTGGCGAGGATGGAATTAGAACTCCCCGGCGCTGCCGGGAGGCGGAGGGCGCTGCCGGAGCTGGCACCGCTCGGATGCCGGATGCCTCCGGGCACAGGATTTCAAGGGCACGTCACGCTCCAGCCGGGATGCTGCCAGCAGCCCTCCCCAGCGCTGGCTGAGCCACTCGCTTGACTCCTTCCAGCGATTTTTTTTGGTTGTTGTTTTTTTTTTTTTTTTTTTTTAAGGCAGCTAATTGCTCCGGGGGAGTCCCGGAGTAATGAGAATTGGCAGGAGCGAGCAGATATTAGGTTTATTTACCACCAGTTTTAAATCATTTAGCATAGCAGAAAGGCCGTGGTTGTACAAGCAACGTGTTCTGCTTTGCTCCTGCCGTGGGTCCTGTTGAAAGGGTTAAGTGGTGAGTGGGAACAGGGGTGTCCACGGGGACTCTGCTCTGCGTCCTGTGGGGTTGGCACAGGGATGAGCAGGGCCAAAAAATGGGGACAAGGATTTGAGCCAAATCCCCATCCACAGGAGCTCCCTTGGCTCCAGACTTGGACTTGTGAAGGATTTTTGTCCCATTGAAGGCAGCCTGCAGCTTCAGTTTAAAAATAAAGCCTTAAAAAGGCAATTTGGGGAGCTGGCCCGGGGATGCTCCTTGCGCAGCAGAACGCGGTTCCTTGGGGATTGCTGAGAAAAGTCGCGGGAGAAGTTAAACTTTCACCCTGGCAATTATTGTAAATCTCTCTGGTCAAGGCCCAGACCTAAAATTAGCCCACGAGCCCTTTTAGAGGTTGGGATTTTTCACTTGATTTTCCAAGTGACCGACCAGCAGCGGAGCAAACCGTGCCCTTCCACACTCAGAGCCCTGGGGTGTTTTTTAATTGCAGCCCCTGTGTTTGATGGAAGCAAGGCCAGGCATTCCAGCCTGGTTTTACACATCCTGAAACAAGCAGCATCCCACAGAGGGAAGGCAGGAGAGAGCCTGTTATGTACCAAAGCCTTTGCAATCACACAGCATTTGTCCTGGTTCATGAAAGAAATCCCAGCGCTTCCCTGGGCTCCTGGTTTTGCTCTCAGTGATGGTTAGTAAAATCTAGGAGTTAGTAAAACGTGGGATGCTGGGCTTTCTGCTGCCTGCATGGGAGCAGCCAGATCCTCTGCATGGGCCTCTCCCTTTTAGGGTGGTCTGGGTGGTCCCGTGGCACAGGCAGGGCACAGCACCAGCCGGGGCTGCCGGACCCGCTCCGTGCAGCTCCCAGCCCTGCTGCCAATCGATAGCGAGTGCAATGAAAACCTTAATGAAATTCCAGCCTGAGAGACTATTGATTGTGTGTTTTCTTTAAAAATGGATATGAATGGGAGAGAGGCTTTTCGGAGGAGAGGCAGTGGAAGGGGGGGGGAGTGGAAATACATTGTCAGCTGCCATGGGAGCTGGGTGAAGGTGGGTGGCCCAGGCTCACCTGCACTGAGCAGTGGGATCCAGCCTCTCTGTGAGCATCCATTCATCCCCAGAACACCCCTGGGAAGGAAATTGTAGAATCCCAGAAACATTTAACGGTTTGGGATGGAAGGAGCCTTGAAGCTCATCTCATTCCACCCCCTGCCATGGGCAGGGACACCTTCCACCAGACCAGGTTGCCCCAAGCCCTGCACAACCTGGCCTTGAATATGTGACCAGCCAGTAGCAGGAGGGAGAGCATCCACCCAAAATCACCACAAACCCAGCCATGATGGAGAAAATCAAGAGCCCCTGTCCCAGCTGTGCCTCCTCAGCAGTGCTTTTGGAATGTCCACCTCGGCCCATGTTTCATGCTGCTGCCAAAAACACACCAAAAAGAGAGAAATATTTAGGAAGATGTTGCTGTGGAGGAAGAAAAAGCAAATGGTGCATCACTGTGCACCAGCCTTACAACAAACCTCCCTCCTTCTCCCCCAAACCAGCCTCTTTCCAAATCTCCCAAGAGTACACCCAGCAGGGTAACAGGATGGTGAGGAAGCATAATAAATAAATAATAGTAATAATAATGACAAACCCCTCCCTCCTCTCCACCTCTTACATAACCAGCATTGTCTTAATCCTACAGGTGCTTCACAGAAGTAAAAAGGATTTGTTCCTCCTGCAAATCCTTTTCTTTTTTTCCCTTTTTTTCTTAATGGTGACTCATCCGCCCATGGACACGCCATGGGGAGGCTGGGGGGGCTGTGCAGGGCCCCAGAGGCAGTGGAACCCTCAACTCCACCCCTGAAACCTCTCTGGGCTTCAGTTCCCCTGTCCTGGGATTTAGTTCATCCAGACCCCCCCCCGTCCTGGGGTTCAGTCTGTCCTGAATGCCCTGGCAGGGAAAGTACTCTGAGATGGGCCCCAAAATCCACCAGCAGGATGACAAAGGTGGGCAGAGCCCAAACCTCCCCCTGGAGCCACTCCAGTCACATCACCCTGCCTTGTCCCCCCTGGGTGTGGGGGGGGATCACCCCCATCCCCTCTCCTGGGCAGTGCAAGGACAAATGTTGGGTGATAGATGGGTTGGAAAAAAGGCTGTGGCCCCTCTTCAAAGCATGGGGTGCCCCGCCAGGATTTGTAGATCTTCAGGATCTTAGGGGCCTGAAGACTCGGCACCTTGAAAATTTAGGGTGCTGCCCAAGCATTCGCAGTGCCCCCGGGGGAGCTGGGGAGCCCGCGCGAGGATGTAGGGCTCTTCCTGAGGATTTGGGGGAGCCATGCGAGGATTTGGGGTGTCCGCTGTTGTTTGGGGCGCCCCCGCAGACACCCCCCCGTGCCAACCCGCGGTCGGCGGGGACACACCGATGTCGCTGGGGGTCCCGGTGCGGGCGGGGCCGGAGCGGGGGCGGCGGGGCCGGGCGGGGCCCTTTAAGGCGGCGAGGGCGGGGTGGGCGGTGCGGGGGGCGGCGCTGCCGGCGGGGCGGGGGGCGGCCGGGCCGGGCAGAGCCGAGCCGAGCGGAGCGGGGCAGAGCAGCGAGCGGGGCCGGGTGAGCGCATCCTCCGGCACCGGCACCGGCACCGGCACCGGCACCGGCACCGGCACCGGCACCGGCACCGGCACCGGCGGGCGGAGGGGCGGAGCAGGGGGAGGGCCCTTTATTCCCGGTTATTCCCCGCCGCTCCCCCGGTCGGCAGCGGATCCCCCCACCCGGGGGAGGGTCCCGCCCCCCGCCGCTGCGGCGCGGTGCCTTCGGGAGGGTCCCCGAGCCGCCCCCTCCCCTCGCACCGCGGGGCCGGGGGTTGCCGCCGCCCCCCGCCCCCCTGGCTGGGTCACTCCCCCCCCCCCCCCCTTCCCGGTGAGCATCGCCGCCGCTCCGGGCGGCCCCGGGCCCCGCGGGGGCGGGGGGCGGTGATGGGGCAGAGCCGGCTCGGCCCGGTGCGCCCCGGGGAGCGGGGGCTGCCCCGGGGGTGCGGGGCTGCAGCGATGGGTTGGGCTCCCCCGGCCGTGGGGGGCTGCCCTGGGGACGGGGTTCTGCTCCGGGGATGGGGGACTGCCCCGGGGGAGGGGGTTTCCCTCCGGGCCTGGGGGGCTACAGCCGTGGGTTGGTTTCCCCCGGGGGCTGGGGGGAGGCACAGGCAGCACGCAGCCCCCCGCATGGATGCTCCCTTATTTTCAGTCAGTATTGTCTGCCTGGGTTTGCAGGAGGGGTGCAGGCTGCTCTGGAGGGTCTCAGGGGCCCCCCGAGGACACAGCAGCCCCGGGCAGCCGCTGCCTCCCGTCCCCGCGGGGACACCCGTGGGGCAGCTGCGGCTCCCGAGCTTCCTCCAGCCCTGCTCTGCTGAGCCCGGGTAGCACCGCGGGAAGGCCCTTGGGGAGGCTTGGGGGACTTTCTGCCTGGCCCTTCTGCTTGTTTCTGGTTTTGGTGAAGTCAGGCTGGAGCCCAGCAGGACTGTGGCTTGGGGGAGGTGAGATGTGCCTGGGGATATTGCTCTGGCTCCGGGGCTTGACAGCCTAAACCTTTGCCTTCCAGGTCCCTCCCTCCAAGTCGGTCTGGTACTTCCTTCCAGTGTGGAAATCGATCGGTTGAAGTTATGCATTTGACCTGCAAGAGCCACGCTGCTGGTGCTTCGGGGATCTTGTGAACTGGAACGGGAAAGGAGGTAAAACCTCTCTGTCCACCCAGCACCCTGCCCAAAATCCCCCGCAGGCCCTGCTCCTGTGTCTTTGAGTGGATGAGGAGCAGCTGATGGAGCTGGGAGTGCTCAGCCTGGAGGAAAGGAGGCTCGGGGGGACCTTCTCGCTTTCTACAACTGCCTGAAAGGAAGCTGTAGCCAGGTACAACTGAGTAGACAAGAGGAAATGGCCTCAAGTTATGCCAGGGGAGGTTTAGTTGGATATTAGGAAAAATCTCTTCACTGAAAAGGTTGTCAGGCTGCCCAGGGCAGTAGTGGAGTCTCCATCCCTGGAGGATTTAACAGACATGTAGATGTGGCACGTGGGGACATGGTTTAGTGGTGGCCTGGGCTGTGCTGGGGGAATGGTTGGAATGGATGATCCTGGATGTTTTTTCCAAACTAAACAATTCTATGATTATTCAGAACTCCCTTCCATGGGGATTTTTGGTTTGGTTTGTTGGGAGAGTGGAGAAGGACCATGGACATCTGGGGATGCCTTTCTAAATAGGAATCATGCTCCTAAATAGGAATCATGCTCCCAAACCACACAGGCTCTTCCGAAATGCTCAGCCTCTCTTCCCTGGTGGGAGGTCACATTTGTACAGACAGGTGGGCGTGTGCTGCCAGGAGATCTGCTCAGATGGGATGGCAAGTGCCCTTGGACCTTCCCTCTGTGTCCTTCAGTGGTATTTCCCAGTGTCTCACCATCACTGTAATGCAGCAGAGGAGCCCAGGGCTAGCACTGAATGATTCCTAAAAAAGCTGCATAATTCTCTCAGCTCCAGCTTGGGAGGCACACAGGTTTGCCTGCCCTGCCTGATGTCTCAGTGACCCTTCCCCTGTGCCATCGAGGAGGGTGAGTCAGCTCTGGTCCCCGTCCCTGTCTGGTCAAGGCTTTGGGGTTAAAATCACCTCCTTCCTCAAATGTGAGTTTCTCAGTTGGTTCAGGGCTGCAGCGGCTGCTTGACTGCAGGGTTGCCTCTTCTGGCTGATCCCCTGGGCCGTCAGGTCTGTCCCCTCTTCTCCTGGACTGCGAGCACATCTCAGCCACCCTTGTGGCAGGATGGTCTTGTCCAACCTCCTCTTGTCCTTCCTCCTTGGAGGTAGAACACCCGTCTCCTCGAGATGAGGATGTTGCTGGCTAATGCCTTTCCTGTTCCTCTTCCTCCTCTTCTTCTTCCCAGCAGAGGCAGAGAAAGCAGATAATGATTGCCCATCTGCTGGCCCTGCTGGCTGGGATGCCCCAGGGCAGTGCTTCCAGCGCCAGGGCTCCTGGCATCATTCCCCTCCTGCCTGTGGGTGCCCTCACTTGACCTCAGCTGTTTTCCCTGCCCATGGATGCCAGTGAGGTGGTGGGATATGAGTTGGAGACTTGTCCCTGGCCCAGGGATCCGCTTCCTTGTGCAAGCAGAGGCTGGCAGAGGGAAATGCTCCCAGGAATTGAACCCCAGCTGGCTCCATTGCAGTGGAGACGAGGAGAGATCATGCCTAAAGGGAAAACTGCATCCCACACCTGATTCTTCCTAAAGGGAAAACCAGAAGGGTTTGGAGATTCTGCTTGCTGGGTACAGGGTCCAGGTTTGGGATGAGACTTGACTGGAGCCCTGCATCCATCCACACCCACAGAAGGGGGGACAGGAGAGGGACCCAGAGTGCATCCACCCCAGGGTCCCACTGGGAGGATGTTTCTGCCCTGCTCCAGTGGGTCCTGGCAGCATTTGGACCCTGAGGCAGGAGAGGGGCTGCAGTGGCACCCCAGAACCCTGGCAAGAGGGATGGCAAAGTTGGACACAGCCTGTGAGTCCCTCTGGCATGGTCATGGCCATACTGGGTACGAAGCTCTGCCTGCCCAGGAGCATCCCTGCACAGTGAAGAGAAAAAGGATATTTGAGGTTGGATCTCCAGCCGGGGTTGGCAGCTGTAACAGGGTGTTTTGGCATCATCTGGTTGGGGGGGGGGGGGGGAGTTCAAAGCCCACTGGAATTTTTATTTTGCTTAATACACCACTTAAGCAATTAGCACTGATTGTAGCAGTCCTGGGTGAGGCGCTGGGTAGAATTGAATTTCCCCAGCTCAGATACCATTAGGCAGCAGTTTAAGGCTGTTTGCAGGCGAGTATGAGGCAGTGATGTGTGTGGGGAATTAGATCTGCAACGTAAAAAAAAACATAATAAGAAAATTTCCTACAGAACTATGTAACTTTATCTCACGTTTATTGTGTGCTGTAATTGAAAACAATCTTAGGGGGTTCTCTGACCTAATGACAGGGGATTCCCAGTGATGACTGTGCTGTATCCATCAGGATTTGCTTTGTTGAGCATCCACTCAGCTCTCACCCCAAAAACAACCCAAGGAGCCCCTCCATGGCACAGCAATCCCCAGGGCAAGACCCGTCTCTTTCAAAGAGTTTGCACTTTGGGTTATGTTGCAGGGCTTTTTCTGTAAATCCCCAGAGTCTTGGGTGCCTCCAGGGGAGGGGGGTGAGCAGATAAATCTCCTGTTGTTTGGCATTTCTGAGCCCAGGAGGGGTCTGCCCACAGGTCCCAGGTCAGTGGTTAATGTGTAACAGGTGTGAGGATACTGCACCCACGGCACACCAGCCTGGAGGGGCATGGATGTGCAGATAGTTTTCCGAGGATGGGAAGGCAAGAGGAGGAGGAGGAGGGTTTTGTTGTGGGCTGAGGGGCGGAAGGAAATCGAGGCTTAGCGAGGGAAATGTGAGATTGCTTGGTTGGGGACAGGGCTTGTGCTGCTCCTTGGGGGAGGCTCTGCTATTGTGGTGGTTAAAAATAGACTTTGGACTGGGGAGTTTTCTGTGGGAAGCTCTCTGGCTGGAGACAGGCACGTGAGGTGGCATCTGAGTGAGGGGGAACGAACAACAGCCTCTGATCTCCTTCACCTAAAGCTCTGGGGTTTTAATTTTTTTTTTCTTTTCCAATAGCTTTTCTTTTGGTCATTGAGGAGGTGTCTCTGCTTTATTCCAAGACACAGCACGCTGCCTCCAAGCCCCAAGCTGCATCCACAATGCCCAGATGCACCAAAGCTTTGCTGATCATTATGTCCCTGCACCCTGGGAACCCTGTCCCCGTGGCTGAGGCGTCCCCCAGGTCCCACACCACTGTTCCCAGCAGGCTGAGTGCCTTGAGTGATGCTCCAGCCCTGTGTGTGGGCTGGAAGTGTGGCTCCCTGCAAGCTGGATGGAATTACTGAGGGAAAAGATTATCTAAGATCCAGTGGATCTTATCTATGAACTTGTCTTTGTTTTCCAGCAGCTGTCAGCACAGGAGGTACAACATCCACGGCGGGGGGTTTTGGAGGGGAGGGAGAGGAACAGCCCTGTGGTATGGTCAGAGTAGTGGGAAATGGAGAAAAGCTCAGGTTTTTACTGGGGGGCTCTCATGGGCCCATTTGCTTATTTGAACCCTGTGGGGCTCAATCAGGACATCACACAGCTGTGGGGACACCCTTATGTGCAAGAGGGGGAAAAGGGTCATTTCTTACCCATTTTCTCTTTTGAAGATGTGTCCCATCAGCACCTGCACCCCAAAACCTTGTCCTGGCCATGCAGCACTGCTGAGTGCTTGAGACATCTGTTCTGAGAGCTGGGCTGGCCAGAGGGATTCCTTACTGGGCAGCAGAAAAAGGCACAAGGAGCCTTTTCACTCGAGAAAAATGTTTTTTTAAGCTGCAGGTGACAGGTGCATCTGGGCAGGGAGTCAAAGCATGCTCCTACTGAGGCATTGGTTCAAGGCAGGTGGTTTGACTGTAAAATTTGAGGCCAAAATGCTGTTCAATTAATATTTTAGTGGGATGGACAGTAAACAAGAGGAACAAAGATTGTTTCCATTTCCATCTGGTTCAGACAGCCAGTCAGATTTAAGATCACAACAGTATAAATAGTACATGGAGTACTGAGGAGCCTGGAGAGCAATCAGCTTCTCCCACTCCAGGGCTGTGGTCAGGGATCCAGGGGATGTGAAAGGCGCGAGGCAGGTGACTTCTGCTTTTGTTCCTTATGGTTTTCTCTTCCTCAGCTCAGCCTCTGCGTGCACTTAAAGCTCTGGAGGGTCTCGAGGGCTGGGAAGGGTCCTCGAGGTGACAAAGGGAGGTCACTTGGTGACGTGCTTCAGGTCTCAGCTGTGGAATGGGGGGACATCAGCTCCGATGGATCCCTCATCCCGCTGTGCTTGCACGGCAGGAGTGGGGATGGTGCCCCTGCTTCTCTCCTGCCGTCAGTCTGAGCCTGCTCCCTCTGCCCCGCTGCCCCCAAGGTCAGTCCCTTTCCCAATTTGAGCTGTTTTCCCGTCTGCCCAGGGCAGGCAGTGCCCCGGGGCTGTGCAGGCAGGCTCCAGGCTCCCTCGGGAGCTGCCAGAGGGGCTGCCTGTGTGTCAGGAGCTGCCTGCCAGGAGCATCACCTCGGGGGGCCGGGGGGTATCGCCTTGCTCTGCGACCTGCTCGTGACTCGGGGATCTCCTCCTCTGGCATGGCACGCTTAGGTCAGGCGCTTTTCTGGGGGAGCAGGTGCCTGGATTTCCTCATGTCATCCCCACGGGATCGGGATGACCAGCTGGGGCTTTGAGTGGCATCGATCTTGCTGGAAACCGAGCAGCCTTGCAGGACTGGGACAGCCGGGGCTGGGATCTCCTTCCCCAGGAGCCAGGGCTTTGCTGCACACCCTCCTGCGCTGGCCTTTCCTTTCCCTTTGCTCCCTGGCGTGACCCCGGGAGTTTTCCCACACAGGTGGAGGTGGAGAGATGCAGGCAGGGATGGAGGGATTCATTTTGCCACTCACAGCCTCTACCTGACAATGCTTTTCTCCATTGAGTTCCGGATCACTTTGTCCCAGCCTGGCTGCGCTGGGCGGAAGGGAAACATCTCTTTATTAGGGTTGTTTCCTTAAATAAAGCCATCGGAGCCAGCGCTGGGCAGGCCGTGCTGGGCAGGCTGTGCTGGCCATCCCATGACCGGTGTTGTGCATTCGGATTATTAACACCTCATTAGATGCTGGTTCCTCCCCACGCCTCTGGTTCAGCAAATCCCAGTGGCTTTGTTGTTGCTCCCTGACTCCTGTTTCACGGGGGAGTTGTTTTTTTATGGTCTCCTGCGCTTCTGCTGACAGTTTAAATTTCATTTCTTCTTGAGGTCAGTTAGCTTTGCTTCGACTTTCAGATTATTCCAGAAGCCCCCTTCCCAGAGCAAGGGATGCCTCAGCACACCTTGGTGGGAGAGGTGTCCCAAATCACTGCCAGCAGTTGGCTCTCACCTGCCATCCCAGCCTGGGTTTCCACTTGGCAAACCCCAGAAGTTCTTTATTTTTATCCTCTCTTTTTAAATCTTGACTCAGTTTCCCAAATGACAGCAGCAGCAGGCACAGCTCTGCCCTGGGAGGAGTTTGGGCACTCGTGCAGGTGGGTTAGGAGCCCGTCACCAGCCTGATGCTGTGGTTGCCACTCCATGGCTTCTTTGTGACAACAGGCCATCCCATTTTATATATTTATTTTTCTGCCCTCTTGTGTCACCCCAGCCAGGCGACTCAAGGCTGTGGCCCCTGAGCCAGTTCTGGAGTGGGCTGATGGCACTTCCAAAGGAATCTGGCTCCTTAGAAAGGTGCCTGGAGTGTGCTGCAGCCCTCAGTAAGCTGGGCTGGCAGGGGATGGCCCTTTCCAAAAAGCAGTTGCAGATTTGCTGCTTATTTTCATCTTGAGCTTATTTTCGTCTCCGCTTCCACCGCTCTGCCCGGGGATGCTGTCTGTGGCATGATAAGTTATTTCCAGAAGTGGGGCAGAGCTGTTGGTATGGAGGGGAGTGCAGGCACACAGATTAAAGGTAAATCTACACACATAATTGGGAGCCTGCTTCCTGCAGAAACCAGGTGAATCAGGGGCGGGGATGGCTCTGCAGTCCCAGGGGCTGCCCTTAAACCACCCCACTGACTCCCAGCCTGTGCTGTTGGGTCCTGGCTGGGGGGCTCCTGGCTGTGCTCCGGGCAGGGGGGTTGGATACGTGGCACAGGGTTAGTAATCCCCGCCGCCGCCTCCTCAGACCTGCCAGATGTCTCTCCTCTAGGCTTCATTTTTATAAATTGGCCTTTTAAAGTCTGTCATCCCCATGCAGATGAAAGGAAGATGCTGTGATGCCTCTGCGTGCGCGTCTCCGAGCCTGAGCCTGGCTGCCGTGCCTGGATCTCCTTGAGGCTTTTTGTTTGGGGCTTTATCTTTTTTGAAGTGCCTTATTTTTTCCCTTCGTATTTTTTTTTTTTTTTTTTTCCCCTTAACCTCTCAGAGTCTGTTGCCATGCCTTGGTTTTGGGCAGGCAGGCCCTGAGCACCTGAGTCCCTCCTGGAGAGAGGGATGGGGAGCTGTGTTTTCCACCAAATTCATGGGAGGGAAACCATTAAAGCCCCGGGGCTAAACACCCCAGGCAGATGCAAATAAACCCATCACCGAGGGGCTTTCTCTTCCCCCCACAAGCCCCTTTCTGCTCTTTTCCCTTTGCACCCTTTCTCTCTCCCTTGCTCTTGCCATGACTGCTTGGATTGGCAGCAGGAGACTCCTTTTCATCTCCCTTTTCCCCCCGAACCCAAATACTCCTGGCCCGTGGCTTGGTGCCAGGGCAGCTCCTGGGGCCGTGGCAGAGCTGGGGTTGTGAATTTTCAATTCAAAGGGCAGAGTCTTTAAATCCTCTGCTTGGTGATGGATGGATAATTAGGAATTTCATTTGCTGGGCGGGTAACAAACAGCTTTGCATTTTCTGCTGCTTTGCTGATGTCTCTTGGGGAAATTCAGATGCTGCTTCTAAACTGCAGGGATGGGTTTTTTCCCAGCTGGCATGGCTCCCTGCTCAGGTCTCCGGGAAAGCCCTGTGATGCTGGGGAGAGCCTTGCCAGGGATTTCTGCAGGAGCTGGAGCTCTGCTGGTGCTGTGGGATGTGAGGGGCCAATGCAGGTCCATGTGTACCCTGTCCTCAATGCCTCCCTAGCACAGCCAGGGCTTCGAGCAGCATCCCTGCCTTAAAGATGGGAAAATGCCACACGTATCGTGTTTCTGTTGGGATTTTTATTGCCTGTGTAGATTTCTCCCTGTTTGGAGGGGGTTGAGAGCCACTTCCTGGGATGGAGGTGCTCCCAGAGAACTCATCTCCATAGGGATGTGCTGGGGATATGGCAACCAGCTCCTGGCCACAGCTGCTGCTCTGAATCACAGCCTTCAGGGCTTGATCCTGCCTGGGGTCTGGTGACTGACATGGCTGGGGTCTGGAGGATAAGGAGCAGGTTACCCCAGTCCCCAGTGCCCGCCCCGATCCCGTGGCTTGTGCCGTTCATCCGAGCAGTAATTAATTATTGGCCGTGTAAGCTGCCGGCGGGATCCGGCGCGTGATTTATTAGCAGGAGTAATCCCTCGCCAGCAAAAGAGCTGCTCTGTGAATGGAGAGCAGCAAAATCCAGGGAAAGAGCTGCTCTGTGAATAGAGAGCAGCAAAATCCAGGGAAAGAGCTGCTCTGTGAATAGAGAGCAGCAAAACCCGGGGGGAGCTGTCCTGCCCTTCCAGAACTGGATCCCACAGGCACAATCCCTGCCTGGAGCAGGGCAGCCACGGGCACCCTTGGGCTCTGTGTTTGAGCCAGCTGAGGTGGATTTGCCAACCTGCTGCTCTTGGAGTGGGGGAAGGAGGGGTGTCTGGACACGGGGACTGTGTGTTTGGGGTCATGGGCTCAGCAGTGCCCCAGGCAAGGCCCACCAGTACCAGCAGGCCACGAGCAGTTTTGGCACTGGGAGGAGATTTTTGAGATGCAGTCGCTGCTGGGGTCTCCCAGGGGAGGCTGTTCATGCTGCCCAGAGCCAGGCAGAGATTTGGGAAGTGCAGCATGAGCACTAAGCTGGACTGGACACATGCCCTGCCAGTCCCATGGCCACTGGGAGAAGGACCAGTGTGGAGATTTGGCAAACTGGTGCTTCTCCCAAAGGCTCACAGGTCTGGTCTGCAGCTCCCATCAGCTTCTGGTGTGCTCCTGGGTCTGCCTTCTGTTTCTTTTCCCCCTGTACCCCACCTCCTCATTGACCTCTGCTGAGGACCTATCCTAGGTTATCTGTTAGCTGATGCTCAGTGGGGAGGGCAAAATCCCAAAACTGATGTGGCAGAGGATCAGGGCAGAAATAGAGACTGGAGAAAGAGAAGGACCAGCTGGTGGGTGCAGAGGGGAGGGTGCTGCCCTGGGTGGGTGCTGCCAGGACTCCCAGTGCCCCCTCCCCTTATGGAGAGCTGTGCCATGCCCAGGCAGACACAGAGCAAGAGGAATCCTGCAGGCAAATCCCCCCGGGCTCCTCCGCTCGGGGACTCCTTAGCGGTTTCATGAGAAATCAATAATGCTTTTGCATGGTCATAATCGTAAAATAAGTACAATTTATGGCTGCTGCCGGGGCCAAGATTCTTTCCTAGTGGATGAGGTGGAGAGAGAGCGACACACAGACACTTTCCCACAGTATTTTCCTTTGCACTGGAACTGCAGATCAGCTCTGGCATTGTGGCAAGGGGAGACCCCTGTTTTGGGGGTCAGGGTGTGTTGTCTGTGTCCATGTCCCCATTTGGGGATGCAGGGTGTGTTGTCCATGTCCATGCCCCCATTTGCAGGGGGAGGGGCGACGATGACAGGGTGGGTCATCCATATCCCAGTTTGGGGGGGACAGGGTGGGTTGTCCATGTCCATCCCACACTCAGGCTGTGTCCTTGTCCCTCAGCCTGCCAGCAGGTGGAATGGGGCAGCCATGAACGGCGATGCCCTGTGCCAGGAGCCCTCCTCCCCACTCCCCGACTGGAGGGAGTTCTGCAAGCTGCACGCCCAGGCAGCCGCCGTGGACTTCGCCCAGAAGTTCTGCCAGTTCCTGAAGGAGAACCCCCACTACGACACCCCCGGGGCAGAGACCTCCTTCTCCCACCATTTCACCGCCAACTTCCTGGACATCTTCAGCCTGGAGGTCAGCCGGGTGTTCGTGTCTGACTCGCCCACCAAGTACAACATCGTGCCCTTCGTGGGGCTGCAGAACTGCCACGTCCCCTACGGGCGGGAGGTCACCCCGAGGAAGGAGGAGACGTCCACGGAGTCCCTGGACAGCATGGATGCCCCGCTGGGTGCCAGCCGGTACCTGACCCCAGCCCAGCAGGTGCAGGCTCGCAAGGTCTCCTCCTACGGCCAGTCCCGCAGCTCGGAGGATGTCTCCATCCACGCTGCTGCCAAGCCCAAGTTCAAGAAAGGCTTCTCCCTGAGGAACATGAGCCTGTGCGTGGTGGATGGAATGAAGGAGATGTGGCACCGCAAATCCTCTCCGGAGCCGGGCGCTGAGGCTGCTCCAGGCGGCCGCAGAGCCGAGAGGGAGCCGTGGCCGGCCGGGGGCAAGGAGCCTGGGGACCCTCGGGAGAAATGGACCCACAAGCTGCGCCTGTCCAAGGTGCCCTCGTCCAAGGTGGAGCTGGTGGACATCCAGAGGGAGGGGACACTGCGCTACATGGTGGCCGATGACACGAACTGTGTGGGGAGCTCGCAGTGGCAGAAGTGCCGCCTCCTGCTCCGGAAAGCGGTGAAGGTGGAAGGAGAGAGGTTCCTCCTGGAGTTTTATGTCCCTCCAAAGGTAAGTCCTGGCTTTTGTCCACCGTTGTTTTTATGAGAAGTTCAGGCAGCAGTTGGGTTTTGCTTGGGGCTTTTTTTGTTTCCACTGCTGAGCTGGGCTGAAATCCAGCTCTGGTCCAGAGGGAGATCTGGTGCTGCGTGGCTGAGGTGCGAATGGATGGGAAAATGTGCTTGAAACCCATCCAACCTGCAGGCCAAAATGAACCTTGCACTGTTGGTGTTGGTCTGTGCCTCTCACCTTTTGAGAAAATACAAAACATGAGCTTAAACTCGAGTGCATCTCTCTGGAGAGCAGCTCAGCACGGGCACGGATGGTGGGCGCTGCTCTGGGCTGGACTGGGGGCTTCCCGAGCCCATGGAACGGGGCCTGGCTGGAAAGAAACAACTCCATGTCCATGGTGCCCACAAGGCAGCCTATGAGAGAGCAGGAGAAGGACATTTCACAGGGGCATGGAGTGACAGGACAGGGGGGAAAGGGAGTAGGGATAGGTGGGACATTGGGAAGAAATTCTTCCATATGAGAGTGGGGAGGCCCTGGCACAGGGTGCCCAGAGAAGCTGTGGCTGCCCCATCCCTGGAAGTGTCCAAGGCCAGGCTGGATGGGGCTTGGAGCAACCTGGGATAGTGGAAGGTGTCCCTGCCCATGGCAGGGGGTGGAACGGGATTCCTTCCAACCCAACCCATTCCGTGATTCTATGGATGGAGGATCTGATGGAGCCTGGCGTGTCAGCTGCACCAAAGAGAAAATAAACTTGGGTTAAAATGGAACAACTGCTGCTCTTAAAACATTTAGGGGAGAGCTCGTAGAGGGATTCCATTTTTAGTGTATCTTGATTTGCCTCTAAAAATCAATTTTGAAATTATTTCACGGCAACTTTTATGAACATTGTCTGCTCTTCTGTTATAATCACACCCTGCTTAGGTTTACAGCTTTTTCCTCTCATCCCATCTTGCTTTCCATCTGGCAAATGTAAAAGTGGCACCAGTCTGGCACAGCTGGAAGAAAACTGCTTTTTGCTTCAGCAGCCCACAGCTTTGTTTTTGCATAGACCCTACAAAAACTATGGCCATGTCTTTAAATCTTTAAGGGAAGAACCCTCCCAGAGAGGAGGGGGTTGGAATGAGATGATCTTTAAGGTCCCTTCCAACCCAAACCATTCTGTGATTCTAAGACCCTTCTCTGGCTCAGGGGTAAATTATCACCTTGTTTCCTCTCCTTTTGAAGCAGCTGCCACTTCCTTTTTGACCTTCTCCTGTGCAAACACCAAGATGGAAAAATTCCCCAGGGATGGGCAGAGCCTTGCACGGCTGAGACGTGTCTGGAGGCAACACTGGGGCTCTGGGGCTGGCAGAAACGAAACATCCTACAAGGGAAAAAGCAATTTCTGTTCTGTCTTGGATTTATTTATTTTTATTTCCCAATAAAAATGGGAACTGAGCCCATTATTGGTAACTTGCAGCCTGGAGCTCCTTGCTGGCCTCATCCCACCCACTGCAGCCAAGGCACCAGGCGCAGGTTTTGGTGACTAAATCTCATCTCTGCTTCCTGCAGCTGCAGTGCTCCAAATCCCAGAGCCCTGGAGGGGACCAGCCCTGGAGAGCAGCTCCACGAGCTCCTTTGTGGGGATTTGTTATAATTAAAACAAATATCTGGGGAATTTGTTGCTCAGCAAACACTTGGAGTGGGAGGCACCGGGTCTTGCCTCCCCACTGAGGCTCCGGCGGGTGCCAGGGGCCCTGGGGGAAATTCATTTTTCTTTATTTTAATGTAATTAAAATTCCCTGCATGGCTGAGGCTGCTGCATCGTGGCTGCCCAGTTGAAATGCTGCTCCTGTGTTGGAGAAATGGGGCTGCTTTCTGCATGGGAAGCATCCCCCACCAGACAGCACAGCTCTGTCCATCAGGAGAGGGTTGAAAATGGAGAGAAATTAAGTGGTGTTGGCAGAGCTGGCACATCAGCCTGTGCTGGAGCAAGGAGGGTGGTTTGGCAGTTAAAAGCACCTCCCTGTCTTCCACTGGGCCTCCTCTTGGTTTAATTCACAGAGCTCAGAGTTATCAGGCACGGGAGGGAAATCAATGCTGTTTATCCCCCCCCGTAATAACCACACAGGCTGAGCTGATCTTGCCTCTGAGAGCCCTGCTGCATTGTCCCCAGGGACAGTTTGATTCAATTGAGTGAATTTTTTTTTTTTTCATTCATTGATTGCTTTTCATTTATTTTCTTTGGTTTTTTGTTTTGGTTTTTTTTTTCTTTTCCCAGGCTTCCAAACCCAAGGTGAGCATCCCGCTCTCGGCCATCATCGAGGTGCGCACCACCATGCCCCTGGAGATGCCTGACAAAGACAACACCTTCGTCCTAAAGGTGAGAGCAGGGTGTGTGTCCCTACAGGAACCCCCTCTGCACCTGCAGCCTGCAGCACAGGAGGCTCAGTCCCCAAAGGGATCGTTGCCTTGGCTTTCAGAGCTGAGATGCCAACAACACTCGTGCTCCCCACAGGATCCCTGCCTCCTGCAGCTGACACCAGGGAGTTCTGGGATCAAGCTGTTTGGCTTCTCTGTGCTACCAGGAGATGGGTTAAATCAGTGTCCAGAGAGAACCTGCAAAGAAAAATGCTCCCTGGTGCAGCTGCTTGTGGTTTTGTGGCTGCTGCTGTCCCAGATCAGTGACATGTGGTGGCTGCTTCATTGACACACTGTGATGGCCCTTAGTGCTGTGGTCTGGTTGACAAGGTGACATCTGGTCAAAGGTTGCACTTGATGATCTTGGAGGTCTTTTCCAGCCTTAGTGATTCTATGGGAACAGCTGTGGGGGGCCAATGAGACCCTGGGGATCAACCACACGTGAGTCTGGGGGCGTGAGCAGAGAGTGAAAGTCTCTCTCTTCAGAATTTTCCCTATCATGCAATTCATTAGCTCAGTGCTGCCTCCTGCTCTGCTGGAAGACAACAGCCTGTCATGGCAGATCAGGGCTGAATTTTGCAGGGTCCTGGACACCACAATGGTGATGGGCCATTGAATTTTGAGCATTTCTGGGTTCTACCTCTGCTAAACAAACACCTCCCTCCCTGATGCTTCTCCCTACAAGTGTGTGGCAAAGCAGAGCAGACAGGCCAGGCTTCCCGGCTGAATAAACCTGCTTGAAAGCTTAGAAAACTACGAAAGGAAAAGAGGGGGAAAATTGAGCCTGGCTTTGTGAAAGCCCCGAAGCCTGGTAGCCTGCCTGGCCCCAGCACACATTCCCATGGGAAATGGCTTTCCATCAAATCCAGCTCCTTGTCAAGGTCACACACGTTCTCCTGGCACCCTCCCTTCCCCAAGGCCTTCTTGCTCTTCAGCCTCAGCAGTGGTCAGTGTCCACCATGGGCACAGAGGCTCATTCAGCTGTTGTCTTCTGTGCCTCAAAGGCCAACCTCAAGTGTCTTCTGCTCTCCAGACTGACCAGCCCAAGGTCCCTCTTGCTTTCCTTGCGGGCTCTGGAGAGAGGATGCCCTGAAGTACACATGGGGCCGCGGCCCAGAGCGGGTGGGAAGGATTGCTTCTTCTTTCTTCTTCCTCTTTGTCCAGCCCGAGCTGATGCAGTTGCTTTCCTCACACCCTGAGGATGATGATGGTGACTCACACGCAGCCTGTGGGCTGGTGGAACTCCGGGATGATTTTTGCAGAACTGCTCCCAAGTCGTGGTTCCCCAGCCCGCACACATGAGGTGATCGCCGTGAGCCAGAGCTCGCCCTGTCCTTGAGCTGGAGGCTGGTTTCAGCTTTTTCTTCCACTTCAGCTTTGACAAGTTCATTTGAATTCTTGCCTGATCCTCCAACACACTTGCAGTGTGGTGTCATCCCTGAATTGATCAGGCATCCTTGCATTCTTTTGTCCTCATTACTGAGGAGCACGCACAGAGAGCCTTTGATGGGAACGAGCTGCTGAGCACATCCCTCAGCTTTGACTGCTGGCCATTGATCTCTGCTCTTGGAATATGGCTCATCAGCTACTTCTTGTCATGTTCTCTAGATCCCCTTACAAGTCCCACCTCAACTATGTCACATCAGTGTCCAAAGCGTGGCCAACACCGAGGGTGTGCCACTGCTTCTCCCTATCCCTGGGGCTGTCACGAGCATGAGCAGTTGGGTTTGGTCATGGCAGATCCCTGCTGGGGGGATTCAGCTCTGGGATGCCTCCTGGGTGCCTGTGAGGGTTGGTTTCTCTGGCTGCTGGAGGAAAATTTTGGGCTTGCCCTCTTCCCATCTTCTGGAGTCAGGCGGGCTCTCTCCATGCCCACTGCTAACAGCTCGGTGACTGCTCCAGCCATTCCTTTAATTCCCTTCAGGAATGCTCCAAACCCTGCCAGCTGGGAAATGCCTGCTTTACCAGGTACCTCCTGCTCCTGCCCTATCCTGGCTCTCACCCTGCCACAGGGGAATTGATCAGAATCGATCCTTTGAGGGAGCTGAGGCAGCAAGCGCGGCATGGAGCCCCCCCAGCCAGGCTTTGCTCTCCTCTCCTCTCCCAGCTGTTGGCACGGGATGCTGTTCCGCTTTTCTCACACCCACAATTATTCGTGGCTCATTTTCTACCCAGGTCTTCCTTGCTGGGACATCTTTCTGCTCTCCCATTTCCCCTTCGCTGGCTGGACTTGCAGAGGGGGTGGAACACCCCCAATGCTGGGGTACAGCTTAGGTGGGCAAGCGGGGTGCTGTGGTTTCCCTTCCTGTGTCTAGCCCAGTGTCTACCTTCACACACAACACACAGGTTACGATGGGTGGAAAAGCCCCTGCCTTGTTTGGGGAGGCCACACTGAAGTAGTTTCTGCCAGATTGCCTAAAAATGAGCAGCCAGCATGTCCCCAGAGCCCATCAGACACCAAGCACGTGCAGTTTTTTCCATTGCACAAGCAGGTGCTTGCAAAATACCCAAGCCCTGCACGTGCTTTGCTTGCTGTCATGCTCTGCATGAGTGAGCAGCCGCATCTCCCACGTCAGCTTCATGCCTTGCCCTTAAAAAGCCAGAGAAGATCCTTTCTTCTGGTTAAACAAACTGGGGAGGGGGATCTTTGCTACTCCCCTCCACCTCTGCTCGGGACAGGGTCCAGGTCCCTGCTCAGCCCCAGCCAGGGCTCTGCTCCTCCCTGCTTGTTTTCAGGACGGTGATTCAGTTGTTTGTGATTAATCGGATTTGCTTGGAGGTTGTCTCAGCTGGCAATGTGACACCCTCCCTGAGTCAGGGCTGCTCTTCTGCCTCGGGAACACGATGTTTAAGGCTCCATGAGGGATGCAGGGAAACCTGCCAGAGGCACACAGCATCCCATGGCATCTGAGTCCACTGATGTGGAGCTTCTGGGTTCTCCCCAGCCCCAGAAAGGCACAGCTCCTTTGGGCTGGACAGTTTGGAGGCTCTTTTGCATCCTAATTTTTATTTATTATTTCTTTTTCCTATGAAAGGGGGTTTCTCTCCCACTCTGTTGCAATCAGAAGTCAGAAGCCTCATGGACCAGAGGCAGAAAAGATAACAGAGGAGAGATTTAAAACTCCTGGGGTCTGGCAGGGTTTTGGGGCAGAGAGCAGCATGGCTTCTGCTATACCTGTGCAGAGCTAGTTTTGGGGGGACACAGAGGTGTCCCAGGAGTGAGGGATGCTGTCTGTGCTTGGGCATAGTGCCATGCCCCCCCCAATGCTGCCAGCCAGGTGTGGCTTTTCCATGGAGGCGTAAAAACCTTGTAAAAAACCTTGTCATACATTTGCTGATAACAGTGGGGTGGGGGTTTTCCTCTGAGCCCCAGCTGTGCTCAGGGGTCATCTTGGATGCACCAGAGCATCTCTGGGGGTCACCCCTGGGAACTCCTGTGCTGGGATGGGGTGGGACACTCATCCTCTGGGTCACCCCTGGGACCTCCTGTGCTGGGATGGGGTGGGACACTGATCCTGTCCTGCTCAGTTGGGGTGCTGTTTAGGGGGTCTGGCTGGGTTGTGGGGTGTGCTTTGCCTCGGGATGGGGGGCAGCACTGCAGCACAGCTGACTCTGTCCCACATTGCCTGCAGGTAGAGAATGGGGCCGAGTACATCCTGGAGACCATCGACTCCCTGCAGAAGCACTCGTGGGTGGCAGATATCCAGGACTGCATCGACCCCGGGTAAGGAGTGCTGGGGAAGGGGCTCTGTGGGGCTGAGCTGTGGTGCCTCACCACCGAGCAAGGGCTGTTACCCTGATGCAATTTTTGCTGCTTGGGTTGTCACAGGAAGTGCCCAACTCACACCAGCAGAGTTCTGGGGGCAGAGTTAGCAGCCTGTGTCTGCCAGGGGTGCAGAGCACTGGCTGCCTGTTCACCCTTCTCTGCCCCATGTCCCCTCAGCCTGGCAGAGGCAGGTGACCTGGGAACACAGCCTCAAAGCAGGAAGTTCCTAACACCCACCTTCTGAAGCTTTTATACTATATTTGAGCTATTTTCCATGTGTTTTTCCAGCTTAGCATCCCTGATATATTTAAGATCCTGCTGGTTGAATTGATTTATTTGTATTTCTATCACAGTGGCATCAATGTTGTCACAATTGGAGTCACAACTCAGCCAAAACTTCTCATCTGCTGTTCCATCAGCACACACAGCAAATTGTGTAGGGAGGTTTGTGTGCCTGGTGCTGCTGCCCTTCAGCTGGTTCAGACAGGCCCAGCCTCCAGGGAAACCTTGGCACTGCTCTTCTTGGCACAGTTTTGGAAAAACAAGGTGCCCACGCTTGTGGCAGTGAAAACCTCAAGCAAACCTGGAACAGAGGCTTGGAGATGCTCCTGCTTCCTCCAGGCTGCCTTTGCCCCCTCCTGCTAGAGAGAGGCATTTGGTTGGTCACCCTGGATGCTGCATCTCATAGGGAGGATGCACTGGTGCACTCCAGATCTTTGCTCCTTTTGCTGTTTTCTGAAATCTGTAATTCATTGGCATGAACTGCCCAGAGAAGCTGTGGCTGCCCCATCCCTGGAAGTGTCCAAGGAGGTTGGACAAGGCTTAGAGCACCCTGGCCTAGTGGAAGGTGTCCCTGCCCATGGTAGGGGGATGGAATGAGATGAGCTTTAAATTCCCTTCCAACCCACACCATCCTGTGATTCTGTGATTCAGGAAGCAATGCTGAGGCTGGGCTGCTGATGCAAGGCTCGGAAAAGGCCTTTTTTCCCTCACTCCATGTTTCAGTGCTGGTTTTCCAGCTGGAGCTGAGCACCACGGCCGTGTTCCCCTCGAGCCACCACAGAAGCCGCCGGCATCCCTGCGCCAGCCCCTCGCTCTGCCCCTGGCAGCCTCCCAGCCCTTTCTGTTTGCTTAGCACCCAGCGCCGGCCCGCTTTGGCCTCCAGACGTGACTGTAAAGCAAATAATAATGAACTCCAGAGCAAATAATAATGAGCTGTTTAATACACCGCCACACACGCTCGGTGCCAAGAGCGAATTCTCAATCAGCTCCCGATGCTTGTGCCAAGGGCTGCGTGCTGGAGCCGCTGCGTGAGCACCCGGCGACGGCTTTTCTGCAGAGCGCTGTTGGTTTTGGTTTCCTTCCTCCCTTCTTGTTTTTAACTGGCTGCAGCTGAATGACTCCCAGTGGCTGATTCACTTACTGGCCACTAAATAATTCAGCAGCTCACAGGGAGCTGTTGCCACTGACGCAGCCGCTTCCCCGCTGCCTGTGCCCACGTGGCCCGTGTGAAGCAAGAGCAGTCGAGTGCTGTGGGCAGCTCCGGACTCTTGCCGGTGGCTGGGATAAAAATAGGATGTGGAGCAAGTTGGATGCTTGTGCAAGAAGGGTGCTGAAGTGCACAGGGAGGGTCGGCAACAGGGATGCTCTGAGTGGCTCCCTTGCTCTAGTCCCACTCACTCTTTTGCTCCAGGCCTCCTGGCTTGGTTTTTTCATGTCTCTTAGGGATGTCATTCCCATGGGTCGGTAATTCCCTTTTCCCTTTGCAGAGGGTGAAAGTGAAAGTGCCCTCAGGTGGAAGTTGGTGGTGGGAGGGTGTGTGGGTGCAAAGCAAAGCGCTGAGAGTCAAGGTAACAGCTTTCCTTCCAAACCCAAAAGGCTGCAGCAAAATCCTGCAGCTGGAACCGAGCAGCATGACCTGTGCAGTGTGAGCTTGCAAGGGTTTAATCCCTCCCACGCTGGTTTCTCACCCCCAAAAGGTCATGTTGTGTGGTGGCTGCTCTGCCTCACCATGCTCTTGGTGCTGTGGCAATCCCTTGGGAGGAATCTGGGAGCATCAGGATGTGCTCTTGGATCACACTGGAATTTTGTTGGGCCGAGTCCCCATTCCACGCCAGTGAGTGGAGGTGCTGCATGTGTGTGTCTCTGTCTGTCCTCTCCTCCAGGGACAGTGGGGACGACATTGAGCTGGTGTCCTGTGCACAGGGAGCCTGTCTGCCAGGCAGGACAACCTCCTCCAGCTGCGAGTTCCTGGCTGACGGTAAGGAACTACATCTGGGAAAGCCTGGGAGTCACTCAGAGCTATAACCTAGCCCTCAGGTGTCTCTAAGATCCAGGAGTATCCAACACAGTTGCCTTCAGAGCAGGACAGCCCCCAGCTTTGCCCAGTGATGGTGGGTGATGCTGAGCCACTAACTCATCCCTCTGCAATTTCCCCTGCAGATGTACCCAGGCCACCGGACAGATGTGCCCTGCCCAGCACTCACAACACCGCCACAGCCACTGCTGTCCCCGTGCCCCACAGCCGGGGCAGGGACTCCCTGGGGGAGCTGCTCACCCATGTCCCACTGGAAAGCTTCCTGCAGACACTGGAATCCTCCCCCACCGCTGGTGGGCATCTCACAGGTACTGGGATGCAGCCCCAGCACCTCGCTCTGGAGGGTGCACGGAGGGAGAGGAGGAGGGGCCAGGAGGAGAGGGGGTGATGTCCGGGTGCTCCCTAAAAACCTGCTGTCCCTGCGGGCAGGGGAGGACAGCGAGGCCGAGGCGGAGATCAACCTCTCTGACTTCCCCTGGTTCCACGGGACTCTGTCACGGATCAAGGCAGCCCAGCTGGTGCTCTTCGGGGGCGCCCGGAGTCACGGATTGTTCGTCATCCGGCAGAGCGAGACGCGGCCGGGAGAGTACGTGCTGACCTTCAACTTCCAGGGGAAAGCCAAGGTGGGTGTCCTCTGCTTCTCCGTGTCCTCTGCTTCTCTGTGAACGTTATGTCAGCCCTGCCCAGCACCTCGGGTTCCTTCTTGCTCTGTGGGTGACCCCAAACACAGCAGCTCTGCAGGGAGCTGCACCCTGGTAGGGCATCCCTCAGGACCACCTGCCCTTGTGCCCCAAGAGGCCTCTGCACCCTGCCCAGCCCCTTCTACACTTTCCCAGCTGGATCAGTGCCTGCCATGTGAGCATAAGGTTAAATACCCCATGGAGGCTCAGTGTAGCCTGGCACACCTTCCCCTGCCCTCTCCTTGTCTGTTCAGCGTCCCAAAGCACACGGATGCACTACAAAAAACCAACCACAAGTAGTTTCTTGCTGGGTCTTTTTCCTAGCAAAGAGATTGCCTGTTCTTGTCACCTTGCAAGAAGCAGTTCAGGTGAGCTAGAGGCTTCCCCAGGCTGTTTGTGATGCTGGGATCAGAGCTTCAGCCCCCCTGGTTGTACCCAGACGCCCTTCTCTGTGTGTTTCTTTATGGTGTTCATCCCCAGGAGGGGCCAAACTTCTCCTGGGGCTGCAGCGAGTGGGGTTTTACAGGAAACACCCTGCAGCAGGGTAAACATAACAATCCTATGTTAGGAGCAAGCCTCCCTTGGCTGATGGAGGTGGCTCCTGCCGATTGCACGGGTAGGTCTCACCCTCACAACCCCCAGCTCACCCCGTTCCTTGCACTTGCAGCACCTGCGCCTGTCGCTGAACGAGAGCGGGCAGTGCCACGTGCAGCACCTCTGGTTCCAGACCATCTTTGACATGCTGCGCCACTTCCACACGCATCCCATCCCGCTGGAGTCGGGCGGCGCGGCCGACATCACCCTCCGCAGCTACGTGGTGGCCCAGAGCCCACAGCCCGGTAGGTGCCAGGGCTGGGCAAGGCTGCACGTGGAGGGCTGGGTGTGAGGAGCGGGCTGGGATCTTGCGTGGACAGATCCATGGGATTCTCCCCCCTAAAGCAGTGCCCTGCTGATGTGTGGGGCCATGGAGATGCACCAAGGTGGGTGTCACCCACTGAAGGTGGGCACTGAGGTCCACGCAGCAGCAGGGCTGTGTGGGTGTGACCCCCTGTCCCTGGCTGCGGGTGTCAGTCCCCTGGCTCGGGCAAGGAGAGGAGCAGGGGGGTCTGCAGGGCTCGGAGCATCCTGCTATGGCTGGGAGAGAGTGGGAAGGAGGGTTGGAGAAGAACAGGGTCAAGGATGGAGAGGGGATGTGGGAAGGTACCAGCGAGGGAGAGGGAAGGGGCCAAGCCCCAGGCAGCACTGGAGGGGTCAAGCTCCTGTTTCTCTTGCAGACACCGGCCCCCCGCCACCCCTCGTGTCGCAGCCACCGGGCTGCCGGGTCGACCTGCCACCTCCACACTACTTCTGCAGCACAGCACCCACGGGCCCGCCGGTCCCGCCACCCGCTGAGGGGGTGGCCGCGGCCCCCAGTGTCCCGGTGCCCGCACCCTACCACCGCCTGGAGGGTGCCCTGGGCTCCCGGAGCCGCAGCGACAGCGCCGAGCGCCGGCCGGAGCCCCCTGCCGCCAGTGCCGAGGACTACCATGAGGCTGACAGTGCCCGGAGCCGGACCCGGGCGGTGGAAAACCAGTACTCCTTCTACTGAGCCCCCCGTGCTGGGGGCTGCATGGTGGGGGGAGCGGGGCAGCCGTGCTCCTCACCGCTGCACCGGCCTCGCCACCTCCTCCTGCCACCACCAGCGACCCAGCCGGGACGCCCTCCTCGCTCCCTGCTGCTTTTCGGAGCTGTGCCAGCCGTGGGCAATGTCCCAGCTGGACCTGGCGCCAGCCCCAGGGTTGGGGCAGTGCTGGGGGTGTGGGAGGCTGAAAGAGTCAGTGCCATTTTAGAGCTTGCAGCCTCTTCTCCTTCCCTCTGGACCAAGAGCCCTCCCAGGGCCGAGCCGGGCTCCCTGCATCTCCTCCTAGGTATGACCATCGTGGGATGGCACCCGAAGCTGTGACAGGCTCCATCCTCCAGCCAAAGCACCTTGGCATGTCCCCTCTGGGGCGAGAGCCCAGCATGGCCAACATCTTTCTGGCACCACCGTCCCACAGAACAGCTGCTGAGGGACTCCGGCGTTTTGGGATGAGCATGGAAATGTCAGATCTCCATGCAGAGACTCTTCTCGCACACATGGATCACTGAGAGGGCGCTACTGCAGAGGCCTGAGGGTTTATCTGGGCTGGCTTTTGGGCTCCCTCTGGGGTGTTTCCTACCCTCTGACAGAAGGTTTTTGTCCAAAGCTTAATGAATTGCATTCAAGGAAGGGTTTTCCTGCTGTCCTGCCTTTTCTGTTCCTTTGTTTCCTTTCTCTCCTTGCTCTACCAACAGAGAATCCCTGGATACTCTTTCTTCCTCCCTCTCTTCCTTGATTTTTCAAAACCTAAGCTCTCTGCAAGGGCATCAGCTCAGCCTTCTGTCTGTTCTCTGCCTCAGCTGGGTACTATTTTCCATTGCTCAAGGCAAACCTTGGAAAATATGACAACCCCTCTTTATATCAGTTTTTGGTCATTTGGGATGTCTCGGGGGGGTCAGGCAGAGGCCAGGAGCTGTGTCCAGAGGTGAGGGACAGCTTTGCCTTGCAGGTGCTTGGCTGGGCTCCCAGGAATAAAAACACTATATTGATTCTTTTCCAGGAGGTCATGGAAGCCCTGAGGATGGTTTTACAGGCCAGGGTTTGTGCCTCATGTGGGGTGGGAGACCCTCCAGAAGGGCAGCTTTGCTTGCAGACAAAGTGTTTGCACGTCCCCCTTGGTTTGGCTCATACAGCTTATCTTACCCAGGACTCCTGGCTCCTTGTGTGGCAGTGACACAGGAGTGACAGTACTCACAGGACCTGAGCCAGGTGGCTTTGGAGTATCTGGACAGGTCTCCAGGTAGAGCAGACCCCACCATACCCAGCTAGAAATTACCACTTAGTGCAAAGAGGTACAAGCCAAGCCACAACCTCAAAAAAACCCCCCTCGAGTTTGCCTGGAATTGGGTTGGGCCGAATTTTTACTTATTAGGTGCCTTCTTTCCTGAGCTAGCAAAGCATGTCCCCAGTGCTTGACTCACATGTGCCTCCTCCTTCAAGAGGGCAGGAAAGGCTCCTTGCCTCCTCCTGTGGTGTGAGAGCTGCCTTTCTGGCCCATGGATGTGTGAGACAAGGGCTGGTGGATCCCATTCCTACAGCAAATGCCACCTTCTCCCCAAACACACGGCCCTTCAGAGCGCAGCGGGAGCAGTTTGCTCTGTTGAGGGTATTTCAGCCCAGCTAAAACACAGCTCAGAGGAGCAGGGAGATGCTGGATGCTGTTGGTTGATGGTTTAACACACACAGTGGATGAGGGGAGATCTCCAGATCTAACACTGACATTGTCACTCTGGTTCTTCCCTGAGGTCCCAAGGGTGGGATCCAGAGGGCTGGATGGGAGCACTGCCTTACTGACCTTCAGTTATTGGCTTCGTTTCTCACTTTCTGTGTCACAGGATAGGAAAAGGAGGGGGAAGCAATGATCTGCAAGCGAAAAATGTTAATTTGTAAATAGGGAAGAGTCTGGAAGAGTTTACTGTTGTGTAGAATAAATTAATTTTATTTAAAAAAAGAAAGGGGAGGGGGGGACTTGTTAAACAAATGGAGAACTCGAGTTCCGGTTTTAAAATAAAATCACTTGCAAAAACAACAGCACGTGAGCAAGAGCTTGGGGCTTTGCTGGATTTGCTACATAAAAAGAAAGGAAAAAAGAGAAGGAGGATGCTGTCATGTCTCATGTGTGCAGACCTCGTTGCTATCTCTGGGCAGCTGGGGCCAGGCTCGGTCTGTCTCTGCCTGCTGGCTTGCACTGAGAAGAGAGAAGGGAGCGGCGAGCTCTCCTCACTGCTGAGCAGAGGGAGGAGGAGGGTGGGTCCAGGCTCTACAGGACAGGGTTTCCTCTCCTCCCAGTCTGTTATTTACTTTGTCTGGTTTGTCAGTGGTGCAAGTCACAATGTCTCCACCCCCCAAGCAGCAGGGATAATCGGGAATGAGCAGCCCTGGGCTGTGAAGGTGGCCCTCCCTTGCTAAAGGCCTGTGCTAGCATCTCCCAGCAGTTCCCCAAGGCCTGTCATTCCCCCTCCTCTGCCTTCATCTCTCCTGGGAGACTGTGCCTCATGCTCTGACGTTGTATGTCTTTCTAGTGTGCTCTTTTCTGCTGAGAATCCCCTGGGAAAACTGGAGCATTGTCCCAGACTGTACTGTGACAGCTCAGCAGTGACAGACGCAGCTAACACATGGTTTTTGGGGGGGTGGAAGGAACTGCTCAGCTCGGTAATCAGGCCATGCTTGTGTCATGATCCATTCACAAAAACATTCCCTCCCCAAAAGTCACCAGAGCCTTTTCACCACTCCTGGAGAGCTCATCCATCAGGAGCTGGGCAGCTGGGGAGGTGACACTGAGGGCTGTGCCTGCGGGACAGCTGCTCCTCCTGCCTCACGGAAAGCCGTTCACACCTCAGCTTATTAGCAAATTGACTAATTACAGCATCAGTCTTGCTGGAAAACATCCCTTTCCTTTCACAGGGTGTCTGGAAGGGCAGGGGCAGGACAAAACAGCATCTAACACAAAGATTTGATGGTGAAACAAGGGGAAAGCAGCCTCAGCGTGTGGGCTGGATTCCATGCCAGCAGTGCCCTCTGCCCGGGGCCAGAGAAGGACTGGTCTGCAGGGATGCTGGCACTGAGCTGTGCCCTGGCACATACCACGAACAGGACAAAAATGCAAAGGGATTTCAGCAGCTCAGCCGCCCACGTTTCACGTGGGTGTTGGAGCTCCACGGCTGCTCCTGCCTGACGTGCAGGGTCTGTCTCAGCAAAGGATTGCAGTGCTTCCAGAAGGATCCCTTTGGTAGGAAAACTCCTCAGAAACACAAATGAGCTTCTCTGATAAAGATCAGGGAGCCGAGTTTTGTTGTTTGGTTCAAACTGACCTATGAAAACATTACCCTGTTCTAATGCAAATCTGCTGACCCCAGTAAGCCCAGTCCTGCCCAGATCCCGGCCCAGTGCTCTGATTTGGTGAGCTTTGTATTTTGATGAAATATTTTCTATTTTTGTATGACCCAAGTAACTGTCTTGCCCCCCTCCCCAGATTTTTTTAAAGTAAAACGTGCGTAATACATCAAGAGTCTGCACCAACTCCCTCAACGTGTAGTTTGAGAGAGAGATGTTCCCAGGTCTCTTTCCCCACGGTTTGCGTGGGCTCTGCTGGATGACAGGCAGCTGCCTGTTTGTTTCCTGGGGCTGTGAGCTGTGGCTGGAACAAGCCACGTTCTGGGCAAGTGAATCCAGCTGCTCCCTGCAGCCCTCAGCCTGCCATTCTGCCTTCCTCCCATGGAGTCCTGGCAGCTCATCATTCTCACCCCTGCTTTGGGAAGCTGTGTGGAGAGGAGGCTGAGAGGAAGAAACAGGGTTAAACTTTAGGGATTAGTGAGCTAAACCAGCCTGTGTTGTGCTTAGGACTCGGCAGAGGAAATTCAATCGGTTTGCAGCAATTCTGCTTTGTTAAACAGTCTGCAGTGACTGACAGGGGACAGGGGACCTGCCCTGGCCTCTGCAACAGAGCTGGTGTCTCCTTGGCAGGGCTGAATCCAGCCTGGCACTGGATGGTTTCTGTCCTGGTGGGCTGAAGAGGACCCAAGGCTGGAAGAGCCACGGGCACAGGAGCTGGGGAGCTGGCAGACAGCATGGAGGAAGCTGTTTGCATTGCTCCAGCCAGGGCTGAGACTGCAAGGATGCCTTCCAGGACCAGCGGCCAGCTGGGAACTCAGCCAACACTAAATTCACACCATTCTTTTACAAATCAGGTTGGTAAGACAAACACGAGACACAAACTAGTGTGATTTCCATAGCAACCTCAGTGGAGGTTGAAAAGTCTTTTGTAAACATAGGGCTGAACCTCAGGATCAGCTCTGATTTTCTCCACAGAAAGGGGAAGAGAATGGAGGCTTAATAAATTCAGGCGATACAAATGAACTATAAATCGCAGAAGGAGCCATTCCCAACCTCTCTGTTCCCCTTTTTGTCACCCTTTCCACATGCACAGCACGAAGCTGTCTGAAACCCAGAGCCCAACTTCCCGGCTCCGGCTTATCTCCATAAACTGCACAAAGGCTTATGCCCCTCTTCCATTGCAGCTGACCTTTACTGGCTAATTCTGTGACGCACACACAGCCCCAGCACATGCCATGCCATTTCTGTAGGGCCACAGCGACTTGAAACGAAATTTGGCTTGCAGTGGAGGCCTGTACTGCAGCCAGCCCCGGCTCCTCTTCCCCACCATGGCTTCCTCCAGCTCCGTCAGGCAAGCGTGGATTTGGGTGTACCAGCCCTCAGCTCATCCAAGCGCTGTTCCTGCAAATCCCAGGTGTGAATATGGATGCAGACAGCACAGCATCCCCCTCTCCCACTACCCACCCACATCTCCCAGCACCCGGCAGGGCCGTGCTGTGGGGAACGGTGCTGCTGTTCATCACTGTCAGCACACAAAGCCCGCGGGCCGCGCTGGTTAATGACCAAAGTGACACGAACAGATGGCGCAGGCAGCGTGCCACGGGGGCACCAGGAAGTGCTGTATCGCTTACATCCTCACAGGGAAGGGATTTGGCAGGGCTGAGGGTGCCAGGGAAAAACACAGCGAATTTTCACCCTCCTCAGGCTCGGCCTGGACAGAGCGCAGCAGATGCCGGAGCTGCCTCGCTAATGCGGCCTGCTGGGGACAGGCTGCACTCGCTGCAGCCCCGAGAACGTGCGTGAGGGGACAGGGGACATCGGAGCTCAGCAAACACAGCTTTGGCAGGAGCAGGATGCACGGCTACAGCTGGGACATGGGAGGAGTGACACAGGGAACAAGCTGTATCTGAGTGTTTGAGTGTTTGAGGGAGGGTGTCAGAGGCAGGCCCTGCTCAGTGGTGCTGAGCAATGGGATGCTGGAGCGCAGGCAGCTCCACCTAAACGTGAGACATGGGCCTGTTGGAGCGAGCCCAGAGAAGGCAAACCAGATGATTGGAGGGGTGGAGTACCTCTCCTAAAAGGAAAAGCTGAGAGAATTGGGAAAAGGTTTTCAGGGTGACCTAATTGTGGACTTTCAGTACCTAAATGGACAAGAAAGATGCAGAAGGACTTTGAATGAGAATTTGTAGTGACAAATGGGGGAACGGCTTCAAACTGAAGGAGTGGGTTTAGATTACACAGTAGGATGAAATTCTTTGCTGTGAAGGTGGTGTCGCCCTGGCACAGATTGCCCTGAAAATCTCTGTCAGCCACGACCCCGGGAATGTTCAAGGCCAGGTAGGATGGAGCTCTGAGCAGCCTGCTCTAGTGGGCAGCATCCCTGCCCATGTCAGGGGATTGGAATAGGAAGATCTTTTAGGTCCCTTCCAACCCAAACCATCCTGTGATTCTATGAGGAAGAACTTCTTCGCTGTGTGGGTGATCAAGCACTGGCACAGGCTGCACAGAGAGGATGTGGGGTGTCTCCCCAAAGCCCTCTGGACACAGCCCTGAGTGACACACTCAGGGGACCATGCTGGAGCAGGGGGGTGGAGGGGGTGACCCCAGCGATCCCTTCCAACCTGAACCATCGTTCTGTGACTCTGTGCCTTCTAAGAATCCCATTGTGGGTGGCAGAGCACTGGGACAAGCTGCCCAAGAAGAGCGTGGAGTCTCTCTGTCTGGAGACATTCCAAACGCACCTGGACGCGTTCCTGTGTCACCTGCTCTGGGTGACCCTGCCTTGGCAGGGGGTTGGACTGGGTGATCTACAGAGGGCCCTTCCAACCATAGTTTGGTGACTCTGTGCCTTCAGCCTCCCTCCACGCTGCAGGGTACGGACATTAGGAGGAGGAATTACTTCACAGAAACGGTGATTAGTATTGGCACAGGCTGCCCAAGGAGGTGGTGGAATCATCGTCCGTGGAGCTGCTCAAGAAACAACTTGTGGCACTCAGTGCTCTGCTTGACAGGGTGGTGATAGGGCAGAGGTTGGGTTCGGTGATCCTAGAGGTGTTTCCCGACCTGATTCCGTGGCTCTGTTGGCGCGGAGGGTCCCTCACACGGGGCTCCCTCACACGGGGCTCCCTCACACGAGGGTCCCTCACACGGGGCTCCCTCACACGGGGCTCCCTCACACGGGGCTCCCTCACACGAGGGTCCCTCACACGGGGCTCCCTCACACGAGGGTCCCTCACACGGGGCTCCCTCACACGGGGCTCCCTCACACGAGGGTCCCTCACACGGGGCTCCCTCACAGAACTCCCGCCTCTCCCCAGCCCTCACCACACCCGCCATGACAGCGCCGCCCGCGTCGCGGGCCGTGACGTCACGGGAGGCGGGGCGCGGCCAGGGCTGGAACATGGCGGCGCCCTCGGCCCCGCGGCCGCCCCGGCCCCGCAAGGAGCCGCAGCCGCTCGTCATCCCCCGGAGCGCGGCCGAGGAGCAGCGCCTCCGCCTCGAGCGCCTCATGAGGAACCCGGTGAGGGCACCCGCCGGGGCACTGCCCGGGGCGGCGGGAGAGGAGAGGGACGCCGAGACCCCCACGGGGTCCGTGAGGGAAGAGAGACACCGAGACACCCCCCCGCCCCCAGGGTCCGTGAGGGGAGAGGGACACCGAGACCGCCCCGGGGTCCGTGAGGGGAGAGGGATACCGAGACCCCCCCACTCCACCCCCGGGGTCTGTGAGGGCAGAGGGACACCGAGACCCTCTCGGTGTCTGTGAGGGAGGAGGGACGCCGAGACCCCCACCCCGCCCCCAGAGTCCGTGAGGGGAGACGGACTCCGAGACCTCCCCCTCTGGCTCTGTGAGAGAAGAGGGACTAACTCCTCCTTTCCCCTCCTCCGGGGTCCGTGAGGTGAGAGGGACCAAATTCCCCTTTCTCCTCTCCGTGTCCGTGAGGGAAGAGGAACCGACACCCCCTTCCCGGGGTCTGCGAGCAGAGAGGGACCAACCCCCCTGTTCTTCCTTCCCGGTTCCGTGACGGGATCTACACACGCCCCCTTCCTCCTTGCCGGGTCCTCAAGGGGAGAGGGCCCGACTGCCACACTGGGTTGCTGTGAGGGAAGAGGGATCCGTCTTTTCTGGGATTCTGTGAGGAGAGAGACGCTTCTCTGGGAACGCAGGGGCCCTTCCGTGCTCTGCCCGCTGGTCTTCCCTCTATCCACTGCTTTTAATGTGCGGGAGCATGACCCTGGTCCTCTAACTGGGTGTTTTGGTCCTTTCCTGAGGAGGTTTTTGCCAGGAGGAGACTCTCACCCCCTGCTCTGTGTGTGCTGGAGCAGGCTGAGACTTCCCCACACCGCATTCTTCCTCTGACCTTGCACCATGTGTTCTCCCTCCCCTGCTCTTCCCTGTCCTCTAGCTCTGGCATGGAAGGTGCACAAATACCTTTCATCGTTTCCCAGACTACTGCTAGTGGAATTATACTCAGCTCCCACCAGTGCTTGGAGATGCTGACATGCCTCCTTCTAGTTCCCGTGCTGAAAAGAGGCACAGATGCTCCTAACCCTCCTGGGGTTTGTTGACCTGCAGGCCTGAATGTGAGGGACAGAAAGGATCCCTTCTGATTCTCCTCTTCTGCCTGCTCCTGATCCCTGTGCATGAAGAAATTGCTGCAGCTGTGCTCCTTCTGAGATCTGTCAGTTGGTGGAAGAGGCTGTTGTCAGACGTATCCCGCCTTTCAACAATGTGTTAAAATTGCAGACTTTGCTCCTGGAAGATACTGATGGCTGGTTGGTTTGTTCTTGCAGGAAAAGACTGTACCAATTCCTGAAAAACTGAATGAATGGGCACCACGACCTCCCCCGGAGTTCGTTAGAGATGTCATGGGTAAAGATTCTATTCTTCAGATAACTCTGGGGTCAGCCTCATTTAACTTAGAAAAGTGTTAAGCAGGGAAGGACAGAGGTGGTTTTCTGCTGCTCATTTTGCTGGAGAAAAGAGGTGTGAAATGTGCTTTGAGAGTTGATTTTTCAAGTTTTATTTGGTTCTCTGGTTCCACTTTTCTGCTGGCTGTCAGAATGCAGGGAGAACAAAGCCCGTGGCACTGCAGCACGTGGGCTGCCTGCAGTGCAATAAGCTGCTGCTCTGGTGATGACAAGTAAATGATGATGAGTAAGTCTGTCCTCTCCATGGATCTGAGAGCTCTCTGGAAGATTAGCAGTGTGGAGTCCCTCTTTTGACTGCTTTGAGTCTGGGTCTCAGGCCATGGGAAGCAGGCACATGCAGCAGGTGTGACTGTGTGTGCTCAGGTAGGGAGCTGGCAGCTGTGCCAGGACACTGACCCAAGTACTCTGTGTACACTTTACTTTTACCTGCAGGGTATAAATATAGTAGCTGTGGTATAAACTGGCTGCATGTAGAAGTTCTGTCTTTCTTTGAGACCTCTGTCCTTTCTAGAGGTTGACTTTTCTTATTTCAGAATAATTGATCTTGGTCTAAAGTTTTTACACTTCTGAATAAAATCTTCAGCTTACTGGAATCCCCCCATGGCTTTTTCAAATAGCTTTGCTGTGTGCTTGAGTTGAATTGTCTTGTTTTTTGGGAGCACCTGACGTGCTGGGATTCTGTTGGTATTGAGAGCACCCCTGTTGCAGTCCCAGCTGCTGGGTTTTAATTAGGTGTCTTCTTTGAGACTTGTATTCCTGTGCTTTCCCTTGAGAAATGGCTCGGGAGACAGGGGAAGAGAGTGGAGCACAATGCTTAAAGCTCCTGCAAGGCTTCAATATGTAGGTTGATGCCAGGAAGAGAGTGCTGTAGGGATTTAATTTATGAGGAAACAGTTAAAAACTGTCAGTGGATCTGTCTTGCATGGGAAAGTACAGTATCACCTTTAACCACCTTTCTGCTGACCTTTATTTTGTGTGCGAGATGCTGAAAATTATTTGGCAGCAGCATCAGCAGCTAGCTCACCTCTGCCTGTAAGAGAGTGGGGAGTGCATTTCATCTCTAGTTCTTTGCCTGCCTTGATGTGCAGCTAAGAGTGGGCTCTCCAGGGGGATAATTGTGGGACCTGCAGTGACCCAAAAGTGTGTGGGTTTGCAGCTCACTCTGGCTTTTGGTTGTGAGTTATTTTAGTTTAAAATGGTGACACACACTGTGTGTTGTTGATAATTTTCCTCTGACAGTGCCCTTTCCTGTGCCCCAGCTGTAGTCATTTGTGAGCATCTATTTACCTTCTTTCCTAGCAGGTTAAACTCTTCCTCGTTGCAGGTTCCAGTGCCGGAGCTGGGAGTGGGGAATTCCATGTGTACCGGCATCTCCGTCGGCGAGAATACCAGAGGCAAGATTTCATGGATGCCATGGCTGAGAAGGTCAGCACAACTCTTTATAACTCCCCCCACCCCCAACTATTTGTTGTTCATTGCAATTCTGTGTTTTCTTTGAAAGTCATGTACAAATAATTCCGTTCTGAGCCACCCCTTGTCAGAGGAGTCTGTAGGAGTGTGTGATCCGTGGTGTCTGTGTCAGTACTGAAACATTCGGTGCTTTGTGTCAGACATGCTCCATCTCCTGTGTTCCCTGGGGTCCTAGCACACAGTAAGGCCTCATGGGAATGTGTGTGTTCTCAAGCTGACTTGAAAATGCTTTAAAAGCTAGAAATCCCTGGTAACGCTGCCTTGCACAGACAGAAACAAAGTGAGTGCCTGTGCACAGAGTCCAGATGTTTCTTTTAAGTCTTGATCGAGTAGAATGCCCCCTCTTTTAGAGAGCACTATTGTTATACTCTCTCCTGGCTGAGATGAGTCCATATGTTAATGTTTGTGTCTCCAATTATTCATTTGTTTTTACTGAAACGTTCATTAGGGCAGAAGCCCAACCTCCCTCATCTGTTTTGGTGAGGATTCCTCCCTCAGAAGGTTTCAATGTTTGGCTCAGGTTGCAGGTTAAAAACGCTGTCTGTACAGGACTCATCCCTAGGAACATGGCTTTGTATAAAGAAGCCAGACAAAATCTGGCAGAGCTCCCTTCTGTATTTTGCTAAAAGACTTCTCCCTAAAAGGACATGACTTTTCAAAGAGGTATTTTAATTTAGATTGTGACCAAAGTATGACATGTGATCAATTACAGCAAAGACTAGATGAGGAATTCCAGAAGAAACTGGAGAGGAATAAGATGATTGCAGAAGAGCAAACAGCAAAACGCAGAAGGAAGCGGTAAGGGCAGATTTTTCCCAGGAGGCTTGACATGGAAACCCTCACTCCCTGTGCCTCATCTGTAGCTGCATGCTCTGGATAAACACTGTCATTCTGTGTCTGCATCTATCAGCTGGGAAGTCTGGCTGTGGAAATTAAATTTGTCAGTGTCAATGTTTGGTTTCCAAAGGTAGCTGCAAACCTGACAGGCTTTGCTGGGGTGGTTTCTTTTCCGTGCCATTGCTTGCAGGATAACTTTGGACTGGTTGAGCTGCTTTTGCTGACACTGTGGTCTTGACTGCAACGTGCCTCACTCCATATTTGTTTTAACAGTGTCAGGAAAGGTTTGTGTGTATATCTGGCTTAAGTTTATGTCTGAATCATTTGATCCCAAGCAGTTTCAGTGCAAAACTGGGTGCTGCTTCATGGGTAGGCTGCTTCTGCCTCCCTCATTGAAATGTCTGGCAGGCCAAGTCTAATAAGTTAGGTGGAAATACTAAAAAAATATTAAATCCATCTTTCTCTTAAATTTTAGACAAAACGAAACAATTACAAGATTGATGCTCTCGAGAAATAGCCTGAGCATTGTAGTGCAGTGGCATGAGAATTTAAATCCCATTCTCTGTGTCCAGGATGTTTCAGAAATAGCACAGAATCATGCTCGGCTCTTTCCCAGGGTTGGACCCTGAGCAGCCTCTCCCTTGCTGCTTTGCATGCTGTGGCTGAGAGCTGCTGTGGAAAGGCTTGTGCAAGGTGACTCACTGCCATGTTAACACAAAAGTGCACAACACAAACACTGTTGCCATCTTAGTTTAATTTAATGTGGTCCAACAGATGGCCAGCAAGTCAGATCTGGCCTGCTGCCTCTTCCCTGGCTGAGATGGAGAACAACTATTCCAACAGCAGATGCTGCCTAAACACTAACACCTCCTTGTCCCCCTGCTATGCTCTAATGGTGTGGCTTTGCCCTGCGGGAGCCCCTCTAATTTTCCTCACCACCCTTCTCCTTTGTCCTGCCCCAACAGGTACAGTTCTTAGCTCTCTGTTTCAAGAGAGTTCATTTATGGTGTTGAGAGAGGAGCATGTGAATGCCAGGCTGCTCTGCCTATGTCTGCTGTTAACTTGCCAGGTTGCCTTTGCTGGGCAAAGAGAGCTGGGTTGTATGAATTGAAATTCCCTCTTAGCCCCAGTGCTACTTCTAGGGCCTGACATCCTGAGAAGTACAGCCAAAGAGGAAGGTCAAAGCATACTGCACTATTTTTATTTTCTTCAATTAAAGTATATATTACTGGTGATTTCCCCCCCCATTGTTCAGTTTCTGCAGTCTGGGTTTTACACCATTTTTCTTTTGAGCTTATTAGCCTAGGTAGCTAAAATGTGGGGGCAGCTTCATTTTTGTTCCATCTGTGTTCTTGGAGATTCTTGTGTATTATATAGTTTTGGTTGCAGTGGAGTCATGAAAGACTTTTAAAAAATCTATTAATCTAAAAACAACATGGAAAAGTTCCTCTTGATCACGTGCTAAGTTTGCTCTTGCTAGATTTTCAGTTGAGGCCAAATTTAAATGGAATTTCTCTTCTGAAATCAGCTTTTCCAAGACATCTGTAATATTTCCTTTATCAATGAATGTATGAATGTGCAGAAGCTTTACAACACTGGGTTTTCCAGAGTCTTTTTTCTTTACTTTATAGCCAGAAATTAAAAGAGAAGAAACTGCAAGCTAAGAAAAATAAACTTGAACAAAAGAAGCAGGAAAAAGGTCAGTGAAATTTAGTTTACTTTTCTCAGGACTTGGTTCTGTTCCCTTATTGAAGCCTAGAAGGTTTTGTTCCACCCCTCCATCCCAAGCATTCTCAATACATGGATTAAAGCCTGAGCCTTAAGCTTGTTATTTTAGCTAATGTTTCAAAATCCTCTTTGAAAGCCATCTATGTTGAGGTTTAATCTTACAAATAACTTGGCTGTTTGTGAATATTTTCCATTTATTAGGGGAAATTTTGGACAGCAAACTCTGGAATCTGAGTTTGTGTGAGTTTTGCCCCAGCTATTTTGATAAACTGCAGATTCAGAACCTCAGCTGCTCAGAAAGGCAGTATTGTTCAAGGCTCTGTTTTTTTAAAGTACATTTTGAATGTGTATAGGAAAACAGGTGGAAAAAGAATGCACAGCTTGGGCAGCAAGAAACGGAGTTATAATTTTGTGTGTAAGAAATTGATCCACCTTGGTACCATCTGTTCCACAGGACTAATTTATTTGCATAGAAATAAAGGTGAAAAACCTGACTGCCTCTGTTCTCCTGCAGTCTTGAAAATTAATGTTCAGCAATGTCAGTGTAACTGTGTGCTCAAACTTTTGCATACTTGTTGCTTCTTGGCAGTGTTTCAGTGAGTATATTTTGGCGTACTCTTTGAAGTAGTTGTCCTTTGTGAATTAGCACACAAATTGTTAATCTTAAAGTTACAGCAGTTTCTGGTAATTCTGCTGGAACAGTGACTTGCCTGACAGTTCTACCTTATTTGTGCTTTGCTTTTCACAATTGGATCTGTTTCAGCTGAACCACTGCCAGCCTCCCGTGTAAACACAGGAGGACAAATTGTTAGGTTAATTTTACTTGTGACAGCAAGTGAATGTAGTAGAGTGAATTTTTTGGGTGTTTTGTTTTGGTTTTGTTACCTTTTTTTTTTTTAAGCTACTCATTTATGAATTGTAACAGGGAAGAGATTTTAAGTATGAGTCAACATACTTGTGTTCATTTTGAGTGAGCAAACAGAATACTCATCCCTTAGGGAGTGGCTGGGAGAGAGGAGAGCTGGATCAGGGACTGGCACTGTGGTGTGGGATTGCCATGTCCAGCTGTGGGACTGGAGTGGTTTTGTTTGGCACAAGTTCCTGAAAGACAGAATCCAAACTCGCTGGTCTTTGTAACAGTTCTTAACTCTTTACAGTTTGTGCTTCTCTATGTAAAATAATAATATAGGGGAGAGAGGAGCCCCTCTTAGCCATTTTTAGTCTACTGAGAACAGCCTTTCCATTTTGTAGTTCTGTGTGCCCTGGGTTGTGATCTGAGAGTTTTTTCAAATTAATTAAAGTGTATTTGTTGGATGTGGCAGGCAAACATTTGTCTTCCTTTTTGAATGAATAAATGAAACCTCTGAATTGCCATGTTTCATCTTTGTTGTAGCAAAAACATTAAGAATAAGGGTTGGCACTGAATGAGGTCAGCTGTTAAGGTTGCATTAATGAACAAACTCCCAATAAACCCTCTGAGTTCAGCACTTCACCACGCGGTGGCATCAGACCACTGATCCTAAATCCTGCGTGAACTGGTCAGGACATTGAGAGTGTGACTGGGCCTGAGGAACAGGAACGGGGAAAAATGGCTCCTGGATTCAGGTCCCACTTTATGCCGTACCTCATTTTTATTATCGGTTATTTAATTTCTAGTAGATGTCTCCTGGTTTTTTAGCAGACTTCACAAGTTTTCTGTGACCCTTGTTAATTTTAGGCATATCTTTATGAGTTCCTGTACTTGCTGTATAGCAAACAGCCTGTAAAAGTTTATGGCACCTCGTGGAGTTTCTGTGAACTTGGATAGCTGTAGGAATATATTGAGTCTTGCCTGTGGCTTCCCAGGGCTCTATGTGATCCTTGAAAGTTCATCCCAGCCTGCAGAGGTGAGATTGGGAATGAGATAATCTATCCACCTCAGTGTTTGAAAGAAGTAATGTTCCAGAGGAGGTGGAGTTGTTTAATGATGGACTTGGTAGTGTTGAAGGTAAGGGAATTCTCCAAGGGAAAGTTTGATATTCTGACCTCCTCATCACTTGGCAGAATTAATAGAACCTGATTTGTGTTCCCTGAGTATCTGGGACTGCTTAGTTGTGAGATACTTTACAAGGAAGATGCAGTGGAATATGTTACCCATGCATGCTAATCAGCCTGGCCTAGTACACATTTGCTGAGCACCTGAGACTGTTTTGTTGTGAAATGCTTGACAAGGAAGCCAGGTGGGAACACCTCATCCATTCATCCTGTTTGTGTTTGTAGAACCTGGTCAATCCCAAGAGCAAGGCAGCAGCGAGGATGACGAAGAGGATAGCAAGGAGGAGGAAGAGAAGGAAGATGATGCTGAAGAGCCAAGTTTTGTGATGGGAAGAGGATGAGGCCTTCCAGGGACAGCTGGAAACACTGTTCATTGCTTTATATTCAGGAGCATGAAAGTCTTTCATCTCAGCCAAGCAGAACCCATTGGCGTACGTTACATCTGCTTAACGGGGCATGGCCTTCACGTCACAGGCCCGAGAGAAAATGATAGAGAAATGCCAAATAAGAGATTTTTTCTTAATTGCGTGTATAACTGCTGTGCAGTCTGCTCTAAGTTTGCTCTAAAGAGTCAGCCATAAGTCTCTATGACCCTAGAGTTCTTTCTAACATGGCCCAGAGTGTTTTTTCTGTCTGAAAGCTAAAACATAACTATTACCATTTAAGGGAAATATTACTGTGAAGGCTACGTGTTCTACTTATGTTGAAGCTGGTAGCAGTGGGATACATGAATCTAGGGGAGGAGTTTAACCTGAAGTAGAAAAGTGGTCTGTAGCCAGACTCTCCTGCACTGTGAGTGTTCTGCATTTGGGGTTTTGTATGGGGTCATCTCTAACCCAAAGAAATCAGTTTATGTTGCTAGACAAGTTCTATAGATTTTTAATCAGGATCCCTTTTTTAATGCTAAAACTTTCCCTATTGCTTTTCTTCCATGTTTTTTAAATTAATAAAAGGGATGTGTTGGATTGTTCTGTCTTCTATTTTTTATTTTTGGAAGAGGATTTCAGTAAAATAAAGAGATGCTGCAGTGCTGCAGGAAGGGACAAAGAGATCAAGTAATGTGGCACACATGAAAATATGGAAAAGGTGTTAGCTGCATGTCACTTACTTTTTGCTTTTGAATTGGAACAATACCTTTTCCCAAAGATTGTGTGTAAAGCCTCTGAATCCTGTGGCAGAAAGGCTTGGAATGGAATCATTTTGCTTGTGCTCAGCTTCCTGTAATGACACCTGCCTTTCTCTCTGCTTGAGCTCTCTGCTTTGCACTTTGGATTCCCTGGTAGGAATCATAACATCTCTCTATATATTTACTTATTGGTGCTTCAATGAAAAGCATATGCAGTGGTGGTTTTACTTGTAACTCTGGTTTTTGTCTCTTCAGTGTATCTTTAATTAGAAGTGCCTGCTGGCTTTCAGACATGCTCATCCCAGAGCCTTGCATCCAGAATGCGGTGCTACTTCTTCTCAAGCCTTGGTTAACGCCAAATTATTTTAAGCAAAAACAGTAAAAAGAGAGAATCTCTTTTTAGATTTCGCCTTTGTTGAATAGTGCTGCCAGAAATCCTGCATTTTGTCTGAGCTGGCTTTATGTAATGGCTTCTCAGTGGTGTTACCGTGGTGGCTGGGAAGCAGATGTGACCAATTGCAAGTGATGTTTGTGTTTAGTTCCCCTGTACATACCCAAGGGCTTCAGAGGTGGGTAACTTCTGACCTGCAAGGTCCATATCCCCTCTGCCCCCCAGGTTAGAGATCTGCATGGAACTGTTTTCTGCTCAATCTCCACAGGGGCAGGTGCTGCAAGTTGTGGCAGTGTTTCATTCAGATACAGGATGGATGTTCTGCAGCTGGCATTTTCCCTGTGGAGAGATTAGTTACGAGCATTGCTTCACGTGCATCCCCCCCTTAGGGCAGGCAAACCCTATGGATACTGTGTTGTAGGATGAGCCATAAAAATGTGAGGGTTTTTTTTATGGGCAGAGAGGAACCGAGAGTCTCACAAATAAAGATGTTCTGCCTCTGAGCTTGTCAGGTCTTTGAGCTGAGTAAGTGCTGTTCTGCATTAAGCAGAGCAGATGCTGCTGAGTGAAGACACGCTTCCCTCAGCCATGAGGAAGGTGAACTCGAGTTTGTCCTGGTGATTGAACAAATTCAGGTTGTGTGGCCTCATCCTGCCTCCCTTAGACGCCACCGTTACCCGCGCTGAATTATTCATGCTCTGTTTTCTGGGAATGCCGAGTTTGTAGGTGAAATCTGTAAACAGCAGAGAGCATGTTGGTGAAGGTGGGATCTGCCTCACGCTCTGTCTCGCCGGGGTGGCTGAGTGTAGCAGTAGGAGCTGTATTTGGTAGGTGTAGCTGTGAATTCCCATAAACACTCTGCCGCGTTGTGGTTGTTCGTGGCAGTACGAGCTCGTTGAGAATACAAAGCACTTCAAAGGGAGGTTTCGAGGGATGTTTCTTCGTTTAGAATAAAATGCAAATGCGATGTGACCTCAAAACGGGGAAAACGTCATCCATGGAGTAGAAAAGGGGAAGTGCTCCTGTGCATAGTAAAATCAGGAACAACTCTACAACTGCTTTCTATTCCAAATAGGGCACCAACAAAGCGGTAATAACTTACAGGCTTGAAACTGCCAAGGAGTTTGACCTGCTTACACTAAATTCGTGCTCTGGGTTGTTTTCTAGAGGAGTCCTTCTCCTTTCTCTGATGGAGATTAACCCTCAAGGGCTAAAGTTTGCTCTGTTCCATTTCTACTCGTGTGTGTGTGTGTGTGTATGTGGGACCCGGAGAGACAGCTGTGTTAGTGCTGAAACCGAGCAGGGGTATTCCTGCTCTCAGAGGTGAAAAGCACACTCAGGATAACACGTATCTGTCTCTTTATTAGCCTTTTAAGAGTTGTTTTCCTTTGTTCCCTCCCCCAGGCAGAATGGAATTCAGGAAGATGGGATTACCCTGTGATCAAGCTGACCCATTGTGCTGCCTTTCAGCATTTTCTTTATCTCATTTCCAGGGAAGGAACTCCCTCTCTTTCCCATAAGGCTGTCCCTATCCTTTTGATGGGTTTATACAGGATTTCCTGCTGAGTCAATAGCGGAGGAGTGCAGGGAGATAGCAGTCGGGATTCGCAGGGAGCCTGTGCTCAGCCGGAGGAGGTTCAGCCCGGCGGAGGCAGAGCAGCGCTGCCTTTTGACTTATGTAAGTGGCGACTTTTTGCTGTATAATTAATAATTGTAATAAAAGCACATTTGCATCCCATTGCACCAATACCTTCTCTGTGGCGAGATTTAGAGATAACGCAAGCTCCAGACCCACTAACATCTTTACCCAGTGGGTGGTGGGTTTCAGCCCGACCGCGACTTTAGGGATCCGCAGACCTGATTTATTTCCCCCCCCCCCCCCCCCCCCCCACAGATGCATGCTCCCAGCGGGACTCCCGAGCGCTGCGGGAACGGCTCCGTGCCGGGGGGATGCCCTTTCTCTATAACTGCTGAGTCCATCCCCCGTTTCGTGAGACCCCAGGCCCCCCGAGCGGCTCCCCCGGGGGCGCAGGGGGCGAGCGTGGCCCCGGCTCCCCGGGCGGGGCGGGGGGCGCCGGCTCTTGCGGGTCGGGGGCGGGCGGGGGTCGTGTCCGCAGGCCCCGCCCCCGCCGCCGAGGGGGCGTGGCCATCCCGGCCGCGGGCCAATGAGCGGGCGGTCACGTGCGGGGGCGGGGCGGCGCTGCCCCCCCGTTTCCTGCGGGTCACGTGGCCGGTGCCCGGCGTTGCCGTGGCAGCGGCGGAGGCGGCTCCGGCTCCTGCTCCCGATCCCGCTCCTGCTCCCGCTCCCGGTCCCTCTCCTGGGGCTACTGGCACGGCCCCCGGACGGCAGCGCGGTGAGACACGGCCCGCCCCTGTGGCTGCATCCCGTCCGCGGAGGGCTCATCCCCAGCGGGGCCCGCGCTCTGGGGCAGCGGGCGGCGTCCCCTCAGGCGTGTTTGGGGTGCGGGACGCTCGTCCTGCAGAGGTGGGAGCATCTTCTGCCCGCGGGGCTGCGGGAGGAGGGGGTCTCGTCCTGCCCGGGGTGCTGTGGGGGGAGTTGGATTCATCCTGCCTGAACAAGGATTCCCTTGCCCGGGGCGGTGTGGGGGAGACGCGCCTCGTCCTGCCCGGCCAGGGGGATCCCGTGCCGGGATGGTGGTGGTGGGGTTCGCGCCTCATCCTGCCTAGCTGGGAGCGCTCCGCTGCACCTGGACAGGGTGAATGGGAAGGGTCCGCTGTGCGCAGAGAAGGGGGTCCCGTCCTAGCCGGCAGCGCTTTGGAAGTGCCATGGGAGGCAGAAGGCAGGCCAGCTGCCGTGGGATATATCCGGACAGGGATCCTCTCGCTGGAGTGCTGTGGGGGAGACACCTCCATCATTCCGTGCGGGGAAGCCCCTGCCCCAGGGTGCTTTTGGAAGAGGGAATCGAGGGATTGGGTGCCATCCTGCCTGAGGAGTTGTGGAGGATTCTTGGGACGCTGGATCGGGATGCAATGGTAGGAGGTTGCATCCTGCCTAGGAAAGATCCTCTGTCCAGGTTGCCTATGGAGGGAAAGGTCCTAGCTGGGAGGGGGTCTCATCCTGGCTTGAGGGATCCCCTGTTTAAGGCTGCTGTTGGAGGGGAGATCCTCGCTGTATGGGATCACCTCCTGCCCAGGGTGTGCTGAGGGTGGCTGGGGAGGAGGAGGAGGAGGAGAAATCCCCTGCTCAGGCAGTGCCCCGTGAGGACGATCCCGGCTGTGGTGGTGGGACCGGGGCATCACATCCTGCCTGAGAGGTGATCCCCTGCTCCCACAAGGGTGGTCACAGCTATGGGGTGTTCACACCCTGCCTGGGTACTCTTGACACCCTAGGGGTGCTGCTTGGGGGAGTCCCAAGCCAGAAGAGAACATAGCAAGGGGTTTCCCACGGCGAAGAGGGCTTGAGCTCATGGAGGTGGAGTAGTAGGGCTTGGGATTTGGTTTAGCCGTGGTCTGCAGGGGCTTGAACAATGTTAGACAGGGAAGGAAGGGACTGGGACAAACGCACAGTTTGGGGGTGTGGGGCAGAAACCTGGGACTGGGAAGGGGGCTGGCATCCCAAAACCAGGCAGAGGAGCTGCCAGTGCTGCAGACAGTGCTCTGTGGGCGACTGAGCACAGCAGTGGTGGGAGGGGGATCCGCACAGCTCGGCCCTGGTGGTGTCGGCTTCATTCCCAGCTGTGGAGAAATCCCCACACATGCACTGAGATGTGAGGAGGTAATAGCTTTCCCTTTTCCAAAGGACAGCACTTGGCAGGTTAGGAAAATCAACATAAGGGAGCAATCACAGAGCTTTCTGTCCTACCAGTGCGAGATGAAGTGGGGTCAGATGCGTTGGTGGTGCAGTGGAAGTGAGTGAAGACACAGCTGGGATGGACTCTGCCAGGGCTGCCTGAGGAAAAGGTCTGGAGAATTCCTCATTCCTCATCCAGAACTCAGCAGCCCTGTACAGTCAAACCCTGTAGGATAGTTATTTCTGTAAGAACAAGTATCCTAAACCTTTAACTTTGCAAGGCAGAAAGGTGAAATCTCCAGAATAAGCCTTCCCTGATGCAGATGACTTGCTGAAAAGTATTTCCAGAGTAAAACTGCTCCAGCTACAGCACATGTAAAATGCTTCTTTGGTCTTGTGTTTCAGCCCTTGGAGCCCTCCACCCAGTCCCTCCATGTCCATAGCCAGCAAGGTGAGTTTGACTTCCTGGCACTGCTTGTTTGGGTTACATTTGTGTTTATGGATTTTATTCTGAAGCTGTTTACTTATTTGAGAACATCTCTTGAGCTGCTGCAGAGTGAAAATTCAGCCTTGTGGTATTTTTAGCTTATTTTTTTAAGGAAAGAAGCAGATGTGATTGGGTTCTCTTGCCCTCTCTCTGTAACCTCTGAATTCATTTGTCTTTTTAATGGAATTTGTCCCAGGGGTCAAAGTTTCCTACATAGAAACTTCCTAAGTATTTTGTGAAAATAAATGGCAGAGTAGAGGCCATCACTGTCCCAGCTGGGGACAGAGTGACTGAATTCACTCCACGCTATACATTGCAGGATCCACACAGGATGTTGTCACAGGAAACAGCATCATAATTTTGCTGTTCACAGACTGTGTCTTCCTCCAGTCCTCCCAGGAGGCTTTTTTATTCTGTAAAATAGGTGATTCTTGTCTTTTCTGGAAACACAGATCAAGCAGGAAGGTTTGTCCCTGTTATTCATTCTCTTCTTGTTTTTATTATGGCGTGAATGTTCTATTATTGCCTTTCTGTTTGTTTGTTTGATTTGGGGGGGCTTTTTGTTACTTTTAAATATTTTGAAAACTCTTGAGCAGGTCAGGAACCTCCCTGGAGTGTTCCAGGGGCTGTAATAATGGCCTTGTCAAAACCTGCTCAGGAATCATCTTGTGCTGCCGTCCTTGTTATGTCTGAGGGAGCTGGAACCTGAAAGCCCCCCGTGTTCAGGAGGGACAATCTTGGACCTGCAGTGCTTTATTTGCTAATCTTTGTTATTATGCCTGAAACAGCTTCCTTCCCTTTTAGTAACAGCATTCAGAGTTGTGGGCCGTGTATGTCCTTTTGATCTTTGCCACTTCTCCAAGTCTCCCAGCAGTCATGGCTTTATTAGCTGTCCCCACGTGGCCCCTGTACATGGGGAGCTGGGGGGATGCAGGCAGGGCTGAAAGGTGCCTGTGACCTTGAGAGATGGTGCTGGGACTAATTAGTGCCACACACCAGGTGTGATTCTGGGCAGCATCTCCTCCTGGGAGCTGGTGAGTGTTCTATAGCCAGAAGGTGCTGCTCTGGTGTCTCTGTCTGCCACCACCACAGTGCTCAGTGGCGGAGTTGTGAGTGAGGGGATTAAACAAAGAATCGTGGTTTCCATTCTTTGGAAGGCTGAGTTAGTTTCAGATGTCTGTCAGAGTGGGAAATTTTTGCACAAAACGTTCCATGGATGTTGTTCTGTGTCTGGGCATCACCACAGCCATTTGGCAGCAGCCTGGGGACATGGTGGTGTAAGGCATCCACCACCTGGAATATTCTTGCTGCTTTCATGCATCTCTCAGTGTAATCCTTTGAATTCAAACATTATGGAATTTCCTGGAAGCAGCTCGCTTTTCCCCTTGGAATTGCCTTTTCCTTTCCCTCTGCTCAGAGCCGCTGGTGGAAGTAAGGGAACAGGATTCTTGGTCAGATGTGGCTGATAAACGGAGTGTGAGCAGCTCAGGAAATTTAACTTCCCACTGCAAAAGCTTGAGAAGTTCATTTGTTAACCCTACACAGCATTCAGCTCTGTTCTTATTGTGGGAGTTTGGGTGAGAACCGTGCCCATCTAAACTGAGCTGTGATGAGCAATGCTTTAACTGAAAAAAAAACCTGGTGTGTTGGTTTGAAAGTAAACCAGTGGGAGAAATTAACCCCCACACAAATACCTTGAGAGAGACTTCAGGTCAGAGTTACAATTTAATAGGAAGATTACAATAGTTGCAATGATACAGAAAAACGGACTTAAACCCACAAAGTCAGAATACAACGTGGCCCCTGTTGGTCAGGGTGGTGGTTGCAGTGCTGTTGAAGTGATGGTTGCAGTCTTGTCGAGAGCAGTGGTCCTGTGGATGGTCTGGCCCTCCTGTGGAAGTTCGGGTCCTCCTCTGGATGCCCAGTGGTGGTTGTGTTCAAGTCCCTACATACATACATACAGTCAGATTCAGAGAGGAAGGTTCAGTACCTCCCCCAGGGCGGGGAATTTCACAATGGAATGATGTGATCCTATGAGTCACGGGATATTTTGGGGAGTCCTTTATGGCCTAGATCGTTACAGCTGCTGATTGGTGCCGTTGAGCCATTATGGCCCATTGGCAGGGGATGACCCCCTTGGGCTGGGTGTGGTTATCATGGCTGAGTTAATCAAATTGTGAAGACAAAGAAACACCACCCTGCCATGCAGCGTTTGCCTCCTTCCCTTATCTAACACCCAGCTTGCAGCCTGGGGGGTCGGTGGTGCACTGTGCAGCTCCTGCAAACGACCATTAACTGTTCATCAGGAATAATGTAGATGGGAGTAGAATGCACGGCTTGATTATGCCACACCACACTTTGGAATGGTTTCCAAAGGAGCAAAAAGTGACTCCCTGAGCTGGTGTTACTTTGGTACTCTAAGGACATGCATTTGGAGCCAGCCCATGATGCTCTGGGAAATGAACTGTCAGCTCAGAGCAAAGATAAGATGGGGGCTAAGTGTATTTATGTAAAACAATTTTTTATTAGCGAGAAGGAATTGAAGGGCAAAGTTGAGGTGCCTTCTGAGAAATGAAAATCCAGATGCTATGCAGCCTTCCTTAATTCCTGCTGCAGGAGTTCCCGGGTGTACCTTTGTTATCTTTCCTAGTTCTCGTGGTCATTTTTGGCCATTATGGATGGTCCTTTCTCAGTTCTGTCTTTGTTATTTGGTCCATCATTTTTCACTGACCAAGGGCAACTTTGTTCAGCTGTAGCTTTTCCACTAGTTGATGCTCATCTTGTCCACCACCCCCTCTTGAACATGATTGTTTTGTTCCCTCAGCATTTCTCTCATCATGAGTTCTGAATTAAACGTTCCGGTGGATCCGTCCACTCCTGCCTGCTGCTCTGAGCCTGGCACAAAGGGCATGGATTATCGGGACTGGGTCCGGCGCAGCTACCTGGAATTGGTCACATCCAACCACCACTCTGTTCAAGCTCTTTCCTGGAGAAAACTCTACCTGAGCCGAGCCAAGCTGAAAGCCTCCAGCAGAACCTCTGCTCTGCTCTCTGGATTTGCAATGGTATGTGTGTTTTATAGATTTTTGAACTGTGAAGGTTTTTGGGTTCCCTAAAATCAACTATTAATCAGTGTTTTCCTCCTGGGAAGAAGCAGGCAGTTGTTTCCTGAAGAGACAAGATGCATCCGCCTGGGGGCTTCTGTTTGGCTGCTGCTGCAAAGTTTGAGGCTGGCTGGCTGGCTCACTGCAGCAGGGATACATGAGCTGTCTAACAGCTCCAACCCACACACTCCCAAGTCAGCCCTTTAAAAATACTAATCCCCTACCTGCAACTGATCCTAACTGCTCCAACAGCATTGCTAATCAATCCAGGACCTCCTTTGGCCCCGAGGCTGTCCGGTGCTGGCTGCCTTCATGCGAGGCTGCTCTTGGGTGTGGAGCACTTTCAGGCCCCTGTGGTTGCTGTGGTCCTGAACGTTATTTTAATTTCTCTGTGTGTTTTCTCAGGTCACAGTGTCTAAAATAAAGTGGAGGTTGGGTCACAGTCTGCCAAAGTGAAGTTTGCATAGCGTGATCAGAGAGATCGTGTTGTACCACTGAGGTTTGAGAAGAGGCCCTGACCCTCAGACCTGGTGTCAGAGGGCTCTGCAGCCTGCAGGGAGCCAAACCTGGTATATTTTTGTCAGTGCTGCCTATTGGCAGTGGTCCCTGGTGCTTGCTTTCCACTGTGCAGCACTTGGGTGCTATTTGGAAGCAATTTGCATAGGTCAGAACCATGTCAGGAGTGAGCAAATAAACAAGACTGACACAGTCAGTGGTCCAGTGCTCAGGCCTGTCTGAGCTGTGTGTTAAAACACCACCATGCTGTGTCAGTGTGAGCCCCTTCATCTCCTCTCTGCTTTTGCTTACTGGGAGTGAGAATTGAAACCAGTTTGGGGGAGGTTTCCTGTTCAGGAAATGGGCAGGTCTGGTTGTTCCCGAGGTTTGTCAGCAGAGGGGCAGAGGGCAATGCCTGGGTGGCATGGGACATGATGTGAAGATGTTTCATCCTGCAGCTCAGAAGCTGGGAGGGAAACACAGATCTCAGGAACTTTCCAGATAGCCTTTCTTGCTTTATTTTAGCTTCTTCCACTGCTTTTTCTTCCCCCAACCCCCCAGATCATGAATCATCCGTAACATTACGACAGTCTGGGATGATGAAGTTGGTCACCCAAAGTGAAGCTGGAAAGCTGCGGGTGGGGGTTTCAGTGGGAGCAGGCTGGAGTGGGGACAGGGTACTCAGTTGCTTTGTCATTGCTCTCCACTCACTGGCTGTGTGCAAAAGATGCTCTTAAAAGCTTTTCACAAAGTTTGTGTTGGTTTGTAACCAAACTTGTGTGCTGCAGGGGCAGAAGGTCCCTCCTTCCTCTTTTTGAGAAAGCTGGGTGCTCTCCTGTAGACTTCTCTCACTCAGGAGTTTACTTACTCTAAAAATCCTCTTATGTTCATGCCCTGTGTGCCTCTGATTGCTGGAGTCCTGTTGTGACTGTTGTCTTTAACATGATTATTAAATTAACATTTTGTATTGCTGGGGACTGACCTACCAGCGTGGTCACACAAGGTGTCCGTGCTGGGGTGTGCTGTCACTGGCATCACTGGCACTACTGGGACTCGGGGGCTTGCAGCCCACCCACACTGCAGGGCTGAACCACATCTCTGAGAACAAAGCACGCTTTCTCAACTCTCACAGCAGAAAGTTGCTGAAAGTCTTTGGCAAACCCACAAAATTAACCATTGGTTTTACATTCTCTTTGAACTGTTTAAAGTGCAGTTGAATATACACAGGTGTAAGTGACGTTAATTATGCTCCCTGGCCTAACACAAGAAATAGACCTGAAATCAGTAACTAAGAAAAAAAATCTCTTGCAATAAGGAATTCTCTTTATCAGCAAGCTTTTTCCCCAGCTGATTGGAAAGCCTGAGGTGTTTGTTCCTAGTGGCTCGTTTCTCCACTGGTAGTTTGGCATGCAGGTATTTAGTGTACGGATGTTTGCTCTCTAATAAGAGCACCTCTTTGGCTATCGATGAAAGAAGAGAAGTTATTTAGAGATAAGTATGTGTAGACGTGGCACTTAGGGACACGGTTTAGTGGTGGATTTGGCAGTGCTGGTGTAGTGGTTGGATTCTGTGATCTTGAAGGTGTTTTCCAGTCTGAACCATTCAGTGATTCTATTAAATAGTTTCCTCAAAGCCTCGAGTGCATTTAACTACGTAAACAAATGTCATGCAGGGCTTGGCTATTGCTTTCTTAAATTCCCTGTCAGTGTGTTTGATGCAAGCTTGTTCTGTATTGGCTGAAATTATTGCGAGCTGGTGGATATTCAATCAACAGGCGGTGGCTCTGATCCAGCTCCTTCTGGACAGGCTGCAGAATGATGCAGACCTTCCTCATTACCATCTCTGGTATTTCTGGCAGAGCACTGGGCAGGTCAGGAGGATGTGGGTCATTCCAATGCCAGGTTTGCTTGGAGGTGGGTTGTAGGGAAGCTGTATCTGCCTCAAGGAGGCTACAAATAAAGGAAGTTTAGAGGGAGCTTAGGAAACATCCTTAATAATTTTCCTGATGGAAATAAGAGCTATTACTGCTAATCCATCTTCTCGATACTTGTCCAATTGCTACAGGATATGTATTTGATTAAAAAAACCAAACCAAAACAAAAACCCCGACAGATCTACTGGAGTGATTGTTTTTACAGTCTGCCAAACCATCTGTGTGAATGTGTCATGGTTTATGTTAAGCCATTTGTCACCCTTTTGCCTGATATTATCTGTCCTGGTCTAAATTTCTCAAGATTAATTACATCTTTGTTGTGGACAGTCTGAGTTATACTGGTCTAAAACCCACCATTACTGCATGTATTTAATTGCAGTTTAATTCTAAAATGTGAGCACTTGATCCTGTAATTCTGGAGTTCAGCTGGGTGATTCTCAAGCTTAAAATTAAGCCTGTGCTGAAATATTCCATGGCTTGTCAGAGAGCTCAGCCTTGCAAAGTTCCTTCTGGGAAGAGGTTAAAATAAAGGGGGCTATTATATGGAAGGGTATAATTGTATCAAACATGACATATTAATAGTTTTACAGGCTAGGCAGCATATTTAATGATTTTTAAATGGGTTATGTCAGCTTGTCCTCTTTCTCTTATCCCGGTCAGGGAATGACATGACAGCCTGTGCTGGGTAGAGCAATAAGAGTTCACTCACCTTTTCAGTACTTGAGTGAGTTAAATGAACTGTTTTTCTGCCTTGCTGCCCTATCTGGATTGTTGATGTTTTTCCCTGAAATACCTCTTACTGAGCCATCAGTCAGTGTTAAAAATTCATCACATTGCACAGCTGAAGCTTGCCCTGGGGAATAGGTTAGTCTGGGAGGAAACATCCAATTAGCTGAGAAGTGCTGCTCATGTGAAGGATAACAAGCAGAAATTGATATGTTGACATCAGCCAGGCTTTCAGCTTTAATATAAAGCTATAAATTGGACATGCAGGTACAATTCCCATTCAGCTGTGTCTCTGGCTATTACAGCACCCCATAATGAACAATGTACCTGCAGGTTTTCCTGGCTGATGGGGCGTGACTGGCAACCACAGTGCTGTACAAATTCATTGTACAGTGAAGCAGAGAATAAGTCTGATCTCCTCCCTCTCAAATCAATATAGGGGGAACTGCAAAGGGAGCATACACAAGGCAACATGAAATGTGTTCTAATTAATTGACCTTGCAATTGATAGTGAAGCCAATCCTGTGTTAGGATTTTCTCTGATATACAACAAGAACTACTGTAAACTGCAACCAGGAGCCTATAAAAACAAACAAACAAAGGTAAAACCCCAACATGTTCATGATCTGGGCTGGGAATGCCCAAGAACTGTCACAGTATTTTTCGTGTCTCTAATATCTTAAATAGCTGATGTAGCTGTAAAATCCAGACTTGCAGAGATTGACCATTTTCCACACGTGTTGTATCTTGTTTGCTGGTAAATGTGTTCAGACTTGACTGTGATCTGATGGGCTTCAGAGCAAATGCAGGTAAGGCAGCAGTCATGCCAACTGGTTTCCATTCTCTTTAATCCTTTTCAGGGCTTCCAACAGGGACTACATGAGCATACCCCTAATCTTCCAGTGCCTAAATAATATAATTATAAGTAATGCCAGAGCAAGTGGTGCAGAGCCTGAAATGGCTGCTCAGGGGAGTCTCATGTGAAGTCTGGATAATGTAATCGTGAGTCAGTTCTGCAAATCCTTCTGTGTCCCAGAATCGAGTGCAGAATTGAAACTTTGCCTTCTCATGATGTTCTTGAGAGGGGCTTCTTTCCAGCAAGCTGTGCTGGGCTGGAGCAGCAGGTCAGCTGGGATCACCAGAGCTTTTCCTTGCTGCCAAGAGAGTTAACTTTTCTGCAAATCATGAAATGTAGCTGCAGATCCAAGCCAGCTGCTAGAGAGGAATGTTTGATAGTCTTGTCCACTGCTTTTGTAGCTTCTCTTAGCAGAAGGTTTGTGCAGTCCTTTCAGGGATGCCACCACACAGAAGTACTGGTTTGCTTCACAGGTAGCTTAAGTAATCGTACAAATTCTTGTGCTAAACCAGTTAAAGGGACTCCAGTTCTGATCTCAAAAGAGCCTCCTGCTCTCTTGCACATACTCTGCTTCTCAAGCTTTATTTGATAAAAGTAAAAAAAGCTTAAGAGACCTGCTGTAGAGAGACCTCTCTTCTTTGGGGAAGCAGCCTCCTGAGTTGCTGAGCACACTCATAAGTTGGTAGCAGTCAACTTCTGCTGAGTGTATCACTAAGTTATTACCTCTCAAGGGAGAAATTTGAGGATATAAATAACTTAAAAGTTATTTATCTGGGCATATTTGTAATGAAAGCAAACGTAAACTGTTCTGAGAATAGAAGGCAGTTATTTTAACTATGGGCTAACTTAAGTTGTAAAGTAGCTTGTGTGTTTCCCATGCTGGGTAGTGAAACCTGGCTGGCCACTGGCCAGAGGAGCTGCTTGGTTTTGCTTTTCTTTACACGCCTGAAGTTGAAACTTCCTGCGCTGCAGCCGCAAGGAAGGAGTGGCAGGAGAGGGTGTGATGGTGGGTTATAGCAGGCTGTCAGCTGCCTCCCAGCCCTACCTGGCATCTAATGAGCTCCTTCTGTTGTGTGCTGGGTTTGGGGCAGTCCTGTGGCTCATGGTGGCAAGGTGTTCTTTGAGAAAACCACAGCCTCAGAAGGGCCACAGCGCAGGCAGGCGGCGCAGGCATCCTCGTGGGTGACAGCAGTGATCCATCTGGGCTGCCATTCCAGAAAGCTCTGGAGTGTGTACTTGACCTTAGGTGTTCTTCCTGAATCAAGATGCTTTCCTGGCTGAAAGCCTTGAAAAGAGGAAAGCCAGCAGGTGTTGACAAGCTCTTTGTTCCTTCCCCAGGTCGCCATGGTGGAGGTGCAGCTGGAGGTGCAGTACAAGTACCCCCAGATGCTGCTGATCGCCTTCAGCGCCTGCACGACGGTGCTCGTGGCTGTTCACCTCTTCGCCCTCCTCATCAGCACCTGCATCCTGCCCAACGTGGAGGCTGTGAGCAACATCCACAACCTGAACTCCATCAGCGAGTCCCCGCATGAGCGCATGCACCCCTACATCGAGCTGGCCTGGGGCTTCTCCACCGTCCTGGGAATCCTCCTTTTCCTTGCGGAGGTCGTGCTCCTGTGCTGGATAAAATTCCTGCCAGTAGGCTCCATCCTGAAAAACGAGACCACCAACGTGGAGAAGCCCAGCAGCCACGCAGGGTGGCAGTCAGCACTGGTGTCCACCATCATCATGGTCCCCGTGGGTCTGATTTTTGTCGTCTTCACCATTCACTTCTACCGCTCCTTGGTGCGGCACAAAACGGAGCGGCACAACCGGGAGATCGAGGAGCTCCACAAACTGAAAGTGCAGCTAGATGGGCATGACAGAGGCATGCAGGTGGTGTGACAAAGTCTGCACGCAGCTCAGCCACGGCTGAGAGCAAAATACCTGGTCTGCTGCTTGGTGAGACACACCAGGGAGGGATTGTCTTGAGGCTTAAATCTGTAAATGCTACTTGCCTGCCATTTCTAGCTGTGGGTTCTTGTGCTGTTCCACATGCTGGGGGCTCTGCCCTGATTCTGGTCCCACACACTTGGTACTTAAGTTGACACTGCCGTGGTGTTCAAGGTCAAAACTTTATCTACCTTAACATTGGTAGCCAAAAATCTGTATCTTTTACAAATGCAATATTCTGTTGCCAAAAGTGAAACTGCATTGGGTGTCCCAAAAGCCACTGTGTGTCTGCGTGTGTGTGTAGGACCTGTCTTACATGTCAGAACTCCCTGGCTGTCAGTGCAGCCACAATTAACTGGCAGCTCATTCCTAGAGCAGAGCTGGTTAATGTGGGTACCTGCAGCTGACTCAAGGACATCCAGGAAAGCACAACAGAAACTGAGAATGTTGATCACCGTTGTTCCAAAGCAAGTATTCCATAAATACATAACCAGAAAGAAAACAGCCTTAGCTTTTATGTTCTTTTCTTGCTATTCTTTACTATATTTTTACAGCTTGGGAAGTAGAATTTTGAATTGCAGGAGGCTGGGAAGTTCTCTCGTACTTTGTTCAGCAGCATCTGTCACTTTAGATTGAGTAAGTGCCAAGATCATGTGCTTTTTCCCAATAAGAGGCAAGAGTGCCCAGGGAAGGCTTACAGGTGTTTTAGTTTTAACAAGGACATTCTTAAAACAGAACAGTGACAGGGAGTTTAATGAGACAAAACTCTGAAGGACTAACAAAGCAAGTTTCAAGGAGGTAAAGGAGTGACAGCAAGTATTGTAGAAATCTGCCACCGTGTCTTCTTCATTTGTGCATTGCTGCAATGCCTTTTGCCTGGTTTGCTGGAGACAACAAGCCCAGTCCTGTGTTATTTCATCATTTGGGGTTTGGTTTTCTTTTCTTCTTTTAATTGGCTGTAGCATTTTTCTGTCAGAAATGAATGCTTCCTTCTCCCTCCACCAAAGCAGACAACTCCTCTGGTGGAACCTGGAGCTGTCCTGGCGAGCCTGATGGAGCTGGATCTGGCAGGAATGCTGTGTGCCATTAAAGAGCTATCCCTTTCCTTTGAGCTCATTTCTTTTTTCAGCAGCTGAGACAATGACACTTGCATGTCTGTGTTGCTTAGCAAGGGAAGCTTGTAAATTCCATAGCATCCTTGTGGGTGAAAACTTCTGTAAAAAAAACCCAATTTTATGATTTTTGGTAATTTTGTGGAGAGAAAAGAGTGTTTTGCAATCATCAGCTCTTTTAAGGGAAAGTCAGGCTTTCTGCCACACAGGGCTGCAAGAAGCATAAGCACATTTTCTTGGCCCTGATCCTGTGCTGGTTTCCTCCTCTGCACTCCAGAACTGCAGTTTCAGAGTCTCTGAGGCCTTATAGGTTTCTGAAATCATTAAGGATGTTTATAATGTTCTATTTAACCCTGGTCTCTTATTCCACTGGGATTTGAGGACTCTAATGGCAGTGTATTACATGTCAGCTTCCCAGAAGGGAGAGCACATGCAAACCCCAGGGCAGCAGGGTGAGACTGTCCCAATATTCCTCTCTGGCGAGGGCCTTGGGAAACCAACTCTCATCTCTCTTGTTTACATGCGAATGCGAACGTTGCTGAACAAGTTGCTTAGCACTGTGTCTGTGGCTTTCATCTGTTGTTCTTGCTGCAGTTGGCATGTACCATATTGGCTGATGTGCAGCAAAGAAAATAGTCTTTGTGTGCTAAATGACTAATCTGTACTCATGTGCATATGCAAAAAACAAGGAGTGTCCTCCAGGAAGCGGGGTGGTCGTGAAATTCATACGAACTCCCCAGGACTCTGCCCTCTCTCCCTCCTCTTTTTACCATAATAAAAATTAAAAGGTTTATACAACAGAATCAGAGTTGAGTTTTCTGCCAAGTGCTACACGTGTCGGCTCCTCCACCAACAGAATTTCTGTTGTGAGGCCAGAGCCAGAGCAGATGGGCTGAATCTCTCATCTGTACTTTGCACTCTCCTTTAACATCAGTAATAGTAGGACTTTGTGTGCTGAGGGGCTCAGCAGGCTGTTGAGGAAAGTATTGCACCGTTTTTGCAATATCTCTTTAAAGGTTTCCTCCTGTGCATACAGTGCTGCAAAAGCAATGCAGTTTGTTTGGGAACAGCCAAATCATTCATTTAATTTTTTCAAATGTAAATGTAATAAACTTCAGCAAATTGAGAAATGCAGCAGAAGCTGTGCTTTGACTTTGTAGCATAACTCGTTGAGGCTCTGGTGGGATTGGATTCAAGGTCAGTCTCTAGGCAGCACATCTGTGACTGGAGTGGGATCACCTTACTCCAGGGGGGAGTCTGAGGTGCAGTTTGGGATGGTGTCCCAAGGGCAAATGCTCTTAAACCAGAATAATAACTTGCTTTCCTGTCTTTGCTTGCAGCTCTGTTTCATGTATCCTTCTGGGCACTGAATTCTCCTTTCCATGAGAAGCCCAGGGGGGTATTTTTGCTCTTTGATTCTCGAGGTTACCCATCACCTTTGTGCTGTAACTCCTTTCCCAACAGCAGCACTTGCTTTTCTTGCTCCTGCCTCTCTTCATACAACTTGTTTACATTTTCACCACTGTTGGGTCCAGACTTGTGGTGCAGAAGGGTTACCTGTGGTACCAGCCACGGGAGTTCATCCATAAAGGAAGGAGTAGGGATGTTGTAGTTGTCTGGCTGGGTGTTTCTGTGCTGCAGCACCAGAAAATCCTCCTTGCTCCTGCTGCTGTCCCCGTGGCTGTCAGCAGGATTCCCATCAGTCAAGCCAGCCTTTCCACGCTGTCACTGCTGTCCCAGCAGCTCTCTGTGTCACGTCTGGGTTTGTCTGCCCGTGCCTGGCCACGTCTGCCCTGTGCTGTCACCTCTCTGTCGTTCCTGGGCTGTCTGTCATTCTTGGAGTGTCCCAGGTTTTGTGTGGCTGCAATCCTGCAATGCCTGCAAGGAGATGCTTCTCCCAAGGGTTCCATTCTCAGCTGGGGATGTGTGTTGGCTTTCTGTGCCAGCTTTGGGCTCTGGGCTGCTGCAGTCTGGGGTGGCTGCTGCCCTAATTCTCAGCCCTCTTGGGCTGTGGCTCTCTGGGCCGGTTATTGCCTTGTTTGAACTATTTCTCCAATGTTTGCACTGGAGCTTAGCAGCAGGACAGCCATGATCTTGCTTCAGAGTCCTGAGTCTTCCCTTCAGATTTTTTTTTTTTTTGGACAGTTTGCCCAGCAGAAAAATGCCTGGAACCCTGCCTGCTCCCCCTAAAGGAGGGAAAGAGCGCTCATGGGCAGGGGAACAACACTTCTTTGTATCATTCCTGAGCACGGGCCTTGGTTTAGGGCAATGCCTCTCTCCCTTTCCCTCTTAGCAGGAGTAAAGAAGGGGCACGACTGCGAGCTGGAGGAGCAGGATCGGGTTCTCCCTTTGCCGTGTTTAGTGGCAGCTCTCACTCTGTGATCTCCCTATTTTTAACATCGCCCCGGGGCAGGCCTGGCTCCCTGTTTCAGTGGAGAGGAGGCTCTCGGGGAGACTTTACAACCGTGAGAGATGGCATAATGTTGGATTTGGCCATGTGACGGATGAAAGCGATACCATGCGAGAGCCCCGGGTGCAGGGCGGGCTGCTGTAAGCGCTCAGATATCTGGAAGTGTTTATGGAGAGCACTGGGGTGGGTGCAGCTGCAGAGAGAACATCCTTCCACATCCTTCCACATCCTTCCAGTCCTTGGCTCTGGGATGTGGGGATGGGCAATCCCAGTTTGCCTCGAGGTTACCTGTGCTGGGCTTGGGGGTGGAGGTGCTCCTCCTGCCTTTCCAGGGGATTTCACAGTGTGCTTTTTCCTCTTTTCCTGCCTTCAAACAAACAAACAAAAGGCCTTGGAGTTTCCCTGCTGCTGTAGATTTCTTATCTTTTAAATCTCATTGCATCAACTTCTAAGACAGCTTCCTCAACACTCCCTCAAGCTGCAGTCTCAAATTCGGGGTGGGTATTTTCTGATTAACTCACAGGCTCTTCCCTCTACAGCCATCTCAAAGCAGTTGCAGTAATTAAAATTGACTGGCTGGATTTGGAAAGTATTCCCCTGAATCCTTGTGTGTCCAACTGGGAGCTTGCTTTCTGCCCAGAGGTGTGACAGCCATGACTGCTAAGAGGGGGGAAAAAAAAAATCTGTATTTTAGCTTTGCCTATTCTTGTTTTACCTCTGCATGAACAATATTTAATGTAGAACAATGAATGTATCTCAGTTATTGTCCAGCTGTGTGAGAGAAACTGGATAAACTTGCTCAGTTTTATGCTTCTTGGTGATTTCAGACTGATTTTTTGAAAGGCAGCTCAAGTCTTCCAGCATCCTCTATGGGTTAACTTGGTTCTGCCTTTTTGAGAAAAAAAGCTTGGTCAGATATTATCGTTCTCCTTTTGCAATGCACAAGGAGATAACAATTAGATGCACTTCCTTTTAGTGAGGGTCTGGGTTTTGGCACATGTTTTACAAGGAGGTTAAGGTCACAAACAGCTGTGACCGGAACTCCTATAACAGGAAGATAATTAAAGATTGTCTTCTGTTAATAATACCAGCTCAGTGGACAAAATTACTTTTAAGCGCTCATTAATTAAGATTAAAACATCTTTATACTTCTCTCAGGCTTCTATGGTACTTGACAGTTAAATTGTTAATAGTTTGTAACACTGCAAAACAGGATCTTCTGGCACTTTTTTCTGGCCTTTTTAGGAGAGAATGTACATGAAGTTTTAAGGAGTAATACTGAACAGATGGGTGTGCAATTGCATTTTGATCCGAGGATGATGCCCAAGAGGCTGTTTGACAGGTGAAAAATGTCAAAAGACTGGCACAGCAATGCCTGTGTAGTGACTAGAATAAGTTTTTGACTTCAAAAACACCAAGAAAAAGCCCTCACTTTTTGGCTCAGTATTTGATTATTTGCATTGTTTTCACATTCAAGATATCAGCTAGGAAGAGCTGGAATCTTCTGGCAAGAACAGCAGCTTCCTGCATAGTTCAATCGAGGCAGAAAAATTCAGCCAGCAAATGCAGAGCACAAAATGAGCTAGCACTGTGTAAGTTATTGTGGCAATCTGATTCATCAGAATCCATCATCTGCTTTCACTGTGGAGAGAATGGAGCAGCAGGGACACACACAGAAAGTGTTTTAGCAGCCTGAGAGCACAATATAAATGTAAAAGGGAGCATTGGAAATTCGGGCCAAACATTAATGGCAATACTTGACTGCTGCAGTATGGTGAGCAGAGAGCAGGCCTGTGGAGAGGCTTGGAACTGAAGGGTGAGGAGGATACAGGTGCAGTGTTTGCTCTCTCTGTGACAGCCTGTGCTGGGTTTCCTCCCTGTGTGTCTGTGCCAGGCTGGCAGCCTCCTCCTCCTGCTTGGACAAAGTCCCTCTGCTCCAACAGCAGCTCCAGGTGCTGTCCTGGGGACATCCTGACAGTGCCGAGCCCTGTGGGCACCAGGCTGCAGAAAAAGGTAAGGAACTGCTGCTCTCAGAGCACTCCCTGCTTCTGGGAGTGGGCTGGACAATCACAGAACGGGTTGGGTTGGAAGGGACCTTAATGATCATCCAGTTCCACCCCCTGCCATGGGCAGGGACACCTTCCACTATTCCAGGTTGCTCCAACCTGGCCTTGGACACTTCCAGGGATGGGGCAGCCACAGCTGCTCTGGGCAATCTGTGCAAGGGCATCACCACCCTCACAGGGAAGAATTTTCTTCCAAATATCTAATTTGCATCTACCTTCTTCCAGTTGCAGCCTATGAGGAATTTCCTGGGACAGAGCTCGCTGTGAGCAGGTGTGGCCTGCCTGTTGTGTGTCTGTGTTTGCAGTGAAGAGGTTCCATCAGAGGGGATGTGCTGTGACTGCTGGAACTGCTGCTGGAGCTCCTTGATGACACTCACCAGCCCACCTGGATGGAGGTTTGGAGTCTGGGACTTCCCATGGGAGCCCTGTTAGTAGGTCTCTGCTGGAATTAGCACTAAACTGAACCTGGCTCATTGCAGCCCACAAAGGGCAGAAACTGATAAAAAATATCCTGCTTGACCCATCTGATCCCTGTCCTGGGTGAAGAGCTTCCTCCCTGGCAGTGCCCAAAGCAGAGGGCAGTGCCTGTGGCAGGAGTGCTTTACTGTGCAGCAAATCCCGTGCACTGTGCCAAGGAAGTACTTCTGGGGCAGAGCACAGCAGTGCAGGGACGCTGAGATCTGTCCCCTTTCCTTCCCAGCTAAAGCCAGGCAGCACTGCCTGGTGGTGGCAAGGTGGTGTTTTACTGCTGCAGGTGTGACTGTGCTGAAGGGCTTTCATGGCACTGCCGTGTTTATTAAAGGATCACGCTTCCTCCACAGCACAGCTTCATTTTCAAGAGCACAGAAGTTTGTTCAGAGCAGACAGATGGCCTCAGATCAGCTTCTGCTGCAAATGACTGCTTGAATCTTAGGTACGAGGCATGATTCAAACCTGACTGCTGGAGGTGCCAGGAAAATAAATGATAGCTGCCAGGGTTGCAGTCTGTTGCCCAGCTAATTCCCAAAATCAGACTCTTGCTACTGAGAGCTGACAGCAGGGTTCAGAGATGACAAATGATCAGAAAATAACACAGTCTGTGCAGCCTTTGGTCTGATCTCTGTCCAAGCCTGAAGAGTCAGCATTGGCCCTCTGCAAATGCTGCTCTTTGGTCCCAGAAGATACAGGTCACACATGAAATTTATGATTAATCCTCATTGCTCGAGCACGAATCTTCAGCAAAGATAATTACTTTAATTAGTTCTCAGTGTTTTGTACTGTCTGTGGAGAGATACTTGCTTACCTTCCTCCCCTGAGACCTGGTCTCTAAAGGACCTATCTGAGGTGGGTGAGGAGATAGTTGTACCCCCAGGGCTTGGTGCAACATTCAAACCAGTCTGACAGAATCAAGTACGGGTCTGGAAAGCTTAAAATCTGTGGCAGGGCTTGGGCTGGAGCTGTGTCAAGGGCTGCTTGATACTCTGTTTAATGTTTCTAACTTTCTCGGTTTAATTTAAGTGTTTAGGAAATGGCTGTTTGCTTTTTGTTACAACATAACTAATGGATTCAACCTCTCATTTCTGACTTTGGCCTAAAAGCTCCTATTGCCCAGGAGGCTTCAAAACCCATCCCTTTTACTTCTGTTTGTTAAATTTCCATTTTATTGAGCTTATCTCTGCACACACCTGGTTCCTTACGCCCACCTCAGAAATAAACCGAGTCACACAAATTCTATACCTCATTTTACACATCTCCCAACAAAACGCAACCCCTTGGTCACACGGGTCTCCCTTGAAAGGAAAGAGCAATCTGCAGCAGTTCTTTGCCCAGTTCCTCGTGCCTCCCCCCGGCGCTGAACTCCACGGAGAGCTCCCTGAAGGTGACGCAGACGCGGCGGTGCTCGATGTGCCTGCGGTGGATCCCGTGTTTCCACTTGTACCGCGCGTCCCCGTGCAGCACCACCAGCGACCTCTGGGGCAAGGGGATGGCCACACTCACCTCCTTAGCCGGAACCAGCCTTGGGGACAAAAAGCACTTGGTTCCCCCTTCTCCTGAATTTCTGCACGATGATGTCTGCGTGGAAGATCCAGGGGGACTTAATTCCTCTTTACTGGAAATGGGCAATAATTGGATGGTGTCCTCTGAATCGCAGGACATGGAGAGCACAGTTTTTGACAGCAAGTTCAAGCTGACCAGGCGCTCCCCCCAGAGCCACCAGTCATCAAAGTGGGGGTCGATGGCAGAGCCTCTCTCCGGTCTGTAGTCCAGGTTACACTGTTCCACAGGTAAGAAACCACTGAGCACAGCACAGGCCTTCATCTGGGCCACAATCTTTCTGCTGAAACCTGGCAAACCAGTAAAGCTGCCAGCTTTCAGCCTTTGTTTCTTGAAGTTCACTTTGGGTCCATAGTCCTGTTGGAAAAGAAGAGGGAGGAAAAAATTGGTGTAAAGGGAAAATCTAGGACAAGTCTTTTTGGAGAGGCTGCTTCTGCAGAGTTCTGTTCTCATCTCTTCCAGTGACCTGGTTGCCAGGTTGCAAAAGGACTCAGTGAATCTACATTAATCTCTCTGGATTTATAAAGTAAAACCAAATCTAAACACCCATTTCTTTCCCTTGGAGATTGTGTGAACTTTAATGCTTGAACACACACCATCAGATACTGTTTGTTGCAGCTATCATGTATTTTTGCAATAAGTTGATTTTAAAAGCAGGTAATTCTTGCCATTGATTTCAGGGAAAGCTTTTGAAGGAAAACACTTAATGAAACATCTCAATATTTTGGGTTTTAGCTGCAAACAGCTTTCCTTTTCCAGAGGGATCTAAGATCAGATGTGCTTCTAAAGTCCAACCTGTTTCTTTCGGCCAGACTGTGATGGTTTCCAGTCATCTCGGTCCATCAGTTCCACTATCTCACACTCTTCCTCTTCACTAATGAACTCCTCCACCAGGAACACCCCTGGAAAGGGAAATGCCCAGCCAGCAAATTCCGAGTGCTCATTTCCTTTAGCTAGGCCTGTTGCTGGACAGTAAGTGAAATTATCTTCTCCCTGTGGAAATATCAACGGAAAAGAAGAAAAGCAATAAGATATTTCCATGATTTACCCCTGCAACCTTGGTATTGCAGCATGAAAACTCTACAGGATTCTTGCAGACAAGAGAAATTTTGCAGCTGCTTTTGGGGAACAACTATTCCCTGCTCTTTTTTTTTTTTTTTTACAGCTGCAGCATCACTGTGCTGCTTGCTTGAAGCCACTTTTCTTTCCTAGTGATGTCTTTATCCTGGAGAGGCAGGCAAGAACCGATGATCCTCAGCGCCACAGGTATAAGGAGAATAATGGTGGGTATTGCTGCAGAGATATGGTTTGTCATAGCAATAAACGTTGAATAAGGAAAGTTGATAAAAATCTCGCAGGCCACAAGGCTAAGCTGTAACAAATGAATGTGAATGTAACACGTGAGGCTCCAGGTGAGCTCCGACTCGGCTTCCGAGCGTTACCGAGGTGAAGAATTCACAATTGTTCACCGCCGGGGAGGGGCTCTGCCTTGCCCCCGTCGTGTAGCCCTGCGGCCCCCGGGGCCCCGGCCCCGCTCCGGGCACGGGGGTCCCGCAGCCGCCCCGCCCCGAGGGGCCACGGCCGGCGCCCCCCGCCGCCTCCCGGCTCCTCCCGCCGCCCCGCCCCGCCGCCCGCCCCCTCCCCGGTACCTGCGGGGGCGGAGCGGCCGGCGCGGGCCCCTCGCAGAGCAGGCAGGAGCGGATCCCCTTGCAGCCGCAGCCCGGCCCTCCGCCGCCGCCTGCCGCCTGCATCCCGCCGGCTGCGCCGAGGACACAGCCCCCGCCCCCTCCCGCTCCTCCTCCCGCCCTTCCTTCCTCCCCGGCTCCTCTTCCTCCTCCCCGGCCGCTTCCAGGTGAGGGCAGCGGGGCTGGGCGCAGGCCGCGCGGCCGGGCGGCGGGAGTGGAGGGGGGGGGGTGTGCGTGCGGACTCGCGCTCCCAGCAGCCCCCGCGGCGCTCCCGGGCACCGCGCCGTTGTTCAGCGCCGCGGGGGTCGCTGGGAGTTGTAGGCGCGGCGCGCGGAGCACGCCCCGCGGGGGCGCCTCAGGCCGCGGCCGGCGCCGTCCCCAGCGGCGCTCGGTGTCCGGAGACGGCGGTGACGGGCGAGGCCTCGGCCCGGACCGCACCTGCCCCGCCCGGCCCTGCCCGGCCCTGCCCACGGGCGGAGCCGCGGCCTGCGCCCGCAGCCGGTGATACCCCGCGGCCCAGCGTGGGCGGACAGCCCGGCATCCGTGGCCTTGTCATCCCCGGGGCATCGCGGGCATCGCGGCCCGGGGGCTGCGCCAGCCGGGCGGTGCAGGGCAGCTCCGAATAAACACGTTCAGGTCAGGGGGATGCTTGGCTGTGGGGCTCCATCCCGAGAGCTGCGGTGGGGCAGGAGGGGGTCAGTTCCCACTGAAAGAACGCCGGGGTTCACCAGCCCCCGGGGTAACCGAGTGTTCTCTCTGCAGCATCACCCGCGATGCTGTGGGGATGGGATATGCTGTGTCTGGCCTTCCCTGCAGCTCCCGCCGTGTCACAGCTGTGTCTGGGGTGTCAGTGTGTCAGAGAGAGGGCGATGGGAACATCCACAGCCACTGGTGACACATTTTTATTATAGGCACAAGATCTTATGGAGGTTTGCTTGGGTCAGCCTGACCCTGTGGTTTGGCTCGCAGCAAGACCACTGTCGCTTGAAGGATCAAATCCCAAACAGCTGCTCTTTAAACTGGTTTTCAGTTCAGCTCATTGTGCTTGTATACAATATTTCATTGTATACAGTATTTCAGTGTATACAATATTTCAGTGTATACAATATTGTAGTGTATACAATATTGTAGTGCCCCGTTGCTCACCACAAATTGTTGCAGGTGCTGTAGGTGTGTGGTGCTGCTGAAAGCAAACCCAAGGACGGCTCAGTGCCCCATGTGCTCCTCACGATGTGCTGGAGTGGCATTTAGGCAGCATTGATCTAACACAGAAAGACAGGAGAGAGCCCAGCCTTGGAGCTCTGTTCTCTTTTATTTCCCTCTCTTGGAATCTGTGTCAGGAAGAGTGGTAACCCCTGAACCAGTAATTTCATAGCAATTTTTTGACTCTGTCAGCATTGTTATTCCAAATATTGGTGTATCCTTCTGTGTGTGTGTGTGTACTGAAACATCAGTTAATCAACAACAACACACAGAATGCTGTTGATTTTCTTTTTCCTTGGTGAGGAAATGATGTCCTTGATTGGTGGGTGTTTAAATTTCCGCTGATTAATTCAGTTTTCCAAAATTTTGGGCAATTTAGAAGCCGTCAGCCAAGAGTCCGTCCAGCTGGTCAGGCCAGTGAGCACAGTGTCACTTTCTTGGGAGGAAGACATTCACAGCAGGTGTATTGACTCTTACTGCTGTTTGAAGGAGTGTTGGAATTCCTGGAGCAGAGCCCAGGAGAGGCAAAAACAGGTACCTGTGATGCTGTCCTGGTCCTGAGTGCCATCACTCATGGACAGCTTTCACCTGCAGCAAGTCTGTCACTCCAACAGCCATGGGATGTATCCCTGTTGTTTTGGAGATGGATTGGATCAGCGTGTTGGGAGCCTGTGCCCAGTCTAATAATAGTCTTTGCCACATTCATTTCAGCCAAGTAAAAAAGGTGACTTCCAACACAGCAGCAAAAACAGTAGATAACCTCATAATTTTTTTTTTTTTTTCTGCCTTTGGAGCTGCTGAAAGCATTTCTTCTTATTCCCATTTGTTTTACCAGGAAGGTAACCAGAAGACATCTTACAGCTGACTGATTAGTGATTCCAGCAGCGGGGTGGAGATTAAAAATGTCCAAAATTACTACAGAACTTCTTTTGGAAAGGGCAGTTCCAAGATCTACGAGGCTTCGAAAGATCGAGACCCTGAAGTAAGTGCAGACAGGCCCATGGAAAATTCCAGATTAATTCAAGCTGGGCAATCTCCTTTTTCTGTCTTTCTTCCCCTTTTTTTCTCTGTTTTAATGAAAAAAAGAGAAACAGATCCCAAGCACAGAACTGAGATGGCATTTCCAGTGCAGGAGCAGTGAGCACTGGTGGCACTGCATTCACTAGAGAGGTCATTGGCAGATGTTACCCTTTTTTGCCATTTCTATTTTGTGAAACTGCTCAGGGCTGGATCCTGATTTCCTAACCCCAAGATATCATCCCTACCCCCAAAGCCCTTGCATCTTTGCTAGCAATTGTTTAATGTGAATAAGAGAATCTTCCAGCATAGATTTGAGAGGGTTTTAAAAGTATTTTTTACATTATTTCCCTTCCATTTTCCTCTCCCTCCATCACTTTCCATCCCCTCTAAATCCAGTTATCCTAGTACCTCAAACATTGCAGAGGGAGAGAATAAACTCTGAAACACTTAAAAACCAATACAATTTTGTCACTCAGATCCTGAACAGAGGTCATTGCAAATATGTATCTTTCCAAATGTTTAACACTGTGGAATTTCACTGTTCCAGACCTGGCCAATCCAAGTGACTCAGCTGGCCAATTTCTGGCTGGCGCCTTTGTTGTTTTTGTTGCTGATGTCAGGGGGTTTGGGTTTCACATGTACTCTTTAAAGTTATTTCTTTCAGTTTGCCTTGTGCTAAAATCATTATTTTTAGAGAGAAACTTAAACATTTCTCTGAGGAGTATCAGCTGCAGTAATCTGGGTAACACAGTGATGGGGAGATGTTTGAAGCTGTGGATTTTTGGAGTGTGGCTTTCTCCATGCAGCTTCGTACTGTGATGTTTTAGGGTCATATTTCAGAAAGTCCATTTGGGTTTCTCCCCAAAATGACACCACAGCCACAGCTCTGCAGCCAGCTGGGCTCTCCTCAACCTTTCTTACCAGCTCTGGCTGGCTGGTTACACTTCTGAGATGGCAAGTGAAAGAGAAAGGATCTTGCTTTCTGGATTTATTTGCCTCATTTATTCACACTTCATTAATATCTAGAAGTCTATTTTTTTAACTAATCATTAGAGACAGAGATTCTGTTTGTTAAAGGAGCTCAAGCTTGTGCCCTCATGAGATGTTGGCTGCCAGGACTGGAACCTCCCTTTGGAGCTCACCTAAACGATCTAACCCAATATAAATGACCCTGCTTATAAAAGGTACTTTTCACTTTCTTGTGGAGCAGGGGTATTTCTTTTCCCCTCACCAATATTGTGCCACTTCCTCTTTCCAGGACAGAGTTCTTCTGTTTTGGTGGCAGTCTTGGGATTTTTTTAAGTAGATTTCATTTATATTCACGTTTATCATTGGAAGTTTTTGCAGCAAAACTCGCTATAAAAGAAATGGAAAAATCACTTTTTTGGTCAAGTTAGTTCTTTGAAAGCAGTCAAATTATTTGGGAACATGCTCTGCACTTGGCCTGAACTGTGAAATAATGAATGTAGTACATTCTGTGGACAGGGTAATAAGTGTCTTGAATTGCCACAGCTTGTTTTGTTGAATCAACATTGCACAGGAACAAAATGCCAAACCTCTTAGAGGTGTAGTAATTTTTTCTACAAAATAACTTTTTCTGGTAATTCACTGCTCCCAGCCAGCTCAGTTACCCCTAGGAGATTATGTGAATTGCAGGTTAGTTGTACTTGGGCAGACCTGAGTCTCTGATGGTGTCAGCTCACAATCCAGAATGCTGCCACCAGAAAAAGCAGGTTTGGTCAGATGTACCCAGTGAGTTGTGCTGGACTGAGGTGCCACCAGGTATCCTTTGTATCCTGTGAAATCAGCATTTGTTCTTCCAGTGAGTTGCAGATAGTTCATGGGTTTGGTTTTTTTTTATTTTATTTTCAGCCTGTCCAAGCTGCAGTTGAAGACTGGAGACTTAGACCCACGTTTGTTTTCCCGCCTGAGGCACCTGCAGAAACTTGATCTCTCTGATAATTTACTGGACAAATTCCCCAACAGCCTAACCCTGCCCGATCTGCGTGTCCTGAACTGCAACAATAACAAGCTGGAAGATGTAACTGCTCTGAAACAGTTCCCTCTGCTTGAGGAGCTGACTTACGAGAACAATGTGTACTTGACAGTGAGTTACCCCCCTCCTTACACTAAACAGAGAGGCAAACAAACAGCAGTTGTGCAAAGCTCTTATATATTGTTCTTGGGCAGCAAGTGGAAGGGCATTGGAGAAAGCAGCCAGCCTTCATGTGACATTTAACCACTTTGTGCCACTGTTTCTCAGTCTGCAGAAGTGACTTGCCCAAAACCACTCAGATGTTAAAATCTGTGTCTTGAGCTCCTGAATCTTTAGACCAAAGTCCCATCTTAGATGGCTTATCAGGCACAGTATTTTATGCTCATACTTGTGTAAAATATGGTAATGACTGTGTAGAGATGTCCTTCTTACAGAAACACAGAATCACAGAATGGTTTGGTTTGGAAGGGACCTTAAAGCTCATCTTGTTCCACCCCCTGCCATGGGCAGGGACACCTTCCACTAGACCAGGTTGCTCAGAACCCCATCCAAGCTGGTCTTAAACACTCCCAGGGATCGGGCAGCCATAGCTTATCTGAGCAACCTGTGCCAATGCATCATGACCCTCACAGTAAAGAGTTTTTCCCTAATATCTAATGTTAGTTTTATTTCCTAATATCTGTCTTAGTTTTACTGCCCTTTGTGCTCAGCCTCGGTCCTCTGATGAGGGTTTAAACTTGGTGATTAATCTGGTTTAGGTTTCGACTTCTCCCAAGAGGATCTGCTGACTGTACAAGTTAAACATCCAAAACTGATTTTACTTGTGCTGTAAACTGGCATCAGCCACTCACCATCCCCACATGCTTATCTGCTGTTGCACAATGGCAGTATATGTGTGGCTGTATGGTGAACTGTCTGACTTAAAATGCATCTGACCCAAGGAATTCCTGCTGGAATTCCTTGACTGAAGGCAGGACAGGCCTTCCTCTGTGTAAAGAGTTAAGGGATATGAACAGAGCTCCCAGTCTTGCACTCAGGCCCAGCAGATGAGCAGTTACACAGCCACCACCTTGTGTTGGATGCTAGCACTGCCTGAGGGCTGGGCAGCTCTGTCTGCAGTTTAAGATCCCAGCTCATAGGAGAACATTAATTCACAGCTGAAAGGTGAAATTCAAGTTGAAAATCCTGAGGAGATTTTATGAAATGGCTTTTCCTTACGAAATATATCATTTTCATATAGGCTGTATTTTAATCAAGGACTAAAGGTAAAGCAAGTACCACGTGTACAACTGTTATAACTCCAATGTTTTCTCTTTCTAGCTCAATGATGACTATAAAGTAATGTTTCTTTTGCAAAATCTTCGTCTGCTCAATGGCAAGGACATAACCAAACTGGCCAACCATGTGAGGCGTGTCAACAGCCGTAAGCTCACCAGCAAGGTAAGATGTGGGATATTTCCTTAACCTCCAAACACCTGAGAAATAACTAAATCCTGTGCTCAGTGTAGTGGCAGAGCTGCAGACAAGCTTCAAGTGGTTTGCAATACCTGTGGTATGGTCTGAGCCCAGCCTGCAGAATGAGCCACTCAGGAAATGTCTTACTGCTGCTTTCTCTGGTCACTGCTGGCATCTGCTCTACCTGTTCTGTGCAGCCAATTTGCCTTTGGTTTAGGTGACAGGAGCAGGGCCAGCCAGGTCTGTTGTCTGATCCTGTAGTTTTTCAGGTCACTCTGAGCATCATTCAGAAACGGGAGAAGCCTGGTGCTGCCAGAACAGCTGCAAACACCTCCCCATCTAATTTAAGTCACTGTCCAGGCCCCAGGAATGGGGAGCACAAAACCAAGCTCAGGATAATCTTGCTTTTTCCAGCATACACCAGGAGCAAGGATTTGTTCTTTCTTCTTCAGCTGTGTATGTTTAGAACTCTATTTTCACTTATCTGTCTACACAGTTTAGCTCCTGACAGATTGTCCCCACAAGGCATTGTTGTGATCTTAAGCAAAATTATTGTTCAGTTATGAAAAAGGTTTGGTTGGCTGATTGCTTTTGTGTATTACTTCTCTTACCATTTGTATTCTAGTTACTTGATCTTCTTAATTCCTTCTGTGTAGCAGGGGGGAGAAATCAAATACTGAAGACCAGGATGTCTTGTTGTGCTGAGTGTTGTATGTGTAATATTTGTGTATCTCAAGAGGTCTCTCTGAGGGCTGCTCAGCCTCTTACCCAGACAACTGATCATGGTTGGCTGTTTAATGACACACCAAACTCTTCCCCCTGTGCTGTTCTTTTTGTGGTGTTTGGGCCCTGATGCCTTTCCCTGATGTTATTGGTACTTGCCTGCCCAATTCTTAGTCCTGTGCCTCAATGTAAAAATGTCTGCTGGGTCCAAATGCTGATGGATGTGTTACTGCCCACCAGAAACTCCGATGGGAAACTGTGCTGACAGGTGAGCATCCACGTGGTTGTGCCTGTAGTTCAGCAGCCTTTTGGAGCCCAGGTATCTCTAAATGGGTCCATGCTGACAGTGCCTGCTTAGCCACACTCACTCCAACCTGGTTCAGAGGAACTGACTTTCTTGTTAGCTGAAGTGGTCATTTGAACGTGAATAATTAAATTAAAGTGGTGCCATCACGTAGGGTGCAGCACTCAAGGTTGGCCACTTCTCAAATGCTTTCACAAGTTCTCTTGTGCTTTTCTCTTGGATAAACTCAGTCTTTCTGCCTAGGTTACTGCTCACTGGGAAAAATTCTTCCGTGACCAACTCCCTGAGAAATACACAGCTGAGCAGGTGAAGTCCATCAAGAAGAAGTTCCTGAAGTCAGTACAGACCAATGTGGTGTATGGACCCAGCTCACTCAGCGAGTTCACCCGCTGGCGGGTAGGTCACATCCCACTCCCCCTCCTGCTCTTCAGGCAAGGACCCTGCTCCTGGTTCTGCATGGATTGGATTAAAACACTCCATGGATTTGGGTGCTCTTGCAGACAAGTGGTATCACTTTTTCTTCACTGCTTTGTTAAGCAGTTACAGAAGCACCAAGTTGAAATGGTTATTATTAAACATCGGTTTTTAATTCATAAGCAATAATGATACTTTTACTAATTAACCAGACTGCAGTATCCTTAATATTTAATTGTTTGCAAATTAGTTTAATGGCAACCTTTACTGTTGATGGAAGAGAAAAGATAATGACAGAAGTGTAGTTGCTCCCAGTGGGGAAAGGCACCATTTAGTTTGTAACATTTGTTTCATTTGTATGTTCATACACAGAGTTGAGGCTTCCATCTCTCCTTTGTCTTGTTTTATTGCTGTGCTGTTCTTTGCACAGCTGTGTGCTCTGGATGCCCATGACAAAGAGAAGTTCTTGGGTCGTGTAATGTCAGCTGGGGACTCCTCCACCACTTTTGAAATTCACACAGAATAGAGTGAGCAGTATTAAAAACCCAGCAAAGCAGCTCTTTGTGCCATGACACATCAGAGCTTGACATGCTGTGGCTTTTTTGTCTTTTTTTTTCTTTCTTTTTTAACATATCCACGTATTTGCTTCTCAGGTGAAAATGATTGCAGAAGAGTTTCTGGCATACTCACTAGGTCTGGAGTTAAACTCCGATACTGAACCAGAGGAAAAGATGGATGAGAATGAGGAAGAAAGCACAGAAAGCCCCAGGGAAGCTGCAGAGGATGTGGCTCAGGTAGGTGATTTTTCCAGTTACATTAGCAATGTTCTTTCTGTTTCCTGGGAATTCAGTAGCTCTTGTCAGTTCACATTTATGACCCTTTGCTAACCACAGGGGCAGTCTCAGGCTCCAGCCTGTATCCAACAGCTCAGGCTCCTTCTTTACAGCCAGATTGAAGCTTTCCCAGAAATGTGAAGGTTGAGCTGCTCTCTGAGAGGAGAGAGCGTCCATTCTCATAGGAGACCTAAAACATTCCATGAGTGCAGTCCTACTCACTCCACCTCTTCTCTAGGAAGGGATGTTTTAATTAGAGAACTGGGCTGATGCCTGGCCAGACTCTGCTGGTGTTTTGCCTGCTTGGAAATGGCTGCAGACTGAACCCCTGTGGTCCACGGGCCAGATTTGTTTTTCCACATTGTATGTAGATTGCAAATAACTGAGATGAGGGAAGGGAGCTGAAAATGAGGCTGGCTGTGTGGTTTTCATTAGCTTCTGCCTCTAGGAACCCTGCAGCTCTGGGCTATCTGATTCCTGGAACCCAGTCTGTAACCGTGGGAGGGTACTTGCATGTGAATAATTAATATCTCTGGCTTGCAAATTATCTGCACTTCTCGGGGAAGCTAAAAACCTTCTGCAGAATCTGACAACATGCCTTATAGGTCACAGTAACACCCAGCAAGAGGAAAAGAAATCATTCAAAATCAAGCCCTGGAAACAAGAGGTCCAAGTCCCAGGCAAGCACCAAGGAGGAGGCTGCAGTTAATCCCAGAAAATCCAGTCATGTGGAGGATGACCCAGCTCCTGACAAACCAAGAACGTCAAACCAACCAGCCAAGGAGGCAACCCCTGAGCAGGGAGCTGAAGGGACACAGAAGAATGGAGAGCAGTTTCCCAAGGGGCCAAGCAACAGAAGATCCAGCCAGATGACAGGGGAACAGAAAAGCCAGGAGCAGGACAACGGCGTGATTACCTTGACCCCAGTGAAGAATTCCAAGCGCAAGGTATGTCCATCAGCCCCCTTGGGACTGGCTTTGGGCCTCTTGGTTTAGTGGGAGGAGCTGCCTTCAGGTTTCTTCAGAGCTCTGCACAGAGCTTGGAGCTCATAGTTGGCCAAATATATTGTGAGTTTTGGTTTGGTTTTTTTGTCATTGTTTTAAATCTCTCAGAGGCATCAAGGGAGAGAAGGGACCCCCCCAGGAGACCCCAGTGAATCCCCTCTGGGGGATGGACGGACCAGCGCTCCGAGGTGGTGCACTGAAAGCCTGTGCTTAGAAATGGGACTGGCAAGCCTTGCTCTCAGCTCAAACCAGTGGCTGCATGGGGAAAGGTGTTTCCCCCTCAGCTCAGGCCGGTGGGGATCTAAAGGGTTTTTCACGCTTCTCTGCAGTAGGAAATGGGGTTCTCTGCTGGGGTCTGCTGGGCACATCTTTGCTAAACAGTTCCCTGCTGCTTTAGGAGTCTTGAGCATTGTGGCACCTCAGTCTCTCCTGTTCTCCGTAGCACACAAGGGCTGAAAAATACTTGAGTTTAACTCAGATTGCTGTGTTCAGTAGAGAGTTCTGTCAAGGCAATCACAGGCAAACCGTGTCAGGGGAATGAATTTTCTAAATGTGGATGGTTTATTGTAGGAGGATGTCAGTGCAGAGCCATTGCATTTTCTTCAGTGTCACAGTAAAGGCAACAGCCGCGAGGATTTTAAAACGCAGCTCTGGTCCTGTGTCTTCGAGCCAGTGCTAGACTCTGGAGCCAGGAAAGGTGAGCTCTTAAAGAGGTTTGCAGGATTCCCAGAACCACCTGGCTCTGGAATCCCAGCGGACTCCATGCCTTAGACCCCTGCTCCTTCAAGCCGTAGTCTCCGTTGTCAGGAAGAGACTTGCTTACATATTTCTCCATTGATTTTGAAAACAGGAGACTGGGAGAGCACCAGGCAATGATAAGCTGCAGTCTTCATGTGTTATCCCTGAACCTGGGAACTTCTCACCCATTCTTTTCCTCTTTCAGATCCCATTGTGAGCTCCTCCAGAACTGTGGCAACCTGTGGAGGGGAATCTGTCTGTCTGATTGATTGTGAGACAGGGACGGTGCTGAAAAAGTATAAGGTGGCTACAGAGGTGGGTTGCAAGTGGGAAGGGTAAGCATTGAATGGGAATACCAAAATCTGTAGTAATTACATACATGCATAATATATATTACAAAGAGGTCTGAAAGTGTTAGTGTGGACAGATGTTAAGAAGATGAAGATAGGTAATAAACATATCATGCTCATCCTTTTCACCTGGTTTGGGTTTATTTTTTGATTAGCTTAAGAGATCAGCTTGCCAGTCCTCACACAGGTGTGTCTGGCTGCTGAGCCTGCTTCACAGCACAGAGGAATAAACATCCTCTTTCTGTAGTTTGCATTCTTCTGAGAGCTGTTCTGAGTTTTGATGTTCATCTTAAATAGTGGTGTCATTTCACCTGAGTAGCACTTGTGACAGTTGTCTTTTCTCTGAGGTGACAGCCACCACCCTGCTGGCTGTTCTCTGTCACCCCAGCTTTGTTTTCCTTCTGTCCCAGGAGTTCTTCAGCGTTGCATGGACAACCCTGACGATGGTAATCAGCGACAGCCGCAAGAAAGCTCACAACATCTTGGCAGCTGCAGGGAGGAGAGGGATTGTCAAACTGATCCACGTGGCAGCTGACTTCTGCTACGGAGAGATAAAGGCTCACAAAAAGCCCATTGCTACTGTCTGCTTCAGCCCAACCCAGGAGACCCACCTCTTCAGTAAGTCAGCTTCAGAATCCCTAGTTTTAGTGCTGATGTGGAAAAGTCAGGGCTTCCTGAACAGGGGGAATTGTCACCAGGGCAAGCAGGGACACACGAACAAAAGGCATGGACATTAGGGAGAGAGCATTGTTATTCTCCTGTGGCAGCAATCTCCAGCAGGAACAGCTTGTTTCAGCCAGAGCCTGGCTCTTTAGCTGAGGTGCAGCAGCTCCTCTTTCTCCCTTGGTGGCTCTCAGGGTGGCTGTCACACACACATTAGCCACAAACAAGCCCAGGAGTGGATCTGTTCCACAGGGATGAGTAAGGAGAATGGCAGAGCAGGCAGCTGGGAGCCAGGCAGTGGCATGACTCTCCTCCAGCACAGCACCCTATTATGGGCTGTTGGGTTTCATTTTATCCAACAATGCACTTAATTGATTTTGATTTTTTTTTTTTTAATGTGAGTTCTATGCCTCGTCAGAGATTTCTATTCAGGTCCTGATGTCAAGGAGAGCTGTGCCACACACGGTAGGGCTCACAGAGGCTGTGGCTCGTGGACTGGTAATGAACCATCATGTTACAAATTGCAACTGCATTGTCAGGCTGTACAGTGAGTTGGTACAGAGCCATTCAGGCCACACCTGCACCCCATTGTTCCTCTTGCCTACAATTACCCACATCCTGGAGTGGTTAGAGTGCTACATGATCCATTAAAAGTGGAATGTTTTTTAGAATAGGCAGTACTTTTCAAGAAGAAGCTCAAGAGTGCCAGAAGCAGAGGAAAGGATAAAGAGGTTGGTAGAAGGGATAAGGAGGTTGGTAGCACAGCCATATAATGGTGTGGACAGCAAGGCTTGTTACATTTCATAGAAAAATTTAGAGTAATAAAGGGAGAATCTTTGCATCCTTTTTGGGGAGAGGACACCGACAAACTCTGAGTTTGAGGGCTGCCATCTGATGAGGGTCCAGGTTACCTAGAGTAATCTCTTAGAACTGTTTCTGCTTTCAGTGTATCAGCTTGGTGACATGTTTCTCACCTTTTGTCAGTGCCTAACTCTCCCAATGGGAGCTGTTGTGGATGTGAACACAGTAAGCCATGGATACGTGGAATTAAGTGGTGTCTGCCTGAGAGTAGAGGTTGGAGCTCATATTTTAGATTCCACTAGAAGCCCTGACCAGAAACAAGCTCAGAGGGCCACTAACTAATGACCTTGTGAAGCCACAACTCAGTAATGGACACCAGGAAGCAAACTTTGTTTTATCTGCCCCTCTTAGAGCACAGGATAAGAACACAAAGTACTGACTGTGCATGTGTGACAGTGTCTGGGAAGTGCTGGGCCAGGAGCCTCGGGGACTGCTGCTGTGCTTTAATGAGCTCTCTGGTGCCACAGCCTTAGAGGGTGACTATGACTCAGGCAGAATTGCCAGCTAGCATGAGAAGAGCCAGATGAGCAGCGGTGTCACTACCTGCTTCTCTTCTGTGTCCCACAGCTGCATCCTATGACAAGCGAATTGCACTCTGGGATATTGGGATTCCAGACTGTGACTACAATTTCAAAGCAAGGTAAAGGTTCAAAAACCAGATGTGGCCAGTCCAGGAGCCTGTAACTATCACGTCACAGCACCACTTAACTGCTTGTTCTCTGCTTTTTTTTAGCCAGCTGCTGGTGCTGGAAACGGCCTCTATTCCCCTCCGGATTGCCCTGGTCCCCACCTGCCCAGAGCAGTACCTGCTGGCAGGCTGTGAAGATGGCTGCTTTGCCTGGAACATAAAACTGGATAAGGGACAAAAAAGCAGGTGAGAACCACAAGCTGGGGGCATGCATTTGCTTTCCATAACAAGAAGACATAGTCCTAACAAAGGCTTGATTTCTAACTGAGGAGGTCTGAGCAAAAGCAGCATGTCCTTCCAAACTTGAAACATCCTCCCCTTCCCAGAGTGGCCAGAAAAAATGGGAGCATGCTCAAGGATTGTTGAGAGTTTGCATGAAAGCTGCATTCTGCAGGTGCTGCAGGCTGCTTTGCAGGAGTGTAATCCAATACCCCAAAACTTAAGGGCGTGTCATCTCCAGGTAGTGTAACGGAGCGTAAATTTTTGGATCGATTTCCAGTCTCACAGTGAGGCCTTCCCTGCTCCTGGTACATGAGGTAACCCAGGAAACTGGCACTCTGTGGGAGCTCAGGAAAAATTATGAGGAAGAAGCAAGTAAAGTCATGCCCTGCTGATAAATACTAACCCTGATGTGCCTGCAAAAGAGATGGAGTGGAACAGCAAGCTCTTGAGCAAACAGGCTTCTGCTGTATTAATAAACCCAGGTGACAAAAGTGTAAGTTCAAGGGGGAATTCACCTGAGCTTGGCAAGAGACTCACTAATACACAAATTTCCTTCTGGGCTCTGCACCGGGCTGCCCTTTCAGGACTTGGCTCATTTCACCCTTCCCCCTGCTCTAGGCCTTTTGAAGCCATATTCCAGTTTCCTGATGATGACAGCATGACAACATCTCACAGGGTTGATGGTTTGGCTTTTCTCAATGATGATGTCGTTGGTGAGTATAAACACAACAGCCCAATCCCAAAAACAGTGGGGCACCTCAGCGTGCGCAGGGTGAAGCCAGCACAACGAGCAGAGGGGCTGAGCAGGGTGTGACAGCCTCTTCTTTAGCTTTGGGGGGGGCTACACAGGATGGAGCTGTCTCCCAGAGTCACATGTCTTTCCCAAAAATGTGGCCTAGAGTGCAAACCTGTTCTTGGACAGGACTGGAAATCAGCTGGACACATCCCTGAGAGCACACTTGGCCAAGTAGTGCCAATGTGGAAGGGAGGAGAGTCCCTTTCTGCTGGTAGCAGCAGTATTTTTTTCAGGGGAACTGGGGGTTTCACATCATGGGCTGGCTCTTTCTGAACAGCTTATGCTTGTTCTGCAGCTCAGGAACATAAGCATAGCACTGAAAATCTCTCTGCAACCTCCAGTTATCCTGAGATAAGGTAAAGCAGGTGGAAACAGTTGCTGCTGGATCAGATCCCATGTCTTAAAAGCCATATTCTGATGGACCACCTCTGTCTTGATGCATTTTGCTTCTCAGCAGCTGACACAGTCTCTCCCTTCCTTTCTTCCCTAGTTTCCAAGAGCTCCAAACCAGGATGCATATACTTGTGGAGCTGGAGCAGGTCTTTTGATGCCAAGGAAAAAGGATGCCAACGGACAATGTCTGCAGTTATTCTGGCTGAGCTGGAGTGGTCCACAACAGACATGTCCTACCTGACACTCAGCACCTGCCCAGGTAGGCAGCACTCATTTCCTGGGTAATGCTTTGCCCAGGTGTCCGTGGCTCTCCTTTGATCCATGGGAGCAGCCTGGAGCTGGAAGCAGAGGCCTGGATCTCAGAGCCCATCAGGGAGCTCTGCTCTCCCCTCTGCACAGCCTCAGCCCAGCACCAGCACCAGAAATACCTGTAATAAAGAATTACAGCTGCACCATCTGCCCTCCAAGGGGGGACAGCTGAGGGTTGAGGGGTCTTTCTTGCACAGGTTTTCAAAGCACAGAGCTCAGGGCTGGGCCCTGTGGAGGCACTGGGATGCTGAGTGCATCTGTGGGCAGGAATGTCACACACTGGGCAGCTGGAGACTGACAAGGAACAGACAAACCTGATCCGGTCAGCACTTCCCACAACCAGTCTAAAAAAAGGTCAGGAGAAATCCCAAAGCATTTAGCACTAGTTTTTCTACACTGAAGATAGCTGGTTTATCTTCAAATGAATTGAGTTCTTTCAGAGCAAGGTAGATAAATATTTTTGTGCCAGAAAGGGAATTTTGCTGAAATATGGCACCCACCATTGGGATCCTGCAGCTCTCCTGAATCTCTGCTTTACAGCAGAACAGACTCCCAGCTCCACACTCGTTTTCCAGCTTTTTCTTCTGCTCTCACAGCAAAAGAGTACGTGTTCTGTGGGGATGAGAAGGGCAGTGTGTGGATGTACAACCTCTCCAGCTACACCACAGCCTGGGGCTCTGCCAAGGGAAAGCGCTCGGAGCGGAGGATCTCTCCCACACAGGTAGGTCCGAGGTTCTCTTTGGGGCCTCCCTTCCACCCCAGGGCAGCTGATCCCACTCCTGAGCAGGTTTATCCCAGAACATGCCTTGCCTTTCCACATCTGACACTCACAAGCAATTAAAAGCAATCTCCAGAGCGTGGCCAAGGCCATTCACTGGGACAGGAATGAGGAGCTGCAAAGCAAATCTGTCACCCCCTGCAGCTCTTCCTAGAAGGGCCCTAAAACTGGTTAAACTGGGGAGCACAAGTGTGCAGGCACCACATGCCCCAGGGAGGGGAGGGAAGCCAGAGTGAGCATTCCCTGGCAGGAAAGGGCTCACTGCTTCCCTATGCTCACACCTTTTTCTGCCCAGTATTTCCCTCTGGAGACAGTTCTCTTTGGGGCAATCACTGTTCCCTTGCCTGTCCCTCTGAAAGGACAATCACAAACACTCCCAAAGGCTCTCACCCACTGGTCTGGAGCTGCATTAGACAGAGGTATGAAGTGAGCCAGTGTTCTGTTACTTCTTCACTGGAAGGGATTTCAGGTATTGGAAGGGGCTGCCCAGGGAGATGGTGGAGTCACCATCCCTGGAGGTGGCACTCAGAGCTCTGGTCTGGGTGACAAGGTCTGGTCACAGGTTGGACTCAATGCTCTGGGAGGTCTTTTCCAACCTCAACAATTCTGTGATTCCACAGGCTTTGGAAGTGCATTGCCAAGCCACCAAGCTGTTCCTCTTGGACTGAGGTGCAGCTGTTTTCACTCGTCCCTCCCTGCTCAAGCCCCTCTGCACTAAACCCTGGCCCTTTAGCAGTATCACACAGCTCCACCAACCCTTCAGAAAAGGGCAGAGCCTCTGCCTCAGGTTCCCCAGGGACCCACCTCCCCCTCAGCCACACCACCACCCCCTCTGTTCTCCCCACAGATCCTCAAGTGGCCGGAGCTGCGGGTGAACGGGGAGCAGCCTCCTGAAATCCTGGTGAACAACGTGGTGGCAGACCCTGCCTTCACCTACCTTGTTGTGCTGACAAGTGTGAACATAACAGCAATCTGGAAGAAGTCATAGTGCCCTGTGCCACAGTCTCACCCCCGTGCTTTGACCTAGTGCAGTATTAGTGACTGTTACCCATGTGCCCATGAACGTTTTCTAGACCAGCTTTATGTGCAAGACAAAATGAACAAGGTAAGAGTTTGTTAAATTCATCAGTTCATTGTAAACATCCGCTTTCTTTTACTGTAAGTTTTCACAATTTGTGCATTTGTTTTATAGAAATGACACTTAATAAAACAAAATACCAGTTCACTTGGCAGTGCCTGGAGTTTTTGGCAGGAAAAGCAGAGAGTTTCATCTACAGCTGGAGTCGTACCCACAACACCCTCCCCAACAGCTCAGGACAAATACTTGCCTTAAGGCTCCAATTAGAAAACAAATAATCACTTTAATGACTTATCCACCGACTCCAACATGACATTTATCCTCTTGGCAAAGTGCCTGTCTGCTATTAAAAAAAAAAACAAATGCAAAATATTGCTGCTGCTGTCAGAAATTAAACAGAAGTGGGACAAGGGGGAAAATATTTGCCCTGAATGGAGGTTTAAATGTTTCATCCAACTACCAGACCCATCATTCTGCCTCAGAAGTAACAGTCTGCTCCAAAGGGGGGGGTTTTACTCAATTCCTTCTTGTTTGTCCTTAATAGCAACCTGTAAAACAAAAGCAAAACCACACATCTAAGACAAGAGTTGTTACTGAGCTGGAGGTGGATGTTCAAACATTCCTGACTGCTCTGTGAAGCACAACAACCCCCAGTGGAAACCTCTACATCACCAGAAAAATAATACTGACATTAAAAGCAGAATTTATTTACAAATGGGTGCCCTGGAGCCTTTTGCCAGCACATCAGAGGCAGGCTCTTAGTCACAGCCCCCCCTGGTTTTGTCTGAATAGTATTAAACAGATTAAATCTTAGAATTTAGGGGCTAAATAAATAAATAAACTGAGCATAAGGGATGAGAAGTGAAAATACTGGCCCAGAGTTATGGCAGGAGAAATAAAAAAAATAAAATACACATTAGAGCAGCCAGGCTCTGCCATGCTTTGACAGCAGCTGAACAACACAAAGAGTGTGGCTTGAATTAATTCATAAACCTAAAAACCAGCAGCTCCAATGGATGATCCCATCCCTTTGATTAATCATAACAAGCCCAAATGGTTTTAAGAACAAAATGAACTTACCCTGAACCTCTCTTCCAGGAGGGAGAGTTCACTGATCAGATCCGTGATGGCATTGGTGAAAGCCTCCTGGGGGCTGTAGTCAGGGGTGGTTTGGACACGGATGATAATTTTATGTTCCAGAGGGTGTGGGACCTTATACCCTGCAAACAACACCTGCGGGTCTTTGAGCAACTGCCTGCAACGGGAATAAAAAAAAAAATCAAAAAAAAAAAAACCCGAAACAGCAGCGAAATGAGGGGAGGAAAAGCCCCAAACCTCTCCCCAAATTTGCTCCTCGCCTGAACTTACGACTTGATGATGTTCCCCAGCGTGTGGTCCTCCTTGTTGATGGTGAACAAGCAGGCGTTGGGCACCTTCGTGTCCTTGTTGATGGTGATCCTGAGGGGACAGATGGGATAAAGGGATGTCACCGACCCATGCGGGCGCGGGACTGGGGAGAAAGGCCCGGGCTCCCCCCTCCCCTCGCCCCCCGCAGTCTGATTAGGGTTTAATTAGTCGCCCCCCGGGTGTCCCCTCACTTTTTCTCGCCCTCGAAGAGCAGGAAAGACTCGAAGGCCGGAGGCGCGTTCATCCCGCCGTTGCTATGGCGGCCGCCGCGTCACTTCCGTCAATGTCACTTCCGCCCGATGCCGCTCTCCGGCCCCACAGCGCCCCCAGGCGGGCGGGAGGACTCGCTGTGGACAAAGGCACCAGTGGGACCAGTTACCGCGGGGGACTGGGGACGGCGGCAGAGGCAGGGCTGGCTCCGACTTCAGAGCCACGGGTGCGGCCACCGGCGGTTGCAGGAGGAGAACACACACCAGTGACCCCATCAGCGGTGTTCCCACTGCAGACACGGCCGCGGTGCCCAGCCGCAATGGCACCAGCGGGGGCACTGGTGGCGGCACCACTGCCACCAGTAACACCAGCAGTGCCGTGAGCAGGGACTCCAGGGGTGCCACCACTGCCAGGCAGTTGGCCACCAGCAGAACCCCCAGTGCTGCCACCAGTAGAGCCACCAGCAGTGTTTTCACCAGGCCACCAACAGAACCGCCAGCAGCAGTAGGGCCATCAGAAATGGCAGCAGCAGGGACATCCAGCGAGGGCAGCAGTGCCAGCAGCAGCAGGGACATCCAGCGATGGCAGCAGGGACATCCAGCGATGGCAGCAGCAGGGACATCCAGCGAGGGCAGCAGGGACATCCAGCGAGGGCAGCAGCAGGGACATCCAGCGAGGGCAGCAGGGACATCCAGCGAGGGCAGCGGTGCCAGCAGCAGCAGGGACATCCAGCGATGGCAGCAGCAGGGACATCCAGCGATGGCAGCAGGGACATCCAGCGATGGCAGCGGTGCCAGCAGCACTAACACCACCAAGAGAACCCCCACCGCTGTGCTCATCAGGCCACCAGGAGAGCCACCAGTGATGCCACCACCAGTAAAGCCGCCAGAAATGGCGCCAGCGGGACCCTAAGAGATGTCACCAGTGTAACTGGCACCAGTAGCACCACCAGTGCCCGCCCCCAGCCCCAACAGACAGACAGGACAGGGCTGCAGGGTACAAAGTGCCTTTATTGCCACGGCCGCGGGCCCCCAGGCGGGGGGACACTGGGTCTCTCACGTCTGCAGCTGCAGCAGGGCCGGGGCCGCGGGGGCCGGGGGCTGCGCCCGGCGGTGACAACTCTCCAGGTCCCCCAGCACCGCGAAAAGCCGGCTCAGCCCCTCGGGCAGGGCAGCGTCTGCAGGAGACGGGAGGGACAGTGAGACCCCACAGCCCCCCTGGGGTCACCCCCAAACCACCACAGCCCCCTGTGACCCCTGGGGACATCTCCCAACCAGAACACCCCCAACAGGATCCCCAAACCCCCCCCACCTCCAACCTACCTTCACCCCGAGGGCCGTTCTGGGCATCCTCTGGCGCCAGCAGCTCCCAGTACTTTTCCCTGGGGAGAGGAGAGGGACGGGCCCTTGGCAGGAGGATGAGGGGCTGCAGGAGAGGTGCAGGGGGGGCTCCTGGAGGCAGGAACTCACCTGAGGGTCCCCCGGAGGCCCTGGAGGTGCTGGAAGAGGCGCTGAGCTTCCACCGTGGGGTCCAGGGGGTCACTCCAGTCCTGCAGGGTGACGCCGTGCCGGGTCCGGTCGCATCCCAACCCTGCGGGGCAGCAGGGTCACCATACAGGGAGACCCCCCCCCAAGACCCCCGAGGGGCTCCGGGGCCACCTCGCTGTACCTGTCCTGTCCCGCTGGTGGCAGCAGCTCCATTTGTCCCCGCGGAAGACGCCGGGGTGGTAGGAGCGGAGCACGCGGGGGTTGTTGCCGCACACCTTGCGCAGGGCTGACAGCCACTGGTTCAGCTCGTTGACACACTGCGGGAGAGGGGACAGGCAGAGGGACCCGCGGGCTGCGACAGCGCCCGGGCTGCGACAGCGCCCGGGGTGTCCCCGCTGCCCCCGCCCCACCTTGCACTGCAGGTAGGCTGTCTCCTGCTGCCCGCCCGTGCCCATGTAGAGCACCTGCATGACGTGCGAGCTGCCGAAGCTCTTCTCCTCCACCTTCTCGGCCGCCAGGATATCGCCCAGGGCGATGGCACCGATACGCTGATGGAGGGGACACACACACACAGAGGGGGTCAGTGCCACCCCGCTGCCACTCCCCCGCCCCTCCAGCACCCCCCTACCTCCGCACTGGGGCTCTTGCCGAAGCTGAGGGACTCCCCGGTGAGGCAGAAGTGGAGTTTCTTGCCGGCGGCAGCAGCGAGCAGCGGCCCCTTGCCCCGGGTCTTGGGCACAAGGAGCAGCCCTTCCTTCACCACGGCCGGGGGGGGCCCCAGCGGCCGCCCCTCACCCTCCTCCTCCCCCTGCTCCTCCTCCGTTCCCACCAGGCGGGTGATGAAGTCCCTCATGCGGGCGGTGCCCTGCTGCAGGGCGGGCAGCAGCGGGGACAGCCACGGCTCCTTGGCGCGCCCGGCCGCCGGCTCCATGTTCCCGACCAGCTGGATGGCCTGGAGAGCCCGGGGGCGGCAGCGTCACCCCCAGGAGACCCAGCTGTCCCCAGCAAGAAACAGCCAGGCACCCCCAAAGCCCCGCCCGGAGTCCCGTGCCGCACCTTGGCCAGCAGCAGCAGCGTGCGGCTGGTCCGCGCGTCCGCGTGGGTGTCCCGCAGCTGGAACAGCTTGGGGGTCATCACGGCCGGCGAGAAGAAGCGCAGGCAGAGGAAGCTGGTGACAGCCACAAATTTGGCGTGCTGTGACCACCGAGGGGGTGGGGAAGACACGTGAGGGTCTCTCCCAGCATGGGCCAACCCCACAAACAGCGATGCGCCAGTGTCCAGGGCTGCTGTTTGGGCGCCGCTCGCTGCCCCCCTGCCCGAGAGCAGATCCCACTGACCCTGACCACAGCTGGGGACCACGCCCAGAGAGCCCTGTCCCCTGGGGATGGCCCTGTTTGACCCCACACCATCGCCCGCCGCAGCCCGACCTGGTGCTGCGGGAAGCGCTCCCCGACGCGCTGGAAGAGCTGCCGGAACGCGGCGCGGATCACGGGGGGACACGCCGGGGCCGACCTGACGATGGCGTCCAGGAGCTCGCCCAGGTAGGACTGGAGGTGCTGGCGGCCCTGCTCGATCACCTCGCCCTCCGTCTGCACCCGGTGCAGCCCCGAGCACCTGCGAGCACCGTCACTGTCACCCCCAGGGCTGGGGCCACCCCTGCCCTGCCACCCCACGAGCCCCTTACCCGACATCTTTGATCTCCACCTTGCTGGGGTCCAGCTCCACGTATTTCTTCTCCTCGAACACGCGGGTGATGGTGGGTCCCAGGACGAAGTGCAGGTATGGCATCCCTGTCACCTGCCGAGGGACCGCACAGGGGACGGTCATGGGTCACAGGTTTGGCACCCGACACCCCCAGGGTCACCCAATGGATTTTCTCCAGCCTTCCAGCCACAGGGGAAGGCACAAGCACACCAGCCCTCCCAGTTCTGCCCCTGGGAACAGCCCAGGGCCAGGATGACTTGGCAAGAGCAGGTTTTGGGTGGTGTGGCACCTTGAGGAAGGACTCCATCGACTTCGAGGCCAGAGAGTTGCTCCGGAACAAAGTGTTGGGCTCACCTGCAAAACAGGAGAGGGTCCATGGCCTGGGAGATGGACACAAGCCATCCCTGGACAGCTGCAATCAAGGGGGGCATTCCCAGAGGCTGTGCCCTGCCCCCCTGGCCATTTCCATGGGGGTTATGGGGATTTCCTAACCTCAAACCACCTGCTCCTCTACCAACCTCAGCCCATGAATTGCTGGGATGAACCCAACAGATTCCACCTCAACCATCACTCCCAAAAAATCCCCACACAAGGCCCTGGACGCTTTGCAGCCCCAGGAGATGATGAGAAGCCTCCACTCCAGCCTTACAGGGCTTGGCCAGCTCCAGCTCAAAGAGCAGGTCCAGGAACTCCTTGACCAGCCCTTGGCCCAGGAAGAGTTTGACCAAGTTGATGGCGACCTCCTGCCGGCACTCGGCCGTGGTGGTTTCATCCAGGAGGGTGACCAGGTGCACTTGGCCGTCCTGGAGGGGAGAGGCACCATGATGTGACAGCCCGAGGCAGGCAGATACCGCAGCACAGAGCTGGGAAATGTGGCTGCTCCAGCAGGGCTGGGCATGGACCCCTCACCTGGCGCCCTGACTTCACCTCCTGGCACAGGAGCTGCACCAGGGGCTGGTAGCAGTGGGAGGGAAGCACCGTCTCGTCCCGAAGCTTCACCTGCAGCTGCAGCGAGCCCAGGCTGCCTCGGCGCCTGCAGGAGCACGGGGTGGGTGGGTGGGATGCAAGGATGGATAAGTACTTCACCAAGCAGGTGGCCCAACACTCTAAACTACCCCTCCAAAGGGATGATGCTTCCCAGGAAAATCCCCTCCCTAATGCCCCTGAGGACACTGGGACCCCCCAACAGCACAGCCCAACACCCTCTGCCAAAACTCACCCGTCCTGTATCGGCTTGGACTTGTCCGGCCACAGCCTGAACCACCCCTCCTCCTGCCCGGCCGCCTCCAGCCCCTGGACACTGAACACCACCTGGGAGGGGAAGGCAGGAGAGGGCTGGGTGTGCAGCTGGGCAGGACCCTGGCAGCAGTGACAGACAGGGTTTGGGGGCTCACCTTGCCCAGGAAATCATTCCTGCCAACGAGGTCCCAGTCCCACACCTCCACGCAGAGCTTCTCCCCGGCGGGCTCGGCCAGCTCGAACTCGAAGGTCTCGTTCCAGCGTGGGTAACAGGATTTCTTCACCACCTGCAAAGGCAACAGGTTTTTGTCGCCTCACCAGGTGGATCTGTCCCTCAGGGACACCAAGCTGGGGGTGCTGGGGGACAGGGATGGCTCCGGGTTTCCCTGTGGGTTGATTCCACCTGCACCCTTGGCAGGTTGGGGATGGCTGAAATCGCACTCACGGTGCTCTCCTGTGTCTTCCCGTTGTAGCGCAGGCGGACAAAGGGGTCGGAGGCACCATTCCTGTCCTTCCTGGCCAAATCCCTGCCGAGAAGAGGGGGAATTTGCCAGCAAGCTCCCAAAATACCTACGGGCACCCATGGCACCCACTCCCCTCTCAGGGAACCTCAAGATGTATGTCCCAAAGACCTACAGATGGGGTAGACCCTGCCCCAGCACCCCCGTCAGCTGCTGGGTGGTGAGGAGGATGCTCTGCACCCAAGGGACCAGATACACCAGGGAAACTGAATCATGGAGCTGCTGGGACTCACCACCCATGTCCCAGCAGCACACACAGCCCCTGTCACCCTCGTGTCCCCTCTCACCTGGCCTCCAGCACGGAGCAGCGCAGCCGCCGGCTGCCCTGGCTGCCCAGGACCTCCACCCGCAGGTGGATCTCCCCCTGCACCTCCTCGTCAGGGTCCACCTCGCTGAGGCTCATCCAGCCGCTGTATCCTGTGGGAAAAGGGGGGATCCCCATGGAGGGGTCATTGGGGAACCCCGCAGGACCAGCTTGTCCAAGGGGTGGGAGATGGGTCCCTGCTGGGACCCCCCGGCCACTCTGTCCCCTACCCTTGGGGTGCTCTGCCAGCATGTCCCGGGTGATGCAGACCTTCCCAATAACATCATCACGGCTGGAAAACAAAAGTGGGAAGCAGGACATGGCACGGGATTGGTGCCCAGGCAGGACAGCCCCCGCTTTGGGGGATCCTAGAGGGGGGCCACCACGGTGTGTCTGTCCCCATGGAGCACATCAGCCACCCTCTGGACAATAACCTCTGGAATTAACTTCACCCATTTGTGTCCCAAAGCCCAGGGCAGCGTGGCCAGGGGTGGATTCTCTGGTGTCTCCACTGGGGCTGAGCATGCACAGAGCCAAAGCCACCAACCGAGTCCGCAGGCCAAGCCCCCACCATACCTGAGCGCATCCTCATCCATGACGTAGATGGAGATGCTGTGGAAACCGGGCTGGAGCTGCACCTCGTACTCCTCCCCCCAGAACGGGGACAGCGTCTTCCACACCGTGGCAGTCCTGTGGGGCAGGTGGCACTGGTGACAGGGGGGACAGGGCTCCCCCTCTGGGGACCTTCCCAGCTTTTGGGAACACATGGCTGGGGGCAGGGATGAGTCTCTGTCCCTGTCCTTGTCCTGTCTCATGGCTCTGGGCTGGCAAGACACAGGGGTGGCTTACAGGGGAAGGGGGCCATGAGCTGTTAGACCCCTTTGTGTCTGCAGGAGCATCTCAGCCCAAAGCAGGGAATAATAATGAAAGATAAATAATAATAAATAATGATCTTAACAGTAATGATAATAATAATGTGCCTGCAGCAAATCTGCCAGGAGCAAGGTTTGGGGCTCCAGCAGTTTTAGGGACCAGCCAGGGACCTGGGCCACTCACCTGATGATGGCCTCATCGTCGATCTTCACGATGCAGTACGGGTCACTGCTCCCCGTGCTAGAAGGACAAGGGACAGCTCTGTCAGTGCCACCAGCCACAGCCTGGCCACCACCCAACCCACAGGGCTCTATGGCCATGGGTGACCAAAGCCTTCAGCCCTGACACCCTCACAGAACAGAGACCTCGTAGAGACAAAGCCCCGAGGGAAAAGCTGGGCTACAGAGTGGACTTGTCCACGGGTGGACTTGGCCACAGCTGCCAGCACAGGGTGACCCCGGCTGTGCTTCCAGACCGGGGACACTCCTCCCTGGCCGTGTCCGGCTGCTGCGTCCTGCTGGCAGCCAGAAGTGGCTTTTCCTCTTCCACACAGGAAGGCAAGGAGCAAACAAAACCCACCCTTTCCCCAAAACAGCTTCAGGCACCTGCAGCCCAGTTTCACACACCGGGAGTGAGGCCACAGCAGCCTCCTCCAGCCCCAGAATGTTCCCAGACCCCCAACACCACTGCAGGGATGGGGACACCCCTAGGGACACCCCCAGGGATGCAGAGGGTGTGAAGGGCAGTGACCACCATGCTTTGACCGTGCTTCCTCCCTGGGGACAACCCGAGTCATCCTTGCCCAAAAATAATCACGGCTGTACAGCTTATTGCCCTGGATCATGAGAAACAGGGTCAGGGGTGGGGACTCCAGCCAGGGACAGAGGAGATGGGACCTGGGAACTGGCCAAGGTCATGGAAAGGCTGTGGCTCCCATCCCACTGGCACAGAGCAGCCTGCTTGGAGCATGGATAACTCATTAACACCAACCCCAGTGGCACTGTCAGCCAACGACAAATGTCCTGGGGAAAGGGAGGATGCACGGGTGGGGGCTTGGGGACCCCAGGCATTGAGTGACTTCCACATCCCAAATCCAGGGAGGCTGAGAGCCAGCTGCTGGGGGGATTGAAAAGGTTTTGGGGGCGATTAAGAAAGTTTGAGGGGATCCAAATGGTCTTTGAAGGGACTGAAGGGGTTGGAGGGGGCTGAAAGGGTTTTGAGGGGGACTGAAAGGGGTTTTGAGGGATTCAAAAGGGATTGGAGGGGACCGAAATGGTTCTTGGGGGAGACCAAAAGGTGGTTTAGGGCAATCAAAAGGGGTTGGAGGGGACTGAAAGGGTTTTGAGGGGGACTGAAAGGGGTTTTGGGGGATTCAAAAGGGGTTGGAGGGTACTGAAAAGGTTTGGGGGACTCCTTGCCCCGCTAAACACGGCTGCAGGGGTTTCTCTGGGCTGTGCATCCCGGGTACCACAATAACATCCGTGTTCCCAGGCACTTCCATCCCTTTGGCCCCGCAGCGCAGCAGGTTGCCAAGAGCTGCTCGCCGGCTCCCGCTCCCATTCCATCCCAGCCGCCCTCCGGAGAGGATTTTTAAGGAGAGCCGCGGGTGAAGTGCCATTAATCGGAGCCCATTGCTGACATTTCCTGCCTTGTGCAAACCATCGGGGATGCCGGGAGCGGGCAGGCGGAAAGGGAGCAGCTGCCCGCTCCAGCTGTGCCCGGCAACGCGGGGCTGCCCCGCACGGCAGCGGCAAACCCTTGTCCCCAGCGCGGGGACATCCAGCACAGCCACGTCCCCCGCACGCCGCGGAGCCGCTCAGGCACCGCGTTTTTCCAGGGATTCAAGCACAGGATGGGCAGAATCCATCCTCGGTGGGAGGTGCCCGAGTCTGCGAGGCGCAGCCTTTGGATGAGGATAAATCCCTGCTCCAAAGGCAGGCGCTGGGTGACATCGCCCGCACAGAGCTTCTGTCCCGGGATGTCGCGAAGGGATTTGTGGCGCTGCGGGCTCGGTGGGTGCGGGGCTGGCCTGGGCACCCACCCCGGCACGCTGGGTGCAGGGAAGGAGCTGGAAAGGGGAAGGCCGGGCTTTGGAAAGAGGAAATGAGCACAGGCAGGACTGGGGGAAGGGGGAAGGAACCCGCAGCCACCCCTCTGGCAAAGGAACGGCGGAGGGCTGGAATTAAAAATTAACTGGTGTAGGCAGCAGTGCTGCTCTGCCCTGGGGGGGTGGTGATAAAATAAACAGAAATTTAAATGAAAAATAGAATTGAAAAGGAAAGAAAAAACAGAATAATAAATCGAAGAAAAATAGAATAAAAAATAAAAGTGAATTTAAATGTAGAATAATCAATCGAAGAAAAAATAAAAGAAAAAACAAAAGAAAAGTAGAATTTTTAAAAAAAGGGAAAAGAAAAATAGAATAAAAAATAGAAGAAAAAAAGAAAAAATAGAAAAATAAAAGAAAAAAGAAAAAAGAAAAAGAAAAAAGAGCATAATAAAAGAATAAATAAATGAAGAAATAAAAAAGAGAAAAGGGCAAAAATGAAAGAAAAACTATTTTTAAAAGTAATAATAAATAAATAAATAAAAACAAGGAATAAAAAGTAAAAAAGTGAAAATAAAACGAGAATTGACTATAGTAAACAAAAGATTAAAAAATATTGGCATTGTTTATTACCCAACATAAAATAATCCGATAAAATAAATAAATAATAAAATAGGAATTCAAATAAAAGAAATTAAATGTCACATTAAAGAAATCAATATTAAGTTAAGTAAATTTAAAAATTGAAAAACATTTTTAAAGAGTCAGGCAGACCCTTTCCCTTGCTTTCCTGGGATGAAGATGGGGGAAGAGCCTCAGCTGGGGGGGGCTCCCGTAACTCCCTGTGCCAAATCCTGTGGGATCTGGGGGTTCCCCACGGGGATTTGGGGGTGCTCCATCACCCCTGGCTGTTGCCAGCAGGGTCTGAGCTGCCCATGCAGCGGGGACACCCCGCGGAGGGAATTCCCAGGAGGAAACCAGCGCTCCCAAAAGCCGTGCCAGGGCAGGGAACCGGATCCCCTGAGAGGAGGGGAGGGGGCCGGGGCCAGACACGGACAAGGTCGCGCTCGGGTTTCCCTCCCCGCTGTCCCAGCCCAGCGCCACGTCCCAAAGCCACCGGTCCGGAAAGCTCCGCTCCAGGCGCTGTGGCACCCGGGGGGCTTCCCGGCTCTTCCAAAACCCAGAGTCTGCGCGTGCTGGGTCAAGCTCCGGCGGGGAGTTGTGCCAAGGGATTTAAAAATCAGGCCCTGACACACGGGATTTAAAAAAAAAAAAAAAAAGAAAGAAAGAAAAAAAAAAAGTCATGTTTCTTTCCTTGTTTATCCTCTTTTTCCATGACGGCTGCAGGGATTTTTGCTGGTTTTCCGGCTGCCGAGCGCTCCTCAGCAGCTTCCCGCTGCCTTGGTGGTGGCTGGGGGCACCCCGGAGCTGTCCCCACATCCCACCCCATAAGGGCCAGAGCGATGAGGATAACACCGGGATCCGCCGGGAGGGAAATCCCGACCCAAGGGCTGCCCCCCGCACCTCAGCCAGGTGGGATGGAGCCGGGAATGGAGACACAGCACCGGGGCAGCCGCTGCTCCTTTGGGGATGGATGTACCGGCTCCTGCTGCGCGTCCGGGGGTCCCTGCGGGGTGTGTGTGGGGGGGACAGCCCTGTGGGGAAGCCCCCAAACTGGGAGCACTGCTTGGGGTACCCAAAACACTGCTGGGGGTATCCCAGAGCACGGGGTGATCCTGGGGGAGAACCTCAAACCCATCCCGGGGGGTGTCCCCAAATCGGGGGGGGGGGAGGGACCACAGCACCCCTGAGGGAGCCCCGAAAGCGCTGCGAACTTCTGGGGGCACACAAAAATATCCTGAAGGGAACCCCCAGAGCAAGGGGGATCCCAAAAGCCACACTGGGGGAAGCCCCAAAGCAAGGCAACCGCTAAGCCATCCTGGAGGAAACCCAAAGCAAGGGGGATTCCAAAGCCATCCTGTGGAGAACCCCCGAAGTACGTGCACTGCTGGGAGGTACCCTAAATCTACCCTGAAGGGAACCCCCAAAGTAAACACACCGCTGGAGGGGACCCTAAAGCCACCCTGGGGGGAACCCTCAATGCAAGGCAACTCCAAAGCCATCCTGGAGGGAATACCCCAAGGGGTGATACCCCAAAATGGGACCCTAAAGCCACCTCGGGGTGAGCCCCTAAATCACATGCATTGCTGGTGGCCCCCCAAAACCATTCTGAGCAAGCCCCCAAAGCAGGGGGGACTCCCCAAAGCCGCCCCGAGGGTGGTGTCCCCACCAGGGACCTGTTGGGGGGACACCCCGCAGCACCCTTGGGAAAGAGGGGAGTCCCTCCGGGATGCCCCCGCCCCAAGCCTCTCCCGGCCCCCGCGGGGGGCACTCACATGTCCTTGGCGGGCAGGTTCCTGCCCTCCACGATGCGGATGGAGAGGGCGCTGCGCCGGGCCATGGCGGGCGGGCAGCGGAGCGGAGCCGAGGCGAACCGAGCCGAGCGGAGCCAACAGCGGCCTCGAACCCGCGGCCCCGAGCGCAGCGCCCATGTGCGGACCGGCGCCGGCGGCCGCCAATCAGCGCGCGGGGGCGGGCAGGGGGGCGTGGCTTAGCTCAGATCCGCGGCGCCCATTGGGTGGTTCCGTCGGCTGTCGGCGGGGGGTGTGGCCTGTGGGAGTGGGCGTGGTTTATCGGAGTAGGCGTGGTTTATCGGGGGTGGGCGTGGTTTATCCGGGGTGGGCGGGGCCGGGCTCCCCGCGCTGCCGGGGTCCCGCAGGGTCCCCCCGCTGGGTCCCCTCGGTCCCCTCGGTCCCCTCCAGCCCCCGGCACCGCCCGCGGCTCCGGGGCCGTGCAGCCCCGGCCTGCCCAGCCCGGCGCCCGCCTGGATTGGACCAAACCCACACCGGACCCCTCCGTGCCCCCCACGAGTCTGGGGGACTGCAGCATCGGCCGCTCCGCGCTGCCCTGCACCCCAAAAGCACACCGTTGTCTTGATTTTAAACCTTTTCTTTGTTTTTAAAGTAGTGCACCTCCTGGCTGCAGCACCCCCGAGGGACAGGTGGCATTTCTAGGGGCTTGGTGCCCTAAATACCAGCGGGGGGACGGGGAACCCCACTGCGAGACCCACCTGGACTCGAGGACTCGGCCGGCACCCAGAGCTGGGGCTCAGGGCTGTGCCGGCCAAGATGGTCCTTGGCATTTTCGCCGCGGGGACGCTATGGGGACACTGCAGGGACACGCTGGGAACACACTGCTCTGTTCCTACAGCACTGCCCCTCTGCCTCCCCCGCACAGGGGGACAGCAAGGGGACAAGGCGCGGTCCCTGCCGCCATCCCACGAGCCTCCCGTGTGCCAGCTCCAGCCCCACAGGCGGTCGGGACCACATGTCCACCTCCAGCCACGGACGCGTGGCAGGTGACAACCCCCCCACAGCCCTCGAAGCCGCTTTGCAGGTGAAGCAGTTGTTTTATTTCGCGGCACGGGTTATAGGGCGGAGGAGACCCGCGTTTGCCGGATAGAACCATCCCTCCGCTGCTCCCACGCTGATCTCGGCAGGAGTTAATCGCTGGATTTGCTTGATTTCCCTTGGCAGGGCTCCACGGAGGCGGCTCCGGCAGCGGGGGCAGGTTGCTAACACCCCTCCCCGGCGGCACAAGGACAGCCCGTAAGGGCGCTGTGACCGGGCTGGGGGGTGAACGTGATGCTGCCCTTGGCGCGGCGCCTGCGGGGGAAAAACAGGGCTTTTAATATTTGTACACCGGTACCCACACACCTGCCCTGCCTCCACCCAAAACGGGATTGTCTCCAGCACCAGCGGGGTCTCATCCTGCCCGGGCTGCAGGATCAGGGCACCCACATCCCTCAGATCAGCATCAGAGACCCACATCCCAGGGTAGGATCAGGAATGATGTATCCGGTCCCTTCCGGCCGCTGGTACAGGATCAGCTCCCCCTCCCCCGCCCCAGCCCACTCCCCCCCAGTGCAGGATCAGCCCCCACATCCCCCAGATCGGCATCAGGGACACCACCCAGTGCAGGATCAGACACCCCAGGGTGCCGATTCCCTCTTGGGGTCTCGTGGCTCTCAGGGGAACACCAGCAGCACCCGGGAAGGATTGGGCCAGCTCGGGGTGGGGGAGCCCCTCCTCCGGGCTTGGTCAGGGACAGAGCTTTGTGGGATTAAAGGGACTCGAGAAACACCCCCCTACACCCACCGCCCCCACCTCACGGGGCATTTCAGTGCCCCTCACCCCAGCATCAGGGCTGGGGCAGGGGGGTCAGGCTCCCCTCGCTGCCCTGCACCCAGGGGACTTTCCCCCATCCAAGTGGGCACAGGTGGCACCGATGCCCCAGCTGGGTGTGACAACGCCTCCCACTCCAGAGCATCCCTGGCCGCACCCTGCCCCGCGCGGCAGCTGTCTCCCACCCAGCCATGGGGCTCAGAGTGGGGGTACAGGGGGGCCATGGGGCTTTCCAGGAGGCTGCGGGAAGCATCGAGGAGTCACAAACAGGACGCACCGGCCGGGCACAAAGCGTGCGGAAAAGCCTTTAATGTCCCGCTCCACTGCCCCCGTCCCGGGTGGCAGCTCCACAGGGGTCCATCCACAGGGATGGAACGGGGGGGTCACATTTACACCCGAACGGGGGGAAGGGGCGGCGGTGCCCGGGGGCGGCGGGGGCTCAGAGCCGGGCGGCCGGCTGGTCATAGACGTGGTGGGTGTTGTACCGCCGCACCGTCACCGACTCCGGCTTGCTGAAGGTGCTGCTGTCGCCGCACGAGTCCGAGCTGGGGAGGGAAGGCGGGGTAGGGGATGAGGGTGGGGACCAAGCGATGACGGCGTCACCCTCTGACGCCGGTCCCGCGTGCCCAGCACCCTGGGTGGGACTTGGTGGTGGCACTCACCAGAAGACGAGCATGGCCACTAGTCCGGCCAGGAGGATGGCGAAGAGGATGGAGAGGATGGTGGTGATGGCGATCATGCCGGCGCTGTGCCTGCTGTCCGTCGTGGAGATGCTGCTGGCTGGCTTGGCTGGGGAGAGAGCAGTGGGAAAGGGAGCAGGATGCAGGGATAAACACCCCGGAGTGGCTCAGGGGGTCCGGATGGGTGACGGCGTGTTCGTGTGTGCCAACACGATGTGCCATCACACGGTGCCACCCTACACGAGTGAGACCCGCGGCAGAGCCCTGCCTCAGTTTCCCCAGCTGCTCACAGGAACACTCACCCCAAACCACTCTTGCTTAGCATTCAGCCCCGTGGGACCACCCCACACGCCCAGGACCACCCCATATCCCCCCTGGACGGCTGCGGGCTGGGTGCGGGGGCAGGACGAGCACCCCGGCAGCGGTACCTGTCCTCAGCGTGATGGGCGCCGACCAGTCTGTTTCAGCCACGGGCTTAGAGCCCTGCAGGGCGAGGAACTTCACCCTGGGATGGGAAGGGAGGTTGGCCACGGTGCCGTGAGCCGGGGGGCTGCCGGCAGCCCTTGAGGGGGCCAGGTCCCCCCGAGGAGGCTCACCGGTACGGCCCGGGGCCGGGCAGGGGGCCGTTGCAGGTGGGTCTCGCGTTATCCCCGACGCAGCTGGTCTCGCTGCCGACGCGCAGCACCGTGATGTCCCTGAGGGGTTTGGGGCAGGGGTAGTTGGCCAGGGTGGCATTGAGGGTCATGTAGGCACGGACGGGGTCAGGGAAGTGCTGGAATGAGGTCTCGTTAGTCCCCGGCGCCGAGGTGTTGTTGAATGCGGCTGCAGGGATGAGGATGGGGGTGAGGAGGGACTTGGTGGGCGGCACAGGGACCCCTGCACGCCCCCTGCCCCGGGTTGCTCCCACCTACCCTCGTCCAGGGCCACCACCAGCCAGATGTCGGTGTTGCTGTAATTGTCGAAGACGCAGCGGGGCTGGTCCAGCACGAAGGTGGAGGCGGTCGTCGCCCCCTCCAGCCGGGGGCTCTGGGTCAGAGCTGGCTTGTACGGCAGCTGGACTGCGGTGAAAAGCCAAGGGAGTGCGGCAGAGGGTGCGGACCCCCCGCTGCAGCCCCGGAACGGAGGCTCTGACCGGCGGCCGCGGTGCCGGGGCTCGGGGTAGGGACAAGGACAGGAGGCAGCTGACCCCTGGGATCTCGGCAGTGGGGCCTCCGCTCCCCTCCCACGCCCCGGTTCGGGCTCCGACAAGTGTTTCATGAAAAGAGGAAGCAAAGAAACTCCGTTTCTTTGGGGGGCATCAGTTGCCCTATGCCTCCAGATTCAGGGGGGTCCTGGTGGACCCCAAAGGGCACCTCCAGAGAAACCCACACTGTGCCAGTCAACCAACACCAGTGACACCAGAGACCAGAGCTGACACCCAGAACAGGATCCAGAACAGGGGGCGCATCAGCTGCCCTACACCTCCAGGCTCAGGGGGATCCTGGTGCTTGTGCACGGGGGATCCGATCCCACAGCGCCAAGGGGAATCCCGAGTCCATCCCGATGGCATCCTTGGACTCACCTATGGCGTGGGCCGCGGGCACGAGCAGGAGGAGCAGCGGGAACATGGTGCGGGCGCCTGGGTGCCGAGGGCGGGAGTGCGAGCGCTGGGGCTCAGTGTCCCCGTGGGACCCGCCTGTGGCCACCAACCGCCCACATTCCTGCAGCGGCCGCAGCCCCGTGGCAAACAGGTTGGGCTCGTTTCCCCGGGAGCGTTTGTTGTGTTTGAGCACCCGCCGGCGAGGCGTGCTGAGAATCGCTGCGTTTGTGGCATGGGTGGGGGAGAGCCTCACCCAGGCAATGGGCAGAGAGGGACAGCCAGGGGTGATGCGCTCCACAGACCCCACCGGTGCCAGCATGTGCCCCCCACACCGACACCAAGTGCCACCAAGCCAGGGCCCCACGTGGTTTTTGGGGTCGGTGCCCCCACCCTCACAGCTCCCACCCTGCAAGGCCAAGGACCAGGAAGAAGCAGTCGCAGATGTAAAATCAGCTTTTACTTGACAGGACACTTCATGTCTAGTGGAAGTTGTCCCTGCCCATGGCAGGGGGTTGAAACAAGGTGGTCTTTATGGTCCCTTCCAACCCAAACTGTTCCATGATTCTCTGACAAGGAGCAGGGGGGTGGGGGGAAGAGTGGCACAGCCCAGGGGGGCTACACCTGCAGCCAGGGGGCAGGGGCTGGGGCAGGGCTGGAGGGATGTGGTGGGTCCGGTAGGATCTGCGGATGAAGGCGTCGGTCCCCAAATCCTGGTGGCACAGGGAGCCCCACACCTTGGCACTGCAGGGAGACAGAAGCAGAGGCATGAACTGGGGTCTGTGGGGCTCTGCACCAGCCACCCCCAAGGGGCCCTTTCTCCTGCAAACTACAGCAAACCCTCGATTTAAGAAAACAAAGGCTTTTTCAATGTTAAAAAGATCTCCATTTCTTTGCTGATGGGGTTGCCAAGTTAAGGCGCTCTCCTGAGGCCCCTGTGGACACTCCCCACCAGCAGCCCCCCATACCCCAGGGCTCCGAGCACGGCAGTGGCGAGCACGGCCCCCAGGCTGGCCAGGATGGAGGCGATGACCACCACATCACTGCCACGGCGAGTGGGCGCAGGGTCAATGGTGCCCGGGCTGACAGCTGGAAGGAGGCAGGATGAGGGATAAGGGGAACACAGGGAGCTCAGGGACGGTGTGATGGAAAAAGGCAGGATGGGGTGGATAGAGGGACTGGGGATCACTTCTCCCCGCAGGTTTTGGGGTGATGGCACAGGGCCCATACTGAGCCATGTGCCAGCACCCCAACCGGGCAGGTGCAGGGGACCCACGGGGGGTGGCAGTGCCACAAGTACCTCTGCGCAGGAGGATGGGCTCGGACCACCGCGTCTCCGCCTTGGGGCCGCGGCAGCCCATCAGCAGGAACTTCACCCTGCGGTGGGTACGGGGGTGACCCGGGGGGATGAGCACGCCCTAGGTGCCGAGTCACCTCAGCTGGGAACTGGGGGTTCCTGCCTTACCTGTAGGGTCCCGGGGAGGGCAGGGGCCCATTGCAGGGGTCCTGTCTGCCCTGGTCCCTGCACGCTGTGTCATCCCCGACCCGCAGGACGGGCGAGCGCGGTGCCAAGCACGAATACGCGGCCGCCGCCGTCTCCAGCGTCATGTAGGAGTGGGCAGTGGGCAGCTGCTTGTACGGGGGCACGTCAGCCCGGGACCGGGGGTTTCTGAAGGTGGCCGATGCTGCACAGCACAGATGGCAGGTGAGTGGCTGCGGTGAGGGTCCCCATGTCCCCTGCCCCTGCCGGAGCAGCGAGTGCTCACCGTTGGCAAAAGCCACCGCCAGCCAAACGGCGTCGGAGGCATCGGCGTGGCCGTCGAAGACGCAGCGGGGCCTCTCCAGCGCGAAGGTGGTGGCAGTGACCTTGCCCAGCAGTGCCATGGGGGGCACGTGGGGCACATAGGGCAGCCGGGCTGGGGGAGTGAGCAGTGAGCGAGGGGACCCCTGCTCTGCACCGCTCAGCAAATGCCTGACCCCAGCCCGCATCCACACCAGTGCTGGCACAGGCGGGAGTCACAAGGTGCCAGTATCGGGGGGACAGCACTGGTGTGGGGACCCCCCAGCCAAGCCCAGCCCCATAACCCCGTCCCTGGACAAACGCCTCGCAGCCCCTCCAGGCCCCGGTTCCCCTCTGCCCTGTCCCCCAGGGAGTCACCCAGGTCCACGGCTGCGCCCGTCCCAGCCAGCGCCAGCAGCACCCACGGCAGCTCCATGGTGTTGTCCTGGTGGTGCTGGATGTGCTGTCCTGCTCGGCTCACCCTGTCCCACTGCCGAGGGGACGAACTGCCCCCAGTGCCCCCGCAGCAGGGACCGCCTGTCCTGAGGAGCTGGACCCTCCCAGCCCCGCATTCCTGCACCGGCTCTGCCGGCCCGGCCAGACCCCGCGGGCAGAGGGGAGCAGCTGAGCATCCCGGGTCACCCGCTGGTCCCAAACCCCCTGGGAACCGTCCTGCAGGACTCCCGAGGCACCTGCGAGGAATCGGGGCACAAGCCTGTGATGTGACAGGGGAAACTGAGGCACAGAGGAGGCACATGTTCCAGGAAGGGTTGGCAGGAGTCACAGTCTTTGCTGGCACTATGGGGGCAGCAAGGCAAGTCGTCCTGGACCCCCACTCGCCCCACCAAGACCCGACTCCCTGGGGGTGCCTTGTGCCCACCAGGCCCCCTGAGCCAGGGGCGAGCCGGTGCCCGACTGGTTCAGGTGCAGCCAGCCCTGCCCCGCGGGCAGGGAAGCGCTGCAGAGCATCACACCCGAACTCACCCAAATCCCAGCGTTCAGGTGAACGGCCCCACTCAGCACCGGGAGCACGGAAGCATTTTGAGCTCTGGGGCCACCCCACGCTGCCATTTCCCCATCTATCGTACCCCTTCCGAGCCCTTGGGATGGGGACAGGGACATCGCCGTGGAGCGGGAGCTGCCCCGCGGCTCGGGAGCCCCTCACCGCCGCTCCCCCCGCAGAGGGGCTGGAGCGCTCACGCTCCCGTGTTTGCCAAGGGGAGCGGCTGCCCACTCCTGCGTGGGAGGAGATTTCCCCCCCCCCCTTCCCAAGGGGCTGGGACCGCGCCTTCAGATTAAGTGGAAATGGGGCATTCAAAGATTACAGTGTCCAGCTGCAGAGGGAAAAACAGGCGCAGCTGCAGCCTCCGTCCCTCGTCCTTCTTATCCCCGCCTTATCCTCCACTCCTCTCCAGCAACACCCGCCCCGGGGACCCCGGCAGTTCCCCCAGACCCCTCCCTGGTGCTCCCCGGCCGGCAAGGTGCCAGCAGCAAGGTGAGGGGCAGGGTGGGTGACGCAGGGGGGTGACGCAGGGGGACAGTGAGTCACAGTTTCAGCTGCCGGGACCCAGCATAGCTGCGGGGTCAAGGCTGGGCTAATAATAACCACCCTGTGGCAGATGAGCCATCACCGCAGGGGGCTGGGAGAGACACTCCCCTCTCCTCTCCCTGGGCCTGCAGCTGGGAAGGGGGGACACGAGGATTTTGGTCAAATGTGCCTGGGAGCACGGTAAGCACCGATTTGGGGCTCTGGCCCCTCCTGGCTCCAACAGGCACCATGGTTATGCTTTCACCTCAGCTTCCAAAGCATCTCCCTGCACCACCGTGCCTGAACACCTGGCTCTGCTCCTTTCCACCCCTTGGATCCCCCTGCCATGGGGACTAAGCCACCTTGAGCACAGCACAGAGGAGGATTTTAGGTAAGGATTTTAAGAGATGCCTCTTGTCCAAAAACAGGGCAGTCAGGGATGAGCTGCTGAGCTTGGCTGGCTCACCACAGCCCAGTGCTCCTGCCCTGGACCAGCCCCGATGCAGGGAGGCTCCAGCTGATTCACACCCAAGAGCAGCTGCTGGAGATGCCTTGGGCCAGGCTCAGCAGGAAATTCTTGCTCTGCACAGGGCTGAGTGAACCCTGCTTCAATTTTTGCTTCAATTCACTGCTTGGATGGCTGGGACAACATGATCCAGGGATTTGTACTCAAAATCTCGCCCTTTCGCAAGCAGGGTGGGAGAGGAGCAGACAGAGCCCACTCGTGCAGAGCTTAGCAGCACAGACACTTCACTGCAGCTCCCAAGGAGCTGCCATTCCTGCAGCATCACCAGATTGCACTGGATGTTTGAGGGGCTTCCCCTCAGAGCTTGCAAGCACAAGACAGACACAGGGGAAAGCTCCAGCCCTCAATGGCTTAGAAAAACCTTTAATTTTTATATTGGCAGGACAGGAAGCAAAGTGCCCCTCAGCTGGTCCAGGATGTCCTGGTCCCAGGAGGATGTCAGGGTAGAGCTGCCACAAAGCCCAGCCACATCCCAGATTTGGCACATGGCACCAGTGCCAAAGGGATGGAGTAGATGGATTTAATGTGCAGCTGGGTCTGGTGGCTACAGGGAGGGGAAGAGCCAGAAACAGCTCTTCAAAAGGTATCAGCTCCCAGGTGATAAGCAGCCTGGGGACAATGTACAGTAAGGCCACCAGGACTGGGGCAATATCCCATTTGCAAGGTGCTAGCACCCAGAACAGGAACGTGCTTCCAGCCAGAGCATCACTGCTGGCACCTGGGCTGCTGGGAGGAAGGTGACCATCACCAGCTGGTGGCACCAGCATCCCTGCAGCAGCAGCACAAAGCACAGCAGCTCCTCCCTGCACAGGCGTCACTGAATTGCTGCCATTTCACCTTAGAGAGGGAAATGTTCTGATTCTCATCTTCGGGATGAGAGGAGTGGGGCTGGCAGCTCACAGCAAGAGCAGGGTGGTGCAACTTCCCACAGGCTGGACACTGGTAAGTCACCTCTGCTGACACCACGGCCACAGACCACCAAACTTCAGTGGCCAAAGCACGGACAGGCTGGAACCACGACCCCTGGGACCAGTGTCCTGCCTCCACCAAGATGTGTGTCTTTTCCCTCCTCCCTCCTGGCTGGATTGATGGTCCATGGCTCCATGGAACTGGCTGGTTCCCCACAGAGAGCCTCTGAGGGGGAGGCACCCCAAGCCCTGAGGCAGCAGGAAGGCAGAGCAGGGAGATGCTGTGAGAATGAAGAGTTTATTGGGACCGAGCAGACATACACGGCAGGAGGGAGGCAAGAGGTGCCTCACACAGGGAGCTGAGGTGTCCCAAAAGGAGGACCTTGTTTGGCTTCCATGCAGCCTATTGGAAGCAAGGCACTCTCCTCTCCCATCCTGTCCCCAGGCATTACCAAAGGAAGGTCCTGCCTTCCCCAGGGGATCTGTCACCTCAGGACTCTCATCCCAGCTTGCACCTGGCTGCAGCCATCAATCCCACCCAGAGACACAAGCACAGCTTCTACAAAAATATCCTTCCCTCCCTCCCCCCCCCCCAAAAATGTGAAGAGTGGGCAGGGCTCCCACGGAACTGTTATTGCTCAGTGTGACGGGTGGTCAGACACAGGAACTTAAGGCATCAGGAATAAGTGCACTAGGTGGCCCCTGAGGCTCACTGGCCCAGGCAGTCCTCGGTGACACCCTGGGCAGCCAGCTCTGCCAGCACATTGTCCAGATAGTTGGGGTCAGGGTAGCCATGGCCACTCAGGTTTGAGTCCATCTCAGTCTTGTGGTGGATCTCGTTCCACACCACCGTGTTGCTCTCGCCCGTGGTGTTGGAGGTGCCCACTGTGAAAATCAGGCGTCTCTTCCAGGCCACCTTCAGGAGCTCCAGGACCTAGAGGGGGTAAGGAAAAACAAAGCTAAGAGCAGCAGCTATGAGACTTGTGCCACGAATGCAGCTTGCCAGAAGCTTGACAACCCAAGAAAGGCAATGTTATCAGGATGTGGTATCTCACCTTTCTGCCCTTCTCATTGTCTGGTAAGTAACAATAGCGAGGAAAGCCTCTGGCTGTGTATGGCATCCCAGGGTTGGGGTGCTCGGGGCCCTGCAAGAGATGAGACACACTTGTCATGGACATATCCATCATATGGATTGGACAATCCCTCAGCAGCAGAATCTGACACAGGCCCATCCCAAACCAGCTCTTCCACGTAGAGGCAGCAAGGTATTGCTGGTGAGTACAATGTGTCCGGCTTGTTCTTCTGGGACATGTGAGTATTACAGATCCTCCAAAAGCAGTCTCATGCTAGGATACAAAGCCAGATCTAAAATCTACTTAAATTCTGGTGAGAGACAGCCCCAAACCACAGCTTTTTCCATGTGGTCTGGTAACACCTTAGAAAGGCCACACAGCTCAAATCTTTCAAAGTTCACTGCTACCACTGAAACCAGCGTGGGCTGTGAAACCAGAACATGGCATGTTTCCCACCTTGTGATCAGGGGCAGTCTCCTCCCTGCTTCAGGCAGACATTAGACTTTACTGCAGGTGAACAGCTGGGGCTGCTCAGGCAAAGATCTCTGATGGAGGAGATCCTCACATGTTGAAGAAGAGCCATAGCAGCTGCTGGCTCCAGGCACCACAGGCTGCTCAGCAGAGGTGCTGCCCTAGATCCCAGCACTTTTCTGGGAGGCTCTCACAGCTTGTGCTGTCTGCCAGCGTGCTGGGCACTCACCTGGATGCCCCTGCTGATGTGATACACAATCCGGATTGTCCCACAGTCCTTGTGTCCTGGGAGGGACTGGGGGAAAGTGGAGATCTCCATCTTCCCTTTGGGCTGGGTACCGGTTTTCTCTCCGTAGATGGTTTTACAGGAGGGACACTGCAAACTGCCATCCTGCCAGGGGAGAGAAGCCACATCAGAGCTCCACAGCCCAGCCACCTGCACACAGGGGCCTGGTGAGGATGAGGCAGCTCAGTACCTTGTTCCCGTTGGAGTACATGGCCAGCACGCAGAGCATGTGGAAGGAGTGCTGGCAGTTCCTCAGGCGACCGACTGCCTCTGGCCTGATGGTGCTGGACTGGCACGAGTCACTGTAGCCTGAGGAGGAGGACAGCTTCTCCATGCAGATCATGCAGTCCTAGAGGAGAAACCACCACGTGGTGTGAGCACAGGCTGGTCCTGAGGACTGACACACCAAGGAGATGCTTCAGGAAGATTTCCTTTCAGCTTTAATCCCTCCCTTTGAGGTTTAAGGACACAGAGACAGGTTTCCTTATCTGGCTGGTACCACCCCACTCCACTTCCTGCATTGTCCAGGAGGTGGAGAGCTGTCATCAGTCAGAAGGAAGAGTATGGTTACATCCTGCTTCTCTGCAGAGCAGCTCCAGTGCAGGGTTTGATCTCCAGTGTTGATCTCTGAGCACTGAGACCAGAACCAAACTCTTTCCTCCAAAGGAAATGTAGAGGCACTGCCAGGATGAGCTATTCAACCCCCACTGTGCCTCCACCACAGTCCTCTGATGAGGACAAGTCACCTGTTGTCACATGTGGATTTCAGACAGTGCTGAGGACTCTCCACCTCTTATCAACAGTGCCACTGCAAGCAGCACCATGTACCACACCAGACACCCAAGGAAGGATGGTCCTTGGGCACTGCTGTGGTTTTCTTGGCACCCCAGTGAACTGGGCAAGCCAGAGTTGCTTCACTGTCCTCTTACCTCATCAGCAGGAGTGCCCTTCAGCTCTTCCAGGTACTTCTTCACCACTGATTCTGGCTCTGTTGGTGTGGCTGCACAAGGAGAGATGAGAGAGAGAAGTCAGACACTGCATGGTACGATGGGCACGTGTGGGGCGAGCTAGAAAGAAGGGAGACAAGCAGGTCACTGGCCAGGATGCCAAGGAGAAAGGTCAGGGTTAGAGGGGGAGAAGAGGCCGCTCCAACAGATCCCTACAAGCCTAGCAAAGGCTTTGCTTTCAGCAATGGCTCCCACTAGGGCTGTGAGTGCCTGTAGCTGGGGTGCTTCACTTCTCCCCACACACCCCAAAGCAGCACCAGGCACATCCCAGCTGGACTTTCTGTGACCACCCAGAAGCCAGCTGGGACCAAAGTCATCAGTCCTGATGGGACAGAGGATCACACAGACTGTTGTTAAAGGAGAAAAAAAGGCATTCCCCCACCACCCCAGCTAGTGCCCAACAAGGAAACCCAGCAGCACACCGAGCTTCAGGCCCTGTTCTGAAAACAGCACAATGAGCTCCACATCCTTAACATGAAACAGTGGCCTCTCTCCTGAGCTTCCACACACTCATACCTGGCAAGGCACAGTGCAAGTCACCAGGTATGTGAACCAAACCAGCTTTTAACATGAACCCTATTTGCACCACGACACAGTATCCTTGCATCTTCCCAAATGCAATCCCTGGTCCCATCCACCCAGGCACAGGCACCTGAGCAGCCCACCAGCCCCAGCAGCCTGGTTCTTGGAGGCATTATGGGATGAAGCAACAAACATCACACAACACCAAGAGCAAATTACCGCTGAGTGCATCCACTGTCACCTCAACTCCCAGCCCAACCTCCAGGAGCTGCCCAGCAAGGCCTGGTTTAAGCCAGGGAGCATCCCATGCCTCTACAAGGCACCTGGCCCTGGGTGAGAGGAGAGGGAGCTCTTTACCAGTCATCAGGCCTGCCACAGAAGCTGCCAGGCTTTTCCACCAGCCTGGGAGAGGAAACATTTGCACAAGCAGGAGGCAGAAGACAGATCAGTCACTTGGTTTGGGGGAACCTCGTCCTTCCTTCCTGAATCCACTTCTGAGGGCCATCAGGAGAAAGCAGGGCTGTGACCAACAGGGTGGCCAAGGCACAGCTCTTCCTTCTCCAATCTCCATCCTGTCCAGGTGGATGCTTTAGCACAGAGGGTCCTGCTGCTCCCAACTTCACGCTCCCAGGACACAGAGCATCACCAATGTGGATCAGCCAGGGATCAGAGCTGCAGCTGCACTGCATGACCCATCCTCAGTTCTCCCCATCCACTCTGGGGCTTTCAGGGAAGATAGAGGCTTCACAAGCATTGCCTCAGTGGTTCAAAAAGCTGCACATCAAGAGACAGCCACTGGAGCTATTATTCCAGCCCAAAAAGCCATGTCTGTCATGAGCAGGAAGGAGGGGGTGCTATTTTCTGGATAACCACTTTTCATAGAGAGACAAACCCAAAGCAGAGGGGAAGGACTGCTCACATGCCACAGGTGCTGTTATCAGGCTGAGGCTGGGATGGCACAGATCCTCTACCAGGTAGAAGCCCCTCATTCCCTAGAACACTGTGGAAGAGAGCAAGGCAGAGCACCAACATCCTTTAGCTAAGATGACTGACGAACTGAGGGCTGGACTCTCCTAAATGAAAACACAGTCATTAAGATGAGTTATTTTCAGAAGGGATTCCTGGCCATCCTGAAACACATGATTTCTGGCAGCAGTAGCAGGAGGAAAGGATGACTGAGCACACAGAGCAAGAAGAGGAGCCCAGGAGGTGAAGGGATGCTCACTTCAAGTGCCAGTGCTGAGCAGGAGGGATGCCTGACATCTCAGGCAGAGCAGAGCTGTGAGGATCAATCTCTGGAGATCCCAGGCCAGGAAGGTGGCAACAGGATTAAGCATTGAGCCAAAGAACAACACAGAAGTGGGTGTTTTCCTCTTCAGGGGCCAAAATCCCCTGGAAAAGCATTTCCAAGAACTGCCTCAAGAGCAGGAAACAGGGAGGAGCCTGGGCAAGCCTCAGGCTTCCACTTCTAAGGCCAAAGGCTCAGCAGTGCCAGGAGCTGCTTCAAGGCCTCAGCACCAGACCTCACAGGGAATGTGGCTCCTTGTCTTGCCTTTTCCAAAGGAGAGAAACAGGTCCAGGAATTCTCTGCTGGGACCTTGTTGCAATGCAGCAGATCAAGAGCTAGGAACGAGCCTGGAGGGGATGTGATCAGTCTGAGCTGTCCCAGCCCACTGTGCCTGCAACCCTCCAGCCGAGTGTTCTGTGATGTCCGTACTCCAGGCCAGCACCTTCCACCTGTGGCAGTTGGAATCAGCCTCTGGAGACCTTCATGGCCCTACAGGAGATGGAGGCTTCAACTTCCTCTGCTCCACAGGTTTTAGGAAGAACTCTGTGAGCAGGACTAGCTACCATCCACCCTAACTTCATCTGCTTCCACGATGATCACTGTGCTCTCATCCCTGTGGATCCTGTGCTGCCTGACAGACAGACCCCCAAATCCTTCTCCACCCAACCTGAATTTCCAGGTGGCTCTTTCTGAAGTGACCTTCTTGTCTCCTCTGGCTTTGGGCTGGAGAAAGCAAAGCCAAAAAGATGTACAGCCAAGGTGAAGATAGTGAGGGAAGGGAGCAGAGAGGGTGTGTTACACCATCAGCAACACCTGCCCAGCACTTGGCAGAAAGCCCCAGCTCACCTGCTCCCACCTGCACAGCAGATCTGAGCAGCTTTAGAGCAGCTCAGCTCATTCAGGGTGGTGGGGGATCGCTCCTTTCACAGAATCCCTCATGACTTTCTTTCTCTGGAGCAGCTTCAAGGAACAAAAAGATAACTCACCCAAGAACTGGCCAGGCTCATTCAAATGGAATCAATAAAGGAGACAATTCTGGTGCAGAGTTGGGTAAGAGTGAGACAGGAAAGCTCTTGGGATTTTGGGCATTACACCACTTCACCAGGAACCAAACAGGCAGAAGGTGATGCAGCCCTCAGCTACCCCGAGGAGACCCACACCTGATGGATTTGCACTGTGGCATTTCCAATCTGTCCCTGTCACTTTGCTGTGACAATGCTCTAATGCATTTAGAGACACCAAGGCTGCCTGGAGAGAGAAGGGGCCAGGCAGCCCTGATGCTTTAGAAAAGCCATCCCCAGCTGCAAGGATTTCAGTGTCCAGTCCTAAAGAAGCCTTTTGATGCTAAGAGCTCTGTTTCAGCAAGGGTAGCAAAGCCCTCCTTGGGCTGACCAGCACGTCTGGCTGGCCACAAATCAGCAGCACAGGGGGAGCCAGGAGGCAGCTGGGACCACAGCACGAGCCACATATGCTCCAGCACGTGAATCACTTCCTTACAGGACTGTTTACTCCATAAAAATGTTTTGCCTGCAAATCTTTGTTCTAGCCATCCCCTGGGATCATCAAAGCCTGTTCAGTTCCCAGTTTTCTGGATTCAACAGTGGATTGAAAATGGACTGGAAGAATCGACCAGTGCCGTTTATCACCAGCTGGCCCAGTGCTGTGCTACGGATTTATCTGGGATGCCAAAGAATGTTTACCATTCTTTCATTTACAAAGAGAGGAATATCAAATTGTTTTAATGCTTCCCCTTCCTCCCTGTAGATAATAAGCTGCTTGCTTGTTCCACGGGTAACATTTAACAGATGTGTTTTGAATCCTTGCTCAGCAACCAAATGCTTGCAGCAGTAACATCTCCTTCTGCATCCCAAAACAAGCCATATGGTTTCCAGCAGACTTTTTTTGATACCCTCTGCAGGCCATACACTGGTTGCTCCTAGGTATTGTCATGGACAGTCACACCAGCTCCCACCACCTCTGCTCCCTGGATTTGTAAAGGCCGTGTCTATAGATTTCTCCATATCCTGCATTTCAGCAGGAAAATACAGAGCATCCCTGGTTTTTCAGCCCGTCTCCCTCAGCAGATGTTTCCCCAGGGGAACAGCAAGATCTCCCAGCTCTGAGGGGCTCCCACCCATCCCATAAGCACTGGCACAATCTGCAGATCCAGCTGCAGGTGGATGACAAGGAAGGATGAGCGTGCTCCTCTCCTTCCTCACTGCAGCACCTGCAGTGACTGCCTATCCCAGAGAGGATGGATGTGCAGGGAAACCTCCTCACCAGGTGGAAGTGGGTAACAAGTGACATAGCAGACCCAAGCAGTCCCCTGGAGAGCCTTGGAAAGGCTGGGGAGCTCTGTGGTGGCCAGTTCCATGCACAAGCAGCACTTGGAGAGAGCAGGACAAGGCACTTGCCCTCCTGCCTCCTGGACAGCAGTCAGGTCCCAGCCAGCAATGCTGGCACGAGGCAGCAGCTGCAGCATCCCAAGGCAGCACCGATCCATCAGGATGGCAGAGGCTGCCAAGCCCTGTGCCAGCATGGAGAGCACAGAGCTTGCCCAGAGACTACGGCTTCCCCAAGCCCTGCAGCACCTGGCTGTGCCAGAGACATCCCTGCCAGAGCAGCAACATGCTAATGAGTCCTGACTAATTAGTGCCTCTGTTTAACACACCCAGCTATGCACCGAGCCAGCTGCAGTTCTACCAGCACTGCCTCACCCCGTGTGGGACCAGGGTTGGCAGCAGCAGGAGGGAGGGAGAAGGGGCTCAGGAGGGGCACATTGCACCCACCACCAGCTGGTTGTGGTCAGTGTAATGCTGGGTCTAGTCCTGGATGAAGAGCTCTTGCTTGAGCTCTCCATGATGGAAAATCCTAAAAGGATGTGGGAAAGAACACGCAATGCAGAAATTCAGGGCACAAACCAAGCCCATTTCTGTTGGCAGCATCAGGGTCTGTGAAGGGAAAGTGAACAGTCTGGCCAGAAGTCAGGCTCAGTACCTGCACTGCAGAAAAATGTTCCTAAGCCCTGAGGGGTGCTGTACAAACAACTTGTTCCTGGAAGGGACTGAACACACTCTGCATCCCAGGAGTGAGGCACTCCACAGGACTGGCATTCCAGCCCCCACCAACAGGAATCCTGCTTTTTAAAATAAGAGGGAGGATTTTAACAACCTAAACCACTGAAATACTCCCCTTCTCATGGGTCAGTGTGGGAAAAGGCTGATGTGGCAGTCTCCTCTGCAGCACATCCTGGGCAGGAAGAGGAGAGCTGGGACAAATCCTGTCATGCTGGATGGGAGAAGGAGATGCTTGATACCCCTTTCCCATTCCATCCCTCCTACTGGTGTTGCCTCTCCGCTCCTCTGCAGGTGTCCCAGCCCCAGCAGGTGGCATTGGAGAGCTGGCAGGGAGGTGACAGCCTGCCCTGGGGCAGGAACTGGAAAAAGTGATGCTGGTGGGGTGCACAGCTACAGCCAGAGGACACCCAATGGACACCCAGCGTGGTGTGTGCTGCTCTCACCTCCCAGCCCATGTCCCATTCTTCCCACTCCCCTTTCCATGCCCTGCATTGCTGCTCTCTGCACTCAGCTCAGAAGTCACAAGACACATCCTGCTGTCCTGTTAACATCCCAGCCTTGCAGCATCCTGGGTGTTTGCACCCCACCCCCTCGGTGCCAGGGACAGCTGGATTCTTCGAGCGGAGCAGCACCTGGGACCAACAGATCCTACAGAGAAGGCAGCAGCCAGCCAAGCTGTGTCTGTGGCCACCCCATGACCTAAATACAACTGTTTCATGTCACTAACCAGCAGCAGGTGGCCAACACCACTGCAGGCCTGGCCCTCGTTGTTTTGGGCTCCTCCAGCGACAGGGGCAAGCCAGTGCCTCTATGGGAGGGCGTGGCCTCACCACAGCTCTCTTTTGGCACTGTTTCCAGGGCATTCCCACCACCCAGCCCTCATTCCTGCCCTTGGATGCTACCCGTGCCAGGAATGAAGCACCAGGAGCCACACAACCCCACCACTCTGCCAGCTGGCTGCATGGAGCACGATCCTCATCCAGCCCCTCTGCCACCCACCTCTGCTCAGCTCTTCTCCTTCACCTCCCATTTTCCTTTGCTCCTCCTGTTCTTCGCTGCTTCTCCTGCCGCCCCTGCTTTCTCCTCCCCCTCCATCACACATCCTACTCCACATTTGCTCTCTCACTCCTTCTCACAGCTCTCTCCACAATGCATTTCCACAAAATACCTCCCTCCTCATTTAATTTCTATTTTCCTTCCTGCCTCCTTCAGACAGCTTTGGACTTCATGGACTCCGAGGAGAGAGAAAAAGGTACCGACAAACTCCCCAGAAGGCAGGTATCTCCTCCTCCCCACCTCTGAGCTTTTCCCTTTCTTAAAGGTAAAGATCTCTGTGTTGAACATCTCCAGTCCCCACTTGGCTTATCCAAAGGGGGACACACTGTAGGTTTGGTGGTGGTTGACATCCCTGTGCCAGGGCTGGCAAACAACCTCTACAGCTACACCAGGCTGGAGTCACACCTACCCCTGCAGCCTGCTACACAAGGATGGGATCCAGGCTCTAAACTGGGAGCCACAGGCTCTGCAAAGGTGAGGGGTGCCAGTGAGGTATGAAGAGGTGAAATGAAGGCCCTACCCTGGAGGTGGCTCTGCCCAGCAGGAGAGCTGAGGTAATCCATCCCTTCCTGCCAGGGCACGCCCACCTGAGAGCGCTCCACTCCACTCCCTTCCACCCCAGACTCAGGTGGAGAGAACAAACCCTCTGCAATTTGCCCTTGAAAGCCCTCCATGACTCAGAAGCCTGCTTGTCTGGGAGATCCTTGTCATCCCATGACTCAATCATGACAAACATGGCTCACAAGCAAACCTTCTCTGCAGAGCACATACGGATTTGATGTTCTTTGTAATGGTTGCTCAGCTCTCGGACTTGTCCCACCAACAACTCAGAAGGTCCTGGTATGTGGACACTCCCTAAGAGGGTGTAGCAGGATCACAGGGGAAGTTGGTGGAGTCTGACATGCAGAGAGCAGATCTGTTCCAGCTTTAATTTTGTGTGGAAACAAGCAGACCTACCACAGGACCACACCTACTTTACCATGGTATTTTACAGCCTGTCAGAGACGCTGCAGGTCAGGGGAGACATGTCCTGCTTCTCCCCTCACTGGGATGAACATCGTCAATCAAACCAGAAGAGCCAAGAGGGTGGGGGGGGGGGGAAACAAAAGGAAAAGAGGAGGGCAGAGAGATAAAGAAAAGGAGATGGAAGCAAACATCAGAGTTTGAGCAGGAACTACCTTTCTTGGACACTTTCCTCCCCTCCTTAACTGAGCTGTGTTTTTTAGTGGCCTTATGGGTGCTGGCAGCTTGCGGCACACGGGTGAGGTGCACGGGCAGTCCGGCGGCTGACATCAGAATAGCTGTCATGCCTACAGTGGGTACGAGGTCAACATGCAGGAAGGAAACAATGGGGAAACACATTCATTAAAAAAAAAACTTTAACCTTTCAAAGAAAATAAAAAGAAAATAAAGTAAAATAAAATAAAACCCAAGTCCTTAGTTCTGAGGGCATAAAACGTCTGAGAGGTAACAGGGTTGGAGTCGGCACAAGGAGAGGATCTGGAGGTTTTCAGAGGGAGGAGCCCGGGCAGCAAATTAAGGGAGGGAAATGTGGGCACGTGTCTTGTCTGTGACCCTCTGTGCTAGTGTGTGAATAGGACCTTCCTCTTTGGGCTTTAGGGCTCCTCAGGCACCGAGTCTGCTGTGGTGCAGAGTTCTCCCGCTCACCAGAGCCCTGGAAGCAGCCCTGAAGGATGAAGATCATCACCCATAACCCCTAAAAGGTCCTGCCCAGCTGCTCCCCCCTAAAGCTACTCATTTCAACAGTGTCACACTGAACCAATCCCCAGAGTGCAGCTGAGCTGCCTTCAAGCACCAGGGCAGAGCTGCCCCACACATCCCCCCACTCACCGCACACCCTCTCCTCCCTGGCACTCCGGTTTTTCCTCACACTCCCAGCAGCAATGCAATCCTGATCCTCCCCCATCCCAGCCAGCTGAATCCATGGAATGCAGTTTGATAAAATTAATGAATCATTAAAAAGGACAGCCATTCCCTGAAGGTAAAATTGGCACAGAGAAAGCTGCAGGATTGATCATGCTGATTCGAGATGATGTTTGCCTGGGAAATCCAGGCTGGTTACAAATCATAACGTTTCCAAGGTACCATACTGCTCTCACACTTAAATCCAAGAGAACACCTGCTTTTGCTTTCCCAAGAGCAACTTCCCACCTGCAACAGTCAGCACCAGAAATAAGAAAAAAATGCTTATAGCTGCAAACCAACAGCAGAAAACCTAAAAGCCAGCATTCCCTCAGAAATCCCCTTTGAGAGCAGACCACACAAACCACATCCTAATGCTACAGACATTCCTGCTCAGTAATGCATGGCCAAAGCAGAGATTTCCAAGCATTTTATTTTTGCAAGCCTCTACTTGGCCATGTGGGGAAAGGAAGATTCTAGAGCACACTTGTTCAGGACAAAAATGAGGCACCTTGCCCACACATGACTGAAAATCAAGTTATGATGGGAAGCATCAGCTTTGTGTGTAAGTGGCAAGACTATTTTCTGCCTCAAATATGCAACCAGTCAAGAACTTCTGTCCTGTGACTACAAATCCCCTGTGCAAAGCCTGTGTCAGTGCCCCACAAGCAGAACTACTCCTACACAGTGCTGACCACAATTTGTACCTCCTTTTCATAAGGTCTGAGCACAAATATTCCAGAAGCTGTTCAACTCCTTTCTTGACAGCTGAAGTAGAATGGTTTTACTAAAACTTTCCTATTTAAGGATCAAAAGACAGACAGAAGGGGTTTCACAATACAGGGAGAGGGGCAGAGACAGAGGAAGGAGTTTCCCCAGGGTTGCCCAAGAACTTTTGGAAGAGCTGGGCTGACCACAAGACCAGGCTGCCCAATGGATGGTAAAATGCACTTCCAAAGGGGAACAGGTAACCAGGCAGCCACGGATCACCCTCAAAGTGGATCTAGATCTGAGATCTACAGCTCTCCCAGCTCCCAGGAGCTGCAGAGCCAGAGGACCTCCAAAGCATACAAACACTGGGTTAGTATCCCTTGCCCTCCTGACAGCACCAGGCAGAGCCGAGGAGAGCTCATCAGATCCAGAAGTTTCACCACCAAAATAACTCCCTTAAAGTCCTAACTAAAGGCCACAAGCCTACTGCAAGCTCTCAACCCATCAAAGCCAGCAGTCCACTACTCCCAGGGAGCCCTAAGGAAGCGCTTAAATGTCCCCAGAACAAAAGCTACTTGTTTTTTCAATAAGTACAGCTGAGACCCAAAGCCCAGCAGCAAAGGTGCCCCCTGCACCTTTCAGGTCCTTTCCCCTTCCAGCAGGGAACAGTCAGAGATACTCCAAGAAGAGCAGCAGCAATCACTGTGACTAGAGAGGCTGGAGGAACAATATTCTTGAGAGACAGGGAAGATCTCCTGCCACAGCTGGGGAAATCATCTCAGCCTGACCCCACCTAGGCTGCACAATTGTATTCCTAGAACTGGTGCAGGAAAGGAACATGAAATTTGTCTCTAAAAAGCTGTTTCTAAGCAGTGCAATAGCACTGATGGCACAGACTGACATTTGAAAAGCGAGTCCAAAGACTAACAGGGATTATCACCACCCACGCACAGCTGACTGATAGGCAAATGCAAAATTAATGTGCTCTTCTGAAGAGATCAATACTGTCTTGCTAACATTAGCATGCAGAACCCAGGAAAAAAGAGAAAACAGAAGCACAGGCTGAACAACTGGGTTCAGACTCTCAATAGCAGAGGGCAATAAAATTCAGACTAAGCAAAAAGCAGGAGCCACAGAACCTCATGTGAGTTCAGCTACTCTGTAATGCAGTCCCCCCTCATAGCTGGAGTAATGTGTCCAAAACTGTCTGCCAGCATCATGAATCATCACAAAACAAACCCAAAAAAACACCAAACAAACAAAAAAAACCAACAAAAAACCGAAACAAACAAAACTACAACAAAAAACCCCAAAACACCCGCCCCCCCAAAAAAATCAAAAACCAACCAAAAAACCCATTTGTTCCATTAACTTTTTGTTTTTTGAGCTGCAAACCCACCTGCAACTCCACACAGACATACAGCACAGGGCAAACATGGGACCAGGAGAATTACCCCAAAGCAATGTTCTCCAATCTCAAATTGCTCAAGAAAAGGTATAAGTGGTAAATTACCTTTTCTTGGCCAGTTTTTAAGCTTCTGCTACCTTTGGAGCTACATGCAATGAATCATCTTCTGCAGATTCAAGTAAAGAGAGCATTCAAAAAGGTTCTGGTGTTATGCTCTGCTGCCTCATGTCAACCCCAGTAGCCATGCTATGCTGCCTTTAAAGTTCAAATACAATACTGGAAATCTCAGCATTAACAATCTTCCCACAAAGTTCGGTGACTGGAGTCCCCAGGAAGGGACATCCTCTGAGCCAGGCCTTAGGTGAGAGGGTGTTTTCCTACAAAGTGCCAAAACAATACAGACACAAGTCACATGGGCAGATTGAGCATCCAGTTCTGAGCTGTGGACACAACAATTTCAAGTCAGAACCTGTTCCAGGCATCTGTGGAGTTATGCCAGGAGCAAGTGGAGCCCTGGCCCCGGATAAATTATCACCTGAATACAAGTTGCAACATGACAAGCTTGCCCAGACTAAGACTGCTTTGGAGACGTTCCTGTGAGAGCTCCTGCTGCTCACTAGCTAGTCCAGGAGCTTGAAAAATATTATTTTCTATGTTCACCCCTTCCACTGGGCTCTGGGTTTCTCCCCTGCAAGGACTGCAGGAGGGAAGAGACAGAAAACCTTGCAAAGAATCCTTTGGGATCTGATCTGATTCTATGCATGCAATAACCACATGCAGAACTGCCTTTTTTTTCTTGCTCAAAGCCTCTTATTGGGCCAGAAACACAACATTAGTGGCTCCTTGGGGTAAAATTATTTTCACTGGAGCTATGACAACATCCACCAACTTTTTTCAGCCTGCTGTGTAAATAAGGGACTTTTTGTAACATCCTGTACAGAAGCTGAGCACAGGAAAAACACCCTGACATTATGTAATGAGTGTTGGCCACACAGTCACTCACACCCAGCCCAACATGCCCCTTTGGCCACCAGCTCTGGTCACTGGCCTGGATTTGCACAGACCTCAGGCTGGTACAGGGCAGAGCTTACCTTCAGATGTGAGATCTGAGAAAAGCATTTGTACAATTGTATCCACCAGCAAAATCAGTATGGTTAGCACATTCCCAAATGCCCCAGCTCCAGGAATCATGCAAACAAGAAATGCTCGGTTTTATTTAACAAAAAGCTCCTTTTCAGATGTCATCTTAAACAATAGTATTAGAAGGGCCTTTATATGAGCACCTTGCCACCCCTCAGCCCCAAGGCACACCAGCTAAACTCCATTATTCCCAAGAAATGTTAGTCCAGCTGATCCTTCAACACCAACACTGTGGTTAAACAGTTTGCTTAGACCTGTTTAGCATTTCACTGTACTGATCAAATACTTGGGGGAAAAACAAAAGCTTAAAAGACAAGTTCCACGTGCAGTATGAAAGATTAAAGTAGCAGAAAGCAAGGAAAAAAATGGTACTTTCTTGTACAAAACATGGTTTTAAAGTCAGTTTCATGATTTCTGGGATCCCGAGAGGTGCTTTCAGGAGATGTGGGGTTGACAGTGTTACAAATCCCTCACTCAAATCCCCAGGCACCCATCACACAAACAAAACCCAGCTTCTAATTCAGACTCACAGGACTCCTCATCTCCTGTTTAGCCACCACAGGTTCTCTCTGCATCCAAGAGATGCACCTGCAGCATTTCTCAACATCACCCATGAGATTCAGGGGTTGTATCTGTCCAGCTTCAAACCAGAGCCAAAGCTGCTGAGGCACCAGGGGACGGAGACCAAGGGTTCTGAGACTGCTGGACACATCTTCCAAAATAAAGCCTCCTTCATTTATGTCTGAGACTTCTCTCTCCCTCACAACATTGTCCCCCATCCTTCTCCACTGATGTTGTAGGAAGCAGTCGTGCAGTGGGGACTGGAGGAACAAAAGGAGCCCAGCCTGTGTTAGAGAATCACCTGAGTAATGACTAACTTGAACACCATCGGCAGGATTTTAATTATGAACAAAATACCACTTCCCAGAAGAGGTTCTAAAACCAGAGAGCAGAGCATAGAGAGGAAGAAGGTGTCCCTAAAGACCCAGCCAATTAATATTTCAACAAAACTTTTTCTTTTTACCAGAACTCCATTGCTTGCTTTTCACCAGAAATATCCGCAGAGATTTATTTTCCTTCCGCTCCCTAATTAACTTGTATTAATCTTTCCTCTGCTTCTATGTGACTTTGAGGGCTCAAATTCAGATTTCCCTCCTCCCTTGCACCTCTGAGGTGTGGGACACTTGGCAAAAGGCAGCACAGCACCCAAAGCTGTGTTCTGTAAAGGCCTCGATCTGAAGGAGACCCCAAGGAGTTGCTTCTGCACTTCCCTGCATTCCTGTGTGTCTCCTGCTGGCTGCCTCAGGGAGAGGTAAAGAGTATTAAAATGAGTAATTATCTTTTCTTTTACACCCCCAGACTGCAACAACAGAGATACCAACTACAAATTTAACCATTTTATTGTATTAAATGGTGGCAAATGGTTTATTCTATTGGGATTTCCTGCAGCCTTTTACATCTAAACGTGGCACCACAAGGCATAAACAGACCACACACATTCACCTCTTCCACCTCTTATACATGGAGAATGAGATCACAGTTAACACAGCCTGGATTCATCAGAGCTCTTCAGCTCTGTGCTTTATTTACCTTTACGTGATTAAGTACCTAATTACACAGTCAGTGCTAACAGCCAGGGCATGAAAAGCAGAGCTGTTATAAGCAAGGGGAGTTCTGCTCAGGTCACCCACCAAGATAAGGTCTGAGCTTGACTTTACACCTCGTTTCCACAGTGATTTGCTAAGGAGGAGACAGATGGGCTGCATGCTGTCAGAGGACACCTGTGTTAGTCTTCATGCAGTGCCAGTTTGGCTACAGATACAGGCAAGGCAGTTTTCATGATGGTGCCAACATTAGATGAAGGGAAACATCAATCCTGGGGATCCTTTTTAGACAGGGTAAAACCTAGCACTCAAGAAGAGACCAAACACCCTTTCTGGAATAAGGTGGGAACCATTGCCTTGAAAAACAAGAATGTAACTGTCTCTGCTTGCTCAGGAGCAAAGGTTGGTGTCCCTGGAGCTAATAACCTCAAGAGACCATGCATGGACAAGAGCCAGAGGAAGGAGAGGATTAACAGACATTTTGTAGTGTCTGAAACAGAAAACTCCAGAAATCAGATGTTTTCCACTCCTCTACCAGGTTATGATACAGTGCACACAGTTGGTGCCAGTACAGAGACCTCTGCTCTGGGCAGAGCACCCAAATTCCCCAGCACCACCACACCAGAGTCACTGTTTTGGCACTGGCAGAGCCAAAACACAGCAAAGGTGACAATGGCTTTTGGCACAGCAACGCTTCCACTGGGAGAGGACAGCACAAACTGGCATTTTCAAGGCAATGCCATTTCAAAACTTTAACAGGCAAATCTACTCTGAAAAGGAGCACTGAAAACTGGCACTTTCATCCCTCCCAGACACACTTCTCAGTATATTTAGTCCTGTGTTCACAGGCTTGGATAACAAGCAAACCTGCATTCTGCTGCACCAGGAGACAATGTCTGAGTCAACTTCTGACTCCCCTTTCCCAACACAAGGCAGCACAATCCTCTTTAAGCTAAAAACCACCTGAGCTTTTTAAATAAAACCACACTGTAAAAAGTTGTATTAAAAACCACACAAAATCTCACACCACTTCTCTCCTTTGACTTTATAAAAGCAGAAAATAGCAGCCAGCACTGAGCTTGCTTCACATGCCCCTTCCTCATCCACATGTACAGAAGATGATGAATAGCCATGCCTCAAACAATCCCACTTATTTTGAAGCCTCAGGATGAGAAAAAGAGTTACTAAGGCTTGTCCATCCTATTCTCCCCCAAATTTGCCCTGTTTGCTTTTCTGGAAAGTCTTTAGGTCTAAAACCTTAACTGCCAGCAGCATTTCTGACTCTTTCTAAAAGTCAAAAATGGAAAGTAAGTGCCATAGAAAGGCAAACCTCTCATTCACCTCACCCTAAGGATTAAGCAAATAAAGCACAGGGGGGTTCTTACCTGCCAGGGCGTGGTTCACTCTGCTGGGTTTAGACATCTTGACAGGCAGGGTTTGGGCACTGGAGAGAGAAAAAGGGATGACTTTAACAGCAAGGATCAGAGACAACCAAAACAGAGAGAATTCAGCAATGTACTACTGCCTCCTGAGGCCCAAGGCCCTGGATATATTAAGAAGGATTAATTGCTCAGATGAGCCCCAGCTGGGACCCTCACTCATGCACCCTTCTCCCACTGGTGCAGCAGCTGTATTTAAGGAGCTGTGTCCTTACCAGAGCTCTCTCCTAGATTAACTTACCTGCAAGGTGGGCCTTAGGGCTATGCTGTATGTAGCTGCTTCCAGCCCCATCTCCTCCTGAGTCATCCATTCCTCCTGCTGGACCCTGCTCTGATCCTGTGATACATCCCTGCTCTTGCTACTCCACCACAGAGCTTCCTATGAGTAGCCAACCTGCACTACACATCCAAGGGGGATGTGGGGACAAGGGAGGAAAAGCTGGAGGAGACTTAGAAGAGCTTAACCCCATTTTCATTTGGAAATCAAGAGAATTTGGACACCCAACATCCCTTTCAGAGTCCTCATCTATTTGTTTTGGCAGTGCTGGCAGCTGTACTTCGAGTTTGGGATACGTGGGCAGCCAGGGTTATGCCATTAGCTGGCAGCAGGAGTTAGGGAGGAAAGGGGAGCAGCAGCATCAACACTGATGGGGGGGGTCACTAGAGGAGAAAGAAAGCTGGATCCACACAAGCAGAGCAGGAACATTTGAAATCCAACATGTTGGCACAGAGGAGCCACCCATGGGCTTTGTCTCAGGTGGCCCATGTGCCTGGGATGGATGAGGCTCATGCACCTCAGCTGCAGTTAATACATGGTGCATTCAGACAACAACCTCCATGGGCTCTCCAAAATTACAGAAATCTGTTCAGCTGCTTAGGAATTCAGAGACTAAGGTGGTCAAGAGCCCAAATCTCACCCACTATTTAGGGGAAAACTTCTTCTGTCCAGCTGGGATGCAAGAGCTGCCTTGCCCAAAACGGTACCACAAAGGTCTCTCCTTTCAGTCTTGCTAAAATCTTTGTTCACATTTCCATAACAATGACCAGGGCTGAAAATATTTTTGAGTGACACATGGCTGTCTTCCAACCCTGACAGGGAGGCATCCCCACCTTTCCCCTCTCCTACCTGCCACGGTTTGGAATGGGTTCCCACACGTGCTCTGAACTCCCTGAAGAGCCCCAGGCAGGACCAAGGGCTTGATGGCAGCCTGGCCAAATGAGACCAGCACCCCCAGACCCTTATAAAGCTCTCCAGACCACAGAGGTTTCCCTTCTGCCTCTTTCAAAGTCTGTGCTTGCCCTTCTGCTGCCCCAAATTTTGCAATGCCTTCAAATGATGCAACTGATTGCTGTGGCTACAATTCAAAGCCATCAAACACAGGGGAAATCTTCTCCGTGATTTCAAAGGGCTCTAAATCAGATGTCTTTATGACTCTCCTTCTTTCCCGATTCACCCTCTTAGTCACAGCTCTTTCTCAGGTACTTCCTGACTTGTTTATCTCAGCCCTTTGCGTCATCTCTGCCCCTATAATCCTCTTCAGAGGATGCCAAGGAGCAGGACTCCTTGTTCTCCAGCTGCAGACACGAAGGATATTTGAAGACCAGGAACTTGAGAGAACTGCTCCCAAAAAACCAGAGACATTGGACATTCCCTCATTTCCTCCTCCAACTAAGATGCCAAGAAGACACCACCGAGCCTGTGACCCTGCATGTGACAGATAATGAAGGGTTTGTGTTTCATTGTCATGCCCTGAGATGAAGCAGCACCTTGGGTGCTTTCACTTCCCCATGGAAGGTAAAAATAAAATAAAGCACAGAGCTGAACCTTCCACTGTGCCAGGAAAGGAGGTGGGGGCAGGGGATCCTCCCAAAAGGCTGGAGCATGGGGTCATTACACCTGAGGCTGGAGAAAGCAAACCCAGAGCTGCCCTGGGAAGGTAATCACCAGTAACCATGCTTTGAAAAGATGGCAGAGAAGTTCTGCACTATTCTTTCCTCATTGCAAGGCTCAAATCCAAGTCATCCACGAATCAGAACTTGTATGAAGTTGTCCTGGTTTCAGCTGGGATGGAGTTAATTTCCTTCCTAGTAGCTGGTACAGTGCTGTGTTTTGGATTTAGGATGAGAATAATGCTGATAACACAGGGATGTTTTAGTTGTTGCTGAGCAGTGTTTACATTAAGTGAGGCCTTTTCTGCTCCTCACCCCACCCCACCAGTGCAGAGGCTGGGGGGCACGAGAAGCTGGGAGGGGACACAGTTGGGACAGCTGACCCCAAGTGCCCCAAGGAATATTCCAGACCATAGGATGCCATGATCAGAAGAGAAAGCAGGGGGAAAACTGACTGAGGGCTGTTGACTGGGAACTGGCTGGGCATTGGTCAGTGGGTGTGAGCAGTTGCTTAGTGCATCACTTGTTTTGTACATTTTAATTATCATCAGCATCATAACTTTCTTTCCCTTCTCTGTCCTGTTAAACTCTCTTTATTTTAACAGAATATTTTTACCTCTTTTTTTTCAATTCTCTCCCCCATCCTCCTGGAGGAGGATGGAGTGAGCTGAGGGGGCTGTGTGGTGATTAACTATCTGCTGGGTTAAACCCCAAGAGAAGTGAGAAGAGCCCTTGAGGTCTGCAGAGAGAAACAGGTAAGTACTTGATGCATTTGCAAGCAATCAAGTTTGGGAAGCTGTGAGTGCACTGCAGATAAATTACCATCCATGAGCCAGGAAACAGTCACTGATCAGCTGCACTCCTGGGGTAAAGGCAGAGTGTGTCAGCTTTGGCTGCAGGAGACTTTGAGCCAACCGATGTGATGATGGAGAAACCAAATACTTCTTATTTCACTAAATACACATATTCATTAGCAGCATCTCAGCTAACAGTGGCTGAGGGATGTGCTGACCCATCCACTCTGCAGCATGGGAGCAGGGCTGCCACGTTCCCAGAGGTCTGTGACAACAGCAGAAAGCCCAAAGGCTGATGAAATCAAGGGAAATCCACACTGCTCTGAGGTACCACAACACTGCCTGGGTAGGTCTGCAGCCACAGTGTGCAGGAGGAAGTATTGCTGTGCCAAAAAAGGTGAGGAAATGCTACTCAGAGCCTACGCTGGGTCTGAAGTGGGGGTTTGGGGGGGAAGGGGATGAGGTAACAGGGAAGGATATTGTTATTGTAGTGTAACATGGGCTGTGCATCCAATCATGGAACAGCACAAGCTCAAGATATTCCAGCATCGCCATACCAGTGCTGGCCTCTGGGGAGAGGTCCTGCTGATTTATTGAAAACAGCTCAGTTAGGAGAAAAATGGATGTTTTGGTTAAGGGAGATCTTGGCAGCATCAGCTTGCAAGAGCAAGCACTGCAGTGTGGAGAGATGAGAAGGATCCACTGAGGCACCTGCTCCTGCTGCCCACGGAGATTTCTTGCCAGGCAGTGCCTTTAACTCCTGGCCAAGTGTTCAGGCTGTGCTTGCAACACCTGAAAGTCAACGCCTGAATTCTCTGAATGTTTCCTGGTATTGATTCCTCCTTCCTGGCCCAATTTTGTCCTGCTGTTCACTGCAGCTCCTGCTCTCCCACTGCTCTGTGTGCTGGATGTTCCTGAGTGTAACAGGGATCACCATCTTGTGAATAAAAGGATGCAAAATAAGACAATATCCTTGGAGATTCAGCAAGAAGATCCTGGTAAGATTTCCCATTGCTAGTTCCCAGGCACTCTGCTATGGGAAGCAGGCAGGGCAGACAGATATTTCAGCATGGCAAACCCACTTGCTTCTCCAGAATTTCAAGAATCTGCAACACCAGTGAGACAGCAAAGCACAAGTCCAGCAAGCAAATGTGTCAACAGCTTGGAATCCAGGGCTGCTGCCACTTCAAACACTGAGTGGCCAGGGTGGAGCCATCACCTGAGCCACACATACACAATATCCTAAAGGAGCAGAATTAGGGAAGCTTGTAGGAACTCATCCTCTCCACCTGATATGACCCTTTCTTCCTTCCTCTCCCCTGCACACAATCAGCAGGCCACAGATCTCTGTATCATGGCCACAGATCTCTGTATCATGGCATCTTTGTAGCCCTCTGGGGAATAGCCAGTACTTCTCCTCACAGATCAGGGCAGCATCCAGCCCTGCTTCACACTAAGTGCTACCACAACACCTCAAGGTCCAAACCCCTTCCCAGGGCTCACTGAGTGTCCGGTGACATTAATGACCCCACCTGGTGGTAGCACCACGCTGGCTAAAAGGGCTGCAGGACAAGTCACAGTGGGCACAGTGGAACCAGCACCAGGAGAGCTCCTCACCACCCAAGGAGCTCATGGGAATGCCTATAGACAAAGGGGAAGGATACAAAGGTGGAAAGAAAAAAGGAAAGGCCCTGGCTAGGGTCCCTCCTGATCCTATAAAGCATGTTGCTCCCCATGGGGGATTTTGGGGTGCAACAGCAGACCTTTCTTAGGAACACCCCAATTCCGCCAGCATCCTTTTCCAGCTCCCAAGACCCCCATTCCCTCTGATTTTATACAAAATCCTGCCCCCCTGAGCTGCCTGCCTTATTTGTAGGCACAATCCAGACCAGCAGCCAAAACCACATAAGCTCAGAGAAGCCTGCAGAGCTACTGTAGGGATTTGCCTGGCTGGGATACTAATTAATATCCCTCAGAAGATTGCTTCCTGCAGCTTTAGTTGCTCATATTACAAGCAGGGCACTCCTTACTGTGCTTCAGGAGTGTCTTACTCTGTAATTAGACAGCACAGTGCAGGAACAGGGGAGCTCTTGCCCTAGAGAATTGATGCTTTCCCATGTGGGGTGGGAAGGATGTGCCAGGAGGTGGCTGGGATCCTGGGGAGCTGAGCTTCTGCTTCCCAGATCTGGTTAACAGTGCTGAGATAAGGACACAACCCTTGCCATGGCACACTTCATGTGCAGATTCCAGCACTGCCTGTGAGAGAGGGTGGATTCATTAACTGTGTTTAATCCACGAGAGGAAACTAATGCACCAAAAAGCAAAGTAACTTGCCCACATGTATGTAATTCATTAGCAGCAAAGCCAAGGATATTAGCATCTAGTTAAGCCTTGGCACTCATCTCTGGGTTTTCCAGTGGCTTTGACCCTCTTGAGAGCAGGAGGAAATTAAAGTGCATTTGGCAGTGCCGGAGCTCCGCCTGCTCTCACACCAGCATCGGCCCTCCAGCAATCAGGAAATACATTTAATCACCCTCAGTGGCACAGCAGCTGGGGCATGCCCCTTCTGGGGGCTATCCCTGCCTGCTTGCCTGCTAGAAATAACTGTCACAGCCACACAGGGACTCAGGCGGCTTTCCAGGATGAACTGCACCTCGTTCTCAGCCCTGCAGGAGAGAGCTGCTGCCATATTTAGCTGTGTTTCCTGACGAAACTGGGTGTAAACAACTACACTGCCTTTCAGTCTCTCCCAACGAGTTTTTGAGCCCCCCTGCCAGTTGCAGCTCAGCCACCTCTGCAAGTTTTGTGGAGATCAGCAGTTTTGCAAAAGCAAGAAATCTGTCAGGGCTGCTTTGGAGCCAAAGCTTGTGGGGTGAACACAACACAACCTTTAGCAGACACCAGAGGATCCACCGTGGCCCAGTGCTCCCATCCCTTGGGTCTCTTGAGCATGGCCCAACACAGGAATTGCACATCACAGCTAAGAGAACACAGCCAGAAACCCTTGGCAGGATAATTAATGCAGGATAATTAGCCAAAAAGGTTAGACTATTGGGTGATGCAGGCCATTGACTGCAAGGGAAGGGGAACTAACGACCATGCTATGTCTGAGGGGGGGGAAGACAGGGAACCTAGAGGATAAAATAACCCAGGAATGCTCTGGGCTTAGGAATTAAAGGAAACACATTGTTAGAGTTTGCTACTCAGGTTTCCCCTAATTCACAGAAATTAAAGGATTTTCTGCTGGAACATGGGTTTCATGAGCCCAAGACTGTAACCCCAGCCAGGAGCAATTACACCCACCCAGTGGCATTTCTGACTCAATCCTAGCCCAGGGGTGATGGGAAAAGCCATCCAGAACTGTCAGCTGGGGATGAAAAAGTCCCTTTCACATATGGCACACTGCTGGAAGACAGAGATTATCCCCCTGTGTGCACTTGTTGTTCTGGCAGGGATAAAGGAGACTGACTCTGGCACAACTGATCCCAAAGTACTGGAGATCACACCCCAAGGGAACAGCCAGCCAGGGGAGTGGGGCTGACTGGGGGTGTGGGTTTTACACAAGTCTGACAGCACTCACACATTCCCAGGTATCCAAAGAGCTGCCACCTGCCCTGTGTGGCATGTCCTGCTGTCCCCAGCACAGATTTAGCTGTACAATCCCTTTGCATCCCCCAGAAAGGCTGGCTTGGCTAGGGATGATTGCCAGGACACCAGCCACCTCACCTCCTCCACAACACAAACAGATGAGCTGCAAAACAGGTTCAAACAGCCCGACCTCAACCTCAACCAGCCACGGCATTGCTGGGCACCTCCTGGCCATCCCTCTCCTCCCAGTCAGCATTGCCTGGGCCATGGGCTCAGTTCATGGTCAGGAGCCCATGGCAACCCTCTCCCATCTTCCCTCCTTTCAGGACAGCCAGTCCCCCCACCGGTAGCACACAACGTACCCCAGACCCCAATCGGCTCCAGACAGGCTTGTGGGGCAACTGCTGCAGTCTATATGGCTCTTCCTTTTCAAACTTCCCACCCTGAATCACTTTGCAAATCCTTTGGGGAAGGATGGGGGCTCCAGGCAGCCCAGCAGCCCCACACACCCACCAGTAACTCCTGCAAGAGAGGGAATTTGGCAGCTTCTTCAGGAGACAGCAAGAGCCTTACTGAGGGCTCCTGCAGGCAGTACTGAGGTCCGATTTTCAGCCCTACTCGAAGGTGACTGGAACAGAGAAGCACTGTGGATGCTCAAGGCAACACAAAAAAATCACCAGGTGGAAAAAAAGCACCAAATAAAGACCGTGAGAAAGAAGAACAGGATGTGAGCAGTCATTTCACTCAGATGACCCCGAAGAGGGAAAGTCCTGATACAACACTAACATCTCAAGATTCACGGTCTTGTTTAAAGCACAAATGAGATTCAAAACAAACCTCAAACTCCTGTGCCTTGTGCAATTAGCAGAATGTGTTTCCAACACTCTGCTAAATCTCTTATCTCTGTACTTACTTGGACAGGTAAGTCAGCCCTGGCAAGTTCCCCTGCAGTTTCTCAGGGGTTCAACAGCTGGATTATTCCCAGTGAAGTGAGTGCAAGGCCCTGCCACTTCCAGCCACTCACAAACAGAGGGAGCAGTCAGCCAGCCCTTGCTGGGTCAGACACTCGGTGCCAGCACTGCCACAGACAGGCCACACAGACCTCTGCTAGCAAGGGCTTGTGCACAGGAAGAATTAAGATCCTGAAAGTGGGATAACCAACTGTGGCTTGCCCCAGCAGCCCATGCCATGGAGAGGAGCCGGGCTTTCAGACCACAAGCCTCTGTTTTTCACTGAGCTGGCAGCAACCAAAAGGGCTGAAGAGAAGTGAAGCTCTTCCTCCCCCCACCAGTAAGGTGCAAATATAGCCCTCCTTTGGTTCTAGCTGATAGGAGCCGAAACCCCGGGCTGAGAGGTGCACACTGGTTTCAGCTGTCAGAGAAGAGCCACAGTGAAAATGGATCCAGTGGCATCTCTGCTCTGCATCACCACTTAGCCTGGAAAATAGCCTGGACACCTGATTTTGACAGAGTTCATGAGGTTTCAGCCATATGCAAGGAGTCCTGTGGTCCCTCCTTGAAAGGGAAGAGCTTAGAATGAAGAGCAGTGTTCCACTCTACTGCCTAATTTGAATTAAATGTGTTTACAAGTCCCCTTTTCCTTCACTCGGTCCCCCTCAAAGTTGTTTTTTAACCTAACCCAAAATACCACTGATCACTACTAATTTTCTCAAACCTTCAGAATCTCAACCTGAGTGAATTCCCCTGTGGTTCAGGGAGATCGCTAGACAGGGACTATGTTTCAAACAGGAAGAAAAGAGGTAGAAAGCAGAGGAGAAATCTTTTCATCCACTGTACTGGAAATGTAAGCACAAACCTCTCTGTCCTAGGGAGAAGACCCTTGTAAAGTCCTCTGGGACAGAGAGGCTCCTGGATAATGCAGACCTGAGCACAGCAGATCTCTTGGACACACATATGGTACTTAAAGGTGAATTGGGATCTGTACCTGACTCCATTAGATGCTGCCAGTGCTGTGTTGAGGCTCCCAGTTTGAGCCAAAACCAAGGCGCTCTGTGCATTGAGTCTTGGTGTTGACCTTGCTCCAGTCAAAGCGGGTTTGTTATAGGGCACAAAGCCGACACTGGAGGAACTTACTGACGCTGTCCTCCCAGGAACCTGATGAGTAGTGGAAGAGTTGGGAAAGTTTGTCATGGAGTGACGGTAGCGTGTGGTGATGGGACCAGTCCCGCTGTTTGGCCAGCACTGCTGGCAAGAACATCCCACCCCTGTGTGAAGGGGCGTGGTGGAGGTCGTCACCGGGTACGGGGTGTCCAAACGCCTCTGAACGCTGCGGCGGAACCTCGTGGTCTTGTTGGTCTGGACTTGAGCCACAAAGTCAACTTCGTAGTTGTAGCCCAAGGGCCCGAGATCGACTCGCTGGTGGTTGGTGGCATGGGCTTGCTCCAGGAACACGCAGACGTTCATCTCATAGGGGGACCACCCACCATCGTCGTTCTGCCACTCCCACATGACGCCCTGCCCGGCAGCAGAGTCCCCTGGGAAGACGTGCCTGCGGACAGCCCGCATCGTCCCTGTGTGGGAGAGGAGGGGAGAATAAACACAGTAATTTAGTGAGCAGAGAACTAAGAGGGATGCTGTACCAGGGATTTGTTTCTGCACAGATCTGTGCTGCCTCCTCTTCTCAACAGGGCTGGGTTTGCTCGTGAAGCTTAGAGAAATGCAACATCTCCGAGATCCCTGTCCCTCTGCCAAATCTGATTGTGGGCTGGCAGCAGGTTCAAAAGCTGCTAGGAGGAAGGGTGGGAAAGGAGGGAAGGAGAGAGGATGCAGACGCAGACACACCCAAGCACAAAGGCACAGTGATCACATATGCCTCCCTGACGTTAAAAGGAAAAAACAGTAAAAAGAAAAAAAAAAAAATCAGGCTGAGGCACAGATCTGGTTAAAAAAAACCAACTCCCACAGCCTTGACAACAGAGTAACTATAGAGACAAGACACCATCGGGAAGTGCTTTGTAGGAGCACTTAAGGGGCTGAACGCCCACTTTGTTACACAAGGGTCGGGGCAATTTTGTTCTTAGGAAAGTGGGTGAAATCCCATAGGGGCAAGGACTTTGGAGAAGGGCAAACTTCTGCAGGCTCCTGACTGCTGGGAGAGAGAGCAAGAGTAGAGAGGGGAAGACAATGAAGTAACTTGAAAACTGGAGTGAGCAGCTGTTCAGACAAAGGGAGAGAAATGGAAGGAGACACACTACTCTTGCAAGGCAACTCAACGGCGACAGCTGGAGCTCGAACCCCCTGGAGCCTGGCTTTCCAGGATGACTTCATTCTTGGGTACTTTATCCCTTACTTCAAAAAAAGCAGCAGCCTAATGAGAGGGAAGGAAGCCACCCAACAGGACAGAAGCTCTGAAACCTTTGAAAAATGGGTTCTTGCAGCAGGAAAAACCCTCATTCCGCACAGAGAAAGGGGAGCAGGAAAAGCTGAGGGGCAAGCAAGTCTGGGGATCTAGGAATGTGGGGGTGAACTGGGGTGCAGTGAGTTGTTACAACACAGGAGGAGTTCAAAGAACAGCACCAAGAGGAAAAAAAAAATAAAGCCTCTAAAGAGATCATGAGAGTTATGGCACTATGCTCCAGGACCCCAGGTGAAAACTGGCATGTTTCCAACTACCCACACCTACAGCCTGAGGAGAACTGCCCTAGGATACCACTGGTGACTCTGTGGTGCACAGGCAATCCAGGCAAGCTTCACACCCAACATGCACATCCCAAGGAAGAGGGAGGACAGCCCTTGTGGGACTCCACATTGCCAAAATCCAACTGCTGCTGCGTTCAGGCTCTGCCTGCCTGGATGCTGGCATGAGGATTGTGCTGCTGTTATACTGCCCAATAGTATTGGGGTGTTGTGGAAACTGTGTGTCCTTATCTCAGCACTGCTAAAGCTCCAGAGCTAACACAAAGGCTAAGGCTCTCTCAAAGGCAGAATGTGCCAGACCAAGGAATGCCAGGGCTTGTGTTTCTGCTCCAGAGCAGCGCCAAGCATCCTGCTTATTGCAGAGCAGGACTCTCCAGTGACACCAGCCAACAAACATCATCTCATCAGCACACTTAAAACACTTCTAGCAGCCAGTGAAACACAGCAACCTCCCCAATAGCTCAACCATGGTGCTCAGGATTCCAGACCTTCCTCTGGCAGAAGGTATCAGCAGAACCAAAGTGACCTTCCCAGCCTGGAACTGACATCTTAGTGGGAAAGCTGACTAAAAAACCAAAAGCAAACTCTAGCAATGACTGCTCCTATCCAGCAAGTCCTGCCAAGTTTCAGAAACACAAACCCACAGCCTCAAAAGGTGGATAACTTCGGGAATGAACCCCTGAGCAGGAGGACTAGGGATGAGACTGTGATGCCTTGGGTTTTAACTCTCATATTGTTCAAATCCTGTACTGCCTGGTGTGTAACTGAAGTTTCGTGTGGCCCGTTAGTTACTGCTCTCTCAGGCTGGTCAGACATAACAAACCCTCTCTAGGTTTGCTCTCCAAGGATACCTCGATTGTCTCAGGCCCCAAAATGTGTAAACTAAAGCCTTTAGAGGAGGGGCAAACTCGGGGTAATTACATCATTAACTGAAGTTATAACTGGAGATTTAATCCTGATATGCAAATGGACCAAACCTATAAAAGTGTGAAGAACCCGTGGCCCAGGGTCCATCTTGGGTGGAGGCTTTGGACTGCCCAGGGTGTGCCTTTGAAGGCCCTTCAAATAAATGCCTACTTTCATTCTCTTATTCTTGTCTAGCCTCTGTTTTTAGGTGACCACCTCAAGGCATCAAGTGGACTGGGAATGAGATGGTGAGACACACACTACATTTAGAGATGAACCTGCTCCCAGAAAAAGGGGACTACCACAGGTTAGGCAAGGTGTCCAGTGGGACACATCTCAGGGGATTAGCAAGGCTTCCCCTGCTCCAGTGGCAGGTGGGAAGCTAAAAGCAGCACAAAGAGGACTGCAGGACTTACTTACAAGCAACTTGTGTTTTTAACACCCTCAAACAGCAGCAAAAAGAGGTTTTAGGAGTGAACAACAAGAGCAAGGCCCTGCACTTGGAAAACATCCCCCTTCCTCCAGGCTGGCAAGGAAACTGGCATTCCTCTCCGGGGTGGGCAAACAGCTGTGGTGAGAGGACAACTCCTGCTGCTCCCCTGCACTCACTCCCAGCTAATCTGCCTCGAGCAGCAGCTGAAGCCCACAGCTAATCCTGCCCACAAGATCCCCCCGCACAGCTGTCATTCCCTGCTGCTGGGGACGCTGCTCCCGTTAACACTGGCTTCCTGTTATTCTCCCTGGCTTCCTTTGAAGAGCCTATTTATCTGTCTAATAGCTAATGAGCAGAATACAACAGCCTATTTTTTGCACTGTTTAAAGATTTTTCATGGGGATGTTTCCTGCAGAGATTCTTTTCTCCAGCACATGACAAAGTTCAGCTGGCGGCTTGCTCAGAAAGGTTCACGTTTAAGGCAGAGCTTTGCAGAGAGAAAAAGCTTTGCTTAGAACTGGGCCATGGAAAGGGGATATGAGAGCTTTTCCAGTAGTCACGTTGCAGAGCACACAGGTATTTGTGGAGGGAGGTTCACAGCATTGGCCACTCTGATCAGCATCCCTTTGGATCGATGGGAAACACTGCAGGAGAGCTGTGGAGCAGAATCAGCCTTTTTGTTATTAACAGCTCCAACTTAGATCTAGACCAAGGAAAGATGAGATCATACCAGCCAACATCATTTCCAGAATTGAACTGGACTGTCCCACAGAGATGAACTACTCCAAACTACCCTGCAATGGACAATATTCACTGGGTGTTTTGAGAGCTCTCATGAGGGTCTAAAGAGATACAAACCCTCTAAGGACAGACAGCTGTGTGTGTGGAAAAGAATGTCCCACTCACACTGGGACATGTTCCACCCTCCCACAGGATCTCTGCTCACCTTCACCAGACAACTTAGAACTGCTGTCCATGTGTTGGAGCACTGGCTGGAAAGGGCCAGAGGCTGGAAGGCTCCTTCACAAGCTTGGCATGAAAAAAACAGGGAACAAACAGCTGCTGGTGCCAGCTCTGGTGGTCCATGCTGTACTGCTCGAAGCCACAGGCTCAGCTGGCCTTCCAGATGTTTAAACAGGCCAAGCTGAGCACACCTGCCAAGGCACACAGCCTAGACAGCTCCTCACCTCGCCCAGGACACCGCTAGATAAACTCAGCCTAAGGTCAGATTAAAAACACGGATGCAGCTGTGGTGACCACTCACATTTGCTCCAACCACTTCCCTTTCCTGTCAGAATTGGCAGCTGATTCAAATATTGCTCATTTACTGTTTCAACTGGCAAGAAACCAACACATGCCTCTCTCTAAAGCTTGGGATGATGCTCGTCTGTCTCCTGGAGTGATGGGAGATATCAGCAAAAGGGAACCCGATGGATGGAAAATTTTCCAAAGCAGCCATTCATTTGGGGTGTGTAATTTGGGATCTCCCTGGATTTTCCAGGGATGAAGTGTATGCATTCCATCCTTGGCTCTTTTCTAAGCTCCAGCTGCTCACATCTGGAGCAAAAGAGGGCAGGAGTAATCTCAGCAGATTCTGAGCTGCTACTCCCAGTGACCCCAGAAGAGAGGAGAATGAAAAGCAGGTCTCAATTCTGCTATTGAGCCCATCCTGCCCTTTCTCCCTGGGAGGAAGCAAGCCAGGCTCACACAGCACAAGTGGAGGGAATATTCTGCTGCAGCATTTTGGTGTCATGCGGGGGCCGCAGGCACTCACAAGCAGCTTGAGCAGGGCTGCATGCCAAGGTAAAGCAGCTGGCACTCCAGCTCCAGAGGGAGCAAGGGATTCAAGCAGGAGGGTTGGAATTGTAAAAAGGCCGTTTTTACGGAAGTGATCTTGAATAGATGGGGGGGGGGGCAGTTTCCAGCTCTGAGAGCTCTGGCTCACAGGCTGTAAGCTCCGGGGGTGCCATGATGGTGCTCCTGAAGACATCACAGCTGTCTGCCTGCACCCAGCTCCACAGATTTTTCCACACTGGGCAGCAGACAGCATCAGGAGAGCAGCAGATGTGCTCACAGAGCTGCCCAGCACGGTAGCAAACAGCAGAGCTTTGCAGGGCTCTTACACACAGAATGAGGCCCTGCTTATCCCCATGCACACCAGCAAAACGGGTGGGGAAGCTCCCTTACCTGTATCCTGCCGGAATTGTGTCAAGCTTGGAATGTCGATGACGTAGGGAGCCAAGGTGGGATCCGCACGTCCCAAAGGGATGCTGCTGACCAGCCCCGACCCCGAGCGCCGGCCCTTCTGCTGAGAGGCTTGGATAATCTGCTCGATGTAGCTGCAGACATTGCCTCGGTATGGCCTCCACCTGCCAAATTCATCCTGCCATTCCCACACAGCCACTGCCGTGGAGCTGCTGCTGTGCCCCGGGGCAGAACTGGGCAGTCCGGATGGCCCGGCTGAACTGCTTCCCGCTCCCTGAGCTGCTGCCATGTTCCTCCCTGAGGTCTGGAAACGCCGCGATTGGAAGTGGCAGCTGCACTGGCCTTACACCATTTTCTCCTGGGGACCTGCAGCAAGAAACAGAGCACAGGGAGCTGAGAATGATGTCCTAAATCCCCCCAACCCGCACCCATATCACACAAGCCATCAGAGAGGGAAACAAGCTCTGTCTTTCACAGAGGACGTTCACTCTGGATTTAAGAGACTCCAGAGAAGCAGACTGCCCTCAATACCCTGTGGCTGAGGGTGAGTGAGGTACCACCACTCACTCCCTGCCAATGCTGGCAACTTCTCTTGCTAATTGAGAGCAAACACTCTTCCCTGAGACTTTGCTTCCTGTGGTTTGTGGCACCAAACACCACCTGTGTCACCACAGATCTGTACCAAACCATCCCTGAGCCACTGCTGATCTGTGTCAGGCAGACCTGTAAGCCTTGGCATGAGTTCAGACACACACTCACTAGCCAGGAGTGTGCCAAGGCAAGCTGCCATTCTGCCCCTTCCCCATGCTCAGCACTGCTCCTGGCAGCATTACACTGACCACCCCAATGTGAGCTCCCAAATGCTGGCTAAACACTCATTCACAGTAATGACTTAGTTACACAAGTGGTTCCCAAACTCTTCACACTGATCTGAGCTCCAGAGCTACACCATCAGCTCCATTCAGGTTTCTGACCACTTAGTTCTGGCCCGGGATCAGTCTGTGACTCCTTCTGTGCAGCATTATACATGCAAACAAAGCCAGAAGACAATTCTTAATGCACACTTTGCAAATCACAGTACACATACTTCTTTAGTTGAGTGTAATCCCAGCAAAAAACAGATAGGAAGAAGTACAAGAGAACCAGGAGGAACACAGGGCATAATCAACTGCCTGTGCTGAGGGCAGTGATTTAGTTGGTCTTTAAGATCAAAGCACACCTATCTTCAGCTTCTCAGGTTGGAAAACAAGGAACATCTTGAAACAAGGGATAATCTGCATCAGAGACTCAAGCCCTTAAGAGACGATTTAGGGAAGAATGGAGAAGGGTTAGGAGCCCAAAGACACCAGACAAAGACACAAAGGCCAGTGAATAAATTCCAACAAGAAGAGATCACAACTCTCAGCCCCCAAGGGATGTAAAAAGAGCAGATCCAAAGGCATCACATGATCACCGAGAGACACCAGAGGTCTGATATTTGACATTCTTGTCTGTTGTGTCATTCCAAGGAATCCTGTCCAAAACATCTGGACACACATCTGTCCAAATGCTGGACAACCACTTGGAGATCCCCACGTTGGTGCTCGTGTGTAGGTGGGTTTGGCTGTGAATGAGTGAAACTCATTTTGTTTTAAAATAAATTCGCCTTCTCCCTCCTGAGGTCTCACGTCATTGATTGCTCGCTTAACTCTCAGCAGTCAGCAGGGAGCTGCGAGCTTCCTTCCCATCCAATGGAAAAGTTCAGGTCTCCCAAGAGGCAGAGCAGCAGTGGGTGGCTTCCACTGGAGGATGCCATCTGCACAGAGAATGACATTCCTGCCGGATGGGGGAAGATCCCACGCTCCGTGGAGTGTCCCATCCATCATGCCCGTGTGGCTTGATAGCTTAAAAAAGACAGAGGAGAGCGAGCGCAGAACAGACACACCCACACGTCTGCATTTATAAGAGGAAAGCAACACTTTCCCCAGGAATTCAGTGTAAATTAGTTTGTGAGCTGCTCTGAGATTTTTACACAACACCCCCAGCTCAACTGGTCTTTGTGACAAACCGCTCTGGATCGCCAAGATCCTACCCTGGTCTCTGCTACTAATCTTTTCCTGGTAATACATTCTCCCCTAACACACCAAGGACAGTTATTTTACTGCTCAAAACAGCAAATTAAGACTTAAGGTATCAAATACAGCACCTGCCTCTGCCAGTTCTTTTTATGGCAGGTTTCACACCAACACTTCTCCACCTCAAGGACCACCAGCATTGTCCGTGCTCGACTCGAAGCCAAAGCCAGGCTGTGGCATTTTCTGTCCCACCCACCTGCACTAGCTGCTCTGAACCCCAAACCAACATTTTTTTTCCCCCCAAAGTTGTTACCAAATATTCATCTGCAGCCCACAAGCAGAGCAGAGGAGAAGAGGGAGGCTGTGAGGAGGGAGTCAGCGATTCGTTTTCCTTCCTTTCTGAAACAGCAGCAGGAAATGCAAACAAGAAGACGCCGCAGCACAAAAGCCACCTCCTTCCTGTGCCACCTCACACTTGCTGGGGTATCAGCTGGGTGACAAAAGCCTATCCCTCACCCCGGAGTGGCAGCGATGCTGTGAATCCTGGACCACACGTGAAGAAGGTACCCGGGCTGGCTGCACGTGAGTGTCGCGTGCTCCAACATTCACTTCCCCATCAGAGTGGAAAAATATTTCCTGCACTGGGACTGCTGTTCCAAAGGAGGAGCGAGGGGCGTATTTCAGCCTCCTGCCAGTTCTTGCTGAACGCTGCTGGAGCCAGCAATTGTTTGCATGGATTGGGAAGCGAGGAATGCAGGAGAGCATCAGTAGGCCAGAATTACACAAGTCCTGGAGTTATGGCAAATGACAAAGAAAAAGCCTCAAGTTGCAGTTCCTGACTTCTCTTTGAGAAGTCAGCAGCACACAAATATTAAAAGCTGAGAAATTCAATAGTGGAGCTGCTTGTACAGTGTTCAGCATTACACCACAGCGGAAAGGGTTTGGGGAAGAGTGGGACATAGTTTGGGATGTGTTACACATCCCAGCTCACATCTTTCCTCAGATCCCATGGACTTCAACACTTCACCTCGAGCTTTAAAAATACCTTGAAAAGCTGAAATTCACACCAACCCTAAAAGCTCTTATTCACCAAACAGTCGTGGCTCCAGTCAGAAATCCTCTGGGCCACCCTTCCCCCAGTGAAAACAAAACCCTGGCTAATTCAAGTGCAGACTTAAATATTCCAGCCAGATGCCCTTCACTTTGAAGATATTTGGTAACGTGGGCTCAGAGCTTGAGTTTGGATTTGTTTGGTTGGAACTTTACACCCAGCACAACCTCTGAAACATTTGTCCACATGGCTTTAATTGGGGACTTGGACAGGAAAAGAACTGAGTGCATTTCAGACGTGTTTTCCAACAGTTGCACTCCCTGCTCCTCAAGCTCCAGCAAATGGTGGTGAGAAAGCTTGAAAATGGGAATTAAAACCTTTGAAAGCTGTGTTTAATTCTCTGTTCTACTTCCAGAAAGGAGAATTTTCTTTCACTTTAAATGCAGGATCTTAAAATTCATGGGTCTGAGATGATTTCTAAAAATGCCAACTCCTTTTTTAAGTTTCTGAACTTGAATTGCCAGCGCTGATAAAAGTTTTCATGAAATGCGAGCTTGTACCTGGAAAAGAAAAAGAGCCTTGGGAGCTCTTGAGCTGGGCTGAATTAAAAATAAAAATCACCAGATTGGTAAAATAGAGACTTTTCAGCAGGTTGTTCAGAAAAGAGAGTGCCCAGGAGGGATTTGTTAAGCGTCACTACACCACTTTGAGAGACAGGACTGGGAGGACAACAAAGATCCCATGGGAAGAGATTACACAGGGATTAGGGGAGCACATAAAGCACAGGGAGGCCGCAGGGCTGCCGTAAGACATGACCCTGTGCAGGGGGCACGACTGGAGCAGCACTGCCGGTGCCCTGTGCTCCCCACCCCGACCCCAAACCACCCAGCCAGGGCCCCCACAGCCCCCCGCACCAGCTGAGCTGCACTTCTGGGCACAGCAGAACCTGATGCAACAGGGTCGGAAGCTCTTGCCAGGTAACTCATACCCAAACACACCTTTCCTTACACAAGCACCCAGCACCGATTAGCAGCAACCAAAGAGAAAGAACAGCCCGGCAGTAGAGAGGGGGGTCAGGGTAATAACTCCAAGCACGCAGATCCATCCCAGTCCTGCCCTCTCCCAGCCTCTGCTGATCCTCACGGCACAAGGTGGCTGGGTTGACAGCCAAAACAACAGAAGAGATAAACCCGGCTGCTCCAAAACTGGACTCCTTCCATTCAAAACAAGCTCTAAGCGAGTTCCCCTCGGAGGGGGAAAGAGAGACCGCAACTGAGGCGGAACAAAGCTTTTGCCTGTCAGTTAAGCCGAGGGCTGGTTTCGGGCACGGGTGAATAGGAAAGCTGAGGCAGCGAGAAGAGGGCAGGTACACCCAGACACAGGATTCCACCTGGGCACCGGATCACACCACACCTTGTGTCCAACCCGACCATTCCTAGGTCCTTCCGGGCACCGAGGCGGGTTATTTATTTGTGGGGAGACCACTGATGTGTGAGGGGCGAACCTGGCACGATCTGGAGGGCCCCTCCAGCTCCCCAACGGCTTCGGCTCGCGGCAGGAGCTCCTGGAGCTCCGGAACGGCCAAGCCGGGTCCCGCCTCGGGGAGCCGGTGGCTCGGGGCCGGCCCGGCGGGGGCCACCCGCCCCTCAGGGAGCTCCCCCCGGCCCTGGGCAGCACTCGCCACCCACCGCAGCCGCCTGCTGGCTCCGACCGGCCCCCCCGGTACCACGGACACCCCCGAGCTCCACGGGTGCCGGCGGGTGTCCGAGCGGCACCGACCGCCCCGAGAGCTGCGGAAGAGCCAGGGCCTGGTGCGAGGGGAACGGCGCCCGTGCCCCTGGGACGCCAGGCAGGCCGGGCTCGAAGCGGCCGCAACGGCGCGGGCGGTCCCTCACGAACGGCCCGGGCTGCGCGGCACAGGGAACGGGGCGCCGGGGGTGCCTGCCCGGGGGTGCCCGCCCCGCGAAGAGAAACGAAGAGAAGCGAAGCGAAGCCCAGCCCAGCCGCCCCCCGTCCCGGCGCCGCTGTCCCCCCGTCCCGTCACCCCTCACCCGGCCCGTTCCCCCAGCCCCTCACCCCGAGCAGGGCCCGGCGCCGCCGCTCCCGGCCCGCGGTCACGGAAGCTCCGCGCATGCGCACGCCGGGCCGCTGGGGGGCGGTGAGGTGAGGGGCGGGGCCGGGGGCGGGGCCAAGGGGGAGGGAGGGACGTGATTGGTGGAGGCGTGAGGGAGAGTAACGGTGAGCGTGAGGCGGTGCGGGCCGGGTGTGATAATGAGTGTGATAATGATAATGAGAGTGATAATGATAACGAGTGTGATAGTGATAACGAGTGTGATAGTGATAATGAGTGTGATAGTGAGCGTGTGATAGTGATAATGAGTGTGAGATAGTGTGAGACAGTGTGCGGGACCAAGTGTGATAATGAGTGTGTGATTGTGATAGTGAGTGTGTGACACTGTGTGCGATAGTGAGTGTGATTGTGTGATAGTGAGTGTCTGTGTGATAATGAGTGTGGTGGTGAAAGTGTGATAGTGATACGAGTGTGTGTGCAATAGTGATAGTGTGATACTGTGTGAAAGTGCGAGTGAGAATGTGTGATAGTGTGACAGTGAGCGTGACAGTGTATGGTAGTGAGTGTGAGTGTCATAGTGAGTGTGCATGTGAGTGTGATAGTGTGTGAGTGTATGATAATGACTGTGTGACGGTGTATGTGTGATAGCATCTGTGATAGTGTGACAGTGTGTGTGGGTGAGTGTGAATAGATGTGGAAAAGTGTGATTGTGTGAATGATGGTGACAGGGATAGTGTGAGTGAGAGAGAGAACTGATGGTCTGTGCGAGTGTGTGGGACAGTGGGGGTGTGAGTGTGACAGTGTGTGATGCTGTGGGGGGTGTGAGTGAGTGTGACAGTGTGCATGAGTGTGATACCATCCGTGGGAGTGTGATATTGTCCATGGGAGTGCGATACCATCCATGGGAGTGCGATACCATCCGTGGGAGTGTGATATTGTCCATGGGAGTGTGAGTGTGACAGTGTGCATGAGTGTGATACCATCCGTGGGAGTGTGATATTGTCCATGGGAGTGTGAGTGTGACAGTGTGCATGAGTGTGATACCATCCATGGGAGTGTGATATTGTCCATGGGAGTGTGAGTGTGACAGTGTGCATGAGTGTGATACCATCCGTGGGAGTGTGATATTGTCCATGGGAGTGTGAGTGTGACAGTGTGCATGAGTGTGATACCATCCGTGGGAGTGTGATATTGTCCATGGGAGTGTGAGTGTGACAGTGTGCATGAGTGTGATACCATCCATGGGAGTGTGATATTGTCCATGGGAGTGTGAGTGTGACAGTGTGCATGAGTGTGATACCATCCGTGGGAGTGTGATATTGTCCATGGGAGTGTGAGTGTGACAGTGTGCATGAGTGTGATACCATCCGTGGGAGTGTGATATTGTCCATGGGAGTGTGAGTGTGACAGTGTGCATGAGTGTGATACCATCCATGGGAGTGTGATATTGTCCATGGGAGTGTGATACCATCCATGGGAGTATGAGCATGTGTAATACTGGGAGTGTGAGATGCCCTGGATGCGTGATACCATGTGCAAAGCATTCTGAGTGTGAGTGTGACCACGTGTGTGATGGGGTGTGTGGTACATCACCAGTGCAGCCCGTACTGCAGTTTAACACCTCTGGGTGCCAGCTTTCTCCTGTGGGAATGTGGATGTGACCCCCAGACCCAGATCCAACCTGGATTAATCAGCTGCTCACTGCCTTCATTTACACCCATGTAAATCCGAAGCCAAGCCCTGGAGATGCCTGTTCCTTGTTTGGGATGAGGATGGTGAAACACAACCCCGTGTGCCACAGATCTCTCCAACAACAACACAGCGCTGCTCCCTCCCAGCTGCTGCACCTCCATCACCCCCCTTGCAAGACCTGTGTGTTTTTTTAGGGATTCCTTTGATCCTGGAGCGTCTTGGAGGGTGCTGGATGACTTCTTCATGTTCTTTTGGAGCTAGGTGGGACCCCACCTGGGTTTTCCCCTTTCCTAGTGATTAAAGAACCACAGAACCAGAGAATCATTTAGGTTGAAAAAAGACCATTGAGATCCCCATAATTCCTTCTGAACCAGGAAGTGTTCATCAATCCTTATCAAATTACTTTAAACCTCCCTGGACTTTACACCCTGAAGCACTGATTCACCTGTGCCATCATACACCTGCCACAAAAGGCTTATAAAACAAAGAACATTATGTTTGGACTCAGTAGCTACGGTCAAAAATACCACACAGAACCACTTTATGCTGTAGGAATGGAGGGATATTATAAAACTCTTCTTCCAGGGTTAAACATGTGAGACTCATCTTTACAGGGCTGGAGTAAGGTTGGTTTTCATCCCAAAATGTACAATGCCAAGCACACAATGACAGCTCCAGTGGAAACCCTCTGGAGCTGCATCCCCCCCACAGCTCAGCCTCGTATGCAAATGCCCATGGATTTCTCTGCTCCAAGATGGATGAGACTGTCACATGCTTGAGCTCAAAATACTCACAAAGTACTAATAATTGCCAGAAGTGATTGATAGCCTGTTTGTAATGTGTCTGCTTAAGCAATAAGTTTCACATTTACAACTCAGGTGCCTGGGATTCCTGTCTCCTGCGGCTGTAATTAGAAACTGGAGAGTGAAGCAAAGGGGTTTTTTTTTCCTGAAAAATAGATAGGAATGCTTCATAAAGCCATGCTGGGAGCAGACTATGTGCTCCATGTGGCTGCATGGATGGACAGTTATTAAATATCCTGTGATCCTGAGTGGGAAAAGGTTTCAGGGAGAACTGAGGATGGTGAAGAAGGGTTTCTATAGAGACTTGTAGACCTTCATGGCATGGATGCTCCCAGTAAGGAGTCCTGGCTGGTGGGAGAGGCTGGGCGAGGGCTCAGGGTGATGCTCCAGGGCTGAAGGGTGCTGCAGATAAGGGCTGCAGGGTGGGGGAGAGCATAGGTGAATTGGGTGCAGCTCCTGGGTGAAGGGCTGTACAGTGGAGATAAACCAGTCAGGTGGTGGCTGAGCTGTGGGAAGAGTCTTAAATTGCATTGGATTTATTTAATTTTTTTTATTTTTGAGCAAGGATTCATGATCTGATCTTGCATCAGGGCCCCTGAAAGGTTTTGCCAGGCACAGTGAGGGGCTGAGGTACCTCATCTCAGCAGTGCAAATGCATGGCTGGTCCTCAGTCTCCCTTTTCTCACAGCTCTCCATCCCTTGTCCTGTATCCCACAGTGGTCCAACAACTTGAAAGGGGTTAACAGAGCCATGGGCAACATGAATCCAAGGTCTGGTGGCCAGCTGAGCCTGTCAGACCCCACTACACAAATTCTTCCAACTGCTCTGCGTGAGGGTGGCTGTAAAGATCCTTGATGATCCTTGAGTCTAAAAGGTGAACTTCAGTGTCTTGCTGTCCCTAAGGACCCTGTTTTCACAGGGATGCAGACCTCACAGTCCTCTCTGCCTGCAAAAAATATTTTATATTTTACATGATTTTTACCTTAATGATCCACAGATTTTAACATAGTTCCTTATGCTTTTTTTTTTTTTCCCAGCTGGATCCCTTTTTTCACATGCTGTTCTTTCCCACACCCTTCTCTGCATGCTCCACAAATCAGTATGCAAAGCACTGAGTCCTCCAGCATGGCATCACCTCCTGTCTGATCCATCCACACACTGGGGTAACCAGCCAAATATTTGCCTTCCCCCTGTTCCTTTTCTTGCAGTGGTGCTGGAAGGCTGTGGAATTAATTTCTCCATGGCTGCTCCCTCTCACACGGTTTTGGCTCGAGGTCCTACACTAATGTCTACAAAACCTGATGCTTGAGGCTCTGTTAAATTGCCAGGCTCAGCCTGGTGCTCCAGGGAATAGCCTGGCCACTTAGGAAACTGCCTGTCCAAGCTCTGCTGGGATTGCTGCAGCACTTTGAATTCACAGCCCACTCAATTTCAGATTAATTTTCCTGAGCAGACAAACCCAAAGTGACAGGAATTAGGAAGAAATTCCTCTGCAGGCAAAGGATAATAGGTGAAATTTCATTTTGTTTTCCTCTGCAGCAGCTGCTGCTGGTTCCTACCAGGGACCGGTCAGACAAAGCAGGGATGGATCTGGTGTGGGCATCCCACTCCTGCTGGGTGACCTTGCTCTCCAGCCTCTGGGATTTACCTGGTGAGAGGGACATGTTCCTTATCCCTGCTGGTAGTGGGAGATGCCCCATGAGCTCAGCTAAGCTCTCTGTATCCCACTGCCTGCCTTCTCCAGGGAAATCAGGGAATCATGGACAGTTTATGTTGGAAGGGACCAGCTCCAGTTCCAATCCCCTGCTATGGGCAGGGACACGTTCCACCATCCCAGGTTGCTCCAACCCCCACCCAACCTGACCTTGAACACTTCCAGCATCCGCAGCTTCTCTGGGCAACCTGTGCCAGGGCCTCACCACCCTCATCATAAAACTTTCTTTCCTTACGTCAATCCTAAATTTGCCATTCTCAGTTTAAACCCCTGCCCCTTCTCCTGTTATGCAGACCCTGATCAAAAGGCTCTCTCAATCCCTGCCTTTCCTAAATCCAACCAGGAAAGTCTGGAGCCGAGTCTCTGGGTTGTGTGCCTGTCTCACCTGCTCTGGCCACCCTCACCTCGCCATTAGTGGTAATTATGGACAGAACTCATCCCGCTCTGCCTTCTGCCTGCTTTTCCCACCGCTCCGGCAGTTCTCTGGGGGATCGCAGTGGAGCTTTCCTCTCTCTTCCCGAATCCAAGCCTCTCCCCGCTGTCGCAAGCCCTTCTCCCTGCAGCTGCGTGCCACCTAGTGCACACTCGGCCGCCCGGCAGCCGACAAGGCAGGAGATCCATCCCTGCGGAGCTTTCCTGGAGCTAAATGAGCCTTTAAAGGTGCCTTCCAACCCAAGCTGTTCCATGCAGCGTCAGGCTTGGGCACGGCATCTCCATCCCACGCAGCCTCCTGCACAGGCAGGCAGCGATGTCCACCCCATCTGTCTTGTCAGCCTGGCTGTCCCCACACGGGTCATCACTTCCCAATCACCCACTTTGGCACGGTTTGGACTGTCTGGAGTGAGTTTAAAAGCACTGAGGCTGCAGCAGTCCCATCTCACAGCAGCGATGCTGCAGCAGCAGTGGGATGCATGAATTCCTCAGGGCTGGCCGAGAAGCCAGCAAGTGCCGGTCCCAATGGATAAGTCATGAAAATAAAAATACCTATATAAATCCATGCATATATATAACAAATATATGGCTGCTGTCCCATAGGATCCTGCTGCCGAGTGAGATTTCACCCCACAGAGGTAATGGCAGGCAGAAAAGGAGTTACAGACATGCCCTAAAGCTCATAGTCCGCAGAGAGTGCCTTTGGTGACTGAGGGCACCCAGCTCCCATTTTCCCATCCCCTCTTCCCTGCTGCGATCCGTTCCTGCTCCTCCCCAGCCCTGGATGCCGGCAGGAGCCCACAGCTTGGGTCTGCTGCCCTCCGGAGAGCCTCCTGTCAGCACAGCGTCCTTGGGCTGCTCTTTCCCACCTGGCTGAGGTGGTTTCTGCAGCACGTCAGGCAGGAAGCAGATTAGGGAGGAACAAAGGTGATTTTGTCTGGGGCGGGGATGGGTACCTCTCCCCGAGCTCCAGCTTGCTGCAGCCCAGGGCAATGCTGAGCCTCTCTGGGGGCTTCCACTGCCCTTTCCTCAGCCCTGCCCTTCCTTCAGTACTTATAAACTGCAAGAAAACACCTTAAAATTAGCTTGTGGTTCCCAAATAGCACAGGAGTGTGCTGGGAGCACAGCTGCAGCTGCACTGAGGCGGGCCTTGATGTCAGGACAGGGAACCAAAATGGATTTACATCCTTCCCTTCTTTTAAGGCTGCTGGACACAGGCTGGTTTGGGGTTGGGAGCTCCCAAGCCCCTACATTGAAGGATCCCATCCACTGCCCATGCCCTGAAGCAGGAGGAGGAGCAGAGGAAAGAGGGGGGCTCCATCCTACTGTAGATACAGCATTTTTCATGCCGGTGCTCCTCAGAGTGAAATCAGCAGCAGGAACCCCCTAAATACCCAGTGATTTAGCTCAGCAATCAGCAGGAGAATCCTGTCATTCGTTATAAGCTGGCTAATGACTCAAAACAGCAACTGGTGTTCTCAGCCCTGTCTTTCCCTCCTGGCAGCAAGAAGATGCCTTTTGTTTCAGCTTATGGCTTTTTCCTATGGCACCAGGCTCTTCTTTACATCCCCAGTGCATTTCCTGGCCATGGTATAGCCTGGACAAATGAATTTATGTCTCCTCTCTGTATTTCCCCAGCTAATTGAAAAGGGAAATCAGTCTGGATTTTTGGTTTTGGTTTTGGTTTGGGTTGTTGGTTTTTTTTTTTTCTGGAAGAGGCCTTGTATTTTCTGCAGTTTTGTGAGCCACTTGTTTTCCCCAGTTTCCACCCATGGCCGAACTGCTGCCAGAAAAGAGGTCTGCTGGAGATGCCACCCACTGCCATAGGAAGCTGTGGCAGATGCTGCTCGTGGCATGTGGCAGCTGCTGAGTGGATGCAAGGATGACCCTGACCCCTCCAGAAGGTTCTCTCCCATGGGCATCTCTGATGTCCCCGAGTGTCCCAGAGTGTCCCTGCCTGAGTAGGCAGCAGGACCATCAGGAAGCACAAAAAGAGCTTCTTTTTCCTGGCATACAAGAGACCAGCTTTGCTGTCCTGTGGAATTTTATAATTAGCCTTTCTTATGTTGTGGCTGCTCCTTGAATAAGGCTGGCTGTGTTTTCTTTTCCTCAGAGCAGCATAATCCCCCAGCCTGATACTGCCAAGCCACTCAAAGCACATGCAGGAACGATGTAGACATGGAAAAGGGCTGAGATGCTTCCCCAATGCCCAGAAAAATCCTGGAGGGGGTGGAGAGCATCTTATCCCTGCATGACCACATTGTGCTCCTGGTCTGCAAAACCTGGGTGTGGATTCATGCTGGAGCTGATGATTACCAGTCCATGGGCCCTGGCTGACAGCCAGGACAGCGGGGAGTTTGTCAAAGTTTAGGTAAAACAGACTTAAAAGGCACCTTTGAAACTTGCACTCATGATCTGGTTAATTAGAACTTTGCTGCTGCTGGGGAATAAAAGTGCCTAATTGCTAATTACTAAATCCCTGCAAGAAAGGAACAGCAGAAGCAGTTGGCGACAGTCATAGCCAGAGCTGGCTTTCTGCAGAGTTAAAATACGAAACCCAGGCTTTTTAGGGCATTGAGAGGTCTGGGCTTTGCATGGGAGCAAGTGAAAAATCCAGCAGCAAGAGCCACAAGGCAAATTCTGCCTCCTGTGAGAACGAGGGCGGGAATCATGTGGCTCATAAAATCAACTTGTTCAAAGCCAAAAGCACACCAGACTCTTAAAATTGCTGGAGAACTTAAGAATTCATAAGACTGGGAAACCCAGTATGTTTGGAGGTTCCTTTTCCGTGATCTTCAAGGCTGCTGAGACCCAAGAGTCTCACATTATCTGGCTTTTACTTGCATTGATGGTTAAAATGGTTAAAAAGTTGTAATAGTTAAAAAATATTAAATATACACAACTTTTTTTTAAAGTAAAGAGATGTTCTGGTCAGGAGCAGAAGGAGAGAAGTTGAATGTGTAGAGCAGGAGGTGGTGGAGGTGGGTGGGGAAGGTTTCCAGCCACAGGACATCCCTCACCACAGGCTGGTGAGGGATAGGTCAGGTCTCTCTAATACCCTCAGCAGAGATACCTTGGATGGTCAGACAGGAAAAATCCTGAAAAAAGGGGCCTCTAAAGGTAATTTCTTGCCTAGGAACAGGCAGGGAAGACCCTGGTTTGCCCCAGGAATAGGTCTCCAAGTCTCCCAGGCAGGGAAGGAGGTTAGAACCATCCCCTCCTGCTGCATCCCAGTGCTGGCTCAGGCACCGACAGAAGGATTTCCAGCCAGATGGTTATTGCTGACTTCCTCTCCAGGTGGGCACTCAGACAGCCGAGGAGGGAGGTGGGAAGCAGCTGAAAAGCCCAAATCCTCTGAAAAAGCTTCTTCCTTCCCCTTGAGGCGTAACCCAGGCTCTGCCAGCACCCAATTTAAGGATGTGTCCTTGCCTGCCTCCCTGAAACCCGAGCCATTCCCTCCCCGCCATGTCTCCTTAGCGGTCTTCCCTCTCTTCTCCTCTTTCTGCTTCTTATTCCTCTTCTTCTTCCCCCTTCTCCTGCTCCCTCTCTTTCTCCTTGGCTTTGGGAATGATCTGTCCCAGGATGGGTTGCAGGGCTGCCATCCTGCTGTAACCCAGCAGCAGCACCCCAAAAGTGCAAAGAGATGACAGGCTGGAGCTGTTCCGTTGATGGATGAGATCCATTTTCTTCTCTCTTTTTCTTTTTTTTTTTTTAATTTACTAAGCAAGATCTCACCTAAAGAAAAAAAATCCTGCTTTATCCCCATCACATCTTATCGGAAATATTAATTTCAAATGTTATTTTTAAATTTTTTATAACTAACTAGCCAGCTCCTTCCTTTATTTCAAAAGAGGACAGGTATTCCTGGGATTCGATACACCCCTCTTTATACTGGAGAGGAAGTACCAAACAGGTATGTGGATTTATGATGCTTTTTTTTTTAGGTCAGGGTTGTAATTATAAATAATGATCTGGCGGGGTGGTGGCAGCTGAAAAACTGTGATTTCTCCTGAAGTTGTTTGAATAGTTAAAAAGTGGAAGAAGTGATAAATAGAGCACGGGGGTTCACTCCAGCTCTGGCCAAGGGGTACAAAGGGGACCAAAAGGGATGAAAGGACCCGAGGGGTCTTGTGTCCAGGTGGGAGGAGAGAGTCTTCACCGAGGGCAAAGAGCTGGCTGGGCACAGTGTGTCTACTGTGGTGTGTTATTTGGGGTGAAAGCAGGGACTTTCTGTGCCCCATGTTACAGCCCTGGTCCTCCCCTGTGAGTTTTGTACCATCCCTGGTGGTCAGTGGTTGTGTAGGATGGGGGTGATGGAGGATTTGCTGCTCCTTCCATCGGGGCCATGGTGGGGGGTGGCTTCACAGGACACCTGACAGCTTGAAAACCTTGGTGTGAAGGGACTTCCATAAACCCACGTCCAGCAACCCTTTAAATCGCAGAATCATCACAGAATCATAGAATGGTTCGGGTTGGAAAGGGACCTTAAAGCTCATCCCATTCCACCCCCTTGCCATGGGCAGGACTCTTTCCACTGTCCCAAGTTGCTCCAAGCCCTGTCCAACCTGGCCTTGGACACTTCCAGGGATGGGGCAGCCACAGCTTCTCTGGGCAATGTTAACAGGGATGCTGTGTTTTGCTACAGTGCCACGATGACTAACTATGGCTTCAAAGCTGTTTTTAATCTGTGGGCATTCTGAAAGAACCCCAACACCACTGCATTTAAGGAAATAGGTTCGGTTTGCAGCTGAATCCTGAGCGTTGGGGTGAGGATTGAGAAGCAGCTGGAAAAGCTTCCTTCCTGAGAAGGAAAGCTGGGTTTTCCCTCTTTGGGGTCGGCCATGGCACAGCACCGCAGTGGTTAATGCCCGCTGCCACCCTGCCAGGGAGCAGGAACGCGCTGGCTCCGGTACAAAAGTGGCCGGCGATGACAACGTCCCTGCGAGCAGGACGCGATGCCGGGGTTTGGCCGGGGCAGGGCGGCGGAGGGGCCATCTGTCAGCCCTGCCCCGCTGGAGAGAGGGCAGGGCCCGTGGGACAAAAGGCGACATTATTCGGTGCTTCAGGAGGGATGAATGGAGTATTGAAAGCCACCACCTCAGCGAGTAGATTGGTTTTCAGCCCCCATCACTGAGCTGTCTGTCTGCTGGTGAGTCTCCTCCAGAGGCTTGGTCAGCACGAACTGAGCAGAGAGATCAGGGAGATGCAACGGGGCCGTGTCCCATCCATGCGGGCTCCTTCCTGCAGCTCCATCACCTCCTGCTGGTGCAAGACCCTTTGGTCCACCATCATCTCTCCCTAGGGCAGGCAACGAAGTCAAAGGCTTGGTCTGGAGGCTCTGGAGCCCACCCAGCCCATGGTCTGGAGGGACCTTGGCTGGGTGGACACCAGCACATGGCCCCACCTGGGAGCTCTTCTCGTCCAATGCCCTCCACATGGGAAAACCAGGAGCGGCAAAAGGCTGGATGAGGGATTTCTATGGGAATGAGGGTTTAGTCACTGATACTGTGGATTTCAAAGGCCTTTCCCAAGTTTCTAACCACCAGCAGATGCCTGAAGCGGCAGCAGTCGGTGTGCATCCCTTCAGGAGATGGTGTGCCCCGTGTGGGCTGGAGAGACTAATTTTAGGGCTCCGCTTAGCTGAGCCTGACAGCCCGCCTTTGGAGCCGGCGTGCAGGAGCATCCTCACGATGGCACTGCTCCCCCAGCGCACGCTGCCGTCAGACCGGCTGCTGGGACCGCCGGGATGCCGGTCTGGGCTCCCAGAGGTGTCCCGGCCAGCGGGACCAGCACCCATCCCCTCCTAAACAGCCTGCGAGTGAGACAGAGATGGAAATCCACCGCTTTGCAGTGAGCAGTAAATGAGGGGGAAATTGAACCTTAAGATATTTAATCTCTTCCTCGTTTTCTGCTGACATTTCCCTATTGCTGAGTTTTATCTCACAGGTGGGATTACGGCCCTTCAGCTTCATCTTGCCACTCAAAAAAATATCTCTTGTTCTCAATAATAATTCTCAATAAACCCAGCTGGAATTCCTTTTCACGTGTCTCCTGGTCACTGCTCCTGGAAATACTGAGGAGGGACACGTTCACAGATCCTGCATGGCCCTTGGTGATCACAGGTTCTCCTGGCCGCCACCACTAACACTACTGTCTGCATGTTTCAGGGAATTCTCCTCTGGAAATTCGCCTGCAGGAGGACTGAGAAGCAGCAATGACACTCGGTCCCTGTCCAGACACCCGGCACGAGGTGCCGGACATCGAGGTGCTGTCTCTCTCCTTGATGCCAACCACGCTCCTTGTCCTCCTCCTCCTCCTCAGCCCCACCGGTGAGCTCCTGACTGGGGCAGCGAGAGGGGTTTTAGGCACCCGTGATCCCTCTCCAGCTCAGATTTGTAGGTAGATTTTCTCCAGGAGCAAGATTATTGTGGTGTCCCCTACAGCGCTGAGTGTGCACAGGGGTGGAGGGAGCAAGTTCAGCTCTTATCTCCCACCGTGACCTGGGTGTGATGACAAGCCCAGCACTCAGGACAGGCAGGGGAATGGGGCAGGCAGCTGCCAGCACTGGGGACAGAGCAGTTCTGGGCTCTGGAGTGGGCAGCACCCATGGGAAGATGCTGATGGCCAAGGGATGCTCCCGGGCTTGCTCCCAGGACTTGTGAGACCAGTCCTGCCCAAGGAAACAGGTGGAATGAACACCCACCCCCTGAGGACAACGGCCCCTTCTCACTCCTGGCAGGCACTGTCCAGCCAAGCTGGGAAGCATTTAAATCGACCTGGGAAAAGCCATTCCCGCTCTGGAACGCGGGTCCGCACCAGCGCTGTGGCAGCGTGGATAACCCTGTGTGACTCTGTCCATGGAATTACAGCCAGGCGGCGGGGAATTCCTGCCTCAACAAACCCGCGCCAAGGCACAGCCAGCCAGAAAACTGGGAATTCAGGTGTAGTCAGACATCCTAAGTGAGTTAAATCGGGTTTTACCTTCCCACCCCCTCAGCTGGTGCTTCCCTTCTCCCTCGAGGTGCTGCGGCAGCATCTGTGCCCACACTCGGGTGTGGGGACCCTGAGGGGACCCTGGTGGCTCTGCCGCTGTCCCCTGCATCTCCTGGCTCTCCTGGTTCTCTTCATTGATGGGCACAGATTAGTCGCTAACGAAGGGCGATTTGTCCTCCCTTTCGGTGGTTTTGTTTAGCAGCGGTGTTTACTCGAGCAGTTCCCCCTTTTTCTTTCGGCTTTGTGAAGCTGGATCAGAGAAACATGGAGGGCTCTATTTCTTCTCAAAAAAGACAGTTTTCCCCTCGCTCCTCATTATTGTAGACACACCAGGCATATTTTTTTCAGATCTCTCCTGACTTTGCTGGAGGATACTCTTAAATGAATATTTCAGAGCTTTGATTTTGACTCAAAGGGAGATGAATATTTATCAATGTCCTTTTTATCCACTGCTTTTTCGGCACTAGTGTGGACTAGGTGTTAAAAATCAATACCAACCAGGATCAAACACTCTTCCTAGAAACCCTCACACCTCCACATTTTTGGTGCAGAGGTGAGCTGAATTACCTCTCTCCTGTTATCCAACCCACCGGGCTGCTGTATCCTTCCCTGTCCTCTCCTACAGAGCCTCTCTGCTCCCGTGGTCTCACCTGTTTAATCCCCAGTTCCTGCTGGAATCACAGCATCCCTTTCCATGCCTGGTCCAGCTGGATAGGGCAGGAGCACCCGACCATGCTGGAGCTCCCTGAATGCTGCTCTTCATCCCAGCATCCCTGCTAAGTCATGGATACAGCCAGAGAGTTGCCTTATTCTCCTTTCTCTTGGGGCTTCTAGGTCTTTCTTTGACAGCCCTGGTTTCTGGCTGACTTAATGGTCTCCCAGGCAACGTCCTAGCAAGGAAAAGGGAGGTGGGTTCATCTGCTCCCCTGTCCCCCCAGGCTCGCGCTGCTTCTCACGGCGGTGACATCCGCCTCCGGAGCGGCTGGGATTGACCTTCCCGTCACTGCTCGTAGGCTGAGCCTGAAGCAGGACAGGGCTGGTCCAAGGCAGTGGGAGGACAAGAGGCCACAGAGGCACCACGGGTGTTGATCAGCCCTTGGGTGCTGTAATTAGCATGGAGGCATCATAGAATCACAGAATGGTTTGGGTTGGAAGGGACCTTAAGGCTTGTATCGTTCCAAACCCCCTGCCACGGGCAGGGACACCTTCCACTAGGTTTGGAAGGATTTTGGAAGGTGTCACCCATGGGAGAGGGTTGTGCAGGGAGAGCCTCAAGCCCAGGACACCTCGGATGCCCAAGGAGATCTGTTCTGGGCTCCAGCATCTTTGGGAACTGAGAGGTACACAAGGTCCAGCCACCCATCCCCATCCACTATCCCCCAGGGCGTCATCATCGTGTTCCTGTGACCTCCTGGACCAGCTGGAGCCCTCAGTGACCCATGCTGGCAGCATTCCAGGGGGATCCCACATCACTCAGCATTGGGGCTGAGAGGGATTTGTGCCTAAATAATGCCCAGACTGTGGGAGGGGGGGTCCAGAGATGAGGACACATCCTGCATCCTTCAAGTCTTCACCTCCCTCTGGATGATGTTTGTTCACCCCCTAAGGTGGCTGCACCCCGTCAGTGGGTGTGTTGGTACTTGCATGTAATTATGGAGCTTCCAAAAAGTGGATTTTGTTGGGGGAAAAAAAAGAAATAATCGATGAAAATGCACTTAGGGTACAGCATCTTCCATCAGGACATCTCCAGTGGGTTTCTCAAGCTAGGCAGGATTGATTTTCCTTGTTCCCATCTCACCACACAAGTTTTCCATGGGGGTGATGGAGCAGGAGAATGCAGGAGCTGCCCAGGGCGCACAGCAAGGCAGCAATGGAGCCAAGGATGGACACAAAAGTCCCCAAGACCTTGCCCAAGACAGGACCCACCTGGGGTGGCTTCTGCTGGCCACTGGGCTCGTCAGGGTCACACATGTGTCACCCGGTGCTTCAAGCACCACCAGAGTCACAGTCACTCATATGCTGCCTCAGTTTCCCCACCTGTGAAGTAGATTAAGTGATGCCCTGGGGAAGGGTGATCATTTTTTCCCCTAAAAACACCAGGACTTTGAAGGAAAGGGGAGGGTCCAAGGGCTGCTGAGTCCTGCCAGTCCCCACCACACCCATCCCATCCCTGCTGCTATCACTCTCCGAGTTTCATCTCCTCCTCTCTGGGGAGACCTGATCCCTTCTCTTCTTCCTTGCAGGCACCACCTCTGAGCCCGAGCTGTTGCCATTCCCAGGTGAGATTCTTCTGCTAAAGTCACTTTCCTCCAGGAAGTTTTGTAGTTGAAAAATGCATTTTTAGGTAAAAGAAGGGATTTGGGGAAATTAAAGAAGGAAAGATCTTGGTTTGGAACAAAAAGCAGCAAGAAGAAGCTAAACTTCTTTTACAGAAAGGAAATAAAGATCCTTTATTACCCCTATTCCACTAATTATCCTGAGAGGAGTATTTTGCCACCTCCTGCTGAGTTCCTGTCCCTGTGCCATGCATCACGTGCAAATAAATAATTCCCTTGATGTGGTGGACCCCGGGCACTTCCATGCCTGCTCCCCGTTGCCAGCAGCTTGAGAGATCATCTCCATCCCACCAGCTCCCATGTGGGACCAGCTCTGGATGCATTTGCTGAGGCTAATAAGAATTTGCTAATTGCATCTTGTCGCTTGTCACCTATTGTATGTCAACACGTGGTGCCACATGTCTGCCCTTCCCTTCTCCCACTGGGTTTTTGCCCATCAGCAGGCAAGATGATGGGAGCACAGAGCCACAGAATGGTTTGGGGGGTAAGGGACCTTAAAAACCATCTCATGGGCAGGGACACCTTCCACTAGACCAGGCTGCCCAAAGCCCCATCCAGCCTGACCTTGGTGATGGTGCATTCCCAGACTGAGATGTGCTGTGTCTCCACATTCACTGCTTCCAGCAGGTGAAGGGGAGCCTGTGTCCCACCAGCAGGTGGGCAGCACCAAGCCAACAACTGTCTTGTGCTACAGAGAAGGGGCAGGATTTTACTGAAGGAGCAGGAGTTTGATGTAGATTTGCTCCCCGTGGCCCACTGCCTGCTGAGGGACCTCTCTGTTCCCATCCTCCCAGAGATCCGTCTCGCCAACGGGCCCAGCCGGTGCCAGGGGCGAGTGGAGATCCTCTACAATGGCTCCTGGGGGACGGTCTGTGACGATGACTGGGACATCGTGGATGCCAACGTGGTGTGTCGCCAGCTGGGCTGTGGCCATGCCATCACCCTCCCAGCCGCCATGACCTTCGGCCAGGGGAGTGGGCCCATCTTCCTGGACAACGTGGACTGCAAGGGCTGGGAGGCAGCCCTAAGCGAGTGCTGGAGCCATGGCTGGGGCATCCACAACTGCTACCACTATGAGGATGTGGCTGTTGTTTGCAATGGTAACGAGGTTGGGTTCTTTGGGGGCAAGGAGAGCAGGGGGTTCCTGTGGAGTGCAAGACTTGCGGGCTGCAGGGGCCTTGGTGGAGCCCAGGAGTCTTATCACAGAGCCAGTTCCTCTGACCTGGCTCAGCCAAACATCCTCTGCATCCTCCTTTCGCCCTTCTCCTCAATCCAGGTCACCTCCCAGCTCCACAGGCTGGTGCTCCATAATGTGACCTGCCTGTTTTGTGTTCCTTGTCACTCCCAGCTCAGGGACTTTGCGCCCTCTCCAGCACAATCCCTGGGGAAAGAGCACATGCCCACCCACGCTCCTGCCTCTGAGTCAGTTACTGCCCAACTGCTCTTTCCCCTTTTGACTTGTGTTTCTTTACATTGCTGAGCTTTTCAGTAGGAGATGTTCCTAAAGGTGAGAAAAGCAGTGGAAAGTGTTTGAACTTGGCAAGTGAAAGTGGAACGGCTCCGTGACGGCCCTTATGTATCCCACACACGTTCCTCCCTCGCTATGCAAGGTTTGCTCATCAGCCAGGCATCAGCGAGCTGCGAAAGGGAGACTGTGCAGACCTGGAGCAGCTGCTCGGTGAATCCCCACGTCCTGCAGAAGCAGGGCTTGGAAAAGGAGGGATGGAAAGGCAGGGATGCTGGGTTGGCTGGTAGGTTGTACCAACAGCAACCAGAGAACAGAGGTTGTGGATTGGGCAGGAAACTGAGTCATGGCATTGTTGGAGAGGAGAGGTGGAAGGAGTGAAAAAGGAGGTGGGGAGCTGGGTCTGAGGGAAGAACAGAGGCTGGAGGCACTGGCAAAGAGCTCTGGGCAGGGAGGTGCAGCTTCAAACCCCTCTATTTCCCAGCTGGGGCTGTTTTGGTGCAGACCCTCCTGGAGCAGTGGGGCAGGGAGGGATCCCTCTGGCTTTGGGGTGGAGCAGCAGGGGAGTGGGCCCATCTCTCCAGGTGCCACCTCTCTGCTTCCCTTTTCAGAGTTCTCGCCCACTCAAGTCAGCGAAGGACCGACCACCAGGACCCTCACGGCCTCGGTACAGGATGGGGAAAGTAAGCTGCTCAGCTGTCATTGCACCTGAGGGCAGTGTCCCCCACTGTCACCAGCTGCCCCTCTTGAAGACTCCCAACCCTCCAGCCCTGAGGTGCAGACCCCCAGACCCCATCACTGTGCTGACCATGGCTACATCCTATCCCAGAGGTTCCCAAGGCTCCCAAGCCCCATTGCTTTAAAACATCGCCCTTCCCTGCTTTTTCTCACTCATTTTCTTTGCCATCACGGGCATGGCAGGGTCTGGGCACGGTGGCATCGCTGTGCCACATGCAGGGACACCACATCCTTCTCACCTCATGCTGCCACCCTCCAGGTGACGGCAGCATCCGCCTGGTGAGCGGCCCCGACACCTGCCAGGGCCGGGTGGAGATCTTCTACCGCGGGAACTGGGGCACCGTCTGCGACGACGACTGGGGCCTGAGCGATGCCAGCGTGGTCTGCAAGCAGCTGGGCTGTGGGCAAGCCCTGGATTACAAGAGCAATGCTTATTTTGGCTATGGAACAGGACGTATCCTCCTGGACAACGTCAACTGCGACGGCAGCGAGCCCTTCTTGTCCGCCTGCTACAGCCTGGGCTGGGGCATCCACAACTGCGGCCACCACGAGGATGCTGGGGTCATCTGCACAGGTACTGGGCTGGGCATCACCCTCGGGGTGGGGAAAAACCCAGGGACATCCTGGTCTCCAAGCAGAACAGGCCTCAGAGAGATGCTGAGGTACCCAAGGTTGGGCAGGGACTGGGCTCTGTGCTGTAGGAGCATCCTTGCTCCTTATCCGCCCTCCTCCTGGTTCTCTGGAGTAGCAACCCCACACCAGGAGCCTGGAGCACAGCCAGGGTGGTGACTTGAAGGGGAAATGCATCTGCCATGCTGCCATTTCCCTCTGCCATTTCCCTGCTCTGCTGGCTGGAAAACAAGCTGCCCGCGTCCGGAAGGAGGGAGTGGCTGCCAGGGGCCGGGCACAGCGCCAGGCCCAGCCTGCCTCCCCTTCCCCTCCTGAAATGATGTATTCCTGCCATTCTCCACTGATTACTGTTTATAATGTTAATAATCCCCCTGAATTCCCTCATTATCATGGCTAATGACAGGAGCAGTAAGTGCCAGTGCTTTCCCTTTCCCACTATTAACAGACAAAGGGGATGATGTAGGACAAAAGGGACAATTTTTCAGGCTGGTCCTTTCCTCCCCAAACATCCCCATCCCCTGTGGCACCTCCTCTGGGCACAGAGTCGGTGGCACCACCACACCCAGACCTTGCTCGGAGGGGCAGGGGATAATGAAGCATAAAAGGTAATGGATCCTGGTGATAAAATCTCCCAGGTGTCACCTCTATCCCTCTGTGTCACCACAGGACTGGACACATCCACCATCACATCCTTCACCACCTCGGTGGCCCTGGGCTCCGAGGAGACGCTCACAGCCACGGCCACAGGTAAGGAGGTTGGCAGTCGCCCATCTGTGGGGGAAGCTGTGCCCTCTCTGCCCTCTTGTGACCCAGCCTGACCACCCCGGGGTCCTGCCATGCATGGATGATGCTCGGGGGGTGACACTGCCCATGGCAGGGTCTTGCCAGGGGGCAGCCGTGGTGCTGGTGGACGCTGGCACCAACAGGAGGTTGGTGGAGCAGGGGCAGCAGGTGCTGGATGTGGACCCCTCAATGCCTGTGTGTCCCCACACTTGTCCCAGCAGTGACAGACAGCAGGGACCAGCCCTCCCAGGCCACCGAGGTGGTCACCACCGTGCTCCTGACCATCGAGCAGGAAAGTAAGTGTGCAGCTGCTGCTAGTCCTGCACGGGTCTTCACATCCCTGGGGGAGTCACTCTACATCCCCAGAGCTCCTCCCATGTCCCCAAAGGTCACCCCATGTTCCAAGTGCTCAATCCATGCCCCAGGAATTATCTCACATCCTCAGGACTCACCCCACATGCCCAGGGTCTACTCCATGCTCCCAGGGTGTTCACCCCATGCCACTCAGAGGTTCATCCCACATCTCCAGGGATTGCTTCGTGCTCACAGTGCTCACCCCATGCTGCTCGGGAATCACCCCATGTACCCAGTGTCACCCCACAGCACCAGGACCCACCCTGTGTCCCCAGGGGCTCAGCTGACATCCCCACAGTTCATCCTGTGCTCCCCAGGCGTTACCCCATAACCCAGAGGCTCACCCCATGCCCACGAGTTTTTACCCCACATCCCCAAGGGGTTGCTCCCACGTCCCCAGGGGTTTCCCCCAGAAACCGAGGGCTCACCCCACGCCCTTGGAGGGTCAGCAGGGGACACCGGACCCCCTGTGGAGCCCTGGTCCCCCCGGCGTCGTGCCACGCAGGTGGCGGCTTGCGGCTGGCGAACGGGAACGGGAGCTGCCGCGGGCGGGTGGAGGTGCGGCACGGCGGCACCTGGGGCACCGTCTGCGACGACGACTGGGACTTCCCCGACGCCCAGGTGGTTTGCCGGCAGCTGGGCTGCGGCACCGCCCTCGCCGCCACCGTGCTCGGCTCCTTCGGCTACGGCAGCGGGCCCGTGCTGCTGGACAACGTGGGCTGCGGCGGCGGCGAGGCGCGCCTGGCCGACTGCTTCCACCTGGGCTGGGGACAGCACAACTGCGGCCACCACGAGGACGCCGGGGTCATCTGCCGAGGTGACAGTGGGAGCTGGCAGAAGGGGGTCAGCGGGTTTCCGGTGAAGCCCAGCTCAGTGGGAAAGAGAATGGGCGTAGGGAGGATTTCGGCCACGCTCAGGCTGGCTGTGGGAAATGGGGTCCCCCAAATGGGGTGGTAGGTGAATAATGAGCCCCCAGACCGCGGGGTTTGTCCTGCACATGGGGACAGCAGTGGCAGTCGGTGCAGTGGAGTGTGGGCATCCCCTCTGGTCTCCATTTGTGCACAGTGGCTGCACATCCCACCCCACACCCCTGCAGCCATCCCCAGCCATCCCACACCACATCCCTAAAGCCATCCCACACCACATCCCTAAACCCATCCCCAGCCATCCCACAGGGGCTCTGACCCGACCCTGTCCCTTGAGTCACTTTTCCCACCTCCCCTCCACTGCACCAGGTGCTGGTGACACTGAAGACCATTTCCAAGAAGCCACTGCTACAACCACCACGTTGGCCCCGACTCATCCCAAGGAGGGTAGGTACTGGGGTGTCACCTGGGGACACACTGCCAGCCCTGGGGATGCTCCATGCTGGCACAGGGTGGAAAAAGAAGTGGCTCAGGCAGAGGCACAAGATTTGGCAGTGCCTGGAGCGGCTCACAGGAGGGGGAAAGACTGCTGGCAATGTTAAGTCATGGCCTCTCCTGGTGCTCACAAGGCTGGTTCAGGCAGAGGTGATGGACATTGGGTGGTGGACCTCAGGGCGAGGGAGGAGGTGATGGACCAAAGGGGCTGTGCTGGGAACAGAGATTATTGTCTGTTCCTCCAACTTAACATCCACCACGATGCTCTGAGGGTCACCCCCAGCTCCAATGCTGGCCAGTGGCCATCGCCCTGCTCCTGCCCGTGCAAAGGCAGTGGGGGAGCTCTGAACCTCAGAGCGACCAGGGCTGTCCCAGGACAGGCAGGAAGAAGGGAACACAGCGCTGGGGCGGGCACGGGCCGGGGCTGCCTCATCCCCTTCCCCTCCGCAGGGTCCCTGCGCCTGGTGAACGGCAGCCACCGGTGCGAGGGGCGGGTGGAGATGTTCTACCTGTCCCAGTGGGGGACGGTGTGTGACGACGCCTGGGACCTGCGGGACGCCAAGGTGGTGTGCAGGCAGCTGGGCTGTGGCCACGCCCTGGCGGCCTGGGGGGAGGCACGCTACGGCCAAGGCACCGGCTACATCTTCCTCGACAACCTCAAGTGCAAGGGCCACGAGCCCTCGCTGCTGCGCTGCTCCCACATCCGCTGGGACGTCCACAACTGCGACCACTCCGAGGATGCCGGTGCTCTCTGTGCCATCCTATGACCCTTCCGCAGGTAAGGCGGGACAGGGATGCTGGAGGGAGCACAGAGAGGGCAGAACCTTGGCTGCTGGTCTGGACACGCTCCCTGCACTGGCTGGGCGCCCTGTGGGTGTTTGGGCTCCGAGGATGGGAAGAGCTGGGTGAGAACTGGGTTCTCCTCAGCTCCTGAAATAGCGGCTGAAGTTTCCTCCCCACCCACCCCCGGACTGCCCCTTGGAAAAACAAAACTGCCTGTGGTGTGAAATCTGGTTGGTTTCAGCCATTTCTTTTAAGAAATGAGGAGAGAAAAATGGATTTTCTGCTGTGAAAATGACGTTAAATTATACTCAGAAAATGTAAAAAGGGGGCTGGAATCACACCAGGATGCTCCAGTGGCTCTGCAGTAAGTTGCTGCTGTTCTGCAATTTGCTTTGCAAGCCCTCCAGCAATCCCAATACCAGCTTTTTCTTCCCATTTTGGCATCAGAAATACCAATCCCTCCCCCATTTCCATGCAGCAGAAATGCAGGCGTTGGATCTCATGCCATCTGCAATCCTTGTGCCTGTTTCACCTGTTTCTTCTGCAAACACTGTGGGGTTTAGGAGAGCTAGGGTGAGATTTCCCTTCCTGGCAGGCTTCAGCACATGCCCAAAAAATCCCCTGGGGAGTGGGAAAAGATGGGGCTCCCTGCAGTCCCCCCATCCTTCCCCATCCTGTGCCATGCAAACATGATGGCTTCAGCTGCTCTGTCCCAAAAGCTCCATGCTCTTAGGTGCCCAGGGCAGGCAGGGGGGCTGGCAGACAGGACACAAGCAGATGGAAAACCATAGGGAAGACCCCAAATCCCTTCCCAGAGCAAGGAAAGGGACCCAGGAACCTGCTCCTTCCCCAGTGCTGTGCCTTTGGGGTATAAAGGCTGTTTTCCTCCCAGCTCAGGTGGAAAGACCCAGCCTGCAGCACCAGTCACCTTCACCACCAAGTGTTTGATTCCTACTGGGACACTGGGAAAATGATCTCCGTGTTCTCATGGATAGGGTTCAAGAGTGGGGAAGGGCTTGTGCAGTGGCACAGAGCTCACTCCTCTGTGCAATTCTTTTGTTAATAATAGACTGTGCATATTCCTGGGTTGGGTTTTTTGGTTTTCCCTTTTTTTTCTTATATGTGTTTGGGTTTGTTTTGTGAATAAATAAAAGCCCTTTGAAAGTGCTCTGAGAGCTGACTTGTTTTCCTGTCATCCTCTCAAAGCCCTGGGTAGAAGCAAATGCCTGAGGAAGAGGAGATGCCCCAAACCTGGGGGAGAGAGCTCAGTCCTTGCTGCTAAAAAATTGCCCCAAATCCCTTGCTGATCCTTAAGCAGCCCTTGATTCCTACCCAGCTGAGAGCTCAGCTTGGACCTTTCCCCACCCCCGCTCTGGGGGTGGAACCCTGATGCCACCAGGCTCAGGGGTGAGGTTGGATCCAGCTTTGAGTCTGTTCCCAGTGGGATTTGGCAGTCACATGGGCTGTGGGGTGGCCCTGGCCCCATGCTCAGGCTCCTGTTGGCTGCTTCTCTTCCACTTCCTATGGACAGAGCTTTCCCAGCACTTTGTGCCAGTCCAGATTTCCATCAGTGGGGAAACTGAGGCACGGAAGCATCTTCCAGGCAGGCTGTGGCAGCACAGCTGGACAAGGGCTTGCTGGGGCCCTGGGAGAGGGCAGGGAGGTGGTGTGTGAACAAAATCCTTCTTTCCCCGTGCTCCCAGGTCCTACACGCTCCACTGCCCCCTCACTTCCCGTCTTGCCTCCTGCCTCCAGGACAGCTGGGCAATGTCTGGGTCCTGCTGGGAGCAGGAGGGGGACAGAGCTGTCCCCAGCAGCACCCAGGCCATCCCTGCAGCTCATGGCAGCTGGGGATGGCTCAGAGGGTGCCGTGGGCTCCTCCAGCTTTGCCGGCCCCTCCCTTTGGCTGTGGGAGATGGGAGTGGGGCTGGTGGCCAGGAGCTGCTCTGGGAGCTGCTGCCTCTTGGGGTGTCACAGGGAGGAAGATAAGAAAGGCTGGATGGGTTTTCCCTGTTTTTCTTGGGGACTGTGCCTTGAGCTGGCAAAGCCAGGCTGGGTTTTGGTGTTACCCCACACCCTGCTCTTCTTGGCTGTGAGCTGGGAAGAGCAGATCCTGATATCCGGAGTTTCTCCCTTTCACAGCCGACTATCCGGCAAGCAAAGGGTTTCCAGCCGGGAAAGGCAGCAGCTGCCTCCCTCATCTTCCAGCGTTTTCTCCTGCAGCCAGCTCGGGATGGGCTGGGATCCACAGGGATCCCCCCAGACACTCCACAGCCAAGCTGGGCATCATCTCCTGCTCCTCTGGGAGTGGCAGGCAGGGTGGGAGCAGGGTACCAGCATAGGGATGCCCTGGGGCAAGGAACAGGGGGATGGAGGATGCCCTGGCTCTGCAGCACGGCAGCAGCACAGGGATGCTCTGGAGCTGGGTACCAGCACAGGGAATGCCCTGGAGCACGGCAGCAGCACAGGGGATGCTCTGGAGCTGGGTACCAGCACAGGGAATGCCCTGGAGCAAGGCAGCAGCACAGGGAATGCTCTGGAGCAGGGTAGAAGCACAGGGAATGCTCTGGAGCTGGGTACCAGCACAGGGAATGCTCTGGAGCAGGGTAGAAGCACAGGAGATGCCCTGGCGCTCAGCAGCAGCACAAGGAATGCTCTGGAGCAGGGTACCAGCGCGGGGGGTGCCCGGGGTGCCAGCGCATCCCACCACGGGACCACAGCCAGGCTGCAGCGGCTGCGTGGGAGCCGGGATAAGCCGAGTTCCTGCCCAGCTCCCATCCTCTTGCCGACGTCAGCTGTTTCCCGGCGCCCAGAGCAGCTGCAGCTCCACACCGGTCGATGTCATCGATTAGTTCCTCTCCTCATCCCTGGAGAGGGGATGGTGTGGGGGGTAGCAGGGAGGAGAGAATAAATATTTCAGCAGGTCCAGGCAAAAGCTGGGGTTATTTTGAGGCTGGGATTTATGGGCTATTAGGAATAAGGAATGAGTCTGTGCTAGGGAGAAGAGACCCATTAATCCAGGCTGAAAGAGCACAAATGAGCAAGGGGAAATGGAGGAGGCTTTAAGTACTTTGCCACGTTCTAGAATAATAAGCTGGCCTCCGGCTGGGCGCTGGTGTGCGGCTCAGGAGCTCTGCTTCCCGGGAACGGGGGCAGGTGAGGGGACACCCACGATTAAATCCCTCCCAGCTGTGCTGGGAGAGATGGGCAATCCATTCTGGGACCAGTATGAGACCAGTACAAGCCGTGCTTCTGGCTGGGACGTGGTGGAGGATGCCCTGCTTGTGGGGGGAGGCTGCAGACTGCAGGGATGGCAGGAGGGGCCCGTGGGTCAGTGCCCGGACCTAGGGGTGCCCTTCCCGGGCTGGGCCAGCCCTGCCGTGCCCCGTTAAGGCAATCCCGCCTGTGCCTGTAACCGGAGGAGCTGGGCACTGTCCGGCACAGGGTGAGTCAGTGCCAGAGGCAGCCCTGGGCCGGGGAGCATCCCTGGCTCTGCTGCTCCCAGCACCACCTGACTGACCTTGGGCTCTGCTCTGTTCTCCAGCTCACGGTGCCCCCCGGCTCACTGTGCCCTCCCCTGCTCTCCTTGCTGCCTCTGCATCCCCCCACGTGCCTCAGTTTCCCTGGGGGACACGGGGAGGGTGGTCCTGGCTCACCCCTTGACACCTTCAGGGAGCTGCAGGGACCCGGCTGCCCTGGCTGGAGGGGCATTCCTTACCCCGTGGGGGCACCGAGATTTGCCCCATCCCCTACAGTCAGAGGTCCCGGGAATGTGGACACCCACGCGGCAGGGATGCGGGGCAGGGACAGCCTTGGACCACCTCCTCCTCCGATGGAATGAACGAGGACCTGAACTCCCTGCGGCATTCCTGCGGCACCACAAGCCCTGCTCCCTTGCGAGCGTGGCCCCGGGTGCCAAGGTCACCCAGCGGGACCACGGTGGGAGCAGGAGCTGCTCACCACACCCCGGTGCCGGCAGCGTCCTCCTTCCCCGCTCCTGCCGGGCCTGCCGCCGCGGCTCCCGCTGACGTCACCCGCCGGAGCCAGGAGCTATTTTGGGAACTGCAAAGTCACTGGCGCAATTAGTCGGCTGGCAAAGGCAGCGGGGCGGCGGGGGGACCGCGGGGACGGCTGCTCCCCACGCTGTGTCGTGCCGTGCCGTGCCGTGCCGGGGGCTGCGCAGCCACGGCCCACGGGCACCGCCAGCTTCCCTGCGCCTGCAGCAGGGCTCCCTCCGCCAGGACAAACGGCCACGGCTGCAAATCCTCCCATCCATCATCTCATCCTCTCTGCCTCCTGTTTTTCTTTCTTTTTTTTTTTTTTTTTTCTTTTTCTTTCATATTTAATTTTATGTCGCTCCCCTGGCAGGAGCCTCCCCACGTGGGCTGCCGAGCGCTGGCGAAAGCCAACTCGCTGCCACCGCTCGCCTTTGGAGAGGGGCAGGAGAGGGATTGTCTGCCAGCCGCGCTTCCCAGGGCGATGCCGTGGGCCAGGGGCTGCCCTGCGGCTGGGAGAGGGGGTCCGGTTATGCCGGGGTGATCTGCTGGCAGCTGGGCGCTTGGTTTAATCGGCTCTGCCGATGCAGCCACCGCGGTGCCCCAGCTGCACAGCCCCAAACGCCCTGCTGGCCCCATGGCAGCGATGGGGGTGTGGATGGGCTGCTGAGACAGTGGACGGACACGCCTGTCCCCGGGGCACAGCACAAACAGACGGTGGGGTTCTGCCGTGCGGTGCCCTTGAGCCTGGGGATGTGGGGACCGTCAGAGGGGACAGCTGGGGTGCTCCGTCCCCCTGCCCAGCGCTGTTTGGTTTCTCTGCCCACCTTCCTCGCCTCCCGGTAACTTCCAGGTTATGGCCACAGGGGATGTGCACAGAAATGCTGGGACAAGCTGATCCTGACAGGCTCCAAACACCTCAAAACTGGGGCTCAAAAAGTCCTTTAAAAAACCATGTGACCTGGCATCTCTTTCGGTCCCATCCCTCAGGAAAGAACACCCCAAATCCTTTCTCCCACCGCCTGCAGAGGTGCCACAGCAGGAGTTGGTGCTCAGCTCCCCTGATCCCATCTGGGGCTTTGGTCGGGAAGACCCACAGGGCCAGATCCAGATGGATCCATGGGCACAGCAGAGGTGATGGGCGCTTGCAGACTGACCCCCACCCTGCTCGGAGCCCCGACTTGCCCCTGGAGGGGGGGCTCCCTGCCCGTCCTGGGGCTGGAGGAGCCGCTGGTGGTCCTGGGGTGGGGATAGACAGCGAGGAGCGGGACCACGGGGTGGCTCTGGCGTGACAGGGGCTGTGGCAGGGCGGGGGGAAGGCGGGGATCGTGTGTTCCCCCCCGGGCTGGGGGAAGAGGCCGCGGCGGTGGGGCTGGGAGCGGTGAGGCTGTGCTGAGTCACGCTGCAGAGCCTGCGAGCAGGACTGCAGCAAGCGGCTCCCTGTGACAGCCCTGTCCCTCCCGCCTCCGGCTCCTCGCCTCCTCCTGGGGCCAGGATGCTGATGGGGGGCTGATGTCCAGGTAGGGGGGGTCCCGCTGCTCCCCTGGTCGTGGCTGTGTCGGTGTTTCCAGCCCTGCTCGCCCCTCCCCAGCCCCCTGCCCTTCTTCAGGGATGGGGCTGCTCTAGGATGGGGGTCCTGGAGCTCCTGGGCAGGGAGAAGGGAGGACTGAGCTGCCCTTGGGGGATGAGTATCCCCGGCCCCAGTGCAGGAGGGGTGTCCCTGAGTAGCTGTGGCATGGGGGACAGCGGCGCCGGGGGGTCACTCCCCGCCAGCACAAACACAAAAGGGCACTTGGCAGCCACTGGAACACGGGGCAGCTTTCCCCTGGCACGGGTGGAGTGGGGTGGGAGGTGGGCAGAGATCCCCCCAAACTCCCACCCAATGCCACCAACCCAGGACACAGAGCTGAGCATCCAGCCCTGCACTGGGTCCCCTGCTACTGCACAGGAGAAAGGTTGAGGCAGGTCCCTGCTGCAGAGGGAAACCGAGGCACGGGCTGTGCCCCGAGTATTGGCCCCAGACGCAGCCGCCTCTCAGGCTCAGAGTCCGGGGCAGCCCTGTCCCCACAGGAGGCTGGCGACCACCTTGCCTGGTGCTGCCTACCAGCCCCGCAGAGCTCAGAGCTGCTTTTGGAGGGACCGAGACAGGCAGGGCTTTTTTTAGGTGCTCCGTAAGTGCCGTCTGGGCGGTATTTATATCGGCTCCTTAAATAAGAGCTGCCATCTGAGCCTGACGAGCCTGCTTAATTATTAATGCCTCGCAGGCAAGCAGCATGCCCGCCTGGTCCCGGCCCACCCTCCCACTGGGATCCTGCATCCCAGATCCCCCCAGCTCGCCACCAGCACCCAGGGCGAGTTATGACAGCCCGGACATCCCAGAGCATCCAGGCTTCCCATGGGAACAGGTCTTATGTGGGAGCATCTTCCCGAGGGCAGGGAAGAAGGTTGAGAGGGGATTGTCCAAGCAGAGGGTGCCATGGCATGGGCATTGCTGCAGTTCTTAGTGGGTATTGGGAATAAGGGGAGAGTGGGAGGCACAGGGTGCTGCTCTCCCATCCCATCTCGGTAGCTTGAGCTGGTTCCAGGGAAAATCATTCCTGGAAGCCCCGAGGGGTAGGGGCAGCCCTGCTTCGTGGCAGGGCTTATGCTAAACAGCCCGGGAGGGCAGCTGCTGCAGCAGAATTAATTTGGGTTTGGAAAGTGCTTTGAAAGGCTGAGATGAAAGGCCGGGGCTGGGTACAAAGCACTGCAGCTCCACGGGCAGGGGGAAGGAAACTCCCAGCAAAGCACCCTCGGTCTGGCATCAGCCCCACCAGCCATGGCCCCTCCATCGCCTCCTGCCCCAGGTGAGGCAGCCTCCTGGCTCTGGGGTGTTTTGGGGAGGGCTGGTGAACCCCTGAGCTCACCCAGCTGTTGGCTGTGGGGTCCTTCCTTGGGTTGGTGTGAACCCCCCCAGCTCTGGTGCGGGTCAGGGTGGAGGGACCAAGGCTGCACCGTGGGGGGCTGGGGAGGTGCAGGGTGAGAGGGGACACCCTTGGGCTGCTCCTGGGATGTGTCCCTCACTGTGTCACTCAGCCAGGCTCAGGGCAACACTGTGGGAAAGGGGCCAGGGTGCACTGGGATGTTGGGGACAGGCAGTCTGACCCAGTAAGGCGTCAGGCAGGAAGGACATGAAGGCACTGCTGTCTTGCAACCTCAGGGAAGGGGACACTGAAGGCAGAGGTTTCCTCCAACCAAGCTTTTTTTTCCACCAAGATAACTGCAAGAGTCACAAAACTGCTCCCCTGGGCAGGCAGCCCTTCCTCAGGGCAATCCAAGCAGCAGTTGCCTGGGCAGTGGGAGTTGGGGCTGTGCAGGAGCCTGGGCAGCATCCCAAGGATGGGACCCAGCCCAGCCCACACACCAGCCCTGGGGAATGCCAGCCTGTGTCCCCTGGTCTTCACAGCTTTGCCACCCACCAGCTGAAGACACCAAGAGGTGGAGTCACTGTTGGTGTAAGGTGTGGCAGGTGTACCTGTGGTGACAACCCTTGGTGGGGGGACAGGCTGGGACACCTGCACCACGCATCTCCCATGCTGGGCATCCCCTTCCCTGGGCATCTCCATCACTCCAAGCAAGGAGACATGGAGGGAAAAGGCACAAGGGTAGGGGCACACGGCCCTACAAGGCAGGAAACGAGGGGTGAGGATTTCTGGATTCATTTTTGGAGCAGTCAGCAGCTAACCCAAGCAAAGCTCCAAAGTCACGGAGAATTTCCTGCCTTCCCTCACGGTGTCACAAGGCATTGACAAGACGTAACAGGGAAGGCAAGAAAATGCAAAGAGAAAGACTCTTCTTCCAGGCCACAGGAATTAACAAAGTGGCACATTTGAAGGCAGGGAAGTATTTTTAATCCCGCAGGCAGAATCGAGGTTATTAGGTTTTTCTGGGACACCTGCAGAACAGACCCACATCCTTTGGGTCATTGTGATTTCCCAACACAGCAGCTGCCCCAGCCTCTCACTGAGGGCTGTCCACAGGCACCAGAGGTGGGAGAAGGGGATTTAGTGATGTCCAGCGAGGTAACACCTCCAGCTGCCCGTGCTACCCACCAGAACCTTCTAACTTGGACCATTCACCACCAAACCTTCACCCCACTGCTGCCCAGGCTGGGAAACAGAGGCATTAGGTGTTGTGAGGGGTGTTGATTTATGCATCAGAGCTCAGAAAAGGGGGCTGGATTCACTGCAGATAAATATTACAGCCAGATTGCTACTCTGAAGAATTTACAGCATCATGAATATCCTGTTCTGACCTGTGATGGGGAAGGAAATCATCTGCGTTGGGAAATGTATTTATGGCTCTGGTGCTCTGACAGAAATAAATCAGTATTTGCTCGTTTTGGGGCAAAAACAGGGTCACTGTAAATCGGCAGAGCTGGGCTGGCTGAGAACGTGCCAGGTTTATGGAAAATACTAGATAAGGGTCCAAAGGTTTGTATGGAGAGGCAACAGTTTTTATTAGGACTATTGATCTATTTGGAGAAATCGGGGGGTCTTCCAGGTGCACAAGTACTTCTTCAGGTCCAGGCTTGTGTTCAATACTGTCCATGAGAACCCAGGAATTGTACCCAAGGGATAATATTATTTATTTTCCAAGTTAGAGGATGCATATATCCAACCCAAACGCTGTAGGATCCCTCAAAAGGGGACGAGCAGGGAGTCTGCTCTGATTCATACACAGAGACCTGAGAGTGCTTGGCTCGGGTGATGCCCCACAGATACCTCCAGATTATTGATAAGAAACGGCAGAAATAGCTGAAAAAATAATTTGGGAACCAAACTCCTTTAATATTCTCTTGCACTCTGCACTTTTTTTACTCAAACCCTCTCCCAAAACTGGCACCAGGGCGAAAACAACCCAGAACCTCGCTGCGGAGCTCTCCAGAGATGACGGTGAGCCCCCTCGGGAGGATGAATGAGCCTTTATCAGGGAAGAGGAATAAACTGTCCTTGTCTGTGGGATCTCTCCTCGGGATGGCCGGGGCAGTAAACAAAGGCTGGGCACAAAGGCTGTTCTCACGCCGGAGCCACGTGCGCTGCGGGGTGTGAGGCCGGGGGTGCGGGCGAGGAGACAGCGTCTGATTTTTGTAGAGGAAATGGAGAGGATCCGGGCGTGTTTCTGGTTCTGTTTATTAGAGGGGGGGATTTCTTCTGCTCTCGGAAGCTGTAAACAAAGGAGGGTTTTGTGCTACACAAATGCAGGCGATGCCATTCTCTGTTATTTGCAGAGCGGTGCTAATCCCACGACAAAGACGGAGATCTCGCCCCAAAAGGGTGCTGCTCACCACCACCAGCATTCCCAAACCAGTTTGTCCCCACCCACGTGGGTCGTGGGCTTTGGACAGCCACAGCATTGCCCTGAGGACACCGGCACGTCCCAGTGCCACCCAGGGCTCCTGTGAGGTTGCAGAAGGAAGCCACAGGGCACAGGGACTGGCAAGTGGGATGGCTGAGTCCTCCAAGATCATCCCCACACCTTCCCAAAGCACCTGCGTGGGGACAGTGGCATTGGGAAGGGCCAGGGACATGTGGCACATGAAGGACAGTGTTCATCTGTGCATCAGCACTGCCTGGCTCTCTCCAACCAGGATAAAGTGCTTCCATTGGGATCACTCTGTTTGTTAGACCCCCATCCTTTCTCCCAGTGCCACAGCATCTTCTCAGCATCGGTTTATCCAGAGGCTTTTTAGGAAAACAGGATCCATTAAACCCTTTCATTTCTCCCAGTGCTGCAGCCTCCTCTCAATGTCACTTTATCCACAGATTTTTTAGGAAAGTGGGATGTCTTAATGACTCCCAATGGCGCTCCCCATGTAGCAGAGCCCCACATGGCCGGAGCAGACGTGTTTTCATCCCGTGGGTTAGCCATGAGTGAGTGCAGTGTGTGCCCAAGGTGGCTGTCATTATTCATTATCCGGTGTTGCTCTCCAGTGGGAATGATCTCCTCTGTGGATCAGGACCCTGGCTGTGGTGGGAAAAAGGGGGCAGGGGAAAGCAGGGCTTTGCCCCAAGATGTGTCTCCGCAACCTGGTCCAGCACTGTCGCAGTGCCAGAGACCCCAGGTGTAGCAACACTGGCGGGGTCTCCAAGGGGGAATGGTGAGTGAGACTGGGATGGGAGGGGGTCTGGGTTTTCAGTGGATCAGGGTTTTCAGTGGGGTCTGGTTGTGAGTGGGCCTGGGCTGTGAGTGTGGCCAGGATGGGAGTGGGTCAGGGCCATGAGTGGGTCTGGTCGTGAGTGGGACCACGCTGTGTGTGGGTCCAGGCTCTGAGACCAGCCTGTGAGTGGGTCAAGCTGTGAGTGACCGTGGGTTATGAGTGGGCCCGGGCTGTGTGCGGCGTGTGGGGGCTGTGAGCGGGCCTGGGTTATGAGTGGGCACGGTGAGGACAGGCTGTGTGCGCTGTGTGTGGGCTCCGAGCGGGTCTGAGCCATGTCTGAGTCCACTCTGCGTGGACTGAGTCCAGCCCGCGAGCGTGCCTGGGCTGTGGCAGCGTCCACACCCTGAGCGTGTCCGTGCTGCGAACGGCTCCTGGGCCACGAGCGGGACCAGGCTGGGAGTGCGCGTCCCTGCCCTGCGGGGGCCCGTGCCGGGCGCTGTCCCGCAGCTCCACGCCGAGCACCGCCCGCCCCGCGGTACCTCCCGCGGCCCCCTCCCCGCTCCCCCCGGCGCGGGCCGCGCCCTCCGCGGCCCACCCGGCCCGGGCTCCGGTGAATCAGCACGGGCGGGGCCCAGGGGGGCGAGGGGGGCGGTGTCTCGGCGCGGGGCACGACGGGAGCTGTAGTCCTGGAGGGAGGCGCTGGGCCGTGTAAACTCAGTACCGCTTCCGCACCTGAGGACTTCATCTCCCGTCGTGCCCCGCGAGCGGGAGGGGTGGGAGGGAGCAGCGGGGGAGGGGCGGGGCGGGGCGGGGCGCGCGCCGGGGGGTTGTGGTGGCCCGCGGCGCGCGCACAGCACCGGGCGCAGCCGCCGCCGCCGCCTCAGCCGCAGCAGCGCCGAGACCGCCGCGCCCTCCTCGTCCTCCTCTTCCTCCTCTCCTTCCTCCTCCTCCTCCTCCTCCTCCCGGAGCCCGCAGTCTCCTCGCCCCTCTCCCCCCCGGACCCCGCGAAGATGGTGGACCGCGAGCAGCTGGTGCAGAAGGCCCGGCTGGCCGAGCAAGCCGAGCGATACGACGACATGGCGGCCGCCATGAAGAACGTGAGTCCCGTCCCGCGGCCGCCGCGCTCCCCACACACACACACACACACACACACACACACACACACACACACGCCCTTCTGCTGCCGCTGCCCTGCCGGGGCCGCGCTCCCCTCGCCCTTCCCGCCTGCTCCCCGCGGTGGGTGGTGGGCTCGGCCGGGGGGGCCGCGGGGGTGTGAGGGCCCCGCTCCCTCGCCCTCCGACACTCCCAGCTGAGTCCCGTTCCCGCTGCTTTCCCCGATCCAGAGTTACTCTGCTTTTCTCCCGACCCCCATCCGCTGCCCTAGAGCCCCCCACGCATCCCTTGCCTTGCTATAGGGCCCCCACCCAGCCCCACGCATCCTGCTTCTCTGTCCTAAAGCCCCCTCCCCACATCTTTCGCCAGTTCTGGGGGCTCGCATCCAGCCCCACACATCGCTCTCTCCTGCCCTAGAACCCCCTCGCATCTTCTCCTTTATTCTGGGGCCCCCACCCAGTGCCACACATCCCCCCCTCTTTGCCCTAGAGCCGCCCCCCATCCTTCCCCTGCTCTAAACCCCCGCGCTTTGCCCCCCCCGCCCCTCTCCCCTACCCTGCTGCCCCCACCCTGCCCCACGCATCCCCCTCCCCGCCCTAGAGCACCCCCACATCCTCTCCTCTGCCTTTAGAACACGTTGCCTCCGCAGCCCTGCAGCCCCCCACATCACCTCCCAGCCCCATTTCTTCTCTGCCCCCACCCCAGGCCCCCCTGCCTGCCCCACGCATCCCCTCCCGTGGCCCCTCTCCCCACCCTGCCTCAGCGTGGGGGGGCAGAGGAGCCAGCCCAGGGGTGCGGCGCTGCCCAGGGGGGTCACACCGGCTCGGGGCCCCGTGGGGTGAGGCAGGGGGGACCCGGCGGGGGGTGGTGGGGGGGGGGGGTTGCGTGCACACCTCTCTCCGCTGCCGAAATACCTCCCCGTGCATCCCTTCCCACGCGTGGTCGCCGGGGCTGGTGTGTGCCCCTGACCCCAAAGATCGGGAGCTCTTTCACTGCCAAAGCTCTTATTTTTACTGCTCTTGGTTGGAGATTTATGAATTGAGTCATGTTGTATTCATTTCACGCTCTTAAAATAAAGACTCTGCATATAGCAGGCTGATCTGATTTGTGACACTGAACGCTCCCCTTCAATACTGACATTTTGACAATATAAGAAGGGGAAAAAAAACATATCTCTGATCTGATCTTGCAAACAAAGCAATCGTGGGAGGCAGGATCAAGTCATTCCAGAAGATTCTGCATTTGTCATATTGCAGAGAGGCTAGACTGGGTGGAGGGAGGGAGGGGGTGCTTTAAAGGGGAAAACTGTTCTTTATGTTTGTCTTCTTAGTCAGGTCTGAACCTTTGCTGGGAGCTGGGGTGTCCTCCTCGGCTGATGAAAAGTGAATGCCGATCTGGGAATGTCGCAGTCTGCCGTGGGTGCAGCTCTGTTTGCCCATATTGCACCATTTTGTCAATAACCTTGCATTTATCAAACAGACAAAACTGTCACAGCCTGAGCCCGGGGAGGGAGGAGATGTCTTATCAAGGAATGAAATACGGATAATCAGAACGAGATATTATCACATTAAACCAGCCGGGCTGTCCCTCTGCTGCACTGTGGCTTTTATACCGTTTTCTGATAGCGGCATCTATTCATTTTAAAGCAAAGCCTGCTGTGTGAGCAGATCCTACAGCTCATTTCCTACGGATAATACAGCCGCCGTGACAAAGCCAGCAGGGATATGCCCGGGACTCACAGCCGTGTTGCACTGTGAATTTCTCTTAGCCTGCTTCCCCGGGCGGGGTGCTCGAACCCAAGGCGTTGTTACGAGCTCATATATGTGATTTTTCCTTCTAGCCCTTACGGGCCCTGGTGAAACAGTAACCCGGGCTAACGCCTCTTATCAGCTGCGGGGTGGTTTGGCCGTAAGGAAACGATCCCCAGCGGGAGCGCTGACGCCTCCCTTCACCGGCAAACAAAAGGCAGAGCTTTGTTCTTCCTTTCTGCACCGCGCTGCCCCGACTCCGGCACGGCCGGTCCGGCGGCCACGGGCATGTCACAGCCGTGTCACAGCCGGTTATCCCCGTCCCCGTGCGCTGCCCAGCCCCCAGCCCCGGTTGTGCGGGAGGCTGATGACCTCGCACTCATTTCCGTAGCAACGCCTAGTGATGTCATATGCCATGGTCCAAGCTGCAATGCACCCAGGCGGTAGCAGAGAGCATGCGGGCTGCGCCTAGCGAAGGTGATGCAGAGCCATCCTGCCCTCCAAACCTAGCCCTCCCTAGCACCCTGCTGAGAAATGCTGGATGGTTCTCCTTTCAAACCTGTCGTGGCAATGATGGGCATAAAAGAGGTTCTTTTTCCTGCAGCTCCATCTCACCGTTGCATTTTGGTGGCCGCCTCACATGGGGCAGCTGGGTGGCTTGTTCAGCCTCAGCCCTGCCTGCTTGGGATCCTGTGCTGTGTTAATGGTTTAAAATGGGAATGGCGTGCTGGGGTTCTTGCTGTTTGCTGATTCATCCAGTGATGTCTGGGATCACAATAGTTTCTCTAAAATAATATTTATATATAATAACATCTAGCTCTTTCCTTCTTGCAAGCGCTAGCTGCCAGTGCCCCTGACTGCTACCTGCAATTTATGTTGCTGCTGCCAGGAGGAAGATTGCTCCTTCAGCCCCCAAAAAGGGCAGGTTTACTGGGGGTCTCTGAAAATGCAGCAGATGGTCCCTTCTACCAGAGGGAGCAGAAGGTGATACCACACCCAGGAAGTGTGCAGGGCTGGGCCCATCAATCGAGGGTATGGCTGCATGACCTTGGTCATGTCCCTTGTCACCTCAGCGCTGTCTGGGGATGCCATCAGCCCTATCAGGTGTTGAGGGACAGGAAAGCTCTCTGCCAGTCCCCAGGGTGGTCAGTGGCAGACATCGGCCTTGGGCTTGCTTGCTGGGGTTTCACTTCCCACAGTGCTGGTGGTTGGAGCAAGATGCATTTTTGTCTCATTCAGTTTCAGGATGAGCTTTACCGTCCGAGCCCACGGCAGGGCTGGGGATCGATATCCATTAGCTGGGGAGAGTGGTGCTGCTGGAGGCTTTCCGGAGGTGGGAGCCCTGCCAAGCCCCTGGCCAGTGCTGCCCAGGCAGCAGAGCACGTGCCTCCCCACAGACCTTTATGTTGAGGGGATGTGCAGGTGAATAAACAAGATGATTGCAATAACTTAAGCAGGAAATAAGTCGCCTTTTAAAAGCGTGTGGGGAGAATACTGCACTGCACCTATGTGTGGTGTAGGTGTGGGGCTGTTCCCTGTGAGGGGAGCACCTGACTGCTTGACTTTGGGGGACTCAACCTCTGCAGCAGGGCTGTGGCTGTGCTGTACGTGACAACCACCACCTGTGGTGAGTGTGGAGGGGGAATGTTGGAGATGCTGGAAAGCAGATGGCTGCTCCAGGCTTTAGACACCACACCTTGGTGCAGTAAATGGCCATTGTGGATGAAGGAGGAGCATGAGGATGGGGAATTGCAGGCCTTCCCTGGCACAGGGTATGTGGGCTTCTCCCGTGATGGTCACCAGCTGGGCAGGTTATCATCCCCCACATCCAGCATGTTAGTGCTGATAGCAAGGTTTCCCACAGACAGCAGGCTCACCCTTGGAAAAAGGGGTAGTAACACAAATCCATCCTATCTGGAGAGTCCCCAGGGAGCAGAGCAGGGATGATTAGCTGCTTTCTGCTCGCAGTGTAGACAGACAAAAGGATGGTGTGGAAAGGCTTCTCCAGGAGGAGTGCTGGGCAGGCCATCTGTGATGGTGGGAGGGGAGCAAGGAGTGCGAGCTGCTGTAGTAGCACTTCCCAGGGGGGCTGGGGAAGGCTTTGGAGAAACCATTCCCAGTGCCGAGGTGGATGTTGCAGTCATTAGACGTTGGCATCTAATGGCAACATTGATGCTCTTGTGCAGGCGTCTTGCATGCTGCCCAGCCTCGTGGTGCCTCCAGACTGCTGGTGGACTGGTGGTAGGGATTGGAGACAGCCTGACTCACGAGCAGGACTTCCTTCCTGGAGGTCCATGGGGTCCGGACAGGATGGTGTCTGTCAGGAGCTCCTGTTCTTCTGACCTTGTAGTGTTCACAGTGTGGGGTTGTCTCTGCATGACTCGGCCTTGGGACCTCATAGCAGTAGCCTGAGTCACATCTGCACCTAAGCCACAGGCAGCTAGCAGTATGCCCTGTACATGACTGCAGTGGACACTGCTCACATTAACTGGCCAGTCTTCAGCAGCTCAAGCTCTTAGAAATTCTACTTTGAGCTCCTGTGAGTTCTTATTTAGTCCATTTAGGAAGAGCCACTGACTTACAAGACCATGCTGGGTTTCTTAGTTGGCCAAGTGTAGCAGCCAGGGTGGATTTGATTGGAAATAGCTCTTCTTGAACTAAACAAAAGTGATATTGAGACTGTGATGGAGAATATTGCAGTTGAATTATGCCTGGGGGCATAGAAACAGTAAAACTCTGGGCAAGGGCTCTCCAAGAACCCTTGGATTATTTGGCCTTATCCAGTAGATCTGTTGGACGATGTCTAACCATGAAAGTGCAAAAAGATTGGTGTGAGTTGTCTTGATATATTAAATTTTTTTTCAACCACCTTTATTTGTTGCTTCTTGTGTATAAAGATGGCTTGTTCACAGGAGAGTCAATTGTTTTAGTACACCAAATAAGCTTCATAATGTCAGTGGATAAGCCCTATCTGCCCCAGCTTTGTTCACCAGCTGATCCCAAAGTTGCTCTAAACCCTTTGGAATAAACTCTTCGGACATTGATGATGTGTACTTGGGCTTGCTGGAATATTCGGGAACAGCAATTTAGGGACAACCACAGAACTTCAGCTCCAAAAATGTTTCCTGGATTGAAAACTCCAGCATCTAGCAGCATATACACTGTTCTTGGCAACTGGATGATGTCTTTGGCATCCTCTTAGTGGTTCTCATGGATATTCTGGACGGTACTTTCAAGAGCAGTGAGGGTTATCCACATAACTGTGGTGTATCCCTCTGCCTCCTGCAGCTGGGATTTGGTTTGTGATCGGGGAGATGAAAAACTTGGTTCTTCCTCAGTTTCTAGGGCTGGTAGAATTAAGATTTTCCTTAAATTGAGGATCCCCACCATACTTTTTCATCTTCATGTGTATTACTGAAGCACTTTTCTTGGGCCTGGGCCAGTAGCATTAGTGCTGCTCAGGAGCATGCTCAGCTTGGCTTTCCAAATAGGAATAAGCAGTCTCAGCCTTGCCAAGCTTAAGACTAGGGAGGTGGAGTAAAAGCTACCTGATGGTCCCCAGTAGCCTATGGAGGGGCCTGGGTTTTATTCCCAGGCTGGTAAGTGACCCCAAGGTCACAATCCTAAGGACTAGGATTTTTCAAAGCCTGGTATTTCTACTACCTCTGCAGGCCTGTAGTTAATTGGATCTACTAGTTGTTGCTCTTGAGGATACGAGGAGAAACATGGCTCAGGGTGCAGCTGATGGAGCAGGGGCTGGGGAGGAGAGTGGTGGCCATGACTTGATGTCTGGAGAAACCTCCATGGATGGTGACACATTTGGCAGGGCCTCATGCACCAACTCTGTGACTGAACTCTTAAGCTTCTATTTGGAGCAGCTTCATGCCAAGTAAACCATGCACAGAAGTTGTGTGCAAGGCTACATACTTAGGCAAAATAAAGAATCCAAGCTTTCCCAACTGCTAGTGCTTGAGTAATCAGCTGCTTTTTGGGCGGTGGCTTTTTCTGAGCTCAGACGTGTCCTTGGATGTGGAGCACTGCTGAACTTGTTGGTGCTGCTTTTCCCTTGGCAGAGGTGAGTGGTGTGTGTTGGGAGCTCAATTCCAGTCTGGCAGGGAAGAGCCAGGAGGACTGTCAGACTAGTTCAGACCAGAGCTGGCTGCTTGGTGTCCCAGCCAAACCCTGGGCTGTTCAGAGGCAGGTACAGGGAAAGAGGCATTGGAAAATACCTCCAGTCTGACCTGAGGGAGATTTTCCTCAGATGGGTCAATGCCTGGGGCATTTAGGACTCTGCCTTGTGCTTTTCTGCCCTGTTCTGCCTCCTGAGCTGCCAGCGAAATGTGAATGCATATTAGAATAACTGCAGTACAAAGCACAGTGGAACAGGATTTGCCTGGCTTCCCAAGCGTTTCTCCATTGACAGTCTTGATAGGACACAGGCATCATCTTCCACCTCACCGTGGCAAAGCTGTGATGTGACGTGTCTCTGCACCCCTGATGCTTCCAGGCGTTCTTCTACGCTTCAGTGCTCTGCAGCTCGAGACAGATTTTTCCAAAGCTGATGCTGTGAGGAGTATTTTTGTGCTACCTGGTTTGGAGCCAGCTTAAACCTTCTTTCCTTTGTTGGTCAAGCCTTTGTCTTTTCCTTCTGAAAAGCTGAAAGCCTTCATCAACTTCTGCTCTTTACTGGAAAGGTAACTAACCTAACTGGTCCTTAGCTGAAGTCTTGCTCCCCAATGTTAGATTCACATGACTGCAAAGAAATGGCAACTGCCATTTCTGGAAAATAGCAACTGCCCTGTCTGGGAAGCCAAAATTGAGTGGAAACAAAAGTATTGACTCAATTTGACTAGTGATGGTCACTGTTGGGCAACAATAGCCTGGAAACCAGCTAAAAACAAGGGGAAGTAGCTATGGATTGGTCAGTGTGCTGGATTTTTGGTGGCTTTGTCTTTCAGCCTCTGAAACCTTTGGCTTGACTTGAAGAAGCTGTTCAGATAAATGGTGGTGGCCAGTTTTGTGCTGGTGGCACTGAGATAAAACGTTCTGCTGGCTGCCAGGCTCTACCTGTGCTTCTGCCAGTGCAGCTTTCAGTCATTGAAGGTGGGGGAACTCTTCTTTCCCCATTGGAACAAAATGGCTTTGTGGGAATGTTTTTCCCCTGGCTGCTTGATCTAATGAGCAAAGTCCATCCTGCCAGCCTAAAATGAAGGAAAATGTGGACAAAATGACTTTCATTCTGCTCTTTAAATTTATTTATTTTTTTTAAGTAAGAGGCCTGACTCTTTGCTCCAGAATCCAGATGTCAAGATGTGGGATTCCCACCCATGGCTCTGGGGTGGGGAGCGTGTCTGGGGGAGGAGTTCAGCAGCAGGATAGCTTTGTCCATCTTTTCTGAGTGCACACTGACAGTGAGGCTGAGCTGCTGCATCTTTCTGGTCCCTCCTGTGGGCTGGAGCCCTGGGAGCTGCTGGGGCTGGTAAATCATAAAGGTTGATCTTAACCCAGGAGTCTCATGCTGGTTGCAGTGCTGGTTATCTTGGTATAGTCTGGGAAAGCTCAGAAATGGTAAATTCTGGAAAATGGAGCTGAAATGATGAGGCAGCAGTCCTTGGGCTGCAGGAAACACTGACAAGATTCTCTCAAAAGCAAAGCCCTCGTGTAGCTGGCCAAACAAAAGCCTTTGTCTGCCTGTTTAAGGGCAAACTTCCCCCAGTCTCAGGTTTTTCTGTGCTAACCCAGATTTAGTCACATCTCAGACATGACCCAGTACATGCTCAATTAAATATTAAACGAACCTGATTTTTGGCCCCAGGCTAGTGATCCTAGTGACCAGGGGCAGTGCATTAGTTAATTGCAGTGGGAGAGTAACCAGAGAACATGTCACTGATGATGGCGTGAGATTCCCTTAAAGTGATCCCCAGATTAGGGATTAGAGTACTTAATGTTTTTCTTCTATAAAGGAGATGTTGGAATTGAGTCCGTCTATGGGTGTTTGAGGCAGCTGCACTTGGATCAGCGCAAGTCTGCAGGGATTCCAAGTGCAAACCATTCCTTAATTGTTTGCAAATTCCCTCTGATCTTGCTGGATGGGTTGGCTTGCTTGGGATGTGTCTTTGCTTACATACCAAGCAAAGCTACTTTGCGTGTCAGTGTGCTTCTGACTCCTCTCTAAGATGGTTTCAGCAAGGCTCTAGAAAAACACCAGCAAGAAGTCTCAGCTTCAGTGCTAACTAGGCTGCTGATGGACATGTTGTTTGGACAGTTGTGGTGCTCAGCAGCATAAAGTTTATTAATAGTAGGTGGAGAAGCTGTTGCTGTGCCATGTGCTAACAGACACACTCAGCAATTGCTGTAGGAGATCTCTACTTGTAAAAGGCTAATGCTTAGTATTCAGCAGTGAATGAGAACTTGGGGAAGATTAACAGCCTTTGATTTACACCCAGCTGGGGCAGGTGTTGGAGCTTTGCCTGTTTATGCTGTTGGGCTTTGTTACATGGGATGAATATTTCATTACCTAGAAGTTGGGAGCATGATTTCTTGCATTTGGTGGTGTCAACGTTGGTGCCTGAGGGGTTCTGTCACCTGTGATGAACTGAGATAAATCTGTGGTGGGAGTCCCTTGGGCTTCAGAAGAGGCTGGGAGGAGATGGCTGGAGCCAGGCAATGGTAGTTAAACCCACAGTTGGATCTAGGATAGTAAAGTGACCCTCCTTGTAATTTAAAATCGGTTGCAGTGCTCCAGAAAACTGTCAGAGCAAAAATTTGACTTTATTCTGTTCTGCAAGTTCATTTAAGAAATTAAATAAAATTGCTTTTGCTAGAGGTGTGTAAGATCAAGCCTGAAATCCCTGAAGCAGTGGGAGGGTAAAGGAGGGATAATCACCTTACTCACTGATGCAGAAATTAAACCTATCGTGGAGCTGGCATGCAGGAATCCACCTGGGTGTTCTGGGAATCTCTTGCTTAATCTGGTAAAACACGTCTGAGACACCAAGGAACTGCTGGATCTGCAGACCAAGACACTTAGAGCAAAAATCTTGTGAGGTGCTTTTTTTTTTTTTTTATTTCCAGAACCTTACCTTGATGTGCAACAACCAGGTGTTCCCAAAGTGTTTGGGGGAGTGACATGGAGCAGGTAAAAACATATATGCCCACTGCAGGGAGTTTTGCATGGCTGCAGCTTCTCCCATTTCACCCTTTGGAGCAGCAGCTTGCAGCTGCCATAGCAGCAGTGGCTCTGCTGTGCCAAAGGAAGCCATGCCAGCAGCCAGGAATTGCCCAGTTCATCCTGCTGGGAACAAGCTCTCCCAGCAACCAGAACATGCTCTCAACCTTGGGATGTGCTGCCCATGGCACATCATGTCTTCTCTCTTCACTTGGCTCAGCTAGGTAGAGGTCATGGGCACAGGCATTTTTTGAGCCCCTGATTAAGGACAAGCCCTGGCACTTGATGCTCTGGGGAGGATTTGATGATCTGGTGGCAGGATTCTTAGTGCCTGGCAGTGGGGTTGGAGGTGAGCAGGAAAGCACTAAGATCTGAGCCAGATTAGTACCCTTAGAAGCTGTGAGGTAAATCTTTAAGCAGCTAATGCTCCCAGCAGCACTAAACACCCTCCCCACATGAAACTTGGTATATTTATCTAGAGAGTCCCTGAAATCTGTCTAGCTTGGGTTTGTTATACCATGAATTGGAGAGAAAAAAACCCATCTTCTTCTGCATTGACCAAGTCTTAAGACTCTAGAAATGTCCAGTGGCCATCCTGTGGATGGCTGCTTCAGCTCAAAAACCTGTGAGTAGATGGAATTTTCTGAGGAATAGTGCTTGAACAGAAATTTGGAAAATCCAAATCTTTAAACTTGTACAGAAATGCTGCTGAGAAAAGAGCTGCAGTTACTCTTGAAGAGCTCTTCAGTTCTCACCTGGAGAAGCTTAATGCAGCCCAGAAGAGCCTAGAGCAACCATGAATTGTCATTCTCCTTCCAAAAGGATCAATGGATCAACTCTGAGCTTCTGAAACTTGCTGTGAGCTCCAGGGGTGCATCTGAGCTCTCATGGCAGCGGCACACTGTGGCACTGGTCATCCACGTGCTCAGCAGGGAGCAGAGCGGATAATCCGATGGCAGGAGAGCTCCCCAAGCTGTTGGGTGATGGAGAAGGGTGGTGGTGATCCTGGGCTGCTGCTGAGGCACTCACAGGAACGCAGCAGTGGGCAGATGATGCTGCCAGCCTGCCATATCCTGGGGAAGGAATAGCTTGGCATCCCTTCTGTTGCTTTGTAGTTAGCAGGCAAAGGTGCTGGTATCCCATCTGCCAGAGATGGTGTGATGAGCCCTGAGTGACAGTCCTCTGAAATGCTGGGACTGATGTGGTTGGACTTGCTGCTCTCTCCATCTGGTGGCTGGAAGGCACTAGGCCAACAGAGGTCAATCATTTTTCCTGAGAGTTTTTAATAAGTACGAGGCAGGTAGAGGCAGCAAGATGTTGAAACAAGTTGTTCTACGGCCAGTTTTCAGAATCTCGTTTAATAGCCTGTCAGTAAGGCTAATGAGAATCAGGGTGTTAATAAGGAAGACAAGAAAACTTGAGCATAATTCCTTCCTGGCTCAAAAAGCACATATTGGCTAGAGGAGGAGCTCCCTGCAACAAACCTGTGCAGTGCTAACTCAGAAATGGTTTGTAGCTCCACACTTGAGCATGCACAAAACTGGGAGGCTGGGGTTGTTCCTTCCAGTTGGTTACTGGGATGTGTCTGGGCTGCTCTCTGTCCACAATAGCCATGGCAGGCAGATGCTCCCTCGTGTTTGCCTTATCTCAAGCTGCAGAAGAAGTTGGAGACACAAATCAATGGCACCCAGGTGTTCTGTAGCAGAAAAAAACCCCCACAGTCGTTAGACCAAGTCCTGGGACTGCAGTGCTGCAGATAAGGGCTGGTACATGAAATGCTGCTGCCAGACACTGAATGGAGAAGCTCAGGGCTCTGCTGCTCTCACTGGTTTTCTCACCTTGGCTCCCTTCAACCTTTCATGTGCAAAAATGATCCAAGTAGCTGAAACTTGCTTTTTCTCTAACTGAAATCCATGATGGCCACACTGAAACTGGAGCAGGAGGTCTGCAGGCTCCAAGGACTGATCCAACCTGAATGTAGTGTGATCACATGTAGTTATTAAGCTACAAAGGCCAATGAAATAAATGAGCTCTTGGTTTCCACATCTCCCAGTTTGAAAACTTTGTCTTGGGTGGTTCAAAGTCGCCTTAAGTAATAAAGGCTGCAGAGTGGGATGAAAGCTGCTGTTAAATGCAGGAACATGCAGAAATCCTAATTGGTGTCTGGAGCGCCTGAGTAGCCTCTGAGATGCAGTTGGGCTACAAGCAGTAAACAGTTCTCTGCAGACACTGGTCCTTGAGGCACTGAGAGCAATTTGAAATGTAATGGCAGAACCATCCCATGTGCCCTCAGCTGCTGTCCTGTGGTGTGAACTGGCCCTGCCAGCTTAGAAAACGGGAACTAGCAGGTGATCATTCATACTGAAACAGACAAAGGAGAAGGCAGTGGGGAACTTGTATCTGCCCACAGCCTGCATGTGCTTTTTTTGGTCTTGTCTAGGATGAGAGGAAGGGTTCGACCTACAACCCAAAATCCCCCTGGCCACGCTGACTTAAAACATGAGCAGAGGACAGCGGAAGGGGTCAGCGAGGAAAGAAGCAGCTATGGTGTGACTTCCACTTTGGAAGTGTGACATGGGGGCGAAGGCGATGCAACACGGGAAAAGAACCCAAACCAATCTGGTAACATTTTAGATTTAGGTCTGGTTTAACACACGCCTACTTTGCCAAAGTAGGACAGTGCTTAAGAAAAGCATCTTTGCAACTGCTGCGATGGAGTTGTAGGACAGCTCGCTCTGGCGCTTGGGGAGAAGCTGTTCTTGCTGAGGCTGTGTGACATCGAGTCGTGACTGTCACCAGGCTGCTGGGTAATGGTGACAATTCCATGTGCTTGAGGGCAGCCATTTCTTCAAGTTAGGGCAAGCTGGGGGCAGAAAAACAGGCAGCATGTCAATCATGACCTTCCAAAATGACAGCACTCGGACTGCTGAAGGTGGTCTTGTCACAGAATCATTATGTTTGGAAAAGACCTCCAAGGTTACAGAGTCAAATCTTTAATCAGTCACCACCTTGTCAACCAGACCAGAGCACTGAGTGCCATGTGCAGTCATTCCTTGAATACTTCCAGGGATGGGGACTCTACCAGCTCCCTGAGCAGCCCCTTCCGATGCCTGACAACCCTTTGTGTTGTTGAAATTCTTCTTGGTGTCCAGCCTGAGCCTCCCCTGGCACAGCCTGAGGCCATGTCCTCCTGTCCTTGCACATGTGTAGTGGGGTCCCACCATGAGACAGCAGCTGGAGATATGGGAGGGAAGGTGACATGTCTGCAGGTATTGTGAACTTTTTCAGCGGCCTGAGCCTGGAGGGGATTGTGTGCTGGTTGCTCCCCTTGCTAGTGGCTACAGACCAAGAAGGAATTTCAGGGCTGGACTTGGTCAGAACATTGTTTCAAAAGCACATTTGCCTTTCAAAAAATGAAACAGAGAAGGGACCTTCAGGCCAGAGCTCAAGCTAACGAGCTGCATGTGAAGGAAAACAAGGTGCTTGCTGGGGTTTGTGTGGAGAGATAACAAACTTAATTACATGGTGCAGGAGCTGTAGATAGAACAGGAAGCACGAGTGCTGAAGGGGAGAGGGATGTTGTGTATTGTGGTGGGAGAGGAGCTCTGGTGATCTTTAAAAGCTGTTCTCAGTGAACAGTTTGAAGTTTTTCATGGCTGTCTCCATCTCTCCAGGAAAGCTTTGCTCTTTTGTAGGTGTCTGATGTCTTGAAGGACTCGGATTCTCTTTTAGGCAATAAGAAGAGCAGGTGTTGAGGTTTATAACTTGGGTTAAACTGTCAGATGTTGATGGTATTCCCCAGGGAAGGATCTCTGGGTCCTCTCAGCTTGCCAGTGCTGTCTGCTTTAAGATAAGACATCAAAGCCAGGCAGAAGCCGTAAATGGGTGGGCACTTAATTATCAAGCTAAGTGAAAAGTGTGCAAGGATAAACAGGTAGAACTAAGTCCTGTGATGGATCTCCACTGCAGTCACTGAAGGGACCTCAAAAATTATCGTTTCCTGATGTATGTGCAAGACCTAGTCATGCAAGGTGAGAAGTGGAGGATGGGAGTCCTGGGATAAGCCCCTAACCAACCTATCTTGCTGTTCTCTGGGCAAAAACCTTCCCCATGGGTCTCACCAAAGCCTGTTAATTGGGATACTTCCAGAAAGAAGGTGCTGTAGAACCAGCCCTTGGGTTATTGGAATTTACATACCTAGACATTAGGGGCAGGTAAAGTTTTGCTGGCTCCCTGGCTTCTCCTTGTGAGGCTGAACCTTCCCTGGCTGCAATGTGATCCTCGGGCATGCTGGGAGCCTGCCAGATTTTGGGCAGGGTGCTGAGTCAGAGCTCCAGCTGTAGTGGAGAAATCAGGAAAACCTTCTCAGAGATGGTGCTGCCTCTGCAGTGCTTTGTTGCAAATCAGAGGGCTTGGGTTTGTACAAGCCTCTGGTCTCCCAAACAGTATAAACCCTAAACTCCCAGTTATTTTTGTCCAACGGGAACTGATGGAATTTCCCCGTGGCTTAAGGGCACTTGAGTCTTGGTGGTGCAGACACTGTGCCATCAGAGGAACTGGTGGGACTGGAACTGGCAGTGTCCTCAAGCTTAGTGAATGGAATGTGCCTCCCAGCCAGAGCCTGGCAGCATGGACTGCTCCATGCCAAGCTCCCTGCCTGGGTGTCCTTGTGCAGTCTGCTCCTGGCAGGTGTGTTCTCCTTTTTTTTTTTTTTTTTTTCCAGAATAGCTAAAAGACTTTCCTCTATCAGGTTTCCACCATGTGGGTCAGCTCGTTGTCCTTGGGTGTTTATGCTACATCCAGGACTTGACACCATTTCAGGCTTATGCATCTCCTGCCCTTCTCCCCAATCTCCTTGGGCGCAAGAGTGAGATGAGGCTGGACAGTTACTGAGATTTGCAGAGCAAATTCTGCTGTTCTCTGCTGGCAGCCAGGGAAGTAAAACTCCAAACTGACTGAGCTTCCCAAAGAGCAGGTAGACCTCTAGCCAGGGGCTGATGGCTTTGTGCTCCTGCAGAGCCCTCCTAATGCCAAATTAAGATTTTCCTTTGGCTATTTGAAGTCTCTGACTCCATCTAACAGTGCTGGAAATGGCATCAGGGGACCTGATCAGGGTACTGCCCTTCTTTGGGGAGGTGAGACCTCTTCAGGGTCTGAGTTAAGAAGGGGGAAGCCTCTGCCATTCAGGAATGTGACTGCTGCAGTGTGATCCAGGCCTTATTTGATGTTATATCAGAGACAATCAGTGCAACGCTATGAATTCAGTATATCAGAACCTGCTGTTTTGCCTGTGGCAAACTCACTTTGTTTTGGTATCCTGCAGTGTAAGAAAACAAAAAAAATCAGCATTTGTTTGGCCAGCACAGGCTACACAGAAGGCACAGCCTCACACACACGTGACAGGCTGGTGCAGAGGTGTCAGAGTGGTTTCTGCTGGAGATGGGCACTGGTGCAGTGCTGTGGGAAGAGCAGAGTGACAGTGATTGCACAGTCTGGAGTGTGGAGGGGGCTGTGGCAGGAAATGCCAGCACAGGCGAGCGGGCAGCAGGCTCTTGGCTGCAGCTGAGGGGCAGCAGGCAGCTCTGGGCAGACCGAGGGCAGGGGTGTCCTCAAAGGCAGCTGAACCTGGGATCCATCTTTTCTGCCTTTTTCTGACTCTGATAAGGCAGCTCAGTGTAGCCTGCTGTCTGATACCTTGTGTCCTGGGCATCTTGCATTTTCTTCCTGCTGGGAATGCAAGAGCCAGATGGTTTTCTGTTCTTCCTCCCTCGGCTCAGTTGTGAATTGAAATGTGTGGGACTACAGCCTCTTCCCTCTCCCGGTGCTGGGGAACGTGGTCCTTGTCCCCACCCATGTTGCATCTTGGCCATGTCTCTGCAGTGCTCCTTCCTAGGAGTCTGGGTCCTGCTAGAGAGCAGTGACATGGTTAACAAGGCTCCCTTCCTGCTTTTACAAGTTCCCTGTGAGCTCTCTGGGGGAATCTGCTGTCTCCTCAGGTGTACCTTCCATCTGTCAGCCAGTTTGTTGAAAGGATTTTGACAGGCAACTTTCCTCCATAATCCTCAATAGCTTCGAATTTAAAATGTTTATGGCAAAGCTAATCCCACGAAACTCCCTGTAGTTTTAATAAATCTGTCCTGCAGCAAGACTCTTCTGGTGAGAGGAGGTAAATCTACTTCCTGAAGTGATAAGTATCTGCAGACGTGGCTGTGGGGCAGCTTTAGATCACCTGCTTGGTCCTCACTTCAAAACTGATGTCTCTTCTCAGGGAGCACCTTGCTAAAAGCAAGATTGCATGTGGTGATCAGTCTCCACAACCCCTGGCAGGACAGAAAACTCTTGGAATCACTGAGTCTCTTGTATGGCTGGAGGAGAATAACTCAGGCTGGGATTTCTGGATGTTTCTAGTTCCAAATCCCTCACTCAAAACAGGGCAGCTTAGGTGGAACAAGACCCCCAGGTAACCTGATGGAGTCTTTAGTATCTCTGAGGACAGGCAACCCATAAACTCTGGGGCAGGGGGACACCTTTGTTGTGCTCTCAGAGATGTCTTTAACTCACAGAATCATTACTATATGTTTGTGCAGGTGTCACTGAGAGGGAAGAATGAAGGGAGACATTCTGTAAAACTGCAGAGTAGAGACCTCAGAGCACCAGGCAGGCTGGAGGCAGCATACAAGTGTATGGGCATGTTGTGGTTGGGCCCAGCTGCAGGAAGCAGGATATCACAGGGATCCCAGAGCCCTGTGGCTGAGCAGTCACCATTGTCCTGGCTGGGAGAGGGGGTGTGAGGGTTAGCCTGGCACCAGGAGCTGCCAGATGGCCCAGGCATCGCTGCCCTGCTTACCTTGGGTGGGAACACCGGGAGCTGCCCTGGCACCCTGCCCTGTGCTCTTTGTCCTGCGCCGCTGGCGGCTGCTGATAGTCCCAGGAGATCCTGCCCTCGTTCATGTGACACCCATTTCCCTGGAGCAGAAGCAGTTGTGCTGGTTTGCACAGGAAGACCCTCTTCCATATGGAAAAGGGATGTCTGGTGCTCCTCTGCCAGGCTCTAGAGCATCCCGTGGAGCAGCACAGATCCACACAACAGCCGGTGTGGGAGTGGAGGGTCTCCTTGCTGCCTCTGCCTTGAGGGAAAGGGCTAGAGGGGGTCTGATCAGAGACTCTACTTGCTGTGGGGGAACCAGGCTCAGCTGTAGCCTGGTTTTGGGAGGAGACATTAGCCAGAGCATGGCTGAAGAGCTGCAGGAGGAGTGGATGTTCTGGAACATGCAGGTCAACACGGTGTGAGCAAGTGTGAGTCATTCCAGGCCATTCAAGTGAGGTCCTGGGCTGGGCCATCCTTCACCTCCCAGCAGGAGCCCTTGGCCTCCTGATCCCTACCATAAACGTGGTTATCTGGGCCCAGAGCAAACCTTGTCCTTACAGATCCTTGTGAAAGTGACTCAGTATTTGCAGAAGCCTTTCATGTCCAAACCATTACCTAATCCTTGACTACCGTGAGGTGGCTCACAGGTTCCTGCTCTGCTGGCCTGATTCCCAGGTGGCTGTGCCAGGGTGTGGATGGGGGGCGGGGATGTGTCCTGGGGGAAAGGGGACAGTGGCCATGCCCAGGCTCAAAGTGCCACTTGGCAGCTGTAACTGCTCCAGAGGAACAGCTGTGTGGAGCTGCCCTGTGGTGTCCTGTCTGTTCCAAGGGCTTCTCCTGCCCCTGGGAATGGGAAGCTGGTGCAGTGCTTGGCCAAAGGTGCTGCCCAGGTGGCTCCAGCCAGTGATGGTGTTGTGGGAGCTGGAATGGGATTATTGTGGTACCGAGTGATGCTTCCCATGTAACTGAGGGAGTTCTGTGCTCATCATCTTCATAATCCCTTTGTTTTTTTTGAGGTGCATGAGGCAGGTGATGGTGTGAGTTAACACTGTTAACCTCAGTGAGGAAAATCCAGTGGGGGGGGTTTTCCCCTTGCCATGTGAGCTTTTAAATCCTCCTCTGTGCAGGTGCCTGAGGCAGCTGTAATTGTACTGTCTCATAGATTCTTTGAGTGTTTCGGAAGCGTGCCCTGTGCTCATGGGAAGCAGAAAAGATGAGCACCCTGTAGCTCTGGTGGTGTTAATCCATGCAGTTTGTAACCCTGGACCGTCTCCTCCCTCTTGCTTTGACTGTCCCTCTCCCCTGCATCACCAAGCCCGACTCTCATCCTACAGGTGAAAGTCATCTCCTTCCTAGAAGATGCTTCTCATTCTGGAAAATGCTGATCTCTCAAGTAAAACCCAACCCCTTTTGTTGTGGGTCTGGACCACAGCAGGATTTCCCAGCTGGCTCCTGCTGGGATGGGAGCAGATGACAGAGCTGGATGACAGAGCAGGACTTTGTGAGCCGACTGCCTCCTCCCGCCTCCGTCTAGAGATGCACAGGAACACCCAGAGGTGTGATGGGAATGTCCAACAACTGGGGTTTAACCCAAGTGTCTCTTTTCTCTCCCCCTCTCCCCATGCAGGTGACGGAGCTGAACGAGCCCCTGTCCAACGAAGAGAGGAACCTGTTGTCCGTCGCCTACAAGAACGTGGTGGGGGCACGGCGCTCGTCCTGGCGAGTCATCAGCAGCATCGAGCAGAAGACCTCTGCCGATGGGAACGAGAAGAAGATCGAGATGGTCCGTGCCTACCGCGAGAAGATCGAGAAGGAGTTGGAAGCGGTGTGCCAGGATGTGCTGAGCCTGCTGGACAACTACCTGATCAAGAACTGCAGCGAGACGCAGTACGAGAGCAAAGTCTTCTACCTGAAGATGAAAGGGGACTATTACCGCTACCTGGCCGAGGTGGCCACCGGGGAGAAGAGGGCGACCGTGGTGGAGTCTTCAGAGAAGGCCTATAGCGAAGCCCATGAGATCAGCAAGGAGCACATGCAGCCCACCCACCCCATCCGGCTCGGGCTGGCGCTTAACTACTCGGTTTTCTACTACGAGATCCAGAACGCGCCGGAGCAGGCCTGCCACCTGGCCAAGACGGCCTTCGACGACGCCATTGCCGAGCTGGACACCCTCAACGAGGACTCCTACAAGGACTCAACGCTCATCATGCAGCTCCTCCGCGACAACCTAACGCTCTGGACGAGCGATCAGCAAGACGACGACGGCGGAGAAGGCAACAACTAGACCCCCCCGATGGACTGGCAGCCGCACGCTGATGCTAACTACTGCAGTCTTTATTTTTTTCCCACGAGTGGGGGGGGGTCCGGGGTGGGGGAGGGAAAGGGAGGGGACACCTTCCCAGGGAGGCCCCCCACAACCTGTCTTTGATTGCCTCGTTGACATTTTTGCCAAAACACCACTAGTGGAAGTCAGGCTGGCTGTGCTGGTATGGAATAGCAGCCTCACTGGCATATGGACTGTTCTGTAGATTATTAATACAAGTGGAGCTGTCTTTAATTTAACTTTATTGCTAGAAATAAAAAGGGTTTTAAGACGAATTCGCGTGGATGGAATGGCCCTCGTTTTTAAGGAAAGCAACGCAAAAACATTAAGAAAAACAACCAAAAAAAAAAAAAAAAAAAAAAAAAAAGGAGTTCTGTGGTTCCAGTAAGGCTTCGAGCGTTTGTTTCCGCAGCCCAGGTGCCGTGTGCCCGCACCACATCGCGGGGCCTCTCTCTGCAGCGCTCTGCCTGCCAGGGCGCAGCTGCAAATCCCCAAATTGAGAAGGAATTAAAAATAAAACCAACAAAACTAAAGAATTTGGGGCTCGCAAAGCCCTGGGATTTAGGCCATCCAATCTTTTTTTTTTTTTTCCTTTTTTTTTTTTTCCTTTTTTTTTTTTTTTTTTTGATTGAGATATTTATTAGGGTAGCTTACAGTATTAACACTAAATTGCAGTTTACAGTATTTCTACATTACAGCCATATGACATCAAGCCTTTGATTGTCTGTTTTTCTTTCTTTTGCTAGTTCTTTTGGCTTGCCTTCCTGAGCAGTCCTCGCCTGTGGACTGGCTTTAGCTATTCTGTGTCGCCCAAGGCAAGAAGACCGCCCGCCCGAGGAACATCAAAGCTGCTCTAGTTTTTTGGTCAACAGCTTAACAGGTGCTTGGCTAGCGGCTGTTTCAACTATTTTAAGTCCACAGCAAAAGGTTTAAGAACTTAATTAGATAAAGGGGGAAGTGTTTAAACTTAAAAATGCCACTTAAATAAAAAATAATAAAAAAAAAAAATAAAAAAAAAAGAGCATTCAGGTCTGTATGTCATGTACTGTGTTTGGTATTTCAAAAGACCATCCTGATTTAAGGTGCCACAGCTGCTTCCTCAGGGATTGCACTGCCATTTCACTCTGCCTGACTTTCTCCCACTGTACCATGAGGTTTGTCAGCAGATCTCCGGCACCCAGGGCTCCCTTGTTTGTCACCAGGGAAGCCGGGTGTGTTTTCCTTTCTCCTGGGGAAGCTTGTGGTGTAATGAGTGAACTTCAGGAGCTTAGACACTAATTTGGTAGAGAAATTCCTCAAGGGAAGAGCTACAATCATAGACATTTCTATCCACCATCAGGAGCCCAGGAACTTAGTTCTCTTCTTAGCAAAACCTTTTCCGAGTCTGTCTGATCCGGCCGGGGGTGGGAGTCGGGGGGCATCTGAGTTGCCTAGCAGGTAATACTTACCCCAGTTTGAATAAATTTAGCTTTAATTTTGATTTTTTCCATGGTTGTTGGAGGTTCACTGCTGTTCTCTGGCCCGCGGAGCGCTGCGCCCTGCAGCGCTTCCCCCAGCGCTGCGCAGTGAGGAGAAACCGCGCTCGTGCTTTAATTCCTTGTCGTGATTCTGACGCTGATTTTGGAACCAGGCTTCCCCTGTCCCTTGCGAGAGCCGGCCCGGCACGGCGCGTCAGGCGCGGTGTGGCACACACGGCACCGCCGCTCCCGCTGCCGGGGGGGCACGGACACGGCTCCAGCCCCTCCCGACTGCCCGGGAGCGCCTCGGCCCCCGGCCCTGCCCCGGCACGGCTTTGTTTTGGCCGGGGCTCCCCCTGCTCTGAGTCTGGCGCAGGGAATTCGGGGTGCAGCATCCCGCAGCGAGGGGCGTGCGGTGCCGGTGTGTGCCGGGACCGGGAGATGCTTTAGGCTTCCCTCTCATTGACCCCCGTGTCCCGTGAGCAGTGTTGTCCCAGATGTATAATTTGGAAGTGATTTACTGGAATTACAAAACCTATCTTCTTTTTTTTTTTTTTTTTTTTTTTTTCCCAAATAATTACTACTCTTTTTGGCTTTTTGCTCTGGCTGCTTTAGGAAACTTATGCAGGAGAGATGGCACAAGAGGGCTAAAAACGGAGTGGGGGTCAGGGACTTGATTTTTAAGCAGCTTGAATGGTTTCTTTCATTTTTTAAGAGATGCACTTGCCTATGATACTGTCTCTCCAGTGAAATGATTACTGCTCCATTACTCTATTGATACAATATTGTGCATGCTAGTGTCGTATTTCTATACAGTAGCTTGAAATTTATTAACTTATACTGTAGATGTTATGTATTCCTATGACAAAATAGTCTTCAAAAATTTTTTAAAGTTTTTTAATTTATTTTTCTTTCCTTTTTTTTTTTTTCGGGGGTAAAGTTTGCTCTACCAAATAGTGATCGTAACAAACTGATCTGTTATGGATGTTGCTATAGTGACATGCAATTATATATGATTTTGTTTTTAAAAAGGAAAAAAAAAAAAAAGCAAAAGAAAACACCAGTGTTAGCTTAATCTTAATGTCTGGTGTTCGTCATGGTGAAATTATAACTATTACAGTGTAGGAGAACAATGACTGTGTTCTTTGAATGAGCCTTTGTTTGTGCTTTTTGTCATGTTATGCAGTGAACTATTTTTAAGGTCTAATCAGTGATTATTTTTCCAACTCCGTGTTTCTGTAAGGAATTATTTCACACACGGACCATTCTTAGCAGTTTTTCCTCAGTGATGGAATATCATGAATGTGAGTCATTATGTAGCCGTCGTACATTGAGCAAATAAACTTACAGATCTGACGTCAGCGCTGCTTAATTGTTATCGCCTGTCTCGACTTTCTGGGGGGCTCCGTGGGGCGGGGGGGGGCTCGCGAATGTCCTGGGTTCTGCTGCTGGGGCCGCCTCCCTTCCGCTGCTGCGGAGGATCCGCATCCCTGCGGGTTAAGGCTTCGCCGGGCTCCTCCCCCGGGGCAGAGGCGAGCGGGAGCCGTGGGGAGGGTGGCGCGGGTTCAGGAGTGGGTTGGGTGGGTGCTTCCCCACCTCCGTCCTTCCCCGCCTCCCTCCCTTCCCGATGGTTTTCCGCTCGCAGCCACACGCGCGGTGACTCACGCTGTAAAAATACTCCCCTCCCCGCGCAACTATAAACAGAAAATGCGCCTTGACTCACGCGCCCTGCGAGGGATCCGGGGCTGCAGCACCGACACCCCCGGGAAGGGGCTGGGATCGGCCCCCGGGCCGTGCCAAGGGGGGCTGGGGGGCTCACCGAGCACCCCCACACAGAGAAGGACACCCCGCACCCCATCCCAGCGCCGTGGTGCTCCCACAGCCTCCGGCGCCTGCTCGGGTGGCTTTTTGGGAAGAGAAAGTCACCGTGGCGAGGCCACAGGAGAGGGGAGGGGGCCGGGGATGCTCCTCGGGGAGCTTCTTCCCCTGGAGCCACGCTTCGGCTGGAAAAGCCTCACACCCCGACTCTCACACCCCCCAAGCACAGGCGTGACCCTGGCAGCAGGAATTGATCGCCGGGATCAGGAATTGATCCCCGGTATCTGCCTGAGACCTGCCAAACTCATCACACCCGAGACTGCTGGGGCAGAGGGGGTGGGGGGGAGCTCAGAGGGGGCACGTGGAGCCCCCCGAGCTCGCAGAGGGGCCTCGCAGCTGCAGGATTCCTCCCAGGTCACCGTCTGCCTGCGGGATGACTCAGGGGGGATTAGTGGGATTTGACAGAGCGGGGAACATCGAAGCCGTGGGCCTGACCTCGGCCATGTAGGGCCAGTCCTGCCCAAGACCCGGGGGCATGGAGGGCACAGGGGACACGGGGCCAGCCAGGGCCAAATGGCACCAGGACCACAACCCACCCCCTCTTCAGCCCCCCGGGGAGGCTGCGGCCCCTCAAACAATGGGGTGGAAGGAAGGGGAAGCACTGGGGGGGCAGGGCAGGGCCTCAAGGGGCTGCACTGCTGGGGCGAGTTCTTGCCCATGAAGCCCCTATTTTCCCTCTGACCCGAAAGGGGTGTGTGTGCACTTGTTTTTCAGGGGTGCAGCATCCCAGAATGGTGACACTGGGGTGTGGAGACCCCAAATATTCTGATAGGACATGTGATAGCCAGAGTGTGGGAGAGTAGGAACGAGGGGACTCACTGTGCTGAGATCTGGGATTTGAGACACCTGGGATGTAGGAGACCCAGGCTGTGGAAAACTGGAATGCTGGAGACCTGGCATGTGAACACCAGAGGTGTTGGAGAGCTGGGATGTAAAGGCCCCAGGATGCCAGAGGTCTGGATATGGAGAGCTGAGATGTAGGAGACCCAGCCGTGGGAAATCCAGGATAGGGAGACTCAGGGTGTGAAGGTCTGGGACACAGACCCCAGGTGCTGAGCAGGACTCGGGGACCCTCCTGCTGACCCCTCTGGCCCCAGGCAGCCCCATCCTGGTGCAGCTTCCACCAGGAATGTCACAGCCATGGGGGACAGACATGGCACAGGGACAGGTTTCTTTCACCAGCTTTTATTCCAGCTGATTCTGTCGGTTCCTTCACATTTATTCAAGGCACTCAGTGGCAGGGCGAGTATAAAATCAACAGTAAAAAGGGGGTGGGTGTGAGGGGGCATCTGGGGGTGGGGGCGGGGGGCAGCAGCGGCTTCTCCTCTTCGTCCTCCTCCTCCTTCTCCTCCTCCTCGGTGCCGCCTACTTCTTGGCTGGCTCCTTGGCTTGGCTCTCCACGGTGACAGGGATGGTGATTTCAGCAGACTGGATGGCAGGTTTGGGCAGGGGGGCCTCCACCGTCAGCATTCCATCGGGAGACAGCGAGGACCGCACGGCCGTGGCTTCCACACCAGGGGGAAGGCTGGGAGGGGAGGAGAGGGGAGGGGGAGGTCAGGGCTGCAGCACCAGCCCAGGGGATGCAATGCTCAGCCCCAAATCGCTGCCTCTCCCACTCTCAGTTTGGCTGAGCAGCATTCCCGGTTTGGCCAGTGGGCTTTGGAGGGTGTGGGTGGGTGGGAAAAGGTCCCCAAAGACTTCAGGGGGCTGCACCAGGTGTCTCCCCTCCTCCCTCGTACTTACGTGTATTTTCGGGTGAAGCACCGGGAGATGAAGCCGTGTTCATCCTGCTTCTCCTCGTGTTTGCCTGGAAGGAAACAAAACCCCGTGAGGGTTGGAAGGGGCTGGCTTGGTGGGAACCTTCCTGCCCCACCCCAGCACTTGAGAGGGGCTGATTCTGCCCATCCTGGGGTGGTTTTTTTTTGCCACAATATCAGCCTGGAACAACCTGGGGGGACCAGGGGCTGTGGGGGCACTCCGGATGCACCCCCCAAATTTAAGGGGAGGAAAGTGCAGTGCCAGGAGCTAGGGGGTGGCCAAAGGGGCCCAACAGTGGCCAGCTGGCCCCACAGCTGGGCAGGGCTGGAGACTGACTGAGCACCCCCCTCTCCCTGGGGCTGCAACCCGAATTCATCTGGCTGGTGATTTGCCCCCATTCCTTGCAGGACCCCCTCACCCAGCAGGAAGCACATCCTGGCCTCGTGCCACAGCTCTGGGCTTTGTCACAGCATCCAGGGTATTGTGGGGGAGCGCAGGGGCTGCAGGGCTGGTGACACCCCACATCACCCCCGGGTCTCTCTGTGGCTCCAGCCAGGGGGTCCCTCCCTGCATCCTTCTGGAACAGCAGCAAGGGGCCAATATATGGGGCTGGGGGCGTCTCTGCACCTGAATGCACCCCAAGACTGAGCTGTAGTGCTGGGCCTTCCTCTGTGCCTTGATTTTCTCTTTCCCTTTCCTTTTTTCCTTTTCTCTCTTCTCCGTCTCCTTCTGCTTTTCCTTCCCTCACTTCCCACCCCTTATTCCACTCTTTTTCCCCCAGCAAGCTCCAGGGGGGGCAGCTGCCCCATCCCGGGAGACCCCACCCCAGCACCCACCGGTTATCTCCACGATGTTATCCTTGGTCTTGACCACCAGCTCCTCAGGTGCGAAGTGGTTGACATCCAAGGTGACCTTCCAGCTGTCGGCGGTCTGGCGGATCTCGGAGACGCCGCTGCTGAGCTGGCGGGTCAGCGCCTGGCTGAAGGGCGAGCCGGGCGCCGGCATCAGGGCGCTCTCCCGGGGCAGCAGGCGGAAATATCCCGGCCAGGCGCTGCCGCTGGGCCACTTGTACCAATCCTCGGGGATGTGGGGCATCCCAAAGGACTGGTCGAAGAGGCGGCTGCCATGGTACCAGTCGCGGAAGGGGTCCCAGCTGGGGCTGCGCAGGAAGGTGAAGGGGACGCGGCGCTCGGCCATGGCGTGTGGGGCTGCCGGGGGGGCGGCCGGCAGGGCCTTATGAAGAGGGCCGGGGGTTATTTTTAGCCCGGCTGCTCGGCTGGCTATTAATGGAAATTGCGGCAGCCCCGGGGAAGGGACGAGAAACTTGCCCGGGGTTGGGGCGGCCACACGCAGCCGCAGTGGGAGGGGGCTGGCAGCCTGCAGGGCCCCCCCTGCCAAGGAAATGTCCATCCGCCTCTCATCGCGAGAGGCTTGGCCTGGTTGGGAGTGATGGATGGCCCTTGGAGCGGCTCCCGGCCTCTCCTGCCTGCTGCCCGGAAAACAATCCCCAGGATGCGGCCCCGTGGCAGCGTGAGAAGGGGGCTGGGGCCGGGCCAGCGCCTCGGGAATGGCCGGATGAGTCAGTGGAGGAGGCTGTGCGTGGCCCTGCTCTGCGTCAGCGCCAGCCAGAAGGTTCTGGAGTCCCCCAGCTCCTGGTCACCCACCAGCCAGAAGGTTCCAGAGTCCCTCAGCCCTCTGGCACCCCAGTGGCTCCAATGCTCTGCGCCGAGGTGGGGAACCCCAGCACCAAGCTGGGGTGAGGCTGCTCCAGTCCCCCTGGGTGGGGTGTCCCTGAGGTCTGTGGGGCTGGTGAGGGTCTTGGGGGCCAATGGGACCTGTAGGGGTTGGTGGGGGCTTGCAGGACCTGATGGGGGCCAGTGGGGACCAGGAGGACTGGAGGGGACTGGGGGGCTGGAAGGGGCAGCATCCTCTCGTCCAAAGGAGTCTCTCCACACACCTGGCACCCAGGAGGGGATTCCCATTTGGTGCCAAGCTCCCATCCTGGGGAAGGGCTGTTTTCCAGCTCGGTGAGCCTGGCAGCTCTGGGACCCCATCACCTCTGCCCAGTTCTCCTCTGTCCCCAGATTTGCCTTGGAGAAGACAGAAGGTGGGGGGCAGCTGAGCCCTGACACACTCAGTGCATGGATGAGTGACCTCCAGGAGTGGGGGTGGGCGGGGGGGGGATGCAGCAGGGAATTTCGGGGTGTCCTTTGCCTGAGGCAGAGCCCAGTGCTGATTCTGGAATGGCAGCGAGGGGGAAGGGGCTGTAGGGAGCTGAGCCATGTGGGGCTGGGGGCTGCATCCTGTGGGGCTGGGGCAGGCTTGGGGGAGGGAACCAGGGAAAGAAAGGTCACTGGGGAGGGGACGGAATGGGAGGGATGCGGGGAAACGAGAGGGACGTGGGAGGGAGGGGAGAGATGCGGACAGGGATGCCAGGAGGGATGCAGGGAAATGGGAAGGATGCAGGGAAATGGGAGGGATGCAGGCAAGGATGCAGAGAAAGATGCAGGGAGGGATGCTGGGAGGGAGGGGAGGGATCAGAGAAGGGATGCAGGGAGGAATGGAAGGGTTGCAGGTGGGAACGCAGGGAAATGGGAGGGATGGGAGGGATACAGGCAGGAACGCAGGGAGGAGCGGGGAAGGACGGGAGGGATCGGGATGCGGGAGGTATGGAATGGATGGGAGAGCTGCAGGCAAGTGGGAGGGATGCAGGCAGGGATGCCGGGCTATGGGGGAGAGGGGAGGGATGCAGGGATGCAGGCAGAGATGCAGATAAGGATGCAGGGAGGGATGGATGGGAGCTGGCAGGCAAATGGGAGTGATGCAGGGAAGGATGCAGAGCCAGGAGGACGGCAAGGAGCCGGGGAGGATGCAGAGGGAGGTGTTCCCAGAGGGATCTCCACACACAGAGCAGGATCCTAGGTGGAATCAGACACAAAACTCGCGGTGCTGCTCCACATGGAGCCAGAGGGAAAAGCAGGATGGAGCCGCAGGGAGCCGGACGGAGGGAGCAGGATAACCTTGCCGTTCTCCCGGCAGGAAGAAACCTCTCAGTGGCCAGCAGGGTCATTTACAATATATACTGTATATTTATTATAATTGCACCAGCTCACGGCATCTACAGCTGTACTCACAACCCAGAGAGAGAGCGCACGCGCGACAGGAAAATACTGAAGTATTTCTACAGAGTATTTGTTCCAGTTGGCTCCCTCCGCGGCAGGAGACAGAGACTGTAAAAGAGGAAGACTGGAATTTTTCCCTGATGTGCTGGCTGGTCCGCGGCGCCGCTGCAGTCGGGTCTCGGGTTTTTGGGAGCCATGGCCCCACGGGGGCTGCAGGGCTGGGGCTGCGGCCACTGGGGAAATCCCCCACTGCTGGCTTGGGTTCAGATATTCACAGGGGATTCCCCCACATCCCAGCAGGGTTGGGGGGTCCAGCGGCCAGTCTGAGCTTCCCATGGGGCGATGTGGGGGATGAGGGCTGTGGGGCAGCAGCTGGAATTGCTGGGATGGTTTTCCGAGCGCGTGGCTCAGGGTTTGTAGGGATGCTGGGGGAACTCATGTCCTCCACCTCCCCAGGCTCCAGGAGAGCAGGACCCTTTGTCTCCTCCTCCTGCCACAGTCGAATCCGGAGCTGCCGCCCTGCCACGAGTGTGCCCCTCCTTACCTGTTCACCCCATTTCTAACAGCTCTGCTCGTTCAGGTGTCTTTGCCAGCAGGTGGGTGGGACACCCAGGGGCTGGCACCCATCACTGCCCAGCTCCTGGGATTTTCCTCCAAGGGCTGGTGAATCCTCAGCCTCTGGCTGAGCCTGGTCCCTCAACATGCCGGGTTTGGAAGGCTGACCCCAAAGTGCCCCTTCGCTCCTATCTCTGCCCTCCCGGGCCCCCTGGCTCATCAGGCCACGGCTAACGAGGCTGTCTCATTACAGCTGAGCTGGACTCCAAAGGATCCTCCCGATCCCGGCTGGCTGCAAACCAGCAGCGAGCGGGACGGCCAAAGCCTGGCTTTACATCCAGGGGCAGCGGGTTAATCCGGGCAGCTGCTCTCCCACCCAGGGAGGCTCATCCCCATTGTCCTGCTCCAGCCGTCCGGAAAACGCGGGGCCACCAGGATTAAACATCAACCACTCCGGGGGGCCAGGACTGTCCTCAGAGCCCGGGGGGCTTTTTTTTTTTTTGGGAAATCAGCAAAATCCTGCAAAAGCGGGGCTGCGGGCCAAGCCTGGGACCCTCCTGCCTCTCTCTTCCCATAAATCAGTTAAAAAAGCAGCCACTTTTCCCCAGAGCAGGAGGGGTCTGGGGCTGCGAGCCCAGAGGTGGGATGGGCCATGCCGAAGCTGGAGGATGGCTGGATGCACCCCTAGGGGTGGAAAACCCCCTGCGCAGCCCTGGGCCCTGCAGCTCCCTCCTCCCGGGGGTGACGGCTCGGTCCGCCCCAGACTGGGTGCGGTGGGTGGGTGCCAGGGCCGGCTCCTGAGCTGGGATGAGCAGCGTTTTTCCCCTGGATCTCCTCGCTTGGGAAGAGACTTGCAGGTGCTGCCGGCTTTGTTCATCCATGGCTCGGCGTGTGCTCAGGTTTGAGGGGACCCCAAAATGTTTTGCGGTGCCTCTGTCCCCCGCTGTGACACCCTGGGGACAACTTCGCTGGGGGAAACAGGGTCTTGCTCACCTCTGGTTGGCGTCACACCCTCCAGCTGAGCCTGCAGCCCCCCCCCGCCCACCTCCCTGGGATGCTCTTGTGCTAAAAAACAGTCAAACCAAACCAGAAAAGCACAGGGGGGTGCCCCAGGGGTGTCCCCAGCCACCCCCACCCACTAGCCCAAGGTCTCTGCAGAGCATTTGTTCCCTCGCTCTGTACTCGCCCATCCCACCCCGCCCCACCCCAGCACTCGCAGAAATAAGAAGATATCCTCCCCTTCCCCATCCCGACCCCAAAACACCCCGGAACGGGGGGAGCCGCCCCCTCCCAGGGCGTTGCAAGGACCCATTTGAGCTCCCGTCCGTGCTTTCCCCCGCTGCCAGGTCCATCCTTAGCATCCCCCGGCTCCTTTCCACCTCCGCGGTGGTCCCGTCCCTTCTGGGAGCGCAGGTGGCATGGAGGGGGCAGAGCTGGGCTGTCGGGGGGCTGCGGCCGGGTGCCGGGGGGGCTCAGAAGCCGGCGCTCTCCGAGCTGCTGCGGCTGTTGTAGCTGGGGCTGCGGCTGGGGCTGCGGGAGCGGCTGGGGGGGCTGCGAGTCCGGCTGCGGCTGCGGCTGGAGCTGTAGCTGTCGTAGCTGCGGCTGCGGCTCCGGCTGTACGAGTAGGTGCTCAGCGAGCTGGAGGACGAGGGGCTGGGCCGGTAGTAGGGGATGGGACGCTTGCGGGCGCTGCAAATGGAAAAGGGAAGCTGAGTCAGGCCCCCGGCATGGCTCGGGGAAGGGGGTCCGGCGCTGGACCCCCGGCATGGCCAAGCATCCACCCAGGGCAGCCAAGCATCCCGGCGGCCGGGCTCGGACCGGCTGCGGGGTGTCAGGATGCGGCCACCCGGCATCACCTCCCCTTCCATCCATCCCGTTCCTCCTCCCCGGCCCCCTCCCCCGGGGTGTTAGTCCTGGATTAGGCAGCGTCGAGGGCAGAAAGTGAGCAGGTTAATGTGGCTTTTGTGTTTCCCAGACACCAAAGACTGAAAGCTGCTGAAAAAGAGACGTTTGGGATTAGCGGGAGGCGAGCTGCGGCCCGCTGGCGCCTGAGGATGAGGAGGGACACGGGGAGCACGGGGACAGTGGGGTGGGGGGACACAGGGGGCAGCGACACCAGGAGTCGGCCCCTTGTCCCTTCTCCCAGCCTGGTGTTAGTGGGACCAGAGAGTGGCTGGGTGCCGAGGGCATCCTAAGGTGTGAGGAGACACAGAGGGGTCCAGGAGGAAGAGGAGGAGGAAGAGGAGGAGGAGGAAGGGGGAAGGTTACCCTGGGAGCCAGGCTGGCGGCGATGCTCTCCGAGAGGGACCTTGGGATGAAATGGAAAAGGAGAAGTTGGCATCACTGAGGTAGGACCACGTGATGGAGGGGGGTGATGGGAACTGGGGACAGGGCAGGAGGGCAAAGAAAAGCCCTGGAGCATCTGGCTGGGCTATGGGGCAGGCAGGCGGGACTGGGGGTGTTTCCCTGGCTGCCCCCTCCCCACAACATCCTCTACTCCTCACAGAAATGGCTCTGCTCCTCCTGAACCCCAAGCAGAGCGGGGTCTGCCATCCCCATCCATCCCAGGGATGGTGACAGGGATGGGGTGAAAGTCCCCACAGGGACCATGGGCTGTGTTCTCCAGCCAAGCCCTGCCACCTCCCTGGGGACATCCTGGTAAAGCCAGGATGGAGCAGGAGGGATGGAAAACCAGCCAGTGGCACCTGGGCTGGGCTGGGAGCAGTTTTCCCAGCCCATTCTCTTTCCAGGACATCGATCAGGGAGAGCTGCGGGAGCTCTAACCCGTGGGCTCTGCAGTGTTCCTCCTGTCCTTTCTCCTGTCCTCCCTCCTGACAACTCCAGTCTTGCCCAGGCAAAACAAAATCCCTCCCACAGTGAGACAGAGCTGATTTCTGAAAATCCAGCCCCCCCTGATCTCCCAGCTGATAGTGGGAGAGACAAATAGGTCAGGAAGGAGGTAATCTCGGCTCGGCACGGCCCTGCCACCAGCGCTGCATCTTAACGAGGTGCTACATATGCACACAGTGTTTCGTCTGGCACAAAATATTGCCTGTCTTACAGCCCAGGATCCCGAGGCAATAGGATCCCAAGGAGGAGACACCGGCTTTTGGAGGGCAGGAGAGATGTGATTGCGGACGTGCGTATTGCTGGAATATGCCCAGGCGGATTAAAATTAATTCCTGTTTTCATGCCTCGAAATAGGAAGAGGTCAGAAGGTCACAGTATTGGAGGCAGTGTGGTTATCCATCTGTCTGGGCCAGCTGATTCAGCCAGCCATCCTCAGGGCTATCTGCGCATCCACAGATCTGCTTTTGTCCATCTGTGTGCCCATCCATCCATCTGTACATCTGTCCATCCATCCACCCATCCATCCATCCATCCATCCATCCATCCATCCATCCATCTGTACATCTGTCCATCCATCCACCCATCCATCCATCCACCCATCCATCCATCTGTACATGTGTCCATCCATCCATCCATCCATCCATCCATCCATCCATCCACCCATCCATCCATCCATCTGTACATGTGTCCATCCATCCATCCATCCATCCATCCACCCATCCATCCATCCATCCATCCATCCATCCATCCATCCATCCATCCATCCATCCATCCATCCATCTCTCCACCCATCCATCCATCCACCCATTCATCCATCCACCCATCCATCTCTCCATCCATCCACCCATCCATCCATCCATCCATCCATCCATCCATCCATCCATCCATCCATCCACCCATCCATCCACCCATCCATCCATCTGTACATGTGTCCATCCATCCATCCATCCATCCATCCATCCATCCATCCATCCATCCATCATCCATCCATCATCCATCCATCATCCATCTCTACATCCATCAATCCAATCCATCCATCCATCCATGATCCATCCATCCATCCATCCATCCATCCATCCATCCATCCATCCATCCATCCATCCATCCATCCATCCATCTCTCCACCCATCCATCCATCCACCCATTCATCCATCCACCCATCCATCTCTCCATCCATCCACCCACCCATCCATCCATCCATCCATCCATCCATCCATCCATCCATCCATCCATCCATCCATCCACCCATCCACCCATCCACCCACCCACCCACCCACCCACGCACCCTTTGGGGTCAGCTGGCAGCAGAGCTCAGCCCGGGATGTGCCAGCGGCCGTGGCAGAGCCTTTGCCGCACGCCAGGACCCACCTGGTGATCCTCCTGGGCTCCATGAAACTGGGGGAGTCACGTCTCCGCTTCCTGATGGGGGAGTAGCTCCTGGAGCGGCGCCGGGCGCGGGCGGGATCGGGATCACCGTGACGTGTTCGGGGCTCGTTGTCCTTCTCTCTACACCCCGGGGAGGAGAAGGGTCAGGGAATGGGCTGGGGTCCCGTGTGGGACGCAGGGCCACCTTGTGACAGCAGTTCCCCACCTGCACGGGTGACACTCCCACCTGGGGCTGGCGTTTCCAGTGTGACCAACAATGACTTGTGACCACACCCCGAGCCCCAGGGCAGCCGGGACCACCCTGAGCCGCGATGCCCTGTGAGCCCGCTGCTGGCACCCGCCGTGTGCCCCGTGCCCCTGTTCCCCCGGGCCTGACCTGCTGGCTGGCTTTTTCGGCGAGGGCGAGCGGGAGCGGCTGCGTGCTGCTCTCTTCTCCCGGGAGCGGGAGCGGGACTTGGAGAGGGAGCCGCTGGAGCTCCAGGAGCTGCTGCGCTGGCCGGGACTGGGGGACGGGCTCTTCCTCCGCTCCGAGGCGTGCCGGGAGTGCTTGGCTGACGACTCCGAGCTGCTGTTGGGCCGGCCCCGGTGGTGCCGCTCCTTCACCCTGTGAAGGCAGATACCAGCACTGCCTCGCACCTCGCCCTGGCTGGCAGGGTGTCCCCACGGCAGCCAGGGACCCCAGGTTCCCATAGGGAGCACCTGCATGACGCCAGTTTTTGCCTGGGCTACACCCCTGACTGTAAAGCCCAGGGCTTTCATCTGCCTGGGATCCCGCACCCTGTAATCCCATGCTGCCATCCAGGCACTGCCCTTCGCATTGGGATAATCCCTTGCGGGGATGACCCTTCCCACAGTGTGCTAGCACTGACCCACTGTGGCTCTCCCCTTTCCCCATCCCTAGCCCCAAGGCCATCCTTTCCCTATCACCATCCCCGTGGCTGTCCCCACTTCATTCCCAACTCCAACTCATCCTCATTGCCATCCCCGTGGCTGTCCCCATCCCATCGCTATTCCCATCCCCATCCCTTGAACATCCCAACCCAGCCCTGCTCCCCCCACAACTTTGCCTGGATGGATTTCAGGCGCCCGCAGGGAGCTGCACCCCGAACGTAACAGCCCAGCACCCATATCCCGGCAGGGATGACAGGACCCCATCCCGGGCACTCCCTTACTTCTTGCCGTGGGCGCCGTGGTTCCTGTCGGGGCCGGCCGGCGGGTGGTAGGGGTGGGAGCCGGCCGAGCCCTCCGAGTCGCTGCTGTAGCCGGCGGGGCTGAGCGGCGGCGGCGGCGGCTCCCGGGGAGCAGGAGGCCGCCCCTTGCTCTGGCCGCGGTGTCGGGACGGCGGCGAGGCACTGCGGGAGCGATGCCGGTGGCCGTGCTTGGCCCGCTCCGGCGTGGGCGACCGGGAGCTGCGGGCGCCGTGTCGGCCCCCCCGGGTGCGGGGGGACGGCGGCTCCGTCCTGCCGTGAGCCCGCGGAGAGGGGGACGCCGAGGCCGGCCTCTGGCAAGGGGGGAAGAGAGAGAGAGAGAAGGAGGGAGAGGAGGAAGGGGGGGGGGAAGAAGACAAGAAAGAAGGAGAAAGGGGATTTTAACGGGGGGCGCCGGGCCGGGGGCGCAGATCACAACGTCAATGCACATCGCATAAGGCAGGCTACACAGACGCTACTCTGCACCTTCCTCTCGCCCTCAACAACGTGGGTCATGCAAACCTCGGCATGCAAAACGCCAAAAAAATATAACTCAACTTAAATCGTAATAAAAACCCAAAGGAAGGGGTGGGATGGGAGGAAAATAAATCCAAGAAAGCCCCAAGTCGTCGGGGAGGGAGAGCTCGAAGGGAAAGAAACATTCCCCCCCCCAAAACAAAAACCACCTGGAGAGGGGATAAAGCAAACCCTGGTGCCCGCCCGCCCCGACCGAGAAAGGGGAAGGGAAAAGGGGGATAAAACCCAAACGAAGGGAGGAAAATGGGGGAAAAAAGAAAAGATGAGAGGACGGCAGGTGGGGCAGTGGGGGAGAGTAAATCAGACTGAGCCGAGGGGAAGGGATCGAACCAAAGAGGGCCGGAGGTGATGGGGTCTGCTCACACAGAGGCATGCACATATATAGAGATATATGTTCCGATACGTGTAGTTTTTATCGATAGTACGGCTTTCGGCTTAAAACAAATCCAGAAACGAGGAAAAAACGGCACAGAGCGACAATGGAGGGCAAGGCAGGGGAGGGGGCCGGAGGGGCGAGATAAAAGAAACCAACAAAAAAAGAAAGAAGAAAAACCATCCAAATCAAATCAAAATTTAAAAAAAAATAATAAAAATAAATAAATAAAAAACAAAGCAAAACTTCACAAATGTCCTCGTTACTGAGATAAACGAATGTCTCTGAGCTCTTCCTGGGACACGCATTGAGCTGTTAGCTGTGACTCTGCAGGGAACTGCTAAGTCCTCATCAGCACTCAACACAGATTTTGCTTTCTGCTTCCTTTTTTTTTTTTTATTTTTTAAATTTTTTCCATTATATGTTTTTTTTTTTTTTTTAAGTCCCTCTTGGTTAACATCCACTTACCAAAAAAGTGGCATTTCCTCCTTTAGTAGGTAAGGTATGAAGAGAAGGGAAAAGCGGGGCAATATAAGTGCATCATTAGATTCACAAAAATGCAAGAGAGAAAGAAAGAGCGAGAGAAGGAGGAGAGACAGAGACAGAGCCAGAGAGAGGAGAAATAAAACAAACCAACTCACTTCTCCTACGGGGAGGGGAAACCTTGGGGCCACCACCGTGGCCAAGCCCTGAGCCAGGTTCTCACTGAAACTTCAGGGGATTTTGCCCAGCCCTGAGGCTCCCAAATATCTGAGCTCCTCTGAGCCACAAACGCTGCCTGGGTGTTTCCCCCATCTTTGCAAACACCACGAGACCAAAAAGATGGGTGGGAACGGCTCCTGCAACACCAGTCCTGACCGAGCTGGCAAACCCCAGCTCAGGGAGCTTTGGGGTCTCCTTCCCCCCAGCCACAGCCCAGTGCCAGGTCCCTGAGAATCCCTGGAAGGCTGAATCCTGCACAGGGCATCGCTGAGTCCAGATGAGGAGATCAAAGGAGGTTCAGGGATATTGGGATGGTGCCAGGATTGTGCCACCATGCCCAGGGCTGGTGACCCCAATTCCTCGTCATCCCCTTGCCCCAAATACACCAATGAATAGTCAGTGAATCTTTGAGGCTCTCTCCACCCATCCCACTGTGTTCTAAATGCCACTTTTCTCCCCTCAAAAAGAAGGGGGCAGGGTGAAGGGTTGGGATTCTGGGGAACACCACAAAGATGCTGCAAAAGGGACGCGAGGCTTCCATGTCCCTGAGCATCCCAGACTGCTCCACAACCCATCACCTCCTTGTCCCCATGGATAAGCCCATCCCTCCAGCCACAGAGCAGCAAGCTGGAGCCAAAATGGGGGGATTTGGGGTTTTTATTAAAAATCCGTTGCTGTTGCAATGGCTGCAGCGAGGGGGAGGCTGGCAGTGACGATCAGCCCTGCTCAGCTGCCCTGCAAGCACTGGGGCACATGGATCTGCTCCAGGGGGATGCAGCAGCCCTGGAAGGGGGGATCCGTGGAGCCCATGCCCAGCCCTGCATCCCAGGAGAGGAACATTAAAGCAGAGAAGATGAAGAAGAAGAAGAGGACGATGAAGAGAGAAAGTGAGCAGTTTCCTCTTTCCCAGGGTGGCGTTTGGGTCTGGCTGGCCATGCCGTGGGCTCGGGCTGTGGGATGCAGGGTTCCCACCCAAACCCTGGAGTCTCCTGCCCTGGAGTGCAGGAAGGCAACGAAGGTAAAAGCATCCCAAATAAACCCAAATTGGCAAAGACTCAGCCTAAAAGGGAAAACACACACTGGGCACTTGTGGGGATGGGACAGCCAGAGCAGGGATGCTGTCCCCTGCCCCTCGCAGGCCGGGATGCCCTGGACCTGCCTCTCTCCAGGCAGGAAGATTTAAACCTTTCCCCGCTGCAGCCTCCCTCAGTATTTTCCCTGAGCTGGGTTTTCTTTGCCCTTAAGAGGGGCTAAACCCACACATCTCCCCAAATTTCTCATTCCTTGCCCCATCCATCCACCCCAAAACCCCCTGTGCCCACTTCTACCCCTGGCCACTGCCCCTATTTCTCCCTAATTGTATTTGCCTTCATTACCCGGCCACTAATGGGGGACTGAAAGGGAACAGCCGTGCTCGGCCTCTGAATGGAAACGAACACAAATTCAGAGGGCTGAAAGACACAGAAATGCATTCTACCGACAGCACGAGGAGACGGGGAAGAGAAAAGGGGGGAAGAAAGAAAAAAATATTACGTGGACAGGGCAAAAAAAATATAAAAATAAAGAATGTAAGAGAAGAGCATGGCTTTGCAGCTAACCGGGAAAAACCATACAAATAAAAAAAAATTATATATAGCCACCAAAAAGAGACAAAATGAGAGACAGAGAAGGAGAGTGAGAAAGAAAGAGAAAGAAAGTCAGAAAGAAAGAGAAAATAACATTAAATCAAGCTACGGTGCTTTTCAACAGGCTCATCTGCAGAAGTGAACGTGCAGAGGTGGACGAAATACCTACCTTCGGAATTGGCAGTGACAGGAATGCAATAATAAAAAAAGAAAACAATAATCTCCACATTTGGAGGGCAGAATGGGAAAAAGACAAGGACTCTTTAGTACGGCGATCCAGACCCCTCGGCTAATCCCGTTTGCTTTGCTTAGAATTTTTAAAGTTATTTTTAAAATTGGTCTCTTTAGCTTCTAATTTTTATTATTATTTTTTTAAATTATTGTTTGTTTGCTTGTTTGTTTGTTTGTTTTTCAAAGGAAAGGCTGCGGCCGGCCGCCGAGCGGGGTGGCCGCGGGGGGGTGGCTGGCTGGTGTCTGTAACCCGATCAGGCTGCGGTTCAGTCTTAAAAAGTCACTCTACAACATGGCAAAGTCCCGGATAACATGCAGGGAAGGCGATGGATGGAGGTGGGACACGGCGAGGGATGTTGGGTTGTGTTGGCCCAAAGAAAACCGGAGAGAGAGAGAGAGAGGGGCTGGAGGGTGCGTGTGGGCGAGGAGGAGGAGGAGAGACCCAGGAGAAAGGCTGGGAAGGCAGCAGGGATGGATGGAGACAGGACTGGGTATTTAAAAGGGAAGGAAACGCCGCGCAGCGCCCCGGGGCACCCCTGGCTCCCGGCGGCTCTGGGGGTGCTGGGGTGGGCACAGCTCACCCGGAGGATGGGTTGAGCCCGGAGCTTTTAGGGGGTCTGCAGGAGGTGGGGAGGGGGCTGGGTACCGAGGATGCTCAGCACTCATCCTGTCGGGATGCAGGATGACCACAGGGTGATTGGATAACCTCATCCTGCAGCCGGGGAGGAAAACCATCCCCACGGCAGCAGGATCCGGCTGAGGACACCGGGCAGTTGCCAATTTGAGGAGGAAAAATTCACTCCCTTTGCAGTGTAGAGCTGCTGGGTTCTCTTCCCTTTTAAATTCCTTCTTCAAAATATAGAAAATGGAAATACAATGTTCAGCGGTCGTAAATATTTAGGAAACACATCAGGTTTTTCGGTTTTGTTTTTTTTTTTTCTTCTCCACATTAACACACACAAAAGCAAAAAATTCTAGAACAACACGACGACGACGGGGTGGGGGGAAATAAAAATAAGAGAAATATATATCGTTTGCATTTCTGTACATCACAAGGGAAAAGAAAAGAAATCATGAGAAAGGAAACTAAAACAAGGGGGCGGGGAAAAAAAAGCACGTTTCATTGCCCTTCCCTCCCCCTCTTCCCTGCTTCTGCTGAGCAAGAAATGGAAGTGTATATTACCGTTTGGGTTTTTTTCAAATGGGAGGCTAAAGAAAAACACAGATGGGATTAAAAAGAAAAAAAAATAAAAAATAGAAACCAGAGAGAGAAAGAAGAGAGAGAAAGAGAGAGAGAGAGAGAGAGAAAGTTGTTGGAGAAAAGTCCCGCTGGTGCCGGGGAGCCAAGGGAGCTCGGCGGCGATGCTGGGGTGGGCAGGGGGAGAGCGGGGCGAGCCGGGCGCCTGGGGGGCGGCGCCTCGGCACCCGAACCCCCCCACGCCCCAGCCAAAACCACAGGAAAGAAGAAAGCAGAGAGGTGCCCCGAGAGGTGGGCAGGGTGCTGGGTGCTGCTGGGGGGTGCTGGGCTGGGGAGAGTGAAGGGGACGTGGATGTGGGTTTGGGGGGGGTCCTGGCCCCGTTTTTCGGGGTGTCCCTGGCCCTGCAGGTGTTGGGGTGTCAGTGTTGGGTGCTGTCAGCCCAGGAGCATCCCTGCAGGACCTCACCTGTGGGAATAAAGTCTGAGGCAAGTGGGGACCTGCGTGGGCCCCATCGGTGGAGTTCTGCAGTGCCCTGCCTTCACTCAGCACTGCCTCCAGCCCCCCATTAGCCAAAGCAGGCTCCTCATCATCCCAGTGCTGGTTAAACTGGGGCTGGCCCCCTGGGCCCACTGGGTTAGGGCTCTGCCCCACCCAGCAAGGGAGCACCCCCCAGGTTTCACCAAGACCCGCAGGATGCTGAAGCAGAGCTGGGGATGCTCAGCTCCAATGTCACCTGCCACGGAGGCCTCAAAATCCTAAAATCTGAGCATCCAGCATCAAATCCCCTGCAAACCCTAATTTGGCCAGACCGGGTGTTGGGGTCCTGAGCACTGGTGCTGGTCCCTTGGCACTAGGGAGAGTCGGGGTTGGTGGGGAAACCAGAATTTTCTTGTTTTTCCCATTTCTTGGCTGCCAGGGATCAATCTCAGGGGGATGCTGAGCCCCGTGGTGACCCTGGCAGGTGATGCTGGCCTGCCAAGCCATCATCCCGGGGGGGCCAAAACATCCGCAGGGCGACATGTGGCTTTGGGGGAGGGATGACCTGTTGGCTGCCCTGATCCCTGCCTTGAGGTGATGGGCTGGCTCCCCCAGGGAGACCGAGCACCCAGCACGGGGTTGGTGAGTGCTGGGAGGGTGCAACCCGCACCCCACATCTCCCCCGTGTGCTCCGGCTGGGCAGGGCGGGGAGCCGAGCGAGTGGGGAAGGAGGGGAGAGGAGAGCAGGGGGGCAGTCCTGTGGAGGGAGGAGGGGAGGGAAGCGAAGAGTGATCCAAGAAAAGCCTACGTACATCCGAGGGCTCCGGGAGCGGGGCTCCGTGGCTGTGGCGGCCGTTCTGGGCGCTGCCCTTGTGCCCGTTCTGGTGCGGCGAGGCCGAGCGCTGGGGCGAGGGGGAGGACGGGCTGCGGCTGGAGCGGGCGCTGCTGCCCTTGGGGCCATCCTGCCGGCGCTTGGGGCTCAGCCTGAGGGGAACCGCACCGTCAGCTGCCGGCATCTCCGGCCCCGGGCCCGGCCCCACCCTTGGCCCGGCTCCGGCAGAGCCGCCGGCTGCAGCCCAGGTTTTGCCGAGGCCAGAAATGGGGTTAGAAGTGGTGCTTTGTGCTTTCTTTAGCTAAAAAATGAAAGCCCGTCTGGGGACCATATTCCCAAACCCTGCAGAGGCGCTGCAGCACCATCCCACTCCCCTCTAATACCCATCTCAGGGATGCCTCTGCCACCTGCCTCTGCCCTCCATCCCCCGGGGTCCCAAACCCTGGGACACCTCTGCCACCCACTTCCTGCCCTCCATCCTCCAAGGTCCCCCATCGCTGGGACTCCTCCGCCTCCCACCTCCCCACCCTCCACCACATGAGGGTGTTCATCACAAGGACATCTCCGTCCCTGTCCTCTACCCCACAGGGTCCCACTGCGGAGGCTGGGGGCTGTTGCGGTGGTGGGGACGGGGGTCCCGGACTGTCCCTACCTGCCGGGGGATTTAGAGCCGCTGTCGTCGGAGGAGAGCGAGGCGCTGTGGGAGCTGCAGGAGCTGCGGCGGTGCGAGCGCCAGGCCGGGGACTCGCTGCGGGACCTGCGGAGAGGGCGGCCGGGGGCCGAGGGACAGGCTGAGCCGCCGCGGGGGACACCCAGGGGCACAGAGAGCCCCGCTCCCCCCGCCAGCGCGGCCCCTCACCTCTTGCGCTCTTTGTTTTTCTCTTTCCGTTTGTTCTTGGGGCTTCGGGACCTGCGGGAAGAGCCGAAAGCTGCAGACGTGGGAGCGGGGGCAGCACCTGGGGGTGGCTTTCCCAGCCCCCCCAGAGGCACCGAGGCTGCGGGAGGAGCGAGGGGAAGGACGTGCCTGGTCTGGAGCTGGGCTGCATTGAGGTTCAAAGCGCGGTGGGGATCCCAGATGGCTTTGGGGGGACTGTGGGGTCAGGTGCAGGTTGGTGAGGCCAGGCAGGAGGGAGTGGCAGCGGAAAGGGGGGTACTGGCTCTGCTCAGCATCCTCAGGGCTCGGGCCCATTGTCACCCTCCCCACACACTTGTTTTGCCCTGTGCCCTCTCTGGCACCCTTTGTCTGTTTTTCACTTCTTTTACCCTAAAATGGGCAGAGGGCATCTGCAGAACACGGCAACAGTCAAGGTTTGCCCTGGCCACGCCTGCCTGGGATCCCCCCTTCTTCCCTGGGGGACATTCAGGGCCATGTGGGACTCCACAGTCAGCCAGAGTGGCCCTGTGCCACATCCAAGGGAGCATCCAGCTGTGGGGTGAGGGGGTCCATCATGATGGGCAGAGGGGAGGGGGACAGCAGGAGGGCAGGACACAGGGGGTCTCTGGCAGGGGAAGCTGGCAGCTGGTGACAGTGGGGTGGCTCCTGGCAGCTGTCACTCTTACCTGTGTCTTCTCTTTTTTCGTGACCCCGATTCAGACCTAAGGGATGAAGAGGAGGCAGAGATGAAGGAGACACACTGATCTGGCCAGCAGGGAGCAAAGGCTGGGCAGTGTCCAGAGATGACGAGAAGGACAGGGGGATGGCCCTGAGGTGGGCCACTGGATGGGGCAGGTGACAGTGGCTGTAAGGAGGTGATGGCCCCATGAAAATCATCAGCTTCCATCACTATCCATGTCTAAATCCCACCCCAGCCCAAGGACCTGAGCAGTCCCAAGCTGCCCCACCATCCCCCACCACCCCTGCTGTCTCCAAGCCTGCTGTCATGTCCATCCTACCTGTCACGTCTGTGTTTCTTTCCAGTCTTCTTTTTCTTTTCCTTTCGGATGGGTGAAGAGCTGTCACAGCTAGAGGGGAAGTGGGTGCCCTTGAGCAGGGAGCGAGGGACTCCCCAGCCTCTTCCCCCTGGCCCAGGGGAGTCTGGTCCCACCACCCCCAGTCACATTGCTTTCCCTGGACCACCCCATGGGATGCATGAACATCACATGGCAGTTATTTCCTGGGGGATTTGGGCTGGGGGACAGAAAGGGACTTCTGGCAGAAGGGCTCTGGCTGCCTTCAATTCTGGAATGCCCAAACCCTGCTGTGTCTCATTGCCACCTTGTGGGCTCCACAGCCTCCAGCAGGAGACAAGGTGGCCAATTCCCAGTGGGATTTCAGTGGGTGGTAGAAGCCAGTCCATGCCCAGTGGCCTTGCAAGCCCAGAGGGGACCCCACAGCCCACCCAGCCCAGTGGTCACTCACCTGCGCTCTGAGCCGGGTTTCCTCTTTTTGCTGCCATGGGAAAGGCAGAGAAGAAAGGGACATTAGGGACAGCATCCTGCCCAGGCAGCCAGTGCTAAGTGGTGAGGTTGTGGGTAGATGGACCCTTCACAAAGCCATATCCTGCCTGGTGCTGTGCCCTGGGGCAGCGAGCTCCTTCCCCACATGGACCAGGCAAGGTCCCAGCAGTGCATGCAGTGGGTGTGCACACACGTGTGCGTGTTGCAGTATCAGTACATGCAGATGCATTGCACCTCTTAAGGGTGCACATTCAGGGATGTACTGCACCCCAAAGTGGAGTGACTTGCCCCTCCAGAGCCTGGGGAAAGGCTGAGCTGGGAGGTGAGCTGCCCTCCAGAGAGAGGGAACAGTGTGGGGACAGCCAGGGACTGACCGGCTCCGGCGGTGACCCGATTTCTTCTTCTTTTTCTTCTTGGGTGGAGGAGAGGTGGAGCTGCTCGAGCGTCTTTTCAGCCTGCGGGCGACGGCAGACAGGGTTGGGCAAAGAAGAAGGGACAGGCCCCTGGCCTCTGTGTCCCTGGAAGGGGACTCTGCACACAGCAGGTCCCCCAAATCCGTGCACACCTGTACTCGCGGTGGCCGCTGTCCTCGCGGTAGCACTCGGCTGAGCAGTCGCACTGCAGCAGGCAGCCCTCTCCGTAGTCGGGATACTCCACCGCGTACTCCTCCCCATCCGCCCCGCGGTGGTTTTCTATCACACTGCCAAAGGAGGAAGCGCAGGATTCATTTGGGGATCCCCGTTCCCTGTCTCCCGCCAGAGCAGCTGGGGCAGCCCCAATGCAGCTACAGGGGCTGGGGGACATTCCCTCTGCTGCAGCATCCCCAGGGGACCTTGGTTATGTCCCTTGGTGTCCACACACAGCAAAGTGCCAGGGTGGAGGTCTGCTCAGGGTCTTCCTGTGGCTCCAATCCCTGCAGAGATCCCCACTAGGCTGGCACACGGACACCGTGAGACTCGGGCCGCCATCTCCCAACAGGGTCCAGCCTAAGCCTCATTCGAGCCCCTTCCGGCTTTGCTCAAGTGCTGGGGCTGAGCAGGAGGCTGGGTCAGCCTAGGTGGGTGGCAGGGTTGGATAAGAGTGAGAGGAGCTGGTAGAAGAGCAGGAAATTTAGGTGGGAACTGCTCAGGATGTCCTTGGCTTTGAGGCCAGCACCGTGCGGTGCCACCAGCCCAGCACTGGAGCTTCGGGCAGGTAATGGTCAGTGTCCCTCCTAGGGGCCAGGTGAAGAAGGGGTGGGGGGACACCATGCCTAGAGCCATCAGGGTCTCCTCTCTCTCCTGAGTGACTTCATCAGCATTAATTTTTCCAACTGCCATGGAAACCGGCATGAGGTTGCCATTGACTACCGGGGCTGTGGGCAGGGCTTGGCAGAGGCCTGGCAGCTGGACTAGGACAGTCTCAGGAGTCCCTGCCCAACCTCTCCCTGCTGCCCTCACCTCCCTGGTCCGGCTCTGCCATCAGCCCCAGGAGCAAACCCCATGGGGAGCCTCTTATTTGCTCTTGGGGGATGTAGGACATCTCACCCATGGAGGGACAAGGACATCCAGGTGCTCTGGAGGGAAACTTAACAGATGGGGACAGGCTCAGAGGGTGCACAGCACCACACCAGCCCAGGTGTTTGCTTCCCAAGGGAGATTTGCCCTCAGAAATCTGGTGTGGGTTCCTCTGCCCTTCCCAGCCCTGAGGCGAGCAGTCAGCAACGCTGGTGGAGAAATGCAGCCCCACAGGATCAGTCCCTTGGCAGCCTGGCCAGTGCCTGAGCAAAGCGAAGCTCCCAGTCCCACACTGCAGATCTGACAGTGGCACGTGTTGGCATCCTTGGCCACAGGCAGCCCATGGGCTGTTTAACCTAATTAGAAATGTCTTGGACCGAAACTACACACGAGACACCCTCCCCCTAACCACGGACGATCACTCAAGCGGGTCTCGGGCTCCCTTCTGCATCACAGCCATGGCTTTCTGGGTCCTCTCCAAGTGACTTCTGCTTTGGCCACGTCCCAAGGGTCGAACAGCCTTTCAACCACCCACCCTACCATGGGAAGGGGGAGAAAGAGGCAAAGAGAGAAGTGAGCGGGGATAATTCCCTGTGTGTGTGTCTGCTCCGTGAGCAGGCAGTGCTCCACACCAGAGCCTGCTGCCAGCATCTCACCCATTAGCTGTGCTCAGCAGCTCAAGACCAGCCTTGTGCTGTTCCAATTATCCCTCCCTGCCCAGCACACGCTCGCCTTTGTCTGCAATCCCACCAGCCTGTCCATCAAGCCCTTCTCCTTGGGGACCAGGCTGTACCGAGCTGTGCACACGGAGACGGGAGCTGGGAGAGCACAAAGAGCAAAGCCAGGGACTCAGGTGGTCACAGCTCTGCTCGACGCCTCAGTTTGCCCTGGGGAGTTATGCAGATGATGCTGAGCTCTCACACTGGCTTTGAAACAGGACCAGCTGGTTCAGACTCACAGTCCCGGCAGCTAAGGACCGAGTGGTAAAAGCCCAGAGCGGTGCTGGAGCAGGACCAGCCCACGAGATGTTCTGCTGAGCACTCTCCCAGCCACCACAAGCGCCGATGCTCTTTATTTAAAGCTTATTTAACCCCCTTGTTCAACCTCTTCATGCAGCACAGACCTTTGGCACGCAGGACATCCTCCAGCAGCTGAGATCCGTGCTGCTTGAAGAGCCAGCTCCTTTGGACCCAGCTCCTACCAGCTTCCTCAAGTGCCTTCGGCTTTGCTCTCCTCCGAGCAATCCTTTGCTGTGAGACTGCTCCTTCCAGCTCAGCACTATTATTTATAGCCCTGGGGCTAATCTTTAATGATTACCCTTCGTTTTGCAAAACCAAGCCTGTAAAGGTGACAGCCAGGGCTGCCTGGGTAACCTTAAGGCACCTTTGGCTTCCCCATGTGCTCGTTACAGTGCTGGCCCTAACAAGCCTGCCAGGAAGACGCCCTGGAGATGACTCCTGCCCCCACCAGCAAAGGCCACTTGTTAACACCTCAGGCATGATGCTCAGTGACCTGGGCAGCTTGGTTTTCCCCATGCCTTGTGTTTTTTCCTGCCTGGAGGAGGATCCTGAATGTTTCATGCTGTCCCAAGCCCGTGTGCCCCATCCATGTGCCCCAGCCATGTCCCCGTGTCCCTCCCTGCCTGGCGTGCCAGCAGAGTGGTGTGAGGAAGGCTCTCCCTGCTGCCACGGCTTCCCTGCCTCCCCCTTCGCCCTGATTTCCTGACCCTAATGAAGCATTAATATTCAGTGAACCTGCAGCATCTATTCCTGTCCCAAGTGACCTGGTTTCCAGGCTGATGGATGGTGCACGCCGGGCCAGCCATGCTGCCTGGGCCATTAAGCATTGCACTGATAAATCATCATTGAGCTGGAGTGGACCTTGTTGAGGCTGGGGACAGTCCTGTGCAGGGCAGGAGCAGTAACTGGCATGTCCCCAGCAGGAGCTGGGCTGCTTTGGACACCAAACTTGAGCCCTAAGCCCCCTTCCAGGGCAGATGCAGCCCCCCAGGACCAGGCACAATCACTGTGAGGAGTGATTAGAAGCAGAGGAACAGTGCAGGAGCTCCTTGGAGAAGCTTCTTGCATGGGGTCCCTGCCCCTGGCTGGGGTGAGCCAAGCATTGAGACCTTCTGCACTTGGGTTTCATCATCTGGGACAGGAGCATTGCAATGGTGGCCTCTGCACAGCATCCAGAGGTCTCCAAATGGCCAGTGCAGGATAACCTTTAAGCTCTCCAGAGGTAGGATACTGCCTCAGAGGGGCGAATCCTGCCTCCAGCTGACTGAACCAACCAACTATCAAATCAACCAACAAACCATCCAATCAACCAACCACCCAACCATCAAATCAAACATTGACTCACATCCAACAATCATCCATCCATCCATCCATCCATCCATGCTCTCTACACCCTCTCCATGTAGATCCATCTATCCAGTCATGCCTAGACATACCTTCATCCACCCACCCACCTGCCCGTCGATACTCAGAGGCAATCCAGGATGTGCCTCTCTGGGATGAGACACACAGATGGACCAACTGGAAGCTGCCTGACTTACATTTGGCGCCCGTGCTGGTCCTCCCTGGTGAGCACACCCTCCTTCTCCATCAGCATTTGCCGAAAGGTCCCCACTTTCTGCCGGATCTCCTCTTCGGAGTACCTGGATGGGCAAAGACATGGTCAGGGCTGCTGTGGTTGGAACATGGGCTTCCCATGGACCTGCTGAGGAGTTCTATACCTTTGGGAGCGACACGTGGCCTAAGGGGCCAGTCAAAAGGGGTGGTGACATGGTGACAAGGGCCTGGAGGACAGCAGGAGCTCTGCTCAGTCCCCTGCCACCACTCTCTGTGCCCTCCTTTCTCCTGTCTGCTTCTCCCAGAAGTGCTTGGCAGAGGAAGGGACCTCAGGAAGGGTGAAAAGGATGACCATGAGGTTGCCACTCCCTGTGACTGCCCAGGCTTTGGGGCAAGTCCCCATCAAACTTGGCAGTGCCACCATTGCAGCTGCTGATTCTGGGGTTCACTCCCAGCATCTCTGTCCCATCACGAGCTCCCCCTGCTTGTCCCCATGATGCTCCGGAGCCCGGCAGCCGTGCCAGCTCTGCACTAACACTGAGTGCTGACTCAGGCCGCTGCAGGGTTATTAACGAGAGGCACTAATCACTGTGTCCTGGATCTGAGAACAGCCACTGCAAACCACGGCGCTCCCGCTGTCCCCGAGGTGTCCCTGGGAAGGGACAGGTGACAGCCCTGGGCGGGAGGTCCTGTGCCACATCCCGTGGCTGCACAAGGGCACCTGAGCATTTTCCTTGACTAAAAGCATCCCAACAGAGGGATGTGGTGGAGACATGATGCTCTTGGCATCATCCCAGGGGAGAGGGTGAAGGGAGAGGGACTCCATGACACCACCTTGCTGCCACACTAGGACGGAAGGAGTTGGACTCTGTGCGTCCCTGCCCTCACCCACAGCCTCTACAGGGGCTGCTCGTGGCCCACCCTTTCCATCACATCCCATCAGCATTGCTGCCACAAGCTCAGAAAACTGGATGTCACAGACAGGCCTAGCCCTGTGGCCCCCAAGGCTGTCACTTCACACAGCCCGTGCTGGGGACAGTGATGCCCCTTGCAGTGCTCTGGGTGCCCCTGGGTGCCCTGGGTGCAGAGGGGCACGTGGCATCACCAATCCCCCTTGCAGTGTCCATGAAGGGAAACAGCGAGGAGAGGGGAATTAATATTAATGAACTCATTTGCACTGAAAGGCTCTCATTAGTTCCCCAGCCAGACTCCACACAGAAGGAAGGCTGATAACAGGGCATGGAGTCAGCACCTCAAAACCAGGGCAGCACCCCCAAATGCTGCTCTGCAGCATTCCCTTGATGGCAGTGCACCCAGCTGGGCAGAGTGGCCACCCCACAAGGACAGAGCTGCCTGCCCTGGCCATCCCATGGACGTCAGCCAGCCCACAGCAGCAGGAAGATGTCTGCCCGAGATGAGCATTTGCTGCAGCATATTAAGAACATGGCCAATGCTCTTGGAGAGGGGACATGAGGCCAAACAGGAGGTGACAGATGGGCCACTGTGGCTGGGCCATTAGCAAATCTGTGGGGGGAGGCCAAGGCGAGGAACTCCCCACCACATCCAGGGATGGAGGCAGGAGCAGCACCAGCCCTTTCCTTCCTGCATTCCCCTGGTGCTGCTTATAACCCCGCTGGAGGGGGTTTCCTTTTGCACTGAACATATAGAATGGATTTGGGAAAGAAAGAAAATTTGCTGACACTTCCTTTCTGGACAAGGAATCCAGCCTGCAGGCAGGGAATAACAGTGCAGGCAGCCTGGAGCGAGCTACAGTGCAGGCAGGAGGGGCCACCCGCCTTTAAGGAAACAAGGGAGTGCTTAAATCCCTGCAGAACCCCCTCTGCTGACACTCACATCCATCCTGGGGGTCTGCCCTCATCAACAACTCCCCCAAGGCCATGGCCAGGAGGCTGCCCCTGGTCCAGGCAGAAACCTCAGGGGTGCAAACCCCTTCTCATGGAACCCCCCCTGGAAAGCCCCTGTGTGGAGGGGAAGAGCAGGCGGAGGATTAAGCAGGTTGACCAAGATTATTACTCTAATTATATTATCATTTCGGCGTATCGCCATCATCAGTGTTATTAATAGCCTTAATAACAGCAAAGCAATTATAGCAATAACAACAATCCTGGTTGCACTGTTGCTATTACCCATTGCAGTAATGATACTACCAGTAGTAAGATCCCTACTAGAGCTCAGGAATCCGACAGGAGGCTCTGGGCTCCCCAAAGCGCCAGGTCAGCCTTATTTATTTCCATAATGACAAATTAGGCACAATCATTATTCCAGTCTGTGTGAGACAATTTAATTCTAGGTCATGCTTGCACTCTTAATGAAAGCCTTGGCGAAGCCTTCCCTCAATCCATTTTCCTTCTCCCCAGCTCCCAGCTGATACCAGTCCCCGTCTACCCAAGTGTGCCGAAGAATTTGCTCCACCCATCAGGTTTTAGAGAGCTGTCAGAGGGATCAGGATGTTTGGCTGCTGCCAGAGACAGCACAGCCATGTCTGGCAGGGATAGGGGGATCTCCTTTCTGGCCCCCCAGTCCCTCCTGCCCACCCAGGAAGGGATGTTCTTCAGCCCCTTGGGTTTTTCTGTAGCCCTTTGTTTCCCAAGGGGAGAGCAAAGGCTGGGGAGCAGCTTGCAGTGCCCGGCCATGGCATTGGCAGGATGGGGGTGGGGGGCCCTATCACCCCAAAACTGGGGAGGAGAAGGAAGATGGGACAAACTGCAGCCCCAAAACAGCCTCTCCTGTGACCAAATGACAGCTCTCCTCTGGGATCTCACAATCCAGGCATGTGGGGCACAGGATAGGTGGCACTGATGACTTGTGCAACCATGAGAAACTTCACTCCTCCTTCCTGGATCAGCTTTACCTGCAGGACAAGCTGGGATCCCAAACTTCCAAGCAGGGAAAGTGGATGAACTCCTAGCTCTGCATTATTTGGAGGCATTTCCCTCCACAGACCAACCCATCAAAGCTGTTTGATTCACCCAAAAGTGGATTTACTTCCGAATGGGGACATTTGCCACATCAAGGTACATTTTAAAGGGAGAGAACAAGGTGCAAACGGGTCAGAAGGATCCCAGCCCTGATGTCCCCACCACTCACCCCTGCTCCTCCATCATCTCCTGCAGCTCCATGCACTTCAGCTCCACCCGCCGCTTGCGCTCATGGTCCAGGATTTCCCGGTGAGCCTTCTTCACCATGCTGGGCTCCACCAGCCGCACCTCCTCCTCGCCCTTGTGCCATGTTCCCGAGGCGCCGGGCTGGGGGAAGCCATTGGAGGCTTCCTGGGGCGAAGGCACGTCAGCCCCATTGTTGTAGAGAGCCATGATCGCCTGGGAGGGAGAGAAAGAGTCAGGGTCAGTCCCTACCCTGGTTCTCCTCTCACCCCACAACAATGAGGGAACCCTGTCAGGACCTGAGGGTAAAATCAGTCTTGAAAGCAGGTTGATGGGGACAGTGACTGGGAGATTTCCCTGCACCTTGCTACAGTTTCCTCATCCTCAAAGCAAGGCTGTGGGTACTCCCATCACCATGCTAAGAGGGCTAGCTCCCAGGAAAGAGAGGAGGATGCTCTGCTCCAGCCTCATACCAGAAAAACCTGGCCAAGTGTGGGTCTGTGGGACCCAGGACTATACAGCAGCAGCAGGACAGGCGGGCAGGGGTCCCTCCTAGTCCCATGGACCCCGTTGTCAGCCACTGGGGGTTTGGAGCAGGGGCAGGCATCCATCCTCACAGTCCTCTAGGGACACTGTCCCCATCAGCATGGGAATGGACACAAAGACCTCAGATATCCCCTTGCATTTCCCAGCTGCACTGGCCCGTTTGGTTGCAGTGGTGGGATATCCTGATGTCTGGCTCAGGCAGCAAACACCTACTGATGCCCTTGGGCCATGACCTGGAACCCTCTGCCGTGGCCCAGTGTGGGCTGCAAGGGGAGATGAGGATCCCCACCAGCTTCTGCCTCGCTGCCTTCTCCCTGCTCCTTCACCTTCACGTGTCTCTGCCTCCTCTTTCCACCACCACAGTCAATGTGTCCTCACTTTGCTCCAAAAATAACCCCTCGGAAGAGGACAACCATTCCCTCCCCGAGCCTGAGGGAGGAGATGCTCCCAAATCTCCTGGATCAACCAGACAGACACAGCCCTGTCTCAGCACCCTCAGGCCATCTGCGCATGGTTGAGCACCCATTCCTCACTGTCCCTGTTGTCTTGCCATGCCCCAGCGCCTCTGCCCAGCACTCCAGCCTTCTCCCGAGCATGGGATGCTCCCACTGGAGAGCTGCTGCCTTAACCACCAGCTCCACCAGGCTGCAGAGGCACCACCTGGGCTTTACAGGGGTTTTACACAAAGAGAAACGATCAGGAGCAAAGGCAGAGCATCCTGCCTCACTCTCCAAGCTGGATTTGGGTTTGGAGATGCAGCTTGTGCCAGAAGCCACTTCTCTGAGGTGTTTCTATCCCAGGGATCCTGCTGGAGAGGCTTTTCCAAGGATGGGTGTTGGCTGCACGTCATCTCCTACGTGGGAAGCAGCCAATCCATACGCTGCCCATGGAGGATGGGGCAAACACTGGCCCAGGGGAGGAGGGATCCCTAAGCCCAGTAGAGGCATGAAGGGCAGATGGACCATGGACTGATCAGCATTGTTTCGATCCCAGGAAAGGTTTGCCATTCCCAGTGTGCCATTCCCCCAGAATACCAGGCAATTCAGAGCTTTCCCTGGCTATGCCAGTTGGGACAGAGCCAGGGTGGGAATGCAGATCACCCACGAGGGGCTTTGACCATGTTTCTTTGCTATTTGAGGAGAGGAAACACCTCGGAGCCCTCCCTGGTGTGGTGGGGATCCCAACCTGGCCAGAAGGCTTCTCTCACCCCACAGCATCCCCAAAGGACATCCCTGACTTTCCCACTGCCACTGGCCACCCCACGCAGCCATTTATCTCCTGATGAGCCTGCCCAGGGAGGACAACAGCTGAGTGCTTAATTACAAAGCTTTTTTCCCATTTTTTTTCCTCATTACTACCACGCAGAGAGGAGCCAGCAGCCTTTATTTCCGCAGAGGCGCAGGGGAGATCCTGCTGGTACAGCAGGAGCCAGCCAGGGCTCTGCATTCCTGGATGCTCATCCCTGCTCCTGGAGGATGCCTCGGTCCCCCCTTGCCTGCAGCATCCACATTTCAAACCCCATGACACCCCACAGCCCTGCTCAACCCTCCCTGCCCACCCTGAACCCAGCCCCCTCCATATCCCAGGGTGGCTCCAGAGAGATGCTGCAGAAAAACCTGCCTTGGGGGCTCCTCTCCCTCTTTCTCCCACCAGGACATGAAGCCAAAAACCTGGAAGGAAATTAGGGAAAGGGGGAAGCTCCCCACTTAGAAACCTTCCCCCAGAGAGGGGCTCAGGGAAGGAGAGGGGAAAGGAGAGGATGTTTCCTGCAGCAGCCTCTGCTTGCTTGTCCCCAGTGGGAATTCATTCTATCCTGAGCCCAGCAGTGGATAAATTCATTGCTGAGAAACCTTGAGAGTGTGTGGGATACAGAGCTGGGCAGGTAGATGGAGATAAACTGGCAGCTGGATCAGTACCTGTGGGAGAAAGCTGCATGGTGGGGGAGGTGTGTAGATCCACCAGGAAATGCTCCCTGTTTCCATGAAAAGGATGGAGCTGGTGAAATCCCCCTTGCACCTAGGGCCAGGAAGGTGGAGCCAGACTGGGGATGGACATCCCAGTGTTCTCTCAGCCCTGAGCAATATCCACCATGGGAGCTGCCACCAGCCCCCTGCCTCAGCCACAGCACGGGCAGGGAAACAAAGGAATGGGAAAAACCCACCCACAACCCTCCCCCAGCTCTCCAAAGGGGCCCCAGGCAAAATCCCTGGGTGCCAAACAGAGCCAGCTCTACACTGCTGGTGACAATGGGGACAAGGACAGAGGGAGCCCATGTCCCCCAGCTGGGTCTGTGCTCTCCCTGCCCTGCAAGGAGAACCTCAGCGATGCCCTGCACCCGCAAGGGACAGCTCAGAGACACAGAGTGGCTGCCACCACCACAACCTCAATCCATCGGCCACCACACAGGGACCACCCGGCTCTGCCAGCACCGAAACCAGCACCAAACCCACCAGCACAGCCCTGTCCAAACAGCAGTGGTTTCCTGCCTGGCTCAGCACTACCCCGATAATAAAGATGATGGTTAAATATTTCATTATCTGCAGTAATTACCCACAAAACATCAATCACTGGCAGCCGCTGCCCGGCTGCCTCGCCCAGAGGGAGAGGAGACATCCTGGGGAGAGCTCTGTGTCTCCACAGACTCCCAAAGGCTGCAGGATGTAGCTGGAGACAGTTGCTGGCATTCATTCCCACCTCCTAAATTCCCTTGCTGCCACCCAGCAAACCCCCTGGCACCATGGGCTGGAAACTTCTGAGCAAATCCCTCTCTTCCCATATTAACCAGGCATTCGCCCACGTGTTTTGGGATGCTGATCCTCCTCCCACGTGCCACCTTGGGCCTTGGGGAGGTCAATCCAGCTTTTCAGATTGCAGGTGCTTTCTGATGCCTGGATTAGAGCTTTTGGAAGTGTTCAGAGATGCCCCATCCTCCATCCTCATCCTCCATCCCTATCTTCACTTTCATCCCCAAATTCCATCCTCATCCCCCATCCTCCTCCTCATCCCCTTCCTCATCATCATCCCCATCCACCATCCTCATCCCCATTCTCCATCCCCATCCACCATCCTCATCCCCATTCTCCATCCCCATCCACCATTCTCATCCCCATTCACCATCCTCATCCCTATTCTCCACTCTCCCCATCCCCATCTTCCATCTCCATCCCTATTTTCTACTCTCCTCCTCCTCACCCTCCACCACCATCCTCCATCCCATGCCTGGGTCTCTCCCTCCCTTCCCAGCCATGCTGAATCACACCCAAGGCGTGGAGGACCTGGGCACCCACAGTGCCAGCTCGGTGACTGCCAGGACAGACAGAAGGACGGACACTCTGTGCTGTGTCCCTGTCACACAGCCAGGCCAGACCCTGCCAGCTCGGGGTGCAAGGCTCAGCCTCGCCATCCTACCAGATTTTGGGGCTGCTGGTTTCCAGCCAAGCTGTGAACAGAGCTCACTCCCTGTGGGCTGGAGTGGGGTGGCCCCGGGGTGTGACCGTTCCCATGTCCCAGCCCTGGGGCTGTCCCACCTGGGCTTTGTCCAGCTCACAGGTTCAGAGCTCCAGCCCGAAAAGAAAGAAGCAAAATGATGGGGAAAAGAGTGTTATTTCACCAAACTGCTTTGGCCTTTTTACTTCCCAGCCCAGAACAAGCCCCTTCCCAGCCGGCTCTGCTGAAATCCCGCCTTGGGCCCCGCTCAGCCCCCGGGCCATGCCCGCAGCCCCCGGCGCTGAGCAGCCGCCGCCGCAGGGCCCTGCCGCCGTACTGCGGATGGAGCCGCGTCCCGGGGGGAGCGGGGATGGCAGCGGGGGGGGCCGGCAGTGCCTGGATGCTCTCCCGGGTGCCTGGATGCTCTCCCGGCATCTCTCTCTCGCTGGGGAAAGGCCGCAGCGGTCCCCGGGCATCCTGCCCCCTCCCCGTGCCTCGGTGCTAATTAAAGCCGCCTCCGGCTGGTGCTCCATTAATTCTCGCCACATCCAGCTGCACCAGCCGGGGCGGCCGTGAGCGCCCGCGTGCCGGGATGCGGGCACGGGATGTGGGCAGCGAGCCCAGCACGGCGGCTCCCTGGACCACTCATGCACTGAGCGTGCCAGAGCTCGGCCCCAACACGCCAGGAACAGCCCGGATGAGATGAGGATGCTCCAGTCACTCCAGAGAGGCTCAGAGGGGTGGTCCCCATGTTCTCCTGCCTGTTGGGATCTCATCAGGACATACCACCTCCAACTGAAACCATAACCCTGTCCCCAGGGACGTACAGCCCCATCCCAGGCTGCTCCCTGTCTGTGCCGTGGTGACACTTGGAGAAGATCTTTTTTTTCAGGACACAAAATATGCCAGAACACCATGGCCAGGCAGTCGGCCTCCTCTAAACACCCAGCTGGAGTTACAAGGAGGAAAAGTCCGGGGTTGCTGCCATTAATTGGGCTGACCTTCTCCGGAGCTGCCTTCCAGTGCCAAAAACCATGAGTCAGACCTTCAAGAACAAGGAAAAAAGGCAAATCTAGCTTTAAAAGTGCAGCCATTCTGGGGCTCGTTAGTGCTGTCCTCCAGTCCCAAGCCACAGGGACGATGCCCGTGGGAAGGGGCAGCAGGAAGGGGTTGGTGACAGCTGTTGCAGTGCTTCCACCCCTATTTTCCCAAGACTGGGGCATCCTTTTCTACAGCTGCCCAAGCAAAATTTGACACCTCACAGACTTTAAAGCAATTAGTAAAGAATATATGGATGCTGGCTAGGGGGTCAGGAGCTGCAGCTGCTTGTGCATACCTACGTCTGTGCAGATATATATATACATATATAAAAATATATATATATATATTTTAAAATAGATGAGTAGGCTGGTGGAGAAGCTAAACAGTTGCTAAGCAACTGGGCTCCTTCCTGGCTTGGGGATGTAGGGATGGGGGAGCCAAGCTTGGGGACTGGCCCCCCACCAGACAAGCATCACACAGGGGTGTGGGCACAGAGATCCCCTGGAGAAGATCCAGAGAAAAGGGCACAATGGAGGGTGAGGAGCCAGGAGTTACCCCCGTCCCCAAAGTGCCGTGGCTGAAGCCCCCCCAGCCTGAACCCCTTGGGCTGTTGGCTGTTGAGAAGCTCCGTTCTCAGCTCTGGCTGGAGAAGAGCTGGTGGGAAAGGGGTCACACCACGATAGGGAGCAGCCCCAGGACCCATGAGGTGACCCCATTCCTGAATCAGGGATGAGGGAAAGGAGGAGCACATCCCCCCATGCCGAGTGGAGAGGCAGTGGATCCAGGTGATGGGTTTTCCTATGGGATCCCCAGCCCTGTGCCCCTCTGGTCACACTTTCCTCATCCCCTTGGAATGCCGTGCCAGACCTTCCCTAAACAGGAGGTGCTTAAATAAGGAATGGGGATGGAGAGGGGAAACAGCCACCCCAGGTTTTGCACCTTTGGGGCCATTTGCTTTGCTGGGCAAGGAGTCAGGAAGAGGCACAGTCAGCCTGAGGCCCATCACCCCTTTGAGGAAGGGGAGTAATAACTCTACTACAAATAAAAGCAATTATTGAGCACATGGAAGAGCAGGGGGATGACTGCCACAATGAGGTCACCTTCCCCAATGGGGACACAATCCCGGTGAACAACCCCTGGAGCTGAGCACTGCAGGTATAAGGGGGTCACGGCCAGTGTAGGGGGAGCATCCAGCTGGGAATCCCCCTCACCATCCCCCCCCGTGGCTGCCTGGGTGGTTGTGTAACGGGAGGAGCTATTCCGGGGTTTGAGCACGTTATATAAGCCACGGGCCACCTGGCCGGGGAAAACGGGAGCTGGGAGACAGGAAGGAGGAGGAGGAGAAAGGGCTTTAGGGATTGGGGACCCCCACATCCGGCAGGCCCTCAGCATAAGGACTAAGCCCTTAGGGTGACCTGCACCCCACAGGCATCCCCTGCCCGGAGATACGGGGTGAGCACCCTCTGCTTCCTCTTCAAGCAGCCTCCAGGACCCGCTGCCACACATCCACCCACAACTGGATCTGGCCCCTGGGGCACGAGACCCGTTGTCCAGGGGAAAAGCATCATTTTCTTGGCACCAGGAACAAAGCCAACCAAGACCCCTGCACCCCTCTGCCTGGCAAAAACCCCTGCTTGCCATTCCCAACAGCGACCAAGGACCAAAGGTTCCCTTAAAATCTGCCCAACTTCTGGCTCTGAAATCCCCCAACGTTCCCTGCACGTGTTGCCAGGATGAGTCCTGGGGCAAGGGGAGGCAGGTGGGATGCCAGAGGAATTTAGGGAAAGCAGGTGAGACACAGAGGGTGCTGTTGTGTGAGGCCATGCCGGCAGTGGGACAGAGAAATGACGATGTGTGTTTGGACACAAACACTGTCCCCAAAATCCCCCCCATCAGGGGTGTCCCTGTGCTTCTGCCAGAGAAGAATCCACATGCCAGGGCAAGGAGACCAATCAGGGCATGAGCACCTGCACCCTTGGAGAAGGTCCTTGGCATTTTTCACCAACCCGAGACACCTCCAAATGCTGCCAGCCCCCAGGTGACCCCCCTACAGCAGTGGGAGCACAGGCAAACCAAGACACATCCAGTCTGAAATCTCGCTCTGGAGGGAAGGAATGAACCTGTGTCCTCTGAAAGCCACCTGCTCCCCCTGAGCCATGGCCTGACCCCTCACCACCAGCCCTCTGCGTGGCACAGCCTGGACATCTCTGGGGACAGACCTGATCTGGGAAGGAGAAACACAAAACACTCCCAGAAGACGAGCGGTTGAGTCGCTGCTGTGGCTCCCCGCTGCCAAGCCTTGCCCCTCTCCTTCCCTCGTGCAACACCCGCAGGGTTTGAAATCTCATCAGCCAAACCCTCCCCAGCACAGCCTGGGGGTCCACGCAGCGGAGACAGGGGCTTGTCTCAACCTCGTCTCCCACCTGTACCACACAAGGCACCAGCTGAGGGCTCAGCAATGTCCCGTCCTTCCCAGCCAAAAACCTGCTGCTGGGGGTCACCCACTGTCCCAGTCCAGCCTGTCTCCCCACAGCATGGAAAAAAGGGATGTGGGTGCCCCCCCCAGCCACTCCCCCAGCACCAGGGAGCCCCCAGCACATCCACGTCCCTGGAGGGACCCCCGTGCCCCAAAAAGCATCTCATTTCCAGCCTCCTCATCCCACACCCCCAGGAGCATCTAACCTCACGGGGGGGGGGGGACATCCCTGGCACACCCCTCCCGGTGAGGTCCCCAGCCGTCCCAGAACCCACAATACGATGCACGCCTTACCCACCCCTTCCATCCATGTCCCTTTGGAGACCCCAATTCCCAGCCCCCTGAGGAGCAACGCACCCCTAGTCCCCATTCCTGGGGGTCCTCACCCCCCTGCCCCCAGCGAGCATCACCGGCTGGGTGGGGGGGCCTCGTCCTCCCGCACCTCCTGCACCTCCCCGAGTTCCCCTCAGTGCCCAGCGGGGTCCCGCCGCCCCCCGGGCCCCCTCCCGGCCCCCTTCCCCCGCCGGGTGCCGGCCCGACAGCCCCGGCCCGGCCGCGCCTCACCTCGCCCCGCCGTCCCGCTGGGCCCGGCCCCGCTGGGTCCCTGTCGGCCTCGGGGGGTGCCGGGGGTGCCGGGGGGTGCCGGGGGTGCCGGTGAGCGCCGGGGGTCCCGCCGGCCGCGGCCCCTCCCGCGCGGCCCCGGCGCGGCCCCTGCTGAAGTGCTGGACAGCTCCGGCACACGGAGCCGCCCGACACAGAGCGCCGCCGCCGCGGGCACGGAGCGGCCCTCAGCCCGCAGCGCCGCCTGCCGGCCGGAGGGCGCGCCCGCACCGCCCCGCGCCGCGCTGCTCCGGGACCCCCCGTCCTTATACAGAGCACCCCGTCCTCATACAGAGCACCCCGTCCTTATACAGAGCACCCCGTCCTTACAGAGAGCACCCCGTCCTCATACAGAGCACCCCGTCCTTATACAGAGCACCCCGTCCTTACAGAGAGCACCCCGTCCTTACACGGAGCCCCCGTCCTTACACACAGCACCCCGTCCTTACAGAGAGCACCCCGTCCTTATACAGAGCACCCCGTCCTTACAGAGAGCACCCCGTCCTTACACAGAGCACCCCCTCCTTACACGGACCCCCCGTCCTTACACGGACCCCCCGTCCTTACACAGAGCCCCCCGTCCTTACACAGCCCCCCCTCATCCTTATACAGAGAGCCCCCTCACTGCACAGAGCCCCCCCATCCTTCCACAGAGCCCTGCACTGCTCAGAGCACCCCATCCTTCTGCAGAGCCCCATCTTTTACACAGCCCTCCCCTCACTGCTCAGAGCACCCCATCCTTACACAGCCTCCCGTCCTTACAGAGTCCCCCATCCTTCCCCAGCCCCCCATCCTTCCACAGTGCACCCCGCCCTTCCATAGCCCCTCATCCTTCCACAGCCCCCCTCCATCCTTTACAGAGCTCTGCCATAATTCCTTCCACAGAGTCCCCCATCCTTCCCACAGGCCCCCTTTGTCCTTCCACAACCCACCCTTCATCATTCCATGGAGCCCCTCATGCCTCACCCCACAGCCCCCACACACCCCCACTATTGTACAACTCTGCCCCAATCCCCCAACACCTCATGGCTCTCCCCGGTGCCCCTCCACCTGCCCTTCAAGGCTGCCCTGGGGTGCTCATGCCTGGCGGATGCAATTGCCAGAAACACCCCCACCCTGTACCCCACTCTGTATCCCATCCCATTCTGTATTCCATCTCATCCCATAACTTACCCTGAATCCCAACCCATCCCATATCCCACACTGCATCCCATCCCATATCCCAACCCATTCTAGATCCTATTCTAAATCCCATATCCCACCCTGTATCCCAACCCATATCCTACCCTAAGTCCCAGCCCATCCCATCCCCCACCCTGTATCCCATCCCATATCCCACACTGCATCCTATCCCATACCACATCCTGTATCCCATCCCATCCCGTATTCTACCAGTATCCCATCTCATACCCTACTCTGAATCACACCCCATCCCATATCCCACGCTGAATTTCATCCCATCCCTTACCTCCTCCCCATGATTACCCCCAGCGCTCCCCAGGGCCAGCCCAGTGCCTGCCAGCCCTGCCTGGGAGCACCCAGAGCACCCCAATCCCGGCAGGTGTGGGGGCCTTGGGATGGCCAGTGCTGCAGCTCAGGTAATGAGTCGGTGCTAACGAGCCCATAATTAATTTTCATTTCCTTCCATGATGCCAAGCACTTGCCCTCCTTGGCGGCCAAGAAATCGGAGCAGGGGGAAAACTCCCAAACCTCCCCTAACCCACCTCAAAACTGCCCAGTGTGGTCATGGCCGGGGCTTAGCTGCCCAAAACACTCTGAATTCACCCCGGCTGCTCTGCCAGGGACACCAAAGGCACCTCACTGGCGACACCCAGTCCCACCCCTGGCTCAGTTTCCCCTGCACTGCCTGGGCTCTGCATCCCATGTGACCACAGCACCCTCCTGAATTTGGCTGCAGGTTCCCAAGCAGAGCCCCAAAAAACCCCACCTGGCTGTCACTCCATGGGGGATTTGGCCTTGGAGCAGGATTTGGGGAGGGAGTTGCTGCAGAGACGGGGGTGGGCAGCCAGAGCTGGGGGCTGAGGGGAGCTTTTCTTGGGGGGGCAGCCAAGCCTGGAGAGGCCTGTCCTGGTGGGGATGTCTCCACAATTGGTGGCAGCTGGGTGATGCTCTGTTTCCTGAGGGAGGACAGACCCAGGAACCAAAATGCTGCCAGCAACACTAGCCCAAAATCACTCCATCCCTTCCTCTCTTTCCCTGTGCACAGGGTTGAGGTGGCAACAGGCCATGGGGACAGATCCAGCTGGGGGGGGGACACGGTGCCCAGATGCAAACAGGGGTTGGAAGGCATGAGCATGCTCTTTCCACAAGGATTAAACAACAGTTTGGGGTTGTTTGCTGCATCTGCTGAGCAAAACCTGCATCCTGCATCCATTATCCCTGTAGGGACTACACAAACAAGTGGCTGTGTGTTGGACCTGTGTCTCTGTTAAACTCCAGCCAAGCAGTGGGGCTGGATTAGGGAGGTGCAGCCCCTGGAGCACTGCCAGGGCCATTGCTGCTTTCCCCTGCTCCTACCTTTGTCCCGTGTCCCCCCCGGAACCTCCTGCGTGGTCAGGACTATTCCTGGTTTAATGCTGGAGAGGGAAAACAGCCCATGACAGGAAAATCCAGCATCGCCAGGGTGAGCCCATGCCCTTTGCAGCACCATTATCTTCCCAACACCCCGCAGCGTCCGCAGCGCTGAATAATGCATCAGGTCCTGGGAAACAAAGGAGATGAGGGATGAAAAAACAGCACGGGGAGACCCTGGCATAGGGAGGGGATGGACAAGAGCCCCATTTCCTGGTCTTGGCCAGGAGCCAGGGCTTTGTAGCAGGAGCACACCAGGGTTTGACCAGTAGCCCGGGAGAAGAGCAGTGGGACATGGAGCATAGCCCAGCCCAGGGTGCAGGATCCCAGCCAGAGAGCTGGCACAGGCAGCAAACACAGCCAGAATCACACCTGGAACGGGATGGAGAAAGGCAATAGCCATCCAGATGGGAAAAATCAAGAAAAGCAGTAAGAAAAAGCTGCCAGGCAGGGTGAAGCCATAAGAGCAGCGAGAAGGGGTGATCTGGTGGAGAACAAAAGGGGAGAGATGGAAAGAGCAGAAGGGTCGGTAATTGCAGGCAAACAGGCAGAGCCAGCCACGGCTGGGGGGAGAGGAGGAAAATCATCACTTGAAAGAAACCGAGGATTTGGGAAGGAGAAGGAGAAAGAAAAGGCGATAAATAATTAAAGGAGATCAAACGAGGCAGGCAGCAGAACAGGCCTAATTGCAAGGATTTGCGCTGAGGTTCGACATCTCCAGCAGCCTCCTCCTGACGCAGAAGAAAGGGCGGCCGGGAGTGGCGGTGCCGTGCGGGAACGTGCTGCTGGCACGGCACAGGCAGCAGCCCCTGATCAAAGCCTGGCGCTGGCTTTCATGGTGCTCAGCAGCCCCAACAAGGCGGGGGGGAGAAGAAAATGCCAGAAAATGGGGGGGAAAAGCAAAGGCATGAAGGGGAAGGGGCTGAGGGGCACCAGGATCCCGTGAGAGCTCAGGGTACGATGGGGATGGGGCATCGGAACAGCCCCACGCGTGCCCAGGGTGACCTTGGGCCATTCGATCGTGGCCTGGTGGCTGGAGGCTCCCATCGATTTGGGCTTGACCATGTGGCCACGTGGCCCAGCTCAGTGCTGGGGTGGGTTTGCTGGGTTTCCTGCTTCCCCAGGGCTCCCTAACCTTCCTAGCGCTTGGCACGAGGTTTTTTTTCTTGTGGATTTATCGGGTCACTCTTTGAAGCCCTGGGAAATGTTCTGTACCCGTGCTGTGCTGCAGCAAGGAGATGCCCACATCCTGTGCCCACCTCCCTCGGCTCATCCAGGAGCTCCTGCCTGCTGCTTTCCTTGGCACGTCCTTAACCTGGAGGTAACAAGTCCAGGAGGAAAGAATGCTCCAGTGTTGCCCTTCCGGCCTGGAAGTACCTCCAAGCAGTCATTCATCACCAGAGCCATCCTTTGCTTTTACAAACCTTCCCAGAGCATCACCCAGCACGGGAGAAGCAGAGACCTGCCACTGTCCCAGAGCCCCCAGCTGCATCCTGCCCTATGTCCAGTGCCCACAGTCTCATCTGTGACCCCATCCAATCTGTCCCAGTGTCCCCACGGAGTCCCCGCAGGCAGCAGGTGCCAGGGATGGGCGGTGTGGTGGCAGAGCTCAGCTTGAGCATGCTAACCTCTCCTAACAGGCAATCAAATCCCTGCCCCGGCAGGACTCCCTGCATATTAATTGCACTGCGTTATCCAGCCATCTGTTCCCGCAGCCAGGAAAAGAGCAGTCCCTTTGGTCTCCTTTATTAACAGGTTTCCCTGTAAATGCAAACAAACCCTCCCGCCTCGGCGCCGCTCTCCAGCTCTGCTTTGAGGCACCCAGGAGGCAAGTGGGAGCTCTCAGGCATTTCAGTAAATCAAGAGCAGGGAATGCAAAGGTGGTGATTTCACACTGCCAGGGGAGGGGGAGAGGCCTCTGCAAAGCCAAATCCGCAGTTCAGATGGTTTGTGATGCTCCTGCTCATGTTAAAGCCCCTTGCCTTGCCTTGGGAAGGAAGGGGGACGCTGAGCTGGCTGTGGGGGAGATCTGCCTGTGCCCCCAGCCATGCCCAACCAACCTCAGGGTGTGTTTCCACCTCTCCTTTCCCTGTTCCTGGACAGAGGACGTGGTGCCTGCTCTGAACTGCCAGCCCCAGTAATGCAAGGCTGAGTGCAGGGTACCCCAGTGTTGGTGGTGCAGATGCTGGGCTGCCCAGGGAAGGGAAAGGGCAGCAACAGCTCTCTGTCCTGGCACCTTTTGTGGGGGAGAAAGCACTGGAGACTGAATTTTGGAGGTGGGGTCCTGAGAGAGGGCAATAGTCACCCAGCAGCTTCCTGTAGTACCTCCAGCCCCTCCAGTTTTGCTCTTTTGCTGGAGCTGGTAAGGCAGCCACCTTTGGCAAGGCAGAGGCTGCACTAAACTGTTGTTTCTTCTGCTTCTCCTAAATATCACCAAAATGCCATGGGCTGTCCTCAGGCTCAGCCATGCCTGCTGCAGCTCAACCAGCCTTACCCCAAGGCAAGTGGCTGCTGCCATCTCTCAGCACCCAGAGCCTCCCAGGGTGAGGTGGGGCTCGGGGTGGGAGGTCTGTACCCCCACACCAAAGCACCTGTCCTTGCACAGAGCCAGGAAGGGAAAACAGAGTTCCCAATAATAAAGGACACAAGTCTGCCAGCCTGCTCCTGTGGTCATCACACATGAAGTCCCCCAGGACAGGGGTGATCAGGATGAGGCCCCACTTACACCAATTCAGCATTTGCTTTTCTCCTTGTTCTATCCTTCCCTGCATTTAACACGCTGCTGCACCAGAGCAGCAGGTGGGCTCGAGTGACCTGACATACGGCCATCTGGAGAATCTTTATTTATTACTCTCCATACACATCTCCTCTGTATCTTGACATCTGTGCTCCAGCACAGAGCTGGGCTGCCCGAGGAGGCGGCAGCTCCGTGTGCAGAAATGATGCTGCAAGGGAAGAGGTGCTTAGAGACCATCAAGACAAAAGTCTGCTCAGTAAAAAGGATGCAACCCAAGAGATCTGCACAGAGCAGGTTTTTCACCTTCTCCAGACCTGGTCACTCCCCTCCACAGGAGGTAAACACAAAGGCTGCCAGCACTGGAGTGAGTGCTGTGATTCAGCAGGGCAGCCCTGCTGCAGAACTTACAGGAGGGGAGGATGAAGGTCAAGCATCTTGGAGCCACAGCACCAGGAAATAATTTCCAGGACAGAGTGCTGGCTTATCTGGGAACAGCCAGCTGATTCCTATTCCTCCCGAGGGATCCCTTACTCCTCCAGGGAATCTGCTCAGACAGAAGGGGTGGGATGTCCCACACCTTTACAAACCATCTCCAATCTTCAGAGGGATTGTTACCCACCGCAGCACTGCTCAGCCACAGCGACAGCAGTGACCAAGCATGACCAACACAAGTCCATTTCTCACCTTTAGCCAGTGTCCTTCTGGCCCCTGACTTCATTGCAGAAAGCCACAAGAAGGGTGTCTCATCTCCTTTCCCAAAAGGGAGCAGATTTCCAGGCACAGGGAATAGCTGCAACTCCAAAATTGCAGCACGGGATTGCAGGGAAGAAGAAACAACCCCAAAATCCAAACAGCGCAGGGACTTTGTTAACATTCAGGAGACCTGAAGGAGACCCTGGAGAACCTGCAAGTCAGCAGGTGCTGAGACACAATCCTCTTCCACCTCAGCTCCATTTGCCCATGCTGCCTCTGAGTCCCCACTGGTACAAGCAAAGCTTTCTGCTTGTCCATGCAATTCCCCCAGACTTTGCTGGGTTTGGACTGCTGACACAAGAAAAGATTGAATAACCTAAGCCACACGATGAACCTCGAGTTCTGAAAAGTCTCCAATGCTCAGAAATCTGCTCTATCTGCTGTATTAAAAATAGCAGGACTTGAACTCAAGTGTGTGTTCCTGTCCCACTGGTTACAAGGCAAGGCTTTCCCTGCAGCCTCGTGGAGCAGGGCCCCTGGATCACCTGGGCACCCAGACTGGGACACACACCTCTGGCAGGTGCATCCACACCATTTTTAATACCCTCTGCTGTCCATTTCAGGTTTGAAATTGCTGACAGGCCTGCAACACCCCTATACCCAGTTAGAGCAGCCTACCACATGCTTTCCATTTATTGTTTGGAACAGTCTCTGCCATATTTACCAGGTCTGGCCTGTCACTCCTCCTCTGGGTCCTCCAGTTCTGACATCCTCCCCTGCCCCCCTCCAACACAATCTTTAATTCTTTAATTCTATTAATACCACCTAATAATTACTTTGTTCCAAGCCTGCTGAGTAATGACTGCCAACGCTTCTATTTCATTACTATTCCTGTAAAGAAACCAAGCTTTTAACACGCTGAATTTCTGCAGAGGAGTGACAAGAACTGTGCTCACTGTCCTCCTTGCCCACATCTTCCACAGGGCAGGAAAAGAACCAGGAACTTTATTCTCCATGCATCTACAACAGTCACAACTGTGTGATCTGGTTCAGAAGGATAACGAATTAAAATTTAAAAAATCAAACCCAGTTCAGAGAGCTCAGAAAAAAAATACAAGCGGGAGGAAAAGGCAGTGACCAAACAGCATCTACTACCTTCAGGTATTCTTTCTTATAAGCCACTACCTCATGTTCTCTGGCTCAAACCAACATTCACCTCAGTTCCTCCAGAGGTGCTGGGCTTTGGCTTTTCCTTCACTCATCAAAATAAAGTCTGGTTAACTTAGAATTCAACCTACACGGATGAGAGCAATTCAAAGCAGGAGCGTAAGCAGCGCAGAGCACGGAGGAAGAGTGAATTAATAGCTTCCTTCATTAAAGCTTACCTTCAAAGAAGTCAGCAACAGAACTCGTCATCACCATCTTCTCGCAGACATTTATTTTTATATTCACAAGAGGATGAATGTAAGAGAAATTTATGGAGATGCTAAATCAAGGCTTTTGTTCCTAACTAGAAAGAAGTTGCTCTCAGCAGTTTAATTATTGTCTTAGTGCAGGACTGACGTTTCAAACACTGTGCTCTTTCACTAACTCCTTTAAAATCAAATTACTTAAGAGATTAAGGTAACACAAGGTAACAGAGCTAATGCCTCCTCCAGAAAAAACACCTCTGGGATCATTTCACTCAGTTATCCCTTGTGCAGCCCCTACACCCATCTTGATCTGATCACACCTGGTTCCCAGAGGCTGTGCTGAACAAGGAGCACAAACCCAGGCAGCAGCAGAGCTGGGAGTAATCAGTTCACCCACTTTCCAAGGCTATTTCATCCCTGCTGAAGCCAATCACCTCTCAGAGACTTACAGCCTCCACTTTCCAAAGGACAAGCACATCAGGACAACTCCACAGGGTACACTGAAAAAATGAGGCTGTTTTATTGATTATTAGATTCTGCACTGGCAACAAGCATCAAGCTAATACAGACAGACTTCAATCAAAGCATGAGCTTTGAATCCGAAGTCGTAAAGTGACATGATGCCTTAATAAATTAAGGAAGTTAATTCCTCCCCATCATCAAGTCTTCACTTGAAGTTCTTTGCAAATTCCTCTCCTTTCTTAATAGAAGCCTTCAGCTCAGACATGGCCGCAGCAACCATCTTCTCTTCAAAGGGGGAGAGCTTGCCAAGGCCTAGGTTCTTCTCAACTCCTTTTTTCTGAGGGAAAGAGGATTTAAGGATTAACCATTCATTGAATGACCTAAAGAGTAGCTTAACAGCTCTAAGTATTATCCAGCTGAGACACAGACCCAGCCTGGGACCGGTGTCATCTCTAGTCTGCTAACCCTGTGCTTCCTGGAAAGCCTCAGAAGCCTCTTACTATCTGTGGCAACTTCTACAGCCCTCACAAACTTCTCATTCACTGTGCACAAGTGTGAAACCAGAAGCCAGCCCAGCAGCTCATTCAAGAGGAGACTGAACCAACTGATCCTTCCTAACTCCAGACCCACCATCTGGCAAGAAGATCTCCTCTGGTGTATGTCCTTTGCTTGCCATCTCAAACTGCCTCAGAGTGGCACTCCCAGGTTTTCAAGATGTCTACATTCCCTCTTAATATCCCTCTGCTTGCACCCCCTCACCAGCCTGCCCCTAAGACAGCACACACCACCCTTTGCATCCCAGCAGCCACGACAGGGCTGCAGCATCATTGTTTTCCACCACTCCACCAGGGTATGAGTGACAAAAGGAACACTTCTCTCAGAGTGCAGCAGAGGACCTGAAAGCAAGCTATTAATGCTAATCCCATGCTGTAGCTCCCCATGTGCCTCAGTTTCTGAAAGATTTGCTTGTAGCACATCAAGCTGAGGAGACAGGATTGCTGACTCTGGTTAATCATATGAAAGCCCAGAGTAAACAGGCCTGACTTGAGGCAAGCGTGACCTCTTAAGCCGAGTCTGAATCGCTGGTTATTCACTGATGTGCAGCCTAAGAGCTGATAAAAGCAGCAGCATCCTTGTCAAGCTGAGCTGTGTGCCCAAATACCACACCCAAATATTCCAGACTCTTAAAGGCACACTCAGGTGTTAACTCCAGCAAGAGCAGGCATTCAGCTAAACTGAAACTACTGAGTAAAACCCACATGACACAACCAGAAGGTGCTGTTTATAAGGCTCACGATGTAAAGTACATACCCCCAGCTGCAGAGGTGTAGAGAAGTATGGGCTCTCTGTCACGTCTGATCGAACAAAGGCACATTCAACAACCCCCTGCTTCCCATTCATGGCATCCAGCAGGGAGAACACAAACCGAGCACCAGCATAGGCCATAGACAAGGTGGCAGATCCTGGAAGAGTTAAACCACTTTCAGAACAGCTCACGTTGAAATTTGATACTTCCTTTAGCATCAAAGGTTTCCATACTGGTGTGTTTACAGAGCTGTAATAATGAAGTGTCATTGACCTCAAGCTCATGGCCAGTTGGATAAAGCAGCAGCTTTTGGCCAGCTACATTTATCTAATTGACCAGATTTATAAAAGAAACAGCTTAATTTGACAAAGAAGATTCTTTTTAAAGTCATAGGTGGTGTGGGATCAGTTAGTATTTAGTCTCACATACTGAGCTGTTTCTAGTAGCACAGCCCAGGCAGCAGCTCATAACCTGTAAATAAGATTACACTGCAGAGCACTGCACCCCTACAGACAGTCAACAAGAATTACTTGGAAGCTTTACTCAAGAACCCACCTGCTCCTGCTTTAGCCTGGACAACTTCAGTGCCAGCTTCTTGAATTCTTGCTGTAAGCTTCTCCAGCTGATCCTGAGGAAACTCCACTTTTGGTGTGCACTGGATGGGGAGAAAAAAAAAAGTTACCAATACCAGAACCCCTCCAGATTTAGCATAAAGCACACAATACTTTTTGTATCACTGCAGTTGTTACCAACAGTTCTCAACTGGGCAAATGGGCTTCCCCAGCTCACAGCTTGTGTGACACTGACCAGCTGCAAAAGTCATCAGGGCTGGGGTTACTGCATGTCCTGGAACAGGAACCCAGCCGTGCCCAGCTTCCTCAGGGACAAACCACAGCTTCACAGCCAAACCAGGGCTTGTCATGATTCCTCACTACTGTGTAGTCCTGTGCACTACAGATACCCTCCAAGCATTAGGAATTTCAGAAAGCCATCTTGTATTTATTCAGGTCACTGTGGCATTCTGGAAGTCAATCCAGCTTCCCAGCAGTATTTAGAAATTCACTGAACCTTCACATACAGCTGTGCCAGTAGCTTAAGCACAGTTGTGTCTGCCCCCATAGACTGTTTAACCAAAGCACCTCTCAGCATTCAGCTGCTCCAAAGCCCTTGCTCTTATTCCCTAAGAAAATCCTTCTGTGAAGGATACTTTACTCCCCACTTAGAGCACAGCTTTTCCCCCTTTGTTACAGATTGCTCCTTGGCCATATCCCAGCATCTCCCCATGAGACTGCACCTGCTTTAGAACTGCATTTCAGCCTGGCTGAGATGCTTGGACTGACTACCAGTCATGGCTGAACAGGCCTCCCTGCACAGCCTGAGCTGTGCCTTTCAATGCTGGAGGTTCAAGTGGTTTCCAGTCCATCACAGCAAAATCAAGTCAATTTTTCTGCTGAAGCCAGGTATTCCTGCCATGAGACACCTGCCACAAACAGTGCCAAGACACCTGAACACCCACACTCCCTCTCAGTTCTTATCCCAAACTCCTTTAGAGGAAAGCTGGAACTGTTTATACTACCCAGAGGGGCTCAGATTTCGATTGTTGCCTTCCACCTCATCCTGCACCCCATCCCAGAAGGAAAGCAGCCATGAGAGCAGCAAAGACTCTCTGTGCTCTATCCTAGCACATTACCTGCCATCACAAAGGCACTTTACATCAACCCTAACACGCTGACGAGTGTGCTGCCACACACAGCTGTCACCCTGACTTACCTGAGAGATCAGAGGGATGATGGTCTTCCCAGCATGGCCACCAATAACCGGAACAGTTACTCGAGCTGGATCCAAGCCCTAAAGGAAACATGAAACTTTCCAGCTTCTGAAGCACACAGGCAAGAAAAACAATTGAAAACACCACACTTCACTCTCTGCCCTGGATATCAGGACACACAGGGCAGGAGTTCCAGAGGCAGTTACACTCCATGGACAAAGCCTCATCTACAGAGTGGAACTCTAGGTTACTCTGATCACTTCATGCAGGCACAGGATATTACTACTGCAGGTTTGGATAAAGAGCAGCACAACATAAACACCACCAGGGCTATTAAGAGCAGTAAACTGTTACAGCTCCTGATACTTTGCAGAGTATCCTGTGACACACAGCACAGAGCTTGACTTGCAAACACACACTACAGCTCAACCCTCTCCTCTGGTTGCATGGCACAGTTGGGAATGCCAAGGGAATTAAGGCCAACATGTAGCTCACTTGCAGGGCACAGCTATGAAAAGGAAAGGTCAAAGTCTCTTGAACCACATTTTGCAAGAAACCTTATCTTCAGGCTCCTCTAAATAAGGGAGATAAGGAATCATTGCCTTTGCCTCTAGCTGCAAAGAAATCCGAGCTCCTTTGGCTCTCTGCAGTGATTTTGAAAGTGTTTCTTTATAGATCTGATGATCAAAGCAGGCAGTATCCCTCCCCCTGCATGTTAACCATGACCTGCCTTTAGTTCAGCCACAAAAGTATTCGCTCTGACGATGTCCAGTGTCGTAACACCAAAGATTTTGTTGGGATTATACACACCGTGCTTCTTGAAGACTTCTGAAGTTATTGGGATGGTAGAATTTACCTACAAGCAAGAAGAGGCAAGCACTGAATAAAAGCAGTTTAATAAACTTAGCATGAACTTAACAGGCCAATTAACAACCCGAACTATACTTCCAATTTGGAATCAACTGTAGCCAATTACTTTAATGCCTAAATTGAAGAGCAATTTACAGTCAGGCTGGAATAAAAATCATTAATTTTAAATAACCATTAAGACAATAAATTTGTTCATTCCCATTACAAAGGCTCCTCCCTTAGTGAGCTAAGGCTTTTATCCCAGCTAATACACCGGCTTGCATTATAACCAGTCACGCAGATTTGGAGATATTAAGCACTTTTATATCCAAGTTCCCTCTGAATTAAATACAGCCAAGAAAAATGGGTTAGTAGAACCAGGCTTTTAGTGCTTTTCTGCAAATACACTGCAGACCTTAAAGATGCTGGTGAAAATTAGTAGGAATTTGGATTACTCCTGTATTCTCAGTCTGGAATTTGATGAGGTTTTTCCTCTACATTCCAAGGTCTCCAGAAAACACTTACTGGGTTAGAAATAATACAGATCATGGCTTCTGGACAGTGCTTTGCACAGGCAGATGTCAAAGAGGCAACAATGCTGGCATTGGTGTTGAACAGGTCATCACGGGTCATACCTAAAACACAGCCAGGGCAGGATTGTAAGTTACCCACAGCTACCATCATGGGCAAGAAATCTAATCAAAACCCAATATTCTGCTCTGGACAGACATACATCAGCTTCTGGTTTCACAGATCAAGAACAAATTGTCCAGTTGCAGTAATGAACTGGCTCCAAATGTAACTCCTCTCACTAACAAAGAGATCAGCCCTTTTCAGGAGCAACCAGCCCAACTGCTCATTGTCAGAACTGGGTTCACTGAGGCTGCCTGAAGTACACTGTGACCACACAACCCACACCAGTGGTGCTCAGAGCAGCACAACTGCTCTCAAGATGAAGTCTCCTCCCTCTTTTAAGTCACTTCCACAACTACAGTTTAAATGCAAACTGCTGCGTGGAAAACATTGCTGGTTGTGTAAGTGCCACCCCCCATTTCTATTGCAGCAACTACTTTAACCATGAAAATGAAGATTCAGGAAGAGCTAGGCATTAAAGTCTAGAATTTTGTTATGTTCCTAATAGGATACTGGAAAGCAGAGTGGAAATGGAGCAGGTCAGAAACAATCTAGGAAGGCTAAACAGCATTTATTCAGCGATGCCCCGAGAAGTTGCTGTACAATTGACACAAAACAAAATGGATTCTTTCTCTTCTGCTGAAAAATGAAACAAAAGAACCAGTTTTTATGCCTTGAGCATTGCTCTGGGACTTAGGAGAGGGAGACTTAGGATCACTTGCATGAAAAATCTTTGCAGCTCAGCCCCAAGTAGGAACTCCAGAAATCAGTTCAGCCCATTTCACAGAGGACAGTCTAAGAGAGGCTGAATGAGCTGCCTGACACCACAAGGAGCTCTGGGGCAGGGGCATTAACAGACCACTTAGACCCCAAGAGACACAGCTCTATCTGAGTAGCAGAACTGCAGAGATCCACTTCAAAGCAGCCCTGGGGCTTTCCAACAAAGGGAACATACCTGGTTTTCTAGGAACTCCCGCAGGAATAACAACAACATCACAGCCCTTCAGACATTCTGGCAACTGCTCAGGTCCCATGAAGCCTGAAATGGAAGACAGTCAGGCATTATGTTTTCAACAGTTACTAAATAGCTGACACTTTGAAGTACAAAATCATGCCCAGAGGCATCCAAGTCCTTTTATTAATTTAACCTTCAATTCAGACTTAATGCTGAAAAGCAAAGAAATGCAATTATGGATGGATCCCATTTGATGTTTTATCCTTGTTTCAAAACTTACAGAAGGAGAGTGGTGAGAATCTCACATTCACCTGTTTTCCAAACTCCCAGTTCTTCCTGCTATGTGTATTTACTCTCCAAAAGCCTTGGCACTAGAGTCAGTGCCCCCAAAGAACTGCAGACAGGCACATTCATGTAAAATGTCACCTTTTGGTGATCTTCAGATAAAAGAAAGATGAGCAGGTTAAGTTTTGATTTCATCAGAATCCAAGAGAAAAGAAGCACATGGAATTCACGTGGACATCCAGGGAGTGTTAAATCTGTTTGTAGCCAAACTTTTAAATTCAACACTCTTGAGATAATTTCACTGAGTGTTTCCTGCCAGATATCACAAATTCCCCTTCAACAGTGCAACCACAGCCCATTTTCATCTCCATACACATCAATCTAATCAGCTAAACCTTAATTAATCATTCACTGCTTGAGGAAAAAGCTACTTAAATTGATACTAGGCTTCAGGATCAGTGGGTTAAAGATTTCCCCTCACAAGCAATGGGCATTCAGGGTCAGCCACCCCTTTGGGAGGATCCCTTTGGAACACAGGCCATTCCCATGGTACCTTTGACACTGGCTCTGGTCTCAATGTGGCTGAGGTCAGCTGCCACGCCGGGAGTGTGAGCGATGTCGTAGAGGCTGAGCTTGCTCACCAGAGGGCTGTTCTTCAGGAGCAGGGACAGGGGCTGCCCAATGCCCCCTGAGGCCCCCAGCACTGCCACCTTGGCATTGTTCTGTGCAAAAGAGACAACAAAGACGTTGTGGAGGTGTTCTGGCAGTTACCCCAACAGTGACCTTGGGGATTTCACCACTCCTTCTTTACTTTTAGTTCTATTTCTCAATTTTTTACCAAGCACTATGTAAACTTGATAGTCTAAGCCTACAGAAAATGACCCTCACAGCAGCCTCCCAGAGATCCTTCAGGTTTATTGGTAGGACAAGTTGGAGGAAATGGTTACTTGTGATCTGAAGCTCAAAAGGGAAGCAAGGCTAGCACAAAGGAACCCAAAGGATCTCCCTTCTCCCAAGGGAAATGCCTGCCTGAGACCAATACCTGCCACCCTGTGGGCCCACGCCTGATTTAGGGCAAATGTGGTCCATAGTTTTTCTAGTTTATGTTGCCAGTATCAAAAAAATATGCCTTCCATTTGGCAAATCAATGCATTTAATGGACTGCAGTAAATGTAATAACCACTGCATATTTTGTGCACATTGTGAAGAAAATGTTTACACCTGAAGTAAATTCAAAATAGCACCTGCAGGTGCCTCAACATTGAGGACTGAGAACTTTAAATGACTACAATTTCCAGCTTTAATCATGGCTGAGAATCAAGAAAAATCCACTCTACTTGGCTGCCTGGTGAACCAATTTTATCCTCACTCAGGTACTGGCAGGGTGTAATTTCTCTCAGAAATGCCTGTTTGCACAGTGTTGCTACACAAGAGGAAAGCTACTTCCAGGGGCCAGAACAACCTTAAAGTGCAACACTCTGCCAAGGTGATGGAAAACTCCTGTGGAGATCTAACAAGCAATTACTGCTGAGAAAGCCATTCTTTATCACCAGATAAAGCCATAATAAATAGCTCCACGTCCCTTCATGAACAGCTTAATTACTGTGCTATGATGGGAAATGATCTACCCAGCAACTGGACCAGACTAACCTCAGCCCAGTTTTCTTGCTATTGTAAGAAATATAATTTTGCATAAAAGTCCTTAAGAGGAAGCAAAGTCTGGCATGAGTCACTGCTGAGCCCCGTTTGTGACTGAGCTGACACCGTGGGGTCAAAACCTCACTGCTAATACATACAGTTCCCATTAAAAGACTTTGACAAGGCTCTCCTGTACAGTACATCTTCACAGCTGCAATAATCACTCTTTTACATCCCACCAGGACTATTAACATTGGCTAGAGGTCGGTCTCTATCCATGCAGCCACAGCAGCAGAGGTTTGGGGCCAGCACAGTGGATTTCAGCACAAGAAGGATTACTGCTAAACCCCAGCCAGTTTCAGTTCTTAACACCTTCGCAACGCAGGGGCATATTTGCACTAGAGGGAGGAAGCAGCAAACCCATCACCCTCTGCACACCATCAGAGAGAGGAGTTCATACAGGATTATCACACTCACAGCTGGCTGGAGCAGGGCGGGAGTTGTTGGGCCAAGACCCGCACGTCCCCGGCCCCAGAACGGCGGTGTCACCGGGCACAGCAGCACCGAGCCGCCCAGCCCAGCCCCGCTCCGCAACCTCCCCGCGCCCCCTCCCCTGCCTGAGGCAGCAGCACCGACACCGATACACACCCCCAACCCCTCTCCGAGGAGGGGGCTGGGCTCCACCCGAGCCCCGCAGCCCCTCACTGGGGAGGGCCCCGGCTCCACAGTCCCCTCACTGAGGCCCCTTCACCGAGGGTGTGCGGCCCTCACCGGGCTCCACCCGAGCCCTGCAGCCCCTCTCCGAGGAGGGGTCTGGGCTCCACTCGAGCCCTGCAGTCCGTCGCCGAGGAGACCCGGGGTTCCGCAGCCCCTCACCGAGGAGGGCCGGGACTCCCTCCCGGCCTCACAGTCCCTCACCGAGGGCCTGCGCTCCACCCGAGCCCTGCAGCCCCGCAGGAGGAGCTGCGTCCAACCTTGGCCCTGCAGGCCCAGAGCGGAGAACGACCGGGCCTGCATCCCCGCCCTGCACCCCTTCACCGGGCAGAGCCTGTGCTCCACAGCCCCTTCACCGAGCAGCACCGGGGCTCTTCCCGGGGCCCTCCCCGAGCTCCGCAGCAGCCCCAGAACCGAGGAGGAAGCGCGGGGCTTCCCCCCGAGCGGCGGGGAGCGGTGCCCGTGTGCGGGCGGGTACCTGTGCGGAGGTGGCGATGCCGCGGCGCAGGGCGGTGGCGGTGCTGAGGCGGGACAGCATGGCGGGCACGGCGGGCGCGAGCGGCGGCTGCGGCGGCACCGGTGACTCCAACGACCTCCACGGCCTGCGAGGCGCATGCGCGGCCCCGCCCTCAACTCTCGCGAGACTTCCTCCCGCGGCGGAAAGGGAAAGGGGGGAAAGTCTCGCGAGATCCCGCCTGAGGTAACCGTGGAGACCGGCGGGCGTCGCTGCCTGCGGCCGGGCGGGAAGGGGGGAGCGGGGTGTCGCGATAATCGGCGACAGCCGAGCGGATGGGGGATGGCGGGGGTGATGGTCTGCGAGCCCCGACACCTCTACAACATCATCAACCAGTACCGGTGGAGATCCCGGCTGACGGAGCCCAACTACCTGTGCCTGCTGGGTGAGGCCGCGGCGCAGGCCTGTCCCTGCTGCTGCTCCTGCCTCTGCCTAACCCTGTCCCTCCTCCTGCCTGCTCATGCCCCTCCCAGCCCCTGCCCTGCCTGCTGCTTCCCCTGCCTGCTTCTTGTGCCCCAGTTCCTGCTCTTGTCCCCGCCTCACCCCGCCTGCTGCTGTCTTCCCCTGCCTGTACCTGCCCCTGCCTGCAGCCAGCCACTGTGCTCAGCCCCGGCAGATATCCTGAGCCAACGGGGCTCGTGAGGAAAAGCACACACATCACTTCTTGTAATTTCTGGGACCTTGCACTTGGGGCCTTCCTCCCATCCCATTTCAGGTGCCATGACCTGGTGCTGCTTCGGCTTTCCTCAGGTCCAACTCTCCCTGCTCTGATCAGTCCCATGGATACACACTCTCCCCTGCTGCTCCCAGAGGTGCTAGAGCTGGACAAGATTTCTCAACGATTACACAAAGATTCCTGATAACCACTTCCATTTTGCATAGTGCCAATACCCCCAAAAGGGTGCCTGATGTTGCAATGTCATTAAATATTTTGGTAAGGGAGTCAGCCAGTTTGGGAGTGGTGGTGGGGTCTTTCCAGTGCCCCTCTCCCCAGAGCAGCAGAGGCAGAGCTGCTGGGCACAGGTCAGAGCAGGCACAGGGCAGAGCACAGGATTGATGCTGGGAATGCTGCAGGAGCACACTTGGGTCAGGACTAACAGTGCTGGTTATCACGTGGTGTTACACACAGACCCACATCAGCCCTGGAGTTTGTTATACCCACACCAGAAGGCCTCAGTTTCTAAAAAAAACCCAAATCACAGAATCATCAAGAGACTTTCAAGATCATCCAGTCCAACAGCTGACCCAGCAACACCATAACCACCCCTAAACCATATTGCCAAGTGCCACATCCCCAAATCTCTTCCTCTGAGTGATGCCAGTGCCTGAATTCCCCCTACCAAAATACAAACAGGATTCCACCTTTAAAAGCCAATTGCTCTGTCTTGGTTGGTTTTTTTTTTCAGATGCCCGTTCTCAGCGTGAATTCGATGCGAGCCACATTATTACAGCCCAAAGGATTGAGCGGGTGAGGGGCTTGCTGTTTGCGTGAACCGTCCTTGGATTTAGCAATTAGCAGGAAGCCAACAGTGGTTTGAAACCCACGGGAAATGTCCCAGCCCCTGCCCTGCCTCAGCCGTGCCCCGCGGCTGCCACTGGGGGGATGTATTCTGTCACTCCAGCAGCCCGAAGGATTGGCACATTAGGAGCTGAGTATCAGGAAAAACATTGCACAAGAACTCACACAGTGTAGCCTTGCCTCACAAGGACAGTGCTGGCATCTGCATCGCTGCTGCTGATGGAGCAATCAGCGTCATTTGCATCATTCCTGACTTCTAACCGAGGCTGTCAGTGTGGTGCCCACCCACAGGAACAAACCCAACACGTAGCTAGAGAGTTGTAACTTGCAAGATGTCAGGAGCGTTGATGCCACCAGAGAAGAGCGGAGCCGTGCTCCTGATGGAATTCCTCTGTGATTTTGGTAGAATCCTGCGGGGGAGTATCTGATCCCGAATCCTGAGGAGCTGGACTATGTCAGATACTGCGTGGTGTATGACCACGACACCGGCTTTTTGGGCTGCAGTGACAATCAGGAGGAGAAGAAGGAAACAGGTACGTGTGACCTATGTCAGTCAAGACCTCACTGCTTCATGGAGATTCTTCCCATTCCTCATTTAATTTTATGAGCTCATTGGAAGAGATGTAAATGTTCCCAGTTTTAGTGAAAAGCTGTGCTCTGCCTCTGTTTTTTCACTGTGTTGTGTATGTTCTCAGGCTTCAAAAATCCAGGTTTTATTTCAAAGCATGCTGGCAGCCCTGGTTTCCCTTCTGTGGATGATCCTCTGAAGCTCCTTGTTGTATGTGAGGAATCTTTTCTTGCCACATTTCCTTGAGATTTGGCTTGTCTAACGATTGCCTTTCAGGGAGCAGTGCTGCTTCAGAGCCTGAAACCATCGGCTCAGGTTCCATGTGTTCCCAGAGTGAGTATTTCCTTCTTTGAGGGTCACAAAAGGCTTTCACTTCATGATATTTAAAAAGACTTACCTTTGAGGGGGGTGGTCATTTGATGGAGTTCACCAAGAAATGTGAAGCACTGGAAACTTTTCCCTATCATTGTTCAGTCTTCCTTGAACCATGGAAGTGTTTGGCTTTCACACATCCTTTGGCAAGGAGTTCTGCTGTGGGCAGAACTACTTCTGTATGTTTGAGCTTTACAAAGGTACAGGAGTTTTAGCAAAGATTCACATCACTTTTTAAAGAAAAAAAAAAAGTGGGGGTGTAAGGGGTGATGAATAAAGCAAGCAGGTTCCTAAATGCTCAGTGGTGAGGCAGTAAAGGGAAGGTGTGAAGAATCAGAACTGGGTTTCTATTGTGCTGATCTATTTCTAAAGCAGACATAGCTAGAGGGAAGCAGGATGGATTCCTTGGGAGGAGGAGCAGCCATCTCACATAATTTACTTCACTGAGGGGAGTGTTTAAAACATTTGTGAAAAATTTAAGACACTTCCTTTTTTCCCTGTTTGCCTAAAGCAGACTAAAGAAAAGGGCCTCCATAAAATTAAGATTATTAAATTTAAATTAATAAAATTTCCCTATTATGGGAACTTATTACAAGCATTTCCCAAAGAAAAATGGGGAGAGGAAAAAAAAAAATCTAGACCTACAAAAGAAGCCAGAAGAGGAATAAAAGATCAGGATGAGAGGTGAAAAGCAGCACCACCTGTACCTGACCTGCAGCAACAAGTAAAGGATAAGTCGAGCTTTTAACAAAGTTTTCTTCAGAGCATTAGATGGAATTAAAAAGGATTTGCTGTGGGTGTCAGGGAGGCAGACAGAAACATTGAACCTGCCCTGGCAAACAGCTCTTGGTTCTCTTTAGATACTGGGGAAGGAGATGCCTTACACCATGCCAGAAACTTGCAGCGCTTCACTCGCCACCCCGTGCTCCTCCTGAAGGGAGGGTACAAGCGTTTTTCAGCTTGTTACCATTTCCTGAAGAGCCAGAAGACACTGTGGATGCCTCAGGTGAGATGATACTAATTTGCAAGTAGAAGACATTTGTATTCAACTGATGATGGCTGGTGAATTCAAGTTAGATGGTGTTGCAAACCTGATATCACAGTAATTTCAGACAAAGGAATTAAATGTAATTTGAGTTACTGTGCTTGCCCTGAGTCTCACCACTGGTTCTTTTACAGCCTCTTTTTCCTCTCCTGTTGTGTGAAAGGAAGCTCATGGAAACAACTTGGGAATGCTTCCCTGATAACCCTGAAACTGGCCTATGGAGAATACAGATAACTGAACAAACATTAGCAAATGATGAAAAGAAGCAGACTCCTCTCTTACACGTGGTTATCTGGCATAGTACACAGCAGATGTTTTCAAACAGAAGTACAATTCCTACCAAGCACTGTGATCCATGTCTTTTCATCGGGAAGGGTCACAAAGCAAGTGCTGGTGCCTTGTTTCAATAGGCCCAGGAAGAAAACAGCCATCCACTCACTGGTGTCCTAATTACTCGGTTTCACCTATAAACATCAATCTACTTAGCTTATGAGAAACAATTACCCTTTATTTCACATTTAGGACAGGCAGAGCAGGTTAAGAAGGTGCTGGACAACAGAGCATTTCATTCCAAGGTGCATTTTGTTCCCACTGTTCCCTTCGGGTTCCCAGGGAATAGCCCATGACACAGTGCTAACCTGCGGATGCTACAGCGCAGGAGAGAAAATCGATTCACTTTGTGCTGCTCTGTGAAGGGCAACTCACTGCTGAGCTTCCCCCTCAGACTCAGCTGGACACAGAGCACCTCCTTGCCTCTCAGTGGAAGCTGTTGGTGATGGTTTAAATGGTTCAGCTGCTCCTTTTTGCTCCTGGAGCAGTATCCAAGTATCCAAGCAACCCTTAGGGATGTCGCTGTTGGTTACTCGTGTGTTTTCCTTCTCAGCCTCCACACTGCCGACACTGGATGCAGCTGCAGATTTGTGCTGTGCTGCTCCAGGGCACCTGCAGCTCTGCAGGTGGCAGATGATTTCTTTTAGCCCTGCAAACAGTAACCAAGGGGAACATCAAATGAATCTGTCATGCTGCAGCCCCTCCAGACAATGGAAGGGATATATTCCACCTCCTGTTTAGTTAGGGTTTGCTTCAAGTAATGCTGCAACAACAGTGAGGCTGCTAATTATTCTCAGTAAAACTAGCAAAGACTTCAATACACAGCAAATCCAGGTGATTGAATGAATCATTACACTAAAATATGTCATGAGCTGCTGACTAAGTGCCTGTTCAATTCTTCACATGACTTCTGTTTAAGAACTTATCGAGCTAATGGGAGCAAAGACACTCTCTAACCTGAGCCTGTGGTTTCTTTCTGGCAGGAGCTAGACACCTTCCAGCCATACCCTGTAGAAATACTGCCTGAAAAGTTATATATGGGCAATTTCAAGCAGGCCAGTGACAAACAAATTCAGAGAGATCTGAAGATCAAAGCACTGGTCAACGTCTGTGAACAGCCTGTAACACTGTAAGTTAAACAGTTCAAGGCTTACCCTCACCAGTGTCTGTGGTGTGAGAAAATGAGATGACACAGAGTTTATTGGCAGAGGAGTCCGTGTCTGTGGCCTTCCAAGGAAACCTCTGTGCAGATTCCAGTGCCATTTCATGCTCATTCTTCTAATTTCTACTCCAGAGTTAGCACAACAGCAACACAGTCCTGCAGCCCTTGACCATGCCACGGGTGAATTGTGTAAGAGGAGGACTGGGAAGCCCTTGGTATTTCAAGTCTATCACATACCACCACTCTTCAGGAAAAACTTGTATCTCCAAATAGCTTTCAGAGCAAAATCTTACAAACACATCAGTGCAAAAGCTAAATCACCAACATGTCACATTTTTGGTCTTCCTTACCTACTGTGTCCGTGACCAGTCAGCTCAGTCTGCAGGCCTTGCTGGAAATGCAATTTCACACAGTGAAAAACCCAGTGACATTTCTCAAGGTGGTGACCCAAACAATGTAACAAATCCAGTTACCCACCCCAGGACAGGTGCACCAGCAGACATTTATCATGCCTTTGGCTCCAGAGGAGTGTTTCTGCACTGTGGCTAATATTCCCATGCCCTCTACATGATGTGCTTTCACATTTTGGAAATTCCTCACCAATTTTTTACCCTGTGAGCTCTCTGAGTCTGTGGAAGGAGATGCTGCCATAGAAAACCACATGAAGTGAACTGGGGGGCTCCACAAAACTGCCAACACACACTCTGAAAGCACACCTGCTTTCAGTTCATCTGTTTTCATTTATGTCTCAGCTGCAGGTTAAGACATCAATGCTGATACCACTGAAATGGAAAATCAGTGATTAAACTGGTTCTGTGTTACAAACATCTCTGTCTCACCATAACAAATCCCTTATCATGTTAATGATGACGATGATGAAAAACTCACACATGTAACAGCAAACAAAGTGATCACCTTGTCTCCAACAAACACATCTTGTCAAGGCTGCTTCTCTGCGCCATGTGGTCTGTGTGCTCTTTTTCCAGGTTTGCAGAAGAAGGCAAATCCCTCCATGTATCTGTTCCAGATTCACTCGAAGCAGATCTTTTTTCTTCCTTCCCCACCATTTCTCATTTCATAGGTGAGTGGATCGTGATCTGGAATTCCTGAGACCTTGCTCACTGTAGGATATTAGATGGGAGTGACAGGAAGCCCAGACAGGAGGGTAAGCAAGCCCACACCCTGATGGATACCAGAGCTGCCTCACTAACCAGCCTGATGGACAGACAGGAGATTTTACAGGGCATCTGACTCTGATGTCCCTGCTCACTTTAAAGGATACCTCACTCTGATAACAGGAAGCTTTCCACCCAATCTGAAAAGGCTTTGCTACCAGGGCTTCATTGAATTCCCTCTTGTTCCTTTGCAACAGCCCTTTGACTCTCACCAGCCCAAATCTTCAGCCACCAGAGCTTTATTTGAACCAGAGTGTGACACACATTAGAGAACTCAGCAGGAGGCATTGATAATCTTTGTGATTTCTGGCCCACCGTAGGGCCCAGGAAGACTTTCAGGTTGGACAGCATCAGCCTGCCTACATCAGATAGGACAAGAAAAAACACACTCTGCAGCTCAGTGCCTGCAGCTGCACGGCAGACACAGCTCCTGCAGCTCCATCCTGATGCTGTCCAACCATGTTATCTTCTATCATGCTTATCAAATAACACCTGCCACAGACCAAGGCCCTGCTGAGCTGTGTCGGACAGAGCCAGAAGCAAAAGACCACCCTGTCCCCACAGACCTTAATCCAAGTACAATATCAGACATGACAACTGCACACAAAGAAACAACATTCCAGGATATAATTTTGTAGTTCTGAACTGAATGTCATTATTTGGTGCACCTAAATGTTGACATTCACTTACTTGCCTTTCGTTGTGCCTCATGCTTTTTCCCAGTAGTATTTCAGAAGTTTCCTTCTCACATCACACCCAGTTTGTGGCTGTTTCCAAACCAGGCTACAAGAGTCTATTAGCTGCACTTGTGGAAGTGTTACAGTGTTTACCTGATAGTGGAACTGTTTACTTGGCAGTGGAGAGCAGATTACTCAAACTAGAACACGAGACTAAAGCTCTCCACATATGCCAAGAGGAGTGTGCATGTCCTCATGCCAAGCGTATGTTGGAGTGAGGCCAGTTCTACTCAGATCTTAGGACAGAACTAGTATCTCACAATAGAAATAAGTTTTAAAATGCTGGTTTAGTGCTTGAGGGAAAAAAAGAACAAACAAAACATCTTGACAATACTAAAAGAAAAGGCTTTGCTCTATGAATTCTGGAGTTCAGTTGCTAATATTTTAAAAACATCATTCTGTCTAGAGAGGGAGAGAAAGAATTAAAAGGTTATTAATTAAATATGCAACCTTCCAGGCAAAATAAAATTTCAATACCTTTAAACCTGTCTGGGGAGAGTTTGTGATGCTGACCACAGCTAATAGGTCATGAAAGGCCACTTTTCCTCAGATCCCTGATGTGAAGGTGACACTGATGTGTAATGAAGCACTGATGGATCATTGTCATTGGTGCTGTTCTTCGAGGCTGTGCTTTAACTGTGGATTTTTAAGAAAGGCAAATGCTTACAGAAATGGGAGCTGGCAGTGCCCATCTGCTGCTGTCAGGGTTCCTGAGGGCTCCTGTCGCTCAGGCTGCAGCCCCTCTTGTCAGCTGTCACCAAATTAGTGCTTGACTGTGCCACGGGAAGCTCCATTTCCCAGATCACTCATTTGTGATTGGCATTTCTTGCCTCAGATGCTCAGCTGGACGTGGGAGCAGTGCTGGTGTTCTCCAGCCTGGGGATAAGCCGGTGCAGCACAGTCACCATGGCCTATCTGATGCATTCCTGCCGCTTTTCCCTGCAGGTATGTCACTGCACAGTCCCCACAGAAACTGTCTCTGCACTTATTTCTCTTCCTGAAGCCCCATCACTGTAGTAATAAGACCTTCTCTGTGATTTCATGCACAGTATCCACCTGATAATGGAAGTGATTATTTGATTTGGGATTGCATCTTCTTTAGACCATTAAGGGGGTGGCTTGAGTGTGATTTTGGATCTGTGAGTCCTTACTCTAGAACCTGTGATATTTTTGTTTTCCCTACTTAGCTAAAGGGCTATAAAAGTAAAGCTGTGGGTACAGAACATGGTATTTCTCTCCTGGACTTGAGGAAAAGAGTGGTAGCTACTGCAGTTAATCCTATCTCTTAATTCCATGGCATTACAGGGAAGTTCAGAACCCAGTGTTTGCAGGGCTCTCATTTACCATTGACTTCAGCACTGACTTCTTCCAAAATCCTATTTTATTCCTCTAGAAGCAATCCCCTCCCACAGACACTCCTGTATAGAAATCTGGAATGGGATAATACTTGCCTGGGAGGGATGTACAGGTTAGATGGCCAGCACAGGCTGTTCCATAGCTCTGAATGATGAAAGAAATGAATGAAGAATGGCTGAGAATGGCCTGGCTGTGCAAGAGCCTGGTGGCCTCTGCCCTGGGTGCCAGGCCTTTCTCCCTTTGCATACCACACAGGCATCATCTCCTGGTGCTTCCCAACATGGAGCAGGAGAGTTCCCTTGGGAACCCAGCCTCTCCTTAAAAATCTCACCCTTGTTTGGGATGTTTGGGACGTTTGGGAGCTGAAAGGATTGATCCAAACTTCACTAAAGCTGGGTCTGTATCTAATAAGGTGATTGGTTTTGTGCAAACACATCCAATGTAAGAAGAAAGCTCTTTCCATGGCTGTGTGCCAGTGGGTAATTAGAGGCTGAGGGTGCCAGCAGGGCTCAGACACAGTTCAGTCCCTGCACTAACAGGGCTGTGATTGCTCCTGCAGGCTGATAACCAGCCGCTCACTCACTGAATCACAGAATGTGCTTCTAGTGGCAGTGCAAAAGTCAGAGGCTGAGCCCTGCCATTCCTCTCAGTTGGCATCAACAGGTTGGTCTCAGAGTTTTATTAAATGCTAAAAAAAAAAAAAAAAAAAAAAGGTTGGAAGGTTGACAGGGCAGTGCTTGCCCACTGTTGGCTGGGCAAAGCTTTCCTGGGGGATTACCGTTCCAGACAAGTTTGTTTCTTGCAGACAAAAGCAGTGCAACAGATTCCCATGTGATCCTCTAGCCAATCCAGGCAAAGATCTTTGAAAGCTTCCAAAAAGGCAAAAGCAAGGCAGATTTGGGATGTGCAGCCCCTGATTTTATTAGTGATCAACATGTGAGGAGATCTGTTGAGTCCAGGGGAACTAGAGACACCCACACTGTGGACCCAGAGGAGTAAATATTCTCAGAGCCTGCAGAATCAGCAAGATTAGAAGAACAAACCAACGGAGCACTATCTGCTGACCTTTGGTCTCATTACACTTACGCAAGCCCCCAAGTGCAGGGGGCAAGCTCCTTTACGAGCCCGAAGATGAGCACTGACAGGAAAAGCCAGGGATGCAGCTGGAGTAATGCTGGTGGATCTGCCCTGTGTGTGTCAGAGTTTCTAGGTGATTACTTGGAGCTAACAAATAATTAAGATGGCTGTAATTAATACAGTGGGATAACTGCAGGGTCATAACTGCTCTGCCACATCGGGTCACACCGATCTGAAAACGCGATAACCTTTGTTGCTTTATAACCTTTATAGCTGATACTTCACTGCTTTGCTTATCATCTGTGGAAGGAACAGCATTTTAGAGTAGAAAATCCAGGACTGCATTGCTCTGCTCCATCGGAGTAAAATAAGACAAGATACCTGACAGGTAGTGAAAGCAGCCTGAGATGTCCTCGTATCCAGGAGAGCAGAGCATGAAGGGGACAGGCTTCTCTCAAGTCCACATCTGGATCCAGCCTGTCCCCACTTTGGTAGCCAAACTCCTCTCAGCAGGTTCTTGCTGTCCAGCACAGGCAGCAAATACAAAGTGTTGACTGAAGCGTAGCTGCTTTGTGAAAATACCCGAGAGTCACTTTCTGTTCAATGCCTAACACTTCTTTATTTTCCTTCTGTTTACAGAGAGCTTGGAAATACCTTCTGAAATGCCAAATGAACATAAGACCACACCCGGGCTTTGTGGAACAGCTCTCAGCCTGGGAGACCCAAATCTATGGGGCCCCAGCCACAGACATCTCTGGACCAAATTACTGACAGAGAACATCCCACAAGGAAAGCCACTTCCCCTCTCTGGGGAGAAAGTTACTTGAATGCTGTGTGAAAAAAGACCCAAATGTAACAGAAAAGCTTTCCTCTTTAGCTCCATGTCATTTTGGGTCAAGATTTGGAGCCTTCTCGGGGACTCACCTGGGCTGTAGGAGGTGGCAGTTTGGGGGATTCAGGTGCTGCAGGATGTGGCCCATTAGCCACAGCTCGACTCTTTTGTAAGCAAAGGGGATTATGACTACAGCTGTGGGGCAGTCAGTAGGGTTATCTCTGTAAAGGTTTGTTATCCATGGTCTGGAATGTAAATTTGGAGTAAATTTGGAGCCTGTGCCCACTTCCAGCCCGGAGAGGTGACTGCAGAATGTCCCTGTTTCAGAAGTCCCTGTGCCCTGGGAGTGCCTTCTCAGCTACCCACAGATATGATGGCCTCTCACTGCTGGCTGGATTGTTGACACCACCACCCTTCCCATTTGTTGCCTTCTAATCCTATAACCAAACCTCTGGGCACAGCTGGTAATTTTAAAGCCTCAGTGCTGTCACATGAAACCTAAACTCAGCGCCGTCCTCTCTCTTACAGCACTCCGAATTCTGTTCTCTGACATCCCAAAATAAAACATGTCAGAAGAAACACTCCCGGGCTTTGCCGCACTCTGTGTTTGGGATTTAGTGATGGGTTCGGGTTCGGGTTCGTCATTCTGACACGCGCGGCCACGGCCGGGAATACACCCCGGGAGCCGCCCGAGCTGACAGCGAGCCCGGCGCACCTCACACAGCCCGCTACTGCCGGCGAAGGGCTGCGATTTACGGCAATTGGGCGTTTTCGGGCTCCGATGGAGGGGGAAGCAGGGAATAGAGCGGCCCCGCCCCGGGGCGTGTCCGGAAGGGGGCGGGCCCAGCGCCGCCGGTCGCCGCGGGCCGGGCCGGGCCGGTCGCCGCCGCCATCGCCGCCATGGCCTGGGGCGCCTCGCTCGCCGAGTGCCTGCGCGAGTGGGAGGAGCTGCAGGACGGCTACCAGCGCATCCAGGTACCACCGGGCCCGGGACACCCCCGGGCAGGGGCCGAGGGAGCGCTCCGGCCGAGCGGGGCACGCCGGGGTTAGCGGCAGCGGGGTGGGGGATCCCCCGCGGGTGTCCCGCAGCATCCCCAGCGGGTACCGCGGGCAGCCGGGCTCTCCCCTCTGGAGTCCGGGTGCTTTCCCCCCCCCCACCCCGTGTCCCAGCCCTCGGGTACGAGCCTTGTGCCTTGGGGCGAAGCGTTTCGGAGCAGGGCAGGGGTGCCAGGCTGTGCCAGGGCTCGGGGCTCGCTAAGAGCGGGTGCCCCGGTCTGATGCCCCAGCCCGCCGTGGACGTGGCGTGGAGACCTCAGATCTCCCGGTTTTCGAGCGGGGAGCGGCACTGCCTGGCGTGGCACGGCCGGACTGGGTGCGCAGATGCCGTTTCACTCCTTATCGCTCCTCTCAGCCCGGCTCCGGGCAGCCCGGAGCCGGCCAGCCCCGCAGGGAAAGCGGCCAGCGGAGCCCAGGTCTCCCGGAGTCCAGGCACGCTTCGGGCAGGCACCTTGTCCCCACTGCCATGCCCTGTCACCGCCGGGGCTGGCCGGGAGCTCCGTGCCAGGAAGGTGACTGGTATCAGAGGTGCTTCCATCTGCTTTGTGTAATCCCCAGGGCGCTGCCTGCCGGGGAAGGAGTGGGCAGGGTTCAGCTCATACAGGGTCACCCAAGGGAAAGGTTGGCCAACCATCTCCTGCTGCCGCTCAGGTCACTCGGCTGCAGCTGCACCCGTTCCCTTTCCCCCTCCTTCCCCCTCGGGAGCGGGGCGAAGCGGATGTTGTTGCGGACACGTCGCTGCTGTGCCCAGATCTGGGGCAAGGGAGGCTTTGAGAAACCTCCTCTTGCTCCATAAGGGTTGCGTGGATGTCTCGGGTCGCCCACTTCGAGCCCTGCGTGCAGCCACGCAGCGCCGGCCCTTCCCTTTGGAAACCTCTCCCGGGATGGCTCCTGACCCAGGCTGTCTCCGAGCGTGGAGCGCCGATGCTGGCACGGCTGAAGGACTTGTCACAAAAGCCACTTGCTCACAGTTAACTCCAGAGCCAGAAGGAGGTGGCTCTAGATGGCAGCGGGAAAGCTTGATGGTCAAGCAGGGAATGTCCTGGGATAAATCAGGGGCATAAATCACTGCTGTGGAGCTGGGACTATCTGGGATTCATTCCCTCCTTGCCGCTGCTTGTCACCAGAGGGGGAAGGTTTCCCTCCTCTGCTCTTGGTTTCACCTTTCTCCTTTGGGAACAACTTTAAGATCTGGTGATCGAGTGGTTGATAAGAGCTACAGAGGTTAAAACTTGTGTATGCCAAGGTCTAGTCCAAGGGTTGTTGTGAGCAGCATGTAGTTCCCTGCTGGAGGTGGTGTCCAGGCTGCTGTGGCCAAGGTGAGGCTGTTTTCCAGCTGACCTGGACAAGCAGCAGCATTGATCCAGCAGCTCTCCTCTTTCCTTACTAAATATAGTGGAGAAATGCATCCAGCCTTATCCAGGTGCGGTTGGGTTACGGGGCACTTGGCTGCAGCCCTGCTGGGAGCCCGTCCTCTTTGTCCAGCTCACTGACAGGCTCCTTCCAGCTTCCCAAGGGTGCTCAGGTAGAGCCCCAAGGCCACGAGCTGGGGCTGAGAGACCTGGAGGCACGAAGAGCTGCTTGTCCTGTCCCAGCACTCAGAGGCACTGCTCTTGCCACAGTTGTACCCTGGCCCAAACAGCATTTATTCCCAAATCTTTCCTATCTGCTGTGTGCAGTCATTGGTGTCCCAAACATGGGAACATCCTGTGGATAGCCTGCTTGGGATTGGGGATGGGCATCCCCATGGAAGCAGGGCTGGCTGCAGGCTGTCCCCAAACACACCTGGCCTTCTTCAGCCACCCCTCCTCTCCCCCAGCAGCTGCACAGGTGAAATGAAGGATGTTTTTTAACAGAAGCATCATAGAGGACCCAAGGACAGGGGTGTCTGGGCAGGCAGCTCTAATGCATGATGGTCTCTCCTTCCCAGGACAACCACAAGCTGTACAAGCAGAAACTCGAGGAGCTGACCAAGCTCCAGGATGGGATCTCCAGCTCCATCGCCCGGCAGAAGAAGCGGCTGAAGGAGCTGTCGCTCTCCCTCAAAAAGTGAGTCAGTGCTCTGTGACAGCACAGGAGGGGAGAGCAGCAAGGACGGGGCTGCTGAGCTCACCTCATGTCTCAAAGGCTGATCTTCCCCAGCCCCCCTTTCCTCTGCCCTGATTTGTGCCCCGTTTGCAGTTCAGAGCTTGCGAGGGCTTTGCAGGTACCATGAAGCGCTCCCCTCCTGCACAAAGCTCTCCCCATCCTTCCTGAGGGTGAGAGACCCACCTGGCCTCACCTTGCTCCCTTCTCTTGGGCAACACCCCAGCCTGACAGAGGAGCTCGCCCTGCAGATGGAGTTGTGGACTTGCCTCCCATCCACCCTCCCTGTCCTTGGGGTGTCCTTGCCCGAGCCAGTCACCTGTGGAGTGCCAGCACGTGCCGATCACATTACAGAGGCTCTCCTGATGCCAGTGCCTGTGTTGCCTCCCCAGATGCAAAGGCCAAGCGACTCCCGAGCAGGAAGCATCCATCCAAGAGACCCAGAACCTGATTAAAGAGAGGCAGAACGTGTTCTTTGAGATGGAGGCCTATCTGCCAAAGAAGAACGGGTGAGAGGCACCTCAGCTCCACGTGGGATACCACGGTCACCCTCCACATCCCCGTGGCTGTAACGCCGCAGGCACAGACCCCAGAGCTGTCACCCTGCTCCTGGCGGTGTCACAGCTGTGCTGCTCCACTTGGGCTCCCCAAGGATGCCTGGGCAGGAGCCAGCAGTGCTGCCCCTCACTCCTCTTCCTGCTCATGGCCTTCACCCCCCCTGGGGCAGTGGTTGTGCTTGAGGGGAAGCCCCAGTGAACACCCCAGTGCCTGTGGGAGGTGGGGTGTGTGCTCCCCCACCCATCCCCCTGCCCATGGGAGGGGATTCCAGAGGGTTTGTGCCTGGCAGCTCTGAGTGGAAACACCTGGGGGCTCATTCCTGGCTCATCCCTGGCCCTGCTGATGGCACAAGAGGGGACAGCTCCACAGGCAGGTCCCCGTCCCAACGCTCTGCTCTCTCCCCAGGTTGTACCTGAGTCTGGTGCTCGGCAACGTGAACGTGACACTGCTCAGCAAACAGGCCAAGTACGGCCCCTCCTCGCTGCACCTCTGATTTTCCTGGCTTGGGATCCCTTTGGCACCAGGAACAACAGCTCCTCCTGGGCAGACACGGGGCTGGCTTGGCTCACCTGGTGTAGATTCCCTTCCCGAGCTGTTTTCTCCATCGTTTCCCAAGAATCAGCCAAATTCTGGGCTCCCCCTCACGTTGCTGCCACTGGGCTGGGATGGACCATTAGTGCTGACAAGTTAATAGGATCCTTCACCTAAGCTGTGTCCACGTTTCCACCCTGTTAGGGACTTCCAGGACAGACAGAAAGTGTAGTCCCCTCCTCTTCCCTTGGGGAAACACCAGAAGTTGGGTTGGGCCCGTGAGAGCCTTTCCCGTGGCAGAGGTGCCCAGCCAGGAGCCTGTGTCCCCTCTGTTCCCCAGTCCTCCCCCTGGAGACCTGTGCAGATCCCAGTCTGCCCAGCTTCCCCACCAGGGCCACCCACTGGGGTGCTCAAAGGTATCCCAGCTGTGTGGAAACGGCCTGGTGCTCTCTGGTCTCAGAAATGCCCCCAAGGCAAGGCTTTTCCCGAGTGTGTCCCAGAAGTTCCCAACAGAACATCGCTTCTCCCCAGCCAGGTGGGATGGGAGGACACAAACTTCCAGCAGCCCCCTTGCTCCAAGGCTGTCCTTGTGCTTCCCTGCAGGTTTGCATATAAAGATGAGTACGAGAAGTTCAAACTCTACCTCACCATCATCCTACTCATTGTCTCCTTCTCCTGTCGGTTCCTCCTCAACTCCAGGTGAGTCTGGCTTGGTGCTGGGCAGAGATGTCCTCCCAGAGCCCCCTTGTCCTTTTCTCCCATCCTGGAATGTCCAGAGCTGAACAGGAGATCCTGATAAAGCATCTGGACACTGCTCTGGAGGTGAGGTGGCCTTTGTGGCCATGGTGGGTGGTGAGGAGCAGGTCTCTGCCCTGGGGGGTGGGTGTCCCACGGGCTGTCACGGCGCCTGTGTCCCCAGCACGTGCCTTTACACCCTGCTCTGTGTGACCCAGGGTGACAGACGCCGTCTTTAACTTCCTCCTGGTGTGGTACTACTGCACCCTCACCATCCGCGAGAGCATCTTGATCAACAACGGCTCCAAGTGAGTCCCCTGGGCCCGGGGAGGGGCGTGCAGCGGGCTGGGCCTTCTCTGCAGGGCTGGGGGAGTTGGGACCTGTCACAGGGGAGCAGCTCCCTCCTACTCAGGGTGTGTGGCAAACCCTGCTGGGAGCTGCAGGAGGGGGCAGGAGGAACCTCCCGTGTGGAGGTGGTGCAGGAGGGTGGAGCTGGAAGGGCCCTGGTGCTGCCTGGCCCTGAGGCCCTGGGTCCTGCTCCATTTCCTAACCAGCCCTGGGAGCTGTGGGGTGGCTGCAGCTGGGCTGCTGCACTCTCCTGGGGTGCTTTTGGCTCTGGATTCATGCTCCAGACCTGACACCACTTCTGTATCCACCCTCCAGGATCAAAGGCTGGTGGGTTTTCCATCACTACATCTCCACTTTCCTCTCAGGTGTCATGCTGACGTGGTAAGTCTGTGTCCCCTGTCCCGTGGGGGGCTGCCTGGGCTATGGGCAGCTCTGGCCAAGGGGCCATAGGGGCTGTGGAACAGGCAGGGCTGGCTGTCCCCTCCCTGCCCCACGGTCCCCAGCCAGCACCTTCTCTCCACAGGCCAGATGGGCTCATGTACCAGATGTTCAGGAACCAGTTTCTCTCCTTCTCCATGTACCAGAGTAAGTGCTGCCACGTGTGTTGGGACAGGCACTGAGCCCCAGGTACTGAGCACCTGCAGAGCTCTGCAGCACGCAGAGACCCGGCTGCAGCTGCTCACAGCTCCCAGCTCACCTGGCGGTTCCCTTGGCCTCAGGTGGCCTTTGTGGGATGATGCTGAGGCTGAAGGTGATCCCTGGGCAGCTGCTGACAGCAGCCATGCTCTCCTTGCAGGCTTTGTGCAGTTCCTGCAGTATTACTACCAGAGCGGGTGCTTGTACCGGCTGCGAGCACTGGGGGAGAGGCACAACATGGATCTGACCGTGGGTAAGTGGGATGTCCCCTTGCTGGTGGTCTCAGGCTGCCAGCAGCCTCCTCCCAGCTCCAGGCCAGTGCTCAGCTCTCTGGGATCTGTGGGTTCCACTAAAGGAAACGGTGACACTTTGGTTTGAGGTCACTTTTATCAGTGGCAGGAACAGTAAAAGCTACAAGTCAAACCAAAGCTCCCTAAGCAGCATCTCCCACGGGGCAGCACCACCCCACAGGCTGACTGTCCCCCTCCTCCTGCTCTGCTGGCACCACCAGCCCAGAGCTGGCTCCCTCAGGATGTGAGGTGGCTGTGGATGTGGCTCTGGGCATCCAAGCTTTCCCCAGGAAGCTCCTTCAGACATGAGCCATCCTCCAACACCCCATGCACTGAGGGCTGCCACCTCCCCGGCCCCTGTGACACTGAGGGCCGGCTCACTGGAGCCCAGAGGCCTGTGTTGGATGAGGAGTCCCTGCCACTGTCCCCCCCACCAGTGCCCACAATGAGGCTGGAATGGCAGGAACGTCCCAGCCAGGCCCAGTGTGGGCACCGAGCCTCCCTTTCCTCCACCTCTGGAGGAGCTGGGCTCCATCCCCTCTCCACCAGCCCATCCCAGGTCCTCACAAAAACCTTCATCCTTTGCAGAGGGCTTCCAGTCCTGGATGTGGAGAGGCCTCACGTTCCTGCTTCCCTTCCTCTTCTTTGGGCAGGTGAGGCTGCACCTGTCCTTGCATGATGCCAGAGCCTCGGGTGGCACCGGGATGTGCCACATTCCAGCTGTGCTCGGTGGCCTGGACGTGGCACAGGCGCCACAGGCTGCCACAGCCCTGTGACACGGGATGGTGGGGCAGGGAAACGCTTCCAGCAAGTGCTGAGCCTTTCCCTCCCAGGCACCCACCACCTCCACAGCTGGGGAGATGAGACAGGGAGGAGCTGGGGTGGTTCTGCTGCGTGCTCAAGTGCAGAGGGGCTGAGCTGAGAACCCTTCCAAGGCCTTTCCAAAGCCCTTCTGAGCTCCAGCTTGGAGCTGCTGCTGCGAAGGATCAAGTCCTTCCTCAGCCAGATGGTTGAGGTCGATGGCCAAAGGCTGGTCTGAGGCTTCCTCATGGCCCTTGGGCTCCAGCTGGCCTGAAACAGGGGAGATGTTCCAGGGCTGGGGTCCTCTGGGAATGAGCCCCTCTGGCCCTGAGCCTGGGTGGGGTTTCACTGTCCTCACACAGGGTCAGTGTGGGGTTTACACTCAGAGGTAGCAGCTGGGTGAGCGTCAGCCTGGGATTGAGCCCCTGAAAGCAGCAAGGCCCCTGAATCCCCTCTCTCCTGCAGTTCTGGCAGCTCTACAACGCCATCACCCTCTTCCGCATGATCCAGCACCCCGAGTGCAAGGAGTGGCAGGTAAGGAGGCTCCTGGGAATGCCCTGGGAGGAGGTGGCCCCAGGCAGGTCCCTCCTGCTGACTCCTGCCTGTCCTCCCACAGGTCCTCATGTGCGGCCTCCCCTTCTTCATCCTCTTCCTGGGCAACTTCTTCACCACCCTCCGCGTCGTCCACCAGAAGATTCAGAACAAGAACAAGGACACGAAGGAGAATTGAAGTGGGGCAGTGTGGGGGCCTGGACTGTTTCTCCCCACTGGCTCCATCCCCTATCCCCATCTCCTTGATTCCGTCCGGACTCTGGTGTCTCATCCCATTCCTTCGAGGCCTGGGTGTGGGACAGAGCTTGGGGCCTGCTCCTGGACAGTCCATGTGCTCACCATGGGGCTGGATCCGTGCTGGAGTCACTCACCTGGAGTCAGTAGCACCCTGCACCTGCTGTCCTGGCTGCCTTCCACACCCAAAGAGCAGGATTGCTTGGGACAGCCACTCCCCTCCCTTGTACTGGGATGTTCTCTGGACACTGGTGCTCCCCACGCCACTGGGACAAGGCAGCATCCAGGCACTGCCTCATGTGGCTCCTGGGGTGCTCGAGGCTGCCCCTTTCCCCCCAGCCCTGCACCCAGGGCAGCCCCTGGCAGTTGAAGGCAGAGTTCCTGGGGCAGCCTTGTCATTCCCAGGGCACTGGGGCTGTGCACAGCCCTGGATTCCAGCTGTGCCCCAGTTCTTCCCTCGCCTCCAATCCGCAGGGAAGGGGCGGCTGGGGCATGGGAGGGGTGGGAGCAGCAGGAGCCTGGTCCAGGCCTCCTGCTGGAGCTGTGCAAGCAGCACCCCGGGCTGGCATGTCCTGAGGGTGCACATGTGAAAATAAAGGGAAGGAGCTGCCCCGGGGCACCGGGACAGTCTGGGAACAGCTTCCACACTCTGCGGCTTTGGTTCATCGGGAGGTGGGTCCTGGCACAACCTCCCTGGAAGGAAGGTGGAGGTGGGGGTCAATAGGACAAGAGGAGCCTCAAGTTCCACCAGGGGAGGTTTAGATCGGATATTAAGGAAAATGTCACATAAAAGGGTTGTCCAGCCCTGGCAGAGGCAGCTGTGGAGTCACCATCCCTGCAGGGATTTAAAAGCCACGTAGATGTGGCACTTGGGGACATGGTTGAGTGGTGGGTTTGGCAGTGCTGGGTTAAGGGTTGGACTCCATGATTTGGAGGGGTTTTCCAGCCTAAACGAACCCATGATTCTATGAAAAGTCATCTCCCTGTGCCCTTCCACCAGCCTGGGGTGCAGGTGGGGGCTCCGTCCTGTGGCACCCCAGCCTGCACAAGCTGTGGCCACCTAAGGAGCCCAGCAGGACCTGCAGGTGGGGAAGAGACACCCTGTACCAGCTGTACCAGCACTGGGAGCTCTGGAAGAACCAAAGCACAGGTCGGGCACAGCTGTATCCCAGTCCAGAGCCCCCCACTGCCATCCTCCCTCCCCTCCCAGAGCCCAGCACTCATGGGAGGGGCTGCCCCAGCTCAGTTATCATCCACTGCTCCTCCTGCCTCCCTCTTCCCTCTGGCTGAGCAGAGAGAAGGCAGGAAGCAAACTCCAGACACAGTATTTTTATTCCAAGGGCAAATGTATTTAAATAATTTACAATCATTGGAGAGCCTGAAAGTCTAGGTTTTTTGTTGGTGTCCCCCCCCCATGCTTAAATCACAAAGATGTTCAAAATAAAAACAGTATTTAAAAAATGACCGTACACGGCGTGAGGGAGGGGCTGGGCTCAGGGGAGCGAGCAGGGCCCGATGGAGACCCCGCCTCCCAAACCGGGCGTGTTCCCGAGGGAAAAGGAGCCACCCCCTTCCCGCTGCTGCTGGAGCGGGAATGGAGCGGGATGTGGTGGGGCCATGGGACAGCTCTGTGCCCAGAGCCAGCTGCCAGCCCCACACCCTACAGCCGGGCACACAGGGGTGGCAGGAAGGAGGCAAAGCCTCAAGCGCAGCCCGAGCACAGCCCCCGCGCCCCTCTGCTGTCCCTGCAGGCCAGGCTGGGCTCCAGCCCAACAGCCGTGTTCAGGGAAGGAGCCCGGAGCTCCCTGGCAGTGTGTCCATCCCTCCTGCCCCACAGCGGCTGTGTCCCTGATGTCCCTGGCCTCAAGGCAAACGCTGGTGCCACGGGGCGCACGCTGAGGTGCTGGTGGCACCCAGACAGCAGCCGGAGCTACCCCCCTGCCCCTCTCAACCTTTTCCACCCCCTGGCTCCACAGCCTGCCCCGAGGGGCTGCTGAGGCCCAGGAGGGGTTGGGAGCGACACCGGGGTAGCTGCGGGCTGGGGACGACACCGTCAGCCCCAGCAGCCGTGGGCGAGCAGGCACTTCCAGCTCCCCCGGCCCGCGCCTGGGGACCCGTTCTCTGCCCGGCCCCGCCAGCCCCGCTCTTAGCTCCACACATCCAGGGAGTAGCGGCCCTTTGTCATCAGTTTCTTTACATAGTCCACGGCCTGGGGCTGGCTCATGCTCCCGAACTCGGACACGATCTCGTAGAAGGCATTCTGCACGTCCCGGGCCATGTTCCGGGCGTCGCTGCAAACGGGGAGCGCGAGTGAGACACCACGGCAGAGCCACAGAGCCCTGGCACCTCCCCCCCTGCACGGGGCTGTGCTCACCCCAGCCCCCCACCCTCCTCTCAACCAGGACAGCGTAACCCTCCCAGGGCTTGCAAGGCACAGCTGGGGAAACTGAGTCACGCTCCTTTTCCTGAGAATAGGAACATTGTCCTCAAATCCCTGTTCGGCCTCCAGACCTACCCACACACATAGATATGAGCCATTCCCTCGTCAATCAGCTTCCAGACGTTTTCCTTGTTCTTCTTCAGTAAGTGCTGGACGTAAACCTGGCAGGAAACAAGGTGGGAGTGAGGAGAGAGGAGCAGAGCCCTCACACCACAGGCTGTGGAGAGGGAGGGAAGCCAAGGTTGTGCTCAGGGCTCTGGGAAACAGAGGAAGTGCTGGGTGCTCCCGCCTGCCACGGGATGGGATGGGATGGGCAGCAGGAAGAAGTGGCAGGGGGAACAGCGTGGTACCTTCTCAGCCTGGTCCCTGGAGAAGGCCACGTTGAGCTGGGTGAGGACTCCCTCCTTCTGGAAGCGGGCCAGCTCCTCCCGGTACAGGTAGTCCTCGTGCTCGTGGCGGCAGCCGTAGTACAGCACCGTCTCACCCACCTCTTTGCCTGCAGGGTCACACAGCCCCTGTCAGCTGGGCCCTGCCAGCCCCAGGCCCTGTCCCCTCCCCACCTCCCCCCTTGTCCTGCCACTCCCAGCAGCCCCCAGCCCTGTTGCTCTCCCCTCCCCTGGGCTCACAGAGCTGCATGATGGCTTCTGCTTATAAGGGGAAGCTCCAGACCGATTCCCAGAAGTGGCCACAGGCTTTAGAATTGAGTCTGAGTGACTTGACTGTGGTTATTCGGAGGTGTGGTGGTGGCAGATGTCACAGAACTGTCTCAGCTCTATCCACCCCCAAGCATCCTCCAAGGCCAAGAGAAGGACCAAGCATCCTCCTGTGGGCAAAACCACTCGGCTGCTGTTCACCCTGCCCCACTTCTCTGCTTTTGGCTGGGCCCACCAGCAACAGGAGCAGCAAAGCTGCACCTTGGAGGCACCCACTGAGTCCTGCAGCAGCTCCAGCCCCCCAGGGGAGCTCCTGGGCACTCACCTTGCTGCTTCAGCCAGGCCCGCTCCTGGATGAAGCCGATGAAGGGGGCGATGCCAGTGCCCGGCCCAATCATGATCACGGGCGTGCTGGGCTTGAAGGGCAGCCGGAACTGCGACTTTCGGACGTACATGGGCACCAGGGAGCTGCTCCCGTTCTGGTCAGGCACCTTGTTCTTGAGCCAGTTGGTGGCCACCCCTTTGTTCAGGCGGCCTGTCTTGGTCTCGTACTCCACCGTCACGGCACAGATGTGGATGGAGTTGGGATGAACCTGCAGGGAAGAGATGCTGGCACCAGGCAGAGAAGGAGCCCTGGCAACCCCACACTGCTTCCTTGTGCTCAGGAATGGGGAGAAGTTTATCCTAGCATTAACACTGGGACAGCTATTCCTCCCTGCATGCCCCTCAGGGGGCTTCTGTCTTGTCCTCAACTCATCACGGGGCCACTGAGCTTCCCTGGATATTGCCAACAACCTCAGGGCTTCAGGCACAAGGAGTGACTTTTGACCAGCCCCTAAAATGCCACCTTGCCAGGCAAACGGGCAAAGAGGAGCAGGGCTGCAGGGAATGTGATGGTACCAGAGCACAGCTGGTGCAGCGTGGGACTCTCCACAGACCCTGTGGAAGCTGGGATAACTCCATGCACGGGCATCACTAAACCTGCCCCTCTCACAGCAAATGTCACCAGGAGAAGCTCGCCGTGCCCACACCCCAGCTGAGGGGAGCTGCAGCTGAAGCGGTCCCTCCACAGCCACATTCCCTGCTGGAAGCACACCCACCTTGGAGGAGGAGGCAATGGAGTAGTAGCGGGCCTGCAGGCGGGGCAGGAGCTCGCACAGGTGGTCGATGGGGGGGCGCAGGGAGGGCATGTCCTGCAGGATGGCCAGGATGTTCCTGCGGGCCTCCACCACCCAGCTGAGGTACAGCGCCTGCGGGCAAACAGGGCATGACAACCTCCCCACACGGCTGGCAAACACCCCCTCGGCTCTCTGGGTGCCTTTTGGGGATCCCCCAGCGCCCAGCTCAGCCTGGCTGGGGAGGGCAGTGCTCCCACCTTGCCCTCGGCAGCGGACGAGGCCATTTTGCGGAGGCGCTCCTGCTCGCTGGCGTCCGTGGCGTACTGGGCCAGCTCGTACAGGACGTTGGTGCGGGGAGGGTTGGTGATGTCCAGGTAGTAAGTCAGGGCTGTCCGGTACGACGTGGGGCAAGGGAAGGGATGCTTCTTGTTGGATTCCTCTGGGGAAGTGGGAGAGAAAGAAAAATTTAAAATCATCCACCTCACGCTGTTATGTTAAGAGGTTTTGTGCCGGCTGCGACAGAGCAAAGCGGGCTTCAGGGAAGAGAGAGCAGCCTGTGGGTCAGAGCCCCAGCTCCACACTGAATCACCTCCCTCCCCAGGCAGCTGCATCTCCCAGTAGACCATTTTGTGTTTCACAAATGCTGCCTGACAGAGTTCAGCAGCAAAAAATATGCCCTGTGTTCCTCAATGGGCTCCGTGCCCCGAGATGTCCATGCACAGCCCAGCAAACCCCCAGGCTAAGCAGGGGCTGCCCTCCATGGCTAATTTGGCCTCAGGCACTTACACCTCCATCAGATCTGGCCTCAAAAGTGTCCTTAGGCTCTGTCAGCCACGTACAGCTGTGCCAGCAGTCAAGGCTGGAGCCATTCTGCTCAGCCTTGAGAGGTCCGTAAGGGACAGGAACGACAGCGTGAGGCTGCACAGCACAGGACACTGCACAGGGGGCCATAGGCTCCAGCAGTGCATTAAATCCACTTCCTCTCTAGAAACCCAGAGCTCTCTCAAGCTTCTGGGCCAGCTCATCTGATGCCTCAGGTTGGGCTGTGCTGCTCCAGGAGTGCGATGGGCAGCAGCTGCCATCTCCCTCCTGCCAGAGGCTGGGTCTGCTGGGAATGCTGCCCAGGAAGAGCTCTTTGGATCAGCACAAGTGCTCCCTCCTGGCAGTTCAGCCCCCAAGCCTGTGCCTCCTCCCAGCACTGAACAAGAACATCTCACTCAGGGCTCTGAGGAGCTCTGGGGCTGCTGAAGGATGCTCTGGTGGGCTGATGCTCCGTAATTAGGAGTGTGCTGTTACATAATTTGTTGTTGAATGGGCTCACTAAGCACATTTCACAACTGACCCACTTCAGCTGCTCCCAGCAAGCAGGCTCTGATCCCCTGCTAAAACAGCACAGCAGTGAGAGTGGCCACAGGACATCTGGAGGTGCCCCATGGGATCTGAGGGTGAAGGACAGAGGCCACAGCTGAAGGAGAACTGCTGACCCTCAGGGGTCATCCATACTCACCGTCCAAGTTGTTTAGGGACATGACAGTGTCCAGATCTGTGCCCAGGATCTCACCAATCTGGCTCACCAGGGAGGAGTCGTTGGCTGGGTACACGGCCACGTGGTCCCCGGACTCGTACCTGGCAGAGAGCAGGAGAGCACGTGCAACACCTGCACCACTTCTTGACCACCCCCAGCAGCTCAGCCAGAAGACAAGGCAGCTGGTGCAAGAGGCAGCAGGACAACACTGAGGTCTGATGCCCAGGACCTGCACCATCAGGATCCACAGAGCCAGCAGTGACACAGTGGGATCATGGTTTCCCAGGGTTTTTACAAGGGACCTCCCAGGTGACAGCAGTTTTGCCAGAGTTCCAGTAAGGACAGGTCAATTTCCTGACAAAACAGAGCAAAGCTCCTCAAAACCTCTGCAGCTGTTATGTTAAGCCACCTGGATTCACAACTGCCTAACAATTTAAGGAATTTAAGCCAGTGAGAGGGTTTTAAGAACAAGGCTTTATTCCCCCATGCTTGTACACCTAAGCCAGGCAAACACAGGCAAGAGCAATGCCCAGCTCTCCCTTCTCTCACAGCTCTGCTGCCCTCTCATTTATTGAGTGACTCCTAGAGAATTCTTACAACTGAGACTGCTCAGGTAGGACAGGGACATGGGGTGGGATGGACCCAAAGCAGTGCAAAAGGTGGGAGCAAATCCTGACAGGGGGTGCCTGCTACAGAAGCCCAGAGGGGCAGTTTAAAGGAGCAAGGTCCCCTTCTGAAGTGCTGGATGAGGCTGGTGCCACATCCTTGTTCTTTGCTCCTGACAAAACAGAGGAGTAGTCTCCTCCAGGGAACTACCTGATTTTGGAATTGGAGATATCCAGCTCCAGGTGCATCAAGTGTCGCTCTCCACCCTCGTTCAGCTTGCGGTTCTCCGTAACCTGAGCCAGGAAGGGGTTCTTGGCATCAAACGGGCTGGAAGGAAAGACAAAGGGCCTCTGGTTACTCTCCTGCAGGCTCATGGAGCTCCTTGTATCCAGGCACGTTCCCTCTGCCTCCAGAGCAGGCTCCCATGATGTGGTTCCTGTTCCAAAGCACACTGCACCACAGCACACACCAAATTATGATCTGCTGCTCCCCACACTGGCACAGAAAACAGATCCTTTTCCTTCTCAGCACAGCCCAGCAGTCAACAGCTTCTGTCCCATTAAGAACACATGACACAGAACTGGATTGGAGGGACTGTCACAACATCTCAAAGGAATATTTCAGATATTTCAGGCTGGAATTAATTTTTAAAGCTCATCTCCCCACAGCAATACTGCCAGCAGCCATCATGCACTAGCCACTCCAGGCAAGGAAAGGCTCAGGACAGATGCTGTGGATGTAGCAGCCAAACAGCACATTGAGCCACCTCCTCACCACGAAAGATTCATTAATTGGGGAATCTCAGAGTCCCACTGGAGATCTGAGCCCATTTCTCTTGGGCAGAGACCTGCTGTACTGCAGAAATGGCACTTGATTGTTAGAAACACATCAAGGAGCCATCAGCCAAGACCTGCCCCAAGTACACCCTGCCCAGGGGGGTGTGGCACTCACGGCTTCTGGTTCTCGTAGCTCTTGAGCCGGCCCATCTCCCCCGTGTAGACTTTGTTCATGTTCACATCTGTGTGCACCACCAGCTCGTACTGCCGGATGCTGGAGGGGGAAAGGGGAGAGAAAAAAGTCAAACTGGAACCCACAAGGTACAGCTGGAACCATCATCTCCTTTGCTGGATTTGCTGCAGGTCAAAAACAAATGCAAATCCCAGCCCTTTGCCCCTCTCGAGACATGAGGGACCAGGCAGACTGCAGAAAGCCCAAAGCAAGGGGAACCCTCAGCCTCCCTGGAGCCTCACAACCAGCACAGCCATCCCCAGAGGAACCAAACCCATCACCTCCCCACTCAGAACAGGAACCCAGAGCTGGGCTCAAACTCACACCAGGATGGGCTCAGGCCAAACATCCCTGTTCTACTTCACTCATGCCCTCCTCAAGTCTGGAAGGGGAGGCAATGCAGAGGAAAGGGAACAGCAGCCCAGGGCTGACAGCACAGCCACCAGAGGTGGCCAGTCTCCGACACCCCAAAGGAGCTGCTCCCAAACCCACCTGGACTCTTCTCCTGTAGCCTCCACCCCGAAATGCTCACACACTGCTGGCCAGAACTGCTCTCTCCAGGTGATGAAGTCTTCTTCCAGGCTAGCCAGGGCAGAAGAGAGAGTCAATAACCCAGCCCCACTCCCAGAGGAGCCATCTGAGATCCCTTTGGTCTTCCTCCCATCACTGTGGGAAAAGGCATTTGCCTTAGACCCAGGCACCTTTGGTCATGCCCACAGATCACCAGGAAAGCGCCAGCAGAGCACTGAGTGGGAACTGTTGCTACACCAGACACCCCTCCCTTCACCAGGTCTGCCAAGGAAGGCTTTGATATTTAGGCTCAGTCTTTAAAAAACTCAGCTCCCTCTTGTCCACCCATCAGGTGACCTTCCTAAAAGGTCATGATTCCACCATGGCACTGCTAATTTTTCTGGGCTCAGAGCTTTCCACACACGGCATATCCCTCCCAGAAGGCCTTGAAGACCTCAAAGGTAGAGCCACAGGTTGATGTAATGTCCCAAGGTGCTCAAGTGAGCACAAAGAGGTAAAAAAAAGAATATTATTGTCTGAGATGGAAAATTGCTGCCTCCCACCATAAAACGCTTCCCAAGGAGATTAATCTGCCTCCTTCACTGGGATGGGTGAGTTTATCCACACAGGCTGGGTTAGCCATGGAGCTGCAGCAGGGCAAGGGCAGAGGAGACTGTGTACCCACGGGCATAGGCATTTAAAGCTGATGTGGGATTTCCCAGACACAGGATCCCTTAGGATACTCCCTGTGCACAGGGATCTGACTGTGGGAGAGACAGCAGACACACACGCTCAAAAACGTGTCAACCCTAACAAGGAGCCCTGTGGAGTTTATTTCTGCCTTGGTAGTAGAACCAATTCCCTGCCAAGGCCCCTTCCAAGATGCTTTCAGCCAGCTCTGAGCAGCCCCTCACCCCAAGGCACTCACTTGCCATCGTCATCTCCCAGCCCAAGCTCGAAGATGCGCTGGGCTCCGAGCTCCTCCAGTCTCTTGTCCACGTACTTCCCCATGGCATTGAAGTGCTCATAAGTCTTGTTCCCCAGCCCAAAGACCTGGTAGAGAACACTCATGAGCACAGAGAAACAGGAGGTGGACTTTCCTCATCCAGTATCACCCAGCCAAGTAGCACCCAGCAAAGGATGCTGAAGAAAGACAGCGAGACCTCTCCCAGCTCCCCATCAGCTCTCGAGTAAGAATCTACCACTGCAGAGTGTGTGGTTAGGAAGCACCAGCACTTCCCCTGAGGCTGGATGCTCTTCCAAGAGCTCCTGCACATCTCCTCGTGGGACCAGTAAGAACCGGGACAGCCTGGAGAGCCACTGCTGGCCTTTGCCTCCCACAAACCACGCAGTAAATGTCTGCTCACTGCTTCACACAGAGCAGCTTCACATCTCCACCAGTGGATTTTATTCTCATTTGCAATTATTATGCTGCCTAAGGAATTTGGCCAGGGTTTAGGTGAGGTGGTTGTTTCTCAGCCAGTTATTCAGCTCTGCACAGGAAGAGAGCTACACACTCCTCCAAGTGACTTAATCTGTGGGAGAAGATCTGGCCCTGGGCTGCTCAATTAGCTTCTGAAGAGCAGCAGCAGCCTGTAGCTCATTTAGACTTGTATTCGGTGCCTGCAGGGCTGTTTGGGGCTGTTTATACCAGGAAACCCTCATGATTTAGGGAGTGGAGAGAGAACTCTGACATTTGCATTTAAAGCCTCCAGATGTACATTTGCAAGTGTCCACAAAGCCTGGGCAGGAAGATAGCAGGGACCTCATCCCAGACAAGGTGTACAAGGCACAGACATCATGTTGGGCCTCTCCCCAGGCCACACTGGAGGGCTCTTGGCCTTTCTGCCCAAATGCAACACAAAAGCTGGAATGGGGCCACTTACTGCAAACCGGAGACCCGACAGGTCAGCATCAGCCTCCTGCAGCCAGTCGTAGAAATCCTGGGCATTGTCTGTGGGATCCCCCTCTCCATAGGTGGCCATGCAGAACACAGCCAAGGATTTGTCAATCTCAGAGAGGCGACTCAGGTCTGACTGCAACCAGAGGAAAGAAGGAATCTTCAAGGATCCCACAATGCGGCTGTTGGGCAATTCCTATTCCCTCAGCGTAGGTGTGTGAACAGCACCACACGTTTACAGAAGGGGCTGGGAAAGGCCAAACCCACCCAAAATGGCAGAGAAAATAAAGCCAACCACCCTCACTGGACTGCAAGTCAGTATATCTACCCCACCAGAAAAGCAATGGGATTTTCCATGCAAGGCTTTAAGGGAACAGGAGAACGTAGAATGGCAAGGACCGAGCCTGTATCTGCATCTCTCAGGCTGATCCTTTCTCCCCTAGACGACACTACTAAAAAGCCAATTATCCTTTGGCCAAGGTCATTGTTATTTTTTTTAGAGGGCATTAAAAGGTTGTTACTATCCCAAGGCTGCTCAGGGCTAAATTACCAGGTCATACTCCTCTGGATCTGCTGCCATGCCCCGGAGGCCATAACGATGGGCATCTTTGGAGAGGCGATTGGCAAACTCCTCTGCTGTGCCTGTCTGGGAACCGTAGAAAACCACTATATTTCGGCCCTGGAGAGAAAGAAAAATCCTTTTAAAATGGTGATTAGTCATTTGGCAAATGCGTGGATGAAGTACAGACAAAGGAAATGCCTGGGATCAGGAATCCTGGACTGCAACCTAAAGGCAACCAAGAGTCTGAGCCTGTGCAGGACTCCAAGGGTTTGGCAGAAAACTCAAGGCTGAACTGTTCATGAGAACATGACTCAGAGGGGAGGCTCAGGTCAGACTAAAACCCAAAGCAAAGAATAAACCTTCCAGATTTATTCTCAACTTCGGGGCTGTGGAGTGACTCCTGGAAACAGGGGACACCCTGGATGAGAAGGCAGAACTTGCCAAAGGCTCTGGGCAAGTGCCTAAGCACCAGAGCTCCTGCTCTGCTGCAAGCCAGCTACTTTGAAGTCCAACAGAAAATGCATCCAGCCATTGCTTCTTCCTCTGCTTCCTCATATGTCCAGACCAGCAGAGTCAAAAGCTGACAGTTCTGTGTACCACAATTCCCATTCCACAGCCAGCCAGTTTGGGAACCAACCACACAGATAAACAACTGCCAGCCAATGACTTTAAAGTCTCTGCCATTTCCCTCCTGACTTTGATCTCATATTACATTATTTTTTTCCACCGAATTTTCACTTTAATTTCTTCTCTTAAGAACAACTCTCAGGCACAGACTAAAAGAGCTATTCCTGGCTGCTCACACAGATTTCCTCTGGATGCTCTCTGCAGCAGGCATGTGTCTGTATCCAAACCAACTCCTTCTGCTGACAGTCTCCAGAGGAAACTGGCATGGGCATGAGCTCCCCCACTTTCCCAGAACAAGCAGCTTACCGTCTTCTTCATCTTCTCGATGAAGCTGCTGTCTCTCACTGGAGCTGCTCTGAAAGACAAGAGGAACCTCTTTTCAGATAAGCACATTCATTTTTGATGTCAGGAATAAGCAAGTGGGGAAAAAGCGGCCTCCAGACCTCAGGAAAGCTGCCCAAAAGGGTGTGAATCTCCACTGACCACTGTTACTCACCCTGCCCCAGGGATAGCCATCACTCAACCACAGGGCTTCTGCACACAACCACGGAGCAGGGACTCAGAGCAGAGGGGAAAAGCTGAGCCCCTGCCTGACCCCCATCAGTGAGTCTTCCCACAGGAAAAGCCCAGGCACTCAGTCCTGCCCACCAAGAAACCTTTATCAACTGCTCTGAAAGGTTTCACAGCTGAGCAGGTTAAAGGATCTCACAGGAGCAGGTCTCTAAATAAGTCTCAGGGGCTAAGATATGATATGAGAGAAGGGAAGGGATTGCTCCCTGCTTCCCACACCCCCATGGGCATGCAGGATCAGTCCTGAGCCATGCTCCCCTAGGACACATTCCCCAAACCTGAAGTCAAACAGGACTAAAAAACTGCTGTTTCAACCTCAAAACAGCATGCCCGACATGAGCCCCAGAGCTGGAGAGCCCTGTGGAGTAGACACATGCAGCTGATCAGACCCACAGAGCTCCTGGCAAGGCAACCACTGCCAGCTGAGGTCCTGTGGAGGCAGGTTCCCATTCCCAGGACAGATTTCCTGTACAGAACATTTGCATTACTGTATGGACATGGCTTTCCCTAGCTTGGAAAGGGGGACAAACCACAGCAGAGCCACAAACATGGAGGTAGGGATTCCCACTGCTGTGGCTGCCCTGTTAGGGAGGGAGCAGGAAGAGCTTTGCTATCCTTAGCACATCTTTGGATTTTCAGTGTCATGGAGTCAAAACAACCCAGGCCTGGGGACCCTCACAAGCAGAGGTGACCATAGCTACAGTCAGATTAGGTGCTGGGAGCTTTTCACAGCAGGCAAGGCCAGGAGCTTCTTTGTTGTCCTCCCCACCAAAACTTCGGTAGCAGGGAAGAGGAACGTGGGACCCATTCCCGTTTCACAATGGAAGAATGCAAGGCCGGGTCTCCTGTGGGAAGAGAGAAGCCTCCAGGCAAAAAACAAATGGTTTTGGCTCCAGCCCATGTGAGAATATGAAGAGCTTGCTAACAGTTTCCTCAACTCTGTAGCCCAGAGGGAGGGATCCTGCAGATGGTGCTGAGAGGCATTTACAGAGAGCACACACACGCAGAGCACCAGGGTGGGGGACGATCATAAAACATCCCTTCGAGCACCCCTTCCTACCCAAAGGGATCAAGGAGCTCCATAACTGGGCCTGACAGCTCTGAGCACCAACAGTCTCAAACAAAAGACAAAAGCAAACACAAAGGACAAGCAAAGCCGACCCCGAAAAGCTCCCTGAGGCAGCTGTGCTCCCAAGAGAGCAGCTGTGCTCCCAAGAGAGCAGCTTCACGCCCCTGCTTGGCTCTCTCAGCAGGTAACAGTCTCCCCGTGTTGTCATTTGTCCCCTCTTGGGAACTGGGATATCACAAATATCTTAAGGGAGCAGCCCCAGCCCTGCCCACGCTGCAGCCAAGGACAGGGACTCGGGAGAGCTCTCAAGACAAGGCTCTCACTTAGTTTTTGGCTCCTTGGTGAACTTCTTTAGTTCCTGCCCTCTGCAAATGAGATCCAATTAAAACAACTGCTGGGTCAACTACTAAACAAAAAGCTTTTAAAGGAGGAGAAAAAGAAAAGTTTTTAGATCCTTTCAGCAAGCTCCCTTTGGAAGAGAAAAGGGTGCAGCACATGGAGCTCGCCTATTTTCAAAGGAGGCAACCCCACACCAAAGTGAGTGGTGGAGAAAAGGCTGTGGCTCAGATACAGAAGAAATAATGAGCCTGGCTTTGGAAAAAGGACTACACAACTCCCTGAAATTGCTTCATCAGGGTGGCCTGAAAATCTGAGCAGCGAAAACGCACAGGCACTAAAGGCACTAAACGACACTCATTTTCACTGCTCTGCCAGGGAAACTTGGAAGAGAAAGTTTGTCCTCAGCAAGGACTGCTCTTACAGCTTAGACAGCTCAGGGTAGCAGCTACAAGCACTAGAAGAAGCATTGGGTGGAGGGAAGGGGATTAACCCCATTGTCAGAGTGAGTCTGCAGCTTGTACAGCTCTCCCACCCTTGGTGAGGGCCCACAGCACAAGTGACTCCCAAGGCTCTCTGTCACTTTAGTTTCAGGAGAAAGAAAAAAAAGACAGGGGAGGGAGCTCCCAACACCAGTCTGTCTCAGCTGAACACCCCTCCTTCAGAAAGCTCCTGTTCTCATGGCTTTCCTGCTGAAAGCACAGATCCATCCAGAAGTGAGGATGCAGTCTGGATGCTGCAGAGAAACCGAGCACCGACAGCAGGGTCTCCTCTGGAGCAGCCTGCTTCCAAGCAGAGCCTCTCCCTTTCCTTCTCCTCCTGTTGCAGAGGGAGGAGGCACCCACTCCACCCAGCTTTGGAGCTGGAAGGATCCCGCCAGCCCATCGGGCAGAGTAACTCACCTGGCCATGGCCGGCTCTTCCCGCGGGGCCGAGTACACACAGCCCATGGCCGGGCAGGGAGGAGGCAGACAAAGAGTCCAGGGCAGCCGTGTGTCTGCAAGGGGAGCTGTGGGGGGACGGATCTAACTTAGCTCTGGAGCCACACGCACACAAGCCTTTCCATTCTGCTCCTCCTGGGCGTTAAAACCGAGCGTCAGCCTTTTGTTGAGAAGAAGAGAGCCAGCACAAAAGGTCCCAGCACAGGTCATAGCAGGAGTGGTCCTGTCCACTCCAATCCTCGTGGTGGGGCTTTGGAAGTTACTGAGTGGATCTGTGCAGTCCTGAGAAACTGCAACATCTGGCAGCAGTGGCAGAAAGGAATTAGGAGTGGAGAATGAAACCTCCCAGGATCCTCCGCAGCACACGTCCCTCTCCCATCCGTGCGGAGCAGGGGGACGGGACACAAAACCCTCCCCCAGCCTTGTTCCCTTGGAAACTGTTTATATCACAGCTGCTTTTATACATATTCTTAAAAAAAAAAAAAAAAGCTTGATGCTATAGCTGAATGAAACGATTCCAGACACTGTGTGAGCAATGCTTCGGGTAACTATGGCAGTGCCATTACGGAGGCAGCTCAAAGGAGTTTGTTTTCCACAGGATCCCATTAAATTAAATTAGAGATGGTCTCTCTCTCACACACACAGGCAGCAGAGAGCTAATCAGGCTAAGGACTTGGAGCAATTCCTGCCACAGGAAGCCCTACAAGTACCAGGGAATGGATTTCTGCATAGCTGCAGAATAGAGATAAGCCAGTTTCTGTCCCAAACAATGCTAAAGAGGGGGGAGAAGGGAGAGGGTGACACCCAGCATACCAATGACTGTCCCGCCTGCATCTCCCCCAGATGACTGTCTGCAGAGTGGGGACATTAGAAGGGAAAGAAATCTGTGATTGAGAAACTTGCAGAGGAGGAGCAGCCAAAGAATAAAAATAAATTCCTGCATTCCCCGGCACTGGCCCTGTGAGGAAGCGCGGTGGCCGTGGCTGCATGGCGATCCAGAGCTGCTCTCCCTAATGACATCTGCAGAGCAGGCTGCAGGGAGGGCTGCTCTGGTGGTTTTAATTAAGTCTGAAAACGGTCAAAACACAAGCAATGCTCAGTCAGTGGGATCCCAACCTGGCCCACACACATGTGTTACAAGTCACAGGTCCAGGACACCTCATATGTGGGAAGCCATGGCATGCGCTGGCTTCTGTCCCTTCTGTGGGGACTTCGGGCAGGAAAACAGCTCCACTTGGCTTAAGGGTGAAGATCAGCAGCCTGACCCCTTCACTGAGCTGTGGCTGAACCTGGAGAGGCATTGCTGGGACAAGATCATGACCATTCCCAGGCCACACAGAGAGAACCCAGCCCAGAACAGGGCATTTTAACCACGCATCTGCTCTACCACGATCAAGGGCAGCAACAACAGTGGCATTTCCTCTGCAGACCCTGCTGAGCTGATGTGGTTTTATCAAGGTGTGCTGCTCCCAAAAACCCCAGAAGGGCACTGAGGTGCTGGATGCTGTGTTTAGGTCAGAGACTCTGCTTGCACTCTTCAGCACTGCAAACAAATCACTAAAGCAGCAGCCATTGTGATGTGTCTGAATTGTTATTGAGCACCTTCATCCTCCAGTATTGAGGCTGAAGCTGAGGGGCCAAAGTGACACAACACAAACCATCACCCAATGCCATCAGATAAAGCAGTTCAGGACACCTTGGGAAGGCAGTTTGGTTCAGGCAGAGCTGAAGAAACACTTCCTCTAAAGGTCAAGGCTCTCCATTCCAGCCAGAGACAGCCCCACCAAGGCCCCTCTGCCTTCATGGGTCTGGGTCAGCTTCCCTGCCTGCCCAGGGGCCCACCTGCCATATCCAGCCAGCCACAGGCAGAGGTTGGCAGTGTGATCCTGTGTCTTGTCGATTTGCTTGTTCATCAGAAAGGAAACTCTACCCCAGATTCAAGGATTACAGGAGGGAAGGAAACCCAAGGCTGACCAAGCTTGTTTTCCCACTCATTTTCCTCCCAGTTCCAGGCATCCCATAAAATCCGACTGCAAAAGCTGCAGGAAGTCACTGTCTCAGCCCTGAAGGATGGATGTGCCCTGAGCCACAGCCTTGGCTGTTAGGGTCACACTGCCCTTGGACCAGCTTGATACAATGACCACAGCAGGGCTGCAGCAGGACACAGGGAAAAACCACTTCACACTCTCCACCTGCCTGGCTGACACTTTTCCAAAGTGAAATTGTGACAGACAACTTGCAGAACAACCTCACCTCTCTGGTTATGAGTGACAGGAGGTGCTGCTGTTCCACATCTCCCACAAGGAGCAGTTGCTCCCTCCCAGCCGCTGCTCACAGGGACAGAAAAGGCAGCACAGACCCCACAGAGGAAACAAAGTGCCTGTGAGGCAGCTCAGAGCCAGGACCTGCAGCCAGGCTGGGATGGAGGCCCACATGCTGAGGCCCTGCAGCAGAGCAAGGTGGTAACACACACCACAAGTCAAAGTTTCTCTGCAAGGTCACCACGGCCTCTGGAAGAGCTGCACATGATGGGCTGTAGGTGCAGTCAGTCACAAGGATGGGGAGCATGGGAGCCCAGGCTGTGCCATGCCAGGATCTAATTTCAGACAGACTGTGCCCTTTCCCCAGCCGGCTCAGCTCTCACTGCAGCACAGCCCTTCTTAAAATCTCTGGAGGTCACCACGTGCACTCACACACACAGCCCTGTCTGGCAGGCATGAGAGAGAAAGCATCCCAGCAATCCAACAGAACACATTCCCAAGGTAAGGCTGAGCAGGCACAGGCAGCTGGGCTGCTGCCAGCCATGTGTGCACCCATCTGCACAAGGTACCACAGCCAGGGACACTGCTGCCCTTTAAAACCCTCCCAGCCAGAAAATACACTTTCCAAACTCCTGCAACGCCAGAAACAAAGAATGAGCTAAGAAGTCCAGCAGAAAACTGATGTTAAGTTTGGAATGTGACTGAGACAAGGAACCAAGTGCACCCAGATCTCCACCTGCATGGCTCGTTCCTAGCCCCAAGCCCTTTGCAGAAGACAGGGTGGAACAAAGCTCTCCCTCTCCAAATCCAGCCTCCCACTGCTGTGGTAACCTGGCATCAAAAGCCAATCAAGTTTTACAGGAGCTGCCAAGCAGCTCATCCCAGGAACTATCTCCCAGCTCCCCAAGACTATTCCTTTCCTTCATAGCTAGGGGTGGATAAGGCTTCCAACATGAAACCTGCTTCAGAGCAAGTCCACCTTTCTCCAGATTTACCTAAACGTGACTTTTATCAGAAAACACCAAGAACAGCCAACGCAATCCTTAAGAGTTTTGAAGTACAGCCAGAGGCTTTCCGGCCTGACCTTTTCCTGCCTTGCTCGGGAAAGGCCAATTCCCGATTTGGGCCACACGGTGGGGTAAGGCAGAACTGCAGCCTGCCTCTTCCACCGGCATTTCTGCATCGTGAGCAGAACACACAGCAGCTGAGGGCAGAGAAACGCCCCCTCACCGACCTCCCACAACCCAGCGGAGCCTCCCAGAACCCACCACAAACAAGAGAGAAAAGCTCCACTGGTCCCACCCAGCCTGAGAGTTGTTACTTACACTGATTGCATTTTGGGGAGCTCAGGCACTTCCTCCTTTTTCTTGCGGAAGAAGAACCAGTAGGTAAAAAGGCCGGTGATGAGGGAGATGAGGAACACATCCATCATGCTGAAGAGAGAGTCCTGCTGTGAAGTGCTGTCGGGAGAGGAGATGGTTGGGTCCATGCTGGGTTCCCCCATGGCAGTCAGAGGCACTGCAAGCAAGGAAAAACAGTGAGCACCAGCAGCCACATGGGACAGCATCGAAGGACATCCAGAAAATGCTTTTTGCTTTACACTTAGGCGCACAAGGCCACCCAACAAGTCTTTGGATCAAACACACTAAGATTCTTTTGTGCCCCAAAGTGTCCCACCAAGCTTTTCCCTTCCTTCTGCATCCACACTGATCCATCTGAAGTGATTTCTGCTCTCCCTCTGCCAGCAGCATCGGAGCAACCCCACACTCCAGCCAAGGAGCCCAACCCGGGTCCTACTGATGCCCCAGCAATACTCAGTAGGCATTCATGGCCAGCCTTTACTAAAGCCCTTACTCACCACAGAGCCCCTGAGGTGTTACTAGGGGATGACCCCACTCTTCCAGCCACCCCACAGATCTGGGGCTTCCTCCCTCCTTCCCACAAGGTGACAGGATGCCCTGGCCCCACTGCTGTGCTGATAAACCACAGAGCAGGACTGTGGCACGAACTCCCGTGAGCATCCCCACAATAGGTTGTTGTTACAACACAAATGATGAATATTTCTGATTTACTCCCCTGCAGACTGGATTCATCATCCATCTCTTTCTGGGCCTCTGGCTTCCCAGTCCCCTCCATGATTTTCCCCAGTTTAACTTCCATCTCCTTGAATTACTCCTTTCCACTTACCAAGGCAGAGTTTAAGTGACTTGGGACTTGCCCACAACCACTCCCAGAGTCTGTGGTAGCACAAGGACAAACACACAGCCCTCAAATACCCAACCAGCCCTATGGCCCCTGTCCTTCCCCTGGGGAGCCACCCATCACTCCCTCCCTCCCACTGCTGTGCCAAAGTTCTGAACTCCTCCGACCCTAATCCAGATTGCAAGATTATCTTCCCTGCATACAAGGACACACTCTGACCAAGTAAACAGATAATTAACTCAAAACTTGATTTGGAAGGGCAAAGTGACTCTCTTCTCGTACTTGGGCATCCTGCCAAGCCAGGAGACCATGGACATTTGAACTTGCACCCAGAAAAGTGACTCAGAGCCAAGGTGGTGCCGCAGGAAGGAAAGGATACGTGCCATGGCTGAGAAATAAAAGTGACTGAAGCTGAAGGTTATGCCAACACATTCAGGAGCTGGGAAGAAAATGGAAGGTGGAGCTCAGGGAGCACTAATGAGGGACACCAGCTACAACCTTCAGCAAAGAACAACCCCTTGTTGTTACCCCCACAAGGGAAGTGCAGCTCCAGACAACACACAGCCCCGTGCCACAGGGCACCAGCTATAAAAAGCACTCTGGAGCACAGGGAGAAGTCCACAGCCACCTGGCAGTGACCCTAGACGGGTACTCTGGCAACCCAACTAGTGCTCAACCCCACAAGAAGTTTCATTTGGTGGAGAAGTTGGCAAGTACCTGCATTACAAGGGGCACTAAAACACCACTGCAAAGCTTCCCTTAGGTTCCCAGAGAAGGCACCAAGGCAGGGTGTTGGAAGAAAAATAAGAGTGATGTGACACAAGTAAATTGCACATTCCTCTCCATCAGGCAGGTCACCCTGTCCTCCCTCCTTGCTAACAGGCTTTCCATTGCTGGGTCTTGGAGCCAAGCAAGAGCTGGATGTTACTTCTGTACAACTGTAGACTAAACTTAGTTAAAGCCTCCACAACTGGGGCTTAGTTGCCAAAAAGGCACAGCTCCCAGGAGGATCCCTCTCCTCCTCCTTGTCTGGTTCCAGTAAATCACCAAGGAGCTGGTCTGGCAACCAACACCAGAGGAATATGCTGATGGGGGAAAAACATTGCTGGTTTATTGCTTTTATTCCTGATGAAAGCCCAGAAATTTTAATTACAAGCTCTTCTCCTCTTCCCCTCTGCCACCCCACCTCATCTGTAGGAATCTCAGCCAATCTCAGCCAAAATTTGCCAGGCAACCCATCCTTTCACAGAGTTTTGGGGTTTTGGTTCTTGCCATCTCACTCATCACTTAAACTGCTCTTTACATCTCAGGGAAAAAGAGCCCTGAGGGCCAGTGGTCCATGGTTCCCAGGGAGCCTCAGCTGCTGCCTGTGCACAGCATGGCCCAACTCTGCAAAGAGGTGGAGGAATCAGTGCCCAGACACAGGCAGGAGTAAATATCTCCAACTCTGCAAGGTGGGTTGGTTTTTTCAGTAGCAGTTTCATTGCCCAAACTACACAAGGGTGGACAATTCCCCTCATACAGGGCAATGATGGCCATGTCAGTGGGTCTTTCACCCACTTTCCCTGAAAACCCCAAGGCACATAAAGCAGTGACAAATCTTTGCTCAGAGGAAGCCATGAATAAAAACAAGGCTGATGGAGACCACGCTGAGCTGGTTTGGGGCAGAAGCTACAGCTCCTTCCCTTCTGAGCACCGAACCCAGCAGCAGCTGAGCCCTGGGGAAGGCTCCTTGCACAGGACAGCAGCCCTCCTTGTCACCAACTACAGGTGGAGGAGAGTTCCAAACCAGACAGGAGAGCAGCACGCAGCCCACAGCAACTCCCAGCTCCAGACAGCTCAGACATGGATACTCATGAGCTGCCCTGGGTGGGCAAAGAATAGGGCAAGAATGAGCCTGTGCTCTCCTCAGCCAGGTGAGGGGTTTGTCTCCAGCTGAAATTCATCACTGTGCTCAAAGCAGCAGAGCTTCAGCTCCCAGAGTAGAGGGGTTTGGCTTTCTCGAGCCTCCAGAGGAGGTCTGCTCTCCCAAGCAGTGCTGCCTTGGAAAGAGGAATCCTCGGGGAGGCAGCTCCCAGGAATGCTGCCTGGGTGGATGTGGGGGTGGAAGCTGTGCTATCTCCTTGCCTTGACCACGCTGGAGCTCCCCACTGCTTCAAAGGGGAATGGTGCAGCTGCAGCCAGGCCACCCACTCACTGCCCACAGCCAGGGAAGGGAACATTCCAGGTTTATGGCTCTGGTTTGCTCTCCTCTCTTCATTCCCAATCTCCACAGCACAAAGTTTCCACGCTGATCTCTAACCCTGGGAGGAATCATGGTCACGGCCTGATGATGGAACACAGCACAAAAGCTGCTTTAATTCTGATGGCGGGCTCCCTCTGGTCCTGGACATTTGGTTATTCAAGCCTTACATCCCAGCTACAGATTCTTCTTTTTACTTTCCCTACCCTCAGGAAAAGATTTGCTTAAACACAGCAAGAGAAAGGCAAAGGATGTGAAATTAGACCTCATTTCTCTTTTTTAAAGGGTTCTCATAACTCAGGAACTATTGAACTCGCTTCACCCAGCACAGGAAGATTATCCCTCAATTTATCCCAGTCTCACAGTTGGCTGTAACAATTATTTTCCAGAAGTTCCCAGCAACTCATTTTCAAATACCTGTCCTTTTCTAACTTCCAGTGAAAAGAAACCTGATTCTTACTCGAAATTTCGCTATGCTGGGAATCCTGCAGTCTCAGGAAGGGCCTTGGTAGAATCAAACTAGGTTTTTCAAAGGAAAAGGAAATTTATGATACAGAAGTAAAACTTTCCCTGACAACAGTTTCAACGGTGGTCATTTTATCCACAGTGTTTATTACATCTTCAATCAAGGTCAGACAAGATGTCCATATCCCTGGAGGTTTTTTTTAATGGTAGCTCCAGTTCCTGGATCCCTGTTTATGCACACAGCAATCAGTCTCATCGAGATGTGAGCATTTACATCACACAGAAAAGTCACAACACTTTGAAAGATTGCAATCAAACAATGCTGTGTTTCAGCACAGCTTTTCAGCCCCTGAATGTGTGAATTTGCTTGATGCACAGCAGCTCACAATCATTCAAATCATCAGGGACCTTCTCTGCACATCTCCCTGCTAGCAAACAGATGTACTTCATCCTCATATTAAATGAAATGTATTCCTCATTCTCATGCACACCTTGGAAAAAAAGGACAGGAAGCACTCTCAGTGCCAGGCATCCTCAAATCCCCCCTGATTTCCAGACAGACTAAAGGTGCTATAAGGCCACGGGGTTAAAAAGTAATTAAATATATATATATAAACAGTATTACAGCAAACAAGACAGGATGGGGAGTGATGAAAGTCAAGTGGTCAGCAATGAGAAAAGATCTATTCTCCTTCCTTGCATCAGATGCCCCCCAAAAGCAGTCTGGGACACGGCACCACAATCACAAAATGTGGCTGGGAGGTTTCCCCTTCTGGAAGTCACATTGTGGTGTCTCCTAGTGACCAAAAGGCCTTGGCTCTGAAGCCAAGTTGGCAATCTGGGCAGGAAGTTGTCTCTTTGTGAGACTGAAGTAGCCTGTTTTTTAATGTAATATCTGCAATGAGTTCCAAGTACCTCAGACCAGTTGAACTTCCCAGCCCCAAACCAGGACTGCAGCCTGTGACTCTTGCCCCAAAAACGAGCGGCCGAGTTCTGTGCTTGACTCTGCCCTGTGCCACCATCAGCACGCCCTGACCTGCAGCGTCAGCCTCGTCCAGAGGGGAAGGAGAAGGAAAACTGCTGAGTGAGCACAGCCTGGAGGCTGCTCACTGCTCCCACCTCTGATAACAGATCCCCAGCACCAGCCAGAGCACCAAAGAGCCCCTGATTCCAGCCCAAGACACCAGAGAGGGACCTCCACGATCCTCACACACCCTACAGACACTGCCTGCCCTGGCACGGCTGGCACAGGGGCTGCACCCCCAGAGCTGCCCCTGAGCTATCAAAACACCCAGAATTTTCCCAGGCATCCGCACCCTTTGGACACCTGCAGATAAGCACAGGGGCTGCAGGTGGAACCTCTGTTCTGCAGTACGTGCAGAAAAAGAGTCGGCGGTGACGGAGTCAGAGGGACTGCGTGACAAACGTGCGTGCAGTGCCATCAGTCACCCTCTGCCCGACACTGGCACCGGCGCCAGGCTCCGGCCAAAGGGAGCTCAGCAGGGTGCAGGCAGAGAAGCCTTCCCAGCCCACAGCAAGGTCCAGGCTGTCTCAGCTGAACACCAGCAAGGACAGCAGGTAGTGCTTTGGAGCCAAACCACCCCTGCAGCAATGAGATCCCCTCATTTCTCACAACAATACCACCACGGTGCCAACTCAAGCCCTGGAGCACCTATTCCCTCTCCACCAGCCCACCCATCCCATCCAGCAACACTTACCAAAGGACTGCTTTCCAGCTTCTCATAAACAGGAATCCATGCAAGTCTAACAGCAAATACAACAGCAATACACCCTCAAAAAGCTCCTTCAGAGCAGCTGTCTCCAGCTCAGACTCCCAGTGAAAGCCCCACACAGGGCAGGGGACAAGGGGGCACCGCTGGCAGAGAGAGCACCCCTCGTGCTCCCTGCAGCCATGTGACAGTGGCCCTCATGTCCCTGACTCAGCACAGGCAGCACATAGTGAGCAGAGAGGAAGTGCAGCTGTCACGATTTCCAGTGCTGGGAGCTCTGCGTGGCTGGGGATGTCACCGCTGCCACCAGATCTGCCAGACCCCTCTTTCTGACCAGGAAGGACCATCCTGAATTCCCAAGGCAGAGGCAGGTGGTGTGGCCAGACCTCCCTTCCCACCTTGTCTGCCCCAGGGGTTGCCCTTTCTCTTGTGCTGACCATGGCACAACACAAATTAACCTTAGAAAAGCCCAGTTTTAAATCAGGGATCAATTATTTCCACCAGCGTCATGGCACAGCCCCAAAATTCAACCTCAGAACAGACACATAAATGATAAGGAGAGATAAGCAACCAAACCAGGTGAAAACTCCAATTCTTTGTACAGCAGTGACCTGCAGCCCGAGCTGCAGACACAATGGCAAAACAGGAGGACTGTAAACAGAAATTAAACAACTGAAACATCTGGGAGGAAAAAAGAAAGACCTCTCACAGGTCTGCAGAGTTTGTGGAGAGCTCACAGAGATGGCAGCACCAAAAGGAAGTTGCATTGAGACCCCATCACTCCTCACAGCAGCAGCAGTGGAGGAGAAGGAAGAGACTTGCCCACAAACAGGAATGCAGTCTTGTGACCAGCCAAGGGCTTTCTTCTTTCACCCACTAATGACACAAGACAGGCAGGTTACTGATGGCTGTCAGGAAAAGGAGCCCCACACACACAAGCCCAAGAGGAAGGAGGAGAGGCAGCAGCAGCAGCAGCAAGAGCAGGGCTGTGGCTGAGGTGGCATTTCTGCCCAGGCTCCTGTGCCTGGTCTCCTCTGAACCCCAGTGCAGCCAGGACTTCCTGCATGTTACTGTGTGGGATTGGGCCAAGAGACCCTCAGGGCAAAACCAGATCTTCTCTTATTCCTCTTCGGAATGCAACCAATTAGACTAAGGAATTTTACATCAGCCTGTGCCAATCTCAAATTAGCTCTTTTTACTTTCCTTTTTACTAAAAGGAGACCTGGCAGGAAAAGAAGTCCTTTCCAAAACAAAAGCAGCTCATGGAAGCAGGTGCTCAGATCCAGGTTCTTTAACAATTGCCTTGGCTCAGCCTTTTCTCCACAGCTCTGCCACACGGAGATTGCATTTCCCATCAACAAGAGGATGCTGATCTGGCCAGACAAGTGGCCCTGTTTGGTCTGGTCTGCACAGGCTCCCTGCTTTAAGTGGGAATCATCACACAGGGGAGTCCCTGGGCCCCTGGGGAAGGAAAGCACAGTGGGAAACCTCACAGCTTTCCTTGTCCCTTCAGCCTCTGTTGGATCACACATGCTGGGGTGAAGGCTTGCTACACCTAGAGTTTCCCTATCACTTTCTTCCCACGTATTTCCCACAGCTTCCCATTAACCAGCTCAATAAAGAAGGGCAGAAAGCAGCAGAGCCTCACACAAAAACGGGAAAGTGCTTCTGCACACTGCCACCAGCTCAGAAATCCCAATCCAAACTGAGGAGTTGGCTGCAGCAGCACCTCAAACAGGGAAAGGAACACAAAAGCTGTTGGGTTTTTTTTGTGAAACAAAAGTTACTCTCACTGTGAAAGGTCTCTTCTACCCAGACCCTGAGACACCAGCTCAGACATCAGCAAAACTTCTATTTTAGACACAGGACAGACACAGAGTGTGCATCAGTCTGGATCTTGAAATACTGCATATTTGAGCTTCTACTGTGTCACACTTGCATGTTTTCTGGCCCCTGGGTCTTATTCAAGGACAGCAGAGCAGCTGCAAAAGCAAGGAAGAGAACAAGAACTGCTTTAGTGAGGCAGAAAGGAACTCTATGCTATGGGTGTGCTGAGGTGGGGCTGTGCAGCAAGCTCAATGCACTGAACCAAAGGATTCAAGGCATTATCCCACACAAATTAATTCAAACTTGCCAAGCTGCCTTAAAGCAAGCTAGAATTACTGAACTTGCACACCTCCTTTCACCAGATAAAAGCCTGACTCTCAGCCTTTAAACATGGGGCATCTCCCTGGCTTAGGCACCTGGGCACCTTCCTTCACACACATCACAGAGCCAGCACAGAAAAACAAGAGTTCAGGGTTACAGGATAAACAAAATCTGAGAATGGCAGATAAATTGAGCCCCTGGGAACCAACACTGTTCTCCAGCCTCTCCTCCCAGCGAGGGACAAATCCAGAGCAGCACTCCTCAGGCATCACTTGGAAGAGGAACAGGGGTCTCACCACCAACAATGTTCAGGAGCAGGGACAGGTCTGCAGGAGTTGTAAACCTCCCTGTTGGCAACTCCATGGGCACCCCTCAGGCAAACAACTGCTCAGAGTGCTGTGAAACCTCAGGAGCAACCCATCCAGGCATGGGCATCCCAAAAAATGGATTTTTTTGGTTCAAATCCTGCTGAAGATGTTTTTCTAAGATCAAGAGGGAAGATGACATTTTTTCAGGAGCCCCTTCTGCGAGTTCTGTACCCTGTGGTGCCACAGCCACAGCTGGAAGTTCTTCTCCTCCCCACAGGCTGTTTGTTCACCCTGTGCCTGAGTTTGCTGAGGGTTGGTGTGACAGGCTGTGGCTTTGCCTGCAGCCACCACTGGGAAAGGAGCCCTATGGATGAGGTCAGGAGCCACAGACTTTGACCTCTTCCACCAGGAAAAGTTTGGACAGCAAAACCCTCCAGTGCTGGTCTCTTTTGAGAGGTTTCCTTTAAAATCAACAGCTGGAAGAGCACCAGAGGGACAGGGTTAAACAGATCTTGCAAAGTTTTAGGAATTGTCAAGACTTTTGAGCAGAACAGTGCGTTTTGGGGATTTATTTATTTATTTCAAAGAACCAAGAGCTGTTTGTGAGGAGCCAGGACATTTTGTATTTATAAGCCCACCTTCCTCTTGAGGATGCAAGAGCTTTTCAGCCATTACAAGCCCATCTCCTACGCTTCTGTAGGGAATGGAGGTGTTACTGCATGATCCTTGCATCTCTTGGTAACTCAGCAGTAGAGCTGTCCTGCCCTATTAGAAGGGTGTGCAATCAATCACCCTACAAACCTCCCTGCCTGCCACAGGTCAGCAATCTGACCTGGACCTCACCTTTCTGAAATGATTTGGGAAATACAGGCAACTTCCCAGTCCCTTGCAATCACACACAACCACGGCCACAGCAGACCTCAGAACATCAATTCCACACCCAAAACATGACATAGGCCACAGGGCATCACACAGCTCAGGGGCCCCAGGCTGAAGGGCTGGTCCCAAGCTACAAAAAACAAAGCTCTCCAACTCCCCAGCACAATCAACACAAAGAGAAGAGATATTTGACACAGGAGTTTTTTGTTCCTTGGTAACAGGAGCTGCTCCTCTTACCTCCAGCAGTTATGCATGGAACCCTGTTACACAACCAGGGCTTGCACAATCCTTACAGGTATTTTATCAACTTGCTCCTTCAAAGCTTGGAGTTAAGAGAGGAGGCACAGCAGTGACCCGTAAAAGAGAGTCCATTGATGTGTTTCACAAACAACCATGCAGCAAGACCCAGGGTACTTGCCAGCACTACAAAGCCAGACCTACCAACTCCCCAAGCTGGTTGCTAAACCTCCCCAGCAGACTTCCCATGCACTGCCAGAGACAGATTTTCCCAAGGAGAAAAATCCAACCCCATCTCTAACTCTAAACCTCGCCATGTCCTACTCCACACAGCAAGAAAGGAAGGTAAATTAATCAATACCTCCATTCCTTGCAAAGGAGTAACTGGAGGCATGGACATGGCTGATTGCTAAGCAAAAATACTATAATAATCTGCCACTGTGGGTCAAACTCGGCCACAATTTGGACTTGTGGCCCTCCAGAAGCCACCAGAGATGGCTTCTGGTCTTTCTGGATTCCATGGGTGATAGCAGCCTACAATTAACTTTGAACATTTACTTGGGGATCAACAGCAAGAGATTATGAGCAGCCTGTAATTATTTGTTCTGATCTGCTTAATTTCAAAGCCTAATAAAAAGCAATCTTGGCAGAGGTGCACCTGTCACTGCAGGGCTGGTGACTCACTCCCACAACAGCGTGTACAAAGTCATCTCATCCCTGGGATCAAATGATCACATTGGGAAAGCAAATTATGCAAGTTCTACGAATTGTGTTTTTAGAGGCAGGAGAGCCCACGTCAGGAAACAGAACAAAGTTCAGTGGCCACAGAGGTAACTGAAGGTGGTTTTCTTTTATACCAGGGGAAGAGATGGCAGGAGCACAGACCTGAGCAGGGAAGCTTTTTCCCCAGTCCTTCAGAACTGAGCAAACACAAACTTTGCTGCATCACAACAAGCAAAGGACAGAGAAAAGACCAAATGGGATTTCAGTCAGACAGTTCCACACACTGCTCTTGCTGCAGGTAAAGAAACCAGCACCCACTGCCAGCCACCCTCCCCAAACCCAACTGCACCCAGAGGTGCTCCACAACCTGCGACACTCAAAAGAAAGGGGTTACCTTGCACCTATGGGTCTGCAAACAAGTGCTGGTGGGGGCTGTGAGCTCCAGCACGGAGGGTGGTGAGCAGCAGGGAAAGTCTCCCTGGAGACAGTTCAAGGAGTTTTGGTTGTATGGCCCTGTCAAGCTCCTCCAGCTGCTCTGCAAGGAACAAAATAAAAGTTGCAGAAGGCACTTGGCTGTCCAGGAGGCACCAATCCAGAAATTACTGACTGAACAGGAGGCAACTGCAAGGTGGTGACAAGCAAGAGGTTCTTCTCTGTCACAATTAGAGCAGGACTAATTAACAGGGGGTTAAGCCAGATTTGTGACACTACCCCCCTCCTTCCTGCCCACTCTTCACCTCACTTTCCAAGGCTTTCACACTCGAAGATTAAAAGAAAGCACTCATTAGTGTTTCTTCCTGTAGCTCCATATTCTCCCTGCTCTGTGTTCTGCAAATACAGTTCTTGTGCACAAATCACATCCACGGGCAAAACTAAGACACACTCCATGCCATGCACACCCTGGTTCACTGCTGTCAACCAGCCCAAGAAAAACCTGTACTGAGACAATGCTGGGTTTTTCAGGAAGGGTCTGGCTCACCAGCCCTCCCCAAAACACCGATTTCCTCATTTGCAGTAGATTAATCAGCCGCTTTGCGTGTGTGCAACAGCTCCTCAGGATTTCTCAGAGAATTACAGAAATATTGGAAGAAAGCCCATTCCCTCCTATCTAGCAAAAGGGATGTGTGCATCACTGCACCCCACTAAGCAAAAGAAATTGTGAAACCCCAGAGCTCCTCACGACAGCCCACACAAAGTGTAGAGCTCTGTTGTGAAGGGGATGTCCCCACCAACGCTACTGATTCACTTCCACAACTCAGAGACAGAGACCTAACTCTTTCCTCCTTGCACTTTTCCAGCTTCTCAGCTGGATATGTTTCTACTTTCTAAAAAGAGCTGTAAAAGTACAAACCCATTTCACCTCTTCAGACTCACATCAGACAGCCTCAGTGACCCCTCTTCTCTGTACACATTCCACTAAGCATTCCCATTTCCTTTCACACTCCAAAAGCTAACCCAGGCTTACCCAAGGTCTAAGCACTGGCAGAACAAAGCACACTCCAAGCTGTTCCAGCAGTGCTTACTCCTGCAACTAAGACAACTCCCCAAGAACCAATTCCATGCTGATGACTGTCTCCCAACACCATAATCCAGATGTCTTCACCCCCTCCAGCCTTAATATTTCCAAAATGAGGGGGTTCCCATTATTTCCTTTGACAAGCACACTCCCTAGGTGAGTAATTTCACTCTTTGAAGAAACTCCATCAGGAAAAGTCAGGAGCAAACAGCCTTCCCACACCCCAGCAGTTTATAAAGTGAAATAGATGGAACAACAGCGGAACAGCCCAGCCTGCAGCAAAGGTGTCAATTAAATACTGGGAATAACATTCTGCGGGGAAGTGCCAGAAAATTAAGCTCATTAAAGGCTTTTAACCAGCAAGAGCCTGGGATGGGGTAAGTCTGAGCAACGCTTCAGCGCTGTGGTAGCAAGGCAGGGCAGGCATCACCCCGTGTCCAGGCTGCCCACCCTTCCTTAGCCCTGCCAAGGGTGCTGGTCAGTCCCCCACCCCACAGTCCCCGGGGGACAGGCATGATAGGGGTACCCCCAAATAACAGGGGGGGCACTCATGCCAGCCCCCCATACAAGGCACACTGGTCACAGCAGTCTCCCCAGTAACAGGGTGCTCAGCAACACCAGATGCTCCCAAATAAGAAGGGCTCTGGTCATACCAATTCCTGCCACTTAACAGAGGAGCAGTCACATCAGACTCTGCAGGTAACAGGGAGCTCTGGTCATCCCGGTCCCCCCCAAATAACAGGGAACCGGTCACAGCACACTCCCCAGGTAACAGGGGTCATCCCAGTCCTCCCCGACCTCTCGAATAAGAAGGATCTCTAAACACCTCAGTAACTCCCAGTAACAGGACGCCCACTCACTCCAGACCTCCCAGTGAACAGGGGGCTCTCGTCCTCCCAGTCCTCCCCCAAAAAGAGGTCTATTCACATCGACCTCCCCGCCAATAACAGCGGGGTTACTTACAACAGCCGGCCCATAACAGGGGATCCCAATCATCCCCGCAACAGGGAGCCAATCACACCAGTCCTCCCAATACAATAAGAGCTCCCCATCCCATGCCAACCCCACCACGGGGTGCCGGACCGCCCCTCCCCAGCACAGAGGACCCCAAAGGCGGAGCTCAGCCCCCCCCTTCAGCCACAGAGGACCCCCAGACCCACCCCTCCTCAGCCACATGTCCCCAGTGCCCGGGACCCCGCACCCACCGCCGGCCCGGCCCGTCTGGCGCTGGCGACTCCCGCGGCCCCGGCGCGGCCGGCACGTACAGCGGACCGCACCACCCAGGCACACGCGCGGGGGAACACGCTCCGCCCTCACCGCCCGCCAATAGGCGGCGAGCGCGCCTGCCCGTGAAGATCCCCCCTCTGCGGCGGCGCATGGTACAGCCCCAGGACGGGGGTCTTAAAGGGATAGGAGCGCCGGGAGGGGCCGGGGGTAAAGTCGGGGTCAGGGGTGAGTCAGAATTGGGGTGGTCAAGGCTGAGGTCAGGGTGCAGAGGAACGGGGTCCAGAGGTCACAGTGGGTGTAAGCAGGGGGTCAGTGTGGGGAGCAGGCTTGGGTCAAGGAGGGGGGAGGCAGGGTTGGGGTCAACATTGTAGTTCGGGGGTGAGTGTGGGGGCCAGCATTGGAGTCATGGTGGGGTCAGAGTTGGGGTTACAGTGGGAGCAGGGCTTGGGTCACTGTGGGGTCATGTTTGGGGTCATGGGCTGGAGTTAGGGTGCTGAGGTCAGTTTTGGACACTAACTGGGCTGAGCCAGGACCCGCAGAGGCAGGACCGCTGTCTGTGGCCACTCCTGGGTGCACATGGTGCTGCTGTGGGACTCCCAGTTCCCCCCAAGGTCACTGCCCAGACCAGGGCCCCATAGGGGGTCAGGGGGACCCCAGGGTGGAGGCTGGCACCCAGTCACTGCCACCCTCCCTGGGAGCCAGGGGACTGCTCCACCCGGCAGGAGCACGTGCTCCTGATTTAAACACAACCCAGACGATTCTGGTGTTTCCACAACCCAGACGATTCTGGTGTTTTGGGGTGGTCTGTCTCTCGCTGCCACACCAGGAAGTTGCACAAGCAGCTCTGGAAACATCTCCAGCAGCGCCAGTGGGAGATTTCATAACCCAGACTTCCAGACCCACAGGGACTGCTGCTCTCATCTCTTTTTTGGGAGGGGGGAAGCTGAGTTACAACTCTGCTGTTTCCAGCTTGGCCAAAGCCAGAGGCACAGCTTACCCCGACCCCAGTGAGCCAGCCCCACGGTTGAGTGGGGTCACCCTGGGGCTGGGTCCCCTCCCTTCACCAGCCAGACACTGGCACATCCAAAGTCACCATCCTAACGCTATCATGGTGTTGACGCTGGCTCCAGAGTCAGTAAAGACTTGGGGAAGGTCCAAAGTTCAAGCTGGGCCTGGCAGGCACCAGAAGAGGTGTGAGGAGGGGGTAAAGACCCGGAAAACACCAGGCCAGGGCTGCAGGGACACCCTATTTTGTGACAGCATTTGAGCAGAGGGTTGAGGGGTGTGAGGTCACCTGAGTACTGATGTCACTCGCATCAGTTTTGGGATTGACCCCGTGGAAGCTCCCTGGGGTGACTGGTCTGTGCCTGTACCCCGTGGGGTGAATGGACACTGGTTAAAGGTCCCAGTGGCCCTGAGGGGATGGCAGGACAGAGCAGGTCCACAGCTGGGGTCATCCCACCAGGTGCCTGGACTGGGGACAGGCATTATGGCACAGCCTGTCCCATTCTGTCCCCACAGGGAAGGGGCTGGGGTCTCATCACACCCAGCTCAAACCCCTCAGAGGGAAGAAGCAGAGTCCTGCAGCTCACAGAGACCTGTTTGGTCAGTGCTTTTTGTCTCTCTACCTATTTCTCCCACCTCTCCAGCTCTTCTCTGTTCCCACCACAGTTTGAGGCTGAACTTCTGGCCACGAGACCCTCACAGTGCCAGCAAACAACAGGGGACCCCATGGGACAGCCATGGAGGTGGCGTTTGCCAGTGTCCTGGCCCTGGCACAGGGAAGCTGGCCCCCAGTCAGGATATCTGCATGGGTGTGCTTGGCCACAAATTAATGACAGGAAAGCAAAGAACCACAGACCCGTTTTCCTTCCAGCATCAATGTCTCCTGCCAGGCCTCCCCACTCCGTGCATCCCCTCTCACTCCTGGATGGGGCAGTGATGTAGGTCCAAGTCAGTTCTGCTTTCCTTGTGTATATCCTTGACTCCTTTTCCCTTGCATCATGGTGGGAGCTGAAGAGCAGAGAGGATGGACTTGGGCTCTTCCAGAGCATCCTTCCTATGGCAGGACCACTACTCCAAGGACAGGGAACAGCTGGCTCTGCTCCCAGCACTTGTCCCCAGACTGTCACTCTGCAGTGACCCTCTGAGGACATGGGGGCAACCCAAGGGGCTTTCTGGACTCTCTGCACACCCTGTGGACAGACACAACCCTGGCATGGAATGTTGTGGCAGTTTTACCAGGAATGAGCCAGAGGCATGGAATAACAAACCTCCAGGAACAGCACGTTCCCAGGGGCAGCCACCCCAGGGGCAGCCATCCCGGGCTGAACTGGGAGGTTATTGATTTTTTTCTTTCTTTTTTTTTTTTTTTTTTCCCTGCTTTAGGAACTTCAATTCTCTGTCTCCCCGCTAAGGAAACGAGCTGGTACTGCAATGTGTGATGAGTAACATTACTGTGAACTTAGTTAGGCAGATGCCAAAGCCCAGTGAGCTGATGACTTTTACCTCCCTCTCTTCCAAATTTAAATCCTCTTCTCAGCCTCAGACACATTTGCAAATGTGTCATCCCAACCTGTTTCCTCCCTCTCAGCAACTTCACTTCCCTGGGTGATGAGTTCTGAACTTACCCCCAGCCCTGAGGAACTGGGACTTGTTGGACTCCACTGTCCAAGAGCATTTCACTGTGGCATGGATGTACTCAGAAAAGCAGGGAGCAGAAAATAAATCTCCACAAACATCCATCTGAAAGGCACTGAAGGCAGGTCCAACACACTGCACGTGACCAGTAGGTGCAGCTGGACTCAGAACGTTCCTGGGGACATGGTGGAAGCTGTAGAGATCAGAGAGACCAAGTGATCTGCCACGGCCACCAAGAAGCTCCCAAAAAGATCTGGGAGCAGAAAGAAAACAAATCCAAACTCCAAGTTTTGTGCTCATCTGGCATGCCCTGTCCTCAGGGCTCACCTGGAAGGCTGTGGCAGTTGTCTTGCCCCAGCATGGAAAGGTTCATGGCTGGAACCTGCTCCTTCCCTCCTGGAGAGAGGTTTGCCCCAGCTGGGATTGGGGCTGTTCCCGCTGCCGGCTGTGACACTGCAGTGACTCTTACAGGGCAGCCTCTACCGCTGTAAAGCCAGGAAACTACTCCCTGGAAACACGCCATCCCTTTGACAGCTCTGCGGGGACAGCGAATCTCTCACCAGATTGACTGATAAAGAGTTGGACAGGAAAAACAACCGGTTTCCAGCGTTTTCCAGTGTGCAGTACCGCTTGTCCCCAGTGCTCGTCCTCAGTGCGCGTCCAAGGCCACCAGCGACACGCAGCTGCATCCATCCCGCCCACAGCCCATCCCACTGATCCCATTCCATCACCCGGAGGGGCACGCTCCAGCTCCCCACTTAGAAACAAACCCAGAGGCACAGCAGTCCGTCTTTCAGACTGTATTTCAAGTTCACAATTTGGAGATACACAACATTTGTGATTGCTATCAATGCTCATCACCCTTCTGGAAAAAAATCGGTGATAAAATGCCTAGGTTTACAAGCAAGGATTTCACAAGGAGGAAAATCAAGGCACTAACGGGAGTGGAGTATCAACATTTCAATGCTATCTCTAGCATTTCTTTCCTGGTATTAAAAACATGCTTTTAAAGTCCAAACAAGCTCCTTATCCTGCTCTTGCTCCACACTAAAAATATAACAATGCAATTGCTGTCAGCAGGAAAAACAGGACCATAAAATCAAGTCCATTTGTGATCCCACAGAGGAGCTGGCCCTCAACTCCAGGCTGGTTCCCAAATTGCTGCATCCTCCTGCTGAAAGCCCTGCCTGGGGTGCTCACCTTTGCAAGAAGAGCCTCTTACTCATGTCTTATTTATCTGAGGTATAAGTTCTCAGCACTGACTTTGGTCTCCTCCAAAAGGAAGCGAAGCCTCTGCATCCCACATGGGATTGTGTCATTCCAGAGGGGCTCCTGGAGAAGTAAAGCAGCTGGATGGCAACGTGGGGCTTCTTCAGACCCTGATGATGGAAAAAGGAAAGAGGCAGGGACGTGTTTTGGAACGTCAGCTGCCAGAGCTGCCTCTGGCCAGGCTCACCGAGAGCAGGCAGGAGCCCCAAGGCTGTCGAGTTTCTGGGGCTGGGTGAGGCACTGCAAGAACATCTCCAAGAGCAGGAATGGCACTTTGTACTTCATGGAGCACTTTTTTAGGAGCACAGCAAAACTCTTAAGTAGAGTCAAGGGCAGCTGTTGAGATCCTGGCTGATTTACAGACGCAGAGGCAGCAGATTACTACCAGGCACTGTACAGTGGGCTACACAGCTGGGAATAAAGCTCAAATCCAAGCAGGTGGACCAAACTCCTTCATTACAGACATAAGCACCAAAAAGTGCATCCTATTGCAAATCCCTGGCTGAAAACTCCCCTCTCCCACACACCTGCCCACCTGCTCTGAAAAAAACAGGGAGAGATTGTGCTAATATTGGTGGGTGAGACTGCTAAAGCCGAGTAGTGTGAACACCCCCAACAGCACTGCTACATTCCTCCTAATTCTTCTAATCCACTGTTAAGGTCTCTCCCAGCTCCTTGGATTTGTAACCATTTGCTCCACAAAGGGCCAAAATCCCCTACTGAAAAGTCTCTTACTACCTCACAGGCATCTGAGGTTGCCTTACTGGTAAGTGATGGTGACACAGGCTGGGGCTGGTGCAGCGCTCTCAGAAAATGAAGGCAATCCATTGATGCAGGCACAAGACCTTCAGCATTTTAGAGCTGTGTTTTGGGGCAGAAAAAGGTATTCTGTATTCTACCCTCTTGCCTCAGGTTGGTATAACAAGCCCCTTTCAAGGCACTCTCTTAGTGGACAAGTCACCAGTAGGACAGACATCTGTCCTCCTTCATTTAATTTTAAGTTATAAACTAAGGTTCCTATGATTCCCACTCCTTTTGGGTCCTAGCTACATCACACCTGTAAAAAAGACAGGAATGTAAACGGGAAGTGCTTATTGCTGCAGCTTAGTTAAACCCCAGGTTCACCCAGTGTTTTGCCAATGAGGTTCCTACCTTGGCCTGGGGAGCTGGTGCACTGGAACTCCAGTGGCACTGTGGAAAAAATGCAGCTGCTAAATGCAGCAAAGAAGAAAGACTTCAAAAGGATGAGAAGTTCACAGAGGTGATACAGCTCCCATCCTCCAACAACATCAAGAAGTGAAAAAAAAAATTATAAGGGAAATATAATTCAAGTAGACTGTGCCAGGGAGCAGGAGAATGGCCTTCACTGGAGCTACCAACCCATTCCAACACTCACCCCAGACACAGCAAAGATGCCAGCAGTGCACTGCTGTGCGAGTCCTGCTGCTCTCTGGAGGATCAGTACACCTGGACTCTGGTAAATTCAGCTGCAACAGGAGCCACTGGTGCTGCTGGATACCCTGGTGCTTGCTGAACAGCAGCCAGAAGGCCCGTGGCTGCAGGTGGCTGTGGCTGAGCTGGGCACACGTGCTGTGGGACAGAGAATTTGCCCAGCTGGCAGCACTGTCCCGGCGAGGCTCCGGCGTGGGCCTGCCCAGGACACTCTCCAAAGGCACCTCTGGCTTGGCAGTGGGAAGAACTGAGGCTGTGTCCTGCAGCATGGCCCTGCTGAGATCCCTCGTGTCCCAGAGCGTGGCTGTGATGCAAGCCCTGGCTCTGAGCACTGGGGTGCTGGGAAGCAGGAAGAGCCAGAGGCGAAGGGCAGTGGTAGCTCTGGGTGGGGTAAGTGCCAGGCACAGGGTTAATCCTGGGCAGGAAGAAAACAGAAAGTTACACTGTGCTCAGAACTGACATTGCCTAATTAAGTGCTGGAAGTGCCCTGGGGGCAGATTTCCTCCTGACCAGCGCTCAGAGAGGTCACTGCAATCCATCAGAGGGATTCACTATAACAAAAGCTCTTATTATAAGCAGCACTTGAGTAAAAAAAAGGGTTTAGTGGCCTCCCAGGACAGCTGTTCCCATTCCCAACCCACACCGACTCCACACCCACTGAACAAGCATGGTTCTTGCGTGGTTCTCGGCCCCAGGCTCTTTGTGCAAGGAACACACAAGCCAAACTGCAAAGTGCCTTGAGATTCCTGTGTGCATCCTCCCTACCCTGTGAGTGACACATCTGCCAGGTCATTAATCAGGAGAAGTTACAGCCGCCAAGTGTTATTTACCAAGAAAACACAAAGGCCTTTGGTGCCAGTAAGAGCCCAGAGTACAGAGCAAAAAAAAAAAAAAAAAAAGGGAAGGAGGAAAGAGTTAGAAATAAAAGAGTTCGAAATAAAATTAATCATTCAGAAGCAAGGGCTAGGAAGTCTTTGCCAGCAGAAGGCATGACTCATCCTGCCAAAACCCATCAGGAGAGAGGCAATCTGCCTGGAAGCAGAAGCCTCTGGGACTTCAGGAGTGCTGCTCAGCCCACACACAACTTGAGGATGAGACCTGAGAATCCAGGCAATATTCATGAAGCCATGACTGCCAAGTTCCCAGAAAGAAGAACAGACTGGCTCATGCTGGGGTTTTCAGGCTTGGAGATTTCTTTTCAATTATTTGGGGTGTGGGGTTGATTTTGGATTTCTTTTTATTTGTGGACACAAACATGATGCCAAGGCCTGGACTTCAAAGAAATATCTCCTGTCTCATGGCAATTTAATGCCCGAATCTTATGAAAATTTAAAATGAAAACAAATCCCATACTATTAAGAGCTCTTGCTTGGAAATAAGAACCAAAATAATAAAAATTAAACTCCAGAGGCACTTACAGAAGTTTTATCTAAGGCACAGACATGCAAATTTAGCTGCAGCAGTGGAAGCATCCTAGAAACACCTTCCCACACCCTACTTGACAGTCAAATGTTCATGTAAATACCTTTGTGTCACAGCAGTCTGTGTCACCTCACCAAAGGAAGCAGGTTTAGATACTGACGTGCTGTGCACAGCAGGATGGGACTGGTGCTGGCACAGGCTCAGCATGGAGCCAGGCAGCCTCTCCTTCCAAAAGCTGCACTTGCACAGGAGGGAGAGAGAGAAAACACAGACTCTGGATCTGTCTGGCCTCCCCAGCAAGCATTCACATGTTTTGAGTGTCCTGATGGATCTGGGGGACACTCCTGCTGCAGGCAATGGTTGCTTTTATGGTTTCCCATGGGTGAGGCCAGTGCAAACACCTGGGAGTGCTTCCACTTCAAATAAAACTTCACAGTGAGCCAATGGTTTAAACAATACATAGAATTTAACCCTGAATAGAAAACTATTTTTCCTTTGTGAAACTGAAAGGACACCTTAGAAAAAGTAAATATTTGATCTCCATTTTCAAGCCTTTTAGAAAACAAGTGAGTTCTCATGGTTTGTGTTAAAACCTTTCCTGCAAGTCACCTGTGGGCCCCGAGGTTTCTTCTCTGTAAAGCAACATTGCCTTGATACTGAAAACCTGCTGAAAGGTTAAAAGGCACCAAAAGGTTTGCACTGAACTTTGTAAGTGCCATCCTTAATTTACAATGCTCTGCTCCTACATAGGTTTGGACACAACTCACTTCACAGCATTCCTGGCAGGAGAGGTGGGGCAAATAAAGATAAGGATCACGCCCCAGGCAGCCATAGAGCCAGGAACAACTGCCTCTTGCTGAGGCAGAATTACACAACTCAGCTTTCATGTCAGCCACAGCTGCAATACCTTTCCATGTGTACACACTGCCCTTGCAGCAAAGGAGAGGTCTTTCACCTCCATTTAGCTTTAAATAAAGACCTGGTTGAGTTAATGTGTGGTGATTTATTAGCCACGCTAATGTCACTAGTGTAACATCAATGGGTGACTCTGTTCCCCACAACACCCACGATGTGAACAGGAGAGGCACAATACAGCTTCTAGAGGTGATTTCATGCCTCTACTCACACCTGGAAACTCCCCTGTAAGATGTTTCACAGGAACTCCTGTACTTACTTGCTGTTTTCAGAGGCTCTTCTCTCTGCTAAGGACCCTGGGATGTATTCCAGCCCTGGTATCCTCTTTAGCAGTGTGAAAGGGAATACCCGGTCCAGCTTAGAGCCCACCGACTCTGGAAAATCCAAGCAGAAACAGTAGCCAAGACCATCTGAAGTCAGGAGCTTGTTAAGGAGAACTGAGGACAAAACACACTCATTTCTGACACAGCCACACAGAATCCCCCTCTGCCCACAAACCACTTTCCCTGGAGAATTCTCCCAGATCTACCCAGCACCACCTTCAGAGACCATCGCCCTCCTCAGCTCCATGTTCTCTGCATGCACTGAGAAGGGGCAGGTGAGGTGAAACACAAATGCAGAATGGGATGGGACGAGGATGAGCAAAGCCAGTGAGGGTTTAGTGCAGAGCAGGAGTCCAGGAAAAGCCAGTGCACCTCAGCGATGAGAACCACAGCACCTCCTTCCCACCACAATCCCGCTCTGGCCCAGGGCTTCCCACTCAGAAAGGATACAGGCTTCCCCAACCAGAAGCCCACACAAGTTCCCCAAGAGGGAAGAGTGGGGGACAAACCACGCTATGCAGAGCCCAAACCACGGCACCAGCACCACAGGAACTCTGCACCCAAAAACCAGAGTCCTCTTCATGCGTGAGCGGGTGGTAGAAACCCCCAGCGTGGCAAAAGCCACTGGCATGAACCCTTTGGCATCTCCCACTTCCAACAGCCTGGAGACAAGGGGCTCGAGGAAGAGGTACAGGAGGGCGGAGAGCACGGAGAAAGTGGCAGTGAGGATGCAGTGCTTCACTGTGCCCACGTTCTTCTCAAAGCTGCCAGCAAAGTACCAGATGATAACAGCACCACAGGTCAGGGAGATCAAGTCCTCGTAGACAAAGATGTAGGTGACCAACCTGTGAACTGAGCACAGCAGCACCTCAGACAGCCACAGACAGCACTGGAGTTGCTATAAAACAATTACGTGCTTGAGCAGAGGGAGAGTGAGCCCACGGGATTAATTAACAGCTTTCATTTATATCCTGGCATAGAAGAGAAGGAACCTGAGGCCTTTAAAACCAGGCATAAATAACCAAATAGAGTGAAAACAAGTGCTATCTTGGGTGTGACAAACATATGGGCTGGCTCTTGCTGCTTCCTGGGAAGCTGCCTGGAAAAAAGCAACAGCATCTGTAGTAAATTTCAGTCTCATTAAAAGAGAAAGCAAGAGACATAAAAATAACTGTTACAGTCTTGATGATTTTGGCAAAAAGATAAACACTTCTTAAATTGCTGGAAGGGCGATTTTCATCACCAAAAATGCCTGGAGGTTATCACATCTCAGCAGTGCTTCCAGGCTCTCTGTTTAGGTGTTCTCCCGGGCACACAGCAAGGACTAAAACAGACTTCTCCACCTCCCTCCCATCAACCTCAGTTCCACAGCCAGAAAAACAGCAGTGAAAAACAAAACAATGCACTGCAACCCCTGGAGACACGTGAGGAGATGGTGGAACCTGCCCATCAGCTCAGAGCTCTGGACTGATAAAGAAAATCACGGCACGGGGGTAAGTTGGAGCACGGGAATTAAAAGCGTAATAAAAATCATTCTGGGAATACCACAGGGACAGAAAAACACAAATCCCTCAAGCTCGTGGTAGTGCTATCCACTGGGCTTACTATCAAAGGACGGAGATGAGGGTGAGGGGGAGCAGCCTGATGTCGAGGGACTGAAATGGGTGCCCACAGGCTGGGTGCAGGCCAGGGGAAGCGCAGGGAAAGTGGGAGGAAAAGGGACACGGAGAGCGGGACACGGCGGGAGCAGCGCGCTCGGAGACGGGCTTGAGGACGTGCACAGAAATGGGGGCTGAGGTGGGTACCAAGGGGTCCAGGGCAGGACAAGGAGAAGGCCGGAGAAAGGGGACACAAAGGCTCCGCTGGGATCTGGGGAAGGCGCGGAACGGGGTGGGCAGAGGAACCAAGGAGGCAGCGGCTGCGCCCGCCGGCGGCCCCGCTCACCTTCCCCGTCGTGCAGGGCTGCGGGGCGCAGCGCGGCGGCGGAGTGGGCGGCGGGGACACCCCGCAGCAATCCGGGCGCGGAGGCACCGACCGACAACAGCACCGTGAGGGCGGCGGCAGCCGGCGGGGCCGAGGGCGCCGCCATTGCTGCCCCGCGCGCCCGCCGCTTCCGGCCGCCGCCGGAAGGCCTGGCCGTTGCCATGGCAACAGGAGGTGCTGCGGGGCCCGTTGCCATGGAGATGGGGGGGGCTCCCCCCCCCCCCCCTTTTGAATTTTTATTTAATTATTGCTATTTTTTCCCTGTTCAGAAGGGGAAAATCTCCCCGGCGGGAGGTGTGAGGTCTCGCTGGGAGCCCGCCCAGGGCGGGGATACAGCCTGGTGTTCCCGAACGCGGCTGCCCCAGGGTGCGGGAGGCCCATTCAGAGCCGTGCAGCCACCCCTCCCCCAAGCCGCGGGGTCTGGCTGCTGGGAATCACAGAATGCATCAGGCTGGAAAAGATCTCCGGGATCATTGAGTCCACCCCGTGACCGATGAACACCCCCACGTCAACTAGATCAGAGCACTGGGTGCCACATCCAGTGTTTACGTAAACACCTCCAGGGATGATGACTCCACCTACCCTGGGCAGCCCCTTTCCAAGTCTAATCACCCTTTTTATGAAGGAATTCCTCATGTTCAGCCTGAACCTGCCTTGATGCAGCTTAAGACTATGTTCTCTCACCCTGTCCCTTGTTCCCTGGGAGCAGAGCCCAACCCCCACCTGGCTACAACCTCCTGTAAGAGAATTGTAGAGCACGAGAAGGTCCCCTGAGAGCCTCCTCTTCTCCAGGCTGAGCCCTCCCAGCTCCCTCAACTACTCCTGGTGCTCCAGACCCTTCCCCAGCTCTGTTCCCTTCTCTGGACATGCTCCAGCCCCTCCATGTCCTTCCTGAATTGAGGGCCCCAGAACTGGATATCGGTCTCAAAAGCTGAGTGTTTCCCTTCAGTGTGATGGCCGGAGGTGGAGAGGGGTGTCCACGCCACAGCTGCTCCTGCCGTGTTCACACCAGACCAAACCTGTGTGAGGTTTGTATTATGTGCACTGTCTGCCTTCAACTCCCCAGCAATATTGGCTTAATCGTTTGGCCAGTTCTAGTTAGATCTAGGAGAGGAATTGGCAGCTCAGAAGTGAAGATACCAAAGTTCTTGAAGGTTTCATGGACACAGGGAGATGATGAAGTAGGGAGAACTTAATCTGATTCCCTGTGATCATGATCATTGGCTAACTTTATACACAGATAGCACTAAGCACAATTCCATCTGTTCTTGAGCTTGTAGCTGGGAATGGAGCTATGGATATTGTAGTAGGAAAAGAGTATATTTGCACAAAAGGAGTAAATCTGTTGACACCGTACATCCCACCTGGACGTGTTCCTGTGTCATCTGCTCTAGGTGACCCTGCCTTGGCAGGGGAGTTGAACTGGATAAAAGGATCAGAAGAAACCCACCTTCCCACACCATCACTGATTTTGCAACGTGGAGAAGGATTTAAAGCAGCTGGGATCATTCCCAGCCGAGAGGAAAGAGCAGAGGGCTGAAGTCTTTTCCACATCTCAACTTCAAAGTTTTTGGTTGGGAGCATGGCACAGATCTATCAGCAGGCAGATAGATACATAACCCTGAAATTCTCTCTCAATTAATTCCATTTCTCATGTATGAGAAGCCTTCAGTCCCTGAGGAATGCACGAACACTAAGAGGCTCTACTGAGAGCAAAAGATCTCCCCACCTCCCCTGGCTAGGGAGCATTGTTTGGGATCTGCCCTAATCCCAACATCGCACAGGCAGCCTTTGTGAGGTCCCAGGGTGTCAGAGGAAGGCTCATGGAGGGGAGAAGACGTCGTGGCTGGAGGAGATGAAGTTTCTCAAGGAGAAACCGAAAGACAGAGCTCAACCCCCCTTTTTTTTTTTCCTTTTCTTTTTTCTTTGATTAATCATTCCAGTCACTGCTTGTTTTGCAGAAACTTATTTTCGGCTGTGGCAGTGGGATTTGCCTCCTGCTGCTATGCCCGGGGGGGAAAGAAACAAACCAACTTCTCTGCAAATCTGCTCAAATCATTTAGCTGAAATCAGAGAAGGCTCCTCACTGCCTTTAAAAGCAAACAGGGTAGAACCTCACTGTACTCTGGGTGCATGTGCAGACTGTCCCCAGGAGGAAAGGTGCTACTGTTAACTTCTCAACTCTCACAAGAAGGTAGTTTGATGTGAAACAAGAAATACAACTTCTAAAAATAATCCGATTAAATAATCAATGTTGCTTTTGCTGTCTTCTCAGTTCATCACTCCTCCTCTCTGAAGCAAACCCTCGTGTTTCATAGAAGTGGCTCCCAAGACCATGACCCTTTTCTTTAGAAAACCATTCTCCAAGTTGATACTTGGCTTTTTAGGATACTCAGAAACCCTGGCAAACCTTTCTTATTTTTTCTTTAGGACCCAGATTTTGGCTGCTTTCTCTAACTCCATTTAGCATCTGCTACAAATGGTGATGCACAAGTGGGGTACTGAGGGAAATGGGGGGGCTGCTGGTGCGGAAAGTCGGGCGTGCAACCCCCCCCATTCCCCTCTGCGCACCCTGCCCATGCCCTGAGCGTTTATTAATTAACTAATTTAATCCTTTGACGCGAGCCCCGCTGTACACGCACAGCCTCGCACCCCCTCCCCTTGGTATAATCCCCCCCACCCCCCCCGCCCGCTGTACCTTGGCACAGCCCTTCTCACCTCCCTCCCCCCCCACTTCCCCAGCGAATGGTAGGCGCCGCGCGCGCTGATTGGCCGCCCGGCCCCGCAGTCCGCGCGAGCTGCGGGTGCCTCAGTGTGCGCGCGGCCGGCGCGGCGGGCGGGTCGGTCCCTGCGCTCCCTCTGCTCCCTCCGCCCCTCAGCGCCGCCGCCATGGCTTCGGGTAGGTGCCGCCAGCCCCACCGGGCTCAGCGGGCAGCGGCGGCTCCGCTTCCCGCCGCCGAGCGCGGGCGCGGTGGGGCGCGGGAGGGCGGGCGAAGCGAGCGCCATGTGGCGCATGTGGGAAAGGCCGCGGCCATGTTGCGGGGGACGCGCCTGCTTTTCCCTTCACGCCCCCCCCCCCCCCCCCCCTGCGCTCGGTGAGGGGGAGGGGAGCCACGCCCCCGCCGGTGGCCCCTGTGGACACGCCCCCTTCGGCCGAGGCCACGCCCCCTCCCCGGGGAGCCCCGCTGCGCGAGCCGCTCGGGTCACGCCCCTTTACGCGAGGGGGCGTGGCCTGGCGGGCGCGTCCCCCCCACCCGTGTCGCAGTGGGGGGGCGTGGGGGCAGGGTCCCTTTGGGGTCCCTTTGGGGTCCCTTTGGGGTCCCTTTGGGGTCTTGTGCTCGGGTGCTGCGTGGGGTGTATCCCACCGTTTTGGGGCTAGGCCCCCCCACCGCATGTGCGAGCCCCCCCTTCGGGCTGTACCACAGCCCCCCTCCCCGGTGTGAGGTGTGGACCCCATTTTGGTTCTTGCTCCCCTGTGTAGGCCCCCCGCCTTGGGTGCTGTACACCCCCGTTTGTGGCATGTGGGCCCTCTTTTGGTTCATGCCCCCCACTGTAACCCTCCCCCACTTTTAGGTTGGGATACCCTTCCCCCCGGTGAGATGGAAGGGCCTTTTGGGTCACTGCCCTTCCCCTGTGTGGACACCGACTTTGGGCTGTGGTTTCCCTCCCCATACCCCATCCCGCTGTGAGATGTGGATTCCCTTCGGGTCGTGCCCCTCCCCATAACATGGTTTGTGTGCTCCCCCTTTGGATCAGCACTCCCCATGAAACGCAGGCACCCCCTTCCTGGGGTCGTGTCCCCCCTTAGCATGGGGCATGCCCTCCCCACCCCGCAGCAGGGGAGCCACCTTTGTGTCCCAGTATGTGCAGCCTCTGCTCTGCACTCTGTGTGCTGTTCACATTCCCTTGCCGTGGGCTTAAAAACGCCCTGGCTGGGATTGTTTTCCAGCGGGGGCTTTCGTTTATCCTGGAAGCAGGATCTGCTCTCCCGGGTGACCTGACAGGGCCCAGCTTCTCCTGGGGCCTCTGCAAGCACAATGTGCTGTTTCCTTATCCCCTTTGAGGTGTGGATGATTGGGTCCCCCCCCGGCAGTGCTGCCCCTGTGAAGCATTGGATAGGTGTAGATACTGGTGCATCCCAAGAGTGGAAGGATGAATTCCAAGGCTGGCCGTGCTTTGTGGAGCGAGCCATGTTTTGTTATGGTCGAGCCATTTTGGCGATGTCTTGTGCTGCATGTGGGAGTGATAGACAATACAAACAAAGCAAGGGGTGCTGGAGGAATCCTTTCATGCAAGGAGCAGTTATGTACCAGGAAAAGCAAATGTGTCCAAATGTACTGAGTCCAAATAATGAATTTTTCTACTAAATGAGTAAAGCTTGGCAGTAAACTACATCCACTTTCCCTCCATCCCTCAGCTACTGACCAGTCAAGCACCTGAGTGTCTCCTCTGTTTTTATTGATGTTCAGATGTGAGGTTCTTTTTCTTTTGAGGTTACTGAGAGGCAATAATGCTTCTTTGTATGAATTCCTTCATAAGAGAACCTCAGTTTTCAAATGTACACAGCAGACTGTTCTATCTTGCGAGGAATAAACCCCCTGAGTAGTGCAAGGTGATTAGGCTGCTATGTCCCACTTCATCAGCAGGAATTTTTTCCATGAACTTTTTAAACATTCAAAAAAAAAAAAAAAAAGAAAAAGCATAGGAATTTCCAGAATAAACTGTTATTTCCAAAAATCCTTACAGACTCTTGTCCCCATTGAGCCCACGAAAATAAATCTATCAGAAGTATGTAAGAGGTCCAGCAGAGGATGTAGAAAAATGTACAAATAAAGGAAGTTCCTCTGTGTGTTTTCGTATTTTATGGGCTCCTTATCTGGTTGCTTTCAATTTTTTCCCCAAATGTTGTGGTTTGGTGGAAGTTTGTTAAGGAGAAGCTAAGGAGATTAAATGTAGTTCTTAAATTTATAGCGAGTTATACCGTTACTCAAGAATTTTCTGGTACAACCATTAAAATTCTTTAATTAGCAGCATTAACGGCGTATAAATGTTAAACCACAACCATGTTTCTCAATTACTATTTAATAGTAATCTTTGTCATCATTTAAATGGAAATTGTGTAAAAATTTTACCTTACCCCTTAAAAACAAACTTGAATTGCAGGTCTGCGTTGGGTTTTTAATTGCTTTCAATATGAAAAAGCAATGAAATATTTGTGTAGCAGTGCAAAAGGAGGAGAAATTCACATCTAAATGAAACTGCTTTATAGGACCTGTGAAATTTAACCTCCTTTCATTTCTTGTTTGCTATTGTTAATTTTTGTTACCAAATATGAAATTTGATACTTTGTGTTTCTTTGAGGAGACACTTCACCATTAAAAATGCTGCTTCATGTCTGAATATCTCGGGTGATAACCCCCCCTCATCTCACATCCATCACCTCAGGTGATGCCCTCATCAAACCTCTGGTTAAGTGTCTGTGTAACCACTGGCAGGGTTGGATTTATAACCTGCTGAGGGAGGTATAATGAGCAGATTCAGCAATTTGATGAGTGTTTTGATTGGAAAATGGTTGCAGTCATTTATGACATTTACCCTGCCTTGTAATTAATTCTCAGTGTAAGCGTTTTAGGCGGTTCTGGGTATAGAGGCTGGAGAGTGTGGGGGAAAGGATGAAACTGGGGATGAGAAGTTCCTGATAGATTTTATTAGACCATGGCACGAGAGCATTTATACAAATTCTTGAAGCAATTAGAAAAGAAAAATTGCAGGACTTATCCCGAGTGTTTGGGTTTTGACAAGAAGGTGGCAATTTCAAACAGATAGAGGCTCCTGACCAGGCAATGAGATGGATGGAAGCTGAGCAGTGCAGAGGCTGGAAGGGCAGAGAGCAGAGGGGGATGTGAGGCTGATGGAGCAGTGTGTGTGTGTTCTGTGTGCCTGCATCTCTCACGTGGCTGGTGAGCTCTCAGTTGGGTTTTTCCTCTTGCAGTATGAGCAAAGGGAAGTGTCATGGCTCCTCCATCCCTGATTTTTCTCACATTCTGCCTGTGTTTGTGCCCTTTAGCTCAGCAGAGCTTTCTTAGAGCATCCCAAAAACGGGTTCAGCTGCACTGACCTACTTAGCTTTGCTTGATTAATTGAGCTGCTGCATTCTGCTCATTGATGATGACACTGTACTCTATAGTCATTAGAGGGGTTGTACAGTTCCGGGTATTTGAAAAGACTCCTTGAAAACAGAATTCAGATCCTTCAAAAGGGACATTTCCAAGTGGCTGTGGCTGTGTTGTATCCCCCACACCCTCTGCTGCTGTCATTCCAGTCTTAACATTTTCTCTTTTGTTAATAAAGAGGAAGCTTCATTCTGCAGGGAAAGTAGTTGCAATATCTAATATACTTCAATCTTCTCCCTCTCCCCAAACTTTCTCCTCTTACAGTAAGTAGAGACTAAAATGTTCATTGGAAATTCTCAATATGACTTATTTATTTTTCTAGATTCTGGAAGTTACAGTCAGTCTGGGGGCCAGCAGAGGTATGTGAGGATTTTTGTTTTGCTGTTAGCAATTACATCTGCAAAATAAAAGACCATTTAGTATTCTCAGCATGATGACTGATTGTTCAGGATACAGTATTGATATGTTTTTGAAGTTAAGGATGCAGAAAGCTTGTACCTGGGCCTTTATCAAGATGTCTTATAAAACAGAGAAAACAATAATCAGGTGTAAATTGGAATGATATCTTGTAATAGTAAGAACTTTTGAAATGTCATGAACATAGAGAAATACTTTTCATGTGGCTGCCTTAAGCTGTTCACTAAGATTTTAGGCAAAAGTTGTTGTATTTATTATATGGCCCAAGGCTGCAGGGCTTGTTTTAATCAGTGAGACAACTGTTTTTATGGAAGTATAAAAATCATAGCTAATGCTGTCTGTGCTAATGAAAATCATAAGGTTCTGTGCATGTAGCACTGCCTGAGTTTGGGTTTGTATCTAAATTTGATGAGTTTCAGCACGTGTTTCTTTTGTCAGTTCATGAAGGCTTAAAGTGGCAGAATAATGAGTAAGTATAATATAAAATTACAGCAAACCCAGGTTTCATGTGCTTTAAATTTATGCTTGAAACACAGCAGAAATTAAAATAAGCTCTTCCGGCTTCTGACAGTCAACCATTAATTCATTGATGCAGTTTTAATATGCCTGGAACTGCAGTGCTTGGATTAAGCACCTATTTTGGAATGAAGAGAAACTTTAGAGATGCCAAAAATACCTTTACTTTCCAACCTGTATGAAGGGCACTCTAAGCATTCCCTAAATCCATTTTTCTCTTCCAGCTACTCATCCTATGGCAATCAGAGCAGTCAGAATTATGGACAAGGACAGGTATGTTGAAAAAAACATTGTGGCTTTCAAAGCAGATGTTCCTTGAGTGAAAATAATTGTTCCTGGGCCAGGAAGAATTCCAGTCTCAGCTGTGCTTGATGTTTGCAGTTGTGTCTAGCCAAGGAAAACTGTAATTACCTGCTGTGGAAGTTACACTTATTTGAGTACATTCTTGAAATTACAGGGATATTCTGGTTATGGGCAGAGTGGAGACAATTCCTCCTATGGACAGAACTATGGAAGCTATCATGGGAACTATGGACAAAATCAATCAGGTTTGGCTAGCTTGTTACATTCATTGGCAGTATTTAAAAGGTGAATATTGACTAAAAACTTTCTTCCTCAATTTCCAGGTTATGGACAAGATTCCCAGGGATACGATGATGAATCCAATTACGAAAATCAGAACCAGAGCTCATACAACCAGCAGTCCTATGGCAGCCAGGGGCAGCAGAAAGGGTCATCTAGAGGGTAAGGAAGCCAAATTTACCAGTATCTATTTAAAATATTGTCTAGTAGTTGTACATTTTTAACGAGAGCTATAACAAATTTCCTTGTTAATGTTGCTGAGAAAAAGACAAATATTTGAAAATCCACATCCTTGAAACATTTTTAAGGTCTGAAAGACAGGAGGTAAAGGAGGAATATTTCTTTATGTAAGAGGGATGGGTGCAGTTGTTTTGAAGTCAGGCTTATGGGGACATACACTTTAGAAAGTCTTTGGATAGTGGCTCCAATGAAGATTGGACTTGGTAGAGTGTTTTGATTAGGAGAAAGACCTATCAAATACCTCTCCAATCACATTCTTTTGTATAAACTTACAGTGCTCTTTTATTAACTTCAAATAAGCTGTTAGCAAGGAAACTCTGAGCTGCTCTCAGATTGCAGGCTTCTTATCTGGCTCAGAATGCCTTTTCTTGAAAGAGAAAGAATTCAAAAGTGTCATTTAAGAAGCACATTTTAGTTTTGCAGCTAAGTAGAGTCCTCAGAACATCGTGGGTTTATATCCTCACCAGTAAATTAAATGTGCATGTGCATGCTGCACTTTAATTCTCCACTCTGTGCTATTGCAAACGTATTTTGCTTGTGATGTTGTATTGGATTCAGTTTCAGGAGGATTAATGATACAACTTTGAAAGTAGTTGGAAAAGAACAACCTAACTTCCCATAATGACTTAAAAGGCCACTTAGTGCTAGAATACCTTCACTGACTACTTTTCAAGCTTTGTGCCTCCACCCCGGGGTTACTGCTTGTGTTAGAGCTTTACTGAGGCTCACGTGACCTCGTTTAAATACTCTGTTGAGTACTAAACCTCATTCTCATGTCCAAGGTCCAAATAGTTTTGTATTTTTTGCAAGGTGATAAAACAATCTGGACTTGAGCAAACCTCTGCTTGGTTTCTGATTTTGTAGTTCTTACTATAAAACATTTTAATATTAAGAAATATCTTAATCTGCCAGCAGTAGGTGCTTTCACTCAGATGTCATTTTTGCTTCCATAACAAAGGCAGGTACACAGTTTTGGTTTTTTTTGCTTTGTTTTCTGAGCATTTATTAGAGCTGTACAAAGGTAATAATGTAGGTTTTAACTCTGTAGATGTCCAGTAAAATAAAAATGCAGCACATAGGTTTCCCAACAGGTTGTTTGTGATCTAGAAATTGAAGACAAGACCTTGAAGGGAAACTCCTCCATGTATGCTTGTAACAAATAAGGAGAAACTGAGAAATACGATGATAGCAGCTTTGAAAAGGGTGGCCACAAAACTGTAGCTGTCATATCCTAGGGGAGGGAAAGGAAGACAGCAAATAGTGGATGCTTTCAACAATGCTTCCTTTGTTGGTAAAGGTGCAAAGGCTAAAGCAGAGCTGACTTTTTTGAAGTGAAGGTAATAAAAAAAATCTTCACAAGCTGTTTACCACTGGGATTAGCAAGGTTAAAGCTGAGATCTAGGCCAGAAGTGGGAGAGAGCAGATTAGATGGTATTTACACAAATGGGATATTTTGGGATTGGTTAGACCCAACACACTGGATCTGAAAGTGCTTTGAAAAGCTGGTGGAAACTTTCTGTAGGCTCTTGCATTTTTTTTCCCCTTTTTCTGAGATATTTTCACTAGCAAGTAAGATTGCCAAAGGCTGGAGAGTGGCAGATCTAGTGCCTCATCTTTTGAAAAAGGGTGGAAGCATGGAGGGGGAAGAGGAGAAAGGGTGGCAGAGGTCAGAGATTCTTTCCAGTTACTGAAAAGATACGACAGCTAAGGCACAGCTGAGTACCTGGGGGAAAACAAAGGAATGAGTAACAGCTGGTAGTGTTCCCTGGATGCAATTTATTTCTCATAAATCTGTGTTATGCCTTGCCATGAAAGCCTAAGCCAGCTGGAACTATTCTCTCAAATATATCTAGATTTCCAAAATACTTTAGTTTCTGCTTCAGATGCTGAAGTGTAGCTTAGGCAAGCGTGGTGTAGGTGAGATTCCCTTGTGGTTGCTATAAAGTTATTAATCTTCATCTTAGAGAAGATTTATGACTCCTCCTTGGAATGTAGAGCTGCACTGTGTTGGAGTATCCTGGATGTGATACTGGTCAGTGTTTCTGATGAAGGTTGCTGGGATAGTGTAGATGGCACTAAAGTGAGAAGAACCACAGGTATGTTACAGGCCACCATAACAGTTAGAAAAATTCTTGATAAATTGTAGAATGCCCAGAAGAAGAGAGGTTGCAATTCAGTAAAAGCAAAATTTTATTATTTTGGGATTTTTTAGGCAGCAAGTCTCAGCCGCACTGTACAACATGAGCACTGAGGCTCTGCCCTACAGGTCTAGAGGGAAGGATTTGGTGTTTAGCAGGTCACAGGCTCTCCATCAGCCATTGATGGTACTGGGGAGAGGGGGGAATGGAAGTGTTGGACGGGGATATGTGAAAGGAGTGATGCTCTCATGTAAGGAGGTAACTATGTTTAGGAAACTTTAGCAATGTCACGAATTTTCAGCCATTTTTTTGATCTCTATTCTGTGAACATTTATCTGTTAATTCAAATTCTGTTTGTTTTAAGTGGAAGAGGCTCTTATGAACAAAAGTCAAACTATGGTCAGCACCAAAGCTCTTATGACCAGCAGTCAAGCTATGGACAAAACCAAGACTCTTATGACCAGCAGTCAAGCTCATATGACCAGCAGTCGGGCTATGGCCACCAGGGTTCATATGACCAGCAGTCGGGCTATGGCCACCAGAGCTCATATGACCAAAAGTCAGGCTATAACCAGCACCAAAGCTCATATGGGCACTCCCAGCAATCCTACCAGTCTCAGAAGGGAAGCTATAGCCACAACAGCCAAGGTAAAATTCCCAGGTTGAATTCAGTATTGGCTAATAAAATTGAGCAGAAATGTGAAATGGTTGGATTTTCTTCTGCAAGCAGTTGATTTGATGAACAGTTAAATTCTTTTCCATGTTGATATTCTTGGGGGATGTTTTATTTGTTACAACTTTCAAAACATTATAGGGAGATTTAAAACACTTGGGGCCCCAAAATGGTTGCATTTACGTATGTTAGAACAGCCGTGCAGAGTTTCTGTCCACGAGTTCTGCAAATTCTAGATGGAATTTTCTTCCCAAGCTATTTTGAACCCTCTTCCTGCATGAGGGTGACATGTCTTGATCAGTCATGAAGAGCTTTTGCACTTCACATTCCAGCTTTACTCTGTGTAGGTGAATTGTGAGATAGAAGGAGAAGTTTGAGATGAAGTCTTTCTTTTGCTTTAACTTCACACCAGCAGCACAGCCCACTCTATTTATCCTTGTTCTGTCTTCACTGATGTCTTTTGCAAACTGGGAGGACTGCATGGAAGTCAAATGGAAAGCCTATTTTAGACAATACGTGTTTAATGTTTGGAAAATGGAGTGTAATTACAGAGTGGTTTTTGCATTCTGATATACTCAGTGACCCTGGAAGCCAAGGGAGATAATGGAGCAAAGTTTGGTTTGTTTTTCTTTTTTCCTTTATGGCACACAGAATGTCAGGGAGATTTAGGAGTTGACACTTTTCAGATGTAAATGGCAGAGTTAATGAAGGGGAGGTGGGAATTACAGGGTGTGAATTTTCACTGTGCTGCAGTTTGCACTACAATTGACTCGTGTTTGGTTTGACTCATTCTCCCAGATGATCGCCGTGAAAAGAGCAGGTATGGAGAAGATAATAGAGGATATGGCGGGTCACAGGGAGGAGGTAGAGGGGGATATGACATGGATGGAAGAGGTCATATGTCTGGATATAGGTAAGTGATCTCATTCCAGTGCCTGCACTTCCTTACCCTTATTTCCTATTATTTAGCTGATTTTAATTTTTGTTCATTATATGTCTATTCCTAAAGTGGTTCAGATTTAGATTTCCAAAACTGGAAGATTTCTAAAATTAAACCTTTCTGCACTGCACAGAAATGGGTTTTGCCTAGGGGAACAGCTTTTAGATTAACATAGATTGAGACCAAGCATTTGATTGTTGTGACACAGAGCTGCCTTTTATTTGCATGAGTTACAATACAAAAACTGTCCCAGCCCATCACTTGTTTTCAGTGACAAGAAAACCAACAGCCAGTGATTGAGAACAATTTACAGAATTCATAGCTAAGGTAGCTCACATTTTACCAGGGAAGTATTTTGACCTTGCAATAATAGGAGTAATTTAGTAGTAACATCACTTGTTCTTTGCTGCTTTTTTCCATTTTAAACTTCTATTAAAATACACATCTTCTATTATTGATTTATTTGTCAGTCTAAACACGTTTATTTTGGGTAGATCTGAAATACTAACAATGCTGTCACCCCTTTCCCCATTGCCTTAGGCCTTGTACTGTCAAGAAAATTTATGCACATATTTAATTCTGTGCTTGCAGATGATTTCATGCAGAGGTCTGCGATTGGGACCTTGGCTTTCAAGCCTATTGAATTAAACATATTACGTATTATTTATTAATAACTCTCACAACTAGCTCCCCTTTGTGTCCCTCTGAGTGGTTGGGGGTGCAGAGGGGGCTCACTGATGCAGGGCAAGAACGTTGAAGCTTCCAGAGAGCTTTGAGATGTTGCTTATCAACACCACTTAGCCTTCAAAAAGCTGAACAGCTCTGGGTTATTCCTAAACTCCAGATGAAAAACTCTATAATTATACAGTATTTTCTATTGGAACTGATCTGATTTAAATAAATCCAATACTTGGTTACTTTTAAAGGTATTTATTTTTAAATCATATTTAAAATCTGTCTGCTTCCGAGATGCTTCCAAATTGTACTTAATGGCTTGTTTATAATGATGTAGGAGGCTCTTACCTCTTCTAATTAGGTATGGTAGCACAATTAGAAAAGCATATTAGTGTTGCCTTATGTTTGCTGGGGTTTTGTATAATATAAACTTAAAGCATATTTTTCTGTAGTAGCTTTTATCATAAACATAAATTTATAGCCTATAAATAAACATAAATATATATATAACAAAGAATTCTGTAATGTATGGTACCTCACATAAAACAAAAATAACAAACAAAATAATTGCTAAGTTAATTTTAATTTTCAGTTAAAACTGAACTTTTTTTTTTTTAGTTAGATTTTCTTTGTGGATGAGGACTTTCCATATTCCTGTGATAAAAACTGGTTTTTTTAAAACTTTGTAGCCAAGCCCTTTCCAATAATAGCAATGAATGTGAGCTTCAAAAAACACACTGCTGATAGATTTTGTCACTTTGAAACAAAGTTGGGTCTTTGAAGATAAAGTCAAATGAATTACTGTCTGTGAAAATAAAGCCTCTTGCCATATTTTTCCAAAGTGTAAGGAAACTTTTGCTTGCACATCCATGTAGATCATGGTGCTTCAGTGAGCTGGGAAGCCAAAAGAAGGGAAAGTGGGGAAGTGAATGAAGGAGTGGAGGAAAATACAGTGAAGTGGAGAGGCATTTGTTAGGAAGTCTGTCTGCTTCTGTTAAGTGATGTTGGCTTTAGTGGTATTTTTGGTGGGAATTTTTGGAACTACAGTGTCATATATCTTTATTCAGTCTTTTTGCATAATTGTGACAGAGGATTCTGACATATGTATTTTACCAGACATGCTTATTAGAAAAATATAAAAGGTTAAATTAAATAACAATCTCTATAATGAAGGGGAAAATAACTTGTGATAAGGTAAGAAATCGTGTTCAGTCCTGTGAAAATGTGGGGTTTAAGGGTAGGGTTTTTTCTGGGGGGGGTTTAAATTCTTGGGTTTCTCTTGTTTATTTATTTATTTATTTATTGGGGGAAAATACATGTAGGAATATCAGGTCGATCTTCAGTAGCCACCATGTTCAGTTGTTCTGGTGCCATTTTAATGCTAAACTGTGAAAATTCCACAGCCATCAGGAAATAATCTAAAAACCTTGTCCACGGGGATACATTAATGATGCTGTAATCACAGAATCCCAGAATGGTTTTGGGTTGGAAGGGACCATAAAAATCATCTTGCTCCACCCCCTGCCACGAGCAGGGACACCTTCCACTAGACCAGGGTGCTCAGAGTTCCATCCAGCCTGGCCTTGAACACTTCCAGGGATGGAATGATAATGTAGGCTTTTTCTATAGTGCTTAGAAAATAACACATAAATAAGTTCTATCAGGGCCACAAAAAAATTGCTCCTTGACTTTACAAACAAATTAATATCAAATGTGAGACCACAAGGAATGAATCTCTTGTTCTTAGCTAATAATAAAAATTCTTCCTTGACTGACATTTAAACACAGAGAGAACTTGATGCAGCTTTTTAGAGGTATGGTTTTATTCTGACAGCTAGAAGGACTTGGACATGTACTGTACTGAATGGTCTCAGCCCTCATTTTTCTTTTGTGCCTGTGCAAAGTCACCCAGCAGTGAGAAGAAGATAATCTTTTGAGAAATTCCTGTTCAGATTTCTTAGTCCAATAGACAACACACATTTTGTCGTGTGTCAGAAGTTCACATTTTAGTTTTAATAACTCAAGGTTTGAGAATTATCCTTGAGATTTTTTTTTAATGGTCTTGAATTGCATCTTCTGGGATTTTAGTAGAATTTCCCCACCCTTTTGTTTTGAAGCTTGAAAAATTGATGATCTCACTAATTTTTATTCTGGCTTAGAAGTAAAATATTTCCTTTTTTCCCATAGTGGAAGAGAGTCATCTTTTAGTTAGAAAGCAGGAACAGCAGGTCTTGAGAATGCAGTGTTTTACTCTAAGTTATCACCCCAGCTTTTTAGAGTCCTCATCTGAAAAACAAGGAATTATTGATTATTGTGGCTGTGGGACTGAACTGTTTTGGTTAAGCCTGGAAGTGGGAAACACAGGAGCAAACAAAGCAGGTTAGAGAAGCTTTGCTTTTGGCTCTGCTCATACAGACTGTGCTGGTGGAATTACAGACATGCAGTTTAGAAAGGGTTTGCCATTGTGTTAGGATTTGTCATAGAAATCCTGACTTTGCTCAGCACAGATTATTTTTTAACTCTTGTGCAGATTTATGGTGATCTACTATAAACAAAAGCTACCTATGCAGCTTAATTGTTATATCAGCACTTAGGACTGGGAATTAGTGTGATACAAAGAAACTACAGCTTAGTGCAGATGTTTTTTACAAGTGTGGTTTGTGTTCAGAATTAATATTTCGACTTGTAACAGATATGCTTGAGCTCAGCCTTATAGAGACTTTGGAAAAACGTGAACAGAGGCAATAAATGTAAGCAAGGGAAAAATCCCATCTGTCAGTGACTGTTGGTGCACTAAATATTCCTTTCTTGTTTGTAAAATACACTCTTAGGCATTAGGGACACACTTTGTGAGACAGATACACGTTGGAGGCTGAAATTCGGTCCCGAATTCTTAGTGCTGCTTCTGCCAGTATCTGATCACTTTATAAAACTGCATTGCTTGTATGTTGAGCTCCCCATAAACCTGTGCTTTAACTTAAAGAGCTGTTCCCAGCTGGATTAAGCAATATCCAGATGAAGTCTGGTTACAGTGTGGCAGGTGATGATAAATCTGTGAGTGAATTATAGGAGAAAAGAACATCTGAGGACTTCTCTTTCATAGCAGCAAGTTCACACACTGAGTGATGCCTGATCACATTCCAGCTGCCTGCAGTTCAGCCTCTTCTTTAATATCTTAGTGGTGGCACTGCTGAATTTTAACTGCCTGATTGTGTTTCTAACATAGGGTATTAAGACTCCAAAATCCATCTGGTCACCCATCTCTGAGGTCTGTGTGCAGGCCTGGTAAAGCAATGGGTTGTGAAATGCTGCAGTTGTATTTTCCACATGTTTTATGAGGATAATTTGGGGTCTAACTCAGTTGCTGAGGTTGAATTTTGGGTCTCAGTGAGGGGTAAATTCAAGATTGTGGCATCAACTGCTTGCAATTTCTGTGTTTGACTTGCTGCAGGATATCTGCCTGATTCCAGAGAATCTTGGGTAGCTTTGCCCAGCAGTTGCAGGAAGGTAAAAAAACTGCCACTCCATAAATCACATAGCAAATGCCACTTTAAAATGTAGGAAAGCATTAATCCATCATCAAAGGTATCCATCAGTAGATTGTTCCAGGTTATTGTTGGGTTGGTCATGTGAGACTAAGCAGAAGATAACCTGCTGTAGCATACTTGGGCAAAAATGTATTTCTATAGACATTAGTTAAAAAACTGATTTTAAAATTATTGATTGCACTTGTTAGTGCAGGGTGCAGAACAGCTGTATCACAGAATTAGGAATTGGCATTAGACTTCCTTTACATTTTATGTATTCAGCTCCTCAGGATCATGGTGCACACATTTTCACCCCAGCATCCTACAAAACCTTCACTTCCAGTAAAATCCTGGATGTGTTGACACAAACTTACATTGTGTAAGTTTTTGGATTGCTGGGGTTTTCTAACTGCCATACACTTCCACATCAGAAAACGTATTTGTTCTGGTCCTGATGAGCTGGCACTGTAATCTGGGGTTGGAAAGTTTTCATAACATTTAGATGGTTGATATTATTCACTGTTGTTATTTCTGAGTTAAAATTCCAGAAAAACAGGCATCCTACTAAAAATTGTTGTGTCATAATGAAGTGGGGTTTTTTTAGCTGAAGTGAATTGGAGGTGGCAGAAAGGTATTTCCAATAAATTTTATCATCACCATTGTGTTTTTAATCATCAATCCTTGAAAACAGCCTTGAGTAAAGACCTGCACTGATATATAAAATCTTTAATGAGCAGAGTGAATTAATGAATAAATGACACTGCAATTTAGCATTCAGATTTTTTCTGTGGAACAGCAATAAAATCTGCAGCAAAAATTTATTTTAAGAAAAGTCCCAGTAAAAGTGATACTATTTGTTGTGCCAAAAGGTCAGTCACCCTCCAAAGAGTGTCTCTTAATCCAGGTTTAATAGTAACCTCTTGGAACCTTATTTGGTCCTCACTTTGGGCAGATTTTTGTCTCATAAATGTTAAGTACCAGCAGCTTCCATTCATGACTTTCCATTTGCTGTAACAGATGGACAGGGTGCCAGAGAAATTACTCCCTAATTTTACTTCATTGCCTTTTGCTGGGTGCTTCTATGCCCTGTTTGGACTCTGATGTGTGAGCAGACAGATGGAATTAACACCTGGAGTGATTTCTAGTCATAAAGTGCTTTGGTGAAGAGGCAGAATAACTCCAGAGACTGGAGATATTTCTCTGCATCAGGGTTTGAGCTTGCACTGCCTTTATCATACTGAGAAAGCTCTTGGGATTAGGTGATCCTGCCTAATTTTGAGGTGGCAGCTGTGTCCCTCATGATGAGGAGGACAGGCAGGCAGTTGTACGTGGCAGTATGAGATAGTCCTTCTGACATTTGGTTATTGACTTTCTAAAAAAAATCCAGTGGTTGTATTTTTCCTGAAGGCTCTGAATATTGATTATCTCGTGTTCATATCATGGATGCAAATAAAAATGCTGTTGTGAAAAATCCTTCCGGTACAAACCTTTCCAGTGAAAAAAGAGTGAGGGTTTATTTTCATGCACATAATTGGAGGCATAACAACCTGTTTTAAATCCCCTTCTAACCTTTGAAAATTGATGTGTGTATTCTCTTAACTTGGTCTACATTTTGTGCCACAGGTTTCAGAATGAATGAAATAAAACTTCACGGCCTCTGCTTTTGAAGCTCACATACACACACCTTCTCTGTAATGCCAAGTGCTGTAGTACAGTAGGTTCCCACAGACCCTTGCTCAGAGAATGGCTCATTCTGCTAATTCATCCCCTGTATTATAAATGCATAACAATGGAGAATAATTTTAGCTCTTTTGACTTCTGGGAAAGTACTAAAGTACTAATTATTCCAAAGTAGCAATTACATCTACAATTAAAGCCCACATTAATCTTCATGAAAATAACATTTTTTGTTTAAACCCCGGTTCTGAATAGCTGTTATTTTGGCTGATGGGATGGGAGAAAGTATTGAACCAACCACATGCATATGGGTTAGTTTAAAATACTCCCTAGGGCTTCTCTTCTCCAGTGCAGCACCCTGAGAGATTTTTTTCTTTGTAATTTAATCTTTGAACATGAATGGGTAGTGAGGAGAACATAGAGATGGTGCTTTAGCTGCCAGACAGTAATTCTCAACTTGTCATCAGTTAACTGTAGATTGAGCCTTGGGCTCAGCACGTAGAGACTTAAGGAAGAAATCATTTCTTCAATTTTTCCTCTGCAGTGGTGGTGACCGTGGTGGCTTCAAAAATTACGGTGGTAAGTGCCGAGTATCCAAAAATGTTTCAGTGGAAATTCTTTATAAATCTAAAAGCCACCAATATCTTGTTACTATCTAGTAGAAGCATTATAGAGTTTTGGTGAGGCTGGTGTGTTCACGAGTTGTAATAGCCAAACTTGTAGCAATAAACTGGATTTCTACTTTGTCAAATTGCATGAAAGAATTTGTGGAGACAGTGACGTTCACCGGATTATTTTTTTTCTTTTCTTTTTTTAATTTTTGTTACAAATGCTTCTTAGAAAGGTACTAGAGGTAGAAAAAAAAAAAAAAGTGGGAAACTGCTTGGTGATGTGACAACCAGCATTTGCAAGCAAACACCAGCACAGCATCAGTGTGGCAACTGCCACATGCTGCAAGTTAAAGAACACGTTAACGTCCTACAGACACCTTCTGTTGAACGTTTAAATCTAAATAGTCTCTAAATCTCTGGTTCATATCTTAGATCTTAGGTGCATTGCATACATTCTTTATGTATTTTCTTGTTGCTAAAAAAGTCACTTGAATGTGTTGTGCTAAAAATAGTCTTTTTTCTTTCTTTTTTTTTTTTTTTGTCAAACCCATATCATAGGTCAAAGGGATTATGGACCGAGATCAGATGCTGGTAAGGAAACAAGCAGTGAGTGGGAGTGGATTGTAGCTCTTAGGTCACTGCTTTTAAAATGTTTGTCTAGAAAGATGGATGTGGCTGCAATTCCCATGGCTCATAAAAAATCTAGCTAAAGTATGCTTTCCTTGAAAGAAATGTATTTAATTAAAGTGCATGTGAATTTTTGGATGTTAATGCAGCAAGTAAGAATTTCCTGATGAACTTTGAATGTGCTCAAGCCAAGCAGCTGCTTTCACTGCCATCACAGTTCTGCTAAGCTTGTGTTATTTAAAACACACACTGCTCTGGTGGGTTGGGATGCCCAGCTGCATAGAAGTTGGGTGTGAGGCAGGCAGCTGGTCAGCTGTCTGGTGTACTCAGCTGATGGTGTTAACCTCAAAATTAAGCTCCCTGCTCCTCTTCTATTTCACGCAAAATGTCTCTGGGATTTAAGGGTCTGCTACTGGGCAGCACAGAGCTGAGCTTAAAATATTGCTGCTGTTGCTCCCACAAAAACACGTGGTAAATGTAGCTTAATTTTCCCCAGATTCAGAGTCTGACAACTCTGATAACAACACCATCTTCGTGCAAGGACTCGGAGAGGACGTTTCAACAGATCAAGTGGCAGACTATTTCAAACAGATTGGTATCATAAAGGTATGTGAAATGAGAAATCATGGGTCAGAAGGAAGAGAACTGGTCGAGCTGTTGTACTGGAAATGTACTGGTATCATTCAAGGCAGAGTTCTCTCTGACTCCCCAGCAGTTGTAGATAATATTTTATCTGGGTTCCCAGCTGACAGCTCGTTTGTAAGCTGGCAGCACGAGCACCTTTGTCCTAGTGACATTTAGATTGCTTTGTGTCTCTTCTTTAGTCTTTATAGCCCTGACACTCTATCCATTGTGCCACCCTCATAGTGCAGCACATGTGCCTCTGTTCTGTGGCTGCTGCTTCTGTTTCTGCAATTCTAAATTAGGATTTTGTGCACTTGACCTTATTTTTTTGTTAAAATTGTGCCCATCATTACTTCATGGGGAACAGCCAGTCAGTATCCTTCAGTCAAATCCCTCTGTTTCTGCAGGCCAGCTCCAAGAGAATATTCTCACTAAAGATACTTAGTGTTACAGTTTGTGCTCTGAACTGATTTCACTGGTGTTCCTGCTATGCCAAGTGTACAACCTTTCTTTTCAGACCAACAAAAAGACTGGCAAACCCATGATAAATCTCTACACAGACAAGGATACTGGCAAACCAAAGGGAGAAGCCACGGTATCTTTTGATGACCCTCCTTCTGCTAAAGCAGCCATTGACTGGTTTGATGGTGGGTGAGAGTTACCTGTTCTTTTGGCTATTTATGAATCTAACAGGCAGTGGAAGAAGCAAATCAATAACCTTGTTGGGGGCCCAATGCTGCTATTTATGTAGCTTTTGGCTTGGGCTTCTTTTGTTTTGTTTTGGGTTTTTTTGTTAGGGTTGTTTGGTTTTTTTTAAACATGGTTTCTTGTGTGTGTTGGATTTCTCTCATTTCATTAAACAGCAGATAGTGATTTAGACCAAAAATGTACAGTGAAACTGAGGGTTTGCTGCTGTACCTCAGTCACCCCTGCACAAGGTACAAGAGGTGGTGTTTGTGTCACTTCTTGTTTAGACCAACAGAGCTGTAATCTCTGTTAGCAGCTGGAGGGATTCCCTACAGTGTTGCATTGATATTTTTAGTGTTGTGGGAGCATTTTTAGAGTTTGGGGATGGTTATGGCAATCTTGTGCTGAGTGCTCTGTATATACACAGTGAAGAACAAGGTTTTAAAATTATGGATTTATCCCAGAAATATATTGATATAAAACTCTTTAGAGTGCAGGAAATACAGTGGCACTCTTGTAGTAGTAAACTTGAGGGGGTGAGGGAAAAATGCCTGCTCCTGTCACCTTGTGTGTTCACAGAATTTTAGTGAAGTTGGGTAGAAACCGAAGGACATACTCTGCATCTGGTGTGAAATGATACTGCTTAAAAAAAATTGGCGTGGCATGCTTGTCTAATGTTTGTGTTTGCTAATAAAATGCAAATTGACTTTTGTTTAAGAGGGTAAAGCAAATATGACTATATTAGGCCCATGTGCAGTTCTGTTTGTCTGTGATAAACATTGTATCTGTGAAGAAGCCAGTCTCTGAAAACCATGAACCTTATTTAAATACACTTGGGAGTCAAGTTTCAGGCTGGCTGTTGAGTGCTACAAAAGCTTTGTTGCCTTGGTGGAATTACAGACAGTTCAGACATCCAAACTACTTCTCCATGAACATAGCCAAAAATCTTTTAAACATTCTTATGTCTTTAAATTGCAACTTACAGATCTCATTTAAGCTAAAATATCTGTGGGTCTGTGGAGAGTTTAGCAAGTACCTCAGTGTTTCCATCTCACCTTTGGACCAGTGCTTTCAAAACCTGCAGCTTGCCTGTGTCTCAAGAGTTTTGTGTTCAGTCTGTGTGTGCAAATCACTTCTGCTCTGCTGGGCTTGCTGCTGTGTTCTTGGGAGCTGTATTGATCCCTTCTCTCCTCCCACAGGAAAAGAATTCAATGGCAACGTTATCAAAGTTTCTTTTGCAACCAGAAGACCTGAATTCATGAGAGGAGGTGGAGGTGGCGGGCGTCGAGGTGGGACTAAAATCTGTAGAATCCTTGTTCTTGCATAGTTAAATGCTTTTTCACTACAATTGATTTATTAAAGAGAAGTTGACTTTGAAGCAGTGATTCATCAAATATATGAGCCTTTGGGATTCTGCCAGGAAAGGGAGTAATAGGGATTGGACCCAGTTAAATAAACTGAAATCTGTAATCTCTTCTGCACAGCACAGAATTTATGCTTTCTTTTAGAACTGGAAAGTCTCCAGATCTTGTCTCAGCATTGCTTTTAAAGAGAAAGTGTAACAATAATGAGCTGTACCAGCCCCACATATGTAGGGAGGAATTCCCAGTGACCATTTGCTTGTTACAGCAAAGCTTTGAGATTCTCTGTTTCCAGCTGGTATTAAGCAGGGTGCATAATTCAGCTGCTGCTGACTTGGAGCAGCAGTTGGGTGTCTGATTCCTTTCATTAAGGACATCTCAATCTCCCTGATTCTCTGCCTATACAGTTCTGTCAGTAATCCACGGGGTATTCATTACCATTTTTCAGGAATCATGCTTTGGGCGGTGCCTGTCAGCAAATTCTAGTTCTGAAACCAGGCAGTTCTGTAGGCTGATGAAAAGGGATTCTTCAGCAATTTCAGTTGGTATAAAAGTTCCAAATCTTGTGATGCAGAAAGTAAGAATGTTGTCCCTGTGTCTGTGTCAGAGGCATCCTGGGATTAATCCAGACAGACTTTTTTTATTGTTAATTTTTTTTTTCTATGACTAAATCTGGCCATATGTGACTGATCTTAAATCTTGTTAAATCTTTCAAAATTTTATTAATGCATGTAGTGGGTTTATGTTTACCCAGCGGCAATTCAAGCAGATCAGGTTTCTCTTTACTACTGAAAAAGAATTTGTAATAAATAGTGGGAATATATTTGCATTAAACACTTCTTCCACCTGAAAAGTCTGTCTGTCACTTGGGGTCTGAAGGCAGTGACAATCTTTGATACCTGTTTCTCATGTGCAGTTCACAGAATTTTATTCTGATCATAATTTTGTCTGCAGGTTCACGAGGTGGCTATGGAAGAGGTGGGGGCTTCCAGGGTAGAAGTGGGGAACCCAAAAATGGTGATTGGGTTTGTCCTAACCCGTAAGTGTCATTTTAATTGGGCAGGGCTGTTTCATGTGTGCTCTCATCTTCACAGCTCAGTCTGGGGGATCCTTGTCTGTTCCAGGTCCTGTGGCAACATGAACTTCGCTCGCAGGAATTCCTGCAACCAGTGCGGGGAGCCCAGACCAGAAGATTCACGTCCATCAGGAGGTGTGTAAAAACAGCTACACCCTTAGATGTTTAAAGTGTTCATATCATCTGCATCTTTCTGAAAAAGCTGATTATATTTCTGTATTTTTGCCCAGATTTCCGTGGGAGAGGCGGCTACGGAGGAGAGCGGGGCTATCGAGGGCGCGGCGGCCGAGGCGGGGACCGGGGAGGTGGCTATGGGGGCAAAATGGGAGGAAGGTAAGAGGAGCCTTTGCCCTTGTATGGCTGTGGGGTTGACAGGGACTGTGGGGAAAGGGTTGTTTATGTGTACAAGCACAGCTGCCATGAAAATATTAACTACAGATAGGAGCTTCTGGAGAGAGTCTCTCAGTCTCTTGAGTTTTGTGAATGTTTCTGGCTGAGGCTCTCAATAAACACAGAGCAGCACACAGACGTCATTGTAGAAATGTTTGACTGAAGGGACTATTTGTTATTTGCTTCATTTGTTACTTGCTTAGAACCTTTTCCTTCCCTTCCAGAAATGATTTCAGAAATGATCAACGCAACAGACCATACTGAAGACCACTGTGAATGTTTTGTTTGTCTTCTTGATGCGTTTGATAGTGAAATTGCCTGCAGCTTCACCCATGGCCTCTTTCGATAGTGGAATTGAGTGAAACTAGATTTTTATTTTGGTGGGAGGGACTGGGGTGGTTTGGGAAGATTTTTTTTTAAGCAAGACATTGAAATTTAATCCTAATTTCCACATTCTCCTCTTTTCTTCCCCCCCCCCCATACCTTTTCAACAGGCCCTAAGAAGGAAAAGGATAAACTGTAAAATATTGCCAAAATATGAAGTGTTTTGTAATACAACAATAAATGCTGATTGTTTTATTTGTGAAATCCTACTGTTTCTCAATTACTTGAGTTGCATGCATTTCCTTACATATTCCCAGTGTTCCTGTGGTATGGCTTAAGCAGTAAATAGGCATTTGTTTGGAGTGGCACTGGAGCTTTGACCTGAGCTCTGTCTATTCACAAAATCTGCAGGCAGGTCAGTGATGAGTCTCCTTGCTATCCATATCCTCTATCCCAGACTTGTCCCCTGCTCCTTTCCTGTTTCCCTCCTGTGCCTGCTTTGGTTGCCCTGCACCCTGAGAGGTGCAGGCAGACAGCAGGGTGTGTTCTGCTGCTTCCAAGGGGGCACAACAGCTCAAAATCCAAGGTGGGATGGCTTTAAAAAAAAGAGATTTGCTACATTTTGCTGTACTTGCTGCTTTTGGAATGTGGGTGATGGAAACAAGTGTGTGCAGCTGCTTCATGTTGGAGGTCAGATGCAGGTGAGGTTCAGCAGGTGCATTGTGAGCATTTGGGATTCAGCTGTGAAGCCAGGGGAGAGGAAAGAAGGGAGATTAATTATCCCCCCTCCTCAGATAGGTCACTGCAGAGGTGAGCAACCTGAGAAGGTGGCACTGCCCCAGTCAGCTCATGTCAGTGCTGCCTCTGCATCACAGGCCTTAGAGAAAGAGCCTCTGGCTGTCCAATATTCCAGTGGGCAGCACTATAAATACAAGTTCTTGGGGTCTGTAGTTACAATTGGGCATAGAGCTGAGCAGTATCTCACTGAGAAATGAACAGAAATGGCTTCTGTGAAGGTTTATGAGCCACCTCCCCAGCTTGGTGTATATTCATGGTTGTGGTTCAAATCAGCATTACCCAGGGCTGTAAATGTGGTAACTGTGCTGGGCCTTTTTCAGGTTTCTCCTGGAAAGCATCTGCTCTGCTGGGAAAGGCATTTATCATGGATTGTGGACTGCTTGTTCCTCCTAAAACAGTGCAATTTGAGGTATATACGTACTAGTGACAGTATAAAATCCAACGTATAGCATGTGAGGTTTCACAAAGTTGATGAAATCAGTATCTGGTGTTTTGCTGGCCTAGAGAAGTTGGATGCTGATGGTTTTGAAGCTGGAGTTACTGTTAGGAGGGAGGAGGCTAGAGGGTGCTCTTGCCCACTGCTGTGCTGGCAGATGCAGGAATGGTGCCAGCTGGATGGGATGGAAGGAAAGCAGGAATCAGCAGCTGAGAACAGCCTCTGTCCCTGCTGAGGTTTGTTCCCCAGCAGAGCTGACAACCTTGCACTGCACAAACAACTCCTAAGGGTGCACCTGGAGCCCTCAGAGCTGAGCACAGAGTTGGGAATGGCTGAGCTGAGCTGAAAACCCAGGGCTGGTGCAGCATCGCCCCTCGGTGCTCCCTCCAGTTCCCTAGTGGGGCTCTGGCTTTTTCCTTCCTGGAGAAGGGCTTGGTGGTTCAAACAGCTGCTGCTTCCAGTATTGGGAGCAGCAGTTGTAGCTGCCTTTAATGCCAGCTCAGCTTCTAACCCTGCTTTCTCTCCCAGGGTAAGAGCACTTTCCTCTTCAAACAGTCACTGCCCAGGATTACCAAGTAGACAGTTCTTCAAGTGAGCCACAAAACTGGAGCTGTCTCCACCTTCTCAGCTTTCCCAGCCTGGCAGTGATGCTGAACACTTGTTTTGTTTATGTTCTGTTCTGTGCTGGGGCAAAGCAACCCAAGTTCTTGCATGGTTTTTAAGACACCTTCAGCAGCTGTTTGGTCTTTCAGGAAATCAGCAGGACAGAGAAACTGTACTGTAAAACTGTTTTACTGTACAAGTAAAACAGCTGATGGGTTGTTTTACTTGCCTTTGGTGCAGTGAGAGTTAAATTAGCTCAGAGAGGCCTGGGAAGTTCTGTAAAAAATATAAACCCAGATGATGGCTTAACTATGTCATTGCCCTCCAACTGCTTCTGCCAAGTCCTTTGGTCCTGCAGTTTTTCTCCACAGCTGCCTAAAGTTTGCCAGGACAAGTTTTAATTGAGGTTAATAGGGAAGTAAAAAACTTTAAATATTTAGTATATTAAGGATTTAATTGATTTTAGTTCTTCCCAGTGCTGTGTGAGAATGTGGTAGGACTTCCTGTAATAAAATTCCAGACTATGGGAAAGGATAGTAGATCTGTCCTGTCAGGAGGTGGGAAACCAGGAGAATCTCTCCCAGCAGAGTTTGGGTTGTTTGGGGTGTTCTCAGCATAGCTGGGAGCAGCTCTGCTCTGCTGCCTTCATCCCTGTTTATGCTCCATCCTCCAATAACACATCTTCTTAGTGGTGAGGGTTCATTTTGAAAATCAGTCCTGTGTGGAATGCTGGTGGTTTATTTATAAGAACAGGTCTAGCACTTGCCAAGCTCAACAAGGACTTGCTGGAGAAAAGAGAGATGCCAATGCAGGAGTGGCATGTGATCCTTACAGAGCTGAAACGCCACTCCTCTATAAAATAATAGCTAAATGTTTTCAGAGACACAAATAGTTTCCATGCTGGCCCTCTGCAGCCAGACCCACCTCACCCTGAGAAAAAATGCAACTTTAAGTTGCTCAAATACCACAAGTCCTAAAGAGAGATATGGGGGCAGTGACTGAAGCCAAACTCGTCTCCAGGGCTTTGAGGCCAGGGTCCAGCCAGTGCTGCTTTGCCTAATCTAGAACTGATAATTCCCATTTCCAGGGTAACAGAGCCCATGTGACGATGTCCCAGTAGATGATGTTGCTAATGCTGCTGTAGCAGTTGCTTGTAATAAAACACAACTGTCAGAATGCACCCAAAACTACTTAAAACTCCACTTTTCATACCAAGGTGATGATGTTTGCTGGAACTCAGGTACCACCCTGATCCTAGAAAGAGATGCATGGTTTTGGCTGTTAGCTGAGCAAATACCAGGGAGATTCAAACTGCTCCAACACATCGGTGTGTTTGTGGGAGGGCTCACCAGCTGGATGCAGCTTCTTGACCTCAATGACTTCCAGGAACTCCACACACAAAAGGTAAAGCCAAGGGAAGTCTGTGCAGACTTTGCATTTTCTCTTTAACACTCTTCTAAGTGTCTGTTCCTGGCTCTGTTTGAGACAGGACACGGGGCAAGACAGACTTTCTAACACGTCTTAAGGACACAGGAAAGTCCCTTGACCTGTGAGAACTTGTGCATGAATGAAGTACCCAGAAAACTGTGTCTGAGCAGAAAAGCTTCGCCCTTGTGACAGCCAAAGGAACGTTAAGCTGCTCGTGCCTTGGTAAAGAATTTGGCTCTTACAGGCTGGAGTTAGGAGGGAAAGCTGTGACAGTGCCCCTCTGCTCCGATGGGAAGTCCTGGCTCTGGCCACCTTCCAGCAGCTGGATGAGGATTTTGGACATTCCCTCAGCACCCACTGAGCCATCCTGCTGCTGTGCAGCAGCAAACAGCTGAAGAATGGCTGTTCTTGAGAGGGGGAAAGGGAACAACTTGAACCTGTTCTCAGTGCAGAGCATTAAATGTTTTTAATGGTAGGTTCTCGTGCATCACCTCCATCTTTGGGTAGGAACTGCCACACAGGAGTAATGGGCTTGCTATTTGCTTATCAGTTATGATAAACACTCAGAGCTGCTCTGAGAAAGCTCACGTCACAAGGGCTGTTTCATAATGTTGGTTTAGGAACTCTTGGATCTCACCTCAGACAGGGATCCACTGGTGCTTCAGCTCTTCTCTCTGCAATGCTCAGCTGCTCTTGCTGTGCCCCTATGGACAAACCAGCCTCTCCCATTCCAGACTCCACACCTGTGGTCATGGCATTTAGATCTCTGTGGTGTTTACAGGTCAATATGCAAATGGTATTAAATTAGGAACAGTCTGGATCTTCAATCTGGGAGGTGTCTTAAGAACGAGTTTGGAAATCAATCTCACTGAGTGCCCTGAGATCTTTTGACTTAAACTCAAGGGAGAAGGGGTTTTCTCTAGAAACCCAAGAAATTAGGAATGATTAGGCAACCGGAACTTGTATGGATCTATTTATCATGCTCTTTGTGAATGTTTTACTAAAATCTTTGTTGGTTCTCTGCCACAGGCTTGACTTGTCAGGTTTCAGCTTTGGGCTAGAAGTTACGAGAATTGAAACTTTTTTTTCCCCATTTCTGAGCTTTCACCTAACGCTGCAAAAGCCGGAAGTCTGTTCACCTTTCCATGAGATAGTATTTCTGTTCCTGATACTGCTCTGATTACAGCAGCTGGATAAACATCTTTATACTCCCAGCCAAAAGTCTGCAGAGAGCTGTGATTTGGCATCCCCGAGGCTGGGCTGAATTCTTCTCCATCTGAATGCCAAAACCCCTGAGGACTAAGGCAGCAGCCCCGGGAAATGCCCGGTCGGAAAGCTGGCGGCTCCGGGGGCTGCAGGTGCCCTCCCAGCCGCTTCCCCACATTACAATGAGCAGAGGAGGGAGTTTCCTGCTCCTTCTGGAGCCCAGCCAGTCACTTTCTCATCATCCATATTCTTAAGTGGAAGAGCAGATGGATCAGTTGCTTCCTAGATACGCTGCAAACACGGATGCGTTTGCAGACAGAGCTGCTCTTGTTTTGAAAGGAAGCGTGAGGCTGACCTGCGTGAGGAGCAGCCATCCCTTGGCTCTCCCTCCTCCTAGGGCCGAGTGAATACTCGGGAATTCTTTATAAATTCTTTTTTCCAAGGGGAATCCCTCACACCATCCCTCTGTCTCTGCCAGCTGCCCATCGTGCTCTCCAGCAGTTCCTCAGTCAGTTCTTACTGGCCCAGCCACAAAACCTTCATTTCTCCCATGTTTTTTTAATTTGTAGCTCAGTGATTTCCTTATTTTTCCATGTTATGTGGATCCCTTTTTTTCTCCTTCAAATCCTGCTTCCCTTCCCTACATCCCTGTCCAGCTGTAAGGCAAAGTGTCACAGGATCCCTGCAGCTCTCTTCAAGCTGCACTCAACAGATGCTTCTGTAACTTCATGTTTTGGCATGATTAAGAAGTGGAGGAAGGAGCCTGGGAGCTTTAAAATAGGTGTGGGGTTGAAGCTGGCGTGAAAACAAAAGCAGATACAAGTCACATCCTATTTTTTTCCCCTTGAACCAAAGCAGAATCAAAACATCCTTTTGCTTTAGTCAAATTAAAACAAAATAGTCAAACAAAATACTGCTGTGAGTAAACAGAGCTGTTGACTTGTCGCTGGAACCCACAAGATCATCAGCTGTGTGTGAGCTGCAGGAGAGCTGTGGCACCGACACGGGTGCAGTGTGTCACCTGGGATGGCAAACAGCCCCTCCTTGCCCACGGGTCACCACGTCCCGTGCCTGGGAGGGAAATTTAAGCATAAAGCGTGTAAACCACAACCCCGAGTGTGTGGTTATTATGTAAAGCTTGAGAAAACACTGGTCTAACGTGTAGATTTTGCCAGACCCCTGAAGAGGGGCTGCATTGCTGGCCCAGCCTTCTGTGTTGCTGAGCTCGTGGCAAGTGCTGGCCCACAGGGACCCCCGGCCTCCAAGCCCTGCATCCGTGTGTGCTGGGCCGTGGATGAACACAGGTTTAAGAAAACCTGGAATTGCTTTCTCCTCTTTTCCACAGCTTCAAACCGGGCAGAGCCACTGTCCCAGCTGGCGGGAGGAGCAGCCCGGAGAGATGGGATGCTCCCGGTGGACAGGGGACAGGGCATGCACGGGATCATTCCCCCGGGGGCGGCCCCTGGCTGGGTGACACGGGGGGGGCTCCCAGAGCAGGGACAGCCCCCGCCGCTCGGTGCTGCTGGCGGAGCCCGGCCCTCGGCCGGGGCTGGGGCTGGGGCCGCCCCCGGGGCCGGGGCGGGGAGAGGCGGCTGGGGCGGCGGCGCCCGGCGCCGAGCGGAGCGGCGGGAGCGGAGCCGGGATGGCAGGACCGCTGCGGGCCGCCCTGGCGCTGGGGCTGCTGGCGGCCGCTCGGCCCGCACCGGCCGCGGAGCAGCGGCGGCAGGCAGAGGTAGGACCGGCACCGGCACCGGCACCGGCACCGGCACCGGCACCGGCGGGGCGGGGCGGGAGCGCGTCCTGGGTGTGCGTCCCCCGCGTGTGCGCGTGTCCCCGTGCCCATAGGTGTGCCCGTGCCCCGGCTGTGCGTGTCCCTGGTGCGCCCATGTCCCCGTGCCCCTGCCCCGGCTGAGTCCATGCCATAGGTGTGCCCATGCTCTAGATGCGACTGTCCCTGGTGTGCCCATGCCATAGGTGTGCCCGTGTCCTGCCAGGTGTGCGCATGTCCCTGCGTGCCTGTGCTGCAGGTGTGTCCATGCCCCGGGTGTCCCCGTGTCCCTGGTGTGCCTGTGCCGTAGGTGTGAATGTGTCCCCAGCGTACATCCCCACCACAGGTGAGAGCCCATGGGCTCCTGATGCCTGTGCATCCACGTGTGTGCCCTGGGTACATGCAGAGTGTGGGGCTGTGCCATAGGGTCGTGTTGGAATGCCGGGGTGTGTGGCCACGTGTGCCATGTGGAGCTGTGGCGGAGAATCACAGACTGGTTTGGGTTAGAATGGACCTTAAAGCTCATCCCATTCCTGCCGTGGGCAGGGACACCTTCCACTATCCCAGGTTGCTCCAAGCCCCATCCAACCTGCCCCAGGGATCCAGGGGCAGCCACAGCTTCTCAGGGTGAACTCTGCCAGGGCCTCCCCAACCTCCCAGGGAAGAATTCCTTCCCAATATCTAATCTAAGTCTGCCCTGCTTCAGCTTAAAGCCATTCCCCCTTGTCCTATCTCTCCTTGCCCTTGTCCAAAGTCCCTCTGTCTCTCCTGTAGCCCCTTTAGGCACTGGATGGGGCTCTGTGTGTCCCTGGAGCCTTCTCTCCTCCAGGATGAACAACCCCAGCTCTCAGCCTGTGTCCAGGTGTCCCCACAGGTGACACAGAGCCACACAGCTCCAAGGACAGAACTCATTTACGAGGAAACCTTCTGATCTCCCAACGTATCAGGAGGGGACAAAAGCCAGTCCTTCCCCTGCCTGCCTCTCCCCCAGGGCTGTCCCTATCACCTCTGTTTGGATTTCTTCTGTTTGTCCTGCTGTCATTGTCACCCCGTGCCACCGTGTGTTCCTGTTTGTTTTGGGAGGGCAAGGTATGAGATTTGGCTGGTGAACAAAGGTTCGTGTTGGGGATTTTTTCTTGTTTAGGCCTCCATCCAGTGTACATTTGCACAGATGCTTAATTTTCAACCCCAGCCATCAACTCCTGGCGAATTAATTGGGATTTTGAACACATGTTCTAGGAGGAAAAGGGCACAGGAATGCTCAGAGGCTTGTTTTGATGTGCAGGCTTCTTCTGCTGGGAGATGCTGCTTCAGAGAGGTCGTTAATAGGTGTGCTTATCCCACTGTGCACAAACCTCAGCCCAGCCCCTCCTGCCACCTGGAGAAAATAAATCTGCAAAGATTTTAATGCTCAGAAATCAATAATTCAAAATTCACTTTAAAAGGAAACCAGCTGATTAGGAACAACTGGATCAAAAGGTCCAAGCTGCCTTTTCATCCCTTGCTGGTGGCTTCTGAGTTCTTTTCCTCTGAAGCCTCCGAGCAGATCCTAGGATTGTGGCAGATCCCAGGTGAGGAGTGCTGGAAAAATGGCTTTCCTGTCTCCCTGCCTCAGTTTCCCCAAGGGGATGTGCTGTGTTGGCCAGGGGCTTTGGGACAACACACACAATGGAAATGCAGAGACTGGGGCGTGGAACTTGTCTAAATAAACTGAGCAGTTAATTTTCTTTTAGGAGGAAGCTGAAATTCTCACATAACATCAAATAGTTCTGGTGACTTGTGGCTTTCAGAGCACTTCCAGGCTTTGCTTCTAAAGCTTTTTTTAAAAAAAATTCTTTTTAAAAAGCCTCGGTTAGCAACAATAGGTTGTGTAAACTTAGATGCACAAGACTGCGAAAATGTCCAGTTGTGTGCTTTTCCTGGCTGGTGCCCATGCTTTCACTGCATCTGTATCGATTGCAGTTAAAAAAAACATTTTAAAAAATAAGGAAAATTCGAAAATTTAATTTGAAACAGTTGTATGTCAAATCCTCTTATCATCTGCAGATAGGAGAGGGCTCGATGTGAGCACAGGGTTTGGCAGAGCTGGTGTCTGGCTCAGACAGCAGCTGGGGGTGTGGTAATGCCCGAGATTCCCAGATCCCGGGGGAATCGTGGAAAATACAGGGAGCACTGTGAGATCTCAGCCCGTGCTGGGAGTGAGGAGCAGGGTGAGGTGCTGCTGGAGCCAGGGACAAAGGACAGTGAAGTCCCTGCAGAGGTTTGTGTGAGAAGCTCCAGGTCTGCTGTGGTGGAAAGAAAATCTGGGGAAAAATTTGAGAAAAGCAGGGAATGGGAATAAAGAGCTGGACTAAGGGACTGAATAATTCTCATTTTGGATTTTTCTCCCAATTTTTCCCCCCTGTCCTGCCCTCCTCCTTCCCATCTTGCAGTGTCTTGGGCACTCTAACTTCTCCCCCCTATCAAACCAAGGTCTCACATTGAGGGCTCTGGGCTGTGTTTGTGCTGGGAAGTGCTCCAGTGCCCGGCTGAGCTGCTTTAGGGAGCAGCTGGGACGCAGGATGCTGAGCACAGCTGGATGGAGGGAGGGTCCCGGGTACCACGCACACACGGCGGGCTCGGAGATCAGCTGGGGCACAGAGCACCCCACATTTTCCTTCTGAAATAAGGCGAAGAAATTCTCCTTCCTGTGAAAAAAATCCTGCTGTTCAGCACGGCGATGGAAGGAGAGGGGGAGAAGAGCAGGAATTACCCCCGTGAGGCACCGCCGGGCTCTGCAGCATCCATGAGATCGCGTCTCGGAGCCGCTGCCGCCGGCGCGGATGTGGCGAGTGGCTCCGAGTCACCCGGCAATCCCCCGGTGTGATTTACAGCCCCGTGAGTCACCGCAGCACCAACAGCCCGCCTTTCTTCCTGCTTCTCCCCAAAACAATCCCCGCTTGCTAGGGCAAATATCGCCCGCCGGGCCAGGGGCCGCGGCCGCCCGCAGCGGGCACCGTCGCCTTCCCCCGGCTCCCTCCCCGGTGGAGGGCAAGGCTCGTTTCCTTTCTCTCCTTAGACACGAAGGTCTGCGTGACCGAACTGGTTTGTCAGCCGCTCTGGTATTCGCAGGGGAAGGTTTGACCAAGCCCGGTGTTTTTGCCTGTTTTCCCCAAGTGTTTTGGGTCGCGTTGAGGAGTTTTGGTGCTGCAGCCCATCGGGGTGTGGGGTTTTTGGGGTGCCGGGGCAAAGCTGCCAGCTGGTTCCCAATGAGTTATCACAGAATCTTGGAATGGTTTGGGTTGGAAGGGACCTTAAAACCCATCTCATTCAACCCCCTGCCACGGGCAGGGGCAACTTCCACTGGACCAGGTTGCTGCAAGCCACGTCCAAATGGTTGGTGAAACCAGGAGGGGTTTTAGTTAGGCCCGGCTTGCTGCTTCTCAGCTTTGAAAGATCGAGTGTGAAAATAAAAGGAGTTTAGAAGACCCCCAACTCCACTTCTTCAGTGGCAAGTGGATTACTTGCTGCTAAAGCAGATTTTTAGGAGTGGTAGGTGGGAGAGGAGGTTCCTTCAGGACTGGATTAGACACAGCAGGGGAACATCCCAGGAGCCTGGGGCTTTAACCACCCTCCATCAGCAGTGCAGAGAATCAGCTGAGGTTTCGCTGCCTTTCCAGCAGGAGGACAGCCAGGCTCTGTGCTCGCTAATGCCCCTTCTCATGTGTCTCCCTGTGTCTATAGATAGAATATTTATAGAGATACCTGTTCACACACAAACAAAAGCGGCGCGAGGCTTCTGCCTGAGGCTTTGCAGGGGTGAGCGGAAGCAAATGAGCGTTTTTAATTGCTGTGACATCTTCTGGAGGCAGCTCGCAGGCAGCAGCGACCCGGTGGGCAGGAGGAGCCGCTGCTCCTTCTGTGACCACGCCAAAACACGCCCTGGGGCCAGCTCTCCTTGTGTCCGTGCGGGGGGAAACTGAGGATGAAAAGCAGGAGCCACTGTGTCAATCTTGGTGGTGAGATGATGTGGGATGAGCCTAGGGGCTGCTGGAACCAGGGTTTAGGATCCACCTGGGCTGTCTTATGATTTAAAACAAAAGACTTTGAAGGGGCAGCTTGTGGTGGCATCCTCTGTAACCACGACACAAAGCACTGCCCACCCTTCGGCAGGATGGGATCGCTTCCCTGCGCTGTCGGGGGATGGAGGGGACAGATGGGGTTTGTACCCGGCAGAGCAGAGGGACCACGGTCAGCAGGAGCCCAGTGTGAGGCTTCTCCAGTACTTAGCGGGTGGAAAGGAGCCAGAACTGGAGTGTCTGGAGGGGAGAGCCGGCAGGACCGGAGCCTGCTGTCTCGGCACTCTCGTTATCCCGGTTTCCAGGCAGGGAGAGTTAATTGTATTTGCCGCTGGCTGTCTTCCACCCGGGATGTCTGTGGTCGAGGGCAAGGTGTTTCCTTGGCTTTAGCCAAAGCAGAGATGATTTCCAGGGTTGTAACAGGCTCCACATCAGAGCCCTGAGGTGGGAGGGGCCCCTCTGTCTCCCCCACACTGTCCTCCTGCTGTCCCTGCTGCAGCCCCAGAGGCTTCTCTGCCCCAACACGGGTTCCCAGGCAGCCAGATCCGTCCTCCGCTCCCTCCCTCATGCACAGGGGGAGCTGGGCATATTTCATATTAATGTTTCTCTTGGTTTCCTGCTGTTTTTCTTTTCCCATTGTATGGAAAAGAGCATTTCCCCGTCTGGGGCAGGAGGGAGAGGGTTTTCCCAGCATGGCCAGGCTTTGCATTGCAGCCTCTGGAGAGGTTTCATGGGCCGGTGCCAGAGCCTGGCTGGGCTCCAGGGGGGTTGTGCAGTGCTGGGGGAGCCTTGAGCACTGGTTTGGGCACAGGACCCTGTGGCATGGGGCTCTTGGGTTCCCCTGGACTCCAAAACTCCCTGGATTTGTATGCTCTGAGCTCTGATAAATACCTGATCAGCACATCCCTCTCCTGCAGCTCTGTGTTCCCAGGACCACCATCACCCTTAGCTGACCGTAGCTGTGTCTAGAAAATATAATAAAATTTCTCCTGATGGTTTTGCAGCCAGAGTGGGTGCCTGTGTGTGAGAACCTCGATGTGGCACAGGCCAGAAACCACAGGGAAAATGCTGCTTTGCTTGGACTTGCAAAGCTGCAGGAATGATAAAGCCAGTGGCCTCCTTGCCTTCTGGTGCTGCTCAAGAGCAGCAGATGGAACAGGGGTTGCTTTTTTCACAGTGCACCTTGACGTGTCCAGATGGGGTTTTAAGCCTTAATGAGATCATGGTGAGGAAAAACCATTTTCATGCTTTAAGGACGAGATTGTGTTGGGTTACAGGCAAGGAAACAGCTTCAGGTTGTGCTGAGCGAATGCAAAATTGTGTTAGAAAAGGTTCAGACCGTGGTGTGAGACCCAGGACTTTCCATTTAGGTGTTCTGAGCTCACACTTATCTGCAGTGCTGTCACCACTGGGATCTTCACCCTGCACCCTTCCATGTAACTGGTGATTTTGTACTTTGGGAGAACTTTATAAAAATACAACTGCAGAGAAAGAGGGCCAGATCCTTCTCCTCTCCAGCCTGCTCTCAGAGGGCTCCAAGCCACCCATCCCCAGTATGCTCCTCCATCCCTGCATGCTCATCCCGAGTTGCTGCTGGATTTTGCCTCCTGGTACCCACCTAAAGGTGGGGTTATCCCGGTGTGGCTGGGGGACAACAAGTCCAGGCTGGATGGTCCATCCCTGGGCATCCCTGTTGCTTCTCCTGACAAACAAGCCAATGCTCTCCCTGCCAGTGCAGCACTTGCCTGATTTATCCTGACTCGCTGGACCAGTGTGAGGTGTCTGGGTGACTCTGGCCACGCTCGGGCTCTTGCTGCTGCAGCCTAGTGCTGCTGGAAGGAGCTACTGGTGCCTCCAGCTGAGACAGGCAGCTTTGGTGGGAAAAACAGCCAAATTCTTTGTGTGGGGCTGGGTGCAGAGCGTGTCCAGGCAGGAACCTGTGCTGGTCCTCAGCCGGAGTGGGATGCTCCAGGTAGAAGGGGCGTAAAGGAGGAGATGAAACCGGAGGAGATGAGGTCTGCAGAGCACACGTGGATGGGCTTGCCCTGCCCGCGGGGAGGTGGCAGCGCGGGGCTGACGTGTTTGGGATGACGGGAAGGTGAGTGTTGATGGCAAGCAGAAGGTTTGGGCAGGAGGAGGAGAGGTAGAGGCCCTGGCACACCTCGGGACGGCCACATCCATAAACCATTCCTGCTCCTTGCCAGGTGACAAGGCCCAGGAACGGCTGCTTCCTCCTCTGCAGGGACATAAAGGGGAACTGGGTCACCCACAGTCAGGAGCAGCGCTGAGTGGAGGTCAGCACTCCAACCCCCTCCTTTTCCCGGCCCCGAGATGAGCACGGAGGGAAACAGCTTTAAAAACACCCGATTCCCCAGAGGGCACCAGCCGCGCTATCTGGGTCAGCCCGTGGCATTCCCGGCGCTCAGCCCACCTCTCCTTTGGGATGCGGGGAAAGGAAGCCGCCGCTTTCACTTTTTAATTCTGATTTTTATTCATTGCTGTAACTGCGGCTCTGCTGCACTAACAGGATGCTGGGCAGCTTGTTTGTCTCCCGCAGACATCACTGGCGGCGGGGCAGGCGGGCGTGGAGCATTCCTGTGACCCCGGCTATTAACTCCTCCAAAAGCTGCGGAGCAGCCCGAGCCGTTTATTTTCTTTAACATTCAATTTAAGTGCTGGAGCAAGTTCAGAGAGAGACAATCTCCGTCCGTGTCAATGGCCGATAAGAAGAAGAATGGTTTGGCAAACCAAATTGCCCCCGGAGCGTCCCCACTTTGCAGCAGCACCACATCCTGCGTGGGAATGGGGCGAGGCTGCAGCCTGACCCCATCTCACCCCGCCCTACAGACGGCCACGGCACTCTGGGCTTTGTTTGAATCGCTGCGTTGAGCCGGGGCGATTAGAGCTGTGGGTTTGGTCGCCTCTGGCTGCGGATGACACGGCAGCAGCGTGTTTTGGTCTCTCGGCAGCAGCGTTTCCTCCCACCCCCTCCATCGTGTCGTGGCCAAACACCCCAAGAGCCATAAAAAATAATGGGGAGGAGACACACAGGAACCTGTCCGGGCACAGGAGGTGCGGCTGCTTGAGGTGCAGAGCTCTCAGGAAGAAACTAAGCGGGCATTTAGGGTTTGCGGCACTGTTCGCCATCGCCATCTCCTTTCCCCCCCTTTCCCAATCCAACGCGTGCTCTGAGCTGCACCTTTCCCATTTTTTTTCTTGCAGCTCTTCCTGGAGAAATACGGCTACTTTAGAGAGCAGGGGGCCGGCCCGCACAGCCCCGCCGAGTTCACCGAGGCGCTGAGGTAGGAGCCTTTTACTCAACACTGCAGGCAAAACTCAGCAGCTCTGGCTGCAGGGGTGCTGCCAGCACTCCGAGGGGATTTTTGCAGCCAGAGGGGTCTTTCTGCAGCTGCAGGCTCTCTCTCTCACGGTCTGATGCTAAAGCATAGCCAGTCCTTTTTGGAACGGCGGGTCCGTGCCCGGCTCCCGCAGCTGGATGCCGGCTGCTGGCACCCGGCTCTCGCTGTTTTATTTGCCTTTTATGGCCCGGTGCTAGCCTTGCAATAAAATCTGCGCGGAGGCCGAGCTTGGGGACGGCTGGGAGATGTCAGGGGGGGCAAATCGCCAGCGCCTGCCTGGACTTCTCCTAGGGACATCACCTCGGCTCTGGGAGCATCCCAGGCCTGACCTCGCGCAAAGCTAAATGCAAAATTAAAGGCAAAGTCACATAACTGGGGTTAAAAACTGGAAAAGGCGTTTTTAGACTCCCTTATTTACTTCTGCCATGCCAGGAGGTGAGTTACAGGTCAGCTGCGGCTGCAGAGCCAAATCCTTCTTGCTTTACCGACTGGTCGAAGTTTGATGCTGGAGTGTGAAGCTTGTGGGGTGAAAATCCTGGCTCAGGCCAAACCCCCGGCACAAACATAACCAAACCCCTCCACGGGGGGGGGGTCTGGATGTGGGTGCTGATATCTCCCTTCCTTTCCCAGGGATTTCCAGCGGGTGACCCACCTCCCGCTCAGCGGGGTGCTGGATGCCCCCACCCTCCATCAGATGGCTCTGCCGAGGTGTGGCACCGACGACGGGGAGAGCCGCGCTGCCGGGGCACGCCGGGCATCGCCAGCCCGGCGCCGCAGGCGCACGGCACAGCACGGTGAGCACGGGCACCGAGCGTCCCGGTGGGGTTTGGTGTCCGGGGTGCTCGTCTCTCCCGTCCTGGACTCGTGGGGAAGCTGCTGTCCAGGTCAGGACACATTTGCGGGTTATTTTTTAATCCTCTTTATTTTTAGTTGTTCTGTGTGGGTTGATGTCAGCAGTGGTTAGAGATGCGACTCCCACCCGTGGGGGAATTCGGCTCTCTGGGGTGGCTTTGCTGGGACATCTCCCAGGGAGCACTCAAGTCACCATGGCCCCACACGCAGCTGTGCTGGCATGATCTGGAGGGCAGCAGCTGGCACACAGTGAAGTTATCTCCAGGTTTTGCTGAGCTTTGGGACTTCTAATGCATATTAGGGACACACAGCAACCACAAAACCTGCCAGCACTTGGCTGCCTGACCCGAGAGTCATTTCACCCATGTTAAGGGGTTTAACTCAGCTCCAAGCATCCTTCTGTGCTCCTGTGTGTCCAGGATTGGGCCTCTTGTCCCCTGTGAGCTCCCTTTGGGCTTGCAGATGAGTAACTGGATTCCTAGAGAGCAGGAGGGCTGGGACCAGCTGTGCTTAGGACATGGGAAAAACGAAGGCGAGATTAAGAAAAGGCCCTGTGCCGTGTCAGGCTGTCTGTGCATCTGTCAGGGCTGGCAATAGATGGCCCCAGGAGGGCCCTGTCATCCCCCTCCAGCCTCTGGATTTCCTTCCAAAGCCCCAACATGCAGCATGTCCCTTGCAGGAGCCACCCTGTGCCTAGGACAGGCGGGCAGTGAGGCAGAGCAGGAAGGAAGGACAGGACATACAGCAGGAGATGGGCAAACAGAAGCAACCAGTGCCCTGCAGCTCATGGGGTTCATTTTTGGGGATCACAATCCATAGATGGGTGGCAAGAGATGCCCAATGGCTCGAGGAAAGGGCAGGAAAGAGCTCTGTGTGGTACTGGTTGTTTCTCTGATGCCACAGGCAGTGGGGATGGGAGCAGCACCACATCAGTACCCACAGGCTGGACAGGACACAGGGGGTGCCTGCAGGGCTGCTGGCACCGGCCAGGAAGGCTGGAGGCTTTGTCTGTTTATCCTGCTTGGAGCAGGAAACCCTGGCAGCTGAGCCAACAAAGTGCTTTGTTATCCACCCTTCTCCCAGCGGGATCTTCCCTGGGCAGCCTCTGTGTCCGTCATCCCGCTGGCTTGGGGCACACTCAGAGCCAGCACGGGGCAAAAGCCAAGCCCTCCTCTTCCCAAGAGCCAGCCACACTTGGCTAAGCCAGCCTTGCCCGTCCTTCTTTGGTGGTAGATGCTCTGGCCCTGTGGAGGGAAGGACGGGATGCCAGGGCTTTGTTTTAGGGCTGCAGCCATCCAGGCAGGTTTTAGCTTTTGCTGTGCAGAGTGGGAGCTCCTCTGTGTCCCTTTGGATCTGGAGGACAAGCAGTGGGAACTGGTTCTGTCCCCAGGAGTGTGACCAGTTAGCCCAGGGCCTCCCCAGCCACGGGCTGCTCAGAAGTGGGGGAGAAGGAGGCAGAGCTGGGGTGGGATGTCTGCCAGGTTTGCTGGGAGGCTCGGCTCAGAGCCAGAGCAGTGAGCCCCAGCGTGCTGCCGGCTCGGTTCCCCCTGTTCTCCTGCACATCTGGAGCAGAGGCAGATGCTGGAGGTCTGTCACCACTCCCACGCCTCAGCTCTGGCACCCACATCCCCCTAGGGCCCCACGGCTTTTTTCCTGCTCCCAGATGCCCCCGGATAAATGTAATCCCAGGGCTCTGGGGTCCCACAGCTGCCGAGGGGTGCTGGAGGAGGAGGAGGAGGAGGAGGAGGAGGGGGCTGGGATGCTGCTCAGTGACTGTGTGAACTCTCATCTTTGTACTCCTGTGTTGTAGGAGGATTGGGAGCTTAGGGGGAGTCACAAGGCTTGTCCCCTTCATCCTTGCCCCCATCTGTCCTGGTGGTATCCAGGCTCTGTCTCCCCTGAAAGCTTTTAAGGAAGACTTAGGCACTAAGGTGTGGTGGCCCCAAGGTGCTGCCAAGGGCCCTTCCCACTCCTTTGCCTTTGTCCCACCTTTCCAGAGGTGGCTTTGATTCCTCTCCCTGAAATCCAGCCCTCGGACTGCATCTTCTGGACTTGAAGCTGGCATCAGGCAGGAGATCTTCCAGCACAGATCCATGCTGGATTTGTCTCTGGAGAGGATGGCGAGCCAAGGGTGGAGTTCAAACTGGGTGTCCCAGCTTGTCTCCTCAGAGAGGTTTCAGGGTTTGATTGCAACTCCAGCCCTGGGTGGGCTCTAGTGGTGTGGCAGAAGGATTTCATCACGGTGCTGCAGCTGCTGGTGGCACACCTGCCTCGACTTCCAGCTTTGGCTCGGGAAAACCATGACATTTCCAAGAAGTTTCCCTCCACTCAGGCAGCCCCTGGGTGGAAGGACAAGTCCAAGTGGCCGTTGGCGCGCTGAGCTTGCCCTGTTGCAGGTGGGCGGTGGTACAAGCGGCACCTGACGTACCGCGTGGTGAACTGGCCGTCCTACCTGCCCCAGCACGAGGTGCGCCTGGCCGTGAGAGCCGCCTTCGAGCTCTGGAGCAACGTGTCCTCCCTGGTGTTCTGGGAGGCGCGGGATGGCCCGGCTGACATCCGCCTGACCTTCTTCCACGGCGACCACAACGATGGACTCAACAACGCCTTCGATGGGCCAGGTGCTGGTCGCTTCCCCCTCGTAAGCTTCTCTTTTACAACGTGGGCTGTTCCCCGGCAGGGAGGAGGGCTGGGCTCGTGATGGGCTGGGCTGGGGGTGATGGAGGCTCTGCTGTCCCTCTAGCCCAGTTTGCATCAGTTTGCTGTCTGATTTGGGGTCCCCCCTCCCAGCTCTGCCAGCAAGGCGGCTGAGATGTTCCTTACCGGCCTTCAAGGAGCCCTCCCCATTTGACAACACCCTTTAAACGTGGGCTCCTCCAAAACCACCTAAAACTGCACATTTGGGCAAACCAGAGCTGCTTGTGCCCGCTGCTCCACGATCCCTGATGGTTCTTGTGTCCCCAGGAGGTGCCCTGGCTCATGCCTTCTTCCCCCGGCGAGGAGAAGCCCACTTTGACAGCGCCGAGCGCTGGTCCCTGCACAGCGGCAAAGGGCGCAACCTCTTCATCGTGGTGGCCCACGAGGTCGGGCACACGCTGGGGCTGGAGCACTCGCCCGTCAAGAGCGCCCTGATGTCTCCCTACTACAAGAAGCTCAGCAAGGATTTTGTCCTCAGCTGGGATGACATCTTGGCCATCCAGAACTTGTATGGTGAGCCTGGCTTCCCTGAGCATCCCTTGGTTCCTCCAGGGCTGTTCCTTGGGATGGAGAGCGGGCAGTAGGGATGGGAGCAGGTCCCTGAAAGGGGAGAGGACTACAATCACATGGGCCCCATCCCTGTGTGGCTGGGAAGGAAAATGCAGGAGAGGTGGGACAGGTACCAGGTTATCCAGGACAGGGAAGGTTGGATTTGCTGCCCACTTGTCTGCTGGTGCATGTTTTTTGGGATACTATGGGATTTTTGCCACCATAATACAGAGTGGGATAGGAACCAGACAGTAGGACAAGCAGTGTTTGGAGTTTTGGGATGGTTCCCCAGCCCTGTCTTTTGGGAAAAGTTGTTTCTCTGCCCCTTCTCTGGACTCATCACCCCTTGCCCCATCCCAGGGAAGCCCTCCAAGGGCTTGGCTATCCAGCTCCCAGGAAAGGTCTTCACTCACTTCCAGGACTGGAACACGGACTTTTATGGCAGGGACCGACAGCAGAGGAGCCTCAGCACCTATTACTGCCACTCCTTCTTCGACGCCATAACCGCCGGTGGGTGTTGGCCAGTGCGACCCTCTCCCAAAATGTGCACCCCTACCCCTTGTCCCAGTGCTGCTGGAGCTCCCAGTGGTGGGAAAGGTGGGTGTGATTGGTCCACAACTCCTGGCACTGACACCCAGTGGAGCAGTGCACCTTGAGGGCACAGCAATGTGTCAGGAGCAGGGAAAACATCCTAAAACTCAGGCCATGGCAAGGATTAATCACTGCAGGAGCTCAGCTGTGCAAGATAAGCCTTGAGCCATGGTCAGCTTTATCCTCTCAGGGCTGGAGTGGAGGCAATGAATTATGGAAGCTGAGGGGGGTGGCTGGAAAGGCAGGAGGAAGCATCCAAACCCTGAGCATCCCCAAAGCACTGCGGGGCTGCACGGGGAGGAGAGGGGAGCTGGGCAGCAGCGGATGAATAAAATTTCTCACCTCATCACCCTCCCTCTGCCTCACAGATGGGGATCACAACCTCTACATCTTCAAGGGCAGCCACTACTGGGTGGTGTCAGCGAGTGGCAACGCCAGTGACCCGCGGCCGCTGCAGCCACGCTGGCCCGGCCTCCCCGCCGGCATCGACGCCTGCGCCTGGTCCCAGCTCAGTGGAAAGTTCTACTTCTTCAAAGGTGGGTGAGGCCTGGGCAGGGGACGCTCCGTGAGGCTGCCACTGCTCCTCTCTGTGGGGTGCTTGTCTGGGTCTGACTGGAGCAGCTTCTCCTGTTTGGTCCCCTCCCAGCGCAGAGCTGGGGCACTGCTGTGTCCTGGGTGTGCAAAACCCTGGGCTCAGTGCCTGTCATGGGTGAACCACATGGCCCTGGCAGCCACATCACCCCTTCGTGCCTCAGTTTCCCCATCAGGAGGGCAGCACTCACTGGTGTGTCAAAGCAAACCCAGGTGCAGTGGCAGGTCTTGGGGAGAAAATGCTCCCCAAAACACAAAGTGCAGGGGAGTGTGGGGGGGTTTCCTGGATCCCTGTGTTTTGCCTGGAGGCTGAGCTGTCCTGGGAGCTGGGATACCAACCATGAGCTGCCCCAGGAGCTGGGATTCCATCCATGAGCTGCCCCAGCAGCTGGGATTCCATCCATGAGCTGCCCGGCAGCCAGATGGGGAGAGGAAGGTCAAACCAGGCAGCCTGGCTGCCAGGGTCAGCCCCAGCTTTTAATGGGAACCAGTCGCTGGCTGCTCAGAAAAGGGGCTTTGTTGCTGCAGCTGGGTGAGAGCCAAAGCCCCTCTGCCTCCCCAGCCCTCGCCGCTCCCTCCGTCCCTCCCCAGGGCTGTGCCTTGTGAGCAGAAAGGGGCTTTTGTCTGCCCTGTTCTGGGGACAGGGCACTGTGGGAACGGCCAAGCCGCTGGTCCCCATCGCAATTCCTGCTGCAGTGCTGGTCTTGGATGTCCCGGGCTGGGTTGGATCTGTTTCTGTCTCTCCCATTCGCCGTACGGGATCAGGGGGAGGCTTGCCAGAAGCAGCATGGGGGTGGCCGTGCTCTGTCCCTGGTGGTCCCTTTCCATGCCTTCAAGCTCCTGAGCTACCTCAGTTTCCCCCCAGCCTGGTCCTTGGGGCATCCCTGCAGTGGTTCTGGCTGGGTCCCCAGTGGGATGGATGTCACTGACACGCCACAAGGCTGGTCCCGTGGCCGAGTCTGTCCACATCTCCTGGAGCTGGTCCCGCCACAGACCCCACTGGGGTGTGCTCTGAGCTCTCCCCGTTCCCCCCAGGCGGCCGCTGCTGGCGCTACGCGGGCTCCAAGCTGGAGGCAGGATTTCCCCGAAAATGCAGCGCCCTCGGGCTCCCTCGGCACCCGGACACCGCGCTCTACTTCCAGCAGCTCCGGCGCCTCGTCCTCTTCAAGGGCCCCAAGTACTTCGTGGTGAGCGAGGAGCCCCTGGGCGTGGAGCCCTACTACCCCCGCAGCCTGCGGGACTGGGCAGGGCTGCCCCCGGGCACGGCCGGGGCCGTCCCCCACCGCGGCGGCTCCGTCTACTTCTTTCGGGATGACCAGTACTGGGAATTTGACCAGGCTAAGCTGCAGGTGGTGGCCACTGGCAAATGGGCCACGCAGCTCGCCTGGATGGGCTGCTGGGACGCCAACAGTGAGCAGGTCCTTTTCTGAGCACGGCCTGACAGGATGGAAAGGGGGTCTGGACCCCACATCGCTCGCTGCTGCCTGAGTCCCTCTTTATGTGACTCTGGATTCCTGTCTGAGGATGGTTAGGCAGGGACTGGCTGCCCACGGATGGCTGGAGCCGTGGGGTGGTGGAGCAGTGCCCCAGCAGAGCTTGGGAGCAGCTGGGACAGGTCCCCCACAGCCAAGTGGGCTGGAGGTTTGGGACACGGTATTTTTTTGAAAAGGCCACAAAAAAAAAAGGTATCAGCTGGGGAGACTGTGAACCCACCCATTTCTGTCAACTTCCAGGATATTGTTACACTTTTTTGTCAAAGCAGGACTGGGGTTTGTTGATGCTTTTTGATATCTTTGTTGATGCTTATTGATAATCTGTCATTTCCCCTCGATCAGGCGGAGAAGTGTCTCGCTGCTGCTTGCTTTGGGGTTTGAATGGTTTTAAACAACAGACTGAGAATGTTTCCTGCTTAAAACTAAAAGACAAGAGACACTTGGACAAAAATTTGGGTCCATGTGGAGCTTTGCTCCTGCTGTTTGTTCAGACCCCGGGGTATGGAGGGTTGGAGATGCTTTGCTGGGCTGTGCTCACATCCCAGTGCTCTGCTGAGGCACTGGCTGGAGACATCACCAGAGTGGGATTTTGGGGCTGAAAGCAGAGGGATTTGGTGTAGGAGCCTCTTTGGGGTGGAGAGAAAGGGGAGGCTCAGCTGAGCTGCTGGCCATGTCACTGTGCAGCTCACAGGCAGCAGGAGCACTGGCTTTCTGATGGGTTTGGGGTGCCTGGGTGGGTTCTCGGTGTCTGATAAGGGTTGTGCTCACCTGGCGGCCCTCCTTGTGTGCAGAGGAAGTGTCTGTGCTCTGCTGTCTCTGAAAGAGTCAGGATCAGCATATTTCAGAGTCCCTGGGCCCCACCTGGATGAAAGGGGGTGACAAATAACTGGGGGAGGAGGGGAAGAGGAGAGGGTGAGCAGGACAGAGGGACATGTCCATGCATGCAGGCTCACAGGGGCAGTGTGGCTGCATATTCCTCATTCCATTCCCAAGGCAGACTCCCCACCTGGAAACGCCGCTGGCTCCTGGGCACAGTCACCAGTGGTGTCTGCAAAGAGCCATCGTGTCCCAGGGCTGGAATTCCGTGGCATTGGTGCCAAGCAAGGCAGGGCTTGACTTTATTAAATGATTTCTTGAAACCATTTCTTCAGTGGTTCTCCTGGGGCTCAGACCCCAGCACCGCTTTGGTCCTGCTGTGCCGTGCCAGGGTGCTGTGCCAGGGTGCTGTACCACCTCAGAGTGCCCTCCTGATGCCAGCAGCTCCAAGGATTCCTCTTGCACTCACCTTTGCCCATTCTAGATCCTCCCTGCAGAGCAGGGCTTGCCCTAAGCAGGGTGCCAGGGCTGCTGGGCTGCCCGAGGGCTCTCGGTGCTGCCAGGTGCTGGCTGAGCTGTGGGTTTGGTGGGATGAGGATCCAGAACTCTGCCTGTTCTCCGTGACACCTGTGAGTGAGCCCTTCGTGTGCAGACACAGACACGGGGTCTTCATCTGCCTAAAATCTCAGGGGGTTTCCCACATTTCCAAAGAAATGGGCATTTTGGTTGGAATTGAATGACAATAAGGTGACGTTGCCTGCAGGGAATCCCGAGGGCTTGGAGACCTGACAGCAAATAAAACCAACCTCTGGATATGTGGCATTGGGGTTTGTACTTGTTTTCATGTCACGCTTTGGGTTTGGGTTTTTTTTTTAAAGCGAATCTCCAGTTTCCTGACAGGGCTGTGTTTAAGATGCCTGTGGGTGTTTGGGGTTGGAGTGGGGATTGCTGAATTTGGCCTCAGCTTTCGTGCTTGCAGGATCAAAGAGGGGAGATGGATCCCACTGAAAACTCACTGATGGTAATGAACACATGGAAATTCTCTTTTGTACTTCATCCCCAAATTACTGAGGATTTTTCAATGCTTTGGGATGTGTTAAAAGGTTTTTTCCCCAGGCTGAATTCATTCATTATCCCTTTTGCTGTCCCCTTAGGAGAAAGCCAGGCATCCCATCTGCTGTGGATGGGAGGCTGAGGATGGGACAACCTCAAATCCTCTCCTGCTTTTGGGTTTTCCTCTTCCTCCCTGGCTTGCTGCCGTGTGTTTCCTGTGGCTGTGTCCTGTGGGATGCCTTGGGGCCCTGTGATGCTGCCAGGGCTGGGGCTGAGCTCAGCATTTCTGGCAGAGTTGGGCTCACTCTGCTGTATCACCTGTACCCCATCAGTTTGGGGGGCCTGGGGGAGGTGAACTCCCACCCTGAGCCATTCAATCCATGCCACTGGGCGCCCTGGATGGAAATCCAGCTTCTCAAGGGTCCTTTTCTCCTGCTGGGTTCCCTGGCTGAGAATGCCAGGCGCAGACTCCTCCGGCCTGCCACACATTCCCCAGACAGAATAGCTGGGATTCTTGCATTCCCTCCCCCAAAATGACCCCAGCTGGACAGTGATCTGCAGTGACATCGGCAGCTGGCTCCAGGGAGAAGATGGACCCCCTCAACACAGCAAGAAGCCCCACAAAGCCCAGGAGAGGCTCTGTTTTGGTCCCGAGGAGTGAACACTTCCCTGGTAGATTTGTTTTTGCAGAAGTACCTGGGTGCTGTGGCAGCTCTGCGGGCCCTGGGTTAGGGAGGGAGTACCCCACATTCCCAGAGGTGCCCACTCATGTGCAGTTATTCCCTTAAAGCCCCAGCTCCTCGAGTCACTCCATCCCTGCAGGAGCTCAGCTTTTGCCAAAGACCTCACTGCTGTGGGCAGTGAAGGAAGGCGTTTGAGGGAGCACAGAGCAGAGAAAGCCCAAAGGTGGGTGTGCAAATAAACCCTTCTCACCTCGAGGTTGCCCTGAAGATGCACCTTGTGGCCCTCCGGTAACCTCACCTGTGGTGGAGGAGGGTGTAGGGGCATTGGGAAGGGGGAAAATCCCTCTTGTGTGGTTAGGAGCAAATTGGGTGCCGATGAGCTGCTCTCTAAATCCTTCCTGCCCCAAAACCAGGGCCCCTGAGGGGAAAATCCAGCCCTGGCATGGCTGGGGATGAGCAGGGCTGTGATAGAGGAGTAGGTGCTGAAGGGTTAACAGGGAGTGTTTGCAGCCAGTCCCTTGTCACCAAGGAGAAGGGATCGGCCCTTGGGAAGGAAACAAAACACCACTGCCCCGGAGGGTGATTTCCTCTCCCCGAGCAGCATTACAGCCCTGGGACCCCAAAAGGGCTCTGGGCAGCAGGACAGTGTCACCACCCTGGGTGGCAGGGAGCAAGTGGCACCAGGTGAGTGTGGCTGCTGGGGAGCTGGGCTGGGGACAGGGCTGGGGCAGCTCCCCATGTCCCCATCATCCTTTTCCCTCAACCTCCTCCCAGTCTTATGGCAGGATGTGGGGGACAGCGGGCACGGGGCCGCGGAGCATCCGTCCCTACCAGTCCAGCGAGCAGTACCTGTACGCCATGAAGGAGGACCTGGCAGAGTGGCTGAAGGAGCTCTATGACCTTGACATCGAGGTGGGCACCTTTGTGGAGGTGCTGGAGACGGGGGCTGTGCTTTGCTCCCACGCCAACCACGTCACGCAGGTGGCCGGGGAGTTCGCCCGCGCCTGCCCCAGCGTGGCCCAGCACCTCCACCTGCCCACTGCCGGAGTCACCTGCAACCTCACAGCACAGCCAGGCACCTTCCAGGCCAGGGACAATGTCTCCAACTTCATCCAGTGGTGCAGGAAGGAGATGGATATCAAAGGTAGGATGCCAGGCTCTGGTTGTCCCATGTCTCCATGTGCAAGTCCCCTCCAGCTGCTCCGTGTTTTCCCATGTGTCCCCCAAACCCAAACCTTGGCATGGGACAGCACCATGTGCATGCATCCCTGAGCTGGTATTCCTTGGACAAGGTCCTCCAGGCTTGGCAGCAGCTTTGTAGGGTGCTGGCACGTGGCTGGAGTGTTTGCTTGGGTGCAAATGTGCACTGGAGCAATGGGAAAGGAAAGGATGTATGGCATAGTGTGTCCCTGCCAAGCACGGCACGATCCCAACCCTAAGGACAGCAGAAGTCCTGGCTCTGAGCAAAGCATCTGTCACCCTGTCCTACCACCATGGATGCCCAGAAAGGGGAGTGGCACAGAGCAAGACATCCTCAGGGCACTCAGACACTGAGTTTTGTGGCTTTGGGATGCAATGAAACAGCTGTAGATGCCCAAAAGGAAAGGCTCTCCCTCCTTTAATTTATCCCAACTCTTGTTGAACCCAACCATACTCCTGCTGGGATGGCTCCAGTGAAGAGCACCCTTTTGGGTGGGTTTTGACTCCATCTGTGCCCCCCATCCCCTTTGTCCCCATCCCCACATGCCACCCCTGGCTCAGCCCAGCCCTGCCCTGCCCAGATGTCCTGATGTTCGAGACAGAGGACCTGGTGCTGAGGAAGAACGAGAAGAACTTCGTGCTGTGCCTGCTGGAGCTGGCACGCCACGCTTCCCGCTTCGGAATGCGCGTCCCGACCCTGGTGCAGATGGAGGAGGAGATCGAGGAGGAGCTCCAGCAGGAGCTGGACCTGCCTCCCACCGGCACCGCCCTGCCCCGGCCCCCCAGGAAACCACGGGACCTCAACAACCTTGACCAGATGGTATGGAGGGGCATGGGGTGGCACAGAGATGGGCATGGAGATGGATGGGGATGGGCATGGAGATGGATGGGGACAGGCATGGCCACCCCAGGACCTTTCCCAGCAGCTCTGGTGATTACCCATCCCTGCTGCCCGCAGGTCCAGCAGCTGGTGAGCCGCTGTACCTGCCCCGTCCAGTTCCCCATGATCAAGATCTCTGAAGGGAAATATCGTGTGGGGGACTCTGACACCCTCATCTTTGTCCGGGTGAGTCTGCTTCACCCTGTGCTTTGGGGGAAAAGCATCAGGAATCCTGCTCTGCTGCCATGACCCCTCTTCCACAGTGCCCCAAATGGGGCCCGGGTGGGAGTTTTGACCATTATCCCAAAGCCAGGCAGCAGGGGAGCTCAGCCCTGCTGGTGGTGTTTGTATGGATTTAACCGTCCGTGTGTATGGGGCAAATCCTGGCATCCCACAGAGCCAAAGCCTGGTCTCACCCAGCAATGGGAACACTGGGATGCTCTGGATCGATCCCTAAGCCTGGCCTAAGAACCCAGCACATGATGAAGGACAGGAACTTTCCAAAAGGGTCCCCATCCTCCTTGTGGTGACGAGACAAACCTGTCGGGATGGCCGCAGGAGCTGTGCCAGGGATGCAGCTGTCCTTTGGGACACTTGGTGGCACTTCGGGCAAGCCCACAGCTCTCGAAGCCCGGCCGAGCGTGGCACCCGCAGGGTGTCCCATGGCATGGACATTCCCGTGCAGATCCTGCGGGAGCACATCATGGTGCGGGTCGGGGGCGGCTGGGACACGCTGGAGCACTACCTGGACAAGCACGACCCGTGTCGCTGCACCTCGCTCTGTGAGTCCCCGCGTCCCCAAACCCCGCGGCTGGGCGAGGGAGGGGAGTCTCTTATTGATCTCGATGCTTCTCGGGGCCGTTTTCAAGAGCGGGAGGCTTTGGTACCAGCCATGCCTCGTTGTTTTGCCGGGGAACGTCGGGTTTTTGGGACTTTCTTTGGCTTTGGTGGCCACTAGAGGTCATGGAAGACTTTTGGATGGAGCCAGACCCCAAAAGCCCCTTCACAGGGAGCGCAGCTTTCTGCCGGCACCCTCGAGGGGCTGGGTGCTGGGGGCGATGGCACCCGGGGGTGGGTGCAGGGAACAGGGGTGCTGTGCTGAGCCCCCCCCGTCCTCCCACAGCTCACAAACAAGCCTGGAAAGGCCGGAGCCCGCAGCAGCAAGTGCAGCACGAGGTCCGGCTGTGCCCGGCCCCGAAGGCGGCCGCCCGCAGCCCCCAGCCCGCGCTGCTGGTCAGCCGCTCCCAGAGCCCCCTGCCCCCCGTCACCTGGGGGGTCCGTGTCCCCCCTGGCTCCCGGTCCCCTGCCACCCCCTCGCCAGAGGGCTCCGGTCGTCAGCCGGGTGCCAGCCCTCACCAGGAGCCAGCGCAGCCCCGGAGAGTCCCTTCGGGCAGGTAAGTGGTGCAGAGATGCTTTGTGCCCCAAACTGCCTGGCTTCAGAGCAGTTTTTCGCACATCCTTGGAATTTCTCCCCGCCTCTCCCTTCTGGAGGTGCCCAGCAGCAGGCGGGATGGGGGCGATGCAGCAGCTCCCTGGCCCCTCTCCGCTGTCTCTCCCCGCAGGATGCGGGAGCCGCCACCCGCTGTCCCTTTGGGCAAGCAGCCGTCACCATCCAGGTCACCCTCTCGATCCAGCCCCCCTGGGCACGGAGCGAGGGGCCGGGCACCCACCCCGTCCCGGCTGAGCTTCCCGAACGGCGCGGGGGTCCCCAGGGCACCACAAGGGACCAGCCCAGGGAAAACCCCCCCTGTGGCACCGGCACGGGGCAGGTCCGCAGCACCCAGCCCACGGACCGTGCCAGCAACGCCAAAAAGCACCCACCAAGGAGGAAAATCATCTGTGGTGGCTGCCAGGCCACAGGAAGCGGGGACACCCACCCCAGTGACACCCCGAGCCCCCAGTCCCCTAAAGGTCCGTGCCCCCAGTCCCCTAAAGGTCTGCGCCGCCTCCTCGCCCCGGGATGCCTCGGGAGACTCAGAGAGCCCACGGGAAGGGAGACAGGCAGCCCTCGGCCGGGGCCGACAGCCCTCACCTCGGAACTCCTCCAGCCAAACCCCGACACTGGACAGCAGCGTTAAACCCCCCATCAAAGCCAGCCCGGCCTCCTCCCGGCCCCCCACCCCTCTGGCCCATCCTGCAGAGGGGTGCAAGGTCTGCGCTGCCGGGGAGGGTCCCCAGGGGACACGGCAGTGCCACCCAGCCCCGAGCCCGAGGGCTGCGGCTGCTCAGGGACCTCGGGTGCCAGCGGATGAGGGCGGGGGAGCCTGCGGCCCTGGCAATGGGGCTGCGGGGCTCCGGGGGTGCTGTGGGAACCCGCAGCCTCTCGGCTATGACAGGGTGGTGGAGGAGCTCTCCCGCGGGAGGCAGCCCCTGCGCCCTGTGGGGATGGGGAGCCAGGTCCCCAAAACACCCGCACGAGCTGCCCCAGAGCCCCCAGACCCGGGGGAGGCAGAGGGGCCGGGCGTGGGGGGCCAGACCCCGCGGGGACCCAGGGCCAACAATGTCACCAAGCCCCGACGGTGCCTGAAGAAGCCCGAGCGTGTGCCCTCCATCTACAAGCTGAAGCTGCGGCCCAAGGTGCGTCCCCGGCGGGACCACAGGCCGGGCAAGCGTCCCTCCCGCATCCCCACCCCGCTGGGGCATCGCCCCCCTGCCCCCCGGGGCCAGCACCGGCCCCCGGGGCCACCCCGAGCCCCCCAGACCGGCAGCACACGTCCCACGGCCAAGCCCTCCCTGGGTGACAGCGGCGCCTGGCTGACGGAGGATGATGAGGAGTCGTGGGTCTGAGCCCACCCCGAGAGTCAGTGGGGACAGATGGACAGACGGACGAACAGATGGATGAGCTCTCCAAAGGTGGGAGCGATGCTGAAGCTGAAGCCGGAGCTGCAGTGCCCGAGGTTTCCAAGGGCAGAACGATGGGATTGCTCCCGGACAACCTGGGGGGTCCCACCTCGCTCTCTGGAGCTGCACCCTCTCCTTCCCCAAGGCTTTTTTTCTGTGCTGGTAACCCTGCTAAGTGGGCACTTTTGTGCTGGTTTGGGTGGAAAAGCCCAGCCCCAAACTGAGAGAATGGGATGCTTTCTGCAGGAGGAAGGACAGCCCACCCTTGACATCCACACAAACCATCTCATACCTCAGTGCTCCCCATCTGCACCATGGCACAAGCAAGCCTCATGTCCGACAGCAGCAAGAGCCTTCATGAGTGCTTGGGTCACTTGGGTCAGGGGGTAGCAGGAGGGGACCCTTGCTGACCCCCATGGGAGAACCAGGGTGGCCGTGGTGGCCTCTGGGGTGATGGATGTCACCGAGGGTCACAGCAGGCCCTGCTGCACCCCGAGCCCGCAGCCACGGACCCTGCAGTGCTGTTTGTGCAATAGAGATGTACCAAAGCTCTTCTATTTTCACATCTTTTCTGTGTGAGTGGGGAGAGAGAGAGGGTAATCCTGATGTAGGCACAGCAAACGTCCCTCTGAGAGCCCCACAGGGCCCAGGAGAGCCCCATTTTCCAAGAGAAGATGAAGTCAGCCCCACTTCTCCGCAGAGGAGCAGCAAATGGGAGCGCTGGGACTTCAGGAATGTAAAACCTGCTGGCAAAAACACTCCTGAGGCTGGTACGGAACAAGGGGGACAGACCTGATTTTTAATTCAATTTCAAAGAAGGAGGTGCAGGGCATCACAGGCGGTGTAGACACCTCGGGAATTTCTGACAAGAAGTCCAGGGGGGAAAGGAAAGCCAAGTCCAGGCAACCGGGATGCTCACTGGGGCAGGAGGAGGAGGAGAGGGAGAGGGAAGCATCCTTGGTGGGGCTGAACCAAACCCAGGCTTCACCTCCACGAGCACGGGGCAGAAACCTGGCACTGTCCTGGGCACAGTGGTGGGGACATCCCAGCCTGTCCTCAGCCCAGGTTGCTTTCAGCAGGGCCAGGGTGGCGTTGGGTGAGTGGTAACTCTGTAGTAAGGTGTGAGTAGGGGTGCTCGTGGCTGCTGCCGTGCTCCCGTGTCCGATCCCTGCACCTGGACACATCGGATCTTCCTGCCTAGGATTCCCTGCCTGCACCCAGGGTGCCACCACCACCACCTATCCCTTCCTGGGCTCTTGGGAAAGTAGCTCTTGGTAGCCCTCGTTTTCCCGGGAGCTGGGAAATGCTGTCGAAGCAGTGAGAGTTGTTATTTTTACTTATATAACTTCCTCTGTCTATAAAGTACAATAGAATATAACAATTATATTTATAACCTTTTTTGTTCGTTTTTTTTTTTTCTTCAAAATACTAAATAGATGCTATAAAAACCTGTAACTAATTGTGCTATAAACTGCAGGCTACAGGGTTATAACAAACAATGTATTGGCTTAGTCGTTGATATGTGTACGTCGGAGCACTTCATAAATGCTTTATTATTAGCATTTACCAAGGAATTTCCTTCTCAGACAATTTGGAGGGATAAAGCTCTAGCCAGAGATCGATAAGTGGACTTACACGTGTTCATAAATCCTGATGGGATGAGCTTGGATGGGGAAGCTGGGTTTGCCACGGAGGCAGGGATGGTGACAAGTGCCACTGCCCTTCCTGGCTGAGACAAACCCGTGTCCCCCCATCACCTTTCCTAATTTTTTCCCTTTTTTTTTTTTTCCTAAATTTTGGAGCAAGGGGTTTGATTCCCCAAGCAGGGAGGGAGGAGCAGGGTGTCCCCCCAGCCCTGGTGCAGGGATGGGGTGGGGAGAGGCACTGGAGCTCAGCTGGAGCTGCCTTTAATGGGAAGCATTTCCAAGAGCACAGTGGAGCTGCTGGGCCATGGACACCTGGCTGTGGTGGGAGAGAGGGGTGGGTGTCCTGCTTTGCTGCCCAGAGCAGGAATCCCTCCAGCTCCTTGTTACAGCAGGAATCACGGAGATGTTTTGCTGGAGGATGGATCAGACACAGATCCTGCCTCAGGAGGTGAGGATGGTGTTTCCCTGTGTCTCACATGCAGAAACCACGACCCCCTCAGCCTCTTGCTTGCCCTTCACCACCCCATCACCATTTCCTTTGCCACCCTCCCTGCGGGGCAGGGTGCAGGCGAGCTGCAAGTCTGGTGCAAAAATAAACCAAAAGATTAGAAAATAATTTCCAAAATAAAATGTGGGGCTGACTTTCCTATTAGGGATAGGCAGAGAGAAAAAAAAAATCCAGGAATGCAACTGGAAATGCTGCTCCAGCTCCCCATTGCTGCCAAGGCTGCCTTGCCACGGCCGTGTCTCACCGGGATGGAGGCGACATCCCTGTGGGGAAACCTGGCGGGGCCGGACCTGGTGGCACTGCCGGTGGCTGCGGTGGCACAGGGGCTGCCCACCTGCCCGGGACACCCCGGGGGTTTGGGGTGAAGCCGTGCAAAGCTGGTCACCTGCTGAGCCCAGGACGAGAGGTAGCAGAGGGGTGACCTGCCCGGCAAGGAGTGTTCCCAGATTATTTGGTGTTCCCAGGCTGGGGGGAGGAGAAGCCTTCCCGGGCTGTGCTGGGGCGGAGGGGAGCTCAGAGCCCTGGGAAGGCAGCCCTCAGCATCCTGGGGATGTCAGGGGCAGGATTGGGACTTAATATTTTTTTTTTCCCCTTTCTTGCTTTCATCCAGGAATTCCACCTGGAAATCTGGCCCAACTGAGCCAAAAGACAGCCCGTGTAACCTGGCTGCTCTGGCTTCCAAAGGGAGAAATCCCAGCTCCACAGGGGGAAAAACGGGACTCCTGTTTCCCTTTGCCCCAGAGATGGAACCAGCCCCAGAACACCAGGATACAGGTGCTGGAATAATTCCCTTCCAGAGGCAGGTGAGGTCAGGCAGGCAGCAGCAAGCGTTGCCCCTGGGCAGGAACGGGCAAGGATGAACCGACAGCCAAAATCTGGGCACCCTCTGAGGCACCTCCTCCACCCTCCAGTGCCATATATAACCCCGGGAGCCTTGCAGAGAGCTCAGGGGTTTAGCCAAGGACCTCCCTCACCCCTCCCCACCTCCAGGCAGCCTGGCCACCCCTCTGCTCCAGCCTGGCCACCGCATCGCCCTGCCCAAGGTGCCCCGTCCCCAAATGTCACCGCAAGGGAAGCATCCCCCAAGGTGCCTCCAGCACAGCTCCCACCGCCCGGAGAGCGGAGCCGCTGGCGGTCACCGGGGGTGGGCGGGTCCCTCGGGGCAGGGGGGGCTCACATGATGGTGCAGCGGTTCCTGCGCAGGGCGCCCTGGAAGCGGATGGTGGTGTGGACGTGCTTGCAGCGGGCGCAGCCCACGCTCTTGAGAAGCTCGCTGAAGAGCAGCAGGATGTGCCAGTTGTACTTGGCCGAGCACTCGATGTAGCCGCACTTCCACGTCTTCTTCACCAGGTTGGAGACGTTCCAGCGCGGGATCACCCGGCCCCGCTGCAGGTCCCGCTTGTTGCCCACGATGATGATGGGCGTCTCCGAGGTGCCGATGACCCTGGAGGATGGAAGGGGACAGGGCACGGCGTGACAATGCACCAGCCCGCAGAGCTCAACCCATCCGAAACGGGCTCGTGGCTGTGGCTTGCCAAGTGGAGCACGCCTTGTCCCCTTGTCCCTCTCCATGGCCAGCCACCCCTCATGCCATCTCCAGCTGCTCACTCAGGGCTCACCCACAGGGCACACCTGCTCTTCTCTTGGTTTTTGGGCTGCCAGCCCTGCAAAGGGGCTTTGTGCCAGTCTAATATCTCATCTCTGGTGCCAAGATGTGCCCCGTTGATGCTGTACCCCCTTGCCAGGAGCCATGGGGCTGTACCACCCTTCCAGGAGCTGCAGGGCGGGATGCACCATCCCAAAGCCATCCCTACCTTGTTTCCAGGATCTGCTGGCGGATGGTTTTGATGTACTCGAAGCTGTCAAAGCAACAGATGTCATAGACCAGGATGTAGGCATGGACGCTCCGGAGCCCCCTGCAACACACGTCCGCCCACTCCTGCAAGGTGCAGAGAGGGATCAATCCTGGCTCAGCCCTGCTGCCGTGCCTGGGGGATGCCCTGACCTGCCCTGCCCTGCCCTGTTCTGGGGATGGGCACCCCAAGGAGGCTGCTGTGCCAGCAGGAAGCAGGGGGCTGCACATTCTGCAGCCCCGACACCCAGCACCCACCTCTGCTCTGCCCTGGCCCATCCGTGTCTGCCCCCACAGCTCTTCAGCCATTCCCCCATCTCCAGAGATCCCTTATCCCCTTGGTAATCCAGGGGAGAGGAAACAGGATTTGTTCCACTCCTGAGTGAGGGTTACAGCTGGGAGTGGGGCTGAACGCAGCCCCCTGCCCTGGCTGTAAAAGCTTCATCCTCCAGAGCTGCTAATTAGCTGTGTTAATTAGTGATGCACTCTAGTTTCTGGGGCAGGGCAGGTGAGGAGGATGCTGAGCTCCATCTGAGGTTTGAGGGTGATGGACCAGCAGCTCTGTGGGTCAGAGGGAGAAGGTGACAGCAGGTCTGTTTGGAGGAGACATGGGGACAAGAGAGGAGCAGAGGCTGCTCAGGAACTGAGTCTGTGAGAGCAAGATGGGGATCCAGGGCAGAAGCAGGCAGAAGTGGCCTCTCCATAGCCAAAATCTGGAGCTGTAAGAAATATATGCTGTCAGGAAATTTTTGGGTTTCTGGGAACAATGGGATTTTTTTCCCCCCTGCTGTAAGAGTGAAAATCTGCCTCACTTCCAGGCACTTTCCCATCCCAGCAGTGGGACTGGGAATGGCTTAGCCCCTGCAGGCAGCACTGCAAAACCCTCCTGAGGGCCTCTGCAAAGGAGAAAGGTTCTCCAAGGAGGAAAGGCATCACTTCTCCCCCAGCAAACCCCTTCAGAACTGTGAATCAGCCCTTCCTGAGTTGATCATCGAAATGAGCCAAAATAAGAGGACCTGGGACCAAAGGGACCTGGGGAAAGGGGAGTTTTGGGGTGTGGGTTTATCTCCGTCACAGAGGGGCAGCACGGCAAGGAGCTGGGAGGGAGCAGTGACCCAGCCCCTCTCTGCCCACCGAGGGGAGGAGATGCTGGGAGATCCTGAGGCTCAGAGATGCAGGAGGATGGAGCAGCAGCCTCCAGGTTACTCTGAGTCCTGATACACCTGGGACATGGACAAACTGCAGCCATTTCCCCATGCTGGGCGCAGCTTGCCCCGGTGCTGTGATGTCAGGATGGTTTTCCTCACGCAGTGCAGGTTTCCCGGGATGCTGGAGCTGGAGAAGTGTTGCACTGCGGGAGCAGGATGTCAGAGAGCCACTGGCTCCTGCTCCTCTCCCAGGATAGCACTGCAGGGATGCTTCTCCTGGCACGGAGCTGAGCCCAGCGATGTTTCCCGGCAGACAGAGCTGTATTCCTCACCACAGCCCTCTCCTTTCCCCTCGGAGCCATCCCTCTGCTCACCCCCTCTTCCCTGGAAACCTCCATCTGTTCCCACCGGCCTCTTCCTCTGGAGTGCAGCAAGGCAGGGAGTTAATGGAGTGTGTGAGCACCAGCTGCCGTGTCAATAAATTACCCTTTGCTATTTCGGGCTGTTTCTCACGCCGACCTTTCGTTCCCTGCACTCACCTATTAATTTTTAAACCTTCTCCTCGCCTCTGGAGTGCTCATTTCACCCCCTGCCCAATGGCACAGGGGCTCTTGGAGCACTACATGGCCCCTGTGACCCTGTCCCTGTCAGGTATGGGGACACTGTAATTAACTGAGTTGTCCCCACTGGTAGCACTGCCCTCCAGAGTGGCTACAGCCATAGCTGGGGACCTCCAGCTCCTTTCCCCACAGTGGTGACACAGCTGTGCCCCTGGGACTGGGGCTATGGCATGAGCTTAAAATCCCCTTTTCCCCCATTAATTCCATCCAGAAATGGTGGGCACTGATGGCAACACTCTCCAACCCCACACTGCCTTTTGGGGCTGCTTTGGAAGCACCTGAGGGGGTAGAGGAGGAACTGGTGGGTTCAGCATTCCAAGAGCAAGCCCAGGCAATGCTGGAGGGGGTGATGGCCACCCCCAGGAGGGGACAAGCTCTGCCTGGCTTGGGCAGTGGGTGCATCAGGAACTCTCCATGAACCCCTGTTTTTCACCCCAATGCTCTGCTTTTGGCCCTGACAGCCACGGAACTGGATCCCAGTGCTCCAAGATCCCAGCTGGATGTGGCTGTGGGCAATGCCAGAGCCACGCTCCTTGGACTGGGATGCCACCTCTCTTGTGTTTGTTGTCACCAAACTTTAAAACACACTTCACCCTGGACCTGCTCAGCAGCATCCACGAGGACACAATCCCTCACTTAGCAACCAAACCCTGACGTGGAGGGAGAATCATCCCCGGAAGAGGCAGAACTGGAACCCCGCAGAGTTTAACAGCCAAAACCCCACAGAGGTCACCGGAGACCCTCAGAGGTGGAGGCCCCCTCGGGTGCCCCCCTACCTGCAGGGTGTTGACAGGGAAGGCGGTGATGGGGGGAAAGTCCATGATCTGCAGGTCGTGCACGTGGCCGTTCATGACGACGGCGGGCAGGTAGACACGGCGGGCCGTGGTGGGCACACAGACCTCGCTGAACTCGTTGTACAGGAACTGCCGGACTATGGCACTCTTGCCCACGCCCTGGGCTCCCAGCACGGCGATCTTGAAGGTTGCCACCATCCCGCCGTGCGCCGGCCGCTGCCCTGGTGCTGCCTCTGCGGTGCCGAGGCTGCATATTCCCGAGCAGGGGGCCTCAGCCCCATTCAGGATGCATTTCCCCTCCGGGACTCTCCGTCACTGCAAGGCCAAGGAGAAGCAGGTCAGGTCTGAGAGACACCCTGGAGTTACACCGGTGCTGCTTCAGGGGACATTTTTTTCAAGCAGGAGCTTTCCCTGAGGAGCAGGAGCTGACAACGTCCCCAGGGAGGCAATGCCTTGGCATTGCAGGACCTCAGGGTCCCCCTTGGAGTCTCCCACCTCAGCAGCCAAGGAGAGCCAGGATTTGAGTGAACTTCATTCCAGGAAGGTTCTCACAGGCACATTCAGCCCTTTCAGCACCAGAGCGAGGAAAGGCTCTCTGCGGCTCAGGGTTTGCTCAGCCCGGGGCTGTGCTGGGCACTCGACCCACGGGCACTGTCACCAGCTGCTCCCTCCCGGTGCTGCCCCAAGCCGGGGAATCCATCTTCCCTCCGCTTGGACAGCCGGAATTGCCTTTTGCCGGGCGGGGGGAGATCGCTCAGCGCCTGCGAGCGACAGCTTGAATGTTTCGTTTCAGGCTTTGAGAGGCTGGGCAATTAACTTGATGGGGACTCATTTGCAATCCAGCTGACAGGGTGAGCCCAGAGCCGCCGCCACGTGTGCTGAGGCCGCAGGGACACCGGCGCAGGGCCACACGTGTGGGGGGACACGGGGGGATAACCCACACACAGGGGTGTGGGAGCTGAGTCTGAGGAGACCAAACACCCGCTGGTACTGCGCTCCCGAGCAGGAGCTGTGATGGGGACAGCAAAGCCAAGGGGATGGGTCCCACTTTCACTCGCTCTCATCTCTAGGAAGCAGCTTGTGCTTTATCCTAAAGTGTGGATCCTTTGACCAATTTGTGATGCTCTGGTCCGTTTTCCCTGAAAACCATCCCCAAAAGTGCAGGGCAGCAGCTGAAAGTGTCGCGTTCAAACACCCTGTTCCGCCTGTCTGATGGAGATTATTTACCCCAGGGGGAGCCTGGGCACAGGCGTTCCCACTGCTGGGTGCTGGAGTGGCCAAGCTTCCCGGGATCGCTTCAGCTGGGCCGTGGCTCGCACCACCCTCACCCCCCTCACACCAGGAGTGGGGACCGTGTCCCCCTGTGCTGCTGGCACTGTTCCCCGGGGTGCTGGCTGTCCCCAGCCCCGGCAGTGGGAATATTTCTGTGCCAAATGCAGGGAAACGGGGGGTGCGGGAGCCCCCAGGCCCGACCCTGCCAGGGCCTTTCTCCGCCAGCAGACAGCACTGTCACTGCAGGTCCCGGGGGCCACTCTGCTGCAGGGACAGCCCCGTCCCCACAAACCCTTCCACCTCACAGCAGCATCCCCAGCTCCTCTGCGGGGCCGGAGGGTCATGGAGCGACACAACTGGAAAGCCAGCGCCCGCAGCGATCCCTGGAACCGGGGCACAGGCTGAACCCCGCTGTGCCTCCGCCAGAACCTCATCCCCCTCTGTGCTGGCACACGGGGACTGTGCACCCCCAAAAACATCAGAGGCCGACCTGATGGTCCCCGGCCCTACAGGCAGCTACTGGGGGAAACTGAGGCACAGCGGGGGGACCCTTCAGGGCACCCCACGGTGGGGTGGTGGAGCAGGGACCAGCCGCGATCCCCGGGCGCTCAGCACCAGGCCGGGCTCCGCGGGCTGCAGGGCCGGGCGGGGGCACGCAGGGGGCTCCCAGCAAAAGGAGCTCCGGCCCCCGCTGCGACCTTGGCCACCCCGCCACGCCGGGGGCACTGGAAGGAGCGACCCCTGAGCCCCGTGGGGCGGCAGCGGCGGCGGCATCCCGCACCCCACATCCCGCACCCCGCATCCCGCACCCCCCGCATCCCGCCCCCCGCACACCCCGCACCCCGCATCCCGACCCTCCTGGGGATGCTCCGGCCGCCGTGGGCAGCGCAACACCCCCTGCCCGCGGGGTTGCTGGGGCTGGAGATGATCGGGGGATGCCGGGGGGAGACGACACCCGCACCCGCCGTGCCGGCGGGCGAAGGGGAGCGGGGAGCACCGGCGCTCAACTTTCACTGGGGACCCCCTTGTCCCCTCATCCCGGCCACCCCCGGCCCTGCCCAGCCGTAACTTTGCCCCCTCCCCGTCCTGCCCTTCCCGGCGGACCCCCCGTACCTGGCAGCGGCGGCCCGGGCCGGCGGCGCCCCGGCGGGCGGCGGAGCCATGCGGCGAGCCCGGCGCGGGGCGGGCGGCCCCGCTGCAGAGCCCCGGCCCGGCCCGGCCCCCGCCCGGCGCGGCGACACCGGGGGGCGGCGGCGGGGAGCGGGGAGCCCGGCCGGGGCACGGCGGGGGGGCCGGCGGTGTCCGGGCAGGGATGGAGGCAGCGCCCGGTGGGATGGCGGGGATGCCCAGGCGGGAGGCGGGCAGAGCCTGGGGAGGGATGGAGGGAGGGAGGCAGGCAGAGCACAGGCAGGGATGCAGGCAGCGGCCGGGGAGGGAAAGAGGCTCTGCCCAGGCAGGGATGCAGAGGATGCCCGGGGAGGGATGCGGGCAGTGCCCGGGAGGGAAGGAGGCAGCACCGGGAAAAGGAGGCAGGGAATGCCCAGAGCGAGCCGCAGGAATCCAGCAGAGACGCCGGCTTCTCCCGGGGCTCTGGGGAGGCGCCGATGGGAAAAGACCCTCCCATGTCCCCCCTGCAGTGTGCTGGGTGCAGCGCCGTCGCCCCTTCCCTCCCCGGCGCCCAGCGGCATCGGTGCTCTCGTTCCCTCCCCGGACGATCCCCCCCAGGCCAAACTCCTTCGGGGGAGGTGGGCAGGACCCCTCCCGGGGAGTCTTTCCCTCCTCCGACACCGCTGCTCGCTGTGCTCTTGGGCACATCACTTCACCTCCCCTGTGCCAGCCCCCGGCCCGCGGGCAGGGCTGGGGGCTTCTCTGTGCCCGAGCCCGGGCTGGTTGCAGGCGCCACCAAAGGAGGGACATTTCTGTTGCAATGTCTGCATTTTTGGGTCACCCCGCACGGAGCATTTACCTGCGTGCTGGACAGAGGGAAGATGCTGGCTGCACCTCCGGGAACATGGTCCGGGCCCCGGGACGCGCTGCTGATGGACTCCCTGCACCCCGAGCCCCACTCCGGGTCACTGTGACACCAGCGAGCACCGAGGTGTCTCCACAGGTCTGGCTGCGACCACACGGGCTTGGCTGAGCCCGAGCACCGGCGACAGCTCGGCCGGGCTCCCCCCAGCCTCGTCAGCACCTTTGGCTGGGAAAAAACATCATCTCAGGGGGCTCTTCTCCAGGGTGAGGAGGGGGTGCGAGTGGAAACACAATGCCACATCCTTCCTGGTGGACAAAGGACGCCAGACACAGCCCCACGGCTGGGGGGGACAAATGTGGGACAGCCTTTGTGCCACCCTGGCATCAGCACCAGGCAAAGGGGGTCACAGCCCCTTCGCCGTGCCCCACGTTACAGCCGTGCTGGCAGAGATCTGGGGGTTATTTCCCTGCAGAGCTGCCCGATGGTCGCAGCAGGGGAATATTTATGCGTCCCTGGGGTTATTACCAGCTCTAGATGCTGCTTCCATTCCTCACATGGCCACAAAGCAGTCCCGAGCCCTGGAATGTTTCGGGGAGAGCGCAGGGATCGGGCTGCACATGAACTCTCCTGCACAATTCAGGCTCCAGCCTCGGGGCTATTTTTAGCAGTTCCCTCCGAGATGCTCTTCAGTTGCAGTTTTATGTGTGAAATTTAATATACGAGGAGCCGGGGGGAGGGGAGTGGGGCTGGATTTCGGCACATTCCTTGCTGGCTGGGAGGTTTATCCCAGTCTCAGTGACAGGGGTCCAAGGCAAACCTAAAATCATCCATCCAAGAGCTCCCCTGTCCTGGTGTGCAGGTGGCAGCAGGAGACAGGCAGAGCTGGTGGCTCGGGGGGGCTGTGGTTAGCTCCTGCCTCAGCCAGATCCAAAATCCTCACCTGAATCCCTGCCTCTGCCCACACCCCATCATGGGCTCAGGGACCTGCTGTTGCTGGCACGGAGCAGGATGGGTGTGAGGCCAGTGGGAGCAGCAGGGATTTTAGGGAACCCACCCAGCCCAGCAGGATTTGCCCCAGCTCCAGCTAGAGCAGCAAGGACCAACTCAGGAGGTCCCTGTGCCACAGTGTGGGCCTCAGGAACAGGGAAGGCTGTGGGAACCAATCCCCCTGGCAATTCCCAGCTCAGGGAGCAGCATCTGTGTCCCCTGAGCCCTGTGGGGCACAGCACGGCCCGGGGTTGGTGACAGGGCACGAGTGTGGCTGCAAACCCACAGCAGCAGCAGCAGCAGCAAAGACCAGTTTCTTCTCGAGGAGCCTCTGGCAGAACAGGGAGGGAGGAAGAAACCCTTCCCTTTGCCACAGGACATGAAGAGACAGCAGCTGACAGGGCAGAGCCCTGAGCATCTCTGTTCCCGTTGGGCCAAATGCAGCTCCAGGCTCACCCCCAGCAGGGAATGATGCTCGCTTCCCATCCCAGGCACACCAGGGGTGCATGAAGGGACATGACAGCCAGATCAGTGACCCCAAACCAGCCTGTCACTGTCACTTGACACGTGCACCTCCTTCTAACACAAAACCATCCCAGTGCAAGGCAACACGGGGTGATCTGGTACCTGCCTTCCACAGAGGGTGGAAGTTCCCAAAAATCCAAGTGCTGCTAAACCAAGATTGGGCAGGGTAAGGGAAAAAGTTACCCTGCTCCAGAGCAACACTCCCCTAACCTGCTGCTTGTTCTGTTGCATTTCTGGCCACTTTGGGGCTGCCTGAGCTTGCCTCTGCCCTGCTACAGAGGTTTTGCAGCCCAACCCACCTTGCTTGGGATTGGACCAGTGATGGCAAAGCCCTCTGGAAAACAACAGCACCAGGGCAGAGAGATCCAAACACATCAGTGACTCCCAGGATTTTATCATTTCACCTCAGGGAGAACAGGTCATGCTATACCCAGCCCACCTGGGGCCCCAAAAGGGCTAAATGGGAACATCCATCTTCTGCTCCTCATCCGAGTGTCCCTGCTGCCCTTTGAGATGAGGAGAAGTGGCTGTTGGAGGACAAGGGAAATTTGCTGCTTCCTCCCCCTGCAAACCCCAAATTTGGGGGGAGGGGGGGGTCTGTGCTGTAGAAGTGACTGGTGGAAAAAGAAGCCTGGTGAACAAACAGCCTTGTTCCCACCAAATCCAGCCTTCAGCCCTGCTGCTCCCATGGCCAGAGCCAGCATCAGGGGAATGGCTCCTCTCCTCTCCCCATTCCCACAGAGCCACACGCAGCCAGAGCCTCGTGGAAATGAGTTTATTGACACGGAGGGCATAGAAAGCCTGAAGAGCAACACGAACGGCCAACACTCGAACGAGCAGGGGCGGAGGGAACGGCACCGACGAGCCCCGGCTCTGCCCCGGGGTGAGACACCCACCCGGAAAGCTGGGAAGGAATTTGGCAAGAGAAGAGGGTGCTCAGCAACCCCTCCCCACGTCGAAGCTACGCTCTCCTCCCTGCCCCGACACAGCATCCACAGCATCGCGCTCAGTGCCACCACTGGTGCTTCCTTAATTGCTCTGTTAATGATTTTTACACTACACCCGCAGGGCTTGGAGCAAATCACCTCTGGCAGGGCTCAAGGGCTGGGTTGCTCCAGCTCTGCCCCACTTTTTTCCCCCCAGCCAGAGCACAGGGGTTCCTACAGAGGGACACCACCTTCCTCAGGGTTGTGCAGCTCCTGGGCCCTGCTGGAGTTTCTCCCAGGACACTGTGACCTTTTCCCAGCACTGGTTTCTTGGCTGCAGTCAGTGCCAAAGCCCTGATGAACGATCTCCCACCGTGAAACATTTATTGACTTGGAAAGCGGCATCGAAAAGGACAACATGGGGGTTGCTACAGGCAGGAGCTTTGTTAGCTGGGGAGGAGATGTCCAAGCATGCTGGAGAGGGAGAAATGTTCTGGATCGGGGCTTGGATGAAGCAGGACAAGCTACGGATGGAGCAGGGACATGCAAGAGGCTTTGCTTTCACTGCTGTTGCTGCAGCTCTGAGTGGTTGCAGTAGGACGAGTCCACAGCAATGGACTGGAAGGGAAACAATCCTGGCCCTAAGGGACAGGTCGGAAAAGAGGGGCCAGGGCATGGGGCTGCTTGGGACAGGGACTCAGAGCAGGAACCTGGCTGGCTCTGGGTCATCACTGTGACTCTGGGCACAAAGGGTGGAGCTGCAGGGAGAAACGCTTCCATGACCTGCTCCACTCAGCCCAGCTGGAAGCTGAATGCCCCAGGCAGGCAGGGAGCAAACGCTGCCAAGCCCAAACTATCTCCCACCACGCCCCAGCCTGGGTTTTGGGGGACAGCATGGGAACAGGGAGAGCCACTCTGCTCCCCTGGCATCCTGGGGCACTGCCAGCAGCAGCCCCTCTCTGTAGGGGCCTCGCTGACACCTGCAGGAAAGTGGCATTGCCACATTTGGATGTGCCACCATGAGCCTGGGAACTGCCAGGGCCAGCGCTGCAAGAGGGGGGCACAGCTCAGGGATGGCTGAGAAGGCAGCTTGGCCACAGCAGGCACGGAAAGAAGGGAAGGAAGAGCAGCTGCAGATGGGTGAGGATGAAGAGACCACACCTGGAGCTCTGGCACAAGCCTTTCGCTCTAAGAACAGGGCTCGTTTCCTTCATTTCATCCACTGCTGCCCTGTTACCCAGGCCTGCAGCTCCTCCCCACACAAAAGCAGCCTCACTCCTCAAATCAGCAGCTCATGAGCCAGGGAGATGGCTGGAGTGAGAACACCATCGAAGCAGTGCAAGTCTGCCAGCACAAGAGTAATAAAAACCCCTCTTTAGGGCTCCATCCCCCTCCTCAGACCCAAGTGATGGCTCTGTTCCTAATTCCCCGAGGCCGTGCTCACCCTGTTAAGAGCCCAACAGGGCTCCCAAGACTTCCTTGGAATCACCTTCCCTTTAAGCCAATTACAATAGAAAAACTCAAAAAAAAAAGAAAGTATAAAAATATAAAATAAAGTGCAGTGTTAGGTTTTCGACACTTTTGCCTTGTTTTAATGAGCGGACGGGTGGTTTTTGCTCGGTGTTTTTGTGTTTTTCCAATGAGCAGTTATTTTACAAAATCGAAACTACACCTAAAGCCATTTAGAAAACACTCAACATTGGCACAAAATGGAGAGAAGCCCACGAGAACAGAGGAGTGAGGGGCGAGGGGGACATGGGAGTAGTTTGAAGCAGTGGTTACAAACTCCATGGACGCTAAAAATACCAAAGGGGTTTGTTCCCTATCATCGTTAGCACGTGGATACTAATTGCTACCTTGTTTAATCAGTGCCTTTGACTGAAATCCTACACATGAATACAGCTGCTTCCAGTTACGAGTGCTTTTCCCCCCGCGCTGGCGGTGAAGGAGGATCTGGGGACCCCTTTTTTCCCCCCTCCTTCTGCAGGGTGAGGCACAGGCTCAATCTCCTGTTAGTTTTTCAAGATGGCATCGTAGGCCTGGTAGATGTACTGGGACACTTCTGGAGCTCGGCATTTCAGGGAGAGCTGTGGAGAGGAGAGGAGAGGTTACTGTCGGGGCAAAGGGAGGCAGGAGCTTCCTGCCATGTCCACAAAGGCAGCTGGGAATGGGTTGGACAATCACACAAAATATTTTTCCTGCTTTCTTCATCACCAACCCCAAACTGCCCTTTCAGAGCTTGCTGCAAGCAGGAGGAGGAAAACAAAAGCAAACTCCCACTGTGGGGTTCCCAAATTCCTCAGCAAATGTAGGTGGCCCCACAGGCAGGAAGAAAGGGGACATGGTCCCAAACTGAGACAAGGGACCTGTGCTTGTCCTCAAGCTGTACATCACAGCACTAAACCCCAGGGCTTCTAAGGATCTGCTGCCCAGTCCTGATGGACACAGACTTGGCTGTCACTCCTCTCTAAAGCAAAGATCAGGCTGAGACCAGGCTTGCAGCATCAAACCTTGTGCAAACACTTTAAATCACCTTCCAACGCTCACATTCACCCCGCCGCTCCCCAGACCACAGACTTCTCTTGGAACTCCTGGCACAGCTTCCAACAGGAGATAAATCCTCTAATACCAGAGACACACAGGTCCCTCAGAAGGGCAGTGAAGTCACAGAGAAGAGTCACAGGGGTGCATGAGGCAGGACAGAGAGCACCTTCCCACCAGCCACGGGCTGGTGCCAGCACAGGGCCACAGCCAGCCGGGAACACGGCGGGGCATAAATTTCTTTTTGTCTATAAGAGGGGGAAGGGCAGCCTGGCAATGCTTCCTTGCTAATATCTCTTGGCTTTATCTCTGGGTAACCTTGGCAAGTCGCTGCTTGTTGCTGGCGGGCATTGTCCCAGCTCACTGGTGACAGAGCAGGGGAATTCTGTTGTTCCTCACTCCTCCTGTGTTAGGCATTGCTAACCACCCCCAGCCAAATTAACAGCACCTCCCTCAAAGGAGAGGGAGCAGGGAGGGAGGAAGAGCAGGGAGGAACAGCTTGGTGTGTGGGGTGAGGCAGCAGGAGCCCAGGATGTGCCATGCCCTCTGCTCCCTGGCACCTCACCGTGTAGTTGGGGTTCCCGGGCTGGATGCGCAGCTCAGCCAGGATCCAGATGCCGTTGGTGAGCTTCAGGGACTGGTAGAGCATGTCCTGCCCCTCCACGTTCCTCTTGGCAATGGTGTAGACATTGTTGTTCTGCAGTTTGCTGGAGACAGTGTCTTCAGAGGGGAAGGGAGAAAAAACACATCTGTTAGTTCAGATCCATCATCTGCAGAGACAGGAGAGCCCAGAGGAGCATTCCCAGGATGCAAGAGCACAGGGAAAAGCTGGCTCCTTCCCTGGGGAGAGGAGCACACAAGGAGAAAAAAATTCCAGTTCTCTCCATGGACCCATCTCATTCCTTTCAGGCTGTGGTCTCTTGGTGAGAATTTGCCCATTTTACAGGGCTCTCACTGCTCTGGGTCACTCAGGACTTGATCAAGGTGAGATTTGCAGAGGGGAAGAGGACTTTGCTTTATCTACAACCCCCAAGCAGCTGTAGGCAGCCCAAAAAAGTCAAAAGGTGAAGGTGGAAAAGAGCAAAGATCACAGCCTGAGGCTTGCTCACGTTCTGAGGTCCTGTCTCAACAATGAGAGCTCCCTCCTACTTCCCTCACACACAGACACTTCTGGCCAAATCAGTGTCCTACAAGGTAGCAAAAATCCTTTCCCTTTTTTAAAAAGCAAGTACTTTAAAGGGTAACCCCCCTCAGACTCTGTCTCTAGACATCACAGGGCTGTGGTACAGCTTTAACACACAGCCTGACCTCAGCCCTCGCAGCTGAGGTGTGATTTCACCTGCACACCTGTGTCGGTGTCGTTGTCAAACACATTATTTCCAAGGGACTTCTCGAGGAGACCAGAGCAGAGGAAAACACACAGAACACCAGGACCCAAACCAGCAGCCCTTGGATGCCAAGGGGTGTCTCAGTACAAAGCAAAGCAAGTATCAGGCTGTGGATGCCTGTAAAGGGGCACAGTCACACTTTGGGTGGAAGATTCCACACCTGATAAGCATCACTGGCAAATTCCCATTGCTGGTGCCCAACAGGAGAAATTTAACTTCCTACTGGGGCAGTGGAACACTTGATCTGTGCTGGGTCTTTCAGAGCACTACTGACAAAAAATGAGGGAGAGAAACAGCCTTAAACCAACTTGCACAGAAAGCCCAGAGACCGGAAATGTGGGATCCATGTCAAGGAGCACAGGGAGCAGGACAGCAGCAGGGAGGCAGCAGGAAGTGACCCTGCAGCTCTGATCCATCCCTGCACCTACAGACACAGAGATCCACCAGTGCTGGATTTGAGAATGGACACCAGTGTGTGCTGGTGCACAGAGGGATTAGAGAGAGGACAGCAGAGCCTGTTCATGCACCAGGGAATGGTGGGAGGAGGAAACAAAGGGCCCTACAAATCCAGCCCCTGATGCAGACACTTGGATCCACTGCCTCTCCCCAGGGCAGCCCGGACCCTTTGCTGCACTCCTTTGCTCCCCAGGCTTCAGAGCAGCTCCCTGCAGGTCGAGGATGGTTCAGGCATCCAGCTACCCAGACACACTCAGATTTAGGTTTCCTCTCTTCCCCAGTTACTATGGAAACTGGCAGATATATGTAACTAATGAGATCTTTTGCTTAAAACCCCTCATTCCCTGTCTCCTCCTCCCACCCATACTCCTCCTCTCCACAACAAACTCAGCCAGACTTAGGAAAGGGGCAGTGCAGAGAGGTCCCCTGCTCACAGGGAGCATGGCTGGGATTAATCCATGCTGCAAGGACATCACCCACCAGGAAGGAAACCCCAATTCCCAGATCCTCATGCTCCCCCCAGCCAGCAACAGCAGCCTCCAGGCCTTTGGGAAGGCACAGTGTCCAACACAGGCACTGGCTCAGAGAGCACATCCTTGTCTGGTATTAAATGGGATTTTGTTTGCCCAATTTTGACAGGCTGTGGTTAAATCTCAGTCCTCTGGATGTGTATCCTGAAGGTGGAACTACTGGCAAGGACTTTCTCCAGCAATCCTGACACCTGCCACAGCAATCTCCCCTCTGCTGGGAGATGCTGTCAGAGTAAAGGCATTCCCTGAGGAGCAGGGATGCAGGATTGGAACGAGAAGCTGCAATTTTGGCAGCTGTGAGGCTGCTACCCCATTACAGGGTGAGATGGCAGAGCAGGGGAGCTGTGTTTGGGGAGCTCAGCAGGTGAGCAGCTGAGAGCAGCTGCTCTTACACCAAAATCTTTGTGCAATGGCTCCTCTTGCAATGGAAACATCCCCAGCCTCTGCTGAGGGGCAGATTTCTGAGCAGGAACGTGCTTGGAGGGGGATACAGGGAGGGAAAGTGAGGCAGGGCAACCCCTAGGAAGGCCTGTTTTCTGCTTCCCTGACCTCAGTTACCCTCTGAAGAGCACAAAAAGGCCCACCAAAAGATGCTCTGGGTCATCCAGACACCCAGAGCAATGGTGAGCAGGCTGGAGCTGACGTTTGGCTTGCTCTGCCCTCTCTCCCAGCACAGATTTGGGGCCTGGTGAGAGCTGACCCCCTCTCCCCCCAGGTAGCAGCTCCCATCCCTCCTGTGCTCTGGAGTATCAGCAATTTGGATTTTGGAGATCATCAGAGTTGCTAAGCAACAGTGGCAGGCTGTGGCTGGCTGAAGGCAGGACCGCTAATGCCATGTGACAGCACAGCCTTTAAAAATAAATAAATAAATAAATAAATAAAATAAAACAAAACAAACCCAGGCAGATCTTGCTGGGAGCAGGGAGCTGAGCCTGGGCACCCAGAACCCAGGGAGGCAGGAGCAGGGCTCAGTGACTCTGGGGACTCTGCAAACCAGAGCACTCATGTCCTTCAGCAAAGCAGCACAAGCCACACCTGGCCTTGCACAGCGACTTTCTTCAGTCTCAGGGTTTACTCTCACAACCCTCCTGAAGCACAAGGGAAGGGCACAGGGAGGTTTGGCCATCAGTGAGGCCAGGGAAGCCTCTGACATCAGCCCAGCTTTCAGGGCTGGTTCGTTTGGTTTCTTTTCTTTGTATTTTCCTCTCTAAACAGAATTCTTTACTTCAGTCCCACAACTAAACAGTGCACATGGAAACACGGGCACACAGGGAAGAAGGTCTCCTCCTCTGCACTGAAGTGACCCAGTACTTTTTAACAGCATTTTTCTCCTAGGTAAAGCAAAGGATGTAGTTAAATCTTCTGCTCACCAGCTTAAGAATGTCACATCTGAACTCAGAGAGCCAAGATCAGCACCTGGGCTTTGCATGAAGGACAGGCACAACTCAATGCACCTTTTCTGAACTTAGTGGCAATCAGAAAGTAAAATTTAATGCCTATATTTTATGTTGTGGTAGCTGAGAACATCCCTGTGCCATTTCTAGCAGCACCTGAATGGTTCTGAGCATCCAGCCAAGAAGTGCATTCAAATCCCAAAGGCAGATTCTGATCCAGTGGGGAGGCACCTGGGGCAATGTTGTGACAGTACCTTCATTTCCAAGACATGGAATATGCACCAGTTCTCTAATTTATTCGACTATCAGGTACAAGATTTGCACATACAGAAAAAGCCAACATACCAGGCAAGCTTGTGTATGATTGTCCCCCAGCTTGTTTCATTAAAAAAATCCAATTTCTCTTTGTTCTGGCATTAGCAAATTACTTGGGGGAGAAAAACAAAGTGACCACTGCATACCAATAAAGCCATGTTCAACTCTAATCACAAAAGCTGCTGTTTCACACCAAATTGTGGGCCACTAATAAGCAAATAAACCCAAAATTCCTGTGCTGAACAGCATAGCAACTGACTGAGTGCCATTAAACGGGAGGCAATCTCCATGTGCAAGTCAGCGCATCCTCTTTCACTCTGTGGGTTTGGGTAAGCAGTGTTTAGGAAAAAGAAAAACATTTAGCTCATCTGATTTGCATACCCTAATGTAGTGATCCTTTAGAATTTAGTCAAACTTAGCATGTTGAAAAAAACCCCAGTGTAAACAAGGCAAACTGAGCTTTAGTGCACGCTCAGTTACGGGGGAAACCTCAGTTGCACCAGCAGCACCCAGAATATTTGAGCTATAACAGTTAAGGAATCTATTTTCATGCACTAGATTCTTGTGTTTTCATTTAAAATCCCCCAAATAAATTAATTTAGCACTGGATTCATGAGACATGAGAATGCTGGGCTATAACCATGACCTTGTGTTTTCATTATTTCTGAATGAGGTTTTCTCCAGGGAACTATCCCAACCTCTTCCTAAGAGGCTGAAGCATGAAACAGCTCTAATGAATTCAAGATGTGCAGGGCATCCTAAGCACACCTTGGCCCCATGACACAGCTCCAGAGAAACTTGTTCCTCCACATCCACAGAGCTGCAGCCCCCAGGAACAGCCTGAGGCCAGGTCCATCTCTGACCGCTGGCAACCTGAGCCCCCCAAACCCAGAATGAAGCACTCATCTCCCCCTGACTCACTGGGAACAGTGGGAATACCTTCGAAGGTCCAGGATTTGCTTCTTTTGGAAGCAAAGATGGTACAGACACAGATCAGACCACTTAAGGGTACCTGCTCCTCATCCCACAGCACGGCACCTTATCCCTGGCTTCACTTGCCATGCTCTGGGCTACCTGCAGCAGCCAAGACTCTCTGGTTGTTCTGTGCACTGTTTTGGGGTGAGCTTCCAGGGACAGGAGCTTTTTTTGCCATCCCTGTTGCGAGCCACCAAAGCTCAAATCAATCCTATTTAGCTTGCCTTGTGGGCACAGGATGGATCTTTTACCTACAAAGGCCTGCGAGCACAGACTCCCACAGAAGCTTCTCAGCTGCCTGCCTGTGTTTATCTCCTTTTTGTTTGAAGGAAGAAAAGCAAGAACCTGGGGAGAAGTCTGCAGTTTGCACAGGAGGTGCTGTAAGGTGACTGTTGCACGGTGACAGACAGCTCTGGCCATACAAGAAACTCACAAGCTGCTTTTAGACAGATAAAATCCCAGCCCCCAACAAACCCCTGTTCCAAGGCTAACTCACTTCAGAGCCAGTTCCACCCAGGGGCTCACAGCAGCATCCTGGCTCTTTCCTGGTCTTCTCCAGCCTCTCCCTCTCCTCATTTCTTACACCTCCCAGGCACATCCCAACCTCTTGGTTGCACACAGCTACTGTCACGTCAAATTAAACATCAGCTTCTTCATCACCCCTCTTTGCCATTCACTCTTGTAATGCCTCAGCTCCAAATCCCTGTGTACTCTTCATTTTCACCTTCATTTCCTTATTTTTCACCTCCTTGATTAATCCTGTCTCAGCCCAGACACTTCTAGAAAGCCTCAAGTGGGTCCCCCCTGCCTGCATCTTCCTTGCAGCATCTCCCAAGTCTCCTGCCTTTAAAAGCTAAATAGGGACTATGTGCTGGGTGTTTAGAGAAAAAGAAATTCCAATTTCAGTTTCTCCACTGAGGAAGAGCTGCATGCCCTGCTTGGCTGCTCTGTAGGGCCTCCAGGAGGTCTGCACTAAACTTCAGCCCCACTGAAACACAGCACAGATGTGAGAACTCGGGAAAGCAAAGGCTGTTTGCAGCTGGGAGAAGGAAAAGCTGGGGGAAGGAAAGTCAGGGATCACATTCCTGACCAGCCTCCCCCAGCACAGCTGCTCCACACAGCTCCAAGTGGCTGCTGGAGCTGTGTTAGGGCACAGCACTGGGAGCAGAGGTATTTTTAGCTCCAGCTCCACTCGCGTCACTGGGCTGGGATCAGTGAGGCTGAGGCATGAATGGTGTCCCTGAGCACTCACCACCGGGTAGGTGGGCTCAACCTAGGAATGAATGACTGATCCCAGCAGATCCCAGCAGGGATAAGGACTGGGGATAACGACTCACTCTGTGGAGCCAGGGTGCTCTGGAGCTGTTCCCTGTGCTGGAAGGTTGCACAAACCCAGAGTCTCCTCAGGTTTGGTGAGGAGCTGCTGGAATCTGCAGGGTTTTGTACAGCTCAGCCACGAGGGCATTGCAAAGCTGCAGTGAACACCACAACCACTGACAGCCCAAATTGAGAGCTTTATTGTGGTTACACATCTCCTACAGGAGAGTCTTTGGAACAGGAACCAGCCCTTCCTCCACAAGGATCAAGTTTCTAAGGATTTTATATCCAGACTTGCTCTTCTTAGAAGAAAGGAGGTGTCTTAAGCCTATTTTCACTGGATTTAAACAATCAAGATTGTGAATCTTGAAAAATTATCACCCTGCTGAGGCACATGGCCAGGCACACACCCTTGCTCTGGTGTAAACTAGAAATAAGATGGATTCAGCTCCTGCCAGATTTCATCCAGCCTACTCTGCCTCTGCCCTGCTGTGTCTCACTTGCCAGGCTGTGAGAAGTCACCACCCCTGAGGATGCTGGAATCCCAGCACTCCATGGGTTTTGGATTTGGCTGTTCCTTCTGCAGGCAAGGCTTGATGCCCTTAGGATGGTCTGAGCTAGAGGAGGTTACTGCCTGTAGGAAATCAAGGTGAGCAGGCTGAGTCAGGCTTGCACTGGTAGATAAAAAACCAAGGGACTAAGGCAAGCACACAAGATTTTCTTGGTTTTCCCTCCTGCAAGCTCTTGGCCAGCTCCGTGCCCAAGCCCAGGTGGTCAAGGAAGAGTTGCAAGAGGGAGGAGGTGTCAGCAGTGGAAACACAGAAACAGAAGCCTTGGTGGATGGAAGTGTTTGGAATCTGCTTATGAGGCGTGACCCACTTTCTGCAATGCACAAGCCAAAGAACTGGCAGGTCCTGGCAGATCCTGCACTGCCCTGAGCATCCTGAGGGATGGATCGTGCTCTGGAGAGGCTCTGCAGCCACGCTCTTCCCTGGAAAAGGCTGCAGATCCCACTGCAGAGGAACTGCCTGGTGTTCCCTGCTCTCCCTGAGAGCTGGTAACTCGTTCTCCTCTGAGCATCCCAGGCCTGGGAGAGCAGTCTGGCCCTGAGCTGGCAAACCCCTCTTGGAATGGGGAGCATTCTGTCACTCCAAGTTTCATAACATTTTCTTCCAGAGGGAGGAGGGGGACAGGCCAGGCTGCAGGACTGCCAATCTTCCCAACCATCCTCCTCTCTCTTTCCCAACCCCATCTCCTGCTAGCCAGCACCTCAACATCAAACTGAGCAGCTTCCAGTGCTTCTGGTTGGAGACAAAGAGGCAGGGCAGAAGGCACCAGCAGCAGCAGCTCTGCAGTGCAGGGGGAGAGGTGATGCCAAGGTTGGTCAGGAGCAGAGGGAGGACTGGGGGAGGCAAAGAGGTTGTTCTCCTTTGAAACCCCACAGTGAAATCAAGTCATAAGGTCCAACAGCTGCTATTTTCTCCCCTCCTCTTGTGTGCTCTATCCTTTATATTCCAAAACAGTCATAATTATGAGTACAAAGAGACCCGTGGTTTCTGTCTGCTATTGAAGCATGAGGGTGTTCATTGTGTAATAGCAGGCATGAGAGAATAAAAAGGTTACAGGGTTGGTAATCAATAGGGAGACTTCTTTCATCTGTGAAACAGAGCAGCTTTTGGTAGAATCACCTGGCTCCTGTCCAGAACCTCTTGAACAGGAGCAGAGCTGCCACGCTGGTCCCATTCCATTCTTTTACACTCCCTTATCCTTCAGCAGTAGTAAGGTCACACGTACAAGATGCTGACAGAGGCAACTCCATGGCCAAACAAACTGAACAGGACCAAACACCATTGAAATGCATCAATATCTCAGCTAACAACAGACCCCTCCCATATGGCCTGTCCTCCCAACACCTTGCAGTGTCTGGAGGGTTAATCTTCCACGACAGAAAGAGGAAAGAAGCTGCCAAAAGGTGAAGTGAGTGGCCCAGTGTGATGCAGTAGGGCTGGAACACTTTGTTCAAAACTCACAGCAGCAGGACAGGGCTGCTGAACAGCCCCAACACCGTATTCAGCTCTATTTAAAGAGCAGCTTTGCAGGGAAGCAAAGTATAAAAGGGAAAGCAGGAATACAAGGTCCAGAGTGAAAGGAAGAAATGGATCGGTCAAATCAAAGACTTGGGATTTCAGATGTGCTTTTATGGGGAGTTAGCTAAAGTTTTTGACTGAAACAAGCCCTAGGATCCCAGGCTGCTCTATTCAAAAGTGCAACATTTATCTCTTTATTAGCCACTAGTTTATTTTACTAAGGTGATATTAATAAGGTGATGCTTAATGGTCATGCATCAAAAGTGCTCTCAGCATGGCAGAATGAAGCTACTCACCAGCATTCAGGTGACATTCTTTAATCTGGAACTGAAGCTCATTTTCATTTGGAATATCCTTCCACGTTGCAAGGAAGACCTGGCGCTCTAGAAACAAAAAACAAACCAACCCCATCAGCACTGTGGGATCCTCACAGCATTAATTAACACACCACAGAATGTTTCAAGGTAGACACACAAAAGAGCTTTTGGTAACTTTTTGCCCTGCTGGGGATAGATCCAGGATTTACTCCTACAACAACCTCAGTCTCTTTGTAAAAGCAGCAAAGCTTTGATGATTTTGGCCTCCCCCAAAAGAGAGACAGTCTTTGCCATATGAGCTGTTTACAAGCCAAGAACATGCAGGATTTGATGAGAAGGAAGGAGATCCACACATTTAGGATTATGCTAGTGAAAGCTGCTTTTCAAGCAACTTCCAGCCAATTCAAACAAAAATTTAATAAAGGTGACTAGGAATACAAAAATTCCAGTGAAAATGGTATGGGGGCAAATCCTAGACCCATTCAAGTGAATCAACCCCTCAAAAAACCCCAGAACTACAACAACCCCAACCCAAACAAATATAAAAAAAGATCAGCTTTGAAGAAAACAGATTTTTTTGTCAGAGAGAATCAGAGGAAGGGACTTGAGTCCTGGCAGCTACTGGAGCTGGAGGACAACAGGGACAGGCCACCAGACCAGACTGGCTGAGATGTAATGGCTTGAAGGTCAAGGCACAGGTGAAACTCAGCCAGGAGACTGCACCCAGAGGGGCACAGGGAGCACAGCCTGGCTGAAGGAGGCTGACCACACACCTCCAAGCACTCACCCATTTTGCCATCCTCTACGAAAAGCACGTTGAGAGGGATTAGGCAGCTGAAGTAAAAGACATCAATGTTGTTTTTCACAGCCACCTGTTACAGAAGAAACGGGGAGGTTAAAGAGTCTCTCTCAGCTGGAAATCCAAAGGGATCACAAGACTTCCCACAGTCTCATCACCCTGGAGTGCTCTCTCTGAGCAGAGGCCAGCTCTGAATGGGAGACTCCCTGGAGAGATGGTACCGAGCTGCTGGGCAGTTTCAGACAAGGACCAGTCCCCTGCTCCATTTTTACTAAAAGCTGCTCAATCTTCTCCTGTGAGCCTTTCACTGCACTGCTTCAGAGCCAGTTCCACCCAGGGGCTCACAGCAGCATCCTGGCTCTTTCCTGCTCTTCTCCAGCCTCTCCCTCTCCTCATTTCTTACAGGTACATCCCAACCTCTTGGTTGCACACAGCTGCTATCACGTCTGTCACATTGCACATCAGCTTCTTCATCACCCCTCTTTGCCACTCACTCTTGTAATGCCCCAGCTCCAAACCCCTGCGTATTCTTTATTTTCACCTTCATTTCCTTATTTTTCACCTCCTTGATTAATCCTGTCTCGGTCCAGACACTTTCTAGAAAGCCTCAAGTGACTCCCACTGCCTGCATCTTCCTTGCAGCACCTCCCAAAGCTCCTGCCTTTCCCTCAGTGAAATCTAAATAGGGAATATGTGCGGGGTGTTGATTCCTGGAAGAAGAAAGCCTTGCTACAGAGCAATCAGGTAACAAAAGATCACTTGACAAAAGACTTAATTCTCAGCGTCATTAAACTCCACCATCCAGGGAGTTTGCCTTTATCTGCTCTGCCTTTATCACACACACTTGCCATGTTCCCCACTAATCTCTGCTAACAGTTTTCCCCAGGCTGAGAGCTGCTGGGACAAGCAGGAACAAACTGGAGGTCTGAGAGGTGCCCTGTCACAACACAGCACAGGAAAAGGCAGCTCTGGGCTTTATTTTCATGCCTCTCATGCTCTCCCCACGTCAGCCCACACAGTGAGAGTGCCATGGGAGCACAGCTCAGCAGACACCTGCCATTGCCTACAACGAAGGAATCTTAAGCCTTGAAAGAAAGACCCAGAACTGAGGTTGTTGTGTGGGGAATTTCAGGAGCCATTTGAGCTCCTACTTCCTTTGAAAAAGCCCAGAGGGTGTTCTCCAATTTGTCACCCAGCTGAAACACAAACCAGACCATGCTAAACGCTGAGCCAAAGGAATAAATTTGCTGCTACAAAGATTTATGCCAAGACAAACTTCACTGACATTAATAATTACATATACTGGTGTCCTACTGGGAAAATCTATTGTCCCACAGGGGCGAGTTTAGAAAGACACCCACAAATGTTGGTAAAAACCAGCTGTGGATAGACAAGGAAGGGGAATGATTAGACATGCATGCAAGCCAGAGACAAGTGGAAGGAGATCAAGCTCCCAAACAAACTTCTGGCAACTGGGAGGTCCCAGAAGTGCAAAGAACTGCAGAAAGGTAGATGTGACACTCTGTGGTGTTCCTACATTTTGGCCATCACTAAAGGTAGCAGCTTAAATTTAATTCCCACAGTGCAAACCAGCTTAAGAAGGGATTAGTCTACAGCCCACTAAAACCACATAAATGATGGTGCAAGTGAGGAAAAAATTGGGGTTGGTTCTCTGTAACAGGGGGTTGTTGCATGCTCCAGTGGCTGGCATCATGCTCACGAGTTGGAGTGCTCAGTGTTTGAACCAGAAGCACCAGAGGGGTAAAAGCAGATTGGTGGGTGGACTTCAGTGATTCACCTCTGCAAAACATGATAAAACACATTGGGTGAGGAGCCAAAAATGCACCTCTGAGTCTGGGAGGGGAGAGCTGGGGGAGGGACAGCAGTGTAGCCATTCCAAATGCTCTGCTTGGATATAAGTCATGGAGATGAGCCAGAAGAGGGAAAATTTAGGCTAAATGTCTGGGAAAACCGATAGTGAGAATTATTAAGCAGCATTAAATTCCTCTGAGGAAGAGAGAAGCTCCAGTGCTTGGACTATTTAAAATCAGCCTTGACAATGCTCTCAGTAAGAGGAACTGTAGCAAAACAACAAAGCATAGCGGGGACTACACTGCATAACCCCAGATCTTCTCCAAGTCTGATTTAATGATTAATTGCCTTGCCTTAGAACAACAGAGATTACTTAGCTACAAAAGCTAATTGTTGTTGCCATACAACAGCAGTTTCTTACAAGAGGGGCTGGAAGGCAGCTCCTTCCCTCCAGTTCTAGAGGCACACTCCAAATTAATATGCGAGCCCTGTCCCTGCAGTTATGAGGATGCTATAAAAAGGTATCTGCTGACCTGCTTCTCAACTCTGCAGAAACACACTGAGTAAGCTGCTTTGGCTATCTCTGGAGAGCTACCCAATTAAGATGCTCTGAAGTGCAATTTCTTCCCAGTAAAGAAAAACGAAGCCACATGCCAGCCTTCCTCCCAAACTGCATCACTGGCTTCAGGAATGACATCACGTGTCACCTTGCAAGCAGCTGTAATCATGCAGGAATCAGCTGTCACAAATAACTTCTGCACACAGGATGGCAAAAGCTCTCCTTAACCTCTATCATTAGGACATGACTGGGGAGCTCCTCAAAATAAGCTTCCATCATTCACCACCACACACTTCCCCCAAACAGCCAGTGTGCTCCACAAGATGTGGTCCATGAAAAGCCACCTGCAGACACCTGGGGGGGGGAAATGCACACCAAGAAGAGGTTCCCTGAGTTGGTAACAGCTTCCCAAGGTCACACTCCATGTCAGGAGACTCCAGTGCCACCTGACAGGCTACAAAAGCAGCCATGGGCAGAGAGCAGAAGCCCAGCAGCATCTGCAAGGAGCTGAGCAGGTAATAACAGCGACTTGCCACAAAAAATCCAGTGCTCCTCAGGTGGGAACATTGTCCTGAGATGGGCAATGACATTTGCTGTGATAGCAGGAGCTGAGAAGTCTCTCCAGGTTTGACATGCCTGAAAGGAACCTCTGCTTGCATTCAACAAATCCTCCAGTCCAGACTAACTTTGCTCATGGCTCTGCAGCTTTAACCTGCTGACCTGGGGATGAACTATTAAATCTTTAGCTAGACCTTTAGCTTCAGATATTTCAGAGTTAAACCAGAAGCATTTTTAATAAAAATGGCTTTCCATCTGTGATCTTTTAGAAAGAGAGAAAAAAATGTTAGTACCTTGTGGATTTAGTCAAGCAGCCTACAAAGCTCTGAGGGACAGAAGTCAAAAGGTGTCAGATTTTTGTGTGATGCTTGACTGTTGAAAAGGTGTGAGCCCACTAAAAATTGGCTCGAGGTTTCAAATCACTCATGTCTTGTTCGTGATCTGACTAGAGGAAGCAACACCTCTATAAATAACCCCTGGAATGTATTTGCTCACCTTGCAGCATGAGCACCCTTCTGCTGAGCTCTCTTGCAGTCCAGCCCTCTAATAGCCCAAACATGGTATTTTGGGGAAGAGGTACCTCATAAGAACAACATTCAGTTATTTTCCTCAATAGTGTAGGTTTCTGATGCTTTAAATCCCCGACTTGAGCAACAAAATTGACTTTCAAAGTCAAGTCTGAAAGCAACACAGATGCTTTCCATCAGCAGCAAGCACACAACATACCCACTTGGAATCCCATTAGCACCTACACTAAATTAAGGATTTACTTAAGTTGGGTTTTGCTTTAGAGCCTGGTAACAGCCAAACTGTTAAGGCAAGAACAGCTCTCCTCTGCAGAGTCTTTTTTACCTCACAAGGTCATGGCTTATTCTGTGCCAGGCTGCTGCTCTGCCCCCAGGGAATGCTGCTCCTCCACTTCATTTTCTGTGACAGGTAGGGTTCTCAGGATCCCAGGGATGCTTGCAGCCTCTGCCAGCTGTGTACTCTCACCCCACAGGGATGAGCCCAGAGCCGGGGCCGGAGCTGTGCACGCACAGCGAGGCTGGGTTACGTCAATGGTCAGGGAACAGAGAGTTACTGGGAGGGTTGTGCTCTCGTGTGCCTTGCTGCACTTCAAGTCCAAAATGTACCATTTATAAATGTGCTGTACCATGTGGCAGACGTGCTCTTAACCCCCAAACCAACAGCTTTCCACAGCCGAGCGAGGAACTGGCCACAGATGCCAAGCTGTGATCCAAGTCCTTAATTCAGAGCGTTCCCAGGAGGGTTCTTTGCTGAAATAAGATTCTCACATGCAGAGACTGTTAAAGAACAACCCAGGCAACAAACCCAGGAAGCATCTTCCCCATCTAGCTACCCACAGGTGTTCTGTGGTGGCTGGTCAGTGATTCTGACACCGCTCACACACGGGCAGATATCGTGTCATTTATCAAGCAGGCTCTGGAGGGTGAACATCTGCTGGCTGGAACTGCTGCTCACAACGATTCCCAGCCTTGTTTTCACGGAGAGCTGGATGTGTGAAATCTGTCTCCAAGTTCTGAGTGCTGTGTTTGTGACCTGAGATACATTAACAGCTCTGATGAATGAGAGCTCCAGCGGGTCTGCACTGTGAGACGCTGGAGCGTGGAGGAGCACAGGTGATGAGTTACAGCAGAGCTGAGACTGGAAGGATGAGCATCATCTACTGCATGAGCAACACTGATATCTCCTCAGCAAAAAAGCTGCACCTTCCTCCTCTGTCTCTACAAAAATGTTTTGCCAAACTCATTTCAAGAAACAAAAGCGTTCTGCACCTCACAGTGCCCTGCAGCAAGTCTGTGTTTCCAAGTGCCCCTTTTCAGGGAGAAATGCAGCTGGCAGATCCTTCCCTTTTCATAACTCAGATCATTTTACAGAATTAAAAAAAAAACCCAACCAACTTTGAAAAAATCAAGCTTTTTTCAGCTTCATGCTCTGTAGCTGCAGCAAACAGGGCTGGCAGCTGACAGCAGGTAAGGCTGGGCAATGTGACACACTGATGGTGCATTCTGAATGTGGATCCCAAGAGAGCAGCTCCAGCCCCAGGAAGACTTGCTGCTGCTCCAGGAGTGCCTACAGCTTGTTTTCAACTGTACTGTCTGCTGCAAGGGGCTATAGTCTCACAGAAGAGATTATCAGATTTGTGCCATGACAGCCCAGGCCTGAGCTCCGAAACTCTGGCAGCAGGTTGGCTCCACTTCACCCATTTCCAGGATTAGGAGAGCAGTTCTGGTGTGCTCCAATGGGTATTTCAATTTCACAGCATTTCATAGCTGTTAAAATGCCAATTATTAGGAACAATGGTTCTCTTTAGCATAGAAAGGCTCTCAGCCCAGGCATTTTCTAATTCCAAATTTGACTTGAAGAAGTATGTGGAAATATTCCTCACCAGTGCAAATCCCTGTTTCAGAACCCACCTTCTTCTTTGAGAGCTGAAGGTCTCACACCCCTGGTGGCAAAGATACCTCACCCAACTCACCTCTCCTGCTTGGTATGACCCTAGCAGCCCACATGTCACCAGCAGTGTCACCACTGCTTTGATTGTGAAAAGCCAACACTACAGGAGCCAGGGAAACCTGTACAACTCCCAGAGACATCTCCATGGCTGTCAAACACCCAGGAAGGTCAGCACAGCCTCTCACAGACCTTTGGGTGAGGGCTTGTTGTTATTTATTGGTGCCATGTTCTGCAGAGGGCAGGGGACCACAGCCCCCACAAGCACCAGGCAGCCCCCAAAATGCTGACAAGGCACTGCAAGGGTGTCCCCCACCACAAGTTAGAAGCATACAAATAACTAAGTCAGATTTTCTTTAGCAACAGGCACACTCCAAAGGCAGCTTTTTAATCTGACAGCGGCTTTTTAATCTGACAGAAGTGAAAGAGATGAAGCAGAGAGCAGGGACTGGGGTTTGTTCAGCCCTGCAGTGCTGTGTCCAGTCTAGCTTTACCCTTTGGATAAATCTCTGCTTGACTGGGGGTTAAAGCTGAGTCAACAAGTCAAGAAAATGTTCACGATTACTTTGGGATGCAAGGGAGAAGCCTGGCGTTCAGCATCACGAGATGCAAGGTGACTAGCAAACACAAGACTCTTCAGCTATATTTTACCTAAGTAAGCCTCTGAAAATATCTCAGTCTTCCTCATCTTCTTGCAAAAACGTCTTTTTTGTTACCTTGTCAAATATTTTAGTTTCTCTCCATGATTACATATGTCAAGATTAAATGAGCTGTACTGGGTGAAAGATTAGAAATGGTAATAAAAATAACCTGAACAAGACATGAATTCATTACTTCTGAAATAGTTGCCTAAGGAATGTACAACTAGTCTTTGAAGTGTCTAATTAACATGACAAAAAGTTGAAAGCTATCAGTTTGGTTACTTCAGGACTTATTTTTCTTGTTACTGAAACCAAAAAACTCCCACCAGAATAGGAGACGAACATAAGGTCCTCAGGTTCAAACCAGCCCTGCATCTGCTTCAATGTTCCCTAGCTGAGGAAAAAAAACACATTAAGTAAATTCAACCTGATGAGTGTTTTGGTTCTTCAATGAATACAGGAACATTTGTATTCCCTACTCCTATATTACACTATAAATTGTTCCCTAAGTAGGTCACCAAAGCAATTTCTGAATGTTTCAAGACAAATCCTTTCCACATGAACCCACAAAACAAAACCAGAGCCTTGGCTGTCAGGGCATTGATAGATCTCCATCAAGCCCACTGCTGTCAAAAAAGTAAGGGGAGTGCTCTTTTTAACTTGGCATCTGCTATCATGATTCAACTCTTTGCAGAGAAATATACTATTACTCCATATGGCAGCTTCCCCAATTGTAAAAGGGCAGCCAACTTCTATGGCAATGAGAGCTTTAGCAAATTAACAACTGAGTCTGGCACTAATGAATGCTCCACTGTCTCAATAGAAAGTAGCTGGAGGTTTCCTCACATGTTTTCTCTTAGCTTTGTTCTAGCAGGAGATGCTACAAGAAACAAACTGTGTTCCAAGTCCTTTAGAGATTTAATAACCCAAATACTTCACTTCCTTCCTGATCAAAGGAAGCAGCAACTTGAGGCTGCCTTGTTGAGAGCCCCCAGTGCTGTGGAGGCTGACTGGGACTGTCACCTCCACATTCCCTGCAGAGCAGGAGCCAGATTTTAGCACAGCTGACCCAAATGCAACCTCCCCTTCATGCCCTGGTTGCAAAGGGAATCCAGCTCTTCCAGAGGCTGGAAGGGCCAGCTGTGGAAGACAGGCCATGGAATTCATTCACTGTCTGTGCCCTCCCCCGTCGCATGACTGTGCTTGGAGCCCGAGTGTGGGACTGCTCCTTTGAGTGCCAGAGAAGCTATTTCAAGCTGTTTGCCCAAAGACTCATCAATAAGTCATAAACCCCAGAATGGAAGTCAAAAGAAGGGGGAAAAACAGTTGCTCAGGCAGAATAAATAGTAACTTCCATTGCATTCCCTTCAACTAAAAACAGAATGAGCTTCTTCAAAATATTCCGCGCTATGGGCTGGTACTCTGCAGGAACCCAACCCAGTTCCCCCCTCCTGGGGACCTGAGGTGAGAGAGAGAGAGCTGCAGTGCAAGTTTAACTGCATTTTGGGATACTGGGAAAATCATCCTGGAGGACCCAGAGCAGAGGCAGGAGTCGCTGACCTCCACTCCACAGAATGGCTGCACATGGCAGCAGTGGGGAAGAACCCCTTCCAGGGAGAACTGTCTGCCTGATGACTTCCAGACCACAGGAGACAATCTCTGGTCTAAAGCAGAAGGGAACATCTCCCTGGATCTGTCCTGCAGATTGACAGCCCCAATCTGATAAAGAGGCTCCTCCAGGGAGTGCTGTCCCTGCCATGCACCAACACCATCATTAATTGGCTGCTCACGTCATTTCTCCTCTGCTTTTCCTGGAACAGACTGTTTGCCTTGGATTGAGCTATCTGGGGCAGGGATGTGCCTTTGTGAAGCACCCTGGAATTTAGGAGCACTAGAGACATATTAATCACTCAGAAGTTGCCACCTTTCCTGAAATTCCTTTAATTGCCTCAATTCTTACTGACAGCTGTCTCTGCCTGCTCCACCACAGGTTCTTTCTCTGTTCAGACCTGTTCCAGTTCTTAAGTCCAGCCAAACCCCATGCCCAGTTTACAGAACAGGGTTACAGGAACACAGCCCTGAATCTACACAGATGCAAGCAGCTGGTTTGAGGTGTTTGGAAAGTTACAAAATTCAAGAAGTTTCTGTTGCAGTTTTTCTGGGAGAAGCTAGGAGAAGGAAGAGGATTAAGTTTTGGCCAGACTCGAGGTCCAAATCCATGAGGTCTGCCTGGTTACACGTGGTATTTTGTGATTAGAATCTTACCACACTGTGCTGGGCCAAACAAACTGGGTTGAGCAGCTGCTGAGCTCCCCCCTGCCCAGAACGAGGCAATCCTTACCTGGAGGTTGTTCAGAGGCTCCATTTTCATGACTGGTCCCAGAGTGTTGAGGGGCAGGGAGACATCAATACTTTGGTTTGGCATCAGAGGTGTATGAATGGCCAGGGGGGTGCTTGGGATGACCCCAAAGCTGGGCAAGAGAAAAATAGAGGTGATGAGAGCAGCCCTGCATTGTCCAAAATATGTCCAAAATATAATATTCATTTTGTCAAGGACTACCTGGCTCATCTTCCCACTAGCCCTGAGCTGCCCCTGCTGTCACTCCAGGGAGGGAACACTGTTCAAATGAGCAGACAAAGTAGGACAAGGCATGGGAAACTCACTCAGGGTGATCTTGCTGACAAATTCACCATCCTGCCCCAGGGACCAGCTCCTGGGAACTCTCCCATTTCCTGCCTGGCACTGGTCTGTGTGCTGAGCACTAGCCTGCCCAGCAAGGAATGATGTGGACTCAGAGCCAGGTGTTGTTTTCTCTCCCTGAGCTCCAGAGCACTGCAGGTAGGGTGTATCACACACTGCATGGCTGCTGCATCCCTGGGAGCTGTGGCAGAGGGAACTGGAGGCAGCACAGAACAAACAGCAGCCAAGGAGAAACATGTGGCTTGGAACAGCACTGCAGAACAAATGAATCAACACACCCAGCTGCCTGGTCCTGAATGACAGCACCTGGCTCAGCTGCTTGGTTGGAGGCTCCTTCACTGGGGATGTGTCCCAGCAATGTTTACTTGCCTGTGCAGTCCAAGGAACATTTAATTCCACAGGCACCTCTGCTTAGCGTGGAGAAGAGGGAAAGCAGCTCACATTTAACACAGCACTCCTGTACCACGGACCAGCTGCTTTCCAAAAGCAGATGGAAGCCCAGATGTTTCGGTGTCCACTCATAAATGCATTTCTCTTTAGCAGAATTCACATCAGCTCAGAGGTCTCAGGGCATTTGCAGGATGGATAGATGTGTATTTTTATTTTATTCACTAAAAGCCTGATGCTGTCTCTGCACATTTGCCAGCCACATTTATCAGGTTTGTCACTCCTTCAGAAAAATAATGCCCCATTCTTGGTTCTCCTTAGTTTTCAGCTCTGGGGAGCTGAAATAGGAACATTCCTAGCAAGGGCTTAGCCACATGATTTGCCTTCTGTAGCCATTTCACCTTGGAGGACACAACCCCTCGTGTTTTCCCTAGGACTCAGAGGAGAACCAAACTTGCAGTTTGTTACTAAGGGGCTGGGCTACTACAGCACACCAGAACTTCAGCTTTCTTTTATTTTTATTTTTTAATGCTTTATCCCAAGACTGCAGTGAATGCGATTAGCAGCAGCAGGAAAGGAGGGAAAAGCAATAGAAACTTCCCAATCACAAACTCACAAACCTTAATGTTTCCACTTAAAGAACCAGCCCTCTGCAGCTCTTTCTAATGCACCAGCCACAGTGGAAAGCAGTGCCAGGAGAACAGCGTTTGTGAAAGAGTAAATAGTAGTAGGTTGTGCTGCAGGAGGAAAAACTGCTGGTTTATTGTACAGTATTTAAACTTTCTACATCCTCGAAGTACCACATAGGTGTGGCTAAAACACAGCTTGATATATGGGAAAAAAATCACAAACAAAATGCCTTTTTTTTTTTTTTTTTTCCCCAGGCCAATTTGCATGAAACATTTGCATATAGCAGCTTAGCAAAACTCTCCAGAAAAGATGGCAGTCCAGGGAGAACATTTACTAAGACTTACTTAGCATAATGACTTTTCTAAGTAAATCTTATTTGTCCCAAGAAATCCTGAATTTGCAAGGCTAACAGTGAGATTAAAGAGGTGGTTTCTGTGGATCTTCAGTAGAGAGAACCCTTTTCCAGTGAAGTGATATTAAGAAATACAGAGAAGATGTCAGTCACAAGATACTCTTTGCAGTCTTGATAAGAAGTAGCCTGGTCCTTGCTGAAGATAACACACAGCAAAGCACAGGATAAACTCTCTGGAAAGGGTATTTGTGGGAAGACACCATGGCTTGAGATGGGTTTCCAAGAACAATCTGAATTGTATCATCCAAGCTCTAAACTTTCAAGTGGCTGCTGCTTCTGACAAAATTGTTCTGCTGCCTATTACAGGGAGAGCATGTGCTACAGGCTCCCAGCTTGCAGCTCCTTCAGTGACAAGCAGCTTTATTAAGGAGCACTGTGCTTCCAAACAGTCTGAGGGGCAGCACAGCAATTAAGTCAGGAGGCAGAGGCATCACAGGTTGATACTTGTGCAGCTCAGATCCTGCCTGTCTGTCCTCTTGTTTTCCCCAGGACACTCACTGGCTATAAACCCACCAAACCACCTAACAGCTCATGAGGCTGCTGAAAAACTCCCCAGAGGTTACATGGGACAGATGCTTCTTTCAGAGCTGGGACTGTCTGCTGCCTGTTTCCTCCCAGATTTATCAGTCTGTGATTTCAGCCCTTTCACACAATTTTGGTGTGATGGAGAGGTCAGGCTGCATCATCCAAGCTATTTCCATGACTGCACTATACACCCAAGCACAAGCCCTCCCTAGATTTAGCAGTGTAGGCACAAACTCCTTTCCCATTGAACACAGTGCATTGCTATTAATTTCTTACCTGTTCTTATTGAACTGAATGGCAAAGTCAGTCATGTGCTGCAAAGCCTTATTGGTAAAGTTCATCTCCATGTAGATGTGTCCCTGCCTGTGGCTGAATGTGCCCGAGATCTCCAATCCTTTAGCTTTCACTGCAGGCAGCCAAACCTTGAACACAAGAGATGTCATTCAGCGTGAGCAGCCTGGCCTGAAGATAACAAACAAGCACAGTTTTCCAATAAACAGAAGTCCTGAGCTCAGAAATCCAGCTACATTGGCACATTAAGCCCACAAAGGCTAAAGAAACACCACAGGGAAGATGGGACATGGGGTGTTGAAGGGATGGAGCTCACCACTGAGTAATAAGCTTGCTGCTCCTAATCCATATTTGGTCACAGCACTCACGTAAGAAATCAAGTTTACTACAGCATTAGTGTGCACAAGAGCAGTGACAGCTTGTGTCCATCACACCAACGTTAGACTCACCCAGTCTGCTGCTGGACAGCCTTCTCCAAGGGCTGGTGGGGCTATTAGAGGCAGGACAATACTAAAGTTTGAACCAAATAAAATCACAAGGCTAATACTATTATCTGTTGGGGTTCTGGATTCCCAAATCATCTCTGTGGGAAAAACTCAGACCCAAATCTGAGTGGTACAAAACGAGACTCAAAGTTACTGTGGGTTTTTTGTACTTGGTCCTTATATATGGTATAATAACTGCAAGGAACCAAAGCTTTGAGTATGGTCTGCAGTACCTTGAGATCCCCAATTTCAGAGGATGGCTTCAGATTATCCATCCATGGACTATTTGAGTGCTAACTTTTGTTTATTCCCTTTCAGCAGCCTGAGCTCCCCGTGGCTGCTCCACAGCCAGTTTCCAGAACCATGTTCTGTGTCTCATGATCTCTCCCAACTTCAGGCTACAGCCAAAGCCTCTGCGATCTCTGTTGCTGACAGAACATCTCTCTTCATTCCACTGCAGCACCATCATCCCAATCACATGATTTTACCTCCACTGTCACGTTGGATTCCTCCAAAAAAACAAATCTGCCAGGAAAGTTGTTGCAAACTGTGTCTTGCCCTCAGTTTCCTGGGGAACCTTGTTAAGAAGTAGGTCTGCAGGAAAGCTGCTCTGACACAACTGAAAATCTCGGATCTTATCTAAGCCATTCTTTAGAGAAATACTGCCACAGGTAAAACGAGGGCACTGCTGAAATGCCAGAAGTCTGTAAGTAATAACTAACACGGTCTCCAACACATAGCTGAAAAGCCCAGGGCACCCCTAACGGGACTGAGTTGAAGTTTTAGCACCAGAAACCCACAATAAATGGGTCAAGTGAGCAATGTCAGATCTGTTGAAGCCCAAAGGAAGGCAATAAACTGGGGGTGATTGTTTTTCCTTACGTACAGACTTGGGAGCCACATATCCTCCAGGAGCCATCCCTATGCCGGACGAGAGCTCGAAGAGATCGTTGAGTCCACTGCTGACCACTGCTGGGGTGGGAGAAGGGGCAAAGGTGGCTGGCACAGAGGAGGGAATGTAGGTCTGTCCCACCTGGAGGAGTCAGAAAGAACAGGCACTCATTAACATCACGTGTGAGCACCACTTATTAAACAAAGCATGGACTCGGGCAATATCCTAAATATTTTAAAGCCATTTGCAGCTTCCCCACTGATTTATCAATAGTGCTAAATTATGTATTTGAATTCCAAAGCTCTTGGCAGCTAATCCCTACACTCGGCTGTCACCTCAACCAAGCTTCCACATCATTTTTTATAGCTCCAGTTATCTATTCCCACTGTAGAGGAATCTTTCTTCTCCATATCTCCTTCTACAATATGCTTTGTGGATCTACCCTACATAAACCCAGGGAAAAGAGCAAATGCTTCAAATCTTCCCCCAACAACGTCAGCCTTCAGGAATCTGCAAGATTTTGCATATCCAGAGATAGCAAGGGAATCATGACCGTGTTGTGTACTCCTACCCAAAGCCAGAGCTCTGCATTCTCAGCACTGGGGCCCAAAAGGTTCATTACATGAAGCAGAGTCTGCCAGAGGACAACCTTCCTGCAAGAAAGGCAATCCTTCCCTCCCAGGACTTCAGTGAGGGCACCAAAGCTGGAATATTAACCTTTAGGTGCCCAGCTTCAGATGGGACAGTCACACTTAAATTACACTTCCAAATTCTCTTCCTAGCAGGATGAATGCTTGACAACAGGATTCCCCAGCCAGCAGCCCAGAAACAGGCAGAATGACCAGGACAGAACTGCCTGGGGGGTTTTAGCTGGCCCACGAGGGCAGAGACCTGGCTTTGCAGGTATGATCACCACAGGAACTATCTGCCATGTCCTGCTGAGGGCTGCCTGGGTGTACAGGTGCACTGTGCCACCAGCTCTCCTTTGCCCTCGTGCTGAACGAAGAAAGGAACGCCAGATTCACAGGGAAAGGAGGAGAGAGAATGACTGCAGCCATAACAAGGGTCTCTGAAAAGCCCTCCCTCCAGAAGGGAGTGTGCTTTCCTCACTGAATTACTGGATACAGAGCCCTGGGAAGAGGGACTGGAGCTTTCTAGGGGACACCACTTCTGGCTGTGGGTTGGAAGCACGCTCCCTCCTGCCCACTTCATTTTCAAGTGGTGTTTCATTCCCTTTCCATGCTTTGCTGGAAGAAGCTGCTATAAGCTTGATACCAAGGGTGCTTTGAAAGCAGGTTGAAACTCTCCCAATGCCCTGGCTGTAGGCACAAGGACACAAAGCACAGGCACAGAGGAGGTGGCCAGTGGCAGCACTGACCACACACAGTAGGAAAGCTCGGAGCACCTGACCCTGATGTCCAGGAGAAAATCTTGTGTGGAGTTTGGGAGGAGAAAGCACTGAGTTCAGGCAAGTCTGTGGTGCCACTGGGTTAGGGTTACAGACCAGGCTTTGTGAATAGGGATGAGCATCCTTGGCCTTTCAGCTGCTAAAGCAGTTGCACAAGGATGAGGCACTGCCAGGGTTAACGCTGGTGCTCCAACTAAAAGCTCTGAGGAAGAAGAGCTAAGCAGAATGAGTGAACAGCTCTGGCCCTGGCTGCTCTTAGGAAAGCCCAGGTGGCAGCTGGACTCAAATCAACAAAGGTGGGGACCCGTGTGTTTCAGTTGCATTTATCCATTTTCAAACATCTTCGGGCCTTTAAAAAGCACCTTCCAGCACATAACGGGTGAGGGTACGCTGAAAAACCCTGAGCTTTGAGCAGCTTTGGAAATTGGGGAAAAAAATGGAATGGCACTTACTGCCGGGCTTCCTCCAATGCCCCCGCCAAGGTCACTGCCAAGCTGAAAGAGAGAAGGAGAGAGAGGAGAGGAAGACCGAGATCATTTAAGCCAAGTGTCAGACGGCCGGAGCGGAGCCCGGGCGCCGCGAGCACGGATCGCTCCTGCGTACAGGACAGACGGAAATGCAGCGCTGGGAAAGCACAGGGAACAGAGGGGCTGCTTGCTGCTGCGTGAGCAGAGCTACTTGGAGAGCTACCCCACGCATTCACTGTGGACAGGAGCGTTCTGCAGGTTAATGAGAACAAAAATCCATCCCCTCCTTGCGCCTGTTTCTGCACCAAAACCTCCTTTCTTCACGTTTCATGCATCGGTGCTTCCCCTTCAGCCCTGCTGCTGCCAGCAGGCCCCAAGCAGCTCCACAAAACCCCGTGGGGTAACTGTGAAATGGCATAAAAATAAAACTGACAGGAAGGCTTGCTTCCTGAAAGCTTTAGTTTTCTAGGGAAGAGCTACAAACCACGGGCAAACACAAAGCGTCTTGGCTGTGTTCCTCCGACACACGGCTCTTTTCAACAACAAGGAAGAAAGAGAATAGGATCCGTGCTGGCTCTTACCACAGCTCAGAGAGAGGGGCTCTGAAGATGCTCCCCTCCCTCAGACAAGGAAAAAAGCATCTTTATCATGTAATGGGCACACCAACAGCAAAGAGACCTCCTGGTGCACCAGGCTATTTCAGTACCAGTTTCTGCCAAGCTACATGTTCACAGTCTGAAGTGACTGAAATATTCCTCCATAAACACTAAATCCTCTCTGGGGCCCTTCTGCAGCCCACCTAGAAGCTCTCCCCCCACCAAGTTCCCTTTACAAAGCCCATTTTTCAAACCTCCACATCGCTCTACATGCTCAGGAGAATTCAGAGATCAGGATAGGCTCCCAGGCTTGGCTACAAGTGCTGCTTGCAAGTGCAACATCACTCCTGTGAATATTTAAAATGCACTTAACAGATGACTGATAGCCAGGAGGAAACAAGCACAGATCTGCAGTGGTTATTCACTGCAGAGACATCTCCAGGTTTATCTGTGTCCCAGGCTTTTCTTCTGAAGACCAGGGTAATTCTTTTTGCCTAGAACAGGGTTTTTTTGGGTCACATTCAGACAAGGAACATGACCTGACAATGTGCACAGAGGATGATGCAAGTGCAGGGGTGAGGTAGGAGCCAGCCCCATTAGGAAAAGGCTGGACTGGCAGACCAGAACACCACAGCTCACCTCGTGGATGGTTCTGCTCTTCCATTTGATAAAGGTTTGGGGAGTTAGTTTGCTTTCAAAAAAAGCATGTGAAAAACTGAGTCAACAAAGGCTCCAGATACGTTGTTCAGGTAAGTGCTGATGTGTCAGGATATTGAACAAATGCCCCATATAGCTGAAGGAGAAGCTTCCAGGAGTGCCCATGCTTAGAGCCAAAAAGGCTCTGACCTTTTCCCTGTGCACAAAAAACTTGGAAATTAACTTTGCTCTGATCCCTTCCAGCCTGTTCCCTGAGAGATCTCACAGCAAATGTGTTTTATGCTGGTCAAGAGATACCATAAAGCTTCATACCCCTCTCCATCAGAGCACAGGTAAAAAGGATAAATTGCCCTGAGAAGAGCAGCAAAGGTGTAAGACAGTGACTTACCAGATAATAACCAGCCTCCATAAAACCTGTAAAATGTGACAAACCCCCGTGCTTCCCTGGATCTCTCTTCTATCCACTCGCACCCCTCCTTACCCTATTCCCCACAGGAGCCACCTGATGCAACATTAGCCACCCTAAGTAGGTGCTAGAGAAGAACAAATCTCAATTTGCTTTTTGTTAAGAAGCCTTAAGAGCTTTTTTCCATTGTGGGACTCAGTTTATCCCTACTTGAGGTCATGGCAGAAGCTGAAGAGATTCCTCATCTTTTCCAACAGCCACCTCTCCTGGAGCAACCCAGGCTCTTGCTGTCCAGTTTTGCTTAGCTGACTTAGGAAATAACAGATGAAAGTGAATGATTCCAAAGTCAAAAGAAGGATCAGTCAGAGCCCAAAGGAAGCCAGCCAGAGGATGCAAATCCAATTAATATTGAGCTTATAAAATAAGGCTTATTACACTGTAAAGTCCCCCCCACAGAAACAGCCTGACAGAGCAGAGTTTTGTTCTATTGACTGCTCTCTAAGCCAAGCCACGGTTTAGATTAATATATCAGATCATTTACATCTTGTTACTGGCTCACTGAGGAGTAATAAATGCAACTATTACACCTCATCCCCATTCATAGTCTTGCATGCAGATGAACTTCGTGCTTTATATTGACAGGCAGCGAAGTCCAGAGGAAAAGAAAGAATGCAGTTCATTTCCAGATATAATTGTGTGCACGGAGGATTGCTGCAACTGTTGTCTGCAGCAGCAGAAAGGCTGGTTTATCAAGCAGCAAGCATTTTACAAAGGGTATATTGGGAATGACTGAATAATTCTGCATAATCAAGCCAGATGTTAACTATTCTACCATTTCCTACTACGCTCATCAGAAGGAGCTGCAGGGTAGGAGCCCGACCTCAGAGCAGCTCATACACTGATGCTGGCTGGAAGGACAGGCAATGACATATTGGGGTTCCTCAAGCTACCCATGAGTCCTCTGTTTTCCCTAAATGTCAGGCCTTGAGGCCTGAAATTCTGAAAGCAGAATTTGGATTTATTGCTTGAGTTAAGACTCCAGCTCTCACAAGGAGGAGGGAAAAAACCCCCTGACTGACTCAGAGAATTTTACCATGAGCCCCTGTGTGTTTCCAGACTGGACCCAACATCTCTTTCCAATGTCAGGAAGCTCTGAGCTGCTGCAGCCCCTCTTTGGTGGATGGAGGGCTCTGCAGAGCACAGCCTGAGCCTCTCCTGGCTCCTGTGCTCAGGCCCAAGCACTGCAGATGTGCTCCAGAGCCGCAGAGCCAGAGCCAAGGAGCTGCAGCTCCTCCAGGTCCCTACAGGCAGAGCTGGCTCTGCCCGGAGTGGAGAGAGAAGTGACAGCATTTCTACTGCACCAGAAGTTAAAGGGGGGAAGTTAATAAAGAACTGATCAATTCCACATCAGATCTGGGCTGCACTTCCCATTGCAGCAGCACAAAGTCTCTTTTTCTGTTTTTCTTGCCTGTCACCCTCCCATGGCACCGACGCCTTCCCCATTCAGGAACTCCAGGTCTGTTTCTCCTCCTGTGAGACGCCCAAATCATAACTTTATTCCAAACTCAGAATGATGGAAGAGATGGTAACAGTGATGTGTGTGAGTAAGAGGGAATGAGGAAGACAGAGGGAACAGGAACCAATTACCCACGGAGTGTCCTCTCCCATCTGGAGTGACAGGCAGAGTGCAGAAGGAAAGAAACAGATATTAGTCAGGCGTAAGTGCTGCTGAAGCAATTCCCCAGGACTAGCAGCTCTGGCTAACCATTTCCATTTGTCTCATGGGCAGACAGACACTCCTGCCAGAAGGACAACCTGGATCTGCCTTACAGGAGAGTCAGCAACAGCCCCACAGAGGAGAGGACTATGTGAATAGAGCTGTCAGCCCCACTCGGGCTGAAATGCTCGCTGTGAAGGTGGGGTGGACAAGGGCTGGCTCTTGATGGCCCAAGGGAATTTGTGGCACTGCAAACCCCTCATCCTCATCCCAAAGTTGGCAGCTTTGCCTCTTGTTGAAGAGCACAAAGCCTCTGCCCAGGATGAGGAGCTGCCAGCTTCAGGAGATGAGCAGAGGATGAACAGGGAGTCTCAGCCCCCAAACGCATAAAAGTTCTTCAAACAGGAATTCTCTTTATTCCCTCCAAACCTGTCCTGCCATAACAGCACCCAAGCAGCCACATGGGTTTAAAGAAGAGGTTGGGCTCAACCCTGTATCAATAAAACCAGTGCCATCACCTCTTCTCAAACTGTATCAGCACCTTTACTTTGCACAAGTTGGCTTGGACGGCGCCGCAGCTGCTCTGCAGTTGGAGAGCCTTTGCCCTGCAATTCCAGCCCTCTGGAAGCAGTTATGCTGACTTATGAAGTGTAGCAATGCTGGAGTTACTGCATTAGGAGGGTTTATTTGCATCTTAACAGCAGCTTGTAATGAAGTGACTCTGCTGAAGTGTTCATGTGATCCTGAGGGGCTACAATCACTTCTGCAAAATGACGTGAGGCTTTTGGAGCACCAAAAAATAACAGGGAGGGTGGAGCCAGGGACAGAAGCTTCAACAACCACTGCTCAGCAACTGCCTTGCCTTGTGTCCACAGCATAATCAGGGCTTCCAGGGCAGCTGTGCATTCTGTGGACCACAATTCATGGGTTAAGAGGGGCCAGTTGCTGCCTCCTCGCTCCCTCACACCACAAATCAGGAGTCAAGCACCACAGCTCAAGGTGCTGCCTGCACTCAGTAACACGGCAGCAAGGGACACAAGGCATTACCTACCAGGAATGGGGTGAGGTGCTGAGAGCAGGGCTGCTGGCAGCCCCCTTGGTGCAGCCTAATCCTGTCAGAGAGCCCTGAGCTGCAGGACAGGGTGTGTGTGCATGGGCTGCAGGGATCTCATTGCAGACACCACTGTGGCTCACACAGAGGCACTGGAATGCCTCGTTTGCTGCCTATTCTGTGTGTTTGCACACCAAGCCAGGCTTGCAGAGCAGAAGGGCTGCTCTCCAAAGCAGGGACAGCTGTGTCAAAGCTGCTGAAGGGCAGGTCATGCTGCCAATACCATGGTCACCAGTTTCACTGCACTTGCTGCTAACACTTTATCCTGCTGAGATATTTCCATCAGCAAGCAAAACTGAGTCCTAACCATTTTCATTCTCCAAAGAGTAAAAAACAATCAGCTCACAAAGCTCTAGCAGTCCTATGACTGCTACAACAGATTTGAATCAGATATGAATGAGTAACTCACCAAAATAGCTCCTTTTCCACACCAGCCCTGCCCCAGCAACGGACACGTGTCCTTTGTCAGGAATCTTAACAGATTCCTTTGTAGTTCATCAAACCTCAACAGCCCAGATGAAAGGAGTCACTCAGCTCCTTGTCAAAGGCTGGAGGAGCACTCTGGGAAAGCAACACATCCACTGCATAAATGGATGCTGGGGCTGACCTGGCACAGACACACTCCCACTGTAATTCCAGGAAAAGGTAAATGAAGTAACTTTCCTAAGATTATACACAGCAAGTCACTTGCAGAGCCAGGAGAGGAATGTGGCAGTCAGGGCAGACTGGAGGTCACTTTCTTACAAAACATCGGTGAGTCCCTAATCAACCCCAACACTCCAAGGTGTCCATTGAGGCCAGACTTGGAATTCTCCACTTGAAAGCAGTCAGACAGGGAGGGAGTGACACCAGCAGCTCCTGCTCACAGCCATTGGGATGTAACAGGCACTTCAGACTGCTGGAACAGGGCTTTCTTCCCAGGCTGCCAAGCCTATGGTGCCTGGAGCTCGGGGTGAGCTGGTGCTCAGCTCCCACCCTCCATCCCACTGCAGTGGTGGGACACAGCCCTGAGCTGTGTGGAACAGATCCTTGGGGCCTTGGGGTCAGACCCCCCTAAATCCAGCCTGATTACACAGAGGGGCACAGCCCCACCTGGAACAGCCCAAACCAGTCCAGGTATTACAGAAAACTGGGGATATTCAGTGTTTATCAAGCAGCTTTTCAGTTTAGGACATAAATCAACCTGACCAGCTGCCAGTCTCGAATCAATAATATTCTTGTAGATGAGTGGCTAGAGTATTAAATAAAATCCTTACATAACAGACAATCCAAGCCTGTCCATTCCTGCAGATTTACTGCTCTGTCCCCAGAGCCAGCCTTCTTGGCTCCTGGCCACAGTGCCCTGCTCCCATTCAATGCAGGGGCTCCCAGGAAGCACAGTATGCCCACAGAGCTCTAACGCTCCCTGGATTTGCAGAACAAATGAACACACAACAAGGTTTAAAGGCAAAAATGTCATGTCAGCACAGACAGACATCTTGCAAAGCACTGCATCATTGCACACGAGTTGGGAGAGTGACTGGAACCTGCAGGAAAAAAAGCATCAGATTCCAGCTCTCGGGATGCACCCAGCACTCTGCTGTCCCAGAAGCTTTGTTGTTCCCCCATCAGTGACTGGTATGGCTACTGTGGAGCTGGAGAGCCCAAATAGTTTTGTAAAGTGGGCTTGGTCACCATTTTAAACAAAAAGAAAATTGGGCAGAGAAGAACAAGATCTGCCCCGGGTGGCAAACAGGGGCACAACCTGTTCCCCAGAAAACAGCTCTCCCTAAGTCCTACAGCAAGTCTGCTCTGCTTATAAGCAATGCTCTTGTACCAAAGGTCCTTTTTCTCCTCTTTTTAATTGTTAACACATGCTCAGCATCTGTGCATGCATGTTACATTTAATACCAATTACAGAACTCACTATGGAAATAAAATAAGATTTACTCACTAAAGAAATTAACCTCTCAAGCAGCTGGAGTCTCACTGGTCATGGGGATAAATATCTAGCAATGCTGAGGACAATTCAAATGAACAATATTAATTTGGTGTTTATGAGGTTTTACACCACACAGTCTCTATTTAAATGCCTGGAATTAAAATAAAACCCCACAGTTTAAGAAATGGAAATACAGAACGACGTTTTCCTTGGAAGTTAACGCTGCTGTTGGTCTTTCTGGGTTAGTCCCACTGGGATTTTCACTGCAACAACATCCCTCTGATGAGACACCCCTCCAAAGACAAGGGGGTAGAAGAGGGGATCAACAGATGCCACTGAGTGGGTGTGACAAACTGGCTGAGCCTCTTCCAGACCTCCAGCTGCCTTTGAGGCACTCACAGGACTGAGGCAATGTTGCCATCACAGAGTGTGCAGCCTCGGTCAGCCCAACAAAGCAGGGGAAGAAATGTATTAAAAAAACCCTTAAGGAGTACCAGAAAGGGAAATTTCAAAGCAGAACAATTCAGGTATTGCTGGCTCCCAGGTGTTTTTGATCTCTGGTGAAGGGTGAAGAGCTCAGCCCTTCTTCAAAGGCACAGTGGGATGTGTCTCACCTCCTCCCCACACACAGAAATCAGGCCTGTGGGATCTGCAGCTTGAGACTGATTTTGGCACAGCACAGATGTGGTTTAATATTCGCCTGAGGTCCAAATGCCAATCCTCTTGGCAAGCCCTGCAGCCCAGGACACTTCCCAGCAATTTGGGTAATACCAGGTTAGGGTTAACCCAGCTTGAGACTTGTTCAACACGTGCCCACAGCAACAAACATGCACAGAGATCCCATTCACTCACTAATTAAGCTTATTATCCCAGAATAATTTAGGTTGGAAAAGACCTCCACGCCATTACCAGCACTGCCAAGGCCACCACTAAACCACGTCCCCAAGTGCCACATCTACACGATTTTTAAGTGACCCCACCACTGCCCTGGACAGCCCATTCCAGAGCTTGAAAACCCTTCTGGTGAAGACAGATTTCCTAATATTCAATTGAAACCTCCCCTGGCACAAGCAGAGGCCATTTCCTCTGATCCTGTCACTTGTTACATGAGAAAAGAGACTGACCAAGGGAAGGAAAAGCTGGAGCTTTGATGCAACAGCACTCCAATCAAAAGCATCCACCTTCAAAAACCACACCAGCATTCAGAATTTGTTTTTAGTGCTTCCCCATCTACTCAACTGAGAGAGTGCTGGCCACGCAGCCCCAGGCACAGCTACTCCCCATCCAGACAGGATCATTTTGTCAGCTCACACTCCATAACTCCACGGATGTACTTAAGGCTTGAGAAAAATACTAAGTAAAAGCCAGGTACCATTTCAACTAACAGCTCCACTGTCAAAGCAGGTCACTAAATTAAGCCCATTAATGCCAGCTGCGAGACAGCTCTTCTCCCAAAACCAAGTTTTAGTTCTGCTGTGTCTATTTATTTGTGTGACACTAATGAGAAACAAAGGGTTACTGTGAGAGGCCTGGAAGGCAGCACAGAGGAATTTAAGTGCAAACCATCCTGTGGCACCACAGGCAGCACCACCTTCTGCAATGCCTTAATTCCCAATCCCAGGTTTTTTAGAGGCATGTGTTGCAGTGCAGGGAAAGGCTGCACAGGTCACTGCTCTGGGCTCACTGCCTGCTTTCCCAGCAAGTCCAGCTTGACCATTTTGTTAATCCCCAGTAAAAGCAATGTTCTTGCTAACCAAACCAACCTCTGGTTAGAGAGTGCAGAGCCTACAGCACCTCTGACCTCTGTGTCAGTGCCATTAAGGGTTAGATTGTTTCCAGCTCATTAGCCCATGAAGCACTGGAGCTGGAAATAGGTTTAACATTTGCTTTAATAATTTTATGGCAGCTTAAAAAAATATATATTTGATAGATAAGGATTTGTTGAATTGGGGTTCATCCAGCTGCCTCCCACCTCTGTCATTCAGAGCTTGACTCAGAACTCAAAGTGCACCTAAACCAGGCAGAGATAACCCAGCCCAACTACCACAAGCCAAACCTCAAGCAAGACAAATCCACTGCAGGTCTGAAAAACACCCAGCTATGTCCACTGGGGCAGTCTTATTTGATTTACATGGTGCAAATACACCTAGGAGTGCTTCTCATCCCTGTGGGGAAGCCAGCAGGGAGCTGGGGATGTGTGTGCTGTGCTCCTTGCCTTGGGAACAGTTCCCAGGATGATCCTTACAGTCACCACTCCTGACTGCTTGGCTGCCACCAGCCTAAAAACCACAGCACTGACCTCTCTGCCCTGCTGCTGGCTGCTTGCTAAGTGATGTTCTCACTGCAGCTCCTGCCCAGCTCACTCCCCAGAGCAGAAGGGAGGTGTGACTGCTCCCACTGGAGCCTGACCCTGTTAGAGCCAGGGCAGGTGCCTTGTGAGAAGTGCTGGCACAGGGAGGACTGCACAGAGAGCTCCCTCTTGACCTCACTGCAATTAAAATGTCACTGATATTAAACCATGACATGCTCTGGAGAATACACAAATGGGAAGGCACAGGGTTACAGCCTGAGAGCTTTAGCACTGAAATTCAGGAGGGCTGGGAATTGGATGGAATAAATGCCTTCTTGAAAGGGAACCTGATTTAAATAGAAAGCACTGAAAGACTTTTACATCCTTAAAACAACTTTTTGGTTTTCTTCTGCAGACAGAAAAAGCACAGAACAAATATAACCACTGACCATGGGGATTCTACAGCATGCAGCAACATCCAATGTAGAGCAGGAAAAGCCTGCTGAAAGTTAGTACAATAACTTTGGTTAAATCCTCCTGGAGTTTCAGGACTCAGCACTGGGAGCTCGGCTCACTGAGCATTAAAAACACAAATGATCAAGGCTTTGCAGAGATAAGCACAACTCCAATTATCTCCATCAGCTAAAGAGGATGTGCTGCTTACCAAGCTGTCCAGCCCTCCTCCCAGCAGGTCCACAGCACCCATCTGCATGGAGGACACTTGGGGCACATTCACGGGGGGCCCCAGGTCCAGGTTGAGGAGGTCACCCAGGAGGTCACCCTGGGAGGGGATGACCTGTGGCTGCTCCAGGTTTGTGGTGGTCGTGGTGCCCACGGGGCTGTCACCAGCATCAGTGCTGTGGGGGGAGAACAAGAAGCAGAAAGGACAAATATCAGACACCTTTGGTCTCCAGTCCCAGGTTCCCAGCATGGGCAAACACAGCAAGAGGTGGCTCAGCAGCAGAGGCCAGGCAAAAGGTGGTGCCAGCAGCTGATGTGGCCACTGTCCTGCACCAGGCAGGGTCATGGCACGTGGCTCTTCACCACTTTGAGCACAAAGGTTTTCCTTGCTTTGTACATGGTTTTCAGCCCAGCAAAGGGAATCTTGCAAGGGGTGAATCCTACCCACCCTGAGAATCACAGACCCCCTCCAAAACAGAGGGCCATGGGTACTCCGTGGGCTGCAGAACTGAAAATAAGCAGTTCCTACCTCAGAATAAACCTACAGAGATGATTTTCAACCCACTGGGCCTCAGAATGACATGGAAACATGGGGAAAAATAAATAATCCAGATTTTCTCAGAGATCTAACACTGATAAAACCCTTGAGCCCTTACCCTAACCAGTGCAAACTCCACCACTTCCCTCAGATCTAGATTAATCACCTTCTCCTGACCAGCAACAAGGTCCATCCGTCTTTTCTAATTGAAAAACTCAATCTAAAATTGATTCCTCCCTTCTATCAATAATTTCCTTTCCTCTGAGTTAGCAGGCATGCTAATTACTAGGCTAGAAACACTCATTATACAGCTTCCAAAATTTATCATCATATGCAGTCTGGCTACCTTTTATATCTTTTATATTCATTTGTCAGTGAATTGGGTAACGAGGAGAGGGTAAAAAAAATAACTGTAACTCCTGGAGAACTCACTACAATGTATTTATTCTTTAAATCCAGAGATGCTCATATTTTAGATAATTAAAACCCATTTTATACCCTGTTTCCAGAATGATTTCTAGCTCATGTTACTGCAGCCAGCAGGTAACTGCACACAATTGCTGTGGGAATTAGTGTTCTGACAAGGTGTTTAACACCAGGGCTGTTCTGCAAGCACTGCAGCTCCTGATTCTGAGTAGCCAAAATTCTCTTATCCTTATTCAGCTATTGAAGGGAAAGATTCAGCCACAGAGTATAAGCTGCTCCCAATTCCAGTGCCAGGAGGAAAAGATAGAGCATAAGGAGTGCAGAATGAATTAGTTACCAGGCAGCAGCAGGAAGGGTTGAAAGCTTCTTTGCATTAAAAGCTTCAGAGCCCCAATAGCACTAATATTAGCTGTCCTTTCTGCTGCTGCCTTCAGCAGGGAGAGTGCTGAGTGTGCTGAACTGCTCCCTGAAGCATTCCTGAGGAGAGGTGGTGACTGTGATCCACTCCCACCCCCAGCCTGGGAACAGGAACAGCCTCTCCGAGAGAGGCACAGCACAAACCACTTGGTTCCTTCCCAGGATATAATCCCTCTAACACTCCACCCCTTCAACACTTACTCATCCCTCTCCTGATGGAGACACAGAAATCCCTCTGTGTCTTGTGTAACTGCTGCTGCCCCAAAGCCCAACAAGAAACTAGGAAAGGACAAAGCTAAGTGGGTTTGCCTTAAAAAAGCAAAACCCCAAAGCTTCCATTTGTGGAGAATGGGTCTCTTTAAAGAGATTTCTATAAACAACTTTGCATTTTCTTTGAAAGAAAAGAAATGAATAAAGAATATGTGGGTTAAAAAGGGCAAAAAGACTTGATACAAGATTTCCCCCTGACAGTCCTGAGTTTAGCCATGTGAATTGGAGATTTGATCCTATGAGTTCAGCCCCCAGCAGTTCCCAGATGTTGGAGTCACAAGGGATGCACAGCCTGAACCAGAACCAAAAATTTCCTGTAGCTGCCTGTGAAATAGGGAAATAGAGACTCCTGCCCAAGTCTAACCAGACTTGCTTCTCCCAGGAGCCCTGTTAACATCTCCCCAAATTTCCCAGCTGAATTATGGCTGAGCAGGGGTGGTGGGAGCCACCACAGGAGGAAACACTGCCAAGCAATCAGATTTCTCCCCCACCCTCGGGATACATCTGCAGCTCTGTGACACTTGGGCTCACTGAAGAGGCAGGAACATTTCACCATCTGTGAGCTGTTCAATGGGTCTGCCCATCAGCTGAGAGCTGCAAGAAACCCGTCCTACAGCACTTTGAACAAAAAAGAAGTGAATCAAAACGCCATGGAAATGTGCTCTGCCAACCAAAATTCCTCCTAGGTTTATACCCAGGGAAGCACCACTCAAGGCAATGCTGTCCTCACCCTCTTAAACCACATTCACTGTGGACATCTCCTCATTCCCATCTCACAGTGCCATCAGTCTCTACCACATGGGTCAGCCACCAGAATGGTCACTGGAGTGCAGGAGTTGTACAGAAAATCACCTCACCTCAACTGTTTGGACTCATCTTTCACTGGACACCTTTAACTGATGCAGAAAAACCCCAGCAATGGGGCATCTTGAGGTGAGCTCACATCAGAGAAGCCTGGTGTGCCATTAAATTAACCCCAGGCAGTTTTTTATTTTACCACTGCATCAGCATGATCAGTGTGCAGCACGCTCTGCTGAGCACCCCTCAGACCTTCCCACAGCTTCCCACTGCTGACTGAGGCCTGGAGGTTTGTTTTCTGGGGTTTTTTTGAAGCAGTGGTTCTGCCCAAGTCAGAAAATATTTAAGGTCAGCAGACTGAGCATGAGCAACGAGAGTCAAGCACATACACAGGACATGCAAGAAGATAATAAACTGCTCCTTCAAAAAGCTGAATTCTCTGAGCTAAATCCCCTAAAATGCTATTTTCTGTAGTGACTTGGAACAACAGTGTACAGTGAAGCTGGTAAAACCAAAAGCCAAAGCTACCCTGGCTCATTTTGAGACAAATCTTTGATTAGGAGAGGTAGGGAAGTGGCCACTGCTTTTCCTGTCCAACTGGTAGATTTGTGCTTGCTGATTCTGGGTCAGTGCAGCCAGACTTGATTTCATAGGCAGGGAGAAAACAACTCTGCTTCCCAAAGCCAGCCACCACAGAAATAGCTTTAGCTGCTAAGAATAGCAGAGAAGTGGTGTCAGAAAATAGCAAAGAAGCAGCATCGCACACTGATTTATCAGTGCAACAGCAAAAAATAGCACTCCAAATGTCACTTTGGGAATATTATTAAGAGGTAAGCCTGGCTGCTCTGCCTCTTGCTGCAAAATGCACTCATTTTTGTAATTAATACCATTAGGGAAAATAGCAACTGCTCACCTGAATGAGGGACCATGGGAACAGGCCCAACAGCAACACGGCCCCAGCTGGGACTAAGGCACTGGCTGCTCTTGCAGAACTAACCTGCTGCCAGAACTGTGATCCCAGGGAGGCATCAAAGCACCAGGCAACGAGCCAAAGCATTTCTCCCACCTCCCAAATGTCAGGCAGACCATCTCCAGACTACCCCTTTTCTTTTAAGCCCTAACAGTGATGGGGCTTAGATGGCTTTTGCACTCCCCTTGCTTTACAGGCACCAAGTGAGAAAGGGAGTGTCACCAATCCTTCTGCATGTCACGTTGCAGCAGTGAAGGATCCCTGTACTTGCCTGTTCCAGGAAAGTGATACTGCATTCCAGGAGACAGGCTCATAAAGCTGTGCTGCTGCTGAAGCAAAGCTCCTACCAAATCATCTTCTGAAAGATGCCTGTTCTCACTCTAGTCCTCCTTGCACCACTCATCCAAAGCTGATGCTTTTCTACTCAAACTCATGTCAAGAGCACTTACAACCAATGTCTTCTCAAAAAACACCCCAGCTCTTCCTCACACAGGAACTTTGATACTTCCTGTGCCTTTCTGACCCAGGAGTTCAGAAGCTCCATACTGCATGAAACAGCCCCTTGAATGACCTGCAAACTATCAATAAAATCCCACTAGGGCATTCTAGAAGATTTTTGCATCTTTTGGACTGTTTTCTAGAAAGAAACAACCAACCCTGCCCATGATCCCCAGGGCTGCCTGAGCTCACCTCCCATGGTGGATTGGCAGGTGCTTGCGGTGGATCCCGTGGCTCCCCTCCACGAAAGCGTTGGGTGGTTTGTGGTACACGGAAGCCAGAGACCCAATGTGGCAGATCAGCTCATCCAGCAGGGTTGGCTCAATCAGATCAGTCTCCTCAGAAATCAGTGGCTTTTCTGAGAGCACCACTTCCTTGGCAGTCACTGGATCCGTGGAAAGAAGGCGCCAGTAGATGTAGCCACGATCCCGCAGGTCTGGGTTGTCAGAATCCTGAGACAAAGCAATGCATCACTCACAGGGCTGAAGTGAACTAATGCCTGTAATCACTTTATTCTTCCAGCAGTGATTCTGCTGGATTAAAAAACCCCAACCAGCCAGGAGCCACAGCCACCAATCTCCAAATGATGTTACAAACTGCTTGTTGAGATGAACACCTTAAAATTAAAAACGTGAACCAAAAGTATTAATGCCTGACTTCCTGCTCAGCTGGTCAGGGAGCAAAAAGCCCAGGGTTAGTATCCCACAATTGCCCCAAACCACAGAGCTGCCAACTGCTTTCCAAACTTTTCTGCCACTAAGTGTTAGGAGAAATCCAGGAGAAAAGAACATGAGTGGCAATGACTGTTGCATACAAAGAGCAGACACACAATACTGCAGAATGATCCAAGATCCCTGGAAATATGACTTACCCAAGGGCACTGCTGGACAAAAAAGATGCTGCAGAGCCACATCTTAACAAGCCATATTCTTTAGAGCAAAAGAAATCTTATTTATCCTGCTTTTTAGTTATCTAATGAAGTATGGAGAGATGCTAATGATACACACTTAGGATACTTCATCAGTTCTCCAGCTGTCAATAAGACCCTTGTTTTACTGCAGATACTTTTGCCTCTGCATGAAGTGCTAATTATTTCTCTCCTCTTTGAGCAGCTCTGCCCAGAGCAGCAAAGTGAGTGGGGATGGTTTGCTGATAATGTTCTAGGGAGAGGGAGGTGCTGTGGTTTTATGTTGTAGTGAACTGTTCACAGAAACAAGAGCTTGGATTTTTAATCCTCACATCAGCAGAATAACAGGATAAATGTTCCTGAGGGGTTTTTTCCCCTATAAAATTCCATCAAAATACTGTACACCTCACCAGCCTTCCTCTTGGCATTTCTTTTTGTCTTCTGTGCTCTCATTGCTGCTGCTGCTGACCTGTTAGAACCTGCATCTGCCATCTGCCTCAAGACATTCTCAAACCTCTTCTTGGAATGAGACTGAGCTGAGCTCATTTTGCTTGTAAGAACCTAAATAAATCTCTCTGTTGTCTCCCACAGTGTCTCTGCAGAACTGGTTTTGTTTGATGGTAGAATTGTGGACTCTTTATGCCCTTTTCCCCTTAACAATCCCTCCCAGAGTCTGCACTCAGGATCAGGCAGGGTTTCTGCAAGGACACACATGAGAGGCCACATTCTCCTACTTGCACCTACAGATTCAAGGCTGTCTGCTTCTTCCCACAGCCAAAAAAACCACACTGGAAACTGAAACCTACTGAAACAAGAGGGTCAAACCTTTCCCAATTTCTCTCCCAATTCTCCCCTCTCCAGGGTCAAAATGCAACCCTGGCTAGCTCAGCTCCCCACCCATGACTGTCCCACAACAGCAATGCAGAGGTCTGAGACCTCAATTCCTGTGTTTCTTCCATCCTCAGCTACTCCACTGTTATTTTTACCAGTGTTGGCTGGATGAAGCTGGCTCCTGCTACAACCACACCTGCAGTCTGCTGTGCAGACAAACCCTGAGACATTCCAAGTGCAACGATACCTAAGCTGGGGAAAGAAACACACGTGTAATTACTCTCCCACTCAAGTGAAAAACACCATCTCTACCTAGAAATCAGACCTCAAAGCATAAGGGTTTTCAGTGTTTTACAGCCAGTTATCCCACATTGACTTATTATTCACATAAAATACAAAAAGCCAGACTGAATCAACATTTGTGACAAACAGAGGGGAAAAAAATCAGACGCCTGCTATATTCTGAGGGTGCCATCAAATGTTTTGTGACTCAGCACAGTGGGTTTTAGCACTTAGTACCTTTCTTCTGTTGGCTCAGACAAATGACACAGCGTGCCCTTGGCCCACTCCTCTCTGAAGAGCAGCTCAGATCCTGCCTAATAGCAGGTTTTGAAGCAAGAAAAGCAGGTCATGGGTTTGTTGCTGCTGACCAATGCAAATCCCCAAAGGAACAAATAAAAGGTTTAAGTGCATTAAGTCCACAGCCACGATTTCTTGCAGCAGAGGATCAAAAAGGCCAGCTGATGATTGACTCCAGGTTTTCTACTTAGAAACAATCACATTCAGCTGGCAGACTATTGTTATCTCTTGACACAGCAGATCTGAAGAGGAGCTGCTATTTTTGGGCACTTTACCCCAGTCATTGCAGCCAGGGAGTGTAGGAAGCTCAGCTTAGATCTTACCCACCCCTGCCACCAGGACATCTCCACTTCTGTCTTCTAGAACCACAGCAGTTGTGTCTGCCAGCTCGAGCCCAGCCTTGCCTGCAGTGATCTGAGCTCATAACTCAGCACCTCATGCATAATGAATCCCTGATCTTAACCCACTGCTACAGCCTCCAGCAAAGCTGCCACCATGGTTGACAGCATCCAAGTACAAAGGAAAACCCCCAAACTTCAGTTCTTTCTTTTTCATAGCACTGCTTAAACTTTGCTGTTCACAGAACAAAGTCTTTGCCAGGCTCCTTCCCTCTGTTATAGCTCCAGATGTTTAAACTGCAAGCCACCTTCAAGGAGAAAGAATTTTGGTTTCTTAATAATTCTACACTGTCCCTAACTTTCCATTTAGTGAGTGAATGGGGATGGAATTCAGACAAAGCAAGAGCTAAGAAAGCAGATTCCAGATAGTAACAGGCACAGAGCAGCTTTTAAATAGAGTCTCTCTGGGAGAGAAGGAAACACCCTTGAATCCGACCTACTGCAAAGCTGACTGGCCTGGCAGATAGGAGCCATCACCCAGCAGGCCAGCAGAGTCTGCAGGGCTCTGGGTCACTGGATGCCTGGGCTTACCTGTGTGGCCAGGCTGAGGACCTGCTGGACCAGCTCCTGTGTCTCAGAAGGCTTCTTCAAGAACAGCTTCACTATGGCAGTCAGGAGGGTGAGCTGCACCTAAGAGAGAGAGGCGCAGGAGAGATTAAAAACTCATCCATGCTTTAGCAACATCTCCCAAATCTCCATGTCTTTTACTGATATAAAGCATAAGACCTCACTTTCCTCACAGCATGACCCTATTCTTTGCCATAATGAGGATAATGAGACTCAGAGTCTTGCCTGTTGCAAAACACTTTCACAGACAAATCCCTGAGCAGCACACTGAGGTTTGTGTTGATGCCATGAAGATTTTTTTGCCTTTTCTTTTAGACCCCTGTTATACCTTTTTACAACTTCTGTATTCTCAGTGCTTTTTGCCTGCATTCCTGGCCTTGTTTGTCAAGCTGAGAGACTCAACATTTTAGAAGCTTTGTAGCTAGAGATCAGTGTGCCCCAGAACCCAAGGTCCTCTCCAGAACACGTTCTGTAAACCAAGATAGAACCATCCAGGGGAAGGCTCCTTGGGGAGGGGGGCTCATTCCAGCCTCTCATTGGGGAATCTTGGATAGATCTGCTAATTAGTAACACCTATAATGATATACCAGATCTTTGGGGGCTGTGCATTTCGGTGCATTTGACCTGGACGTGTGCACCTAAGGATCCTTAAAACAAATACCAAGGTAAAATCCCTTTTTCCCTTCTAACTGTGTCTGACCCTTGATTTTAAGACCAGGAAAAGGCATCAGTGTCATATTGTGATGCACTCCACCACTATTCCTCTAAGTCCTGGTCCCCAGTACAGCCATTCCCCTAAGAAATATGAAACATCTGAACACCTTTCAGTTCTGTCCTGTCCTTCCAAAAAGGGAAGTTTTGGAGACACGGACAACAAAGCAAAACTGCAGATTCCCAAGAGTTTTATTTCAGCCCAATATTGAAGCTTTCAGTGACAGGTATTGTCTGACCACTGCAACAACATTTACTGTCCATCCCATAAACACACTGCATGAAACACTACAGATAAGATGCACACTGCAACTTTACCTGAGTACTTTCATCATGGAAACCCTCCAGGAAACTCTCCAGCAGCTCATCTGCATTGTCAATTCTTTCAGCATATTCGCCCACTATCCAGATCATGGCAGCTCTGGCATCTGGCTCATCCAGGGAATCCAGGTTCTCACACAGAGTGGCAATGATGCTTTCATACCTGGTTTATCAAAGTGCAGGTGGATTACTGGGGTGAACTGGACTTGTTTTATTCCATTCCTGCCCACATCATTCTGCAGAGAATCCTGCACTGAATTCATGTTTTGTATTTCTACACAACAAGCAGCATTTTCATTCAACTACAGAAGATATTCCCAGGCTTTTTTTTCCCCCCCCAAGCTGAGCACTGAGATCTCACAGGGTCTTTGCAGTTTAATCCATCAGCAAGACCACCCAGATGTGGAGTTCAAGATAAAGCTGCCTCCCTTTCTGTTTTCTAATGGGAATGTTTGATCCAACAGTTCAGACCATGAGTCTGACTCAGATCCTGCAGCCTCGCTGGAGGCTTCAGCCTGGTAACCCTGAACTGGGTATTACACTCCCTCCAAGGCTTCACTGTAAACCAGACAAATACCCCACAGTAATTTAGCTTCCCCTAATTCCATGTGTGGGTATCCCTGTCACAAGTAGGGAATTTCTGAGACTGACAGCAGGAATTGCCAGGGAGGCCTGCAGACATCCCATATTATTTTTTAGGTGATCATGAAGTCTCTGCTGAAAAACATTGCTGCAGTTCTGTGGCTGAAGAGACAAAACCTTACTGCAGAACCAGCACAAGAGAAGCTGAGTTCTGCCCAGGCCAGAGGGAACACTTGGTGGGAAAAGCCTGCAGTATTTTGTTCAGCACAACCTGACTGGGATCTCGGACCATGGGAGCCATGAACTTTCACAGCCTTGTGTGAGGAGACTTCTACACTTCATAGATTTCCAGAGGAGATTAGCAAAACCAGAACAGCCTGATGCTGTAAACTTTGTCATATTTTCCTTCTGGCATCCTCTGCAAGAGCTTTACTGGCTTTTGATCCAGGCTTCAGTATGGAGTGGTGGCAAAGGAAAACCTTTCAATTCAAACTAATAATGAGCCAGGCTGACACCTCATCCAGAGCCAACACCTGAATCCTACCAAACTAGGAGTAGGATCACTGCTTCTGCCTTTACTTCAGAGCCCTGGTAGGCTGAGTTCTGCTCTGTTCTGATGATGGCAGACAAGTGCTTCCAAAACAATCTGAGGCTGCTCCCACGTACTTGTTGGGGTACTTGCGGAAGATGTCTCTGATGACCACGATGGCCTCCTGCACCACGTAGTTGACCTTGGTCTGGATGAGGTCCAGCAGTGTGCTCACACAGCGCTCTGCAGATTGCTAGAGAGCAGAAAAACACAATTTAAGAAGCTGAAGAAACGCTCCTGCTCCCACAGCACACACCGAGGAACAAGGCACATGTATGAGAAAAGGCCCAGAGGAGGAAAACAAGAGGACAAGAGCTACCAACCCTGTCCAGAAAAGAGCTACAGGTTAACAAAAGGTTGTTTGTTACACTGGGGACACCAGCTGGCTCCTGTAGAAAGTAAGAGAAGCAACTGTGCCAGTAGATAGCTGGGTCACCACACGAGAGACCTTGAGAACATCACCTACACTGCTATTTGTATCACCCTGGGGCTGATACAGGCCACTAAATGAGCTCTCTGGGGCTTCCCATGAATCAGAAGCAATTCCCAGACAATCAGAGCTGGGAGAGTTTTGATAGGGACTGCTGGAGGGTTTCTAGCAAAACCAGAAGGCAGAAGAGAACAGTGTTGTCGAAACCAGCAGCAAAAAGCAGCTCCCAGCAGCAACAGGTTCAATATTTTTGGGGTGAGGTCATTAACAACATGTGGATATACAGCTAAAAATAGCAATTCAGCTGCTCCTAATGCAGCTTTCACATTAATTAGTTCACAATTCACAGGCACTGCAAGATAACAAGGACTGGACACTGTCATGCTCCAGGAACCAGAAGTGGCATTAGATGCAGATAATTCAGGGAGGTCTATTCCCAAACAGCACAGCGAGGCAGGACATCACAGGAGCAACCAACTTCAGCACCAGAGAGGCTCAAATAAGGGCAGTGATTTGGTTATTAGCAGAGCACACATGAAGCCTCATTACACAGCTGGTGATTAATGTGAGAAGCAGACTGCTCCCGACACTGCCAAGGCAGTCGCCTTCGGAACACTCATAAAGGATTCGGGCTGGAGACAAACACTGTAGGGCACAAACAACAGCAATGTAGGTGGATTTTTCAATTCCAGTGAATTAACAGCTCCCTCGACTTACAGAGCACTTAAAGGCTGGGCAGGAGGAGGAGGAGTGAAATGGCATTTTAGTCACAGGAATCAGTTCTTTGAGAATGGGCAAAAATCTCAAGGACAAGCCTCAAGAATTTGGGTCAGAGACTAAAACCTTCTGGTCATTTCCTGCCCTTGTGGGGATCTCACACAGGGCCTGTCAGCACAGCACTGACATGGGGATCAGCCAAGGGAGGAGACACCACAAACCAGCACTTGCTCTGTCTGCAAACTGGCAGTAAGTCATAAGACTGTCCCCTGAAATTCACACCAAACAGAACAAAAATCCAATACAACTGGTGTCAGAGTGAAGAGAGGCATCACATAAAAGTGTGTGATTGGTGTAATATTCTTTTATGACACCTCTCTCTCCTTAGCTTTACGGGTACTGTGGCACTACAGGGGCAGTGAATGGCAACCTGACCATGTCCTGCTCTGATCCCTTCTGCTCCAGAAGGGATTTGAAGTCTGTGACCTGGAAGACACTTCATGGGGACTGACCACGGACCTGGCTCCACACAGTTTGACTTTGGTCACAGTGGGAGCCCTGCTCAAAGTTCTTGCAAGAGAGATGATTCAGAGCTTGAAATTTCACCTCTTCATCTCAATAACTTTCATCTGGTATTTTAATGAGTGACCTGATGGGGGTGAATCTTACCCAAGGTCATTCTGCAGAACCTACAGCACCAGTCACTGCTGGCAACAAGCAGTGCAGCCCTGGCAGAGCCTACAACTGACAGAGCTTTAAGAGCTGCACAGTTCAAGGAAAAGCAAATTAACGTTTAGGTTTTTTTTCTTTAGACACTTTGAAGCATGATTAGCATGATTTTTTTTCAGGAAAAGCACAACATCCACTCTGAAACACACAGCAATGATTTTTAGCCAAAGAGTCCCTTGGAAAGTGAGCAGTGGTAGGCGCATGCCCAGAAGAGCAGTCCCTCTAACAAAATAGATCTCAGCTCATCCCATCCCTTGTAAATACACTGCTTTTTGAAGGTGGACATCCTTGGGGACAGCAGAGCTCTGCAAACTGATGAAAGCATGCCCCAGCTCAAACATCTTTCAAGTTGGAGTGAGGAACGACAACCAACCAAAGCCAAAATTGCTTTGTTTGTGTGCAGAAACCAAATGAAAGCCCACAAGATTACTGAAGTAGCACATATCATGCTCAGCCATAAGCCTCAAGGATTTCTAAGAACCAGGCTGCTGCCAGAGTCTCTTGGAAACGAGACAAATATCCCCTTAAGATGGCTCCTTCTGCTTCTCCTTCGCTCCAGAGGAATCTCTATTCTTACTGCATCCACTTCATTTCCTTTTCCCACAGCAGTGGTGCCTGTTTTCCTTACAATCAAAGCATGGCACGATGGTTTCCTGTAATGCTGTCACTGGGGCAAACCAATTCACAAGGCAGACAAGTGTAGCTACACCAGAGTTTGCTGTAGGTAAACCCAAGCCAACTCTGAGCTCAGCTATCAATAACCCAGCCCTGCCCTGCAAAATCATGATGTTCTGACATCCCCCAAAACAATGTGACTGCTCAAGCCTGGGCAACATCTTGCTACTTCAGTGTGGGGATTGGTTCCATATCCCAAACCAGCACAATGAGCAAAGGTAACACGTTTGCTCTGTGGTGCACCTCTCAGCAGACAAATTTATTTCCTGTCTCACTCCCCTAGGAGTGACAATTAAGACAAAAGATAGGATCCTTGAAGGCAGGGCTGAGGTGGTCTGTGAATCCTCATTCATCAACAGCTCCCACTGGCTGTGTCCTGTGTCAAAAAGCAGATTTCTGAGCCTTGGGAACATGGACAGTGCTGGCTGTGAGGATGCTCTTTCATTAGACATAACTCACAGTGCAAACAGCCTCTAGCAAACACAGATGCACTGGGGATAGGGATTAACCTAGGGATGGGGACACTGCAATCAGTTGTTCTATATTTGCCCTCTTTAAATCTGCTTCTTGTCAGAGCAGGAAACAGACCTCACCCTCAGCCAGCAGCATCTTCAACGGAGCAGTGCTAAAAACCAAGAATAAAATTACTTATGGAGAGGCACAATTACACTTAGAGGGTCACTGGGGCATTATTGTTAGTCCTTTGCTTATCAAATATGATTGTTGTGGTATTGGGGATGGGGAAAAGTGTGGGTGATGAGGGCAGGAAAGAGTAAAAACTTCTAAAAACACCTTGATGCTGCAGGAATACACCACCCTCCATTCCATGTGGAACTAGGACAGACACATGGCCAAATCCTAGTGACAAAGTCCCTGCTGAGACCTAAAACAAATTCCCACCCCCCCAGCACAGCACTGCTACAAAAAGGGCTGTCACCAGCTCCTTTTAAACTTCTCTGTAGCCCTTTTCCATGCTCAGGGGGGTTTCCTACTGTCACTGTTGTGGCTCCATGCAGACAGGCTCCTGCCTGGATGCAGCAGGGAAGGAGTGCTCTGGTAGTTTGAGCTGCAGACATGAAACAGAAGCAGCAACCCCTGTTCTGTGGGGCCACACTTCAAAGAAAGCCCCTGGCAGTGACAAACCTTTGAGAGCTGAAGGAAGGGAGAGAGAGCTGCACAAAAGGGCAGTTGATTCTCTCCAGAGGACAGAAGTTGGTGTCCTCTGTGCACAGGCTTGCCAGTAGTTTAGCTGAAACAACAGAATCCTGTGCACTGACACCACACTAAGCCAGGCATGATTAGGTTATTATTTAAATCTGCTGTCAGGCAATGCTCATGGGAACACACTTGAGCAAAAGCTAAATGAGCTCAGCTGAAATTAGAGCACTTTATGTGACATTTTGCACTCAGTCATCAGTTTACTGCAAAGTACCAACACCAGAGCATAAATCTTCCCTCTCTTCACAGGATTTCTGAGCTCCTGACAGGCATTTCAGATTCACTTACAGGGAAACAAACAGAGATATCACTAAAAAACCAATATTCTATTATGAGCACTTAGGTGGACGTTCCACCAGCAGAGGACATTTCAGACTTGTTTTGGGTAACTGCAGATGTTCCTGGGAACTCGTCTGCATAAGCATTGAGGCAAAAGGGAGCACACTCCAAATGAAGCCACAAGTTGTGTGGATTTACGTAAGTGGAGTCACTCTGTTTGTATAAATTGCATTTAAGTGCCCCAAATCTCTGCAATTCTCTGCCTGTGTGTTCTGTTCTGCTGAAATGGAGGGGAGGGATGACACAAAATGTTTCATAACACTGAGTTTCTCTGTACAAGCTCTTCTTCTATCCCCTTCAAAAGGTCAGGCCACAGCTATTAAAGGAGTTGGATGGATAAGTGGTCATCGTTCCACTAAGGCCAGTGCAGTAAAATATTCCATCAAGGATGAATTATCTGCCTTGCTCTGCTGCAGGATGAGAGGAGCACGCCATCCTCCCGTGATGTCCTCACGGCTCACACCCTGTTCAGTGGTGCTCTGCCCACAACCAGGATGCATCCAGGCCACTCGATGGCCAACACTGAAGTTCCAGCAACATGGAAATGAGGTGGCAAAGCCCATCATTGTTTCTGAATACAGAGAACCCCAGAGAACCTCCAGGATGAGATACTTGCCTCCACCTTGATGGCGCAGCGGCCGATGGCTCGCACGGCCTTGCGCACAAAGTCGACGTCCACCTCGGTGGCGTATTCCTTGAGCTCTGCCAGCACCTGTGGGGACAGCACACCAGTGTCAGACCCTGGGGACACTCTGAGAACAGCCCACCCTCACAGGTGATGCTGCTCAGACACCAGAAGATGAGCAGGATGTTTTTTCACAGCTACCACACACATCCAGCCAAACTCTGCCATCAGCTCACCGTCCGAAACCTCCTGGTTTGGTTACACTTGGTGTGCAACCCAAAGTGGTGTGGGTTACACATGGTGTAGGCTGCACAAAGTCAAAAAGTGGTCTGGTCTTGATTATTTACAATTTCCCTGATTAAGAGCTGAGGAAAAATCAGCCCTGCCAAACTTAAAGTTTTCTGTTCCTTCCTACACTGAAAATGCATTTGCTGCGTGCAAAGCTCTCGGCAAGAAGCGTTTTTGATCTTTTCTGTGCTGAGATGAACCTTTGGATCCCCAGTGAATCCAAATGGAAGATGCAGAGGAGATCTGAGGACATTCTGGAACATCTGTACACAGATTAATAACACAGTGAAGATACTTCCCCTCTTAAAAAACAAGATTTATTATTTTGTCTCAGTGTTTTTGCTAATGGAAACCGATGAAGGGCTAAACCCAGGACCTGCTGGGATCTCACAGACCTTTAACTGAAAAGCTTTGTCTTAAATCACTTAGCTTACAAACAGTTATTTCAAGAAAAGACCATATGTAATTTATATTCCCTCAAAAGCTCAATTTATTTCAGTTTCTCATGCCAAACATGACATCAGTGATTTAATCGTGATGTCACAAATAGATGGTGAGGGAGAGGGGAGCAGCACAAAGCCAGACAGTCCTTTGAAAAATCTCTCATCCAAGCAAATTGCTCAGAAGAATGACAAGATAAAGAGGCCATGAAGGGCCAGACTGCAGACAGATAAATCTGCAAGGAGGAGACAGGACATGTGTGTTTGGAAGTTTTATTATTTCCTTGGATGATCTATGTTGCACAGCACTCAGAGAACCTGCTTTTAGCAGCTGATGCTTCCCAAACACTGCCCAAGGCCTGGGCTAGAATCACCCTGGTGCCTTGGGCAGGGAGATGGAGAATCTCCACAAGCAGCACAGGAGGATGTGGGTGGAAGCTGCTTTCAGGTCTCATTCCAGGACACATTCCTGATAAAGCTTGTGTTGTTTTATGAAAGCCTCCTCAGAACCAGGAGAGATTCATTCATTCATTAGTCTGCAGATCTCAGACTGCCCTCCAGACACCACTGCCTTTTAGGTAAACAGCCCATATTATTGGAACATTATAAATTCAAATTAGTGTGGAGCCTACCAAGAGTAAAGAGAAAATTCTGAATATGTTCTCATAGAAACTGATTTTTAAAATATTTTCCATGCTCCCGGCACAAAGAGGGCATGAATTACCTTGCTCAGTTCCAAAAAACAACAGGAGAGAGCTGAAGGAGCTGCTTCAAAATGTCACATTAAATGAAATTGCTCTGTGACAATTAGGATAGGACAATAATAGCACTAACCAGAGGCATTCATCATTCTGCAATAGTGTTAGGCCTCATGGCCAGGGATGCACTCGAGAACACCTCCTCCAAGGAGGGGATCTGCATTAAACTAACATCAAACACAAGCAGAATCTACACTGAAAAGCAAATCTCAATTCAGTTTAGCTTCAGCTTTGTGCTATTTCCACTCTGGAAGTGAGTTAAGCAAAAGCAGGATTTTTTTAGCTCTGGAGAGCGCCTGTGCAAGCGTTGAACAATTTTACTAACTTGAAATTCACACTTCAATAATGTTTGGCCTTTCTGAATGCCTCCCTTACAGGCACACCCCTCTCACTTGAAACAAGCCTCTCATTCCAACCTCAGCACTGGCAGTGACTCATTTGACAGGAGCCATGAGTTCCCCTCCTGGAATTGTCATCAGTGAAACAAGATCCACCTCACGGTCACGATGCAAGCCATGCCATGCTATTAACATTTAAATCATGGGGGAAACTCCAACACCTCCCATTAAACAACTGCACAGAGCACTCTACCAGGCCCAGTGATGCCTAAAAGCCAGGATAACTCCAGCAGTAGCTGCAAACACTCTCACACAAGGACCAGGAGAGGGTTTTCCCCTCCCAGAGCACGGCAGAAGTGCCTCAGCTGACCTGAGCAATGTTTGCTTGGGAAGCCAGGCGGATCATGATGTCCAGTTTCTCCAGTTTGACATAGATGGGGTCGTTGTACTTCACAAAGAACACTTTGATCTCCTGCTTCAGGATTTCAGGCCTGCAGGGAACATAATGTGTCACTCAAGAGTGGTAAAAAACCCAAACTATTGTAACAAAAGGCATCTTTTCTTTAGAAATCTACCCAAATATTCACTGAGAAACACAATGGTGTCATTTTGTCCTGGTTGATCAGGGAGGTCATGGACTCCCCATCCCTGGAAGTGTTTAAGATCAGGCTGGACAGGGCTCAGAGTAACCTGAAAGGTGAAACCTGCAGAGGAGGTTGGAACTGGATGATCTTTAATGTCCCTTTCAACCCAAACCATTCTCTGACTCTGATTTTATGCCTAGGATGTGCAAACACCAATTTGGAGAAAGACATTTAGATAAAAACATCGTTTAGATACAAAAATGCATAATTCAAGTCTTTCTAGGGCCACATCTCTGCTTCCTCTGTTTGAACTGCTGAACCAACCACGACAGGCAGCAAACAACATTTTCAGTGAAAGAATAACATCCTTATCTCAATGCAAAACCTCTAAATTCATTTCCACTTTCACTTGCAAGATGCCAGTGCACAGTACCTCTGCCCTGAATAAAATCACAAAGTGCTATCCAAGCTATCTCACCTTTCCAGCAAGGAACAGCAGCAATAAAACACAAACACAGGAGCAAACTGGTGGGAAAAAACTCAACCCACTGTACACCAGGATGTCAGCAGCCTGGTGGTTCTGTGCTGAACAGAGTAACACAAGCACAGTGGGATCCTGCAGGTCACTGTGAACTGTTCCTATTTGCCATTTTGATTTATAGAGGGCAATTCTGACCACTCATAAAGAGAAGGTGAAGAGAGGCAGGTAAAGAAATACTGCATGAAACTGGCAGCACAAGTATGCTGTAAAGGAAATCAATTCAGCTACCAGAGTCATGAGACTGTTTAATCTGTCTCTCAAGGGATCTGAGCCTGGATTAAAAGAAATTCTGTGCATGTGGCAATATCTGGAGGTCTGAGATAACCAAATGGCCTTTGACAAGGCAGGAGTAACACCCCCTGAGCCTTTACCTTTTCTGCACAATCAAGTTGATGTTCCTCAGGGCAACATACTGAACTTCAGGCTCTCCAGACAGCAGGGTCACCAGAGGAGGGGCAAGTTTCTTCAGCAGCATGTTGTAATAGTCAGAGTCCTTGGGAAGGAGCTCCAGGAACTTCATCAGGACCTTCACTGCTGACAGCACCACTGCTGAGTTGGCGTGAGACAGCCGGGGGGTCACCCGCTCACAGATGCTGGGGGCAGAGGCACAAGGAAGGGTTCAAATGGATTTCAGGATGTCAAAGATTTCAGATCTAAATTTAGGAGATTGCACATGGCTGAAGGCAGCTTCTCAGACACTACTTTGATTTGGTTTTGTTCACAATGAACGGGCAAAGTCCTGTTTTCCTGAATGCAGCAGGAAGCAAGCAGGGACTTCTCTCACAGCTTCAAGTTTCTCTCCTGCCACAGTCAGCTCAGGAACAATTCCACACTTCCTGCTTTTTCCTGGTGGTATTTTCTGTTTGTGTGATCTCGTCTGTCACTTACAAACAGAACTTTAACAAAAACAGCTCCTGGAAAAACCCTTTAGCCTCCATATAACCATTCAGAGGTGATACATGCTTCTGGCTTGCTTGGGGGCTTGCTGTCATTTCAACAAAAAAAGATTTCCCTTTCTCTGAATACACACGGAAGGAGTGACCTAAATATCTCCCCAATCTCAGCTTCACCACTTGCCGTAATGGATCCTGTAATCAAACAGCATCCTAAACAGCCCAGCCCAAAAAGAAAGGAAGTTTGGGTTCATATGGTCTTTCTTACAGCATCTGTCAAGTTTCTTCCCACTCCCTCCTGCAGATTGCTAACCCAGAACCATCTTATTCCCATCTGCGCCTCCTGAAGTTTCTCTTCCTGGAAGATTTGCTTTCAGCCATGCTGGAAGGGAAGCAGCACAGCTCAGTGAAGAGCAGAAGAGTCCAAGTCAGAGCTGGGGCACCTCCAGCTGCCTCTGCCCAAGGTCACCTGAATGTCCCAGCTGCTTCCTCTCTCTGTGCCTCAGTTTCCCCATGCACAGGGGAGTGACACCAGCCTTGCTGGAAAGAAGGGTGGCTTTCCCAGTGCTGTCTGAAATCAGGCAGACTCCAGGATCAGGAGATAAACTGCACACAAAGGAGCAAAAGGAGCTCCTGCCCATGCAATTTGATGCCCCACGCTTCAGAGGAATTGCAGCTGAGGAACTGGGACATGTTCACAGTTGTTCAGAGCAGTGGCCCCTCTGACAGAGCAGGGATAACATTGGCCTCACACCCTGGAGATCTCTGTAGGTTTCTAGCACTCATTAAGAGCTGCTTCTGGCACAGAAACAGAACACAAGGGGGGAAAAAAAACCCCAGTACCACTACTGGCAGGTTTCTTAGAAACAGTGGATTTTGTGCCTCAAAAAAAAAGAGTCAGTGAAGAAACCCATCGAATTCCAAATGGCCTGGCCAGGATTTTGCATGTGGGCTTGTGGCCCTTCCTCTCCCTCCATCCCCACATCAGCTACATTAAATACATCATCTGAGAGTCTCCCTGTTCCAAGCTGCTTTTCTGGTTGAATCCTTGTTTTCTTGGGAACACAATCTGGCTTTCTGTGATTCTGGAGACAGATGAGGAAAAGGCTTGAAGTGCACAAACTAACAGCCCACTACCCAAACCCTAAACTCTTCCTATTTAGGTTTAGTCATTGCAGTTAAAGGTAAAAACACAAAGGTAAATTTGGAGCAATAAGAAAAATAATTTCTTACCTTTATTTTCACTTCTATCATATCACAGACTAGTTTTCAGTTGGAAAATATTCCAGTCTCAGACCTGTAGTACTTTGGAAATGCACAAACCTATAAAGGCTTCTCCCACAGCAGCAAAACCAGATATGAAAGTGCTGCTTTAAACCAGAAAATCCTCCAAACAGTGCTTCCACTGTTAACAGGTTTGGTCTTGGGCTGATCCCTTCTTAGTAGTGCCAGTTCCCACAAGAACCAGCCTTTTAAATATTTTTTTAAAAAAAGTTAAAAAAGATAAACAGAGAAAATGGTTCTGCAGAGGCATGGGGCAGGTTTCCCAACTACCAAAAGTAGTTTTGCTTTTAAATCTAGTTTATCAAGTCTTATTTGAGACAACAGGGCACTGTGGCAGCACAAGTCTTTTCAGAGCTGGAACACCCCCAGCAGCCCCCAAGTGCCACCAAACACCCACCGCACCTCTGAGCTTCCCGGTCATCCTTGGGGTTGTAGTTGGACAGACAGTCCAGGATGAAGATCTGCCCCCACTCTGTGCACTCATTTAAGGCTGTCAGCAGCTTGTTGATGTTCTGAGGGTTCAGATCCAGCAGGTTGCTGTTGGGGTGGGACTCGCTGATCTCTGACAGAGCGGCCACGGCGTTCGCTACCACCTGGGGGAAGAGAGGGAGGGGTTCCCTGTCAGCACAGCATGAGGGGCTTGGCAGGGACTGACCCGGGGTTGGATACACACAGGGAGCAAACTGGAGATCCACCAGCTGCCCCACCAGTGATCTGATCCTTCTGGGATGCAGCACAACCTCACAACCAACCTGCGGAGCCCAAAGCTTCACTGGGATGAACCCAGGACATCCCAAGAGACTTTACTGCAGAAGGAGCTGGAGATGGCATCCACAGGGAACAACACCACCCTGCCTTCCTGCAGGCTCCAGATCCTCCCCCGCTTCCAGGGGATGCTCAACTTTACAGTCAAGGTCCCCCAAACCTCCAGTTGCCCTATTTATTCAGGAATGTGTGCCTCTTGCCCAATTTCCCCATAGCACATGGCTTAAGAGTGATCCAGAAATGAGCTGGCAGGTGCCTGGCAGCCTGCAGCTCTGCAGCAGCACTGGCAGGTCATGCAGTTTGAGAGCAAACAAACAATTCCCCTAAAATGGGCAAGTCCTGTTAAATTTTTAATAACCTATATTTCAATTTCAAACAGTCTCCAGAAGATCCTTTTGCTTGATGGAGCCATGGTAAAGCAAGTACTCCAGCACAACTCATCCCCAAAAATATTCTTGCTGCACTTAGGACTAGATAAGGTCTTCCCTTTTCCAGGGACAAATGGAAGGAAGCACAGAGAGGAGGTCCAGGGTCCAGCTTGACACAAATGAGAAGTGGGAGTGCAGCACAAATTTCTGATTCTTAGTTCCACACTCAAATTCAACAGTTATTCCAACAGATTCCATGGGAAGATTTTTTTTTAAATAGAAGAGTTGCAGAATACAGAGACAGAAATAGAAAATTTGCAGATGAGACTAAAGTCTTATTTGTTTAACTGACAGGAAAAGGGATTTAAAGCTGAGTTTGACACACAAAACTGAAATCCCCTAAGAAGAGGCATTTTCAGGACATTTTACAATATATATCATGTCCAGCCTAACTCCCTGTAAATACCTGCTCAAATGAAGATTCATAGTGTTATTTTCTATGAGATTAAGGCAAAAAAACATCTTATCTAAAATCATCTGATTGTTTGGATGACTAAAGATGCTTTTGATGCAGTACAATGAAAACAAGAACAGCATGACCAGAACTTTCCCTGCCTTGTTCCCATCCCTGCTTGTCATTAAACCAATATATTCCAAAGTCATTGCACAGGCACAGTAATGTTGATTGTTTTGCATTTCACACCTAGAGGTCAGAGATAGGATTTTGATCCAAGATTTTATGAATTTCATTAGTTCAATGAGCCTTCTGTTACCAAAATCATTAGCAATCAGTGCTGCTGCTGTCTTCATCTTGTACTGTTTTAATGAGGAATTTATTAAGATAGGCTGCTTATTCTCCTCATTATTTAATTTGCTTAATTCCTGAATGGTTAATGTGACACAGCATAAAAATGAAGTAATAACTTAATATCATTGTATTTTGGAAGTTTACAAGTGAAGAAAAATCACAAAAGCAACTGAAAAGTTCAAAATCTTTATGGAAAAGCGCTTAGAAAATGAAACCACTTTGGCAAAAAATATTTGAATTAACAAAAAAATGTACAGAGCTGAAGTATCAGAGAAAGGGATCTGTCAGTTGTACTGAGGGACAGGGGCTCTGGGAAATACACTCACACTGCCAGGCATCACCTTTGTTGCAGTAATTGATAAATTAGTAACTAAAAGAGAATTATAGAATAGAATTGAGACTGGAGAAGACCTCCAAAATCATTGAGTACAATCAGTAACCCAGCACTGCCAAGCCCACCACTAAACCACGTCCCCAGTTGCCATATTTAGATGGTTTTGGACACTTCTAGGATATCCTAAACCCTGGGGCAAGCACAAGTCAAAGCAGCTGTGGTTATGTTTTCTTCCTTGCAGGGTCCAGGGAATCTATCCCAGTGTTTGCCATGGACAAAGGATGCACAGAAATGCTGTTCCCATGGATGGAGAACAGCAGCTCCAAGCCAGAGACCAAACTGTGAATGAGGTTTTGCTCTTAGAATCTTTTGGGTCCGTTTTTTGAGTATTAATGTGTCCAATTCAAAGCTGAGGATGGGACACCACACGGCAATCCACTCACAATTCCATTAAAAGCATCCATGAGGAAGTGGCAGAAGGCAAGATGGACTTAGGAACATGGGCTGTGGTCTCCTTGGGCGTTAGAGAAAGGACTGGGAGGGGTTGTGAAACATCTGGTAGCAGCTCAGTCCTGCCAGAGGAGCTGGGATCTACAATCTACAGTCCACACTTAAAGCTGGTCCTCACCTCCCACCTCAGCACCACAGTGAGATAAACGAAGCAAAAGGAGATAAGGGAAAGGGCGGGGGATAAATTCAAGCTTTAAGCAATATTTATTAAAAAAAGGACTTGCTGGCGATTTGCACTGAACATATTGATGCGTTATGGTGCTGTGGTATGCCAACAAAAACAATTAGCATCTTCAAGGCTTTTCACACAGCCACAGCACAGCTGAAATGCAAACAGCTCTCAGGAAGCTGTCCAACACAAACAGTGCTTGGAGCACACACGCTCACCTCTTCCCTGGCACTGCCACTGGCTCCGTTAGGAGCAGGAACACGGAGCAGCACAGGCAGCACTGCACAATTCCAGCACACTGCTCCTGCTCTGCCAACAGCTCCCACCAAGGAAAAGGTCAGGTCAAGCACTGAAGCATTCCCCACTAAGAGGTAGCACTCAGGTATGGAAAAAAGTCCATAAAGAACCATTCAACACCAATTGCAGTATTACATCACCTGCTAATTCAGTGTGTGCTTTGGCAGTCATGGAAGTGGCACTGGAAATATTTGGAAAGGTGGTTTTTGGCCAAAACCAAAAAACTGCAACATCAAAGCTGAACCTTAAGTCTTCAGCTCGGTTGACACTTCTTCCTTAACAGAGCAACACAACATCATGAAGTCCAACTACATTAAACAGCAAGGACAAAGTGTTAAGTTACAAGAAGTTATTTTCTCTTTAAAATAAAAGATGATGGAATTTCTGGGGGACATACAAAAGTAAGCTAAAGCTTTACAAATGGTATAGGACCAAGGAACTGGACAAGTTTCACAGGCTGATGGAAAAAAAAAACCCCCTAAGTTTCTTTAGCAAATAAAATATTCTCTCCTTTACAAAACATTCCCCCCATTTTTTTAAATGAGAAACCAACCAGGAGTTGCATAATTTATCCCACAGATCGGAAGCAGTAGACTAAAAGTACATAAAACTAACAGCTGGTGTAGTTTTGATTTCTCAAAAATAATGAAAAAAAAGAAGTCAACCCTGTAGCTACAGGTATGTGAGCCCAAACAACTAATGAACAGGAAAAGCTTTTAAAGCTTAAAATTCCAAGTTAACTCCACTGCAAAACGCCTCACTTGACTCACAATTAAGAACACCAACTTTAAGCTAAGAGCTACCAGATGAAGATCTGCCTAAAAATCCCCCAGAAGATAAAAATGCAGAGCAGATTGAAGAATTAATAATAATTAATAATAATAACAGATCCCTGGCTTGTGGATGTAAATCAGTTCACCCTGGGTACATTATGACATTATTCAAATGTAGCCACAGCAACATCCCTTTGAGGCACAGATGAGCCGAATGACAATAAACCTGCTTTTGGCTGGAACTGCCCAATAAATTTAGGCTCTCAGAGAAGCGTCACTGAGATGAGGATAACTAAAATCTCCCAGGCTCTTATTAAACAAAACCAACAAACCCAAACCTCTACACTCCCAGCTTTAACAAGAACCCAACATTTTTAAATCCACCTCCAGACAAACTCCCTCTGCAGCCAGAGAGACCAGACCCGACCTCGCGGGAAGCTGCAGAGGTAGGAGCACTCTGATTTCCAAGAGATTCCTTCTGGCAGCTCAAACCTTTAGCTCAGAGCAAATGGTATAAAACACAGCACCAGGGAGGGAAGGGGGTGGGTGAAAACCTGTGTGTCTGCCTGGCAGCCCACACGGAAAAGCTTTGCAGGGGCTGGGGGGACAGGAGGGAAGCTCGGCACATCCAGAACGCCAACCCAGTTGAAGCAATCAGATTATTTCCCTAGTATCCCAGGCTAATTGGAAATTAAACCAAGTGTGTAATGGAGTTAATGAAATACAACATTCTGCCACTTCAAACAGGAACCTCTGGCTCGCCACGCCGTTAAAACGAAGCGAAAATGAACAAAAAGGAGGAAAAATGAAGGGGCTCGGAGAAGAGGCTGAGGCTGCTGCCCTGAAGGGAGCCAGGCACCATGAGATGTTCCTGAGAATGGACAGGTGCTGACATTTCAAAGAGCATTTTGGGCTTGCATGGTCCATCTGTGTCATCAAGCACAGACCCCCAGATGGGAGATTCAGAGCATCCATTGATGGGTATTTCACCGGGCCACTCATTTTTATGACCACGCCGTGTGCCCAGAAGGTCTCTACGAGGTGCTCTCCAGAGAACACGACCCCTAATCCTGTCCACACTGTAACTTTTATCTCCAAGCCCTCCTTACTTTGTTTCCCTAGAAACAGCCCAGGAACCATTAACATTTCTTACTTTACAGAAGAAATTCTTCCCTCTGAGGGTGGGGAGGCCCTGGCTCAGGTTGCCCAGAAAAGCTGTGGCTGCCCCATTCCTGGAAATGCTGAGTGGGGTTTGGAGCAACCTGGGATAGTGGAAGGTGTCCCTGCCCATGGCAGGGGATGGAACAGGAAGAGTTTAAAGGTTCCTTCCAACCCAAACTCTTCTGTGATTCAAAGACTCTATAAAATGGCTCAACCATGCAAGTCAGAGAGCCCTGATGAGCCTCTCACACTGTCAATGCTTGTTTATATGTACAGACATAAATTAAAACTCTGGGAGACTCACACATTCCCAGTTCCTGATCACATCCCAAAAAACTTCCTGGTGGGGAAGACCTCCTGGCTTGCTTTTTGCAAGTGGGCTGAATTTTCATGGAGGTGGCAATAGAAGGAAAGTTAAGTGTTATACTTCCCACGGCGTGCTTGCCCTAACTGGGTTTTGCACTTCCCTGCAGAAAAATGGCACTTTGTGGCAGACTAGAACATCACTCCTGCTCTCATATCCTTGCAAAAATCAGATGTGTGAGCTGTAAGGCAGGGAAACATGCTTCCCCCAGCTGTTGAAGCTCTTGTAGTAGGTGGGCAAGAAGCTGTTCAAGGATGCCTCCATCATAAGGGGCTTCTCCTTGGCACAGCTGAGCCCCCAGTGCAGGAAATTCAACTCCACAGGAAGACACAGAGGGTCTGCAACACTCTATTCTCCTTCCAGAAATCCCTGTGGTCTGATCCTAGTCTGGATCAGGCACCTACCACACATAACAGGAAGGTTTTGCTTTATTTTTTGCAGTTTTCCTTGCAGAGGTTCTCGCTGGCACCACCCAGTGGCAAATGTGCTGTCTCTGATCTGAGCAAAAAGCACCAGCTAAGCACCAAATTTTTTACAGAGCCCTAAAAAGGGGGGGTGGCAAAATTACAGAACATCACAACCACAAAATTATCTGACAAATGGTGCTTGTCAATAGCTAGAAGTGTCTGTTCCAATGGAAAATAACCCGTAGACACATGTCAACAAAATCCCCAGCACGCTGATTGATGTTAGAGATCCTGGAATGATCTGGTCAGCAAGACTAATGCTTTGGAAATCAGGCACATACTGGTGGCTGTAACTGGAAGGAGACAAGTCTCTGATGGATGAATTTGTCAATTAAGCTTTACAAATGAGGGGTCTGGGAAGACAAACTCTGGAGCCATGGAAATTCACAAATTATCAAACTCATTGCTTCTCTGCCAGTGCTGAAAGAGCACAGCTTTGAGGGAAGATGCTCAAGACCTGTATCCTTATACCAAAACCAGCCAACCAAAAACCCAAGTCTCACATGCATGCTTGAGATTCCCTCAGATCTCTTTAGGATGACAACCTGTAGAAAATACCTGCTCAGTAAGTGAGATTCCTCTGCAGGAGCTGTTGCAGGAGCTCATTCCAAAGCCAAAGCTGGTTTCACCAGCAGAACAAGGGGGATCAGAGTGGGAAACCAGATGCTGTGCCACCAATCACAGGTGGCAGCTCTCCCTTTTCCCCCTACTTTAAGTCTTTGCCTGCTGCAACACACAGCTGGTTTCTGCACTGCCTGGCAACCTCCCACATTTCCTCTCTCAAGCATCCCACCACACATGAACACAGCCACTGTTTAGACAGGCTCCTCCATAGCTTCTCCCTATCTCTGTCCCAGCTTCTTGCTGCTTTGGGCTGCATAGTTTACCAAAAGCATTGCTCTTCCTCCTGGGCAGCCTCAAGTAAACAGCAGAAGCATCCATTAGAGAGCTCCAAAGTGACACCATCACTCTTCAACAGCCCCAAGCAACGTTCTCACTCACTGCAATATATCCATCACTGGGTAAAAGAAATTCCACCCACAAATGCCATCAAGTGTCTCCCAGAAGGAAATATTATCTCCACTTGCAGCAAAAACATTATAAAAAAACCCCAAACCACACACAGGACCAATTCAGGCATGGTTGGAGGACTTCAAGATCCAGCCTGTGTCTGCAACACCTTAAAAAGAAGGATGTTTTTCATCCAGAGGGACAGAGGTCATCCTGGAGCAGCCCCAGGCTGATGAGATACTGCAGAGCCCACAGCTCCCAGCAATACTCAGCTCCATACTGGGATATGAATTTTCAAGTCCTTACAACCTTCATGAGCAGGAATCATGAATTCATCCAGCAATGACAGCTCACTCCTCCCACTAGAAAAAACACCAGCTGCAGAGGGAAAACACACGGCTGGGAGAGGCCCCATGAGGAACAAGTGATCTCCTCTGCCCAGGGAGAAGGTGGTGTTCCACTCCCTGTTGTGTAAGACAATTCCCACTTCCCTGACTGCCTCCCATAAATTCTTTCTGGGACTCAGATGATCACCAGTTTCTCAGCAAGGGGTTCTTTTCTCAGCTTTATTACACAAAGAGGGATAAAATTCCTGCAGAGGACAGGCCCAGGAGGCAAAAGGTCCTTTTGTTTCTAAAGAGGCTCATTCCTCAGAACATCATGTCAAAGACATTCTGCTTGCCAGCTAGTAGGAAAAATAAAAGGAAGATCATCTTCCTCTGTAGGGTCATCCAGGAAGCTCCCACACACACACACACACACTGAAGTTCTGGCAGAGAAGGAACCTACATCTCTTGCAGGCACAGCAGGAGAGCACCATGATCTCTCTCTACAGGTTTTTAGTCTCACCTGTGAGCTGTGGGAACTCAGTACTGCTGGAGGGAATTCGGATCAGATCAAGGTGGACCTCACCACCTCCAGCTGTCAGATCTCAGATTCCCTTCTTAGTGTGGTTAATGCTAAAAGCAAAAAACCTCCCAGGTACAAGAGAGTTTAATTACACTCCACACACTTGGTGCATTTACTCATCAGTTATGTGATCTCAGGTTACTCTGTGCTGAGTCACAACAGTGTTTCTCCCAATAAATTGTGATGTAGAGGGTAAACACAGCACAGTAAGTCTGTACAGCTCACAAAAACACAGCAGCAGAACAGCCACACCTGAAAAACCTTGGATCCAGCATGAGGAAGAAGAAATGCTACAGGAAGGAATTAAAAACTGAACAGAACCTAGGAAATAACAGGGACAAGGTGACATCAGTTAACTTAAGCCATGTGGATAACAGATAGACTGGCAAGGAATCTATTCCATGAGTTAAAAGTTACCTTAGAAGGTCAAGGATTGAAAATATTTGGAGAGAAAGGTTGTTCCATTCAAATATTAAAAGACCAGTCTGGCTTTAGATGGATTTCCTCTCATGTTTTTCTGCTAATATTTACATTCCTGAAGAAAACCAAGCACAGGGATAAAAACCAGGAGAGAAGTAGTTACAAGATAGTGTCTAAAGATGGTCAGCTTCCATTCTGCTTTCAGCTGCTGCCATCTCGTGGTCTGCTCTCCCTCTCCTGGGCTCAGCACTTCTCATGCTCCAAGGAGGAGCAGTCATTGGACGGGATTCACAAAGGCCAGACCAAGACAGCATCAGGGAAAAAAAAATAATAAAACAAAGGTTTTTCCATGACTTCAGAGAACCTCTGGCCACCAGTAGGTGTGAAACACTCCTAACTCTCTGCCCTCACTATTACCTACTGCTGCTGCTGGGTGTGAACAGTGTTCTGCAGTAACCCAGAGTGCACAAAAATCTCCTTTGGGAATCCTGTTTTTGTTAGAACATGAGGATTAAGGGAGGACACACTTCTGAGCTGCATTATACACAGGTTACCAGCAAGAGAGGTGCTGAGGACTGAGCAAGTGCAGCTGCCCAAGGCAGCCAGGCCCCAGCTTTATATTCCTCCAGTCCTGCTTCTGCTGAGCTTCACGTGCAGAAATGCAGGGTGAAAAAAGGAAGGATTTGCCTCAAGACAGCTTTGGGAAGGAATGAGAGCTCCCTCTATGGAAGGATCCTCTTCAGCAGGATCCTGACTGAAAAAGGGCAGCCACAAACACTTCAGACCCGTCTGTAAAATGAGATTAAAGACTTCTTCACAATCAAACTTCTGCAGTGCAGCTGAACCCTGCCCTTATAGGGGTTTTTGGGCCATTGCCTGCACAAGACATCTCAGATAACTCTGCTGTCATGTCAAAAGCCACCAGCCCACCTGGTACCTCGCCAGATACATCCACACCAATACCTATGCAATTAGAAACTTGAATTAATTCACCCAGAGGATGCACCTGCACAAAAAAAAAAAATCACTTGATGGGACTAAAGCCACATCCTGACAACAAAAAAAAACAGATAAAAGGGGAAAGAACCCAGGCTGTGCACGTACAGCACCTCAACAGGACTTCAACACCCTGAACATCCCCAAAGGCTGCTGGTTTATTAACACAGAATAATGCCATTAGTCCAAAAATACAGGAAAAAAAAGAACAAACCCAAAATGTTTCTAACAAGGTCACCTCCAACTTAGTCAGACATCCCTACGATGAAGGTGATCTGAGCCCAGAGAAAAATGCACCCTGATCTCTGCACAATTCTGAGGCAATTAGTGAGCCACAGATGGAGATGCTCCTCTACCAAGCACCCAGCTAAAAGGCTTAGAGCTTGCTCATGTGCTAGAGGCAACCAATTACAAAGCCATAATAAAACCCTTCTTGAAGACTATTTTTCAGCTGCAGCCTTTTTTAGCTCCAGCTCAAAAATCCTCATTTCTCAGAAGAGAGAACAAGTGTGGATTTCCCATCTAAAAAAATCTGCTTCATTAAGTATCTAATGTTGCCCATTTCCACAAGCCATCAAAAGAGGAGAAACATTTATAATATAAATATGAATGAGCTTGGCTAACAGGTTGCAATGATTGAGATGCACCATTTACAGAGGAATAGGCCATCAGAATACATCCATCTGTACCCTTCCTTCCAGCAATCTTTCTTTTGATAGCCAATACTGATACAGACATTTTATTTCAAAAGACCTTCCAGGCAGGAGTGCATTCCAAGGAAAAATACCTTAATAAATATCAGCTTGAACACAAATATAACTTAGCTGGCAATCACAATTCAAGGTCATCAGGAACTGAAGTTTCACAAGGAGAAAGCAGAAATGAGGTGGATGGTTTGACCAGGAAGATGAACCTTAATGAGGGGTGGATAATTCCTGTACTTTTGAGGCAACCACTGTGCCACAAAGGCACGAATTGCAAGAGGATCAACTTAACTAGAAGGAATGTCCTTTTCTACTAAAATTGTAACCAGGTTAAATATTGTATTAATTCAGCAGCTCTGAGAACCTCAAGCCTTTGATAAAATCTCTCCCCATGCACCCTTAAAAAGCAAAAATATGATGCCCCATCTACAGTAAAACCTGGGAAACCAGTACACAGAACACCAGAATCCTCTCAAAGCCTGCAGATCTGAAAACACACCGCAGGCCTCACCATCACCATCACTCCTCCAAATTGCATTTTCCTGCTGTGAATGCTCAGTTTTGGAAAGATCAGGTGAGTACAACATGAGGCAGGTACTGTGACCCTGCACAGCTTCAGGAGAGCTGTCCCAGCCCACACTCATTACCACCAAGGAGCTCATGAGTTTTCCTGATGTTTTATTAGGAAGCCCTGTGCTACTTTTGGAGGTTTATTTAGCAAATGGAGCACACACTGCCCTTTGGTATTTTCCCTCTTCTCTCCATTCATTAAGTCAATATGAAGTTGAAGCATGTTTTAAATACATATCTGTGCTCTCCTGTCAGCCAATGGTTCATTTACCAAACTACTGAGCTCCACAGAGATCAACAAGCACAAAGGGCAAGCAAAACCTTGTTATTTCTCCTGAAGTACCACATCTCTTCATCCAGAGCTCTTCAACTCATATCCATGTGGCTGTAATCAGAACAAAATCAGAGTTGGAACCAAGACTGGGAGAAGAGGAGGTTCTGTTCCTGCTGCTTGGGAGCTGCTGAACACAAGGGCCAGCACTGAAGTGGAACTAAAGAAGCCCAAGCAAGTCCCTTCAGAGGCTGCAAGGCACACCCTCCACATTGAATTGGAACAGCAGGTGTTTCTCTCTATGCCCCAGAGTTGCCTAGACAAAGAAAGCATCTTCAAATAATCATCAATATTCACACAGGATCCTGGCATAAGAAAAAGAATCAGGCAGGCAGATAAAAAGAACAACTTGTAAAAGAGCTGGACATCAGAGCAAAGAGGTGTCTGTATCTCCTCAGAGACAGCACCACTCTGACTGCTGCCTGTGACAGTCAGACACCTCAAGTTTTACTGTCTCTAGGAAGTCTTTCAAAGAGCAATCAGCAGCCTTCACTCTCCTCCCAAAGGGGATGGCACCTTATCACCTGCACTTGGTTTACCTGAGGTGCCCAAAGACAGCTCCAGCAGGACAGAAATTCTGTGGTTTGACTCATGCAGCATAGAAAGAGCTGTTAGGCCTGCCCTAATAATGTAGATTGTCTTTAAGCAGAGTCTGTGCTCTAAAAGAGCTAAAAAAGTAGCAGTGATCCTTAAACTCTGAGTTAAACTGAGCTGCAGAAGTTTTCTTCCCTACTAAGGGGCAGGATGATATTGGTATGCTCCCTGAATCCCAGCAGGAAATAGGAAACAGTATTGAATGAAAGGATGATGCAGTGGGGCACTTCAATTCCTTGGCCACCACCTTTTAGTCACAAAATAATAGCAGGAGACACCTGGCTTGGAAGTGGACCCTTCATCAAGCATAATTAAATGCTGATTTAGCAGGTAATTTATTCCTGTGAAATTCTCAGTCATGATCTCCACCTCTGCTCTGACCACTCATTTAACTTTATTAAAAACATTAGCATCGATTTTCTCCACTCATTACAAGCCAGTGGATTTATCTGCATTAGCAAATGAATTCATCCCAACTCTTATTCCAAGAAGAGCCAAAGCCTGCAGGAAAGCAAGAGCTCCAAGCTGTCACCAAGGGAGCAGCATCACGTACTTCTTGCTCTTCTGACTCACCTGGCCAGGAAGTTACACTTTTGCAGCACTCAAGACAGCCAAAAGCACAAACAGATCAAACTGAAGAATATATTTCCTGTTTTCTGAGGCAACAAGTGTTCTCTCACCAACAGAATCACGCCAGTGGAAAAACCTTTTACGTTTCTGATTATCAAACACCACAAACTCAAGCAATGTGCTGGGAATACATTACCATGGGATTGGAGTCTGCAATCAGGTCACGCAGGGAATCCAGGAATCCTTGGTCCTCCACCATCTGGGCATTGATGTCATGCAGCTTGGCCACACAGACAGCTGCAGTTTTCCTCACGTAGGGGTCCTCATCCTTCAGACACTTGCGGAGAGGCTCGCACAGGTACTCGGTGATTTTATCCACGCGGATGCAGCCCATGGTACGCACGGCCAGGGCACGGATCAGAGGGTTTGGGTCTTCACAGTCCTGCACCAGAACAGAAACAAATCTGCACCAGCAGCCACTGATTCCCTGCAGCCAGAACCAGGCTGCTCTTACCTAAGAAGCATCTCCCTGATGACACGCTTAGAGCCAGGCAAGTATTTCAGATCAGGGATAATGTTGCTGCTTCACAGATACATTTTACACTGCCTCAAGATGTTTCCATCTTGTAAAATTGTCATCTTGGTGTCCCTTCGTTCTCCCAGCAAAGCTGCTTTCAACATGATCCAACAGCTAAGCTGGAGAGGCAGCTCTCAGCACCAAAAATGCAACCACAGACAACCCTCAAGACAAAGTAATTCATTGATTTCCAACCTTCCTGGTTTAAAGGAGCAAGAGATGTAATGGGAAAAATCACAATGCAACAGTCATCAAGGCCTATTTCTTAAAGGCCAAACACAAACATCCCTGAAGTTACAACATGTGAAGCACTAAAGCAAAGGCTGCTCTAGAGGTGCTTTTCTGAAGAGGAGAAAGAAAAAGCAGACAGGAATATAACATTTGGAACTTCAAGACTACATAATTTCCCATACATCCAGTCCATCTATATCTCTGGGCTCCTCTGAAACCAGCCTGTAAAGGGATGGCTACAGAATGACCTACAAAAGCATTTACCTGTCACTGTCCAAATTTCCTGCAGCTGAAAAACTACTCTTAAAGCCTCCAAGAGAAGTGACACGTCCTACCAGTGCATTCCAAACCTTGAACTGGGAACTGTGTGTGAAGTGCTGAGTTAGTGCAGGCCAGTGTCAACACTTGCTCCTCACTAACACCTGTCCCTCAGCTGGCCAAAAGGGACACCAGACTTTTCCCTGCAGGGCATGAGATGGAAAATATCATTTTGTTAGTCCATTCTAACAGAATAACACTTTAAAGACAGACAATATTCCTTCCAGATAGGAAGACAGGGACATCCTCTCTGGCCAGAGGAGCAGACCTGCTCTCAGCTTAGATCTTCTCACCTCTTTCTGCCTCAAGAACCACAAGAGAAACTTGAAACTCAGTCCCATTCCCCGGTGTCTCAGATTTTAAAACACTCTAAGAGGAGTCTCAAACTTCTTCTAAGCACTGGGTTTTATCTTGCACAACACGGGACTGAAATAACATTTCCTAGATAAGGAGAGGCAACCTGACAACAGAACTAAAGGCAACACAGCAATCAGGCTGTTGTTTTCCCAGTGAACTGTCTCTCAGTTTCACCAGAGATAAAGCTTTTCCACACAGAGCACAGCTGAAACATCCAAACAGGAAGTTTGATATCCATGTCTCAGATACTACAAAGGCTGGAAGATGAAACAGATAAAATCTGTTTTCCAATACCCGAAGTTGGTAAAACAATAGAAGCAGCTTTCCCTGGAGCAGGCTCTCTCACAGCCACTTCCAGGGGTGCTGAAGTCATCTCCTCTGCAAAAACCAGAAGGAACAAGTGAGAGAAAGGACCCAGATCTAGTGGATTCAGCACCCTCCTCTATGAGCCCAGCCCCAAAGCAGAGCTAAAGCTCCCAAAGGCTGATGGACAAAGATATGCTGGCAGCCACTGTGCTGGACCTGTTTCTGACGTGCCAGGGGAGCAGGTTACCTTCACAAAGCTGTTGACAGCCATGATGGCCATGTCTGGCTGGCTTTTGGCATAGTTCATCAGGTACAGGTAGACCAGCTTCTTCAGCTCCAGGTTGTCAGTCTGCATGCAGTTGACAACATCAGGGAACAGAGAGCTGCACAGACAAAGCAAGGATAAAATCAGAGAATTGGTTAGGTTAGGAAAGACCTGCAGTTCCCCCAGCACTGCCACAACCATGTCCCCAGGTGCTACATCTACACACCTTCTAAAGCTCTTCCAGGGATGGTAACTCCACCACTGCCCTGGGCAGCCTCATACAATCCCATCTGAACCTCCCTGCCACAACTTGAGGTTATTTCCTCTCATCCTGTAACTTGTTACCTGGGAGAAGAGACTGACCCCCACCTACACCTGCCTGTCAGGGAGTTCAGAGAGTGAGAAGGTTCCCCCTGAGCCTCCTTTTCCCCGGGCTGAGCCCCTGCTGCTCCTCATCAAACTTGTGCACCAGCCCCTCAATGCTTTTTTGTCATGAGGGGCCCCAAACTGCTCCCAGGATTTGAGGTGCAGCCTCACCAGTGCCCAGCCCAGAGGGACAATCACTGCCCTGGTGCTGCTGGCCACACTATTCCTGATACAGGCCAGGTGCCATTGGCTCTCTTGGCCACCTGGGCACACACCAGCTCATGTTCAGCCACAGATGACCAGCACTCCTAGGTCCTTTTTCAGCTTTCCAGCTGCTCTTGCCCATGCCTGGAGTGTTCCAGGGGAGTGTTCCAGGGGTTGTTGTGACCTGAGTGCAGGACCTCATATCATTGAGCCTCACACCACTGGCCTCAGCCCATGGATCCAGCCTGTCCAGATCCCTCTGCAGAGCCTTCCTGCCCTCCAGCAGACCCACACTCCCACCCACAAGATAAAAGAGTGAGGCTGCACGGCATGCAGAGGGGATAGTAACAATATCAAGGAAGCCAGAAAAACTGCAGGTCCATTTTAAGCACCCTGTTGTTTAATGAAAGGTCACCTTCCCTTTCAAAGCAGTTTGAAATGACTTTTATAATAATCATTTCATCTCTTCTGTGGCTTTAACATAAGAAGAGGTGAAAAACTAATGTAATTTCCTAAAAGTGCTTTAACTGGGGAGTTCACCAAACAAGAAAACTCTACCATGCCAGACCTGGAAATGAACCTACAAGAGAAAAAAAAGTTGCTTTAAAATGTTTTGGTCCTGCAGGACACTTCTGAAGAACCTGCCAGATTTCAGACTAGTAAAGCCCAGAGGGATTAGAAGCTTAAACACTGACAAGCTGGATTTCACTCAAATGTCAAGCAGCCATCTGTAAACAGCACTGCAGAATAACACAGGAAGTTACACAAAGATTCTGCAGCTCCCAGGTTTGCTGTGGGGATCTAAAGGTGAAGGGTAAGTGCTGCTGGCAAAAAAGATTCGGGCTTTTTTTCCCTTCCAGTTTATATGTTCCTTCATTCTATGATGAAGTCATGATGCTAAATTTGCAACCTTATATTGATTTCCGTGGCAACAGACCACGCTGCCATGAATCCAGAATTACTGACTCTCTGCTAGGCTCTGGGAACAGGAGAAGCTGGAAGGGAGAAAGCATTCACTCCAACAGGTTTTTCTGGTTGTCTCAGAAAACAGTGTTTGGGACAGTGCTGCAGAGGTAAATGCCAGTGTCCTTTAGCTGCAGGAAGACACAGGTTCAATTTCAAAATCACCCATTTTAACATGTAGCTTCAATTTATGCTGTGCCAGATAAGGCTAAGAAAAACTCAGAATTACCTTTGTAACACTAAAACCCAGGACAGGAAGCAGCAAGAAAACATCATCTAAAGTGACCTACAAAATGGCTGAATTCTGGATCTGTTTTAAATAAAAAGGGCTCTCGGCACTGAGCTAAGCCCACACTGCAAACAGTTGTTTCTCTTGCTTTCAGTGACAGGAAGGAGCTTGGCAAACCTGTGATTTGGGCACAGAACAGACAAGGACACAGCCATCCTCACCAAGGTGCCAAACTCAGAGCTGCTCCACCAACATGTGTTACTACACCTGAGTCTCAGGACAACCTGAGCAGCCACAGGTACAAGCTGCTTTTACCTGACATCCTTCCCCACGGTCATGGCTGCAATAACCTTCTTTACAGCTTCTTTCCTCTTCTCTTTCTTTTCATTGTTGAGTTCAGCCTTCAGTTCAAAAATCTCTCCTGGCAGAAGACAAAAAAACCAGACTGAGCCTCTCAGGAGAGGAAAAGGGTCTTGTTTTAGGGATAGTTTAAGGATGAGTTTTTGCTTCCTTGGCCTGTCATTGCCATAAAACTGGTCCAGCACCACTTGGAAGCTGTCAGACTTTATGGAGACCATGGCTCACTGAGAAGCAAAGCTGCAGCACTCAAGGGACTGATATGACTACACCTTGCAGAGGAAAATGCCATGAACAAGAAGCATGCTGCGTGTGGCAGCTCTCCCACTCCCAGGACACCAAATCACATCCCTGGAGCGTCTGTTTCTCTGAGGCAACCATTACATAACCAGGATGAAAAGATATTTGGAGATGCCAGATTCGTGCCTGCAAGAAACAACCTAACCTAGGAATTCTGCCCAGACTTTTTAAGTTTTGCTCATCGTTGCCTGCTTCCTGAGAAAGCTGGAGCAGGGCCCAAATGTTGTGGGACACAGTGGCTGAAACAGCAAAAATGTGTGTTTAGTCCAGTGGAAAAAAGCTAAAAGGACAGAGCTACCACTAACAAAAGCTGCATGTAACACAGCTTGCCTGGATTCCAAGGTTCCCAAATCAGCCTTTTCCATGATTTATTCTTCCAGGTATTACTGTATAGAAAGCCACTTCAGGCTGGGTCACCTAAGTGGCAAAGCAAGTTTATAAACTAAAGCAACATGTGCACAAGGCTGTTTAACAGGCCTGTTCCAGACAGAGCCAGTGGTATGAGAAGGATAATGCTCCCAACAGACAGACAGACAGCTTTCCTCAGCAAGGACAGCCAGCATTCCCACCAGGAGCCACAGCCTGAGCACACATCACCAACATCAAAATATCCCTGACGAAATTCTAGCACCAACTTTCAATCCCTACACTTGCTCGGAGCAGCAGCACTAATTAAACCCTGACACAGAGAGACTGTCAGGGATTCCAAAAGAGAAGAGAAGCTGCTGCAGTGCAGAGACCACTCATCATCCCTCCTGCCTGAGGAAGAGCCTGGCATTACTCACCCAGAGCTTGTGCCCTGGAGCAGAGCTGAGCCAGCTCCAGCTCTGGCACAGCCCAGACTGGCTCCGTGCAGCCAGCCCACAAAAACCTGCCTTTAGCTCTGAACTTCAGAGCTGCTCCTTAGAAAGATGTCAACTGCATTAGCTTCATTTATGAGCTCATGGTGAAGCTTAATGACACACAAATAGATCAACAGTGTGGGTTTTTTCACTGGCAAGCATTCAGAGGGAGCACCCAGCCATTCTGCAAAGGAGAGGTTAATGCAAACCATTTTCCATATCTACTGGAGAATGATCAGGCTTAAACTGCACTCAGCAACAGTGTTTTGTTCAAGAACAGGTTAGAAAATCTGCCTGGGACAGTGTCAGCAGAACAAGCCCTGTTCTGAAACAGCTGAATGAGTAAAATAGTCCTGAAGATCATTTCCAGGCTTCCCATTTTTAAGAGCAGCAGTTTGTCCTGAGGTGAGGTGACCACCACACCTGCAGTAAAGGCACAGGAAAGTCAAACAGAGCAGCTGCAGCTTTGGAGAAAATGGCAGCAGCAAAACTCATTATGTTTGCTTGATGTATATATCCAAAATATTAAAGTCTTCACACCAACTTAATCCTGTGATGCCCAACTTAACAACCACCCTTAGTCTGGCACTTGTTAGCCCATTACCAAAACTTTCTCTCTCACCAGATCTGCACTCATATCCCAATGTTTTGCTTTCTGATCCTTGAAAAAGCAGCAATTTGGGTCATTTTGTGCATCATAAAACCGTATAATACCCCAGTTTTGTCTTTTGTCACCATGTGACCTACTTTGGAAGTTTCTCCCTGGATGATTAAGAAGAGAAACAGGGACAGAGCTACCAGAAAAGCACAAGTGCTCCTGCATGCAGTTAAAAAAGCAGCGTAAAAATAGCCACCCACCACCTCCAATCCACTGCACCAGCTCAACACCAACCTTTTTTATTGGTCGTGAAGTATTTGGAGTCCGTCATGGTTCCAGTTCCTTAAAACACCTGAGAATAAGAAGAACAAGAAAAGAACGAGTCAGCTCCAAATGCTGTCAGGTGGCAACACCCAGTTTGTGAGGCAGGAACTCGATGGTTGGTGAGCGAGGCAGGAAGCAAAAAGCTTCACATCCACAGGCACGAGTTCCCCAATCTTCATCCTGCACCTGCTGCTGGTATTCTTTGGCAAAGGCAGGGATTTAAAGGGCTTGGTAAAAACACAGCAGTGGTGCTCAGCCCAGCTTCCCAAATTCTCAAGTCTCAGCAGGCAAAAGGCGTTTTTTTAACTCCTTATAATCAGCAGATGCTGGTATGCTCTGCAGCTGTCTTTCCTGGGTACACAGATTCATTTTCCAAGGAAAAGCACATCCAGTGTCTCGCCTGGCAGTGAGAAGTCCATGTTTCACACAAAGGAAACTGTCATCTCCCCCTAACGATATCTGCCTGTGCTGCATCTTGATGGAAGGCACAATTAACCCCACTTGCAACACCCACCCCAGGCCTTTTCATTCCTTTCCCTCCTTTTGTTCCCAAGAGATGAAAAACAGTGGTTTTTTGAAAAGAAAAGCCATTACTTTTCAGTTCTCTCAAGCTTGAAATTGAAATATTTCTCTGCCAAGATCTGACATCCCACCTCTGAGACACACACACAAAGCTCATTATTTCAGTGCTGCTCTGCTTTTTTTTCTGTGGACAGGATGGAAAAATGCTGTTGGAGCAGCAAGTGCTCAGCAGAGCCATGGGAGTGGTCTCACCAGCACTTCTCTTGCCCCACAGAACTAAATTAATGCCTTGGAATACAGGGATTGCCCAAACATATGTGGATATCCATCATTTTATTCTTACAATTGCTAGCTTTGTGACAAATATAAAACAATTTTCCAAACAAGCAGAGGAGTGGGCAGTTTTACTGCTTTTGATGAAAGTCTGTATCATGGGAACTATGACCCTAAAACCATCTCAAAAAGGATTTTATCATTTCTTTCCTCCTTTTTCTATTTTTTTGCCCCAATTCCCCTTTTCTTAATCGTTCCATGACCTTAAAGGCTGCCAGCAAAGCAGTAAATCATCTGTTCCCTAAATGCTGCCTGTCCTGCCTCTAAACCCTGCAGGTCTTGCTGGCTCAGCAACAAAAGGACCAGCACAGCTTTGAACTCCAGGACTGCCCAGCAGTGCAATCAGATTGTTGTTCCTTAACCCTTTCCCTCCTCATCCCTTCACCAACCCCAATGCCAGCACCATTCCTTTTCCCCCCATCCACCTGGATCAGTTGAACACCTCAGCAGTTGAATTCCCAGCAGCAGCTGAGGGGTAACACCCCAATTGCCAGCCCTTTCTCGTGGCAGTGCTGGGGTCATCCTGCCCAACATCTGGATGAGGAACAACCTGTTGCTTTTCCCAGCTTCCTGGAGCTGCTGCCTGCCTGGCTGCCACCTCATCCAATTAGGCTGAATTACCGAGTTTGGTGTGATTTCTCTCCCTTTCTGTTCCCGCTGAGCTGGAGGTCAAACTATGCCTGGAGACAGCTCTGGAAACACATTCCTCCTGCAGAGGAGGTTTAACCTCCTTCCAAAACAGAGGCTGGGTTGGAAAAGCCACACGAGCTACAACGAGTGCAATTTTTCCAGCAAAAATCTCACAGCTCCCCCCGAAAGCAGAGGCTGCTGTGGTGCTTGTTTTGTAATTAAAATCAGAGTCTGTGCTCAGCTGCAATGTTATTGCTGACAGAGTCCTTCGGGTTTGAGCCCAGCTTAAAAGGAAGACTTAAAATGCTTTTCTCTACTGGAGTATTTGGCAGAGTGCCATGCAAAAAGCATTGAACGTGGCCTCGATGTTCTTTGTTTGCATTATGTGGGGATTTGTCATCCAGGGTCATGTCTCAGCTGAGCTACTCTAATACAGCTTTAGCTGGGGCCAGAGCAGCAGATTAGAGAGAAAATCGAGGGGAAAAAACCAAACCAAATGCCATAAACATCAGCCCAGTTGCATAAAGCTACACCCAGAGAGGAAGGAACGTTGCTGAATTTCAGAGGCGGCCGTTAAACCCCAAGAACGGGATATTTTGTTGTTTTTCTCCTTTCAGTTATTGTTGTTTTTCTCCTTTCATATCCTTGGAAACATGAAGAATCCTAGAAACACCCAGGCAGGGCCAAGCACAGCCCAAGTCTTTACAACCTCCTTCAAAAGATGTAAATGGGAGCTGACTTAGGTGAACAACCAAGCTGCCCTATTCCAAGTGCAGCACAGGATAAAGCTCTTTTTCTCACACAGATTGCTGCTTCATGTGTGTCAGAGCTTGCTTTGCACACTGTTCAGAGACAGCCTGCCAGCATCACTGGGTATTATCTCATCACTGACAATCTCAGCATGCTTTACAGCAAATGGAACCAAAACAGCCCAGATAATTAAAACACTGCTCTTTGTGTGACTGCAGAAAATGCCAGCTTCTTGGACACCGAGGAGAGCCAAGGTAAATGATAACATCACAAACAGCCTGGTATTTTTAGAAGAAGAATCTACTTCAGATTGCCCCCTCCTCACTATTGTTCTGTGCCCAGCACTTGGTAAGATGGAAACAGGTAAGAGGTGCTCAAAGCTGACAGCAAAAGGCTCCTCCTGATCCAACGCCAGCAAACAAGAAGAGACAAAAAAGAGGAATGAACGGCTCCAGAAAGCTCCAGCAATGCCTAATGCTATAAACAGTGGCTTGACATTTCAATGTAGACTGCACCAAGGCAAGATAAGCCTCCTCAGCCCAAAACCATGCAGAAAACCTGACCCTGTGTCTGACCAACAGCTGCTTGACCCCACACATGACTTCAGTCAGCCTGACCCGCTCCCCAGCACTGATCTCACACAGGAAGGTGGCAGGTTTAAGGGCCTTGGGATTGAGCCAAGCTCCTGGACACTGAAACCATCAATCCCATAATCTCTCAAGTGATCGCTGGTTTAACTCCAGTGTAAGTGGTGCCACCCATTTTTCCTGGAAAGCCTCTCAAGGAGCTGCATGACAGCCCAAGCGTGGCCCAGGGCCACTGGAGAAACAGGAAGATAAACAGAACAATGGTAGGTGGATGGCAGAGGAAGAGCTGTGCCTACAGCCCTGAACTTGTGCTGGCACAGGGATTTTGTTTCCATCTTGGGGACCAAACACCCCCTTGGTGGTCCTCATTCCACCTGCTCCTCCTATCACCTCCCCATTCCATGGAAGCCCCATCCCAGCTTTGCTGCCAGCCCCTCCCACCCCTCCAGCAGGACTCCCAGTATGAACCCACACTCCTGACTGGCATCCCAGTGCCCCCTGTCCACCAGCCCTTCCCCCTCAACACCATTCCCCAGATCCCTCTCAGTATCCCCCAGCTGCAGGAGCATTCCCCAGCAATCCCAGTTCCCCTCCCCAGCACCACCAGCCCCAGCAGTGCCTGCCAGTCCCTCTCAGCACCCAGCCCTTATCTCTGCCTGGTCCCACCAGTATCCCAGGAGCTTACTGTGCTCATTCCCATCCCACCGAGCCCCATCCCAGTCCATCCCCCAACACCCCAGCCCTCACCCCAGACCAGTGTCTCTTCCCAGGACCCAGTGACCACCACTCCTCACCCTCACCCCTCCAGTTTCTCTGCACCCACCTGCCCAGTCCTCCCAGTGACCCCCCAATCCTCTTCCAGTACATCACCAGAGCCACTCCCAGTGCCCCCCCAGCGACTCTCCAAACCCTATCCCAGTTCCCCCTCCCAGTACCCCACCAGTGCCCCTCACCTCTCGCAGTATCCCCTCCCCACCCTACGCCAGTCCCCCCACCCCTCGTCTCCCCTCAGTATCCCCTCCCAGCGCCCTCCCATCATCCGCCAGCCCCTCCCTAACCAGCAGCTCTCCCCGCCCTATCCCAGTACCCCACCAGTGCCCCACACCTCCTCCCAGTATCCCCTCCCACCACCCTCTGCCAGCACCCCACCAGTGCCCCTCACCCCCCCAATATCCTCTCCAAGCACCCCCTCAGCCCCTCCTAATACTCCACCAGTGCCCCTCCCCGCCCTGTCGCAGTCCCCCCTCCCAGTACCCCACCAGTGGCCCTCACCCCCTCCCCGTGTCCCCTCCCCACGCCCCCCAGTGCCCCTCCCACCTCTCCCTCAGTCCCCGTCCCCTCAGCCCCGGCCCCACTCACGGACCGGACTCACCGCTGCGGGGGCGGCGGCGGAACCGGAAGCGGAGGGGCCGGGCGGACTCGCGAGCAGCGAGATCAAACCCTCCCCCGCCCAGAGCGGCCGCGCCCCACCACCATAGAGCAGCGGCAGCGGGCGGAGCGCCGGCGGCCCCGCGCTTCCGGGGGGCGGGACGGAGCGGCGCCCGGCGGGGCGGGGCCGAGGCGCCCCCTGGCGGCGGGGTGGCGCGGCGGTGTCATGGCGGAGGTGGGCGCGCACCTCACGGCCGCCCCGGCCGGCGGGGACCGGCCGTCCGTGTTCGAGGCGGTGGCCCAGGACAGCCTGATGGCCGCCGTGAAACCCGCCCTGCAGCACCTGGTTAAGGTGAGGGCGAGACGGGCCGCGGGTGAGGGGAGAGGAGGGATGTCGGCGTGTAACTCCGGCCGCACTCACGGGCAGCGGGACAGTTGTGACCCACCTGGCTTGTGTTGTGAATGAGAGGCGTCGTTTATAGCTGCTGTAATTTATGATTTAGCACTTTACTTCGCTTTCAGGTCCTTCCCTGTGAGGGTGGTGAGGCCGTGGCACAGGCTGCTTAGAGAAGCTGTGGCTGCCCCATCCCTGGGAGTGTTCAAATCCAGGTTGGATGGGGCTTGGAGCAACCTGGTCTAGTGAAAGGTGTCCCTGCCCATGGCAGGGGCTGGAACCAGATGATCTTTAATGCTTCTCCCAACCCAAACCACTCTATGATTGCTCCTGTTTTATGTGCCTTTCACAACAGGTGCTTGCTGAGTCTAATCCTGGCCGATACGGTTTCCTCTGGCGCTGGTTTGATGAGATCTACGTCCTTCTGGATTTGCTGCTCCAGCAGCACTACCTGGCCAGGTGCAGTGCGTCCTTCTCCGAGAACTTCTACAGCTTGAAGAGGATCCCCATGGGAGAGGGCAGACAGCAGCCTCTGGCCACGGCCGGCCTGCCAAAGAGGCAGCACTGGAAGTCTCTGCTCCTGCTGGTTCTTGTTCCTTACCTGAAAGGAAAGCTGGAGAAACTGGTGTCCAGCCTGAGGGAAGAGGATGAGTACTCCATCCACCCTCCATCGTCATCTTGGAAGCGCTTCTACAGAGCCTTTCTAGCTGCCTACCCCTATGTAAACATGACCTGGGAGGGCTGGTTTCTCATCCAGCAACTGTGCTACATCCTGGGGAAGGCTGAGCATCATTCCCCCATGCTGAAGCTGGCAGGTGTCCGCCTGGTCAGACTGACTGCGGAGGATATCCAGGCCTTGGAGAAGAAATGGGCTGAAACCACCCCAAGTCAAACACTCAGGTATGGCAGAACCTGGCTCAGCTGCTGCTCTCCAGGGTGTTCCGTGGGTATGTTAATTTAGAGGTGATGCTGCAAGTAAAAGTGCCTTGTTCTCCAAAAATTCAAGTTGAAAATTCCTCTGGCAAAGTGTGCTTCAGAAGCATTGTGAGTGAAAATAAGGAAACCAGTAGCAGGAATTAGTTTGAAACGATTTTGTGGTAACAAAATTGCAGAGTTTGGGGGTGGTTTGGGGCATGCAAGCCTTTATCCTGTTCAATCTTCCCCTGCACTTTTCCAACAGGGGAGGGGCAGCAGTTGTAGCAATGTTGCTGAAAGGATTGAAACTTAGTTCTTCGATTTTCCTAAGCAGCAGCTAGTCAGAAGCACACTGAATATCCTGTGAAATGGTGATCCAGGAGTGAAACACTCTGTGGTCCAGGACCCTTTAATCCAAACTCTTCTGATTTTAGGCTTCTGAACAAAATGAGATTTGGATCCTTCTTAAAATACAAAAAGAACCTGAAACATCCTAAAAAGTGCAAACATGGGACACGCTGACCAACCAACTTAGCATTAAGGAGCTGTGCAAAGCAGTGACTCCCCAGGTGCTTTTTCCTATGGTTTCTAGATGGATAAACATGCAGTAATAACCATCTCTCCCTACTTCTCTCTGCTACAGCTTTACATCACGAGTGCAGTCAGCCCTGAGGAGAGCTCTGGGTGGCATTGCCTTCTCCCTGTCCACCGGCCTGTCCGTCAGCGTGTTCTTCCTCCAGTTCCTAGACTGGTGGTACTCCTCAGAAAACCAGGAGACCATCAAGTCCCTGACAGCGCTCCCCACTCCCCCACCCCCCGTGCACCTGGAGCACGAGCCCAGCTCAGCTCTCCTGCCCAGCCTGAAGACCGTGTGCCCTCTGTGCCGCAAGGTCCGCGTGAACGCCACGGCCCTGGCCACGTCCGGCTTCGTGTTCTGCTACCGCTGTGTCTACAGTTATGTGAAGGCTCACCAGCGCTGCCCAGTCACAGGCTATGCCACAGAGCTGCAGCACCTGGTCAAACTCTACTCTCCTGAGAGCTGAAAGGCTTCCAGGAGCCTCTGTCACCTCTGCTTACATCCCATGGAAGGCTTCGGACCGCCACAGCTCCTCAGGGAGCTCTACAGCGCCTTTGAACTCGGTGGTTCATCAGCTTTGCTGCCTTTGCACATTGTGGCAAGGCTCTCCCCTTTGTTGATAAACTGTTCAAACATCCTGTGGCAGTTGCAGAGGGATCACACAGCCCCAGCCCCTCAGCCAGCACAGAAATGCCTTAAAAGACCAGCTGAAAGGGAGGAAATATTGATTTGGATAAGAGGAATGCAAGTGTGAGGATCAAAGACCAGCACTGGTCCTGCTTGAGGGCAGGAGCCAGCAAATTAAGGGGGTAGGGAAATTCTCCAGGCAAGTTTTTCCTCCCTGGGCAGCTTCCCAGGCCTTTGTGCTGCCCAGGGTGAGCTCTGGCTTTGTCAGAGGTGGAGACAGGCTTAAACCTCTGCTCCTCAGTCTCCTGCATTTTCAGGCTCTTCACCTTGGAATTGAGAGCACCAACCCCCTAATTCCCATCAGCGGTTCTAAATCAAGACTTTTGACTCTTTAAAGGAACAAGAGGTACAAGAGGAATGTGACAATTTTTGCACAAAAGATAAAATGACAGATTAAAACAGAAACTGCCAAGTGAGGAGAGTGGTTTATTGTTAAATAAGTCTTTGCATTTGTTATTATCAGCTTTTATAAAGCCAAATTCCTTCTTGATTGAGAACCTAATTTAATTCTTTTCTGGTTATTGGGAAAACAGTTTGCTCCTCTGGGGGCTCTATTTACATAAGAGAGACAAGACTAAAGCTGCTTTCATCTTTTCATGTGATGATAGTGGATGTAAGATTAGCATTTTGCAGGCTGAGAATCTTTAATGTCTGAGCATTACACTGCAATTATTCCAGCCCCAACCATGTAGCACATTCATATCAGAACAAAACATCCTTCCACTGCACACAGGAGGGAAGAAAACCTGTGTGACATGGTTGGCTCTTGCTTGACACCTGATTTTTCGGGATGGGAGATTGTTTTCCTGACTCTAGGGAGCAGCAGTGCTCCAGATATCACAGTGGCAGTGCTTGGAGAATACGAGAGCAAAGTTAGCTGCACAAAGTACAGGACCCCACTGGTCTTTCCAAATTAAGAGATATCTTCTAACATTTAATTCACTGAACCAGGCATCTCATTTTCCCTTTACTTTAGCTCTGCTTCAGAAGATAAAAATCTCCAATATCCCCCCTCACCTGTAAGCAAGAGAGCAAGGTTACCAAATAATGGGGAGAAATGCAGTCATTTGCCTCTTCCCAAAACACCTACTGTAATAAATGAGATTTGTTCCTGATGCTTTATCATCTCTGTACACCTTCCTGACCCTTCTACCTGTTCCCTTATGGAATAATAATAAAAACTGTCTCATTTCTCCCTTCTCCAGTAGCTATGGGGTCCATGAAGATACTTCTCTTCCTTTAGAGAGCCACTGAGAACACATGCATCTTACTGGAAGAGAAGCCACATCAAGGTGTGAGATTTCCTGAGGTTTCAAATCACTTTTTACTTTTTGTTAATGTCCTGGTGACTCCAGTGCAACAGCTCATTTAAATAAGCATTTGACTGATGATTCCTTTTCAGGATAGGTTTATTTTCTTTTTATACTTCCTATACTTTCCAAGTTATGTGTCTGCTGCTCAGGGAGAAGCTGGGCAGGCGTGGGACAGACTGACCAGTGCTGACTCACTCACCAGCACCGCAGGGCTCTTGGGCAGGTTTTGCACCATCCTCCCTCTAATGCAGAAGGATTCACTAACACACAGCAGTTACCTGATCCCACACTACTCCAGGGCCTCCACAGCTCCTTCTCCCAGGATTAATGCCTCTTCCTCTCCCAAAATGCCCACCAGATGCCCGCCTGCCAGGCCCTGGCTGCTTTCCACTCCCTGCTGCACAACACCCTGTCCCTGCCAAACTTGGATTTGGCCAACTCCAAGACCTGCACAGAACCACCCACATCGAAGCCTCCCAGTTCTGAGCAGCTGTAATGACTCTTTTACACAATAAATTGTCCTTTAAAGCTTAGCTGAGTAACAAGCATTAAACCCAGCATGGTGGCAGGCTCAGCAGCTACCTGGCAGATTTTGTGTGTTCCTGTAGATGGCTGCAGGATGCCAGCTTGGATTTGACTCCTTTGAAACCTCCTGTCCTTAGCAGCCAAATAAATACTCATTTGTCAGGTTTCTTGCTCTAAAACAAAGCTACAGAACCAATTGGGGTTATAGAAGAATTCCCATTTATCTGCTTTTTAATTGTGTTCTTAAAACCACGATGGGCTAAAGACTGACAAGAGAAGTTTTTCCAGGGAGCACCAACTTTATTAAACCAACCTTTGGACTTATATACTGATTTGTGATTTCTATAGAGTCATGTACCACATAAGCCTTAATACAATTTCATCAACATTAACAGCAGCACTGGAGTTGTTTGGTAAGTCACTGCCACGACTTGACTTCACAAGTCTTTTAAACATTCTTTAGTGAACCTAAGGCACATTCACAGCTCATCTGGGCAGTGTTCAAAAAATTAGTGCATGAAGCAACTGAGTTTTTGCTGCTTCCTTAACAGAAACAAAGTGGCTTCTCCTGTGAAGGGAAAACCACCATACTCCAAGGTATATATTCCCCATAGATGCTTCCTTCTCCACAGGAAGAAAGAAATCAATATAAAGATGTCATCACGACCTGGAAAAGAACAAAAAACTGAATTAGAGGATAGCCCCATCTCTTTTCTTGGGCCTTTCCCTCAACCCCAAAGGGGTTGCACTTAGTGAGAGCATTCCAAAAATACTCCTGGCTCCCTGCTGGCAATCACTAAATGAGAATACAGCTGAATGAACTGCTAATGAGCTTCTATAGGACAGGCAGCTCAGAGTCTGCATTGCACTTACAGAGAAGACACAGAGTATCTGGAGTTTCGTGATCCATGTCACAAGCAGGAGAAAACCCACAACTCCCCCCCACTGCAAGCTCACACTAATGCTGCAGCAACAAGTATTTGAGTTACTTTTCAAATCAAGGCTTTTTCTGCCGTTAAAAGAAATTGCTAAAAATCCTTAGTATTTTTTTTTAGGGTGCATCCAAGTTTCAAGAACAGCAAAGCTATTTCCTGCAGACGAGCTTAGCCTAAAGTAGCTCAGAGAGAAGATTACGTGATCATGCCCTGGTCAGAGCAGACACGGAGTCTCGGCAATACCAGTTCAGACTATACTTCACTCATCATTGCTCTGGGCAAACCTATTTGCCTTCAATAAGGAGCTTGTTCCCAAGCCAGGGGCTGGGAAGTTTCCTCCTCCCCTAGGAGGATGAAGCACGTGTAGCAGGGGAGCACAGGGAGGGAGGTGACATCCCTGCAACAACCGAGCAGGACACAAACCCGGATTCCAAGGTCAGGAAAGCCTGAGGGAAAAACCGTGTCATACCTATAAATGCTGCTGCAGTCAGTGTCTCTCCAAGCGTCCAGAGGCCTGTTTGGATCCCTCCCTTCCTTCATGCCATCCGTTTGCACTCTTTCCCATCTCCTTTCCTGTATCCTCCCCATCAGGTCCCTGCAGCTCTTCAGTCTCCAGTTCCTCTGCCCGTGCCCGCCCTACCCCAGGTTTTCAGATATCCTCCCCCCATGCCCTCCCTCAGCCAGGTTCCCCCCGCCCCATCAGCCAGCCCCCATAGCCACTTCCGCGTCTCCACAGCCTCCCTGACCCCGTCCCCCCACACGTCGAGCCCTCAGCTGCCCCACCTTGGTCCCGCATCCCCTGGCCCCCGCTCCCCAGCCCCGTGCCCGCGTCCGTGCCCCTCACAGCGCTCCGCTCCCGCAGGCCCGGCCGCGCCAGGGCGGAGCCGCCCGCTTTGCCCCACCCCTCCGGTGGTAGCAACCAATCACAGCGCCCGGCTCTTCCGGCGGGAGCCAATAGGAAAGCGCGTTAGAGGAGCTGGGGGCGGTGCGAGCGTTTCCCGCCCTGAGGAAGCCTGAGGGGGCCTGAGGGGGCGGAGGGTCTCTGTTGGTATAAAATTGGTGTTTTGCCCGTGTTTAGCTTAAAAATGCCAATAAATGGCTTTTGCGGAAGTTATTGCCCCGCTCAACTTCAGCAACAGTCAGTTAGTAGAACCCAGTTGCTCCAAGGAGAAGCTTCTGTGGGAGAAGGAAAACTTTGTCCTTTAATACGAATGGCATTTTGTCTTGGTGTCAGAGATGCTGGTTAGGCAAACCTGTTTAGAGTTAATGTAAAGTACTTTCGAAAGACAGATTCAAAATCCCTAAAACTGAGTATCCAAAGATTGAAGGCTGGTAGATAACAAACCGTATTTTCCGCCAGGGAACGTGGTTCCCTTGGTTTGGAAGAACAGTCTGATATCCTCCTGCTGTGATTATAAAGCACCGGTGATTTCACTGAACGTGATTACATTCATTGAACACAGCTGGAATCACCATTCAAATGAATTTGCCTTTAGGTCATCAAGCCTATTAGGTTAAAATTTTCAATGTTTTCCAAATTCAGGACACTAGAGGCACTTTCCTTTTTTTTTTTTTTTCCTTTACATTCAAGAAAAGACTATCTCCATGGTTCCTTTCATAACCCCTAACCTCAGCATTTCATCATGCTATGCTTATTGTAAGCATCACTGATATTTAGTATGACCAGAAATATTTTAATACGTTTGAATTAATATTTAAATCATGACTGAGTAACATATTTATTACATGCTTAGGGACTTTCCCAGGGACTAAAGAAAGGGTCTGTGATTTCTTGTGCTGTCCACAGACTGCATTAAGAATCTGTGCTTGAATGAAAACATTTATGTAATGAAGTTTAATGTGATGACCCACTGGTGCAGTGCTTCTCAGTCTGTTTCTTTTCATAAATGGGATATTTTCAACATTCCCTGTTGAACCAAACACTGTGTGACACCTTTGTGGTGACTGCTGCATTTGGGAACACTGGATGGTTTGCAAGGAGTGAAAATTCAACCTGTGCTACCAATTACTCCATTTTTCCACGTGTGATGCAAGACTGCAAGTGAGACTTGCCTTAGATTCTCCGTTGGCTTAATAAAATCAGAACAGGAATTCCACAAATTGGAACAAAGTAGTGAATTTATTAAGAGTTCGTCCACCATCCTCACACTTTGGCACACAGCTTAAAATGAATGAACAAAAAAGCACACAGCTAAAATCCTATTTTCTGACTACAGAACAGAAGGCACTTAACCCTCCCTGTTCCACCACTGCTGGGAATTCCAGAAGTACCAGGAGCTGGAGGTGGATTTCAGCTTTGTTGAGTTTCCTTCCAACAGCCTCCTGCCACATCTCCAACACAACCAACTCTTTTACAGCTGGGCCTTGAAGCTTTCATCATTATCAGCAGAATGGGGGCAGAGAAAGGATTTACACCATCTGGGAATTACTCAGATGGACACAAATTTCCCAGGCAAATTCCCTCTTTTTCCTCACACAGCTTATGGATCCTCCAAAGTTGTCCCCAAACTATTCAGTGCCTTGACAATGGCACTAGATTCTCCTCATGGCTCTCACTTTTCCGTATTTCTCTTTATTTTTTCCCCACACTCAGCCGTTGTTGGTGCTTTTCATTCCCTCACGCCTGAGAGAGAGGTTTGATCAGCTCATAATCCATGCACTTGCTGAGGCAATCACGTGCCACGCTAATGATGTGCTGCTTCTTGGGGTGATCCTCCTGCTTCCCGACGTAGGTCAGGATCTCCAGGAGCTCTGACTCCACCAGCTTCTTCGCCAGCTCTTTGTCAGCACTGATTAAGTTGAAAGCAATGACCAGTCCTCGGTGCTGGACCTCCATGTTGTCATGCAAGCAGAGCCTCTGTAGGATTTCAAGCCACTGGGTGGTCTGGAAAGGAAAGAGGGATCATTGGTACTGATCTGAAGAATATCTCAGCCAAGAATATGACTTTTGCTTCCTTCAGCAGAAGGAAGAGCAATACTCATGTCACTTATAGCTATTTCATTCTTTAACTAAGGAAACCTGACTTCAAATATTTGCACCCAATTTTTCTTACACTAAAGTCAGAATCTTCCACGGCACTGGCACCACATGGAACCTGTTTCATGTTTAGGCTGCTGCATAGTCTCTGTGAAAAGAATCTGACCAGATTATTGACACAGCTGAGATGACCAGGACACTCCCCCACCCCAATCTTCCTGAGCTTCCCTTTTGGCTTGATTAATCATTTTTATCTTAATGAGCTCCAGTGTCCAATTATGTGTGCGACACAACAGGGTTTAGGAGTTCTCAACCACAGCTCTTCAGACGCTCAGCCACGTAGGATCTGGGTTCTCAGAGCCTACAGAACTGTGCAGGGAAGGGAGATTCTTTGGGATCACTAGGTTATTGATCAAGCTCTTCTCATTTAAGGGTGAAACAGGGTTTGGATTTCAGGTTATTTATCAAAATGGACTAAGAGCATGCACACCCAGGTCCCAGCTTCTCCAGGTTCCTCACTATCAAACTAGTAAATTGCATCTTCCTTTTGAGAGGCATTTTCACATCTGAGCCAGCACCCTTGCAGGGTACATCCACACTGCCCACAATCAGAGTTATGCTCTTACCACTTCAGTCATCTTCGAGCAGAGTTTCTTTTGTGCTGCTGTAAGCATGGCCAGGGCTCCTGCTGCTGCAACCTGGACTTTCTCATCATCCTCACCACACAGCAACACCACCAACTTCAGCCTGTCATTGCCATCGGCCACAAACCGCTCTTGAACCTAAAAAACCCCCAGAGATAACACAGTTAGGGATGGCTCCTCACAGAGACAGGTGCATGCAGTAAGGCTGGAGATGCCCAGCGAGTTACCTCCTTGTTGACCACCAAGTTGCACATGCATTCTGTGGCTGCCTGTCGAAGTTGGTCGTGGTTCTCAAACATGTAGTTTTCAATATCTGGCAAGGCCTTCTCTTTGATTATCTTCAACCTGTGTCAAAGAGCAGTGAAAAAACCACATTATAGGTGTGAAAAATGAGGTTCACTCTTAGTAAAATTTTAAGGAAAGTTTAATAAAAGGGACAATTAGGAGACAATAGCAAAAAGGGTATTACAGCTGGGTGCTTTGGCAGAAATCCAAAGGCACAACTCTACATCCAAAAGATCGTCTTTAAAAGGACATCTCATTGCATATTCATTACAATCATACATAATTCATAAATTCTTTGGCATTTCTGTGTATCGTCCCATCAGCCTTATCTTCCTCCTTGGCTCCATTCAGTCTCTGCTCCCTCCATAAATTCTTCTCTCTGGTTTCGGGTCTTCTTCTCCTCTGATAAGATACTCCAGGAATGTGAAGGCTTTCTCTGCCTATCCTTTCTAAATTGACTACATAAACAATGGACATTCTATATCATGTATTACATTACAGAACCTAGGTAAAGTTTTCCTAACATTAAGGAACATAAAAAAAACCAACATCACAATACATTCATAACAATTATGTAACATGCAAAAAGCCAATATCACAATACCATTTATAACAATAGGTCAAGCAGTAACCATCTTATCAAATATTAACTGCAGGGAAGGCCTTGAAACAAACCAGTGTCTGCAGCACTGGAGCTCATGGCATGGTTCATTCCCTGCCTAATGCAGATGAGGTTCATGTCTTTGCTGTTTTTGTAGGAAAATGTACCACTCCCCTTTTCCTATTTGAAGAATCTTTTAGCTCTGAGACCTCTGTAGCTCTGCCAAAGGTGGCTCAAACCGACCGGTCTTCATAGTCCAACAAGCGTTCCACTGTAATTCGCATGCACTCCTGGGGAAGAAGGAAGGTTAAAAAGCAGTAAAACTCACCTAAGTTTATCACTCCTTCCTGAAAAGTTTGTGAGACCTAACAGAGCCTCGTAGTTCTGGAGGCCATCTCTCTCTGTGTTCAGCAGGCTGACGAGGGGCCTCACCACCTCATACACCTAGAAGAGAAGGCATGTATTAGCAATTTTCATTTGCTAAAGGAAGTATCAATGCTTTTGTTTTTATTGTTATTTTTTTTTTAAGTTTACCCTCTCCCCTGGGAATGCAATATCTGGATTGGAGATAGCAGCAATTTTTGCCAGAGCGTGAGAAGCCTTTATCTTGCCAACATCTGTGCCTTCCACAGCCAGAGGTATCAGGGCCTGGAGATACACAGGAAAAAGCATTCAGTGTTCTGAGAAGATTTACAGGATTGCCTTAACAGACTAAAACAAATTAAAATTATCCCGTAGCCCTCTGTGATGTCTTGCTCTTGCTCTCAAATAGGCACCACGCCAGAGCTTGTAGCTCACACAGTCACTCCAAGAACATCACTTCTCTGGAGCCTTGCAGAGGTGGGACTGCAGTGTCAGTGTGGCCCCAGGGGGCCACAGCTTGTGCTTTTCTGTCACGGCCCCTCATTGGAGACACACCACAGGCTCCCAGCAGACATTAACAGCACATCAGGAACTTCAAACATAAAAGTGATCACCTTCCCACCACCTTGAGCGACAATGGTCCCGCGGTCCTTGGGGTCTTCACACAAGGCAAGAAACACCCTGCAAGGGCACAGAACACTCAGTGAAACAGCCACCCGGGACAGCAAACAGCCAACAGCCCTCGTGAAAGGGGGTTGAGGTTTTGCAGGAGGGCTAGAGCCACCCGGTAAATTCCAGATGCTTAACCCAGTGCACACAGCACTCTATGAGGAAGCAGCAAATGGCACAGTAAGAAGTTTCCAGATCTGTAAGATGAACTCTCTTCCAGTCAGAATCGATACAAAGAACTAAAAATTCAAAATGCATCCTAGCAGGGCATCCCTGTAAGCCAGCTTCAAGGTCAGAACGTGGATTTTTATGATATTGCTGAAGAAAAACTTTGGTTTAAAATCTTTCCTCCACCTCCCTTTCATCCCCCCCTCTCAGGCAGAGTGTACCTCCCCACAAACAAGGAGCCAGCCCAGATGACATCCCCATGGCACAGGGGCTGCCCAGCACTCCCAGCTCCTACATCAGTAGTGAAGGCACCTGGCAATGAGCTCCTTGCTCTGGTCTGTCAGAATGGCACTGTCAGCCTTCACCATGCAGGCCAAGGCAGAGACAACCCCGGCCTTCAGCAACCGCTTCACCCGCTTCACCACAAAATCCTTCTTGTCCTGAGGAGAAAACACTGGGAAAGGATTAGCCCTTAGCTGCCATTCTACCATCCAGCTACCTAACAGCCAAGCCTGGTTGGAGAGCAAAGCGATTTCAGTCTGGAGACAGGACACCTGAAGAATGTGACAATGGATACACCAAAGAAAGTCTTTCTGAACAGCATCTCCAGCTGGACACAACCCACCTTTGGATGCTCCTCAGGCACATGCTGCTTGGAGAATTTTGCCAGCTGCACCAGCTCTGGGACCAGCTCCTTGGTGTCATAGCTGTTGGTGCAGTTCACCAGTGCAGAAGCCACGGAATACAAGATAGTCTTGTCGCTTGCCTGCACAGGAAAATAAAAGCTTATGTGAGGGTGAGGAGGGCACAGCAGGAAAACAGGTCCCTCTGGGCTGCCATCGTGGTGTTTTGCACTGGTGGAAATGTTCTTAGCTTTATGCCCAACTTTATAGCCCATGGCAGGGAAAACCAAAAGTTTTCATAGTCAAAAAAGGTGTTGAACATCATGAGGTGCTGTCAACACCTTGATGCCTTTGGTTTTCATGCAGTTGCTGACAGTAAAGGTAGGAGCAACCTTCTTCAGAAGAGAGCAGGATGGTAACAGCCTTGAGGTGTCCCTGGGGCACAGGCAAGACTGAAGTTCTGCTGAACCACAGGTGAGGGGTTGGGGTCACAGCTCCTTCTGACTGGGCCACAGTGCAGGGCTGAAGAGCTGGGAGAACTTGATGCTACCAGAGGAATGAGGGAACAAGGAAAGAAGATAGACCTTGGCTAAATCGAACATAGCTTTCAGGGCTGGCTCATCCTCAACAAAGTCATCTTTCACATCTGCATCGAGGGTGAGGTACGAGAGCCCTTCCACAGCCCATTTCCTGGTGCGGGCATCAATGCTGGTGTTGCACAACCACCTGGAAGAGAGAAAAACACTCACATTTCTATCTCAGGAGCCAGGACTAACTTACCTAGAAAAAAAGGGAGGAAAAACAGATATTGAGGCTGATTCAGGTCCAAATATGTCCTCAGGTTCTGCTGCAGCTCCTAAGAGTGGGGATGCTTCCCCTTGAGACATGACCTTCCTCCCATGGTCCAGCTTGTGGGATTTAAATGCTGCTGGGAATGACAGACCAGGACTGCTATTCAGCACTGCTTTGCCTTTTCCATCCCATGAAACACGAGATGCCTGCAGGAATGACCGCCCATTCAGTCACTTCCTAACTTCATCCCACCTCCTTGGTTACTCCACCCGGCAAATTCACCTTCAGAAAGGACTTGTGCATATTCAAGGTAGCATTAATTAGGCTGTGCCACTCTGGCAAAGAGGGAGGCACTGGGTTTGGTGTCTGCCATGGGCAGTGAGGGAAGGAGAAGGCTCATCTGGATATTGAGGCAGGAGGAACTTATGGCTGCTTCAGGCACAGAGGAGCTCCAGGTCTCAGTGCTGTGGCTCTGGGGGCACTGTCAGCTGGCAGGCAGCACAGGAAATGAAGGCAACATGTGGGCAAGATCTCACGGGAGAGGAACATATTGTATTTTGCAAAGATTAGAACAACTGAAAAAATCAGGGAAGTCACTCACTTTCGGCACTGCTTGGCTAACTTCTCAGTGGAGCCCTCAGCAAACTGCCGCAGGCCATAGTCTGTGCCTCCTGCTGAGCCCAGCTTGCAGAGACCCTGAGGAGGATGAAGAGGACATACTGGTGAGAAAGGCTCATTAATCCTCTCATGTTGCTGCCCCAAAACAGCCTAAGCCCATCTCTCATTCCCAGAATCTCTCTCCTCTCCCAAGTCTGGGATAAGGCTGCTGAGTGTGGCAGGCAATAGAGGCAGGGCTGCATCCTTACCACCAGAGCTCGGATTTTGATCTTCTCATTCTTGGTCTTCTTGTAGATCTCCTTCAGGAGCGTCACCCCGTTGGTGATGATGAAGGTGGCTCGGCTCAGCTTGGTGGAAGCATGGATGAGGGCTTCCACAGCCACCAGCTGGTCAATCTCCCTCTCAGACCCACACAGGGCAACCATCATCTCCATCACTCCCTTCATGCCAAGCAGCTTGTTGCCCAAGTCAAAGGGCCCTTGCAGAACTCCAGACACAATCTGGATAGCATGGAGTGTCTTATCCATGTCTTGTGGGTCGATTTTGCTCCTGCATGGGATAGAGGGAGTAGGGTGTGGAACAGCAGTGGGGAGGAAATATCCTCCCTCAACTGCACTGCTGAATCATATTGGTGTTTGGGAGCGCAAATTTCTGCAAAGCCTGTGATCCAGCAAGATCTCAAGCAAATAGTTATCTCCCAGAGCCCCAGTTTTGAACATAAGAGGACTTCAAGTGCCTGATCTCATCCTCAAGACCCCCTGCTCCTGCCCTCTGGGCCAGCTCACCCCTGACTCACTTGATGTACTCCTCACAGATCAGCCGGTAGTTGTCCCGCTCTGGGTCGCAGCGCAGGTCGTCGTAGAGCTTATTTAGGAGGACAGAGGCAGTCAGCTGCGTGTTCTCTGTCAGTGGCAGGCAGTCAGGCATCTCAGGAATCTGGCCCACCACTTTCAGTATCTTTTTTAAGCCTGGAAACGATGGAGTGACATGGCTGTCAGAGGGGAGAGGGTCTGTGCAAAACTCAAAATACCATTTGTTACTTTTTTGCTGTGGAATAGCCAGCTTGGATGTTTTCAAATATTTTGCAGCCTAATCACATAAGCCTTAAGCAAAAAAGACACTCAGATATTTACTGGGGAGGAGCTTCTGCTGGTGAGATTACAGGTTTGCAGAATCAGGCTTTTTTCCAGCTCTCAGAGTGAGATGAGCAAAACTGCATTAGGCCCCTGGCTGGATCTGTTATTTTTGTCAGGAAACATTAAACCTACTGACCCCCAAGGCCGGAGGCTCTGACTGAGGAAAACTCAGCCACTTTCAAGTGATTCTGGATGACTTAACCCTCCTCTTGCTGAATTATTATTAAATAACTTCCATCGAAATGGTTAACACACACATGCACTGGAATTACTATAAAAACACGCAGCACATAAATTCCTCATCCTTGACCAGCTTTAGAATACACCAGTTTATGGGTCCACCAAGCTCAGCAGGTGGTCATCTCATCCTGTCTAAACCAGACAATTTATCCAAGACAAATCCTCCCAACATTAGCAAATACACTGGAGAAAACTAACCAGAGATGTTAGGCAGTCCTTTAGAAACTCAAAAATTCTTGTTCTTATACACAGTTGATTTTCTCTCAGTACTGTTTCCTGCTAACAAGCCTAACTTTGCTCCAGGCTTGCATGCACCAAAAAAAAGCCAGAGAGGATTTATTTTATAGGTGGGACCAGTTCTTCAGGCATTCAGGCAAGAACACACAGCTCCACATCTCCCAAATCACAACAGGATGGCAGGGAAGGACTCACCATTGTCGATGACAAAGATGCTCCTGCTGTTGTCATGGTCTTTCAGGTCCTTCCTCGGTATGTTCTTGTTGAGGAGGTTGAGGGCTCGGTCTCGCCCTTGCCCAGACACTTTCTTACTGACCAGCATATCCAGCAAACGCGTTGTGATCATCCTCAAATCTTTCTTAGTGTCTACACAGAAGCAAAGTAGTAGCAGCCAGTTACGAGAAGTTATCTCTGAAAGCAGGTGAGCTCAGTCAAAACCATTCAAAGCCACTGTGTGGCTGGAACAGAAGTATTTAAGCTATCCATGAGGATAAGAACTGTGTGCAGGTTGTCCTCCTGGACAGCTGAAGGGTGAAGTCCCCACTTCACCAAAGAACAAGGAATAAGGTGGAATCCCCGGAGCAGAGCCCTCCCTGCTTGGCCCACTCCTCCTGCAGGCAGAGGCAATGAAGAGCAGGTGATGTGCTGTTACCTAGCACTAGAGCCTCCTCTTTGCCATGGTGCTCCTCCTTCCCCTGGCCCAGCAGGCAGTCGGTGATGGTCTGCAGGAGGTTGCAGACAGCCAGGGAGATTTCTTCATTGTCCACCGACATCCACATGCAAATGCTGTCGATGCCCAGGTAATGGAGAATGGCAGTGGCCTGGGCCCAGGAAGGAGAGAGCAGGACAGTGTTAGCAAAGACCTTTCCTTCCTGTGTCCTCTAGGCTCAGCTGGGACAAAGAAACTATTTTCCTCAGTGAGTCCTGAATCAGTACAAGGCAGAGTTTTAATCTCCCCCCACTGCTCACGAACAACACAAACTATTGCAATTTCCCCCTCCCCAGGTACAATAGCAGTGAAGGTCCAAGCACCCTGTCCTTACCCGAGCCTTATGTCCTGTGCACATTCCTGAAAGTGTCCTCACGGCTGCCAGGATCAGCTCAGGATTTTTGGTTTCTATCAACTGCAGCAGCAGGTTGACCCCATTATTCTGGAAAATCCTCTCGGCACCAGCTTCCTCCCGCCCCAGGACTATGAGGTTGTTTGCAGCCTGGGTGGGAGGCAGAAGAACCAGGGGTCAGTGGCACAGCCCAGCCTCCAGAACATCTCCGTGCAGCTCTGGGAGATCCTGGTGGGAGCCATCTCCTGACAGATGCAGCAGATCAGCTCAGACCCCACCAGACAGTTTATCCAGGTGCATTTAGGGATCAGCTCTGCTCTGCCCAAGAAGAGTGGGTCACTGCTTGGAGGGAATATCTGGAGGGTGGCAGAGGTGGACCTGAGCAGAATCCCAGGCTGATCCCGCCTTTGGTATTTTGGGAGGTTGGGCCACCTTCCCTCGGCACAGGGGTGATGCCTCGTTGGGACACTTCCCCTCTCTCTAAGTGCAGTTCACCTCCCAGTTCCTTCCCTCATCCTCCATCCAGGAGAGGTGGGGAAGGGAACGCAGTGTTCTGCTCCCTGCTGCAGTCTCTGACACCAAACAGCTATTTTGCCAAGTCCAGGGCAGTTCTCACCTTTTCTCGCTTTTCTTTGTCACTGTTCTCATCCAGCAGGATCTCAAACATCTTCTGCACCCTCGAGTCCGTGGAGAACTGAATGCGCAGCTGTGCCAGAGAGAGCACAGAGCATGAGGAGGAGGAAATCAAGGAGCAACTTTCCTTTTTCGCTTCAAGAATACTCCCCACCCTCAAACCACAGGCGATAACAGGAGATATCATTTCTCAGCAATCAGCATCCATTACCCATTGCCATCTGGCAGAACCAGCCCGAAATATTAATTTCTGAGACTTCACAGTAGGTAGTGGTGTGAGGATTTCTTCATAGCATCCCTGTAAAGGTAACTGTAGCAACGTGGCAACTGCCACACCCACCCCGAAGCTGATTCAGTCCCTTGCCAAGACCTTTCCAAGACACCCAGGACCAGGCCAGCCTCAGGAGGAAGCTGCCACACTTTTCAATTTAACCATTCAACCCAATCCTCAGATTTACACACATCAAGTATGAATTTCCAGTTAATGGAGCCTATTTATCCCCCTGTATTGCCACGAGTTTCCAGTATGACCAACAATCCATTGATGTAACCCAGGGAAAGGATTTCCCACCTCTGGTCTGTGAACCCAGGACTGTTCCCTTGGCATTTACCTTCTCCTGGATGTTGGCCCCCAGTCGTCTCAGGGTCTCCTGGAAGTTTTTGTTGCGGGGTTCGAGGGTGGCACATTTCTGAGCATCTTTGAATGCTTGGTCCAGCTTCCCCAGTTTTTCCAGGGCTTGGCTGCGCCGGTACAAGGCTTTGATATCCGAAGCATTGATGTCAATAGCTGGGAAAGGGATCCAAAACACCAGGCATCAGAGCTTGCTGCCTGTGCAAACTGTGGTTTGCTCTGTTATTAGCATCAATCAGTGCCTGGTCAGCACTGATTGCACCAAATTGGAACAACATCATTTGAACCTCCAGGAATTCCCGTGTGGCATCAGCACTTGGGTGTTAGTGGACATCAAGGAATAAGGCCACAGTGTCCCAAAAGCAGATGTGAGAGCATGCTGAGCGAGTGTACCTAGCTCTCCTCATAACAGCCCCCTCCTTACCTCTAGATGCATCTGAGGCTGCCTTGGCATATTCCTCCTGTTGAACCAGAAAGGAGAGATTTTTTAGCCATGGAATAGCTGTCCCCATTCCTGATGGACACTGGAACCTCTCTGTTCCCATTTCCCCAATGGGACACCCCAGTGAAGCTCCAGCACAAGCCCAGAACATGTCATTTCAGACCAGCTGGAAACACCCTATTCAATAAACAGACAAACCACCCAGTCCACAGCCAGTGAGTGCCCTTGGCTGCCTTCCTGCTCCTCTCCCCCTGAGCACTGCCCAGGCAAGGGGAGCTCTTCTCACCTTTTTGAGGAAACAGGCTGCCCTGTTCCTGTACAGTACTGCCTGCAGTGCCTTGTCCTTGTTGAGCTTTATGGCTTGAGTGTAGCTTTGAAGGGCTTTCTCGTAGTCACTGGCCTGAAAATATTTATTGCCCTCCTCTTTCAGCTGGATGGGATCCTCCATCTGGAGAGCTTGAAGGAAAAACATCAATCTGTGTCCCATTTTCAACTGCCTCAGTCGCCTGCCTACTCCCCCAAGCTGAGTTCCACCATGAGACTGACATAAAATTAACACACATTAATAAAAGCAGCTTACCAGGCTGAAGAGTTTTGAAAATGAAGACCTAAACTGCTCTTCAAGGCTGTGGCTTCTCAGAAGCTTTTCCCACCAATGTAGATCCTTAGGAGTCAATTTAAAACAAAAAAAAAAACAACAACAACAAAAAAAAGGAATTAAAGAAATCTGCCAGCACTACGGAGAGTCTGTGTGGCTCAGGAAAGAGCTCACTTCCCACTCCACATTTGGGCAGGACCTGGCAGCTCCTGCTGCCTGTCAGTGTCACCTGTCACCACAGCCTCTCCCCTCCTTGTCCCCTCGTGCTTTATACGCCTGGGGACGGCTGGAAGCCAGGGCCAGCTCAGGGGGCACCTGGCTGCAAGCAGGCAGCACCCCTCTGCAGCAGGAGGGAATCCTCTCCCACCTGCCAGGCAAATCCCAGCTTCCCTCTGCCTGCAGAGCTGCACAGGGTGTGGGGAGCAGGAAGGGGGGGTTCATGCCAAAATAGCCCACGGCTGGGATGGCTGACCCCTGTCACAGTGCTCAGACCCTTTTCCCTTTCCATTTAGGGAAGCATGAGACAGCTGAGCTTCAAGGACAAGTGGCCCCAGGCCAGCAGCTGCAGCAGTGCCCAGCACCTTCCAGAATTCCCTGGGATGGAAAGCTGACTGACAGCCAGTGCTGCCTCCTCCTCCTTGCAGGGCCCATCCCACTGGAAATCTCACCCATGTCTGGCGCTGCCACTGGCCCCACACGTGGTCATTCAGCAACACAGTGACATGGACTAACACAGAGGTCTGGACTGGAGCATACTGGAACTGTGTGATGAGTGGCTCAGTTTGAGTGACACCAGTAGACAGAGTAGCACTGAGCTCCAGGAGAACTGAGCCTTTCAATCTCCCCTCTTTCCCAGGGGTCACGATGAAGGAATTCTGCTTTGTGACTTATCTCCCCCCAAACACAGACCTTGCCTTCCCCAGGGTACCTACCAGCATGCCAGCTATAAAGCAAAGGGGGGAACTGGCAGGATGGGGAAATGACTGAGGAGAGCATGGGCTGACCAAGACACTGCCAGGAGGAAAAATATCATTGTCTTTAATTCTGTGATCTGTGTTGTGGCTTGTGGCTCTTATGCAGCAGGGGTTGGCACAGGACTGCCCTGCCCATGTCTCCTGTTTGACTGGCAACAGCAGCATTGCCTGGTCCCTGGTATTTGGGCAGGAGGCGATTCCAAAGCCATTTGTAAATCCCTTCACAGCACATCAGCAGCACCACAGCTGCAGGCAGCTTCATCAAGCACAGCTCCCACACCTTCACCTGTTTGGGAATAGTTCCAAGGCACAAGGACAACAGCTGTGAAAAGTGCAAGATGCCACTCCTGCTTTGGATAGCCTCAGTGCAGTGGTTTTTCCAGCATTCATTTGGATTAACACACCAGAAACCCCTTCCCACATGGTTTTAGGTACTGGGGAAGGCTCAGCTGGCTTCATTTCAGTACTCGTGGGATATAGCACTGCCTTTCTCACGTCAGGCAGAATGAAGCCACACTGTCACAAAGCGGCAGCACTGCAGGTAAACTGAGTTACAAAATCAAAGAGTGTTGGGTGCTGCTGATGCTCAAGGCAGAGCTGAGAGGGCAGGGCAGGCTCAGCAGTGAGTGCCGAGAGCCCTCTTCAGGCCTCGGCTGGGAAAGAAAAACATAATAATAACTAATACCAAAAAAAAAAATAGCTTTTCCAGGAGAAATTCAAGCCCCCAGTACAGCCAAGGAGGGGCACATGGCTCCCCACACCTGTAGGGCAGCAGAGCCCCTCAGCCCTCCGTGCAGCTCCATTTCCCTCCCACCCGGCAGCGCTGGCTGATGAGCCTGGACAAACACATCCCTTGGAGTGTCACAGATGCCGGGATGGTTTGGGTGGGAAGGGAGCTCAGCGCTGTGCTAATCCCGGCGGAGGGGCTGGGCAAGGGAAAGCCGAGCGGGTTGGGAACGACGGGCCGGGGTGCGGTGCGGGCCGGGGTGCGGTGCGGGCCGGGGAGCGGTGCGGGCCGGGGTGCGGTGCGGGCCGGGGTGCGGTGCGGGCGGGGTGCGGTGCGGGCGGGGAGCGGTGCGGGCCGGGGAGCGGTGCGGGCCCGGGTGCGGTGCGGGCCCGGGAGCGGTGCGGGCCGGGGAGCGGTGCGGGCCGGGGAGCGGTGCGGGCCGGGGTGCGGTGCGGGCCGGGGTGCGGTGCGGGCGGGGAGCGGTGCGGGCCGGGAGCGGTGCGGGCCCGGGAGGGGTGCGGGCGGGGAGCGGTGCGGGCCCGGGAGCGGTGCGGGCCGGGGAGCGGTGCGGGCCGGGGAGGGGTGCGGGCCGGGAGCGGTGCGGGCCGGGGAGCGGTGCGGGCCGGGAGCGGTGCGGGCCGGGGTGCGGTGCGGGCCCGGGAGCGGTGCGGGCCGGGGAGCGGTGCGGGCCGGGGTGCGGTGCGGGCCCGGGAGCGGTGCGGGCCGGGGAGCGGTGCGGGCGGGGAGCGGTGCGGGCCGGGAGCGGTGCGGGCCGGGGAGCGGTGCGGGCCGGGGTGCGGTGCGGGCCGGGGAGCGGTGCGGGCCGGGGAGCGGTGCGGGCCCGGGAGCGGTGCGGGCCCGGGAGCGGTGCGGGCCGGGGAGCGGTGCGGGCCCGGGAGCGGTGCGGGCCGGGGAGCGGTGCGGGCCGGGTGCGGTGCGGGCCCGGGAGCGGTGCGGGCCGGGAGCGGTGCGGGCCGGGGAGCGGTGCGGGCCCGGGAGCGGTGCGGGCCGGGGAGCGGTGCGGGCCGGGTGCGGTGCGGGCCCGGGAGCGGTGCGGGCCGGGAGCGGTGCGGGCCGGGGTGCGGTGCGGGCCGGGGAGCGGTGCGGGCCGGGGTGCGGTGCGGGCCCGGGAGCGGTGCGGGCCGGGGAGCGGTGCGGGCGGGGAGCGGTGCGGGCCGGGAGCGGTGCGGGCCCGGGAGCGGTGCGGGCCCTTCCGCCGGCGGCAGGAAGCAGGAAGGGAACGGGCAGCGACCGCGGGCCCCGGCCGGGGCTGCGGGGGAGCCCGCGGCGCTGTGGAACCATCGTGGGGCTCTGCTGGAGGTGGCTCGGCATGGGGAATGTCCCTGCCCGGGGATGGGGTTCCACCCGCCCGCTGTGCTTCCCCAGCCGCAGCGATGTCCCCGTGCCCCCCGTGCAGCATTTTGGGCTGTTTGGCCCCAAAGGGGAATTAAGCACCCACCGTAACCACCCATCCCAGACACAGCTTGGGTGGCTTCTCCCCTGCTCCAGGGGCAGGCACCATGCATGGCTCAGTGTTGGACCTGGCAGTGCAGGGTTGAGGGTTGGAGTTGATGATCTTAGATATCTTTTCCAACCTCAATGATTCTATGAATTCCACCTTCCCATCTTCTTTGCAGGTCTCTGCTCTTCTCCCACGCTGTGGACATGGTGGTCCTGCGGGCTGGGCTCTGCCCTGGTCTCACTGAAGACATGATCCAGCTTCTCAGGGCCAATGGCATCAAGACAGGTAATGGGCTGGCATCAGGGTCTCAGGTTGGGGAACATCATCCCCTCTGCACTTGGTGTACCTGTATCATCCCAAATCCTGGGAGGATGGTGGTGGTTGAATATTCTTCCATGTCCTCCTTGCTGGATGTCTTCTGGGTCCTCCTGGGTGGATGCAGTGAGTCAGGACTTCTCCACAGGAGCAGAAGAGTGTAAGGACATGATAGAGATCCCTGCAGAGGCTTGTTGAGGATTGATCAATTATGGCTTTTGTTATGGTATTTCAGGAGGGTTTGTGCAGTTTTCCCTCTGAAAAATGCCCAACTTCCTGGAATGCTGCACCCCAGGCACCTCCTGCCCTTAGAGGGGAAGGAAAAGGTGCTGGGCTGCTCTTGAGCAAAACAAGGAAAATGTTTACCAGCTTCTTTCCCTGCTCTGTTTTGCAAGAAACAATTTGTTTTGTGATGGGGCCATCTCAGAGGAAAAACTCCTCCACTTGCAGTGTTGACAGAGGGCACAGACACTTTGCCTGTCGGTGCAGGTTTTGTCCAAGCTGGTTGTCTTCTGGTGTTTGTGGTCTGATCAGGCTCAGCTTCCAACCTCTTGTCCCTCATGTTATTTGCAGTGGTGGACTTTGTGTCTTCAGACCTGGAGGATGTTGCCCAGAAGTGTTCCCTGTCTTACAAGGTAAAAGGGACTACTCCTAAGCCCTGGTACATTAACCAGGGAGCTCAAAGCTGTTTGGCTCATGGACAAGGATGGGCTTATCTGGGGGGACCTTTTGCAGCAGATACTGGCCCTGGACTTGCTCAGTGCCGTTTCCAGACATCTCTCTTCCCCCAGGCACTGGTTGCAGTCAGACGTGTGCTCCTGGCCCAGTTCTCTGCCTTCCCTGCCAACGGAGCAGACCTCTATGAGGAGCTCAAGAGCTCCACTGCCATCCTGCCCACTGGCAGCCCAAGGTGGGTGCATCTCCCACCAGCTCTGCTGGGCTTGCTGCACAAGGCTGTGGTTGCCAACACAGACTTTGAATTTCAGTCTCCAAACCATCCCCATGCACTTGTCTGCATTTGGGAAGGGGACCTGAGGCACAAATATCTGGGGAGTGCTGCCTCCCGGTGCCCCTGCCATTCTGGCTGAAGGGGTGTTGATAATCCCACCTTGTGTCCATCCCAAAGCCTGGACCAGCTGCTGGACTCGGGGCTGTACACGGGGGAAGTGACGGAGCTCATGGGAGCACCGGGCAGCGGGAAGACACAGGTGAGTGGGGTGGAGGGCAGGGGAGAGGACAGGTAGGGTGAAGATGGTGCCATCAGGCACGTGAAGCAGAGGGACATGTCACACCCCGTCCCTGTTCCCTCAGGTGTGCCTGGGCATTGCAGCCAGTGTGTCTCTGGGCCTCAAGCAGCACGTCCTGTTTCTCGACTCCACGGGGGGTTTCACTGCCTCCCGTCTCTACCAGATGCTCCGAGCCCAGACAGAGGATGAGGAAGAGCAGGCAAGTTCCCCTGGAGCTGGTCCCTCTGCTCTCTAAAACTCATTTTGCTCTTGCCTGCAGAAAACCCCAGAGATGATTTGTCTTTCCAGCTCTGCCTTTGTCCCCTTTTTTGGGTCCAGACTCTTCCTTCCATGGCTCGGTGGGTGCCATGCTCAGGAGAGACACTGCCCTTTGTTGTTTTTCTTGGGAGAAGGGAGGGACTTCCTGGACTTGCAGGACTTTGCTCCCTGAGCTCAATCCATGTTGCTTTTTCCATCAGTGCAATAGGGACTTAATTAATGTGTTAATGGGGTGGAGGCAAATGTGGAAGAGTAAGGGTCTCTGGCTCCGTGACATGGTGTGAATGCAGAGAGCTGGTGGCAGCTGGGGCAGGAGGAATAGGACAAGTCCTGGGGAGACTGAGGCTGTGCTTTGTGCTGCAGCTGGAGGCTCTGCAGCGGATCCAGGTGGTCCGTGTGTTCAGCATCTATGAGCTGCTGCGTGCCTTGCAGGAGCTGCGGGATCGCCTCTCCCAGCAGGTAGGAGCGAGGCTCCGGGCCTCTCTCCCGTCCCCAGAGCTGCAGGGAGGGCAGCAGGGCTTGTGTGCCTGACAAGTGACTCCAGACTGCCTCATCCTGGGGGTATTGGAGCCTCTGTGCAGCTCACAGCCTCCAAAACTGCTGGATTTATTACTCCACATTACACATGGTGCCTCCTTGCAGGTCGTGAGCTCCGTGGGACCTCTGAAGATGATGGTGCTGGACTCGGTGTCGGCTGTGATTTACCCTCTGCTGGGTGGCAGGCAGTCAGAGGGTGAGCTGTGCCACTGTGTGTGCCAGGAGGCTGCAGAGCTCTCTGCTCGTCCTGAAGAGCCTCTTCCACCCACGTGTGCTGTGCTTGGAGTGGGGGCTGGGGCAGGACGGATGTGGATGTGGATGTGGATGTGGATGTGGATGTGGATGTGGATGTGGATGTGGATGTGGATGTGGATGTGGATGTGGATGTGACTGCTCCCAGCTTTTCCTTTGGGGCTGGATAAAAGGGGGCTCTGTTTGCAGTGTTAGCAACAATCATTCCAGCTGGCTGTGGCCATGCACGTTCATGGCAGTGGCCTGAAACCCATCCAGGGGAGGCACTGAACTCTTTGCCCATACATGAAAACTTCTTACAGTGTCACAAATACAGCAGGGTTGCTGGCACAGTTTGCAGAACTCTTTCTGCCAGAAAGGACCATAAATCAGAAGTGAGGATACCAAGGAGCCCCCTCAAACACCTTCCAGAGGGTCTTGCACAGCTGGGTGGCAGCCAGTGCTATCACAGGAGGTCCCCTCACAGCCGTGGGCTGTAGGAAATGAAGCTGTGAGCTGGAGAGATGGGTCCTGTACCTGCTAAATCAACCTGGCCAGCTTTGTCTGGAGCTTCTGGTGCTTCTGTAGGGTTTTTTGACCTTGGGCCTTCTAAGATAGGACAGGGTGGGGAATGGTCCAGTGCAGGTGTCCATGAACACGAGCGCTGGCACTGAATCCAGTGCTCCTGCAAATCCAGATGCCAGTTGCTTCCAAGATGCACTTTGGGGGCTGATCCCCAGACAGCCAAATGCTCTGTCCTGTTCCAGGTTTGGCCCTCATGATGCAGCTCTCCAGGGAGCTGAAGACCCTGGCCAGGGAGTTCAGCCTTGCTGTTGTGGTGAGTGTTGCTGGGCTTTGTCCTTCCTGTGCTGGTGTGTGGCGAGGAGCCATGGGGAGGCTGTGGAGCCTGTGGGAGAGGGGACCCCACTCTCAGCTAAGCCTGAACCCCACAGTGCCCTGCTCCCTGACATCTCTGCAGCCTGCAGATGTCTTGTTCTGAGCATGGGCCAAGACCTGGGCTGATGTGCTGCCTCCTGCTCTTGCTGTCCTCATCCAGCACGGCATTCACTGGATTGAGCAAGGCCGAGTTAAGTACAGGCAGATGGAAAGGCTGGTTATGTTTATTTTTGATAAAACACTGTTCATTTAAGGGGCTGGCTAGCTTCCTGGGTAACCTCTCAGTCACCTTGCAGGAACTGCAGGGCATTGCATCATCCCACAGGAGCTGGAAAGGGCCCTGCTCGAGCCTTCCCCAGCTCTTGGCCAAGCAATTGCATTTGCCAATGCACCCAGACGGGTGGGTGGGACCACAATTAATGTGTCTGAACTGGGAAGGCCACACCAGAAGATGGTGGGCTGCTGAGCCTGGCACTGGAAGGTGTCGAGACAGTCCTGCCCTTCATTCTGATGAAGTGACAAGGACAGCATGTCTGGAAAGACACTTGGAGGCCCCAAGTTAAACTTTGTGGTGACTTCAGCACCAGAAGTGATGCAGCTTGCAGACATGAGTGAGCTCCCTGAGTACTGTCTGGGGCAATTACCTGGGCTGTGTTTAGAATGGGTGGCAGAGGAGCTGAAGGAGGGCTCAGGATGGAGAAGGAAAAACCTTCCTAGAAGTAGCAGCCTGGCCAGGATTTCCTGGTGACCTCCAGTGTTCCATTACACCGAGTGGCACTGCTTTTCCTGGGCACTGATAAATCTGTTTGTGCTGCAGGTGACCAACCAGGTGACAAGGGACAGCAGCACTGGCCAACTGAAGCCAGCCCTTGGCCGCTCCTGGAGTTTCATGCCCAGCACCCGGGTGCTGCTGGAGAGCAAAGAAGCCACCTGGGAGAAAGCCACCACACAGCGTGTTGCTTCCCTGGCAAAGTCACCCCGGCAGGTGAGGCTCTCTGGATCCATCCCTTGGGAATGCAGGAGCAGCTGTGGGACTTGGCCCTGGCTCCTGTGGGAGTGGGGCAGGACCCAGCCTCGCTGGGTGAGCCCTGGCAGTGGGAGAGGAGCTCGTGCAGTCTGGCTGGATGCTGCAGAAGAGAAGAGCATCTGTTCCCAATAGCCTGGGCTGGTATTTTAAAGGCAGGATAAATGAGTGGCAGCACTTACAGTCCAGGTCACTGTGTTCCTGATGTTGGTCTCACTCTCCTGATGGTGTGTGGGCAGTGAGGATCCCGTGGAAATGGCTCTGACACCTTCAAACGTGACTTGAGCTTGAGCACTGCCTGAGCCTCCTGGCTCTGAGCCTGCTCTGCTGCTTGATCCAAACAAATTTGGGTATGGTGGCGTGCTGGGCAGCGAAATGCATCCTGGATGTGCTAAGTAATGGTGTGTCTGGGGATGCCTGAGAGCAAGATGTTCTTTCCTTGCTAAATTGCATTGCCTATTTGTATCTCTGCATTCAGCAGACCCAGTTAAAACAGGGGCACCAGCAGAAGGAAATCCTCAGGGCAATGTAACTGGGATTTTTGGCTCTGAGACAGGTGATGGAGGGATGCAGAGTCCAAGCAGTGTGAGGATAAGCTTTGCTCTGTTCCTCCTTGCAGCCGACAGGGGTACAGGTGGAGCTGGACATCGGAAACGGTGACGCGTTGGAACCGAGCCCAGTGACACCCACACAGGGACTCTGAGGGGATGGAAAAGCAAATGTCACAAGGTTCAAGAGAGCTGCACAAAAGCAGGCAAGCACTGAAGGTTTTACAAACTGACTCTGAGACTCCTGCAGCCCTGTGAAGGACCAACATAAAAAAAATTTCTTGTTATTCTACCGTGTGGAAAAACTGAGTCTGGGCTTCCCTGGAGATCTCCCTGTCTAGAAGATGCTGCCTGCAGTGGCTGGGCTGTGAGGGCAGCAGGACAGCCAGGTCCTGCACTCTGCTGCAGGCTTGCCTTCACCCCCCAGAGCCAGCCCTCTCCTCAGGTGTTGTTTGGGACCAGCTGCATTGTCCCTGCACAACCCCACAGCTCTTTGGTCTGGTTTTGTTTCCCCCGTGGCTTGCTGCCCTGTGGTCCTGGAATTCTGATCATCCTCAGGCCCACAGTGGGCTTGGTTCAGAAATAAAAGAAAAAAAAAAGCTGTTGCACATTGCTGTGGTTGTTGAGAGCTGGAATTCAATTAATGACAGCTGCTCTGAGCTTAATTAGAATGTTGAGCTTTAGTCCCCAGCAGGACTGGGGTGGGACAGGCTGCTGATGAGCTGGGGCATAATGAGATGCTTGATCTTCCTTTTTCCCCAGAGTAACACCAGGCCCTGTGGGGACCTGCTGGTGTTTTTGGGGCACAGCTGGGCTGTGTAAAGACTTGCTGATAACTGATGAAGGTTCTGATCTGCATCAGCTGAGGCAGATGGGTCCTGGCTGGTACCAGCTGGCCCTGCTTGATGCTCAAGGACCTATTCAATTGCATGTGGTGATGTTTAAAATAATCTTTGCATGCTCTGCTGCTTTCTAGCTGCTCTTGCCTGCTCTTGGCAACCTCCTGAGGAGAGGGGAGGCTTGGATGTGCTGTTTCCTCTTGATCCCAGATGTCTTAGACACCCTCATCCTCAGCATAAGAGACCTCCTTGGCAGGTGAGCCGAGCCATGGCTTGCACTTCAAGGCATCTGACAGAGAATTTGGGAGCTGGGACTAATCAGGGCGTGCTCATTAAACTAATTACGCAGCAGCACAGCTCCTGGAGCTCTCTAAGGCTGTGCTTGGCACATTAAATACATAATTTTTACTGAAAACTTTTAAAAGTTGTGGATTTTTTTGTGTTTCTGGGCTCTCCGAGCTCAGGAAGGGAGGTGTGGCTCTGGGGATTTCAGACTGGATGGAGGGGGTGAGGAGGGAGAGGATGGTTTTCCTGTCTGCTGGAGACCTGTGCTGATGTAAGCAGAAATTTACCTTATTAGCTAATTTCTTGTTAGTTAATTCCTTGTTAGCTCCTCTCTTGGAGCTGTGGATAAAGAGCTGGTACACACAAATTTCAATTACTAATTTATCTCTCTGCCTCAGGTTCTGTAGGGGAAGCAGAGCTCTTGTGGGGGAGTGTGGAGCAGAGAAGAGCCAAATAGAAACCTCTGGGGTTATATTTGAGCCAAGAGGTTTTTCCAGATGTTTCCTTCCTCTAACCAGCAGGATGAGAAGAGGAACAACCTGCTTTGAACCCTCATTAGAGTCAGCATGAGACCAACCACGTGTGCATCTTCCCTGTGATTCCCTGAGAAATTACAAGAAATTCCACTCTTGCACTCAGGCACCAGGGAGTCACGGGGTGGTGATTCAGCAGGCACACTGCCAGTCTGGCAGGAAAGGTGATGGTGGGAAGTCTGGGCTCCTCCAAAGCTTCCCATCCCAGCTTCCATTGGCATAGCCATGACTGGGGGGGATTTTCTCTCCTTGGTATTCAGCTAATTGCAGCTGTGGGAGTTTTTTCCCTTTTAGGGAAACATCTGGGTAGGTTGGGGAGGGCGGTGTGATTTGGGGCCTGGCTGGGTTTCCTGTGGTAGCTCCTGTGCTCCCAGGTGTGCTCCGAGGTCACAGTGGTGTCCTGAATTTCTGGCTGTGTTGCTGCAGGGAAGGTGTCACTGTGGGTGCTGGTTATTGCACGGTGTGGGGACAGCAGGAGGGTTCAGGTCATGGGAATCTATTACCCCATCTGGAAAAACCTGACTTCCTGCTCAAGCTCATTTGCCCTAAATTTGCATGGTAAAATCAGGCTTAAAAGAGTTTCGGATCTAAATATCCTCATTCAGCCTTTCCCCTTCATGCTCAGACAGGCACTCCTGCAGCTCTGTAACGCACAGCTCAGGATGTCCTTTCCCCCTGCCTCTTCCCCGTGCCCAAAACAGCTGGAAAACTCCTGGAAATGCTTGGAGCAGGGTAGTGAAACCCATCCCAGGGCAGACAGGGCACATCTCACTCCAAGCAGCAGGGATGCCTTTTGGCACTTAGGGCTTGTTTGCCCTCGATATGTATAAAATACACATATAAATGTGTGTATATATGTATAGGGATGTGTGTCCATATCTGTGTCCACCTGGCTGTGTGTCTGTCTCTGTATCTCGGGATGAGAGAACGAGAGGCTCAGGCTGTGCCAGGGGAGGTTCAGGTTGGACATCAGGAGGAAGAAAGGGTGATTAAACATTGGAATGGGCTGCTCAGGGCGATGGTGAAGTCGCCATCCGTGGGGGTGTTCAAGGAAAGACTGGACGTGGCACTCGGTGCTCTGGTCTGCTTGATGGGGTGTTTTCCATCCTGATTGATTCTGTGATCTCTCCGTGTATGTTCACTTCCTGTACAATGCTGATAAGCCCCGTGAACACCCAGGAGACTCCCCCAGCGCACAGAGGACCCCGCAGTGTCCCCTCCTTTTCCCACCTGCCCGCGGCGGGTCTCGAACCCGCGCCCCTCGGAGCCGCTGAGGGCGCCGCCGAGTCCTCCTGCCCGCCAGGGGGCAGTGCTGCACCACCCGGCGCCCCGTGGGCCGCTCCGGCCGCCCGGCCCCGCGGGCAGTTGCCATAGCGCCGCCGCCGCCGAGCGCAGGCATCGGGACGGGACCGCCCGCTGCAGGCCTGCCGGCCCCGCCGCCACCCGGGACGCGGCTCCTCAGGGGCGAGGTGAGGCGGCTGGGGGCCCTGCTGGTCTTGGAGGGGCTGTGGGGCACTGACGGGGCTGCCAAGTGTGAGGGGTGTGTGGGGCTGTGAGGCCTGGGAGGAGCTGAGAGGGTAGGGGGGGCTGCCGTGTTTGGGGGGTTTTGGGTGTGTGTGAAGCTTCAGGGAGGCTGACAGGGTTTTGGGGGTTGGAGCACTGAGGGAGCTGCCAGGTTTGGGGAGTGTAGAGCATTAGGGTACAGAGGGGGCTGGCAGGTTTGGGGACGTGTTTGAGGCTTTGGAGGGGGGCGGTGTCGGAGGCTGTGGGAGAGGCTGCCAGGTTTGGGGGTGTGGGGCAGTGAGGAGGCTGCCAGGTTTGGGGGTGTGGGGCACTGAGGAGGCTGCCAGGTTTGGGGGTGTGGGGCAGTGAGGAGGCTGCCAGAATTTGGGGGTGTGGGGCAGTGAGGAGGCTGCCAGGTTTGGGGGTGTGGGGCAGAGAGGAGGCTGCCAGGTTTGGGGGTGTGGGGCAGTGAGGAGGCTGCCAGAATTTGGGGGTGTGGGGCAGTGAGGAGGCTGCCAGGTTTGGGGGTGTGGGGCAGTGAGGAGGCTGCCAGGTTTGGGGGTGTGGGGCAGTGAGGAGGCTGCCAGAATTTGGGGGTGTGGGGCAGTGAGGAGGCTGCCAGGTTTGGGGGTGTGGGGCACTGAGGAGGCTGCCAGAATTTGGGGGTGTGGGGCAATGAGGAGGCTGCCAGGTTTTGGGGGTGTGTGCGAGGCTTTGAGGGTGCTGCCAAGGTTTGGGGGTGTGGGGCAATGTGGGCTGCCAGGGTGGAGAAGGGGTGGATGGGGTAAGGGCGGGGGGCAGGTACATATGGGGTCCATGAGGCTGTGGAGTTGTCACTGAGGGTTATCCAGGGGCTGTGGGGTGCGGGAATGGCTCTGGATTGGGTTGTTGGCAGGTGTAGGGGGACAGAGGGCAGGAGGGGCTGCCAGAGCTTGGCGGGCACAGGGCGGGGGGAATGGGGCTGCTCGGCTTGGGACAGGTGCAGCACCTGGGTTTTGTTTTGGGGAGATGGGGTCAAGGGGCTCCCTCACAGGATCCCCCTAATGAGGGGGAGTGGGACTCCGGTGCAACCTCTTTTTTTCACGTTTAAAAGTGGTTATGAGCGACTCTTCCCATTCTGAATTCTGCTCCCAAATCCCCTCTGGGGTTCAGTAGGTTATTCTGCTCAAATTGCTATGAGAGCTAAGGAATTCTGGATAAGCACCAGCCTTCTGTAGAGCTCTCTGCTTAAATTGTTGTCTCTTTGCATTTTAGCATGTCCAAAGTGCAATTTGATGTTAAGGACCCAAATTATTTCCTTCTCTGCTCAAAACTGGGGGCGTACTGCAAAGTGAAAGCTGAGCAAGTCCTTCCTTTGCTGCAGAAAGCAAAAGTTCTTCAGAAAATAGAAGTCATCCGAGCAGTTTGTTCCTGTAAGCAGGTCAAGGTGTTTCCTGTGGGGAAAGTATTGACTCATCCTCCGGTTTCTTAGCAGTATTTCTGTGTCTGCAGGTTAATAAATGTCAGCTCTGCAGTGAGAATATGGTCCTGCCTGAGTCTCCTCAGGTTAAAAGGCTGAGGATGGAGAGGCTCAGTGTTTGACCCTGTGATAAAGAACCAGTTGCACTCCAGAAAAAAACTCACACCAAAAACTCCCGTGTTTCCCAACACTGCAAGGACAGCCGGGCGTGCTTAGTCAAGTGTAACACTACAGGTGGATAGGAACGGTTTAATTTTGTGCCTCTTAGATTAAGCTGTGCTCAGGGTAATGTTTAATTGGCTGAGACAAAAGGGGTTTAAAGGGGTTTGTTTCTGGGTTTCATTTGAGCTCACTTCCTCTTCTCTGACACACAGCGTGTCTTCCTTGGGGAGCACAGGACGTAACCTCGGCTGTTGGTCTGGGAGAACTGTTTCACAGCTGTGCAGGGACTTGTGGCAGTTTTCTGTTCTTTCTGACCTCATTGTGGGCTTGCTGAAGAACTTAATGGATGTACAAGAAGCTTTTTTAGCTCTCCATATCATTAGGATGGGAGATGACAGGTGTATTGTAAGTTGGTATTTTATTGTGTTTATGCTGTGGTGGGTTGTATTTCAACACTTTGAAGCACAGATTTTAAGATAGATGATCATTAAGGCATATACATGATTGCATAAACAAAAAGAGTTTTAACTCTTTGTCTTCCCACTGTTACCTCATTTTTCCAGAGCTGAGAAGTGGAGCAGAAAGCTATGAGCTTTAAATGTTTATTACAAATCCCAGATCCCTGGGTTTACCACCTATCAAATACTGAATCTCTTTAACACATTTGTGCCCACAGTGATGGGGAGGGGGATCTTGTAGTCATTCTCTGTAATCATAATTGTTTTTGGTGGCACAACTGGGTCTAATGAACCAAAACAAACACCTTGGGCTGTTGTGTGTCCCATTGGGGGCTGGAGATCCTGGAGCAGGATTACCCAGCTGCAGCACTCTGTGTCTGCTTATCCACTCAGCTGTAGCAGCTGAACTGTTAATTAAAGGCTGATTGCCTTGACAGTGGTGCTCATGGGTTAATGCTTAATTGTTCAAGTTTTTGCTGAATTGGAATAGCTTTGAAGCCATCATTTAAGTATTGTGTTTAATTGTAGGGTAGAAAAAGTAGGATGGCTTTCAGTGAGGCTCACTGTTTCTCATTGTCAGGTACCATGTGATTTGGCTCCTAAAATGAGAGCTGAATGCACTGCTCTGCACCGAGAGTACAAAGGAATCATATATAGGAGGTTTTGGGAGGACAGTGGTCACTAGTTGAGTTTATGACTGAAATCTGTCTTCTTCACATCTTCAGTTTTCTCTTTATTGTTGTTGACTTCAGGGTGGGTTTGTGTTGTTTTGTTTGTTTGTTAAATGGTGTCATTTTCACTTCTTGTGCAACTTTGCACCACGGTTTGTTGTTAATCACGACTGAGATTGTAAACTCTTCAATCAGGCTGAAGCATGAGCTGAGCTGCCAGTGCTGTTATTAAACCTGTAGTTTGGACTTTGAACCAGGTTTTGCCTGGAGGGGTGGAAGCAGATTTCCACGGTCTGCTCTGTGTTGCTCTGGCTCTTCCAGGCCAGCACAGAGCAGGCAGTGGAGCTGGGCAAGCTGTGTCTGACCCAGCACTGCAGTTTGTGTCCTCAGGACTGGCCAGGTAAAATGCTCTCCTCACCTAGGGTGTGTTGGTTTCACTGTAGGAAAAATGGTATTTAATTAGGGTTGGGCTACTTTCCTGTCCCTTAGAGTGTGTTTTCATAGGATATGGAATCACAGAGTGGACTGGATTAGAAGGACCTTAAAGATCACCTAATTAAAGATTCTCTGGCTCCATGTCTTCTCTAAACTTTCTGACCAGTCCTGAGGGATACAGAGCCTGACCTGAAGATAAGAAATCAAAGTGCATTGAACCAAGTTGTTGTGCTTAAGGAAACACACTGTGGGCAGCAGGATAAGGTGAGATGCAGAGAAGTGTGTGCACAGGGGCCGTTTTTTGGACACAGCTGTGTGTGAGCTGCTGCTGAGCAGGGAAAGGGGACCTCTTGGTTTAAAATAGGTAGTTAAAAATAAGGGAAATTGGTTCTTCTCTCTAGGCTGAGCTCTGACTACAGGCATAACCTGACTTTAAACTCCCTGGATATTGCTGGTAGTCTGGATTCTTGTGTGGACTGAGCTCTGGAAGTGGTACAGCCAGAGCCCTGGTGAGGTGTGTGATGCTGCTGTTCACTGCCTGTGCTTTGTGCTCTGTACTTCCATGTATTTATTTACCTGCTACAAATGTTTCCCCAGCCCTCCCCTGATTGCCTATTGCGAAACCCCAGCCTGGCTCCTGCTTCCCAAAGTAATTCCAGTCATTATCCTTGACAGTACCTCCCTGTGGTTTCCCATGGAGCCTGTTTTCCTCCCCTTCCCAGGCACTGTCCTTCCAAACGCCAGGAACTGGCAGTGTGAACTTCCCTCAGCTGGCACTCAGGGAGCAGGGAATGCTTTGCAGTGGTGAATAAGTGGAATCTCTGTTTCACAGGTGGGGAGAATCCCATCACTGCTGGGCTGATGTCAGGACCAGGACTCACCTGCATGCAAAGGTTTCCAACCCCCTGCTGGTAGGTGCCTCTAAAGTTGATTATTTAGTCTTCAAACAACATTGCAAGGTTGAAAAATTGCCCTCTTCTTTAAGAAACCAAGCGTTTGACTGTCAGATCAAGGATTCAGAGTTTGTATTAGGTTTTCCTTCTTTCTCAGCTGGTTTCCTCAGAACTGAGATTGCTTTTTCTAACCTCTGAAAGGTTTCTGGCTTGTTAAATTTATGCTCCCATAAGGGACTTTCTAAAGAAAGAATTGTTTTCTGAGATGCTGTTAATTCTTTTCAGTGTCTGTAAAATCTACAACTTCTTCACATTAATTGCTCTTGAGGTTTTCAGTTCACTCAAAAATATTAATCAGGCTTCTTTCTCTAATGCCCTCTGGCTCCTCTGCCAAATAGTCTTGGAATAGGAATTTCCACAATTTATTTCAGTGGAGTTTAAAATATTCATTAAACATCAGCTTCTTTTAATGCTGCCACCTTTTTATTTATGTTCAGAAGGTTGTGGGATGTGCTTATAAGAATATACTTAAGGAGCATATGCTTTGAATCTTTTAGTTTAGGCTGATGTTAAGAGAGATTAGAAACTCATTAAATGTAATTTAAATTTTAAATACTCTCTTTTGGGAGTAGCTTGTTGCGTGGTAACCTCTGCTGCAGAAGGATGGTTCCTTTGGGCATTATGTATTCTATATATACACATGGATAATTTCAAATTGCAGTGTCACAGGTGGCATCATTGAATCCACACCACTTGAACTTCTATTGCTTTGGCTTTTCCCCAAATGAGTCAGGAACTGCATCCCACAGAATTCCAGACTGAAACTGATGTGATGCTACTTTTTGCTGCTGTCAAAACACCTTGCTCAGAGAAAAATGACTGCTGGCACCAGTGGATGGCTCCCAGGTGTCCTTGACCCAGAGACTCAGCTTGCTGGCATCACTCAGCTGAGTAATTCCTGTGTTTGAGGTCATCCTCCACGAGGCTGCATCATGCATTGATAAGTTTGCTTCCATGGAAGGGTTGCTGTTTCCTAGGACTTTGCCTGAGCTGTGCTGTCCCTGGGCATGGAGGGTGATAAGCAGCAGCTTAATGCTCTGCTGTAACTTGGTATTAAAATAATCGTGGCCAGGCTGGAACCACAACTGGTATTGCAGCTCTGAGGCAGTGAGCAATTCCTTCTCTGTGGGATTGCCTTTGGATTTGTTTTATATGTATCTTAAAAAGGAGCTTTTATTCATCTGCTGGAATAGATTTCTTTATAGACACTTGAATGTGATGATCTGGAGGACAAACAGGCCTCTGGGTTCCTGAACAGTTTTTAAAATGGCAAATTAATGGTTAAAAGAAGGGAAATATCTGTTTAGATTAACAAAATAACTTTTCTTATTGAATCCATGAACCTCTTCCTATATATATGCCCAGCAGTCTGGGCTAGCAGCAGAGACGGATAGAATGTCAAGCTTGATAGATTGTTGGAGCTGGTTTTTGGTAGTTAAACAATAATGGAGCTGTTGTGTGCTTGCAGGGAAACACTGAGCTCTGTGTGCAGACTTTGGCCTGGAGAAAGTTCCAATTGTTCCAGAGAAGGGTGAGTTCTAAAATGCAGCTTCTGTAGCTGGTGGCACAGCTGGCCAGATCCCTGCCTGTCTTGAGGCTGTTGCACAAGCATTGCAGGAGAGTTTGGAAACAGTTTATTTTTCAGATTCCAAGTAAAGTGTAGATTTCCAAGTCCCCTTTGACTGTATAATCCAAGAAGTAGAAAGTGAAGCTGGTTTTTATGTAGGGGCTGTTTCATGCTCTTGGAGCTCAGGGCCAGGTTTCTGCCAGTCAGACAGAGGCTGATATTGCATAATCCATCCCTTATGTTTCTCAGATGGGAAGGCTTATCAGTCGTTGTAGGGGATCATGGAGTTCCTTGTCAGCTCAGTCAGACCTTGTCTGTCACTGTGCATCTTCTTGTGCAGAGAGCTCTGGGGTAGGAGGAGCAAGATTTTGTCTCTTATGCAGAATAGAAACAAGAGGGAGTTGAAGCATGAATTTAATATAAATAAAGCCCAAACCATCAACCTTCTTTTTGGCAAACTTCTTTTCTCTTTTCTATTCCTGCTGTTATTTATAGTATTCGTTACTTGCTCCTCTGACTTGAATACAAGTCACAGACAGATTTTTGCAGTGTAAAATACCTAAGTCAGGAATGTCATTCTGAGTGAAGGAATTCCTGGAAAGAATTGAAATACATTGTTCAGCTTGCTGCTGGGCTTCAGGAGTGACTTGGAATGCCTACAAGGTGTGCAGCTGGGATTCAAAGCACCTGTAAATGACTACATGTGTATGGCAAAATAACACACTTAGAAACAAAGCACTTGCAGCATTTCTTTTTATCTGCCTTCAGAGACACCTTAAATCTGCAAATAACCTTATCTGATCACCTTGATACCACCTCTGAACTCTGCCAGGAGTGAAAACCTATTTCAAGGTTTAAACTGTGTGTGTTTTAGAGATAACACACGACACATTTATTACAGCTTTGCCATTTTGGTCCCTTGGAACCCTCAACATTGCACGATTTCAGTTTGTTCAGCTCTTGCTGTGGTAAAGGCCGTTTATATCAGGTTTTCAAACAATGTGTTCAACTGCATATAATGAAGCCTTTTCATACAACAGAATGTAGGCCAGAGCCCAGCCTGATTCATGAAAGGCTTTACTTTGTCTGAGGGAAGTAAGATGATCGTTCTTGGAATGAGGCCTGTCTCCTTCAGGGCTGCTCTGCCCAAAGCCAAAGTCGCTTGGTTAGACATTGTTCTGGAGGCCTGAGCTTGCTTTTTTACTTCTGGATGTGGCTCTTAAGAACATGAGCTAAAGCTTTCATCTCTCTGGCAGGAATAAGAGCTGCAGGCTTGAAATTAAATCTGGTACGTGGTAGTATTTCCTAAAAATTCCCTTAATAAAAGAAAATGTGAAGAAAAGGGTATTACTGTCCCCTGTGTGCTTGCCTGATCAGCCTTAATACTTGATTATGGAGGAAACAGATTAAATGTATTGACCAAATCTTCTAAACTCCTAAGGAAAAGAGAGTTTTTATAACATGCACAACAGATTTGAAATTGAAAACCCTTGATGTTTTCCTAACCAGCAGTTTGACAGCGTGCTGCCTCCTTCACACCTTATCTTGTCTCAAGTCCCAAGAATGTTTGTCTTTTTTTGTTTTGTTGTTTTTTTTTTTTTACAAGGCCGCATTTGTCAGTAACACTTTTAAGTTGAAATGTCCCTTTAAGCAAAAATAAGATTTTTGAGCACTATTTTATTCTGCATGTTGACCATAATTTTCCTTGTGAACTGGGAAAGCCTTCAAACCAATTCCAACCAAAAAAACCCCAAAAAACCACAAACCATCAAAAAATGAATGGGACTTGCATTGTCTTTTGTACTTGTGTGAAAAACTAATTTGGCCTCAAAATTATCTTGCTTTGTCCTGGTTTTTTTTTAAATATTATGTGTTTTGTTCTAATGTAAAATTGTTAGGATGCTCTGCACAAGTGCGAGGAGGTTGTTCACTCTCAGCATTTCTTCCCTTAAGTGCCTCACTTCCATGAGCTCTGTAGTTCTCTGAAAGTATTTAATTCCATTATGAATACAGTATTGCTCTAAAGAAATGAAATATTGATTCCGTTCCCTGATGGGGCATTACCTGTATTTTGCTTATGGAAAACTGAAGCACAGAGAACTGAAGTGGCCCAAACTTACAGAGCTGGAGACTGAAACCAAAAATCCTCACCCTGAATTGTCCCACATTTGCCCCCATTTATCCCATTGCTAATCTGAAAATTATCCCAATTATCAACCCAATCGTATTTCTTGAAATTCAGATTATAATTTCTTTTTAAAATGGAATGTCTGGTATCTGATTTTGTTTGTGTAATCAAAAAATGGGTCCGTTTCTGCTGAACTATTGAACTGGGAAAAGTAGAGTTCAAAAGAGAAGAAATGTCATGTTGATGTTATCAGGTCAGTGGTGGAAAATATTGTCATAGGGAGCTTCTTACTGGCAGCAGTCATGTCTGCTTGTGCTGAAATGCCAGATAAATTGTTGTTTGTTTGGGATCTGAGGACGGAAGTGAAGATGTTTTGAGGTTTTATTTTAAAAATAAGTCTCCTTTGTTGTTAGAGGGCTATGTGAAAGTACAAGACAGCTTTATATCTGTTCCAAACCTCCATGATAGTTGGTCTGGTTTTATTCCTCATGTCCCAACACCATGATTTAGTCCCATATGAAAATCTTGTCTGTCATTTTGCAAAGCAAAAAGAAAAACCCAGAATGGAAAGAAATGCTCTTGCCAGTTACAGAGAAGCAAAATGAAAATGTGATGGTGCCTGTGTACTGCAAAGGTTGAGGAAAAAAAACCCAACAGAAGGTGAATTAAAAAACCCCAAATGAAGTAGATTTTTTGGTTTATAAACCCCAGTGATTCTGGAGCACTGACTCATGATGTCTGAATGTCTGGGCTTGCCAAGAGCCTGCACTGAAATGTGACCCTGTTGGCTTGGGCCATATATGGGAAATTTCCCCTCTGTGACAAAGGTAGGGAATCCAGGAGATGCAGGTCCCTGTCTGAAGCTTTCCTTACCTCCTGTCCTCTCAGTCTTTGGTAAAAATACATTCCCTGCAGGTTGGATCCTACAGTGATTCCATGTTCAGCACTTTCTGTTTGATCCCATGAATTGGGCAGGTTTAGGTGGGCTCTGCCATCAAAGGATGCCTGTCCTGCCTCTGTTGCTGCTTCACACAGGTGATGAAAAGGCTTGACAAAGAGCTTGAATGTTCTACCATTATATATATAGAGAGAGAGAGAGAGAGAGAGATGTGGCAATAAAGGAGAACTACCTTTTTTTTTGGATCATGGCTTTAGTTCCCAGAGACAAATGTTTACTTGAATGGTTTGTAAGCTCCTGTGTGAGCTCTTGCAGAATCTCTTCAGGATGTGCCCCCTCAACTCAGTAACCACAACCATGGGACCAGATGGCTGTTGGATTTGTTCATGTTTGTTTGAAGAAAGCCAAGATTTCAGGCTGCTTTGTTTTGGATTTCTCAGTCCTTAATGTTCTGCAGAGATTGAGGCTGGAGGGAAAGAGAGGCCCAGCAGTGGAACAAGGATGGTGGTAAAGGAACCAATGTAGAACCTTTCAGCCCTAGAAACAAACACTGCAGATGGCTGGAAATGGACTTTTCCACAACATCTGTCCCATGAATGCTGTAGAGAGTTCATGCTAGTCCTGCTGGCAGACACTGGGTGGTAAGGCTTGAACTTTCCCTCAGTTTTTGAGCTCTTCTCCAAGGCTGCAACTCTGAATTTCAAATGCTTCCATGCTAAATGGAGATTGGCACAAAAATAATATTTATGGAAATGCTTTAAGAGTATAACTTCAAAGTACCTCTCAAAGTTCCACCTGTATTAACTTCCTTCAGATAAGAGGGATGTTTTCCCTTGTCGACAGATAAGGTGACTAAACTATAAATAAACTCACTTTTTAATGGCATTACCTTTTTTTCTCAGGAACAAAACCAGTCCTCAGGTGTGTATTCAACATCCTGGACCTTTTTTTAACTGCTGACTAATTTCTAAGTATTTCTGCAGCCTGGGAGGGCAGAGCTTCCCACACCGTGTCGGATGTGATGGCTGTGCTCGTCTTTGTACGTGTGTGCTGAAGGAGAAGATCTGCAGCTGCATTTTGTTCTATTTCAGCACCTACTTTGGATTTGAATTCAGATTAATTTGGAATAGGCATAGCTATGAAATGAGTCTGCAGTGTTTGCACTTGTTACGATGTGCCTCAGTTATATACATCCTGATCTGTTTCAGTCCAGCCAAATAAAAACGATGTTGTTTCAGGCTCCAGTTAAATAGGTTAGAGGTTGCCTGCCACTCTGCACAGAGCAGTGGTGCCTCCAGTCCCCCTGCATGTACACTTCTCCACTTGTAATAAATTCCATGGGGTTTAGGTTGATTTTCTACCAGCAGCTCCTGGAATAAGGTGGGGTGAAGAGTAGGTTTGGCATGCAAGGAAATTTGAGGCTGTATTTTGATTTTGGAGGGGTGAAATTTAGAAGTTTCCTGGTTAAAAATAAACCCATAGCTTGGCACGACAAGTAATTTCCAGGATTTCTAACTGGTGGTGTAATTTATCAGCAGACACTCTCAGTTTGGGGTGCCTGGGACACAGTGATAGCCCAGAGTCCATGGAGCTTTAGGGCCAACTGCAATCCCAATTTCAGGGAAACTTACTGGAATTCTGGCTGATTCTGTCCAACCTCCAGTTTGAGGAGCTGAAGCTGGGATAATGCACCTCTCTCTTCTCCCTTCAACTGCCCCCATATGCTTGTGCTTCATTCCAAAGATGAACTGTTGGTGAATATGTAATTAATCCAGTTGTCATAATGAAACAAGGTGTGTAGTTGTCATCACAGGCCTTTGGGGCCAAGGATTTCAATGGAAATAGCTTGATCACTTTTTACCTGAAGTTGGGAACTTGAGATGTGATGAAAATGCAAATTTATATCCTTTCTTCTCCCCTTTTTTCTCCAGCTCCCTGAATTCCCCCATTTAGGAGAAGGGTATCATTAAACCCTCTGACAGTGGTTACCTTCTTCCATGGTGAAATCACCTTCCAGCAGAGGGGATTCAAAGCTGTTCCGTGGTTAAACTGTGGATCTGCTCCTGTTTGTTTGCAATACCCAAACACTGAAGTCACTTAGTTCACAGCAGTGTTTTGCAGCACAGCAGAAACTTATTTTCAGCAAGGTTCTATTCTGGGCATTGTAAAATTTGGTGAGAGAGGGAGGTATTTGTAGTGTGGAGAGGAGGAGGACTCCCTGAAAAGCTCCTGCTGTGCCTTTGGAGCCACTTTCTGGCTTCCAGGTGGGCACGCATCCTGGAAAGCTCCCCCAGCTATTGCCATGTGGCTGTCATGGAAGAGTGGTCTAGGTGGGTTTTAGGATGAAATCTGGATGGAATGGAATAACAATCCTTCCTGGAGTAGGGCTGGTTAGGGAAGCTGCACAGTTATTTAAATGTTCAGGTTTTCATTGAGCAATTTATTGCTGCCTATTGCAGTTACAGTTTTAGCAATGACCCATGCAGCTGAATCCAAGAAAACCTGTGAGGATAGGAATGAACCTCTTTCTCCAGAATGAAAAGGACTGGTTGAGTTGGTAGGGGATAGTTCAGGATTCATGGACTGCTCCTTGCTGATGTTTTGGTGGAGAGCTTCCACCTTCAGTGACACTTTTGGGTGTGAAACTAAGGATAGAGACACACATCCACCCATGCAGGATGCTGGGAATGGTAACAGAGCAGTACTCTGGAATCTTACTTCTCCAGTCTCCTTTCTTCTCCTCCTGACTTGGTTCCTGCTATATATTACAACTGACTTAATTCAGTCTTGCTGATGAATATAAACCAGTGTGAGAGAGCACAGCAGCTTTTTGAACTGTTTTTGAGCATAACAGGAGAGTGGAAGGGAGATAAGTCTGAGGTCACAGCACATTCTTTGGGAAGAGGTATGGGACTAAGGAATTGAGATAGACTGGGTAAGAAAAATAATTTTCTAAAATCACATGATTTCATTAATCACTTTGTTTTGTTTTGTGTGAAATTGCTGGAAGAATGTCACTAACTTGCAAAGGAAAAAGGCAGTTGACTTTCCATCTTTGCTGATGTCTTGAGACCTAATTACAGTTAATAGCAAGAAGAGCTTTTTATCTAAATACTTTTTCAATATATAAAATGCAACTTTGGGTCAAAATAAACAGCTTATATTAAAATAATACTCAGCCCAGGTATCCAGTTCCTTACAAAACAGGATTTCCAAGCTTCTAATGTTAAAATGGGGGAAATTTGGTATTGCTTGTGCTGCAGAGGAAAGTGGGCAAGGGTTGAGTTTGCAATTCCAGGTGCAAACCTGGGAGTCAAGTAAGGTGGTGTCTGTTTTGAATTAGCTTTCTGGGCAATGCTCTCTAAATCCCACAGCTTTCTAAAACAGTTTTCTCCATTTTCAAATGGGAATTGCAGCTCTCTAGTTTCAAAGAGGTGCTCGAAGCTGAGCTCCTTTGTGCTTGTAACAGTGCTGGTGGGATTTCAGGTGGAGATCTGTTTGTAAACCTCCCAAACAGCATCAAGGGTTGCTGGGAGTAAGCTTGCAGATTACTCTGAGCATGCTGATAAGCACTGGTACAGCTGCAAAATGCTCTTAGAATACCTGCTGGGTTTTTCTCATGTATATAAGAACTCATAATTTTCCTCTCAGCTAAGCCAATTTTCCAAGGGCTTACCTGGCAAATGCGTTACTCAATGTAAACCAGGTTATAGCAGCATAAAAGGGGCTTTGTCTGCACGATGGTTTGCTCTGTACCACGCAAATGGGAAGTGACTTTTGTTGCTTCTCCGGGCTCAGCACTAATTGAAGGTGCTGGCGTTTCAGCAGAGCTGTGTGTGGCTGTGCTGAACGCCTGCAGCCCCATTGCAGCTTTTTCCTGCTCTGCCTTGCACCCTGCCCCAGCAGGCTGCCCTGTTTACTCTCTGCTCTGTGGTAAATGGATGTCACTTCCTTCATTAAAATGCTGGTGCGTGGCCAGATTCCCTTCCTTTGGGCTCGCACGCTCGGAGCAGCAGCGCTGCCGAATCCAGCTGCGTGCCACGCTCCAGGATCTGCTCCTGGCTGGATTGTTGGGATCTGCTGAGCCTGCCGAGGTTCCTGAGCACACACACACAGGCTTTTGGAGGCATCTCCGAGGTGGAGAGGCACAGGTGGAGCTGTGTTGAAGAGGGGCTGAAGATGGAGTATTGCTGGAGAGCACAAGCTGCGCTTCCAGCCAGGGACTGTGTGCATCCCACGGGGAAGGTGTAGCCAGCGTTCGGAATGGGGTGCCAGTGCCAGCCTGCGCTGGCCAGTGGAAGCAGCCTCTGGACATGAGGATGTGGATGCTGTTCAAGGGCATCCCCTGATGTGCCTGGCAGCACAGGCACTCCTGGATGCACAGGATCCTGACCAAAAGGACACAGAAATCCTGGACACCCTGTTCTGACTGTGCTCGGTGTGGACTGACTGAGCACTCTGCCTTTGTAGCTGACCAGGGTCTCGCCTGAAGAGTTTTAAACTGACATCAAAGTTGCTGATCAGACTGGTGAGCAATTAAATATTTGTCTTTGTAAGGATTATTGCTGTTGCATACTTAGATGATTAGAGATGGGAAATGTCTCCAGACTTCTGGAAGGCACAGAACAAAATGAAAAAAATGTTTCCTCCCTCCATAACACAATTTCTTGTGTCTCTCCCACCTGAACACTTCTGTTTCTAGCTGTGATCCAGTGCTCATTTTTTACTCATTTTTTCAAGGTGTGCATGCTGTCACCTTGGGCACAGGTGAATTAGTACCTTTACTCATAAACATATTTTTTCCTATTCCTACATAAAAATCTGACATTCTCAATCCAATTATTTTATACAGCAAATTAGATGTGCATTCCTTGTGACAGATTTGTGTCCCATCCCTTCCTTTTCTCCTGCTCTGTACTGGTTGAGACACCACGTCTGCAAATGTCATGCTCAGACTGGCAGCCTGCTTCCTTCCCTTGTCCCTTCTGCAAGTGGCTCATTTGCTGACTTTTCCAGCTGTCCCAACATATGGCTGCTCCCATTTATCATAATTCAGGTCTGTGCCTGGGACAAAGGCTGATAAAAATAATACTTTGTGCATAAGTGGCGTTTGAGCAGATTATTCTATAGCTCTGTTATCAAGTAAATACTATTTTTTGACCTAACTGTGAATTCAGTTTGTAAGTGGTAGGTCATTAGTGGAACTAATTTTAGCAAGGCATTTCTTATCAGTGCAGGTTTGTTGAAATAAAAAAAGAAGTAAATTGTAACAATGAACAATTGTGCAACACTATTGATGGGGCACCAAGGAGATTAACTCATTAAATACTACAACCCTTTCAAACAACATTCATCAAAGTGAGATCTGATTCATTTTGCAGGGGCTACAGCATGGATTAATAACAAAAATAGTAATTTTAAAAGTGAGCTATCAATATGAATATTTTAAAGCCACACTACCTTTTTCTGGCCTCTTGGCAATTTCCTTGATCTTGAAGCTCTTGGAAGTGGCAGGAATGAATGATTTTTTGAACAGCATTATCCCAGGATTAGTGTGTTGTGTTGAAAGTTGTGTCTTACCAGGGAATGGGGCTTTGCTGTTGTGGAGGACACACAGGGGATGCCAGGTTGGACCTGTGTTGCTGTAGAGCATCTGTAGCTGATCACAGCAGGTTCTGAAGGCAGTAAGAATGTTCTGCAGTAGCAAGGAGGGTGGTCTCTAAATGGATGAGGGGCAAAGAGCAGCTGGATGGTTCAGGGAGCTGATGGAAAAGCAGCTCGTTGTGGTGACCAGAGCTCTCTAAAGGAGGAAGTGCAAGGGCAGCTCTTGGGGCTGATGAGCAAACAGCACTGCAGGGAAGCCGGCCCTGGCAAAGCTGCTCGCTTGCATCTCCCTCCCTTTTTGGCACCCAGCTCCATCTGCAGTAGCCTCAAGGGTCATCAGCCCTGATGTTCCAGCGGTTAAAGGCCTCTCAGGAGCAGAAGTACTTGTTGCTGTGGTTTCTCCTCGTGTGGGAGTAAAATCAACTGCTTCTGGGAGCTCAGTTCCTTTTGATCCCTTGATTCAAGTGTCTCCTTGGTGCTACTGCATTCCAGCTGCTGAATTCCTGAGCAGTCACGAAAAGGAGCCAGACCCAGTCCTCGAGAGCTTTATTATACAGAGCTGGAAGCTCATTGATTCTGAGATGTTCCTTTGCTTGCTCTAGTCCCTTGTTGTTTGTACTCTTAGGAAAATAAAGGCAGGTTTTATGTTCAAACATAAACCACAGTTCCCCTCTGCAGCCACAGCCTGCCCTTTGATGAAATCCAAATAGCACGTGTAATAAATCCTGTGTGCAGGCAGTGATCCCTGACAGTCCAGCTAGCAAGGTTATGGCAGTGATACTGCATATAGAGTGAGAACCTGAGTTCAAACACTTTTTGAAATGAAGATGGAAAGTATAAGAATCCAGGCCTGCATTATGAATCCTGTCTTCAGCTGTGTATGGGAGGAAAACTTGGACATCGCTGGTATTTCCTTCAGAATTAAATTAATACAGAACTCGTGGCGTTGTGTAGAATGTGTTGATGAACAGGTGATGAAAAGAATCTCACTCTCCTGCTTAAATTCAGTGGAGAGAGTCGTGGCATGCACAGCTTCATACTGGAAAAATAAATAAACAAATCGCTAAAAGCAGTCCAGCAGAGCAAGGTGGAGTGCTGGCACCACTTTGTCCATGGCAAACAACTCCCTGCCATTTATTGGATTTCTTCTGGCTTTCCTTAAAGCAACTGAAGAAAGAAGATGAAACACCCCCCTTCCCAAGGTGTGCTGATTGCCATGTGGGTGGATGTGTTTGCAAGTCCGGGATAGATTGTTTGATCTTGTGTCTCCACCCTTGATGAAACTCCTTCTCCCTTTGCCCTGGCAGATGCTCCAAGCACAACGTGCACTTAGGATTTAGGGCAGGTGGTTTTTGGCTGCCAGCAGTCACTGTTGGGTGCCTGCCACGGAGCTTCCAGTTTGCCAAACCCAGCTCAGCTGCGTGGCTCGAGCAGTTGTTTCTGTGGCTCCATTAGCCACTACAGGCACCCTTGTCCAAGGATAATGCTGCTATCAGTAGTGCCTGTAATGTCAGCCATGCCAATAAGTCCACATCTTTAATTCAAGATGTTGCTTGAGAATTCCTGAAATCCTGTCATTAAGTTTTCCAAGCTGTCACACTGTTGTTAGTCAAGTTACTTTAAGTATTTTCCCAGCCCTGAAGCACAACACAGAGGTAGCTCTTTCCACTGGCTGGTTCTTTTTGTCTGGGCATTAATTTGTCCCTTTGGTGTAGCTGTGGAGCTCCTTGGGTGCAGAACAGCAGCTCCTTTGCAGGGGATTGACAGGGTTTGCCCAGAGCAGGGCTGTAGTTCTGCCCCTCAGACTCTGCCACATCTGTAACAACCATCCATCTATGCAGGAAATGAGCAGTTCCTGGATGGTGCTGACCACGTACCTCTGGATGGGTAACAAAATAAATAAGGGAATAATTTGGCTGTAGCAAACATTTTAGAGTTACCAAGGAAATTGTCATCCTGAAATTCCACTGCGGCATTCTGCTTGTAACTTTGAGTCCTCTCCCAGTGGCAGTGCTTTTTGTCTTGGGTCTAAAGCTGATCCTGTCCAGAACAATGGAAAACTCCTCTTGAAGCAGCTGCTGAATCTTACCTGTATTTCTTGTTGCTGTCTTAGTGCAGCTGTAGACAGCTACCAGAGGTGTTTTAGATGTGTGCTCCTTTCTATTCAAGAGCAGAGATACCTTTGGAAAAATGTTACGGATCAGAGGACAGTCCTGGTTATTAAGTTGTTTGTTTATGGACATTTCCCTTCCATGCCTTTATAGTTGAGCAGGATTAAGGTTCTTCTAAAGCAACGTCTGAGCCTTTTGTTGGCCTTTTAATTCCTGGCAATCACAGAGCTACAACCCTAGCTGAATGCTGAGCTCTGTCTTATTTTATCCCGGTTTATGCACTGCCTTGTGTTTTTCTTCCCAATGCTTGACATGTTGCAATGTTCCAGAGTGAATTAGTAGGCTGTCTTTTTTTAGGAAAACAAAGTTTTTGGGGGCAGGCAGTAGCATTTGTGTATTCTGTTATCGTGGGTGGCCTTCAGCTTGCAGGGGTCCTTGAAACAGGAAGGGAACTTAACTCTGGATGCAGTTTTCCACTGCTGTGGAGGCTGTGAATGCTTGTTGGACTGTGCAGCTTTCATGTTGTTTAGATTTGTCATTCCTAGGAAGAAATTAAACCTCCAAAGAGCATAATTTCAAGTAGAAATTCTGTATTTTCTCAATAGAAAGGCTCTGTTAACTTGTGAGTGGGACAGAGAGCTTGGCAGTTAATGTGCAGAGAGAAAAAGGGTAATTGTTTCTTTTATCTTTGCCATCTAAAGTGCGTGTTTGATTGTAGGGCAAAGCTAATACAGATGGATGATGGATTATTTCTGTTCGTGCAATGCTTCCCTCCATGTATTTATTGGGATCTCATTGCCAGCCTAAGTGCAATCCACACTATTTATTGAGATCTGGTTGCTAACCCAGGTGTAACTCCCACTGCAGCAACGTGCACATCAGTTACAGCACGAATCCATGTCGTGAATGTGGAGATTTTCACTTAAACACTGCAATGTGCTGAGCCTGCAGGGAGGGCTCCTGGCTGAGCTCACACTGTGCGATGTGAAAGGCATCTGTCCAGGACAGCCGGGACTCTGACCAGCCAAATTCTGCCAGGTTTTGAAAGCATTAAATATGCCACTAAAGCAACAGATACTGGATGGAACAGCACCAGAGTGCAAAACCTTCCCAATTCAACTACATCAGCCCCAAAGATTTAGCACAGCTTAATAAAAAGAACATATTATACCCAGTAACCTTTAGGATTCATACCAGCCCTGTTCCCTTGGGAATCCGGAGTTTTACAGTGGCAGTACTTACTGAGTAAAAAGCAGTGAATTGGCTGTGCAGCTGAGAGATGTTGCATTTCCAGAAGTTTATAAAATCAAGCAGTTGCTGAACACTATCAGTGAGGGAGCTTATTTTTAAGACATAAAAGAAACAGTTCAGGAACTCCCATGTGAGAGCAGAAATGCAGAGGAGGCAATTTGTATTCAGTTTACCCGTAAGTGATGACACATGGTGTGTGCTCCAGAAACTGAATGCCCAGATGAATTCAGATTTCTTTGTAAACTCCCAAAAGCAAGTTTCTAGCCGTTAATTTCTGGAATATTGCTTGCTGCAGAGGTGGTCTCAGAAGAATTTGGAACTGAGCATTTTATACTGGACTGTGTTGGGATTTTTGGTAAGTGTGTGTGTGTGTGTATATGTGTGTATATATATATAAAATTTGACTTGAAAAATAAACAAGTGATTTTATGTCTCAGCTGCAGTTGTTTTCCCAAGCAAGTTACCAAAGCCAGTATTTGATTCTTTTTACGTTATTGACATTGACCTGCTGTGATGATTCAGCTTTATAATGCTGTAAATTCAGCTAAGAGCCACAATATGTGAATTCAGTGGCTCCACTGTCCTTGCTTTTATTTTATCTTTTTGGATTTATAGCTGTAAATCTGTAGAGGGATTTAGGATAAAGCTGACTAATAGCCATCTATGATCCTGCTGCTGATTTTATTTAACTGTTCTCTGCCACGTCATGGGAGTTTTTGTGAGTTCATTTTGTGTGTGCACAAAACCCAAAGTATTACAGCTGATGTGAAATAGAGCCAGCCTGTTACAGCAAACTCAGAATTTGATATAGCCAAGTGGAACATAAATGTTATCTTATCTCCACTGTAATCTCTTAACTCTATGAAATTCTAGTAATAACTGTCCTGAACTTTATTTGTCCCTTCTCACCAAAGCTGCATCGTGCTGGACTGGGCGTGTGGGGTTTGTGTGCACTTATGTTGGGGTTTAGGATTCTTCTTTTTTTTTTTTCTTTCTCATAGGGAATTTTCTGCCATATGTCGCTAGGAGATAGTAACGACCGCGCACTTAACAGAGACAAAAGAAGTTGCCGTGCTCAGGGGAGGAGGGCGCTTGGCTTGGGCTCCTCTTGTCTGAGGGTTTCTCTCGGAGGGGCGGAGATACCCAGAGAATGGGGGTGGGAAAAAAGGGGCTGGGGCAGTCCGTGGCTCCCTTGCTCTCTCGGCATTCCGAGGGGAAGGAGGCTGCAGTCCCTGTGGGGAGAATCCACCACGGCTGCGGGGTTCTGCCTTCTGCTGCCTCCTGCCCTGAGTGGAGCTCTGCTCGCTGGAGCGGCTGTTGCACTGGGCCCTTATTAACACCCTGCCTCACTAAAAAAGGGACTTCTCACCATCTGCTCGGGTTCCCCAGGGGAAACCCCCGAGATCCCCTAGCCCTTTTCCCCTTCCAGGGACCCTCTCTGTCTGCCGTGTTGGGGAGCCGGGCTGTTGCTGCTCAGCCGCCGTCTTTCCTCTGCCTCTGCTCCGGTTTTTGGCTACGCTGTAGCCCGGCCACCCCTGCCTGCCTGTCCCGCAGTTCCAGCACACATCTCGTCTACCAGCCCGGGATTTTGCTCCTCCCTGCCGTTCCAGCCTGCTCTTCCCGAGGGTCCGGCCGGACACCGGGATCGGCTGCCCAGCGGTTTGGGAAGCCTTTGCTGTTCCCGAGGGTCCGGCCGGACACCGGGATCGGCTGCCCAGCGGTTTGGGAAGCTCCTTTGTTCCTTCCCGGATCCCAGTGCTCCGGTGCCGCTGCTCCCCGAGCTCGCTCCGGAGCGCCCCCTGCAGCCGCGGGGGAACCATCGCACCTGCCCTGCTCACCGGGAGCCGCCAGCGCCCCTGCCGGCTGCGAGCGGAACTGCACCCGAGGGGAAATGGTTCTTTGGGTTTCCTGGTTTATTCTTTCCTCTGTCTGTTGTTGCTGCCACTGTTGTTGGTGTTTGCCTTGTTATACACATACACACTAGTAAAGAACTGTTGTTTTCCCATATCTTTACCTGAAAACCCCCTTAATTTCCAGGTTATAATAATTCGGAGGGAAGGGGGGTCATATTCTCCATTCCAAGGGAGGTTCCCGCCTGTCTTTCAAACCAAGGCATCACCTCGGCTGCCAGCCTGTGTCCCGTGCCACCTCTGACATGTGGTTTTTCCCTGGCAGGTACTATGTGGGCGAGCTGCTGTAACTGGTTCTGTGTGGATGGCTCCACTGAGGAGATGCCACCACCACCGACAGCCCGAGCCCAGGCCTATTCCAACCCCGGCTACAGCTCCTTCCCCTCTCCCACTGCTTCTGAACAGAGCTGCAAAGCCTGTGGGATGCACTTCGACAGCTCCTCCAGGAAGGTGAGTCCAGTGCCTGTCCTGCCAGGGGCAGCTGCCTTCAGTAATTTAGGAGAGACACGCATTATTGCACATATTCTCGGCTCTGAGGACATTTCACGTGGGAGAAGACAGCTCACCTTGGTTCTGGGTCTTCAGTCATTCTGTCACAATTAACAGGCATCATTAAATGACTGGAAATCCTTCAGCAGACTTGGCTTTCCAGATCTCAGTGAAGAAAGCCAAACTGCTGATAATCACTTGAACATGAGTTATTAAATTTCTTATTTAAAAACACTAACATCCTTTAAAAATAAATATTGTGGCAAGAAGTTTTAATTGTGTTTATGCTTTCAGTAAAGGAAGATCTTCCTGCCTGTTTTTCAAATTACTGTTGCTCAAACTACAAGTGAAGTTTTTTTGAGGGTGTGTGTAGAACTGCTGAGCAAAAATAGCCCCAGACCAAACCCAAATCTGTTTTATCTTACTTGTAAACTTGATTTGTGGGTATAATAAATGCCAAAATAATTGCTACCACAAGACTTTTAATTCAACAGCAAACCCTGCCTGAGGCATTATTTGGGCATAGTGGGTCCTGTAATGTTCCAGTGAGGAAAATTGTTGTGTCCACACTCTGTGGCTTAAGAAGTGTCAGATCTATAGTTACTGAACTTAATTATGTGAGAATTTAAAAATAATGGTGAATTCTGGCCACAGCCCTTTTAGATTATATGGGAAAGTTCATAAACTGGTTTTCCTTGCACTTTTTTATTCATGCATGAGGACACACATCTGAAGAAGGGTGAGTCTTGGCAGAGCTGCTGCTTTCTACTCCCAGGACAACAGGGGTGGTGATGCATTTTTGCACTGACAAGTGCAGTTGCTTCAGGAATCAAACTCTGGTGATACATTTTGGACTTCTCCTGGTGCTGGGTCAGCTGCAATGGGGCCATCCCTGCTCGTGACTCTCTAATGTTGTCTTTGACATTGTCCTCATTAAGCCACGTGTCCTCAGAAGTACTTGCAGAGAGAGTTACCCTGGATCCAGCACTTGCTGTTGGGCATGATTGCAGACAGTGGATAGAGATAATTCTGCTTCTGAAATGAAACCATTTCAGGCAGTTGTGAGCTCAGCAGCAGAACCACAGCCCCATTATCCCCAGTATTTCCTAAAATACCTGTTCTATATGAGCTGCCCTTAAGAGCAGCGTCTTGTTCAGAGCCATCACTGCCTCCAGGTGAACTCTCACTGGGGAGAGGGAAAGCTCTGGTGCACAAATTGCAGAGGATCTGCTAAAGCTGTTGAAAACATTCCTGCCCTCAGCAGCTTCCCCCTTTTCCTGTGGGAGCTGCTCTCTGTTCCTGTGCTTGTGTCTGGCTGCTCCCACTCCAGACCTTCAGTGAAGCTGAGTCTGAGGTTCTGTACTCCAAAGGGGGCTCCCAAACTCCCCTCCCACCTTCCTGCTGCCCCAGCTCCTGAGCAGTGATCTCTGGGAGTGACTGGAGCCTGGTAGCTGCAGGAGGAGCTGCCAGAGCTCATCCCTCAGGTCTCCCGAGGGAGCTGGAAACATCACTTAGAACACACTGGTGTGTTTGTAAGCTGTGGTAATTCTTCTGTGCTGTTGCTATGGAGGGAGAAGTGTATGAAACCTCACTGTGCTGCAAGGAGAGCATGGAAAATTGCATTCTCTCCTGGGAGAGGCAGCACCTTTGAACTCCAGTGTCCAGTTAATGTTTATTCTGAAATATAGTGGATAAAAATTAATTCCTTCTGCACTGGTGACCACCTAGATTGCTTAAAAAAAACCCCAAACCCAACAAAGAAACAAACAAAAAAAAACCATTTCAGGGCTGTCTGATCATCCTGGCTGTGCTGTCAGTGAGCAGCAGTCAGACGTGGCCTGACCTTTTAGGAACAAGTTTTAATGTACTACAACATTTGAAACTAATCCTTCTGAAGAGCCCAGTGCCTTGAATCACTGCTTTTTCAGTCAGAGTTCAGTGAAGTTGTAAAAGCTGCTTGATGCTGAAATGTGGCCCAAATGTCCACATTTAAACGCTTGGTGCTCACATACAGGCTGGGGAGGTTTTTTTTTTCTCTGAAGATAAATCCTAATGCTGAGCTGCTAAGTCAGAGACATGCCTGGGTTTATTTTCACTTCCCAAATGTATCCTTTGATAACTGAGGCAGGCTGTTATTAGTGTTAATTGCAGGAACATGTTTGATAGAACTGCCCGTGTGCTGTGTTTGCTTTGTGATACCTAAAGATGGGAGTGCTCAAGTAGGGGTTTTCTGGCAATACAGGGGTTCCCTTTGGAGCCAGTCTGGCAATCTGCAGGGTATGGGGAGGCTTCCCCTGCCAGAGAAAAGTGGGGGTGCTTGGGGGTTTTGGGTTGTTTTGTGCAGTTTTTGTGTTGTTGGGGCTTTTTTCTCTCAATTCTTCTGATTGCTCCCATGTCAGAGATGAGGGATTGAGAGGGGCAAGTGTTATCAACAGGATTATTTTCCACTTCTCTGCCTTTGTGGATTTGTTTTGTCCCCCTGCTCTAGGGACACACAAGCATCAGTTCCTGTCTCTGCCCTGAAAATATGCAGAGGAACAGGATTGCTCCTGCAATCACAGGGTCACAAAAAGTCAATTACATATTAATGGTTTTTATAGTGATGAAGTTAAGGAACACTCCTCAAAACTGGATGTTCTGTGGAAATGGCCCTTCCTGCCTTGCTTTGTGATTGGTGAAAGTCACTTTTCCTTGGCAGGCTCCCAAACAGCAATTTTGAGATGAGGTTTCAAGAGTTTCTCTGTGTGGTAGAAATGTTCATGTCTTAAAATGCTTGAGCAGGAAATTGGGATTCTTTCCTGTCACTGTGAGTGTAGTACAGGCTGTAAATGAGAGGCCTGGAGGTGTTAACTGGAGAGCAGGGGGGGTTCCAGGCTGAGAAGGGGGTCAGAAGGAGCTTTTGTAAGCAAGTAGTGTATTTACACCCTGTGAAACATGAGCAACATCTGCTTTCTTTCAGCTGGGAAGTTAGAGATGTTTTTCAACCACTAGAAGCAGTTCATAAACCAGTTTTTTTTGTCTTTGTATTTATTACTCCTCCAATTCCACCTGTCTATTTTTCCTTGCACAGCTCTGAAGGATCAGGTTGTCAGGATTTCACAGATGTGCTTGGCTTCCCTGAGACTGTGACTTAGCATTTTTAACCAGCACTGAAACCACTTTTTTCTCCCCTCAGGACTTTTTAACAGGCATGTAATGTGGCTGTTCTGCTGCTATTCCTATTGGAAAATGTAGAATTTGCCTTTCCAAAGGGTTAAACAGTCAAGTTTCTGCAGAAGTCAACACAGACTGTGAGTGCTTGGAACTTCTGAAAATCAAGCCCTGCGTGACAAGATCAGAACAGTATCAAATAGAAACATTTAACAACAGAATTTAATCTGTAAAGTTTTTAACTGTCTGGGGCATAATATTTCCAAAACTTCCAACGCTTTCTGTCTAGCTCTAACTGGTATAAAGTGTGTGTATTGTTGTCACAATAGGCTATTTTTGTATAAATAAATATCAGATTCTTTGATGTCTGTCTGACCTTGCTGTTCCCTGTCCCTCTTATGGTGAAACAAAGAAATTCATTCCATGATTGCAGCAAATTGGAGGGGGAAAAAAAGGGGGAGGAAGGTCATTCATAGCAGGTATTTATGAAAGAGAAATGTTTTTAAGTCGTTTCCTCCTAATGCTGGAGCTTCTTAATGCACAGAACAATGTGCACAGCTGGCTGGAATTCACTTCCAAGTCTGCTGCCTCAATCTCCTGATTTCCTCTGGCTTGGACTGCATGAGCAGGTGCAGAAAATTCCTGGCACGTGAGGGAATCTTGTAAGGATATCACGTTTCATTCTGGGTAAATGGAGTGGGAATGGGGCTTCTCTAAGAACTGTGAGAAATCTGGGGATTGCTCAGGGATCAATCCTTGTCCTTCTCTGGGAACATGGGTAACTACCTGGCACTTTTTCATGAATGGGCAGGTTTTGGTTGTGCTTTAGGAGCAGCTGCTGCTTCCTTGGGCTCCGGACGGGAGGGAAGCGCTGCCTGCGGCCACCGTGTCCCGCTGGCCCAGGGCATGGGATGGGTCTGATTCCTTCCCCCTCTCTTTCCCAGCACATCTGCTTGGACTGTAAGAAGAACTTTTGCACGTCCTGCTCAAACCAGCCCGAAGGTGGGCCCCTGCTCTGCCACCTCTGCCAGCGCTTCCGAGCCACGGCTTTTCAGCGGGAGGAGCTGATCAAGATGAAGGTGAAGGACCTGCGAGATTACTTGGCACTCCACGAGATTTCCACAGAGTTCTGTCGTGAAAAGGAGGACCTGGTATTCCTGATCCTTGGCCAGCAGCCTGCAATTACCCAGGAAGATCAGATAAGAACAAACACATTTAATACCAGTGCCCATGGACAGCAAGACTTTGTGAGTCACCCCCCAACCAGCCTGGCCACTTCTACCTCACAAGATGAGCCCTCAGTGTCTGCAGATCCCATCTCAAGTTCAGAAGCTCAGGAACACCAACAGGTACAGTCTCTGGCCAGAACCATCTTTTGCAAACTCGTTCATCTCTATTTTTGGATTAGCTACTGAGATGTTGCATGTGGTTTTGCTGAGTAAAGCTGTCACCAACTTTGATGTGCCATTCTTTATGGAATTGAATTTGGTGGGCAGTGCTGAACATATCGAGCATTCACTCTCAGGACATCACTGCTCTGGCATGTGTTTTCTCTGGTCCTCTGGTCCACACTTGCATTGCCACAAGATGCTCCTGTGACTGCTTCCTTTGGTACTTGCTGATGACTTCTGGCACTTGTTTGTAGGTGTAATTAAACAGTTGATACTGTTCTTTAATTCCTGTGCCACATAACAAACACAGTCTAAAGCAGTTCTGGAGCTGGAACTGATCAGAGATGATGGGGGTGGGCGAAGTTTTTGGTATCTCCTGCACTCAGATCAATAGAAGACAAACCCCGAGTCTGTTGCCAAGTCTTGGTTTATGATGAACCTGCAGTTCTGATGAACCTTGGCAGGGGCATTTGAGCTTAATTATTTTTTATTGACCTTGCTTTGTTTGTCTTTCTGCTCTCTGCTAAGGGAAGTTTACTCAGTGTTTGACATCTGCTCCTTGTCTTATTACAAAGTTAATGGGTGTATTCAGTTCCCTGTGGATCAGAGCTGTGAAAAATGTGTGTACCTTGTGCTTCCTCAGCAGATATATCTAGTTCAGAGGAAGAGTTCTCCTGGGAGAATGTTTTTTACAAATCATTAAAAGGCATTTTCATTCCCTGGTTTTCTGGTTATTGCCATTCCAGTTTTTACCAGCTCTGCTGTCTTCCCTCACTGCCCCATGATACATTTCAGCTTCTTGTCTCGACTTGCATGACATCCTGCTGCAGTTCTGGCTCTTTGATCCTGATTGTTATTCTTGTGCTCTGTAAATATTAACACTTGGATGAGTAGGATGGTAACGTTACAGTCTCTTTGTCAGTCAGAAACCAGGGGGAACAGTGGCTCCTGCAGGTGAGTCAGCTGAAATTACACTGCTCGTTTATCAAGTGTTCAAAGCAACTGTGCACCTTTCCTTCTCTGGCCCTGTTGCTGCTGCTCCCTCACTCGGTGTCTGCTGCTTGCCCACTCCAGAACTCACCCGAGGAGGTGTTTTCCTGGTTACTGTGAAGGTCTGAGCTGTGTTAGAGGAGGGTTCTACCGAGCCTTGCACTGAGAGCTGTCAGAGTTCTGCCATGACACCCCAGCACAGTGTGACATCAGGGAAGGGCTGCATATACACACATACAAATTTGGTGTATAAATCTGGTCTGCTCCTGATCCAGCCTGGAGTTCTGTCCTGGGGCTTTAAAGGTTCAGCTTCAGCAAGTGTTGCTTTGTGTGATTGCTGCACAGGGAAAACCCTCTGTGAGTATGCCTGGCTTGTGCCTTGTCCAGCCCATGTCCTTCCAGAGGTCAGGGACTGCAGTGACACTGCCCTGGAGCTGAATTCCCTCCAGAAACCCACAGCTGGTGAAAGCTTTATTTCCTCTTCCAGGCCAATGGCCATGTGCCTCCGAGCCCAGCCTGTGGAACAGCAGCTGAGAATGCAGCAGAAGAAGCAGCAGCAGCAGAGGACGAGACACAGGTTTGTGTGTCCTGGAATTGGATGACAGGGAATACCAGGTTTCCTAGGCTGGATTTGTTACCAGAGATGAACAGTAACTGTGACTGACCAAACCCAGTCAACCCCTTCTGTGGCATCATCTTGTCCTCCACTTACAGAAAGAATTGGTGTCACTTGGACACCGTAATAGAAATTACTTAGTTCTATCTCCAGATTTGTTTCTGATGGAGGAATTCACAGAGTAAGCAGTGCCTGTACATCCAAACCTGACCTCCTGCTCATGCACATGCTGAAAGTCGATTGAAATTGTAGTTCAAGGTGTTGAGGGCACGAGTGATTCCCTGTTTGTTCCCTCCCAGTCTACTGACTCTGAGGATAACCTGGTGCTGGGCAGGAAGGCCTCTCTGTCTGACCTGACGAGCATCGGGGACATCAACGCGCTCTCCGTGCGACAGCTGAAGGAAATCCTCGCCCGCAACTTCGTCAACTACAAAGGCTGCTGTGAGAAGTGGGAGCTGCTGGAGAGGGTCACTCGTCTCTACAAAGAGAAGGACCTTCAGCATCTGGGTAAGAAACGTAGCAAACGTGTGCCTGTTTTCCAGGTTTTGCCTTTTTATGGACAGCTGTACTAGGAAGTAGAACTCACATTTCTGGTGCAGCAGAGTGAGGAGGAAGGAGGGAGTGTTTTGTACAGAGTGGAAGGAGCTGAACTCTGCTCAGCAATCCTTGTAGCTGTTTGAGGAGAGAGTTCTGGATGCTCTGGACAGGGACTGCACTGAAGCAGCAGCACGAGGGCTGTGCATCCTTCACCTTGCTGTTGTGCATGGCCCTGACAGATCGCACTGGGCACTGCCTCACCCTCAGAGCAGCTGGTGGGTGGCTGTACACGACTGGATGTGCTGGGATGAGCTCTTACCTCTTGGCTCATGGTACCTGACAAAGCCAGCAGGGAAATGCCCTGCCCAGGCAGGAAACTGCCACCAAAGAGCAGCTGGGAGATTCAGGGCAGTGCCTCCCAGGGCTGCCCAGCTGTGGGTAGCTGGGGTTTCACTCTCTTACCACAAGTCTGTTCCTGCTGCACATGCTGGGCCTGCACAGGTGGCTGTGAGGGGACACAGGTGCATAGAGAATGTATCTGGCCTGATCTTCCAGGTGCCAGTTTGCACTTGCAAGGGATTTCTTAAAAAAGACACATATTTGTAAATACAAGAGAAACTTACTTTAGCACTTTGATTTCATATGCTTCTTTCTCAGTGCTGTCCAAAGCAGTGTTGTTCTCTTAAACACATCTCTCTAGGCTTTGTCCTTTATGGATGATTTGGGGTTATATTCTTTCGTTATCTTGTGCTTTTGATGCAATTTATCCTTTTACTTCACTCACTGTGTGTGTCTGTGCTCAGCCATTTGGTGATTGTGTAACAGCAGAGGACCTGGCACAAGGGGCTGCTGCAGGTGCAGCACTGGGAAGCCAAACTTTGCATATGTTCCAAGGCTGTCTTAACAGTTGACACATCCCTTTGGATCCCTTATCTCTGGGAGGCTTTAGCTGCTGTGTAAGCTCTCTATAGGAGAAGTTTCTTGCCACTTGTTGAACCTGTCCTGATCAGAGCCCCAGCCTGAGCCTCCCATGGGCATCAGCAAAAAGCAGTTTTGGTTTAGCAACTCCCTCAGGGTTTTCAGCCCCTGCCTGGTAACACTTCTGTCCCAGATTCTCACCAAAGCCCTCTCTCTTCTTCTGTTGCAGTTTTGGACACTGACGATCAAACTGGTGAGTGAGATCCTTAATCATGGAGTTGTTTATTGGGAAAAACCCTCCAAGATCAAGTCCAACCAGCACTGCCACAGCCACCCGTAAACCATGTTCCCAAATGCCACATCTGCATGGCTTTTAAATCCCCCCCAGGGCTGTTTATTCCACCACTGCCCTGAGCAGCCTGTTCCAGAGCTTGACAACCCTTTTGAAAATGGGTATTAGGAAAAATTTCTATCTAAACCTCCCTGGCACAACTTGAGGCCGTTTCCTCCTGTGCTGTTGTTTGGGAAGAGAGACCCGAGTTGCTTCATTTGCCTCATCACTGAGAATCTCAGTGGTATTTGTTTCCATCCATTTTTACACAAATTAATGTGTAAAAGCTGAAACTTCTGCTCCTTGCCAGCTGCTGGAGCAGCCTCAAGGGGAATTCCTTCGCAGACCTCATCCCTTAGGGAATCCCTTCAGCAGAGCCTGCTCGAATTGCACAAACCCACCACACCTCCCTTTGTCTGACCCACCCGTGCTCTCCTGTCCCCTCAGGTGCTGCTGGGCCCCCCAGCACCGAGGACAACCTGTGCAGGATCTGCATGGATGCTCCCACCGACTGCGTGCTGCTGGAATGTGGGCACATGGTGACGTGCACCAAGTGCGGGAAGCGCATGAGCGAGTGCCCCATCTGCCGCCAGTACGTGATCAGGGCCGTGCACGTCTTCAGGACCTAAGGGTGGCTGTGGGGTCAGGGCTGCTGCTGCCTTAAAGCCTCAGTGCTCTTAGGAAAAGGGCCAACAACATCCCTGCAAATAATTACTTTGGAGATTAGCAATGGACCCCGCTGCAAGGGAGGGAAGGAGGAAGCCTGGGGAAAACTGCTCTGCTCAAGCCATGCCCGACTCTGCTTGTCCCACCATCGTGCTTTACACCACAGTGCCTGGACTCCTTGGAGCTCATTGCCAGCAATCATTAACCACCTCCATCCTAGGATATTTTGAGGACAGATGGACACCCAGCTTTCCACCAGGAAGATCAGCTCCAGAGGCTTTGTATTTTCCTCCGAATAATAAAAGTGAACTGGGATCTCAAAAAGTGTCCTTTGTTTTGCTGCTCAGGCTACACCCAGCAAGAAGTTGATTTTCAAAGATTAAAATGTCACTGTGCTTGTTAATTTTATTTTTAACTTAATGTAAAATTGTTATGCTTGCAGGACAGGCAGACCACCCCTGCTTTCCCTAATTCCAGCCTAGTGCAATTGTGGAAAAATGTGTAATTTTTTATCAAGGTTGTCTTTGTATTAATGGAAACTGTCAGGGGAGGGAGGCTGGGAAGGCTCAGCCTTGCCCTGTGTGCTGGGTTTGTGTTTCTGTGCCAGAGGGAGGTTTCTGGTTTGATTTTGTCAACTTTGACTTCACAGCACGTGCCAGAGGTGGGGCCTCAAACTGAACTGCCCTCACTTGCTGAGGGAGCTACAAATCCAAGGCTTGAGTCTTCCCCAGGGTTTAGTGAGGAAACCACGCAGCTGCAGAGCCGTGAGGACTCCACTGCTACACAATCATATTTAAGTACAGGTGATGTTTTCTTTTTTTAAAAGGGAATCAAGAAAGAAAAGCCTTTGTCTCCCTTGGATCCATGAGCAATCTCTGCTTCCCCCATCCTCCCCAGTGCTCAGTTCTACAGTTCTGTTACCTTCCACTGCTCATCAAAAGCAATTTATTTGTCCTTTCTGCTGGTGAGGGTGGGGAGGAGGGAGTCTGTGGTCTGATCCCTGACAGCTCTCCTGAGCAGTGTGTTCAGCTGCAAGAGACTTCCTAGAGAAGTCTGGCAGTTCATGCTGGAGGTGATTGTAGCTGGTGTATTTTCCCCTCAGTGGCCTGTAAGCATGCAGGGCCCTTGGCTGCTGCACAGCCAAGCTTCAGCATCCTGCTGCCTTGAGTGTCCATCACCACGGGAGTGTTCCCTCATCCCAAGGCAGCTGTGAAGCTGAGCCCGCCCTGCTGCAGAGCTTTCCGGGCTGCCTGTGGGGAGAGGGGACGGCTCCGTGCTCAAACCTGGCTGGCAGCAGAGAGCAGCACAGGCCCAGCATCCCCCCAGCTCCCGAGGCACTGCAGGGCAGCCACAGGGACAGCTCCTGTGCAGTGAGTGGGAAAGTGTCAACTTCACCTGGGGTGTTCTTGAACAGGGACAGTGCCACGAGAGCAGCTCAGCTCAGGGAGCCAGGGGCTGCTCTGGGAGCTGCAGCCAGAACAGCTCCTGAGGTGAGAAATCCATGGCTCAGGAGGCAGCAGGAGAAACACTGCTGAGGTGGGCTCAGAGCTCCACAAAAATGCAGCAGCTGCTGCAGTTCACTAAACTCAGCATTCTGAGTTCTACCTCTGTCCCTGGTCAGGTTGTTCTTTAATCTTTGACTTTAACAGGTTCCAGCACAAGAACAAACTGAACAAGTCAGTGCAGCATGAGAGGCCAGGTAAGAAGTGACTCTGCTCTGGAGAGGGCACAGGGAGCTCAGAGAGCTGCAGCAACACACAAAGTGCTGAACAGCCTCATTTGGGAAATTCACTGTGAAAATTCACGTTGTCATATTCTTCAATAAACTCAGGGCTGGGGGAATTCAGCAGGAAGATGATTCCCCTATGGATAGATGTGCTTTTCCTTGTAGAGGGTAGGCTTATTTTCTACAGCAGATAAATCAAGCTGCAGATCAATGCCTGAAGTTCTAGGGATGAAAAGATCCACCCACCCTGTGACTCCAAAATGTGCTTTGTGAAGGGAGGACTCTTCTTGCTTCCCTTATAAAAATGGATCCTCTACTTAGGGATATGAGTTTTTAAAGGAAAATCAAAATTTGGAGGAAACTGATAAATGATCCAAAGGAATATAATGTTCTGAACTAATAAATGGAAATATTTATGTGCTTTATGGACACTGTACATTGTTTAAAGATTTAAAGAGTTAATATCCTACTTGAAAGGGCATGTTATTCACTATTAAATCCTCTGGTACTATGATGGTTAAACTTACTAGTTTTGGTACAGAAGTCTGGTTTATAATTTTATAATAAAGGTGAAATGTGATTTAGTTAACTTTGTTTCTGACTGTTACAAGCAGATAGAGCTACTGCTGAACCTCAGCCAGAAGTTGGGATCCCAGGTGTTTAAATGTTGTTATTGGGGGGGTACAGAAGAGGTTGAGGGGGAAAAAATTACCTGACAACTCAAATGACCTTGGCACCACAGCCAAGAGTCCCAGGGAGCTGATGGTCTGTTTTCCTGAACAGGAAGAGAAGAACCTGTGGAAAATAAGTCCTGACAGCAAAGGAGAAGCTGCTTCAGTTTTATTTCTTTATCTATAAAAATACCCAAACTTTAAAAACCCAAGGAGACTAAACCAGCACCTGGATAAGGGCAATGGTCTACAGAATGGGCAGGAAAAGGGGATTTCTTCAGAGTTTTTTAAATTCATTCCATAGGGTTGCTCCGGATCTCTGTAGCTACCTCTGAGGGCATTTCCCATCTATCCACATCTCCCAAAAGGAATCTCCCCTTTCCTTCCACCTCCCTATTCCCAGCTGTTCCTGTGCCAGCACTGCCCCCTCTGCTAGCACGGGGCCAGCAGCCTGCGCTTGCGGATGCATTCCCAGATCCACCTGGGAGTCACCCGCTGGGCACCGGGGTTGGCAGCAGTGCCCCCAAGCACGTGGGTGGCTGAGGCCGAGTCCAACTCCGGCACCAGGTCCCCGTCGTAGGCGATGAAGTAGCGGCGGATTCTGGCGAAGTCCTTCACGGAGGGGGCCAGGTACAGCTTCACCCCCGTGAAAATGTCCAGCAGTGGCTGCTGAGGGGGGAAGGAGAAGCAGAGCTTGGGCAAAACATTGCTTGGAATGGAAGTGGGCAGACAACAACGGCCTCAGCGTCCTCCCACCCCGCCGTGGGTGCCTGCCAGCTCCTGCTGTACCTTTTTTCCGTTGTCCTCCATCTCGGCTGCTTTTCTCTTCTCCCCTCGTTTCTCCTCGGCTTTCTGAGGGGATCCAATGACTCCTCTGCTCTCTAGAAACAAAAACTTGGCTCATGTGTGTGCTCTGTCCAGATCCTTGGTTGTGTTTTAATGTGGGGAGAGAGAGTAAAGAGTAGAAGGGAAAAGTTTCCTCCCCTCTTTCAGGAAAATTCATGAATTACAATTTTCTACTGGAAATGGTGTGGGGCAGCCTCCTGCCCCCATTCCCAAGCTGCTGCTGCCACCTGCCCTCTGTGCTGTCACCCCTCTGTCCTGTGTGAAACTGCTCAGCAATCTGCCTCATGTTCCAGCTCAATTCACCTGGAAACCACCTCCAGCCACATGTCCCTTTATACACATGAATTCCATCCAAATAAAATCCAACACTGGCTCATGGCCAACACTGTCTAAGCAAAGGGCTGTGACCTGCAGGAGTGGGAGCAGCGAACACCTACCTGAACAGCATCATCAGAGCTGTTCCCATCCATCTTTTCCCAATCCCTGGGCATCTCAGAGCTGTGCTACTCAATTCATACTGGGCCAAGCCAAGGATCTGAACAGCTTTGCCCAATATCCCTCAGATCCACGTGCAAGGTGGGATCATCAAGCCTCTGACAGAAGGCAAGGACCCAGAGGACACAGCCCCAGGCTTCTCTCCTGAAAGCACCATCTTACCTTCTGCCTTCTGGGCTTTTGCAGGGGACTTGCTTGGGGGACTCTTAATACTGCTGTGAGGTGTGGAAGACCTGGAATTCCCATCATTCTCTCCACTGCTGCCAGCTGTGGACTCATCTTCCTCTCCAGCCACCACACTGAAATCAGCCTTCTCCTTGGAGAGCTGGTACAGCTCCTGCCCAGCAGAAAGAGAGCACTGATCATGTGTGACACTGGACACAAACTGGGATGCAGAGACTGCTCTGGATTTTTCCCCCCTGAAGTGTTTGCTCAGATGCTTTTTCTTCCTGCACCTCTCTGTAGCCATTTTCCTGTCAGCTCTGCCCCAGCATTCCACCCTTCTGTCTGGCATTGAGGGAAGCCACACAGGGAGGAACAAAAGCCACATCCACATCATCTGCCACAGAGCAAGACAGCCCAATTCAGCAGAGCCTGAAGAGTGAGCAGTGCCCAGTGCTCAGAGCCCGTCTGCTGAGGGGTTTGTTCCTCTCTCCGCCCCACAGGGATCCCGACAGGCCCCAGGGGGCTGCGTCACTCCCACCTTCCATGGCACAAGCAGCCCTGGCAGCTGCTGCCAGCCCCAAACTGCAGCAACTCCCCTGAGCACAGAGCTGTCCCCCACTGCTGGGGCTGGCACTGGGCCCCTTCCCTCAGCACAGGAGGGTGAGGGGGTGGCTGCAGCCCAGGGGGCCTGGCTGGTGCCACTTGGCCCCTGTACCCCAGGACACCTGCAGGCATGTCCCAAATGCCTCTCCCAAACTCAGCAACTGACAGGAAACCGAGTGACCACGGAGGGAATAAAGGTCACCTCTGAGGAAGGCAATTCCTCACCCTGGCACAAGAGCTGACAGAACCAATTGCCAGCACAGACTTTCCTCATAGGGCACAACACCACAGCAGCTCAAGGGACCTGAGAGGCCTCCACAGCAGAACAACCCAGCCCGAGCCTGGCATGAAGGGAGAATGGAAGGTGCCCAGCCAGCAGGTGCCTTCAATGCATGCCCTGCTGTGTGATTTGTCTCTGTAGCACAGACTGGAGCCAGAACCGGCTCTCCCCGTGCTGCAGGGCCCTGTGCTGACCCACCCTGAGCTGCTTTGGGGCCCTGTGCTGACCCACCTTGAGCTGCTGCAGGTTGGTGGCCCTGTGCTGACCCACCTTGGGCTGCTTTGGGGCCCTGTGCTGACCCACCTTGAGCTGCTTTGGGGCCCTGTGCTGACCCACCTTGAGCTGCTTTGGGGCCCTGTGCTGACCCACCTTGAGCTGCTGTGGGGCCCTGTGCTGACCCACCTTGAGCTGCTGTGGGGCCCTGTGCTGACCCACCTTGAGCTGCTGTGGGGCCCTGTGCTGACCCACCTTGAGCTGCTGCAGGTTGGTGGCCCTGTGCTGACCCACCTTGAGCTGCTGCAGGTTGGTGGCCCTGTGCTGACCCACCTTGAGCTGCTGCAGGTTGGTGGCCCTGTGCTGACCCACCTTGAGCTGCTGCAGGTTGGTGGCCCTGTGCTGACCCACCTTGAGCTGCTGCAGGTTGGTGGCCCTGTGCTGACCCACCTTGAGCTGCTGCAGGTTGGTGGCCCTGTGCTGACCCACCTTGGGCTGCTTTGGGGCCCTGTGCTGACCCACCTTGAGCTGCTGCAGGTTGGTGGCCCTGTGCTGACCCACCTTGAGCTGCTTTGGGGCTCTGTGCTGACCCACCTTGAGCTGCTTTGGGGCCCTGTGCTGACCCACCTTGAGCTGCTGCAGGTTGGTGGCTGTCTGCCAGTCCTTGTCGTCGCGGATGCGGGTGCAGCGCGGGAAGCGGATGGAGATCCCGTCCGCAGTGTGAGCCTCGGCCTTGGAGAACTCGGCCCCGGTGATCTCCCACACGGGGGCTTTCTAAACACAGCAGGGAGGAAGCCACGTCACATTCCCCTGCTCTCTCAGGAGGCAGCTGCAAAGTGTCTCAGCCCCTCTCACACTCACCCCAGCACAGTTGCACATACACAAACTGACCTTCCTGGTCACCTTCATTAGAAAAAGCTCATTTTTCACTAAGCCAGAGATCCTTCACTAACACAAAATGCCAATTTTTAAGTAACACCTCCTGTTTCAGGAGACATGGCACAGACCATACTGACACATTCCCTACAACAACAGCAACTTTTGGGTTGCAGTTGTGCTTCAACCGTTTGAAGTCGGATTTCTCATATATCTCAAATTTAAAGTAAGCTCACTTCTGGAAGGGATTTAATGCACAAGAATATTTCCCAAAACTGCTGCAGGTGTGATTTCTTCATGAAGCTCTTAGCCTCAAATGCACCTGCAAGATTGAGAGATAAAAACTTGTGCTTAATTTCCCGTTCCAAGTATGAAGATTAATTTTGTAACAGAGACAACTTCTAAGTTGTCCTTCTAAAGGATTTACAGAAGATTCCAGAATAAGGGCTGGGAAATGTTAAATGATTATGAGAGCACTCACCTTTGGATCTGGGACAATGAAGTCTGGGTAGTAGATTTTGTTAATTTTTAGCCACCTTGGAATTTTACTAGGATCCTATTAATTCAAAGCACAAAATTAAAATTTTTGACACTTATCATCATATATAAACCTAATTCTACAAAAAAAGCTGTTGAAACACAACTCAGAAGTAGATCAGCATAGAAGTATTACATTGCCTTTGCATGGATGAAACTTGCACTGATCTGCAGCAGTTTCTCTCATCTAGAAAATCACAAATATTACCTGAAACACAGCCCTCACTTCCTGTCATTCTGTGGCTGAAACAAGAACAGTTGCACCAATTGTGATTCATGTAAAACTACAGATTTTTTTTTTTTTTAAGCTTCTACAACCTTGATGCAAATGGCCTTCAGGATGTCAAGGTAATTTTAAAATTCAGCTCTTTGTTTATTTGTCCAGTCTTGAAAAGCAAGGCAAGCAATTTACAGAAATCTTAACTCCAACCTCAGGTTATGGAGCCACCAGACCAGAATCTGACTGAGCACTTCCCTCCCACAGCCCCATCTAGTGACTGCCTTTGCCAATCACAACGTGCCCAAAAATCCAGATAAAAAGCTGCTATCTTCCCAAGGAAACTTTGCCCTAGCAGGAAACAGATGGTGCCTGGCTTCCCACTCAGTATCTGGGTACGGATCCCAGGCAGTGCCTCACGCAGGAGCCGGCTGCACTCACACCTCACTTGTGGGAAGTGGTTGATGTGCTTTAACTCTGATTCATTCCTGGCAGGGCACTTCCACCCTGCACTGAAGCAGCACCTCAAGGGCAGCTCAGCCCTTGGCTCTCCTCCTCTCACCTTGCTGATCTTCACCATGTCCAGCTCTGTCTGCAGACGTGCCAGGGTGGCGTCATCGTGGCCACCGGAGCACTTGGTCACAGTGCACCACTTCTCGCTCTTGGGGTCGTAGCAGCCCATGAGGAAGATGGACATCATCCCACCTGCACAGGGACAGCAGGGGCTCACACCTTCTACAGGACAAACCCAAACTCTTTTCCATCTTTGGGAGCCAAAGGGGCCTGGGTTGGTGTGGGGCATCAGCTCCACTCCAAGCTGAACAGAGCCTCTGCACTGTGCCAACAGCCCACAGCAAACCCACAGCCCAGCACGTGCTGGGCTGCAGCAGGTAATCCCTGCTCCAGCCACTCTCCTTCTGGAGGCCTGCAACAGGAGAACCTTGGGAGCTCCCTGAACAAGCAGATCTCTGCCTTAAGCCAACTCCAGACCTACCTTTACTGCCTTGTCCATAGAAAGCCCCCAGCACCACCAGGTCAGCTGTGTCAGCCATCGCCCCCTCATTGAGATAATCCTTCTTCACCTTCAGCCAGTGGCGTTTCCCTGGTTCATAACTACCCTGTGCAAAGCAAGGCAGAACCCCTCAGAGAGATCCCCTGGTAGGCAGCAGCACCTCACACAGCCCTGGCCTTGACCCAGCTCAGCAGCTCCTGAGCACAGCAGGAGGAGCAGCTTAGACTGGGTGTCAGCATTGAGAGGAACCCATTTCAAGAATGCTCAGGGTGTGATTCTGTCTCAGAGCTGGTTCTGCTGTCATTCCCCAATTCCCAGCTTACACCAGTAAAGAGTGAATGTGAACTTGCCTTGACATCTTTCAGCACCAGCCCTTCCAGCCCCTCCCGGATGACTCGGGTGATCATGTCTGCCAGGTCTGAAGCTTTCTGGAAAGGAGAGGGATCATGGTTAGCTCAGGACTGTAAAAAGGGCTGAGGTCTGCAGGCTTTTTGTTTGGAGCAGTGGTGCACTAAACCCAAAGCAACTGCAGAGAGATGAACAGGTAGTTTCACAATAGTTCTCCAAAGAGGATCCTGTACACGTTCTCTTTGCTGCACATTCAGTGACCAAGCTGGGAACATGTCCCCAGAAGAGAAGGTTTGTCTAGTTAAAAAGTACCCCCCAGAGATGTGGCTGCCCCACTGCTGTGTCCCAGTATGTCCCAGATCACATTTGCTCAGCCAGCAGTGCCAGCTTCCTTCTCTATCCAGCTGCCTTGGGACCTATGAACCTTCTTCTGCCCAGAATGTCCAAGCATTCTCCACCAAAGCCAAGGTGCTACAGAAATCAGTAGCAATGGGGAAAAATAATGGGACATCAGGGTTGTGCATAAGCAAAGGAAAAGCCCAGCAAGCTGCTGCCTAAATGCAGCTTTTAGCAGCCAGGGTGTCTCAGGCTGTGGGGCACTTGAAGCTGCCAGTTTGGGAAGTGGCAGCAGTCTGGCTCCCTTCAACCACACTGCAGTCACAGCTCTGCCCTGCACAGACTGAGTGACAACAGGCTTTAGCTCCTCCTAACAGTGTCAGAGTGACAATGGCTGGAAAATCATTAACAAGCCAAAAAACTTGAGGTATCCAAGTTAAGAGCTTGCTGAAGGGGTTGGAGCCAGCACAAGATGGGAATACAGTACTGGCTCAGGAAGTCTTGCACACAGAGCAGAAGCAGAACCATTTTTCCAGGGTGAATTTGCAGACTTAAATCATTAAAAAAAAAGCCAAGTGGTGAAGGAGCAGGGTTAGGGTTGTAAGGGCACCCTGGACTCACTGTGACGTGTTTCATCTCCGAGAACAGGATCCGGTTGGGGATTTCCACCATGTTGTCGTGGAGGAACTTGCGCCGCTCACACAGGGGCCTAGAGCAGGGCATGGACAGTGAGGGACAAGCAGCAATCCCAACAGCAACACTGAGAAAAAGCTCTTTAAGTCATTCAATGATTCATCCCAGAGAGCTCCAGAGAGGACAACTCGTTCTTACTTTCCTCCAGGAAGTGACAGAACAGAAATTCCGAGTTAATTATGTGCTTAGGGGACATGAGCAGCTGAGATGCAGCTAATCCCAATATTTGGGAGAGCAAGAGGAGCTCCACAGTAAAACTCCTTGGCACAGCAAGATCCCTCCCAGGCAGCCCTGATTTTACAGTGAGTGGCCAGTCTGACAGCCCAGGTGAACTGGTCTCTCTGCACTGCTGGGGTTTTCCAGCCAGTTTATCCTGGGAAACCAGCCCAGCCACTCTCCCCTGCCAGACACACCTGTCCATCAGGCTGATGTCATTGAAGTAGATGCAGTCAAACACAAACAGGCAAACGTTGGCATCTTGGAAAGCAGCTTTCTGCAACACAATGAACATCAATCCAGAGAATTCTGCAGGCACAGCAAACAATTTTAGAAAAGTAATAAAAACAAAAGGATGGATTTTTCTCTCTATAATGTTTTAGGTATGATAAGCTTAGGCCTCTTCTAAAATTATTCTGAGAATTAAGATTTACATTGAATGTGACAAAGCAGGAGCTAAGAAGATAAAAAATGTTCATTTCCTAGGAATGGGAAATAATGCTAAAAATATTAATGACTTTGGGCAATGCAACATCTGTCACTACTGCTGCAAAAAACCCAACACATTTCTAGAGACAGCAGATTAATGGCTACTTTTAACTTAAGCAGTTATAGTTCAATTTTCATTTTCCTGTCCTCTTCCTCACCCCCATTCAGTCTAGACACAAGGACTAAATAACTCTTATATGGAATAATCACTGCATCCCTGTGGTCTCCCAGGCTGCCATACATTGCTCAAGCCATGAGAAACAATGACAGAACTGCAAGATTTTCCAAAGATTTTTTTAGTATTATTATGACCTTAATTTAAAATTAATATTTTAGTATTAATATAATGAGATGAAGTTTCGTTAATGTGCTGCCAGTGGTCAGGCTAATATCCAATCTACTGTATTAGAGCAGTAGCTTTTCAATATCAGCCTTCTCAGGGATCTTTTTTCTTTCCCCCAGATGCTCTAACAAGCACCAGAGCTCTGAAATTACGCCGTGATAATTAACAGAATGCGTTTAAATCAGCAGAATAACAGCCTTCAAACACAACAAAGCATTTTTTATCTTTTTTTTTACCTTGTGCACACCAAGAGTCCCAAAAGGAAGTGGCTTGCCAGTTTTGTTGTCAATTAGGAGAACTTCTGAATCCAGGATCATACTTTGCCCACCAGGGAAAGCCTGGGGGATGAAGTCCTTAAAATGGGCTACCTTGGGAAAAGAAAAGAAAAGGAAAATAACTGGCTGAAGAGAGGGATTCACGCAATGCAGGTGTTTTCTCCACAAGTATCTGAGGCACATGTGGCACATCTGCACTGCTCTGGTACCCACAGCAGTCTACAAATAGAAAAATGAGGCTTTAATAAACAGAACCAAGTCATCCAGCTGGCACCAAGGCTCCCAAAATGCAGTGCACAAAGAGGACTCTACAGCAGACAGACGAAATTTGGTTCCAAGCTCTTAATGTGCACCAAAATTAAATGATCACAATGTTAAGTGTTGCTTTTCCAGATCCTACACCTCTCCATAAATTACAAGTAAGTTTCCAAGAGCAGGAATCATCCTTGCCTATGAAAGAAACGATTGGGAATGCAGTGGGTGAGCTGGCACAAGGGATGAGGCAGTGGCCAGGTGCTTACTTTGTGGGGGAGCACAGGTTTGAGGCTCCTGCTGAAGTAGCTGAAGTGATCTCCGTTCTTGTGCACCTGCACGCGCTCGCCGTCGTACTTGATCTCGGCGTACATCCCGTTGGGACACTTCTTCATGGCATACTCGATGGACTTGCAGGCCTCAGCCTTGGGGAGAGAGGATCCAGAACCCAGGTGATACATGGAAAATAAAGCTACTCCTCCCTAAGCTCATGAATGAGCTACAATGAATTCCCTTGTACAGCTAATCTCTGTTAGCAAGTCCAAGTTTTCCTTAATTACTCGCTTACTTAGAATCATCTGCATATGCCCAGATAATTACAGCTTTTCAGTGCTTATCCCCTCCAAAGGCTTTAAAATGCACTGTGCCTTTTGTAGGAGAGTGCTCAGCCCAGAAGTAAATATTTAACTCTGCTTTGTTCACACAAAAAGCCTGACTTATTTGAATCTCTAATCCACTGGAAAGCTTAACACTCCTTCCAGAGAAAGGATCAACTTCTGCAGTGTCAGCAAACAAATATAAAAGACTGAGAGCAAGACTGAGAGCAAGGCAAGGTTATAGCTTGGCACTGAAGGTGCGAGCACTGAGTGTACTGAATACTTGGCCTCGTGGAGGGAGATGCTTTCTAAACTGGCATTAAACAACACCGAGCCCTGCACAGTCAGCCCGTGCTGAACAAGCACTGACCCTTCCAGCTGGGGCTCTCTGCTCCCTGCCTGCCTGGCAGGAGGGGCCCCAACCTTACCAGCATGGGCTGCACCGGGGTCATGAGCGAGGCCTGCACACTCAGGGTCCTCTTCAGCCCCGGCACCTTCTCGGCCTCCTGCTGGTTGTGCAGCACCCGCTCCACCACGTCCTGCAGGTTCCGCGAGGCCTTGAACGCCTCGTAGGCATTGGGATCCAGAGCATCCAACCTGCAACCCATTGGGGAGGGGGGAACACTGATCAGCCCCAGGCCTGCTGCTGCTGCCTCAGGAAACGAGCGTTTCTGGGTTTATGTCACTTACACGTGCTTCGCTCCAGCGTTCATTTTCAAGTCATGCTTAATTAGCCTGATGATGCATTTCAGGTCGTTGCCCGTACACCTGAAGAAGAGAAGATTCAGCAATGGTAGACATTGAACTGAACAGCTTTCCAGCTGAAAAGAAGGAACTGATCCAGGTCTCTTTAAAAAAAAGGCCTTCCCTGTGTGGAGGGTTTAAACAAAACTGAGAACACACGTTACTAGTGACACCTCAGAGGCACAAGGGGATATCCAAAAGGCTTTCCAGCATCTTTATGCCAACATTAATTCTGCCTCGGTGTTGATGTACCTTCCAAAATTTACTTAATTAACACATCAAGAGTAGCTGATAGTAAAATCCTCAGCCTCAGAGCAAGAATTTTTGCCTAAAAGTCTTGAAGGCTTTCCCCAACATATTTAAGAACAACAACTTAACAGCTAAACACCATTAGTGTATTTCTGCAAATCACTTGTTTGGTACTGACTGAAGAGTCCTGACAGGCAGGGATGAAGTTCTCTGGCATGAACAAGAGCCATAAATATTCTCCATTGCTGTCAAGGTGTCTCAATCACACCACTAACAGCAGCTTACAGATGCTAATTAAGCTCAGTCTCTGTGGCTCATAATCAAGTTTTCACCTACTCCAGCTTGCAAAGAACCACTCCCAGTGTTCGGGCAAACCTTCAGAGGCAGATTTCTCCCCTCACCTGCGACTGATCTGCTGCAGGACAGTCTGCTGGTCATCTTCCTTGGTGAGCTTGGACAGCTGGATTAGGAATTCATCGACCTCCTGGATGGTCAGGAGGCTCTTGGCTGCTGGAGGACAAGTCTTGCTCTGCTCGAAGAAGATCCGTATGGTCTCGGAAACATCTCCCTGTCTCCAAAAACAAAACCAGGGTGTGGATGAGAGGCATGGCCAGAGAATGGGGGTGCCACTGGGGATTCAGCATGGCTGCAGTGAGGATAAAGGACAGGGATGATGCTGGGATTGTGCAAAGAAATCAAACACTCAAGGAAGCTGCCATGACACATAAAGCTGCTCAGCTGTTTCATTTGCCAAAAAAGGTAATTAAGAGTACCAGCATCATCTCATGGCTCTATTTTTCACTGCTGCAGCAGCACAGACCCTTTATTTCCTCAGGATGAATCCACTTGTATAAATCCAAGGATGTGGGACAGGCTAGTGATGTCACTAGAAGGCACTACATAGCAAGGCAATGAACAGAGATGAAAGAATTACCTTTATTATCTAATTCACCCCTTTTCTGCACCTTGCAGTGAATCAGGGGGTGCACAGTCAATCACCAACTCCTGTGCACAGGGACTCAGTGCCCAGCTGAGCACTTGCAACTGTACCAACTTAATTGTATCAACCAACTGCAGCTGCCAGTGACAGGTCTGTTAACTGAATCCCAGGTTTTGATATGTGATGGTACAAAAGGAGTCACATAAATCAGTTCTGTAGGAATGTACCAGACAAAGGAGTTTAGACAAACAGATGCAGCCCACCTTGCCTAGATAATTTTAGTCTTGCTTTCTAAAGCTTTGCAGGTGGATTCTTATCCTGCTTTCTGTTCAAGCATGATTTTCTACAGGTTCCAGATGGCAGAAAATGCTACAAAAACTGCTAAAGCCAAGGAAAACCAAAATAAATCACCAGCTCCCATTCTAACAGTCAAGCTAAGGAGTAAAAAAACCCCAAACCATTACAGAATTCCCATAGGCAAAGGGCTGAACAGCAGAAATTAAGAGAGCTGCTGTCTGCACTCACCTGCTCCAGGTCCCGGACCATTTCTTCCTGGTTGCAGTTAAAAATCCTACTGAACAGCTTTACAATCTGCTTATCATTCAAGTTGTAAACTATTTTAATGACACCTGGTAACAGCAGCTTAATGGTCAGGTATACATCACCATGAAAACCATCTGGAAAAAAAAAGTCACATTATAACTCTGAGGATTTATTTTCATGTCCTGGCTCTGGTTGGTTGTGCCCATTTGAATAACCCTGGGATAAAACCCAGGGCTATTCTGTTTGCTCCACATGAAAGGAGTTCTTAGGGGAAATAGCCACAATTTGCCTCTAAATCTGATCCCAGCACTAAATTTGGCACCTGCAACACCTGAGTGAGACATCTTTGTCTGAATTTGCTATTTAAAGAGGAGTTCTCTTCTCAAAGATTATCTCCACAGTTCAGAAATCACCACAGCACAAGGCTGGGACCACACAACAATCAGATTTTAATTTCACCTTTCCTTTTGAACTCAGACTTTGAGGCTGATTGTGAGAGGGCTGAGAATGCCAAGCAGGAGCCATACCTCCTGCAGATCCCTTCCTGAGGAAGTCCTGGATGATCTGTGTTTTCACATTGTAGCTTGGCTTTTCGGCCACCATGGCACAGAGCTTCCGGAATTCCCGCAGCAGGCAGTCCTTGTGCTTGGGATCACACTTGGATGCAGACAGGCTGGACTTGTGGGCAGAGTTTGCAGGGGCATCTTCTGAATTCTTTGGCTTGGCTGCATCAAACACATCACAAGTTGCTTTTTTTAACAGTAAGGAGCAAATGTTGAAGTTGCCTCTGCCTGGCAAGCTGGGAACAATCCCAGTGTGCTGGCAAAGCTTCAGAGCTAAAATTGATGACTTTTATAAAAACCTTCGAACTATTTTTACCCTTCACGTTACACCAGAATTTTCTGGACCTTAATTCTACCAGAAAAATATGATTAAACCACAGTGTAAAGGAATTTCTCCTTCCAGATGCCTCTGTTTTATTTATTTGTTCATTTTTATCTACTTTATAGGTTTTTGCCCCTTCACAGCAAGATGTTTCCCTAAGGTAATTTCTAAAATGGGGGAATATGTCCCAATCCCCTTTTCTCTCCTAACACCAATCCCCTACAGGAGGGGATGTCTTCGGCTGTGTTGTGGCTTTGGCAGTCTGGAGCTCCAGGTGGGTGTCAGGTCAGTCAGAGCTCACACAGGGACTGTCCTGCTGGCAGCTGCTCCTCAAGACAAGTCTTCCCTTCCATGAACACCCTAACTGGGAATCCCTCACCAGTTTTTCCTGGATTTTGAGCTTCACATGGGATAACTTTAGGCTATGCCTTCAGTTTGACTGGAATGAGCCAATGCATGCAGGCAGATGGAGTCAGCCTGACAACATGGGTCATGGCAGAACCTTTGTTTCCTTGGGAATATTGGAAACTCCAACATCTTTCAAGACTGACAGCCTAAACAGGCATTGACACCTTCTGGCAAACCAGAATTTTAAAAAATTAAGACCAAATCACCTACAGAAAAAACCTACTGGTCTGAGGCAACCTCTGATGCTGAGATTAGAAAAAACTGATTTCCCAGAACCAGTTTCTTGATTCTTACCAGTGAATCCAGAGAATTTCTTTGGTGGATCTTTTGTGGTCAGCTGTCCTGTGGCAGTGAGCTTTGCCTGCACTATCACCTTTTTCTTCGGGGTACCTCCAGTCTTGGAATTGGCTTCTGGGAAGCAGAAAGGTTCAAAGAGGCAGTAAGGAATAATCTCATACGTCCCTCAACATATTATGTATGATAGAGAGTAAAAAGCCTTAACAGAAATGAGAGTTGAAGGAGAAAAAAACGCTGATAGTTTTTTTAGATAACAGAAGTTAAAAGAACGTGTAATTTTTTTTTAAAGATCACAGAAAAAGGTGAAAATGGAAAATAACTGATGCTTCCTCATGGGTTTTATCTGCTGTTGAATTAAATCACCTAGGCCTTGCCCACAATCAGTTGTGACAAATGAATCGAGGAGTACCACTGTAAAAGTGACCACTTCTTCCCTTTCCTACATGGCTGAGATAGGGATTGCAGCAGCACCACACACTTTGTCCCTAAGGCATACAAATTAATCCATGAGGATTTCATAGCAAAGGCACAGCTGGGTGACAACCTGTAGCATAACTTGAAAGCAGAGAGAAAAGCGACCCAGGCACTGCCTCGTGCCTCACCTGAGATGTACTTGTTGATTGTTTCTTTCTCCTCATCCTGCAGCTCTTCCCACCCCTCCAAGTCTGTGATGTCTTCGATTTTCTTGGTGGTGGCCCGGGCCTTGTCCAACTTCTCAAACATGCACTTGACATGGTACCACTCCTTCATGTCCCCGCCGGACTCCGTGAAAGGATTGGGGACAATTTTCCCAATGCGCACCATCCCCTTCACGATCTTCTCCTTGCACTTCTTGCAGCCCGCGGTGCCCCGCTTGGCATAGTCCACACAGTACCTCTGCTCGGCCATGTCCTCCGCAGCTGTGCGGGCTGAGCGCGGCCAGGTGCCCAAAAGCAGGGAGAGAGGAAACGCTCCGGCAGCGCCGCGCTGCTCTGTGGCTGGCAGGGAGACAGGCTGGAACAGCAGCTGGCACCAGTGGCCGGGCTTGACTCTGACACAGCAAGAGAAGGGTCTGGGCAAGGAGAGCTGTGGGCGAGGGCAGAACAGCGCTGTGCCCCTGCCGAGAGCGCGGGCGGCGTGTGACAGAGCCCTGCCGCCCGTGGGCATCCAGCCTGTGCTGCGGGTGCTGCGAGCGACAGAGGAGACACTGAGCACCCTCAGCGGTCCCAACCCTCACCCCCGGCCCGGCCCGCGCTCCCCTGCCCAACACCTCACGGCGCCCTCCTCGCTCCCAGGCCCTCTCCCGCCCCGAGGCCGCTTTCCCGCCCTGCCCGTCCCGCACCAACCGCCGGCTCCCATCGCCGCCGCAGGCCCCAGGCCGCCCCCCCGCCGCTCACCGAGCTCCTCACGGTGCCGCCATCCCGCCCCCCGCTCCGTCCGGACCCCCGGGGCCCCCCCCCCCCCAAGCCCCTCAGGCCGCGACCGCCGCCGCCGGGACACGAGCGCGCCCACCCGGCCTCCGTAGGGCCACGCGCGCGCGCGCGCCGCGCCAAGCCCCGCCCCTTCCGGCATGAACGGCAGCCAGGGGCGGGCAAAACGCAGGCCCCGCCCCTCGCCCCGCCCCCAGCACGCGCCGGGAGCCGATTCCCGCCTCGGGCGCGGCTGAGGCGGCACCGGGATCCGACTGAGGCGGTGCAGGGTCCGTGCCCTGAGGCGGCACCGGGATCCGACTGAGGCGGTGCAGGGTCCGTGCCCTGAGGTGGCACCGGGATCCGACTGAGGCGGTGCAGGGTCCGTGCCCCGGGGCGGCACCGGGACAGCGCCTGAGACAGTGGAAGATCCGTGCCCTGAGGTGGCATCGGGACCGTGTCTGAGACAGTGGAGGGTCCGTGCCCTGAGGTGGCATCGGGAGCGTGTCTGAGACAGTGGAGGGTCCGTGCTGAGGTGGCACTGGGTCCCCGCCCTGAGGCGGCACCGGCTGCACGCCCTGGGGCAGTGCCGGCTCTGTGCTCTGAGGCAATGGAGTGATCGTGCCCCCAGGCAGCACCGGCACCGCGCCTGGGGCAATAGAGGCTGCACGCCCTGAGGCGGTACTGGCTTTGTGCCCTGAGGCCGTACTGGCTTTGTGCCCTGAGGTGCTGGCGAGTCTGGGCCCTGAGGCGGTGCCAGGTCCATGCCCCGAGGTGATGGCTGGTCCGCACCACATGAGTGACTCCACGGGAGCACTGCACCCTTCGTGTCCCTCCCTGAGGCAATGATTATTCCTGACCTCCCAAAGTCTGCTTTTCCAGAGCACTACATCAAGTCGAGGCAGGTCTGAGAGGATGCCCTACCCCTGGCTGCACCACAGTGGCTCCCCAAGAGTGCTGTGCTGTGTTAGCACAGCTTTGAGGTGCTGTTGGATCAACTGGCCATAGAAATGGTCCCTCCAAGACTTCTACGCCGTGTTTGTGCAGCTCTGAGCCATTGCCCAATCCCCAGCCTCATGAAGTTGCCCCTTCAATAGTGCTGTGCCATGTTGGTGCAGGTTCGAGGTGCTGCTGTGTCACTGGGCCCTCAGAGGCCTGAAGTGTTGCCCTGTGACGTCCTGAAATTGTCCCTCCCAGCCCCTCACACTGTGTTTGTGTGGGCCTGAGGTGCTGCTGTATCCCCCCAGGCCCCTGAGAACAGCCCTTCATCCCAGCACAGGTGAGCACACAGCTGCAGTCCAGCCGTTGGCTCTCTGCTGGTGGCAGCCACCCCTGTTTCTCTGATGGAAGTGCTGTTGTGCTGTGCCAGGAGGCTGCTGAGGAGGCTGGAATGGATGCAGTACACGCCACCACAGGATTCCTGCCTTCATTCATGGAAAGGATGCTGTGTAGGTTGACATGGCCAAGTCTCTGACCTGCTTTGCTGTGCCTCAAAGGCAGACTGTGAGACATAAGGTACAGAATTTGCTTCACCAGCCACATATCTGTCTTTCTGCTGGCCTCCAGCTGGTTGCAAAGCAAGCTACAGGCAGTCTTCCTCTTCTTCCCAGCACATCAAAAAACTCACACTATTTGGAGCTGTGACTGAGTGTAACAACTATGCCCTGGGATGAAGTCTGACACAGGCATTTCTGATCACTGGGATCTGACTGTGAACAGACAGTGTGCATTCATTTGCAATATTTTACATTGCAATATTTGCTCTCAGACAATGCATTCAATCCATGACCTCAGGATGGAAGTACACCTTCCTGTCCCTCATGGCCCAGAAGAGGTGGAAACCCCAAAACCAAAGAAAGGAACAAGCTCCCCCAACCAAATCCAGCTGGGAGCTTTGAGTCACAGAAGAGGAATTGCAGAAGGATTCAGAGAGGTCTTCCTGCTATGGACTTTATGTGGAAGGCACCCAGACCACCACCATGCTCCAGATTTTTGGCTGAGTGCGTTCAGCTCCAGGACCACGCATTTGGCAGCCTTGGATGAAAGGTTTAATATGTGAGTTTAATGAGATTTGATTTTTAATAGTTCACATTGCTTTGAGAAGTGATTTACAGAACGTGCAGTGACTGGGTGCAAGTTTGTATGAACACTGGGATTTTAGAGGGGAAGAAAACAAAACCCAGGTAAAGATGAGGTGTTCAGATGTAACAATGTGCAGTGTTCAGAGAGAGCTTGCTGGGAGCACAGAGTTCATGGCACCACGGTGAGATCTCTCATTCATTGTGTGTTTGAGCCTGGTAAAAGAGATGGAAAGGCAAGGGCTGACACTGCAGCACATCATTATCAGGTTTAAATAAGGCAGCTGAGCAACCTGCCAGGGGTGGGATCTGCTTCCCTAACTCTGCCTAAAAGTCAGCAAAATGAGCTAAACTAGGCAGAGTCTTCAATCAGTAGAGGAACATTTCAGAGGCCTCAGGGAGGGTGAGATGGATTGCTCCTGGCTCTTTTCAGCCTGGAGGGGGTTTGGATGGCAGCAGGGACAGGTGAGGGGAGTAGGAGGCTGCCTCTCTGGAGGGTGGTTCAGGGACTGGAGATTGATGACCTGGCCGTGAGAGATGCAGCAAGCACAGGCAGGTGGCAGAAGGCTGCCACGAGAAACTGGGAGTTTTAGATAAATTTCCTTTCTGAGAAACACACATAACTGCTGTTTGGTTGCTCTGGAAAGGCCTGGGAATAACAGCAGCGAAGCTGGTGCACTCTGAATGCCAGCTCTCCTTCTCTTGAGCAGTAGATGAAGACTCTGCAGCCTGGAGCATTAATTTTGCTGATTTTCTACTGTGGCTCCAAAGGAATTGGTGGAAAGTTGAAGCTTGCTTCTTCATAGAATTCACAGCATGGTTTGGGTTGGAAAGGACCTTAAAGCTCATCCATTCCACCCCCTGCCATGGGCAGGGATGCCTTCCACTGTCCCAGGTTGCTCCAAGCCCCATCCAACCTGGCCTTGGACACTTCCAGGGATGGGGCAGCTGCAGCTACCCTGGGCACCCTGTGCCAGGGCCTCCCCACCCTCACATGGAACAATTTCTTCCCAGTATCTAATGTAAATCTACCCTCTTTCAGTTTGATCTTGACATCTTTTTTGTGGCTGACAGGTCTGAGATGACATTAGGAAGTGATAAGAAAGTTTCAAGTGGCCCATCAGGCCCTGATTTTGGTCAATGCTCTGAAGTTTTCCCTGTAAGCACTTTCTTCCCTTGAAGTTGCAATGTGCATCCACTGTTCTTATTGTGAGTGGGAAGGTTTGTGTGCAAGGGGAATAATTAAAATTACTTTGGGTTTTAGAGTCTTATTGGAATAAACTCCTCCAACTCCCCCTTTGGCCAGATGTACCTTCAAACAGCTGTGAGTAGAACAATTTATCCAGTGAATATATCCACAAAACCACAGGACACAGAGTTCACTGAGACAAAACCAGGAGACAAATCACTGCTGCTTCGCAAAGGATCAGGGAGAAATCACTGCTGGAGTCTCCCTTGGTAGCAAATCTGGAATTGCTGAGCTGAGCCTCTTAATGTAATGTGCTCTCTATATAAAAGGCAGCAATGACAGACCAGTAGAGAGGCCCCCAGGAAAGCAGAACTCTGTTTTAAGTAGTTTATTCCACTAATACCAGGAAGATAATGCCCAAAAAGTCAGATATAAAGGTTTAAGTCTGTCCTTGCTTAAGCCAAGTGGCCATCAGGAGTTCTGTCAGGAGTTAAAATATATATGAAAGTGAAATAATGGTCTCAAGGGTTTTAGAGCTTTTTCCTCAGTGTTAAGAAGCAAAAAAACTCATTTTAGCTTCATCTTAAACTAGGGTTGAAAAGAGTTCATAAAAAAAGGTTCACCTTGTCCACATCTTCTAGGGATATCTTAAATTAATGGAGTTTGAACTAAAATTAAAGTTTCCTTGGAAGACTTCTGTCAGAGTTATATTCCAATGAATCCAATCTTCTTGGTATTGAGAAAATGTCTGGAATCTCACTAAAATCAAATAAAAGGAGGGAGATATTTAGAATTTTAATAACCCCAATGAACAAATATATCTCCCTCTCTGGCTGCTAAAGAAGATACTGAATCTGTACATGTGGTTTATTAAAATATAAGCGATAAGAGAAATGGAAAAGATTATAGGAAACAGACATATATACATGAAATACATTTGGCAAAAAGGGAAGGGATGTCAGTTAAATAACAGATCAAGAAGCCACGTAAAATGGATTTATAGAGCTCAATATTACTCACTTATTTGCATTTATGTTTGTTGGTAAGACTGACTTTGTTAGGGAGGGCTTGGACAGGAAAAGCTCCATGGTTCAGTCTGAAGGGATTTGCAGTGTTTTGGTTGGAGAAGTGGCTCGCAAGGCTTTCTTCTGGCTTGTGTGGGGCTGAAAAGTGGAAGCTGGATACAGCAGGAATGAAATCTCTTCCAAGCAGGAATGAAATCTCTTCCAAGCCTCTTTCTGCTCCCTCAGTTTGGTGGGGAAAGGGGAGAATATAATCTGTTGTCAGTTTAAAAAATAATTTGCTGTTCTTCAGTTCCCATTTTCCTCTTACTGTTTCCTGGAACAGTCAGAGGGACTGGATGTGATCTAAGGTGTACCACTGACAATCTGAGGAACTCTCAGAGGAGCAGCTGTTCCCTGCTGCAGGGCATGGACCAGGTGTTCCCACACAGGTTCACCTTTCCTTCCCTCCTGTTCCGTTCTCCAGGGCACTGCCTGGGATTCAGAGCCTGTGACACAGAGCCATGGAACCCCTCTGCATCCCTGCTCCCATTGCAGTGACATCTCTGCCTAGGGCAGTGACAAAAAGATGACAATGAATGTGGTATTATCCTAAAATTGGTATATGCAGCCCTCTGTGGAGGAGACAGTTTTGGAATGTGAACTTTGTCCTTTAATCTAAACACAGCAAAAGTCTGTCTCTGCCCTCCCTCTCACCACATCTAAGCTGTCTTTTTGAGGGAAAATTTTGACATCTGGTACATGGACATTAGGAATATCCGAGTGCAGGAAAACAAATGTGAAATTTGTCATTTCTAGTGCAGATTGCCCAAAGAGTCATTTAACAGCCACCAAAATAAAAATGTGTCAAGAGATTTCCAAAGGCACTTAGGAGATGCTCATGTTCATTTGCTGTTAATACTAATGAGAAGTGAGTGTCCAAATCACTTGGACAGGTTTTGGAAAATCTCAGCTAGATACATGTCTTCCTGGAGGAAATTACATTTGACAGGAGGCTTCTGATGCAGGGAGGATGAGGGCATTGGAGGCCACGCTCTGAATTCATTCTATTTCAGTTCAGAAATCTGCCAAACGTGTGTTAGACACAGAGCTGGTACCTCCACCTCTGTTCTGCTGTCACCTAATAGAAAATCCTTTATTTTTCTGCTTGCTGCATATGCTGTTAAATTAGATAGAGGTATTTGCAAGGTGAATGACAAGTGTAATTGGCTATAAATGCTCCATTTAGAGAGATTGCAAACTATGTTTAAGTTACACCCAAGTGCACCTGTACTTGAGATGCAAAGTCATTCAGCTCCCACAGCACCTTCATTATAACCATACTTCATCCTCCCACACAAATAGATTCTGAGGAAAATAATTTCTCCCCAAATGTACATCTGCTGCGAATTATCCTGGCATCATTACACATGCCAGGGTAGTGAACACAAATCTCATCCTCTGGGGTGGTGCTGATTGAAAGATGACACCTAATTTTGGAAAACAAAGGAAATCTAAAATAAAAGCGTGGCAGATATTTTTCAGGGAGTTTGTTTCAGAGCATTTCCCAAATTAATTTGTCATTTTTGCTTGCAGGGAGAAGACTTTTTTCAAATTTTTAATTGAAAATTTTAGCTTTGAATACTTTAGAATGAAATTGAAACCACAGTTGATGTTTTTAAATTGACCTTTTCAGGCAATGACTGTTGCTAAAACCAGAGATCATTGTGATACCATTCTTTGAGACATCCAAATTAATTTCAGAAAATCATCAATGTTTTCAAGACAGACTATAAAGATTTTTTTTTTATTTTGGAAAGTCTTCAAGGCTACTGGTTAAAAGACTATTTTTGAATGCAAACAGCATTTTATTAAAACACTTTTAGTCCTGCAAAGGAACACTTGTGCCCAGGAAAAAAATTGTGCCTACCTTGCATTGTCCCCTGGGATCTGTGCCTGGTTGTGGGGTGAAAATCACTGTTTATTCTCTTAACAGCCAGGAATCCTGCAGGTTTCAAATTCCCCATTTCTCTTCTCCATTTCTTCCTTGTTCTAAGTGGCAGCTGTGTACGACTGGAGAACAGACAGGGCCGAGCAGCTTTGGCTTCTTTTTGTGTCCCAGGAAATCTCTGTTCTTCAGTACCAAGTAGTCCCAGGTTGCTGTGCACTTTCCCAGGTTCTTTCAAACCACACCTTTCATATCTGCACAGCTGCTCTGGACTGGTGTCACACATCCGAAGTGAAATGAAAGAAACTCCTAAACAAATCCAGTCTCGGTTGTGCCCTGCTGCCTTCGGTGTGGGGCTGAGCTGTGCCTGATTGCAGATCTAATCTCACCCTGATACCTGAGGAGCAGTAATGACACTCGCTCCATTCTGTCCTGCCCAGGGAAGCTGAGGGATCTCTTTGGCTAAATGAAATATTACCTAAATGAAATAGTCGTCTTGGGCTTTCCACAGCTCAAGACCGTGTTTTGGAAGGCAAATGGAAATTCAGTTACTAGGTGGCTTCTGCAGACCCCAGCTCTTGGCCTGGGCTCTTCAGCACATTCAGGCGTTGTCATCTCTGGGTTTTAACAGAGCTCAGGGGGCACAGACAAACCTCTGCTTGGAGTGAAATTCTGCTTTTTAATGCCACAGGAACTTTCTTACTTTAGTGCTAAACTGTGTTACTTCTCTTTGAATCTTCCCTGAAGTAGCTCTGTGATGTTACCATTGCCGTGCTGAGGGCTGTATGTGTAATTAGTGACTTGTATGACTCCCAAAAGCTGCAGTCTAAACCTTAATCCAACCTTCACGTTGATCACCCTGCCACATCACTTGAAAGCACTTATGATCAAGAAACTGTAATTCTCAGAGCCTATTCCACACTGGAGATGACTTTTACTGGGGAGATGGGATGTTAAAAAAAAATTAAACCGGTCCTCATTAGAAACTGGAGACATAAAAGTCTCCTGAGCCAGACTGTGAGTGCCACTGCAGAGCTGTTTATGCAGCTATTTATGCAGGGAATAGCTCCCTAGGGATGGACTATTTGCTATTGCTTCTGCTCAAAGACCCCGCACCGCGATGTCAGTGCTGGAACCAGGGGTTTGGGTTCCTGCAGGAGCAGCGTGAGCGAGTCCTAATGATGGCAAAGTGCTGCCTTTCCCTCTCTGGAGGGTGCATGGGTTGTCACAATGCCTCTGTCTCACTCATGTCGCCCCGGGGCACGGGAAATGGGATATAAACAAAGCCAAAGCGAATGCAGAACCTCTGACCTATCTGCAAATGTTGCTTCTGGGGCTATTTGTTTCTGTAATTCCTCAGAGCACATTGGGGGAGGCCGATTTATTGCTGCCTGGGATATCTTATCCCTGTCCTTTCAGCGAAATGGAGCTCCTTTTTCTTTCTGAAGGGTTTTGTAGATGAACTGAGGAGCTGCCACTTGGCTTCTGTGTGTCCCTAGCCAAATAACTTCACATTCACTCTGTTGCTATCAGAACCACAGGGTCCTTCCCTGCAGGGGAAAAAATCAGGGCCCAGCCTATCCCTGTCCATGGGGTGCAGGTAGAGTAGCTTTGCTGAACTCAGGAGGTTCCTGCTGGCCCCTTTCTCCAGACAGCTGAGGACCCTGGCAAAGTCCAGGCTTGTCTTCCCTTCCCATTCCTTCCTGCCTCCCGGATGTCCCCCTTCATTACTCCACACCTGGAATCTCATTGAAACGCACGTGAGTGAAAACAGCAGCACATTGAAACAAATACGTTGAAAACACCCTTTAAAAGAGCTTTTGTGCCTTGGTTAACATCTGCTGTCGGTGTTTTGGGGAAAGCCACTCCGTGTGCAGTTGCACCATCTCTCCACACACAGGGTCACGTTTCCTGTCCGAGCAGGTGCTCAGAAACACCCACCTGCTGCAGGTGAAACTCAACCCAATTAAGGGCTGTTCTAAGCACGTCAAGCAGGAGCTCTGCTGGTTCTTTGCCTGGGGAGAGAGGGGATGTGGCTCTGCTCGGCTTCAGAACGGGGAGTTCTGTTCCTGAAGTCTTCTCCCCCTTAGAATGGGAATGCTGAGTAGCACTATTGCAGAACAATGTTTGTCTCATCAGTGAGTTTTTTCCAAGCCAGCTCTAGTTGCCTTATGTAGACCAGGATCTTTCCCTTCTCGATTGCAGGGGTATTTTTAGACTAGTTGGTAAGTGTGTGCTGTGCCAGGAGCCCTGAAAAGCTCTGGGTAGCTTGGCTTGAGGAGTCTAAACGGAAGGGGTATGGGATCTGCCTTGTAAAGGGGCTGACAGCTGTTCTAAGGTGCTTAGATCTATTCCATACTAATGAGAGACATCTATTCCATGCTAATGAGAGAGTTTCTTATCTGACTGAACTGCGACTTTGCTTAACTGCTGTCCTCTTTTGAAAACCTGTGTGTTAAATTACCATGAGACAATAGTTCCTAAAAGGCATTCCCTTAACCTCAGTTTCTTCGCTAAATTGGATGAATCTAGTGAAATGTCTCTTAGAAACAAATCTTTTTTAAGCCTGCACTCTATTCTTCTTAACCTCTGTGCCCTAAACAATTTCTGAGACAAGATGAATACCAGCCTGTGATGATCATTGCTACATAGATTCCACTTAAGCATTCACTTGGCTGATAGCCTGGAATAAGTCACTGTTGGGGGTTAAACAACTCCTGGGGCGACAGATGGGAGGACCTCATTAGGCAAAGTGAGGAGAGTTATCGCTGGAAGCAGCTCAGGTGGAGCTGCTGCGTTCACTCCGCAGAAAATACAGGAACTGAGGTTACCTGGTGTTGGAACCTCTCAGCTTGAATCTGAAACAAGTGGGGTAACCTCTCTCCTACGGGGACCTTCCACACTTTGTCTTGGTTTTGCTAATTTAGGATACCATTTTCTGCTAGGAAATGTAGGAAAGGAAAGTTTCCACTCCCTGTAAGGATTATGTCGTTGTCTTGAGATGATTTGAATTGCAAATGCTACCTTAAATCTGGTTGGGACTAACGGCACTGCTGAGAACCAGACCACGGCTTTGACAAACCTTTCAAATCAGAGGCTTCCAATTTGAATTTCAGATGTGCTCAAGGCTCTGGAGCACCAGAAGGCAGCGTCCCTAAACACGTGAGGTGAATGATCCTGCCTTAGTCCTTCACTGGGAGAACCAGCATGGCTATTTCCCTGGGAGTGTGTTCCTTAAAGTGATTTCCACCTCCCAGTGTACTCTCCATTACCTGCTATAATTGAACCAGTCTGGGACATTCCCACCTCCTTTAGGAGTGCTCTGAGCTGGAACTTTGTTTGGATTCATACCAGGATCCAGGGTCTTAGTAGACCCTGCTATGGGCTGTCAACAAAGACTTGGTTGGGAAATAATAGAACTAAGAAAATCAACCAAAAGCAGTTGTTCTCTTAATTCATTAAATAATCTTACTAGGTTGTTTGTTTTTTTTTTCCCCTGCTATGAAGTTACCTTCCAAAGGCAGATAAAAAGGTGTGTCTAACTAAATTTGTCCTCAAGTGGGACTGGGAGAGAAATCTGGATTGTTGGTTTGGACTTGCACAGTGAGAGGGAGCTACTTTGTCATGTTCAAAGAACCACAAAATGATTAAAGGTTCTAAACTTTTCTGCTGCAACCTTAAGTGTCTATGTCCTAGAAAAATCACTAAATAAAGTAACTTCTTTTTGAACCTGCCTGGAATGCTGAGGTCTACAGGCTGGATTTTGAAATCCCAGTGAAATGCATAAAGTCACCTTAGATTAAGAATTTAACTCACCTGTACTGGGATCTTAGAGTTGGCTGGGATGAATAATGACGTGATTGGATCACTCTTCCCACACAACAAATGACACTCTCCTGTCTCTGCTTGGAATTTGAAGTGGAATAGGAAACTTTGGCCAACTCTATGTGTGGGTTTGGTCTGCTCTGACTCTCTGCATTTCTCTGTGCGCTGTGTTCTTTCTCCTGAATTAATTTGAATTCTGACTAGATCTCCAAGCTGGTGGGGTTGCAGCATCCTGGGCTTGCTTTCAGATATCCACATCCTTATGGGGGCCTGTGTTGTAGTTACTGTGTTGGGATGCTCCTTGCTCCTCTGCATGCACAATGAGCACCGAAATGCCATTGACCAAATGCTTCCAAACAATGCCAGATTCTCTTAGGACTGGTATCAAGCAGAATGTTATTGTGTGCTCAGGGCTTTGCTCATAAACGTGCTGAACTGCATGATGGAAATGGAGGATTAATTCACTGATGGGCTGCTCACTCCCTGCATGTAAATAGAGATGTGGAGGGTGCTGCCAGGACCCTCCAAAGGGTTGTGTAATGTCAGGGGTCTTTCCCTACAAGTGCTTCCCCAGTGGCTCTCCTGCAGAGGGAGTGGCTGCCAGGGTTTTCCAGCCCGGAATGGGATCCTGCTGCAAGTCCTCCTCAGCCTGTCCTTTCTTCAGGACAAAAACCTGTTTGATCAAGGTGTCCTTAACCCTTTCAGGACCCTACAGAGCTTGCTACCTGCTTCTCACCTGCCCCTGGAGCTACTGCATAACTTAAATCATCAAGTTGTTCTTGCAAACAGTTCCCCCATTTTGCTTTAATACTTCAAAGAATTACTGGACCTCATAATATTGATCTACTCGCTTCCTATCCTTTTACAGCTGCCTATATAATTTCTGATCCTTAAATCTGACAACTGTGTCCCCAAGATGACTATTCTTAATGTTTAAATGATTGCTACCTTCCATCAAAACAATCTCGCATTAAAACAGGAAATACAGTGCAAAAGCAGTAAAATGGTGTGTCTATGGATTAATTTCTGACTACCCTCTCAGAATAAAACCAATGTGTGGAATATAACTTGATTTTAAGCTAAAAGTAGATCAAAGCTCTCTAAGCAGTAACACGAAATCACCTGGAAATAGTGCAGCTACAAGGAAAAGTGCCCAAATTTTGTACATTTCATGTATCTGAAACTGCATTGAAAGAATTATTTCAGAAAGAATGAGGGGTTTATGCTTTTATGTAGATATCAAAGACACAGAGGATTCCAGGAGTGCTAGAAACAGTGATTAATGCACTAGGTCTTTCAGTAATGCCATTTCCTCTCTGCTGAGCTATACAGTGTTTAAACATTATTTTTTATTTTTTTAGTGGATCTGTGTTTCCATGCTAAAGCACTGCATATAATTTGGGGATACAACTCCTTATAAATGGAAAAAAAAATATTTCCAGCTCCTCTCCTGCCTGCTCTGCAGACCACCAAAGAAACTACTAATGCAATTTTAATTTAAAGCTCTACCTTTTCCTCAAGCTCTGGGACAAAGATTCCCTGAAGTGCTTTAGAACAGAGGTCAGGCTGCATTTTTAACAGAGCTGTGAGGAGTCTCTGCTCTGTAATATAAACCCCACGCTCACCATCTCCACAGCCTGATCCAGCTGGGAAGCTGCTGGTTTGGGAGGAGGGTAAGTGTGCATGTGGCAGCTGTGCAGATCACATGTTCATAAGAGTGGAAGATGCTTTGGACAGCCAAATTTCCAGTTTTCCCCGTGTTCCCATGTGCTTTTCCTGCAGAGCCATTCCTGAAGCGTAGAAGATGCCTTAACCAACAGCCCAAGCTGCCTGCCATGATAATGAGCCCGCTGGCAGGGCTGTGCTCCACGTGAAGCTCTTACAGCCTCTCCCTGGATCTATTAAGAGCTGCAGCCTCGCCCAACGCACGTCCCAGAGCTTCTGGCTTTTGGCTTGACATGTTTGTCCATTTCTTTGTTAGCTCACACCGCAGAGATGCCCTGATCCAGCCTTGGCTGTTTGCTCAGGCTTCTCAGAGCAAATGTCAAGTGACTTAGAACTGGCTGTCTTTGAAGTAATGGTAAAACAGGCATAGAAATCAAATGCAGCAGCTTTTGAATCTGGGCAGATTCCAGAGTATGAGCTTCTAAATTTCTGTGCTGTGAGGCAGGTGCTTTTTAGCAGTGTTCCTGTTTAGCTGATAGTCAAATCTCCAGACAGTTATGTGATAAATACCTGCCAGTCCTGCATCTATCATCTCAAATATGCTTGGATTGTTTGCTTGTGCAGATGGAGCGTGTTAGGTGCTCGCATTTGCTTCAGACCACATATGTTACCTGTCTGATGTCTGATGCTTATGTTCTATGCAAAGAAATGAGATTTGAACAATTTGTATTACCATGGTACCTTTTCCCAATTCCTTCTTTCCCTCCCTCTTTTCCTTCCAAGATGCATGACCTCTATACACTTCCATTTTCCCTCTGTTTTCACCTCATTCCACCAAAGGTGCACCACCTGTGCAGACAAATGTCTCAAGGACAGAAAAGTGAGGTACTGTAATTCACAGTTGTCAATAGAATTCACTGCAATGTCTGTAGAATCACCTACTGAGACGTCTTTCTTCAGAGTGAGATGAACTTTTAGTGAACAATCTGGAATGTATCTGGCTCACCTAGAGAGGCCAGGTGTTACAGTAACACAGAGATTTTTGAAACCGAAGTGCTGAGACAATAGTGGGAGTTGTTCACTGCAAGTCAGTCACAAAACCCATAACTTTGTTATCAGGCCTGTTACTTAAAATGTTATAAAAAGCCCCTTTTCTAAGTGCTTAATGATTTTGGGAGCCTAAACTCACACCATGCTGAGTTTACAAACAAACTTTTGACTAATCTCTTTCAGGCAAAGCACTGATAGGTAAAGCTGAGAAACATGCAACAGGCAGATCTCAGATTTAGGACTGATGGTCTAAAATCTGTCCGGGCAGGAAGCTGCCCTGTTTGTGCTGCCTTCTTGCAGCATAAACACAGTGTTCAGCTTTTCCAGAGGAGGACTCAGTGTGAATTTCTGTAATACAAAGAAGAACGAATTTTACAGGTTCTCCCTTACAACAAGAAGGAGTTCACTGAGATTTATCAAATGTCAGGTGAGTAATTCAGCTTGGAAAAGCTCGTTCAGAAGGCTGCAGCTTTGAAGCTGTGAGTCAGTGTGCTGGCAGATTTCAGTGACCCTGCCTGAAACTTCAGCTATTGGTGGCCACTGAAGTTCTGCAGGAAGCAAACTGTGCCTGCACGAGAGCTTTGCAGTATGGCAAGGAAAGCCAACTTCATAAAAGCTCCACCACCTGCCACCTACTCTCCTTTTCCACTGCTGCAACTTTCCTGGCAGGGTTTCCAGGGGAGCAGTGTACCAGGATTGTGCACACAGCAGCACTAACAGGGGGCTTTTCCCCCTGCAGGCCTCTGTTGTGTGCCCCATTTTGGCATCCTGGCTCACCCTGCGAGGGCAGACACTGAACCTCAGTCACCCACCTGTCTGAACTACTGAGAGCTCCTGCAAAGTTCTCATTAGGGCAGACTGGCAAAATAAAGTCCTCTCTCATCTCTCAGCTGACTTACAGACATCGTGTTGTTGGGGTTGCCCTGGCGGTGTCAGTTTTGTTTGAAGCAAAACATGAAAAATTGTTCTTTGCCTTGCTGCTGAGGGGGTTGCAGGATAGAAAAGGGGAATTTAGCAGCTCATCTCCTGCCTTCCATGTGTAACCTGCCTCTTGGAAAGCTGCTGGAAGTGCGAGTGGTGCTAAACCATTATTCTCAGACTTTATTTCTTCCTTGTGCTGGTGGAAGCTTTTGCAAGAAACTGCCACTTGAGCCTTCAATTTGCAAGAATAGAAATACCTTTATATAAGGTATATAAAAACCTTCGTATGAGGATGGAAGGGAACCTGCATTCCCACAGATGGGAGAAATCTGCCCCTCCAGCAGGCTTGCCTGGGCTCTTATAACAAGAGAATTATTTAAATGCTGTGCTTCAGTTGTGGCTGCTTGCTGCCTCTTCAGATTTTATCTTCTTCCTTTTGTATTTCCCCTATCACTCTTTAACATGTTAGAGAAGATTTTAATTTCTTTCTTAGTCTGAGAATGAGGAGTGGCACATAAGGAGTTGGTGGCAGAGAGGAAAGCAGGGCTGTGGTCACGTCTTCCATCAGATGAGTTTCAGGTGCTAAGCAGTAATGTGGTGTCAAAATACCCAGCAGTGAAGCATTAGGATGATGCATCTCATTTTGTTCCAAACCTCTGGAAGCTGAAAGGAAATCCCCTACTGCAGATCCCATCATGAAATAATGGCATTCTCCTCTTCTGCCTCCCTCCCTGCTCCCCAGGGGAGAGATCATGCAGGATTTAAATAACCTTAATTCACATGGCATAATGGTTTTGTAAGGGAGAAGATTTTTCAAACAAGCAGCAAACAGGCCTGGGATCAGTCTCAGCTCACTCTCCTTGTGGTTGATGGGAGGTGAAAGATGGTTCTGTTTCTGGAGAACTGCTCCCCATTTTTGCTGCTTTCCCTACTCAGTTCAGCTCCTTCATGGCCTGTGATGTCCAGTTTCTCACATCCCCTTGGTTCCTGGCTTCTGAGTGACTGAAATATGGAGGAACACCGAGAAGAGCAGCATGACTGGGTGGCCTGACAGGCTCCCAGCCTGTGTGAGAGCCCTGAGCTCTGTTCCTCTGTGTGACTGTTCCTTCCTGGACTCTTCCACTTGCTCCCTGACCTCACTGTTCAGCACATGAGATGCCCTTCTCTCCCAGCCTGTTCTCTCTCCTGCTTCCCTGTGATGTGGCCAGGAAGGAAAAACAGGCCCTCCCGGGTTTTTGAGGCTGGCAGATGAGTTTGTAGCCTGCAGTGCTCTGGGCAAGAAAAAGTTCCTTTTGATTAAAGCTGGGCTGTGTTGGTAAACCAGCAGTGGATGAGGGCTTGAAACACTTAGATCCTCCAGGACTAGATAAGCATAATTGCATATTTGGAATTAGCAAAACTGCAAGGATCAAAGCAATCTCCTGGATGGATAACTAGATCAAAGGAGAGACTTTAAAAGGAGAAAACATGGATGTTAAGTTCTCCATCTACACTCTATAAATACAAGATGCCAGTGGTAAAGAGGATATAGGAATAAAGGGAGCTTTTGCACGTTTCTCAGCAGGAAGTAACTTAGTGTCTGACTAGTTTGATTTTAAATTATGATAAAATAACAGACACAAAACTCCAGCACAAACAAGGTTCTCCTTTTAAAAGCTAAGTCAGAATCCTTATTAGGATATAGGATAAAATCATAACTTCTTCCATAAATTTACATGAAAGAGCAGTGTCGTGTTTCTCTGCTTGAAGAACAGACGTTAGCTGACTAAACACCAAACTGCAATGTAACCAACACTCTATCAAGGACTGTTACTTGGTCTCCCTTTAAATCACTCCCTGGCATCCAGATAGAATCAGAGAATACAGATTTCTCTCCAAGCACAAGGAGCCCAGCAAAGTGCACGGCAGACTGGAAACGTGACTGCTGCTTGTTGTGTGTGTGGCTGTTCAAAGCATGTGGTATTCTGGATGAAAAACAGAGATGAGAATCTGCCAGGTTTGCCTTATCTTTCCAAGGGGAAGATGCTGGCTTTTAATATTGGCTGGTCTTATCTCGAGCAGCCTGCAGACGTGGCTGCCCTGCTTGTGTGATGCTTTGACCAGGGTGGAGGTGGCAGCTGGTGGAACTGGGATGAGAGCTGAGCTGCAGCCTCAGAACAGGAGTGTCTCCAGAGTCCCTGTGCTGTGGAATGAATTCTCTTGTCATATCCTGGGGGACTGAACTCCCACGCTGACATGTGCATCCTGCTGCAAGGAGTGCTAATGAACAAATACTTCTCCAGTTAAATGAGGTGTTTCAGAGGGTTGTAAAAGCAGCTTTCTGGGAGGAGAAAATAAGCTGAGCAGCAGTTTATGCAAGAAGGAAGTGCAAATGGTACATGTGTGCATGCTCAGCCTGTTGCCTTGCCTCACTCGTGTGTGTGGATCTGGAGGTATTTAAAGGATTAGGCAGCTCTGAGGATCCCAGTTTGGATGGGACTGAAGGTTCTTCACTGAAATCCTTTCAATCTGACCCCTCAGGCCTATCCCATACGGATGTGAAAATCCCCTGATAGTGAAAATATGGAAGAGCTGGGGTTTAGGAATGAGATTGACTTAACTTTTGTGAAGAGGCATTTAGAACAGCATTAATGTTACCTCTTGCTACAGCTGAGTTCTCTGCCTCAGGCTTTCCTTCATTACACTTTGGATGGGAGACAGGAAAGAAGCATCCAAAAGAACAGCCAGCCTGGCTCCTCTTCTCTTCTGAGCAGATAAAGCTGTGAGGAAAGAAAACATCTTTTATTGTACCCTGCTCTTTCTCCAAATTCGGTGATCACTTAACTGCCAAGCACTTTCCAATCCAACCAAATCAATTTGCAAACTTTCACTAATACTATCAGGTAATCTGCAAGCTGTTTGCCCCCTGCCTTATTGGAAGGGCCATTAATACACAGGATAATGGATACCTCAGGGAAGCCAGACATCAAGTTAATAATTAATGTTTACAGAGGCCTTGAGGCGACTGAGCGCATTTACCTCTGTGAGGATATTGAAATTGCATTACTGTAATTTCAGCTGTCTCCCCATAGCTGGCAATCAGAGTTGGGCTGGAGCCTGGCTCCAGATGAGCTGTTCTTACCCTGGATTGCAATAAATAAGGTGTTCCTGGGAATTGCTGGGCTTTCCATGCTGTCCTGTTAGTTTGTGCTAATGCTGAGGGAGGCATGTGGGACTAATCCCTCCTGACAGGCTCCTGTGGTGCTCGGCTGGATCTGCTGCGGGTGGGCTGTGGGTGCTGAGTGCAGGGGGGTGAGGCTGATGTCATGTGAAGTGCTGATCCTTTGCTGTCTTCTGAGGACACCACAGAGTGTTTGTACAACCTCCAAAGAGCCTCCTGGAGTGCAGAAGGGTGGATTCTATAAGGGACATGCAACCCAAACCCCAGCCCTAGTCTTCAGCTAGCCAGGGAGGGGGTATTCACTGAAGATGCCTCTCACAGACACAGTGAGAGAGAATTTAGAACAATCCAATCAGGGTCCAGGATATGGGTGGATCAGGCTCCATCCATAAGCCTGAGAAGCTGGGATTTTGGTTGGCAGGTCTTAGAGAGTGGTATGCATGCTTTAGCTCTGCAGGTCACAAATTAATTGTGTGTGTGCATTGAAGAACCTCCCCTTTTCATAGGTTTGCCTCTAACTTTTCTTCCCTTCTTTCTGCACGCTGCACAGTTTGATACATTCCCTCCAAAAGCCCTGGCTCCAGTTTGTCCCACACTCAGTGTACATTCCCTGTCCTTTCAGCCCTTGGTGTCTGCTGCCTCTGAGGTTTCCTTTCTGTGCTGGTTTTGTCCCATTTCCCTCAGAGTCTGTTTTCCTGCAGAGGTATCATCTGTTCCAGGGCCAAGCTACATCTGTTTGGGGTCAGGGTGCTGGGCTGGGGCTGACCCTATTGCTGCCAACACTGAGCACACGCCTGGGCTGGGACAGTCCTGGGGCATTTGGGCACAAAGGCTTTAGCAGAGGCATCCTCACATGTGAGGGAAAACTAAGTTGGGTATAAGTCACATTTGTTGGCCCCACCTCCCATGTTCAGACAAATTTTTGTGAAGTACTGGAATGTTTAAAATAGCATTAGACGAACCTCCCCTTCACTCTATGAGCGTTCATCTCTGAAGAGTCTGCTTGGGAAAAGTGTTTAATTCCTCAACCTGTTGTTTTCCACTCAGAACCTCTTCACTTTGGACAGGTGAACAGCTATGCTGAGCTACTTGTCTTTCACCCAGTCTCCTGGAGACAGGTCTTATCTGGCTGTGAGGGGTAATTTGTTTGAAACTGTCCTCACTCATCAATCCCAATGATGTTAGCTCAGTGCTTAAGCCAGTCCTTTTATTAAGTTCCAGGGGTTTTGTATTCCACAATCCAATTGTGCATTATTGATAAAGTCTTGAGCAGGGGGATTACTTGAGACATGAGCATTCTGGCACATTAGTCATACCTGAGCTGTATTTTTCAGAGGAAGCTGCTGTCCTATTTAGGCCAGTTACTGCCTGTCTGGCTGCTCCTGCTCCTCTGGAGCTCTGGAGTTACTGACTCCAGGCAGAACTGCAGGATCATGGCAGGGAGGATGAGCAGGGAGGTGACAGTGACAACAGGACAAGCAGAGGCTGTGGCCTTGCTGATGAGTGCTGCAGTAATCCCCAGCAAGAAGAGCAGAGCAGCTCCAGTGACCACAACCAGGGCCCTGAAATCACTTTCCAAGTGCACAGTGCCAAGGCAGGTCCAGGATCGAGCTGGGAAGTGAAGCCAGCAGGTCTGGATCAGGAAGGGACAGGGCCAGGCACAGGCACTGTTGCTGCCTGGCTGTGGATCCATCGTGGCACCACAGCAGTCCCTCGGGGTGGCAGCCAGCTTGTCCCAGTACAGGCAGCCTTCCCAGTCCTGCAGGGTGGGGAGGGGGTGCCAGGTCACTGCTGTGCCAGGAGCGGGGTGTTTGCCATGGCCTGCAGAGCTTCACAGAGAGCTCATCCCTTTTCTGTGGCTGAATCGAGATGGCTTGGAGAAAGGAGGGCAGGGAGGAGGCTCCAGGAGCCTGCAGGACCACAGGTCTGTGCAAGGAGTGGAAGTCTACCTGGAGCTGTGGAGGAATCCTAAAGGTTCCTGTGTGGGGAAGATTGCAAGGTCTTTGATGCACTGGAGGCCCTGATGTGACTCCTAAATGACACATTTTCCCTATGCATGGGTGTGCTTTGTAGTCTTGGAATCACTGTGATTTTCACATATCAATTATTTATAAGTGTAAGAAAATGGTAAAACAGATCTTTTCCCCCAGACTTCGGCAAGATGATCTTAAAGGCACTGAAACTAGTGACAGCCTTAATCTGTCAGCTGACTGGTAGATGTGTGTGTGTGTGTGTTGGTTAAAGCCAGGCTATGTGCAGCCTTGCACCTTCACAGCACAGCACATCCTTCTGGAATCATCTCCACAAGCACAGCTCTGCCACTACAGACTTGCTCACAAAACAGCATCAGCCAGAAAATGGAAACCAAATTAAAGCACTTGTTGCCTTTGTTGCAGAAGAAAAGAGATGTTTCTTTCTGCAACAAATACATGTCTTGGGTTTTCCATGACTACTTGATATATTTTTTAACCACTGTAGAACTGCCAGAAACAATGTATTTACAACCCCACTGTGCAACTCAAAATAGACTTGAAACTAGTTGGTTCTTTCCTCTGAGGGTTTCTTAGCGTGGTTTGCAAAGCTGTGCAGTGAAGTGTGACCTGTACTGGCTGGTTTTGCTTTCCCTGACTTGTGTATCATCGCTTGGGCAGGACAGTGATGATGGAGGGATGGTACTCAGAGGATGTGCTCCTGCAGGGGATGTTAAGGCACGTTTTACAGTCACACTCCCCATCCTGTTCATGTTTCTTGTCACACACTCATTGCTGCAGTATTGTCTCCCAGACACACCATAAAGGCTGGAATAAAAATGTCCCTTCTGTTTTTCCTTCAGGCTCTCTCCTCTCCTGTGGGGGAAGGGGGAAAGACAAAATAAAATAGTTCTAAAGTTGCATTCTTCCATGCAAGGTCTCAATGGGCAGGATCAAGGCACAGCTTCTTTTTAGAAATCGTGGGGAAGGGTGGGGCTGGTGTGACAGGAGATCTTCCCACTTCACTTGGGGGGTGTCTCCTGAGCTGATCCACCAGAGTTGTGCCCTATGGACTGAGAGTGTGTCCTGCACATGTGGCTCAGCCCCAGAGAGGGGAATGTCACAGGGCTGACAGTGCTGCCTTGTCCCTCACCAGACCCTACACTGGCTGCCCAGTCTGGGAGCTGGATCCCAGCTGCCCCACCTGTTCCCCATGAACCTCTGCACTTGAAACTCCTGCAGATCCTCTCGGAGCTTCTGGAGCCTTTGTTAGCTGGAGCTTTGACAGGCTTACATTGCTGTCACAATTCACATGCTAAAAGGCCTTTAACTCCCCCTCCCTGCCCCAGCCTCTATTATGGAGGGCTTGTTTTATAAGCCTTATTAGAGGCTCATCTTTCACAGCCCTTGGGGGCTATTTGGCTTGATAAAACACCATATAAATTGGAGTGGCTGTTGATTTTGGAGCCCTTCTTACCAGACAATTGTATTTCCAATTAGGGATTTCCTTCTCTTACATGCACAACATGTTTTTTTTTCCTTTGCAAGATGGCTTAAAATGCCTGCCGTGTGCTGATAAGCTCTGTGCTAGACCTTTTGTCTTCTCCTGCTGCATGTGTGCAGGCCAACGTGCACAATGGTGTGGTGGATACAACTCCCCAAATCCACTGCCAGTCATAAAAACTGATCCAGGACAGTGCTTGTTCTCCCCAGGAGCTGTGGGGATGTACAGAAAATTCAGTCATTCAGATGCTTGTTGAACACTGCCAAATGTGGAATTATTTGGTTTATAAGATGGCCTCAGGAGGCTGAGAAGGTAGATTAGCAAGGCAGGAGTGCTGGCAAAGGGCGATGCCAGCTGGCTGTTGTGGGCATGGGGTCTCCTTGGGAAGAGGCCTGGCCACGGGGAGGATCCCACAGAGCCAGGGGAGCAGGAGTGAGGAGCAGGAGGCAGTGAAAGGCTCCCAGGCCGGTGCCACCCTCATTGCAGGATCACAATGAGATTTCTGGGGAGCTTTTCTTTACTTGTTTGCCTCTTCAAAAGAACTTCCGTCATGATTAGACTTGATCATAGTGGGGTTCCCCCCATGCCCTCACCACAAAAGGGTACAAGAGAAATAAAAAAGCCAAGCTTATTAGAGGATATTATCTCTTGGGATAACATGAGTTGTGACTTGGGGGCTTAAAGTGATCTCTTATCTGTTAAAAGACTAGAACTGCCTGGGAAGCAGGCCTTGCTGATGCTTGCAGATTTTTAAGGGTGAAGGAGAGGTGGGTAATGTTCTGATCCTTTTTTAAAAAGAGCAGGAGATAAAGTTTACTCTGGAGTCTGTAACATGCTCCAGCACTCTTGTCCTCTGGTAGTGGCCTGTGCTAAAAGCACATCAATAAAATTGCTGATGCTGCTGTTAAGTAACAAGGTAATTACAAAGGATGGGGAGGGGAAGATAACTAAAAATCTGAAATGGTAGTTAATGCCTTTCCCATTAAGTTACCAGCCTTAAATACATGGCTTACTGCATCTCTAAGTTTTACTGCTATAAAACGGTGCAAATTGCAGACTTAAGAGATCATTAGAAAAATACACAACGGATTTATCTTCATGAATAAAAATGATGCAGCACAGAGCTTTTTCTTTTGTGGGTAGGCAGATGGAAGTCAAGACAAGAAAGACTCTGTTCCCAGGTAGTGTTTAAGAACAGCAAACCCAGAGGTGGTGCTGTCTGTGTGGTTAAAGCTGTGTCTTAACCTCCTTGATGTAAATAGTTCTTAAGATAAAAGATGAAGCTCTTCCGAGAATATTTTGCCGTTCCCTGGTGACAAATCAAGAAAATGTTTTGTGCTGATTAAGTCACTGTCAGCAGGTCAGCCATCTCGGGGAACTGATTTAGAAGCCTCTTAAATAAATCACCTCTTTTTCTCACCCCTGCCCATTCCTCACTCAGCCCTGTACCTGCCCTGCAGATGCAGATGGGGACCCGTGTGCTGTAACCTCTGCTGTGACCCTCCCCTCACCTCTGGGGAAGCTCAAGCAGCAGAATCTTCAGGAGCTGCTGTCTCCAGCTCCACTGCAGACCAGCTCCTGCAGAATAAAAAGGGAAGACAATGTGTTCCCACAGAGGAGCTTTGGTTTTTCCTGCCCCTGAGCTGGTTGTGTTACTTGTGGCTATTCAGGTTTCAGGCTGCATCCAGCTTTAAGGTGCAGTGAAACTGTGCAGGTGCTCATTCCAGTATGGTTGGAAAAGTATTCTGATTATCCTTAGAGTGTCTTGTTATCCCTAGCAAGTCTGGAGACAAAATGCCTCACTTCAGTGCCTTATTTCCTCTTGGGTGATGGGAGAATGTACATGAGCCCCAGCTGTGCTCAGCTGGGTTGTCTGTTGTCTGCAGGACGGGTCTTTCAGGTTGTAATTTCACCTGGGCCTGGGTGCCCTGCTTGTGTTTGTGCTGTGAACTGCAGGTGGTTGTGACTCCTGGACTGTGCTTGTCTTCCTGCCATCCCAGGGCAGGCACAGCAAGCATTTGCTGGCAGTAAAAACCCCCGGCTCCTGCCAAAGGAGACTCAGTGCTTCAGTGTTAAGGCTGAGGGGCTGTGCAGTCACCTACAGTGACCTCAGACAGCATCAGGAGAGGGAAGAGTGAAAAAAGGACTCTCAGAGACCTGGGGGGTTTTATTACAAGACATTAACCAAACATAAATTCTTTTATCATCATTAACATTTTCAGTCCAAAGCTGAACGGATCCAGGAGCTTTAGACCAGATCAGGGCTCTGTATCATCTGGCCATTACAGCTGTTGATACTGAGCCAACTTCATCCTATCTCTTTGGCTAACAAGAATCTGAGAGGCTTTTGCTCTGTTTTCAAAGCAGATGAGATGTATCACCAGTGCTCCAGCTTTCCTTTTCTCCCATTTCCTAAACCAATAAATATTTCTCATAGATGGGCCTAATGGTCTAAGCATAACCTGGCAGCTCATGAAATATTTCCTTGCTTTAATCAGAATCCTGAAGCAAACAAGGGGGGAAATAAAAAGCCAATAATATGCTTGGTTGTGTGCACAAAAGTAGAATGAAATATATGAAGCTGGTAATGGCTCTGCTGTCACATCTTAAAAACATTTGCTTTGACTTGCATAAGTGTCAATTCAGCTTGCACTTGACACATTACACCATGGATAAAGCTGCTGGCTTTTAAAATCAGGTCTTTAAATGAACGCAGAGATACTCTAAGTAGCTACTCTGTATTGTTGGGTAATGATGTATGTAGCAGAGAAAGCTTTTTCTCTAAAAGCACAACTTTTAGGCTGCAATTTTTTTCTGCCGTGTCTCTGCATTAGAGAATGAGCCCAGAAGCTCATCCGCTGTCATGAGCAAAGGCAGATCTCTTTAGCCAAGGCCACAACAAGTTGGACCTCTTGGCCATTTGCTGGGGAGGTGTGTTCAGCCAGGCTTTGTGCTGTGCCAGTGCAGCTTCCCAGCTCCTGGGCAGCCTGGCTGGGAGGAGGGCAGAGGAGCTGGGGGCTCTGTCCTGGGAACAATTGCAAATCTGTTAAACCCGTTCACTGAACATCCTCGTGCTGGTCCTGAACATCCTCGTGCTTAGATCTCCTGAAAAGCAAATTTCACTTCTTGCCTCCAGCCCAAGATCGTAGAAATCTGGCTCTCTTACCCAGGAATACCTTTTAGTTTCTCCATTGGGATTCAAAATTGACCAGCAGCCTCCTACCACCTTTCTTAACTCTCTCCCCAAGCTGAGTCAAACTAAAGTCTCCTGTCTTCATCCTCCACCCTGCCTGCCCTCTTTCCCTGCCGTTTTCTCATACTCCACCTTTGCCTCCTTTTGGTTCTGAACATTCTGCATTTACTTCCTGTGATCAAATCTGACGGATCAACAGAACTTTTCTCACATTGAGGTCACATCTGTCATAGTGTTGTTCATGTTTTTGTGTCAGCCCTTTCCCTGTGAGAGCCTGTGGTAGGCCTAAGATCCCCACCTAAATGCACCCTGGTGCTTCTCCAGCTGTGCTGCTCATTTCCTTCATAGTTTTACTCTATTTGCCCTCTTGTTTTTCCTTTGTTCCTTCCTAGAACCTTTTAGGTTTTCTAGTCCTCTTCCTGTTTCACTCCTGCTGCATAATGAGCTGTGGTCTCTGTGCTGATGCTCTGCTTCCATTTCTGCTCTTGCATTGCTCCTCCACTCAGCCGAGTCCCTCCTGGATGAACAGTCCTGCTTCCAGAAGCACATCCCACAGTTCCAGACCTTCATTCCAGCACTCCTCTTTGAGCCACCTCTGCTTTCCTTCTCTCTGGGCTGGAGAAATCCTATTCCAGGGCACTCGAGTGCTGTGCCCTTTGTGTCCTGTCAGGGTTGCAGTAGCCACATCCATGGTGCAGCTGGGTGACTTCTGGACCATCCTGGATCTCTCCTGAGCAAAAACTCGAGACAGGGAGCTGCAAGTTAATGCACCTTGCACTAGGCAAGGCAGTTTACCTTACAGCTGCTTCTCATGACTTCATGGCCTCTAATTTTCTTGTCATACTGCCTTGAACTTTATTTACTCCGGGGACAATTGGAGGAGATGGCTTTGAGTGTTTCTCAAACACTGAACAGCAAGAGATGGATTGGGATGTGTGAATTGCTGAGAGTCTTAAGTGACAGCTGCTGTACTTGTGACCCTTGGGTGAGGAAATTAGAGGCTATGAAACCTCTAGAAAGGCTTTCTGCCACATTATTTACTTTGCCCAAGTTCCCTCAGGCTCGCTCAGAAATGTGCTTCTGAGGACTGTTCAGTGCTCACATGTTTACAGTGCAATGGAGTTAAAGGCACTTGGGATTTGCCTTGCTGCTGGAAAAGCTGGGTAGGAAGCCAGGCTGCCTTGAAGGCTTTTTAAACAGGATTAAAGCTTTTCATACTCGGAGAATGGGAATGGGAGGGCTTTTGCCACACTGTTGTTTGATCAGTGGGAAGGGGGTTTCCATCCCCAGGATTAGCTGTTATCCCACTCGAGGGGGCAGCCTCATGACGTGTGGGAGGATAAACAGATCTGGACTCTTCCAGTGATATTTTTCTCTGTAGGCAGCTTTAGGATTTCCAAATGGAGCCCTCTCCCCTCAGAGAGGGCAGCAGTTCCTAGCTAAAAAAGAGGGACTGAGTTCAGAGAGCCTTGAAACAGAAATTTTGTCTTCATCATACCAGTCTTCCTCCCTCTGCAGAGTTCTGCATCTTCTTGGAATGCTCTAGCCCTCCAGGTAACCTTTATCACTTGCCCTGTGGATGGAGGGAATATTTCTCTTCCCAATCAGAATTCCTGGGGAGGATCTTCTTTTCCTCCATGATGAGAAATGTCTTTGCACTCAGCATCACGTTCCAGCAAGTGTGCCAGTCTCCTTGGGAAGAAGCCTTCCTTGGGGAATATGCTGGTAACTAAATTCCAGGGTCAAAGTCCTTTCTGAACATCAAGGGGGTGTATCAGTCTTTTTCCAAATCAGCTCCAAGGGAGCGAGTTTGGGATACTCCTGGTGCCAGATTTATAAGAATAAAATCTGGGAGATGGAGTCTGACTCCCTGCCAGTGGCTCTGTGACCTTGGATAAGTCCTGCTTGTAATGGAGGTGGCTGAGATGTGAGTTTGAAATGTTTTTGTCAACAAAAAGTGATTACATAGGCATAGGAAAAATAAATAAATAAGTGATCCAGGAAATTTTGTATTTTTTTTTTATCTACCAGTACCTGGAAGAAAAGAAAATCAAGGAAACTTGGCTGGAGTCCCTATTCACTTAATCCTTTTCTCCGTGACAAACGCTGCAGATTCTGTATGCTGGAGGATATTCTTCAAGAGAAGCCTGGCTGTTAGTACATTAAGAGGCAATTTAATATCGAATGCACACTGAAGAAGCAGAGTTCTTGACTAGAAAGCAAACAGGACCAGAAAGGGGATACAAATAAATAGAGCAAGCACCAACCTTTTCCCAAGTCTCACCTTAAATTCCCTTTTAAATAAAGGTAAAGCTGATTCCAGCATTTCCCGCTCGAGGAACTCCTGCTACTTTATCACTGTAAAAATGCAAACCTGGCTGAGCTCTGAAACGATCCTCAGGTGCTCTGTTGTGTTGCTGATAGCCCTGTGGCCACGGCTCCTTCTCCTCTCAACACAAGCACAGCTGGGTGGGATTTTTGCTGTCCTGCAAAGCCAAATGCCTCAGGTTTTCCCCACAATTTCCTGCTGCCTAATTCATACACCGAAAGCTGGGATTTGCTGTTTTACTTTAGAGCATCTATTTCCTGGTTTTCAAACAGATTGGGGTGAGGGGAGAGTTTGCAGCACAAACATTTAAAGCTCCCTCCTCGCTTGTGTCAGCTTTAGAGATGAGGGAGCATCTTTTCGTGTTGGCATTGCTGAGCTCTGCCTGTCCCATCCCATGGTGTCTGCAGGTAAGAGCTGGGTAAATACAGCTCACACACATCACAAGGATTAGCAGCTGATTGTCTTCTGCTCTCAGCAACAGGAGCTGAAAGCTGAGCTGCTTTCAGCGCTGCAGATGTGCTCAGTTCAACGAGTAATGCAAAGCTGGAAACTTGGGGTATAAGAATGTACGAGTTGGTTGGGAAAAATTCTAAACTGCAGTGCTTTTCTTGCCTTCGTGCTGGCAGTTGTACTAAAGCTACCCACAAAGTGTCCTCATCTCTGCAGCAGACAGAGATCTGCTGATCTTAGGGGATCACAGTGCGGCCCCTGGCTGGGGTGTGTGGGTTACCCAGACATGCACTGACTCACACTTCACCCTCCCAGCCCAGCATCTCCCACCCAGCACTTACCCTTCCAATCTTTTGCAAACTTCATTTTGCAAAACCTCTCCATATCCAGAGGCATCCAGTGCTGTCCTGACATCCTTTCTCCCTGTAGGAAGCAACTTGCCTGAAGCAGCTCCTGCACAGGCCAGGCAATGGCTGAAGCCATGGCTTTGCCAGAGAGTGTCTGGGCTCCCTGGAGATGTGGAGAGAGCTCCACTCTGGACCCTGTTTGGCACTTTTGAGCTCTGTGAAGTGCAGGAGAGTTGTCTCCTATCCAAAGAAGTGTTTCACCACTGCAGAGCCTGAGGGCACGGTGAGATTTGAGCAAGTGCAGCAGTGAATGTCATGATGTGAGGGCTGGGGATAGGATCTGGCTTCTCTTCCACTCAGTGTGACTCTGTGGCACTGCAGCTGCCTCAAGCTTTTCCATCTGTTCCCTGTCCCCTTTGTTGTTAGTCTATAACTGAGAAAGGATGGACAAGCTTGTGGAGACTGGATCAATCTCTGCTTGGTAGAGAAATGGGCCCCCCTCCAGGCCCCAAGGCAGGGCAGAATTCCTTTAGTGCCAGAAAACTCTGAGGACAATACCTTTCCCTCTCTCCTCCTGCCTGTGAGCAGACACAAATTGTCCCATCGTGCTCTGTGGGTTTAACTTCATTACAAAAAGTGTGCCTGCTGAAAGCCAGTGCCCTTCACAGGTGCTTGGGGAGAAAAATGCTTCTGGAATAGCCCATCTGGTGTGTGGATTTTGATTACTTCCCTCTTCCCTCTCCCTGCCCTCATTACTAAGAGGCCCAAATGCTGTTAGCAGTCCATTCCCATAATAACAGTGGTGCTTCATCAGGTGCAGCCTCCACCAGAGGAGAAAGCAAAGAAGTTTTTTTTCTTCCTGTGAAGATGGGGAAGGAGGAAATCACGTTGGGAAATTGTGTTTGGATGCAGAGGAGGGCTTGGGAAGCGAAGAACAGCCCTGGGGCTGCTGTTCTGTCAGGGTGATGGGCCAGCAGGGTCAGAGCAGAACTGCTGAGATAACACCACTGCCTTTGGTCATCCACATGCCTCAGGCAGCAGCAGATCAGCCCTCAATGTCCTCTGCTGGGCAGAGCTGTAAAGTTCCCCAGCTGTTCTGGGGACATGACATGATCTCTACCTCAGAGAAATGTAGTGCTGGCCTTGAAAAAACCCATTTATGCTTGGATCTGGAACAGCAGATATTTGAAAGCCACTTAGATTGGACCAACAGCGATTTTGAAACTAGCAGAAGTGAAGATATGACTAAGAGAGAGCTAAAAGAAGAAATTAGTTGCCCTGCAAAACATTTATGCTGCGAAATCAGATGTCAGTTGAGTTTCTGCTTTCTTTGCTTGTGTTTCAAAATTTCAGTTTCTTCCTGCTCGCTCCTCATGCTCCCAGCATGACCAGACCATATCCTTTTGCTTGGCACTGTGACCTTTTATCCCTGGCCTCTGTCTTGAAACAGTAAATTGCACTGTCTGGACGTCTGTGCTGCACAATAAATCTGTGTCTTGCTCAAGGAGAACTTCAGTGTAGGGGAAGGAAATAGTAAATTGTGGAGAGATATTTCTATTTGTTTGCTCCTGAGTTGCTGCTCTTTAAATCTCCCTGCCTGGCTTTTGGATAGTCATTGAGACAGCTTGGCCTCTTCTTCCCTGCCTGAACCCTGTGTCCCGATTGCCTTTTGTTCTTATTCCACAGCAGAAGTGAGTGTCTTTCAGGAGCCTTGTTCTCTTTACAGATAAGCTATCAGGGCTTTCAGTACCACTTGCATCTAAGGCAGTCAGCAGCATGGACAATGGCATCATATTGGTAGTTTAAAAAGCAGCTTCTACAGTTGATTTAATGTCTTCATGGAGGAGGCAACAGAGACAGAACTGGTGTGGAGCCATTGGAGTCGAATTGTGCTTGTCAGGAAAACAAGCTAAATTTTTCTCCCACTGTATGATAATTTTTTGGTTTATGAGAAGCTCTCTGAGTTGGTTCTCCCTTGCCTGGCTGGCAGGAATCTTTATTTCACTTTCTCCCTAGCTCTCCCCTTTGGTGCTCAACCCTTGCTAATAATGTTGCACAGCTGCTTGAGGGCTGCATGTCTCCTCACACTTGGGCTTCAGCACACACTGGTTTTTAAGTTTAGCTAAGCTTTGCCACACAAAGCTGGACTTTAGCTGCTCTTATGTCCAAGAGTTACCTTAGAGAGCCCTGTCTTTCCTTGTTCCCTTGCAGCAGAGTGATTCTCAGGTCAGCCTGGTGTGGGTGCTACCTCCCCACCTCAGACCTGTCACACAACTGCAGTGGGACAAGCCTGAGGTTGTGACTGTTCCACTCACAAACCCAACAGGAGCCACCTCCCAAGTCTGGGAGCTGCTTGGATGCTTCTGTGCAATCCACCACCACCTCCACCTCCACCAGTGCAGATTCCTCATGAATTTCAAAGCCCGTTCTGCACCCTGGGCTCTTTCCCCAGGCAGGATTAGTGCCTGTTAAGCAGTGCTGGAAAAGGAGCAGCCTCAGCCATCCACCCCCGGGAATGTGCCTCTGAGGACACAGAGCCCACCCTGCAGGGCACAGCTCGGTTCCTGCTGCCAGGTAAAGGTTTAGCTCTGCCTTCAGCTGGGGATCATGTGCTCTCAGGACTGCCCCAGAGAGGCAAAGGCAGGTCCAAGGAAAGGTGTTGGTGATGTGGATGAGGAAGGAGAAGGTTGGACTTGATAAAATCCTGGCATGTTCAGCTCTTTCCATAACAGGCAGGATGAAGGTGCAGGGCCAGGAATACCCCTGGCAGGTCTCTTGATGTGTTCAGAGGCACCGTCAAGGGATTTCCTGCATTTCTTGCAGATGGGACCCATTTCTGGCTTTCTCTTCGCAGGCAAAGCTGGGCAGAGCCAGCTGCACAGACAGCAAGAAGAAATCTCATCTTTTGGAGTGGTGTGATGTCATTACACAGTGGGCAGGTCAGAGGGACAATAATGTGTGTGGACAGCAGCCGAGATGTGCTGGAGAGGAGAGCAGAGCAAATATTTGAGAGACTTATTCTGTAACACAGCCTCTCAGGGCCAGGGCTGGCACTTACCTTGAGTACTGCAGGGTTCAAGTTTAGTCACTGTCAGCTAATCCAGCCAAGAGGAGAAGAGCTGGGATATGTGAAAATGGAAAAATCAGCCATTATTTTCTAAAGGGCCTGTAAACTTGTTACATGCATAGGTGCACACAAGGACTCAGATCCTTTCCAGCTCAAAACCAATGAAGCCACCACTTATCAGGAGAGAAAACTTTATCTTATTCCTGCCCTGCTTCCCACAGCTGCTGTCCTGTGGCCAGGTAGTGACAAACTCCAGGGCCTGTTCTGCCAATTCCCACAGTGAGCATCTGAATCCACATAATGTGTCTTGATGCCCTGGTCCTCCCAAAGCAGTGCTCTGGGAGAGGTCAGTGGGGACAGGGAAAGGAAGACAGCAGGAGCAGTGGAAAGAAGGAGCTCATCTGCTTCTTAACAGCTGTAGAACTGCCAGAAACCACCAGGAAACCCCAATTCCTCTAAGGTAGCTCCACTTGGGAGCACTCCTCACTGCCCAAACGCTGCCTGTTCCCTCCCACCCTCCCCAAGCACATCCCAGGGGTTTCCCAGGAGGATGCAGCTCCAAGGGGACCTGGCACACGCTGTCCCTGTTTGATGGCTGTCACTGCAGTGAAACAAATCTCCTTGTTTCGGTTCCCCGACCTTCAGCAGCCAAATCATTGACTGTCATTTCCTACTCTCCCCTCTTCCCTACACTGGCAATAACTGTGTGAACATAAAAGCTTAGGGAATGCTAATCAGGATAAATGTAATGGTGTTTCTAGCCCTGTGAACACATGCTTTATGACTATTGTGGGGCTTGGGTTTTTTCTTTTTTGGTGGTTTTTGTTTTCTAGAAAAAAAAAAGTCCCACAGGGTTTTTGTTCACATAATTGTGTTGAGCAAATTTGAAATATTTGAAAGCTTTTAAGTGCCTGTTATATATACATCCAAGGTTTGTCTTGGAACATGCTAGGTTGCAATAGACATTTTCCAATTAAGTGAAACAGCAGTGAGGATAATGGGTTTATGGAAATGGAAGAGCCATGCTGGAGGGAGATGGAAAGCCAGAAAGCATTAATCTTAATAGGATCCTTTTTCTTTTTTAGCTTTGCTTTTTTTAAAAAACTTTAAAAAAATTTCCCTAGGCATGTCCCTGGTTCTGCAGTGGCACGTTATGTATCTAGAGAATCTCTTCTCCTTTTTTTCCTCATTTACTCCAAATTACTCTCTTTTTTTAAATCCTTTCTCTCCAAGAAATCATCTGCACTACCCTTTCTCTGGTGATGGAGGCTCGTGCATGCACACAGTCATCTGTCACTTTAACTGAGCGTGTGGTGTGGGAATGGGGAATTCACAGCCTTCTGCTCTGGAAGGCAGAGTAACCCTCCAAAGAGCCAAACCCTCCCTCCCTCTGCCTCTCAGAAAACCTCTGGGAGAGCTCTGGGCTCTGGTCCAGTTCTGCAGCCCAGTCACCTTGGGCCAGGCTCCTCCCTTCTCTATGGTGAGTAAATATCTTTTCCAGGAGGCTTCCCAGTGAAATAAGCAGCATCTAGGGTGGAATCAGTGCCTGGGACTGGCATCTTTCTGTGCTACTCTGATTTTCATGCTGTGCCTTGCTGGGGCAGTCCCTGTGGGCTGGAGCAGCCCAGTGCATGCTGAGTGGCCCAGGAGGGTGGTGCTGAGCTCTGCTGAGAGGCATCCCTGCTTTGGGAGGATGCACTGTGAGAGGAAGGTGGGATCAAAGGGGAATTTGAATAGCTGATGACCAGAAATCAGGACTCCTGAGTCCCCAGCCAAATCTCTGGCAGTAACTGGAGCTTGAAGAAAGTCGGCAACTTGTGGGTTGTACATGACACATCATACAGAGGGATGGCTGTGCCATCTCCCAGGAGGGGTGCTGGGCTTAACCCACCCCTTCCCTGTGCCTGTCCCCCATCCCACATTTCTAACCTGATCTCTGACACATCCCCATGCCCAGCTCTCCCTCCTGGTTCACCCTCACTGTGTGAACACCAGCACAGATTCCTGTGAGATGCTTAATTTGGATCATCTCTGTAGGAGCAACCACCTTGAGGCTGGCATGGATGTTTTTAGCTCCCTTCCTACCCCTGGCTGTAAAAGTGGACTGTGTTTCTTTAAATCCACTCGCTCCTTTACAACTGCTGCTTTGCAGGAAACAATGCTTAAACCTTTAAGCTGAAAAAAACCCCAGGGCTCAGGCTCCCCTACTGTATTTATCCCTGCCCAAATCAGAAGGGTTGGAGCCTTAGACACCTCAAAGGTCTCCCTAGGGGTAGGTGCATTTCAATAGTGGATGAAGGGATATATATATATATAAAACATTCAGGTTAGATAGGCTTCTGCATGGGAAGAGCCCCGAAGGAACCACATAATTCCTCTCTATTGAGGTTCTAATGCTGCACCTGTCAAGGCAGTGTCGGCATGATCTTAGAGCAGGGCACTGGGGAGAGCATATTGATCCCATCTGGATCCAGAGCACAGCATCCTCTGCATCCTTTATGTCCAACACAGCAGTCCTTGCCCAGCTTCCCCCCCTCCTCTAACAGCAAAACCTTTCATCCATGAGCCAAAGCAAAACGACTTCACCAGCTCTGATGTCCTCGGGAAATGTGTTGGGCCTCTGCCATGAGTACAGAGACTCCTTCCACACCCAGAAGCTTTCAGGCAGTAAGCAGGATTAAGACATGCAGCCCTAGGCTTTGCTGTGACCTTTGGGTATTTTAACAGTCTTGGCCTGGCTTCACGAATATGAGCAGACTCCTGTCTGCTTTCCAGCCCAGGGCTCTCCCTGCACGGATGTACTTGAAGAAGCAGGTTTTAAATGGCTTTCTTGGAAAAGTGAAAAATAGTACTGCAAGTGATAATCAGACTTTATGACTTTATTTCCCTAAGATATTCCGTTTCCCTCTGTTTTCAAGCCCATTTTTATGGTGACTCTCAATGCAGTTTTTCTTTAGATCTAAACCCCTGCATTTGTGTGTGTGTGTGATGATTTGAAAGGCTTTCTCCAGGCTGTTCTCCCACTAGAGGGTACTCCTGCTACACCAACCATAGACATTCCGGGCTGGACCGGGTTCGCAATGCGTCCTTCCCCTGTCGGAGCAGGCTGTTCGCTGACAGCACGGCTTGTCTCTGTTCAGTCCTGCTGCTTCCCCGCTCCAGCAGCCACGGAGCTGCCTTGGTTTTGGCTGTGCAGGGGCCCAGAAATGCTGAAAGACCATTTTGGCCTCTCCTGTTTTCACCTCAATGGCTACACAACACTGTAATTTGTAATTTGGGGAATTTGACCCACTGGGTCTCCAGGGATGTTGTGGAGACCTCCCACACCACACCACAACATTTTGATTTGGAAATGCTCCCGTGGCTACGTGTGCTGAGCTGAGGGGTAGAGTTTGGGTGCTCTTGTTTTCAGGGCTTGCTACTGGGGTCAGGAAACAGAGAAATTTTCCTGGCCACCCTCTTTCAGGCAGGAGATCAGACCATGTGGTCTATTCTGGCCTTGAACTCCGTGAGTGTGTAGCTGTTGATGGATGGGAGGCTCCCTTAAGAGCAGATTTATTTGGCTTTCATGTTGAGAGACTGCAAAAGCAGCTTTGAGTATGGCTGGACTCCTCCTTTCCCCTCCATGCCTGAGTGCCCCTCTCTATTTGCAGCAGGCAGCTGCCCGTGGCAGGCAGGATGCAGCACATGCTGTGGCTGATGTGGCTCTGGGGGCTGCTCTTTCCTCGCAGCACGGCTGCAGCCTCTGGAATGGCAGAGCCACCACATTGGATTTTAGCTTTTCATCCAAGGAAAAGCCCCAGCTTCCTTCCCTGCTATCAGAACTCTCACTCCCCTGTCCCCTTCACACCTCCCTGCTCAGCAGAGCCGCTGGGATTTCCACCCCTGCCTGCTGCTCTCTCTTTTGAGCATGCTCGCGCTGCTGCCTGTTCTCAGTGATTAAATGAGCAGGCGGGAATTACAGGCAACCATCCATCACCAGAGCCACCATTCCCTTGACCAGTCAGGATGAAAGAGGTCAACATTTTTCTTTCCCAAGCCATTTCTAGCAGTGAGATACCCAGCTAGAGTTTTCTGGCAGGGTGATTCTTCTTCCTAAAAGAACCAGCTACACAAAGGAGTATCTCCAGAGCAGCAAGAGTCACAGCTCAGTACTGGTAGTTGGTTGAAAGGCCTTCTATTCTCAGGAGAATAAAACATCATCTTCTGCCTTGTATTGGCATTTGGAGCCATAGATCCCAAATGTGGACCATGAAAGGGAAGGCCACTGTCCCATGAAAGGGAAGGCCACTGTCTCATGAAAGGGAAGGCCATTGTCCCATCAAGTCTATCTCATGCCTCTCCAGAGCAGCTCTTTGTATGTGCTGCCCACAGGTGACTCTCCTTACTGTCAAACACAGGGAGGAGATAATCCAAGACACTGGATGCTCCACTTGAGCATTTGATCCTTTTTGGCTGAATCCATGGGCTGTGGGTCTATGTAAAAAGCTTGGTGGTGATTGGGATATAGTTGTTCCTAGAAGCATCAGTAGAGCTGGCTCCTCTTCAGAAAGGGGTTAAGGAAGGACATCCATGAAGCTGGAGAGGAAATTATACCCTAAAACCCGGCAAAACCTTCTCTCTTCTCACAGACTGACAGCACTGAGGTAGCAGAGGCTGTGATGGGAGGCTGGAACAGCACTCTCTGCTCTCCAGGAGTGGAAAGGAAGTTGGGGATGACAATTAGGAAGGGGAAAAACAGAAAACAGAGCCTACAAAGGGGAGTAACTCGCCACTGTGACTAACTGTTCCTCTTGGAAAACCTGAAGAAAGTAATCTAGCAGCTCAGAATTACAGGAAATGACAGACCTGGCTTAGTCTGGCTGCTGAGTGCTCCCAGCCTGTATTGATTTCAGAACCAGGCTATGAATTGCTGCCAGGCAATGAGCTGGCTGGTGGCTGAACCCTTACGTCCTCCCCTGGACCCGATTCCTCTCTTTGTCCCAGTTCCCATCAGAGGCTCTGGATGCCATCAGTCAGTCCAGCTGAATGTGGAATTGACTCTGTTTTACCTCCGTGTGTAAATCCAAAGCAATTTCACTCTAACAGCCCTTCCAAGCTTGCCTCAGGAGCTCCTTTTCCTCTATGATTCCTGGTCATTATTCAGAATGTTCCTGAAAGCAGCAGGGCATCTTGGAGCTCTGCTGGAAGGAGGAATGTCTATGTCCTTCAGCCAGCCCCAGGCACTCCTGCCGAGGGCAGCCCGCTGAGCATCTCCATGCCACGTTCCCCTTGTTCCTTCCAGCTGGGAGCCGATCAATCTGGGAGCTGGAGAGAAACATCCCAGCCCACCTTGTGTGTGAGGCCTCTCCTGAGAGCTGTTGTGCAAACAAAGGGCTGTTTGTTTGTTTGTTTGTGCAGCCCAGAGCAATTAGGACATGCTGAACTCTGTGTTTCTCAGGCAGCTCCCGAGGGCAGAGCGGTGCTTGAATCCTCCCCAGCCAGAGCTGGGGTCAGCTGGGTCTGGCAGCCCTAGCTCTTGGTGGCTCTTGGTGCTGAGAAGCTGCTGCTTCTCCAACAAAAGGGCCCAGAGCTCCCTGATGGAGAGGTTTGGAGAGGGAGGATTAGACTTGCTAATCAGGAGGTGTCTGCTCGCTGGGTTGGGGTGGCTTTACTGCTCTGGTGAGTCATTCCTGCTCAGGTTAGCAGCCTTGGGGGCAGGCAGTGCAAACAGAGAGGACTTGCTCCTAATAATGCTTCATCCCTCCAAAGGAGGCAGCTCCAGTCCAGGAGACGTTCCCAGCCTCCAGCTGCACTTTGTTCAGCTACAAGTCTGCAGCTTTTGCTCTGTCCTCCAGCTTTTCTCCTCTGATTCTCCCTTGTTCTTTCCAAATCATGCTGTGCCATGCAGCCATTTCACTTCCCCGTTCTATGTGCCTTTGCTTAACCTGTGGTGCCTGTTTTGGGACTTTTGGTGTGACAGTGAGCTGGGAGGCTCTCTGCTCCAGGTGAGGGAGTTAATGATAAAATACACAGTGTGGCACAGAGCAAAACTAGGACCCATTGTGAAAGAGCAGCTCTCGTGGGTGATCAGCCAGTGATGGATTCAGGATGTGTTCTCCAGGGCTCACAGGAGACCAGCAGTGGTGGCTGGAGGTCTGTATGAGCCATCTTGGAGGTCTGGAGTGGGAACAAGGCTGGTGGTGTGGCTGGAGAGTGGGCCCAGCAAGGACAGATGGAGCAGGGAGAAAGGCAGAAGGAAGCCAAGTTGCTGCTCGATTGAGTTTGGTCAGTGGGACTTTGGAGTGGGATATAAAAGAGTAAGTTTAAGGCTAGGGGATAATCATGGAAGAACAGCATGTGGGGGATCTAAGTCTAAATCCCAGAGGGTGGACAGATCCCATAAGGAAATCCTCCCTAGGAAAAAGCATGTGAGGGAAGGGGAGATGAAGCTACTGGAGATGAATGTTGTACCTGCAGGGATGTTTGCTCCTGCTTCCATTAGGTGCTGAGACATGAGAGAAGAGGGAGCAGCCTCGCAGACCCACAGGAACCTTGGGAGCTCTGTCAGGACCTGTGCCTGTGGTTCCCTCCACATGGGCTGACAGAAATGACGTGACTCGTGATAGTTCCCCCAATTACCACAGAACAGCTTAAAAATGGAGCTGTGTCAAATCCAGCGTGTGCTGTCACTGTGTCTGCAGAGCTGTTTGTTTGCTTGATGAAGGGGAAAAATAATGTGAAGCTGGAGATGAAACTAAGCTGAGAAAAGGTTTATTTTTTTTCTTCTCAGTCTCAGCCTTTCCAGGCGCATTCCAGTAGGTGCCAGTCTCACCTTGTGGAGCAGGGGAGGATGGAAACTGCCAGTAATTCTTCACAGAAATATGAAAAAATACAGCACAAGAGGGGGTGGGTGGAAAAATGAAAGCCTATAGGAAAGACCTCTGCTCTCTGGGATGCTCACTACATTTCTTTCTCCCTACTCAGCAAAGTTTATCTTGGGCTCGGTGGCACGGAGCAGTCTCCCCCTCCCCTTGTTCTTTAATTAGTGTGTAGTAAAGGAAAAGGTGTTGGGGGAAGGAAAGGGAAATGGGATATTGAATGGGATATTGTGTTTGGATGCCCCAATGGGTAGAAAACGGCATGGTTTCCAAATATGATAGTTAATGCTTAATCTGACAGACTGTCTCTTATCAACAGGCTGGATGTGACTCCCCATTACGTGATAATGGAATTCTATATGGAGACCACAGGAGACCCAGTTCCATTCAATTAACTTACAAAACCACAAACCTCTGAAAGCATCTTTGTCTTCTCTTCTCCCCACCTCTTTCTTTCCTTTTTTTTTTTTACCCTGAGAAAATGAGAGAGTGAATATTTCCATTTTGTTTTGCAGAGGATTAGTACCAACTAATAGGATTAATATCCCAAGTTGTGTGGCAAATGGAACATTGTTAATAGGGTGATTATTAGAGAATTATATGGAGGGGCAAAAAAATTAAAGGCAGTTGCAAGAAAAGCATCCCTGTGTTGGAGAGACTGCCATTTCTGTGCAATATCCAGCTGCTGACCTGCCTGTTCTGGGTCAGATTTCTTTATTTCTCAGGCTTGCTCTGCCTCTGGGATTGACTTCCACATCAGCACAGGGCAGGAAGCAATTTCAGAGGCTGGAAATGCCGGATGCAAAGAGCATCTCCTCCAGTGATGGCTACAGGGACCCTGAGAGAAAAAGGAAGGTAAAGGATAGTCAACATTGCTCCTGGCATCCCAGGGATGTGAACAGACTTCTGCTCAAGGCAAAGAACTCCATCTCTCCCTCGTCATACTCTGGTTGCTTTGGCTTTGCCTATGGGCTCTGCCCACCACCATGGTCATGAGTCTGAGGGGCTGTGTCCGCTGGGAACGCTTGGTTTGGACACTGGTGGCTCTGTAGGATGTGCTGGAGAACTTTATATGAGATTGCAGAGCCAAATAGAACTGGCAAAAATCCTGCAGTGGCTGTGTGCCAGAGGTGAAATGCTTGTGTGCCATTGCCAGCAAGTGTAGGACAGGCACCTTCTGCAAACCAAGGGTGGAAAGGCCCAGGGCTCTGCTAGGAAAGCACAGAGTCCTCAGGAAATGAAAGCACATTTATTTGTTTCCCAGGCCCTCAAGGAGGGACTCTTGGCAGACAGGTTTCAGCAGCAGCACAGCACAGTTGATGCATGGAGATTTTTTCTGACATCTGTCTGAGAGAGTATCCTTATGCTCTGCATAAATCCATCTCTCCTGGGCCACAAACCAAAGCCATCCACAGCACTGGATGCTTCCTGGACAGGGGACTGGCAGAAAGGGCTTTCTGCCTGAGAGGTATTATCCCAAGCTCTGTGTTTCCAAATCCCTGGAGGTATTTAGGCCTGTGCCTTCGGAGGTGTTTGCTGTAGGAGGCTTTGTCTGAGCCACTGATAGGGATTTGTTCCCCTGAACTGGATCCCCATTACACCATGAGTCACTACTATTTATATCAGCTGTCGATCTCTCCCTCTGGCAGCTATTTCTGGCCACCTGCATTGTATTCAGGGAAGATTCAGCACCTTTTTTTATTTCTATTTCTTTTACCAAACCTGCTTTTAATTATTTTTCAAACATTTTTTATCTTAGTTTGTTTTTCAGCAGCTGTTGAGCTGTCTGCAGTTGAGCTGCCCTCACCTGCTGTTGTTCTGCTGAAAAAAGGATATTCAGTGCTACTTTCAGCAGATTCAGCTTTGTCTGAAAGAGTACTTTGCTTCAGAGTGAGTGTTGTTCCATCTAGAAATGAAAGGCTACAACAGGAACCAAAGCACTTTGCATCAAACAGGATTCTAAACGCTGTTGAACTGCAATCCAGGGTAGAAGGTTGGCTTTGTTTATAGCCCTTGTTGTCCTAGGAACTCTTCAAGCAAACAGTGAGTAACCTGTTCTTACAAGTAGATCAAAAAGGACCGACCCCTTTTACTGCAAAGAGAAGGGAAACGGGCCATGAGAAGGGCTCAGCCTCAGCTGCACTGAGCAAAGTGGTAGCACAGCTGAGGGTCCAACCACAATCTCCTGAGGCCCGTGTGGATGCTCTGCCCACAAAGCTGAGCTTTCTGCTCTGCTCTGGTTTCCCTTCCAGATGTGCACACTCAGAAGTTCCAATCCATCACAATCAGTTAAAAAACCCACCTCCATTCTCCTGTCTTTTATCAGGATGAGGATGTTCCTTTTTTCCCCCCACATCCTAGTCAACCAAGGGATCTCCTGCCTGCCTTGGGCTGTCCCTGGAGCAGATCAAAGACTTGGGCTGGAAGCAGTTGTGGAGGAGCTGTGTGTACTTCCAAGAAAGAGAAGGTGCTCTGGAAGCTGCTGGGAACTTTAGAGCATGGCTGGTTTTGAGTTGCATGAGGCAGGGGCACAGTTCCCTGGCAAACTCCCTGGTTTACAGCTGGCTCAGCTGAGGGCAGGCACTGGGAAGACAGGAACATCCTGAGGGGCTCAGACTCAGGATTGTGTGCCCTGATCCTGGCACAGAGAGGCTGAGCTGCTCCTGCACAGAGCCAGCTGCTCTGAGGCAGGACATGCAGGAGCAGCAGGATGGTGTTTTACCTCCACCTCCGTGGAAGGTAGAAGTCTACGTAATTTAAAGATGAGTTCCCTTATGCCAGGCTATGAAAAAGTCTTCAGAACACCCCCAAGGTTTCCATTTAATTACCAATTGCAGCTGATTTCACAGAGCAATTTCTAAGCCTCCAGCAAGGCCTTGTGGCACTTCTTTCATCTCTCAGGCTTATTGGGAAAAGCTGTATTAAACGTCTTTTAATCCTGCCTTGGATGCACTACCTTTGATCACCTACAATTTTCTACATCTGTGCTCAGGCTCACGTTCCTACGTACGTGCCTCCCCATCCAAAATGCTTTAAACTGTGTCAGTTGAATGGAAAGTCTCTCCTGACTGATGTAAAGCATCTTGCAAACTTGACTGAAACACCCTGAGAGCTAATGATCATCCAGAGGGTCTGGGTGATCCGAGTGGATGGTTTAGCATTGCTGGATAAGCTAATGAATGTCAGTTCCTCATTTGTGTTTTACTCCATCTTCTCCTTCCTAGAGAACAAGTTTCTGCTGGGGAAAAGGAAGCAGTGAATGTCCTTGCATGAAAAAAGAGAGCTTTAGTCAGATCTGGGGTGAGATAATTTTATTTATTAATATAACATCAGTCTCAGTTGAGTGTGGGATGCAAGAAGGTGGGACATTCCCAGAGCAGATGCAGAAATCCACACATGAAACCCTCAGGTTTCTGCAGCTCACTGAGGGCAGGGTCAGCTGGAGCTCTGATCTCTTAGCCTGATGTCCCAGGTACAGGACACTGTGCCCCTTGTGATGCTTCCTGTCCGAGGAGAACCTGATCTCTTTTCTGGGAGGATCACAGTGGTGACAATAAGAGATTGTACTCGGGATTCAGCTGGGCTCCCCGTGCTCCTGAGCATGGAAATGTGCCACAGGAGTTGTGCCACTTCCCAGCAGGAAATCCCCCCAAAGCTCTGGTGGGATTGGCTGCCTGGAAGAGGGAAAGGAGCTGTGCCCTAGAACTGCCAGTGTCTAAGTGGGGACATCCGCCTGCACCAACAGCTCTGTGCGGCCACCTGGCCATGGACTCGAGTCAGGGCTGTTTGAACATATGTTTGTTTCAACTGCAACAAGGAATCCGAGTGTGGGGTCGTGTTGTGGAGGCCTTGAGTTTGCTTACTGGAGCAGGAACAATCTCTTTCCCAGAAAGTCATTATCTTGATGCTCAAAGAGAGAGCAGCCGGAGAGCTTTGTGACCCGAACAGCCAGAATAGCTCGGCTCTGTAGGAAAAGCGAGCTCAGCTGCCAGATGGGGCAACTCCAACCTTTTGCTCTGCCAAGACCAGCATGTTTTGCACTTTGCAGCTTTTCCATGGGATCTTCAGGCTGTGGCATACCCAGGCACCTTTAGGTGTGTACCCCTTTAGGTGTGTGCCCACCACATCCCCAGGGCCTGCCTCTTCAGAGCCTCATGCTTAGAGTGACCACAGGATGTGTTTTCTACTGCTCTTTTTTTGAAGTCTTGGGTGCTGCTACTCTCCCTCCCCTGGAAGGATTGAATGTCTGCCTGTGGCTGTGCTTCTTGGACAGTGGGAATGTCAGGAGATCATCCATGAGCTCCTTCTTCTGCACAGCAGCTGAACCTGGGGTTTTGGCTAGGGGGGATTCATTCCCAAGGGATGAACGAGGCAAATTTCCTTTCTCTTGCTCAATCAGAGAAGAGAGTGAATCCTAAAGGAATCTGATCCAAGAGTTAGATGGGAAGATCCAGCACTGGCACGCTTGCCAGGTCTGACAGAGCTGTGATCTGATGTGTCAAATGCATTTTAGGGTCTCAGTTCTGTGACAGCTTGCTAATGACTCTGAGCTTCAGGAAGCTTTGACTGATCCCTCTGGGAGCTGGCAGAAAAAACTGCAGGAAAACTTTTTTCTTTTTTTTTGGAAACATTTTTGTCAAAATCAAAACATTGAATGGAAACACGTCTCTTCCAGCATCATTTTAAACTGGAATGTGTCAAAACAAATGCTTTCATTTTGATTTGAGTGAGACACTTATGATTTTTACTTTATGTTGCAATAAGGAAACAACACATTTACCATTTATTTATATCTTTGCTTTTTTGGATAATTATCAGAAATGAGGAATCACATGCTTCCAAAGTGAATTCTTAGCATTCCTAGTCAGAGATTTTCAATTTCTCATTGATTATGAAAGCAGATGTGGATGTTCAGCCAGAACTACCAACAGGGCCAGGGCAGAACACGTCTTCAGGTAGAAGAGTCTGGAACTGGAGCCATCCAATGAGGCTGCCAGAGGAAGGATGCCCTGCTGCTTGCTTATTTATTTCTTACAACCTGTTCTCTGCATTCAGTCATTTTAGGCCCCACAATTTCAAAACTGTGTGAATAAATCATGGCCCTGTTTCACACTGAACTGAGCCTACCCTCACAGAGCAGAGCCTGGCTGAGCTTGGTCAGAACGAGCCAAACCTTGTTTGTGTTCCTGAGCTTTGGAGGGTTCAGCTTGGCCTTCAAAGGGGGTGCTCTGGGTTGGAGGGAGCATTTTCCCCCTTTTTCTTGTCTTGGGCTAAAAATGCCTTGTGGGTTTTATTTCCCCAAGGCTAATGGTGATTCTTGTCTTGTCTTAATTGCTTTTTAAAGCACACAGAGCTCCAGGTCTGTCCCAGACAGTGCTGAGCTCTGTGGCGCATTTATCATTTTCCCAAATACCTTTTTAATTAAATTGGAGCTGAACACTCCCCTTTGTTGAGCTATCCATCATAGCAAGTTTCTTACTTCTGCTGGGCAGGCATTATCCTGATAATCACTGGCAAAATTTGGTGACTTTTCCTCAGGCTTTGGGATTCACTATGAAATTTTCCTCTGGTAGACAGAGCTGCTCACACCAAGGTTGCTCAGGCTGGCTGCTGTGGGCTGAGGATGTGCTGCCTCCATCCAGGGAGGGTTTTTGTAGGGCTTAGGGGAGACTCTGGACAGGGGAGACTCTGCTGCCAGGGCTGATAAAAATATGTAATAATTTGGTTTTAATCAGTATTAACAGTGGTGTCTGTGATGGAAAGAAATGAGGTTTGACACTACATCAGGCCTTCTCTGCTCCTGAATTCTGCACATCTGTGCAGGACATTTTTTTTCTGGCCAAGATAAGGGCTTGGAATTTGGTTAAAAGGGTAATCCCAACCCTGTGAATTCGGGAAGGAGGCATCTGTCCTGCTCCATCACAGGCACCTGCGGTACCAGTGACCTCTTCTGCTCAACATGAAAACTTTGTTGTCCTTTGAAAACCCGTTGCACTTTTTGGCTTAACAGCCCTGAGCTGTGATGTGCCATTGCACATCTCCATCCCTGCACAGGGGTCAGTGGTCAGGCCCCTCCTGCCCCACACACTGCAGAGCTTTAAAAACCAAACCCTGCTCACGCTGCTGCAGAGATGAAGGTCAGTGGGGTGACTGTGCAGAGTGACCCTTTCTTCTCTGAAAGCAAACAGTGACCACCTGAGTTATGTTTGCATTGTTGGAGGAGAAGAAATAGAGGTGATTATCAGTGTTTTCACCACCACTCTGCGGGATCAGCTCAGCTGTGGAGAGCACTTCCATCTTCTCTGCCTGGAGAAGCAATGGAGTGATGAACTTCCCTCAGCATATCCTGCTCGACCTTGTGTCTGTGCCTTGAGCTCCAGCTGAGCAATCCCTCCACGGGAACAGGGTTGTGGATGTGCCTGACACGAGCAGCATGAGGTCCTGGGAATCTTATTACAGCTGGTGATGATGACTGAGCCCAAGACAAAATGATTTGTTCTCCCCAGCTGTGTTCCTGGGCATTTTCTCTTGGCAGAGGGGTTTGAGGAGTCATTTTGACAGGTGAATTGAGCAGATTTGTTGCTGACACTGAGAAAATGGAGGTGGTGCCCCACAGCAGAGTTCTGTAAACAGCTTTTGGAAACTCCAGCATTGTGTGACACCTGGAATTTTGCTGTGATTAATTGACTTCCTTTGATAGCGATAAGGCAGCTGTTGGCTGGGCACATCTCACGTCCAGCTGAAGAGATCAGGTGGGAATTGAGAGCTGGTGCGTGGTGGGAACAGACAGGAAAACAGAGACTGAAGTGCAAATTGCACCAAAACCCATGGAAGGAGCTCCAACACCAAATCCTACACGGGTGCAGAACCCAGAGGTCAGCGCTCACCTCCAGAGACAGACTCTGACAAAGCATCCGTGTTCTTGTCCCCACGTTTTAAGGCTGGAACGTGGAATTTCCTCACTAAAATGGTGAAGATGCTGTAAGAATTGCAGTTTAGGAAGTCTCCACTTGGCTTGGAACATATTTGAAGGTATCTCTGGCCCCTGAGGTTCAGGTTGATTCATTTCTCTTCTGTTGTTACCTGAGAGGAACTTGCATGTTCAACCTGGATGTGTCAGACCAATGTTCTGGGACTCACCCAAGGAGAGGTTTTGCATCTTTGAGACATCTGTTTTTGTCAAAGGCAACTGCATCAGAGATGTTCGGTTTTGTTGAGTTTTGGTTTTGACTTTTTTTTTTGTCACAACAGTTTTATCTGGAAAAATGTCATTTTGATGAAACAGAAATTGCTGAAGAAATCTTACCAATTTTGACAATTCTGCTTGGAAGGGAGCTGGGGAGGAATATCTTGAAAGTGCTGGAGCTCCCAGTTATGACATTTTCTGAATGGAAAGGAGTTTTGATTTATTTCTTTTTCCCTTTTCAAAGTGATGTTTCAAAATGTACTGTTTTGTGGGGGAACAAAATGGTTGAATTAAATGCCTGGAAAAAAAAAGAAAATCAAATATTTTGACTGATCCGAGGCAGTTTTTCAACATTTCATTTTGCAACTCTGTTGGTTTTTCGGACAACATGGGATGATTTAAAATTGTTGGTTGTTGTGTTCTGATATCCAGACTCACAGATGTGTTTCTCAGTTGAGCCAATGATGTATGAACCATGCTTGGTTTTGTGGTGATAAATTACCTGGTTTCATAGCTGAAAAAAACCTGTTTTAATCCATTTACTCTAGAGAACAAAATACCCCAAGTCTCTCAATTCACGGAACCATGCAAGGATCTTCCCCTGTATGAATTATTCAGGAGCAGTGGTGGAAATGAAGTACCCATTACATTTACAAATATTCCACAAAGAGTTCAAGGCTGAGCAGGAATAGATCAGACAGCATTTATTGTAAAGCCTTGCTGAGTATTACTAGAGATGTAATTTCCTGTAGTAATTAACACAGGATCTGCAATCCAGCTTTGAAAAGGCGATTGAACCTTTCCCTGTGAATTTAGGAATCATCTGAGTTATTCCATGCTGTAGGTGACTGGGAGCATCGAGCCTTTGTCTAAAATTAGTCCTCAGCGTGGTGGATGATTAAAGAGGGATCGTTCCTTCGGGCTACTTGGGATTGATGTTTTCTATTAAAAAATGCACTGCTAAGGATTTGTGAAATAGAGAGAGCTTCTCTGGGTGTGTGCCACTTACTATGCAGATGTGCTGAAGCTATCAGATAAATGATAAATGGTTTCTCTAAGTTGGATGGGGTAGCATGACCCAAAGGGGATGGAGGGGGGGGTTATTATTTTTCTTCCTTTCTAAGAATCAGAGAGAGCCATTTGTCAGCTGAACCCAGCGAGGTGCCCCAAGATCAGATGTCAAAGGCTGCTCTGCCTAGAGAGGGAGCAATGGGAGTTAATAATGGTGCCCCTCCTCAGACCTCTTCGTTTCTACTCCATTTCCCTGTCCTTTCCCTTGGTTTGAACTCCACTTTCTTCTGGCTTCTGAGGCTGTGACTGGCTCCGAGTGCTGCCTGCTGGAAAAAAATGAGTGGAATTTTGGGGGTTTTTTCTGAGGAATAATATGCAGAGTTTCTTCTTGGTGGATGGAGTTCAAACATCTCTAGCACCATCCAGTCTTAAATCAGAGTTTGAAAAAAACCAAGGCTTTTTCTAATTACTCCCAGAACATTAATTCACTGTTGGAAGTTGGGATTCTGTTGAGCTGAAGTCCATACATAGACTGTAAGAGTCACTGGCCTGAAGATATATCTACTTGAAAAATGGAGTAGGGGAAAAGTTATTAAAGCTGTTCCCACCTTTGATATGTGTGAAATCTTTTAAAATCAAAAATTTCAGTGGAAGAAATGAGAACTCTTTTGGAAACACAGTTCTTACCTTTCAGTTAACTCTGAGTCTTCTTATCTCAATCATGAAGACTGGAGATAGTGATTCTCGAGGAATGTTGAAATTCACAATGGAGAAAAACGACAGTTCATCAAAAATGATCCTTTACTGTAGGAATCAATTTCACTGGAGGTTTTTCTGGACTCTTTTGTGTTGGAAAAATAACAATTAAATCACTTCCCAACAGTTTTATCCTTTGAAAATCGGTTTTCTTTTGTAAACTTGAAATATTTACACCAGTTCAACAAAACAATTTAGCAGAGTTCCCTCCGAAATAAAATACTTTGTAGGACTTCCTGTTGAGCTCTGTGATGTCTCATCAAAGAGGGATTGGAAGGCCTAAGAGACATCTGTGTCATTGAGGCAAGGGGTGTCTCACGCCACATTTTTATAGCACCAGCAGGGCTGTGAGCAAGGCCAGGGCTCTCTGAGACCACTATAAAACTCCTTATTGTGTTTTTAACCCAGTGTGGAATTATAGCAGAGTTTGGATTTTATTTGGCTTTCCCTGGAACATTTTCCTTTCCTAAATAAAATGTAAATAGCTCAGGATCTGCTAAGAAGAGGAGGTGTAGGGATTTGAACCAATTGTGCTGGATTTGGGTAGCAGGAGATAATCCCCAGCCTGTACAACACCTTTATCCTGTTGTATTAGTTCTGTAGACAGCAATCACTTCACTCCCCACTGAACTGGGTGTGACAGCATCCCTGGGCCTTGGCTGCCTGCTCCAGCAAGGAGTGTGGCAGGGGTTTAATTACTGTAATCCTCTGTGTGTGCTGGATCCACCACATCCAAAGGGGGAGGATATCCAGAGAGGAGCGAGCAACAGGCACAGAAAAGCTCTGCACAAGTCCTGACACTGCCAGCCTGGAGCACCACGGGCTCCAGGAGCTGTTGTCGCCTCCCTTCTCAGGGGGCTGCTTCCCTTCCCCTTCTCCAGGGCCATCGTCTGCTTTCCTGGGCATCAGCTGCTTCCAGAGCTTCACTTGCTAATGCTGAGGGACAGGGGAGACTCTGCTGCCAGGGCTGATACAAATATGTAATAATTTGGTTTTAATCAGTATTAACAGTGCTGAGATTACAAAGTCAGCTCCATTCATATCACAGGGTTGGGGTAACGAGGAGTGATCAGTGCCATGTTGGTTGAATTCCTTCTTTCTAACAAAGCATGGAGATGATCTGAGTACAGCTCGTGCATGCAGAATCAAACCCACCACGTGCAGCTTCTCAGGGAAGCTACTTCTCCAACATCTCTGTCAACACGTGAGCCTCACGGTACACACGAGTCTCTCACGGAGCCCAGCAGTTCATCTGTTTGCAAAGGGAACTGGCTCGTGTGTGCTGACAATCTGCTTTCATTAAAACAATAAAAGCAGGCAGTGAAATGAAGCAACACATTGTTTTCTTAACTCTGGCAGGTGCCTATCTGATTGCACAGGTAGGCTCAGGGTTGCTGTTTGTCCCTTAATGGCTTTGATGAGTTTCCAAATCAAATCAGGACAGGCAGGAATCCACAAAGATGCCTTTTGCTTTTGTTCACGGTGCAAATTCCTTGTGGGGATCTACACCTTGCCCTGAGTTTGGTAGTTTGGAGCCCACCTTCAGGCTAAAACACCCACTGGGTTGCCATGGTTGTGGGTTTGTGGTGGATTTCTTTGGGATGAGATGGGATGAGATGGATGGGGGTGTGAATGGGTGGCCTCTCTGCACATCCATTGCCACTGTCTTTTCCCTGCTGAGATCCCCTGGAACCTGAGTGTTTCTAAATGCTGGCAGCCAAACCCTGGTGCAGCTGCTGGCTATGGGGAGCTGGCTGACCATTTGCTGCTTCATTTTTACAGTTCAGAGCCCCCTGTACAGACCCAAGCAGTGCTTGGGGACAGGGAACTTGCAGCCCTTTATCCAACACTCTACACTCTTTGATCAGAGCCTGCAATTCATTGGCCAGCACAAAGAAGGACCTTGCCCAAAATCACCTGGAGGAAAGCCCAAGAAAACCCCTTGGAGGTGCCTCCAGCCCCTCTCTTCTCCCCCTGAGGCTGCTGGGGGTTGTTTGTCTGCAGAAGTGTGGGGTGGCCACAGCTCTGCAGGACTGCACAGCTTCCCTCCCACAGCTGGGGCTCTGCCTGCTCTCTTGAAGAAATGTAACGAAATTAACAGTTTTGTGGGCAGGAAAGGAGCTTGGACTCCAAACATTTGGCCTTTAAAAAACTTCCCTCAACACCTGCTCCTTTCTCAGCAAAACAGAAGTGAAGCAGCTGAGAGCCCTGGTTGGCAGCCCCTTGCTGGAGCAGTGTCTGGGGGCCAGCACTGCCCAGCCAGGTTCCTCTGCAGCTTTAAGGCTGATTCCTGCCTTTACTTGCTGGGATGCAGCAGGATTCTCCATGGAATGAGTCCCACTTTCCCACTTTTCCCCCCAGATTTGTCCAGCAGCTGGAAGTGGCTGAAGCAGGGCTGCAGCTTCTCTCCTCTGAGAACTTTCACCTTCCCTTTCTTTTTGGTTTAGTGGCCATCTCTGGAGCTTTTCAAATTATCAGGGCTGTCCCTGCTGAGCACAAACCAGAACCCTCCCTTCCTTCTCTTTCCCTGCCTTCATCACTGCAGTGAGAAACTGGCCCATCTGCTGCTCTTTGGCCCCAAAAGTGGAGCAGCCCTTTTCAGTGGTTTTTGATCATATTGGGTGACTGACAAGGAACAGGCTCTCGTGTTTAGAAGCCTCACAGATTTCTGTAAAAATATCCTTGTTGAAGAATTTCTGTCCTTTCACATCTGTCTCTGTGTTTTTAGGATTTCACAGGCTGCATTTCTTTTTCTTTTTACTGCTACATTTTTCTTGGGCTTAGCTAAGTTGTTGTTATTTTATTTGGGATTTTTGGTAAAGAATAGCAATTTTCTTCCTGAGATTTTTGTTCTTTCCTCGAGAAACATTTGTCATCTTCAGAAATAACTGAACAGGATTTTTTTGAAGAGGTGGGCCCACACTGTCTTCCAAGTTGGCTCCATCTACATGGAGCTACTGCTCCTTTGGACCATGTGTAATCCCAGCTCTCCCAAACCCTGTCCTGGGTCTTCTCACAGCCAGGGTTGGGCCCAGCTGCTCCTCTCTCTTTACACAGTGAGTAACAAGATGTCTCAGCAAGGTATCAAAGTCTGTGCTGCATGTTCAGACTCCAAATCCCTGCCAATAACACAGAGATAGAAGAGGATTATAATGGTGCATAACAAATAACAAGGGTTTAAAGTGTCTTAAGAACACTGTGCTCAGAAAAAGAGGGATTGTTGGGATGGGGAACCCTGCAGGTATGAAGAAAGGTTTTATTTCATGTATTTGTGCACTTGCAATAAGAAACTCTGGTGTGTGATATGGGTTATTAGAAAGAACTTATCCTGGACTTAGGTGTTCCTCTCGCTCTAATGCCTCTGGGCTGTGGTCATTTTCTTCTTCCTTCAAAGGCGTCCAGTCTTAGGAACAAATCCAAAGAGAACAAGCAGATATTGGGGGCTAAAGGCGATGTGGAACTCTGCCCTTCCTGACTCTTCCCATCCTTTTCTCCTTGGAGCACCTCTCCTGCTCTGCACCCCCCTCACATCTCGTGTGGGCTGCGTTCCCAGCCCGTCCCGCCTCGGCTGAGCAGGGCGATCCCGAATGACCTGGTTGTGCTGAGCTGCCTCCCCACAGGACCTCAGGTCTCCCTGAAAAGCCCTGGAGCCATGGATACTTCTGTCCCTTCATGCAGGGAAGGCCTGAGTGTTTCAAACCGCCGTGTAAAACAAGGCTGTCATATGGGAAACAGAAGCGAGGGTGTCAGAACACGTTAGTGCTGCTCTGAGCTCCTGCCTACCTGACAAATCCCCCTTCCTTCTGAAATCCCACACGGGCCTTGCTTTATGCAAAGGGAACTGCCAGATGCAAATGCTTGTTTGTTTTGTGTTCAACAAAGCTGCTTTTTTCCCCTCATGTTTTTGAGTAGTTGCCACATGTGGCAAGAGAAAATAGGGAGGAGGAACCTTGTTATTTTGAATAAGAAAAACAAAACCCCAAAGAATGAGTAAATCTGAAACATCTAAGAGAGGTATTTATTGAAGCTGGTGTGTGGTTTGTTTTATATGTTCCCTTATTTACAAGCTGAGACATCTGGATTTGTCTCATTTACCAAATGAGAATGGCAGGCAGCAGCCGTGGAGGTGATTATACACAGGTTTAAAGCAAACAAGGAGAACAAACCAGTTGCTATTTAAGTGCCATTTCCAAGCCAAAGGTGGCCCTGCTGTAAACACAGATTACTGTGGTGCAGACACTGTCACCAGCTGTCTCCTGGTGTAAGCCTGGCTTTGCTCTCCTGTGCTGTCTGAGCATCAGCTCTGACACAGTCTGACTTTTTCTTGCTGCCTTCAAGAAAAAGTGACTTTTTTTGACTCTCCTCCTCCTAAATTCAACTGCAGGTTGATCTTTTCCTATTTTTAGGTGCAAGAACACTGAGGTCCAGGTCAGCTCCTCTGTCTTAGCCTACCAGTTGTGCTAGCTTGCTGCAGTACAGGGGTGCCCACCACTGCAGCTGTGACAGTGACACTCCCCCAGAGGCACCCAATTATAGATGGAAGTGGCCCAGCTGCCTGCACAGATTAGACAGAAGCAAACACGATTTGCCATCCCTGCAGATCTTCTGACACACAGCGTTCACAAAGGGCAGGGTGTCAAAATGCTTTGACTTGAAATAAGAGAAGGGGAAAAAAAACCCCAGAAAATGGGTCATAATGGAATGCACTGGGTGGAGAGGGAAAATGCTTTAGAGATGCTGCAGGGTTTTGTGCTGCTCTGCTGGTTATTGGGTTGTGTTGTGGAAAGTGGCAAGTTTCTGTACACTCTTAAATACTCAAAAAGGCAACTTTCTCGTGTCATTTTACCTCTAGAAGTGGAAGGTGTGGAAAGAATTTCTTGTGTCCTGCATAGGAGGACTCAGAGGAAAGTTCTCAAGTAGGCAGGTGTACAAGAGGCACTGTTGGTAGCAGGACTCTAACTTGCCTTCCTAAATCCAAAACAACATTCTATCCCAAATCCATAGCAAGTTTCCATCCCAAGGAATTGTGAAACACATCACATCCCACCCCCACAGTGTATGGTCTCCAGACAGTTGGAAAGTTGCTAAATCTGGGCAGAAGATGGTGCAATCCATGGTATGGTGAAGGTCTTCACCGGAGAAAGAGGCTGAACAAGCCACAGCTCTCCCAGGCTGACCCTCCATGTGACATGGAAAACAGCTCAGGACTTGGGAAATGCTGGGAATGCCTCGTGTGGGGCACAGCACAAGGCATTTCCAAGAGCTCTCCGGATTTTGTGACCACTTGGCCCCGAAGATGGAGATTGTAATCAATGAGTTTTGAGGCACATTGAGTCCACATCTCCTTTCTCCCTGCTTCCCTCACTGTGTTAGTGCTGACAGGCTCCTTGGGAGCTTCCAAGGATTAATCTGCCAACAGCCTTGCCCAGACAAGCAGCTGCAGTGTTGGGTTTATGTGTGGCTGTTGAATGGCTGTGTGCTTGTCTCTAGCAGGTTCCATAGGGGAGGACAGAGTCCCTCAGCTATTTCTCCAGCTTTTTTACATCCATCCTTCATGTTCAGGCTCCCCTTTTCCCCCTAAAGCTGTCCTTTGTCTTGCAGAAAAGCCGTTCAGCTGGCAGGAGATCTCTCCAAGCATTCGGAGGATTGTCATCACGCCGTGTTCCAGCCGGGCAGCTTTTGGCCATTGTTAGCTGGATTCACAGTTCAGCTCGTTTTCATCTTCATCCAAAACAGGGAACTAAATCCAGGAGCGCAGCTCCTCTATTAATATCTCTGTGCTGTGGTAGGACCACGCTGCCAGGTGCTCTGCTTTGTGCACAGGGAGGGACACTATTGTTCCACTGAGCTTGAAGCAAAGGCACAGAGAGAAGCCAGATTACTTGGGAGAGCTGAAAAATCAGCTTTGGTTTCCTAAGCTTCAATCCAATCTTTGATCCATCAGGCTACTCTGTCTGGTAGTTTGAAATTGCTCACTTCCACCAGGGCTGAATCTGCCCCCCTGCTCTGAAATGCGAGGCTATTGATGTCCAACTCGGAACTTTCAGTGCCTCAGGCCTTTCCCAAGGGCGCTTCTATTCCAGCAGCCCAGAGCCACTGGGTTTTAATTTTTTGGCACACTTTTTATAACAGTCAGAGTAATCTACTCTGCTATCAGCTTCATGCTTCAAGGGCAAACATCCTAATTTACTTTTGGGCTCCATGGAAGGATAAGTCTTCATGGAAGTGCCTCAATCACAGATTTATTTGCCAGCTACCTGCCCAATCCTCTTCCTTATCTGAACTGTTTGTATTTTACTGCCTTAGGGTCGGTTTAAATTTGTTGGCATCGTTCTGTTCCATGGAAAGGCAGCTGATGGGTAGCGAGTTCTCACTTGGCATCAATCACACTGGACATGGGCCCAGCAGACAATGCCCACAAATTTCCTTACTAATTCCTGAAGAAATTAGGATCTCTTAGAGATGCACAGCAAACCCATGGTGCTCTGAGCAATCTCCCTTCTCAAGGACTCCCAGTTTGTGGGGTCATAGGCTGGATAACCTCACCAGTTCCCCTGGAAGAGCTCACGTTCCACATGAAAAGAGCACTTTGTGTCCTGAAATGCTCAATGCATTCTTCAGGCTGAAGGGGCTCCCTCCACCAGCTGGATTTGGATCTGTTGAGCAGCTCCCAAAGGTGTCTGAGAGGGATTAAAGAAGGTTTCCCTCAGGAGACAGAGGTGTAGTCCTTTAAAGCAGGGCGAGGGGGATGGAGTTCAGCAGCTCCTAATGGCCTCCAATCAGCTGTGCAGTTCTGCTGGCTGAAAATTACCTTTTCCCTTGATGAGATTAGAAACAAGCCAACAGAAGAACACCCCCAGCATTAACAATCATAATCCTGAATTCACTTGGAGAGCACACTCTGATTTGAGCGCGCTGGAATAATACTAGAACTTTTTTAGGTTAATAATTAATTGCGTGGTTTTAATTAGAAATTACTGTTGCATCCACATGGACTTCTAGCACATTGCATCTTATTAAAGCTGTAATTGGAATACGTTATTTATTTGTTTCCTTTGTTAATGTTCATATTTCTGGCTCCTCAGGTCACTAGAGCTGCAAAAGCAACTTGTTTAAAATGAAATGCAGCAAGCTCCCAACAGTAAATGTTGCTGTGTGATAGTAATTGTTCTCGTGCCTCCGTGTTCCAGCGTGGTGCTTTGGGATGCAGGGGATATTTATGTGGTGTCTGCTCGTGGCTGGGACTCAGCTGCTCGCTAGGCACCTCTGTGGCTTCTCCCCCACGGGGACCTGGGTGGCCTGTGCTGCCCTGGCTCTCAGACTGCAGTGGGAATGGATGATGGGTGAGGATGGAAGGATTTCAAGCACTCCCAGAAGCCATTCTGGGAGCAAACCTGGGCCAGCTGGGAGTGCTGCTGGGTGGGTCTGAGTTCGGCCGTGTGCCCGCTTCCTGACGAGGGATGTTCAGAATTCACTCGTTCCTGTCAACCCAGTGGGGAGATTTCCTGTGCTCATCATCCTCACTCCTCCTTCTGTGTCCCCTCCCCTCATTTCATTTTTTGGAGCTAAGTCCAGATGGAGTGCAGAGACTCTGTGTAGGGAAAGCTCTGCTTTGCACCCTGTCCCAGCAGCCTGGACAGCTCCTGTGCTGCCTGTGGGGAATGGAACAGCCTGGGAAGAACTTGTGTGGCTCAAAGCAGCTGCTGAGCTCAGCCCTAAGCATCAGGTGGATACAGCATGAAAATGAAGATAAGGAACAGAGTTAGAGACCTCCATAGGCTTTGGAAAATTTTAAAGAAGTAAATCAGGATAAGTATGGCTGGGAAAGCTTCAGTGAGGGGCAGTATGGTGTTCCAGGGAGTGATGGGCTGGAAACTCCTTTGGGTCAGTCCAGTAAAGGTCTGGGGAAAAAATAACGGGGCTTATCAGAAAAAACAGGTTCTCTCTCAGTTCCAAACAAAATTGCATTTCCTTCCACTTATTCCATTTGTTTCATTATCCGCTGAGAGAATTGACTCAGAAATCCTGTGTTGTGTAAGAGATAATTCTAAGGACCCTTTGTAGCCTTCTAATCAAAAGTCTGCATGGAAGCTGACACCTAAAGTCTGCCCTCATTAAGGCAGTTGAGAGATTACCAGTTGTAGGCCACCCAATTTGTCCGTAAATATTCAAGGAGCTGAGGTAAACTCCACAGATGTGAAAAGCCAGCCTGTCAAAGCAACAGCAAAACCTTTGGCACTGGTTCAGATAATCTTTGGAACACCAGGATTTGGGCTGATTAGAACAGAAAACCAAAGCAATTTGAGGAAGGGTTGGGGGGAGGAGAAAGGAGTAAATTTAGACAAGAGAAAGCAATTACAGGCTTAAAAGGAATAATAAGCATCAATTAGCAGCAAGTATCTCTGCCCACAATGAAAGCATTTTCTAATACATCCACGGTGGAATAGAGAAAGAGAAAAGACAGCTCCGTCAATGAATTGCAGCAGGGATCCCGAGATAAAGGGGAGCAAATGCTGTGGAGATATTAAACAATTACTTAGCATCAGCCTTTTAGAAATTAAAAAGGTGGAGGCTGCCCTGAGTTGAGGAGCTTTCCAAAGACACTTGATAAGGCTGCAGATGCCAGCTGATAATGGCACGTGGCTGATTCTCTTCAGAGAGCCTCTTGTGCTTGGCCAAGCAGCAGCTTCCAGGGAGAGGCACGGCGGGAGCAGGGAATGATGGCAAAGGGCTGGGCAGGAGATGGGTAATGAAGTGCCAGCTCCATGCTGGCACTGCCTGGCAGGATGTGGGCAACTGCTTCCTATGGAAAAGGGGCTGGGGGAAAGGTTTGGCTTCTCCATCTGCTTCTTCCTGCTTTGTGGTCCGTGGTGGGTGATTGTGCTCCCCGTTCTGCCGGCCAGGATTTCACGCTTGGTTGTGCCTGGTGGGAAGCTGAGTGATGGGCAGCTGTGCTGAGGAGTCCAGACTTGGCATCCATTGTGAAAGGAGGGCAGGGACAGGATTCAGTTGGCTTCACCTCTCCTTAGCTGTGTCCATGTTCCTAGAACAGGCCTCTAATTGGATCACGCCAGTTATTCAGCAGAGCGGAGCTAATCCTTTTCTGTCTCTCTCCTCCTCTCCTGCCCCAAAATAATGGAGGCTGGGGCTGGGCCCAGGATTGTGGGGACTTGTTTTGTGTCTGGGACACTGATTTTTTAGCCTTTGTTTAGGAAGATCTTGTCCAGCCTCTCTTCCTGAATGGCAGCAAGTGGCAGAGCTCAGATGCATCTCCCACTTTGATCCCTTCTCTTCCTAGCAAAGACATGTCAGGAGTGATCACAGTGTGGAGCAGGGATGTGGGAACTGCTGCCAAGTCAGTTCATTCTGGCAGCCCACCTGCACTGTGCAGTTCTGGGCTTCCCATTTCAGAAAGGATCCAGGATAACTGGGAGAATTTCAGAATTTTAAAACATCCTCTGTGCGAGGGGTGAGCACGCAGCTCTGAGTCCTCCACCTGAGAGAGTTCTGATGGCAGGGGTGTGTGAGGAAGGGCTGTGGAGTCAGAAGCCTGTGGAGGGTGGGCAGGCATTGGATGTGCACTTCCAGCACAAGAACTAGAAAGCACCAGGGGAAGCTTCCCCTTGTAGGTGACAGCATCAAAAGAAATGAAAAGAGGTTGGTGCTGGCACTGATAGTTCAGCTGAGGAACTCCTCGCTGCAGGATGGTTTATACAATATCAGGGAATGTCACACTGATTAATGGCAGAGAAATCTGCTTAGAGATACTAAATACATGAAAGCACTGCCTAACTCTGAATGAGACACAGAAGTTAGAATCTGAGAGGCTGTTTGGGGGAAAATGGTGTGTTTGCTATTAATTCTCGTGCTTTTCCCAGACACTTCTTTTTGGCTGCTGTCAGGGAGAGCCACCCTGATGTTTGGGCTGCTCCTTATCCTTGTATGTTTTCCTGGTGCTGTGTTCTGGTGGTTACAGTCTCCCTGGGGCAGCAGTGGGATTACAGAGCTCTTTTGGAAAAGCCAGATGAATTCTAGCCTGTGTGGCTTTCCCTGCTGCAGCAGCTGGGATGAGCCAGGTACGCCTGGCAGACAACGAAAGCCAACACGGATCTCCTTCTCCAAAACACTGCAGTCATTCGGGTGACCTCAATGCAGGCATGATCCTGCTAGCATTAAATGGAGCTGAAAAATATTGGTATTACTGCTCAACAGCAGCTATTTCCAGAGTGGGAACAAGGGAAGGAACACCACTGATGCCTCAGCTGGCACATGAGCCATGTAACCCTTCATTCCCTCCTTCCCCAAGGCCCGGCACGTCTCTACAGCATTCCACAATTAGCAAAGAAAGCAATCAGCTCTCCGTATTTTTCAGTAACTACCTGGCAAATTTAAAGTCATATTGTGAGCTGACTCACTCTAATGTGAGCAGGGAGCCACTCACCCGAGATCAGCAGCATCCCAGATTGGTGCCAGTTTGATTTGTGGCTGCTGGAGTCGTGGCTTGCCCGTGTTTTCCTGAGGCGTTTGCAGCGTCCCTCCTGCAAACAGCGTCTGCAGCATCGCTGGAGGCCGTGGCACAGCAGGTGGGGAGCTGGGGCTCATTAGTGTCAGGAGAATTAATCCACAAACACCAGAGGCTTTTGTCCAAAAAGGAGACAGAGAAGTCTTGTGACTTTATTTGAATAAAGGGAGAGGCCATGGGGCGTTTCTCCTGGGGTTTCTCAAGTTGTCAGAAGATGCAACCTCCTTTTTATCCCAATTTCCCAGACGCGTTTCCCTCTCTCTTTCCCCATTGCCTGAGGTACTTGAGAAGTACAGACTTCCCGAATCACCCCATACAGACCCCCTTCTAATGTATACCCCCCTTTCCCTTTTTTCTTTTCCTATGGAATTTATGGTTCCTCCCATTGCTTCTTTCACCTCTCAGTATCTGGCTTCACCTATCAGCAAACCCACAGTTTGTTTGTAAAGACAAATCTCTCTCATTCCTTTCATCAGGATCGGAACAAATGCCAAGTGAGCCATCCTGACAGGGATTTCTTCCCTTTCCTAAAAGGCTGTGCCAGGGCAGGGTGAGGAGTGGGAAGAGAGGCTCATTCCTTCTGTTGAAGTTGTTCCTCCACACAGCAGAGGGTGTGATCCTGACTGATCCTGCTGAAGTGAAAATGCCTTAAAAGCATGGAAGACAACACCAAAACTGCCCCAAAAATAAAAATTAGGGTTGGGTTATGTCTGGGTAAGGGTTGGGTTGGGGTTAGTGTTGGGGTTATGGTTAGGGTTGGGTTAAGGTTGGGTTAGGTTTGGGTTGGGTGATGGTTTATTTAAGGTTAGGTTTGAGGGTTTATTGCATGGTGAAGAGCTAGGGTTAGTGTTAGGGTTAGCGTTGGAGTTAGGGTTTGTATAGGGTTTGGGTTGGGTTAGGGTTGATTTAGGGTTATGGTTTAGGGTTTATTGCATAGTAACGGGATTTACTGAACTGCACAACTCCCCTGGGCCAGCCCTGGGACGGGTCAAGAGCCAAAACCTGGCTTTTTCAGGATCCCTGTCCTAGGATATGCTTGGGAATCCGTCAGCACTTCACTTCCAGGGGTGAATCTGCACTTTTCCATGGCGGTTTGCTCCTGTGATGCCAATGTGCTGAGATCGCAGAAGGATCCAGCAGGAGCAGAGTGGGAGGAGCTCTCTGGGGGAAGATGGGGAAGGGAATGCTTCAGTGAACTAATTCGAAGCTGGTTTTTAATTAAAAAAAAAAAAAAAAAAGTGAAGAGAAAATGAGATAAAAGTTAAAGACAAGAAAAATTTCCTCAAGGCTGGACAGACCTATCATGCAAATAAGGATTTTAAGTGGAAAATTAAAAAAATTAGCAATAAGAAGAAGAGAAGCAAGAAAGTAGCCAGCATAAAACTAAGTTGCTGAGTCAGTCCTGGAAAGAGTTCAGAAGAGAGGGCTTCTTTTTTTTTTCCCAAATAGATTTTTTCCTGTAAATAATAGATGAAATAAGAACCAGTAACACAAAAACGCCAGAGTTTGTGAATGCTGAGTGCACTTTCCCTCATTAAACCAATTTTTAAAAAGACATTTATGGGGAACTCCCTGCCCCAGCAGCTGGCAATTTCCAGAGCACTTTGCAGCCACCTGTGGCTCAAGGGTTTGCTGAGTTCTCTTTGCCTGTGCAAGCCAGTGGTTTTGAGGCACATGGGAGAGGGACAGGACTGGTGGGATGAAGCCCTCATGCCCTGTGGCTGCCAGGGCCTTAATGCTGGGTGCACTGAAGCAGTGCCTCAGTGTGAGGTGCAGTGGGATCTGGGATCTGCAGCATCAATCCCAACAAAGCCTGGGAGAGGCTCACCAAAGTCAAATTTCCCACTGGAAGCCCTAAGTCTGTGTTTGGCAGCCAAGAGCTGCCTGTTTGGTGTGTTTGTTGAGCTCCAGGAGGGGTCCAACCCCATCCATGGCTGGGCCCTGTTCCAGACCCCTGTGAGAGCCCAGACCCCACTCACTGAGGGACAGACAGGACACAAGGCTGCATTTCCTCAAGATTGGCTTCTTCTCATCCAAGAGCAGACTGGCTCCAGCCTGAGGGGCTGAAGCTTTGGCCCTGGGTGTGATGTGCTCCTGGGAGTGTCACAGAGCCTGGGGGTGTTGTCTGTCCATCCACAGCCTCTTGCTTCCTATGGCTGAGAACTGCAGCTGCTGTATGAAGAGGGAAACAGCTTAGCCTGATTCCACCTTTCAGTTTCCTCCTGGAAGTCTCCAGCAGCAATCCTGAAAGCTGTCAGGCATTCACAAAGCAGCCACTGCAGGAGATAAGCAAATCCTTGGAGAAGCTGATCTGGCAGCAGCGTTAATAACCAGCCATGCAGAGCCACTGAGGAGGTGGGAGAAGCCTCAGGAGTCACAGTTTGCTGTGCCAGGAGAGGTGTCACAGAAAGCCACCCTGCCATCTGGCCAGTGCTGCCTTTTCACAAGGCTTGTCCTGCCATCAGCTCTGTCCAGTCTCCAGCTGTGAGAACCAAGGTGCTGAGGACTGAACTCGTGACCTTCAGCAGAGAGGAAGATGAGATAATGTGAAATCCTGCTCTGAAGCCTCAGGCAGAGGGTGTGTACCAGACTCACAGCCATGGTTGGGTTTGGTGCCTGCTGAAGATCCCTCGGGTCCAGTGGCTTGGGACATCATCTGCCCCTGCCTGCCAGGACATGCCATGACATTAACCTGAGCTTGGCTAATGGTGGCTTCATCCCCTTGGGGCATGGAGCCCTTCATCACTGAGGGAACTCCGGCTGGAGGATGCTGTGATGTGTCTCCTTAGCAACACAGGCTGCTCCAAGTTCATCAGCTCTGCAGCTTTCTCTCCCTCTGCCTTCCAGACTGACTTCCCATGAGATTTGAATCAAGTTCACAACAGTCCTGATCTTCTTGCCGTGGTCTGAGCTCACATCTGGTGTATCTAGGACACATCTGACACTGGCAGGAAGGCCCTGAGAAGTGGCTGTGGGCCTCTGGCACAGAGCAGTTTGTGCTATGGACATTCTGTCTGTAGTTTGTACTCAGGGAAAGCAGATTTTAGATTTTAAGAACCTTCTGATGACACTGGATGTCCAAATGGTGCAGGTGTTAACATCCAGCTTTTCCATTCTGTACTGCAGTGCAGATGTCTGTCTGTCTGTTTGGCCAGTCCAGTGTTTGACTGCTGTTGTGTGTCACTTCTCCCTGTGTCCTGCCACTTGATCCTGCCCATCCCCAAACTGCTCCCTTCATGGAAAACACCTGCTGACCCCTGAACAGCCCAAACTGGCCTTGGGTTGAGGCTGCCCAGCAGGTTTGTTTGGAATCTGCATTTCCTTGTGCTTGCTGTGGTCACTGGGAAAAGGACAAGTGAAGAAAAAGGGCATGTTCCTCTCTGCCACACCAGGACTGCAGCAAGGAGGAGAGCAGAAGACTTGGGAAAGCAACTGGCAATAAATCCCTTTCACAGAAGCTGACATGAAGCTCTGATTTCCCTTCTCTTTTCCTAGGAGGTGTCTAGGCTGAGGATTCAGTTCAGAGGGTGATCCCCTGGCAGCAGAGGGCTGTTGGAGAGGGTCCCATCCCTGGATGTCTGTCCTGTGCTGGTGCTGGTTCATTGTTCATTAGCAAACACAAACTATTCCTGAGTACCCCACACTCCTCTGCTGGCTTTAGGAGCCCTGTGGTGGTCTCACCTTATAGGATCTGTGAGGATCATCAGAGAGAATTCTCAAATCATTTAACTTCTTCATTTTGGCAGGGTGAGTGGACTGCAGCTCTAATTGTGTGATTATTAGAATGCACTGCAAGTCACACAGCAGCAAATGTCTGTGTCTTGCTGTACAGCAGTTCCAAATGTCCTTTGCTGCTCAGCAGCCCTTTCCAAAGACATGTGGGATGTGTTAATATGCACATTAAATCCAAGGGTCACAGTATCACACACAGTGCTGCCCTTGGGGTGAAACTTCTTGTAGCTCATGCCAGAAGTTGGGATTTATGATGAGCTCCCCCATGACCAACAGATTGATGCAAACCTCTCCACCTTGGCTGATGGTGGGAGTGTCTCTTGGATCTTGGCAGTTATACCTACCAAAAAAATATTTTTGTCTTGAAATAAATGCACAGATCACCTATTTTTTTCCAACTAGGAAAAGATGTAGAGGCAGAACAATTTTTGTAGTGCTGGATGAGATGCCACAATGCCTTAACCAACACCAGTGCTCAATCAGGTCCTTGGATGTACAACTGCAAAAAGAAAGTGGTGTCCTTCCAGGCTTTCCCTCCTAATATAAATCACTTTTCTTTTTTTTTTTTCTTTTTTTTTTTTTAATAAAAAATATGCCCCAGAATATTACCTTTTAGCCATTTTGCTTTGGAGCAATAAATCTGACTGGAAGACAATCCATCGAGGTGTGACATGAGCTATATTGCAGACACAAACCATCAGGGACTGTTTGTTATCCCAGGGTGTCCTGTTTGTGTCCAAGCACCATGAGTTAGTGGTCCAGCACTGGGTATGAAGAGGGTGAATCCACTGCTGAAGACACAGCAAAAGCAATTTTCTTCCTCCTCCATCTGGGCAGTAAAGACAACTCGCTTTAATCTTTTCTTCCCAAGCACAAATTAATCTTCTAATGAAAACAAGGACAATATTTGGCCTGGCATGGTGGGTGGTTACTCATGCAAATGAGTGCCTTTGTTCCATGCACAGAGAACAGAACTGAGCCCCCACCTCAGACCTCGGGCCAATGTCAAGGCAGTGACACAAAGACACTGACTCTGCACAGAGACACCTGGGCAGGTGTGAGACCAAAAGCTGAATTCCAGCTGGGCCATTAGTGAGCGTTCTGCTGCAGCACTGAGCCAGCTGTGGATGGTCTGCTTTGATAAACCCTTACCTTAGACACCCTTAAAGCCAAAGAAGCAATAAAGTGAGAGGTAGGTAGTGCTGGTTAATGAAGTGAGCTCCAGGAAGAAGGAATGTGTGTCAGGCCAGAGGCCCCGAGGAGGCAGTGACACATTTACCTCTGGAGAAGCAGAAGCTGGAGTCCAAGACCTGAGGATTCAGTAATTGAGCATGTTTGAGCCTGCCTGGGGAGCTCTCCACAAATACAGTTGTCCACCTGGGTAGCTGAGGAGGATTAAAAATAGCTCAGCAAGATGTTGGCTTATCCCTGAGAGAACAGAATTAGTTGTCTGGAAAGACAGAGCATATTAGAGGAGGATGAAAGGTGGGTGAACACTGCTCTTTCTCTTCAGTTAAATTCCTGCCCTATCCCTGCAGGGTTTGGATGTAAGATCAGACCCTTTTTCTATTCAGCACTTACCCACTCTAAAGCGAAGTTAAGCGCTGCCATCTATCCTCTGCCAGGCCTGTGCTCGTGGCCACGATTAGAGAGAGAGCAGGGCCCAGAGCTGGCCAGCCCTGCCCCAGCCATTGCTGAGCTCCTCTGCTGGGGTGTTTTTGCACATAAACTGAAGCTGATCAACTGCAGCACTGAGCAGGAGCTTGGCCTTATAGTTCTGAGGGCAAAGGCTATTCTGGTTGTCTCATGGGCTGTAAGAAGTGTTTGACTGCTGCTGTTCTTGCAGCTCTTCCAGCTGGGGGTTTGGTGGGCAGGGGAGGCTTCCCTGGCATTGTGTCCCCTGGGAGACCCAGGGGGCTGCTGAGCTGGTCTCTCTTTCACCAGCGTGTTCAGCCTTGGTTTAATGGCTGCAGGGAACAGCAGCAGTGCTTGACAGGTGACATTTTCCATCATTTCTCATCGTGAATGTGTTTAAATTCCACCCACAAGTTCCTGCCCCACTCTGCCTTCTCAGCCTGAGCAACTCGAACCTCTCTCCAGCAAGCCACCAGACCTTGGCTCCCTTGGTCTTCTCTCAGACACAGCCATTCCTCTTCCTCCAGGAAATGCTTTTGTAAATATTTCTCTCTGTTCTGCAGCAATCATGGGGCTGGATTAATTTTTTTTTCACTTCTTCTGTGCTCTTGTATTACCCCCCTTTTTAACTGTGACTCCTTGGTTTGCTGCCCCACTTTCCAATCTGTGCCAGTGGCCTCTGTCAAGATGATTTAGTCAACACAGGATGTTCCAGCAGGATCAGGCACGGTCAGTCTGTACATGAATCTCATTTTCATTGCCCAGAAACCTGTTGAATGCTGAGCCTTGGATCCAATATGGCAAAAACTGTGATAGAGTTCAGTCTGTAACAAGTGGATCATTCTAAACTGGGGTAATCATTTAGTTAATAAGCACCCATTAGCTATTAGATTAAACTATGATTTCTTCCTTTGCTGATCTGTCATTGTTTCTTATTTAGTAGCTGCATTCAGGAACATTCACACATGATTGCTTATGATGCTTTAATTGCCTTTGAAATGTGGTTTCACAGCTTAGGTTGGAACCTGAGTAAAGTGTGCATGGGATCCTGGAAATCATTTCATCTGATGGGTGTTTGGCTGCTGATGCAGAGTGATCTTGGCTTCTTTTTTGACTGTTTAATTGCTGGCAATAGTCAAACTTGGTTTCCTGCTTGCTGAGCCTGGAGTCCTTCATCTTGTTAGGAGCAATGAGAAATCACCAAGATAAAGCTCTGCTGTTAATATCCAAGGAATATGGCTAACCAGGTGCTATCAATCTTAATGCTAACCAGACATTCAGCCTTAAATTGTATCATCCTTAATGGAGTGATGCAGTTAAGGAAGCATCAAGTGGCCCCGGGGCAAAGATGTTTCAGTTTCATTGAGCTTTTTTTTTTTTGATCTGGCAAGGGCTGAGTCTTGGGTTTGATAATTGGAGTCCTCCAGAAAGTGATGCTGCAGGGGATGGGGTTACACATCTGAGTGAGCTCCCAATGGCTCATGGGACCCTGGGGAAAGGGGACAGCTGGCTTTGGCACAAAGCACCCCAGAGGAGCTGGGTCAGGATTTCTGCTCTTCCTGGCCTTCCCCTGGCCTTGCACAGAGGCTCTGCAGCACCAGGGGTGGTTTCCCGTGGTTCCTGGCACACACAGGGCAGGTTCTGGCCTTGGTGCTTTGATGGAGGGACTTGGCACTCTCTGCTTTGCTCAGAGCAGCTTGTCTGGTGTTCCCAGTGCAAACAGGGCCCTTTCTCCCTGCAGGAGGGTAATAACTGACCAGGGAAATGAGGGATCCCTCTGAGCAGCCTGGCTGCACTGGGGAGAAGAAATCAATCTGTGAAAATCCCAGCTGAAGCATGGAAGAGAGGATCCAAATTTAGCTGCAGCCTGCCTGGGGCTCCTGAGGTTTGTGGCTGCTGGGGCAGTTGCTCAGAAGTTGAGCCTGCATCCAAAGGCTGCAGGCAATGCAGGAGAGCAACACACTCACTCTGTTGTGCTTCCAGATACCTCTCCCAAGCCTTTGGGATCATGGATTCATTTGGTGGTTGTTAAAAAAACCCAAACAGTTATACATACAAAGGAAGAGCAAGAGCTTGTGCCTCACAGGGGTTGCAGTCTGCACAGCAATGTCAAACAAGGGCCTGGAGGAACAAAGGGCTTCTTATCCTCCCTTCACAGCTGGGTAGCTGAATTCTGTGAGATGAAGTGATTTGCCTGTGGTTGTGTGGGAAGTGGGGAGGCCAGGAACAGAGCTGGGATCTTGGGGGATCCGAGTTCACAACCAATTTCTTTCTGTAGCTCCAGACAAACCCAGTGATTTCTCGGTGACCTGTTGTTTTGCCCTTGGCATTCCCCAGCAGAAGAATCAGCAGGTTGGCATCTCCACTGGAAACAAATCCCTGCAGCTCCTGCTTGGGACTGAGAATGTTGAGTCTTCTTAAGAAAAAAATCAAATCCACACTTCCTTAGACACTGCTTGTTACCTTTTCTCAAGAGACAATTTGTGGATGCTACACTTAGGCCCGGAAGCAAACTAGAAACCTTGCTAAGTCTCCAAACTGCAAATTACAGTCAAACATGTTACTGGGGCTGATAAAAGCTGCCAGGGACTCACAGTTTGGAAAGCCAGCAGCACTGAAAATTGAATTCCTGGAGAAGAGAAACTGCGGAGCTGTGACCAGAGGAAATTGCTGCTGCTTGCTGAGGATGGAATGGCTGTTGCTGGAGAAGTGTAACCCTGGATTTGGTAGGATCAGTGCCAACAGCAGCACCAGGACCAAACTCCTGCTTGTTTTGTTCAGTGAGTTCAAAGCAATCCTTCCCTCAGTGCTCATGGAGTGGTGGAAGGGACTCCACATGAATGAGAGGCACAAATGAAAAGTACTTGCAGTGATCTACTCGCCCTTTAAATGTTCTCTGGAAGGGGTCATTGTTAATGTTGCTGCTTCCCATCCAAACAGGAACACAGAGCCCTCCTTGACAGGGAATTTAGCAGGAGCTGAAGGGATTAGGGGGTGTTACAATATCTCACTTCTAAAAAGTTAATGTATTAGTAACGGGTGAGTCTAGACACGTATTGCAAGACTGATTTAGGATCTTAAAGAGGATTCTGCCTTTCATTCTGGCTTTTATTAAAAGCTTTGTAGTACATCTTTAAAGAGCCACTAAAGCCACAGTGAAAACATAAAGGAGAAAATAATAGAAGCAGAAAGATTTTTAAATGGATTTCTTCCCCCATTTTCTCTCTTGCCCCCACTCAGAGTTGAAAGCAATTTGCATAAAAATATGATGTTCATTTTTTTCCTTTAAAGATACAACTCACTTCCTCTTTACTCTCTTTCCCTGAAAGCTGTGGGCCACTGTGCAAGGTTAATGCCAGACTGTGGAGGAGCAGAATGCCTCAGATTTGGAAGTTCATCCAAATTTCATCCAGCTGCAGACTGGTTCAGATAGGAGCAAGCTGGGGGAATTTGGGACAAAGGTAACTGGTCCTCAGGAGGAGTTGGAGTAGCTGCCAAAAAATTGGGAGAGATGGTGGATAAGGGAGCTGTGTAGATTTATGGAGGATGTGGATTTTACTGTGGTTGGTAAGAAAATGCCTATAGGAACACAAATCTGCAAAACCTTGGAGAGCGTAGTTATTTGTATGGGCAGATCCTGCTGAGCTCCTGCTGTATTTCACCTCTAATTTTGGAAAGAAAAATAGCCTGGCACACAATTTTTGGGATTCTTGAGGTCTGCTTCTGCAGGGAACCATCCCGAGATGGAAGAACATCTGCTGTTCACTTTTATTTTCTCTTTTTCTCCCAATCTCTAACTTCTTAGGTCCTTTCAACTCACAGGCACCCAAACCACTCAAAGTAGGACTGCCTGACCTCAGGTGAGGAGGGAACAGCAGGACCAGATGGATTCTTCAGCACCAGAGCCTGGTTTCCATGCCAATGGAGCCCGATGGCAGAGAACAGGAGTCAAACTCTGCTGACAAAGGGTGTGGGAGCCGGTGGCTGAGAACTTCCTGAGCCTCTGGTGATTCTGTAACAGGTGGCAGCCAAATGGAGCTGCTTTCTATTCAGAAGGGATTTTGTGTTTTAAACACAGCCTAAGTCACTGAACAAAGCAGAGAGGAGTTCCTAGCAGCTCTGCTGGAATGCAAATGCACTGCTGTGATCCTCACTTTATACTCGGCTCACCTGCCCCGAAAGAGGAGGAAGAAGGCACCACAATTTGCATATAGATGAGGTCAGATTGTGTTCCTCTGCAGTCATTAAGGTGTGCTTATTATCCTGCTTGCTCTTAGCAAAGCTGCTCACCCCATCTCCACTCCATGGCTCCTGCCAGCCCAGTCTGTCCGTGGATAGAAGCTCCAAGGTGCAGCATCCTGCCCTGCCTCTCCTCTTGGGCTCTCGGGAGGGATGGGAAAAGAGGCTCTGGAGCTTCTGCTTCCACTCTGGAGCTCAGCCACACCTGGGGGCTGAAGTGATGCTTCACCAAGAGGGTTTGCAGAGAGGGAAACTGAGGAAGGAAAGGTGCTGGGTTGGAAGGGCAGAGCAGGGCTGACACCCACTGTGTGATGCACAGAAGCTGCTCCTTGCTTTCACCATGGAGAACTCCCTTTCCTGAACTCCAGCTGGAGGCCCTGCAACCACTGAGGCTCAATCAAACCCCTCCTTTCTTCACTGAGGCCTCCTCAGTAGATCTGTACCAGCTCTGAGGACTTTGAAATTACTCCGATTTCCCATTGGCAGAACCTGGCCTAGTGTGAGGTGCAGGATAAAATGCTGCTGAGTGGAGGATTTATGTCATTTTACCCTCTGGAGGGGGTCCAGGAGTCAGCTGGATCAGCTGGGAACAAGTCTGCTAAAAGTGGAGTTAAAAGACTTTGAGTGCTTTTCTGTCTTGCTTTCTCTTTGGAACAATCCCTGGAAATATCCAAATGCTCTGTTAGCAGCATTTCAGAGTGTTTAGTGCTCAGAAATTACAGGTGACTCTGCTTTGCTCTGACAAATGCAGTGGGAGTGTGGGTCCTCCCCTCCTGAATTATTCACAACAAAAGGTAGTTTGAAGCCAAACCTCAAAGTTCCCAGATTTGTTTTGATTTTTTACAAAATGCTTCCAATCAGCAGGCTTCTCTTAAAACATGGAATTTTCATGAAAATCAAGTTGGTTTGTTTAGTGGGAATAGCATTTTCTGTCAGCAAAGGTGTTGCAGGAAATATAAGAGGAGAGCTCACAGGCACAGCAGGAGTAGAGCAAAAATGTATAGAAAAAGAGGAAACGCATTCAAACATTTCTGCCCCTGGCTATTAAACCGTTTGAACAGAATTTGTGTCCTTCTAACTGGCACCCTTCAAAAGCTGTACCTGCAGCACACCCTAGACCAGGACAGCATCCCTGCATCCTGCCTGTGCCGGGGAGCTGGGTTAGACTGGAGTAAAACTGTGCCTGCAAAGTGTCTGCTCCCCTCAATAAAATATGGGCTTTCATTTCAGTGAGGGATCACAGCACAAAGTGCTAAGTGCTGTAAACACTTTCCAGCAAGACATTTCAGGAGCTGAAAACTGACTGCTTAGGTAGCTGCAGTTGATAAAAAGCAAATGTGAAAGCAGCTGAGCTCAGCCGAGGCAATGCTGGGCTTTCCGTGGGGTTTTCAGCTCGGATCCCTCTGGCTGCCCACGGCCACTGTGGGAGTGGTGGCTGCAGCTCAGGAGCTGCTGGGAGTTGTGTCTCTGAGTTAAGAGGCCTCTTTGAGCTCAGTCCTAGGCTTGGGGTCTCTCAGCAGTCTGAACCCTGATGAATTTCTTCTGTTCATGGTGGAATAATGTGAGTTCATTCTGTGTTTGCCATGGACCAGGAGCTTTTCTGTAGATTATGTGGCTTGGATAAAGCAGGGTAACAGATTGTTCAGTCTCCACATCTTGCATGCCTAAACCCTACAGTATAACACTTCAGTGGCTCTCATAATTCCACACCTTTCAATGGAGATGATTTCTGTTCTCCCTGGATAGCTGGAGCACTGAGCACTGGCTCCTGTTCTCTCTTTGCTCTTATTGCAACAATATTTTTTCTGCCCGTTGCCTCTGGCTGCTTTCCGAACATCACCTTCCTCCAACAGAGACCAAGAGGGGATTAAACTTCCTTATCCAGTCCCTTGGAGGTGACAGGGGTGAGAATCTGCCCTGAAACACCTCCCTGGGCTGCTGTGGGGGCACAGCCAGAGAGAGGCAGTGAAGTGGTTAAACAGCAGAAGGTTCTGCCTCACAGTGGGGAAAATGTGGCTGATTCTCACCCTAAGTTGAAGTGCTAAAACTACCAGCAAATACTTCAATAAATAGCAGGCTCATAAATAACTTGCAACATTGCACTTCATAATAAAGCAGTGACAAATGTTACATCTCTCTCCAACGTGGATTAATGGTAATGGGGGTGGGAAGAAGGAGTGATGTCTGTGAGGTGGTATTAAAAATCACTTACATTTCACAGGTTCCTATAAAAGGGAGGCTTGTGCAAAACAATTAATCATGCATTATAAATGCAGCTTTTATTAAAGAAAAGCAAAAGCATAAATACAGCCAAGCCCTGAGGCACTTGTTCCTTGCAATAGTTAGTAAGTGTTTGGAAATACGAGCCAACACTTGGGACCCAGTTTAGCTCTGTTGTTACTGCTCTAAGAAAAGCTGGGATGCAGAGGTGGCTTTGCTGCCTTATTTTTGTCTTTTTTACAGTCTGGCATAGACTGCTCTGGATATCTACAGCTTTTCCTGTGCTTTGCAGTACCTGAGGTCTGGGAACAGCCCAGCAGGATCCTTCCAAGGATTTGTCCTGGAGATGCCCTCTGCAGAGCAGAGTTCTGGAGCCATCTCGGCTGCCCTGTGCCCCCCATTCCTACAAGACTAAAACCTTTGCCAAAGCCAATTAAAAACAATTGTCAGTGTCCCACCAAAGCAGCAGGGAGAATGAAGAGGAGGAGAAAGAGCTGTTTTCCCTAAGTGTTCCCCATGGAGAGCTATCACAGGGGTTTCTTGGTTGGAGTTGTGTTGCAGTTCTGCTCTCCCAAATCCTAGGCCTGAGGAATGGAAACTTCACGGGTCTTTTTTTATTCCCCTTGGGTTGATCTGCTCTTTCAAGTTAAGTCTAAGCATTGAAAGAGGGAAATGGCAGAACCAGAAGGTGATGCAAGAAGAATATTAAGGGGTAGGGGGATTTTATGACAGCACAGTAAGACAGATGATTTATTTTGTCCTTCGAGCACTTTCTCTTGAAGGCTGCTAAAGCCCATTAAAACTTCTGTCTGAAGCAATGGTGAGATTCACTCCCTGGAAAGGAGAGAGGCTTTACCATGGGGAGCCAGGAGTGGTGATGGCTCTGATTTCATTAGCAGCGCAGTTATCTGAGCTGAAAGGGTTTCTGCTAAATTAGCAGGGCCCTTGTTGCAATTAAAGTGCTCCTGTTTGTAACCACAGTCACTGTGGCTTGTTCGATTTCTGGGGCAGAGCCAGAAGCCCATAGCCAGGATCCCAGCTGTCAAACAGCAGGTACCAAAGGGATTGCAGGAATCAGCACAGCCACAGCTCCTCCCCAGCTCCACCTGTGCCAGGCCTCTTCTTGGACTTCTCTAATGTTCAGAACCCCAGGGCTCACTGTCTAAAGTTCATCATCCAACCTGTGGAGCTGGCATTCCATGGGATTCAGCAGGACCGTTCCAGAGGGTGTTTTCTTGCTTGTGCAATGCTGCATTTCTCCATGTGGGAGTTGGGAATTACCATCCCAGCTTGCCTGTGTGCTTTGCAGCCCCTGAATTGTTGCTCCTGGCCCAGGATTATATGGAGACATACACAATGGAATAAATACTGGTTAAGTCTTGCAAAAAGCCCCTTTGTCAGTTTGGTGGCAGCCCAGGAAAGAATGTCTATTCTGGAAAAGCGTAAATCCTGGTTAAAATCCTCCCATCCTGCTCAGATCCATCTTTTTGGCTGGCAAGCCATGGCTCCTCCAGCCACAGAGCCTGGAGAGCAGCCAGGGCTGCTGCCAACCCTCCCACTGCTCCCTCCGGTGCCTGCTGACTGCTCCAAGGTACCTGGGGCCTTCCAGGAGCATTTTGACAGAGCAGCTGAGCTGTCCTGAGCTGTCACCCAGGCCATTAAATATTTAATTCATCCATCACTTGAGGAGCGGCCGTGATCAGACGGACAAAGGAGCTGCTGTTCAGTACTGCTTGTTAATCAGAGCAGTTCTGGTGAGCAGCTCTGACAAGATCTTGAAAGGATTATTTTAATTTCCATGGAGGTGCTCAGATGTGTCATCCTGGAAAAAGGGCACCTGTCAGCTGAGCAGAGCATCCTCCTCTTTCTGCCAGTCCCCAGAGACCAGATCTCACCTGGCCTAACTGTGGGGATGCCACAGAAATTGGGCCCTTTGCTGGCTACTGGATCTGGAGCAAAGCCTTGGAAACTGGGTCATCTTTGAATGATTCTGGTGAAGAGGAATGGACAAGGAATTCCTGCATCACCCAGGGATAAACCTGATGGCTCCCCCTTTCATTTGGAGACAAACCATGATCCAGAAGGAGAGCACAACTCATGCTCTTTACTATCACTTAGTGCTCAAGGAAAATGAACTCCCAGCACTGAAACTGGATATTGGTTTTCTTGTTCTCACTGAGCACAGGGCACCACAGAACCACTCTGTTCTCTGTATCTTATCTATTCCCTTGCACCTGCAGCCAAATCTCAACTGTCCCATATCTTTCATCCCCTTCCATCTGAAAAATGACTTCTGTTCATACTGGACCATCTCCAAACATTGCTGCTGCCTGAAGAGTCCCCAGGCTCCAGCATCAAATCCAGCTCTAATTGCTCTCACAGAATCACAGAGTGAATCTTTTCCCTCGTCTCCATCAGCCTGGAATGACAGAGGTCAGAAATGCCTTCCTGCCCATCTGTTTTCTCCAGCTCCTGGATGAAGTTTTCTTCTTTGTCCTTTCACTGTTTGACATTTTTTGAGGCCACAAGTGTCTGAATGGAACACAAATCACTGGAGTTACGGCATCTGGGACACACAGGGAAGAGAGCAGGAACGGTGCAGAAATCCCTCAATCTGGGTCTCTCTCGGTGGTGAGAGATCTTCCAGCTGTCATTTCTTTTATTTCTGGCCCTAAATGATGCCTAGGCCTCTCTGGCCTGTCAGCCTGCTTTGCCAACACTGTAAATGTTTCCCATTACCCATCCAAACCCCACTGCACCAGCTGTTTCTCTGAGCTCTCCTGCTTGTAAATCTCCCCAGCTTTAGTTGTTGTATTTGTTTGGGGCAATTAGTCCTGCAGCTCTGCACAGAGGTCAGTGTGAGTTAGAAGTGCTTTTCATCCTCTTTCCCCCTTCTTTTCTTTTGGCATTCCCTCTCCACGCTATTTTGCCCAATTTTCTCTGCCCTATTTTACTGCTGCTAAATCCAGACTCCTCTTTTTCCCACACATTTCTCCTGGAAGTGCTGCCTCACTCCCCAGCACACCCTGGATGTTCACTACCCTGTTTGCTGGTGGGTAACCCCAAACCCAGAGCCTGAGGGATCCCAACCACCCCATTTCCTTGCTGCCTGTGCTGTGTGTGCCCACTCCCTCCACTCTGCCTCTCCTCCTGCTTCCTTTGCGAGTTCCATCTGCATTTCACTTCTGCAAAGCCTTGTGCCTGCCACGAGCGGAGGGTCCCAGCTGGTCTCTTGTCCTTTATCCCTCTGGAGCTGTTCCAGGAACGCTGTTCCGTGGGCTTCTAATTAAAATCTTCAAAGCAGGAGGTGCAAGGAGCTGAGAAGAGCCGAGTGAACTCTGGGCACCGATTCCCTGATGCCTCCTTTGTCCTCAGCTTCCGAGGGCTGGGCTGTTTGCTGGAGAGTCGGTTCTGATCATAGGGAGAACATTTTATACAACCACTGCTATTAGCCATAATGAGAATAAATGATACAATAATGGAATCTTATTATACACTTCTCGATGAGGGCCTTTCATCTGAAAGATTCTGAGGTGCTTTGTGGGCTACTGAGCATAGAAATCATTTTGCTCACTGGGGAAATTCAGCCAGCTCAGGAACACCGTGTGGGGAGCTGTTGGAAAACATACACTGAGCACGTGGGACGGTTCAGTAGGGGGAGCAAACATATTGGATTCAAATAAAATTGCTGCCTAAATTTAGGGGAAGAAGTAGGCTAAAATGCCTTTTATGTGGAGCATTAAACAGCTGCCCCTTGGCTAATACCTGTTGGAGTGAGACAGACATCAGATTTTATGATCAAGGCTGGTATTTCCTTAAAGGAGCTCAAATGCTTGACTGCCATTTAATTCTTGTTCCTAACTCCCTTTGATTCCTATGAATCAACTCACCCTGGTTTCACATTCCACCGGGAGCAGGGAAGTTCTGCAGCTGTGATTGCCTTATTAACCCTGCCTGCAATGGAGATTCAGGGCTGGCTCAGAGAGAGCAGTGTTACTCCCTAAACAGCCAAGTCACAAATATTTCTCTTCTTCCTCTGCTGTGGATTTTGTTTCCCTTGAGATCTCCCATCCAAGCACTGCCCAGTGCCTGACCCTGCTTAGTTTATGAGAGGTCGACAAGATGAAAATCCATAGCATAATGTGGAATGTATTTATCTTTTATAAAGGAGAAAAACATCCCCACAAACCCCTGACCTCTAATGACACTCAGCTGCCTCCTGCTTATTCACTGCTCCTTGGGTCAGTTTATAGAAGCAGATTGAACAGGGCTGGCCCTGGCATTCCCTGCAAAGGGGAGCTGTGTGCATTCCCAGTGATCTAGGAGGTGGATAATATTCCCAGGCACTATGCAAAGCAGGACACGGGCTCTGCTGGGTGGTACCCAGGAGTGGGAGGCACAGGTGACAGCACAATCCATCTCTGGGTGCTCTGGAGCTGCCTAGGCTGGCATGGCCTTGCTGAAGGCTGGGCTGAGCACACAAGCTGATTCCTCAGGCTCTGGGCTTGTCTTGGAAGCTGCACCTGCCACTGGGTTCCCATCCTCTTGAGCTCTTTGGGTTGGAAACAATTGGTGGGAAAATGAGCCTGCAATAAAGGATGAACTTCTTGTAATTCCTTTTGCCTGGGTTGAGACCTTGGGAAGGAGGAGGGAAGGGAATTCCCTGCCTTTGCTGCCCTGATGGTCTGAAGAGGATGGAAGGGTCTCACCAGGCCTCTCTAAAAGCCTTGAAATTCTGAAAAAGCTGGGTATTTGGGGCCCAGTCTGTGATGCCTCCTGGTGTACATGGGGCTGTGAGAGCTCCTAGCCTGGAGGAGATCACAGAGGGAGCGGCATTTGCAGCTGAATTGAGCATGACCTTTTCTGACACAGCAGAGGATTGAAAAGCCCATCATGGATTGACTCATTCCCCAGGAAAAACACCATTAGTCCTGGAGGACCCGGGCAGCAGATGACAAGGGGAACGACAGGAGGAGGGCACGGAAGGGCAGTGTGGCAGCTCTGTCACCGAGGTGTTTGAGAACAGATCAGACAGCTCTGACAAACACGTGAGGGGTCAGATTCCTGCCTTGGAGCAAGTGGAATGGACAGGATGTCCCCAGGTGATGGACACTGTGATGTTTTCCCTGTGATGGACACTGCTGGAGCGGGCACTTACACAGCGAGGCCCTTCCTCATCCTGCCACAGAGCAGGATCCAGCCGGGCAGGAATTGTTCAGGGAATTTGTCTGCACAGAGCCCAGCTCTGTGTCCTGGTGTCGGGCTGAGGGTGATCCCACATCCTCTGAGGGGAAGTGAGCTGCTCCACGGGCTCTTCCAGAGGCGTGTGGGGGATGAGGAGCTGTTCCAGGAGCTGCTTGGAAGTGCCTGATTCAGAGATCCCTCCCTTTTCCTCACAGGGCTGTGATAGGGGAATTAGGAATTCCTGGCATTAGGAATAATTAACAGCAGAGGATTTAGGCAAGAAGTATTTGGGTATTTCAGAAGGATCAGTCTGAAAAATTCCTGCCTTTAAATAGCCAGGGGCAGGAGGGAAAAGGAGCCATGAGACACTGCCACAAAAATGATGTCCTGACCAAAATCCACCTCGGATCGGTGCTGGGCTATCTGAGGGAGCACTTCTTGGTCCTAGGAGTCAGGACAGGTATAAACAATCAAAGATGACTTTAAGAAACTCAAAGCCATCCAATCTGGGTTTTCTGGAAGCTGTTCCAGGAGTGGGGATCATCAGCAATTTGGAAGACCACAGCACTTCCAAGCCCTTTCTGGGTAAATCTCAGAGAAATTGGGCAGGAAATTGGAGAGTTCTTAGGAGGAAATGACTACTGCACAACAATAACAGGTGTTTTTTTGTTCTCCTAGGAAATTTAGGCTGAAAAGAAAGTTGAATAAATGCATGTAGCAGATTATTTACTGTAAGCTATTCACCTAGCTCAGCTTTAAACTAACTAGTTGAATGACTTGCTTATGCTTAAAATAAATGTTTATTTTAACTTAAGCTTGTTGTAGAAAGCCTCAAACCCCCAGTGCTGCTATCAGCTAAATATATTTTCTCAGAGTATATCCAAGGCTGTAATTAAGGCTGTGTCAGACATTCCATTATATGTCTCTCATCTCCCTCTCTTAATATTTATCACCCATTTTCACATCTCTCCATCTTTACTCTGGGCAATCACTCAGGCCTGGCAAGGTATTTCCTCCTGAAATGGATTTAATCCACCAATGATGGTTGCAGACCTTTAGAACATCTGTAAAGGTTGTTTCCAGTTGGATTTAAGATGTCCCTTAAGCTGTCACCGCTCTCCCTCTGCCCCTGCCCCTTGTGGTTCGCTGGGGGCTGGGCTCATTCCCAGCTCCAGCCATCCAAGGAGCAGAGGGAACACTTCCCACCACACCCTCACCCCTCAGGGTGGTGTCAGGATGGAGCCCTGGCTGGTGGAGATATCCTGGCCCAAGTGGCCCAACTGCAGCCACCGCTGGGTTCGTGTTGCCTGGGGCCAGTTTCCATCACAGCAAAGCTCCTGACAACACCCATGGCAGCTGCTGGCTTGGGTTTGCTGGGATAAACCTGGCTTCCCACAACTCCTGCTATGTCCCAAGATCCTGAATGTCCTCAACAGGACTGTGGTTTGTCTGTGGCTGGTGTGAAGTTGTGTGAGGGTGGCCTCGCTCCACGACTGCACCTTTACCCTCTCTGAGCTCCCTTGTGGTGCCAAACTGGCTCATCCTCGTATTCTTGGATCTTGCAAAGTGAGACATCACTGTCTGGGCTCTGAACTGCTGCAGGGGGCTCAGAAATGCCATTTCCACTTCTGCTGCTCACTGCCAGCAACCATTCTCAGGGAGACGTGGGGATTAGCAGCTCCCCATGGCCTTTATTTTCATAGCAGAATTTGTAGTTCACGCTCACTATGGTGACAGCAGAGAGAGCCCAGTGTCCTGGGTGGCAGCAAGGACCCCAGGTGGCAGGAACAGAGGCTTTGGAGAGCAAGGAGCAGGATAATCCGTGGGCAGGGGGATGTCAGAGTGCTGGGCGTGCTGTGCTGACTATGCTAATGCATGCTGGCTGGAGGAGAGGCATTTATTGTGTGTCAGGGGGAGGGTGATGGATGGCAACTCAGGTTTTCCCCTGTATTATTTCAGCTCTCTGGTCTGCTGGTGATTTATTCAGTAGCATTTATGGCGTTACAAGTCTCAAACCAAAAGTGGAATTTATTCAACCCTTTCCTGCTTTTCTCTTCCCCTTCTGTTTGATTATATTTCTGAGGGTTTTTTTTCCTCTGGTTTAAAGCTTTCCTTGCTTTTGGGGTAGAAGGATTACATTCCTGCCACAAGCAGGTGCTTTTCTGCTTTCTCCTCTCCCAAACAAGGGCAGCTTTTCCACGGACTTCAAATGCTTGGGTGCTTGGCTCTTCCAGAACATCCCATGTGGATCCAGAGGAGCTGCTGTGCTCCAGGCCCTTCTGGAAGGCTGGTGCTGAGTGGCTGAGCTTTTAAAAATCAAACTTGTTTGAAAATAAAACAGGCACTCTGGCCTTTGTCACAGAAACTCTGATCCATACAACAGATAGGATCGTTTGGGACAATTGGCTTGGCCCTGTGTTTTGTGGTTTAATTTTGGGGAAAAAAACCCCACTTCTCAGTATCTTAAACCAAAAATCATTGTGTTTAAGCACACACCTATGTACAGAGAGGCTGGAAAGGTTTGGGAGATTTAAGGTACCTTTTCCCCTTGCTGTTCAGAGACCTGCAGGACCTGCCTGTGTTTGCAAGCTGGCATGGAGCAGCCTGTAAATGCATGCAGCTCCAGTTTCACCCTAAATGCAGGTCAACCCCTTTATCTTTAGGGCTTCCATCCAGCCAGCATCCCTCTTGTCCCTCAGGCACAGCAGCCTGAGCTGAATCAAGCCCTGGAGTGAGGCAAGACTCATTCACTGCTCCAGTGTCCATGTCTGTCTATCCATGGAAAACCTCCACCCATGGGGAGCATCCTTCATGTCTGGAGTTTATAAATTGTGCAGGTTGGGTTGGACACTCTCCCAGCAGTCCTGGGGTTCATGTGGTGCCCCAGAACCAGCAGTGAGGATCAAGCTCTGTTCTGGGACCACTGGCAGGCCTCTGGGGACACTGGCAGGGTGTGAGGTGGCACTGGGTGCTCACCCTGCTCCTTTTGCTTTTGAGCCTTGTGGAGTGAAGTTTGCTGTGGTAATAGGCTGGGTTTAAGTGGCACATAAAGCTGCCAGCTCTTTATGGAGGCTGTCGGGCACTAAGGACATGGGGAATTATGGCAGCGGAGGCACGGCACGCTGGTGCTTTGCAGACGATGTCTCGCAGGGGATGCGCTGTTTATTTATCTAAAGTAGCAGGTTTGCAGTGCTTTTCCAGGAGAACGGCTTCCAGGCCAGGATGTCTCCCTGCCTGCATCCACTGCCTCAGATTAGCTCTGACAGGCTCTAAATCTGGGGCAAAGAGGGGTTGGAGGGGCGAGGGAGTGCTGCAGGAGAGCTCGGGATGATGTGCAGAGCAGCCATTTCCTGCTGGAGACTTGGGATATTTTGTGAGGGAAGCTGGGCTGCTTTTGCTGAGAGCTGCAGGTTTTTTGTGTGGCTATTGTTGTTTACAAACCCAGCAGTTCGTGGAGGAGCAAAATGTTTAATTGCAATTGGCTTTTCTCAGCCTTGTACCAGCCAGGGAAGGAGGGGAGAGGATGAGAGGCTGTAAAAAAAGGAAAACATTCGTTTCCCTGTGGCCTTAACAGTCGTGAAGGATTTTTACTGCTGCTGCAGCAGGAGATGGTTCCTTTCCTCAGGCTGGCCCGGGCTGGGATGTGTTGGGGCTCTGCCTTGTCGAGCAGCTACACTTGTCCCCCCTGAGCAGGGAGCAGATTCCTGCCTGCTGCAGGAATCCCTGGGGTGGATGCAAGGGTGTCAGTGACCTGTGAGTGTGCAGGGCCTCTGTGCTGCCCTGCCATGCTGGCATAGCTGGGCAGGGGCCAAAGCCTCACCTGTAGAGAGGACTTGCCTTTAACTGGCATTGCCAGACCCCCACGGTGCTTGTGAGGAAAAGTCTCCATCCAAACTGGCAGGGTTGATTCCTGTTTCCTCCCGGATGGTGTGGCTGCTTTCACAGCTCTTGTCCTGGGAAAAGTCATCCTCAGGGAGGGCTGCACAGCAGCTCCTCATTTGTGCACAGCATCCTCCTTCCATCCCAAATGGGACCCAGAGGGTGGCAAAGGGCAGCAAGGGCTCTTTGTACCCCTTTTGCAGGTGTTTGACATCCCAGGCAAGGAGGAGAGGAATTCCTGCAGGGAATGATGCAGAGCTCCTAAATGCAGCTCCTGCTCAGCCATCTCATGAATTAAAAGGAGCCTGGAGCAAACCCCTGCCCTTTCCATGGGGAGCTCCCAGGCAGCCTGGATACCACTCTAGGGTCTCTCTAGGGGGTATCTAAAAGCATGGATCAATCCCAGTCCCACTAACAGGATGCACAATAGGTATCCCATAAAATCTGTGTAAGGTGGGAGAATTATCATTGCCCTTCCTTTACTGAGAAGGGAAATGGAGACTCAGAGGAAATGGCTTTTCCCAAATTCTGTGGTGAACAGTGAGCCAGGCTGGAGTTGTCTTCCTTCCTTCCCTCCTTCCCTCCTTCCTTCCCTCCTCAAAAACACAAGGAGCAGGCTCTTGTTGGAGCCAAGCAGAGTAAAGCTGTATCTTTGGGGGGCAAACAAAAAATTCTTTGAGTCAAAATCGAAAATTAAAAGAACATTTTACTCCATGTAGCTTCCCACAGGGTGTTCAGGAAAACTGAAAATAGCAGCCTTGAATTGAAGTGGTGAATTTTTATTAGGAACTGGGGCAATTAAAAGGTTTGGCATTTTTGAAACAAAAAGAAAAGAACTTTCATACATTTGGGAGAGAAAAAGTACCCCCCAAAACCTGTCTTTTTCCAAAAACTATACTCTGTTTTGGCTTTTGCTTGCTGGGATCTGATGAAAGGCCCTTCACATCCCTCAGGGAGACCTGGTGCTCCCTCAGCACCAGGCAGAGCTTTGTGAAATTTGTGTATCCTCCTGTCCTCAGGTCATTAAATGCACAATTCCAGGCTGGAATGAGCTGCTCATGTCCCATTGCAAATCTCCAGGTACCAGGATCTCTCCTCTCCTTCTGGCTGAGTTCATTCCTGCTTCTCCTGGCTGCTGTCTGCCAGCTGTGACCTCCAGGCACATGTGGGTAGTGCTGGCCACAAACTGCTCCCAGGTATTACCACAGGAGGGGAATGCCAAGGAAATGTGGGAATACCAACCCAGGGAAGATGCATGATGTGGGAGGCCAGAGCCTCACATGTGGGATGTGCCCTTGGAGTCAGCAGGCAAAGAAAAAAGGGGTGTTTGGCACAGAGAGTTGGGCTGCGGGACAGTCTGGAAGGCTGGAGGAGGGAAATTCTCTTTTCTATCCCACCAAACAGCTGAGATTTTAATAGAATTTTAAAAATTTGCTCTCCATATGGCTGTAAGTATGATATTGTTAGAGTTTCTGTAAAAATGAGAGACAGCCAGCCTCAGGGAGTCCGGGGGAGAGAAGCTGTGGCACGGAGGAGAGGGAAGGGACTGAAATCCCTCCTTAGCTTCTTTTCTGCCTGTTTGGGAGCAGGCAAATGTCCTCATTCCAGGATTGCTGACTGTGCTGGAGCCTCCTCTTTCCTGCAGAACAAATGGAAGAAGCAAATGAAGCTGTGAGGGACTGATGTCTGTGGTAAATAACAATTCAGAGACCCATCCTTTGTGCTGGGCACCGCTAATTGTGTGCTGTGTGCTCCCAGCTGGGTGCGGGTGTGCAGGGAGGGGGTCCTGCCACCCTTTTCCCAAGGGAACACTTCCATGGAAGGCGTGCTCTGCTGGGATTTGATGCTCTGAGCGGGGAAAGCTCAGCCTGGCAGGTGCAGAGCAGACAAAGCCATCTCCTCCCAAGTCCTTGTCAGCCAGAGACCTTTAGGCAGTGCTGGAGCTCAGTGCGAGGGGTGAAAGACAATTACTCGCAGCACCTCCCTCCCCGCTCCCATCCCGTGTATAATTTACAATACATCATGTTACATTTTTATTACTACACCAGTTCCCAGGCTCCAGGCTGGCAGGATTCCCAGCAGGCAGAGCAGGGAGGCTTTTGTTGGAGAACTCCAACAGGAGGAGCAATTCCTCGGGAGCCTTTGGATCTATGTGTGGGTTTAACACAGGTTTAATCAAATGGGGGTTTGGGCGTTTATAATTTCCAAGAGTTATTTTTCAATGGAATTGATACCAGAAAAAAAGGCTCAGAATAAGTAAGAGAGGAAATGAGACTCACCCCTGTCCCCTGCATATAATCCCTTCCAGTACAGATTGCAATTGTGTTTGAATTATAGGGCAATTAGTTTGTCAGGCTGGGAAGGATTATACAAGACCCCAGGAATTTGCTTGGAAGCTCTCTTAGCCTTGAAATCTAGAGAGGTTTTATTATGGAAAGCTGTGGTGCTGGGCTGTGCTAATGCCATGGATTGATTTCCTACCTGTAGCAGATGTTCCCAGGCAGCTGACAAATCGGTGACACATAAATATTGAGGCTCCTGAAGCACAGTTCTGGAGTGAGACCCGTGCAGGTGACAAAAATAGTCCTGCTCAGGAGCAGGAGCTTCCCTGGCAATGGCACATGGGGTGTCCATGTGCCTCCACAAACTTCCCCTCGGCTGGGAGCCAGGAGTCTGCTCTCAGCACAGGACTGAGCCATTCCTTCTGGAGCATTCCCTAAGTGTGGTAGGCTTCACACTAGAGTGTCTAAATTAACAAAATCTGGGGAGTTTTGGTGGGAAGATATATTACCTGGCCTCATTCTGACATGAACGATAACACAAGTGCCAAGGCAGGTTAAAAATAGGCAGCATCCCCAGCAAAGTTCAGGAGACCTGGAGCTGCAGGGAGAAAAATCCAGCACAGAAACAGACACTGAGGACAGGGACTGAGTTTATTTCTTCCCAAAAAAATGATACTTTCCATCTTCTAACACCTGTGTCTCAAAGAAGGTCATTTAATTAGTTAATAGTAGTGGATAAGTTTCTTCTTAAAGGTTTCTCTTCCTGGCAATGCGCTGGCTTGAATCCTGCTTGGGCTCGAGTGTGCAGGTTGGAGTGGATCATTCAGGGCTCTCCCTACTCTTTGCACTGCTGGATTTCTGGGGTTTCCTTTTGCCTGTCCCCCTGCCCTATCTCAGCTGGTTGGATTCAGGCTCCTTGGAGCAGAGCTTGTCCCTTGGCCAGCTCCTCACACGCTGGAAGTTCCTTCCAGCCTGGTTGTTTCTAAGGCACTGCTCTAAGACACAAACCTTATTTCCTTCTGGGGCTCCTGTTCTTTGCCCATGGTTTTATTCACCTCAGTCCTACCCTAAGCACCATGATTTCAAACAGCTCTGAGTGCTCAGCAGGACCATGGAAAGCTCATTCCCCACAGCCTGAACAAAGCTTTTGTGAGGCTTCCCAACATAAATACCTATTTCTCCCCCCCCCCTCCCCTCTCCCCTGCTGCCCTCGGGAAGAGACCTCCCCAAAGCAAGGCAGAAATGATGTGTTCTCTGCTCCTAGGCAGCAATCACACTGGCAAAGGGAGGGGAAGTTCAACATCCAGCCAGGAATCTCAAGGAAAGCCTTCCCCGTGTGCTGGCAGTCTCCCAGGGTTGTCTCTGCCTGCTCCAAGACGTGGACATGAGGGATCTCTAATAAGAATCTTGTTGCTGGTGCTGCTCCCTGTTTATTTTCTGCTCCAGGATTCACAAGGTGCTGGGCTCTGCACAACACGAAGAGCTTTGGAGATAAGGGTAGGAGTGAGAGGAGAGAGAAATTCTGCTGCAGCCTTGAAACATCCCCCCCTCTTCCCCCAGTGATGCTGAAATATCTCTGCGTTTCTCTTTGCCTTCGTCGGTGTTTCTCAGAAGGATGTTTCCAACCTTGACTCCTGGGGAGGGAGATTCAGGCTCTGAGAAAATCCAATTTCATGTGAGACATGGAAATATTTGGTAGATAAAGTGCTGTGGTTGTTCCTCGCCTTCCTCTCTGTGCCTGGAATTGGAGCAGCTCCCTCTCTGCTGCGAGCCAGGCTGAGCTCTCACATCGCTCCTGTGTGGATGGATCCTCTGTTCCTTCAGACAGAAGTTCATCTGAGGTACTGCCTTCCCAAATTTCCCTGGCCTGCAGGCAGTGGATCTAGGGAATGTATGCACGGTGGGCTATGAATACAGGGCTGTGAGCACCAGCAGGGCTGTCGGGGAGCCAGGATCTTGGAACATCTGCAGTGGCTCTGCATGGATTTGTAGCATCCCCGATTCCCTGGATGGGTTTCCATAGTGTTCCAGTGTGCAGCTCATCCTGCAGCAGATGATCACACACATGAAACTGTGTTCAGTTTGACTAAACTTTAGTGTTCTCCTAAATCTGTCCCTCCTTGCTGCCCTGGCACAGACTTTGCTCTCCCCACCTGGCTCCCAAACCCTCATCCAATTTGGAGGCAGGTAAGAAGATAACTCTCTTCTCCACAACCTGTTGCTCTCCTTGTTATTCCATGCCAGATTGTGAATGAAAAAATCCTTCTGCATTTGAGGCTGTGCTTGTAGCTGGTAATTAACACCCAACACACTCTGCCAATGCATCTCAGAGCTGCTTTACAGAAACCTAGAGCTGGAACAGAAGCCACCCGGAAAAACAACGTCTGCCAATCGAGTGAAACCTTAAGTAAAATCCCCAGCCAAATGTCTGCAGAATAAATCTGGGAAGGATGCTGCTCCTGCACTGAGCTGGGGATGTGTTTTCCAGCTCCGGGGCCCCAGAGATAAGAATGTAAAGTGCTAATGGGAGTTATGCAGATCTATCTCCCCCTCTTGTGTGCTGTGTTCCAGCTGGGAGCGGGTGCTTTATGGGGAGTTAACTCCTCCAGACGTGCAGTGGAAGTGCTGACAGAGCCGAGTTTTAAGCACTGCTAATGGAAGTGTCTGTTTTCCAGCCGAACCTGGGGGCTGGGGTTACACACAGCGTGCACAAAGGCAGAGTAAGCCCTGTACTAACAAATTCAGTTTGCAGCTTTCCAGTTTGGAAGTGACGTGTACATGAAATACACCTGCCAGCCTCGTGGCCTGGCTCCAGCACTAGGGATTGTTCTCACCCACGTGCCTTTCCCCCCTCTTTGTCATCCTCTCTGAACAAGAGCTTAACAGAAAGGCTGACACTCCTGTCCAAATGCCTGCCTAGCAAACAGACCCAAGCCCAGGCAGCTGTCAGAGCTGAGCAGTGAGTTTGCACTGCCCTGAGCCCCCCACACTTCCTGGCACGTCTGGAGCTGGGGAAGAGTTGTTCAATGGAATCAATACGATGGAGAGCAGCCTTGTCCCCGGTGGCCAGACTGCCCTGTGCTTCTCTGATGTGACACCACTTCCACCAGTGTGGATGTGATCTCCGAATGTGTGGGATTTCCTGGCTGCTGTGAGTTCATTGCCTGTCTGCAGGGGAAGCAAGGAGCTGGTGCATTAACCACCCCTGCCAGCCACAGTTCTCACAGCTTTTTGTCTCTCCAGCTTCATGGTAACCTCATGAAGAGGTTCCCAGTTTATTTGCCTCCCCTTGTGCTTCTGTGTGACTCTGAGAACCCCTTCCAGAGAGCCAACAACCACCAGGGCCATCCATCAGCTCTGCCCAGCTCCTGAGGCAGGAACAGGCACAGTCTCGTGTGGCCTGGGTGCAAAGTGGGAAGAGAATCAGATCCACAGTTTTGTAGCCGAGCTGATACTGCACCTGCAATAAGAACCTGCAAGGTGAGACCTCCTGGGGGACAGCTTTTAGCTTTGCAGCTCTGTAGCTCCTCGGTTCCTTGTGCCATCATAAGGCAGTGATGTGAGTACGTGCATCCACAGACACTCACAATTATACAGACACTCATAGCAAGAGACAATTTGCTGCTTCAAAGAGTCCAAGGGCCAGAATTGCAGAGGCATTTTGATGCCTGAGGCTGCGCTGAAATGGGACGAGACCCAAGTGAGTTAGGCACATAATTGCTTAGAACAATTTTAAATACTTCTGGGCACACACATGCATCCTCAGGGGTGCAAATTGCCTTAGAAAATCTGGTCCTTAAGCAGTAACAGCAGGAGAGGCATAGGAGAGACCACAGTGCTCATTTGCCATGTGGGAGCTGTGGCAAAGGAGGTACCTGTGACTTGCCTGAGGTTATGTGAGAAGGCAGTGGCAGAATATCCCCTTTCTTCCAGTTTGCTACGCTGCAGCACCAGCTGTCCCCTCTCCCGTTAGCTGAACAACAAGGAAACTCCCTCCTGCAGGTCCTCAGCTCTCCCCTTCCTCTGCATTTCATCGGGGTCTGCCTGTAGCCACCAACACAAGCCTCAAACCAACTCAAAGAAGTTCCTCAGGAGCCCAGCAGCTCCCAGAAGGAGCAGCTACAATTGCAGGCTGCGAGTTTGCCCGTGTTCTCTGGTTTGGCCCCCTCCACCCCTCCTTTCATCTCCCCTCGGTGTTTGTCTGCTATTTTCTTTTGATTTGCAGCTTTCCTGAGCACCGAGTTTGCAGCAGGCTGTGATTACCCTGTATGGAGCCTTTCCCACTGACAGCGTGATGAGCAGAGAGAGAGCTCGGTGCCTCCACAATTGAAGCCAAGCAGGAGGCCAGTCCAACACCTCACTTGCCAATTAACTGAGTCGATATTGTGCACAGGAGAATGTTTGTTGGTTGCCTGTGTTGCTAAAACACTTGCAGAGTGTTTAGAGCAACACAGCAACATTGTCACCTGCCTGCTGTAGGAATGAGCTCCTCATCCAAACCAGGACACAGCCACGGAGGGAAAAGGGAACTGGGCACCTCCAGGGCTCTGTGTCCATCAGGGCTTTGTGTGAAGGCCTGTTCAGAGTGGGGGAAGCCAAGAGCCTCTTCCATTGATCATGGTGAGTGTGTGGATGCAAAGGACTGAGGAGGAAGTGGCATCTGTGTAGATAAAAAGATGTTCAAGAAGACGGGAGGCAGCGGAAAGACACTGCAAAAGAGCCACGGGCAAATCATGTTCCCAGCAACCTCCCTGGTTCTGTATGTCCTGGGGAGCTGTCTTTCTACACTAAGGCTGGTGTCTGTGCTGTCTCCACAGACAGCTCAAGGCAAAGGGAATCCAGCAGAGGGAAACTCCAAGAGGATGCAGGTTTCTCCCATGTAGCAAACCTGGGCACTGCTGCTCGCCTGGCAGGCCACTGGGGTTTCTGAGAGGGCTGGGGGCAAACAGCAGCTCCTGCCAGAGGTGCTCACTGATTTTACATTTTCTGAAGGTGAGCTCCCCTTCCTTCTGGGGCCAGGTGGGATTTGGGGGCCCCGTCCCAGCTCTCAGGTGGCACCTCAGTGGGAATCCCTCACACTTGCAGGGGAAGCAAAGACGCCTTCTTGGCAAGGCTGATCCTTGTGCTGCAGAACTCTGAGACTGCCCCAGGCAAACTGATGTTGGTTCTCTCCAGACAAGTTTCTGCCTCGGGTTTATTTCTTTTCTCGGAGTACACAGACAATGTTTTGCTGCCTGTCTGCAGTGACAGGAGGGTGTACATCTGTGAGGCACCTCCATTTCCAAACAAAGACAGCTGCAGAAGCATCTTGGCACACAGGGCCAGCAGCACGGAGATTTTGGGATGCTCCAGCCCTCCTTGTGTGGGGACAGTGGGGTGATGGCAGCACAAGAGAGGAGAAAGGGCCACACATCATTTTGCCTCAGCATTTTCACCCTTCGTCCACTGTTATCACTGCTGGAAATATCAGTGTCCACAGAGGCCCAGCCTGGCTCAGAAGGAACCTCTTAGGATGGTCATGAACAAAAGAAATCCCCATTAAGCTGAAGCCTCATCACCCTATTCCCCCACCAGCTCCCAGGCCTGTGTTTGCTGGTTGGTCTCTCACCATCCTTCCCCATGTGCCGCGTTCACTGAAAGCACCTGGTGACCACAGGTGTGGGCTGTCCCCCCTCTCCCTTCTCTCCTTCTTCCCCAGGCTTCACCAGGAAGTATTTATTAAGTGTCAAGGTGATAAATGAAAAGTCATATTTTATTGTGAATTATTCCAGCCCTGCAGTGGAGCCCAGATCTATCGCCTCAGAGAGTTATTAACTGCTTACCGCAGAGAGCTATAAAATCCTCATCATTTTCTCCAGTCTCTGCTCTGTCAGGGTGAGAGAAAGAGAGCCAGATTATCACACAAAATTCTTGGGAAGCTGCTTCTAAAATTCCTCTTTGATTGGAGGCCAGTGCTGGCTGGAATGATTTCATCAGAGCAGGACAGGTCTCTTGTGAAACACCTTGGCTGGGTTTGGTTCTTCCCAGCATGTTCCTCTCATTTTCAGGTGCCACCACTCAAGTGCTTATGAGAGAGCCCTTGGGAACCTCACTGTGGCAGTCGTGGCTCTATTTCTTCCCTTGGTGGCAACTCCAAGGTACAGTGAGTGCTCTTTTGAATTTCTCTCGTGTTTTTCCAAAAACACCCCAAAGATTTCCAAATAGGAAGCGGTATCTCATCCCCTTGTTGAGACTTGAATATGTCACCTTTACCAGCTCCTTGCCCAGGCTGCAGAGCAAATTCCTGGTGTAGTTTCACTGCTTCGAGTGCCTGAAGAGGAGCTGAATTCCAGTTGACACCAATTGAATTTGGAATGTGCTCTTCACTTCTTTGACTTGATGAGAAATGATCTTGACTCCTTGTGTCCTGCAGTCATCTCACAACAAAGACCCTGCTGGCCTTTTCCATAGTCTGCAGAAAGGCCAAGGATTTCCTGCTCCCAAAGGCTGCCAAGGGCTGTCATTGCACCCTGGTGACACAGGGCTGGCCACTTGGGCAGTGCAGAGCAGCAGGAACTTGCCCTGGTTTGTGTGCTGTTTTCTTTCTCCCAGGTATTTTTGTGCTTTTCTGCTTTGGATTTTAATCCTGCTCCATGGCAATACCTTCTTGTCATAGTGCTGATAGTCCAGAAGAGGTTGGCTTTGGAGTCTACCAGGACATAAAAGGTTAGGTTGATCAAGAGATGAAGAGGTCCCCTGAATCTTCTCCAGAGTTTGTTTGCTACTGGAGGGTTATTGGGAGGTAGAACAAACCTCTCTCAAGACAATAAATATAACAAAGACTGGATCATCTTCCATTCCTTCATATAGACGGGAATTTTCTCTACAACATGTTCATTTCTGCTTGAATTTGTGACCTGGGAAGGGAGTAAAAGTGCATGCACTGCGTGTTCTTTGGAGTTGGATAGATTTGCTAGGAAAAGGGAGGGATCCTCCTGTGGGAATCATTGAGAGCCAGGGGATCCAATCCATTGTCCTGTAAGATCTGGCAGGTGCAATGATGGGCTAAATTCCTGTTTAGAGCTTGACTTCTTAGCTGGGGATACAACATCTGAGGCAAGATCATCCTCTAGGTCACCCTCAAGTTCAGCAGGCATTTGATGTGCTCCAAACCAGCAGCAGCAGCTGAGGGGAGCGAGGGGGAATCATAGCTCGCAGCTTGGTGGACTCTGGGGACACCTGACACGTTGCTGCCTCCATTAAATGAAGCTCCACTTCTAATTATAACCCATAATTATAGCCTTCAACCAATGTGATTTGTGAAGAGAGGGGTCACAGAGCTGAGCTGGCTCCGAGATTGACTGTGCTGGGGATATCAGTAAACATCCCTGCCTGCCTGCCCGAGTCTGACAGAGACAGAAAGGGCTAATGCAGCCCTGCAGGGCACACAGCTGGATTGATGGGAGCTTCGGTGTGACCTCTGGCCCCTGGAGATATTCTGTGACAAGGCAGTGAAAGCTGCAAACACGAGAGCAAACCATCTATTCAGCCTGACAGTGCTGGACAGGGGTTAAGGAGCTGTGGACTCCTATCAGCATCGATGAATGGGCTCCAGTGGATCTGCATTAACACGTGCAGTGCCAGGCCCCTGGGTGTGAATGGCAGCTGCGCCCAGCCAGACATCCCCCTGTCACAGGCAGAGCCATCACCCTGAGACTGTGAGGGAACAAAGCTCTGCACCCCTGGAAAGCTGGGCAGTGGCAGCTGTGCCCAGCCACACATCCCCCTGTCACAGGCAGAGCCATCACCCTGAGACTGTGAGGGAACAAGGCTCTGCACCCCTGGAAAGCTGGGCAATGGCAGCTGTGCCCAGCCACACATCCCCCTGTCACAGGCAGAGCCATCACCCTGAGATCGCAGGGGAGCAAGGTTCTGCACCCCTGGAAAGCTGGGCAGCCAGGAGGGATTCACTTCCAGGTGAATGTTTTAAGAGCATGGGATGATAAAGGCTTTCATTTTGTTACCTGGAAACCCCTGTGGTCAAACTGGAGGTGTTGCTGTAAATGATGCAGGTTTGGCTTGAAATTTTAGTCCTGGGTCCTGTGCTTTTCTGGTGTGTATTTCTTAAATAACCCCCAAGAGCGGTGCAGGTTCCTCTCCAGGGCTGGTGCCAGTTGCAGCAGAGATTTTGTGTGAGCCAGAGTCAGTCCTGGGGGTTCTCTGGTCACAAAGAACCTGTGGGCTGCTCTGCTCTGGCCTCTTGCACTTCTCAAGCTCAGAAAAGCACAGTGACTGACCTCTGCACTGAGTCTAAAAAGCTGTGGTTCCTCCCATGCTCTCCTGGCTTGGATTTAAGTGATGGAGAATTAGCCCTGCTCTTCGGTCAGCTCTTCAGGGAACAGTTCCTCTCCCTGTTAATATTTGTGTTTCAGATGCCATTTAAATATTGCAGTCTCAGCCTGCAGCCACTGGGCCCTTGGGGTATTAAGACAGCAAAGGTGACAGAGACAGAATAAAAAATCAAAATCAGATTGTCTCTCATTTGATATAATTTCCCTTGGACTTAAGCTGTGTGGGAAAGGAGACAGGACTGTTCAGACAGAAACTGATCTGCTGATTGAGATGAGACAGTTGGTTTGGCTTCGCTCCAGCCAGCTTGATTTTGGGTTTGTTTTCCCTGGAAATGGGTTGTGCAGCTGTAGGTGCTTTGACTCCCCAACTTCTGCACATCTCAGCCAATTCCAGCCCTGTTTGGTGGAGCAGTAATGGCCTTAAAAGGGATGATGTCCAGACAGATCTCACAGAAGAAGGGGTGAGGAAGAGGAAAGGGCCCTTCTAAGGATCAAATAGGCCCTAGTTCCAACCTTCAGCTGGAGAAAAAGGCCCAGAACCTCTCCACAGTTGAAAAAGCTTCAGCAAGAGCTCCCAGGCAGTGAAGAGTGAAATACAAAATAATTTACAAATTTGATTTCACTGTGCATGTGTTCAAGAGTTTCATCTTTATTTACCTTCATAGCAATACAGGATCCACTTGGCTGGAAAGAGTGCAGACACCTCCTGAGAGGCTGTCTGACCCCAGCCTCCCGTGGACTGACTGGGCAAGGTGGCCAACAGCCATTTTATGGTTGGACAGCTGAAGCAAAGACAGATTAAATTGTGTTCTGTGAGTCCCACAGGGTGGCTGCTTGACTGTCAGCCAGCTCTCTCTTGCTTTCTTGTCTCTAATTCGATTCTTTGATCAGAGGCTCTGGCTTTTGTTTCTATAGCTCATCTAACCTTCCTCTTGTCGTTTCCAGCAGCCTCGTTACAGCTTTCCGCAGGCTCTGCTGCGCTGGCACGATCATTGTTCCTCTCTGCAGGATGGGATGTACGTCTGAGTAATTCTGTGCATGAGTTGTCTTTCTCTCAGAGACATTTCTGTGATACAGAATAAATTGCAGTACGCAGCTTATTAGAGAAACAACAAAAAAAAACCCCATCAACAAACCTTCACAGACGAGGCAGTTCAAAGAAGCAAGCAGCAGAGTCCAACATAAACAAGCTGTAGGAACACAGGCAGAAACTTTCCTGCTACTTTCTGGGATAGACTTGCCAAAACCTCTGCTCCCTGGGTCATCACACTCTCAGCTCTGGGTCAATCACATTTACAATCTTATTTTCCCCTTCTGAACTGCACAGCCGAGGCCATCCTGCCCTGCAAGGTGGGATAATCCCAGAGCTGCCCACAGAGGAATTCAGGCCAGCTCAGAGGTGTGTTCTGGAAGGATTCCCCTGCTTCAGGGGCTTTACCCTGCTGCCTCTGAACACCAGGGGGGTTTCACAACCTGGGGGGAGATATTCCAGGCCAGCAGCCTTCCCACCTCTGGGCACCTGGAGTGGGAAGCACTTCATGCCCTGCTTTTTTCCTTTTGGGAAAAAACAGCTTCCACTCCCCTGCACCTCTTAGCAATGCAGCTAAAATCTTTCCCAGGTAAAAATCAGATTCACCAAGAATGTCTTTATTGATTTACAGGGTTCAGCTTTATGAACATCTCCAGTATTTCTCTTTGGCCAAAATAAAGCAATATTAAACACCGTAGCAATAAATCCAGGGCACCCTCTTCTCTCCAGGGTGCAAGGTTATCCAAATGTATTTATCATTTACCAACAGCACTGTTTAAACTACAATATTTGACAGGAGTGGTTGTGTCAGGTGTGATGGAGAGTGGGTTATAAAAGGACATTAAGAGAGACTTTGCATTTGTCCTTCAAACATAAAGTCGATTTTTGCATGATTGGTACTTCAGAGCTCATCTCCAGCACAAGATGAACTGGGAGCAGCACTCAGGGAAGGCAAATGGCTGGGACCCCGTGGCTCTCTGTGCTGAGGTCTCCAGGAGGGCTCTGCACTCCTGCACCAAAGGTGCTTTGGAACAGCGAGTTCACCTGTGCTGCTCTGCAACCTCCAGGTGGGATTTTTTAGAGATCACGCCCCTCCTGGAGGATTTGGAGTTGGAGGCAAAAGGTTTTAACTTCACCAGGCAGTCATGCCTTCAATACCTCCGGCAGGAGCGAGCTGTGTCTGTAAACAAGCCCCAATCTGGCTATTTTGATTTCTCCTTTTAATCCAATAGTTACCCTGGTGTGCACAGGAGTTCTCTTTCATCTCAGCAGCCCCTCGGGGCGCCAGCCCTGAACAGAAGTGTTAATGCCTCATCACACAGTGAGTGGCTGTGGGCAGCCGGGTCAGGAAGTGACCCTTGCACCAAATATGATTGACAAGGATTCCCTGTGGAGCTGGGGAAAAGATGGAGAGAGCTGTAGGGAAAGCACGAGCTCAGTGTGAGGTACAAGGTACCAGCCGTGCACAGCCTGTGGGGTGTGGAGTGAAGGACATGTGGAAAATATCCCCTGGCCACAGCATAGGGAGTAAGGAAAATAAAGCCTGATACTGGAAGGGCAATGAGAAACGTGTCTGCAGGAAGGCTTTTGCTAAAAATGGACTGTTTCTTTTGAGGGAATGAGGAAAACTGTAGCCCCTGGACAAAGTGGTGTTTGTGTGTTTACAGATCTCCATCTGGTTGTCACAACTCGGCCCCTGTTCTGCAGCCCTGGTTCTCGTCCTGGGAGGGGCTGCCTGGCCAGAGCCAGATCCTGGCCGTGGAGCTGACAGCTGATGTGAGCAGCCTGGAGCTGGGGCCCGTGGCTGGTGCTAATTATTGCCAGCTTTGGGCTGCAGGCACCTTCTGACAGTGCTGCACCCCTGCTCCGTGTGCTGCACAAACAGAGGAGAGCCCCGGGTGCTGCACAGCCAGGCAGGGACAGCAAAGGGGTTTTCTCAAAGGCAACTGGTGGCAGAGGCAGGAACAGGCAAAGTCTTCTCTCTTCCCTCCTGAAGTTCTGCTGCTAAATTGAAGAAGCAGTTCCAGGCTATGGGAGGGGTGAGAGACAGAAATATTTTAAAAATAGAAACGGGAAAAAAAAAACCCAAACCAGAGCAGTCAGATGTTTCATTATTCCTCAGGTGACTCTGAGCTGGAGTGTCTGGGTTTAGCAGGAAGGAGGCATTAGTTTTGTAATCCCTTGTTTGCAAAATGTGAGGCTCTCGGCGTGTGCCGGGATCTTAAATGACTCTCATAATCTATTTACCAGTGCTGTGAAGTTCCCCCTTTTATACCAGATTATGGTAATAATGGTATTGTGCAGCAGATGAAATTAGTTTTTCGACACAGTTTTGTTTCATCTCAGTGGCTAAATGTGTGAAATAAAAGGTGAAATGGGCAATATTTTCCTGGGTAAGCCAGTTTCCTCCCACATCCACCCTACAAACACAGATGCTTCCTCATATCCCGGGGACAAGCTGATTGCCAAGCAATGCATGGCAGGACTGCAAGAAGCAAGGGATTTTTAAAATTTACATTTGCCATTAGGGTAATTTTTGAGATTTATGAAGTTTCAGACAATTGGGGACTGTTAAGAGCATCTCCTGTGGGCTGGCACCTCCTGTGGGCTGGCACCTCCCATGGGCTGTAGCAGCCCTGAGGGGTACTGGAGTAATTCCCATTTTCCTTTCCCACTGGCACACACCAGCAAAAGGCTCTCCACATAGATGTGAGGGCTTGGATGTGGCTCAGGATCCTCCTTAACCCAACTCTCCTGTGGGAGGTGTTTACAGGAATAAACTGACCTCTTCTCTCATCCCTTTATGAACCTGGGCTTTGCTGTGAGAAGGTACCAAAACCCAACAGTGAGGATGTCCCTCAGAAAAAGTTGACATTTTTCCCCAAAACTTAACTGAAAAAACCCCTAAGTTTCCATAATCTTGTTTGGGATCAATCAGTGTCCACTGGTTGGTCATACTGAGGGAATTCAGTCCCTGCCATGCAAACTTTACCTCCTGTGATTCATTTTGTGAACTCCTCTTCATGTAGGCAAAACTCAGACTATGGATTCTTATCACACATCCCAGATTTGCCTGGATGAACATCCAGACTAAGAGTCAGCTCAGAAATTTCCCGAGAAGATTTTGTTGTTTTCTTGTTCTGAACAGATATCAAACTTTATCTCACATTTGGCGTGCAGTGGGCCAATCCCAGCTTCCCACCTTAACTGGGGCTTTCTGCAATCATCAGTGTCCTAAAAACGAGGCCAGCAAAGAGCAAAGTCTTTTCTTAGCCTCACTAGCACGTTCTTTAAGTTTAATCTGAAAGATTTGTATCAGGGAGTGGAGAGAGATGGGGAAGAAGCTTGTTTGGGAGGGGGGGAGAAAGTAGGTCAGACAGAAAAGTGTTTTATTGTTCCCAACTCCTGGCGTGCGCTCCAGGAAAGAAACGAAGCTTTGTTGAAGCACTTTGCTGAGCACTCCTTGCACTTGTAAACGTGGCATGGCAAAAAAGCCTTTAGAACCACCCAGGAGTGAGTTCAGCCCGAGCCACCTCGAGGGCTGAGCACAAAGGGGCTTTGTAGGCTGAGCCCTGACCCTCAGAGAGCTCTCTGCACCCTCAGAAACACCACTAATAACTGAGGGGAAGGATCTGCTACACACAATGACTTCAGAAGCCTCTCCAGCACCCTGGATTCCCCCAGAGGAGATTCCCACAGCTGTGAGGAGCAGCAGGCTGGTTTCTCCCAGCGTGTTATCCCATTAACTTCCTCACTGGGTTAAGGAAGAGACTCCTTGTCTCACCAGTCCCTGCCTCGCTGGTACCCTTAGACCCCTGTCCAGGTTTAAGCCCAGCTGGAAATTAAGCAGCATTCCCTCTTCCCCCTGCAACCCAGTGGAATGGGGAGGAGAATCAAAGTGAAATATGTGGCTTAAGAACAGTTTAGTAATAGAAAATGAAGTAAAAATACAGTAATAATGGTAAATGATGATAATAATAAGGGAAAAAACAATGCAATTACTCACCACCCGCTGACCAATGCCACACCCCCCTTCTGAACCCAGACTGGCCCTTCCAGGTAACTGTCCCCAGTTTTGATACTGGGCAGGATGTTCTGTGGTGTGGAATATCCCTTTGGCCGCTTTGGGTCACCTCTCCCACCTGTGTCTCCTCCAGGTTTCTTCTGCGAGCCTCCTCACTGGCAGAGCAGGAGACAAGAAAGAAGTCCTTGATTTAGGATAAACCTGACTTAGGAGAAACCCAAACCCTCAGTGTGTTATCAACACCCGAATCCAAAGCACAGCACTGCAACAGCTGCTGGGAAGAATTTAGCTCTGGTGACACCAGGACACCACCAGCACTGAGCTGATGCAGTCAGGGCCTTGTTTCCCCTGTTTTCCCAAAAAGTAGTACCTGGAACCACACACAGCTGCTCCCCCAGGGTCTGGAAGGGGGATGGATGGGCACCACATGGAGTTGGATAAACCAAGTTTAACTTGAGGGACGTGACAAGATTATTCCTGAGTGCTGCTGGTGAGGAAGGGACCGGCTGCAGAGTGACAAGCAGCTCCTGTCACACCTGCAGTGACACCCCAGCAGGTGGGAACAGGGGGAAAAGCACAAATCCAAGCCTTGGCTGCAGAATGGACCCATTTCCATTGGTTTCCAGTGCTGGTGGGGGATTTGAGCTCAGCCTTGGGGTTTACACAGGATGTGGGATGTGTGTACACAGGGTTTTATCCCTCACTGTGAATTTTGGCAATAATCACGGGTAATTTTCATGCACTGCCTCGTGCCTCAGCTTCATTCATCACCAGTGTGATGGCCAATTAGTCATCTCTAACTATTAAGCAATGCTAACAGCTACTTTAAATGCAAGAAGAGCCTTAATCTAGCTCTAACTCAGATGGACGGTGATACTTGTAATTAGGCCATCAAACAGAGAAGAAATGTGATGTGTTTATAGCTGAGGGAACCTTTGCATTGAACTATTTCAGGGATAATTATGTATTATCTTTATTAACATGGCCTGAGTTAGTAAATAATCGGTCATGCTTTTGCATTTGGGGTGTTAAATATCGTGGGTTCAGGCTAAACTCCAGATTTTGATTTGTTGGGAGATGCTGCCTTGCCAGAGCATCCATCACAAGTCAGGTTTCCTGGGACAGGGTGTCAGGGCTTCCCTACACCCCACCCAGCTGTAGCCAGCTTCTCTTACACATCCATCCTGCTCTGACTGGAGCCTGGGGCTGATCCAGGGCTTGATCCGTGAGTAAAGCTGAATAAAGTTCTTCCAGAAAAAAAAATAAATTAAAAAAAAAGGTGAGGAAGCCATTGCAATAAACACACATTGATACACATCATGAATACACCTCCCCAGACATGCCTTGGCCTAGGTAGTGTGTGTGACAGAAATCAGATAAACACCTCCCAGCTTTTGATCAGAAAATGTGAACTGAGCATGTCCCTCACTGGAGGAGCTGAGAACCTGCTCGCTCCCTCGTTTGGAGATTAATAAAGAAGGAAAGGGGGGAATTGGGGAGAAGTTGTTTTGAAAGCAGAAGCTTTCTATTCCAAAATGATAAACAGGAAAAGGGGAAAAGATCTGTGTCAAAATTCATCGGGGGGGGAAAGAAAAATATGGAAATGAGTTAAAAGTGAATGTGTGTCTTTCTCTGGAGATGTTTCTCTGTTTTTCTGCAGCCTTATTAGTCAGCCTGTTCCTGTCTCTCCTGTTACAAGAGGCAAGGGAGAGCAGAACCAAAGGCACCAGCCTGTGAGAGTGAGGCTGCAGGACACCCTGCCCATGTATTTACAGCATTAACATTGCTGTTCTTTGATTCCAGCTTTAATCAACCTCCTTTTCTCCTAACGAGCCGCTCCGCGAGGTGTTTGCCTCTTGCAGGGAGGTGTTGCTTTCTCTTCATCTTTCTCGGTGGAACCCCACACTCAGGACCTCACTGAGAGAATCCCTCATGCCCTCGGTTCTCCCAGCTCAGCTGATACACCCAGGAAGGTTTTTGCTGCCAGGAGTAGGAACTCTTTGAGAAACACAATGGATTCATGCGAGAGCCTCAGTGAGGGAGCCGAAATCTCAGCGCAGAGTGGGCCACGTGGCCTCCTCTCCATCCCTGCAGCCCCAGCAGAACCAGCAGGCTCTGATGGTACTGAATTCCTGTTGCTCTCCCATCCATCTTCAGTTCTGCATTTGATGTTAGACTCCACGTTTTCAGGGTCAGCTCCTCTGCCTGCCTCTCCATATGGAAATGCTTCGGCAGCGCCTGGAACAAATCCATAATGACTCCGGTGTGGGGCTGGCTCTGTGGGAAGCGCTAATGAAGCGTCAGGCAGGAGGCCCCTGATGTTCATTAAACCCAGGGAATGCCCTGCAGCTCAGCAGCGATTCCCACTGTAAAATTAAAGTGGAAGCACAAGGAGGGGTATCCAGGCACTGGTACAGGTACCTCCAGACAGCCTGGCCTGTGACCAGAAGCGCTGCCAAAATACAGGAAGATCTGGGATGGGGAAAGCTTTAAATGGTGGAAAAAACTGTGGGTGAAATGTTTGCCTCTTCAAATCCTGCTCTAGACTCCTCCAAAGGAAATGATGGAGAGCTTTTCAGGGCCAGGCAGCTTTTTTGAAAGATCAAATGGGCAGAATAAATTAAAGTTGATCCAAGGATTTACTTAGGTTGCTGTCTTTGGTCCACCTCAGGCTGACTGCGAGTTGGAGCTGGATTGGTGTGATACAGACTGAGGGCTGTGCAGGGCTGTGTCACCCAACAGCAGCTTGTCTGTGGCATCTGAAACCTTGTCCCACACTGTTCATTAATTCCCTGAAGTTCTGTCATCAGATCCACGCTGGGTCCACGCTCGTTCTGGGCTGAGGTCCATGCAAGATGCCCTCAGGTCTGACTCAGAGCTCCCATGGAGCAAAGCACTCTGCACTGTCCCCATGCAGGTGCCCCCTCCTCCTCCTGCTGCTGCTGCCCCTCCACTGTGCTCCTACAAACTCAGATCTGCTCTCCTGGGCTCTTAACACAATTATCTCATCTGGGAAGAAGAAACCTTCCCCCTTCTTATGTTTGGCGTATTTTGGACTATTTGGATTCTGCCTTTCATCCCAATCTCAATTTCATTCGCTTTTCCCTTTTCAAGAATGAATATCCCATTTATCTCCATCTCCTCTTTTACTCATTATTTCTTTTTCTGTACCTCTTTTATCCTGTTCCTCACTTCTCTTGCTGTTTACCAGCCCCTCCCCAGCTCCCTTTCTATATATCTTACAGGGTTGCTTTACCTCAGCTTTGCAGTTTAGTGGATTAATTTTATTAGTTTCTTTTGTGTGTGTCTAATTGACATGCAGTTTCAAACTCTATTTCATTTCAGCAGAGCTGACCTTTATCCCCTTGCAGGCAGAGGGTTTTTTTTCTCCAGCTAATGCCTTCACTACCTTGCTGAAAACAGAAATGCAGCACAATTTTGCTGAAGGGTGTGGGGAGTTTAAGACAGTGGCAGGAATCACCCAGCAACTGGACTGGAGAACAGAGCTGGCTTTTCTTTTGCTACCCCCCTCTAACCATCAATGAGGCAGCTTAAGGGAGTTCATTTTCCTTCCCACTTTATTTCTGACCAAATCTCTTTCCTCCTCTGGGAATGTCATTGCCACAGAAGGAACAAAGCACTGTATGGGAGCACCTGAGCCTGGCCCTGGTGGTGTGAACTGTCTCTGACAACGGCAAGAGAAACTTGTTCCAAGGAAAGTGCAAAACCTTCCTAAATGAGGCTCTGGAGAGATTCCTTCCTTCTTCCCTTGTCTGGCAGGGCCTGGACTTGTTCTGCAGCACAAAACTGTCTCTCTTCCAGAAAATCCCAGGAAGCTGCAGTTCCTGTGCCCATCACTGTCATAGGAGGGAAATCCAAGAGGGAATTCCCTGCTCAGCTTTGTTATCCAGCTGCTCAGAAGGAAGTGGGACCAACCAGGAACGTAGGACAGTGCTCCTCTTTTCTCACAGCCCTTCTGAAAGACCTGAAAAGGGCTTTTGGATGGAAAAACCTCTTGGAGGCCTTTGGCTCTCCCTGACACTGACTCTGTTCCAGAGCAGGTCCTGCTTTCCCAGGTGCTGTCCCTGCTCAGAGACAACACATTTCTCTCTCCTTATTTCCTCCCCCAGCAGAGCAGAAATGGCAGTTGACAGCCTTTTTTTTTATAAGATGTTTTCATTATAATTTTAATGGGCTAATTTCTTTCCCTGAATTGCCATAATTCAGATTTAATGAAACATGTCTTATAAAATTAAAAAAAGAAAAAATACAATAATAAAGTGGAACGCCCCATTAAGCTGAAGAACAAGGAAATAACATCTGTAAAGATCTGCTCACTTTGACCCTGCCATCCCAGCGATGCCAGCAGCAGGCAGGAACATGCTCTACATCCCCATGGATGGCTGTGCTTCCCACCAGGAGAAAATAGAAAACAAAATAATAATAAATAAATGGAGTGGTGAGGGGAGCTGGTGCCTCCTCCCGTCACGCCTCTGCCTGAGTTCACAGCCAGTGCTTTTGGCCATCAGTCATTGCTAGGTAGGGGCATCATCTAAATGGTCTTTTTTTTCTGTCTTCCATGGATCCTGCTCCAGGAAAACGGGGGTCTCCACCTCGAGCTGTGCCAAGAGGGGCTGATCCTGCTGCCTGCAGTGCTCGATCCAGGAGCTCCTCAGCAGAGCGACACATCAGCAGCACATCCCTGAGGGGTGAGATGACCCCAAAAGGGGTTTTAGATAGATCTTCCTCTTGTTTCTTCTTGACATCCACTAAGAAGCATAAAATCATGGGATTCTTAAGCTTGGAAAAGACCTGCAAGATCATTGAGTCCATATTTGACCAAACACCACCACATCAACTAAACCACAGCACTGAGTGCACATCCAGTCATTTCCTAAACACTTCCAAGAATCATAGATCTTGTTTCTTTGCTCTCCTTAAGACCTATGTACACAGAGAGAGGTGATCTTTAAGGCCTTTGATGACCCCTTCTGACTCCCATTACCGGAGCTCAGTGGGACACGGGTGAGGAATATTTATGGAATATCTCCCAGGTGTCTCTGCACCAGCACAGAAAAATCCTGGCACTCCCAGCTGCGTTAGTGCTCCCTCCCAGTACAACGTCTTCTTTTGGAGAACTCCTCCCTGAAAATGCTGACCTCCAGCCACGAGCAAAAGCAATCAAGGGATGGAGTTCATTGTGATGCTGAGTCAACAGGCGAGATTAATGCTTCCCTTTCATCTCACGACCCTGCATCTCTGTGTTTCAAATCAGGCACCGTGTAAAATAGTGCTCCGAGCTACCTGTGCAAGAACTGTCAAAGGAAAGAAGCTGTTTGCAAGCATCAGCTCAGGGAGAGCCACTCATTCCCCTCTGTCCTCTGCAGCTGTCTGGATGGTCTGGAGTTACATCCCAGAGCAGGGATGGCCCAGCTGACAGAGATCCAGCTCTGCTCCTGTGGTCCAGTATGGGCAAAGGGGATCCCTTTGCTGCTGAAATAGTTAAAATAATGCAATTAGGAAAATCATAACGAAAGGAAGGAGGGATATTTTCAGATTTCAACCAAATCAGGGCCTCAGGGGTCAAGAAGTGAACAGAAAGAAACCTCCTGCTTTCTGTACAGTTCCTGCCTCTGGAAGCTGAGTTCAGCTGCTTGGGGAAGGGAGGCAGTTGTGAGACTCTCCAGAGGGTGTCACAGCCACAGATGTGGGCTGGAACTCCTTTTCTTCATCCTCTGGGAGGCTTCCACTGCCCCGTGAGTGCCTGTTACCCATGGAGAGAGAGGTGCTGTTATTACAACCACTTCCAACCTGTGGATGCTGGAAAACAACGTGGTTTGACCCTCCAGGCTTCTGAGACGTGGCAACAAGCAAAGTTCAAAGAGATTAATTGGAGATTTCTTTAAAAATAAATCCAAGAAAGGGAGAAGGAATATTTATCCAAGCTTTAACGAGGTAGTTATTGCTGAGTAATTACATATTAACAACTTATTTACAGGAGAGGGAGGTTGTGGAAGTTCACTTTACTTGTCTTGGTTAATTAGGTCCTGTTCCTTGGGATGAGCTAATTTGCCATTCAGTGAGATAATGAAATAAATGCCATGTCATATAAAGAGTTAATTAAAAATAAAGAAACATTCACCCTTCTGGAAGCCCAGAGCTGGAGTTGATGCAATATTTGGGATGCAGCGCTTTTCTGTGGAGCAACACAGCTTGGCTCAGGTGTGACTCGGCATAAATGTCTGTGGGAGCACGGCTATTTGGATGGAAATTTTGCCTGGAAGATTTATGAGGTCAGAGAAATGGAAAGAAGAATGCAAGGCTGTTACCTGGGCTGCAGGATGCTGCTTTTCAAACGCTGCTTTAGGAGATGGCAGCGCTCCCACTGGAAATTAAGACCTTGAATAGCAAAAATGTTGTCACCCCAGGAGCTGCTGGTTCCTCTGGCCTTCGCAGCCAGGAGGGGGTTGTGATTTCAGCATCGTTGCTTTGTGTCCAGGGACAGATGGGTTGGCCATGCAAGGTTGCAAGGTCGGCAGTATGGTGACTGCTGACTCTCCTGTTTTGCATTATGAATGCCATAGAAAACCTGCAGGAAGCTGCTCAGCCGGCCTGTGCGGAAGAATGTAATTTCTGGATAAATGAAGTAGGACAAAACCTTATAAATCCACTGAGAAATGAGTGTATGAGTTGGGTCTGATTGGAAGAGAGAGAAATCGCTGATGTACAGAGCTTACCATGGGAAATGTAGGAGAGAAATCCATCATTGGAAAGGCTCTTCTCCTTCTGCTTATTCTTCTTGAGGGCTGAATGGACTCTGGAAGTGGCAGCAGCAGTGCTGGAGCTGGGCACTGCTCCCCTGGGACACACCACAGGCTTCTGGTGACAGGGAGGGCAGAACAGGACTGGCACCTTGTGCAGAGGAGGGCAAATCTTGCTGGGCAAATCTGCTGGCCAAGGAGTTCCTGGGCAATGGCTTTGGCCTCACTGGGGAGATGGAGCTGGGTCATTCCTTGGGGCTGGGTCATTCCTTGGGGCTGGGTCACTCCTTGAGGCTGGGTCATTCCTTGGATCTAGGTCATGCCTTGGGGCTGGATCCTTCCTTGGGGCTGGATCCTTCCTTGGAGCTGGGTCATTCCTTGGATCTGGGTCATGCCTTGGAGCAGGGTCGTTCCTTGGGGCTGGGTCACTCCTTGGAGCTGGATCCTTCCTTGGAGCTGGGTCACTCCTTGGAGCTGGGTCACTCCTTGGAGCTGGGTTGTTCTTTGGGGCTGGGTCATTCCTTGGAGCTGGGTCATTCCTTGGAGCTGGGTCATTCCTTGGAGCTGGGTCGTTCCTTGGAACTGGGTCGTTCTTTGGGGCTGGGTCATTCCTTGGAGCTGGGTCATTCCTTGGAGCTGGGTCGTTCCTTGGAGCTGGGTCGTTCCTTGGGGCTGGGTCATTCCTTGGAGCTGGGTCACTCCTTGGAGCTGGGTCGTTCTTTGGGGCTGGGTCACTCCTTGGAGCTGGGTCACTCCTTGGGGCTGGGTTGTTCTTTGGGGCTGGGTCACTCCTTGGAGCTGGGTCATTCCTTGGAGCTGGGTCACTCCTTGGAGCTGGGTCATTCCTTGGAGCTGGGTCGTTCCTTGGAGCTGGGTCACTCCTTGGAGCTGGGTCACTCCTTGGAGCTGGGTCGTTCCTTGGAGCTGGGTCACTCCTTGGAGCTGGGTCACTCCTTGGAGCTGGGTCACTCCTTGGAGCTGGGTTGTTCTTTGGAGCTGGGTCATTCCAAGGCAGCTCTCATTTCCTCGTGGCAGCAGCCCCTGTTCCCTGCTGGAGCGGGGCTCTCCTGAAGGTGTTTGTTTCCTGGTGCTAAGTCATCGGCTCTGAAGTTATTTTAATGGGCAGATTCCTGCGTTTCTGGCACCATCTGCTCGTCTCTCTGATTACTGATGCAAGGAGGGATTAAGAGAAAGTCTTTTCCCTCCTTCAGCAGGAAGGCAGTTATTAGTGCTTTAAGCACACGCACCAAGTCTGTTCTGTGTGCCCAACAGCAGCTGGCATTTCCTCTCTGCCTTTCCCTCTGCGAGCTGGGGGAGGAAATCTAATTGGTGAGTGGAGATCCAGGGCTGGGAGCTGTGCTGGGAGTTGCTGTTGGCTTCTGATTTCCCAGGAGATTGTTGGGTATCCAAAATCCAGGGCTTTCTGCAGGTTCTGTGGTCAGCAATGCTGGCTCTGCCTCTGCACATGCAGTCCTTGCTGGGAATGTCCTGGGAGGCACACGTGGATGGATGGAGGAGGGAGGGGAGGCAGGGAACTCTCCAAGCTCACACCAACCCTTTGTAGAAGGCAGCTCCCATCCCCTGTGTGATTGTTATTCTATTCCACATGGAGAAGGTCAGGCCCAGCCATGAGAGGGAGGCTGGGACTGAGATCTCAGCCAGACCAAGGAGTGCCTGGAATCCCAACGAGTGCCAGCAAGGGGGAGATGCCATCAATAAAACACCCTCTGTGACAAATAAAGGGAGCAGCAACAGGTGCCACACAGAGGTCAAATGAGGGAACCATCTCCAAAATCTCATCCTCAGCTTTGGTCCCAGTTTTGTTTTTTTTTTTCCAGCCAATCTAATCACCCAAAGCATAGAAAGGTGGGAAACAAGACTGACTTAGAGGTTTAAAAAGCTGCATCAAAATTCACTGCCAGCTCTACTCTGAGTGGGGTTGTTTCTTTCGTGCATGTCAAACCACTCCTTGGCTACATTAAGTCCATAGGGATAGAATTCCTGACACAGGAATATAGCATGGAATGGGTAAAACATGACACCTGGCATAACAGACAGGTCTGGGAGACACCTGCACATGTCCTGGGATGGATTGGATACCTCAGTGCGGTGAGGTACATCCCATAACGACTCACAGATGGGGGGAATGTCCGCAGCTCTCCAAGTGCTGGAAAAATGTCCCATGTGCAGTTCCCCTCTCTGGGATGCTCTGCAGTCCATGTGGGTCCACATCAACCTAATTCTCTGAGGCAGTGATGGAAAATCCAAGGAAGATTTTGGGCAAGCTTTCCAGGAAACAGAGCAGAGTCCTTGGCTATAGCAGGTCTTGAAAAAGTACACGATGTTGAGTGACACTGGACAATATGGATGGGCTTTCCTGGGGGTATTGTGCTGTTCTGCACTGGTCACCTCTGAGATGGAGCTGGTGGCAGCTGTGACAGCAGTCAGCTCAGAAAGTCACCGTGTCCAGGCTGGACAAGCCCCTGAAGTCCAGCATGGAAGAGAAGGACCCGGAATAGCAATGATTGCAGATGCAGGGCTGGACTCGGGATTCAGGCTGAAGGACTTTGGGGTAATAGGAAATGCAGGGCTGGCTGTGACTTGTTTAACATTCGCAGCCTGGCTGGTATTTCCTGGCACACGTGCTTGCTGAAAGGTCAGTACACAATCTTACAGCTTCCCTGCACGTTCTCCGTGGGGCTGCTGTGAGCGGTGGTGCTCACTCACCCATGGCAAGCAGAGAAACCATTCATCAGCAGAAGTAGTTAAAACAAATACTCTGAGCTGCTTGGCCTAAACACAGGCAGCAGAGGTGGGTTTGGAGCTGAGCTTCTGCTTTGGTACCTGGCTTGAAGTTGGATTTTCCTCGAGGGGTCAGCAGGAAATGGAATAGAGATAACAACATCTCAGTGCTGGGAGTGTGTGTCCAGTGGGGCTTAGTCAGGGAAAAGAGGAGCAAAGAGGGGAAGAGAGGAGAGGAGAGGAGAGGAGAGGAGAGGAGAGGAGAGGAGAGGAGAGGAGAGGAGAGGAGAGGAGAGGAGAGGAGAGGAGAGGAGAGGAGAGGAGAGGAGAGGAGAGGAGAGGAGAGGAGAGGAGAGGAGAGGAGAGGAGAGGAGAGGAGAGGAGAGGAGAGGAGAGGAGAGGAGAGGAGAGGAGAGGAGAGGAGAGGAGAGGAGAGGAGAGGAGAGGAGAGGAGAGGAGAGGAGAGGAGAGGAGAGGAGAGGAGAGGAGATCCATCTGCTCACACTCCCTAGGTACTCTGGAGAGAAAAGTGGGCACTTTGATTCATGTGCCCAGCTGCTGGTGCCCACTTTAGAGGAGAGACATCACTCTCCTGTCTCTGCTAGCAGTGACAGAGGCTTTTGAGACTCCCAAGGTGACTTGAGCAGGGTAAACATGAAGTCCGCGTTTAGCCTGATAACTCCCATCCACCTGGGAGGAGAGATGGATTGGAGCAAAGGGACAAGGAGATGTGACAGATGGAAATTCCTTCTATTCCTTTATAAACTGGGTCCTGTAGCATGAATAGATGTTGTGACAGAGCACTGTGAGACAAAAAGGGAGAGAGCTGGAGAGCACTCAGCCAGTGGTGGGCAGTGGGAGGGCAGCTGGACAGAGTCCCTGTGCTGGATGGCTTGTCCCTGGCAGAGCCAGCTCTGTGTGTGGTGCACATCCAGCCCAACAGCCTGGCCTGGCTGCTGACCACTCTCCCTGGTTGGCCTTCCCAACAGCCCTGTGAGGTCAGACTTCCTTGCTCTGTGGGTTTTTTAGTGGGTTAGGGAAGGATGGGTCAGTCTGGGCTGAGCTCCTGTCAGTGAGGTGAGGAGCAGGCTCAGCCTGAGCAGATACCAGCAGAAATCTCGGAGCTGGCTTTGCCACAGTGGGATAACTCAGCTGTGTCATGGAGAGAAGATGAGATAAACCCCAGCTCTTGCCATGTCCTGCACAGCTGTGGAATGTCTGGAGCTCATTAAAGTCCCATGAAAATTCACCTGGACCCTGCTGGAAACTTCATCCCAACAGCCCCCTCCAAGCCCTCAGCAGCAGGGTCACCCCTGAGCTCCCTGGCAGTGACCTGAGCAGCCCATCCTCCCCAGTGTGACCAGTGCTAACCGGGCTGGTGGCTGCAGCACCCTCAGCCCATCCTCCCCAGTGTGACCAGTGCTAACCGGGCTGGTGGCTGCAGCACCCTCAGCCCATCCTCCCCAGTGTGACCAGTGCTAACTGGGCTGGTGGCTGCAGCCCACCCTGTCACCCCCTGGCACTGGGACCCTGCTGTGGCACTGAGCTGTGGCTCAGCCCGAGCGAGCTGTGCTCGTTAAAGCACCTGCCAGGCCGGGATTAATTAGGAGCAGCAGAGCTCTGTAACCTCTGGGTGTCTGAGGAGAGTCGGGCAGAGCTGAGCGGAGTCTGGGAGCGACACTGCGAGAGCAGGACCCAAGTGTGCGAGTTATTCCTCCCAAATAACCATCAGTGTGATTTCCTCTGCCTGACAAGGTGCTCGGGAGCTCTGGGGAAGGCTGTTCCCGAGATGCCTCCCTGGTTCCCACGGCTGCAGACAGCACAGATCCGCCAAAATCCGTGTCAGAACTGCTGCTGAGCTCCGTGCTGCCTGTGGGGCTGGGCACTGCTCCGAGGAGCTGAGCCATCCCTAATTCCTCTCTGTCTAAAAGGGGCATCGCTGCTCGCTCGTCTCAGACAGCTCAGAGTGAGGTTTTCATTCAAAACTTCCTCCAAGTGAAGATTACAAACAGCCACGTAATTAAGAACATTGAGGGAAAAAAGCACTGCAGAGATTTTTTCCCCTTAATTTTGACCTACTTGTCTCCCGGTTCTGAAATGTTATCAAAACACTGAAATTCGAGAAAAATTACATCAGATGAAGACTTTAGTAAAATGTTTGAATCCACACTGATTTCTCCAAATTATTCTTTTCAAAGTGGGGTAGAAAAGAAACATCAGGGAAAAAAAAATCAAAGCCTCTGATATTTGAGAAGTGAAACATTTCCTCCCATCAGTTTGGAACAATGCATTTAAAAGCCTGATAGATTCCCATTAAAAAACCACACTCAGATCTTAAAATACATCACCGAAAAATAATAATTCACTTAATTCTGGGTCAAAGAAATGTCTCAGAAAACGCAGAGGCAAAGTGGTTTAATTTTATTCAGGGAAAAATCTGAGTCCAGCTCCATGGGTTTGCCTCTGGAATCACCTTTCTTCCTCAGCTTGGAGCATCCTCGTGCTCCTGCCATGCCAGTGAGGTGACACAGCCCCGGGTGAGGCTGTCAGCGAGCTGAAACGGGCGGTTTGATTTACGGAAACAGCTTCAATTCAATTGTTCTGCTCCTCAACTAATTCCTGATTGCGGCGTCGCGCGGCTCAGGAAAACCCGGAATCCGTGATGAATTCCAGTAATCACATCGCAGCTGGCAACAGCACCCACGGTGATACTGGACACCAAATACCAGCTCCCATTTAATGTTCCCAGAGTCTGGAACGTCTCCTCGGTGGCCAAAACACACCCCCTGCCCCCGGACATGCAGAGCCAGATCCATTTCCGCAGCACTTTGGAAGAAAAGATCAATTTCCAAGGGATGTTGTATCCTGGGAAGCAGCCAAGAGACTCCTTCTAACTGTGATTGTGCTTGACACTCGGAATGAAACAGAATTCAGATTGCTGCAATAAATTTCCAAACTGTGAGTCTTCCCCCCAAAAAAATGCTTCACATTTCCCACAAGGCCCTACAAATTCAATCTGCATAAGCTCCAAAATAAGTGTATTTTCTACCTTAAACTAATACTTGGCAGCAACTTCCAATTGGCTCATTTAATTAAGTTGGTGTGCAGATCCCATTTTAATGTATTTAGTGCCGCTAAAATGACAGGCATACTGATCAAGGGGATTGTATTTTCTTATTTTTATGTTTTCTTTTTCATTTAGGCTTGGATTTCTTCTCCTCCTCACAGTATTTGCTCCTCCAAGCACACATCTTCAGGATGTGACGCAGCAGAGCACCCAAAACCAGCCCTGAGGAGAGAAGGGAGCAGGGCATGAAATGAGGCAGCGAAATTTAATGCAAATTAATCAGGGCATCAACAGCAAGGATCTGCTGGAACAAGGAGGAGTGACATGGGATGACACCTCCTTAATCCCAGAATCATGGAATCACAGGATGGGTTGGGATGGAAGGGAATTTGAAGCTCATCTCATTCCATCCCCTTTCCATGGGCAGGGACACCTTCCACTATCCCAGGTTGCTCCAAGCCCCATCCAGCCTGGCCTTGGACACTTCCAGGGATGGGGCAGCCACAGCTGCTCTGGGCACCCTGTGCCAGGACCTCCCCATGAACCTCAACTGATGCCCAGCAAGAAATATGAGGATTTAGTGGCTTCTTGCACAGTTTTGAGAGCATTGGTGAAAAGTGAGACAGTTCCTCATGGCTGGGGGTGAGCAGAAGGTATTTCCCAAAGGAAAGGAGGGATTTCAATCCACTTTGTGTGCACGTGGGTCTGCCTGGCACACCCCGAGTGCACAAATTTTTAGAACCTGTTTGTTTTCAAGCAAGTTTGAAAAAGGGCTGAAGAGCTCAGAGATGTGAAATTCCCACGTTTTTGGTGAAAATGGGCAGCAGGGAAAGGAAAATGCTGAGGAAAATGAGTCTTTGGAGTGAAGCCTCATTATTAGGCCCTGGGAAATCTGCACAGGGGAGCCACATGACTTCAGGATCATCGCTTCTCCTGCCCCCCAAGTGATTTTTCTGTGTCCCTGCCTTTCCTGAGGCTCTTCCAGCCCTTCCAGGTGCCCTGAATGGTCCCACCTGGATGGGTTGGGCAGTGCTGGGTGCTGACAGAACAAGGAACAGCCAAAAGGCAAAGCTGTCCCTGGGCAGACAGGGAAGAAGGGGCTGGGCTGGGCAGATTTACAGCTCAGGCACTGCTTAAACCCTCAGCAGTTGGGAGAAATCACCTGACTGACCCTGCAGCCGCTGGCTCTGTGTGCTCCAAGGGCATGGAATGGGAGAGGGACTGCACAGAGTGGTCCTGAGTGCCTGAGATGGTTGTGATGGTCCTGTCATAACTCATCCCGCAGAGCTCCTCCCTAAAAGTGGTTAAAAAGGGGTTGTTGTGAGAAATTGCAGGTGTCAGTAATTGGGGAGAGAATTCCATGGCAGCCTCTGGCTGTCAGATCTGGGATCTGCTGATGGAGCTTCTCCTGGCTCCTGCGACCCTGGTGTGATCCCCAAAATGCAGACATACTTTGATAAGAATGGGTCCTATCTGAGAGGAGAAATAGATGTGTTGTGTTACCAGTTCTTTTTCTCATACTTTGTGTTGGAGCATCTTTTGATTTTCCTGTGATTACCCGAACCAATTTTCAGTTATTTTCCCCTACCTGTGGTCCATTTGCTTCAATCCTCTGTCCTTACACAGAGGAGATTTTTTCCCCCCTTTCTTTGCTTTAAGCCTTGAAGTTAATTCCTCCCTCTCTCTCCCTGCAAGGATTTTCTCCATGAAGCTTTTGTGGACGTGACAATTTCATCTTTTCCAAGCACCACTTCAACATCACCTGAACCACAAAACTCTCAGCTGCCCTTGCCAGTCCCACTCTCCCTCAAATCCTGCCCAAGGTAGCGAATTACCCATGGCCCAGAAAGCCACAAAGACTTAGGATTGGGCTCAAATCATGTCTCTGCTTGATGGATCCTTCCCTAAACCCCCGAAAACGTGGTGCTCACAGCTGGCAGAACGGAAGGGATCTCACGGTTTATATTCTGCTTTCATTTGCAAGTGGCTTATAAAAGATTAATAAATGATTAATAGGCATTAAAGACACGAGGAGCATAATTTAGCAGGTGATTATAAGCATGTCAGGAAGAAGGTATTACAGAATATTATAAGCAACCTATTGACTGTTTGGGCTTTACAGTAATCTGGAAGCATTGATTAGTCATTCATTAAAACACCCATTAATAATTTCCAAACATTCTATCACCCATTTTGTGGACACTTGACAGAAAACACAACCAGAAATGGTACATGTGAAAATAGTGCTTTTTTCCCCAGTCAGCCCTCGGAGATTTTAGAGCCAGAGATGCCAAAATTCAACCCTGATCCTGCCAGGAGAGCCCTCCCTGTTCTCCAGGACACGTGGGCAGAATCAGGATCTCCATGGAGCTGCTGCTGGATCCACCAGTCTGGTTTGCACTTTCCAGAGCATTTTTATATCCAGAATAAACAAGTGAGAAAGAAGATTTTTTGTTTTTCCTTAGGCCCATGATTCTAATCTTGTCCAGCTCTTGAGCTGTGAGCCGAGTCAGTGTTACCTGTGAACCCACAGAGACAGAGGAAACATTTTCCAGGAGCAGCTTCCTCATCCCTGTCCTATCCTAATGTACAGTTTGTCCACTGGGGTTATTTGAGAGCAGTCAGGAGCTGCTTTTAATGAATCCCCCCTGAGTCACAGGGTTTTTTTCCAAAAAGTGCATTTTAAAAACTGGATTTGGTCATTTGAGGTGCTTTTTTTTTCTCTCTTGCTCTGAGCTTGCATTTCTTTCCTAAAAGAGGAAAACACAAACCCAGAAACGAGTGGTTTCTTTGCTTTCCTTGAGGGAACAAATCTGAAACACGCAGGATTTGAGTGACAATCTCTCTCTGATGTTGTCACAACCCTTGTGTGGGGTCTGTTCCCCTCCAGGCCCCCTCTCACCCTGCTCCCTGTTTTTCATTCCCTATTCTGTTTGAGGCAGAGGCTGCTGAGACCTCGTGTGCTGCTTTCCCTCCCCTCCCCTCGGGGGCCTGAACCCTCCACCTGGAGCACATTTGGAACATAAAGTCTGTTCCCATCCCGCAGGGCTCAGTCTGGGATGACGGGCAGGGGACACAAGGAACACTGCATGGGACACAGCCACCCCCAGGATCTGCTTCCCGGGATAAGCCTGCTCCTGCTTTGGCACTGGCACTGTTTTCCATGAGCTGCAGCAGCAGGGATTTTTAAGGAGGGATGAAGAGGAAGAGAAGTGGGGCTTCACAGGTTTGTGCACAGGATTAGCACGGGAGAAACTTCTCTCCCCGTGGTCTCTCCTGGTCCCTGGCTGAAGGGAACCTGGCAGCCACGTGCTCCCCTTCCAGCCTGCATTCTGAGTGCTTTTCTCTGTTTGGGCTCCGTGGGCCAATTACCAGCTCCATCCCCACGGAATGCTGCCCCTTTACAGTTCTCACTTAATCGATTTGGATGAAATCTCCCTGAAAATCCTGTCTCTTTTCTTGCTCTTTTTTTTTCCTCCCTAATGCAGCCTGCTCTAATACCTCCCCAATCCTCCTTCAGATCCCTGCGTAGCCCATTAGTGTGTTTGTACTGTAAGATTTCCTTCCTTTCCCAGAATGCAGGAGAAATAATTTCACGGTGTTTTTCCAGCTCTGAATATTGACGGAGATGCTGCTGAAAGGGGCTCTCTGTTCCTGCTTGTACCTCTTCACACTTGAGCTCACACTCTTGTTATTCAGCACTTAACAGCTCCCCCCCCTTCCCTGGATGGGTGCTAATTGGCTAAAATTAAGCGCAGAGAGATGAAATATCCTTCACACCCCATATTCATGCCCCCATCCCAACTTCTCAACCTGCTGGTGTTTCAATTAATCCAGTTCAGTGCTCTAAATGGCCCCACATCACTCCTGACCCCCCTCTGCAGGTTTCCAGGCTCTCAGAGAGATGATTTAGCAGCTCCCTGGTGGTTTTTGTTTATTTAGTATTTGCTAAATGCTGCCACTTCTTGTAGGTCTTGGGATGAAGTGGTTTGATCCTTGCTTCTCTGTGCTGGATACTCCTGTTCAGGGCTGGGTTGGCTGCTCTGTTTGGAGGTCAACCCCCATCCTTCTGCTGTTTCCAGGACATTCCCTATCAGGAAACCTGGTCTGAAGCACAATCCAAATTTGAAGCCTCTCCTGTGATTTCCTGGCTGTTCTCAGCAGGTCTTGCAGGTGCTTCAGGGACATCCAGGGATGTGGCTGGAGCTGAGCTGCTGGTCTGGCCTGTGTGGCTGGAAAAGCTCGGGGGAACAGCACAAGAAGAAAAATCTTCCTGGCTCTTGATTCTCCAAACCTGGTGGGGATTTTGGGCTTTGTTGCCACTCCTTTGGCTCATACCTGATCTCCCTACGCAGCCCTTACCCCCCAGCTTTCACTGTGAGCCTCTCCAGGATGTTTTAGCAGGTGAACTCTTCTGGGTGAGCTCTGCGTCTCAATTTCTGCCTCTCCCACAGAAGGGCTGTAAGGAAATAATCTGTGTGCAAAATGTGATCATGGGGGAAGGCAGCATTAGCTGCACTGAGGGATCTTTACTGAGGGCAGTAAAGAACCAGAACCAAAGATGATTGCTTGTCCTGACCCAGATTCCTCTGGGAACCATGTGCACACCCCATAGATTTTCAGTTCTCAACATTAAACAGGCTAAAGAGCAGTGAGGATACATCCACTGCAGAGGATCAGCCGTGGATCAGACATGCCCTGTATTTAGAGTCAGACTGGGACAAACACCACCCAGCATCCTGCACAGCTCTGTGTTGTCTCCACGCCAGCAGAACTCTTCTGAGAGACAGGAATCTTCCTCTGATGCCCAAATATCGCAGGGGAGCTCTGTGGGAGTGTGCCCCAATTCTCTGCACACCCAGCTCGCTCCAGGCTCAGCTGAAAGCAGATCTCACCTTTTTCCATCCATATTCCAAGCAGTTCATCCGGCAGGGAGGCCGATTCCTCACGCAGATGATGGCACTGTCAGACACCACCGAGTGCTCCCTCTCTCATATTTCACTCCTTTTGCTGGCCTGGGTTGCATTGGGAAGAGTTCCTCTCTAAGCCATGCTGCTGGGAAGCCTGTTTTTCCTCTGCTGTGCAGTCAATAATCTACTAAAATCAGAACTATCCATTTGCCTTGTTCCTATCAGTCTAACTCCGTGCTGTTATTGAATCTCTCTGTCGAGCCTGCTGCTGCCTTTGATCTTTGTCGTAGCATCTGACTGTCACACAAATACATATGGAGGACGCGGTCTCCTTGGCTGGGGAGATTTATCTCTCTCTGTTGGGCTGGTCAGTTGAGGAGGGGAAAAAAAGACAGCAGCAAGGAGAGAGACAGATGGTGTGAGATCCAGAGAAACTGAAAAGGCAGCTCGAGGACTGAGAGGGGAAGAAAGGAGGAGGAGTGAGGGAGGGAAGCAGCTGGAGAAAAGCCTCTCAGGGCTGATGGGGTTGGAGAGGCAGAAGGGCTGATGGAATGCCCTGCTCAGGGTTAGGCACTGCAGGGCTGGACACAGCACGGTGGTGAGGAGGGCCCGGCCCTGCCCTGCCCTGAAGAGCTCGTTTAGAGGAAGGAGGAAAAGAGGAATTTCAGATGCCTCAGACATGTCTGAGGGGGCCGCTAATGAGATCGCATGGGGTCAGAGAAAGTGCGAGCGGTTTAAGGCAGCAGCTCCTTCCTGGGAAGCTGTTTAATCAAAAATATTGTATCTTGTCAGAAGCCAATGAAGCAAAGTTAAAACAGGCCCGTTATTATGTAAATCCCTCGCCAGCCTGCTGGGAGAAGACAGGCCTGAGCTGGGCCGGGCCGGGGCTGCCGCTGTGCTCGCTGACAAACTCGAGGCGCTGCCAGCACCCCAGAGCAGCCCCTCACTGCTCCACATCCCCCCCACAGCACTGATCCCTCACCTGGGCACCTCCAGCCCCTGGGCACCTCCAGCCCCTGGGCACCTCCAGCCCCTGGGCAGGCAGGCACCGAAGGGCCTTTTTGTCTCCCTCCAAGCCAGCCCTGCTTGGCCCTGTGGGATCTCTGAGGGAAGGACCTCTCCCAGCCCTGTTGTTGGTGAGAGGGAGGTTCTGCTAAGCCACCTGCTGCCATCTGAGGGGGATTTGTCCTGCCATGGTGTCAGCAGCCCTGTTCTGCAGGCAGGGCTCGAACCCAGGCGTTTATATCCCATAGGAGAAGCTCAGCCTCTGGATTATTGCTACTCCCTCACCTCTCAGCATCTTTTGCTTCTGACATGCTCTTACACTTCTTTTCTTCCTTGATTTTGGGAAAATACTCAGAAATAGGTTTTCTTTCCCTTTCCAAATCACTGAAGACTTGTTAGGTAATCTGTGGGTCAGGTTTTTTTTTAGGTTTAAGCTTTTTTTAGCCTGTCACTTCTCAGGCCCTGCCATCCTATGGAAAAGCAGCACGAACGCAATTAGCAGCCACATCTCAGCCTTTGTCACCTGTGCCGAGTCTCTGTGCTTGGCTGAGCTGCTGAGATAAGGTGTTGGCAGCTCAGGGGTTGAGATTCAGCCTCTAAGAAATCTCAGCACAGAGCATCCACAGCAGGGATGAGAGACAGCAGCATGAGCAGGATGGAAATGACGGGGAAACCCAGGCAGCCCGAGCTGCGGTGCTTTTTATCCAATTCCAGATTCCAAAACTGTTCTAATTTCCAGACCACTCCTGATCCTTTTACAGCCCCTGTAAAAGACAGAGCTCCAGTCCTGGTGGCTTTTATCAGACCAGTTTGGGGAGAGGATGCCAAAATTTTCTCAGCAGATGCCAGGAGCCTCCTAATAGAAATTCACATCTAGATCTTATCCAGCTGAAATCCCACTAATCCAAGCAGAGGTTTCACATCAGGTGTGATGGTTCCTGGCCTGGGTCTGCTCCCATGCAGAGCAGAGGGTGGATTTTGCCTCTGCCAGCAAGAAATAGGTTAACCCAGGCAGCAGGTTCTGAGCAGCTGGGAAGGATGAAGGAAAAGCTCTTTAGTAGAGGGCAGTTAGGGAAGGAAGCTGAGGAGCCTTTTTTTTCAAAGGATATAGCTTTGGGAAGTCTAGGAAATTAGGCAGGACAGGTTTCCAGAAACAAATTCTCAGCAGGGAGCAAACTGAACTAGTTTCTGAGGCAATGCCAATGCCAGAGCGAGCAGAGGAGCTAAACTTGCATACAAATTCCGTGCGTGCCTTTCATTCCCTATCCGTGTCTCTCCCCCTGCCTGCCAATCGCGCTCCCAGCTAATAACTTGATCTGTGAGATGAGTGGTAGGAGGGAGGGAGCAGGGCACCGAGCTGGCAGAAAAGATCTCCATCATCTTCAGCAGAGCCTTGGAGGACTTGTGAGCCAGAAGATGATCAGAAGGGATCTGAGGATTAGAGAGGGGAAAAGCTGAGCTGTGCTGTGGCTGCAGAGGAAGGCTGAGGGCACGGGGACACGCTCCCTTCCTCTGTGACACAGCTGGGACGCTGCACTCTGTCCTGCACACCTCCTTAGGAGATGGGCACTGACAAACTTGGGAAGTTCAACAACATTATTGGAGCTACAGCGAGTTCAAGGGGTCTGATTAACGAGGAGAGGTTCGAAACATCTAATTATGTACAGCTTGGCAGAGTAACAACTACAAGGGACAGGATAAGTGTCTGCATATTGAGAGAGAATAAATACCACAGATGGGTAATATTAATGTGCAGGGACTCAAGGGAAAGCCTTAATAACAGGAGAAGTCTCTGTGGTTATCTGGAAATATTCTTACATCTGGTGCATTAGGCAGCAGGGTAGTTTGCTATGGAGAGGGGTGAAATCAGCTGGGAATTGTAGATCTGGGGAAGCTGCAGCAGTGCAAAATGTGATGAGGGGAACTGTCCTGTGGTGGGCTGCAGGAGAACAGGGGGCATGCATGCTCTCCTCCATTAATGTGCAGGGTTGATGCTTTTGCCATTCAGGTTCAATTTCAGTAACACATCCGTGTGACAGAGGACTTGCCTTCGTGTCAGATTTCCACAGCATGTCAAACAATTCCATGGATTTATGCCAGTCAAATATTTTTGTTCCTGTTCCTTCAGCTTTCCCCCCTCCAATCCCCAAGTGGATCCATCATTAAAATCTCTCCGTGTTCTCCCAAGCTGGGAAGTTCAATGAAAGCCCAAACTCTGACGTAGTGGCACAGTTTAATGAATCCCAGTGCTGGAAATAGCTCAGGCTGTTCTCCAAAGGGATGGCAAAGCCTTCAAAGGTGACTCACATCACCCTTGTCCCTCAGGCCCCTGGCCCAGCCACACGTAATTGCAGCCACTTGGCGAGCGTGGCCAGAGCGTTGTGATGTGGGGCCATCAGGAGTGCCAGGCCCTCTCTCTGCTGAGCCCTGTGATCCCTTAACAGCCTCTGTTACTCCCCAAAATATCCCTGGGATATTTCCTGCTGCAGCACTTTGTGCCCTTAAAGGTAGGAGCCTCAACAGTGGCTAAGGTGGCAGCTGTCACCCTTAGAAAGGGAAATAAAATAAAATGATAAAATTATAAAATCATAAAAATTTTAAAACAAAATCATAATAAAATCATAAATAATAAAATGATAAAGCAGTAGCATGAGAACATAATAATAAAATAATAAAAATAAAATAATTTTAAAATAATAAGTGATAACATGATAACATAGTAACATCATAAAATAATAATAATATAATAAATAGTAAAATGATAAAATGGTAACATAATAACATAACAAAATAATAACAGAACAAAAATAAAATCATAACAAAATAATAAAATAATAATAACATAAAAATAGAATAAAAATAAAATAATAAAGGGGCAACCCCATGGTGGCTTTCCAGCTCCCTGAAAGACGGCTTGGCAGCTGGAAGTGTGGAAAACAGCCATGTGAGAGGCACGCGCTCCACGGAGCAGAGCAGGGCTGCACACCAGAATTAGCACCAGCTGCTACCCAAGGCTCTGAACTGCAGGCTTTTATCTGCTTTGCATGGGAATTGGCTGCAGCAGGTTCTGGTTTGCAGCCCTCAGCCGCAGTGTGAGGAGGCTGTGGCACGTTTTAAATTAATGGAGGGGTGTGGGGGGGATCAAATTAGGGCTTTATCGGCATAAAAGAACTTGAAATACGAAGTTAAACTCAAAGACTAAGGGGCTGATTCTAATTCATCAAATATCCCCACTGCTCACAGTCCCTAATGAAAACATGTGTAACAAGCCTGCAGGGTTAATTTTACAGGGGAAAAAAATTCCAATAAAGCTCCACGAGATTTTCACGTTAAATTAATGTAACGGATGCTTAAAAGCCTTCCTAATTAGGCATTGTTATTAACAGGAATGTCAGGTGAATGAAATCAACCCCTGAGCTGACATTTCACTCCCGTGAACTTCCAAGTTGGTGTTTAATCCCTAGCACATGGCAGCTGCATCACAACGGGACCGTGGCTTTTCCAAACGTGTTCCTGAGCCACTCCAGTGTTTCCTGAGTGAGGATTTTGCCAACCCAACCCTCCCTTCCACGAAGTATTCGCTGCTCTGTCAACCTGCTGGGAGGAAAATGATGTAAATAAAGCAACTGAGAGAAAAAGAGGGGGGGGGAAAAAAAAGCCAACCGGGGAGAGAAGTGGTGACTTTGGGAGCTGAGATGAGCAGCTGTGTGATTCCTTTTCTGGAGATGTGTCCTCGAGGGACTGCCACAAGACGTCAGCTGTGCTGCCTTGTGGTGGGTGGAATCTGTCTGGCTTCAGCTGGATGTGTCTTCCAGAGGAAACGGGATCGCAGCTAAACGCAGATCAACACATTCCACGGGAGCTGGGGGTTCTCCTGGACCAGCTCTCACCCACACGGCTGTCACCGGGATGCAGAGGTGAAATTGCCACCACTGCAGCAGCTGGAATGATGAATCTGGCACCACAAACCTTTCAGGTGTGGGAAGTCCTGTTTGCTTCAACAAATAGTCCACAGACTCTGCAGGAGGTCAGATTAGACTGGAAAAGGAAAGGATTAGGATGAAGAGAAGAAGGGTACTTCAATTTCATTAGGAAGGGAAGCTGTGGCAAACATCTCACCTCAAATTCTCCCTCCTGCCTGGCATCAGTGGTGGAACCAGGAGTCTGCCAGGCTCTGCTAGTCCCTGACCTCGTGTCTGGCTCTCAAGGTTGTTCCTCCTCTCAGGTCTCTGCATGTGCAGTCAGGGAGAAGCTGTGCCTGGAGGTGTCTTCAGGTCCATGGGACACTGCCCCACACCTCCCTGCTGGGGCAGCCACGTACAAGGCTCCCACAGAGCCCTCACAGCCAATTCTAGAAGCAGATGAGGATTCCCGACCAGGTTTTTGTCCTTTCTCCCAAGCCCTGCACACACAGCGCTGTAGAGATCCCAGCAGCTCCCCTTCCTCTGTCTCTGTGCTTGTGCCCTTCCTCCAGCTCTTCCCACAGAGCAGCTGCGTACAGGTGATGCTTTACTCAACTCTCTTTGGTCTTGGGAATCTTACACTGTGGCCACAGGAATCTTTGGGATTTCGCTGCCTTTTCCACATTCCCATTTTTGCAGGCTGCCCACAGTGGTCAGCTCCTCATCTCTCTTCATTACTGTTTCACTGTCACCAGAGCCATCCCAATATTTTTGTTCCAGCTCACTTGTGGCCCTTCCCCTTTGGAGATGTGTTTCCACATCTCCCATCTGCATCTCACACAAGCCTCTCTTTCCCCCCACAGCACTTGCTTGGAGCTAAACATTCTCTGAGAACAAAATAACAGTTGTTGCTGCTCCGTGTTTGGGCCTTAATTTCTCTCCTCATCAGAATCCTTTTAATTAATACCTGTAGGAATTTAATCTGTCTACCTTGTTGATACCTCTGGCTGTCAGATGCTGAAAGAAACATTCAGAATCTTATCAGTGCACAAACATGCGTTTCAGCTGCTCTTTGCTTCTGTGTTTGCCTAATGGCTTCTTTTAAGATTTCAGCCCTTACTTCTTATCTCTTTCCATAGCCAGTTCATTGGCAAATTAAGGAATGCTGGGACAGGCCACTTCCATTTCCTTTGGCTTGAGTTATGGATAAATTAAGATGACTGAAGAACACACCCTGCTCCTGGAGCCCCTTCCCTCATATTCCCAGGGGAGCTGCTCATCCGTGGGTCAGCTCTCACACCAAGCTGTGGTGTCACCAGAGGATTTCTGCTATTTGTCTGCAGATTCCTGCAGGAATATCTGCATTTTGCCACGATGCTGGTGCCCATCAGCAGGAGCAGAGCTGGGGTGGGAGGATGCTGTGTTGTTCCACAGGTGTTGGAAAAGGAGAGAGCTTGGACATGAATTACTGGTTTGTTCCTGGGCGAAGCTGGAGCATGTTGGCAGGGAGAGGAGGGAGGCACAAAAGCCTAATGAATTTTCCAGAGGAAGGAGGCGGATAAATCTGCCCTCATGGAGGAGTCTGACAGGAAAACTCCATCTCACCTGTTTATCTCTCATTGTTTCCCTCTCCCATCCCCCTTTTCCTGCCCTGTGCACACCTCAGGGTCCCTTTGCACCTTTTCCCAGTCCCTTCCAGCCTGCTGATCCCATCACACCACTTCTTTTTCCCTCTGCCAATCTCCTTTCAGCTCATCTCCAGGGAACTGCTGAGCCTGAAAGAGGAGCACGGAAATCCCAGTGCTGGATGATTTGGCATTGGTCAGGATTTCACCACCCTGGGTGGCTTTAGAATAGCATCCCTATCCATGTGCACTCCTCCCACGGGGAGCCAGCTGGGATCCAGGGACTCCTGAGCTGGTTTTTGCTTATCCTGGTTCCCTGGGAAGGTGGGCTGGCTAAGAGGAATGTAAATGGATGTTCCAGCTCTCTCTCCAGGTACACACTGATTTACACCAGCTGACAACGTGGCCTGTGACTCCCACATCTTCACTGAGCCATTAGCTGTGGAAAAGGCCTATTAATTTGGATATACTCCCCTTGGGGCACAAAGGCAGAAGAATTCCCTGCCTAGTCCTGTCTACTTATTTTCTCATTTCATTTTTTGATGAGGTCTGCATGAGGAAACTCTCCTCAGAGCCAGCTGCCTGCTTGCTATGCACGAGGTATTGCAGTGCTCACAATCCGATTGCTTTCCTCACTGAAGGGCTCACACCTAATAAAGTTCATGGCTGTCCTTAAACACAGCTTTGGAATAAGATACTGCTCCGTGCTGGGTCTAAAGGAAATTCAAGGCAAACATTTTACAGATCATCAACACTGAAAATCTCCCCTGAGTAAGAAATAGTATTAGTTCCCCGAGTGGCCTCCTGCTCATGACTAACCACTGTTAAATTTTGTTCTGACGGAGTTCTCCAGCTGGAGACATGGGAAGATTTCTCCTCCCCGCTTCACAGAGCTGTCAGGAAAGCAAAACATGGGGTGCATTCAGATGCATCCAGCGAGGGGCACAGCCCTCACAACTGCGGCATCTCCTGTGCAGGTGAGAGGCTCAGAGAGAGGGGAAACGGCTCCTGGGAGATCAGCCAGAGATCCAAACACAACAGGGAAGAGCCCTCTGTGCTCCCTCAGGATCAGCAGGGTCTGTTCCAGCCAGGCTGCTCCTTCTCGTGGAAGTTCTGACCTGTGGCCAAGGGGCACCTGGTATTTTTAGAGCAGAGGAACATGCGAGCAAAGGGGACAGACAATAAGTGACCTCAGCTTTGGTTCACTTGCAGCTTGATGCTCTTATTCCCGATGCAAAGGTTTGTGTGCTCCAAAGCAGATCTAATAAAAACTGCCCTGCTTTGTCTGAGCCTTACCCAGAGAGGCTCTCAGCCCTGGCTGCTACCTGTGCCACAGAGAAAAGTGAGTCCATTAGCACGAGGAGCAGCTCACAGGCTGCCAGGTAACCCCTGCAGCAGGGCACGTGTGCAGCTGTCCACTTCCTAAGGCTTTGATCCAGTTTAGGAGTTTTGGGATTTGCTCGGAGCTGGGGAGTGATGTCGCAGTGCCCTGCAAGGACTCCGGTGTGGACGGAGAGAGCAGCCTGAGCAGGGGTTCTGCAGCCACAGCAGTGCCTTTGCTGCTGTTTGGGACATTATTTGCACATCTGCAGGCTTTGAAGAGGCTCGGCTTGTGACAATGCCCCTCACAGGAGCCACATTTTGCTTTTAGCTGCTGCCAAGCAAGGTGAGACAGGCACAGATCCAAGGGAAACCTCAGCCCGGCAAGGCTCAGGATGAAATTCAGGGCTGTCTCACTGCGATCCACATTTTCCAAGGGACCTTTTCAGTCTGTCTAGCTCTCTCAAAATGATTTTGACAAATTGGAGAAATGGTTTGGAAGAAATTAGATGCAATTTAATAGAGATAAGTACAGGATTTTCCATCTAGGCAGGCATAATGAACTGTTCTCTTGCAGGAGGCAGAAAGGCAATCCCGCAGGAAAGTCTGGGGCTCTTTTTTTGATCAGGGAGTGGATGAGAGATGCCAAGTTGCTGTGAAAAATGACGAACAGGAGAGCGTAGACAGAAGTATCCCCAGTGGGACACATAAAATGGAGTTCCTGCTTTGCCCAGTGCTACAGAGAGCTCAGCTGGATGCTGGATCCAGTTTCAGGCACAACTCATCCGGAAAGTTGCAAAGCATCAGAAGAGAGTCCAGAGTGAGGAGTACTGGCTGAAGATTGGCAGGCATGGGCTGAAAAGGAAAATTGAGTAAACTGGGATGGTTTAGTCCAAAGAAGAGGAATTCAAGCAAGACTGGAATAGTTCTGAAATATGAGAAAGGCTGATGCAAGCAGAATGGGAAGAATCACTTTTGCATGTCCATGGAGCAGTCAGCTGGCACTGGGCAACTGCAGTTCCCAGGAAACACTTGGAGGAGCCTTCCCAAAGGAAAAGAAAGCCAAATGTTGGGCACAACGTATCAGAAGGGGCAGGGCCTGCATTGGAGCTGCAAGAGTGGCCTAGAGAGACAACAGGTGAAAATGGTCCAGCCACGCCAGCTCTGTACGGGGACAGCAGGCTGGGCTGGGTGACTTCCTGAGGTCCTTTGCAGTCCTGGGATCCAGGAACCTCAAAGTGGGACCTCACAGCTCAGTGGCATCACTTTGGACTTACTCAGCATCAGATTTTGCAGCAAATTACTGCACTGAGTCGGCCTGTGAAGGCACTACCACCACTACTCTGGAGCTCTGCTGCTCCTCCTCGACCTTCCTGTCCAGCCTGTGAGCCCAGGAGAGTCTTCTTCAGTGTCCACAGAATGTCCAGGCCAAGAACACATTACCATAAATAACAACAGCTCTTCTGGCTCCATTTCCTCATCGCTGGCGGTGTCAGACCCCTTAGAAATTCCTACAGCAACTGTGAGAGGCTTCCTCCAGTCCCAGGTGGGGGCAACCCCTGTGGCCATCAGCTTTTGTTCTGCACCGTGGGAGGCCGATTTTCTGAGCTACCTGTGCCATGTTCCTGCAAGGCCTTGCCTTGGTGGTGCCAATTTAATCTCTGTATTAGCCCACAGTGAATAACCCAGAGCAGCCCTTGAAGGAACGGTGCTGGAGAACATTTCTCCATCTGCTCCAAGCACAACTTTCCCTGCATCTTCCCCTTAAATGCCTGCTTCCCCCTGTTTAACAGAACAAGTAATTAACGATGTTAATTTTAATCTCATTTGCTAATGAAGGCAGCCTAATTGCACAATAATTGGCAGCAGCCTTAGCAGAAAACAGAAAATAAACCCTGCATATGTAATTCACTTTAACTTCTTTCTAATTGCCTCTCCGATGGTTTTCCATCATCGATGGTGTCTTCGGGGCATTTTGGTAATAAAAAGAAGTAGGGGACGCAGGAGATGGTGCCACTGAAGGGAAGGAGCTGGTGTGCCAGGCCAGTACCTGCCTTTCCCCAGCTGGGAATTCTAGATTTGGATTTCTAGACATGCCAGAGAGCCAAGTTAGGGCTGGAGTCAATCACCAGGCTTCCACAGACTGTGGTTTGGCCAAAAAGTCACCTAAAGGATCTCTTGACTCCTCATCCTTGTCCCAGCTGCCTGTTCTCCTGCACACCTTCCCGAGGCTCCAAACAGCAGCTTTCCAAGGAGGCTTGTTCTGCTGAAGTGTTCTTGTGTCTGATGTGTTCTTCTGAAGTCCCTTTTGTCTGCACATCTCAAGATGTTTCTAAGTCCATCACCGACCGTTCCTGAACACAAGCAGGAATGGGCCTGGATTTTTACAAAAAGGGGAACTCAGGCCCAAAGAGGATCAGCAGCTCCTCCTGGAGCTCCCAGGGCTGCAAAGGCTGGCACAGCCAGGAGATGGGTGGCAAGTCCCGCTGTTTCCCAGGTTTCTAGGAGTTCTGGGAGGGGCACCTGACAGTTAAGTGCTGGTTTTAATGGTCCCTTTGGACTGGCTCCATGTATTTGCTGCTCCTCTCAGGATTCCCGTTCTCTACCCTCCACCACCTCCTTTCCCGCTTCCACCTCAGTTCATCTGCTGCATTGTCTTCCTCTAATTAGCTCCTTCCTGAGTTGTTTCTCTCATCTGTGCAATTGAATAGCAACTGAAGCAAACGCTGGAAGAGGCAACAAGAGAAGGAGGCTCGTTTGACTGGAAACAGCTGTCATTCCATGGCCCAGAGGGGCTGCTGGAGAATGGAGGAATGGGAGTCCTGTCCTTCCTCGCCCTTCTTGGCCAAGGTCTCGTTGTGGGCAGAGAGGTGGGACAGGAGACATTTGCTAAAGGACTCACCAGTGGGCAACTTGAAGGAATTACAGCAGCTGGAAATCCCAGCAGCTGCCTCCCAAAGGTTCCCTTGGTTCACATCTCTCCTAGCCTGCTGGCCTTTGAATTAAAACAGTCTAATTAGTGCAGCTCGTTATAATCAGCTGTCTCAGGCTGCTGAAGATGCGCAATGGAGGCTGATTCCTGAGCGCCTTCACAAGGTCTGAGCTCAGATGGTGTCAGTGGGATTTCTGGAGGTCTCTGAGGGTGCAGGATGCTTTGTGCTCATTGTGGTGTCACCTGGGCTGGACAGTCCCCTTGGAAAGGATCCCTCAGGACGGGTGTCGTTGCCTCAGCCTGAACATGGAGGATTTAGAGAATCCCCTTGGCTTTGGGTCACCTCAAGGATCAGATGTCCATCCCTCACACCCTCCAGCCTGGAGATCCTGGCTCTTTGGCTACCCACAGGACAGAGCCAGGAGGAGAAGCTGGGTCTGGCTCCTGTTTCTTTGGAGGAAAGGCACAGTTTGTGCATTCTCTGCTCAAAGGCACAGGATGTTTCCTCCTCCCCAAACCTGCAGGAGATGATGGGTAAATGTCTCATCTTCTCCCACCAGTCCTTGCAGGAGCTGCCCAATCGGCTCTATTGGCACCACTGTCCCCATCAGTGGGCACTGCTGCCCTGCCCCGTTCTGGGAGTGATTCCTGCCAGCCTGCCAAGCACAAGGAAACTCCAGACTCGCTGTGCTGAGCTCATCCAAACCCAGCCTGCAGATCAACACCTCCTGCAGGAGGCCTGGAATTTGGGAGATCCACCACTGAGAGCTCCTGTGCTCAGCTCCGGGTTCTCCAGCCGCTCGATCAGCAGCATCCCTCCCTCCATCACGCCCACGTGTCCCAGGATGGGCACAGCTCCAAAGGGGAGCACAGGGGCTCCAATTTTAGTGCCACTCTGAGCAGGGGTGGCAGCTTCCTAGCGGGCACCAACTCCCACATAATTGAGCGGGAGCACAGGGGCCTGCTGCAAATCCATCGGGAACGGAGAGCCCTGGGAGCAGCGGGATCTGTGCCCTCCTGACACTCTCACAGTTGGGGACTGACATCTGAGGGGGGAGGCCAAGCACGGGCAGCTTTGGCAGATGCCAAAAAACCCCCAGGCCTGGGTTTTTTTTTTTTGTTCTCCAGGGTTACTCCAGTGTGCCAGCTTGCAGGCAGAACAGGAGGTGGGGACACAGGCTGGCACTGTTTGTCACTATCAGAAGGGGTCACTGCTGACAGATGTCCTCAGAGCTTTTAGAGCTCACAAAGCTGCTAAACACTAATTTTTTAAATGAAGTTGTCAACTGATCTGTGATTTGATTGTGCAATTGCAGCGTTCAGAATAAATCATGCAGAAAATCATCTAATTAAACTAATAAGGAGTCCAAGGCAGGAGATGTTCTCTGGTTGTTGCCTTGGTCACAGGGGGAGGAGGAAAGACCCTTTTGGACATTTTTTTCACTCAAGACAGGGAAGAAATTGAGACTAATGTGTAATTTCATCCGGACCTTCCTGCAGCCCGGGAGCCCCTGGACGCTGTGGTATCACAGATCTGTGCAGCTGGTGCAGAAACTTTGGCTCCTCATCTCTCATCCCTGGGTATTTTCCTGGTGAGGCCAGGCTGGGGTGTGGATAAGGGCAGGGAAGATTAATTTTGGGGCTTGCCTGCCCAGCTGCCTGGTGGTGCCTGAGGAAATACAATCCTCTGCATTTCTCACCTTGCTCATTTTCCCACTGTGCTTCCCGTGCCAGGAATGTCCGTGCAGGAGGATGAGGGCTGGTGTGGATATCCTGGAGCAAAATGTGACTGATGCACCTCTGAAGTGGGATTTAGGCAGCAGCTCATTATCCCAGCCCTGGATTTGGACAGGATGGCAGCTCTGACACTCGGACTCTGTAAAAACGCAGCAGGAGTTTCAGTGGCAACAGCTGCTCAGGACCTTGGGTTTGTGCTGCACATCCAAAACGTCCACACAGGAGCCCTGTGCCAGTCCTGCCCTCTCTGTCCTGGCTCAGGACTCGTCAGGAGAAACCCCACTGCTGTTGCAGCAGGTAAAAGCACATTCCCAGGAGGGGGGTTAATATTCCCAGTGCCGAGTGTCACCTCTGGAAACACCTGCAGTGCCCTGCAGTGCCACCAGCTGTGTGTGTTGGGGTTTGAGCCATCCAGAAACACAAGGGGGATTCCAGGCAGCTCGGATCTGTTTCACTCCCAACCTGCCCTCTCCAGCTGTTGTGTTTCCATAACTGCTGGAAAATCCTGGGACACATCTGGAGGGGACCTCCAGAACTCTGCAGGTTCACCAGTCTTCCCAGATGTTTTGTCCCTCTTTAAACCAACCATTTGCTGGGTGTTAATCACTTCTGGGTTTTATTCTTAAACCAGCTGGAAAGGGCGTTTTCAGAGCTGTGAGGTGGACTGGCCCAGCCTGGGTTCAGCTCAGGGAGTGCAGTGATTTTGTCTGAGGGCCAGACAGGGGCAGGAAAGTGAAGCAGAGGCTTCAACAGCTTCTGCCAGCACTGCACAAACCCAGTGTTTTATTCTGAGGTGACACCTTTCCTCCTTTTAATAAATAAATCATCAAATCCTTCAGGTTGGAGAAGACCTTTGAGATCACTGAGCCCAACCATTCCCCCACATCCCCAAGTTCCACATCCACACATCTGCTCAATCCCTCCCAGGCATGGCAACCCCACCGCTGCCCTGGGCAGCTGAGCCAGGGCTTGACAACCCTTTTAGTGAGGACATTTTTCTTAGTATCCAATCTAAATTTCCCCTGGCACAACTTGAGGCCGTGTCCTCTTGGCCTATCACTGTGTTCCATAGTCTGGAGAGCAGGAAGAGCTGATTTTCTACAGCAGGCACTGGTACGAGCATGAAGAGCCTGAGAAATGGGATCTGAGCAGTGTGGAAATAAAGGAGTGGGAGTCAGTAACTGTCAAATCATGCCAAACGAGAAAGATTGTATTTTGGGTTCGCCTTGCATAAAGCATGTAGGATGGCCTGTAGCACATTTCTTTTCTCTCTTTTTCTCATCTCTCCCGACAATTTTTCATTTGGTCACCGAACTGAAAAATTCATCCTTTGCGCTTCTTTAAGTGGAATTCCATGTCAGAGAGGTTCTCGAGGAGCAGCAGCGGCGGGGATGTTGGTGGGGAAGGTGGCAAGAACAGCATTAATCCCAGCTCTGTGCTTTGGGCCTGAGAGAGCTGTTAACTCACAATAACACCTCGGGGGATTATTGATTTTCAAAGTGACTGTCTTGTTTTTGACAGTGTAATTTTGTCACTCCCTGGGTCATTTTACTTTCTAATGGGAAGAAAAGGCAGAGGATCAGACTGCTCTTCAGTGGAGAAAGAGCACCCTGGTTTTCCAGCTGTTTTGTGGCACTGGGAAAGGAGTGTACTCATCAAAGTTGGGAGGTTGGTTGAAAGTCACGCCTGTGCCAAGCAGGGTTGGGTAAAGCCAGATCCTTCTGCTCCAAAGCAGGATTAAAGGTGTCAGTGCCCTCTGAAACCACATCAAGTCTCCACTGAAACATCCAGGATGGACTTGGTGGCAGTGGGAAGCAGGTAAATTCCTGCCTGGAAGGTGAGGGAAAGCACAATCACATCCCAGCTTTTCAGCTCTCTGGTGGGAAACTGAGGAAAACCAGAATATTCCTGCAGAACTGTGCCTTAGTTCTCAGCCAGGAGGGAGCCTGAGCCATTTGTGTGCCAGGAGGGGTCTCCCAGAGAGGACAGGCTCAGTCAGCATCACGCAGTCTGCATCTCTTCCCTGCTGGTCGGCAGCTCTGGAGCCAGCTTTGCTGGGAATGTGCCGAGCCCACTCCTCCTCCTCCTCCTCCTCCTCCTCCTCTTCCTCCTCCTCCGCTCCAGCACCAGATCCTGGCGTGGGGAGGAGCCGGGAAGGGAGGGATGCTCCCTGCTCTCAGGCATCCAGTGCTTGTGGGGAATATCACCTCCCCTTCCCTCAGCAGCCCGGCCAGGCTCTGGCTGTGCCTGATCCCCTGTGCAGCAGCTCAGCTTCTCCTGTAACCGATGCCCTCTGCCAAAGGAAGGGAATTGTCCCGGGAGCCTCCGGAGGAGCAGCAGCTGCCCTGGGTGCTCAGAATTCAGGTGCTCATTGCCCCAGCTTCAAAATCTCCTGAGAATCCCATCAGAGAATATTTCCTCACTTCTGTTTGAGTTCAAGACCCTGGTCTGGGAAGGGTCCTTTTAAACTTAGTTTAAGATCAGGGTCAGTTTGACCTCCAGGCTGAGTTTATCTGTTGGTTTAGTTTACCTGGAGGCATTTCCTACTGAGCACTTCATCCGCTGGCACATTTCTTGTCCAGATCCAATTAACAATCTCCATTGCAAGAAAATGGAACATTCATTGCAGGAGCTTCTCTAGGGTTCCTCTGCTGCTCTCCCTGCATCTCTAACTATGCTCCACGGGAAAACGTGTCCACGGGGACCTTTCCCCTCCCACAACTGCTCCTTTTCCTCTGCTGCTTCTCCACCCTCCCACCTGTGACTTCCAAAGATGACCACAGCATTACAGAAACCTCTGATTTATCTGTGAGATGAGCAGAATGAAATATCCCACCCAAAATGAGGATCTTATCCAGTTTAGAGGAAGGTTACTGGGTTGCCGGGACTGCCAGAGGATGCTCCTATGGATAATGGAAGTTCATGTGCACTTGGAAATGAATGCTCCTATGGATGAAGGAACTTCACTTGGATATGTGGGATGGGAACCTGGGCCAGCTGAATGGGCAGAGACAGCTCCCCCAGCGAATCAGAGCTGTTTAAAACTGCTGGCCTGAGTTGCTGGCGCTTTAAGGAGTCAAACTGTAACTCTCCAGTTCTCAACTTTCCTAGTGTTTACTCCAGGATCTCGGGAGAAAGGGAATAGGTGTGGCTGGGGAGAGACCCTTGGCAGATAAGCTTCCAGCAGCTCATTATCTGCTGGGGAGATTTCAATGCCTGGGAAATACAAAGCTGCTAATTTGTATTTTAATATTCCTCCTGTGTCCCATCGGCCGTATAAATTAAGTAAATTCAATCAAAGGCTATCCCTTATCTATTGCCTGCCTGTGCCTTGCTGGGGAGCTGGATCAGCTACGGAGAGAGAGAGGCTGGGAATAGAAATCTGAGATCCCTCCCGATATATCAAAGTCAGACAAAGGGAGAGCATTGATCGCAGGCAGCCAGACAACAGCCCGGGCAATAAAAAAAAAGGAAGAAAAAAATTGTAGAATAAGATGAAGAAGAAGCAGAAGGAACAATCCCTCTTTTCCCTTCCCTATCAGCATCCTGAGCTGTGAATTACAAGTGAATGAGAGCTGACTTATTCCTTTTTTGAGGGAGAAACTCACGCACAGGAGTCAGGGCAGCAGGAATTATGGCTCCCCTGGCCATCGTAGATCGGCCCCCCTGTGAGCCTGTAGTATTTTGTATGGCTGTTTATGGGGCTAACTTTAATGTCTTAATATATATGTGCAGTGTGCCAGAATTACAGCTGCAGGGGGAACCATAACTTGGAACTTCCTGACTTCCGTGCGTGTAAAACCTCAGCTGCAATGGTAATTTACTCGGGGATTTTTTGGGTTGTTGTTGTTGTTGTTGTTGTTGTTGTCGTGAGTTGTTCCCCACCCCAATTCTTTATGGATACAAGAAGGACAAGAAAGCAAAATGCTGTCTTGGTGCTGGAAATGATAGATTAGCACTGGTAATTCCAGGCAGGATGTGGCTGTTGGTGGAGGGGAGGTGGGAATTTAAAGGCTGTGGTGTGGAAGAAGAAAAGGACGCCTGGAGCTGTCGGAATAACAAGGACAGGAGGGTTTAGGAGGGTTTGGCTTTGCTGGAACAGCCACATTAATGTCAGGATGTGGGAAGCAGCATTGGAAATCGCCCTCTCAGGACCAGGCAGGCAGAGCTTGTTCTGCTCTTATGTCAAAGCCAGGAGAGCCTGGGTTCATTCCCACTGCCAGCACAGCTTTATGGCTCCACGTTGGTCAGTCAGCAGTAGCCAGTCATAGGATCCTTGAATCCTTGAGTTGTTTGAGGTTGGAAAAGCACTCCAAGGTCATCAAATCCAACCGTTCCCCCAGCGCTGCCAAGGCCACCACTGAGCCACGTCCCCAAGTGCCACATCTGCACATCTGTTAAATCCCTCCAGGGGTTTGACTCCACCACTGCTCTGGACAGCTGTGCCAGAGCCTGACCTGGAGAAGGAACTCCTGGGAAAGGCAGGGCAGACCCTGCAGGTACCAGCAGTGAGGATGGTGAGCACAGCAAGGGCTTTCCCAGCCAACCAGAGCGGGGCTGTTTGTGCAGCAGTGCCAGGCTTGGTTTACTTTGAAGGTTGCCCAACTTTTGAAGTCTTTTCTCTTCCTTTTCCTCGTGAAAAAAGCTTACAACACCATCAAGTTTGAAGTGAAGAAATTGTTCCCTTGAATGATGTCCCCGGTTTCCTGCGCCTCCATCTCATGCTGCTTCTCTAATGACTTGATCAGGGCGATGGCTCTTCTCTGCTCAGCCGAATCTCTCCATCTCACTCATTGGCACCTCTGAGCTTTAAGGTCTCTAATTCTGTGTTGAAAGCACTTGAAATCAGCTCAAAAGCTTGGAGGGAGCGAGGGCAGACAGACTGACGGGTGGACGGAGTGCCACACTCAGTTTGATTGCTCCGGTTTTATTTCCAGCAGCAACCTGAATGGAAAAGATTAAGGCAAATATGATTTTGAAGGGGGAAAAAAGGATAGAATTGAGTTAGAGGAAAACTGGAGTGAAAAATTTCAGCTCTCTGGAAAACACATTGTTCTTCCAGGGGCCAGAACGTGTCTCTGTGGGAGACTCACGCAGGAAGAGCAGGTGCAGGGCACGTCTGGCTGGGCTGGCTTGGCGGGTTCCTTGTGGGTGTCTGTGCACAGAGCTGTTCTTCTGCCCCTGCCAGGCACAGCCTGAGCTGTCCAACCAGCAGAACTCAGCTCTCAAACCAGGACACCTGAGTGCTGCTGTGGGGTCATGGTGCTCTAAGAGTCTTACAAGAAATCCTTCTCCTCCTCAAAGCATCACACACCTCTCCCATTCCTGCCCAGACTGATTTATAATCAATAACACCAAAATCCTGATGCCCTCCTCATGCTGTTGAAAGCAACAGAGACCCAAGAGTCTTTTTTGCCCTTCTGTACCCAGAAATGCAGCAGAGAGAAAGAAATCCCAGCCAAATCACGCTGTCTGCTGGAAAAATAACCACAAGTCTGCCCAAAGAATAACCTCATCTGTGCTCTCTCCAAACTACTCACAATGCTGAGTGTTTGCTGCCTGCCTCTGCCTCCCCTCCTGGATAAAACCACGCAGAAGGAGCAAACCACTTGCCTAAAGACAGCTCTTCCTCCTCTCCACGCAGGGATCAGGGAGGCTGAGAGGTGCCTGTGCTGCCCCAGAGCCTTTGGCAAGCACGGCCCAGCCCTGCCAAGGATTGCAGCTCATTTTCCCCAAGGCTGGTGTAGCATTAAGTTCTTATATCCGAAAGCGGCCTTTCAAATTGCTGCCTGGTGTGTTACATAAATCCTGCCCAGGATCCTCAGAGACTGCAAGCAATTACACTGAGGTGCTGAGGAAGCAAGTGAGAGCTCAAAGAAAGGTTAAGAGAAGGGAGGGGGGGGAAAGGAACAACAAAAATCCCAGCCCTGGTAGCAGCTTGGAGTGGGAGGGAGGCCACGTAAGACAAGGCTGCGTGACTTGGGTGGAAATTGCTGCATCCTTGCCCATTCCAAGTAGGGCCCGAGGGAATGTCACCCATCTGCCAACTGTGGTATGATTTGGTGAAGATCTGGGTCATCATTTATGCCCTGAGACAGGAGAAACTGTTGTCAGCAGAGCCCAGAGAGGGTTCCTAGAATCCATGCTCTTGAAGGCATTATCAGTCAAGGACATCCCCCTCTGTACAGCCCTCCCTGTCTCCTCCACCCGGGTATGTGGGCATGCAGGGGAGCTCTGAGGAGGGCTTTTCACTCCCTCTCACCTTGTCCTGCAGCAAGAAATGGCAACAGCCAACATCTGACTCCTCACAGCCAGCAGGAAGCAGGAGAGACTTCCCTGGAGAGCAGCTCAAAGCTGAGACTGGCCTGCTCTATCCCTGTCCTGGAGCCCTTCCAAGGTCCCTCTGCAGCCTGCCATGGAGTGAGGAACCAGGACCCAGCGACTGGGTGAAAGGACTGAGTTGAAAGTGCTGCAATTCCCTGGGGCAGGAATTCCACGGTGCAGAGGTCATGTCCGGCCATATCCCCTGTGCTCGGGGCAGCCGCTGCCCTTCGGCTCTGGCTCACTCAGAGCTGACCTGGGACTTGTTCCAGAGCCTTCCAACAGCTGCAAATGTGAGCTGCTACCTTTCCTGCCTTCCCATGTCCCCTCAGGGTGATCATCTCCATTAGTGAACGTTTCCAAAGTGCTTCCAGAGCAGTGTGTGGAGCCTGCTGCCTCGAAGCTCCCCCGCCCTTGATGCAGAAGTGCTGTTTTCCCAGGGCTGCCCTGTGCCTGATGCAGCCAGCATCCCCTGCCTCCTTCCCTGATGTTTTGCTCTCCTTCAGTCCCAGAATGTTGTTATCCCTCACCACCTGACAGCTCCAGTGCCTGGCCAAAGGTAACTTTTGGGGAAAGGGGGGTTGGGGTTGGAGTGAATCCATCAAATAGATTTACCAGGGCTGCCTGAGTTCCTGGTGCTCATAAGAGATGCATTTCCCTAATGGACACAGGCATGGATTTCACTGCCAGGCAGCTGCATTAAGGAAATGGATGGCAGGTCCTGGAGACATCTGAGCTCTGGGTGGAGAAAGTTTAGTCCAGGAACAGTGTCCTGGCCAATGTGTCACTGTCTGGTCGGAGGATGCAATAGTAACTATCTCTCTTAGCTGTTCCCTGGAGGCTCGGCAGCTCCTGATAACCTGCCCTTATCAGCAGTGGAAGCAAACACAGGGAAGCTGGAACAGTCAGGCAGGAGCAAGGAAGGAGCCCACGGGTTAATCCACAACTGCTCAGGCCAGGCTGCCACACAGCAGCAACCTCTGAGGGATCCCTGGCAGGCAGCACAGGCAGCCTGTGGACAAATGAATTAGCAAAACATCTGGAATCCTTCCAGAGGAATGACAGGGAACCACAGGATGCTCAGAGGGTGGCTGATCCCCCCAAAGCAACCCTTGGAGCAGCAGTGGGTCAGGGTTTTTTTTCTCTCTTCAAACCTCAGCTGGGTAAAAACTCCACCCTTGCACCTCCCGGTGCTCGTGGCTGTGTCCCCAGGACCTTCACTTCCATGATATTTTAGCTGGTTCCCATTGGACTCCAGGCCCTTTCCCTATTTCTTTCCCAGGTGGGTGTAGCCCACAGAGCTGCCTGGCTTCTCCTCAGCACAAGGAGCTGAAGAGGATAAAGCAACGCTGGGAAAAATAGAGGGAAAAGGAGAGTCTGTGGGCCACTGACATCTTTCCTTCTATCTCCAAGCATCTTTGAAAGACTTTCCCTTCCTTTGACAGAGCCAGCCAGCCCTTCATCTGGGAACTGCACGAGTCCCAGGCAGCTTCAAAGCTGGCTGGCTGCATTCACATTCCCAGCTGCGAGGACTTTTAGAGTCTATATTTAGGCTTTTCCATAGGATAAGGGACAGGCAGCATGGGTTCTGCTGAAGGAAATTATGTTTCTCTGACCCGCTTAAATCCTTTGGATGAGTTAAGAGACCAGTGGATAAAAGGGAATGAGAGAGTATATATACACACACTCCTTCTTTTGAATTTCAAAAGCCTTTTCTGATAAAGACCCTGACAGAGAGCTATCAAGGCATAATGGTGACCAGGGGGTGCGAGTTAAAATCCCTGTGATAGATTAATGCTGGTGGAGAGAATGGGAAGAAATGGGCAATTCTCAGCAGGGGAAATTGTGACTGCCAAGGGGACGTTCCATGGGAATATTGTTCCATCTCCTTACCCCTGGCTGTGGCCAGGGCTGAGCAGAGGGGTGGGTGTGCTGCTGACACGTTCGGTGTTTGTTTGCAGCGACTTCCGTAGCGCTGCCAGCCCTGGTGTCCTGATTTCCACCTCTGACTGACGCTGGCCCAGCTCTGCTGCCAAGAAGTGCCTCTGATTTGCACTCCAGGCCCTTTAGTTCTCAAGCAGCGAGGGAAGCAGACTGGAGAGGGCTTGTGCCGGGGTGGAATGCTCATTCCCAGCTGCCCACATTGCCGGCACTCCGGGCTGCCTCGGCTGGCACGTTCTGCTGCCATATGTCCCCAGTCCGGGGCTGCGGCCGCCAGTGCCTGTGTCAGGAGAGCTTCCCAGCACGGGAGAGGGGCTTCTAATTAGTCTGCAGCCCTGGCAGGATGTTGGGAGAAGGACATTAATTAGCAGGATGCACCTGGACACCTCTGCAGGGAAGGCAGAGTTGGGATTCACCTTTTACTCTGATTTTCTCCGTTTCCCCTGCCCGCTGTCCCCATGTCTGTCATCGTTGTCCTGCTCTTCCTCTCTTGTTCTGAGATCCTGCTGCTCCTGCCATGGCAGCACACTTGGGACCACACTTTTCCCTGCTTCCCAGGCTCCGTGTGCCAGGCCTGAGCGAGCTGTGCTGATGTCTCCTCGTGCACAAAGCTGAGCTCACAAGTCCTGCTGAGACTTCTGTCCCACAGCCTTTCTGCCTTTGCTCCCTTCTCCAGCCCCTCACCCACGCTCCCTTCGCTGCTCCCCCACTGGAATTGTGATTAAATTGGATTAGAGTAATTAACTTCTGGTCACACTTTTCAGTGAGCAGTCAGGAGGGAGAAAAAAAGAAGGGAAGTTAATTGAGATGAAAGGAGAAAACGTCAAGCAAGGAGTTCTGGTTAATTTGTGTTGGTGACACCCAGGGAAGTGTTGCAGTGTTTGCAGTGGGCATGGAAAACCTCTGACATCTTCATCACCCTGTGTCATACTGTGCTCTGCTTTTGGGGAAGGGGATTGTTTGGATTGAATGACCTCATTTTTCTTCCCAAATTTCCTTCTCCTCATGTTAGTAATGACACAGCTTCACCTACACAGTGTGAATTCTATTTGGACAAATTATTCTGGCTTGGTGGGCTCCAAACCCTGTCATAAACTCAAACATGTGGATGCTGTCTGCTCTGAGAAGCCCTTGTGGAGATGTCCCCACTCCCTGTAAACAAGGATTTGGCCTCACCTCCCACGGCAGCTCCCAGACCCTGCGACATTTCGATCTGCTCCGGAATTCATGGGAAGGAAGATCGTGCCTCATCTGTTCAATGAAATGCCTTGCATAAGGCATTTCCATTTATTAAGGCAGTTATTATAGAATAATTAAGCACCAGTTGCTGGCAGAAAACATATTTATGGAGGTTTAACCATGCAGCCTGAGAGAGATAAACAGAGGCTGTGGAAGTGTCTGGGGTTTCTCACTCTCAGGAAGAGGCACGTGGAGCTCAGGACACTTCCACGGCTGAAAGCTGGCTGGGAACCATTGCAAATGGAATGTTTTTTCAGCAAAGGGAACTGGAGCTGCTCTGCTGAGAGCAGACACTTTCCAAAGCCATGGGAGCCTGGTTTGTGAGGGCTCCCACTGTGAGTCAGGCGTCACCTTCATCCTCCTGCTGCTGCTGCAAGCTTGGAGCTCCTGGGTGCTGCTGGCAGGAAGCTTCACCTCCCTTTCCAAGAGCCATGACAGCAAACTTCCCCTCCTTTCCCACGAATCCTGCCCAGAAATCCCTGCCCTCCTTCAGGGCTGTGCTGGCGTTCCCTTCTCTGCTGCAGCAGCCGACAGGGATGGCGCAAAGGCAGCACAGAAAATCGGGGGGAATGTGAATAAGAAAGCTCTCTGAAGCTTGGTATTAGGCGGGGATTTGGGAAGGTTGGGAACATGTAAAAGGGACTTGAGAGAAGTGTTTTCTCTGGGATTAAGACCACAGAGTGCATCTCAGTGTGGTTTTCAGAGCTGCCTTGAGGCTATGTAACACGGCCGCTTCAAAGAGGAGCGAGAGGAGCAGAAAATCAATGGGGCTTCTCCCCGTGCCCCGCCTGTCCTGCCGCACTCCGACTGCGCGAGAACTCGGGATGAGCAATTAATTTGGGAGATGTGGGCTAGTCTGGAGGTCACAGGCAGCTTGGCTCCTAATTGGGCACTTGTGAGTCCATTTCATGCTCAGCCTGTGGCCAGGTGCTCCCTCGCATCCACATCCCCCACATGTTCAAACCAGAGGGTTTAAAACCTCATCCCCCCCAGAGCATCTCGTCTCCTTCTCCCTTCCCCGGCGCGTCACTGCTGCGGCATTTTTTCAGCACGTAGTTAAACCCAATAAAATAATCATTATTGCTGCAATTATTTCCAAACAGATTAAAATATCTGCCACGCTCCCAGTCCCGGTGTAAAGCAGGAAGAGCCATAAACCACCTCAGTGCATAAAAACGGGGAAGGGAGAAGGAAGGGATGACATTTCATCTGGCTTCCTCATGGGCCCGTGTAGTTACTGGGAACATTTGCATATTTTTAATGCAGTGCCTCTTTAATAAATTCCTCCCTCCAGACACATTAAAATGGGGCGCTTGCCTGAGCATCAGGAGAGGGAGCGTTGGCAACTCCAGACTCCGGGATCCGCCGCAGAGCAAACAGGCAGGGGGATGTCTGTGGGATCTGGGAGGGGAGGAGAGCAGGGAAGGGAAAGGACAGCACATCCCATCACTCTTTTTTTTTTGTGTACAGCATCAGCGAACGCCATCTGTTTAATTTTTGACCTTTTTGTTGTCTGACCTCCTTTGAACTTCGCCAGGGAATTCTCCAGGGTAATATAGTTTCTTTGCATTCAGGGGCAGGATTATTTGCTATTAAATTGGAATTCAGGGAAGAAGGAGACTTAAACTCTTCTCCTGACCTGTTAATCTGCTGGGGAGTAAAAATATTGCCAGTAATTACAGGGTTTTCTCTTTTTTTTTGCTTTTTGGCTTGAGTTCAGGCCAGACCCCAAACTTCCTCTTGAAGCCTCTTGTGGAAAATACCTCTTTTCTGAGAACAGGCTGTGCTCTTGTGTTCCTCCAGAGCCACCATGTCCTGTCCACTGTCCCCAGCCACGCTGCTGCCTGTGGGCCTGGAATATTCAGGGAAGAGGGAAACCAGCCTGGATAAATACCTGGGCACAGGAGCTCAACGGTGACTCCCACACAGTCCCAACAAGGCTGGGGTAATCCGTGTCCTTCAGGGCACTGCTGGGGGGATTCACACATGGAGCAGGGGTCAGTCAGGTCCCTCACCCTGCCATGGGCTCCCCCCTGGAGCTCAAAAGGATCTCCTTAGCTCATCTGTCTCCTTGACTCTTGTCTTCTACCCTTTGGCTCTCTTTATCACCTTCTCTCACCCCAGTGGGACGCCCAGGGAGAGGATGGGATGAGGGATGTGGTCCCCAGCTGTAACTCCAGCCAGCAGTCATTGCTCCTCTGCAGTTCCCAATGGATGAGGATGGTTCTTCTGAAACTTCTGGTGATTTTTCCCTAGAAAATAGTTAATTCCCTGACCATTGCCATCTCTCCACAGAAAAGTCACTTTCACTTTCCTCCCAGAATGCCTGGAAGGTGGAAGATGTCCAGTCCACAGCTGCTGCAGCCCAGTGAAATGGATCAATTCCTGTCCAGGTGGGCTCACCTGATGCTGGGCAAGACCTGTAAGTTAGAACAGCTGATCCTCCGTGTCCTCTTTGCTCCAGAGGCTCCCAAGTCCATTCCCATCTCCAGGATATCACAGCTACTATTCCTGGCCCCTGAGGAGGGGGCAACCTGTGGTATATGCCAAGGAAGGATGTCCACAGCGAGCTCCAGCTCTCCTGGAGCATTCCAGCATCCTCAGGAAACTTCAGCACCTTGAGATTGGCTTGGAACCCCAAAATTCTCACTGAGCTGCTTCCCACTACCCCCATTCCTGGCCAACTTCAATGGCCCTTCCAGGGAGGTGTTAATAAATCACGAGGAGAACATTTTGGGGCCCTCTCTGCCTTGTACCCATGTGGGTGTAGCTCTGCCTGGCAGGCTGAAGGCACTGAGGGTGCATCTCAAATCAAGAATAAGAAGAGTTTTAGTTAACGCACTCCAGAAGTCGCTTCCACGGCACCTCCACTGACTATTTTATCAGCAGAACAGAGCACAGGAGAAATTGTAGATGAAACAAATACAGAAAATACATTAAGAGAGTAAGTAATGAGATCTGGGTGAAATTGCATCTTATGAAAAAGTAATCTGCAGCTTAGTGTGCAAGGAGGAGGAATTTGATGGAATAGAGGGACTCTCAAGAAAGGAATGAAGGAGCACATTACAAACAGACAAAGACAGCCAGGTGTGTTGTGGAACGCAGGGAAGCAGTTAAATTAGGATGTAATGGGAAAGGTTATTTTAATATTCTCTTTTATGGATATCCGTGTCAATATTATCTCAGAGAAGGAGAGAGAGAGGCAGGAGGAAAGGGGTGAGGAGCTGTGGAAAAGGCAAATGAATTGCAGCATGTACAAATTCTGGGGTCCTTTCGTCAGGAGGAACACACTCACAAGTGGCAGACCTGGCTGGTGGCAGCGTGGAGGGACGGGGTTTGCAGCCACAAACATTGCCCTGCTCACTCCTAATGGGATGGCAGCTCCTGCCTGGGGAGGGACAGCCTGAGCTTCCCGAATCCAGGGTTTGTGTCTGGCTGGGATGGGGGAGAAAGTGACCCCTCCCCCCCGGATGGGATTGTTTAGAGCAAAACCCTCTCCTTCAGTGTGTATTTCAGTTTTTGGGCCTTTTCCTGCAGCAGGGTTTGGGGGTTTGTCCCAGTGCCACTGGGACAGGATGGGGACAGAGGGGCTGGGGCACACAGGGACCAGCTCTTAAAAGGGATTTTCATACTCGAGGCTGCTGGAAATACCTTGGCTTTAACTTTAATGTCAAATCCAAGGCAGCCCCCTGGGCTCTCCCTCCAGGCTGTGGAGAGGCAGAATCACCTTCTCCAGAGGTTTTGTCACCCCCCTCAACTACAGCACACATCCACTGCCAGCACCCTGCTTTAGCTGCAGGGAGGGGTCAAGGATCACGGATTTGGGGTGGAAAGGTGGTTCTGGCCCTAAATGACAGGCACAGCATCTGTGGCCCAGGGCAGTTGCTGAGGCACAACAGCCCAAATTCAGCCTTGTGCCTCCCACCTTTCCCTCCTTCTTCCCTGGCACAGCCTCTCCCATCCTGTGGCTGAGGCCTTCCCGTGGCGGGTGACACTTCACACACCTGGCACTTATTAGCCTCTCCCCGAGCCAGCCCTAATTAAGTATTTGCCTCATTAGACAGAGAGCTGGTGCCCTGTTGGCTTGCCAAGGTCAGCGAGGTGCACCTGTGAGCTGAACCTTCTGCTTATTCCTCCCCTTTTGCAGGAAGCTGGAAGTGCTACAGCCGAGGAGCTGTTTAGGACGTGAGGCAGTCAGAAAGTGCCACCTGTGTCCCTCGTTAACGAGGAATAGAGCAGAAATTTGGGCACACACATCCTGAACTGGGGGGTTTTGCCATTCCTGTGTGCTCTCTCTGTCCCCTCCTCCAAAAATCTTGCAGCGGGAGTATCTCCTGCTACTGGGGATATCTGGAGCAAAAAGAAATCTCAATTTCAAGTGTTCGAGGCAGCAGCCAAGGCTCCCTGCACAGAGCTGCTCCTCTCAGAGTTCTCCCTGCTCTTAGCTGGCCACAGAAGGAGTTGAGGCTGGATTCATTTAGTCCAGCATGGAATTTTTGCTAACTAAACTTGATGAGCTCATTTCCTACCTGCTTTGCAATCTGACTCCAACACCTGCCGTTCCCAAACAAGCCGGGAAATGAATTCAATTCAGCCCAAGCCAGACTGGGCAATTTTCTTTTGTAGTTTTGAATTTTTAGTGGATGGAGAAATCAGCAATGATTTCATTTGGGACTGAAGGAAATGCTTTGTTCGACATCAAATGAGGAGTGGGAGGGTTTTACCCTTTTGAGTATGGTCAGGTGTAATGGGAGCCTGTGTGAGATGAGAATGAGCCCTGTGAGCTGAGAAACTGGAGTGGTTCCTATGAAAAATATCACACTGAAATGTTTCAGACGTGGGGTGGAGGGGAATGTTGCTTTCTGCTTTGGCTTTTTCAACTGAATATTGCCAGTGCAGATAAATCCGAGGGGCTTTTTTTTTAGCCCAGCCTTTTTGCCAGTGCCACCCAGCTCAGGTGGGGACAAAGACCTGAGGCAAAGGCCCTTGACCCCAAGATTTGGTGCCCAGAGGGGGTCTGAGCTCACTCCTCCCACTGACAACACAGCTCTGCCCTGCCTTAGCACCATCTCCAAACCCCCCTCCTGAGCTCTTCCAGTTTGTTCTCATGCCTGGTGTTTGCACAGCTCCCTCCCTGACAGCTCCTCCTGTTTTGTCCCTGAAATGAACCACGTTGCATCCCCTCAACACTGCTGGAGCCAAAGGAAAAAAAAAAAAAAAAAAAGGATATAAATTAAAGGAAGCTTTTTAAAAAAAGGCTTCTCACCTGGGCACCTTTGTTCCTGCCTTGGTGAAAAAGAGGACGGTGTTTTCAGAGTCAGGGCTGTTGAAATGAATGCAGATGAAATGGTACAGTGTAATTAATTAAATGATCTCCAGCACCTCAGGAGGATCACCAGCATGCAGAGGACATAATTGGGTGTACACTGGCTGAATACATCATCACACACACACGTGCAGGCTGTGTGCCAGGGCCAGCCACTCCAATCCTGCAGGATTTACAGTCCTGCAAAGCTGCTGCAGCCGCAGCTCGGGAGAGCCCAAGGCAGGGCTGCCTTCCCTGGGACTTCCCCGAGGGGAGCTTGTCCTTGTGTGAAACATCACTCATGGGACGAACCTGGAGCTGCCAGGAATCCCAAGATCTGTGCCACGTGGACGCCCATTTGCTGGGAGGCGTTTGGGATGTGCAGGAATCGCACGAGCAGGGGTTGTTTGTTCCTTTCAGAGCAGTTTCTCTCTGTGGTGCTGATTATTAAGTACCAAACCGTGGTGTTTGTTATTTTGCTTTATTTATTCCCTTTTCTAAACCCATTCTGGGGTGGAAGGAGCTCAGTGCTGGCGGGACAGGAGTGCGATGGCCTGAGCAGCCTCACATCTGCGTGCCCTGCTCTGGGCTGCTCTCAGCTTCTTCCTTCTCTGGGGGGCTGATCCAGAACTTGCTGTGACTAAAAGATCTGTCAGCTAATTCCACTGAATTTTAGCCTGCACCATGCGGGGTCAAGGCACATCACAGAATAGCAGAGTTGTGAGGGAGGACAGCCGGGCACTCACAAAGGAAAAGTGATTTAAACACTCCAGAAGAAAAGTGGCCGAGGAAAATGATTTTCAAAGGTGCCTCTGTGAAGGCTGAGATGGGGAAGGAGCACAAAGCATGACGTGTCTGGCAGCACAAAAGCTGCTCTGGGAGGAAGCAGAATGAGCTGCCTGGTGATTAAACTTCCCAAATCACTGCTGGAGGAGCAGGAAATAACTGGAAATAAATCTGTATCAAATTTCCTTCTTCCTTCTTGCCGCAGGAAAGAGGGAAAAATAACTTGGAAGGCTCAGCATTGCATTGCTGGGCCACGGGCACGAGGGGAAGAGAGCACCTGAGGCAGAGGTTCAGGCTGGAATGTCCCTGCAAGCCAGCACAGAGCTCCTGAGGCCACCAAAAATCCTGGATATTTTGCAGGCCTGAGCCAGGAAGCTTTGGAAGGACCCCCTCTTCCAAGAGATCTCCTGAAAACCAAGTTCACTCCACAGGACAGCCCTCGTGGGAACTTCCACTTTGGAAAAATATGGGGGTTCTTCCTCTCCTGCCTGTTTGGTGACTCTCTCCATCCCCTGTCTCCCCCTTTCTCCTTCCATCCAGCAAATCATTTCCTTTGGCTCCTTCTCCAAGCTTCTCCCTGCATGTCACAGAATCCACAAGATCTGAAGAGGGGGAGGAAAGGGAAACACACAGCAGTAAGGACCTGCTTTATTATTTATAGTGCTCAGCTGTAAGCAATAAACACAGGCAGGGAATGTAAATGCTGCCACTTCCTTACCCTCTCTCCATAATTCCCTGGTAAATTCGCATCATTCTCTGTCGGCCTTAATGTGCCTCTATTTGTCTGAGCTCCCCATTTCTCTGGGACACTTTTTTTTTTCCTCCTGATGAAATAATATCTCCATGTATAGTTCTCTTCCTCTATCCTTAGACTTGTAAATTAAATTAATTTCAAATTCAAAGGGGTAATATCCTGCTAAAATGATCTGCTGTATCATTGCAGGTCATGGTGTTGAACCGTAAAATAAAAGCCTGTTTATAACTTATCATTTACGAGGCTTTCTTCTCCCACAAACTACTGCCGTGATGGAGAGAGCTGCCTGAGGAACTGGGAAAATATCCATTCTCTAGAGAACCAGGAGGAGGTCTTCACATATCCTGGGGATGTGGCATCCCAAAGATTATTTAAATTGACTTGTTCAATCCAGTGCTGTTGTTTGAGCATCCCCTTTTCCCAAGGATTTGCTCTTTAGGATTTGCTGCTTTGGGGAGTTGAAGGAAATCCGGCAGTGGGAATTGCTCACTCCCAGCTCCCTTCACTTGAGCATCGTGGCCGTGAGCAAAGGCAAAAGGAGGAAAGACAAAAGATCCACATCCCATTTCCATATCGGGGATCTGCTCCTCAAGACATTTCAGGAACGCACAACTTGGTTTTTCCAGAAGGGAGGATGAGAAGTTGTTTCAAATTTCCTCATCTCTCAGAAAGAGCAGAAACTTCTGGCAGTGTTATCCAAGAAAATATTCTTCAGTATTTCCTTTTTCCTGTTATACAGAGAATGAAAAGGGAAGATTGAGGAGAAGGCTGAGGTCTGTAAAGAGCTGGGGGTGTTACCTCTGTCAAAAAGGGTTCCCCTCCTCCCAAACCTGTTCATCCAGTGAAAGAGCCTGAAAAAAAAACCCCATGACCCCAAAAAAGTGGGAGATGGAAAATCTGCTCCAGCTTCCAGGAAGCACCTCCGGACTTCCCCACCCTGAGCAATTTAATAAACCCAAATGAGAGACACGCAGGAGCCACCTCCTTTTCACAGGGACGTGATGGAGAAAAGGCTCCATTTCGCCCCCCAAGGCCCATTTGTAGGCACCACCGGTGCAGCTCTTCCCTTCCTGCAGCCCCAAGGAATGGGATTCGCAGCATTCCTTGGAGAGGCAGGGCCGGTTCCCTCACGCCCGGCTGGGATGGCAGCAGCACATCTGCGGTGTCAGCGACTCCCAGCTTCCTTCCGAAGCCCCTAAATGCTTTCCTTTCAGCCCCTTAATGAAGACGCTTCCCTCGCTCTCCTCACACATCACATTCCAAAGATTCCTTCGCTGGGGCTGCTGCTTCACCGGCAGCTTTGTAATTTATGAGCCTCTGAGTGGCTTAATTACGCCGTCAGCTCCATCTGTCACTTAAGTGATATGAGGAATGATGGGATGCCATTAGCCAGCTAATAGTCGCTGTAAAGAGTATTGTTTTATGCCATTTAATCCCGGGAACATAAACAGTTTTTGCTCCCCGATATCCACACTGGCTTTCAAAATGATATTTAAGAGGCCAGTCTTGACATGTGTCCTTCTGCCTGAAAAAGTGCTGCAGGAAATAAAGGTCTAATTAGATTTACCATCGAGGTCATGAGCATTTGGCTTCATCTTTTCCTGTGCTGATGGACTTTTTATTCGAGTCTGGGGGCCTCTCTTGCGTCTCATCTTGATCTTCCGTGATGTGGTGTCTTCACCCCCACAAGGGCTTGGAAAGTTTGTCTCTGAGCCCCTCAGCTTTGTTAGCACATCTGCCCTCTTTGCATGAATATTCATTTGGTAGCTGGAGAGCTGAGGGGCAGGAGACCCTGGACTGGATCTGCTGGAGGACAGAGTCACTTGGTTTCCATCTTAAATGGCAAAATTCAAACTTTAAAGCTGATAAATCCCTCTTGTTTAACCCTGGAGCTACCTGAAAGCTAATTTTCAGCGTTAAAGTGTTTCAGGCACCAACATTTCCATCTCTGAGCTCACCAAGGACGGGTTCAGCCCTGGCAGGACTTCGCAGCTCGGAGCCCTGTCTGAACCCCTGGCAATTTTTGGCAAAGTCTTTGTTTGCTGTCGTTTTGCTGCCAGTCTCGGAGCTGTTCAAGGGTGAGAATTTGTGGAGGCTGAGGGCGTGGTAACTGGGAGGGAACCGGAGCCACGGAAGCGTTTGCACCTTTCCCAGCTCTGCTATTTTAATTCCAGACAGAGCTGTCTCACCCGCCCTTGTTCTGCTCCTGCTCATCCCACGTTGGATTTGATTCCTACAAACATCTCCTAGCAGGAGAAATCCTCCCGCTTCAGCCGTGCAGGGTTTTAGCTTTTCCTTCCCCAAACGTGCCTTGCCAGAGGCGTGAACCCCAAACCCGACGGGTTAAGCCGGCAGTGCCCTGCATGTCCAACATCCTCTTTGCAACAATCCCATTCCCGGGAGTAATGAGAGCCTGAAAAGAGGCAAATTGCCGGGAACACGCCGTTCCAGTCCTCCTGGATGGTTCCCAGATTCCCATTAGAGTTTCTGTGACTCTTGGATGTGCCCGACATCCCCGTCAGAGAGGGGTTAAGGGACGCTGGCTGCTGGTCACTCTCCTGTTGAGATAAGAAGCCATCAATCAGCGGGGACCCGCTGCAGTCCCACAGCAATAAAACTGGAGAGATTATTTGCTGCCGTGTCATTCATAATAAATGGATCTCAGGGTGCTTTGTAGAATTAATTAATGGACAAAGGAGAGAGAAATTAGGAGCAGGAGAGCAGGAATAAAAGCTAAGGCTTGAGATGAGGTGTGGAAGGATCTCCTGGAGGAAATATCTGCGGTGGAGCTGCTGGGGGGCACCGAATACCACAAGGCAGAGATAAACAGCTGCACATTTGGCCCATAAAATGTCATCCCCACGCTGATGGTGGCAGCTCAACACAGGGTGTTCCTGGCTGTGCCATGGATGGAACTCCTGCCTTCCTCTACCCCTGTATTTTGTGGGACGCTGCCCGGCTTCGTTCACCAGTGGCTGTAAAGTGCACGGCAGTGGTCTCGGGGAAAGGCCCTCCACAAATCCCAGGTTTTATGGCCGATTATTATTTATGGGGACACGCCACTTAGGGACTCCCCCTCTGTAAAAATGGCATCAGGGTGAGCCCAAGAACGTGGCCAGGGTGAGGGGGATGGAGGCAGGAGGGGAAGAAGGGAGAAGTTTCCTGTTTTAGCACGGAGCATCTGTTTGCCTGCAGTCCCCTCCTGCTCGGAGCTGAGCACCTCAGCAGTCACCAGCATTTCCAGGGTCTGCACAATTCATGGAAGGAGCTGGGGGTGTTAATGGTGCTCCTGAGGGATAGGCTGAGGGTGTGCTCAACCTGCATCAGACACTGGAGAATCCACCTGGGAGCAAGCCATTGGATTGCCCGAAGTGGTGGAACAGGCTCAGTGGGGGAATCCCCCCACCAGCGTCCCTGCTCACCAAGGAGCTGCTGTGGGATGTCCCGTGCCTGGCCCCGGGGCCAGACACAGATTTTGGGTAGGGACGGACCCAGAGCTGCTGTTCATCAGCAGAGGGGGGGCTCAGCTCTGCCTCTCGCTGCTGCTGAGCCCGTGCTCATGCCCAAAGCGTGACCTTCACCCCTGGAGTCCTGGTGGGCACTGGCCTCAAACCTGGAGGACATCACTCGGATCTGGGAGCAGGACAGGTCCCACAGAGCCCATCAGAGCAGCCGTGTGAGACAGCACGAGTCCTCCAGCCCTCCTTCCTTCCCTCCCTTCGTTAAATCCCAGTGCTATAAACCAAAATGTCAATTTTCTTTTTAAACATCTTTTATGGCAGCTTTGATGCGGCTTGGCAGATTGATAGCCCGGCTGACTGACGGCTCCCATTTATCCTCCCATCAAGCGTGCAGGATTCCCCGGCACAGACAGCCCTGACAGGGCAGGAGCACGGCGAGGGGGCAGCGTGCCAAGGAGGTGGCGGTGGCAGCGCTGGCACCGCGTGCATCGCCGGGCTGCTGTGCTCGTTCTGCTGTCTGCTCGCCATCGGGCTGGATCACCCAGCGCAGCCTTGGATCTGCTTCCTGCCATCGGCGGCAGGCTCGGGATGCACCCGGCGGAGGCGAGGCGCCGTGCAAATTAACGAGGCTGCTAATGAGGGCTGGAAGCAGGCGCACCTCCCAGCGCGGTGTCGGGGCAGGAGGGAGGCGGGCAGAGCTGTACGGACACCCCCGTGTGCAGCCAGGTGCTGTGGAGGGTTTGTTGTGCTTTTGGGGAGGGTTTCTGCGCAAAGCGGGGGATTTCACTCCTCCCGGACAGCCCTGTGGGGCTCCCAGCCCGGACAGCCCCTGCACCCTGCGGTGATGGGGTCAGCGTGTCCCCTGTGGGACCGAGCATCCCCGCAGCACCCCAGCTCCTTCCCGGCTCGCGTGCGCCTTCCTCTCCGCTCCTCTGGTTCCTCTTCGCAGCAGTTCAAAGGGAGGAGAAGAAAGCGGGAGGCGGCAGTGCCAGACAAAGGCCCCGGCAGTCGCAGGCGGTGCGGGGAGCGATGGCCCCGGCTGTTGTGCTGCCTTGGTGCTTCCACTCGAGCGAGAAGGCGCCTGGGCAGGCTGGGAAGAGCCCTGCGGTTTGTGCTGACGAGAGCGGGATTGGCACAACAAAATCTGAATTGTTCAGCATCTCTTAGATAAGCTGCGAGATGCAGCAATCCAGTAAATAGACTCTTTTCTTCCCCTCCTCATCTGCTCTTCCCTCTGTCCCTCCTTCGCTTCACTGCCAGGCTTCCCAGCACCTCTGACACGCTCCAGCTGCCCGCGGGATCCAGAACAATCCAAGCGAGGAGCTGATGGAGCTCCTTGCTCCTTGATGGAGCTGATGCCGCGTTCCCGGCTCCCCGAGAGGATGCTCGTGGAAAGGCAGAGCTGCCGAGAGCCAGCGACGCTCCCTGTCCCAAAGCACGGTGAGAAGGGACAGCGAGGAGGGAACAAAGGCCACCTGGGCGTGGGGGTTGGCCAAACTGGCCCAGTCTTTGACTGATGTGGCACAGCTGGACTCAAGGACGTGCTGCCAGCACAGTGTTTTAGGCAAAGGTCACCATGGAGATACTTCAAACTGTACCTGATAGCTTCAAACTGGTTCCTGCACACAGCAGCTCCTCTTCACCTCCTCTTCACCTTGACGCCCTTTCAGCTTTTAATATCTTTTTTGTATATTTGGAGCCCTGTAGATCGTAAATATGTAGCTGTATCCTTTCTAGTACTTTTCCTGCCCTTTCCCATAATAAGCCAACCCATTCTAACACATCCCCGGAATTCTGTTTAGTCTTATTCTTAAGGAGGGAATTTCTGGCGATGACATCTTGTTTTCCACCAGAACTTACAAGACAGAACAAGAAAATAGGGCAACCCTGGACCAACTCCGAGGGGCTGACCCGAGGGTGGGTTACTGGGGTAACTGATTTCCTATTGATATACTTAATTAGATTAATTAATTAACTGTATAAAATTTATAGAAATCCCTTCTCATGCTCACAGAGCTGTATTTGTGCACCTGAACTCTTCCTTTAAAGGGTTGCTTTTATCTCCCCGTTTCAACACTGTTGCAAGGTTTCCTCCTTTCGTTCGTAGGCAGCAACCTCCTGTGTTCCATCTCGGGGCCTTGCTCAGGGGTTATCCCGCGTGGGAGAGCTGGGATTCTGCTCCTTGCTGCACCTCAATTATTCATTTAACACGTTCTTCGGCGGCTGTTGCTCAATTCACTGTGGAACTGGGTGAGAATGCACAAAACAAAGGAGTTACTGGCTAATTGAACTGCGTGTCGGCAGAACAGGCTTTGAAAGTAGCACTTTCCCTGAGAAAATTCTAACAGGATGTTTTTTCTCGGTGGCTTAATTAGGGAAAAAAAAAAAAAAAAAAAGGCAAAACCTCGGCATCTTTCATTTAATTCTTATCAGTGGTAAACCCCAACGTTTCCATTTCTTGGCTTAAAAGCTTTTATCAGGGGGACTGAATGTGGTCAGCACTTGACCTCAAACATCTCCCTCGAAATTCTCGCCACGCTCTGGGCCACAAATGAGCATTTCCAGGTTTGCAGACACCGTGCAGAGCTCGGTTTCATTTGCAGCCTTTCTCCCGAGAAGCTGTTTCATTAGGGAAGTGTCACCCGTCCTTCCCCGTTAATGCTGGAGACCCTGAGTGTTCATTTGCAAGCCACGGCGAGCTGCAGAGGTGCTGTGTGCCAAATTAACTCCATCAGGTCTGGGCTTTCTTCTTTCCTAAAACGAAGCAGAATCCCCACCACCACCGCCGCCGCCTCCTCGAAGGGAAGGAGGATGGGGTTGCCAGGTGAGCAAAACTACAGAAACATCTCCTATTCCTTGTTGGGGCTTTAATGAAGCATTTACAAGATCTAACAGGAAGAGGTGCCCTCCCCCGGCCTTCTCAAAGCTGTAATTAATTGCAAAGTAAGTAGCATATAATTGCTTTCCCAAGAGCACCCCGGAGAGCAGGGTGGTACCGCCACAAAGGTGCCGGAGCAAGAGCAAGTTAATTAACATTAGGAATTAAGTGGCTAATTGCATTGTTCTGACGGGGCAGCCCACCCTCCCCGAGGGGTGGCATTCCCAGGGTGGTTCATCCCAGCACCGACGCTGCTCCTGGATGAATCCTGGATGTGCAGTGCCAGGCAGGAGGTGTTGGCAGCATCCCGGTGGTGACGACCCAAAGGACCATCCTGCACATTCTGTCTTCCTTTGGGCCCTTCCTGCCTTCCCCCGGTGTGTCCCCTGCATTTCGGTGCCCTCTGGGCTGGGTGACCCCTCCTCCAGCTCACACATCCCTCCCTCCCTCCTGTCCAGCCTCTAATCCCTGCTGCTGAGTTCACAGCCTGGCTCAGGGCTCTCCCGAATTCCCTGCTCTCCCTGTGCCCAGCCCACCTGGCAGCATTAACCTGCAGCACTGTAAAGACACAAAGAGTGCCGAGCCTCCGAGGGCTGGATGTTAACTCCCTCTGGGAATGCTCCTCCTGGGACTGGCCATCTTTCCATGGGCTGAGCAGCAGCATCCATGAAAGGAACGAGAGAGATTTGTCTTTACAAACAAACTGTGGGCCTGCTGGTAGGTGAAGCCAGATACTGAGAGGTGAAAGAAGCAATGGGAGGAACCATAAATTCCGTAGGAATTCCACTGATTGACCCAGACTGTTGCTCTCCCAGGGCTGTGTTGAATCCCTGGATTTAGGGAAAAGGAGCAGAGACACAAGGGAAAAGAAAGGGCTGGGTGGGTACACATTAGAAGGGGTCTGTGTTAGGTGATTTGGGAAGTCTGTACCTCTCAAGTACCTCAGCCAGTGGGGAAAGAGAAATTAGGATAAAAAGGGGGCTGTGTCCTCCAACAACTTGAGAGACCCCAGGGGAAATGCCCCATGGCCTCTCCCTTTATTCGAATAAAGTAACAGCACTCCTCTGTCTCCTTTTTGGACAAAACCCTCTGGCGTTTGTGGATTAATTCTCCTGACATCCCTGGAGGCACAGGGGGTCGAGGGAGAAGTCTGGCTGTCCCCGGTGCTTCGTGCCCAGCCTGTCCCTGTGCCCAGGCTCCGCTGCCCCCGTTGCCCTCTCAGGTACAAAGCACAAACCCTTCTCAGTGAAGAGGCTTTACGAGCCCATTTCTTAGATAACAGCACTTGCCTTAACCTCTCCCCTGGCTCTTCTTCTTCTGTTATGTTGCTGTTAATTCCGGGGATATTTCTTCATCTCCTGACAGTCCAAATGCTGCAGCCAAGGTAATAAACAGCACATTAGTTGTGCTTTGTTAGAGGGAACGAGGCTTTCCTGATAAAGAGTCGCCGGGGCCGACAAGAGGAGTTGCTCTCCCGGGCAACATCTTCATCGTGTTCAGCTCCGAGTCATTTCCTCCTGCTCCAGAGCCTCCCTAACTCTGGGTGAATCCGGGATAGCCCCGTTCCCAGCCGGCTGTGCAGGGGAAGAGCAGACCAGCGCTGTGGGACAGGTCGTCTGTGAAAAGAGGAGCAGGACATGGAGGAGGAAGAAGCAGAGGAGAATCTGGGTGCCTTGCGTTGCCCCAGAGAAAGCTGGGATGGGCAAACTGGGCAGAGTTGGTTCTCAGTGTGCTCAGAGGTGATGCCAGAGGCTCCACCCGTCCAATCAAGGGCTCAGCAGTGATTTGCCAACAGCCCTCAGGTCACTTTTCCATGAATGTCCCCAGGACAGTCTCCAAGGGGGCACAGGAAGTTCAGCTCCCACTGGATGGCTTTGATTCCTTTGACTAAAGGAAGAGGCTCCTTTAGCCAGGTCCCAAAAAGGAGCAGTTTGGTCTGTGCTGAGACATCTCCCTGCACTCACAAACCCTCACCCAGTGAGTGCCCCCACGCTGGGGTGGGGACAGGGGGGGCCTGGGGGACAGTGGGGCATTAAGGCTTGCCTGACCGGTGGGAGAGGAAAACCTTGAAGCTCATGTTTGAGTCTTGCACAAATGCTGGGCAGATAGGGCAGTCAGGTGGGATGGCAGCTCCTCACCGTGCCCTCAGAGGCAGAAAGTGTGTGGGTGTTGCAAAAAAATACCCACATGCCATAATCCTGCTGGTGTCACCACAAGCCAGGTGCCTTTCCCCAGGCTGAGATTCATTTCCTGGCCCTTCCCAAACACCCAAACCTCCTCCCTGAGCATCCCTGCTGTCTCCCAGCCTCGTCCTGCCTGCCAGCAGTGAGTGAGTGAACGCTGGAGGGGGGATGATGGAGCGTGCCTGGCACACGGGAAGGGAGAGGAGGCTGCTCCTTCTTTCGGCCTCTCCATTCCCGCTTGTTTGGATGTGTGGCAAATCTCTTCCCAAAGGGGCCTAATGTAGCAGAACCCTGGAAATACTTCCAGGCTGCCCCAGATGGCATTACCCCACCAGCTAATTAAAGTGGGGCCGTCCCAAAGCGATGAGCTTGCTGGGAGGCTGCGGGTCTGAAGGAGATTGATGTGGCATTGCTTATCAATTTTCAATCTCAACACAGCCAGATATTTACCAGGCTGCAGAGAACAAACACTTGTAATATTTAAAAGGGGAAGACTTTAATGAAATCCATTGCAGATCACCAATTTCTGTTCCCCTGGGCTCCTTCCTTTCCTCTTCTTTCAGTCATTTTTCTTTTTTTCAGCCTTTTTTTTTTTTTTTTTTTTTTTTTAGCATACAATAGTCAATGAGGGAAGGAGAGTTTCATTTTAAATGCTGGTTCCCTTCATCTCCCCCCCACCTCCTCTTTCCCTTCCAAAAGGTTTATGCATTTATTTGGATAAAAGGTTTTAAACAATAAAGAACTGTCTGCAGTAATTTGTGAAGATAATAGATTATCCCGGGAGGAGGCCTAGGTTGAAAAATTTCCTACTGCAGAATTCAGTCCTTGTCACTTAGTTATTTTATTAGGAAAGGCAAAGAAGGAGGGCAGGAGAGTCAGAAGGAGAAGAACACAATTGCTGGGCTGAATTATTTGCTGGAGTAAATCCTCCCATTTTTACGAGCAGCACCCGAATCTGGGCTTTTCCCACACTCGCTCCCGGGTCAGGGCCACGCAATCAGCACCGAGGGCTGCCAGGTGATTTTCCCAAAGTCACCTCGATGGGAAATAGCTGCTGGCTCCAGCCCTGGGAAGGCAATTGGATACGGTCCGGGATGAAAAACACTGCCCAGCTTTCTCCAAGGAGACCTCGAGACAAATTGCCTGATCTCCAGAGCAGCCCCTGGCGCTGGATGCTCCAGCTCAAACCCGCCAGGAGCTCCGGGCTGGTCCCGAGCCCCTGGCACGGGATGCTCCACCTCGAACCCATCAGGAGCTCCGGGCTGGTCCCGAGCCTGCCGTTTAAAGCTCAGCTTTAGATTACAGGTCTGGTCTTAAAGTGCTCATTAGCACGGCGGGAAGAGCGATTGTAATGAACCCGGGCTGCCTAAATCGCTAATCAATAGCGAGAGGCTTTGGCTGATTCTCCTCGGCCGCGGCTCCGGAGCAGCTCCAGCCCCTTCCCCGCCGCGTTAATAAACACACGCTGCTCCTGTCTGGGCCAGTGCCTCAGACTGACTAATCACCTCCAAACAACTTGTAAATGCATGGTTAATGAGAACTGCATGAATAATTGCTTTTTCATTTTCCTGCCTAACCAGGAAAAAAAAACCCACTCCAGAACGAGATTTCTTTCTCGGAGCAGCCCAAAATAGAAAGTTTCCTGCGTTTTTTTTCCTTGCCGTAAAGGAGTTCGTGTGTGTGAGCCCTCTCCACCTTCTCAAAGCCTTTGAGATGAAATGGAAGAGCCAATATAATCCAAAATAAACCAGATCCCTGTTTGTTTTAGGCTCATTTTGCTCTCTTTTGAAAATATTTTAAAAATTAGGTTGAGGCAAATGTAATCTTCGAGTGGTGTTTTGAATGGAAATGGCTTTAGTTTCCCCATTCTGAGAATAAAAGATCTCTTTGAAACCCGATGTGAAAATCTCCTGGCTTAGAGGGAGGAGGAGAAGAAAAAAAAAAAAAAAGCCTTTTCTATCATTTATTAAAGATGTCTGAAAGAATCTCAGATCGCTGCATTCTTCAAACGCTGCTGTCACTCCTCCTGCAGCTCTGGCACTGGGAAGATGATGGGGTTGGGAGGTGGGCTGACCCTGGCTGGGCCCAGAGCCGCTCCTTCCCTGCCCTCCTCAGCTGGAGAGGAGAGAAAATACAAGGAAAACCTTGTGGATGGAGATAAGGGTAAGCTGGAAGCTTCTGGCAGCCCCTCCTGTGTCTCCCCTCTGCCAAACCTTGCCACCCAAAGGCAGCGCAGATTGTGACCCACAGACCTCCAAGGATATGATACCTGTGGCCAGTTTGACATTTCCAGGGGATTTCTGGGTTTATCAGGCTGGTTGCTGTCCCCTTCCAGAGACAGTTCCACCTCTGGAGCCTGTGAAGCAGCATGGGCTGAATGCAAATAGGATCTGGATCGGTTTATTTGCACTCGCTCAAACTTCTGCGAGGGTGTCTCATTCCTTTTTAATGGTAAATTTGGGGTTGGCTTCTAAAACCAATCCCTAATTGAGTGAAAGAAATTCAAGAAGCTACAAATACCCTAAACCAGCCTAGTTTGCAGCAGCCCGTAAGCCTGTTTTGCATTAAATCAAGTTTTCTCTGTAAATGAGACCTTCACTATAATTGCTCTGGAGCTGCTTATTCTGATTTCTTCACCTCTTTGGCTTTGGTAATTTGTCTTCAGCAAAACACTGAGGACAGACAGACCCCAGGGGAAGGCAGGGGACGCTCAGTAGGACAAGCCTTGCTGGCACAAGCTGTTCCTCCCCTCCTCCCACCTGCCCAGCTCCTCACCTGTGAGAATTCTGAGCCCAGCCCGGCATCTCCCCAGTGCCCAGGTCCAGGGGCTGGCTCTTGGAATGGGGTTTTGGGGACTCGTGTGGGGTGTCTGGGAGCCTGGTGACTTCAGTGTCTGCAGCACCATCCACGGTGGGGTGATGGCAAATGGGCGAGGGAGGGAAGGCTGGGAAAGTGGGGTTGGAAAATGAGTTCTTTTAATTCCAGCAGATGGCAAAGTCTTGCCCCAGACTCACCCTGGGGCTGGGTTCTCACAGCTCTGCACCCCCAGCAGCCCTGGGGCATCTCTCAGGCACACTCCAGCCCTTGTTCTGTATGTACTGAATGCATCCCCCAAGCACAGGCTGTGAACCCGGCTCTGTGCCCCCAAAACACCTGGGCATGGCACATCTGGGCAGCCACATCCCCATCTTGCTGCCACCCCACCCCAAAGGCAGAGCTCTGCCGGGACACAGGATGTGCCCTCTCACTCCCTGCAGCCTTGGCAGCCACGGGGAGAGACCAGACAGCTGCAGGAATTCCCTGGTGCAGGGATCAGAAGGAGAGCAAATGCTGGAGACAGAGAAATCCATGTGCTAAACACGACCAGACATCAGCAGGGATGGCGCTTCCATGACCAGCCTGGGGTTCTGTGTCCAGATTTGAGGTGACGCCTGTGGTTCCACCTGTTTGTGCCCCTGCACAGCCACCCAGGAGATCCAGTCCCTAAGAATCCTGGGGGGACTGGGGGGACTGCAATCCCAAAAATTCCAGGGGGGTAAACCCTTCTGGAGGCAGCTCAAGAAATAAGCAACACCCAGCACAGTGTAGTGAGCACAGCTGGGCTCTCCCAAGGAGTTCAGAGCTAATTCCACCTCTGCACTGAAGGCTTTCGATGACTGTAAATGAATTTGAATGATGGGGATTTTCTTTCCATGCTTCATTGGGTATGCTCCTCACATTAAGATGCTAATTAAGAATCCATCAGCCCAAGCTGGGAATGATGTGGACGCTGAGCAAAGTGGAGCTGTGACAGTGGCTTTGGGGCTGCTCAGTGGGACCTTTTATTGAGTCTGAGAAATTATTTTGTTTCCACAAGACTGCTCCGTACAGGTCCCACGGGGAGTTGAGATTTGCTGTGGCTCTCATGTCTCGGTTTGATCCCACTGGGATGTCTGAGGGATGCTTGGGCAGCCTGGGCTCTGTGTGTGAGGAAAAGAGGGGTCTTTTTAGGGCACAGAGAACAAATCCCTCAAGGGCCAATGGATATAAACTCACCATCACTGACGGGGAAAGTCCCTGAGCAAACTGTCCCCAGCAAAGTTTGTGGGATATTCTGGGTAACAGCACCATTTTCTGCTTCTCTGGTGTGTTTTCCACATTTGGACACAGCTGCTCTGGGCAGGTGGTGCTGTTGTGGTGTTTTCAGGTGGTTCAAAGCAAGGCCTTAAATCATTCTGCTGGGTTTTGTTTGCTTTTGGTTCCAAGGATGCTTCCCAGGTGCTGACACATCCTGTTTGTGAGGAGGGTTTGGCACTGGGATGGCAGGGCTTTCCAGGTGGGGAATTCCCCCCCTCTAATCCACCAGACCCTGCCAGGATATCTCAACAGCAGTGGTTGAGAAATCACTTCTAAAACCTGGGCTGAGCCAAAGTCTGCGACTGCTTCTTAAAAGTCAAGGGGAGGGCGAGAGAGAAGAAAAGGTTTATAAATCATGAAACCTATTAATCTAATCCTAGAACAAATTTACCAATTCTAAAATGGATTTTCAGAGACGAAGGGAAAAAATGGATTTTGCAAATCTGAAAAATTAGTCCTTTTTGAAGAGCTTCTTGCTTCCCAGAGCAGCTCGGGACAGTTTGGGGAGAGATTGTTCCTGGCTGCCTCTGGCCTCTCATTATGAGAGGGATTGCCAATCCTAATTCTGGGGCTGGAGGTCTGCTCAGTCCTCCAAGAACTGTCAGCAGTGTGAGGAAATGAATTCTTACCTTTAACCACTTCACAGCTGCTCGGCTTTCTTAAGAAAACACCTGTAGCTGCAGATGATTTTTGAAACAGTGGTGACATGGCTGAGATCTCAGATTTGATCCTAGGAATCCCCAAACCTCGCGAAAACACCAGGAGAAAACACCTCCCTTCCCCAGTTCCATCTGAATTTTGGGTAGAGTTACAGCTAAGAGAAAAGCTTTGGTGCTGGTGTGGTCACTTCAGAGCAGTTCCTTAAAGGTTTTCACAACACCGTCACTCTTTTTGTGGCATCCATCCAAAAACTAGAAGAGCAGGGGCAAATAAAAAGGGCCGGCCTGAGGAGTGAGGAGCTCGTTTTGCAGAGGAGTCTCTTGGCTTATTAAGCTCAGCCAAGCAGAAGATGAGTGGGCACAGGATCACTCCCTCCGTGTACATCACACCGCGGGGGGAGAAGGACGCGGACGCTTCCAGAGAAAACCGGCATGGGGGGAAACCAGGCAGGGATCCATTTCAGATGGCAATTTAGAGAAGGTTCTGCTGGCAGGGGATGGGAGGTGGCTGTCATGGCTCGTGATGGCCCATGAGAGAGATGCAATATCAGTTCTGGGCTCCTGAGCAACGCGTGGCACCACGCGGTGCCAGAGGCGGCGGATGCGGATGGAAGCAAAGGCGGGACGCAATCTCAGCTGCTGCTGGGAGCTTGTTTATCTCGGTGCTGATGGAATATCCAGGGCCCAGTTGGTGGGGGAATTATGGAGAGGCTGTCCTCGTGTATGACAAATCGAAAGGGACGCGAGAAATTAGGGAAGGGAAACGTTTATTTTCTGGCTTTCGAATGCGTGTCGTACCCAGTTGAGAACAAAATTAATTCATTCATTAAAGGCACTCGCCGTGGCAGATGAAGTGGCAGAGCCAGATTGGGGGTGGCTGCTGCCTCACCAGGGGAGGCTGAGGGCACTGATGGCACAGCATGGACCAGAGCAGGCCCTGATGCTGGGACAGCCAGGGATGGAAGCTCAGCCAGGAGCTGCTCCCAGCCCAGGAATCCCAAGGGGGAATTTTGTCTCAGTCAAGTTTACACAGAGGTTTTTGCTGCCTTTGCTGCACAACTGCTCGTGGTGTCTCAGATATTTGGCTCCTGGGATGGCTGCTGAAGCTCCCACTTTTTCCTTTCCTGTTTTCAGTCTTGGAGAGAGAAGGTGCTGGATGCTCCTGGGGGTTATTCCCTCTTCAAGGGAGGCTCTCCTCATGCCAGCACAGCAAAGAGAACCTTCCCAGGGCTTTAGAGACAGCAGAGGTGCAAACTGGAGTTCTGCCAGCTCCCCAGGCTCAGAACAGGCCCCATCCCACCAGGAGAGCAGGGCGGGCACCATGCCCTGCACAGCCCCTCTTCCTTCAGAGATCCCTGGTGCTCCTCAGCCCTGGTGCCTTCCGCACATCCCTCCCTGCACAGGGGGGTCCCACATCCCTGGCCAAGACCCCAGAGCTGTGATCATGGAGCCATGCAAGCTGAGGAGCAGATGCTGACACCCTCCTGGTTTTCCCAGCTCTCTGGAGGAGGTGACGGGGATTTAGGGGTGACCAGCTGGGGTGTGACGCATCTTGCGTTACTTTGGGAAGTCACAAATTGTGTGGAGGCCCAGAAACCAGGGTCTCAAATGTCATTCAAAGGCCAGCTACAACCTCACCTGACTGGAGCCAATGTCCCAGCCCCCTTGGCAGCTGGATCCACGCCAGAGCAGGAGTGAAGCTGAGTGCCACCAGCAGATCCTCTCCCTCTGTCCGGCACTCCCTGTGTCCTTCTGGAGTGGGCACGGTGGTGGTGCCTCACCTGGGAGTGAGGCCAGGGCAGCACACAGGGCAGCGCCAGCTCTCTGTGGGACACAAATATTCCCAAGTCCACCCCCAGAGCTGGGGACTGCTCTGGAGCCCCCAGGCCCAGCACTCCAGCAGCACAGCCTCGGGGTTAGGGGGATGCAGCACAGCTCCCAGGCAGCCAGAAACACCCACTCCTGGCTGGATGACAGCTCCATGGAGCCAAGCAGGGCAGCAGAGGAGCTGGAGCTGCACAATGCAGGGAAAAGAGCATTTTGAAGCGATCGCAGCTTCCCCCGAGAGAAGCCTCTTGCGGGTCAGAAGTTCACGGCTACAAAAGACGGCCCGGTTCGCACCGTGCTTCTGGATTCCTCTCACACAGCGAGGGCCGTGAATGATGTCTTCTGTCAGCCCCAGCTGGCAAGGAGATTCTGCCTCATCCTGGCAGACAATGACCTGGCTGAAGTTATTCATGACTTCATCAGCCCTTGGCCAGACTGCAGCCCTGCCTGAGCTGTGCCCCAGCCAGCCCCACGCTGTGCCAGCGCCGAGCCCGAGCTGCTCCTGCCCTTCAGGTGTCCAGATGAGCACTGGGTATCCCAGATCCGTGTCCTGTATGGTGTCATGAGGGGACAGCCCCTGTGCTGGATGGGAGCTGGGCCAAGGACTGAAAAGAAAGGGTTTGTAATCACTGAGAGCAGCGTGGAGGTTCTGGTTGTGAAGCTGATCTTGAGTTTTCCCATAAGAAGAATCCAGGACCCACGTGTGGATGCACAAAACCTTTCTCCTCTGTGTTGTAGCCACTGCAGCCAGCCAGGACCTCCAGGACCTTCACTCCAATCCTGCTGCCACTGCTCTTCTGTGAGCCTCCCTGCTCTGCCCCCAGACATTCATCACTGCCAGCAGGCAGGGAGGTGGGAGCAGAAAGCAGGGAACGGAGCTCTCCTGCTCAGCACCACTTGTTTATTCATCGCTGCCTCTCCCTCAGCTCCACGGGACTTTTCATCTTGGAGGCAGGAGAGTCCTTGCACACTCCAGACTCCAAAGGATCCTCAGGCACGCTGGGAAGAAGCCACCTCTGGCTGTTTTGTTCCCAGCTCTGAATGTGTGCTCGGAGAGAGAGAGAATGTGTGATCTGAGATGAGAAGGGAGCTGTGATTCTCCCGCTCCTCCTTCGGCGCTCTCCACACAATGTGCAGGGGAAAAACAATTTGTGCAGAAGAAACAGGAGCAAGGAGCTCCGTGGTGCTTGCGGGAACAAAGCACACGGGGGAAAAAGGCTTTCGAGGAAGTGTCAAGTTGGGAAGAGTGGGAAGAGGGGGCAGAGCTGATAATGCAGAGCTGGAGACTGCAGAAGGGAGACAGGCCCAGCTGGGAGGGCAGTTCAGGATCTGTGTTTAATCCCATGGCTGCAGGATGTTCCTTGAGCAAGGAGAGAGAAGTGTGAATGGGATGACAGCTGGGAGCAGAGAGGATTTCTCCTCTCACAGGGTAGGCTGGCACTGCTGAAGGTGGCACATGCACCTCCTTGGGTGCCAAGGGACAGCAAAAGGGACAGCAAAAGGGGCAGTTTCCTTTCCTGCCTTGAAGGAAACCGCTCTGATCAGGGCCCTGCTGCTGGCACACGAGCAGTCATCACATTTTGGGGGACAAAAGCGGAGCCACACTTCCTTTTGTTCTCCTTCGAGGTCCAGGAGCAAGGCAGGGCACACACGGGTCCCTGGAGAGGGGACAGGAGTGTCCCCTGCTGTGACTGACACCTGACCGTGCCTTATTGAGTAGCCATCGATCAGCTGGCCCTGCCCACGGTAATGAGAATGGGCTCGATGCTAATTAGTCCATTTGCATCCGGAGCTGGATGCCTGTGCATGTGAGGGGGTGCCGAGGAGCCTCATTTGGGCTGAGGAATGGAGCTTTAATTCAGCCTCTGCATTCTCCTGCACTCCTTGGCCATCTCAGCATCACCCTCAGAGCTTCCCCTGTCCCCAGCTTCCTTGGTTAGAGGAGAAGTGAAGGCCTGGAAAAGGACGAAGATTTGAACTCCCAGATTTTGCCTCGTTTGTAGCCCAGATTTGGTGCCTGATCTCCAAGCAGTGTTTCCTGGTCCTGTCTGGAGCCCCCAGCCCTGTCTGGAGGAACACAAACAAAATCTGTGCACCTTGGCCACTGGGATTTCCATTCAGTGCTTCTCCTTCTCTGTCCCCACCCACAGTTTGGTTGAGATGCTCGCAGGGGAAGCAGCCCTTCTCCCTGCCATCCTGCAGGGATGCCTGGCCCACTCTGAGACTCTGGGATGACCTTCCTTGGGTGAGCTCTGCCTTTCTGCAGTCGTGGTGCTCACACGTGGCCCAAAGAGCTCCTCTGAGCTCCCCGCAATGGCTCTCTGTTATCAGCAGCTTCTATCTGCAAAGCAATTGATAACAACAAATAATTAAAAATGCATTTCTCTTTCAGCAGCCTCTGGGTGCTCTCTGTAGCAAAAGCAAGAGTCCATCAGTGTGGAGACCCATAGAAAAACGTGCTTTTCTCAGCTGTGAAGTGTTGCTCCTGAATCCTTTTATATTCTGGTCTGTGTCCATCTCATCTGTGGCTGTTCCTCAGGTCAGAGCTGCATCTTCTCTGGTTCTGCACTGTGGGATGCCAAATGCAGGCAGTTTGTTGTTATTTTTCCATGCTGTTTGCTTGCTTGCTTGATTTCGGAGCTGAAATGACATGCGGAGGGGATGGAAGAGCTCTGCTGCTGCTCTTAAATAATTCCCTGTGTAGATGGGCTTCTCCTGGAATGGGAATGGGCTTGCATGGTTCAGCTAAATCCACTTCCAGCTCCAACCTGCTGCTTTGCCTGGAGCCAGAATGTTTGTGAAGGGAGGTACCGCAGGACAGCTCACACAGGAGCTCCATCCCAAAATTCTGGCCTCCATCTCTGCAGTGTTTGTGGTCAGAGCTGACCAGGGGCATCTGGGGAGCAGCCCCAGAACATCTCAGAGGACACTGACCCCAATCTCTGTCCTCCTGCCACCCTCCAGCATTTCTGTGGCAGTTTAGGGCACTTATTGATTAGCTTTTAGAACAAAGTAACGCCGTTTGCAGAGGCGGGTGTGCTGTGCCGGGGGTGACAACATCTCCCACGCTGTCTCCCCACACCAGGCAGACCCTGTTGACCTAAACACGGAGCCACCACCCTCCGGAATGTCCCTGCTCCTCTCCCGCATCCCGTTTCCCACCCTGGTGCTGCCAGGGATGTCACTGCTGGCCGTGCCACCAGCACCGTGGTGCCCACGGGGCTCCGAGCGCTCCCTCCGCAGAGGAGTCCCCAAAGGGGCCGGGGGACAGCATGGCCACGTCCCCTGGCCCAGCCCGGGGTGCAATCCGCGTCTGCAGGATGCTGGGAGCCACTGGGTGTCAGTAGCATCCCACTTCCCGGCCGCTCGTGGAGCCGGGAGCGTGAGTTTTCCCTCATGGAGAGCAGCTCCATCCCCCGGGAGAGCAGCTCCCGCCCGGAGAGGCAGCTCCTGGCAGGGCAGCGTGGCACCGGCCCTGTCACTGGAGCTGCTGGTTGTTGGCTGGGTTTTCCCAGCCCGTGGAGCTCCAGGGAGGGATGGCACCACTGCAGGAGCTGCAGCTGAGCAGTGGGATACCCCGTGGAGCCCCAAATCCTTGCCAAGGATTGAGTGGATTGAGTGCTTGTCGTGCCTGCTTTGGCCCAGGTGGCTCCTTCTCACAAGCGCTCCCAGAACATGGGATTTTCTCCGAGCCACCTCTCTTCCTCCAGCCCTGGCTCGGCCCTGAGCCTGTCCCTGCACTGTCTGTGCCACCCCTGCCACCCCATGCCCTCCTCACCCACTGCTCAGCCCGAAGGTGAGCACCCATGAGGTGCTGCTGCCTGCTGATTTTCTGATCGTGTCACGGTTTTCCCCCCATCCTTTAAGTTACCAAAATGAAGATTTTTGCAGGGACGTATCACCTGCGGGGTGACATTTCTGGCTCAAACCAGATGGAATGCAAGGTCCTGTGCCCCAGGACAGCCAGTGAATCCACAATCCCAGCACCCATGGAGAGCATGGAGCTGCCAGCCCACCCTCATTTGCAGTCCAGATCTGAGCCCCTGCCTTCTGCTGTGTGCAAACCTGACTGAAGAGCTGCTCCTGTTGCAGGTAGAGTCCTTCAGTTCCTCCTGGTGAAGATTTCCACCTGCTGTTAATAATTCACCTTCCCTGGGCTGAAGTGAGGCTGTCTCCAAACCTGCACCTCTGTCTTTCATCACCAAGATCAGATCTGCTCGTTCCTGTTCTCACTGTCTCCCCACACAGCCCCATGACTCTCGTGTCCTCCTGCATCCACCAGGCTGTCCAGGGATGAGGGATCTCTCTCCTGGGTGCACAAAATCCTTGGAGTTCTTAAAACAGAGTGGGAAATGTCCAAGGTTTCCAAAATAATGCTGGTCCCTGTTCCCGGCCAAGTTCCTGGCTGCAGATTGTGCAGCCTGTGGGGTTTCTTGACTCATCTGGCCATGGATGGTGGGATTTCCCCCAGACCATTCCCTCCCTGGGATGCATTTCCTTCATCACAGCTGCACAGGCTGTACTCACCCAAAGTCAGGAGGGCAAGTGGAGTTCAAACCCAGCCCTCCACCCACGCACAGAGAGCAAGGAACCCCCATCTCCTACTCCTGTCAGCAGCTCCCTGTTTTTCCCAGAGCTCCTTGGGATGGAAATGCCCATTTCTACACCCACTGCTTCCCAGTAATTGCTGTGTAATGCAGTTTCCAGGGCCATTATTCCTTGGCTGCCGATCCTGGCCGGGCACTCAGCTCGAGGAGTTAATGGAGCAATGGGGGCTGTGGTGTGAGGGGGACAAGCCCCATCAATCCTCTTCTGTGTCCACAGGCCCTGATTAAAGGGTACGGGGTTAACTCGCTGCTGAGGGGAAGGGCTAAAAGCCCTGCTTGGTGCAGCTGGGCTGTGGCACTCAGGCTGTTCTCCTGCAGCCAAATCCTCTTCACCAAACCAGAGCTGTTTGTGCCTCTCCATGCTGGGAGGACAAGAGCTCAGTGAGAAGCTGGGATGGCAGAGAAGGAAGAGTCTGACTCGGCCCTCGGGATGCCATGAAGATTTTTTGCCTTTTCTTTTAGACCCCTGTTATACCTTTTTACAATTTCTGTATTCTCAGTGCTTTTTGCCTGCATTCTTGGCCTTGTTTGTCAAGCTGAGAGACTCAACATTTTAGAAGCTTTGTAGCTAGAGATCAGTGTGCCCCAGAGCCCAAGGTCCTCTCCAGAACACATTCTGTAAACCAAGATAGAACCATCCAGGAGAAGGTTCCTTAGGGAGGGGGGCTCATTCCAGCCTCTCATTGGGGAATCTTTGATAGATCTGCTAATTAGTAACACCTATAATGATATACCAGATCTTTGGGGCAGACTGGGTGGGGTGCATCTCGATGCATATGACCTGGACGTGTGCACCTAAGGATCCTTAAAATAAATACCAAGGTAAAATCCCTTTTCCCCTTCTAACCATGTACAATTCTTGATTTTAAAACCAGGAAAAGGCATCATGAGCAGCTCCATCGGCAGAGCTGGGACCCATTGGCTGTGGGGAATTAACTCCCCCTGGCAGATGAGTGCCCTGCTGTGTGCCAGGGTGGAGGGAGGAAAGGCAGAGATGTCCATTGTGTGAGGGAACACTGCTGACGCTGCCCTGCACGGGGCAGGCAGAGGGTGATGCCAAACCCCGGGCACACACGCAGTGATCCCAAGCTCCCGTCCCATCCGTGCCCTCCCTGATGCCTTGGGTTTTAACTCTCATATTGTTCAAATCCTGTACTGCCTGGTGTGTAACTGAAGTTTCGTGTGGCCCGTTAGTTACTGCTCTCTCAGGCTGGTCAGACATAACAAATCCTCTCTAGGTTTGCTCTCCAAGGATATCTCGATTGTCTCAGGCCCCAAAATGTGTAAACTAAAGCCTTTAGAGGAGGGGCAAACTCGGGGTAATTACATCATTAACTGAAGTTATAACTGGAGATTTAATCCTGATATGCAAATGGACCAAACCTATAAAAGTGTGAAGAACCCGTGGCCCAGGGTCCATCTTGGGTGGAGGCTTTGGACTGCCCAGGGTGTGCCTTTGAAGGCCCTTCAAATAAATACCTACTTTTATTCTTTTATTCTTGTCTAGCCTCTGTTTTTAGGTGGCCACCCCAAGGCATCATCCCTCCCTTTGCTGTGTACAGTAACAAAGCCTGGGCTGGTGGATTTGTGCCCTGCAAAGCCCAGAGGGACAAACACAAACCCTGCCAGGCCCCAACAGCCCCAGAGTGCAGAGCAGAGCTCCCACCTCGTTCAACACCAGGCAGCAATCGAGGCTTTCCCCGCCCACATGAGGAGAGATTTGCCTTCACTTAGGCTTGATTGATGACTGTCTGCTGCAGTTATCAGCAAGGAGAGCTGGCAGCCCACCGAAGGGACACGGCTTTTGCAGCTGCAGGGCTGGATTTAGGATGGACACGGCTGAGCTGCAGCACCTCCAAGTGCTGGAGGCTGCGGGGTCAGGCAGCTCCCAGCCTGGTGCTGACACCCACACGTGGTTTCACCCCTTCCTGCCCCTATCCCTCCTCATGTGGACATGAGTAGTGCATTTTGCTGCTGCTCCGAGAACCTGGGATTGCCTGGAGCCTGGCAAATGCAATGCCTTGGCCTGCTGGGAGCTCACATCCCTGCCTGTCCCTGCCTTCCTGCCTGCCAGGGCAGTGGGGAGGAAGGAAGTGGGAGAGGAGAAACCAGCACAGTGATTTGGGACAGAGAAAACTTTTTGCTCTTTCTCCTCAGAGACTTTCCCCTTCCCCAGGATGACAGAATTCCACACAAGTATTTTCATATTTGGGTTTATTTCGTAGCAGCAGAGTGGCTTTAAGTTTAGATAGGACTGAAACCTTCCAGTTCTGGCCAAGGGCTCGTGGATCTGTGGCCTGGAGGCAATTTGGCAGCTGCTGAGACTGCACAGGGTCAGTTCCTGTGCTGAACTTGGAGTGATCTCTGTTCAGAGATGCAGAGCCGTGGTTTGATGCCCTCACCCCACACCAGCCTGGTGGAGAACAGCACAGGGCACAAGCTGCTGCTGAAGGAAGAGCTCCCTGCATCCCTCAGCTCCTCCTTTCTGGGCTTTGTACTTCCCTTTTCTGTTTGCTTCACTTAAGCAGCTCCATCAACCAGACCTGTAAACTCTTGGTAGGCTTCTTTTTATCCTCCTGACCCAGAATGTTTCAAACTTCATTGTTTTTCTGGAAATAACTACTTATTTTTCTGTGCTTTCTGCTTTCTGCTTTCATCTCTTCCCTGTTCAAGTCAGCAGTCCCCCTTCTTGTGAATGTGGTTTCCCCTGAGACGTGGCTGATTTTTGATCCCCTTTTCCCCACTGTCTCCTGGCAGCTCGATAGTTTTCCAGCCTTTCTTTTCCTCCTTCCCAGCCCTTCACATTTATTTTCAGTGGCACCTCTGGGTGAGGTGCTGCCTCCCTTAGCCCACCCTTATCTTGGCACAGAGATTGGGAACAAGGGAATTTTCATCCAGGAGCCCTCTGGGATGGAGGGATGGAGTCCCAGGCTCTCAAGGAGGATGTGCCCTCCTGGAATTAAATCCCTGGGTGGTGGAGCTGCCCCCTTGAGCCCTTTTTCAGTGTTTGCTTTCCCTTTTTCTTGTCCCTCCCTTGATTTTTATTTGTGGACCTCGTTTCTCCGATTAACCCCGGGGCCAGCGCGGCTCCTAAGAAAGATGCTCTCACTTCATTAAGAGATAATGGAAGCTGTCAGAGGTTTGAAGGATTGCACTCGTGATGGGAGCAGGAGGGGGAAGAAATATATTCACAGCAAAGTTACATTTTCATGTAAATTGTTTAAAGATTTAAATGGTTTCTATTAGGAAGGGTCACCGGGGCTGTGCAGAGGCCTAAATTAGTCCTTCTGTGCAGAGCTAGAATATTGTCCATAAATGAAAAGGAATAAAGAAAGCCGTTAATTTTTTTTTTCTCATTTCAGCTCACATTTTTCTCCCTCTGCCTTTCCAGCAGCCTTCCCCTGATTTTCTCTCGTTCTTGGCTCTTCCTGTTCTCATCTTCAGGCTGCACTCAGCAATTCTGCTGTGACCTGGCCCTGCCTAGAGCCGAGTTCTGCCCGGGCAGTCTCTGCTCCGTCTGGCGGTCCCCAAACACCTCCTCACAGATGCAAACGCGCTGCTTTGGCTTTCCAGGCACACAGCTGCCCCACGGGGAGCGGGAGGCCCGGGTGATCAGTTAATTTGTTAATGACTATCCCAAGTGGCTTGTTGGTTCTCGTGCTGACAAGTTAGGTGGAGTCACTGCTCCGTTCCTTCGCTCCGGGCTGGTTGGTAATTCATCCACAAACACATCTTCATATAAATAATCACAAGACAGCAATTTGCTCGGGTACTCACAGCTGAGCATGTTTCTGCACACACCAGTGCCGGGCTAAATGTGATGGCACCCGTGGGGATAGGCCTCTCCTCCCCGTTTGGATCCTGCCTGCTTCCAAAGGGATGCTGCTGCATGGGGAGAAGGGGATTTGCCTTCCCCTGGGAGCGCTGGCTCTTAGCAATGGGCATTTGTGCGATCTCTGCTGCCTTTGCACACATGTGGGGCTGAGGTTTGGCCTCGAAACGCTCCTTCAGAGGTGGCTTCACCTGCAAACACGTGAGGCAGAAATCTGGAGGTGCCTTCCCTCAGCAGTGCCCCCGTGCTCCGTTCATTCCTGAGATTTGGTGGCTCTCTGTTCCCGGCTCTCTGCGTGCCCTGGAGCAGTGATGGAAGGGTTAAACCACCTGCTCCTCGCTGCATTCCCACCAGGGCCACAGGCCAGAGGAATGAAAGAGCTTTTGGGCAATCAGTGATTTAATTTACAAGGAGCTGGACAGACTTTTCCCCTCGGAGGGCAGGAGCAGAGCACCGAGGCAGGGAGAGGTGTGTGCCGTGTCCTACAGCAATCCCTGGGAGGGTGCCCTGATCTCCAGGCTGGAAAACCTCCTCAACTCCCCAGCACGCTGCTTTCAGCAGAGTTCAGCCCTCTGGCTCATCCCTCCCATGCAGAACAGCAGAGATCAAACTCATCCCTCGGCTCTGGAGGCTCAGCTCCAATTACGGGAGGTGAGGCGCTGATTGCTCTTCACACACGTGCAGGAGACCTCTGGGGGTGGGAGGTCTTTGGGGAATAGCAGGAGGGAGAGGGGTTTGCATGCAGAGTACTGGCAAGGCAGCAAAAGCAGAGGCTAAAAAGCTGTGCCTGAGAGGAGGGAGCTCTCTCCGTGCTGGCTTCTGAAGGATTTTGGCAGAGGCAAAGCTAGGCCAGCTTGCTGGTGGAGTAACAGGTCTCCAGTTTGGATCTTGGGAAAGAAAGAAGGAAAGAGATGCCTTTTGCAGTTTGCAAGAGCTCAGTTGCAGGCCTGCCTTTCAGGAAGAGGAAATCCAGAATCCTGAGCTAATTTCAAGCTGGTTGTAGAGCACAGAGTGAGGCACACCCCAAATATCCACCCCAAATGACAGCATCACCCTCAAAAAGGCAGCTTGTAGCTGCTGTTTCTGGGGTAGAGAGACTGCTCAGGATCTGCTGGTCATCAACCTGAAACCCCCCTCAGTGAGATGAAACATCCTCCCCTTCCAGAACAGATCTGGCTTCTTGCTCAGTCCCTCCTCCCCTGCTCCTCTGAACTGCAGGGTGTCCTACTGAGTTGCTCTTTTCGTGGTGAAGGATCCTCTAATTCCAGCTGAAGGACGTCCTTGGGCTTTTTATCTCCATCTCTTCGACTGCCAGCCTCAAATAACTCTTCTCCCCGTTTCCCCAGCATTCCTCTCTCAGCTCTCTGCTCAGGCAGCAGCTCCATCCCTTCCCTTTGCTCTCCCCCTTTGGCCAAACCCTTGCAGGTCCTCAAGGCAGGATCTTCACCCCACCATTGTCCCAGCTGTTCTGGTTCCAGTCAATCTCTGGTGAGTGTGGTTGGTCCAGGACCCCAACCACAGCTTTTCTCTAAAGGGATCATTTCCTCTGACACCGTGTGCTCTGGAGTTTTCCAGAGCCACACTACAGCAGGGATTTATGGGAGGCAGGTTCATCTCTGCCTTTCCTTTCCCTGCTTCCAACCTCTGAGCTCCCAGCTCCGAGCAGAAGCTCCTTTCACAGGAGATTCTCTGCAACTGCTGCTCCTCAAGGTCACCCAATTTCTCCCACAGGAGGAATAGATTCCCTTCAGCTTTGGGGAATCAGCAAACTTCCTAAACCCAATCTGTCTCTCCGTGCCAAATCCATCAACGGAGATGCCAAGGAGAGGAGTCCCTGGGCCGTTGTTTGAGGAGCTCCACTTGTTCTGGTGGAATCCATCTCCTGCACTGCAGAGCCCACATGGATTAGCTGTCCCAGGTTTTCATGCCTGGAAGGGCTGGTCCCCTTTTCCCAGAATGGTGCCAGTCAGTGCCACTGGGCTTGCTCTGATGTCCTCACGGGTGAGTTCAAGGCCTACCAGAGAAACCTCATGTCCACCCCAGGAGCAGCAGCCCTGAGTTCCTGCCACCAACTCTCCCAAGGTGGTTTTTGCTCCTGGGCTTCTCAGGGGAGGAAATTTTGGCAGTTTCTTCAGGCCCTATCTCATTTTTGGCTTGTCACTGCAGAGTGTGGCCTTGTCGCCACTGGGGGATGTGTTTGAGCAGCACGTGACCCATCCTCCAGAAAAGCTTATTATTTTAGACTCTGTTCCATGCTCTCCTCCAGAAGTGGCTGGAAATGGAAGCAAACTCCTGAGGTCAGAAGAAAGGCTCTTGAGCTGTCACGATTACTCTGCCCCATTCCCCCGAGCGTGGGAGCTGTGTTTGGTAAACTTCTGGCATATGGTCCCACTCCCCGTTTGTTGCATGCAGGAAAAGTCCTCGTTGCCACCCTGGTAATTCCATGTGCTAATTCATCCCAAATAGCCCCAGCCACTGACCTGCTTTAATTCCTCCTTCCATCTCACTGAAATGCCATCAGCTTCTGATCGCCGGCCCCACATTTATTTTCTAGGTCAACCTCTTCCGTAATGTCTTCACATTCTCTGGAATCCTACTAAAATAGCCTCATGTCGTCCTGGATCAGTAACCATTTGGAGACAAAGTCTGTTTATTATCGTGCTCAGGGATAAATGGTGCCTGCAATAAGCAACATTTGCTCTGCAATCTGTGCCTCAAAAATTAAAGCCTCCATGATGACTCAGTCCCAGTCTGACTGGGGAGATCTAAACTCGGGCTCCAGCACGACCTACAAACTCCTTGCAGAGCTCTTTCCCCAGACAACTTTTATTTTCACCAGCCTCACCCATCCTTTTCCTTTGGTCTGTCCTTGCCAGAGTCTGATTCCAATAGTCTGATCCCGCTCCCTGTGTGTAGAGGCAGGAATGGTGATTATGGGATCTCTCCAGGTCCCTCTCAGAACTCTCCTGATATTTGTCAGCCCTAATTTGTCAGCATTCAACAGCCAAACCTAACCAGGGGGGAATTTGCTCTCTGGAAACAGCTCAGCATCCTCAAACCTTTCTCATGGGTCAGGCCTTGATGGGCCTGTAGGATTGCAGGAGCAGCCTCTGACAATCACTCAGACCTCCCTCAGAACTCCCTCCAGCCTGGGCTGGCGCCTGCAATCAATTCCTGTGGGATTCTGTCCCTGTTACTGTCCCAAAATAAAGCACAATCAACAGCTTTTAGCTGAAATTCTTCTTTTTTCTTCTGTTTTTCCTTGCACACTCCACAGCCTTCTGCTCTTTGGTCCCAAATAAGCAGCAGGCTCAGCATTTCTTCCTCACTGATGCCTGCCTGTTCCCAAGGTTCTGCAGGACTGCTCCCCCCCCCCCCATCTGGTTCTCCTCCTGTTTTCTGGTTGTCCCATTTTCCCTGAGCAGCATCCCATCCCTCTTTGGCTTCAAACCACTGCACTCTCCACTGTCTCTCCCTCTTTTCTGCCGAGCTGCTTTCACACTCCCATTCAGCAGATCCTGCCAGGCTGGGGCTGGGATCTTTGGATGCAAACACTTCCTTCCAGGAACACATCTAAGAGCGACACAGATGCCATACCCCCGGAATCCTGTTTATTCCTAATTGCTTTGGGGGGCATTTCTTCTCATTGTCACCATTTTTCCAGACTTAAGCAGTGGAAAACCTCCCAGATTCCCTCTCAGGTGAGAGATCTCCTGTTTGCTTTCTCCTCCCTTTCATGTTTTTTATTTCCCCACTTGCACTCGGTGCTTTTTCCAACACATTTTCCTCCAGCTCAGCAGCTGGAGAGGATGCTCAGGGAAGGGGCTGTGGGTGGCAGCCTGGGGTGTGGAGGAGGAAGTTTTCCTTTATTCCTGGCCTGCTGGGGGGGACTGAGTGACAGGGATGGAGCTGGATGGACCCTCTGATTTGACTGGCGATGTGCCACAGCACCCGAGAGCGGCAGGGACATCCCAAACAGCCAACACCACCCCATTCCTTCCTCCCGATCCCCCACCCCTCAGCTGCTGGCACCTCCAAGCTCACAGCACGTCTCCACTGACCCCTGTGTCACGGAAGGACACCATCAATATTATATTTTTTGCAGACATTATCTCAAAGTCAGTTCATGCCTTGTTGCAGGTCGGGCACGTGGCCGCCTGCGTGATCCTCCAGCCTTTCGTGTTCTCCGGCGCCGCCGGAGCGCCAGGAAACTACTTCAGCTCCTCCACGGCCTCTCCGCAGAGCTGGCGGAACACTGGCAGCCTTTTCTTGGAGTCAGGAGAGCCTCTCACATCCATGGTTTCCATCTCCACGTGTGTGGAGAAGGTGGGGAAGGCGGGGAGGTGCTGAGGAAGAGAGGAATCGCAGTCTTCATCGGTGCTGAGGTAGCGCTGGGCTGTAGGGCGGCAGGACACGGGGCCTTGGGGGATGCTGCTGGCCCCATGCAGAGGGAGGGAAGCAGGGATGTTCCTGCAGCTCTCCAGGAAGATGTAGCGGATGTCCCTGGAGGTGTGGTAGGGTGTGCATTCCGGCAAGGACAGGCCCCGGGCTTGGCACTGGAAAGCTGATGCCGACATCGGTGCTGGTCTTGTGTGGGGATAAATCACACTGTTAGCAGGGGTGGGGTTAAACATCTGGGCAGGAATTCCCAAAGAAACCCCACCCCTGCAGGAAAAAGATCACATTTCCAGAATCCTCTCTCCCCCTCCTTTCTCTAAACTGACTGAGTTGCCTCCAGAACAGGAACACAACTCCATCATGAACTTTCACAGCAAAACCAGGAGATATCCACCAAAATCAAGGCTTTGCTGTGTCTGTGGAGAAGGGGCCTGAATCCCAAGCTCCAGTTCATAGCTGAGTACAGCTGCCAGCAGCCTGGGTGTGGGAGGGTGCTGTCAGAGGCAGACAGGTTGTCTCCAGCCTCTCTGGAGCTCCCAAGAGGAATGAGTAACCACCGAATGGATTTAGGATTTAGGATCTGAGACCCTATGCACTCCCAGCCAGCCTTCTGTGTTCTTCCATCACAACCCACTGAATATTTCAGCTCTTTCCCAGGTTTTGTACATTTGTGAAATGCAGATTCTTGGAAGGGGGGGAAAAAATCCCAGCCTACTCCATGCTTTGATACCCGGCTGGAACCTCCAGAGTTGACAAAGAGAGACGGCGACCAACCCGGTTCATGGATAATTCATCTCATGCATAACTCATGCCCACACGTTTCATGGATAATTTAGGATAAGGGCTTGCAGGATCAGGATCTCACATGGAAGTGAAGGGTCTCTCCTGAACAAAGCTGATGGGACACAGAGTTTCTGCTGGTGGCAGCGTGCCAGTGGCTGGGAGAGCAGGAATGGTGTGGTTCCTTGGATGTTGGCATCTCCCAACCTGGCCAGACTTAAAATGTGTTTGGCAGAGTGTCCTGTCTCTGAGAATGGCCAAAATCTGCTCAGTTGGAGGAGGTTCAAGCATCCCAACTCCACCAGGAGGTCTTAAAATCCTGGGGCTTGCCCAGAAATCCACAAAAAGCACTGTCCCCTGCAGCTGTGGCAAACAGAGGGATGGTGCTGCCAGGGGGGCTGGGCCTTCTCCCAGCAGGTTGAGGCAGCAGCTGGGATGTCCCCTCAGATGGGCTCAGGACCATCCAGTGACCGCTCAGGACTGTTGGACTGGGGGACACCGGTGCCTTGTGCCACCCCAGCACTCTGGGACAGGGCAGTGGCCTCAGCTCCCACAGGGTCTGGCTGCTGGAACCCACCCAAGTCACCCAACGTGCTCATGTTGGTGCCTGGCTCCATCCCTTTTCCTGCAGCTCTGGCTGGTGTCTCTAACCAGGAGCAGGATGTAATTAAGCATTTCTCTCCTCATTCATTATTCCAGCTCTTTTCTCCTCTCCCAAGCACTGTCCAGAATGGGGTGGTCCATATTTTCCCGTGTGAGAGCAGCAGAATTTCACGCAGCAAAGGAAGAAATTCGTGCTCTTAGACTCGGCCACACCACGGGAAGTTGTTTAAAGCAGCAGCAGAGAAAGCACACGGCACCCAACCGGAGCCCAAACCCTGAGATTCACAGGAGGTCAGATCCTAAAGCTCAACTCCCAGGCATCAAACATTTAAAGAGACCAGTGGAAGGCTGAATTATTCAAATCACCCGACGTGAAATGTTTCCCTGCGAGGAGAGGAGCGCTCTCCTTCCCCGGTTCATTGTCTCTGTGGGGTGTCAGAAGTGCTAAGGCTCATCCTGCCTTCCCCACCCCCCTGAGATCCTTGGAACAAGTGAAGCACTCCCAGCTGCCAAGAAACATTGAATATTTATGAATTCCCTTAATCACAGAGGCAGGGACCATTCCAACCAGCCCAGTTTGGTGGTGGTTTGGCCTTGCCTCCTGGAGAGGACCAGGACTTGCTCCCACAGGTCTTTGCCACCATCCTGGAGCTGCTCTGCGCTGGCCAGGGCAGGTGGCAAAGCCCAGCAGCAGCTCCAGGAATGGGGATATTTCATTCCTGCTCCTGCACTGCCTTCTGGGGTAAGAAATACAAATTGATTTGCTTTGGGAGCAGAGAGGCAGCAAGTCCTGGGGAAAGTGTCCTGACTTCCCTTCTGTTTTCTCACCGTTGTTATCCCGTTATTTCCCTGCACGTGGTGTTTGTTTCAACCTCCACAAGAAGAGCGAGCCCAACACAGACACCAAACCAGTGATTTTGCCCTCTATTTCTTCTTTTTTTCCCATTTTTTCTTTTCCCTTTCCCCAGCTTACAGTGACAGAGGGAACTGGGGGAATTAATCGTGGGGAAAGGACTTGTTCTTTGGTCAAAATGAAATCCAAGTGGGAAGAGCAGGGGGTTCACTTTTATCATCTTGTGTTCCAGCATGCACAGAAATCCATTTTTTAATTCCTCATAAGCATCTGGTATGAAAGGAAAAGTTCTTGGGGGTTTTTAATTTTGGTTTTTTGGTTGTTATTTTTTTAGGGGGGGTTGTATTATTTTTTTGTTAAAGGTACTTATTACCTTCTTTTAACTGACTCTATCATGGAATGTTCAGAGACTCTGGCTGAGAAGGGTTCTGAAACTGGGTGTCTTTAACGCACTTCAACGTTTTTAACCTGTATAATCCACTTGTGGGTGCTCACAGCCTTCCCCAGGTAAGGGATTTCTCAAAGGCAACTTACTTCCAGTTGAGTTCACTGAGCAAACATCTGGCTTTTAAACGGATTTCCAGGGAGGAAACAAGGTGAGAGGCTGCTGCTGTGGTGGAAAGCTTGGGCTGGGAATAAACCCGAGGTCTTCAAAGTCCCCAATTTTTTTAAGAAAAGCTGCAGCGAGCGTGGTTCCGGCCTGGAAAACTCTCCACAAGGAATGTGTGTGTAGAAACCAGGATGACTTGCATGAGTCAGCTCTCTCCCTGCTCCCACTCCCGGGGCCATATGGTTTGCTGGAGACTTCTCTGCTCTCAGCTCTGCCCTCCCTGGAGCCAGCAGGAGCAGGGAAGCTGCTCAAATATTTATTAAAAAAACCGATGTTCTTACAAGACTCACCGAAATCCTGGATACTTCTCTGTTGGGTCCTGACAGGCGATTAATGTCTTCAGAACACTTCCACAAGGAGCTGGATGGTATCCACCCTGGCTTTGGGGATTCTGGCAGGGGTTGTGCACTGATGTTGGGGCGTTCCGTTGTCAGGCAGGCGGAATTCTGGGCTCGTGTCACAAAGGAGCAAGGCCTGACCTCGCGGGGCACCAGTGCGAGGCTTTGTCTCTGCTGGGATCTTGGGCACGGCCAGCATGGGAGGGATCTGAGGAGCAGAGATATCCTGGGATTTCCCAGCAGCTGGCTGGAGGTGTCACTGTCCCTGATTAAGGAGTGGCAGGTCCCTTGCAGAGCAGTTGTCCCATGGGATGCGGCGCTGTGGTCTCGTCACACCGAAGCGGTCACAGCTGCTGCCCACACGTGTCACAGTCCCCTCCATCCCACAGCCACCCCCAAGGGGACACCTGGGCACTGGTGACACCATCGCTGTGCCCACACACCGCTGTGGGATCCTCGCAGAGCTGGGATCTGGGGACATTTTGGCCACTCCCTTCATTTCAAAGTTCCCCTGAGCGGAGGTTGCTTGTCCTGGGATAACTCAAAGATCCTTCCACACGTTGTGCTGGTGCTGCTCCCAGGCTGAGTGACAAAACCCTGGTCCCTCCTGCCAGCACAGAGCTCCAGGACTCTCCTGGCTTGGGAAGGTACAGCAGAGCCTGGAGCGCTTCCGAAGGGCTCCGGCTCCCTGTCCTGAAACATTCCCTGCAGCTGCTGAACAGCTTGCTGCATTAAAAGCCATGAATGAAGTGGAGTTGGAGTTGTAAGGAAATAGGTTGTGGGATTTTTAGCACTCTGGGAATCGGGAGCAACACTGCTTTGTAAATTAGATCTGTTAAATACTTAGTGATATCAAAATTTCATGCGGTGCTTTCCTTCAAAGACATCTGAGCTGGCTCTGCTCATCAAGCACTTCTCCCTTAGACTGACCTGACCTTCCACAATCGCTTGAGAGGTCCTGTTTGATCCCAAGTTAATTCCTAATGAGATTTCCTACTTCCCCAAGGCTCTCTGCTGATGTATCCAGGCCGGACCAGAGCCTTTTATGCAGGCACTTCTCAGCTTTGAAGATGTTTTTTTCCAGTGCCAAGCATGGACAGAATAGTCCTGGTGTTTGGGAAGCACGAGCCTGGATGGGAGGGAGATGGCTCCTTCCTGCAGTGGGTGATTGCCGCTGTGCCATGGATTTTATTGATGAGGAGGAGGAGGCTGGGATGGCCCCGCTGAGTTTTGGCTGTGTGAGGGTGGTGGTTGCAGCCCTCCAGCTGTGCCTGGCAGGCACCGGATTCCCCAACCAACAGCGGGAAACGGGAACGGTGCAATCAGCACGTCCCTGTCACACACAAACCGATGATCCCAGGAATGGGAGCGTTCCTGGGGTTTGCTGGGATTATCAGCTCATCCCAGGGCTGCCTGGAGCTGCAGAGCTCCCGTGGTGCAGCACGGATCACCCCAGCCCTGGAAAACTCGGCTGCTGGGGGATGGAGCCTTGGGAAGTGTTTAGAATGCACAGCAGATTTATGGAACACCAGCCCAGATTCCAGACTGGAGACTCGCTTTCGGCATCTCTCCAAACTGGGAATGGGTGAGTGGAGAGAGAGACCCTCCCACCTGGAGCTCCCCACGCCCAGAGCTGGCAAACAGAACCCTTCTCCCGCAGCCACATCCCTCAGTGAAGTTCTCTGATCCCCCGAGTGCATCCCTCGGGTTTATCCCTGCCGCGCATTGGGACAGCGGGTCAGGCGCTGGCAAGAGGCTGCCAGAGATAACACACACCCTGTCATGGTAACAAGATCATCAGAAGGGAAACTGGAGAGATAATAAACCAGGCAGGAAAGCTGCAGAGTAAGAAACAAAAGAGGAACAGAGAAGAAGTGACAATGTTATCTTTGTTTAATGCTCCTCTGAGTCACCATTCGTTATTTAAGATACTCATCTGCCAGCTCTCAGCTCCGTCAAATTAAGAGATCCAACGGGTGCTGGGGTTGGGTTTTTTCATTGCCAAACAAGTTGCTGTGGTCCGAAGGGAGAGGGTTTTCCATGAGCCATGGATGCATTGTGGAAGCCAGGAGGAGGCAGTGCCCCATGGGAGCGCACACAGGATTTCTCCTGGGCCTGATTGTTTCCCTGGTGGTTGTGACACAAGGACAGGGAGGATAAGGACAGCGTTAGGGATCAGGGCAGCAGCAACAGCCCCTTCCCTCAGCTGCAATCCAGACAAGGATTCCTGCACGGACAAGGCACAGGGCTGGGAGCATCCTGGGCGTTCTGCCCTTTGGGAAGAGGGGGACAGCAGCTCAAATGTGCTGCAGCTCCCCAAGGAGAGCAGGAGTAGGTCTGTTATAGGGTAACCTGGGAGAGATGGTGCTGCAGGAACCCAGGGGGTGACCAAGATGTTGTCACAGAGAGCATCAGACCCGACCCCCAGCCCCTCACACCCCTCAGAGCCGTCCTTTGTGCTGTCTCACTTCTCCTGCACTCCCAGAGACAGATCTCCAAGCCAAGTGGAGGCAGCCAGGTGTGCAGAACCACGCGTGCACCCCGTGTGAGCGTTCAGAGAGGCCTCCTCCCTCTGCCTTTTGCTCCTACCAATTAACCCGGGATCCAGGAGAGCAGCAAGAACATTAATTTAACATACGGCCTCAAAATAGTTCAGACAGCGTTTCCCTCAGGGCTTTGCAGGGAGAGAGGAGGCACCTGGCAGGGAGAAGTGGTGAAGAGGGAGGAAAGAAAGGAGTCACGAGTGGCCAGCTTGCCTTGGTTCGTGTCTGTGGCAGAGGAGGGGTAAAAAAGGGTGACAGGAGGGGCAGAGAGGCCTGGCTGGGTGAGTTTTCCCCTTGCAAAGGGACAGCACTTGGAGCAGCATCTCCCTCCTGGGGAACCAGAGGGCTGCAAACCGGCGAGGCGTGGGATTAAATAAATTAATGAGCTGAGGAAGGTGGATAGGAACAGTCATCTGGCCAGTTAAAAAACCCCAACCCACGAGAACTGAGGATTTATGGCAGGGGTCAAAGGCTCCCTGTCCTTTCTGGATCCAGGCTGAAAGCTCCACGGGGTCCCTCATTCCCGAGCAGCTGCACATCCATGGCCAGCATGAAGGAGCAGGACACAAATGATCCCAACCAAATAATTAGCAGCTCAGCAGCCAGGAGGGCTGCACACACAGATAGCGTTGCAAAAAACACAAAACAGCAGCTTTAGCATTGTCAGGGGCTTCTGCTGGAGCCAAAACAGAGCAGGGGAAGATCTGAAGCATCGGAAGCATCCATAAAACCCAGTTGCCAGTGGCTGATTTGGGCCCTGTGGAACTCCTGCTGGATAATCTGCTGGATGGGCCCATTTTGGCACGAGCTGTTCCAGCAGGAGCTTCCTCACCCTGATGAAGGAGGCTCGAATGCAGCCCTGTCCCCGCAGCAGCCTGGGCTGCCGGTGGGCTGAGCAGCTTCCTCGGGCAGAGGCCGAGCTCGAGACGTGCCCCCAAACAACAGAACCTCAAGTGGCACCTCCTTCTTGGCTGGAAAAAGCCGTGAGAGCAGAAGCAGCCCTCCAGCAGGAGGATTTCAGCACGGCCAGGACAGACCGCGCTGCTGTCCCCGCTGCGGGCTCGGAGCGGTGCCTGTGCCCGCTTGGCATTGACGGGGCCTTCCTGCTTTGCCCCATGGCCCCCCCGGCCCATCCCACACAGGCTGCCAAACATCTGCTCGGCCCTAATGACTCTGCTCGGCCCTAATGACTCTGCTCGGCCCTAATGAGTCCGTCAGGGCCACACTGGAGGCGGTGACCTCGGGCTGGAAGGCACCGGAGCCCATTGCCAATCTGCCAGCCCAGCTGTCACCCTCGGGCACAGCCAGGCCACCAAAGCCTTCCTGCCACCACGCAGCTGCAAACACCTCCAGGAGGAGCCAACAGCTCCCCGGGGGATGTCTTTGGAGAAGGTTTGGAAGACCTCACTTGGCAAAGCCCCAGCCTTGTGCACAGTGGAGAGAACCAGACATAAAAACCGTGCTGCCCCCTCCTTTTATTTTATGTGTTCGTTTTATTTGGGGTGTTTATTTTCGAGGAGATTACCAGTAAATTTCATGTCAATGCAGTTAATCCCCATAGATATTTACTGAGGGCAATTAGCTGGCGTTTCTATTGAATATACACAACGGAGAGGTGGCTATACAGTTTATACAGTGTAATTAGATATATACACACACATAAATAGATGCATAACTCTGTCTGCAGCGTGTGTTGGTGAGGAAGGACCAGGGTAATGTGCCATGACAATATTTATCTCACACCATATTTATACCCTGAGAGCTGGAGAAGCACAGAGGGGCTCCAGGGAAACAGCCACGAGCAGAGTGGGAGATGGGGGCAGTGCTGGGGGGGTTTTGGGGGGAGAAAAGGGGTTTGGGACCTGGGGAGTCAGAGACTGAGTCCATTAGAGGGTCCAGAGCAGAGGGAAGCAGCTGCTGGTCCAGGAGCTGCCCTGGAGCAAGGGGCATGGCAGGTGGTTTGGGTGCGTTTCCCCACTTTGCTGGTGGTGGTTCTGTGCATTTTGGTGTGGTGGATAAATTCCCACTGCCGTGGTGGATAAATTCCTGTTGGATATCCTGTAAATCCCGAGTGTGAGCAGGCACAGAGTCGAGGAACCCTCCTGCCCTTTGCCTGCAACACCAGCCCCGTGCAATGAGCAGGAAAACCTGGTTCCCCTCAGCACAGCCCAGGCCCAGTCTGGGCCCAGGTGTGGGAGCAGATGTTGGAGGGAAAGTCAATCTCTGAAAGGCAGAAGCTGCCAATCTCCCTTGGCTTTTTCTCCAGTATTCCTTCCCGGGGTGAAACCCTGCCTTGTTCCAGCTGGAGTCTCGGTGCTTGGGGAAGTGTGGTGGGGAAGGGGTTGGGTGATTTTCTCTCCCAGCCTGGCAGCTGCCCTCTGTTTGAAGGTCCACCAGGCTCTGCAGAGCAGAGAGGCTGAGGGAGAGTCGGCCTTCCATGGTCCTGAAGCTCTCAGGTCCTCTGGAAGCACAGGACAGCAGCTGAGGGGGCAGCTGGGTTAGAGAGCTGAGGAGAATTTCCTTCATTTCCTTGAGAAGTGCCATGAGATCTGGAGTCAGCACCTCTAGACCTCATCCCACCCGGAGGAGAAGGCACTTTGGAGATGGTTTGAGACAGATTTTTAAATCCAGACAGGTCTGACCCCTGTGGAAATTTTCACGCCCTTACCCCAGCTTTGGAGCGGGTGCGAGTGTTTGACCAACGTGCCCAAAAGGCCATCCCTTACCTGGGCACAGCCAAGCCTGGCACTCTGCCAGCTCACAGAAGCCTGCAGCATTTGCTAAATATGCAAATTATAGTTTATCACTAGCAGGAATAAAATCTAACACTGTCATTTCCCCTGTTCAGTCTCTCCTGCAGTCATTCCCACTCCTGCTGGAGCTGCTCAGCTGAGCAATGGGAGCTGCTCATGCGTGAGCCTCCAACTCCATCATCCCAAACCCCTGGGAGGGCAAAGAGCCTCCTTCCCTCTGCATCCCAAACCTGTGGCCCATCCCAGAGTCAGCCCCGAGGGCCAATCCTTTCTTTGCTTTCCAAACAAAGTCAATTTATTCCTTTTTGTCCTCCTTCCACCTGTTCCTTCTGGGCTGCCCACCAGCCCGGTTTTCACCACACAGAGCTCTCGCTGTGGATTGCACAGGCAGTGTTAAAATCCTGCCTGCAGCTACTTGTGGTGTGAAGCTGCCTCCAGAAGACTCCCAGAGTCCTCAACATTCCTCTTTCCCTGTGAGCTTCTCCAGCGTTGTCCCAAATATAAAAGACTGGCTGAATCCTGGGATCAGGTTTCTCCTGCCTCTCCTCAGCTCCATGTCCTCCTCCTCCAGGGCAAAGCGAGCCTGACACTGGTGGAATGAAACCTCCTCCTCCTCCTCCTCCCTTCAAGTTCTGCTCGGGGAATTTGATTCCCAGCCACTGTTTATGGCTATCGATCCCTGCACTCCTCGCTGGGGTGGGAAGTGACCTGTAACCAGAGCAGCAGTGGTGGGTTTATCAATCTCCTTAAGATAATTAGCAACACGGGAAGCTGGAGAAGGGAATGAATGGTGTGAGTGAGAAGAGTTTGTTCACCAGCCAGTGGGGAAAGCCAGAGCCAGGTAGGGCAGCCCTGGATTTCATCGTGCCCAGCCTGGAGGAGCTGGCTTTGGACACTCGGTCAGGATTTGGGAATATCTATCCTGGACTCTTATCCCATCGGGAACAGATCCCAACTCCTGCCTTACAGAGGTCTCCTTGCCTTGGAGAAGCAATGGGAGCCCAGCCTGGGGATGAAAGGGTTGGATAAGAATTTTTGTTACCATTAATGGATCCAAACCACAATCAATCCCCTTTTCCAGGCAGATCCCATCCCTGCAGCCCAAACCAGCCCCTCTCCCAGTGCCCTGCCGAGGAAAGCACTGCTCAGCACACTCAGAAGCATCCCCAGGGGGATAATTATCATTTTGGCCTCTCTCTCATTGAAATGTTGCCTGCAATTAACTCCCACCCAGGAGGCAGACGGAGCGCGGCCCTTCCTTGGAGCAGGGCTGGCTTCAGGACTGGCTGGGATCAGTCAGGAGCGAGTGCCTGGTTCAGTTCCACGGATCTCCCCCGATTCGTGGTTCAATTGCTGTGAGCAAACTCAGCCATCTGAGGGTGATTGAGCGACCCAGCGCTGCCAGAACCAACCCCGAGCCCCCATTAGCAGGCTGGGAGCAGCGGGTTATCTGCTGGCGTGCTCAAAGCCCTCGTGGTGAACACATTTCGAGGGTGCAGGAGGTGGCTGGCAACGGAGAGTTAAAAATGAGAATTAAACCCACATCTCCTCGAGGCTGGGACAGGGCCTTACCCCCAAATAATCACTTTGCTGCTCCTGGCTGACCTCTGTGTGATGCAAATAGCTTTGCGGTGGAAGGGCTAATTCATTCTCCCAGCTCCAAACGAGCGTTGTTGCAAGGAAGCGTTCTGGGTGCGAATCCTTTGCGCAGCAAATAGCAGCATTAACGGGTTCATTTTCTCCCAGCAATGCTATCAAAACCTCTTTAAGCGGCTTCCAGCGCACGGCACAGGCGCAGCAGCCTGCACAAGGGGTGGGAAATGGGAGTGCAGGCAGATCTCCCGCCTCAGCCTGCAAAGGCAGCTGAGAACATCCAGCCCCAGGGCTGGGAGAGTCCCTGTCCCCTCCTGAGGTGCCCCTGTCCTAGGATGGCTCCACTTCTGAGCAGATATTTGGGAAATTTCTGCTTTTCTGGAGATGGACATGCAGCGTTGGGAATGGGGTGGTTTGGCTGGACAGCTCCATGTCCTCCTCCCACAGCTGATTTTGGGATTGCTGGGCATCGTGGTTTGCCTGCACTCAGTCATCACCTGCTGCTAATTGGTGTGGCTAATTGGTGTGGTCCCAGCTCTAAACTTCACATCCCACCTCGGTGTCTCCAAGCTCTGGATGGAGGCTGGGTGTAAACCTTTATCTCCTGCACTTTTCCCGGAAAATGAAGGAATAAGTAGTTGAATCCCTGAAATTACTGGACGGATCATTGCCAAAAACCGGGAAGGAAAGATGAGCTGCTGATCCCGTGTTTATCCAGTGAGCAAAGCACAGGTACAGCTACAGGTGCTGTCACTCAGGTGTGGCCATGGCACTCCAGCTCAGCTGGGTTTAGGAATTGTGTGATAGACTCGATTTGGGGCTAATTCCAGCTGCTTTTGACACATCATCCCAGGGACTCCGTGACTTTTGTGCAAGGCCAAGCTCCTGAGCATCAGAGAAACACAGAATGTTTGGGACAGATGGGATATTTAAAGGGGCTCAAGTCCAACCCTGCAGCACTGAGCAGGGACATCTTCACCAAAATCAGGTCACTCAGAGCCCCGTCCAAGGTGGCCTTGAATGTTTTCAGGGATGGAGCATCCACCACCTCTCTGGGCATCCTCATTTTAAAAAATGCCTTCCCTAGATCTAATCTTGATCTCCCCTGGTTAGTTTGAAGCTGTTCCCCCTTGGAATGGTGTATCCCACTAGAGGATGGCACGTTTGGGGTTTGAGGCATGGAGGTGCTGCTCTGGCGGGGTTTGCAGCAGGAGGGGGGACAGGGCTGAGCAGCCTCTCCCCCTGGAGCAGTGACAGCACCAGGCTGTGGATTCCCAGAGCCCAGGGATGTGCGGAAAGCAGCAGCCGGCTCTGAGCAGACGCTCTCCAAGGGTCAGCAGCGCTGCTCCCTTCGCGGGAAAGCCCACACGCCTTCCCCATGACAACCTGTTACACACTCCGAGGAAAACAGCATTGCTCTTTTTCTTTATTAGCTACCGGGTTGCCTCTTGCCTTCAGCAGAGCGGCTGCTTCTGCCTCCTCAGATCCGAATCATCAGGGTGATGGGAGGCAGTCCTTCCACGGGAATTCGTGTGCTGGCAAATCCTGGGGAGAGCTGGCTGAGTTTCCCGGGCATTGCGGGGCAAGAGCGGCAGTGGGGAGAATGGAAAAGCTGGGAGCAGATAAATCCTTTGCTCCCATTTCATATCCCAGCGATGCGACCCTGGAGGGACCTGGCAAGGAAGCAGGAGCTGCAATTCGGTGGGGAAAAGGGTGAAAGGAGGATTACGGAGAATTACAGCACAAAGATTTGGAAGAGGAGTTGGATGGAGATGTCCCTCTGTCCTCCACAGCGACCACCTGGCACGAGGAGCTGCTCCAAGGCAGGGATTGGAGCTCCAGCACCATCCCGGTGCTTCCTGTGGCACAGCCAGTGCCCAAATCCATCCCGGTGCTTCCTGTGGCACAGCCAGTGCCCAAATCCATCCCGGTGCTTCCCATGGCATAGCCAGTGCCCAAATCCATCCCAGTGCTTCTTGTGGCACAGCCAGTGCCCAAATCCATCCCGGTGCTTCCCATGGCATAGCCAGTGCCCAAATCCATCCCGGTGCTCTCCATGGCACAGCCAGTGCCCGAATCCATCCTGGTGCTCTCCATGGCACAGCCAGTGCCCAAATCCATCCCGGTGCTTCCCATGGCACAGCCAGTGCCCAAATCCATCCCGGTGCTTCCTGTGGCACAGCCAGTGCCCAAATCCATCCTGGTGCTTCCTGTGGCACAGCCAGTGCCCAAATCCATCCCGGTGCTTCCCATGGCACAGCCAGTGCCCAAATCCATCCCAGTGCTTCTTGTGGCACAGCCAGTGCCCGAATCCATCCCAGTGCTTCCCATGGCACAGCCAGTGCCCGAATCCATCCCGGTGCTTCCCATGGCATAGCCAGTGCCCAAATCCATCCCAGTGCTTCTTGTGGCACAGCCAGTGCCCAAATCCATCCCGGTGCTTCCCATGGCACAGCCAGTGCCCGAATCCATCCTGGTGCTCTCCATGGCACAGCCAGTGCCCAAATCCATCCCGGTGCTTCCTGTGGCACAGCCAGTGCCCAAATCCAGCCAGCCCTGAACTCCTGGCTCCAGGGAACATTTAATGGTCCCTTATCTCAGGGACAGCCTGACCCCAGAGCATCCCAAGGAAGGGCTGAACTCACACCCCAGGCTCCATTCCTGGATCCATCACACGCCCCCTCAGCACCTCGGGCAAGCTGCTGAGGCTCTCGCAGCACAGCAGCGTTAACAGGCCTGGCCTACTTTGCAGGGATGTTTTGAAGACAAATTTGTGTTTCCTTGGGGAAAAGGTACTCGTGGAAAACCTGTTCAGCAATCGAAACAGGGCTCGGGCTCCCCGTTTGTAAATGATGTGCTAAGGAGCCGTCTCCAGGGAGAAACTCCCTTTGCTTTTTCTTCCTCTTTTTCCCCCCTTTTTTTTTTTCTCCCATGGAAGAAAAAAAAAAAAAAACAACCAAACCCCATCAGTATCAAATTCCTGGCTATCAAATCAAAAGATCTTCGGTAACCTCGTCAGCTATTAAACTCAAATAACGCTCGTAATGAGCGCTGCCGTTTCACTCATCTCAGAAGATAAAATAAAAAAAGCCAAGCCAATTTCTTTGTGCTCGCCAGCAGATAAGAGCCTGACCCAGATTGGCAGAACTCAGCTGCCTCCACAGCTCTGATTTTTCTTGGGGGCAAGCTCAGTTCTGGCTGTGGGACCCCCCAGCCCTGAGGTTTCAAACCTGGCCGAGGCTGCCCAGGTGTGATGGGCAGCGCCAGCTTTGCTCTCCTGCTTTTGCTGCTTCCTGCACACAAAATCAGTTGAAAGACTAAAGAAAAGGGGAAAAAAGAAACCCCTGCTCCACGCTGTGAGCGCTGATCCCTTGGGAATTGCAGCCTGAGGTGGAGAGAAGCAGCAATTAATGCTTTGGAGGGGACGAGGTTTGTGCTGTCCCTGCGATGCCTTTGCATTAACTGTATTTAAAAGTACTTTCTGCCAAGCCTGACACTTCAGAAGCATAAAAAGTTCCTTTTGTCACTCTTTCCCCCTTCTTTTTGGCATCCCTGGGAACGGGCAGGAGAGATGGAATTGGCTAAAATAATGCGCTCTGATTGAGTAATGAATAAAGATTAATGAATTTTTGCGACCGTCAATGATTCTATGGTAATTGCTTTAATAATATAAATTATTTTCTGCTCCAAACTATGATTAATGATACCAGTGGAGCATTTGAATCATGGGCCTTGTCGGGTTTTTTTTTGGTGAGTTCACTGATTAAATAACTAATACAATAGTTTACTCTTATTTTTTCCATGGGCAACAATCACCCACTAATTAGTTGGGGCACCAGGGTTGAGCGAACCTGTTGTTTCAGGTATCAAAACTCTCCCTCATCTCTTGACTCCTCACCAACACAATTTAAAGGAGCAACAGCTTCTTTTCCATTTTTTTTTTTTTTTAATTTTCCACATCAGGAACACGTTCATTAATTATATTTTCGGGGTAATGGGTTGTTGGGGGGGATGAGAAACGGGGGACAGGTGCAGGGACTTCATTTTAGGGCCAGATGGAGACAGCGTGAGCAGGGTCCTGTCCCAAAGCCGAGGGGGGAAGAAGAATAAAAAGCATTTTTCACCCCATTTTGGGGCGAAACCATCCTATTTTGTAAATGTTTCATATTCACTAGACCTTCCCGGACAAGAGGGTCTCATTTGCACCCCGAAATCTCAGCACCTCTGAACTCTTTTCTCCTCTTTGGCACCAGAGATAAATCAGCCTGGCCTCCCCGCCTCTGCGGGGTGTTAATGAAGCGTTTAATCATTCGCTGTTTCTCTTGCTCTGCCTCCTTTTTATTTCGGTTTGCAGGAATCAGAGAAACACTGGAGCGTGGCAAAAGGCAGCTATTGAACGTCTGCATGTTATTTGCCCCCGTGATGGGGAATTAATTGCCTTTTGATTAATGAGCCCTTCAGAGCTGGGCCTGAGCCGGGACTGAGAGGAAGGAGGGGAGAGAAGGGGAAGGGAATCAGCTGCTCTGCTCCAACCTTGGTGTTTTCTGCGCTGCCAAGAAAGGGTTAAAGAGCCACAGGCTGGATGTGGAGCCATGGTGGGAAGGCAGAGGGAGAAATCTTAGTCCTGGCATGTGTCAGAGGAGACAGAGAGAGAGAGAGAAATTGAAGCAGCAGTTTAATTCTGTGAGTGCTTTCCCGCCCCTTGAATGGAGAAGGGGAAAATTATTTAATTAAAAATATATTTACTTTTAATGCAAGCATCAATATTTCCATCCGTGCTGATTGTGGAGAGGGGCTGTGTGTTTGCATCTTTAAACACGTGGGAGCTCTGCCTCTCGATGACTCCTGCTCCAGCAGCAGCCTGCGAGCACACTCAGATCCTGAGCACACCCTCCCAAATCCCTGAGCACACCCGGATCCCTGAGCACACCCGGATCCCTGAGCACACCCTCCCAAATCCCTGAGCACACCCGGATCCCTGAGCACACCCTCCCAAATCCCTGAGCACACCCAGACCCTGAGCACACCCTCCCAAATCCCTGAGCACACCCGGATCCCTGAGCAAAACCTCCCAGATCCCTGAGCACACCCGGATCCCTGAGCACACCCAGATCCCTGAGCACACCTGGATCCCTGAGCACACCTGGATCCCTGAGCAAAACCTCCCAAATCCCTGAGTACACCCGGATCCTGAGCACAACCTCCCAAATCCCTGCTCACACTCAGATCCCTGCTCACACTCAGATCCCTGAGCACACCCAGATCCTGAGCACACTCATCTGGATCCCTGTGCACACTCAGATCTCTGCTCACACTCAGATCCCTGAGCACACCCAGATCCCTGTGCACACCCACCCAGCTCCCCCTGACTTCCCAGCTTTGGGGCCTGGGTACTTTTTGGCAATTCCCAAAGAGGATTCCCATTAACAGCTCCCACCCTCCAGAGCCAGCTCTGGCACCTCTGCATTTCAGGTTCCCCACGGGTGTTCTGCTGTCATGACCTTGCTGGGTTTCTTTTGTGGCACCAACCAACCCTGGGGGCCCGGTGCACCCCAAAATCCATCCCTGCTGTGCTCTGTGGCTGGGGTGTTTGGCTGCTGCTGACTGAAGGTGCTCCAGGTGCAAGGCTGGACCAGCAGGAGCATCCCCTAAACACAGGAGCTGCCCCTGCTGCTGTTCCCTGAACAATTTAGACAGCGGAAAATGGCAGGATTCAGGGATTCAGCAACAACCCATCAAGAGTTGTACAGCAAAGCTCCTGCAGCCCTTGGGATCTGTATTCATTCCCAGTGTCCAAGCACTTCCCAGCTCCCCATTTGCTCTCTTCTTCCTACCCTACACGGATGGATTTAAAGGATTTCTCCACAATAGCCTCTAAATCCCCTGGCTGGGCGCTGGGAGTGGTGGCACACTCTGATGAGGCTCTGCTGCCCCGGCTGACCACACGAGGACAGAGGCTTTGTGTGAAATACGACTCCAGAAAGGGGAAACAAAGAAGTTTGGCTTGTGCAGGAAACAAATTGCCTTTGTCGGTGTGACCTTGCAGCTCAGCCACCAGCCCAGCAGGAACGGCAGCTCCTGCTCTGATCTCATCCCTCTTCCCCTCTCCAAAGAACTCCTGTCTCCCAGGACTGGCAGCATCATTCCTTATTTCCAAGGCCTGCGCTGTGTTGGTTGGGTCGGTCTGATTTTGTTGTTTATTTGCTGGTTTCCAATATTTGCGAGCCCTACTTCCCTCAGCATTGCTCTGCTGATTCCCAGCCCCATCCTCGCCTTCCCAAGGCTCTCAGGGATGTGGATCTGGGTGGGAATCACAGCTCCTGGCGATGCCAGGAGTTCCCAACTCCCGTCCAGCAGCTCTGCCTCTCCTCGCGGATGCAGCTCACGGCTCCCTTTCCGCTCTCACATTTCAAGTGGAAAATTTGGTGAAAACAAAAAATTAGCAAGACATTCTTAGCACAGCAGCAACAAGCAGCACAATCTATTAGCAACAGCCCTTTTTTGGGGGGGTTTATGCTCGGCACATGTTGCCAGCAGAGCTGCTGAGGGATGGAGCCGCCACCGGGAGCCGAGAGCCCCTGAATCTCCCTTCTCCTGGCAGCTCCTCGCTCTCAGCCCACTGGACTGGTCCCATCACTCCACATCTCCCTGAAGGAAAAGGTCGCTCCAGAGCCTCTGGTGAGATGCAAAAGCAATTTGCTGATTTTCCTGAAAATGCAGTGGAAATGATATTAATCCCTGGCTCTACAGGAAAGATCAAAAGAGCCAGGGAGGCAGTGTTGGACATGGAATGGAAATCGTGCTCTGCAGGGAGGAGAAAGGGAGTTGGAAACTTCCTGGAGGAAGCAGCCGGGTGTTTAAATCAACCCCGGTGGCAGCCAAAGTTGCCTTTGCTGGACCCAACCCACTGAGCAGAAATGAGGACAGAGTGATGCCTTAGGTTTTAACTTTTATATTTTTCAAACCCTGCACTGCCCGGTGTGCAACTCTGAAGTTTCTTGTAGCCTGTTCACTTCTGCCCTCTCATGCTGGGTAGACATAACAAAGCCTCTCCAGGCTTTGTCTTCAAGGACACCCAGACTGCCCTGGGCCCAAAAAGTATAAACCAAAAGCCTTCGAGGCGGGGGCAAGCTGAGGGGAAATTACACCATTAACTGAAGCTTTAATTGGAGAATTCACCCTGCTATGCAAATGAACCAAACCTATAAAAGTGTGAAGAACTCGTGACCCAGGGTCCATCTTGGGGTCCGTCTTGGCAGTGGCCTCTGGCCCCCAGGGGTACCTTTGAATAAATCCCTGCCTTTATTCCCTTACTCCTGTCCAGTCTCTGTTTTTAGGTGGCCTTTTAAGGCACCAAGAGAGCCCCAGAGGGTTCCTGTATTTCACTCCCTGTCCAGAGCAGGCTCTTCCTGAGCTGTTTTTGAGACAACACAGCAACCCTTTGCCTTTTATTGCCACAGTCTGTTCCACTTCTCATCCAATCCATCCCTGGATCTTTTTCCCAGCCCGTTGAGGCCCATCTGGTGTTTGTGTCGAGCTGTGCTCTGGCCCTGCCTGAATTTCACCAGCTTTGTAGGATATCTCAGGCCCTTTCTCCCATTTCCCACCACTGGCTCTCAGCTCCGATTTTGGGTTTGTGTCCTCCCAAGTGCCACTGGCCTTTGCTGGGCCGAGCCCTCTGTAGATCCAATAAATGTCTCCTCTCTTCCATCACTGGGGAGGTTAATTGGAATATTGAATCCCAGCAGATGAAGAGAGACTCCTGCTAGACACAGTCCTCCTTTCCGACAGGGAGCCCTTGATAATCCCTCTCTGGGTACAGCCAAATTGCCAGATAAAGCTGTGCTGAGGAGAATGTCATGGGGGGACAGCCTGGAGAGCCTCCCTGAAGTAAAGACAGATGACATCTCCCACATCCTCCCCCAGCACTGTCCCTGCCACCCTGTCACAGTGGGAAATCAGACTGGTTTGACCCCATTTGGTCTTTACAAATTCATGCTGGCTGGGCCTGATTTTCCTCTGTTTCTCCAGGTGCTCACCTTGTTTCAGGCAAAATCCTGCTCCTCCCTGCCCTCTCCCAAAGGCAGGTGTTGCCTCTGTCCTTTTCCATGGTTTTTTTTGCACAGTTATCCTTTCAAATATCACTGTGTTGGCTCCAAAATTGTGCTCAGAGGCTCTCAACGTGCTGGGAAACGCCTGTGCATGCTCCAAACTCCCCTGTCCCTTCCCAGCCTGCTCCTCCTCAGTGTTAATCATGTCGGACACCAACTCATGGCTGATCTGTTTAGTAAAGACTAAACTGAAAGAGGCTTTAGCCATCTCAGCATCATCTGGCACAGCCTTCCCTCTTCAGCCATGCTGACATTTCCAAATGGGATTTTGATTTTTTTTTTTCTTTTTTTTTTTGCAAATTCAAACTGACTTCTTCAGCTGTTTCAAAATGCAAATCAATTTCTGCTTTAGAAAAAAAAATGCAAGTGTTTCAATAGTGTGACTGCAATTGTTGGAGCAAAATGCTTTGAAAGAGCAAAATGTTTCTTGCTACTCAGGATCAGTTTTCTTTGGAATGATTATTAATGGTGGGGCCAAAATTTGAGGGGTTTTTGAAAGGGGAAAAGACTCAAACCCCCCCCAGATTTTTGTCATTTTGTTTCCCGGTGATCAGGAGCACCACGCTCGCCCTGCCAGGTGTTGGCTCAACCAGAGCTGCAGTTATTTCCCTGCAAGATTTCCCTGGGCCAGGAAACTCTGGATTCACAGGCAACTCCATCTGCATCGCCAGCAGTCCGTGCCACCAGCCTGAATCCACAGCAGGCAGAATTGGATGGGTATTGAGCAGAGATGTGTCTTGTCCCACGCACAGCGGCTGAGAGCTGGCTTTAAAAGCAAATGGGATGGGGGAAACTAAGGGAATTCAATAGGGAATGCTCTTTGGGGCTCTTTCTAGCCAGCACAGATCGTTAGGAAGAGCTCTGGCTGCCCAGAGACCTCTGGCATGAAACAGAAATGTTGAAATCAGACCTTTCTGCTTGCTTCAAGTGGAAATCAGAGGCATCATGTGCGTTGCTGTGTGAACTCACTCACCTGTTTCAGCTCTGATCCCCTGATCCCACCAGGAGATCATCCCAGGAAACCTCTGCTCCAGGTCAAACCTTCTCCCGCCTTCCAGTGGGAACTGATTTGCGGCCCAGCTCCTTTAATGCAAACATTGTCCTTTGAGTGAAGCAGCTCTGCCTTGCCCGTGCCCGGGTGATGGATGGAGCAGGAGCCTGTTTGCTGCTGCAGCTGTCTCCCACAGCAGCTGCTGCTTCAGCGGGGAGAGGGATGGTGGTGATCTGGGTAAACAGCTTTCCCTAAAAAAATGGATTATTTCCAAAAAGCAGCCATCAACTTTCGAAAATCAACACCCAAGCGCTTTTAGGGGATCGGGGATATTCAGTGGGAAATGGAGTCAGGGGGTTCCTGACAACTAAATGGTGACTTTTTGTCCAGAAGGTAAAGTTTCCATCTTTTTCACTTTAATTTCGGCTGAGCAGCCATTTGGAATAGAAAAAAAGGAATTGTTTCAGAGGATAAATCTCCCAGCAGTGCAGCCTAGGACATTCAGGGTCCGGGATCACTTCCTGCATCCACCACTGGTGATCGATGGATGACTCTGAGCCGATCCTTTGCTCCCTGTCCACATCCCCCCATCTGTAAAGCAGGAAAAGGGAACCCACCCCATGCAGGGGAAAGGTGTCAGAAGTGTCTGCGGGGCTGTCTGAGCAGCACTCAGGGACACAAAGAGGCGGGGATGAGGATTTTTGTGCCAAAGAGGTGAGGGATGAAGGTGGAGCAGGGTGAAGGGGGAGCAGGGTGAAGATGGGGCAGGGTGAAGGTGGGGCAGGGTAGGATGGAGAAAGATGAAGATGGAGCAGGAAAGCCCCAGTGCCGCTCAGGGTGGGGGATGGGAAGTGCAGGGACCATCCAGCGGGGGAAAGACCTGGATGTCCTGGCTCCTAACTGGTTTTGCTGGACTCCCGTTTCACTGGGTGGTTTTGGGGCCAGGTGAAGGTGGAGCTCTGCACGTTCCCAACCCTTTGGCTGTCACTGTGTCCCCCCAGCTCTGCCGTCCCCACAGCAAGGTCCCAGCACGGTCCCAGGGCGCCCCACAGCCCTGCCCACTGTGCTGGGGTGCCCGGGGAGGGAAGAGCACGGCCAGGACGCGCTTGGCCTCCCCAGACGTGGCACAGCCGCTTCCCAGGGGCACCGAGAGCGCTGAGTCTGCTCTGGAGGGTCCTTAAATCACCAATTAACGCGTTACCCTCCGCGTGACACGGGAACAGCCTCTCCTGAGCCCGCCTGGAGGCTCAGGGGGTGGAGGAGATGGCTCAGCAGTTTGCTTCTCTGTCTCGCATCTCTCCCGTCCCCGCTTTCCCACCATCCCCGCAGCCCGCGATCCGCCCCGTTATCCTACACACGTCCCGTGGTTTGGGATGCAGATCCCATTGATCGGGAGGGGCTGCAGGGATTGCGGGTCATTTGCATTCCCCCGTCCCTTCCCATTTCTCCTGCGGAGCCCCGGCTGGGTGAAGTTTGGAGCAGAGAAGGAGCTCTGGTTGCTATGGCTACCGGCACTGCCTTCCTCCCGAGGAGGAGGAGGAGACCGCAGGACTTCAGGGCAAAGCCGTTCCCCACAAACTTCTCCACCCCCGAAACTCAGCCAGGGGCTCTGAGGCACCCTTGGGGCACCCTTGGGAAGCACCAGCCTCTCCCTGCAGGCAAACAGGACCTGGGGATGGGCAGCAGCTCCATAAAACCCCTGCCTGTCCCATCTCGGACCGGCCACTTGGTCCTGAGGCCACTTGTGTCCTCGTGAAGGAGAAGGACACCGAGGACAGACAGGATTTTTATTGGATTCCTTCCTTTCCAGGGGCTCTCTGGACTGATGGATTCCCAGGGCAGTTGTTCAACCTATCGAAGGGCTTTAAGCACCCAAATCTTGGGGAATCATCCTTTTTTTTTAAACATTTTTCCTGCTGCATCCCCCAAATCAGTCCAAGGGGCTGCAGGGACCCCCTGCACCCCAAATCCCGGGGTTCCGTCCCCCGTGATGAGGGAGCAGACAGAGGAGGTCCCAGGAACACGGATCCCTTTGTTCCCAGGTCGCTTGGGATTGTCTGTAATTATTTCCAGGGATGCACGCCACGGCAATTGTTGATTATTTGAGGCTCCTGTGGGAATGTTTCCCTGGGAAAAAAAAAAAAAAAAACAAAAAAACAAAAAAACAAAAAAAACCAACAAAAACAAAAAGCAAAGAGCCTGCACGTAGCCTGGATGAGAAATTCCGATCTGGAACGGGCTCAAGAAGGGAATAAATAGGTGAATAAATGAAATAAATAAAAGGTTGGGGGGGGAGGAGTGAGGTGGCCTTGCCGTGTCAAGATAACTGTACCTTGTCCCCCTGCTCTGCAAACCCTGCCGAGCAGATTTATTAGTTTTAATTAACAGGAGGGGGAGAAAAAAAATGGAGCTGGGAATACATCCAAATTTCAACTCACAAAATCACTGCTCCTTCCTCAAGATTGAGAGAGAAAGAGGGTGAATGACCAGAATAATAATCAGGAAAGAGATCTGGGTGCCAAGGAAGCCACTTCTCTGCCCAGGCTCTGTGCTGGCTCCTGGGGTGAGCAGGAACTTGTTCAGAGCAGGATGGGAAGTCCCAGCAGGGTCAGAGTTCAGGGCTGGGCCTGTGTAAAATCCAGATAAAAGTTCTTATCCACATTTTTCCTTTGGTGGAAAACTGGGGCTGGGTTTAAGGCTGTGTCTGTAAGTACCGTTATTCACAGAAAATGGGATTTTTTTATCATTATAACCCCTCATCCCTGAGGATGAGTGGTTTGGGGACAGCCAGTTGCTGATGTGCCCTCGGTGGCCACAGGGACATGTCCCCACACCGCCCTGGGCACCGGGGAATAGAATTTTTGAGCCCAAACCACATCCAGCTGCTGCCTGTGGGGTGCACTCCGGGATGCTGGAAGGAAGGTGTTTAACTTAAGGTATTTGCTTATTCCCAGTAGCAGAAGAGAGCTAAAAAAAAATAATAAAAACTCAATTTCCAGTCCACAAAACATTGACAATCCAAACCATCTGAAAGAAAACCAGCGCTGCCTTTTATTTATTAGTGTGTTTTTCCTGTTGGCATCCAGTCGACATTTGCTGCCAAGGATTTATGAGGATGAAATGCATTTTTTTTTCCCTGTTGAAATGGCCTGGGAGGGAGCCCCTGGTCTGGGAGCATCTCCCTCCTCCTGCACAGTCCTCACCCCAGGACCAGCAGGAGTGCAGCCATGTTAGTCCAGCTCATTAGCCTTGATTAATAACCAAGAGCTGAGGTGTTGCTGGGCTTCTCCTGCAGCCGGAGCTGTCCCACAGCACAGGAGGTGCTGGCTCAGGGAATTTGCCTCTGGTTTGATGTGGAAATTCCCTTTATGGCTCTGCACCATCAGCTGGTCCCTCTGAGGAGGCCAAACATCTTCATGAGGCCCCAGGAAGGCCCTGAGTTCTTCAGGACAGAGAAGGAAAATGGGCTTTGCTTTTCCTCCTATGTTCCCTTTCAGATTTTCCTTTGTGCCATTGAAACCATTTGGGAGGAGCTGGAAAGGCTCTGGCTGCCAGCACCTCCAGGACCCAGGGGGGAACTTGGACCCCTTGATCCCATCCCTGCCCTTTCCAGATGTTCCACGAGGAAACACAGCCTCGCTCTCCAGGAAACAGCAGCTCCAGCATTTTATCTTTGACTTCCACCACTCCAACAAGTCCCTCAGGAGAAGCACCAGAGAGTTTTATTAAAAATAAAAACTCCTCGTGGAGAGGACAAGCACTTTGTCTTCCAGAATTACCAGGAGCTGCCGGAGACAGCGGGGAGAGTTCAGAAAAGGCTCTTGGGGAAGAGCAGGACATAAATAAAGAGAAATAATAACAGCTGGGCTCAGCACAGGGGTGGGGGCACAGGGCCCTGAGGCCACAGCCCAGTTTGTGGTAAAAACACTGGGAACAGCAACATTCCCTGTGGGAAAACACAGCTCCAGGGTCCCACAGGAGGAAAAATCCAACTGAAAACCCGGCAGAGAGCTGAGTTCTGGCCCTGGGATGGAGATCAATCCCCTGCTTCATCCTCATTTTGTGGAGTTTTCGAGGCTGGCCTGGCAGAGGCCCAGGGTGACTCCACAGATGAGACAAGGAGGGCACTTTGGATGAGGCAGGAGTAAAGGGTCACTTCTGCTCCAATCCATTGTTGATTTGGAGGCCAGAAAGGTGCAAACTCCAATCTCCCACCAGATGGGAAATTTGAAGAAGTTTTGTACATTTGAAATTAATTTGTATCCAATAAAAGCCGAACCTCTGCCACCTTCCGCCTCCTCTGCTGTCAGAAATCCAAATATCGCCGATTCTGCACCGCGATTTTGGAGAACCAAACCACCTGCAGGATCTCAGCCCATCTGTGCTTGAGATGTGCCCAGGTACGGCCAGGTTTGCTGGTGGAAAGGTGACAAAGAGGCACAGAGAAAGTGTGATTTTTACAGCCTCAATTCCCCAGGGAAGCGATCCAACAGGAGAAGTCAGATCCTGGCTCCCAAGGCATATGTTCTGATTACTTCATCAGCGCTCTGGTTGAAACATTTCCATGGCTGCTGCTGACAGAAAATTGGTCCTTTTTTTGTTAAAAAAAAAAAAAAAAAACACCTCAATTTATGTTGGGTTTTTTCCCCACTCGAGAAATGTTGACATTGTGTTAAAAAAAAAATAAAACAACCAAAAAAAAAAAAAAAAAAAAAAAAAAAAAAACCAAAAAAAAACAAAACCAGAAAAAAGCCAAGCAAAAAATCCAGGCCAAACCCAAATGTTGAACAAATAGAGACATTTTCACTTTGGAAGCAAAAATCAAAACAGATCTGTTGAAAACAGAAATCATTTCATCCCAACAGCACCACTTACAACCCGGTCTCCCATCAGTTGCTAATTCCACACCAGGCCACTGGCATGGAAAATGAGGAGCTCTGGAGCAAACCTCAAAGGAGCAGCCAAACCTGGCTTTGGGCTCCTTCCACACATGGCACTGGGGTTTATCCCACCTAATTTCCTGCTAATTTCAGAGCAGTGATTAATTGACTGCACAAATGATGATCTTCAGAATCGAGGATGTGCCACACTGAGCCTGATGTTGGTGTCTGTCACAGGAGGCGCAAGATTCCCAAATTTTGGCTCATCCCAGCTCCATGAGGCTCTTCCCCTCTTTTTTGGTGCATTTTCCAAGCAGGGTTTCGAGGGGAGCAGGCAAAGGATGGAAATCCCAGGGTCTCCCCAGCTCCAAATCCTTGGAGCCAGGCAGGAAGAGAGCTGGAATGTTTACACATAAACATCCTGGCACGGAGCCACCTCCACAAGGGGAAAAAAACCACATCCAAACAGAAAGAACATGAAAAATTAATAAGGGTTTTAGACTATTACATTTTCCAGGACTTGCTGGACCGTGGTTCTCAATTCTCAATCAATCACGTTTCAATTGGGCTGATTAATTTTCCGGAATGCTTTGTTGGCCGCCTCGGACATGCTCGAGTTGCTGGGGAGACAGGCCAAGGCCTGGAATTAGGGGATTCATGAGGGGGATCCAGGGCTGGAATTAGGGGATTTGTGAGGGGATCCAGGGCTGGAATTGGGGGATTCCTGAGGGGGATCCAAGGGCTGGAATTGGGGGATTCCTGAGGGGGATCCAAGGGCTGGAATTGGGGGATTCATGAGGGAGGACACAAGGTCCAGCTGGGGTACTCATGAGGAGGGTGCCAGGGCTGGAATTGGGGGACTCATGAGGGGAGACCCAGAGCTGGAATTGAGGAGGGTCCCAGGGCTGGAATTGGGGGATTCAAGAGGGAGTTCCAGGGCTGGAATTGGGGGATTCATGGGGGAATCCAGGGCTGGAACTGGGGGACTCATGATGGGAGACCCAGAGCTGGAATTGAGGAGGGTCCCAGGGCTGGAATTGGGGGATTCAAGAGGGAGTTCCAGGGCTGGAATTGGGGAACTCATGGGGGAATCCAGGGCTGGAATTGGGAGACTCATGAGGGGGATCCACAGCTGGAACTGGGGGACTTATGACGGGGTTCCAGGGCTGGAATTGGGGGACTCATGAGGGGAGACCCAGAGCTGGGATTGAGGAGGGTCCCAGGTCTGGAATTGTAGGGATTCATAAGGGGTGGCCCAGGTTTGGAGCAGGATGGGGACACCTGGATGCATCCCGAGGAGCAGCAACACTGCCGGGGCGGGTTCAGCTCCTCTCGCGCTGCTCCATGCCATGCCATGCCATGCCATGCCATGCCATGCCATGCCATGCCATGCCATGCTCTCCTCCTTCTCCTTGGCCTGATTGCCCCGGCCTGGCCGATGGCCCGGGGTTAAGGAGAGCACTTTATTGTGCCTAACGAGGCGCTGTGCCCAGCCAGCCAGAGCAGCCAGCTCAGCCCTGGATTGTCTTTCCCTTTTTATTGCCCAGCGGGAGGAGCACGGGGAAGGTCTTTATGTGATTGTAGAGAAAGACAAAATGCCTTAATAGCAGCCGGCGCTGCCTCTCCGGGACCCAGGGGACACTGCAGCAGCCCGTAATAATCATCGTAAATAAAAGGGGATGGCTCTGGTGTGCGGCATGGGCCGTTAAAACAAGCCCTAGGGTGGAAGGGATGTCTTAAAAACAAGCTGGAGAGGATGTTTCTCTCCTCATTGCCCCTCTAATTCTCCTTCCCCGCATGGCGGAGCAGGGGAAGGCTGGCACAGCTCAGCTCTCGATTAGCCTGAACAGCACTTAGAGATTTTATACTGTATATATTTATATATATATTAATATAATGTATTTAATATATTAAAATAGTATTAATATTTATAGTAATTATATTATATTAATACTAATATACAAATATATTAATATATGAATTATATATTAATATAACTAATATATTTATTATACAAAGATGTGAATAGATATATTTATATTTTATATATTATAGATGATCTGTTATAGATTATATATTATTATGTATTAATATAGCCAATATATTTATTATACAAAAATAGATATTTATATATTTCTATATTTTTCTATTGTATATTATATATTATTATAGATTAATGTGTCATATCTATTTATTATCTAAATAGATATTTATATATTTAATATATATTATAGATTATATATTATTATGTATTATCTGTGCTTCTCTGCTCCCACAGCCTTAGGGAGGAGACTCCCATACCCTTAGGCTCAGGCCTGACTTTCTGACCTAGCAAAACTGAGTCAAGGCTGGGCTTAATCTTCCCAGCCCTCACTCACCAAACACAACCCAAATTTCTTTCCCCCATCCCCTTACCACAACTCTTTTTCCAGCTTGGTTTTCTCTCTCCCAGTGTCCTGGGGCTCTGGAGGTCTTCCTGTGTTGGGTGGGAGGAGAAATCCAGAATTCCAGCCCGGAGATGCAGAGGAAAAGGTATAAATCAACCTTCACAAGAGAGAAAAGGAGAGGTAAATGGGGAGGAACAGGGATTTTACTAACAGGGGATGCAGCCACGTCTCTTCCAGGCTCCCTGCCTGGAATATTTAATTCAAAACCAAGATTTTGCTGATCTTTACCAGCCCTGGGAGCAACCCTGGATGTGGCATTGGAGCAGAGCTCCTGGGGAGAGCCCCACGGGACAGAAGGGCCTCCATCCACCAGAATGAACTCCCAGGAGAGAGAGGATGGCTGACACAACTTTTCAGGGAGCCTGGGATGAGTCTGGTGTGGGCTGAAACCTCCTTCTTTAATGGCTCGGAGCACATTGGGGACACAGGTCTCGGGAGGGAAGGGACCTTGAAAGACTCCAGCAACGAGGATGCACGAACTCCTTTTCCTTTTCCTTTTCTATAATACATGCTCATCTCTCTCAGGGTGCTTTTCATGGCTTTGCAAGCAACAGATTGGCAGCTAAAACTGTTTCTCTCTCTCTCTCTCTCTCTCTGCTTTAGTTTCTTTCCCCCTCTGCAAATGTTTGGCAGAAAGGAGAACCTGCAATAAAAAAAGGAAAAAAAAAAACCAGAAAAACAACAAAAAAAACCAACAAAAAAAAGGGAGTTGATTAAAAGCCCTGAGCTCTAGCTGAGAAAATGTTTTGAAGCAACTGTAACTACCTTTATTTTCCACATAATTCTTGCGTGGGGTTGCATTCACACCCTTCCCAGTTCCATCTGTAATTCCAGGAAGGAGCCGCTGGCACTTGGAGGGAAGGGTTTGTCTTGCCACATGCAGGGAACCGCTGCCCCGCGCCCACCTCCAGCCCTCAGGGGTGGGAGATCTCCCAGGAATGGCTGGGAAGAGCTCATGGAGGAGTTTGGGACACAGGGAAGCGATTTGGGGTGCTCCACGTCCATTGGCCTGAGGCGTTCCTGCCTCTGTGCAGGGGCTGCTGAGAGAGGCCTGGGGAGAGCTGGCCCCATCCCACCACCCTGAGGGGATTCTCCATCCCTCATCCTGCTGCCTGCCCGATTTCCCTTTGCCTCTGTGCTCCATCCCAACCTCCCCCTCCGCTTAAATTCAGCTCCTTTTACTCCCCTGCATCTCTCAGGGCATCACCTTGCCCAGAACTTCATCCAGTTCCTGGCGTTATCCCCCTTATCCCACATCTGCAGCACAAAGGGAGCTCAGCCTGGGTGTCCCCACACAGGAACTCGGGGTAATTCCCACAACAGGAGCAAACTGGAGCTGCTCAGCTGCTGCCTGAGGGGCTGACGGGGGTAACAGCAGGATTTTGGTGTGCAGGTGACGTTCAGATGCGAGCAAACACATCTCCCCTGGGAGGAGGCTCCTCCCCAGCCCCGCTGCTCGACGAGAGTTCATCGAGCAATTAACATCCTGAGCAATAAAAGCACTTTGCTTCCTCCTGCAGCCTCTCCTGCTGAGTCCTCGCCCTCCCCTGCGAGGAACATTCTGACTTTGGAAGCACAGACTGGTTGGGAAAGCTTTAATGAGAGCTGGAGGCTGCCCGGAGCTGAGCCCTTCCCTTTTCCTGCTCTTGAGGGGGTTTTTGTGACCAAATCTCTAAATATAGCCCAAATCACCCACCAGGAATTGCATTTAGGATCTGCTTTGGTCTCAGCCCGTGTGGAGGGTGAGGAAAGGCAGGAGAGGGTTGTCGATGATTTTAGGGTAAATCAGGGGCTTTTCCAGTGCTCCTAAACAGCTCCCTGGAAGAGTGAAGTGAGGAGGAGTTGGGTCTCAACTCCCTTCTCCAGAAGGATGTGTCGATGAACAGAGGGAAAGATGGATGGAAAGGAAGAAAAGGAAGAAAAAGGGAAGGAAGCAGTTAAATAAGATATGGATTCAGGAAGGTGTCAGTGGGATCAGTGAGGAGCTCAGGGTGCCAAAGGCCCTTTCCCTTCCCGGTTCCCCTCGGGTCATGGATCAGTGGGGTGAGTTGTGCGTTCCCAGCTCCCAAACCCAGCTCCCGACCCCTGGCCCGGGCCTCAGGGGGAGGTGACAGCCCCAGGAGCTGGGGAGCGGACTCGGGTGATCATCCAAAGCACATCCTGGGTATGGGAACACCCTGCTGCCACCCCTAGCCCGGGAATCCCCTGGCCACTGCCCAGGATCCCAGGGAAGTCACAGCCGAGGAGCTACTCGGGGGCTTTGGCACCTTCTCCCTGCTCCTGGCCAAACCCCCCATGCCCAGGCAAGGCATGGGAATAACACAGAGCAGCTGCTGCTCCTGCTGCCACCGAACCTCCGCAGCAGCACCTGAGGGAGCAGGTGGCATCCTCAGCTCGTTGTTCCTGGCCGGGCTGTCCCTGTCACCAATCATTCCAGGGCCACGTGCCAAGGAAGTGGCGGGCACAGGGAAGGGGAGGTTGAATTCCACCCGATGTAGGAACGAAGTGTACAAACACCTTGCAGAGCCCTGGCTGCTCCCTGTGCCCGTGCCCGTGGGATTTGGTGACACAGGACAGTCACCAGCTGGGAAACAGGATGAGATTGATCCCGGGAACATCTGGCACTGAGCAGGACAAGCAGCTCCAGGTGAGCCCGGAGCCCTGGAGCTGCCATGGATGTGCCAGGGCTGGCACGCAGGCCTGGCTTTCCCTCTCCTGCAGCATCTGGCTGTTTCCTGTGTTAAACCCAACAGGAATTCCCAGTTTTGGGGCAGCACAAAAGGCTCCTTGCCGTGATCCACACGGCATGGTGCTGTTCCAAATGGCCCCCTGGAGTTCCAGCTCTGGCTGAGGGCAGGAGTTGTGCCAAAGCCCCAAATCCATCCCGTGTGGTCACACTCAGCCCTGCCATCACATCCAAACTGCCTCTGGCTTTCCTTCTCTTGGAGCTGAATTTTTTCAGGATGCAGCAAGTCGTGGGGAAGGGGAGAGAGTCCAGGAGCAGCCTCCTGCTCTGCTCCACCTGATGGGAACCAAACCACGCAGCAGCAATCCTTTGGGATATATCTATGGATATTTCTCCCCAGCAGAGCAGCCAGGGGCCAGCAGTGACTTGGTGGCTCAGCAGTCGCATCCAGAGCCGGAAGCTCATTCCCAAGGTGTCCTGGTAGAGCAGTGGCATCATCACAGCCAGGGCGAGCTGTGCCTGCTGTGTGCCACCTGTGCCACCAGCCCTGTGCCAGCACAGCCACGCCAGCCTGGCCGGGGAATGCTGGGCTGCTCCATGCCTGGATTCCTCCACACTCCCCATCCTATTCATCGCTGCCCTGCCACCCCTGCCACCACATCTGCCACCCCTGCCCATGCAGGGAACACTTTATTTGGGAGGTCTCTCCTGTCTGGGGGCTCTGCTTTGCTCCCCTGCGAGGTTCCCTGGAAATTCGCTCCATGTCCTGCAGGTAAATGGAATCATTTTAGCACCACAGGAGCTCACGTGCTCTGCCTTGGTTCCAGAGATGGGCCCTGGCTGTTCCAGGGGGGTGGGAAAAGCACTCCCAGCCACGGGAAATGATCTCCTGCTCCTGGACAGCCACTCCAGGGCCCACTGCCCATCCTGGGGGCACTGCCAAGGATGCAAAATACCCACCCTTGGGCTGGGCCTGTCCCCATCCTGCAGGAAGAGGGGCAGAAATGGGCAGGAGATCCCTGAGTTATCCCTCAGGGGGCTGAGTTATCCCAAAGAAATGCAGCTGTGAATCCTCATGTCCCTAGAAACCCAGCCTCCTTCCTCCTGCACTGCTCGGATCCTCCCTCCCTCCGTCCTGGCCCTGTTGCTGTTGGAGGTGCTGTGCTGCAGGAGAGGGCACTGCCCTGGCCATTCCTTAGGGAAAACAGAGAGAAAAGGAACACTTTGACCCCAAACTCAGCCCTGTATCCTTGGCTTTCCAGGGACTGCTCCTCGAAATACACTCAAGGTGTATTCAGGGATGGAGCAGGCTCAGGATGACCCCTGTGTGCTGCTGGAGGCCTGGGATGCTGCTGCTCCCATTCCAGAGTCCCCAGGGACACCCCACAGCTCCAAGGGGAGCTGGGAGCCCTTGGAGCAGTGCTGGAGCCACAGAGGCTCAAGGCAGAGGCACAGCAGGCTTTGGGAAAGAGGCTTTTGTCAGATCCAGTGGTTCCTGCTGAGGGATCAGAGTGATGGATGAAGGACCTGTGGGTCAGGGCAGAGACATTCCCGGCCTGGGAATGGGATCCACCGAGGGAAATGTGGTTCTCACTCCTCTGCAGTGCTCCAGGGTGCAGCAAAAGCAGCTTCCATTGCAGTTCTGAGTCAAATGTTTTGACTCAGGGAAGAGTTTTTGCAGCTTTCTTTTCCTCTTAATGTGTTTTGAATATTTTTTCCCCTTATCCTTTCTGTAGAAAGCAGAATTTTTTTGTAAAACACTTTCTTTGTTAAAATCTGCAATTTCCAATCCAAAAACCACCTTGGTTTTCCCCCTCTTTTTTTTTTTCCTGGGGTACAGCTAGAGTTTTAGGTGAGGAAATGGCACTGATGCTCATCCCAGCAGAATTCCCAGGTATTTTCCAAGCCCAGACCCACATGCTGGATGAGCCCCATTTTCCCACAGCTGCAGGTTAATGGGATTTTCCACACTCACTCCCACATCCAGAGGATTCCCTGAATCCCCCAGGAGCTGGGAAATCCCACCAGACCCCTGTGGGTCCCAGCATCTGTGGGGTTCAGCCTGCTCTTAATCCCCCAAGCCAAATATCTTCTCTTTTATCAGGTGTGACCCAAAATCCGTGGGATCAGCGGAGGAGGAGGCTCATGGAATGGGGTCGGGGTGCAGGGGAGAGCCCCCAGCAGCAGCCACTGGAAAGGGCAGAGCCCAACCACAACCTCATAGAGAATGAGGAGGCTCCAAATCCTAAAATAAATCCTATTAGAGCAAGGAAAAAAAAGCTCAAATAGGATTTATTTTAGGATTTGCATCTGGAGATGCCTCCCCCTCCCCTCTGGTGGAGAGCCAGCGCTGGGGAGAGGTTTTGATGCTGAAGTTCAGCTCTGTGTACCCCCAGGGCTGTTCCAGGAAGGGATCCTGGGCTGCCTGGGCATGAGGGATGCTTTGGGGTGAGGGTGCAGATGGGGCATTGCAGGGTCCCGCAGCAGCAGGAGCCTCCCCGCTGGAATCAGCTGGGATGAGCTCATTCCCAGAGCAGAAGGATTGGCAGGAGCACTGAGAGCACGGCTGGAAATGAAAAACAAACGGAGGAGAGCCAAGAATCCTTTATTTGGAGAATATTTTGCAGGTTCTGTTTCGGATCTGGTTTCAGCCTGGCACTTGTGGATTGTATTTGCACTGGGAATCAGATAAATGGGACACCTGCTGCAGTTCATCCTTCCCTCCCTCTTCCTCCCCCACCCCAAAACTCCTTTCTTGCTGGAATTTGCCAGGAGAGATTGGGAAAGAGGGAGAGATGTAGGATGATGTGATTCATGATTCTCTGAGGGGAAAAGAAACCGTTTACCCACGATGTGGAGCGCTTCTCATTGGGAAGAACTTTGAATTCCGTGCTCAAGCCAGGAGCAAAATAGGGGGATAACAAACCCAGGGAAGGTCGTGTCCGTCCTGTTTGTCACCACTGGCCCGGGGGGCTTTGCATTGCTATTAGAATAAGATAGAGGATGAGGAAATGGGAGTGAAGATGAGTAGATACCCAAACAGGATTCCCAATCCTACAGCAAACAGGGCCAGGATGGAGGGAGGATCCAAGGAGTGCAGAAGGAAGGAGTTTGGGTTGAAGGGACATGAGGATTCCTTGCTTGCTGCTGTGTTATTCTTCTTTTTAGCATATTTTATCCAGGGAAATCCCGTTCTCTGCTGCCTGTGCAGAGCTGGGGATGTACTTCCAGCCGGGAAAGCTTTTCCTAAAGGTTTGGGAAGCAGGGCTTGGCTGGGGGGATTCAGATCAGGAAAAGTTTTGCGCTGAGCAAAGATCCCAAGCCCTGCCCTGCAGGGACAGCCCCAGTGGATTTATTCCACTCCTCCCATCACTATTAAACCCAGCAATGCAAAACTGGGGATAATTTTTCCCCGTCTTTCCACACGGATTTTTAATATCCCGGGAAACAAACCAGCAATTTGCCATTTCCTCCCAATAATCTGCGAGGAAATGAGCGGGGAAAATATTGTCCCAATTGTGTTAATTGGGCGCTAATGAGCCATTGCGGGGAATTGTCTGCTCGTGTCTCCCCACCTTCCTCCTCCTCCTCCTCCTCCCACCCCCCCTGATCCCGGAGCATCAAGGACTCGGGATGAACGTGGAAGAGCAGGGAGGGAATGGCGCACACGGAATGAGCTGTTTGCTTTCCCCTGACTGTTGCTATTAATAAAACATCGCATTAAATCAGGGCTGGAAGGATATAATTGGGATCATCCATCACATTTCCAGAGGAGAAGAGCTCCCGGTGGGCAGCCACTGCCACCCCGGTGCTGAGCGGGGATAGGGGACAGCCCAGTGTCCCCATGGCTGGGATCCATCCCCTCCCCAAAATCAGCACCATTTTTGTCCCTCTCCTGCCTTTCTTTTCCATGGGGAAAGGCAGGAGCTGGGGAAAGATGGGAATTTCAGGTGGGGACCACATGGCCGGGCCAGAGTCTGCTGGGATTTGGGATTGAGGATTTGGGATTTGGGATGTCCCGTCCCTGAAGTTGAGCAGGACTTTGAGCAGCCTCAAAGGTGGCCCTGCCCTGACCAAAAGGGTCTCCGAGGTTCTTCAGAACCGTTCTGGTCCATGATTTGAGGGGTTGAGGGCGATCTTTGTCCGTGGCCAGCTCCTCTTCACTCCCCAGGGAGACAGAAACTCCTCCATCCCTTTGCTGGCAAAGAAACACCCCTGGGATTTGCTCCAACAAATTCCCTCACAGCAGGGAGCAGGGAGGTTGGAATTTCAGCCACTTTTCAGGGCTGCTGGAACCGTTCTGGGAAGAGCTGACCCAACAACTGGAGATTTATTTCTCCTGATCCCAGTGATTTGTGTGGGGCTAATTCGCCTCTTCCTTGGCAGCAAACAACTCCTCCCCGTGTTCCCAGAGGGGCACACGGATGGATTGGAGCTGCTGGGCTGGCAGAGAGGGAATTCCCTCGGCCCCAAATTCCCACCTTGGCTCTACATTGACAATCCTGCCAGGGGCTGCAGAACCCCTGCATCTCCCCGAATCTCCAGCCCTGGATCAGCCCTTAGTCTGAGCTCTGTTAAATCCCTGTGCTGGCAGCTCCTGACTGCCACGTCCGGACTAAATTTCCAGGTGGGACTTTGTCTGGTCCTGTTTCTCTGAAATTTAATAAATCCTTTCATATTTCTGAGCGTATTTGTCACTTTAACTTAGAGCTCTTGATGTCTCTGAGACATCAAACAGGTCAAATCCCTTTGGTCTGGCGCTGCACAGGATTTTTCTCCTGGAACTCTTTCCTGAATCCTCAGATTTTCTTCACATCTCCAAGATTGGCTGGACCAAACGATGCCCCGGCGAGGCAATTCATTAGGAATGTCCTTTATTGTGGAAGTAAAACCCCCAGTGATCATTTCCCCTGTATTTATGCTTTATTTTCCCATTCCTCGGGCTGCTAAAACAGCAAATAAATGGGGCCATACCCATTTATCAGGCTGATAACAAGCACTAATGACCCAACAATAAAAACAGAAGGAGAACTGGAGAGGCAGAGATTAAGAAAAATAAGATAAATGCACGTGGGCTCATATTTTTAAAGCATCTCCCTAATTTTGGAGCATCAGGACATGATCACAGCTGAAAACATGGCCATCCATCAACTCCCTGTCACGGGGAGAGGCTGCTGCTCCTTTAGGTGATGAGGAGCTGAAGGAAAAGCCGGGTTTCCCTACGGAACTGAGCAATCCAAGAGGAGGATATTCCATTAATGGATGGATCATAATAAAAGTCCCTTCTGACACGTCAATACTCTCGCTCCGTGCCAGGAGACAAATCCCAGATGGAAAAGGCCTTTCCATGGGGCAGCACTGGGATCCGGGGCTCTCAGGGGTTGGGGTTCAGCTCCCAGCTCTCCCTCGGGATATTTCAGCCTGAGCTCTGCCCCACTTCAGCTTCCAAGTCCAAACTGCATTTTCCTGGCCCGCTTGCCGGTGGTTCTGGGGGATGCAGGAGGAGCAGGGCATGGAGCAGGACTGCCACCATCCCATCCCGGTGTTGGGGTCCTGCCTGGCAGCCACTTCCCGCTGTGGTTTCCCCGAAGCAGCGCTGGACTCATTGGTTATCTGAGCACCAAGGATTCATTCCTGGCACTTCCTCCCCCGCCTTCGCCCGGTTTGTGCGGGAATTCCCTGCTCCACACGCTGGGAGCTGCTGGGGTCGGGGTGTCCCAGCACTGACCCCACAGCTGCAGCACCCCAGCAAAGCCCTGACCCCGCAAAGCCTGCCCAGAGCTCCAGATCCAGCGCAGCGTCCCAATCCCGCTCCAGGCAGCAGGAATCAGCCAGGGAAGGAGGAATTGGGCTCTTCCCTGCAGCTCCAGGGGCTCCCTGGTATCTCTGCCCACCCCACAATCAGTTTGGAGAGCCCCAGCCTGAGCTGGGACTTCCAGGGAGAGGAGGAGATGATTTTCTGGGCTTCTTGTCCAGTTTTGGGCAAAATACGGCATTTTCAAGAGATGGGAATTTTACTTTATTTTATTTTATTTTATTTTATTTTATTTTATTTTATTTTAATCTTATTTTATCTTATTTTATTTTATCTTATTTTATTTTATTTTATTTTATTTTATTTTATCTTATCTTATTTTATTCTATTCTATTCTATTCTATTTTAAAATTTTTCTTTTTTTTTCTTTAATTTCATTTGATTTGATTTAATTTAATTTAATTTAATTTAATTTAAAATTTTATTTTTTAATTTTATTTTTTAATTTTTATTTTATTTTATTTTTAAATTTTCTTTTTAATTTAATTTAATTTTTTTTAATTTTACTTTTAATTTAATTTAATTTAATTTAATTTTAGTTTATTTTAGTTTATTTTATTTTTTAAATTTTTATTTTATTTTTAAATTTCATCTTTTATTTTATTTTATTTCTTTTCTCTTGTTTTATTTTATTTTATTTTTAAATTTTATTTTTTTTTAAATTTTATTTTATCTATTTTCTTTCACTTTATTTATTTTATTTTATTTTGTTTTGTTCTATCTTTATTTTATTTTATTTTATTTTATTTTATTTTATTTTATTTTATTTTATTTTTACTTTATTTTATTTTTACTTTATTTTATTTTCTTTTTAATTTTTTGGATGAATTGGAGGTTTGAAAATTTGGGAAATAGGAGCCAAGGGGAAATGACGAGTTGTGGTGTGGAGCTGATCCTGCTGCTCCGAGTTTTCAGCTCACTCCATGAATCCAACCCTAAACTGCATCTGGAGGCCTCTCCAAAGAGATTTGCTTCCAGCTGAATGGGACTGAAGGGCTTTTCCTTCTCCCTTTAATTAAAAGGGATTCCCATTAAATGGAAAATGAAGGCAGATAGAGCAGCTCTCCCACGGAGAGCAAGAAAAAATAAAGGAATCCTTCACAAAAGCTGGAAGCAGACAGGAAATGTTCATTTGGGGGAACATTTTGGTGAAGAGAATGGGGCTGTTCTCGTTTCCAGCCAGACCGAGCAGACAGAGGGAAAAGCCAAGAGGAGAAGCAAACGCTCCAGGGGATTTTCTGGGGTGAGTGAGGGTCCTGGGAGACCAGGAGGGCGCTGATGTCCTCTCCTAAATCCCTGTGGCCTCCTGGGCTGGCCGGGGATTCCGAGAGGGTCCCAAGCTGTGCTGACCCTGCCTCTGTGGGGCACAAAGAACAGCGACAGTTTGGGTGCCATCATTGTCACTTCCAGGGGAGAAAGGCTCCAAAGCAGGAAGGAATTTGCAGGATGGGATGTGGGATGTGGGATGGAATTTGGGATTTGCTCAGGGCCTTGCCGGGGCTCTGCCACCTGTGGAGCAGCGAGCAGGGATCTCCTCCAACAAAACCCCGAGCTCATCCAGCCTCCCAACCTTTCTCCTCTCAGAAAAGTCACCCCACAGCTGATGTCAGAGCCCTGCTGGGGGCCAGCAGGGTCACACTGCAGGGTCCTGGGTCTCCTCTCCCAAAGATTCCCTGGGAATCTCCCTGTGATGGTTCCATCCCATCCCAAATACTTTTCTCTCCCATCTTCATTTCCATCCATCCAACCCTCCCAGGTGCTCTGTGCTGTCCCCACACCTAGACCGGGCCATGGCTGGGGGACTTCTGGGGTTGGGAGGGTGACAGCGGAGGGTGACAGGAACATCCTGCTGGAAACTGTTCAATAATCTGGGTTTGGGGTCTGTGGAAGACAGGAGGGGTTTTTCTGGTGATGTTTTCAACCCCAAACCCAGCACCACCAGCACCGAGCACAGGCTCCTTCCCAGTGCTCACACCACAGCCCTTCTCTGTTTCCCAGGAAAGCTGCCTGGAGCGTCTCTGGATCCCAGCACTTCTGGATCCCAGCACTTCTGGATCTCCACTTCCAGCGAGTTTCTCCTCCTGGAGGAAAGACCAGCTCAGAGGGACGCTGCCAGTTCAGGTCACTCCGTGTCTGGGTGCAGCTGCCCCTTCCTAAGCTCAGCCACTTCCCAGCACGGATGTCACCCTGCCCCGAGAAACAGTGGCTCCCAGAAGTGATGAGGCAAATTAACTCAGCTCAAGGCAAGCCCAGAGTGAGGAGATGACTCCTGAGCCAGGATTTTCTTCCTGCTGAAACAACAGGAGCAGCACTGGATGCCTCCCTATCCTTGGGATCACTCTCCAGGCTTCTGCTCCTGGCTGCTGTCGTGGGAAGGACAATGGATTGGGGTGACCCAACACAGCCCTTCCCTCACCCAGGCACTCCCTGCACTTCCCACAACGCTGAGAATTCCCTGGATCCAGATTTCACCCTTCCTGACCTGAGCTCTTCCCAGATTTCCCTCTGTGTTTTCCGAAATGGAAACACAAATGATCTGGAGCATATTAATGCAGCCCCCAGAGTTTATGGAAGAAATTTGGAGGGAAGGAGTCCTTAAAAACACAGAGCTGAAGGAAAATGGACATGGAATGTGGTCCGGGAGGTGCCAGGCTCGTCTCTGGATGAGGGAAATGCTGGACTCTTCTCCTCTCCACGCTCCAGTGAGGAATCTGCTCCAGTCTTAATGAGGACAGGGATTAATGGCAGAGTGGAAAGCGCACGAGGAGCTCACTAAAGAGGAGCTGCCAGCTCGGAGAGCTGCCCACGGGGGTGTCTGGCTGGCAGGAGATCCATCCCAGGGACAGCCCAGTAATTTGGGCCCTGACCCCGGCTCCAGTGTTGGAAATGCAGGAGTGACAGCACAGCCAAGCACATCCCAGGGGAGAAGGGAGGGAAAATCGGCTGAATTCCTGGTGGGATGGGACTGCTACGCTCCTGGGCTTCTCCTGAGGGTAAATCCGAAGAGGGAAGGGGCAGGAAAGGTGTGTGCTGCTGCTGCTGTAGGGAGTGGGGCACCCGTCTGATGAGCCAATGGATTCCTTGGAAAAAGGAGGTGAGGAATACGTCAGGGAAGGAGAAGAGCTTGTCAGTGCAGAGGAAAACTCGGCACAAATTAGGCAGGAATACAGTTAGACTCAGCTTTAGGAGCTGTGGAGGAGGTTTAGGAGTTAAGGAGGAAACCGATGCAGTTTTAAGCCAGAGTAGGAGATGAAGGGGTTGTCTCCAACAGCAGGGACCTGGATTGATCCACGGGATTGTTTCCAAGAGCTGGATGGATCTGAGCCCCTGGGGGAGTCTCAGGAGGCACCGAGCTGCTCTGCAGCTCAGGTTTGTGCTGGAGCTCCAGTGGCAGCTCTCTGGTCACTTGTCCTGGTGCCCAGCGGGGCCTCTCAGTCACCTCCCAGCCCTGGAGCAGGGAACACATCCTGCTCCTGGCCAGAGTCCCCAGAAACACATCAGGATCAGGGATCTGAATAAAACACCTCCCTGACAACCTCCATGTTCCATTTTCCGAGGGGTTTGGTCATGGCTGAGCCCAGCCTCTGAGAGCTGTCACCTCTGGGACACTCCCAACTCCACCAGGACAGCGGGAAACACGGAGCAGATCACGGCTGAGGGACACCATCAAGGGAAGGAAGCAAAGCCAGGAGAGGGAGAAGGCTCCTGTCTCCCACCCCAAACTCCTCCTGCTCTGTTTGCCCAGGTTTCTGTTCCTGCTGAGGAATTCCTCCTCGTGCTCCCATGCTCTCCCTTCCCAGGGAAAACAAACCTCCACATCCCTCCGGCTGCTCGGAGCCGTGCTAAACACAAACAGAGGAAGGTGGGAGCTGGGCTTGGGAGGCGAGGATTTGCCGAGGTGGGTGGGCAGAGGATGGCCCTGGAGCTGAGCTCCTGTGCAAACAGGAGCCCGATGGGATGGGAGAAATGGGTGGAATGAGGGCTCTGTGTTGGATTTCGTCCCCATGGACACCCAGAGCTGGGAAAAGCTGGGAGGGCAGCAGGGATTTCACAGGGAAACAGGGATTTTTCTGTGTGTGGGGAGGTGCCTCTGCTGTTTCCTCCACCCCAGGGATTTCACAGGGAAACAGGGATTGTTCTGGGAATGGGCAGGGGCCTCTGCCGGTTTCCTCCACCCTGCGAGGGAGCTGTGATCCCTCAAAGTGCTCTCCAGACCCTCCTGGTGTCTCTCCTGGCCAGGACTGACAGGAGCTGGAGTGAGGCTCCTGCACACGTGGAGCGCGGGGATTGGGAAGGGTGGGCTCACACTGGGAGACCCCTCAGCAAGGGATGAGGGAGAGGAAACAGAAGGGAAGGATGGGGGCACTCCCAGCCTCCCACCCGGCTTTGGGTCCCCTCTCCCACATCCTGGAGAGGAATCACCCTTGGTTTCCATCCTGCTGCCTCTCTCCAGGGCTCACAGGCTGTGGGAATTCCCACCAGGATCTGCCCCACCCTGCTCCGTGGGCAGGAACAGGTCTGGGGCTGTGGGAGCTGCTTCCAAGGAGAGTTTGGGGTAGCTGTGCATGTCCTAAACCATCACAGCACCCCGAGAAGCTGTGAGCCAGTGCTGAGGTGAGGAACACTCTGCCAGCTGCTGCTGTCATCCTGGGAAAGCCCAAATGTGTTAGGGCAGACGAAAAAAAGCCTTTTTCACCCAGGTGAGCAGCCCCGAGGCAGAAGGGAGCAGAGCAGGGGAGGTGCAGGTCCAGCAGCAGATCCAAACCTGGAGTTTGTTTAACCCGACCCCCACGGAATCCTCCAGATCCGCCCCTCTTCCCCCACAGCAGCAGGTCCAGACCCTCTCCTCCCCTGCTGCCTCCTGGATCATCTCCCCAACCCTCCAAACGCCATCGCTGGGCTCCAGCACATCCCAGCCCCAAGGAACAGCCTCCCCCAGCGTTTCCAGCAGCTCTTCCCACAGGCAGGACATTGCAGCAGCAGATACCCCACAGCAGCCCCCCACAGAAACCCCACAAACAAAATTATCCCCAAGCTGCCCTAAATCCTTCCAGGAAAGTTTCAAAACCCAAACAAAGCCCACAAAAACTTCACAAATCTTTCCCACCCTGAAGGCCAGCAGCAGATTCACACCACCCAGGACCTCCCTGGGCCGCTGCCCAGGCTTTTAAACTCGCCAAAATCTATTTTTACTTCACCAAGAGCTCTTCTCCAACATCAGTGTCCAAAACAACAACATTTGGAGGATGAGATGAGGCCTGGATTTATCCAAGCAAGAGGTCCCAGTGCTAAGTTTGCTCTTGGGTCAGTCTCGGGGATGCTGGTGACCCTTGTGGTCATCCTCGTGGTGATGATGGTGGTCACCTTTGGAGCCACTCAACAGCACCAAATCCTTGCCCCAGCCCCAGAGCCAGGAGTGGTTTCCGTGGCTGATCTCAGCATTCCGTCTCGATCCCGTTTTCCAGCTCCTGAGGGTGTCACTCAGCGTTTGCCACATCCTCCAGCACGGAAATTCTGAGAGGAGCCAGCCCGGGGCTGGAGCTGCAGCCAGGACTGAGCTGGGCTTGCTTGGTCTCATCCTCAATCCCTTCAAAAAGCAGAACTTCAGCTGCCTCCGAAGTGGGGGCTGCCGGGAGCGATGGGGATTGATCCTGGTGGGAGCAGGATCGCCGGCCCCATCCATCACCCTGCTGGGATAGGAGGGATGTAGGCACAGAGAAACCTTCAGAGGGGAGGCCAGCACAGGCCTTGAGGGCATCTGAGGGGGGTCCCCACGCTGGTGGCCACAGGTGAGTCCCCACAGCCGCCTTTGAAGCTGCCCCACTTAATTTGAAGTGCCAAGCTTTCGCTAAGAGTTGGGTTTTTAACCCAAATTGAACCCCGGGCTGGGGAGCTCTGCTGGGCTGCTCTTCTGTTTGATCTGTGCTGTTTATCTCCATGGATGTGTCCCTCAGGAAAGCCTGAGGTGGGGGAGGACCCTGGTGGCCCCTCAGCCTCTCCTCTCCATGGGCTGCACGAGCTCTCTCCAGAAGCTTCTCCAGGAGCTCAGCTTTCCTGGGAAGGTCCAGCTTGGGCTGAGCCAGTTCTCGATGTGCTTTTATTTTCATCCCTGTAGGTTTGGCTCGAGCCCTGAAGAGCTGTGGGGGTTTTTTGCCTTTTTTTTTTTCCTTTTTTTTGCCTTTTTTTTTTTTTTTTTTTTCGATTTCTCTCCAGGACACTGCCTCCCATCCCCCTGCATTGCTGGAGCTTTCATAACCATGAGAAATGAGGAGATAAAACCACTCCTGGCTCTGGGGCTGGGGCAAGGATTTGGTGCTGTTGAGTGGCTCCAAAGGTGACCACCATCACCACCACGAGGATGACCACAAGGGTCACCAGCATCCCCGAGACTGACCCAAGAGCAAACTTAGCACTGGGACCTCTTGCTTGGATAAATCCAGGCCTCATCTCATCCTCCAAATGTTGTTGTTTTGGACACTGCTGTTGGAGAAGAGCTCTTGGTGAAGTAAAAATAGATTTTGGCGAGTTTAAAAGCCTGGGCAGCGGCCCAGGGAGGTCCTGGGTGGTGTGAATCTGCTGCTGGCCTTCAGGGTGGGAAAGATTTGTGAAGTTTTTGTGGGCTTTGTTTGGGTTTCGAAACTTTCCTGGAAGGATTTAGGGCAGCTTGGGGATAATTTTGTTTGTGGGGTTTCTGTGGGGGGCTGCTGTGGGGTATCTGCTGCTGCAATGTCCTGCCTGTGGGAAGAGCTGCTGGAAACGCTGGGGGAGGCTGTTCCTTGGGGCTGGGATGTGCTGGAGCCCAGCGATGGCGTTTGGAGGGTTGGGGAGATGATCCAGGAGGCAGCAGGGGAGGAGAGGGTCTGGACCTGCTGCTGTGGGGGAAGAGGGGCGGATCTGGAGGATTCCGTGGGGGTCGGGTTAAACAAACTCCAGGTTTGGATCTGCTGCAGCTCTGGGGGGTGGTGGAGAGTTCTGGGTGGTTCTGGAGCCTGAGATCTGCTCTCCCAGGCTCTCCCAGGCTCTCTCAGGCTCGGCCTGGATCTGCTCTCCCTGCAGGACCGTGGGAGAGTGGAAGGGCTCAGCTGCAGCGCAGACAGGGCAGCCACAACATCACCTCCGGTCCGATCTGAGGATTCAATGCCGAGGGCAGAGCTCAGCCCTCAGCTCCTTCTGAACCCTGAAACCACCCCAGGGCGGGGGCAAAGTCAGGCTCAGCCCCCACAGAGCACCCAGAACCGCGGGGGAGAGCAGAGCTCTCAGCTTTTCCCGTGCCGGCTGCTGTCCCAGCGTGGCCAGGAGCTGCAGAGCCGCTCGCTGCCTTCTCTGGGGTCTTTGCCTGCAGGAAAACCCTAAAAGCGATTGGAGAGCCGAGCTACGTTATGCAGACGGCAATTTGCATAATCATCATGCAAATTGAGATGGATAACCAGCTTTAACCAGGCTCGAGCTGCTTTCAAGTGCCTCTTTCTCAGCTGCTGCTTCAATCACTTAAAGGACAGGGGAAAAAAAAAAAAAAACACCCCAGAAGTTCCAACTTCTCTTGGTTAAGCACAGTCAGTGGGGCCAGGGAGGGACAGGAGCTGACAAGCGCAGTGCCCGAGCGGCCTGGAGGGGTCACTGGTGACTTTCCCATCCAAGAGACCCCAAAGCGACTGTCCAGGAGCTCCAGTGTGTGCTCTGCTCCATCCCAGAGTTCCTGAGACCTTTGGAGCGCCTCCGGGTCTCCACCTGCCAGGACTTGGTGGGATTGCGGGGACAGAGGACACGATGGGATGTTCAGGTGGTTTGTTGGGAGCTAAGCTGCTCCTCTTGCACCTGAGGGGCCGACAATTCTGCCTGCTGCTCGACAAGGTATCCGACATTAAATGAAACTGCGTGGGGCAAAACGAAACAGGAAAATGAAACAGAAATCTTGCTCTTGTTGTTCCTCCCGTCCTGGATGTGGAAGGATCATTCCTGGAGGATCCCATCCCTCTTGTGAGGGAGCTGGACCAGGATCTGTTCATCCACTGGCAGCACGGGCACATTTCCAGCCTCTCTCTCAGTCCTGCCAGCACAGCGATGGTTCAGTGCCTGCGCCGGCAGCTCCTTCCCGGGAGCCGGGAGCTGTTGATCCATGGCTGGCCCTGGCTGCTGGAGCGCTGTGATCCTACATCCACCCCACATCCATCTGCATCCACCCCACATCCATCCACATCCACCCCACATCCATCTGCATCCACCCCACATCCACCCCACATCCATCCATATCCATCCACATCCACCCTGCGTCCATCCACATCCACCCCACATCCATCCACATCCACCCCGCATCCACGTCACATCCACCCCGCATCCACGTCACATCCATCCCACATCCACCCCACATCCATCCCACATCCACCCCACATCCATCCACATCCACGTCACATCCATCCCACATCCATCCCACATCCACCCTGCATCCACGTCACATCCACCCCACATCCACCCCACATCCATCCCACATCCACCCACATCTACCTCACATCCCCTCCACATCCATCCACCCCACCCCACATCCATCCACATCCCCCCCACATCCATCCTCATCCATCCCGGGATCCTGCTGCTCCCGCCACGTTTCCCTTCCCCACATCCCAATCCCTGTCCCACATCCCTCGCCATTCCCGTTCCATCCCTCCTGGCCCATCCCGGCTCCGTGCCCGGGATGTCCCGCTGGGGGTGTGGCTGCTCCCCAGCCCTCTGGAGCACCAGCCCTTGGAGAGAAGCTTGGAAAAGCTTCTCCTTTTGCTGTCCGCAAGGAAATTCCCGGTCGTGGTGCTCGCGGAGCAGCTCCTGTGAGCTCTGCCCGCTCTGGGCTCCTGCTTGGGGGGGTGTTGGTGATGCTCAGATTCTGCACCCCCACCCCAAACCTCAGCTCTTCTTCCTCTCCAGCCCCTGCGAGCCCTCGGGCAGCTCCTGATGAAGCCGCTCCTCTTATCTCTGCTGATTAAGGGATATCACTGGATGTCCTCGGGGAAAACAGATTAGGGAGAGCATGGGGTGATCCAGATAAGGACTTTTATCAACAGAGAGGCGTCAGGACAGGAGGGGTGACATGAAGATGTCTCCTCATTAGTGACAACTGCCCTGGGTGTGTTTCAGCATCTCCCCACCCTGCTGGCACAGCGGCTCTGGCTCCTGCCGAATCCCTGAGCCCATGGCAGGGAAATGGGGTCCATAAAGGGCTGTGGGGTCGCCTGGAGCTGCAGTGGTGCAGGAATTGTCCCACGGCCCTCGGTCTGTGGGATTTCTTGGACAAGAGCACAGAGCTGAGCAGAGCAGGGGTGGAGAGGGGCATTTCGGTTTAAATGAGGGCGGAGGTAAAGCAGGGCCTGTATTTCTCCGTCTGGCCAAGAGCAGAAGTGGTTGGATGTTAAAAGGCTGGACAAAAACCCCTCCTGTGGCACCAGGAGGTAAAACCCTGGGGGTGTGAAGGGCACGAACACACCTGCAGGAGCACGGGATCCAGAGTGGCACAGAATGGGTAAAATCCAGCTGAGACGCTCGAGGGTTTAACGGCGAGCAGGAGAAATCGCTGAGCCATCTGTCTGTGAGCTCCAGGGAGATGACTCAGGGTAGGAAAAAGGGGCGACTTTGGGAACACTTTGTGTCTTGAGGAACAAGCCGGCCCCGGAGAGAACAGAGCTAAGGGATGACTTCATCGTGCAGCCCAAACCTCATCCCCGCTGTGAGAGGAACAGCAAAAAGAAATTAACAGAAAGAAAATTCCTGATTTCCTCAAGCAGGAGCAAATCGAATTCGATCCCAGCCCTTTCCTGTTGCTGCTGCCAGCATGGCAGGACACGGCAGTGAGCAGTGATGCTCCAAGTGTGCTGAAACTGGGCTTTTTTTCCTTATTTTTCCATAGTGCACAGGTGTGGGGAGGAGGGAGAAAAGGAAGAAATAAATGGATTGGGCAAGGCTGAAACAAAAGGAATATGTTCCCTAAAAACACAGGTAGCAGCAGTTGGGAGAAATCAAAGAACCTAATGGACTGTGAGTGAGCAGAAGGGTCAGAGGCAATAAGAAAGCACTTAGAGGGAGCAGGGGATTTATTTCCGTGTCAGAAACGGCTCCATCGTTAGAGCCAGACGGAGAAATTGCGAAACGGCAGAGTGGGAAAGGTGGGGATGCTCCGCAGATATCCCAAATCCAGCGGGAAACAAAGGAGGCAGGAGGTGGTGCAAACCTGCTCCCAGCACAGGAGTGGCTGGAGGACATCCAGGGATTGTCAGCCGCAGCTCGGAGCCCTGAAAGAGTTCCCCAAATCCTTCTCCAAGCTTCTTCCAGCCGGATCTTTAAAAACTGGGAGATTCCCCGGGGGGCTGGAGGGATCCCAGCATTATCGCAGCTCGCAGGGAAGTAATGGGGTCACCCTGAGGCAAAGGGTGGGAAAATCCATTCGGGATTTAAGTAGTGAAGGAGCCGGCGCTGGGAACACCGCGGTCAGTCCGTGAAGGGTGGATTGGGTGGATTTAGGGTTTCTCCGAGACTTTTGGCCTGGCCCCATGTGGCCTCTTGTTTCCTTCAGGTGGGGAATTAAAGGGTCCTGATTTGCTGGAGGGGTCCCCGGTGTGCTAACAGAGGGATCCGTGAGTGTTTGTTCCCATGGATCTCCCATGGATTCTTCCCGTGGTTCAGGGCCACTTCATAACTCGCTGAGGGACAGGGACAATCGGGATGTGGTGCCAACCCTGGTGAGAGGGGGAAAATCCAGCAGGGCCATCCCCGGTGGCAGCAGTGCGGTGAAATGATCCCACTGTTCCATCAGGGCCGCACAGAGGTGGTTCCAGGTTGCCGGGAAGCAGGAAAATCCAGGATTTTTTTACAGGTACGTGCACAGGGTAAAGGATCAGCCTTTAAAACAGCGACTCTGAGTCGGCAGGGATCTCTATCCCGGGGGATCCTCCAGCAAGGGAAGGATCCTGGGTGTCCCTGGTGATGCCTTTCCCAATGATCCGTGCAATCATTATCCCTAAAATCCATTGTTAGTGTGGGAATGGTCATTATCCAGCAGCTCAAGGAGCTGTTAAAGGATCTGCGAGGTCAGGCCTGGAGCGAGGTGTGAAAAGCGGGAGCTGAGCTGTGTAAATGCAGGATTTAGGGCAGTTTTGGGGTGGTTTCGCAGGAAGCTTCCCTGGGGACAGCTCCAGCAGCATCCTGCAGCTCACTTTGGAGAACGATTTCTCCCGGAGGGTGGAGGGATGGAAAGGAGCTGTTCCCCCCTGGATCACCTGTCCCTGATCCCAGCCGGGATCCGCCGGGGCTGGCTGGGCTGGGTACATGCATTATTCTTTTTTAAGCTGAAAGGAACGAAATAACACTCGGAGCTCCTTGCTCCCACACTGGAATCACAACCAGCCGTGAATAATTTATTTTCAAATAATTAATTATTCAGCCTATTTCTTCATTAGCTGGAGAACCTGAGCGTAATCAGCTGCTTACCTCCGCAAAAAACCCCGACTTTTTCTGACACAAATAAATAAAATATGAGCAGATTTTCACCCCCCAAAAAACCCCAAACAACCCAACCACCGGTGACCCTTTAGAGCAGGGTCCCTGAGGATCTTCCTGGGTGTTCCTGTGCTGCTGTTTATCCACGGAGGAGGAATTGGAGCAAGGTTTCCCAGCGTTGCCCCGGAGGGAATCCCTAAAAATCTGGTCTGGGATGGCTGGGGTGGGGTTGGCAGGTCATTGGGGGATCTGATGGAACTTTCCCATCCCTAAAAATCTGGTCTGGGATGGGTGGGGTGGGGTTGGCAGGTCTCTAGGGGATCTGGTGGAACTTTCCCAGCCTGGGATCCAGAGCCGCCACCTCTCCCAAGGAACAGGAGGGATGCTGCCTTCTCATCTCCTGAAAATATTGTTCTTTTGTGCTGTGGATCCTTTTAAAATGTGTCCTTCGAGGTGAGGCTTGCCCTGTGCTGTGGGCTGTGGATCCAACCCTGCTGGGATCCTGAGCCTGCATTCGTGGAGGTGCAGGCAGAGAGGGACACCAGGAAAGCTGTCCCTGTCCCTTGGCTGGCATTCCTGATCCCGCCAGGGCTTAGCAGGGTGGGTTTGGGGGGAAAACTGGGCCTTTCCTTGCCTTGTCCTGCTCCATTCCTGTGGCAGTGGAAGGGAATCTCCAGGGAAAAACTCCAGTTTTCCATGCAGCTTCTTGGTTGTGCAGGTGGTGACACCCTGGGCAGGGCCTCATGGAATGGGTCTGGGGGCTTTTCCTGCCCTGCTGTGTCTTCTGCAGCCACCTCAGCCCTGTCTGGTCATGTTTTAGTTGAAGGGATGGTAATTTCTCCTCCACACCACCCTGAATGTCCCTGCTGGATTCTGGGAACTCTGGGCACTCCGGGTTCTGTCATCCTTGGCCACGTTCCTGCTTTGCTCCTCCATTCCATGTCCCTCCAGGCTCTGGGATCAATCCTTGTCTCCTCTTTGTTCTGCTGCCTCCCACAGCTGGAGGAGGGTTGGGTTGAGCAATAAATCCCAATTGCTTGGAGCATCCATCTGCCTTCCCCCTCCTCCAGTTGCTCCAAGAGCTCCTTCCCAAGGCCTGTGTGCGATCCCCTTGCAGCTTTCAAGATCAGACCTGGCAGGGAAGGAGCTGGAGATGTCAGGGATGCTTCCCTGGGGCTGTGATCTCTGATTTCACATCTGTGAGCACATCCAGGGTGAGCTCCAGCCCCTGGAGGGGTCAGGCAGGGATGAGCAGCCGGATGTGCTTTGTGCTCCTGTGGGAGAAGGAGCTCAGGGCAGGGCCAGAGCTGGGACCAGCTTGGCAGCTGTCTGGACAACAATTCCTCCTCTTCACAGAGGGTTTGGAATGCTCAGCATTCCATGGGCTCTGTAGCAGCCCCGGGCTGGCCCAGCAGAGCAGCTGCAGGAATCATCCCAGGCCCTGGGATTTGTGGATTTGTGGATTCTGAGGTCACAGCGGCTGCTGCAGCTCAGTGCAGGAAGCCCTGGGATGGCCTCTGGATCCTCCGCACCTGCTGGATCCCCACGTGGAATCCAGAATGGTTTCGGTTGGAAAGGACCCTAAAGCTCATGGAAATCCCCCCCTGCCTTGGGCAGGACTCTTTCCACTGTCCCAGGCTGCTCCAAGCCCCATCCAACCTGGCCTTGGGCACTCTCAGGGATGGGGCAGCCACAGCTGCTCTGGGCACCCTGTTCCCTCAGAATTCCAGCCCACTCCAGTGATCCTGAGACTCCCCAGCCCTATTTTGGCTGCGATCCCTGTCCCAAACCTCCCAGCCCTGCTTCCCTCTCCCCCTGCACGTGATGCCAGCTCCTCTTCTCCTCCCCAGCACTTCCTGCGTGCGATGCAGCTCTGCTCGAGCTGGCTCTGTCAGCTCCACGCTTTCCTGCCTTTCTGCTGAGCTCGGTTGGAGCTGTGCAGGCTTTATCCCACTCCTTTTTTATTGATTCCCATTCTTCTGCCTTGTACCAGAGCCAGGAGTGCCCGGGAGCCGGTGCTGCTCGGCTCTGCAGCTGCGTGCTCTGTACACCCCGTACCTTCCTGCGTGCTCACGCTATGTTTTCCATGCCCTAAATGTTCTTTTGGGAGATATTCCCGGCTGTCCCCTACCTCTGATGCCCACACTAATCCCACTCCTCTCCCAGAGGCTGCAGGTGATTTTTCTGTGCCCGTGTCCCGATCCTCTGGCCGTATCTTTGTTTTTATCACCCACTTTGGCAGGTTGTAATGACTGCTTTTATCTGTTCTCCTGGCAATCTGGGATGTTCTGGATCTTCAGGCAGCTTTTGCAAATGCTGCCTTCTCTTCCCTCAGTGATGTCCCTGCCTGGAATTCCGGCTGCTGGAGATTAGGCTGTGGGGATATGCATCTCAAAATTGCCTCCCTTATCAGGTTTGGTGGCTTTGCTCGCTGCTCAGCTCTTCCTGGGCTCTTCCATGGAAAACATCACAGTTCCTGCTGCATCTGAGGACCTGGGGAGCAGGGCAGGGCTTTTGGGATGAGGGAAGGAAGAGCCAGAGGTGGGGAATGCTGGAGCAGATCCCATTGGAGCTGTCTGCAATGCAAACAGATCCTGAAGCAGCAGAGGGGTGGCTTAGGGGGATGTTGGGGTCATTATTTGACCCCACTGATGCAGCCACATCCTCCCTGCCTGTGGGAGGAGCTGCTCCCAGGGCTGGGGAGGGATCAGGGCTGCTCCAGGATGGATGGGGCATCCCTGGAGAGATGGAAGCACCAGTGGAAGCACCTCATCCCATCCCATCCCATCCCATCCCATCCCATCCCATCCCATCCCATCCCATCCCATCCCATCCCATCCCATGGATCCCATCCCATCCCATCCCATCCTATCCCATCCCATCCCATACCATGGATCCCATCCCATACCATGGATCCCATCCCATCCCGTGGATCCCATCCCATCCCATGGATCCCATCCCATGGATCCCATCCCATCCCATCCCATCCCATCCCATCCCATCCCATCCCATCCCATCCCATCCCATCCCATCCCATCCCATCCCATCCCATCCCATCCCATGGCTGGCACTGCTCTCCGATGTCCCCTTCCCTCCCTCCAGCCCTTCACACCCCTTCAGGGTGCCCATACCAGGGCGATCCAGAGGGTTTTTGCACTGCCAAGGAGCATCCCAGACTTTTCTCCTCCCAGCTGGCTGGAATTCCCATGGCATTCAAAGCCCTAAACAGGTTTGGTCTCGTGCCGTGCCTGAGGCACGTCAAGGGAATTTTATTTTAACAGCCAAATAAAAGGAGGATCCCGACTGGTGCTGCCGTGACCATGGCGTGGTTCCCACCTGGAGATGCCCTGAGGAGATCTTTGGAAGTTTCCCTCTTTCCTCCCTCACTGTCAGCACCTCCCTGTCCCTCTGTCCCTCCAGCTCCTCTCCAGGTGGACGGGAAGAGCTGACCCCACAGCCAAAAGGCGACGAGGCAAATCCCCTCGCTCTGGGGCGATCTCCCCTCTCCAAGCCCTTGTGAGGTTGTTTGCCCACTTCCAGTGCTGGAATCTGCCACGAGGCCCCATTGTCCACGAGATGGGATTGATGGGTTCGTGCCGCGTGTTCAAACACAGCCGCCGCGTGTGCCGTGCTCCAGACCAGCAGTGCTTTGTCTCGACGTAGTAAAAATAATCGTGGCCAGAAACTCTCTCCCTCGTGCCTGCTCCTCACCACGCCAGGGAATTGCTGGCTCCTCTCTCCCGTTTCCCTGCTCCTTTTAAATCTCTTACCTCCACAGGCAGCCTCACCCTGGTTGAAATCCATAAAAAAACAGCGCTGGAATGTGCCCCAAGTTATCCTTTTGTTCTTTCCATGCTGGTGCTGGATCTGGGCTTGGATTGGAGCCCAGCACCGGCTTTTGGGGGGAAATCGAGGCTGGAGGCAGAGGTGGGATGGGGTTAGAAGAGGGCAGATCTCAGCTCTGGCCAAAACCCCCTTTTGGCATCTCCAGGACCACCCTGCCCCACCCATCTCAGCAGCTTCCCACTCCTTCATCCTCACTCAGCCCCTTCTGTCCCTGCTTCTCCTCCTCTCTGCCACTTGCAGCTCCTGGATGGGATTTTGGGAGCTGCCAGGTTCCTGGGAGGGGACACCGAGGCTGTGCAGTGTCTGTTCCATGGGACACCCTCCTCCCCGCTCGTTCCATGAGCCGCAGAGGTTCTGAGGCTCTGCTTGACATCCATCACCAGCTTTTCGCTTCAGTTCCTTTTCTGCAAGGTTTAGCCCTGACTTGATGCATTTTGTTCAAAACTTGGTGCCCTCCATGACCTCCCATCCCAGGGCTCATCTCTTCCAGCCTGCACGGGGTCCCAGCTTCTTCCCAACACCTTCCCTCCGCTGGCTGCTCAGCCCATTACCCTCAGCCCGTTACCTCACAAGCTCCTCTTTGGGAGTTTTATTTTTAGTTTCTCTCCCTCCTGCTCGGTATTTCTCACAGCTCCGACACCCTTTCACTTGGCACCATTCCAGGTATCCTGCACATTTGTGCCCTTGACCCCTCTCCAGCTGAATTCACTAAAAATTCCTTTTGTTTCTCTCTGTCCACTCTGCTTGAAATCAAGATCCACAGCTGCAGTCGTGTTCTTTTTTGTTCCTTCCTCCAATCACGTGTGGATTTGGGTCGAAGTCTTCCATTCAGGGCTCTCCTCTGCCATCAGCCCTTCCATAGTATCTCCATTTCTCGCCAAAATAATCTAAATAATCATTGTTCCAGGTGAAATTCAGCCTGCTGGCCCTCACATCCAGCTGCTCTGGGGCTCCAAGGCTTTTTCCAGACTCCCTGTGGACCAGAGCCACTGAATTGGTTTCTAAAGGGCCGATGATTGAAGGATTGGGTTTGGTGCACAGTGAGGTCACAGCTTGGCCTCCACATTCCCAGTGGTTCCTACAAGGAGGATTTTCCCACCCTGGGTGTTCAAAGCACTTTTTCCTTCCTCTCACTGCTTTGGGTTTGCACTTTTTTGGAGAAGTCCCAGAGCGCCCCAGAGCACCCCAGAGCAGCCAGTGGGGCTGGTCCTGGGGCCTTGCCCTGAGCTGAGCTGCCCCAAACAGAAGGGTTGGGGTTGGAAGGGACCCTAAAGCTCATCTTGTTCCACCTTCCCCTGGATCCCACAGCCCTGTCCATCCCTGCCTGATGGTGCCAGAGCTGAGCCTGCCCTCGGGGAGGGAGGAAATGTTCATTCCTCACCTTCCAGGGCTGTTCCTCTCCACGAGCTGGAGGTGGGCAGGAGATCCTGGAATTTGCCGGAGCTCTTTAATCCCACAGAGGTGCTGGAGGTGGCCAGGCTGGACTCTGCACATGGAGGCTCCACTCTGCTGACTCTGAGGACACTCAGTGATCTCCTGACATTGATTTTCTCTCCCCCCCACCTGAGGAAGCGCTGGGATAATGGAATGCACGTCTCAGGGAACTCATGAGGCACCTACCCAGATCAATTTCACCTCCTGGGTCACTCTGACACACCAGAGAAGTGGCCAAAAGGGCACAGCCAAGCTGGGAAGGTTGTCAAGAAAACCAGGAAGGAAATCTCCTCATGCCCAGCTTTTGGGCCCTTTGGAGACAAAGCCGAATTTCCAGCAGCTCTGGGCAAAATTTAATTTTCCGGTTGGCTCTTCTTGCAGCTCACCTGGCTGCTCCTTCCCCCCTTGCTGCTCCGTGTCCAAGACACCCACACCCTCATCCAGCTGCCATCCCAGCCCCTTGGAGGATCAGACAAGCATCCCACTGTCCCACTATTCCAGCTGGGACCGAGCCCCCAGAGCCTCCAGAGCCGGGGGTGGGGGATGTGACGGAGGTGGCAGGTGAAAAGGAGGGGCTCGGAAATCAAGGCAAATAGGAGCTGACTGCCCAATAATTGTGGACAACCAGGCTCTTCAGCAGGGCCATAAATCAATGGCAGATGGAGCCATGCTGCGTGGTGCTTATTGATTTCTCTCCTTTTTATTATTTTTTATTGGTTCTTCTTTCCCCTGTTTGCTGCCCGCCGGGGTGGAAAGGCTCCGGAGGCAGATCTGGGGAGTTTCTCCCTGCCTGGCTGCTCGCCCACCTTCCCTCTCCTCTCCATCCTGGCTGCTGGGAGAGAGGGCAGCACTCCCAGCACCCATCCATGGAGCCTGGTGCTGGATCTGGGCTTGGATTGGAGCCCAGCACCAGCTTTTGGGGGGAAATTGAGGCTGGAGGCAGAGGTGGGATGGGGTTAGAAGAGGGCAGATCTCAGCTCTGGCCAAAACCCCCTTTTGGCATCTCCAGGACCACCCTGCCCCACCCATCTCAGCAGCTTCCCACTCCCTCATCCTCACTCAGCCCCTTCTGTCCCTGCTTCTCCTCCTCTCTGCCACTTGCAGCTTCTGGATGGGATTTTGGGAGCTGCCAGGTTCCTGGGAGGGGACACCAAGGCTGTTCCATGGGACACCCTCCACCCTGCAGCCCCATGAGCAACAATAACGCTGCTAAAGGAAATCCAGCCACAGAAACGAGCAAACCCACGGGGGTTTGTCTGGACCAGAGCTAAAAAATAGGATCTTTCTCCTTGCTTAAGCTTTTTTAAAACTCTTTCCTCCACCTCCTGTGCTCTGGGGAGGCTCCAGGGAAAATCTCTGTGCAGGGTTTTGGATAACGAGGGGCTCCATGCCCCGGGTTCGGCTGGGCCCTGCCGTGGCACTGAGGGCGTTGCTGCCCTGCTGAAGGCTCTGTTATCCATGTGGGATGTTCCTTTAGGAACACCTTCCTTTCTGGCATGAAAAGCTCTGCTGTTAGAGCTGGGCTGGGCTGTAGGGTTTGTGGTTTTATTTTTTCCCCTTTCTCTTTTGTTCAGGGCTGCGCAGAGCACTTATGGATTCGTAAAGCAGTAATTTACTGAACAAGCCTTTGGAGAAGGGAAGGAATGAAAGCTGTCGGAGAAAGGACGGGAGCGTTCGGGATCCAACTGCTGGCAGGAGCTCAGCGGCTCCAGGGGCTCTCATGGAGGAGCAGGAGCCTCAAAAAGCCACACAGAAATGGGGTTGAGGCTGCCAAAATCAAACCAGGAGGCGCCTCCTTGGAGCAGGAATGCTGGGAAGAGGTGGGGGATTTGTTGTCCCTGGAGGGGCTTTGAGGGCGTTTTTGGTTGCCTGGAATTCCATTTTTTTGGAAATTCCAGCCTGCCCAAAGAGCCCGTGGCCATGGACGTCGAGGAGATCCTCAGTGAGAGCGAGCCAAAAAAACCAGAGGATCCCTGGGGTTTTCCTGCTGCTGTGTGAAGGGAGATGCCAGTTTTTGGGATTGGGTGGGAATCTGGGTGGATGAGGCTTCTCCACAGCTGTTGGTCAACACCGAGCCCCTCTTACATCTCCAGGTGCCTCCGGTGCTGGGAATGAGGGAGGTTTGGTCCAGCAGCTCCTGGAGAACCCTCTGGAAAACTCTTCCAGGGAAATGTGTCCCCAGCTCCACATGGAAGCTGTTTTGGGGTTAAAAACCACGTCTGGGTGAATCCTGGCAGAGGGGAGGACCTGAGCAGCATCACCAAATGAATTAATGAACGGGTGAAATGGAAATTGTGGCAGCTTTAGAACGAAAGCCGGAGTTTCCAAAAGTGCTTTTAACAGGATCTTATTCCTGCAGCGATGGAACTGTCAGCAAGGGCTTCATTCATCAGCACCAGAACAAAATGAAGACCCTGTAAATTTGAAGTCCAATTTAATTTCTCACGGAAAGAGCCTTTCTTTCATCTCTCTCTCCCCCTTTGCTCTGTCTCCCTGCCCAGGGAAGGAGGATTTCCATCGCTTTGAGCTGCTCTGGGCCTCCTGAAAATGGGATTTTCTCAGCCTGGCGGGCTGGGGAGTGGCCCTGAGAAAGGCCAACATTACTTTGGGAAGTTCAGGACGCAAATCTACCGGGATCAGCTGGAATGGGGGGGACACAAAGGCTTGGAGGGGACACACACCTTGTGTCACACATCCCAGCTCATCGTGAGTTCATGGCAGGGACCTGAGTGCTCAGGACCTTCTGCCCACGCCAGGGCCATCCGTGAGGTCCCAAAACACTTTCTAGGGGCTGTTGGTCACAGCTGAGTTAAAACCCCCCAGGTTTTGGACGCTGCCGCTGGAAGGTCACGGCTTGAGGGTGAGGACCACAGGGAAGGCAGGTCCTAGCAGGGAGATGGAGGTGGCCACGCATGGAGCTGGGGCTCCCGGGGGCCCCCACCCTGGGGGACTGTGCCTATAAACCAGCCCCTGGGTCCCCTGCCCCTCTGCCACCCCCTGCCCCTCGCTTTGTCACCGAGGTCAGGGAGCAGTGGCACAGTCCTGCTGCCACCCAGGTGGCTGCACACGAGCTTGGGGCGTGTGTGTGTGTGAATGCGCCTCTTCCAGAGCCGCAGAAACCCAGCAACAGCATCCTCCTGCCCTAAAACGTGAGGCAGAGAAATGGGGGAAGGGGCCTGATGCAGCTGGAGAAGCTGAAACCCGTGGTCTCCATGGAGTCCTTGTTTATACTCCTCTCATTTCCCTGGCTTCACTCTTTTCCTTTTTTTTTTTTTTTTCCCCCCTATTTTATTTTTGACTTTTTGGGGTTTTGGGGATTTTTTTGGTGATTTTTTCTGTTTTGTTTTGTTTTGGGTTTTTTGGGGTTTTTTATTTGGTTTATTTGTGGGGGTTTTGTTGTTGTTGTTTGGTTTTGGGTTTTTTTTCCTGAAAGGGAGTATTTTTAGCACAGAGGGAAGCAAGCAGTGCTGCTTCTCTGGGTGCTGGATGCTCAGGAGCAGATGGTGCATGAGCTGCTCACGCTGTGCCCCCTGGAAAAACCCCTCTGCCTGGAGTCCCCCCGCTGTCCTGCACTCTCCATCCTCCTCATCCTCCTCAACCCAGACCTTCCCTGGCTCCCCAACCCCATCCTGGACTCCTGGGACAGCTCTCAGGAAGGAGAGGTGGATGAGGAGACCTTGTGCAGGTGGGCCAGGTGCTACAGGAGGGGCAAAGGGTGGCACTGGCGTGCAGTGGTTGTGTCCCCACCCTCCCCTGGCTCTTTATGCCCTCTCCCTGCACTCAGGAATTTCATGGGATGTGTTCACACTGGGACACCCGGCCAACCACCTCAAAAACTCCTCACTCGCTCCCCAAAATCCCGGGAGCGAAGGGAATCCCTCCAGGGCAGCATTCCCAGCTCAGCTCCTCCTACATTTAATTAGAAACCCCACACTCCTTTCTCCTGCACGGAATGACTCGCAGGGAGATCCCGGAGTTCATCTGGAACACGGAATTGCTGGCGCAGATTTCAGAGGGTAAGAATGGCTGCTGCGACCTGCGGGGTAATTAACGAGAAGCTCGTAATTAGCAGCAATGATTGGATCATTGCCCATGGAGCCCCGGCAATTCCCGGCCACCACACCTGGGTGTGGACATCGTGCCGTGGAGGGGACAGCTCTGCAGGGCTGGTGGGGCAGCCTAGTGAGAGCTCCCACCTGCTTTTTTCCAGCCCTCTGCATGGAAAAGTGGGAAAAAGGAGGAAAAGGAGGAAAAGGAGGAAAAGGAGGAAGAGGAGGAAGAGGAGGAAGAGAAGGAAGAGGAGGAAAAGGCGGTGTTGAGGGGCTGCACCTTCAGGTTGCATTTGCCAGGATCTGCCCAGCCCAGCCGAAACATTCCCTTCCTCCTCCAGCTCTTCCACCCCGCGAGTCAAATATTCCGTGGAATATTTAAATGCAATTAATTCACGTAATTTCAGCTTTTATACTCCAGTAAAATATTCGTTTTCGGATAGCAATGAAGAGACTACGTTCATCAAGAATTAAGGGGGGAAAAAAAAGAAGGATAAAGGCTGGAATAAAGTGTTTCCTCCCCTGTTCAACTCTGGGTGTTGGAGAGGTGAAAGGAGAGGATTTGCCACAGGGGAGGGAGGACCCTTGGGATGCCCCTGGGGATTCCCAGTGCCAGGAGAGGATGGGTACTCACTGGAGAGCTCCTTTTCCTTTGGCATGGCCAGCTGGTGGGCAGGGGGAGCCAGAACCAACGCAGCTCTTACAAAATAAAACAAGCTTCAAACAACGCCCCTTGCAAACGGCCTCGAGGAGAGATTCCTCATATTCCAGGAGCCCTAGGCTGGGAATTCCTCCGGCTGGATTTTGGGGTCCTTCTGGAGGAAGCAGAGCTGCTCCAGTGGCAGAAGTTCCTCCTGTTCCCCGAGAGTCTGGGTCTGCTCGTGGAAGAGGGGTTTGGTCTCGTTCCCACCCAGCAGAGCCAGGGATGTCTGAGCCCAGGTTTCTCCCACTTCCCAGGGGTTGGGTGCAGTCTGGGATATGGGATGTCCAGGAAAAGGCCGCCCTGGATCTCTGCTGCCTCGCCTGGGACACGCCACTGCTTCTCTTCCCCACCTCCAGCGTGCCCAGTGCCACACTGGGGCTTTACTGGGAGCTCCTGGCCCGTGGTCAGTGCAGCTCTCAGGGGCTGGACTGACCCACAGCCCTGTCCTGGAGCTGCTTCAGTGACCAGTCCCAGCTTGGACACTGTTGTGGGTGGGCTGGGGACCAAGGCCACCCTCTGACCCCGGTGACACGGCGCTCAGCCAGAAGATTTCCACGGAGCAGCATTCTCCAAGCTGCCTCACAACCCAAAAATCACCCAGTGGAGAGGGAAGAGTGACAATTCCAGCCCTTAGGGAGATCTCTGGGTTGAACCTGGGACCACGAATTCCTCCAAGATGGGCTTAATGGATTGTTGGGGATTTGGGGTTGTGGAGTAGGATCAAATCCGAGTGTTCGAGTTGTTCTAATTACAGCCAGGCTCCTTTGAAGGAGCAGAGAGGCCTCAGCCATCAATAACATCGCTGGAGGAGAAAATTGAAGGGCTATCTGCCCAATTAAATAACCCGCGGGGCTGGAATTGAGAATCAATGTGCCATGAACGATGAGGGATGGGCTGCTGGCGCCCAGCGCTCCATCCACCTCCGCAGCCTCGCATCCCTGCAAGGACAGGACGGGAATTCTGCCGCTCTCACTGCCCAGCCTTGGCGGGAGACGGCCGGAGAAGGGCTCGGCGTTGTCCTGTGGGCTGGGACACTCTGGATCTGCAGAGCCCTGGGCTGCTCAGGTGGGACACGGGCACAGGAGGAGAGGGGGTGGATCCGTGTTCCCGGGGAGCACCCAGGAGCTGCCTGTGGCTGCTGAACTCCTGGTGGTTTCCTGCATAAAACTCCTGGTGGTTTTCTGGATGGCTCCCTTTCTTGGGAGGACCGGAGAAGTGGAAGGGAGTTTGCTGAGTGTTGGAAGGGCTGGGCTTGTTGAAAATGGCTCCGGGGATGGGATGGAATGGGATGGGATGGGATGGGATGGGATGGGGTGGGATGGGATGGGATGGGATGGGATGGGATGGGATGGGATGGGATGGGATGGGATGGGGTGGGATGGGATGGGATGGGGTGGGATGGGATGGGATGGGATGGGATGGGATGGGATGGGATGGGATGGGATGGGATGGGATGGGATGGGATGGGATGGGATGGGATGGGATGGGATGGGATGGGATGGGATGGGATGGGATGGGATGGGATGGGATGGGGTGGGATCCATGGGGTGGGATCCATGGGATGGGATGGGGTGGGGTGGGATCCATGGGATTGGATGGGATGGGGTGGGATGGGATGGGATGGGATGGGATGGGATGGGATGGGATGGGATCCAAGAGATGGGATGGGATGGGATCCACAGGATGGGATGGGATGGAGTGGCTGCTGAGGACACAGGGCTGCAGCTGGAGAGCATCAGATTCGCCATAAAAAGGTGGGGAATGGGAACAGGGTTTTGGGGAAGAACTGTGGCTCTGGTTTGCCCTCCTTGAGGAAAACCAAGGCTTGATGCCTGGTGTCTGTGTGGCTTTTGCAGGACCGAGAGCAGAGCGGGCCCTCTGTCTCCCTGGATGTGTTTTTCCATCATCTGGGCTTTTTCCAGCTGAGATTCAGGGTAAGAAACCCCTGCTCTCTGTTTCTCCTTCCTCCTCCTCCTCCCACCTTCCCCAAGGCGAGCCCCACCGTGGCATGGGGGGCACAGAGCCGAGCCCACGCCGTGCTGGGGCAGCGGGAGCGGGGCACGGCCAAATGCTGCTCTGTCGCTTTAATTTTTTATAAAGGAGAAATTAATTTTGTCTTTGCCTAAGTACCTGTCACGTTCAATTACTGAGGCTGATGGTGAAAATGACAAAGCAGCCAGGTCATTAGGCAAATTTTAATTAGACACTCAGCTGCCCTTTACTAATCAGATGCTACAGCTCTTTCCCGGTGTTCCCGCTCTCCATCCATGGGGTCTTTCCAAGCCCACCCAAGGATGTCGCTCCTCTTCTCACAGGCTTCCCACATCGTGGTGGAGCTTGGGATGGGATCAGGGAGGCAGGGCACGGTGGTCAGTGGGATGGTGGCCAATGGCTCAGTGTCCAGGTGGAGGTGGGTGACAATCCGGGGCTCTGGACTGGGACCAGTGGTGTGGGATGTCCTTGCCAGTGTCACAGACTGGGATTGAGGGGACCCCCAATGAGTTTGGAGGTGGCACCAGGCTGAGCAGAGTGTTCCCCACACCTCAGGGGTGGGATGCCATCCACAGGCACCTGGACAAGCCCAAAAAGACCTGGACGAGCCCAGAAATGGCTCCTCGTGAGGCTCTGCAAGGCCAAGAGAGGAGAAATCCAGGAGCAACCTCTCCCTAGCCCAGCACACGGCCTTGGCCAGGGAGAGGAGGGAAAAAACAGATGGAGGAGGAGAAGACCAGGCTCTTTCTTCCTCCCCTGGCTGGTGACAGGATCCAATCTCCTCACGGTGTCCCCAAGCCTCTGTGCCTGGCAGGGACTCACTTTTCTGTGGGCGATCCCACCAAGGATCCATCCGTGGAGCCGCCGGTCCCGGTCACTCCTCCCATGCCAAAGAACCCACAGATGCTGTCCTGACCTGCTCCTGTCCCTTTTCCCTGTCCATGGGATGCAGCTGGAGCAAGGCAGGGATGCAGGAAAGGAGTCTGTGCCTGGATCCTGCTTTTTATGGGAAGCCTGTGGTCCAGCCTGAGGATTTTCTGTGGCGCCTCTGCCACGCCAGTTTTATCGTTCCCAACACTTCTGCATCCCCACGGATCCCCACACCTCTTGGGAATCCCCAGCAGGAGCAGCTTTATTGACAGGAAAGGCTTTTTTTCTCATCACAAAAACTTCCTGCAGGAAAAGCGCTGTTTTCAATCAAATCCCACTCGGGAGGGCGAAGAGAAGGGAAAATTCTGTCACGGAGCTTTTTGGCGGAGTGAAAACATCCCTATTTCCACACATCCGGAAGGGAAAGCTTCAATTTCGCACCTCGAAACGATTTTCACGCTGACATTTCTTTTATTCCACATAATCAGCCAGCTCTAAATATTAGAGTTTCGCCGCCAGAAGGAAACATTTTGAGCGGCATTTCCCCGCCTTCCCCACCTTCCCTTCTCCTTGCTTTCCCTCCCTTCAGGTGTTTGGAGAGAGCGGAGTTTTCCTCCCAGGCGCTAAAATTTCCGCTGCCTCTTTCCCTGAGGGGATTTTTCAGCCTTTTTACCGACCCCCCAAAAAAAGCCACAAAACCTCATCTCTTCCCCCCCCTAATTTTTCCCACCTCTGTGCACCCCACAGCTGGAATTTCTCCCTGCTTGAATGTTCATCCCAAAACTCAGGTGGTTTCAACCAGCAACCAGGCGAGAGGAGATTTAGAAAGAAGATTATGTGAAGAAGTAGTGGCCCTTTTTTTTCCCCCTTTTTCTCCTCATCTCGTGCAAATTACCCTATTATTCTGCTCCCTTAGGATGCCTGAGTGTCCTTATTTCTTCTTTTGAGCTAAAGTCACCCATGCATTAAATTAGTTCTCTGCCTAGAAATAGCTTTGATTACTTTCTCCAAGCCGCAGCTCATGGGAGGCTCCCGGAGAGTTTGAAAAATCAAAACGGGGCAAAAAAAAATAAAAAAGGGAAAAGGAGAGGGGAAAAAATGGAGCAGGGGCAGCTTCTTGGAGCTCACTGAGGAGGGATTTGCCTTGACAGGAGGGGTCTGTCCTCGTGCCAGCGCTCATGGAATGGCTGGGGCTGGATTTGGGGCTCTGTGAAGTCCTGGCCGTCGTCCCTCCCGCAGCTCTGGGTGAATAATGGGGTTTTGGGGTTTTTCCTCGCAGTTTGCCTTGAATTTCGCCTCAGATTTCTGATTTTTCCGTGCGATTGCTCTGCTGGAAGGGGAAGAAGGGAGACCCTGGTGGGACACCCCATGCCAGGGCTGAGCGTGGGACAACCAAAAGTGCTGCCAGAGCCTGGGAAGAGCCCGGATCCCTCAGGATCCCCGATTTTCTTCCCTACAACCAGCCTGGCCCCAGTGCCAGGCTCCCGAGGTGCAGAAAGGAGCAGATTTGGGTCATAAATATCCATTCTCCCAACGTTTTTGCTGCAGGAGCCGGCACAAACCCCACCATGGGAAGGCTGCAGGAGCCCAAAATTCCCTCCCAGCTTCCCAAATTCCTCCCCTCCTCCTGCGGCACCTCCGAGCCCGTTCCCTCCTTGCTGGGGCAGCCAAACTCCTCATCCCTGCTCCACCCACAAACCTCGGCAGATCCCTCACACCCCTCCTTATCTCCCTTAGACCCCTCCTTATCTCCCTTCCCACCCCTCCTTATCTCCTTCCCACCCCTCCTTTCAGCCCGGCACCAACAGGAAAGGTGACGCTCGGCATCCCCGGAGCCTCCAGCACAATTCCTGCGGCTCTCACCCACTCCAGGCTCCCCGCTGGACATCGGGATCATCCCAGACTTTCCCTCCCCGCTGGAACTCTGCCCTCCCATTAACCGTGGCTTTTCTCCCTTCCTGGGAATCTTTTCCGAGGAGGGAGCCGGGGCCGAGCCCATCTGCTGAGAGGGGCAGTGAAGGTGGGATAATGGCCTCAGAAACCTCCTGAGCCTCTCTGCGGCCTTGGCATTTGCCATGGCTTTGGGATGGGGGTTATTTCCCCCTTAATTCCCTGCCTGGCTGTTCCCAGGAGCTGTTCCCTGCTCACTCAGTGCCAATGATCCCTCCTTTCCCGCCGTGTTTTGCTGCATCCTTCCCAGAGCATCATTCCTCTCCTTCCCACCCGCTTTTCTTCCCGTTGGCTCCTCCAAAATCCCTCTCACCGGCTGCTGGAAGCGATTGGAGGAGCACCAGCAGACCCACAGGGAATTTGTAGCTGCCACCCTCTCCCAAGGCATTCCCTGCATCCCAGTGATGCTCCTGATCCTCCTCTCTGGGGTCAAACCAGTTCTCCCAGTAGCCGGAGAGGTCCTGCCTGTCCCACTGGAGGAATCATTTGTGATTTGGATCATCCAAGGGCTCAATTCCCGTTCTGGAGAGTCCTGTCCCTGCTCCCACTATGGCAAATGGAGCAAGGGATGATTTGGGAGTGCCTGAAGCCGGGAAAAGTGTCCCCAGCCAGAAGTGGGGACAAGGCAGGGGTCCAGGCAGGGGCTGTGCTCTCCCTCCACTTCCAGGAGGGAGATAATCCCACTTCCAGGACAGTGGGATGAGCCTCTCTGAAATTTTCCAGCTCTTTGGATGGGAGCAGCTGAGCCTGAGGCCTTTTCCATGGGCTCTGTGGCAGAAAAGCCACGTCTGGAGGGGGTTTTGCACCATCCAAACCTGCTTTTCCACCGGAATTCTCACTCCGAGCATCCCTCCCAGAGTTAAAGCTCCCCAGCTCACTTTTCTCGAGGCACAGAGGAGCTCCTGGCCGTGGATGGGGAGGTGGGAGGGTGAGATCTCCGAACTGGGAAACACCAGCACGGAAAACTCCCCCAAAGCTTTCCCAGCTCCTTCCCAGTTGCTGGAGGAGAGATAAAAACGCTCCAGGAAAATCCCGTCCGTGCTGAGAGAGACGGAACGAGGCCCCGCACGTCGCTGCAGCTTCCCTCCTCTCTTCCTTTAATTAAACAGCAAATGTCTCCCTCCAAAGTCATTAATTACTAATGACACAATTAGAGCCGGTGAAGAGGGGAAGGAGGGATGCGACGGAAAAGAAAAAGGGAAAGAGACAAAACAAACTCAACGCCCCCAAAAAACCCATCAGCGATCGGTGACGTCTGGAGCTTGAGAGGAATCAAGGAAATAATTGCTGGATTTGAGGTTAATTCTCATCCCTGCTGGGCCCACACAGGATGGGATGGAAGCCACCTTCCCAGTGCTTCCCAGAGAAAGGAGAGGATCCCGTGGGGTCTGATTTTCCTGCTTGGAGCAGATCCCCGAGTGTCAGGGTCCTTTTCCTGCGCTGTGTCCACTTGGAAGCCTGGATTTAGCTCCACAATCCCAATATTTGCCCTCCCTTGCCATCTCGCATGGCCTCACCCCTGCTTTTCTCTCCCCAGCCATCCCATATTCCCAGACAAGGAAGCAGCTGCTCCCTCCTGCCCCATCCTGCGCTCTGCTGGTTCCTGGGATGGAGCAGAGCCGAGGACAAGCAGGGACAACCCAAGTTTGAAGCTCCTTGGCTTCCAAAGGCCGGCTCCAAACGCTTAAGGACTCTCTGAGAAACACATTTAGGGTGTGGGAAGGAGGGAGGCCAGCAGAGCTTGGTATTCCTGCCAGCTTTAGCTCTGGAATCTCACACTGGAATGGGTTTGGGAGCAGAGGGAGTGGCAGGAGGTGAGGCTGCATCAGGCAAAAAGAGCAAATCCCAGCCTCTGTTTTGGGGGTGAAAAGCAATCCCTGAGCTGGAGGTGGGATGGGGGCAGCCCAGGGGGTGGCAGAGGAACCCTGTGGGGGATCCTGAGGTTTTCCACCTGCTTTTCCATGCTGGACATTCCATTGTGTGCCTGGAAGGGAGGAGGACCACGGGTGTGCCTGTCCTCTGGGGCCCACAGGGGACAGTGGGGTTTCTGTAGGTCCTGCTTTAAATCCCCTGGCACTGATGATTTAATCCTAAAGGCGAGGCTTTTCCACAGGGATGGATCCCACCCACAAGTGAGGTTTTTCCAGAGGTTTTTCCAGACACAAGGCCTCTGTCTCACCCCCTCTCCCACCCCAAAACTTGCCAGCCCTGAGGTCAGAAAGGAGGAAGGTCCATCCTTGCTGTTCCTGCCCTTGAGGCCACCAAACCCTGCTGGGCACCATGCTCCTCCCGTCAGGAGGCTGCCAAGTTCTTGCTCCGGGATGCAGAATTCCCAGGGCAAATCCAAGCTCTTTTCCCTGTGCCACGGCACCCTCAGGAAGCAAAATCTGCTCAGCATCAGTCGTGGAGGTCCCAGCAAACGTCTCTGTTGCCACTCATCTCCTGGAACATCCTCTCACATCAATTCCCACCGACTTTTTATCCTGGATGCTTAAGGGATGTGTGGAAAAAAAAAGCAAGGAGAGGCGAAAAATGGGAAGGAAAATCCAAGGTTTTTTGACTGTTCAGTCCCCCCCACCCCCCACCCCGGAGGTGGGGAGGGAGAAAAGCTTCTAATCCATGGTTTTGTCTTAGAGCAATTATGTGCAAATGAGTTAATCACAGGGTCACAGGAGCCAGAGCCGTTAATTAATCCCCAGCAGGAGCTGGGGAAAATGAATTCTGTCCTGCAGTAAACAAATGTCAGGAACGCTTCGAGGAAACAGCTCCTGCTGGACGGTCCCACAGATCCCCGGGATGCCAGGTTTGCCCCACCAGGACCACAGAGCAGCCCTTTGCTGGACACCAGGAGCAGCTTTCCTGGAGAATCCCTGAGTTTGGGAAAGGGGGAGCGGGGGAATGAGCACAAATCCAGATGTCCGGGCACCCCTGGGAAGGTGGGAGGCAAAGGGTGCTGCTCCCTCCTGGTGTTCCCAATGTTTGGAGCAGGGATAGGGCACCGGATGGGCACCATGTGGAGTGCCAGGGGGTGTCTCTTCGCCAGACTCTTGGGTGGTACCTGGAAATGCAGCCCCGATTCATTACAGTGAAATCCCAAAAACCCCACAGAGGCTCGGGGATGGCTCTGGGGAGCAGCAGGATGGAAAAATCCTTGGACCACGGGGAGACTGGGGGGAAATCAGGTGAACATGGTGCCCACCCTGCACTGAACCACAATCCCCTGCTGGGAAAAGGGGGAAAGGTTGGGATATCTGGAAAAGGAGGCCGGGCAGTTCCCTGCCCTAAAGCAGAAAGAGAAAAATGAGCCTTTTGTGGTGTCCTCACCCATTTCCACACATCAAACTTCCCAAAAGCTAAGCCAAATGAAGTCCTCTTATCGGTGCTTTACCACTTAAGGCTCTCCCAGGCAGATTTAGGATGAATTAGGGCTTTTTTTAACCACAAAGAGGAGCAAAGTGAAATTTCTCACTCCAGCAGCCCCTGCAGCCTTAACCCTTGGAGGGGAGAGCGGGGTCAAGGCTGGGCCAAGGTCCCTCCTGGTGCCAGCTTTGCTTTGGAAGGTGCTGCTTCCCATGGAGATTCTGGGACAGGTTTGGGATTGGCTCCTGAGCACCCTGATATTCCCTTTATTGTGGTGAGCAATGCAGTTTTTGGGAGCCTGAGGAGTGATCCGAAATCCCACCTCAGCCCCAGCAGTGGCAAAATGCCGCTGCAGCTCCTTAGGAAGGGGAATTGGCCACTTGACAGGGATGGTGGCCACATGACGGGGATGGTGGCCACTTAATGGGGAGTGTTGTGCCCATCCTGAGAGCGCCAGCCCGTGCCCAGGGAACTCTGTCTATGCCTGGAGGGGTGAACTTGGGATCCACAACAGATCCAGGTCTTGTCCTCCTTCCCACCCAAGCTGGCTTCGGAACACAGCAGGAGGAGCTTTGGAGTTAGGGAGGCAAAATCCCCGAGGAACTCGAGCCCAGAACCTCTCACAGCTGGAAAATGGGAATGACAGAGCCTGGAAGTGCTGGGTGATGCCCTGGTCACAGAGGATTATTTGCAGCTCCGTGCCCAGGGGCACACAGGATTCACCTGATGTGCGTTCACAGGGGCCCAATCGTCCCCCCAAACGCTCCTCCACCCATCAGAGAACCTCCAATTAACCGCTTGACTTAATTGCTCTCCACCCCTCCCGATTTTTCTGCTGTTCCAGGAACGCTGCTGCTTTCCAAAGCCTTTTTTTCCATGTGTGTGTTCAGCAGGGAGCAGTCGATGGAGGCTTTGTGGCTAAAATTATTCCTGGGCATGGATGGCTGTGGCTTTTGGAGCCTCCAGGAATGGAGCCACCATCTGCTCGTGCTTCTCAAGGAGACACATCCTCACCGCACACCCACGCACGGCTCTGCTCCTCCTGGGCAGCCACAGAGGGCTGGGAAATGGTTCCAGAGGGGGAAAAGCTGCTCCAGAGGGGACCCCACCACTTGGGAAGCTGCCAGGAGGATAAGGGGTCTCCAAAGGATGAGTCCAGGATGGACTCTGCAGGTCCAATCTGGCCAAGGATGGTGGTCCCTGCTCTGGAGGAGGTTTGAGGAGAGGTGGTTGAGTCCCTGGGGTTGGTGCAGCCCCCATCCCTTCTCCAGCCCCATCGCTTCTCCAGCCCCATCCCTTCTTCATCCCCATCCCTTCTTCATCCCCATCACTTCTCCTACCCCCATCCCTTCTCTGCCCCCATCCCTTCTCCACCCCTATTCCTTCTCCAACCCCATCCTTTTTCCACCCCCATCCCTTTTCCACCCCCATCCCTTCCCTGCCCCCATCCCTTCTCCACCCCCATCCCTTTTCCACCCCCATCCATTCTCTGCCCCATCCCTTCTCCAGCCCCATCCCTTCTCCACCCCCATCCCTTTTCCACCCCCCCATCCCTTCTCTGCCCCCATCCCTTCTCCACCCCCATCCCTTTTCCACCCCCCCCATCCCTTCTTCACCCCCATCCCTTCTCCAGCCCCATCCCTTCTCCACCCCCATTCCTCCTCACCAGGCAGTCCTGTGGGCCTCGGGAATGTGCTCCTAACCGTGTTCCAAAAAACCCCCTCTGTATCCCCAAAATTCCAGGCTGGCAGAACTTCCAGTGCTGGAGATGCTGCACAAACCATCCCTTGGGAATAAAGCTGGGCTTTTTTAGGACTTGGCAATGTTTTTCCTTATCCTCAGCTGCTCCAGGACTGGCCCAGGATGGGAACAGGTCATTCCAGGGTGGCTTCCTACACCTCCTTCCCAAAATTCACGGGGCTGCCATGGGCACAGCACTTTGGGCTTTTCAGTTGGGATCTTCCAGGGTCAGCCACGATCCAGAGCTTTGGGAATGGTGCTTTTGGTTGCTCTGTGGTGGTTCCTCTCTGCCCTACCCTGGACACTGCTCCCACTGGGACCCACCACCAGGAATTCCCCATCTCCCAGAAGGAGAAGCCGCCGAGATGTTGCTCCACTTGGAGACCAACCTCCTGCAGGCTGCCCCAGGCTCTGTGAGGAGTCGGCACCCAGGATATGGAGACCCAAAAAAGCTTGGGAATGACCCAGCCAGTGGCCACCAACACCCACGAAGCCTCCCAGGCCTCACTGCCGGTGTGGAGCTGATCGTGGGGGTGAAGATCTGGAGCCAAACCCACCCTCAGCAGGTTCACCTCCAAGAGGAGCAGCCCTGGTGCCCTCCCCGAGTCCTGCTCTGGATAAGGAGCAGCTCCAGGTGCTCCCCTTCCCCGTGGCACTCTGGAAATCGCCGTGCCCTGGGCTGGCTCTGCCACACGAGCTCTGGTGGCTCGTGGGAAGTTTGCCGTGAGATGATCCCGGGGTTTTCTGGTGGTGTCCCCCACGCTCTCCAGCACACTCCAGTTCCCAGCACTGGCTGCAAAGAGAATTTTCCCAATCGGTGAGGAATCAGCTCCTTTCTGATTCCTTTTCAGGGCCTGTGAGGATGAGAGGAAAAATCCAAATTTCCTAAAGCTCCAGCTGGGTCTGAGAGAGCCTCCTTAACCCTTCTCTGCAGTCTGGTAGCACCAACTCCACTCTCTTATTCCCTCTGATTTTTGAGAGCTCCTGGACCATCCTGCTGAATTCTGAAGCTGTCCAGGCCTCTTTTCTACAAAAATAAAAAAATAATCTTTTTTTTTTTTTTTAATAAAAAGAACACTTTCTTCCCAAGGCCAAAGCCAACTCTTTGTGTCCTTTTCACACCAGGCAAGTGGAGCTCACTTTGAAAGAAAACCACCCCAAAGGCAGGAGCCATCCCAAATCCCCCCATCCCGGCCTTCCTCCACTGCAGCAAAGCAAATTAAGAAGAGATTTTTGAGCCCTTGTTCGCAGTGGGTTTGGATTCAGGGGGAAGGAGGTGACACCTTCATCCAGAGTCTTTTCCAGCATCATTCACACCACGAGGGCACGAGATATCCCCCACCCCGAGATCAGATGTGGCAAGCTGCCCCCAAAAAGCTCCGTTTTCTCCCGGGAAAAACCAACTCCAAGAGCAAATTTTAATGCAAAACCAGGATCCTTTCCCCCCCCTCCCCAGCTGCAGCCACAAAATTGTGGTTTATTGGTGAGTTTAGAGAGGATTTTTGGGGAAAAGATGTGCTCGGAGACCTTTGCTTGCCTCCCGCTTCCAGCTCTGGTTTTTCTGACTTTGGAAAAGAAAAAATCCGGTCTCTGTGAAAGCCTCACGTCGCTGCTGCTGTGGGAGAATCCAGGTGGTTGTTGTTGTTGTTGTTGTTGTTGTTGTTGTTGTTGTTGTTGTTTTGCCCTGGGATGGATTCCTTGGACTCCGTGTGGCCCTGGGAAATGAGGGGTGGAGGATGGAAAACCGAGCCAACATCCCACTGAGTCCCTCCAGTGCAGCTCGGACCTTCTGGGGGGCAGCAGTCCTTCAAAGTGGGGCTGGAGCTGCCTTCCCGAGAGCTGCTGCTCCAAGGATATGGGCTGAAACTCCTGGATTGTGCAAATTAAGGGCGCAATCAGGGGCCGCAGTCGTAATTAGTGCAGCCCACAGCGACTCCAGCCACGGCTGCTCCTTCCATGGATATTTTGTTCGTTTTCCCCCAAATTCCTGGGATCGCTGGTGGATCCAGATCCCAGTTCCATCGGAGCCACAGCTCCCAGTAAAGCTCTCAGCTGCTCCCAGTCCCCCAGGCTGGGGACACGGCGCTGCAGGGGACAATCCCCACCCAGCAGTGACCCTTTCCCCATGGATCAGCAGCACATTCCCACTCCCCTTCTCACCCCTGCCCGGTGCTGAGCTGTCAGAGCCATTTCTCTGCGCTTCCTTTGCAGACCTGGAAGGCAAAAGGAAGGAAGAGCCACGGCTGCACATCCCAAATGTCTGAGGAAAAAGGGCTGGAAGCTCGGAGCTGTGAGGAGAGAGAAGCAGGGAAAGAACTGAGTGAATTATGAGGAGCAAAAGGAGGATCTGCGGGAGCTGATGGATCAAGGACTGCTCACCAACTCTCCAACACCTCCTGTGTGCCACGGGACTGTGGGAAATGTGATTTTATTGCCCAAACCTCTGGCAGAGCCAGCTTTTCTTGGGAAAAAAATCCCTTTTTCGCAGCTCAGAGAAAACAGGAGGCTCGCATTGCTCTGACCTCCTGCTTTACTCCCATCTCCATTGTTATTCCCATTATTCCTCCTGAAAATCATCATTTTTCCACCAAGCTCTTTGGACAGGGAGATGGAACATCCGAGGCCCATTTACAACATCGCTCCTGACAGCGCTGACACCGGAGCTCCGTGTTTGGGAAGCTTTGGGAAGCTTTGGGAAGCTTTGGGAAGCTTTCCTGACCTAAAAGCCTTTTCCACTCGGATAACCCCTCTCAACACACACCACTTCCCTCAGTCTCTCACTCTCACACTTCCAAGGCACTTCCAGCAAGTAAATACTCAATTTTTTTTTCCCTGGGATGAGGCTGGGCACCTTTTTCCTTGGACAAAACCAGGAATTGCCTGATCCTCTCTGCATGGGAAGGGCAGCACAGAGCTGAATTCTCCAGCTGAGGCTGTTCAAGGCCACTCAAGGGGGTTGGACAGGCAGGATTTCGATTTTTGGCTCTGTAATCCGTGGAGTTTTCCCTCCAAGTTGCTCCAAATATCCAGGAGCTCCAAATATCCAAAAATTCCCAGCAGCCAGCCTTCTCTCTGGCCCAGGTTTAAGCAGGAAGCACTTTTGGCTCCTGTGGATGTCAAACCTTCAGCTCAGCCTCTCCAAGTGATGCTAAAACAGGATAAAGACCCTCCCAGGCCAATCCTACTCTTGCGTCCCCTCAATTCCAACATTTCACTTGCAGAGTCCCTCAATTTTTGCTTCTTTAGCCAAATTTGGTGCTGTTCAACTCGAAGATGAAGTTTTCAGCTCCTGGAGCAGTGGCATTTGGTGCCAGACACCCATCTGACTGCATGGCTCAGGGCCAGCAGCTCCCTGCCTCACCACGATGCTGAGGAATTTCACCCCCGGATGCCGGCTCCGGATCCTGTTTGCTTCCCAAAGCCCTGCACAGCGCAGGGACTGGTGCTGGCATCGAGCTGGAATGGGAACAGCACCCCCAGAAGTTGTTCTGGGAGATGAAAAGGGTTGGATTTTGGTTTTTTTTCTCTTTGCATTTTTGGAGCTGCAGATGGGCCCAGCTCAGAGAAGGGATGGACTCAGCTCTGTGCCAGGACTAACCCAAGCCCAGAACTTCCAGACAATCCAGGAAGCTTCCCACTCTATTTCTGGAGCTGATCCAACCCAGACTCACTTTCCTGGGTCACCATTCAGATCTTCCCATGTCCTAATCCTTCACCCTCACGTGGTGCCCAGGTGATCCCTTCCCACATGCAGATCGCTGAATCCCTGCGAGCCGGATCCAGGGGGAGATCAGCACATTCCTGGCCAAAAAAACCCCACCAATCTCATCAATCCTTGCAGGAATGAGCCCAAATTCACGTCCCTGATGGATTTTCTGGGTTGCCCAGCAGCAGCCTGGAGGCTGAACTCAGAGTTCTCCTCTGCTTCCCTCCCGTGCCCATCCCTGGGGAGCGATTTTGCTTTTCCCACCTTGGAACGGGACTGGCTTGGAGCAGCCTCTTGCAGGAGCCTGGGCAAAGGAATGAACCCACTGCAGGGCAGAACGTGGGTGAAGGTCCCAGGGTGCCCTTCAGGAGTTTTTCCCCCTTTTCTTGCCCTAAAACCCAGGCTGGAACATTCCAGGGTTCATCAGAGATCCCGGCGATCTCCTCCGGCTTTTTGGGGCTGAGCAGGTGGGTGGGACTGGAGCAGATGCTCTGGAATTTGGGATGTTTCAGTCTCATCCCAGTGGCCTGGAAAGCCCTGCAGGAACCCTTTCCCTGGTTTATTGCCCCGCTGACACCTCCTGTCCGCACTCCTTGGGGAGGAGATCGGAGCCTGAAGCTGGAGAGCGCCGGCTCCCCTCTGAGCAGGGATTCATTTTCCCCTAACGAAGGGTGGTTTCTGCTTTCCCAAACCCAGCCCAGAACCAGGAATATACCATAATTCAGAGGAAAACCAAAACCTGTTGTTTAAATCGCTGAATTCATGAGGAAAAATCGATCTTTTAAGTCCCAGGCTGGGCTTAGCCTCACCTGTGCCCTCCCAGGGGATGGGCTGGGGCAGGATCGGGGATGTTTGGGATTTTGGGGGAATTTTGGCTGCAGGGTGGTGGCGACTCCATTTGGCACTGCAGCAGCAGGGACCTATTTCTGTCCTCCTTCTGGCGCTGGGAGGGTCCGGGCTTTTTTCGGGGCTGCGGGTGCTGCTCGGCTCCCGTTTCCCATGGAGAGGGAGCTGCCAACCGCATGACTCAGGGAGCTCCAAGGAAAAGCAGGATGCGAACACGAGGAGGGCTGCTGGCTCCCACCTCCTGTCTCTCCCGCTGCCAGAGTTCATACAGCTGTTTCCTCCGGCTCGAAACTGCCTGCTAAAAATACTTTGGAAAACTCGGGGATGTTTCATTCCAAATCGCCTCATTCCGAGCTTTTTCCAGGCTTTTTTCCCCCCCGCCTCCCCCACTCTTAGTTGCTTTTCCCCTGTGCAAAGATGCTGCCCAGGTGCTTCCTGGTACCGAGCTTGGGATGGGTCATGAGCGGGAGCAGGAGGAGGAGGAGGAGGAGGACAGGGATGAGCTGAGCCCAGCTGAGTCAGAGCTGGGAATGCGACCCCTGGGAACGGCCGGATTTACACCAGCCCCGGACTGTTCTTGGTCCAGCAGGGAAATTATTCCTGCTCTGCCACTCCTCACCTCCTCCCTGCTGGCTGTGGCACAGGAGCCATCCTGCTCTCCAGCCTGGAGATGCCCCAGAGGGAAGATTCACCCAGGGCAGCTGGGACATCCCAAATCATCCCTAAAACCCAGATCCTGGGAGCTGAGGAGAGGAGATTTGGGAGCAACAGGATGTTCCCATGCTCCATTTATCCTTTTCACTGCTGGGCACAGTCGGATTTTGGGGAAAGGCTGGATTTGGGACTGTCCTGGGAGGGCAGTTTTGCTTTGCCAGCCCATCCAGAGCGGCGGGAAAGAGAAGTGGGAATGTGGTGGCTTTTTCTCCACATCGTCCCTGGGGGATTGGATTTGGCAGACACTGCCCCATGTGATCCTGTCCATCAATTCTTCCAGGATCCCAAATTATCTCCTGCTCCCAGCCTGAAAGGAGAGAGTCCAGCTGCTGTAATGCTGGAAAAACCAGGAAAATCCACTCTGCCTGGTGTTTTACTCCCGTTTTTCCCCCAAAACCATCTTCGGGCAGGGTGCAGCCCCAATCCCTGCCCCTCAGAGCAGCCCCACCATGGTATTGGAATTCTCCCCGGATGCCGAGATCCAGGTGCTCCCGGACTTTCTCCGCAATTTCCCCTCGGGGACGCCGATCCCCAGCTGAGCAGGGAATTACAGTGAGCGGCCTTTCCTTTCAGACACTCAATTTTATCTCCCTCTTCCTTAATTTAATTCCATCCTTCCTCCTCCCATCCACCCCCCGGGGGAAGCGATAGCACATCCCGATATCCGGGGAGAATTCTGTCTTTAATTTGGCTCCGCCATCAAAAGGAGGAGAAGAAGAAGAAGAGGCCACAATTTGTCTGATGGGGTCTTTGATATCCTCTCATTCTGCACTTCCCAAATCCCTGAATCCGTGCTGGCAGCACCTTTAGGAGGGTGCAGCTCTGTCCCAGTCCCTCCCAGTGGCTCCTAGCCCCTCCACCAGTTAATCCCTTAACGCTCTCCCGCCACGCTCCCATTTCCTGAGCGTTTCTCTTCCCCCCCCTCCCGGAGCTATTTTTACGAGGCCTTTGTTACTTCCTAATTGTCCAAACCACTTTTCCACATTTCTCCTGATAAAGGCAGATTTCTAAAAGCAGTTCAGCGTCTCAGCCATTTCAGCCTCATCATCTGCCTCATCCCTTTTATTGTTTAGCAAATGCCCTACTTTTGCTGGAGCGTTTTTATTCCCCCCCCCACCACCACCACCCCCAAGAGAGGGTTGATTCCACCCCCCTCTCCCCCTCTTTTTTAACAGCTTTTTCTACCTCTTAAATAATTCCTCTTCCACCGATTCCTCCTGCCTTTGTTTCCCTGTTTCATTCCCACCCATTCCTCTGCTGGGCCAGCCTCCGTGGGCTCTGCCTCTCTCCCAGCTCTGAGACTTGGGTTTATTTATTTTATTCCCTTTTCCTCAGAAAAATATTTTGGCTTTTGGGGAGGGTTTCAGTGCTTTTATCAAAGGAGGGGAAGAGCTGGTGGAGGGTTCCATCCACCCACGGGGATGTGCTGGTGGATGGTTGGCATCTCGGTGGCCAAAGTGAGCGGGTTATTGAGGTTTTTGAATTCCCCAGCCTTTTCTTGGCCAAAAAAATTCACCCATCAACATTTCCCCGGTGCTCATAGTTGTTGGAGGAAAATCCCACCAGGCCCTTGGTCCCTCACCCCAGTAAAGAGGGAATTTGGTCCCTCAACGGAGTTTTTGGAGCTGCCTGGGGACCACTCAAGGAAATTCTTTCCTCTCGGGGGGAAGGAAAAGTGAGAGGAGACAAAACAACAAAAGGTTTTGTTTCCAACTATTGGATTAAGGGACGTGAAGGCAAACAGAGCCTTTCCCTCCAGCTGAGGCAGGGAAGGAAAAAATCCCTCTGGGAGAGGATCCTGAATCCCACCCTGGATGGTTTGCTCTGAACTCGACAGAATCAGGAGCTTTTTGCTGTTGAAGACAATTTTCTTAACGAGGCCAACAAAAGATGTCAAGAAGATTCAAGCTTGGGTTTGAAAGAAACCTTTCTACGGAGCCTCTCGAGGATCCAAACTGGTGTTTCCTCGGCTCACAGTGACACCATTCCATGGGATTCTGGGTGGAACAAGTGACATTTTAAGATGAAAGGGATGTACAGCACATCCCTGTGGCTGCCCGGAGCTGAGTGGGAACGGCAGGACAAGCACACGGAGACGGTGTCTGTGCCCAGGAAAATTGGGGCAGCACATCCTGAGGGGCCTTGGTGGAGAGTGGGGATGGAGGGAAGGATCCTGCCAGGGAGGATCCATGGATTCCATGGGTCTGGTGAAGCTCCTGCTTCCTTTCATGAGTGTGGGACAGGAGGGGACAGGGAGGGTGAGGATGGAGGGCAAGACCCAGCTAGGGAGGATCCATGGATTCCACAGGTCTGGCTGCAGCTCCTGCTTCCTCCCAGGAGTGTAGGACAGGGAGGGTGAGGATGGAGGGAAGGATCCAGATTGTGAGGATTGGGGGTGTCCATGGGCTCCTTGGGTTTGGTGAAGCTCCTGCTTCATCCCGTTAGACAGGGAGGGTGAGGATGGAGGGAAGGATCCAGCTAGGGAGGATCCATGGATTCCATGGGTCTGGCTGCAGCTCCCATGAGCATGGGACAAGGAAGGAAGGATCCAGCCAGAGGGGATCCATGGATTCTTTGGATCTGGTGAAGCTCCTGCTTCCTGCTGTGAGTATGGGACAGGGAAGGTGAGGATGGAAGGAAGGATCCAGCCAGCTCGGATCCATGAATTCCTCGAGTCTGGCTGCAGCTCCTTCTTCCTCTTGTGCTACTGGAGAAGGTGACATGGCTGCCAAGCGAAGAGAAAGGGAACTTTCCATCCTGGAGGCAAACCAAGCCCTTCCAAGTGCACAAGCACGGAGCAGACACCGGAGAATCCACACGGGAGCGGGGTCTCAAATAGAGAACACCTCCCTGCGCCAGGATTGTCCCACAAACCCCAGAGACCCCGCAGCCAGCTGTGGTTTTCCTGCTGGTGCTGGATAACGCTCAAGGAATCTCCCCAGGGACTGCTCCTGATTGCCTGGGGCCATTCCCAGCACGGCCCTTCCCTCAGCAGGGCCGTTAATTGTTTAATTGTCCCTCTCCTCCGGCAGGCTGCGGATCCTCACCGAGCCTGGCACAAGATAATTCTCCTCTGATTCCCATCACTGCTGTCAAATCCAGCCCCGATTGCTTCCTGAAGTCCAAAACGAGGAGGGCAGACGCTCCGGCTGTCTCAGGCACAAAGAAGGAGATTCCTCAGGTTTTCCTCAGGAATCCAAGCTTGCAGAAACCAAAATATTCCTTTTTGTTTTTTCTTTTCTCTGGAGCTCAGCACATCCATCCTGGCACTGCTCTCCAGCCCTCAGCACAATCCAGGGATCCCTCGCTCCAGGAATCTCGGAGCACTCCTGGAAAGCTGTCCCAGCAGGAGGCCACAAGGGATGACCTGTCCTGGAGCCGCAGGAGGGAACCCAGCCCTGTGAGCACCACAGTGGGAGAAATCCCTCTGCCCTGGGGTTTCACCCTGGGAATTTACACAGGGTCCAGCTATAGGATAATTCCTTTTTAATTCCCTCTGTGGGGTGCAGAGCTTGGTGCGTCCAAGGATTGGGAGCACCCCAGGAACCAGTTAAAGGGGCGTCTCCATCCTTTCCTTGGGATGCACCAGCTCCCGTGCTCATGGGCAGTTTGGCACTTGGTGTCTGCAGGGAAAAACAGGAAAATAAAAATGTCTTTCAAAGGTGGAGTGGTGTCCGTCCTTTGTCACCCTTCCAGGTGTGTGAGTGCCAGGGAAAGCAGGAGCCAGCTGGGACTGGATCCTGGGATCCGGATCCATCTCGGCTCTGCAACAAACTGGAATAGAAATTTAAAGGTTTTCTCTCCCTTTTTCGTGTGCCCGGTGCCTTTTTTAGGATTCACGGGAGGCAGGGAGAGCGCAGGGGTGTGGGCAGGATAAAGCAGAGGCGGGGGAAAGGAATTCCAGGTGGGAATAACTCCCGGCAGCAAAGGCAGGGGGAGTGACACAGGGACAGGGCCCTGTGCTGGGTGAGGACATCCGGGCTCGGAGCAAAGCACGGCTCGGGAGCTGGAAGGTAAAAGGTGGGAAAACAGGGATCCAGCAGGGGATGAGGGCTGGGAGCAGGGAACAGGGGCAGCTGAGCCAGTGTCACCTTGGCCAGGCTGTGCTGGGGACAAGGACGCGGCCTGGGGAGTCCTGCGGGTACCGGGCACTCTGTGGGAACGTGAAGGATCAGGATTGACCTCTCCTGCCTGGGAGGACGATTTTTAGGGGCTGCTCTGCCCCTGTGACAAAGGAGCTGCAAGGAAAACTCTCCCTGGGTGCTCGGGGACTTTTCCTTCCTCAGCCCCTCGTCGCTGGCTGGGCTGCAAGGTGGGGTTTGAGCGAGGGGAGAAGGGATCTGGCCGGGATGAAGGTGCTGAGCTCCCCTCTGCTGCCTGAGGACCCAGCCCTGAGCACAACGTGCAATTCCCGGAACTCCAGGAGGAAAATCCGGGAGAATCCCTCCCTTTCCCAGCACTTCACAGCTCACAGAAGTTGTTGGTGCTGCTTGCCCCAACACAGGAAGGCAAAAAAGGAGCCCTGGTGGGAAGGAAGCCGGGAAAGGAAGGAAGGAAATGAAATCATCCTCCTCCACAAGGCAGCAGAATTCCCAAACCAGCCAGGATCCAGCTCAAAAATCTTCCCAGAGCATTTGGGGGGGTTGGTATCGGGGTGTGACACCCCTGCTGGGACGTGTGATGCTGCTGAGTGCTGGCTGTGCCACAAACCCATGGACAGGCACCTGTCTTCCCTTTCACATTCCAAGAAGCTGGAAATTCTGGGAATTCTGGGAATGCTGGGAATGGGACTGCCAAGGCACAGCTCAGAGCTCCGAGCAGATGTTGCTGCTCCACCAGCGCTCGTCTGCTTCCCAGATGTCCCTGGCTAATGAGCAGCTCCTTCCCCTCATTCCAGAGGTCATCCCGGCTCTGAGGGGTTTAAAAATATCCATGGATTGTGCAGCTCGGCACAGTCCAAGTGTTTTGATGTGCATTGGAAAGTTCCGGGCCGGTGGCTGACCAGGAGGTGGATTTGGGGTGCATTTTAAACTCCTTTTTAAACCTGGAATGAAGCAGAAGTGTTGATCACCATACATCCCACATTTTTCCTCCAGCAAACTCCACGGATGCTGCAGCCACGGGATTCACCCATCCTGGTGGAGGTGGGCTGGGAGATCCCAAACCATCCCCTCCAGGAGGTGGATGGAGAGATCCCAAACCATCCCATCCAGGAGGTGGATGGAGAGATCCCAAACCATCCCATCCAGGAGGTGGATGGAGAGATCCCAAACCATCCCATGCATGATCCCAGAGTGGGATTGCCACCATCCCACCCCACCTGGATGGACATTCCTGGCCTCTTTTCCTGCTCCCCATAAGAGCCCTGCAGTGGCTTTGAGCGAGCTCAAGGGAATTCCCATGGGATGGGAGCCGGGGGGATTTGGGAGCACGGCACCCTCAGTTCCTGAGTCCTGGTGGGGTTTCCAGGCTGTGCCCCACCCCGAGTGGAGACAGTGTTGCAGCAGGGTTATTCTGACGGGAAAAGCCTCCTGCTTCCCAAATCCAGAGTTTCGTGCTGACACTCTGCTTGTCCCTCTCCTTGCACCACCTGGACAGCCCCGAGATGGCTGGAACCCACAAGAGGTGGTGATGAGAGATCCTGTGGGGTCTTCATCCCCCTCCTCTGCACATCCCTTGGTAGGGAATGCCCCACTCCTGTCCCTTGGGATGCCCAGGGCCACCTCAGGGGCTGTGCCCAGCTCTCCATGCAGAGACCCAGGCTAACTCTGTCCCTGCCCCATGTCCCCTGGCAAAGGGGGAAAACACCTCAGTCCACCCCTCCTGGATGTGAGTTTTGCTGTCACTGCTGCTCCAGAGGATGAAGGCAACTCCTGCCACCAGCTGGGTCATCCTCAAGCTCCAAAACAACCCGACCCGAGCACGTGGGCAGCAAAAGCCATTTCCCCACTCCCTCAACCCCAAAGGAACAGCAGCCACGGCCCCCACGCAGCAGCACCTCGTGGGACACGTGGGTGGGACAGGGATGGGGTCACACGGCTGTTCCCAGGCTCAGCCCCACAGCACTGAGCAGAGCTGTGCTGCCCTAATTAGAAACCCCCAAATTAATCAGTGCAGTGCAGCTCTAAGGAGAGCCTGTGTTGTTCTGCACTGACCTGAAAGGATTTGTCAGCGGTCACTGCCGCTGTGCCGGGGGACGGTGTCTGCTCCCATTCCAGATTTCCCTTCTGGTCTGGGCTTGGGTTCCCTGGATTTTCTTTTTTTCCCTGAAGAAAAAGGGGTTTTGTTTGTGTTTCTCCCTTGGCAGCAGGAAATTTCCGAAGGAACGGCCGCTTTCAAGCAAAGTCTGTCCCCACTGAACGGGCCGGTGAGGTATGGGGTGATTTTCCCCGGTTTTTTTTGTACTTCTTTGGGATGAGACTCGGGAAAAGTGGAAATGGGGTGTGGGGTCAGCACCCTCAGCTCTGTGTGGGGACAGATGGGAGGGGACAAACCGCGGTGTGAGAACTGCCCGGCAGCCAGACCTGCCTTGTGACAGATCCAGGGAAGTGGCTTTGGGGCCTTCTTCCCTCCACTTCAGCCTGAAGCCGTGACAGCTCAGGCTGTGCTAAGAGTTCATCACCCCAAACAGGGCAGGGAGGCTCTTCCCGGGCTCAGCTGAGGCTCTGTCCTGGGTTCTGATGGGGACACTGGGAGCACAGGCGGCAATCGGTGTGTTCTCCCCGGTGACAAGAGGAAACAGCCTCGAGTTGCTCCGGGGGAGGTGTAGCTTGGATATCAGGGGAATCAATGCCTTGGTTGAAAGCGTTGTCAAGCTCTGGCAAAGCTGCCCAGAGCAGTGGTGGAGTCCCCATCCCTGCAGGGATCTGAAAGCAGCGTGGATGTGGCACTTGGGGACACATCAGTGGTGGCCTTGGCAGTGCTAACATTGAACTCGATGACCTTGGAGGGCTTTTCCAACCTAAATGACCCCATAATTCCATGCCCACGGTGCCAATGCTCCCACGGGGAAAAGCACCACAACCCATCCCCGTTTCTGCTTCCTGCCCTCCTCCAGACTCACCCCACAATCCCTCAGTCCATCCATCACTCCCTGGGAACGGGGATGGGGAGCAGGGCAGGGATCAACCCCGAGCAGAGGTGGGAGCTCAGCTGGGGCCTGGGGTTGCCCCATCCTGCCCTGCTGTCACTGTCACAGCTGAAAGGCAGCAAAAAAGGAGGGATTTACTTTGGGATGGCCATGGAAAATTCAGCCAAGGGTGAGGTGGCACTTTTTGGGAATGTGAGAGCTGCTGAGCATGGTTTCCTTGCTCAGACCCCCACCAAAGCAGCTCAGGGATGTTAACGCAGTCTGGGGCGTCACACCTGAGCCCAGGTTTGCTCCGTCCCAGAGCGATGCTCACACTCTCGAGGGCAGAGCCGCAGCTTCTCCTTCTCCTCCCTGGGCTCCCACCCTCGGGGAAGGTTCCGGCAGCAGAGAGGCAGCAGCAGCTCGAGGCTGGTGTTTGAAGAACGAGTTCGATCCGCGCTCTGCGATTTGGGGAATTGCAGGGGGGAGGCGGCGGCAGCTCGGGATATTGGGGGTAAAAGAACATCAATAACGGAGAGAGCGAGAAGGGAACGAGCCAGGGCTGCCCGTCAGCTCGCTGATTTAGGATTCACTTTGAAAACCCATTCCCCTTCAGGGGAAACACGTGCGTGCCCCCCCGGCATCCTCCCCCGCCCTCCGTGCGCTGCCGGCAGGAGGAGTTCGGGAAGGGGAGGATTGCGGGAGGAAAGCGGAGTTTTGCGGGGCCTAATCCCTTCGGGAGAGGGGCAATTCCCACTGGATAAATGGAATGCGGGTGGCTCCGGGCTTTGCCCTCGGGGTGTGGTCAGGCTTTGGTCACCGGGGAGCGGGAGAGGCTCGTCCTCAGCGCGGGGATCCAGGCGCGTCCCTCTGGGAAGAGCTTCAAAGGCTCTCCCGCCTCAAACACCTTCCCTTGCTCGTAGCCTCTGCTTTGCGCTGTCGTTTTTCAAGCACCGCCTAATCGCGCTAATTAGCACATTCTGGGATAATTCTTGCTGGCTTCCATCAAACCGAAGTCAGCTTTTCTCAGCGCTTTGCCGTGGCTGCGGTGTTTAATCGGGTCCAGCACGACCTTGGGCGTTATCCCACCCTGCTGCCAGGGCCGGGCGCTCCTTCCCCGGCCACTTTCCTCTCCGCGGAGGTGACACCACGGGGTGATGCGGTTTGGAATTGCCCTTTCCAGCCAAAATTGATCGTTCTGCCCTTTGATCCCGCTCTCTTCCTGCCTCCCCTTCCCTTACGCCAGCAGGAGCCACAGGGGCCGCTGGGGATGGGTCAGGACAGGCACACAGGTGGCTTTTTCTCCCCAAAACCCATCTCTTGGAGCTCACACACCCTCCTGCTCCATCCTCGTGGAGGCTGGGGGAGAAGGAGGCTCTCAGGTGCCTCAGACACGGAATGGGAGGCTGCATCCCCCTCCCTCACCTCCCACCGGGGAGAAGCGGATGTTGAATCCCATATTCCTGCAGCTGGGGAGCTGAGAAGGTTCGGGGGTTACCACTCGAATCGCTCCAAATTTTGGCCCTCGTGTTTGGGGTTCAAACCCCCCTGCCCCATCCCCTCCCGCCGGCACGAGCAGGAAACTCAACAGAAGAGGCTGAAGGATGTTTTTGGCACAGCCACTGATATTTCCCGGGGGAAATTCCTGCTGGAGAGCCAAGCCACCCCTCCCTCCTCTCCCCGCTGTCCCCTCGCTGCCGCCGGCGATGGCCGTGATCGATTCCCGGTGTCACGCCGGGGCAGGTCAGGGCCCCGCGCCCCCAGCGCCGGCCGGGCTGCGGGGAAAAGTCACCCGCATCAGCGTCACGGTCATTAATCTTAATTAGAGGTGCCAGGGCGGCTCGGAGCCCATCAACCCCGGCTCGTCTCGGCTGTCAAACCCAGCTCCCGCCGGGCTGAGCCCCTCCGTGCCCAGGGAAGGAGCGGGGAGAAGGAGGAAAGGGTGGAAATTTAGGGAGAGGAGGAGAGCGAACACCTGGGGATTTTTAAGAGCACAAATGTTGCGGCGGGCCCTTGCTGTCACCCTCTGCCTCCCCATCCCAATGTCCCCCATCCCCTTTGACAGCCCCCAAAAGGACCCCAAGGCAGCAGCACCACACCAGGATTAACCCGATTCCGAAATCCTTTTTTCCCAGCAATTATGAAAAGCTCCGAGATTTTGCCTCTGCCTGACACAGTCCCCCATCTCTGCACTCCCAAAATATTCCGGGGGGTGCTTCCCAGCTGTCTGGTCGTTTAGAAGGGCAAAAAAAAAAAGCTCCGATTCCATCGGCTGCTCAGTGCGGGAGAGTTCGCTGCTGCATTAGCTGGATCAGCTTGGAAAACGTATCCTTCAATCGGTTTAAACCCTTAGGCTTGATGTAATTTCACTGCTGCCTTCTCTCTGAGGTGCTTTTACGGCTGCTATCTCTGAGTATTTACAGCAAAGTGAGGAGAGACTCGGCTCCGTTTGTGCCCGCCACGGGTGGCAGCTCCAGGGCCGGCACAAAGGGTTTTTCCAGGGATTCTGGCACGGGTAAGGTGCATTTTTCAGCACCAGCGAAACCTCCAGCCTGGGCAAGAGCTGGTCCTTAAATCCTCCCATCCCAGGTTTTTCCCCCTGAGAGCTGAATTTACTGCGGGTGCAGCTCCTCGCGGGGATGCTCCCTGATTTTTGCCACCCCTTCTATTCAGGTTTTCAGGAGGAAAAGCCTCCCTGAGGATGAGGAAAGCTGCAAAATCAGGCGTGCTTGCCCACGCCGAGAATTCACGCCGGGAACCGAGCTCGGGTTTAAATCAGGCGCAGGACTAGAGTTGGGCGTGTGCTTAATCCCAGCTCCGCCAGACAAAAGGGCCCTGCCTAAAGTTCAGCACGAGTTTAAACTTAAAGCGCTCTGCGAGGTGGAGCCAAGCCCGCCGAGCCCAGCCCCGCAGCGAGCTCTTGGAACGGAGCTAATTGCGCATTGTGCGCGGCAGGCGGGCCCTCGCCTCCAAAACCACCACAATTAATTCTTGGGAAGGTTCCGCGGCAGCTGCGCCATCGACACCAGCGGTGCTTCCAGCTGCATTCGCGCGGGGCCGTGGGGTTTTGCTCGCTGGATATAAAAAGGGGTTTATTAGAGCGGCCCTGGGTTGTGTTTTGGGTACCTGGGGTGAGTCCGAGTGGGACCCACAGCTCAAAATGCACAGGGGAGCAGAGAAGGGAGAACAGGAATGATGGGAGCGCTCCCTGTGGCCTGCACCCTGAAAATGGGGAGATTTCCACATCATTTGTGCTTCCCTGGGTCTTTCCCGACATCCAGGGCATCCCTGCTGTCCCTGCTGCTGGCGGGAGCGTCATCATCCCTCTCCTCCACCACTGCTGGGCTGCTCAGGGTGGCACTTCTGGTGCTGCCTCACATCCCAGTGCTGCAGGGTCACCCGGGGATGCTCGGGCAGGAGGGATGTGGCAGAGCCAAAGTGTCACTACAGCCAAAGATGTGACTCCTGGGGACATCCATCCCCGCTGAACCCTGCGAAACTGCTGGTCCCAGATCTGAGGGCCTTCAATTCCATCCGTCTTCTCTTCCCAAACCCATCCCAAACCTACCCTGTGCCCATGCAAGACCCTGTAAATGATTTTTATCCCCTATTTTCTCTCCCACCCTGCAGCTAACTGGAGTTAATTCACCCTCACGGCCCTGGAACTACCAGGACCTTCTCCAAAACCTACTCTTGGGCTTGGTTGCAGCCAATTGTCCCTTCCAGACGTTTTCAAGCAGCCTGGATGGCTGGAAATGCTCCAGGTTTGGGTGGCAGTGACAGGAAATGACCACAGCGACAGAAAACTTGTCCTGGGATTTTGCAGCTGCCCTTTCCTCCCATCCATGGAAGGCACCACGAGGGACACCCACTGCACTGCTCTGTTTTCTGGGACAAAGTCCATTTGTCCATCCCTCCGTCCATCCCTCCGTCCATCCCTCTGTCCATTGCATCTCAATTTAGCCACGAGCCACGGCCATTTGCTGTCTGGGCCACACAGACGAAGAGAAAGTTGTTAATGCGACAAATGAAATTCATTAATCAAGGGACAGAGAAAACGCTGAAGGGAAGGGCTCTCGTTCATCCACTCCCTGACACCTCTAATGGGGCTTTTGTTTGCCTGCGTCTTCATCTCGTGGATGCAGAAATTCCAGGGTGGAGCCAAGTTGGAAATTCCAGCAGGAGGAAGCCCAAAATCGCCGTCCCCACGCCGCTTTGCATCCTGCAGGCTGGGGAGGTTGCTAAGTGACAGCGTTTCTGCTCTCACTGCCAGAACCTGGGTGCTTAAAAGCCAGAAAATGGCGATTTAAGGACATGATAACTCCTGGGCTTTGGGAGGCTCTTTGTTCCACGAGGAATGGGGGGAATTCCACACGGGAATCTGGAGGGGATGGCTGGGAATTTGGCCTTGGCCGTGCCTGGCCTGCAAAGAGATTGTTGCCAGTCAGTGGTGAAAAACTCCAGTTCATTCCCAAATTCTGACCCTCAGGACACTCCTTGGGTCTTCCCCGTGCTGGCAAATCCAGAACAAATCCCAGCAAAGGGACCCAAACCCCTCGCCCTGCTCCTAGACCACAACACTCAAACCCCTTCCCAGCCTTCCAGAGACGTGGAACGGAGCCAGGGATGCAGCATGCCCAGGGATCCGAGGGCATCCCTGCCAGGGTTTCAGCCCCGTTTGAGCCTAAGGGACGCCGTGCCTCAGTTTCCCTGCCCTGGGTAGGGTGCCACACGTGCCACAGCCGCATGCCCAGCCCCGTGGATCGTGTCCCAGGTGCGATGCTGAGGAGCTGATCCCAATTTTACTGGCTGTGACGCAGGACCGAGCGGAGCCTGCTGCATCCTTTAGGGATTCCCGAGCGGATGGGGCGGATCCCGAGGCCCCGGAGCCCACGGCAGCCCAGCCCTTCCCCTCTCCCCGCTGCCAGGCAGCTCCGTTTAGTTTTTTCACCCCACTGCTGTTGCGCAATCCCGTTTAAAACCATTGATCGGAGCAATTGGCGCTGTTATCTCGCTGTGGGCCACGCGCTGCTGGCAGTGAGGGGGCGAAAAGGGGGAAAGGAGAGGGAAAAGAAGGAAGACAAATGGCTGGAGGTCCCCGCAGCCAGCCTGGATCCATCCCTCACCCCATTCCGCGTCTCTGGAAGGCTCGGAGGGGGTTTGAGTGTTGCGGTGTGGGAGCAGGGAGAGGGGTTTGGATCCCTTTGTTGGGGTTTATCCTGGATTTAGCAGCACAAAGAGCACGAGCTTGGGCTGGCACCCAGGGCAGGCATGGCCTCTGCAGGGCCTGCAGGTCCAAGGAGTGTCCTGAGGGTCAGAATTGGGGAATAAATTGGGTTTTTGCACCCCTGGTTGGACACGAACACGATCAGAGCTGTAGGATCCTGTGTAACACAGCCCCTGCACCAGTGCTGGGAGTTCTTTTTCAGCTTGGGCTTCAAAAGTTTCTCCTCTTCCTGCTCAGGTTTGAGGCCTCAGATGCCACCTTTGCTTCCTGTGTCTTCTGCCATTTTCTTGTAAAAACCCCTTTTTTGGGGGGGGAGGGGGGAGAGGAGAAGGAAATCCCAACGTGATTCCAGGGAAATCTCTGCACCGGCAAGCTCAGAAACAGAAAGTGAGAAACAAAACCTTCCCCAGCTCCATCGGGCAACAAACAATTGACAGGAGCTCTGAGGGGGGGAGAAAACATCCCAGCCCTGTGGTTCTCAGCAATAAATTTCCAGTACTTTCCTAGCCAGCCTGGAAAAGAGCTCAGGTCTTCAGAGCGCCCCAAAAAGCACAATAAGGGTGGATTTTGGGGGTACCTGTGTCTTTTTAACCATTAGTTCCAAATTAAATCATGAGAGCCCAGGGAAGCTGTCCCAGAGAGGCTTTGCCTTTGTGCTGATGGATGGAGAACTCTCTCCTGGCTGTAACCTCCAAGACAAAGCCTAAACCCAAAATCTGGTCATGGAGAGAGAGAGAGAGGGAGGGAGGGAGAAGGGGAAGGGGAAGGGGAAGGGGAAAGGGAAGGAGAAGGAGAAGGAGAAGGAGAAGGAGAAGGAGAAGGAGAAGGAGAAGGAGAAGGAGAAGGAGAAGGAGAAGGAGAAGGAGAAGGAGAAGGAGAAGGAGAAGGAGAAGGAGAAGGAGAAGGAGAAGGAGAAGGAGAAGGAGAAGGAGAAGGAGAAGGAGGAGAGGGAGGACCTGGCAAATGCGAGCACTGTGGGGATTTGAAAACAAATCGTGAGCGTTCTTCGAGCGGAGAGAAAATAAACCATAAAGCAGCTACCTGAGAGCTTTAAAAACTCCCTCACAAAGGGATCCAGCTGCTTTCCAGAGGGTTTTGGGAGCTGCTTTTTGGGGACAGGGATGTGCAAGGGGTGGCTGTGCCCTGCTGGCATTCCCAGTGTGCGGAGGCGAAGCGATGCTCTTTGGCGGTGGGGAAACACCTCAGAAATGAGGGGGTTTTTTTGGTTAAATGGCACTGAATTTGTTGCTGCCGCTCCCAGAAATCCCTGGATTGTGCTTTTCCTTCCTCTGATGGTTTTTGCTGGAATGGAGATGACCCTCAGCGCGTGTCCTCTGTTCTCACCCTCACCAGGATGCTCGGTTTGTGTGGGTGCCACACACAGCACCTGCCGTGATCCCAGCCCCTGGAACCAGCAAAACCCACCCAAGCACCCCAAAGAAACCCCTCAGCAACAAAAAAAGCTTCCAAGTTGTAAAGATCCCCAAATTCCCAGTTTTTCTGTGGGGGAGAGGAAGATTTTCACGCTATGAGCCGGAGCAGGAGGCTCTTCCACAGAGCAGGACCCTGAGTTGCCTCTCCCTGAGACCAGATCCTTAAAGTTGCCCCCAAGAGGGATCATTTCTGTGCTGGAGGGCTCTGCCTGCCTCTGGACATGCTGGATTCCACACTTTTGCAGCACCCAGCTGTTTTTCCAGAGGCATTTCGGCATCTCCAGCTGTTGGCAGAGCAGGGCCAAGGCCGTTCCTGCCAGAGACCTCCCCAAACTCAGTATCTCCTTCCCAGCTATGCCAACAACAGATTTATTTGGGCTTTTTCTCCTTCCTGGTTCTGGAGTTGTTCAGAGAAAATAAAAAAAATCCCTTTCCAGAGCCATCATCTGTGCTGTGTCTCTGTTCCAGTCAAAATCGAAAGGGCTCGGGTTGATTTCCAGCTTTTTAAGGCAAAAGAAGAAATAAATGCAATCAAAGGACGTGTCAGGGGGAAGAAACTTCAGATCAAAGCATTGGGGCGGCTCGTTGCGAGCCAAGGCAACGTGTCAAGAGGAAATATTTTTATTTCTGAATGTGGGTTTTTTTTCCTGCCCTTTTTCTCCTGGAGTATTCAGCCACAAACCGTCAGGGATAAATCCAAGGGGCTTGGAGCGATCCTGGGATGGTGGAAGGGGGTGAAGGTGTCTGGGAGGGGTGGAGTGAGAGGATTTTTGAGGTGCCTTTCCAACCCAAACCGTTCCATGATCCCTGTGGGCATCTGAGGTGGGGAGAGGGAGCTTGGGAGGGTGCAGGGATTCCCCCATGGAGCTGCCTCTGGTTCCAGAGGGACTGGGATGAATCTGGAGGGGTTAGGATCACCAAGATGGGGGGTAAAGGGGTGGAGAAGAGGCAAAACCCTTTTGTTGCCACTTGAGAATCAAAGATGGGACTTGGAGATGCTCATGGACTTCTCCCAGCTCGTGTCACCTCTCTCCAGCTCCCTGGGAGCCTCCAGCTCCATAAATCCCAGGCTGGGTTACACCGATCCCAAAATTTTTCCCACTCCACTGCTGATACAACTCAGAGACTGCTCCCCTTTCCCTGAGCAGCCCCGGAGCCATCCGAGCAGCAGTTATTCCTCGTTTTTTTCCCACTACTAAAACCAGGGATTTCAGCACCTCCACATCCTCCCGCAGCCCCAAACCAGGCCGGTGTTTATCAATCTGCTCAGTGGGGTCCTGGCAGATAAAATGCATTTCGCTGCAAGGACGCAAAGGGATGGGCTCCCAGGAAGCAGCAGGATCATTCCCATGGCATTGATCGGGGCAGAGCTGCTGCTGGCTCAGCACTTTGGACCCCTGGATTTCATCAGTGGAGTGCTCAGCCCTCGGCTAATTGGATTTGCCGTCGTTAGGGTGATCTATGGCTCCTCCAAGAATTCTGGGCACGGGCCTGGCTGGGATTTCAGCAGGGACAGCGAGCCAGGGAGGCCTGGAGCTGCAAGGTCGGGCGGGAAAAGGCATCATGAGGTGTTGGGACATCAAATATTGGGATATTTCTCCCTGGGAATGGCAGGGACAGAGCTGGAGCTGGGTGAAAATTTGGGCTGAGGGAAGATTTTTTTTTTTAACTGAAACGGCGCCTTGCAAAGGGCAGAACGAGACCCTGCAAACCCAGGGTCAGGGAGGGTGTGAAAACCAGCTGGGATTAATTACTGAGCAGTGAATCCCTGCTGCATTAATTAGGCTGCATCCCAAACCTCGGCCCCGAGCCTGCCACAGGCTAAGGACGTATCGGTGGCGAGGTAAACTGAGGCACGGGTGGGTGAGGCTTTGTCACAGGGCCACCCAGGGGGGGCTTGGAGGGGCACCTTGTCCCTGTTGTGCTGGATCATGGCAGAGATGCTGTTTCCACCCCCAGTTTGGTATTTAAGCCGTTTTTATCTCAGTCTGGAAAAGAAAAAAATCGGGGAAAACAAAAATCTGGAAAAATCTGAGTTTTTTCCTCCATCCTGTGGAGCAGCTCCTTCGATTTCCAATGAAGACAAAAAGAGAGCTGCAACAACAACAACCAAAGAAGCTGTGCAGCCACTGATTCGCAAGGAATGAAGATCCACGACTTTTTTCTGGGCCAAAAGGCTTTTGCTTTCCCTCGGCTGGCACAAAAAATAATACTCAGTTTTGGAGCCAAGCATGAGGAGAGCCCAGGAGCTCAGCTGTGCCTCAAAATTCAGATATTCAGGAGGTGTTTCATCCCACGGGAAGGAGGAAAAGCTCCAGAACCCAGAGCCTGGCTTTCCATCATGTCCAAGAGGAGCCCTTTGCCGGGAGGAGCCCGGCAGACGGATAATTGGGAGCCGTGTCAGGCGGGTCAGACGAGCTGCTCTTCTCTGACCTTTAAATCCAGCAGCTCACAAAATTGGGGCTTTTCTGCAGCCATGGGGACACCATCTGCAGCCACCGGGACAGCATCTGCTGCCTGCCCTGCCTGGCTGCGCCGTGGATCCGGGAGTGGCTGGATTTATCCCAACCATCCCTCTGGGCGCGAGCGCTCCGCGGCCGCTCCAGAGCGGGGACAGGGAATCCTTGCATCCAGGGACAGCTGGGTCACCCCTCCCGTCAGTGCCGGGATGATGTGGGATGAACTCCGGGAAATGATTCCCGGCGGTGCTGAGTCGGGGAAATGGAAACGAGTCCGGTCCTTTACGGGAAGCCGGGGGGAGCTCATTGAAAATGCAGGATCTGCCTCTCCCGGAGCCATCCTGATGATGGTCCTTTCCTGAAACGCTGGGATGAAAGCCCAGAGCAGGTTTGGGGCAGCAGCTTCTGTCCCAAATTGGAGAATTCCTAAATTATTTGGGTTGGAAGGGACCTTAAAGTTCATTTAATTCCAATGATATCAGCAGGGACGTCTTGCCCTGGACCAAAGAAATCCAGAAAGGCCCCAAAATTCCTGCCAAGCCAAGGGGGAGTCCTGGAGAGCAGCAAAAGCTCCCAGCAAGCCCTGAAAAACATTCCGGAAGGGCTCCAGTCCTGCCGTCCTTGGAAAGTGCTGGGGGATGCCTAGAAAACGGAGCGGGATTCACAGCAGGATCCCGGTGTTCCTGGGGGATTTGGGGACCTGCAGCCGGGGTATTTAGGCAGCACAGGAGGATCCTCAGCTGGGAGGAGGGGAACAGCTTCCTAGAACAGGAGTGGAACAGCTTCCTCCTAGAGCAGAGGAGGAGCCCCAAAATTTCGTATCTGATGGGTTTTCCTATTCCCGGTCCCTGGAGCTTCTCGGGAAGCCGGCGCTGAGCTCCAGCTGGTGTGGAGACAGGAGCATCCCATCCCTCCGCTCTCCCTGGGGAGGGATCCTCGCTGAGCCAGGCAGGAAAAGCAGCCGCGAGCCCGCAGAAATAACGGCGCAATTAGCAAAGTAATTAAACCGCGGCTGCCGCGCAAATCCCGCCCCGGGACAGAGCCCGATCCTGCTTTCATTAAACTTCCCCCGGACAGTCGGGGATGGCTGTGGAGAGGCTCCGCTTATCCCGGGAAATGGATCCCCCGCGCTGCCGGGAATATCCCTCCATGCGCCGGGATGTGGGGCAGCTCCGGGTGCAGCTCCGGGTGCCCCCCAGGTTTTGGGGTCGCTGTTCCTGGACAAGTCCCACCCTGGGGACACGGCTGGGAGTGGCTGGAGGCATCCCAAGGGGGAGGCATCGGGGAAAAAGGGACAAACCCCAGGAAAATGGGAACTCTCTGAAGGCTCTGGTGGGGTCTGATGGTGTCTGCTCCTCTTCTCTCCCATCACTGCCAGTTTCTGTTTTTCCCCATAGGAACGATCCAGTTGGGACGTAATAATTAAATTAATCATTAAAACATCACTCAACCCTGAGCGAGGTTCCAGGGCTGAGAGAAAACCCAAGGCACGAGGAAACGATGATGGAGGAGAAGGGTGGAGAATAATCCCTATTTTTCACTCTCCTTTGATCCCTGCTCCCTCTGTTTCATGGAGCCATGGACGCCCTCTGAGGTTTGGGGGGGTTTTTAGGAGTTTAAAGGAATTTTAAGGCACGGCCGGGGGCACGGAGCATCCCTTTGGGGACATCAGGGTGCCGGTCCCCAGCTCTGCCTCCCTCCCCCTCACAGGGGTGGCTCCTGCAGCCTCACCAGGCCGAATTAAAATGCAAATATGTCCCTGCTGCTGGGGACAGATAGGGAACCTCTAAACAGGGAAAAGGCAGCGGGAACAAACACAGGGGACCTGGGAGAGAGCGGCTTTTTTCATTATTTCCCCTTTTTTTCCTCCTTTCCGTGGCACTCGGCTGTTTGGCGGGGGATTATTTAATGGGATCTGAAGCAGTCGAGGGGTTTGGGGTAGCACAGGTGGGTTTGGGGTTTGTCCCCATGGGTGCCACCAGCCCCCAGCTGCAGCTTCCATCTCCCCATCTCCAACAGCTCTCTGGGGCCTTTTTTAAAATTATTATTATTATGTCCCAACTGGATCATTCCCATGGGAAAGAAAATGAAAAATAAACTGGCAGTGGTTGGAGTGGAGACACTGTCAGGGCCTTCAGAGAGTTCCCATTTTCCTGGGGCTTGTCCCTGGGTGTTCTGCATTTGCTGACGGAATTCCAGGGCATGGGGAGCCTGGAAAATTTGGTGGGGAGCTGCTTTCCTGGTGTTCCTAATTCCCAGAGGGATTGTTTGAGGGCTGGGATGGTGGGTGGGACTCAGGGTCTGTGGATTTAGGGGTGTCTGGAAGTGCACCCCTGCCCCTGAGCAAAGCCTTTATATATTATACAGCCTATATATATATATATATATATATATATATATATATATATATATATACACACACACATATATATATAAAACATCTATATATAGAAAATAAAAATATATAAATATAAAAATATAAAATATAAATATTAAAAATATATAGATATCTAAATATATAGAATATATAGAAATATATAAATATAAAATATAAAAATATGTAATATAAATTTATATGAAATATAAATTATAAATATATATTTATATATAAAATATATACTATTTTAATATTTTTATTTTTATTTTTTAATTTATATACATCTATATATTTCTATTTTTTATATATTTATATTTTTTATGTTTTTATATTTTATATATTTCTATTATATATATTTATATATATATTTATATTTTTTATATATTTATGTTTTATATTCTTATATGTTATATATTTCTATTTTATATATATTTATTTAAAATAGAAATATATAGATGTATATCAATGTAAAAATAAAGATATAAAATATAAAAACATAAAAATAAATCTATATATATATAAATAAATAAATACAAAAATAAATATATACGCACACACACATTATGGATGCATATATATGTATAAATTCTAAATACATCCATATGGATGAAGGATAAATATCCACATCTAAAGGCACCAATAAATTGATGGAGCTACAGAGAAAGCTTTGCTCTCTTCACCCTGGTCCCTCACCCAGGAATGACTGGAATCAGGGATCCTGGGATGCTGGGAATTGCCTGGAGGAGGTGCCGGGGGGTGCAGGGCCCAGACTGGGGGGCCCTGAGAGCCTCCTCAGCCCCTACAGACACCGTGGGTGCTGCCTTCCCCAGGGTTCCTGCGTGCTGGATCCATCAGCTGGGATGGGAGCTGACGGGCTGGAAAACCGCTGCTGCTGCTTGGTGTCAGACCTCGGGCTGGGCATCGGCTGGGACAGCAGCCAGAAGGAGTGGGAAAAGCTGGCAGTGGGCACAGCCCGTGCCAAGCCTGCCCAAGCTCCCTGTGGATCCGTCCCTGTCGTCCCCGTCTTCCACCTCCGCAGCCCCAGGACGCGCTCATGGACCGGAGTCAGGCGCTGCCAGCTCTTATTACAATTATAAAATTTTATTCCACCCTTTTCTGACCTTTCCCCACTTCTTTTTCTTCCCTTTTCAATCCCCCCCTCCCGCCCCCCACGAATATTCATTTATGTTAATTTGAGCGAGGAGTTCCAGGCAGGGGAGGCAGCTGAGTTAATTTTCCTGCTCAGAGCCACAATCAGCTCCGTGGCTGGTTCAGATAAGGGGGCAGAGTAAAAACCAACCCCCTGCATGCCCTGCCTGCCCCCCGAGCACGTCTCAAACCTGCATTCATATATTTATGGATATATATGGATATAGGAAACCAGCACAGAGCTCTCAGGTAAATTTTAAGGCCACCCAGGGGAGAAACTTTCCCAGCCCCAAAACTGAGAAACTCCTTAAAGAGGCTTTTGAGACACCACCCACCACCCCAAACCACGGCTCTCCTTCCAGGGAAACTGAGGCACAGGTGTGGCTGTGGCATCACCTGCTCTCTGACCACCAGACTGCCCAAGAGGGGAGGATTTTGGAGGGGGAACCCTCAAATCCACAGCTTTGACCCCAAAATGCTCAGTCAAAGCTGAGCCAGCCCCCAGCCGACCCCACAGCCACCAGGGCTCAACCCCAAATCCCCTGGGAGCCCCCACCCAGGGCACCACAGCAGAGACAGGGCCCGTGACAGTGCTGCCACTTTGCTTTTTGTTTCATTTTTTTCCTTTTCTGGTCTTTTATTTAAGAAAAAAAACCTGAAAAAAAAAATAAAACGGAAAAAAGAAAAAAAAAAAAAAAAGAGACACAGTGGTGGGTAACTTTCGATCCAGAAATAATCCGCTGCCAGCCTCCACCGGGTGATGCCAGGGTGTCCCTGTCCCCACATGCTCAGTGCCCGTGGGGACAAGTGCACAGCCCAGGGTCCCCAACCTGCCAGCCCTGGTACCCCGATGTCCCCTCCAGGCCGCGGGTGCTCTGCACCGGGCTGGGAGATGGCGTGGCCTTGGACTGGGGGGGTCCCCTGGGTGAGCCAGGGGGGGCTGGGAGGTGCCACCAGCACAGGGAGACCGGGAGGCATCGGGTTATGGCAGTCAGAAGGCACCACACAGGCTGAGCCTGGCCCCGGGCATCCCTGCTGGGCTGGCACTGGGGGAAGCTGGGCTGGCACTGGGACACACAGGCCAGGTGCCATCGAGGGTGTCCCCGTGGCACTGGGAAGCCCCTGCACCACGTTGCCATCCCAGAGCCACATTCCAACACTGGGAGGGGGCAGAAACCCATGGCTGGCCCTGGAGGCCCCAGCGGGGCTGTGGGGCGGGGGGGCCGAGCGCTGGCCCCATGGCTGGGACAGAGGGACAGGCAGGGTGGGCAGCAAACGTGCTGGTCACCCCCAAAGTGCCCCAGGCAGCCAGGGACTGGGGCTGGTCACCCCCAAAGTGCCCCAGGCAGCCAGGGAGTGAGTGGGGCACACCAGGAATTTGGGGCTGGGTCACAGCAGGCTCCAGGCCCGTGGCCATGGTGTCCCCAACTCTTGCCTCACCCAGCATCACCCAGTGTGGGCCAACATCCCAAAAACCATCGGGGTGACCCAGCACTCACCTCCAAAACTGTGCAGCTGAGCGCAGCAAAGGCTGGGGGAGGCCCTCGGGAAGCCCTCGCCCACCACCTCCCTGCTGGGCTCCGGGGAGAAATGGGATCTCTCCCCTCTCCCAGCCCCTTCCCGGCAGCACCCACAGCCTCCTCCTGCCCGGCCACGCGCACGCCCCGAGCTGTGACCCCGTCACCTCAGCTGGGGGGCCACGCGTGTGCTGCTGCCTCCCCTGGGAAAACCAGTGGGGAAAGGGCGAGAACAGAAAAGAGGCGTCCCCGGGGGTGCCTTTGGACGGGGTGAGGACGTGAGATGTGCGGAGCAAGGAGCCGGACGTGGGTGTCCAGCCCCGGAGAAGCGTGGTGGCGCGGCGTGGCACGGCGTGGCGTGGCGTGGCACAGCGTGGCAGCCCCTCCCTCCCGCCCCGTCCCCGCTGCCCCTGCGTTAAGCGATCTCTTTGATCCTGCAGATGTAGTTGTGAAGCTCCTCGGGATCCTGCAGCCCCATGTCCTGGCACACCCACTCCAAGTCCTCCTCATCGGCGATGGGGATGGAGTTGTAAGCCAGCTCGTCCGAGGGCATGGTGGCGAAGGTGGTGAACTTCACCCGCTTCCGTTTGGAGGTGGGTGAGTTGAGCGGGTCCTCGCTCTGGTCCCGCGTGGAGCCCCCCGAGGAGCCGTCCCCGCGCCCGTGCACCTGGCTCTGCACGCTGGTCTGCGAGCTCCCGCTGCTGTGGTGGTCCCCGTGGCAGCAGGTCTGCACGTTTTCCAGCGGGTTCCCCGGGCTCTCGGGCTGCGGGGAGAGGTCATTGTGAGCCCGCAAGGGCTGCCCGTTGCCCAGGAAGACCCAGTGGTGGGAATGGTCCATGTTGGTCTGGCCTTCCGGCGGGATGCGCTTGTGCCGGTACTTCAGCACAAAGACGATGCAGTTGATGAGGAAGACCAAGATGGCCAGACAGAAGACGCCCAGCAGGGCGTACATCCCGATCTCCAGGTCCGTCAGCCCCCGCGTCACCTGCACGAAGCCGGTGGGGATGGTGGGGAAGTCCTCGGTGGGGTGAGACGCGCTGGACATCCGGCTGTCCTCGCTCGGGTCCGCTTTCCTGTCCACCTCTGCCCGCAGGGTGGTGCTTGCCCCCGCCTCGCCCAGCCCTGGCCTGCTGGGCACGTGGTCATAGTCATAGGTGGGGTCCTCCTCGGACCCGAAATGGACGCGCACGGTGGCCAAGGCCGTGAAGAGGACGCTCTTGCGCTTGGTCTTCTGGCAGCTCTCGCAGATGACCAGCTCCGCCCGCAGCAGCTCCCCTGCGCCCTCGCTCTCCGCCACCACCAAGGGGAACGCCCGGTCCTGGGTCACCGACACCACCTTCTCGTCCAGGCTGCTCACCACCAGGTTGTAGTCCTTGGGGTCATAGAGGGACAGGGGCGCCGTGGTGCCGTCGCTGTAGGAAATCCACAGGCTCAGCAGCGCTTCCTGCGGGACCAACACAGGCACCGGTTGCCCAGCAGGAGGCCAGTCCCACCTGCACCCCTTTGTCCATCCTCCCATCCACCTCTCCATCCTTCTCTCCATCCAATTCACCCTTTATCCCTCCGTTATCCGTCTCGTTCCAACCATTCCCTGATTTTTCTCCTTAGGCTACTCTTCCCTCCACATTCCCCGTGCTTGCCCAGGCTCAACCCAAATCCCAGATGTGGCTACCAGAGCTGGGGCAGGAGCTGCATAGGATTCCATCCCTCCCCCTCCGTCCCCATGGTTGTCCCCAGGCTTGGATCACAGGTCTCTGTGAAGGTTTCTGGGGTGTTTTGGGGTCACCAGGATGTCGTGAGGACACCGGGTGCTGTGAGGGCCAGAGTGTGGGCAGGATTTGGGAGGAGGGGGTTGCACCCCAAAATCCCCCCCAAGCCTGGATGCCCCCCCTGGCCTCACCTGCTTGAAGAAGCTCAGGGTTTGCTGCACGGATGTGCGGGCAATGATGGTGTGGCTGTTGCCAGGGCTGGGGTGGAGGGACAGCGAGAGGCTGGAGACCACCTGGGCCTTCAGGTCCGTGATGCTGACCTTCTCCTCTGCCACCGTCACCAGCGTCTCGCCCAGCACCGCCTCCACCAGCGGGGACACCACCTGCAGGGGTCGAGGTGCCCGTCACCGCCTGCCACCCCCAGCCAGCCTGGCAGAGGCGGGGAAAGGTGGCCAGGGGTACCTTGAAGAGGGTCGTGCCCGGCTCCCGCCCGGCCAGCGTGGAGCTGTCCACCATGTGGGCCACCCGCGGGTCGTCCACGCGCATGAAGTCGCTGACCAGGTCGGTGACCTCCACCAGCCAGTCGGGCCCCAGCATGGTGACCACCTGGCCCGTGCCCTCGGCCGCCGTGGTGTGGAACTGGGTGAAGACCTGCAGCGTGGAGTGCTGGTACTGCAGGGCACAGCCCCGGCTCTGCTTCCGCTCCTCCTCGTCCTCCTCATGCTCGCTGTCCCGCACTGACCTGCAGGATGGATGGATGGATGGATGGATGGATGGGACAGTGGGTGAGCAGTGCTGCCAAGCTCTCCATGCCACAGCTCTTCAGCTCCCCCGGGAAAGGTGGCCAAGCAGGAAAAAATGTGATGTCACCAAAATAATGGTGGCTCCTGGGCCAGGAGGGGCTGTCCAGGAGGGTTCATGGGATTTAGCAGGACGTGGTAATGGCAGGGTCACCAGCAGCTCTGCCCACTAAGCAGCTGAGAGGACAAGGTATCTCTGCTTGGGATGGACACCTGGAGGTCTCTAGACAACAAAAATGGCACTTTGGAGCTTGGCTGTTCCCAGTTTCAACCAGGGAACTTTTGATGACTGCCAAGGAGAGATGTTCTCCACCAACCTCCCTGTGAAACTTTTCTCCTTCCCCATAACCTGTGTCCATGACCTCTCACCTTTCCACCGAGGACCCCTGAGATGCCTTTGTCTCCACCACCTTTAAAACCTCCTCATGAAGTCACTGAGCAAGGCAGTCAGCCCATGACCACCACCTCCACCTCGCCTTCTCCAGGCTGGCCAGCACGGCTCCGCAGCACCCACCTCCTGTCCGGCAGGATGGGCACCCTCCAGCCCTTGACTTGGCTCAGCCGGGCGTCCGATAGCTCGATGTGCAGGGGCAGTTTGGGCACCCACACCGTCATCTCCAGCGGGGCCGACAGGTGCTCGTAGTTGAAGGTGACCCGGGCGCTCATAGAGCCCCGCGACTCCTTCCCGCTGACGAAGACGTAGTCGCAGCTGCTGGAAACCTGTGGGACAAGAGAGGATGGGAATGGTCCTATAGACACAGCAGAGATCCCAGCAGGAGGCTGGAAGTTCTGGAGGAGCAGAACTTCACCCGGCATGAATCCAGTTCATGCCTGACCTGGAGCAGGGATGCTCCCTCCTCCTGGAGATCCTGCTCAGAGGGAGATCCACGCCCCATGTCCACCATGCAAAGTGTCCCCTGACCCAGCTCCTCCTGAGGCACAGATCCGTGTCCACCACGCAAAGTGTCCCCTGACCCAGCTCCTCCTGAGGCACAGATCTGTGTCCACCACGCAAAGTGTCCCCTGACCCAGCTCCTCCTGCCAGCCCTCACTCTCTCCCACCTCCACCAAGAACCTCCACCAAGAACCTCCACGTGGTGCCTCAGTTCCCCTTTGGCCTCCACATTGGATTGTCCCTGAGCTAGAGGCACCCATGGGTGCTTCACAGAGGTTGCAAATTGCTCAACCTGGAAATTCGCCCCAAAATCCCCTCCAGAGGGCACATGCAGCAAGCACAGCCCCTGCACATGCAGCAAGCACAGCCCCACCACGTGCCCGTACCCACCGGTGCCTTGTCCCTGTCCCTCCTGCTCACCCCAGAGCGAGATTCCTGCGGTCTGACTGAACCCTCCTGTTCCTCTTCTCCCTCCTCCCCTTTTAATTCCCACTTATGCAAACGCCATCAGCGAAATCCGCTATAAAACAAATCCATCCTGCAGGGGGTCACTCATTAAGGAGCCAATTAAGGAGCTCAGGGGACACCAGGGCAGCATCTCCCAGGGTCTGAGCTCAAGTCACCAGTCAACAGCTCCTTCCCAGCCGGGCTGGCAGAAGACAACCAGAAGGGGATTCCAACCTCTCACCTGCAGCAGCCCTGTGGCCCAACCCCGATCTCCTGTCAGGGACTGCATCTGATTTGTTGGATGCTGGAGAAGAACAGAACTTGTTTGCTCAGCCAGCAGCCCTGAGCAGCTCACCAGCGCAGAAGGGCTGATTTCCAGCATCAGAGAATCCCTGGATTCTCTGATGGCTGATAAAGGGTTGAGGCCAGGCTGCAGGTGGCTGGCAGCCTCCCTGTCTCTCTGCCAACCTATTCCTTGAGCACCTGTGGGCAACCAGATGCAGGAATTTTGCATTTCTGAGCCCACAGCAGGATTTGACTTCTGCAACAGCTCCAGGAGCCCTCTGCAAAGGTGTTGGTGGTCCCCTGGGGCTGGTGGAGGAGGCAGAGCTCAGGATGTCTCCTTGGGATGTCCCTGCTCCCTGAGCACCGGAGGCAAGGGCGACGCAGGAGGGTTTGTTCCTTGTCTTCCCATCAGAGGTACCAGCTCAGCAAGTCTGACAAGACAATCTCATCTGTGGCGAGGCAGCACCTGAATAAAGATGAGCTCCCGGGTGAATCCTGCAGCCGAGGATCTCTGGATATTGTGCCATTTATCACAATAAACACGATGGGCTCTGCCGGTGTTACCTTGGCTAATAAACCCCCCGGCACCTCCCTCTGGGCACCACTTGCTTTGCAGCCGGGGAGGGGGGCTGAAACTATGACAACAAAAAAATCCCTGCACGCCAGGCCTGTCCCGAAGATGGAGTGACTGCAGATTAGCTCGGAAATGAAGCTTGTGCGAGGAAACTTCCCAGATTAACGGCGAGGTGTCAGGAAAAGAGAGGCTGAGGGCTGCCTGGGCTCCCAGCCAAGGCACCGCTGCCTCTGCTGCTGTGGCCAGGAGTTCCCTGCTTGGCATGGGGATAAGTGTGGGATCAAGGGGGACACACGTTCTCCAAGGCCCCCGGGAGTGGGAAAAGCCACCATGGTGCTGGCAGTGGCTATGGGTGAGCAGGGTTCCTGAGGATCAATCCCGCTGAGCTCCTGGGGGGTTCTCCAGGGGATGTGGAGTGTGGGGTTCTCAGAAAGGTCACACACAGGTGAGATCGAGCATCTCCCACTGAGCACTGCTGGCAGCAGAGGTGGCCCTTCCACTCCCTGCGTGTCCCTCAACAACCCCCAAAGTCACCACGTTTTAAAAATAGGGGGTGGTTTCTACACTCCCCCAAGTGACGATGTCCTCCTGGACACCTTTGTCGTCCTGTGCTACCACAGAAGGGGACGAGGATGACAACTCCCACTCATACTCTCCCACCACATCCTTCAGAGCCATGTCCACACCAATCCCGGGACAAATTCCACATTACACAAGGGAGCAACCACTGGGGAGCCCCACCGGAGCGGGGAGAGGCAGCTCGCCAGCCCGCCCTCACGTTAAATTATTTACAGTAACAGATAGCACATCCCACTCCGTAAGCTGTGATTTATGGAGCAGGTTTAGAGCTCTGACACCGCAATCATCCTCCCCGATCTCAGCAGGTAACTGAGAGGCTCCCTCGGAAATGAAGCTCCAACACAAACACCGAATAACTCAGCGAGAAATTGCGCAGGGCTCCGAGCGGGATGAGAGCCGGGGCCGGAGGGCTGCTCCCTGCATTATTCATCCCAGCTCCTGGGCATGTGCCTGCTCCCCCCCGGCCTGGGGACAGAGTGTAAATAGATTTATGAGCAGAAAGGCAGCACATTAAACAGTTTAAGTGTCTTGGAGTCCATCCTGAAGTGTATTATTGCTCCAGTGTTTTATCACGCTGGGGAGGACTGGGCTCCATAAATTAGAGCCGGTGTTGTAAATCCCATGGATCCGAGTTTCAGTCGAGAACTTGGGTGAGCACTTTGTGGCACTGGATGTCCCCCATGGTGTGTGACACAGCCCCGTGGACAGCAAACCCCAGCAGGGACAGGGATCTGCCATCACCCCTGTGGCAAAGGGGAGAAGGGGCTACGGCCCCCTGGAGAATCCAGACCCCTTCCCTGCCTCTGCCCAACCCAGCGGGATCATGGAAAGGGAGAGCTGGCTGGGTGCACACAGGGAGAGGGGTGGGAGGTGTTTGGGAGAAGGGAATGATGTCTGGGGGCGGATGGATGGATGGAAATGGTGGCAGAGTGACATGGGCAGGTGGGCAGATGGATTTATTCAGGGATGGAGAAATGTATATGGATGAACGGGGCTGGTGATGGAAAAGTCAGAGGATTTGAGGACCAGGGGCTGCCTCGGTGGCTGGGGCAGGGAGCCTTTGGCATTGGCCCCTTCAGCACCTCTCCCATCTGAATCTTCCCCCTCAGCTCCTCTTTCCCCTCCATCATTCCCAGCTTCCATCTCACCAGTCCCCAGCCCAGCAGCTGATCCAGTCGGGACAGAAATGTCACTCCGAGGCCGAGTGCGGCCACCGATGGGGCCGTGCAGCTCAGCCCATGAGGTGACATTTCCCCTTATCAGCACCAAGTGTTGTGATAACCCGCAGTTCCTGCTGCTGCCTGCTGCCAGTGTCGGAGCATCCCGTGGCCTCTCCAGGGACAGTGACAAAGTGTCTCGTCCTTCTCCCGGCAGACCCCAGGGAGAAGCTTGCATGGACTGGAGCCACCAAGGGGATGATGCTTGGTTTGGGTGGGGTTGTGAGCCACATCAGCTCAGTCACCAGCCCCAGCCCAGGGTGCTGTTGGGGTCAGGAGAACCCCAGCCCCTCGTGAGGGTCACAGAAGTCCTCTCCCCACACCCACCTTGATGATGTCCTCGTTGTTGGACTTGCACTCCACCATGGCCGAGACATCCACGATGACGCCGCTCAGCTCGATGGCAATGACCTTCACGGGAATGGCCACCGTGCGCCCCGTCAGGATGGCCGTGTTGATGATCTCCGTGTCCTGGGGGTGGCACAGAAAGGGCACCATCATGTAAGAGGGCAGCTTGTCCCATCTGGGCCAGGGAAGGACCTGGGTGTGGGTGGGATGGATGGATGGATGGATGGATGGATGGATGGATGGATGGATGGATGGATGGATGGATGATGGATGGATGATGGATGGATGGATGGATGGATGGATGGATGGATGGATGGATGGATGGATGGAGAGATGGATGGATGGATGGATGGATGGATGGATGGATGGATGGATGGATGGATGGATGGATGGATGGATGGATGGAGAGATGGATAGATGGATGGATGGATGGATGGATGGATGGATGGATGGATGGATGGATGGATGGATGGATGATGGATGGATGATGGATGTAGAGATGGATGCATGGATGGATGGATGGATGATGGACGGATGGATGGGTGGATGAAGAGGTGCTATAGGGCAGGTGGGCAATCCCTCAGGGGTCCCAACCCCTCAAAGCAGGTAACACCTGAGGGTGTGAACTTGCTCACCATGGCCAGGGGCACAATGGCCCTGATGTCCCTCTGGATGACTGTCAGCTCCGTGACCACCTTCTCCAGGTCGGGCGGGGGGTTACGGCCGCGGTAGTCGATGTGCCACATGATGCGGCGTGTCACTGACTGGCTCGTGAAGTTCTCCATCTCGAAATCCAGCTGCATGATCTCCGACGAGGAGTCCCCATCCCTGGGCAGGGGAACAGCAGGAGGGGACACGGTGAGGTGGCTGTCCCAGGTCCCACAGACACGCCAGGATAAGCCCCAGGCCATCCTCAGAGTCCCCAGCAGGTGCCCTTGGTGTCCCCAGGCACAAGGGGGACTGTGCAGTGGGTGCCACCCAAACCCAGCAGCCCGGACCCCCACCGCTGCCAGGGGCTGCTCCGATGGGATCCTGCAGATTCCCATGGCAATCTCCCCAGTGGGAGAGAGAAATGTTTTTCACCACCTCTGCCAGCAGGACAAGAACACCTCATCAGCTCTGCCAGGGCCGCTGGGTGACATCGCAGGGTGAGCGTGTGGCCACGGCCTCGGGGGACAGTGGGTGCTGCAGACCTTGTCTCCCTGACTCTGTCTTCCCAACAGCGTGGATGGATTTATTGCTCCTGCCTGGACACTCATGTCCCACAGGTCAGATCCCGCATGTCCCACGTCCAGATCCCAATTGTCCCACAGGTCAGATCCCACAGGTCAGATCCCAAATGTCCCACACCCAGATCACAAATGTCCCACAGGTCAGATCTCACATGTCCCACAGGTCAGATCCCAAATGTCCCACAGGTCAGATCCCACGTGTCCCACAGGTCGGATCCCAAATGTCCCACAGATCAGATCCCATGTGTTCCACACCCAGATTGCAAGTGTCCCACAGGTCAGATCCCAAATGTCCCACATGTCAGATCCCAGAGCACTCAGGAATGACAAATAAATGTCAACACAGGAGCCCAGCCCAAGCTGTTGATTTTAAAGCCCCTTCCAAGGGGATCCCATGGGGAAACTGAGGCACAGGAGAAAGAGGTCCAAGCCCAGGCAGGAGCTGGGACAGAGCTGGGATTTGGGGCTGGGCCGTCCCCCAGCCTGTGAGGGAGGACGGGCAGGGGACAGGGGAGGTGGACAGAGCCAGCAGGGGAGAACAGCCCCGGGACCGTCAGCTCAGCAAACACAAATTAATGCCAGGGCTGGGGACAGCAGGACAGGGAGTGACCTCTGGGGTGTCCCCAAGGCAGGACAGGGTGGAGAGGATGCCAAACCCAGGACGTGGTGCCAGGCTGAGGGGACAAGTTGGTGTCCGTCTGCATCACGGCTTGGACACAACCTTACAGCAGCACCACCAATTATTCACACACCCCATCCCTACAACCAAACCTTCCCAGAACTGATCCTGCCCTCCCAGCTCTGCCCACCGGCAAATCCTTGGGGAAGCTCAGGGTTCAACCCTGCCCTGAGCCAGATTTCACTGCTCCCCAAAACTGAACACCCCTGGCAGAAACCCCAGAGCCCCCCCAAACCACAGCACTGCTAAAAGCCCCTGCAGAGCCAGCGGGGTGGGGAGGGAAAGTGGAATTGCGGTGGAAGGGAAGCCAGGACTGGCTCCGCTTTCATCTCAGCGCAGCAGCAATTGAGAAGGTCCCATCGATCTGGGGTACAGGACACAGCCAGGTTTCTCTCTGATCAATATCTAATGAGTGAGAGGGAGCAGGGAGAGAGGAGAGTGAGAAGCTGGAGCTGCTCCAGGCCACGGCAAGCCCCGATCCCTGATCCCTGCTCCCCGATCCCACAGCAGCCGTGATGGGTTTTGCAGCGGAGCTGATCCACGAGGGCTGCTGGGGTCTTGCTGTGCCCCCAAGGCAGGTTTGGGGGTTCAAGGGGGTTCACCAAAGGCCACGGGGTGTGAAAAGCAGATTTGGCTGCTCTCCCAGTGCCAGGAGTACCCAACCCAGCTGGGAAGGGGCAGGTCCAAAGGCAAAGCAGAGCCAGGGGTGGTGTGGCAATGGGACTTCTCGCTGTGGGGTGCCCCGAGGTGTCCCAGGAGCGCTGCCAGGCCCAGCCACCACCCTCTGCCCTGCCCCAGCACCGTCTGCTCTGAACAGAGGCTACAGCCAGGCTGCTCACATGGGGGGAACCATTCAGGATGCAGCTTCTGGAGTGCAAAACACCCCAAAATGGCCCTTCTGACCCCAACGCTCAGGGCTCTCAGGCCCTCCCTGCACAGCCAGCGCTGCCAAAAGCCCCCAGAGCCCCAGCGCAGCAACTCCTCTGTTTGCACAGCCCCGAGGGCAGCACGGCGCGGAGTCATTCATCCTCTCCGTTCCGTTAATATTTGATGGAGTTGTTTGTCTAAAAGGTGATTGTAATCACTTTAAATTCCTCCTCCGTCTCTAACCTTTGCAGGCTGATTGGAAGCAGCGCTGGCAGCGGCAGAGGGGGAAGGGGGAGAGGATCCTGCTGCTGCCAGCTCTGCTCTCCGTGGGCTGCGGGGTGGGCGTGCAGGGGACAGGGGGCTGGTGGCCCTGGGGACACGCCAAGATCAGCCAGGCTGCGGTGTTGGATGCTGTGGGTGCATTTGCAGGGTGGGGGTGAAGGAAAATCCGCCCTCCTGGTAAGAAAAGGGTTCTGCAGAGCTTTGGGGGTCACACCAGAGCAGGCAGAGCTGAGGATCTCCTTTTTCCAGGAGTTTGGCGCCAGCTTCGCTCAGTTTTGGGGTGGAGGGGCAGAGATGTGGCGAGATTTCCGTCGCAGAGGGCAGGAATGAGCACATTGAGGGGCTTTAACCCAGCTCCTGGAGACACTCGTGTCCCTTTTCCCAGTGACAGAAATGTCACTCTTGTGTTCCAGCACTTCGGAACCTTTCCTGCTGCTGGTTTTGACCCCGTGCCCATCCCAGCCCTCTCCTGCCATGTCCTGTCAGTCTCACATCTCTCCTTGTTCAGGCTGAGCACCCTCTGGGGTCTCAGCTTGGCTTTGTGGGTCTTTTCTCCTGCAGATCGTTCTCATTTCCATCGCCAGGGCTCTCCTCAATGGATCTGAGCCTTTTCCAGAGCCCCAGGAATGTGTGAGCAGGGCAGAACTGCCTGGCTGAGGTGCTGGCATGGATCCTGCTCCCCATCCAACGCTCATCCATCATTTTAGGGTTCAGGTGGGACCTTGCCTTGCTCCGCTTCCTTCCCGGAGGAGACACCAGGAGGGACAGCAAAGAGCTGCTGCCTCTCACGGGGCAGAAATTCAATTTCTTAATTAAAAAATTAAAATTCTTCCATCCCAGACTACAGAATCCTCCATGGCTTCACAATTCACCCTAAAACCCTCCATTTCCCCTGCCAGCAGCCACGTGGCACCGCAGCCCCCCAGGGCAGGGGATAAAGGGAGAACTGCTCCAGGCTGAATCCCAGCACTTCCCTGGCATTCCCAGAGGTGCAGCCCTTACCTGGGCCCGGCCCCGTCCACCCTGGACACGTCCACGGTGGCCGTGGAGTGTTTGCCACCCGTCAGCAGCTCCGAGCTCACCAGCCACTGCCCGCTCCTGGACTTGGTGCTCAGCAGGTTCACCCCTTTCTTGGCCTTCACCCTGTGGAGAGCGACAGTCAGGGATAGAGCCTCACTCTGTGGCAGCCCTGGATCCCCTTGGATCCCCTGCCGTGGCACGGGAGGAGTTTTACCCCTGATCCCTTCAGGCTGTGGGAAGCATCATCCAGGCTGGCAGCAGCAGCCCGCTCCAGCTGCTCTTTTTCGTGGCATTTTGTCTCTCCAATGACCCCTCCAGCAGGATTTTGACCTCCCAGCCCCAGTGCTGACCCAAGTGAGACTGGGCACCCCTGGGGCACAAGACACGAGAGCCTGGAGCACCACATCCCCCATCCTGGGGGCTCCCTGCTGCTCCAGAGGCCACAGGGACACTTGTGAGTGCCCTTTGAAGAGGTGTGGCCAGGCCTTGTGTCCCCATCTTTAGGGACACGCAGCGATGGGGGTCCCCCCTTCCCACCGCCCCATTCGGCTCCCACCTGGTTCTGGGGCAGGAGGAGGGGCCACGGGGCACAGCAGCCCCACGGCCATGCCACACCTTGTCCCCAGAGCAGCTGGCAATAAACCCAGAGCTGCCAGCAGAATCCCAGTGCGACTGGGAACACTGGGAGAGCACAGGCAGCAGCGCCAGTGCAGAGATGTCCTGCATGGACAGCCCTCCCCTTTTCTCCAGGGAGCTCCCACCACAAAACCACATTCCAGACCTGCTCCACCCTCCAGCAGACCCCACAAACACCACTCCCTCCCAACCCACACCCACATGCCCACAGCTGCCTTTTCCCAACCATCCCCTGGAGAAGGGAAGCGGGAACATCCCCAGGCCCTCACCTGAGGGTGAAGTGCTCCACCGTGGAGTTGGACATCAGGTAGAGGAGGATGCTCAGCACCTCTCCGGGCTTCAGGGGCTTGTCAGGCAGGCGGATGAAGACGTTGCCGTCCAGGTGATGCTCCTGCAGGGCGGGGGCGGGCGGGGGCTGCAGGAGGCTGACGCTGCCGATGCGCAGCAGCGGGTGCTGCGTGGGACCCTCGGTGCGCGCCCCGCCGGCCCCGCGGCGAGCGCCCGCGTCCCCAAGGCACTGTCCGGCACCATCGGGCGCGTGCAGGGTGTAGTACAGCTCGGCCTGCTGGCTCTCCCCAGGCACCACCTCCAGGCTCTCAGGGCTCTTCCTCCTGCCCAGCGGCACGGCCGAGGGGCCGAACCAGGCGTGGGGCAGCTCGGCCTGCACCAGGCACATGGCCAGGCTGCCCCGCAGCCGGCACGAGCTCTTGAGCTCGCGGGCGTCGCGGAAGGCGTGGAGCCGCACGCAGGGCAGCCGGTCAGTCACGTCGAAGTCGTCCCAATCCCGGCCGGCCACGTAGAAGAGCACTTGGACCACGGGCTGGCTGGCCACCAGCCGCGGCTGGACGATGAAGGCGCGCACCTTCCAGTTGACGGTGAGGCGGTCGGGCACCTCCAGGGTGCTGGAGGGCTGCAGGTGCTCCTTGGGCAGCACCAGCCCCGTGCTGAAGGGCCCCAGGGTGACGTTGAGGACGGGCAGCTCCTTGGTCTGGAAGACGACGAAGGGCTCCGAGCGCTGCAGAGGGGTGCTGCCGTTGCCCGCCGGGCTGGCTCCCAGCTCCTTGAGGAAGAAGGCCAGGCGGGTGTTGGACAGGCGGTAGCTGACGGGCAGCAGGATGGCACCGGGGGGCTCGGCAGGCTCGGGGCTGGGGGCTGGGCCCTTGGCGTGGGCTGCAAAGGGGGTGCAGAGTTCGGGTTAGCGTGGGGCATCCCCCTCTGGAACAGCTCCCGAGCAAGGAACACAGATCCAGGCCGGAGTGGCACAAGGAGGAGCTGGAGCTTCTGCCCGCAGACCTCTCAGAAGGGCAGCAAGAGCCTGGCTGGGTTTGTGTCCCACAAACCAAAAATGCAGGAGACCCCAGGACCCCGAGCAGGATTGTGCCTCCTGACGGGTGGCACCAACCTCACCCAACACCCTCGGCGTGGCACAGGGTGCCCAGGGTGTGTTGAAGCCACATCCAGCCTCGTGTTGTCCCTGGGGAGCCCGAAGCTCTGGTCACCCTCCCCAGCACTGCCTGAACCAGCACAGACCCTTTAACAGGAACAGGGATAACTGGCTTCATCCCAGCTTCATCCCAGCTCCATCCCAGCTCCATCCCAGCTTCCCAAGGCACGGATGCTGACTTTCTCCAGAGGCTCGTTACCAAAAGTTGGATCCAGGCTGACTTTTGGCTGGCAGATCCCACCATGTATTTATCATCATCAAGGCTTTCCTTCTGCATTCAGCCCCCAGATCACCCAGGGAATGTGGCTAAAGCAGCCCCCAGACCTGCTCTGTCCCCACAGGCTGCCTTAAGGGTGGTGTCACAGCCGGTCTGTCACCCGTCGCCCACCCCGGGGTGCCACCCGCATTGTGCGTGTTCCCAAAACTGGCCCAGACCAAATTTTTCCAGACCTGATGGAGAGGTGACGTGGATGATGTTGGTGGCACCCTGTGCAAACCCCAGCAGCGCCCAGGGCCCTTTGGAAATCCCACTTTGTCCTTCATTTTGATCCCTTTTGCCTTAAAAAAATAACTCCAGGACTGAGCAGAGGATGGAGCCCCGGCCAGCCGAGGGGCAGAGCTGCCCGAGCCCCTTGGAGGGATCCCGTTATCCCACTGCAAGCGGAGAGAAAACCCACGGAAATCTTCCTGGAAAAGGCGGCCGGCGCGGAGCCGGCGCCCGGCACGGGCTGTGCTGGCAGCTGCGGGATCCTGGAAGACATCTCAAGGTCTTTCCCTTCTCCAGCGGCTGCCAGGAATTCCCGGGAGGGCTGGATCCCGCCCGCTCCCCTCGGCTCCCCGCATCCGCCGTTCCCGGCGCTGATTGCAGCCGCTCCCAAGCGGCTCCCGAGCAGCGGAGCCCAAATTACGGGTGTCAGACGGCGAGGAAAGGTGTGGATGTGCCGGCTCCGCTCCCGGGAATGACTCAGCCCCCCTTCCCCACGGGGGCTTTGGAGCGTGCCAGGACCCGGAGGTTTTTTCCAGCCGGGAAAGTGGCCCCAGACACTTTCCCCGGGGTTCAAGGGATGCAGGAACCCCCGGGCGAGCCTGGAAGTCTCTGCTGCGGGGCACAGGGGAGTTAAGCAGCTTAGAGGGCTCGTTAAAGGATTAGTGCTGGGGACGGGACAGGCAGAATCCCCATCCCGGGATGGAAGCTGTTCAGGAGCCAGGTAGAGAATTCCCCGGGGCTGTGGGAATGCTGGGCCCAGCTCCAGCCCCTGCCACCTCATCCAGCTTGCCCTGCCTGTTTTCCCATCTCCCGGAGAGCCAGGAGCTGCAGGAGAGGTGCCAAACTCTGGAAAGCACCCATGGGTGCCTCTCTGCTCGGCAGTACCAGCACTGAGGGGCTTTCTGCTCCTGCGACTCGTGGAAGTTGTTTTCTGTTGGGAAAGGTGAAGTTTGGCATGCTCCTGCCATGCCCGACAAGTGGAAAAGGGGAACTTTTTCCAAGGCATGAGATTATTTGAGGAAAAGGACCCAGCAGCTGGAGCGACACGAGCTGGGCTGCTTGGGTGAGGGACAGGGGAAGGGGCTTTGCTCAACCTGAAACAGCATCAGGCTTTATCCCTTCAAAATCTCCGGGGTTTGGAGCAGGATCAGGACATTTCACAGGGAAAACCCACCCCAAAGCCACCCAACTCCACGCCCAGCACAGCTCCGAGCAAAACCCATCCTTGAGGCGGTGCAAAATGCCCGGTGTCACCCTCGAGTGGGGGACAGGAGAAGCTCAGTGCCACCCCAGCGAGCACCCAGGGCCGGGCTGGCACGCACTGGGAGGGCTGAGGCAGCTGGATTTGGGTGCAGTTTGGCCCCTCCAGCACCCAGCTCCTTCCTCCTCCCGTGGGGATTCTCTGATGGATAATGAGGGTTGTGCGCTGTAGGAAAGCCCCTCTCAGACTGGGTTTGGTGCTGCAGTGGGGACACCCAGGGTGGCCCTGTCGCCGAGCCGAGCTGCGGGGAGGGCCAGGGCCAGGCTGGGCTGGAGATTAATGGGATGGCCGTGATGAGTTGAGCGCCGGCGGATTGGCGGCACGCAGGGAAGCGATTTCCTTCGCAGACAAAATGCATTTAAATGATGCTCTAATCTGTAGCCGGGAGGGGACGGGAGCGGCGCCGCCCTTCCCTGGCCGGGAACTAATCCTGCCAGGAGAGGGTCCAACCCAGCCACATCCAGCCTGGAGTGCGGGGAATCACAGCCACGGGGGCAGGAGGGAAGGAGAAGGGAGGTGGGAGGTGCGTGGAGCTGGGGATGCAGGTGCTGGGTGGGGAAAAGGGATAAATAAAGTGGCAGGGAGAGTAAAGGATGGAGGGATGGAGGGATGGAGGGATGGAGGGATGGAGGGATGGATGGATGGATGGATGGATGGATGGATGGATGGATGGATGGATGGATGGATGTCAAAAATGGCTGGACAGCAGGAAATAGCTTCAGGATGAGGGAGAAGAGGGGATGGATGGGTGGAAAGGCAGGAAGGATGGGAGGGAGGGAGGAAGGAAGGAAGGAAGGATGGGAGGGAGGGAGGGAGGGAGGAAGGAAGGCCCAACAGCTCAAGAGATGGAAGGAAGGTGCCCCAAAGAAAACCATGAGGATGGACAGACACAGCTCAGGACACTCCAGTCCCCACGCCGCTGTCCCCAGTTCCTGCCCTGGTTTCTTGTCACCCCCGGGAGAGGTGGTGGCCTCATGTCCCACGTCCCACCCTGGCCAGGTTTGGGGGGCCAGAAGGGTTAATCCCTGCCGGCTGGCTCTGCTCCGCAGCGCTGCTGCCGCTGTGGTTAGCGGGATTTGCAGCACCTGACCTGCATTCCGGGTTTATCAGGCCGGCACAGAGGGGCCCATATGGCCCTTCCACCCCGGCAGCCAAAACACAGCTCCCTGTGCCTGGCCGGATCCCACCGGCCTGGGGGCTTCCCGAACCCCCCGGGCTGAGGATCCAGCCCAGCCCCACAGCAGGACCCCCGTGTGTCCCCTCGGGGGGACCGGCAGCGCTGACAGGGAGATGTAAACACACAAGTGGTGACCCCTTTGTGCAGCCCCACATCTGCCCCGCCAGATGTGCCCCGCGCCGGCCGCAGACACGGGGCCAGATGGGCTGAGATGCTCTGGAGGGCACGTGGGGACAGGGGCAGCGCCCTCCAGCCCTGCCTTAAACCCCAGACAGGGGCCAAGAGGTCTCGCTCTCTGCTGGAAAAAACAGCACCGAAAGTCCCTGAACAACCCTCCTCAGCCTCGCTGTGGGGTTTAGGTCATCATCATCATCATCATCATCATCATCCCTGCTCCTGGTTCAGGGGGTGCTGGGCTCGGACAGGCTGCTGGACAGCCTGGATTGAGGCACCAGCTCCATCACCTTCCCCTCTTGCCCTGAATCCCCAGGAAACGGGGCACAGGCGGAGCCTTTCCACCCCTGCTCCCACCACCCCTGCTCCCACCTGTTATCCCGAGGTTTCAGACCCTCCTTCTCTTCCCTTGATCCAGAACCAATGGCAGAGCTGAGCTCCAGCTTAGCCCAGCCCCAGCTGTCGGCCGTGGGGATCACTTCAGGCTCGCTCCAGGGGGGATCTTTATCCTGGCTTATCCCGTGGGACACAGCGGGGGCTCCGGGGCTATATCCCCACTTATGGGGGGAAGAACACACGGGGAAAGCTCTGGAGAGCACGGATGGGAGGTTTGGGGTCAGCCCAGGAGGGTTAAAACCTCTCTGGGTGTTCATGGATGGCACTGGGGGCTCGCTGGATCGATGGATTGAGCACTGCTCCAAGGAATGTGGGATGCCAGCCGCTGCTCTCCCAGCCGGGCTTCCCTGGGGATCCCACCTTGGAGCAAGGCAGGAGAGTTGTCCCTAAAGCCGTGACTTGAGCTGCCATGGGGATAAACCCACCCCAAATACCTGGGGAAGGATTGGGGGGTGTCACCATCCCTCCCAGAGGGCCCCACCCTGGCTCCCAGCCCAGCTCGGGGCTCCTGGGGAGGGGTTTTGGTTCACACCAGTCCCCTGGACAACCAGCGATCCCTTATTCCCAGATCCAGTCCCGTGCCAGGGTGATGATCCTACCCCTGAATAGGGTGCCCCAGAGGAGTCAGTGGGGTGATGGATCCCCCTCAAAACCCCGAGAAGCAGGAGCCCCCGAGGAGGATGTCCAGCCTGGCTATTCCCTGCTGGACACCAGCATGGATCTCTGACTTCTCTTTGCTTCCACCCCATTCCCCTGAGCATCCTGCACATCCCAGGCCGAGCCCCAAAATCTGCTGGGTCAGGCTTTGCCACCCCATCCATCAGGACCAAGCACAAAGGGGAAACAGGGGTGGCAGGAGCCCCAAATACCGGGGATGTGCCACATCTGGAGCTTCTAGAGATGCCCCCCACCTGCAGCTCCCACAGCTGGATGTTCCCACAGCTGGAGGTGGCCCCAGCTCCCAGGGAAGGGTCAGGCTTGGACATCTCCCCACCTGTCCTGGGAATCCTTTCCCTCCTCATCCCACAGCACCGATCCCTGCCACCCTACACTCCCACCCCAGTGGGGCCAGCACCTCCAAACACCCTAAAAACCAACAAAAAGGAAGAAAAGAAACCTCCAGGCCTCACCCCAACACTCAGCCAGCTCCAAAACCTGCTCCACTCCATGCTCCCAGGGGGGGAGAAAAAAACCCCAGGAATTAAATACAAACGAAAAGCAGAAAATACAGGGAGACCCCTCATGGAAACCTCCAGAACATTCCCTGCAGCCAGAGCCATGGGAATTGCTTTTGGTGACACAAATGACAACAAGCTCCCCCTTCCCTGTGATGCATCTGGAGCCTCCATCTCCAGTCCCAGCTAATTGGAAGTCAATTAAGTGAATAATTGTTACAAACGTGGAATCACCTTTCCCTGGCAGGGAGAGCGTGGGATGCAGGGATGCTCCTGGATCTGGCCATGGCCAGGGTGGGGATGAGCTGGGAATTCCCATGGCACTGAGGTTCAGCTGGGCCAGGCTTCCCAAAAATCAGCCTGGGGTGGGAATTGAGCGGGAGCTGGCCGGGATATGGAGTCTGGGATTGGATTCCTGGGAGCAGCAGGAGTGGATTCTTTGGTGTCTAACTCCTTTCTTGGAGATCCTTGAGATTTCTCCCTCTCCCAAAAAGTCCAGCCTGGCTTCTCCAGGATTGGGAGCAATAAAATCCAACAAGGCTGGTGGGACATATGCTGGGATTTTTTTTTTAGCACCAAGGAAAAGGGAACTGCCGCAGCACTGCCGAGGGCTGTGCTTCCCCCAGGAAATTAATAAGAGGGAATAAACAAAACAGGGAAAAATAAATTAAAAAAAAAAAAAAAAAAAAGGCAGGGACCTAAAGGAATAAATAAATATGGCCTAAATGGGATGTGCCGTGCAGAGGCACAGCCTGCCATAAATTCCTGGAGCCAGCAAGGCTTTTACACAGCAGCTACTTTGGAGCAATTTCCACAAATCACAGCAAGGGACAGGCCGGGGGACAGGGAGGAGAAGACCTTTCCAGAGGAGGGAGAAAAATGAAGGAATTAATTAAAAAGGGGGATTAAAAAAAAAAAAACAAAACATGGGGGAAGTGGCTGATTGTGAATGGCTGGAAAGCAACGGGAGGGGAGAGAATTTGGGATAAATGGGGCAGCCCCCAAAATGTTTCCTGGTGGATGCTGGGCTGGGGGAGCTCCACGCTGGGAGCAGCCCAGGTGGGCACAGGTGGATCCCCCAAAAACCCACGCTGGAGAGCCAGAATTGGGAATTGGGGACAGCAAATCCCGAGGGAGAAGCCCCCAGCACCCCGGTGCGGGGACAGCGTCAATGCAGGGACACCCCCAAAGCCACATGTCCTGCTCAGATCACCCCATCCCCTCGCCATCCCTTCCCACCACGGCCAGGAGCAGGAATATGCTCCCAGCACCCTCTGAACACCGAATTTGCCCCTCAGGCTGCCCTCCCAGCACCTCCAGGCTGTGCCCAGCGACACCTCTCGCACTGGTTCGATGCCAATTAATTTATTCCCCTCCTGCGATGTGTGGCGGAGCTGGATTCGATTCCAGAGGCACCCAAGGAGCCACAGGGAAAGCCAGCCCTGGGTTTAAAGCCCCAGCATCAGCCTCAGAGCTCCAAAAGCAGGGCTGGGAATTGGTACCAGCTCCAACAGGGCTGGAATTCGTCCCCTTCCTTTGCTGATCCCGCAGCCGCACCGAGCTGGCAGCAGCAGCAGGGAGGGATTGCATTTCCAACCTGATTTATCTTCCAGAGGAGAAACACGGTTTTTCCTTAAAGAAAAATAAATGGAAAATGAATGGATTCTCAAGTTTTGCCAGTCCTGGGGTGAACCCAGACTCCTGCAGGGGACAGGAGGTGACAAAGCCGCCCTGGCAGCACCCGCTTGGGCTTTTAGGGAAAATCCAGGCTGGCAAGTATTTTCCAGGTGGTGGGAAATGCTTGCCAGAAGGTGACAGTGGCTCCACCAGAAGATTGAATTGGCTTTGCTGGTGGTGTCCTCCCCAAGGCCAGGGCAGAGGTGAGGGGGGACGAGGGACATGGGCCGGGCCAGGAGCAGCTCAAGGGAAAGGAAGGGAGAGCCACACCCTGAGGAACAGCCCCTGCATGCCAACCCTGGGGTGCCTGTGGCACAGGTGACAGCCCAGAAATCCCCCAGCCCAGCTGGGCCACCACCAAACGTGGCTGGAGGACCCTGGACCTCCCAATTTCCCCGTTGGGTGAGCCCCAGCCTCATTTTCCCTGGGAAACAGGCAGCAGGACCCGCCTCACTCCACCCCTCTGAACCATTTCTCCCTCTGCCACAGCAACTTCCAGGGCAGACCCCGTCCCCACAGCCACCACTGGGGTCCCCAACCCCATCCCAGCGTGTCCCACCCCACCGCCTCCCTCCCTGCCGGCCCGGGGGGCTGCTCGTTAGCAGAGCCGTGTGTTTAATAATGAAAGATCCTGATTAGATTAGCAGCAGCGACCTTTTCCAGACGGACGGGACGCTCCCGCGGCGGCAGCGACAGGCGCCACGCGGGAGGGGACACCCGGCAGCTCCGGGTGCCCCCACACACCCAACACTGGTGTGGCCAGGCAGCGCAGGAGCCAAAAATAATCAGGCTGTGCTGCCCAAGCAGCCCTTCCCTCGCCCGTCATCCCCCAGGATGGTGCCACATCCCGCTGGTTCCCTCCGTACGATGGGATGGAGCCGGGATGTGCCCGCGGAATGCTCTGCGGGCATCCTCAGCGGGGCTGCTTTCGCCTTTTTTCCCCCCTCTTTTCTAGGATGCAGGCGAGCTGGGAGAGGGACCTTTAGGATTTAAATAGTGGCACTTCAAAAACAAAATTCCCGAGGAAACAGCCAGGGTTCCAAAAATTCCTGAGCAATCCCCAGCCAGGGGGTTGCTGCCTCCCCATTCCCTGCCTCAGTTTCCCCCCAGCGTGCTCACCCAAAAGGATGAGGACCAAAGCCCGCGGCTGCTGCTCCCCAAAATCATCGCTCAAAGGATCTCCTTCATCCTCTTCCCTCCCCTCAAAAGCACCAAGAGGGCAAAAAGGGATAGAAGAAAAGATGATTTCCCAGTGGGGTGGAACTTCACACCCCTAAACTGGGCTGGGGGCTGGGATTTAAGGTATTGGGGTTTGGGGGGAGGTGGAGCGAGCCTTGGGGTCACGCAAGGACACTCCAGAGCCAAAATCCATTGGAATATCCCCCTTTTCCGTGGCACCAAAGGCAAAACTGGTGCCAGGCCGGGTCCTCTCCCCTCAATTGCCTGCCACGGATCCTATTTTCCCTTCCCTGCTCCTGGGAATGCTCAGCTGCCCTGCGCCCATCCCAATAACCGCGGTGGGGGCTGTCAAACCAGCAAACGGCGGGGTTGTGTTCCCGGTGAGCATTCCCAGTGTTCCATGAGCGAAGCCGGGTGTCGGTTCCCAGCTCCCAGCGAGTTATGGCACATCTCCACCTGCTGGTCTGAAAACCCCGGAGCCAGGAGACGCTGAGCCCAGACGGGTTTGGGGTTTGGGGTTTGGGGTTTGGGGTTGGGCTGTGTCCCCCCCGCTGGGTTTGGGGTGTCCGGGCCGGAGACCCCACAGGGATGAAGCCGTGGATCACCATCCTTCACCCCCAGCCCCATTTTCCTGGCGTGTGGTGGGAGGCAGGATTGGGAAACACACAGCACAGCCCCGTTCCCTCCAGCAGCGGGATGGGCTGTGGGATCCAGCACAGCACACCCCAAACCTGCCCGGAGTGCAGGGCCAGGATAACCACCCCAACCCCAGCAGCTCTGGAGCACTGCAGAGCCTCCAGGCTCCTCTGGGAGCGGGGAAACTGAGGCACGCCGCAGGCACGGGGTTCGGCGGGGAGCTGAGGGAAGATGCAGAGTCCAAGTTCAACCCTACAGACAGCACAAATCATCCCATAAACCCGTAAATCCTGACAGATCCCTACAGAACCACGCCGAGCAGACACCACCAGCATCCCCCCACTACACCACGGCCTCCACGTGTCCATCTGTCCATCCTTGGGGCCGCCTTGGGGCCATCCCAGCCGGGGAGATGCCAAAATAAAAACCCCCTTTTTGGGCAGCAGCTGATGTGGGGCCTCGGCCAAGCAGCTCCCGGGGAGTGCAGCGGGAGCCAGGCTGGCACAGAAGGCTGCTCCTAAATAAAAAAAAAAAAAAAACAACAAAACAAGGAAAAAAGGGGGAAAGGAATGAAATCTTCCAAGCAGGAGAGCAGCTCACAGCTTCACCACGGGCTGACCCCGCTGCCAGCCCGAGCGGTTTGTAGGGAACGCTGGAGAATCGGGAGCTCTCCCGTGGGTTTTTTTTCCCGGCTCCCTCTCAACCCCCCCTTGTATTTGTCCACCAAAGGCCAGCAAAGGGCAGCTGTGCATCCTGAAAGGAGCTGGCCAACTCCTGGCAGAGGTTTCCCTTTTCCCTGGGCACCGGCAGCACGGCGAGCCCTGGCACAGGCCACCCTCGCCCACCTCACACCGGCAGCGCTGCCGCGGCGACCCCCACAAACCCCACAAGGAACCCCGCAGCCATTTCATCCCCCAAAATCTAAACCTCAGGCCTGACCCACTGCATTTGTGGGGTCCCAGCAGCAATGGGGGCTCAGAAACCCCCTGTCGGGGGTTTCTGAGCCCCCATTGCTGCTGGGACCCCCCTTTCCACCAAGGAGGGGATGGGGAGCAGCACATCTCCCACAGGGATGCTTCCCGCAGCCGACCCAGACAGTTGGATCTTATCCAGGGAATTCGGGCAGCAGGAGCTCCCTGCTCGCCTCCAAGCTGGCCAGACTGCTGAGCTGATGGTCCCAAAGAGCTCTGCCAGCCAACCCTGCCCGTGAAGGAGCCCAAAAAACCACTCAGTGTCACGGTACAGGGGTCCACCTGCCAGCCCTAAGGGTTCGACGGGAAGTTGCGGCTCCACAGCCCGGAGCATCCTTGCTCCTCCACTGGGCTCCGAATTTCCAGGCTGGAAAACCCCTTCAATGCTCCCAATATCCCCTCTCCTCCTTATTTCACCACTCCCCAAGCTCCTCCAAGCACCCCGGGGTGCTGCAGATGCTGAGAGAGCCCCCAAAGCGTCTCGGCCACGGGCTGTTGGGGTGACACGGAGCCAGGCACGCTCCAGGGATCCCCTCCAGCTCCAGGAGGCATCACTGGAACCGGGCAGTGTCCCCAGGACACCCCGAGGCCGAGGCCAGAGCCAGGTGGCCACCGCCAGACTGCAAACAGCCCCCGCTTTCTGCTCGGCCCGGCTGGGGAAAGCAGCTTCGGCAGGGGCTCGGTTCTAAATGGGAAACATCCACAAAAATCATTCGTGGGAACAGCCCGGCACCCCTCAGGGTGCGTGACCCCTCTCTGGCCTGGCTGGCCAATGAGAGCCCCCAGCAGCAGGTGCTGGCATCCCCAGGGCTGTCACCGGGGAGGCCGGGATGGCACCGCAGCCCGATCGGGATGCGACTCGGGGCAAAGCGGGGGGATGCAGGCCCCCCAAACCGCGCGGAGGGGAGGGATCAGAAGGAGGGAGAGGGATGGCAGGGGCTGCACCCCCTCCCCAAAACGCTGCCAGCCGCGCAGAGCTTGCCCAGCAACTCGGCGTAGCCCGGGAAAGTGTCTGGGTGCGGGTCTGGGGATCAGCGAGTGGATAATAGCGGATCAACCCCTGATCCTGCCGCTAAAGCAGCTCTGCATTAAGGAGACAAGAGTCGGGGGGGGGGGGGGGGGGGCCGGGGGACACCCCCTCGCTCCTTGTGTCCCCCTGCCACCCTGCTGGCAGCCCAGGCTCAGCCCAGCCCGCCGCCAGCGCTCGCAAGCACAAGCTGTCATTTTATTAAGCCAGGAATAAACTCTAATCTTCACCCATTTCGCTTTGGGGAGGGGGGGGGCACGGAGAGAGCAAGGGAGGGGGGCACAGAGGGGCAGGGGGTGCCCCTGGAGGGGGAGGAAGATGGTGCAAAGCCCGGTATTGAAGACAGAGATATAATATAGAGAGATATATATAAATATTTATATCCCCCCCCCCTTGCCAGCACTTACCGGGGAGCAGCAGGGAGCAGAGGCAGCAGAGCAGCGCGGCCGGTCCGGGCAGCATCTTCTCCGGAGAGGCCATTGCAAGGTGGGGGAACAGCCAGAAAAAAACGGGGTGGGGGGGGGGTGGGAGGGGGAGCGGTAAAAAAACCCGAAAAAAAAAGAAATAATAAAAAAAAAATAATAAAAAATAATAACAACAACAAAAGGAATCCAAACCAAGCACCGGAAAAAAAAAAAAACCGCAGAAATCCCCCTAAATCCAACCACGTGCGAGCCGGGAGCAGCAGCCAACGGCGGAATTTGGGGAGGGGGGGGGGGGAACCGGCTCAGGTTAGGGGGGGCTCGGCTTTGCCCCCCCCCAGCTCAGCGAGCACAGCACCCCATCTCCGGTCCCCCGCCCCTCCCCACCCCGCACCCCAAAGCTGCCGCAACCTCCCCCCCCCCAACCAGTGCCTGCAGGGCGGCCGGGGGAGCGCCCAGCCGGCGGGGGCGGGTCCCCCTCCTCTTCCTCCTCCTCCTCTTCCTCCTCGGGAGCCGCGAGCGGGGGGAGCAGAGCACGTGGAACCCCCTCCCGGAGGCGAAAAAAGCCCCGATGTGCCGATGGAGGACGATGCTGCAGGGTGCGGGTCTCCAGCCCCCCCCCCACCCCCCCTTCCCCGCACGAGAAGAAAAATCAGAATTCCAAGCGCTCTTCTATCAAAAGGGGGGGGGGGGGGGGGGGGAATTGGGGGGGCGGGGGAGAGGGGGAGCCAAAAAAAAAAATCTGAATTACCGCGCTGCCCCCGAGGAAAAAGACAAACAGGGGAAAAAAAAAAAAAAAAAAGAAGAAGAAGAAAACAAGAACGTAACGAAAAAACCACAACCCGGAGCCGAGTGAATAATTAATCCCAGGCAGATGCGATCAATCGGCGGCAGGAGCGGCTCGGCGGCGGAGTCCCCGCATCCGAAGGCAAACTTTGGCGGGGGGGGGGGACACCCCGGGGCTCAGCGCTGGCAGCCCAGGAGCGTTGCAAGGAGGGGGGGTCCCCGCCTCCTCCGCGTTAAAGAGGGGGTGCCCGCCCTTGGATGAGCAGCGGGGATGCCGGAGGCTCGGGCAGGTGCGGGGGGCTCTGCCGAGGGCCCCCCCCCGCCTGTGCCGGGCCGGGCTGGGCGCTCCGGTGCCCGCTCGCCCGGCCCGAGCCGCATCGGGCTCCGCTGGGTGCCAGCGAGAGGAGGGCGGCAGGGGGAGGCGCCTTCCTCCTCCTCCTCCTCCTCCCCTTCCTCCTCCTCCTCCTCCTCCTCCTTTTCCTCGCAGCCCCCACCTCCCGCTTCCCGAGCCCCCCAGCGAATTCCCCAAACACCCCCGGGTGCGGCGCGGGGTGCCCGGCCCTGCCCTGCCCTGCCCTGCCCTGCCCTGCCCTGCCCTGGGGCGATGCAAAGGGGTCGTTGAAAATTGGGGGGGGGGTTAAGACCCCTCCTGGGCAAGGGGAAGCGCGGAGAGGAGCAGCCAGGTTTGGTCACTTCTCGCCACCCTGAGGGTGCCTGTGCCACCCGGGGGCATCGGCCTTGTCACCCCCTCCCTGCAGGGCCCCACACAGGCTGAGGGTGTTGGGGACCCAAGGGGATCCAAGGGGATCAGTCACGCCCTCCCTGCTCCCCTACACACTCCACACATCCCGGGATCATCTCCTCCAGGGCCCGGAGATTCTTCCAGCATGGCTGGGAAGGGATTCCCTTATCCCGGCTTGCTGGAGCCATGGGAGAGTTGGGATTTTGGGGAGCAGCACTCCTGGGAATGCCACCCTCCCCTCAGCTGCCCATGTGTGAGCGTTGGGGGACCGAGACCCCATTCCCAGCCATTCCCTACATTCCCACCTGGGTTTTCCTGCCCACGCCAACCCCGCGGGTGCCTTCCCGCTCCCTGCTCCGCTCCCATCCATTCCCGCATCTCCCTTTCCCAGGAAAGCTCGGCCAGCACGTTCCTCCCGGCAGCCTCATTGGCAGTGGAAGTGCGGGAGACATCTCCATTAACGCCCAAATAATTCACGGCAATTAATGGGATTGACCTTGAGCGGCGACAGGAGCTGGAGCTGCCCCCAGGAAGAGGCAGCCCCACAGCGCCCAGGAGGAGGATGGATGTCCCCGAGGGTCCCCAGCACCTCTGGGTGCTGCTGGGAGGGCTTGGAAACAACGCCAGGAATGGCAGGACCGGGGTGAGGAAGAGGAGGGAGACGGGATGTGCCCCAAACACCTGGAATTCTGCAGGAATGGCTGAGAGCTGTTTTGGAGCCGCCCCGCCACCCCCCAGGCGCTCGCTGCTTGTTTCCATAAAAACCCCCTGATTTATAAGGCAATCTCCCAAATGCTTCGGGAGGGGAGGGCTGATCCCGGGCTGAATCCCCAGGGATGGCACGGCATTAGATGGAGAGAGGCACTGCCCAGCCCGCGATTTCCCCCTCCCCAGATGGGGCAGAGCCTCAATTTCCCCACCCCAGAGCCATCCCTGGCACTGGGAAACTGCGGGATGAAGGCACGGCCACGCCCCATCCTTCCCTGTCTTGGGATCCTTTTCCCGGTGATGGATGAGGGCTTTTAGAGAGGGATGTTTGGGTGCCATCCCTCCTGAGCTCCTGGCAGGTTCTTGGCACCGCTGCCGGGAGATTTTTCAGCTGTTCCAGAAAGGAGTATTTTTACCCCAGCTGGGTTTTATTTACGACTCCACGGAGGGGGCTGGGGTGGGCCGGAGCCTGGGTTGTGATCTCTCATTCCCAAGTGAGGATCCAAGCCAGGGGGAGAGGCCGGAGATAATTCCCGTTATTCTGGCAGGAATTGAGGCAGGGAAAGGCAAAACGTGGCCTCAGCACACGGACCCGCCTGAGCAACTCCTGCTCTTCCGTGCTGGATGGATTTCCCAAGGAGTTATCCCAAAAAAACCACTGAGGGATGTCTGAGCAGGATGGGGTCGGACTTCCCAAATCCCACTGGGCATCTCGGGGATGGCAGCTCGGTCCCACTCACCCCAGCGGCTTCAATCCCAAAACACCACATCCACCCCATTGGCTTCAATCCCAAAACACCACATCCACCCCAGCAGCTTCAATCCCAAAACACCACATCCACCCCATTGGCTTCAATCCCAAAACACCACATCCACTCCAGCGGCCTCAATCCCAAAACGCCACATCCACCCCGGCGGCCTCAATCCCAAAACGCCACATCCACCCCATTGTCTTCAATCCCAGAACACCACATCCACTCCATCTGCTTCAATCCCAAAACACCACATCCACCCCATTGTCTTCAATCCCAAAGCACCACATCCACCCCATTGCCTTCAATCCCAGAACACCGCATCCACCCCATCGCACCAGGCCCTGCACAGAGCAGGATTTTATGACCTCTGGGCATTTCCCACGTGGATAAATCCCGATTTTGGGAGCCAATCCCACAGATCCAGCGCCAGGTCGGGCAGAGAGCATCGCGGCCTCTCCCGGTAATCCCTGGCCGGCGTTTCACCTGCCGCTAATGCCGGGGCAGCACTAATCGCTGGGATAACAGGGCGCTAATCACCCGATCCAGCCCTAATCCCTGTGGGAGCCGCTCTGGAGGTGGCGCGGCCGCCCAGGGCCGGGGATGGCTCCGAGAGGGAGCCGCTTTCCTTTTTCCTGGGGAAACTGAGGCACGGCGGAGCTTTCTCCAGCTCCACTGTCTCCAAAGCTTTGCTGGGATGATCAGATGGATCCATGAAGAGCAGGGAGAGCTCCTGGCGTGCAGACCCCTCCTCTAGACACATTAAACACCAAACCCCAGTTTTTGGGAGGCTTTACCAAAAAGCCGAGAGTTTTGCACCTGGAATTGTTGGTTTTCACCCCCAGGACCCTCCAAAGAAGATAAATCCCCTGCAAACCAGAAAGAATTCATCCAAACCAGCCAGGAGAGTGAAAGCCTCACTCCAAGCATCCCATTTTCCCATTTTTTCCCAATAAAGCAGGCAGGGAAGTTCCTTGTTGGTGGCTGGAGCATCCCGCAGCTCATCCTGGCTGGGAGCTGAGTGCCTGATCCTGGAACGTGATTAAAAATATCTCTCAATTCCCTCCCTCGCAGAGCAGTGCCCGAAATCCATTTGTATCCTCTGCTTTTTCCCCTCTATAGTTCTGATAATGACGGAAATAGAGGAATCCCGTAATTGCCATAAATTCATTTTATGTGATTATTTCTTGAAAAAAAAAAAAAAAAAAAAAAAAAGCCTTTTATTGGAATTAATTTTCCAGCTACATTCACGGTTCGTTATGTGGATCCACGGCTCGGTCCCTGCTCCCAAAGTCCACCCCAAGGTTCTCCTTCCACCCAGAAAAAAGAGCTGAAATATTGAATATTGCACCCCCCCCCCCCCAGCAAATCCTGCCTGACTTTTGGGTGCCCCGAAGAGTGCGAAGGCACATTAGGTACGGAATGCAATATTTATAATATTTAAATGAATATTTTAATAGCCCCATAAAAGGAGAGGAAGGGAGAAGCGAAGCAGCGGCGCCAAAGCCGCTCCTTCCTGCGAGATAAAAACGTTTCATTTCGGTTTTACTGTTCGGATCTGTCCCTGCCTCGGCTTTTACGCGCTGCTAAAATATTCATTTCGGGGCTTAACGTGGAAATTTAATGTTTTAGCGGATTTAACAAGTCAATATTATCAAAATTGGGGGGTTGGGGGCGTCAGAAGGGAACATCTCAACAGACCAGCAGTGATATTATTTCCCCTTTTCTTCCAAAAATTGTTATCCCGTGGGGAAATTTCTCCATTTCTGCTTTTATTTCTATTTTTGAGAGGGGGGGAAATGCCAAGGGTGGGTTCCCCAATGTTTACATCGCTGTGTCCCGTGTTTTGTGTGCATCCAGAACTCCCTGATGGAAACGGAGCATCCCTGGATCCTGGAAATCCAGGGAATTGATGAACACCGGGGATTCAAAGCACCTAATTACAGCAGCTCGTTAGGAGGGTTGGTTATCTTGGCAGCCAGAGAGGCCAACAAGAGAGTTCCTTTTCTTGGCTTGCTGTTTGTTTTGGGGCATTTTAAAAAATGTGGATGTTTGGAGTTGGATTTAAGCTCTGGATGAGTTCAAAAGCTCTGGATGAGTTCTGAAATCAGGGCTGGGCTGGCTGTGGGCATTTGGGGTTGGGAGCAGTGGGGTGAGGAGCAGCACCTCATTTTATCCTCATTTTGGAGGGGCTGAGGGGGGATTCACAGCACCTAAATCAGGCTCTTGAAGCTGACAAAACCCAAAAGCAGCAGCTCCTGCCTTAAACAAAGCCCGTTTTGCCCCCTGACCCCGGGGTTTTTTGTGAGGGCTGCATCCCATATATAAAAACGTATAAAAATGGAAGAATCCCTTCTTTTTTCCAGCCCTGCTCCACAGCCTGTGAGGGTTGGGAGCTTGCAGGGGGACAGGAGGGCACCTGGAGATGTCCCCAACTGTCCCCACTCCCCTTCCCACTCCATTCCCAGGTGGGAACACAGAGAGGGAAAAGCGCTTTAGGAGGAGCAAGAGCAGCCCCCGTTTGCTCTGGTTTCCTGGTTGTCCCCTCACTTGGCTTTTCCAAGCAGATTTTCCAGAGGTTTTTGGGATCAGGGGCCCTTAATGGTGCTGTGGGGACGAGGTCACCACCGGGCACAGCCCTGGTGGCCCCCCAGGACACCAAAGAGCTCCTGGCCAGTCCCACTCACTCTGGTGAGAGCTCCGAGCCACTTTCTCCACCCCTCTCCAACTCCCCGGCTGGGATTGCTCTGGGCTTGAGCAGATTCCAGGGAATTCTGGGCAGTGGAGAGGTCAAGCTGGAGATTTGCAGGGAGAGGGGAAGGGCACAGGAATGTCCTGGGTGGCCTCAAGTCAGGCAAGGTGTGCTCAGGGGTTTGCTCCAACCTCAGCATCCCAGGATCCCTTCCCAGGGAAGGGCTGGGCATCTCCAGGATGGACTCACCTGGGAATTGCATCCAAACTTCTGTTTGGCTGCTGGGATGCTCAGCCCTGTGCTCACTGCATCCCAATCCATCCATCCATCCATCCATCCATCCATCCATCCCTCTTCCCCCTCCTCTCCTGTCCCCTCTCTCCCCATGGGCACCGTCACCTTTCCAGTCGGGAACCCCCATTCCAGGGGTTCCAGATCCCCTTTTCCCCCTGCCCTGGCACCTCCTGGCTGGGGCTGAGTCCACCCTCGAGGGCCTCCTTTTCCCCTTCCCTGGAGCTGTCCCAACAGTGCTTTTCCATCTGGGACAGAGCCAGCTGAGCATCCCACAGCCCGATTTGGTTTTGGGGTGCCTTGGGATCAGTTTGCTCCTGACCACGGGGCGATGGCAGCAGGGAGTGTCACCTACAGGACACCCCCTGGGCACTCTGCTGCACCCCAAACCCACCCGAGCACCCCCAAAAGCCCAAACCCCAACAGCAGCAGCAGCAGCAGCAGAGGTGTTCCCATTCTCCCTCCGTGCATCTTCCCATGGGATTTTAACACTGAACCATGGGATTTTAACAGGCTTCCCGAGGGAATCTCCCTCCAGGGCTGGCAGAGCGAGCAAGGAGGGATCAAACCCGTCCCCAATTCCCTCCAGAGGCTCTGCCCACCCCAGCAGGCAGAACCCTACCCTGCCCACCAGCCCCGGCAGGCGAAACCCGAGCCTGGCCTTTATCCCGGAGCTCGGAGCTCCATCCCAGCGCCTTCCCGGCTGCCGCGTCCAGCGGGATAACAATGGAGCAGCTGCTGAATCAGCTGGGTCAGCCTAAAGGGCATCCCACTAATGGCCAGGGGGTCCTGGGGCTGCGGGATCCCAGCTGGAGCAGGATCCAGTAAAACCCTGCCCTTGCTGCCATTAGCAGCTCCCAGCTGGGATTTGGGATGCTCCCATCCCTCCTGGAGGGCCGGAACCCCCCTGGAAAGGCCATTTAGGACCATGAATTTTTCAGGAGCTCGTTTAGCATCTTCCCAGCTGGTCCTGGGCCGAGCGGATTAACCCCTTCGGGGTGGGGATGGAGGAGGCAGATCCCGAGTGGGAGCGGGGCTCGCTGGGATCTGGGGGTGGAATTAGGAGCAGGGGATGGGTTTGGTTCTTTTTTTTTCCTCTCCAGAATCAACAGCAACGGGGCAGGAGCCGGCAGGGAACCTCTGGAGCAGCAGGAATTTGGTCTCACCCGAAATATCCCTGAAGCGAGCAGGAGAACCACGCACGGGGCAGCCGGGAGGGAAATGCTGCCGGGAAATCCATGGAAAAGGCTTTGCCTGCATCCCCCAGCACCTGCTCGGAGCCTTTGGGATCAGAGGCAATCCCGGATCCGACGGGAAGGAGCCGCCAGCAGGACTGGGAGGCGTCGGGGGAAATTGCATTTGAAGCACAGCCAGGGCTGGAGTCTGGGATAATCACAGCAGCGGGGCCAGCGGAGCCTCCTGCGACAGCATCTCCCTGCTCGAGAGGCGGCAGCCGCTTAAAAAGAAATGAAATTAAATAAAATAATTTTAAAATAATAAATTAAGGTAAGATTAAATTTTTAAAAATAATAAAAAAATTAAAAATATATAAATATAAAATTAAATTTAATATAAATTAAAATTAAATTAAATTAAATTAAACCAAAATAAAATTAAAATAAAATGAAATTAAAAGGAAATGAAATTAAAATGAAATTAAATTAAAAGGAAATGAAATTAAAATAAAATTAAAATAAAATTAAAATAAAATTAAATTTAAATTAACATTAAATGAAAGCAAAATAAAATAAAAATTAAGATGAAATGAAAATAAAATAAAATAAAAATAAAATAAAAATAAAATAAGTAAAAAATTTAAAAAAAATAAATTTAAATGAAATAAAAATAAAAATAAAATAATAAAAATAATAAAATAATAAAAAATAAAATAAAATAAAATAAAATAAAATAAAATAAAATAAAATAAAATAAAATAAAATAAAATCCCCTAGAAAGTCCACACAAGGAAAGGGTGGGGAACGGCTGGGCAAGAGGGAGGATTCTCCAGTGGGATAACAGCTGGGCTGTCTTGGGGGAAGAATCGGGATTCCCTGGCAAACTCTGCCATTTAAGGTTTCCAGCAATGACTCCCCTCAGAGCTCAGAGGTTTTTCAATAAAATTCCATTTCCCTTGAGGGTGTCTGGCTGAAGATAACTCAGGGTTTGGCTACAGGTGGGCACAGCTCAGTTAAAGCCCCCAAAAGCTGTGGGAGCACCTGGCAGGGAATTCTGCTATTAATGAAATTTCCATATTTAATGTGGGGGGTTTTTTTGGGGGGGAAGGTCCCAACTCACACCTTTGACCCCACACCCAGGGGTCCCCTCCTGTCCCCTGCTCCATGTGGGTCCTTTCCATCCCAGCGGGATCCAACCCAGCACAGCGAGACCAAAATCCCACAAATTCCAAGCCAAACTTCCTGGAATTGACCAAAATCCCACAAATTCAAGGCCAAAGCCCCTGGAATTGACCAAAATCCCACCAATTCAAGGCCAAACTCCCTGGAACTGACCAAAATCCCACCAATTCCAAGCCAAACCCCCTGGAATTGACCAAAATCCCACCAATTCAAGGCCAAATTCCCTGGAATTGACCAAAATCCCACAAATTCTGAAGCCAAACTTCCTGGAATTGACCAAAATCCTACCAATTCAAGGCCAAACCCCCTGGAATTGACCAAAATCCCACCAATTCTGAAGCCAAACCCCCTGGAGTTGACCAAAATCCCACAAATTCAAAGGCAAACTCCCTGGAATTGACCAAAATCCCACCAATTCCAAGCCAAACTTCCTGGAATTGACCAAAATCCTACCAATTCAAGGCCAAACCCCCTGGAATTGACCAAAATCCCACAAATTCAAGGCCAAACACCCTGGAATTGACCAAAATCCCACCAATTCTGAAGCCAAACTTCCTGGAATTGACCAAAATCCCACCAATTCAAGGCCAAAGCCCCTGGAATTGACCAAAATCCCACCAATTCAAGGCCAAACTCCCTGGAACTGACCAAAATCCCACCAATTCCAAGCCAAACCCCCTGGAATTGACCAAAATCCCACCAATTCAAGGCCAAATTCCCTGGAATTGACCAAAATCCCACAAATTCTGAAGCCAAACTTCCTGGAATTGACCAAAATCCTACCAATTCAAGGCCAAACCCCCTGGAATTGACCAAAATCCCACCAATTCTGAAGCCAAACCCCCTGGAGTTGACCAAAATCCCACAAATTCAAAGGCAAACTCCCTGGAATTGACCAAAATCCCACCAATTCCAAGCCAAACTTCCTGGAATTGACCAAAATCCTACCAATTCAAGGCCAAACCCCCTGGAATTGACCAAAATCCCACAAATTCAAGGCCAAACACCCTGGAATTGACCAAAATCCCACCAATTCTGAAGCCAAACTTCCTGGAATTGACCAAAATCCCACCAATTCAAGGCCAAAGCCCCTGGAATTGACCAAAATCCCACCAATTCTGAAGCCAAACCCCGTGGAGTTGACCAAAATCCCACAAATTCAAAGGCAAACTCCCTGGAATTGACCAAAATCCCACCAATTCCAAGCCAAACCCCCTGGAATTGACCAAAATCCCACCAATTCAAGCTGAACCCCCTGGAATTGACCAAAATCCCACAAATTCAAGCTGAACCCCCTGGAACTGACCAAAATCCCACCCTGGAAATGGTCAAAACATTGGGAAAAAGGGTCAGAAAATCCAGGAGTGGGAATCAGGGGCTGCAGCTGGATCCTGGCTCTGGCTTTGGGCAAGGACAGGAAAGAAAATCCCCCACTGGGACTGCGGGGTCGGATGCTTGGATCACCCAAATGGGGTTATTTTCCTGCTTTTTGGCCAAAGCTGCCGGAGTTTGACCTTGAAGCCGTGTCGGGTTCCCTCCTGCCAACCCCAAACTTCCAGGTTTTCAGCAAAATAAAACCAGGAGGAGCTGGCTGAGCGCTGTTCTTCTCCAAAACGGGATCCCAAGGCAGCTTGGCTGGCACCCCAAACATCCCAAATCCCCTCAGGGTGCCAGGTGGGCTTGAGGGAGGGAATTTGGGGGACACCCAGCAGCAGTGGGAAGTCAGGGAAGCAAACAACCCCTTCCCATCCCTGCTGCTCCCCCAAATCTCCCAATTAAAGCTCCTAATTCCCTGTTTGTGGTGCTGATGGGATCAGGGATCCCTCTGGAGGCTCCTTGCCCCATCAGGGAGCCACGGCCCGAGCCTGACTCCGACAGGGCGGCATCACATGAAGGATATTGAATTATTTCCCTGCCTTTTTCTGGGAATTGCTGGTTAAGGCTCTCGGGCAGTGCTCATTCCCTGCTCCTAATCTCATTCCCGCACCATTTACCCCGGGAGAAGAGCAGGAGGCAGCCTCAGCTTCTTCCCAGGATGCACAGAAATGGGGGATCACGTCACTAATCAGAGGGAATAATCAATATTCACCAGTGGGATCGCATTGATTATAACATTATAATATATACATAACATTACAATATATACATCTATAACATTATAATATATATATATAACAATATATCTATAACATTGTAATATATATATAAATTTATAATATATATAACATTATCATATATATAAAAATTTATAATATATATAACATTATCATATATATATAACATTAATATTATATTAATATTTACCAGGGGAGCAGGGCAATTCCAAAAAATGGGTCCTGGCACTCCAAAATCCCTCACAAGGGAGGAAAAGGGAAGGGAAAAGCAGAAATTGGGGTTTCTTGGGAGGGGAGGGGAGGATTAATCACACGAATAAAAACTCAAAATCACTCCCCAGTTACCCAGCTAAGCAGCCAAACACCCGGGAGTCTCCAGGGAATGTTGTCCCAATCCCCGGGATTTCTGGGCCCTAAAACCACAGCTGGGGACACCGAACTCGATGGAACTCGATTTCCCTCAGGAAATAAGGAGAGAGGAAATCTGACAGGTCGGGTTCCACGCTGGCAGAGGGAGCGGCTTTGTCCTGCAACCCCTTCCCCACTTCCAAGTCACCTTCACGGATGCTGGAAACGCCCTGAAACCCAAGCAGCCCCCACCAAAATCCTTCCTTTCCGCCCTCAAAGTTTCATGAAGAACAACCCAAACCGCTTTGATTAGGGCCCAAGACAGAAGTGTCGCTTTTTTTCAAACCTATAAACGAAATAAAAAACCCCAAAAAGCCGTGGGGGTGGAAATTCCCGTCAGCTTTGAGGCAGAAAAAGGAGGAAGCAGCAGCAGGGATGGACGTGGTGCCGCGCAGGCAGACGGGGGAGAGCTCTGCATGAGAAATCCTCTTCACCCCATTTCTATTTTGCTGCATTTTGATTCTTTTTCGGCTGGAAAGTTAAAAAAAAAAACCAACAAACCACCCTCTTTTTAACACATTCCCAGAGGGCTGCAGCTCCCTGCCGGAAACCGGGAGGGTGCTGACACCCACTCCACCACTCCTCCCGTCCTCACCTCCTTATTTTGGGGGTTTTTTTGGTGCTATTGATATGATTTCTCTTTTTTTTCCCCCCCCCGGCTCATTTCAAGCCGGAGCTCCCCAGACTCTCGCTGACATCTGCTAAAGTCCCCGAAACCCGAGCCTGAAGGGGCTGCGAGGCTGTGAAACCTCGACTGCTGCTATTTTCGGGCTGTGCCAGGATCAGGAAGGGTTTTTCCCCACCTCGCTGGCGATCCAGGGCATCATCCCGGTGTGTTTTCTGCTGGATTTGTTTTCCAGGCTCCAAACCGTGACTCAGGGAAGCCGGAGAAGCTGCTGGAAGGGGCTGAAACCCAAATTGTCCCCAAAAACGGGGACAGAGGGGACCAGCAGCGACGCAGACAGCGGGAAAGACAAAGCATCCCGCACATCCCGCCGTGCCCTGCCCGCCTTCCACGCTTTCCTCCTCACGCTGCTAATTCCAAACAAGGAAAACTCCATGTGGGGAAAAGTGAAAAATCGGTAATTTAATTTTTTAAATTTTTTTTAAATTTTTAAAATTTTTTTTTTAATTTTTTTCCCCTTTTTTTTTTCTTTGGTGCGTATCGAGCGCGCCGCGTTCTCGCCGCCCGAGCCCAGCCCGTGTTTTACCCTACTAATGACTTTTTACACTCCAGGTAAAATCGGAACAAGACGGGAAAGCTTTCGAGAGCTCGTTCTGACAAATTCCTCGCTGTAATTACTGGAGCAGAAAGAACTCATCAGCAGAACACGCCGCTGCTCGGGGCGATAAAAGTCTCGAGTGGTGGGGAATGGCCCAGATCTGGGAGCCGCAGCACCGGGCAGGTCCCCAACCCCAGCCTGGCTCCCCCTCCCCGACCCAGGAGAGATTTTATACCCAAGTGATGCCAAGAAATCCCCGTCCCGCCAGGGCTGAGCTGGGTTTTATGGTTAAAGGGGTTTGAGGCTGTTTTGATTCACCTCTGTTTTGCTGGCGGGGTGAAAGGTGGGGGTCCCCCAGGCTTGTTCCCACTGCTCATCCATGTGTGGTTCTGCCCTGGGTGCTGTGGTGGGGAAAAAAATCCATTTACATCAGAATCAGAATCATCAGAATCAGAATCAACAGAATCAGAATCAGAATCATCAAAATCAGAATGAGAATGAGAATGAGAATCAGAATGAGAATGAGAATCAGAATCAGAATCAGAATCAGAATCAGAATCAGAATCAGAATCAGAATCAGAATCAGAATCATCAAAATCAAAATCAGAATCAGAATCAGAATCAGAATCAAAATCAAAATCAGAATCAGAATCAGAATCAGAATCAGAATCAGAATCATCAAAATCAGAATCATAATCAGAATCATAATCAGAATCATCTAAATCTAAATCTAAATCTAAATCTAAATCAGAATCATCAAAATCAAAATCAAATCCATCGAAAGCCAGAGGGGGAAATAAACCCCAGCATCCGGTGCAGTGGTTTGAGCAGCCAGCAGCAGGTTTGAAAAATCCCCTTTTTGGCTGCATCCCCAGCTCAGGAGGTGCTGGAGAAGCTGGTCAGGAGGAGAAGGCCACCGGGATGTCCCCAGATGCCAGAGGAGGTGGCACCGTGGCTCAGCAGCTGGAGGGCACTGGGACAGTGCAGGGCATCCCCAGGACCATCCCAACCCCACATCCTCATCCCCAGACACCCTCATGGATGCACCCACGGAATGTTTCTCTCCCACAATGAGCTGGGAAGGGGTTTGGGAAAGGTTTTTGAGGCATTTTGAGGGAGCTGCAGAGGAGTTGTGCCATTCCTGTCCCTCATCCCTCATGTCCCGCCTGCTCATGGCCCCAGCACAGGGAAAACCCATCTGGGCTCAGCTTTCACTGCCCTCTCCAGTCCCCTCCAGCCAGGGCATCTCCCGAAGAGAGAAATCCCCTAAAAAGATGGGACAGGGGGGGCTCTAAACCCTCGGGACCCCCAGCTCTGCCCCCAGCCCAGGCACCCCTGGGTGAGGGATTAGGGAGAGGAGAAATCCCTCCATCCTCGAGGTGTTCCAGGATGAGTTTCCATCCTCGATCCTCCACCCCGGGATGAGCTCCCAGCACAGGGGGCTGGGGGCTGCAGGATGTCCCCTCGCCACAGAGGACACGAGGACAAACATCCCAGGAGGCCCCACGGCGGCACACGGAGTGTCCATCCCCTCCCCTGCCGCCACCCCCCGGCCACCGCTGTCACCTAAAAGGATTGGTCATTAGGGATTGATGGGGGATTAGACACTCGGCCCCATGTGGCTGAAACACCGCGGGCGAAGCATTAGCGGGGAGCTCAGCGGGGGAGGGACAGGCTGGGGGGCAGCTGTGGGGACAGCTGGGGACAGGCAGGCACCTCCCTGCCCCGCAGGCTGTGGCCCAGAGCCACAGGGGCTCCCAGGCACCGGGGCAGGAGGGGGATGTCAACCCCAAAAAGGGACAGACATGGACCTGGATGGATCCAGAGCAGGATGGATCCATGGATGTGGATGGATCCAGAGCAGGATGGATCCATGGACCTGGACGGATGCAGAGCAGGATGGATCCCACATGGACCTGGATGGATGCAGAGCAGGATGGATCCAGCATGGACCTGGATGGATCCGGGATGGAGGTGGATTGATCCAGAGCAGGATGGATCCATGGACCTGGATGGATGCAGAGCAGGATGGATCCAGCATGGACCTGGATGGATCTGGGATGGAGGTGGATTGATCCAGAGCAGGATGGATCCATGGACCTGGATGGATGCAGAGCAGGATGGATCCATGGATGTGGATGGATCCAGAGCAGGATGGATCCAGCATGGATGTGGATGGATCCAGGATGGACCTGGATGGATCCAGAGCAGGATGGATCCAGCATGGACCCAGATGGATCCAGAGCAGGATGGATCCATGGATGTGGATGGATCCAGAGCAAAGGGAGAAGCCACCTCCAGGCCCCCCCACCGAGCTCAGCCCCGCAGAGCAGCCCAGGCTGAGCACTTCCAGCAGCCCCACGATCCCACAAAACTTTCCCTGCCCCCTGGAAAAGCCTGAGCCTGGATCCTGACCCACCCTCTGCACTGGCCAGCTCCGTTTGCTGCCCTCGGTGGCCAGTTTGGTGACACGTGGGTGACACCGTGGTGATGATGAGCAAAGATGCTTTTTTTGGAGCACCCTGAATCTCCGAAAAGACTTTTAGCTGAAGTTTCCTTGGATGGCGGGTTTGGATTTGCAACACCCAGCTCATGCCAGAGCTCTCTCTGCCCTCTTGAGTGGAGCTTGGAAAACAAAACCTTCCCTTTTGGGGGGTTCCTTCCCTTCCTTTGGGGTGCCTTCACCCCAATTCGGGCACTGAGTGTGGCCCCAGGTCCCCCACCAGCACAGTGAGTTCCCCAGCACCCAGAGAAGAGCTGGAGCAAATGCAGAGAAAGGATCCCTCTGCTCTTAATCTCCCTCTATCTGCTAATTAAATATTGATGGGAGTTAAATATTCATAGAACATTTGGCTCGGGGTTTTTATCTGTCTTCAGGCCGACGTGGGGTCTTTGATGTGTTATTTTCCTGGTCACCCAAGATCCCAGAAGCCTCCAGACTTGTCAACATTCTTTTGAGGTTTGGGGTTTTTTTTTTCCCCCTTTGCCACGTGTTGCTGGGAGACAATTTGGGTTCTTTCATCCCTTCTGTATCTGCTTTCCTCCTGGATCTCTCCCCGGATGATTCCCGGGGTCCTGGAGGTGTCTGGGAGCCTCGTGGTGCCTCCAAAAAGGGAGGTTGGGCATCACCCGCTGCTCTCGGTGCATCTCCATCAGCGCGGAGAAGCCCCGGAGGGTCCCTGCGGGCACAGGGGGCACGTCCGGACCCCGGGGTGCTGCACCCCGCTTTGGGGACCCTCAAGGAGCACCGTGGCCAGGCCAGGGCCGGGCGGTGGAACAGCGCCGAGAGCCGTTCCTGGGGCAGCACTGACATCTTGTGCCAAACGCAGGGAAAACAACACCCAAGGACTGTTGGGATGCGGGAACTCCTCCGCTGCTGCTGCGCCCCGAACCCTGCTCGTGCCCCCGCCTGGGCTGGCACCGCACCCAGCTCGTGGTTTGGCTGCTGCCGTGAGCCCTGAGCAAGCCCTGGGGTCCCAAAAATGACAAGGGGAGCCAGCCCTCGGCCCAGCCCTGCACAGCTGGTGTTCATCCCCTTCATCATCCCCATCTTCATCCCCTTCATCATCCCCATCTTCATCCCCTTCATCATCCCCATCATCATCATTCCCATCATCATCCCCATCTTCACCCCATCTTCATCCCCTTCATCATCCCCATCTTCATTCCCTTCATCATTCCCAGCTCCATCCTCATCATCTTCCCCATCTTCACCCCCATCATCTCCCCCCAAATCCCCTTCGAGGTGTCCCATCCAGTGCTTCCCACCTGGAATTTTCCCTGCAGGAGGACGGTCCTCCCCACAGCCAGCCCAGGAAATACCTGTAAAAGGATTTTAGGGGAATTCCCAAAATGGAATTCCCAAAATGGGGGCAATCCCAGTCCGCACCGGGGCTGCTGCGTGGGCACCACCCATCCCACCTGCCCGGAGTGATTCCAGGGGAGGGATTCTCCAGGAAAACACCCCGGGCTGGGCCTGGAGGAAATGAATTCATCTCCCCTGGGGTGTCTTTTCCTCCCTGGTCAGGCGGTGGCACAAAATACGTGTGACAAATGTCACCGAGGCCACAAAGGCAGATCGGAGCTGCTGATAGCTGGGAAAACACCACGGCCAGCTCAGGGAGGGGGATTCAGGTGGGGTGCAACAGAATTCCCCAAATCCTGGTGATGCTGACCCGCGTTATCCATCAGCACCTCCCTGCACCCCATGGGCGCTGTCCAGCCTTGGATCTGGAGCCTGGAGAAAATCCAGAGAGCCCAGCAAGTCCCCAGTGTGGAGGGGTTTTTTTTGGATTCGTTTTGATTCCAGCTCCTGGGGTTTAGGATAGAGGATTTCAGGAGCATCTTGCTTGCCCTTTTGGGATTTATCCTTTTTTTTTTTTTTTTTTTTTTTTCCTAATTTTGTGCCTTTCAGGTTGCTGGGAAATCATGAGGCTGCAGGAATCAGGATGCAGATCAGGAATCGGGACACAGATCAGGAATTGAGGTGCAGATAAAGAGTCAGAGGAGGCTTTGGGTTTATTTGAGTTCTAAACTCGGGGTTTTCAAAGGCCAGGTTTGGGAAGAGCTGGCTCAGCTCGAGCTGCCCAGCCCTGATCGCAATCTCAGGCAGAGGAGTCTGCTGTGAAATCAGCGTTGGAGCCGGGGCCGTCCCCGTGCGGGGGCAGCCAGGATGCCGGGGGCCAAAGGACACGGGAAATGAGTCAGGGAGCGCTCGGAGAAATGTCGAGGATGGGGGAGAGTTCAGCTCGGGACAGCTGAGAGAGGATGAAATGCCCAGGGACAACGGGACAGCCAAAAAACACCTGCCCTCAGGAGATGGGGACAGCGCTTCTCATCCCAAATGGGAGCTTTTCACCCCTGGGATCAGCTCTCTGAGCTCCCCACCACTGCTTTGGGCTCAAACCCCTTCCCTTTGGGGCTGCTCGCCCTTTGGGAAATGGGGACACAGCTCCAAAATCAAGAAAGGAGCCCAAACCCCCGGAGATCTACACCAAAGCCACACAATGCCAGGTTTTTCACGCTGTTCCCACTTCCCACAGGTGGGAAGATCGCTCCCAGCCTCTCCCTGAGCCTGAATTTGGTGGGTGAGGGTGACATGGGCTAGTCCAAGTTTTTTCCAGCAGCTCCTGTGGCATGCCCAGCATTCCTCCCAGAGGATGGACATGTCCGAAATTGGATTTAGCTGTGATTTTCCTGGTGAAATCTCTGCTGGAGAAGGACGGCAGCGCTCACTCCATCTTATTTCCATAGGAGGAGGAGTCTCGGGGCAGCTGGGTGCCCTCAGGGGCGGCACACTCCACTTAGGGGAGCACTTTTGGGGGATGAGATGCAGGCACCCACCAGGTTTTCCAGCCTTGGACAGAAAAAAAAACCCCAAACCACCTCCACTGCTTTTTGGAGCAGAATCCAGCTGGGCTCTGGAGGGACGTGGGTGGCAGAGGGGACACTCTGAGCCACCTTTTTTTGGGGACCCATCCCGATAGAAACCATCTCTGCAGCAGCAGGGGAAGTCCTGGGTGGCTGGGGCTGGACAAGGAGCTTGAAAAAGGAAACAGCACGAAGGGGGTGTGAATTCAGTGGTTACCTCAGCGTCAGCCTCGGCGAGGCGGTGGAAAAGCTGATCCCGAGGGAAAAAAAAAAAAAAAAAAGCTCAGCCCGAAAAGGGAGAAAAAGAAATTAAGAAAATAAATAAAAGAAATTAAATAAAGTAAGTTAAAGAAAAGGAGGAGGAGGAGGAGAAATCAAACAAATCCTTGCTAGAAACAGCCCTGCCCTGGCAAAGCTGCTTCGCTCCCCGGGCGTGACTTCGGCTGCAGCCGCCCCCGGGGGTATCGATCGGCTGGGAGGGAAATGCCACAGCATCGATAAAGCATCGGCTGGAAAAGCAGCTGTGCCCCGGGGGCGAGCGGCATTCCCGGTGTGTCCCGGTGTGTCCCGGTGTGTCCCGGTGTGTCCCGCACAGAGCAGGCTGGGGCTGGTGGGGAGCGCGGTGCGGGATTCAGCACCAGCACTCCCAGGAATGCTCTGCTTTCCGTCAGCAGCGTCCAGCGGGATACCCCAATCCCACCCAGAAGTGGGAGGTTTGGAGCGCCTGCAAATGTTTTGGAGGGGGCAGTGAAAGCTCAGCCCCCCGGTGGGGTCCCAAATTTTGTCACCTGCCCCTGTGCAGGAGTGGGGTCTGTCTCGTTTGTCCAAGCCTGGAGCCAGAGCTGGGAGTGCAGGCACGGAGCCCCCCGTGAAACAAGGCAAAAAAGGAGGAAAAAGGTGTTTTCCTGCCCAGATCATCTGTGGGACCAGAGGATTTGTGGGGCCACCCCAGAGCAGAGACTCTGCCCGTGTCCCGTGTCCTTCCCTGCCCCAAACACGATGGGTTGATGAGCTGGGAATGTCATTGCCATTCTTTGCCTGCCGCATCCCAGAATTTCACCTCGGAGTCTTTAAAAGGGCTTTTCCCAGCCCGACAAACCCTGTTTTGTTTTCCTCGTGTTTCGTTCTCTTCCAGGGAATGTTTTCTACCCTCAGAGGGCCGTGTTTGCCCCGGCTGCGCCAGGAGCGTTGTGGTGCGTGGGGGTAGGAAGAGGGATGAGGGAAAAGATGGATCCGGGTCAGGGAAGGGCGAGCCAGGCAGCTGAGCCAGAGCAGAGCCGGAGTCATCCTCTATCCTCCGCTCCCTGAGGAGGGACTAACCGGGAATTTGGGTGATGACAGAACGTGGCAGACAAACACAGACCCTCTCCCCATTATCCCCGGGGCATCAGCCGTCACCTCACTGTCATCCCGCACGCTCATCCCAACGCAAATTTGGGCTGATTTCTGGGAAATGGCTTTGAAGAAGAGCGAGTGGAGGCTGTCCCCATTCCTGGCAGAGCAGGTCCCTTTCCTGGAACAGCATCCCCGTGGCAGGGCTGTGCCCGAAATGCCCTCGGCATTCCCAGCCCCGTGGCGGGATGAGATTCCAGCACAGCCTCTGCCTCTCCCCCGCTGCTTCCCACCACCGGCCAGCTGCCGGCAGCTGGGAAGCGCCCTGGGATTTGCAGGGGCTGGGGGGAGAGGGGGGTTTTGGACAGCTGCAGCCAGGCAGAACCCTCGAGGGAAGCCCCTCGCTGGCCTCTGCCTTTCCCAGCCCAGCCCGGCCAAGAACACGAGCTGCTGCTTTGGCACCGAGCGCGGGGAAGTGCAGCCACCTGCTCGTCCTCCCCCCGGCCCCGTGGACACCAAACACCCCCAAAGGCAGCACAGAGGAGTTTAAATGCCTGATGCAGAAGATGTTTCTCTGTGTTTTGAGGTTTTTCTCTATGGTTTGATTTTCTTTATGGCTTTTTTTTTTTTTTGGGGGGGGGGGGGGCGGTTAAAGGGGTTTTTGGCTAGTGGTCCCTAGGATACAAAACTGCAGGGCGGGGGGGGACATGGACTATGGGAGACCCTGCAGAATGCTGTGCCTGCCCCTTGTCCCATCCAAAGGACATCCCCAAACCCTCTCACCCACCCTGGGGCTCCTTCCATGTGGCCTGGACACAGCCTGCCCGGGCAATCAGGGTGCAGAGCCAAACTTTGGGAACAGCCTGTCCATCAGCCCTAACGCTGGAAGCCGGAGCTCAGGAAAAAAATCCCAGGCCCATCGGTGCCAGAAGCACGGCCTGGGAGCACATTTTTTTCTTTCCCAGGGCTGGGGAGGGGATGAGGTGATCATGAGTATCACTTACGCTCTGTGCTTTGGGACGTGGCAGGGGACCAGGCCCTCCCCCTGGCCCTGCGGGAAGCTCCCCCATAAAAGCAGCCAGGACAGCCTGGCCCCAGCACAGGCGGCTCTGCCACTGCCACAGCCCAGCATGAGGACAGCGCCCAGGGTGGTCTGTGCCCTCCTCATCCTCTCCATGCTGTGCTGGCACAGCCTGGCTCAGAGTGAGCACTGCCCCAACCCCAGGGGCTGGGGGACGGGGACAAAACCCAGGGCTGCGGGGTCGGGTTTGCTTCATCCACGGCACGCAGGGGGGTCCCCCCAAAGAGCTGCCATTGCCATGGCAGGAGGGCTGAGGAGGGAGTGGGGGTGTCCAGGCTAAGCCAGGCTTGTACTGTCCCCCAGGAGCTCCAGCCATGCCGGACAAGTGCTGCTTCAACTTCCAGACGAGAAGGATCAAGAGGGACAACGTGGTGGCCTGTTACCCCACCAGCCCCGAGTGCCCGCACCAGGCTGTGATGTGAGTACCCCAAATCCACCCCTGCGTCCTGCCAGGCCCTTTGCCTTGCTTTGGGTCCAACCCTGATCCCCTGAGCCCCTCAGAAACTCAGTGTTGGGGTCCCCACTGATCCCAGCTTCTCTGTGTCCCAGCTTCAGGGTGAGGAACGGGAAGGAGATCTGCACCCAGGCCAGCAGGCCGTGGGTCAAGAGGTACCAGCAGAGCTTCCAAGTCAGCTCCTTCTCCATCCCCAGCTAGCGAGGTGGCGGGGGACAGCGGGGACTCCTCCCCATGGGGGACATCGCCGAGACAACCCCTTTGCATGGGGGACACTTCTGGATGGAGCAGCTCACAAGGAACATCCTCCCCCTCACAATGACCTTCACCACCTCCCTGAAGGCCAAGGGCCTCTCCCAACCCCTCATCCCACCAGGATGGAGTGTCCAGACTCTCTGTGGTCCACAGAGAGGCTGCAGCAGCCGGGGGGTGCAGGGGGAGCAGCCCCACAGCTGTTGTTTGTAGACACTGAGCAGAATAAAAGGTGATTCCCACATGCAAACATCTGTCTGTGCGAGTCTCTCGGGAGCGGGCACATCCTGCTGTCGGCTTTCCTGCCCACCTGCTGGGATCAGCAAGGAGCCAGGAAGAGCTGGAGCCTCAGCCAGGTCTCTGTGAGGACATCCAGGGGTGAACGGGGCCGAACCATGTCCATGAGGGCTTTGGGGAAGCACCAGAAGGACAACACGCCCGGCAGGAGGGGCCTTCCTGTGCTCCTCACCCACCATCCTAATTAACGGCCCAAATTCTATCAGAGGGCGATCTCAGGGATGCCTGAGGCAGCCCAAAACCCCAGGGTGCCACCAGGAAATGTGACGGGCGCTGTGACAGCAGCAGAGCCACCACGATGAGCAGCCAGCAATGGGTGATGGAGAAACACCCAGGGACGAACCCGGCCACCACCCAGCCACCCACCCCAGAGCAAAACTGCGAGAAGAGGCCTCACAGCCAATGGCAAAGGGGTGATTTTTGCACAGAAACTCGCACAGGACTTAGGCAAGTGTGAGCATCATCCTGTGTGGTTTGCTGGTGGCCACAACCCAACCCAAAATAGACTCAGCCCCAGCATCACTGATGCTCCCACACTTTCCAGCAGCCCTCGGGTGTCATGGTGGCCAAAGGGGCTGTGAGGAGGAATTTCCCTTCACCACTCGCCCCTTATGGAGAGATCCCAGCGGTTCTTTCCACGGGGAAGGCCCGGAGCTGTCATGGAAAGCCTGGCAGGAGTTATATATTACCCAGGGGTGCGGGCAGGAGGGCAGCGAGCTCTTGGTGGCTGCAGCAGAGTCAGAGCTGCTGGTGCTGACAGAGCCTCGGGTGGGACATGAAGATCTCCTTGGCCCTGCTCGTCCTGCTGCTGGCAGCTGCCTGGGCTGGGAGGCAGGGGGTGTCCTGTAAGTATCAACACGAGATTTTCCCCTCTGAGCTGTCCCAGCTCCTCCTCTGATGGGATTTGGGGCTGGGGAGGGGGAGGACAGTTCAGCTCCTGATGGGGTTGTGGGGTTCTGGGGCATCACAAGCTGCCCCAGCATGGGGCTGTCCTGGATTTGTTGAAAATGAGCAAAAATAGGGTTGGGTTCAGCCCCAGAAAAGCCCAGCTGGGGAGATCTACGGGCAGGGAAATGGGGGGCTCCTACCCCGGGGAAGAACATCCCCACCAGGGCTGCAAGATGTGGGATCAGGGAGCAGGAGCAGCACCCCTCGTGCCAGGAGTGGGAGAGCACTACATCCTCTCTCCTGCTCTCAGTCCGCAGCTCCAAAGTCACGTGCTGCCCCAAGGGAAAGTTCTTCCATGGGAAAATCCCTGAGGCCAAAATCCTGGAATACCACCACACGTCTCCCACCTGCACCCACAAGGCTGTTCTGTGAGTAACCCCAGTCCCACCCAGCCTTCCTCCCTGCCACCCCACTCCTCACCTCGCTCACCCACCTTCCCTGCAGCTGCTCTGCTTTTGGGGAGTCCCCCAAACCCCTTGGGAAGGGTGCTGGGGGTGGGGCTGCCCTAACCTGGCTCTTCACACTCGCCTGCTTAACCCAAACAGCCCCAAACCCCCCCTGTTTCTGCTGTCAGCGGGGAAATGGGGAGGAAGCCAAAACTGCAGAGGTGGCCAAGAGTCAGCACTTCCAGGAAAAGAGGGGGGCAGGATGCTGCAGGAATCCCTGGTGGGATGCTCCACTCCCAGGCTGACTCTGGATATTCTTTCCCCCCAAAGCGTGACGCTGCCAGGGGGGATGGTCTGTGTGGACCCGGAGGAGAAATGGTTCCAGAAGTACCTGAGGAAGCAGAAGAAGCCAAACAGCACCTCCAAGTGAAGCTCTATTTATTTGTACCCCCTAATTCTCTGTGCCTTCTTGTGTCACTCATTAATTTATGGAGCTGGCTCCATCCCCTCCCCTGTGGACTCAATAAACCCTCTCGTGCTGACCTGCAGCTGCAGTGAGATGTCAATCCTGGGGGAGAAAATGGGTCACATCCAGGCTCAGCATTCCCAGGAACAGCCCAGGAGCCCCTGGCAGGACAGGGAAACCCAAAGGGCCCAGCTGCCCTCCAAGGTGGAGCAGCCCCTGCCCAGCTGTGGGGTTGAGGATGCCCTGGGCAGCTGCCCATGGGATGGGGACGGAGCTGAGGCTCCCTTTGGGGGTGTTTGAGGGTGTTTAGGGGTTGGACTGGCTCTGTCCCTGGGGAACACCACTGGTGACAGCCCCAGCCTGGTGTCCCTCTGTTCCCCACCACTCCCTGGGCCTGGGTTTGTCACCCAAACAGGGCACCCATCCAAGCCATGGGCTCCCGAGAAACGCTGAATTATTCACTTCCCTGTTTGTTTGTGACTCACTTGAATCATCTTTTTGATGAGCTGGGACTCTTTTTTGGTGGCCTAACTCCTACAGATACCTTTATTCACACTGCCAGACTTGCTGCCATTTATCTGCCCCCATTTAGGGCATTTTTTGTACAAATCCATGAGCTTGGGCCAATTGATCTGCCACCATCCCCACAGGATTCTTCAGCACCTGGAATTGGTCTAGAATTGGAAGGAATGGTCTTGCCTAGACTGCAATTCTCAGTCAAAATGAGAGTTAACAAGACTTTTCTTGTTGCTCTTTGGTGCTGGAAATCCAAGGATCCAGCAGAATATTGGGATGTGTGAAGGACAGGGCAGGAACTGGTTCTCCAAATCATAGAAGCATTAAAGAAAAGACCTTTAAGGTCAAGTCCACCCATTAACCCAGCACCAAATTGTGTCCCCAGGTGACACATCTTGGGAACACTTCCAGGGGTGGGGATCCCACTCCAAATGCCACAGTTCACCCTGAGCACTGTGACTCAGAGCTGGAGCCCACACAGAGGTGCCAGATGATGACAGCAGGGCACGACCTGGAGATGGAAGATTGCCAAGAGTGGGGCTGAGGGCCACCAGCTCAGTGTCCCTGTGGCTTTGGCAGTGCTGCATGGCAGGAGGGTGGCTGCAGTGCCAAATCACTGCCCTTTTCCTGGGCATAATCCCCCACTAATCCCTTTGGGATTTACTGGAATGCCAGGTGTGCTGCAGCCCCCTGCCTGGGAGAGGTTGTTCTTTTCCTGGCCATTCTTCCTCTCAGTCTGGCACAAAACTCACTCTGTCTTTGATGCAGGACCACAGGAAACCTGTCCTGGGTTGTGGGCCTTCCCTCAGGATCCTCAGAGAGGGAAGGAACATTTGGGAACTGGAATTACAAATCCATCTCTGCTTTGAAGGCAGAATTACTGCCATAAAGCCACACACACGAGGGTCAGAGGCAGCTCATGAGGCTGTGCCTTCTTCAGAACCTCGAGCCACGCGACCCCTTTGCATAATTTTTATCAATGAGTGTCACTTCCCAGAGGGAGGTTGCATAACCCCAGCAGTTTCCTCTGCACTTGCACGGGATCAGAGTGCTGCCAGCGCCTTTCATTTCTTCCTGCTGTGGGCTCCTGCTTTGGGCTGGAGCCTGGGGAAGGAAGAGGTTGCTTTGATCCCTTTGGTGCTGCAAAATGTGGGGTCCCTCTCCTCAAGAGGTGCCCAGAGCATCCCCCTGCCTCACAGGCAGCAGTTGGACTTGATGATCCTCGTGGATGCCTTGCAACTCAGAATATTCTGTGATTCTCCTCTTATTTATTTTTGGGAATGTGCAGCCCTAAAGGGCAGGTTTCTCACCCCGGGACTGAGCAAATTTGGGGTCTGCTCTGGCCCCACACTGTCCCAGCTGTTCCCCCTCAGTCAGGGTTGGTCCCTCTGCACGGCCCCAGAGGGTGAGGGGGGTTTTAGACTTAATTCCATCCTTTTCTTTGGGATTCTCATGCAAGGCAATGCCACAATCATCAGATTATGCAAGACCAGGGCCATGTTTGCTCAACAGCAGAACCTCTCCCAGTCCATGTGAGTCTGTCCTGGTGGTGAGGTGGCCACAGCCTGGCTCAGGAGGAATTTATGGGAACTTTTGGGGCCTTTTTGTTTGACTGCACCTGCCCCACCTGCCTCTTCCTTCCTCATTTGTTCCCTTTTCCCTTTTCTCTCCTTGGTGCACGAAATTTTGATGGTGTTGAGAACTTGCCCATAACCAGACAAGCCAAAAACAAGTGGCAGCTTTGGCTCTTTACTCCCCTCCCTAACAAAAATGGGCTTTTTCTCTCTTTAGTTCTTCAAATTTGCATTTGTAAAGCTGAAGTTTCTCTTTCCCTGCCTTTCCTCCTCCCCAAATTCCTGTTTCTCTGCTGGATCCGAACATCATCTGCTCACAGATGAGGCCTTCCACGGCAGGAGAAATAAAACCACCAAGCCATTTCTTTACTCTCCCTTTAGATCAGTTCCCTGTATCTAATTCCTCAAACAGAATTAAACACAAACTCCCTGCCTTTGTGCTTTTGTGCAATTCACCGTAATACCCTCGATTCCAGTTACAATGGAAAATATTTCATCAGCATCCAGTAAGAAGTCCCATCCGGTCCTCGGCTGAATGGAGAACCGAAAGCTTGGCCAGTCACTTCTGCAGCAAAGAGGAAATGGTTTTGCCTTTTCTACCAGAAAGAATCTATTAATTGTGAGATTCTCTGTGCTTCCTGCCGGATGATAAGTCACCCTCTGTCATCCTCTGGAAACTGCAGTGCTCACAGTGCCCCGATCTCAGTTTCCAAGGTTTTCTGGCTGTGGGATGTTCCTCACCACTCTCCTGGCATTTGTTGTCCCCCAGTGCTGCTCTCTTGTCCATCCTGCCCCTTCTCCTTCTGTTTGGGCTCTCACCAAGGCAATGGCACCCAAGTCCAGCTCATCTCTGGCTCAGGGCTGTCCTCTCCATAAAAAAAACCCATCCCAGGGTTTGGATAGCTCAGGATCTTGTTCCTGTGGTTGAGCCAGACAGCAATTCCTGGTTTCCTTCACCCTAACAGCCTGTCTGTCCCCACTCCCACTTCTCCCCCATGCACAGAGCAAAGCTGGCCCTGGTAAGGGCAGGAGAGGTGCTAGAATTCCAGGGGTGGCTGGAGGGCAGAGGTGTGGGGAAACTTCTGTGGGACATGTGGGGTTTACAGGCAGAGAGGTTCATGAAAGCACAAAAAACTTCTGCTGGCTCATCCTGAACTTGGGATTCCTCTGCACAAAGGGGGTGCTTTGAGTTTTAGAGAAACCTCTGGGTGTCTCTGCAATGAGCAGAGCAGAAAACCAGAATAAACTCGTGCAGATCTGCATTCCCCGAGGAGCCGAGTCCCTTCCTTCTGCCTTTGTGTTCCCAGGGACATGGCACAAGCAGCAGGTGAATTCTCCAAGCCTTTCTGATGGAGAGCCTGGTTATTGTTAAATCCAAAGGATTTATTGATTCCTTTGCAGCCCCGTGCACCGAGTGGCTGGAACAGAAATAGCTGAAAATTGGGAGTCGGAGAAAGAGCTGGAAGAGCTGGACCTGTTCCTCCACCACCCCAAGACCAGCTTAGCACTGCCCAGCTCCTCCTGACCAACTCCAGGAGATGATTTCCAGCCATTCCCACCTCAGAGAATGGCAGGACCTGGTGCCTGGGGAAGGTGTGCTGGCCAAGAGGCAGCTGCTGTGAGCTGGGAAGGGAGCACAGGCACTGCCATGGCTCAGCCCTTGGGGCAGTTGGACTCCTCCCTCGAATCAGTCAGGAATTAGTCATGCCCGAGGCAGGGTCAGCAGGAAGGCCAGGGGAAGCTGGGGGTTTGCATGGTGACTGCAAACCCTCTGTGGCAGCATCAGGGAAAGGCTGGAAAGGGCAAAATAAAAGGAGTATGGAGTGATTTTGGCAGCTCACTCTGGGTGTGCAGCAGAGGGGGGTGTTTGGGAATTACCCTCTGGCATTGCAAACGCTGCCCTTTTTCACTCAGTCTCCATTTTCCTGGAGGTTTCATCTGCAGTGAGCTGATCCCAGTGGGCACCAGCAGGATCCTCTCCTCTCTCTGCCTTCTGCCCTTCATGCTGTCCCTGACAGAGGGAGCTTTGCTTTTTGGGGCTAAATCAGGAGAGATTAAATTGGATTAAATGACCCCGCTTGGGAAGAAGTGGGCAAGCAGTTAATTGCAACAATTTGAGCGTTGAGAGGCTGCAGCCGAAACTGAAACCCTTAAAGAGGTGTAAACTCAGCCAGGGATAGGGAAGGTGGCAGGGCAGGCTGCAGGCCTGGATCAGAGCACCAGGGTCCAGGCCCTGCACCTGCACAGACTCTGTGTCTCTGCAACCTTTCCAGAGAGGAAATTGATCTTTTGACCACATTACAGCAAAAAGGGACAAATGTGAGCCCCACGGTGACTTCCAGCTCGACACAACCCTGTCCCTTCACGATGTCTCCTGTCCAAGCAGGAGTTGGGGTTACCAGTGCAGAGGAATGTGTGTGCAGTGGTTATGGCCCTCGCTCCGGATCCCTGTGGTGGAGCAGGGTGAAGAAGTGGCATTTGTGGCAAACCCAGGGAGAAGTTGGGATCTGACTCCTGGCAGTGGTTTTCTGCCAGCAGCAGCAGCTGGGGGTGTCCATGCCAGGGCACCTGAGCTGGGCTATTCCACCCCCAGAGCTGCTCCAGAGCCCTGCCACAGTTTGGGACCACCAGGCACCCAAAGAGCACCCTGAAAGCTGCAGCCTCGTGGCCGGCGCTTCCCCTTCTGCGGTTTTCTCGCCTTCTCCAGCTCAGCGAAACTGGGGGATCCTGACATAATTTCCCTGGTATGATGCCATCACTTTCTTTCCTTGAAGCCCTGCACCCGCCCTCCGAGGAGGATAAAAGGGGAGCACAGCCCCAGGGGCCACAGAGAGAGTCCTGCAGCCTCCCCAGCTCCAGCTCCAGCTTCGCTCGCAGAGCCCTCAGCCCACAGCACCATGAAAGTCCTGGCAGCCACCCTGGCCACTCTGCTCCTCCTGGCCACCTGCTCCCCATCTGAGGGCCACCTCGGTGAGTCCAGCATCACTGCATCCTCCCTGGGAGCTGCCAGAGAGTCCCAGCTCTGGCAGGGCAGCGCTGGTGGCTGTGGGGAGGGTTGGGGGGTCTGTCGCACCGTGGCATGCAGGTTTGGAGCTGGGGGTCTCCTGGAGGGGGTTCTGCCAGGGATGGTGGCATGAGATGGCAAATCCCTGGTGGGGGGCAGAGGCTGTGCTGCAGCTGAGGCATCACCAGGGCCGTGTGTTTGTCCCCTCACAGATGGTGTCCCCAGTAGATGCTGCTTCAAATACCATAAAATGCCCATTCCTCGGCGCCTCGTCAGCTCCGTCTTCGACACCAGCAGCTCCTGCACCAAGCCAGGCGTGATGTGAGTACCCAACACTGCCCAGCGCTCGGGGCAGTGCCCAGGAGTGCCAGGGGACACTTGGGGATGCTCATGGGAGACTCGGGGTGCTGCTGGTGGGACTCAGATGCCACTGCCTCAGCCCAGCACCTCAAGGCAGGTTTTGTTCCGGCAGTGTGGTCACCAAGAAGGAGAAGATGCTGTGTGCAGATCCACAGGCACCATGGGTGAAGGAGCTCCAGAAGCACTTCCAGAGCCTGGAAAACTGAGTCTTCCCTGCTGACATCCACAATCCCACCCCTGCATGGCTTCCAGCCTCGGGCACACCAGAGAGAATTTGACATCCCCTTCTTCGACGGGGAAAATTATTTTATTTAACTTATTTAAGTTAAACTAAATATTCTTTTTCTAAGCACAAAAATTATTTAAACTGTGTCAGAATGATAAACTAAAATAAAGATCATTTTAATCACATCAATGTGTCTGGTCATGAAGAGTCAGCTTTGATGCCTCCTTGCACCAAGGTGGGAGAAGAGACCCACAAGGACCCCCTTGCCCTCCCTACACCCTGGGTTTGCTATTCCCCAGCCTGGGTCCAGCTCTGGTGCCACCCAGCCTGTCCCCACAAGTGACACCAGTGGTGGCTTTTGTTTAGGGAATGTCCTGGAAGCACCATGGTGCCACAGGAGAGTCGGGGCATGATGTTCCATGGGATGGAATATCCTTTGCCCATCTGGGATCAGACTCTGCTCCCCCCCCAGCAGCTCCTCAAGTCCTTAATGAAGGAAAACAACACATCAGAAGAATTAAAACATCAGCGTATTATCAACATTATTCTCATGCTGGATCCATCAGCAAATATCTAAAAAATGATCATAAAATTGAGCAGCAGGTCCTTCCCCAGCTCTGCTGTCCCACACCACCAGCCAGGACATGGGCAGCTCCATCCCCAGACACAGGACATGAGGACACTGTGCCCCAACCCGAATTTCTGTGCCACCCAACTCTTCGTTGACAGGCACATTGCTAAAGTGGAAACTGTTTTGGTTGGAACTTAATATCCTGACATATTTTAAATACCACACCTCATAGCTGCCTCTTGTAATCTCAGAGATATTTGTGGTGAAGGAAATGCAGTGGATCTCACTCATCTGGACTTCAGGAAGACACTTGAATTAAGGCCAGAGAGTAAATTATGAGCAAAGGCAGAGAAGATGTGACCGGCATATGAAAAGTGAATTTGGTCAAGAGCTGCCTGAAAGGGGCACGGTAATTGCTTCAGCTGCAAGGGGCTGTGTCACACTGAGAGGGGGTTACCCACACAGTTCCTTGGGTTTCTGCCTCAAAAAATATCCTGCTTGACATTTGCATTAATGACCTTGGCACACAAAGCAGGGGAAGGCAGAGCAAATGTGCTGATGAGGCAAAACGAGATGGGATCATCAATCTGGAGCAGGCCAGGATATCACACAAAAGGATTCTACTGACCTTGAGGGATGGAGAAAGGATCCGAGGCAGCGGTACAGAGTAGGATCCTGCTGGTGGGGACTGGGATAACAGGAACAGCCACTCCAGTCTGAGCTGGGAATGTCTGGGGGAGGGAAAGACCCGTGGCACACATCACAAGGCTGATGTTAAACAGCGTGAAAAGGGTTCAATGCAAAAAGCTTGGGTTGAAAAATGAGGGACTGATCCATGTGAAGGCATCAGAGGTTGGAAGGAGGTGCAGGGGGCACTGCTGGTGTGAGGACAGGCTGGAAACTGCCTGGGAATACCAACAAAGGGGAAATCAGCTTTCCACAGGGGAGCTGTCATGCAGGTTTCTGACCCAAGATAAAAACCAAGCACTGCTCCCACAGCCACCAGTCCTACCAGCAAATTCCACAAGCCATCCAGACTGGAGCTGAGATTTCCTTCCCAGTGTGAACTGGCTTGTCTTTACAAGGGTCACAGAGGCCTGTGAGAGCCCTGTTTTCCAAGGTGTCCCTAAAAGCAGCGTTGCTGTGGAATCCAGCACTCTCCAAGGCTGTCCAGCCAGCAGCAGCCTGCTCTCATTCCCAGGAGAAGCACCAGATTCACTCGTTCCCCTGGAGGTGGTTTTGGTGGTTGTGGGGTTTTGGTGTGAGCTGCCTCACTCTGAAACCAGCTCAGCTCAAGCCTTCAGTCTGGAACCAGGGAATAACAGCACTTCTGCCCAATTTCCTCCAGAATATCCTTTTTGGGCACTCCCATCTCTAGCAGCCCCTCTTCCTGTGCCCTGAAGGAGCAGAGCTGAGTCTGGTTGTGCATGCCCCATTTCCTAAGCTGACCTCTTGCTGTTTCAGCTCCCCAGGGCCGAATGAATTTTGTAATTCCAACCTTTTACTCTCCACCTTCCCCGTGTGTGCCCATCCCAGCAGGGATGTGCCACCAGCCCTGCAGTACTCAAGCACATCAAATCACCTCTGGGATCATCAGGGGTTTCTATTTCTTTATTTCCCTCCTTTCGGTTTCCTCCACATCCTCATCTCTGATTAAGTCCCTCTGAGCTTCCTGGGCCGCCCCACTGCTGAGCTGAAAGGTTTTTATAGCACTACTTTAAATTTTCAGGCTCTTTCTATGGACTTCCTCTTTCTCTGGAATTTCTCTTTTGAATTTACTGGGACAAGACTAATTCTGGGGTCTGCTTGGATCCCTTTCCTGTTCAACCACAGGATGTGGCACTGACTCACATTGTAGGGAGAATTACATAATGGTCCCTCATTCTGTCCCCCCCAATCTGTGAATCCCAGCACCCACAGCATCCCTCCACTCCCAAATCCCAGCCAAAGCTGTCTCTCTGGACCCTCTCTCCTGCTTTTCTCCTGATTTTTCCTCCTGTGAACTCCCCAGCATGGGAGGCCCCAGCAGGACACGCTGTCAAACCTTTGCTTTGCTTTTAGGACCAAGCCAGGAGTAATGACAACCATCAGCCCTTTCCCATCCTTTTAAGAGCCAGTTTTTTCCCCCTGCTGGGTGTAATTCAGCATGACAAAACCTCCTCGTCTCAGGAGAGGCATCACTCCTGATTCAGAGTGCTTTTTGGTGTGAAAGCTGCTTTTTACCCTGGGTTAAACTCCTCAGTGCAGCCCCCCAGGGTGGGCTCTCCTGTGTGCCCAGGGCCTCTCCAAAGAGCAGACCCTGCTACCCCCCAAAAACGCCTTGCAGGAAGGTGGGAAAGAGTGCAGACAGCGCAGAGAACCAGAAATAACAAAATATAACCAGGTTTTGCATCCGAGCCTGGCTTTTGCCCCTCGAGCTGAGTGAAGAAACAGTGATTTTGCAACCAAGGGCTCACGACAGCTGTCCCCACACCAGGACTGTGTCCCCACACCAGGACTGTGCCCCCATCACCAGGAGCAGCAGGCTGGGGGCTCAGGTGACAATGACAAATTACAGGTGCCAGCCTAGAGCTCCATGCACACTCCTGAGGTTGTGCCACAAGTGCCAGGGATGCTCTGGGAGGGACACAGCCTCCAGCAAACACCTTGGGCACAAGCAGAGGAATAACACAGACACGGGGATGTCTGCAAGGAGAAAGAGGAAGGATTTTGCTCTCTGTGTGATTCTGCAAGGTGTGAACTCATCCTGCTGCTGGTAAATGGGCTCCAGAGCAGCAGCACAGGCAGGACAAGATCTGGATCAGCCACATGTGTGGTGGTCCCCAAATTCCAGGGTCAGGTCAACCCTGGATCATCCAGGAGAGGTGAAAATGAACGGGGTTTTGAGAGATAGGTCCCAGCAGAGGATGTGCTGTCTCCAAGGACTGAAGAGCATTTGCTGCCCCTTCCATGGCTCAGGAGCACCCTGAGGAGCTTCCCATCTACACAGTTCCCCATCCAAGGGTTTCATGAGGGAAGGGAGAGGCCCTTGGGGTTAGAGCAAGTGGTTTTTCAGAGAAAAGGAGAAAGCAGGGCTTCGGAGAGTCAACTTCCACTCACTGAAATCTAGGAACAGATTTCCCCTCTCTCTCCAGGTGATCTCCCAGCACACTTTTCCTCACTGCTGCAGGATTCTTTCTCCCATGTTTTTGCTGTTTGAGATCAGAACATCATCTCCTTTCCAGCAGGAAAACAAAGGATGAAATTGTGCAGTGACCCCTGCGGACCGTTCTCAGGCCTCTCTCACCCTCTTTGCACTGCACACCACGATTCTTCCACGCTCTGCAAATTTAACAAATCCGTGCTTGTTTCGAGCAGCATTAATAAAAATATCACATAGCACCAGAGCTGTGGGGTCCCACATGCTCCTGGCAGCCAGGGGTGAAATCCACCCAGGCCATTTCCACAGGCTGACAATGCCAATGAGGTGTCAGAAGTATTAGGGGATTTTTTTGCCATTTGGGGAGCTGGCTCATCCCCACGGGACTGAGCTGCTCATGCAATAATCACTTCCCAGAGCACACTGCTCGCAGATTTTGAATCCCTGTCAAAAATGATGTCAGGTTAAACTCCAGGAAAAGAAAAGGAGCGAGTCCCTGCTAGTGTGGGAACACAGGACTTGGCAGAGATTCCCAAGGAGGGTTTCCCAGCCAGGTCTTCCCGGGCTGCTGCAGAGCAGCATTGCAGCACCATCTGCTGCCTGTTGCTCCCCAGCTCCTCAGCAGGCAGCTGATAAATACCTCACTCCTCAGGGCGACAAATCCTGCAGTCACTGATTAGACAATGGATCTGTCTTCTCTTCTCGGGAGGAACCAGGGCTCAGGCTCCTCAGGCTGTCCTCAGCTGAAGGGCAGTCTCAGATGCTGTGGTCAGCACCGCAGGTGAGTGTGAGCAGCAGAAGCACCAACTCACAAAGTCTGATTGCTGCAAATATTTACTCAGGGTTTAAGCAAATTAACACTTCTCTTTGCAGTGGCCTCCCAGCAGGGGCACAGCACATCTAACTCCATGTGTGGCTGTGCATTTCTCGAGCTGATCCCAGCTCCTCCTGCCCCATCTCAAAGGCTCACAGGAGATTCCAGCTCCTCTTGCTCCATCTCAGTGGTTCACAGGAGATCCCAGATCCTCCTGCTCCATCTAGAAGGTTCACAGCAGATCCCAGCTCCTCTTTCCCCACCTCAGTGGTTCACAGCAGATCCCAGCTCCTTGTTCCCCATCTAAAAGGCTCACAGGAGATTCCAGCTCCTCTTTCCCCATCTAAAAGGCTCACAGGAGATTCCAGCTCCTCCTGCCCCATCTCAAAGGTTCCAACACCCACCCCAGGCTGCAGGATCGTGGTGCTGCACAGGAACAATGCACAGCCAGGACACAGCAGGCTGAGAACAGCTTGTAAAGGCAGGTTCTGTATTAGAGCTGGCAGGAGTGTGACCTTGTCCTTTTCTTCACTGGGATTTACAGGACTAAGTCCAAAGACATGAACCAATGGTGCACATGGAGCAGTTGTCCTCCTCTGGGCCCTACCCCATGGTGCAGCTCAGACACAAGAGCAGAAGGAAGCCCCAGCACGTGTGAAGGATGAGGGCACAAGCTCAGCTGTGGCAAGACACATGCCAAGAAAAAAGAGGGAACAGGAAAAGAAGAACCAGGGGAATCCCAGTATTTCTCCTCACCCTCAAATCCGAGAATGCCACATTCAAAGTTGTGCTGGAGCATCTTCCAGCTAATACAGGAGCTGGTTCACTGTCCCAAGTCCTGGCCAATGCTCCCTCTCCAGCCTTGGGACCATGACAGCAGCTGCCTCATCATTCTGGCATCTCCAACAGCTTCTCCCTCTCAGACACCAGGCTTCTGCAGACAGCTCAGAAATTGTGTGTAACAGCCAATATTCTGCAAACATCTCGTGCCAGATTGAGCTGGGAGAGAATTAACACAGCCCAACCCACCCAGCCAAGTGCTCCCAGGGCTGGGAGCACAGTCAGGGCAGCCCTGCAGAGCACTCCTGTCCCTCTCCACAGGCAGCTGCCATCCCCCCTCTGTGCTCAGCCTGCTGCAGATGTGTACAGAGAAGATTTGGGTGTTTGTTCTCCAAACCTGCCTTGTTAATGCTGGAGGAATATTGACACAGCATTCCCTTCAAAGCAAATGGAAATTGAAGCTTTTTATTGAACCTTTTTTTTTTTTTAATCTTAGCTTTTAGAACAAGATATTTAACAACATTACCATTCATTTTTACATCACATGTCTCAAGTTCAGCTGGGCTCCTGCTTTAGCTGCAGCTGAATGTTGTCTGCTTCCCCAGAAGTCCTCAGAGTGAAGATTTAGGGAGAAGCAGACACTTAAACACATACAAACCAGGGAAATGCAAGTGGGTTTTACTAATGAGGCAGGCACTTTGCTGCATGCACCTCTCCACCAGAAACAAGTCCCACTTTAGCAGACACCAACAGCATCTTTTGTCTTTGTCTAATGTGGGAGCTGTGTTGCACAGAAGTGGGAAGCCAGTTAATGTATGCAAAGTTTGCTGGAGCAGAAAGTGCTTGATCTAGTCAGGGACTTGAAGAACAGAAGCTTTGCATTCCAAACAAAGGATTCCCCCAGGAATGGGAGGTATTTGAAGATGTCCACTTCTGCATCTGGAATTAAAAAGCTGAGATTTCTCACAGAGAAATGCAAATCAATTAAGTGAACCAAGAAATGTTTGGGGAGGAGAAGGAAAATATTTGGCAGGCAAACACTAAAACGTCGAGCAGCTCTGTGGGAGTCATGTCCCAGGGACTGGACCAAAAACATAATTAGTCTGTTGTGGAGATAAACACCAAGCTTATGTTCTGTTTTCTCATCCCAAACACCTCCTGGGCACTTGCTGCCTCACATCCTTCCTCCAGCAGCAGAGCTGTGAGTGTGTGAAACACCTGGGAGAGGAAGGGTTAGCAAAGTGTGAAGAGTTCCTTCCAAAGTGCACAAGTAGTAAACAACATTTCCTCTGGGTTTGCACTGCTCCCAGACACACCGGGGACCACTTGTGGCATTCCCAGCTGATGTCACCTGCCTGGGAGCTGGATGGCAGCTCTGGATCCACAGTGCCTTGTCTCTCACACCTGGCAGCAGCCAGAGCTGCCCACGTGTCCCCACAGAGGTAAAAAGGCCACCAGTCCCACCAGGCTGGCAAGGAAACGAGGGGCTTCAAATGTAGATCACATCCGAGTCATGCTGCTGAACCTGCAGGCAAATCAAAGAGGGAGAATTAGTGCTGGCTTAAAGTAACTCCCTTTGCTCTGGGTCTTCCTTTGCCTCCAACTCTGGAGCCTTTTGCAAGATGCTCTGCAAGAGCTTTTTCTTCTTTCTTTAAACAAATTCTTCGCCTCAGCCCTGAGTTTAGTCTTAAAAGTTGCTTCTGTAACTTGCCTCAGAAAGGGCTGATCCCTCAGCTGCTGCTGCACTCAGCTGTGTCCTTTAGTTCTAAGCACCCAAACCCTGAAGGAGGTGTTGGATGTTATATTCTGGAGCTTTTAATTGATCCTAACCCCCTCCCCCCTCCTGTTTTGTTCAGATAAACCACAGCAAATCCATCAGGCTTTCTTCATTCCCAACACCTTGCCCAATTAGCATTGCCTACAGACAGCTGATTTCCTTCCCACTGTTCCAGACCACATTTCCTCACAGCTCTTCTTGATTTCTCCAGTCCAGTGACATTTCAAAGCAGGTTGTTTTTTCCTGACACCCAGCTCGTTGCTCTTCAGGCCTCTTTGACAGGGAGCACAAGGAAGAGAACTGAACTGTTGGGAACCTGGGTATTTATTGGTCTCTTCCTGCCTGCCTTTTAAAACCACAAGACAGGCACAGTATGTTTTAAGCTCTCTGTACCTGGGAGCACATTTCTCATTTCCAAGTCTGGCTGGTACAAATAAAATTTAACACAGATCCTCCTACTGTGTACAGACATCTCTGCTTCATTTACCCAGGCTTACAGCTTTGCACTCCAGCTTAGATCAGAAGTGAGAAAAAAACAGGCAGCCTCGAGTTATAAACATTCCCAAATGATGTGCCAGCACCAGGGGCTCCAAAATCCTGCAAAAGCCTTGTCATCTGTGAGGATGGGACAGAGCAGGACAAACCAGGTCCCTACAGGCAGCCACCATCTCTGAACTCTAAACTTTTAGTCAACATTTAGGAATTTACTCACAAATCTGATTACCTTTATCATCTGTTTTCTGGTTCCTGTGCCCACACTGTTGGCAGCCAAGGAATTTCCTTGGGAAGATGACTTTTCCACTGGCACTGTGTGTTGAATTTTGTTGGTACAGGGCCAGCTGCTTGCAGTGTTTAACAAGTAAGCAGGGAAAGGTCTTGGAAGATTTACATCCAACAAATCCCCAGTTTCGAAGGTTTTCATCCATGATGGGGCCTTTAAAAGAAAAGAGCACATGGAAATGGAATGCCCTCTCTGTAGCAACACTCAGCAAGCCAAAAAGAACATCAGATGAGTAGTCAGAAAATAAAGGCCATTTTTCCTCATCATTTCTCAAGCCTCCCCCTTCTGTCTCTAAAAACCATTGACTCAGAGCCATTTTTGCTGATGAGCAACAACCTGCAGACAAAGCCAGCCCCTACTCTTGCCCTGCTTCGGGAAGAAGTTGTAGAGTTTATTTAAAACAAGCAACTTATGACAAAAATCTGGGTCTAGTTCCTCATTTCCTTCAAAAAAAAAAAATACACCAAGGCTTTTATGACTTTCAGCAGCCACAAAGCACATGAATGAGAATGTGATGCAAACTGTAAGAAACCACATTTAAATGTGTCAGTCACAACATTTTCGTTTGCTCCAAGACCTTAAACCCCTGATTGTGATTTCATAATCATAAAATGATTCTTTTTTTGCTTATGGGCCTGCTATTCAGCCCAGGAAAAAGGCCTTAAGATTTTGTTTTGACATGAATTTTCCTCCTCTGTGTTCATGCTTCTAATATTTTATCATCAAGGGTAGTGAAGGCTTGGACTGAAATACAGCAGCTCCCTCTGGCACACCCACACTGTTCCATTTTAGGGTTCATGCTGGAGAAAGGGGCAGGGATTTAGGGTACTTACAGCTCCTAAGGAGCGATCCAAGGAGCCCAGGACTTCATTCCAGTGACAGTAAAGCCCAGCCTGTTTTTCCTCCAGTTTCAGAGCATGAATTTCAGACTTCAGCTCTTTCAGTCGATCCTCGAATTTCCGGCTCTTTTCTAAGTAGTCCAGCCTGGGTCCACACATCAGAGACAAAAAGCTTAGGGTGGCACAATTTAACCCCAGAACAGGTGTTTGTGGAAGGAGGAGAGATGTTTTTCGTTTCATTTTATGTTTCATAGGTAGAATGAATTCTGCCAATGCCAGCCTGGCTCCCCTGACCCAGTGACAAGGGGGTTCACATCTTTCTTTTTAATTCCTAACTTTTTACCAAGCATTTCCTTCCAGACTAAGGGATGCCCGATGGATTGGCTCCCAGCAATTCCACACTTTAGCACTAGAGGGAAACTTCTGTCCTCTCACACGCTGTTAGTTCAGCAAAGTCCTTTGTCCCTCCCCAAGACAGAAGGTTCTGGATTTATCACGGCTTGATGCTACCAAAAAAACCTTTCCTCTGTGCAAACAGCCAGTCCGACACAGAATCACCCACACCAGCTCAGTAAAAGGCCTCCAGGCACATGCATATCCCAAGTTAATAAAAGATGAACTGTGATTCCCAAAGATTTCAATTCCTCTCTCCTTCATTTGCACCCCAACCATACTGATACCTCTCTCTCTCTATCTCAAAGGAGAGTCTCTTGAGGTCAATGTCCTTCAAATCCAGCTTTATGGATCCTTTGTCAAAGTTGGCATCTCTGCTGTCACCTGGAGAGTACTGGGGGTACTTGGCCATGTGCTGGAAGAGGCAACACAGCACTGTCAGTCAGATCTGATGGACTGATCCGGGCTTTGTCTCCCCAGCTCTGCAAGAATGCCACGCTGAGCCATTTTCTGAGACACACAGATGCTCCTGCAGCCCTTCCCCTGCACCCAGCTGGAATCCACAACCCACAGATCCAAGAGCAGAGATTTATCCTGGCTGCAGTGTTTCTATTTCAGCAGAGAATAGAAATCCATCCTCAGCAGGGCTGGAGCAGAGGAGGGAGAACTTTAGCACAGAACTTTAGCAGTGCTTTCGTGCTGGGGACAACTTCACTCCTTTGCCTGAAGACACTCATGGATGTGCCAGGATGACAGAGCTGGCTCAGCACAACCAGCTCCACAAAACAACTGCCTGGCTGCAATGGCACCACGAGTTAGGCATGAAGGCAAGACAGCCTCTGCTCCCTAAGTCCATCACCAGTTCTTGTTTTAACTTTGGTCTTGCCTTTCTTATCATCCTGAGCAAACACAACTCCCATACTCACTACACTGTTTTTACACACCAGTTTGTCCCACAGGTCTTTGTTCCCAGCTGGATGCAGCCATGCCACTACTCAGCTTGCTGGGGGCTACAAAAATGTCATCAACACCTGACTATCCCTGAAGATGGAGTGCTTCCCAGTGGAGCAGAACTTACAGGATAATTAAGCCTGGTTATGTCTAAGAGCTTCTGCTTCGCTTTGCGTTCGGCCTCTCGGGCTTCGTGCAGGTCTTGTTTCAGGTGCTCTGCTTCCTTGGCTCTGGAAAATAAACATCCTGAGGGGAATGGCTGATGGTTTCCAACCAGCAGATGGATTTCAGAGCTCACTAACTTCCAGAGAGCAAGCCCACTACTGGGTTATCTTTACACCAAGACACTCGTGGAAGGACGCTCACATGGAGAACTCACATGACACAGCAGGGCAGAGACACTCCTGCACAAAGTGGCTGAATTAACGTGATTTTCCTGCTCCTAACTTCCACAGGCTCAGTTACAACCTGCTGATACAGATTCTCTCCAGACCATCAGAGATCCTCCCTGAGGTGGGGAGAGGCTGCTCTTTATTTTGGTAAGTTTTTGGCAGTATCCTAAAACAAGTAGAAGGATTTCTTAATAACAGGGTTAAAAATCCTCTGTCAACACCAGCCTGCTCTGCATCTTCAGGGAACATGCAAACACTCCGAGTGGTTTATATTTCACATGAATTTACCTGGTTTTACACTGCTGGAAGATCTGAAAGGGAAAAAAGAGGCCATTCACTTGGTACTAACAAATGAAAACAGCCTCATATCTCACAGGGGATAAAGACTGGTAAACTCAGCTAGGTAGCCAGTGCTCATTTGATAACACTAAATCGAAAATGCCTCTGCATTCTGGATCTTTCTTGCTAAACATCTCCACAGCTTTGCATCTGATCCTCTGTAAACCTGACCTGCAATACAACAACAGCTTCCAGGTGGAACAAACAAAGCACAAGGAGGCTTCGTCACTCTGCAGTGTCACTTCAGGAGCAGTTCCCCCCTAGTGGGCTGGGCTCTGAGGGAAGCAGCACTCTCTGCAGCCCAGCTGAGAGCACGCAGTGCCAGGGAAGCAAACCCAACCTCCTGTCAGACTCCTTCACCAGCTTCACCGCGATCAGCTCCGCCTCCCGCATCTTCTGCTCCATCAGCCGCTTCTCCTCCTTGCTTTTCAGAGCTGTGATCTCCAGCCTCTGGCGCTCCTGCTCAGCTTCTGCAGCGTTCTGGGCCAGCAGTTTGGCCTCTTCTTCTGCAATCTGAGCCTTCTCAGCCAGCAGCTCTGCTGCTTCCTGGGATCGGAGCTGAAGAGAAAGAATTTTTCTTAGTTCCTTGTTTAGAGCCAACAAAATCCCCCCTGCAGGCAGGCAAGCAGGCAGAAGACATCTTTTACCAAGAGATCAAGTGATAAAATATTGTTTCTTAAATAAAAACCAGACACAATTTCAGGGTCTAATGTTCCTCCTCTGCTCCAGAATTTCCTGTGTCTCATCTCTATAAAGCAAGGAGAAAAATTTTAGAGCTGGACAAGGTTGAAGTCAGCCCCTTTCTCCCCATTTCAGCTCCAAGGTTGCTTCCTTTCCCCCACTCTTTGCCTGAAGAGAGCCCTGTGAGCCAAATCCAGGGAGGGAATGGTTCACAGATTATGGCACATCAGGGTTTTCCTGGGTATTCCTGGGAAAATGGGAAATGCCTTTTCCACCTGTGATTGGAAACTCTCCAGCCTTGTCTGAGCTACAATGTCTGGTGTCTCCTGGTGTAAAAAAAAAAATCCTACTTCCAAACCAAGAAAGCCCATCAAGCACAAGAATATTCAGCCTAACTCACCAGGGCCTCGTTGGCCTGCCTGGCTTCATCTTCCAGTTGGAAAAGGCGCCTTTCCAGCTCTTCTTTGGCTCTCTCAGCTTCTTCTCGGAGCTGCTTCTCCCTGGCCAGCCTCTGGTTCTCCATCTGGAAGTAGAATGAGCAAGAGTTTGTGGGCTTGCAGCAGAATCTCACCTGGGCCTGAGTGAAATGCATCAAATGAAGAAGGGGCTGCTCTCCAGCTGGGATGGTCACCACAGATGTTGGAGCTGCCTGAACTTTGCAGCACTGAGCTCCTCAGGCAGGCACTCCTGGTTATTTCAGACTGCTGGGAGAGCCCTTGGATTGATCTGTTGTGTGGCCCAAATCTTTGGGATCACCTCTCCACACAAACACCTCTGATATCCTCAGATGCCACAGAGCTGTTCCCACATCCAGTCCTGCTGCACTTCCTCACCTCCCACACACATATTGATGGAATACAGGGGCAGCAGTGGCACCAACTGGAATAATAACAATCAGTGTTTTCAACAACACAAGAGCAGGAAGAAAATACCTTTTTCCTAGCTTTTTCTTCCCTGGCTTGTGCTTTCATCTGCTGGATCTCTATGGAGTCCACTTTTCTCCTCCTCATAAACAGGTCGTGGTTTCCAATGCACAGCTGGAAAATCTGGAGAGGAAAGGCAAAGGAGATGTGATTCTGATGGACTTGTGCCCCTGCCAGAGGGACAAAGAGGCCCACACCAGCCTCACAGGACAATTCTGACTTCAGCACAAGTACTGGCAGCTGCTTCCCTTCCAAGCAAATCAGCACCCAGGGCAGGCACACAACAGTTTAGGTAAGTTTGTAACAGGATGAGAGATTCCTTCTGTCCCTCATCTCCCTCTGATCCCATTTTCCTGAATTACACGGGCAACACATCTTGGCTGAGATGTCAAGACCACGATTTTGTTTACAAACAATATTTCTCAGTCAGTATCACCAGGCTCAGCTTCACAGAAGGAAAGCAGGGCACTTACCAGTTTATTCACTTTGAGCTGAGAGGAAAAGAACTTGAAGACTTCTGCTTTTTTGTCAAGGGGTTTAATAGTTAACTACACAGGCAAAAGGAAAAAAAAAAAAGGAAGCACAGTGAGGAGGAAAATAAGTTGAAACTATTAAAACCAATGCAAACTTCAGCCCATCTCCACTTCTCTCTGGGGAAGCAGTGATTCATGCCACAAATAGGGGGACAGTGATATAAAACTGTTTTTCTCCATAGAATCAGCCTGTGTGGGAGGATAAACCCTCAGGCCCACCCCAGTGCCAGTCTGGGTGGTTTTCCTGATGCCACCTGAGCTCTGGAACAAGCACTGGTTATCAGGAGAACAGGACACATCAGCAATCCCTAGAAGCAGGCACAGCCCTAAAGTCAGGGAAATGTCAAACACCTCTCAGGACAGCAACCATTGCAGGGATAAATGAATGTATCAAGGGCCTAAGGACTTGTTCTTCAGAGCAGCAGGTAAAAGTCCTGGAGACTTCCTCACTTTTTCCTTTTTCAGTCCACTTCCCCAGCTGTTCCCAGAGGCCAGGAAGGGTTTTCCTGCTCCACTCCCCACTTTGTGCTCTGTTTGGCTGCAGAACAAAATATGGCTCCTTTTTTTTTTTTTTTTTTTTAATAATTTAAGAACCTGTTTTCTGTGCCTCAGGGGTTCCTTGGTACTCAATTCCTCAAATTCCTTTGCAAAGTAATTCCTATATGATTCCAGGGCATCTGGATCACCAGGATCATGATGTCCTATAGCTCCTTTCACCCTGTAGGTAATGCCTGGCAGCCTTTTGAGGAGCAAGGCTGTGCTGTGGCACTGAATAAAGTGAAGTTTAAACACAGGGCTGCCCAATTTCCCCACAACAGGGAGTTAAAGCAGTTTATTCCCAGATCTCAGGTGAAGTTTGATGTTACCAGGTACCAAAAATGTTTTGGAGGCAGCAAATCCTGTAGGTTTGCCTGATTGAATGGGCATGAATCTAAAATCTCACCTTCATGTTTTCCAAAAAGCCCACAGAAAATGGAACAGGCTGTGCTGCCCTTTGGCTGACAAATCCCAGGGATTCCAGTACCAATGGAGTTTTCCTGGGTTTGTTTTTTCTGCTTTAAGCCTTCCATGCAGCCCATGATTTGTACAGAGAATAAACTTTCCCTGCTCCTTCACTTTCCAGAAGCAAAAGCTGGGCTTCCCAGTGAAATTGCAGCAGTGGGGTGGTGCTGAGGAGTGAAATCATGTCCCAGCAAACTGGCAGAGCTGAGGCAGAAAACCATTAATATCTCCCTGCATGTGTCCTCTTGCCACTGGGCTCCAAGCCTCAGCTACAAGGATGGCTCCTGCATGTGCAAACAGCATTAAGGTTTTATGGATCATGGAATTCCTGCTGGGATAACTGAGGAAGCCAGGCACGGTGGCATTCACAATATCTGTCTTTTTCAGAGATCAACACACTTGTTTTGCAAAGGCCAAGCAGCAGGGAAGGAGCCAGAACAGAGTCAGAGCTCAGAGCAGCCTCGGGGAACCGAGGTTTCGAGCTCATCTGCAAGGCAGGGCTGTTATTTTTAGTTTTGTAACCAAGCTCCCCAGGATTTCCCCTTCTCCCCCAAAATTAGTTCAACAGAGGAAGCTTTCAGCCTGTTCCAAGAATCCCAGTCCACACCCATGCCCATGTAAAAAGAATAATACATCAAAGCCAGCATACCTCTTTCTCACTACAGGAAATGTTTCTGATAGAGCTCCACTCAAAGGACTTATTTGGAGAGAACCTGTTATTAATGCTGTAGATATGAATACCTTTGGCATCAACTCCAAGCAGGAGATCTGTGTGGTTTTTATTTTGCTAAAAAACAAGAGAGATCAGTAAATGGCATTTTTTGGTGACATTAAACAACCACAGACAAGAAGCCCATATTTTAATATATTGATATTTATCTGTATTTTAGGAAATTGGTGTTTATATAAAATATTATGAATGTTGTCACTGTTACTAATAAATTCAGTCCTCTAGGTTGTTTATAGCACCTCAAACTATTTCTCCTTCCTATTCCAAGGAAGCTGTCAAGTTGTAAAAATATTAATCTTAATTGTTTGATTCACCTGCTCATTTAGAAGGCAAGAAAACCAAGTCAGAACAAAACCAGCAGCAGGCAAAAGCAGGAGTCAGGAGTCCCAGTTCCAAACTCCCTGGAGGATTTTAAAAGGACAGCACCATCATCTGCAGCAACTGCAAACTGCTAAAATAAGGCACTTACAGCAATTGGGAAATAATTGACACCATACATTTCCAAGTCTTGGGCAATTTTCAGGTAGTTCATCTCAGCTTCATCCCTGGAGAATAAAGCCATGATTATGAAACTCCTTTCCAGCCTTTCTCTCCTGGCTGACTCTCCATTTCCCACTTAGAAAAGAACAGGTAATCTGGTCCTTTGTACAAACTTACTTTAATTTTGTCATCTTGCTCTCAATAATAGAAAAAAGGATAATAAAAACAGCATCTGGACAGAATAAAGGCAGTAAAGTCACACCTATTTGAAAAGATGACTCATGGATAGTGTAATCTTCTTTAAAATGCATGAAAAGTCTCATCCTTGTGTTAGTTTTGCCACTCCATGTCTTGGAAACCCAACCTCCCCTTGTTTTCCATGAATATATCTCCTTCAGGAAACAGAGTTCATTGAGAAATGAGTCTTGAACAGAGCTTTTGGCCAAGGCCAAAGAAGGGTGAGAATCTCTCCACCCACTTTTCTCCTCCCTTCAAGGTAAATCAGTACATCTTGAAGAAAATATTCAATAAAAATAATGCTAAGAATCCTCTAGAACAGAGAGAAATGGAACCCAAATATTAGGAAAAGCTGCCTCTGGGTGCTAACAGATCCTATTTATTGCTTAATTGCATTTCCAGATAGGCTGAATCAAACTGAAGACAACAAATCCCATAAAGAAACGTCTGGGATTTCTAAGAAATGCAAAGGTTTCCTACCTGGCAATCCCCCTGTGCTCAGCATACCAAGCAGTGATCTTCTCTTCCCACATCTCTGCTGTCAGCTGGTATTGCCTGAGAACCTGCAGGGGAAAGGAAGGAGGTTGAGTCCCTTTGAAGATCCAAATCCAAGTGCTGCCTCTCCCAAGCAAAGTGAATGCTCAGAGGTGCAGTGCACATCTTGGTCATTTTGCAGAGTTTTTAATGCTCTGGTTAATCCCCAGCAATATCTGCACTGCAAAGGGGAGATTCAAAGATTCTGCACTGCAAAGGGGAGATTCAGAGATTTGGATTTGTATAAAATTAAGACTCACCCTTTTGGGTAACAGCTCATCATGGGCTAGAAAGCCTGGCTCATGGAAATTGGGGTCATAGTCACCATACTGTCCCAAAAAAGAAAAGTTATATCAGTTTGTTAGAGGCAGAATGCTGAGGGAGTTGTTCCTTGCATATTTTGATGTGAAAACTTGAGGCAGATTTTATTTTGGTTTGATTTTGGAAGGAACTTCCAGCCCTTGTGCCATGCAGGTGGCTCCAACACAGCCACTGAGCCACTTAGACTTCAATCCTAACCTGGAAACTGAAGGAATCTCCCAGGAATTCACCCTCTGGACTAGAGGAATGTGAGCTGCTGAGAAGTTGTGTTCACCTCCTGCCATTGTGTAAGTTGGGTTCTTGGTGGCAAGAAGGGAACAGAGCTCTAAGAGACACTAAAAAACTTCGTGTCCTCCCATTCTGAGCTCTGTTTTGAGCACCTCCTGCATCCATGATCATTTTTTAAGACAACAGGAAATCATTCTAGCCTGGACAAAGATTATACTAAAATGTTAGGCCCAAAAAAATCCCCTAAATTGCAGAAACACAGTATAGAAAAAAATCCTTGTAGTGGCATTTGGTATTTCTTTTTCTAGCTGTGCCTTTACCTCCCAGGATGATCAACTTCTTTAACAGCAAATTTTAATCCTGCTGTGTTCACACACCACCAGGTAGATGTGTTGGTTAAACCAGAAAAAAGTCAATGAAAAAAGAGACTTTCTATGCACAAACCTTGGCCTGAACAGCATAAGAAGCCAGTAAAACTGTAGCTTCTGGTGAGCAATAGATCTCCTCATCCAGGATTTGTTTCTTAACCTAAACCAACAGAAAAAGGGAGCAAGTGAAAGAAGCTCAAAGTCAGGATTTCTGTCAGGCTTGAAATGAAAGCAGACATGCCCAGACTATAACTTGGCACCAAATATCACCTTTATGAGTTAATAACAGCAACAAGAAATTGGCATTCAGGAACACAGGAAGCCTTTAGTTAGCATTGCATTTAATGAGACCAAAAATGCCAGTCAGCTCTCTCCACACAGTTACATAAGGAGTCCTATGAAAGAATATCTTTAAAACATCAGTTTTATTGTCTGCGCTTCATTTCTTTTAACAATCCTCCTTTTTTTTTTCCTGCCTACTTTGTATCACATCAGACATCAAATTTTAGGTTGGAAGGGAGCTCTGGAGGTCAGGTTCAACCAGAGCACACTCAGGGTTGTGCAGCTGCTTGGTGTTGCCATATTAAAAACCCTAAGAGGTGTTCTCCAGCTTTCCAAAATGAGAGAATAAAGGAGACCCCCAAAAGAGAAGCTGAACAATAGAGCACTTAATTTCTTCAGTTGCAATGGTCTAAGCACAATCCCACAATGGGAAAGAGTCTTTCAACATTCTTCTCATTTTAATAACCTGTGATGCTACCAAGACCAGAGGTGTAATGGTTTGGAATGTGTTGTATGATTTTTAAATCAGTTGGGCAATTTCTGTTTGAAAACCTAAAGAGGGAAGGGGAAATCAATCTTCCCAAATCCTCCTCTCAGGTGGATTTAGCCCAGGAACAAGCACAAGACAACAAAATTTTTCATAGCTCACAGCCTTAAACATTTCCAAAGAGAAAAAAATGACTTGAGCAAGCACAAGTTTTGTTTACAAACACACCTCTGTAGGTGCTGGGAACTGAAATGAACCACCAAGAAAGTTTTTTCTTTTAAATTTAGTCCCTGGTGAGCACAATCTCTGAACCTGAGTTACAGTGCAGGGAACATTCTTTCTAGGCTGTTAAAATGGAAAGAATGAAAAGATTTTTCTTCCAATTTGGAAAGCTCCAGCTTTCATTCTCCACGGTGTAAATCATGCTCCAGAATTTAGAACAACGTGGATAAATCCCCTATAAGTGTCTGGGTTGTTTTGGGGTTTTTTTCCTAATCAGTTTTTACAAGGACTTTTTGTTAAACTTCATGAAGAAGCAATAAATGACCTCATCTTTCAGCAGACAATATTTGGCTTTAGTCATTGACATTTATTCAGGCATTTTGGAAAAAGCTGTTATGCCACATTAATTTGCAAAGTTCTGAAGAGTCAGGAGAGCTGAAATCTTCAGGCATCCAGATGTCTGTACATGTTTTTCCTATTAGCATCCAGGTGTGAGCTGAAGTTCTTAACAGTCAGGAAACTTTGCAAGTTCCAATTTGTTTCAGCCTTGTTTTCCTACTTTGGAATGAGAAGTATTTGCTAATTGCCTGTCTGCTAGTTAAGGCAGGTTCAAGCAGAAAAGAAAAAGAAGTGGAAAACTCAGGATTAAAAGAGTAGGAAAAGAGTTCTGCTGCTCTCATTCCTTTCCAAAATTAGCTGAAGAAATAAACTGCCAAAGTGGTTAAAGGTTCTGGATGAAGTTCTGGTGGGTTTCTTAACCATTTCCCCATTATTTCATTAGCACACCCTCCTCAGGGCACAGGGGAATTTACTGGGTTCATTCCCAGCTGCAGACTGAATTTCTCTCATACACCCCAGCTACCTGCACAGACACATCCTGCTGGAATAAAGCAACACCCCAGAGGCTGAAACTTCCAGAGGGACTCCACAACAACTCAGCACAGAAGCTGGATGTCCCAGACATTGGAAGTGACCATCCCAAACTCAGTGCTTGTATCCTTTGTTGCAGCTATGGAGCTTTTCCTGGTTGATCCATCTTTATTTTTGATAAGGCTCCAAGAATTTGCTCCTTCATCCACTTTTTGATGGAGCTCAAATGGTGTTTGCTGCTCTGCTCCTTTTAAACCTTGCCAAGTGAACAAACCTGGATTTCAGAACACCTGTCAAATTCCAGGATCTTTTACCCCTACAATCCAAAATGATGGTTTAGGGAGTCCTTGTTTTCTAGAGGTTTTGCCCTCCAGCACAAGATCTCCCCAAAAGCCTCACAGTTCTTCCAACAGTTCCAGCTTTGCATGAAATTTTTTTTTTTTTTTTTTTTAACACACATTAAGGAGCAAAACAAGTCTGGAATATCCAGATTTGGAATCATCAGCCAAACTGCTGGGTGTTGTCACAAAAACCTGCAGAAGATGGAACATTCCAGCTTACCTGGACACAAACCCACAGCAGGCAGGAGAGATGTTTGTATTTCATAAAAGTAATATCTGTAAAGTTCTTGATACAGCTGAAGCAAGCAAAATTATCCTGAGCTGCCAACAAGATCAAAGACAATGCAAAAGGACTGGGGGAAATACAGAAGGAATTCATGGTTAAAAACTGTTCCTGACCTGAAGGAAGAATAAATGCTGGGTAATTTCCTGTAAAAGTTCCTCTTCTACCTTCTCTGGGTAGAATTTAGCCAAAAAATGAAAGCTAATGGGATCTTCTTTGGGGATTTCTTGATCTAAAACCTGTTTAGAGATAAAATCAGCAGCAAAAAGGATACATGAGTGTCTCAAGATAATATTCCCGAGGAAAAGCAGAAAGCAGCAAATAATCCCCTTAAAGCAGCCTTCCCATATTTTAGAGAGAAGGATAATTCTGAGCTTTAATCTATCAGCAATTAGTGGTGATTAGTGTGGGATGTTCCAGGTCAAATGGGATAGAAGCAATCAGAGCAAAGAATCCAATTTTAGCCTTAAAAAAAAAAGCTACCATGTAAAATTCTGAGTTGTCATGGAAGAAATAAATAACTGCCACACAACAGAAATAAATAATTGCCACACATTTTGTTTCCTGTACCTTTTTGTCCATCTTTAACCAGGTGCACATTCCTTTAATCGTGTACTGCAAGCCAAAGAACCAAGTCTCCCTTAAACCAAGGGCTCGGCACACCAGGTCAAACAAATCCTTTCCCTTCCACTTCATCTAAAAGAGAGAAAAATCAAGAAAAACATGGCTATCCTAAATGAACTTGCTCCATTTTAGCCCTTTCTCCTATGAAATCTTATTTCACTTTTAGGTTTTTAATGAAATAGTCAAAGAGTTGCTGTGTTCCACCTCCTCTCCTTCTCCAGACACATCCAGAGAGCAGCTGGAGTCATTTAATCACCAAGCACTTGAGGAGCACTGGGAATGAGGATTGTACTATTGATTTGCTGGGATGTGGCTTTATAATAAGTCTTTATTAATATTTGTCCGAAATTTTGACTCAATAGTTTATACAGATTGGAGAGACTGAGAGGAAAGCCTTGGGAAATCAAATCAGGACACGGGGTAGGAATGCTGAACAATGAGAGCAGATCCACCTTTCACACCCCTCAGGTATTTCTGTGGCACCAGGCCAAGCCTTTCTCCTACTCTGATTTAAATGAGTCTTCTTAAATGTTTTCATTTCAACTCAGCAGCCAGAGAGAGCAAACTTTGATTAAAGGTCCCAAATTCACACACATCTGATGCTTTTTTTCACCAAAGAGGCTGCTCATCTCTTTCTTCTATTTGACCACGTTTTAGAACGATGATTTTATCTAATTGCTAAAACTAAAAACTGAATGGCAAAAACCAAAAATAAAGTGAACTTTTAGGCAGTATTTGAGTGGAAAGCTGGAAATCATCCCAGCAAAAGAGCAGTGGCTGGGGAGAAAGGAGAGGTAGCAAAGGAAGGAATACATGATTTGTTAACAAGGACTCTGACCTCTAAATCGAATTTTCCAAATCCTTTCTTTTCACAACTCTGCCTGCAAGTACTCCAGAGCAGTAAGTCACACAAGACTAATCTATTCTGTTTCTGCAGGACCTAATAAATGACATTAAATGTCTCACTAAAATTGCCAGTCCCATTGGAACTGAGTTTTCTAACTCCTCAGAATAACTGTGTCTTGCTGTGCTTTTGCTGGATGATTAGGAATTAATTAATCAGGGACAGTTCTGTCCCTTCAATTGTGCAGCCCAATTTATTTAGCAATTGATCATTTCTTTTTCTCCAGCCATGATTTCCCTAATCAATTTATCAGATAGCCATAATTAATGGAAGAACTGTCAGCTTTTTCATCAATCCTTTTTTTCTCTTTTGCCCAGAGATCCTAACACACATTGCAGTTAAAGAACTGGAGTTTATAAATGGCAAATTTAAACAGAATGTCCCAGATCAACAAAAGTACCAGTTTATAAATTATTTTAAAAGCAATATTTTAGCTCTGACCAGTTTATCCAACCTGGAAGTGTCTTAAAGAGTTGTGGCAGTTCCAAAAAAAAAAGAATTTCATGGAGAAGTAGGAATACTTACAAACAATTGGAATGCTTATGAAGAAAGCAGGTTTAGTGTTAATTTAGCTGTGCCAGCCAAATGGATTTCATACATACAGCTTTAAATTCTGAACAGAGCTAAGAATGCACCTGAGAGGAAATAATTCATTCTTTATAAAAATAACAGATCAGTTTGAAGAGTATCCACGAGCTGATAACCTGATTTTTCCTAATTTCTTGCTAATACAAAGCTCAGTCCCCAAGTCCCCAGCATTTGCTGACACTCTCACCTCACAGCTGAACTCCATCTCAGCATCCACTGTTATAATTTTAACTTTAAAAGTCTTTGGTTGTTTCTTCTTCAGGCCTCGGATGGACATATTTTTCAGTTGATGAGGGCAGCCACACCTGAAATCACACATGGAGGGATGGAAATTCAGCAGCATTTTCTTGGTTAGATTCCAAAGTAGGATGAGTCCAAACATGCAGAATAAAGTCACCTTTAGAGATGCATTTTTTGTGTCTAAGACAACAAGGATGTTGAAAGAAAAACCTTGAAAATGAGCTTGCTCCTTAAAATAAGTTGCTCAGAAAATGTTATTGCTGTCTTTTCTCAGATTTTGGCTATCACAAACAAAATTCTCTTTCTCAAGGGTCTCTGCAGCATCTCCATGCAGTAGAACAGCAGAAAATGCAGCTAAATTTTATGATGTCACATCCAACACAATCCTTCTCCACCAGTTATGGCTCCTTCAGCAACTGAACTATTGGATTTCTTTATAACATGAGATCTTAACTCCCTGGAATTATACAAATGCCAAGGAATATATGCAGTGAAATTAAGCTGAATTTACCACATCCTCTTGTGCTACTCATTCACGATGATAAAAGTTATTTAGAACAGAAATTTTCCCACAGAAGTTTTTGTGAAATGAGTTTAATTTTGCAGAAGCCAACAGAAAATTCCTTCAGAAATCTTCTATTCTAAATGTAATCACCTGCACACCATCCACAAAATTGAGGAGATGCTGCTTCCACAAGGGCTTTGTAGAAACCAAATATTGAAAGCTGGGGTTAAATGATAGTGTGGATCTGCTCCAGGCAGTTCTCAGGCATTTCTTTCTGAGCACAGGAAATCAGCCTGTAAAGGTTTTTGCTTCTTTTTACTTTATAAAATTAACAGGTCAAACTTGTATAAGGCAGTGAGTTAACTGTGAACTATACAGGGCAAGAACTGAGGCATTCCTAGTTTCCTACAACCTAAAACTATTACAGTGTGGCAGAATTCCAATCTGTCCTTGAGGAATTCCAAAGTAAAGCTCGAGTTTAAACTGAAAATTTCCATTTGCCTGCACCTTCCAGGATTTTATAAAGTATCTTGCTCCCCTTTTTTGCTTCTGCTGAGCTCTAAATTGGCTTGGGAATGAATTGATTTTCCACTTACTTTGTTTGTGCCCCTTACCCACAGATTTTGAGCAGTTAAATAGGAGGTAAAATAGATAGGGAAGTTTTTCTTTTCAGATTATAGGGAAGCTGAGGCAGGGAAGAGATAAAATAGTTACCAAGTCATAGGGACATCAGAGGCACAGTTGAGAACAAGTCATTGAGGCAACTCAGAGTAGGGGAAACAAGCTCAGGAGGAAATTCATCCTTCTGATACCACTGGGACCAGTTGGGGAGGCCTCTCCCTCCAGTTGGCTCTGGTGGATCTTCTGCTGAAGTGTTTTTTGGGTTTGGGGCACCACTTCTGGAGCTGGGAAGGCAACTGGAGAGAGTCAAAAGGAGAGGTCCAAGGGCTAGAAAATCATCTGTGGTAAGATGAAAGCACTGGTTAGGACAGAGAAAGGACGAGTGGTGAGACATTGTAATGGCTGCTCTTCATGGCAAGGAATAGTGGGCTTAATTAAGCTGCAGGCAGGATGCAGGCTGAGGGAAATTCAAGAATAATCAGGATGTTCTGGTGCTGGAAAAGCACAGGGTGGCATTTCTCTTTCTGAACTTCCCCACAAAACAATGTGACTGCAGATCCTTGAGACTGGAGGGGCCTAAACCCTCAAAGGACTCCTCCCAAGCTGGTCCCTTCTGCCAGTGCCCACCACCAGCCCAGGAGAGGCCACACCACCAAAAACCAGTGAAATCCAAGGAACAGCATATCCAGAGCCCAAATCCCATCACCCCCAGGGTGCCCCTTTCTCCTCAGGGATTATTTTTTAAGGGAGTGAAAACCAGATCTGTCACAAACTTTCCTCTCAAATTTAGGCAGCTCAGTGCAGAGCTCAGGTCCTTTCTGCTTAGCACAGCAAAGTGTTTTCAATTAAAGAAAAAGGGAACATTGAAAACCCCCAAAATGACAACAGCAATACTGACAGGGAGAGCATCATGTGAGGGCATCCAAACCAGCAGTGATTACCCCAGACATTTTTTGATCTCTAATCTGCAAGCTGCAAAATTAAATTTTAACCTGTTGCATTCCAAAGCTCTTCTCCACCTGGCTTTCTTCCCAGCTGTAAATAATTGTACCATTGGACACAGCATTTATAGCCTGAGAACTGCAGGCTTCTATACAATCCTGGAAATAGTTTTATTAGTTTCTAGAAGAAACATCAATGGCTGAAAACTAAGGAGAAAAAAAACCTTCATAATTCATTTTTAATATGTAACCTGAAACAGCCAATTGAGTTAAACAGGAGCTTGGAGTTAGGGCCAGTACAGAACATTCTCAGAGTTTCATATGGAAAATTCTGAACAGATAAAATTGAGCAGCTGGAGAAAAATGTACTAATTATCTCAAAATATGAGAAAAATACCAGAGCTTTTCATTTGGACTTTGAAGTTATTTCTTTTTTCTTATATAACCAGGTTGAAATGACAATATAATTTGTTCAACATTTCCAATAGCATATTTTTTTTTGTTCTTTCCAGAACTTTTATTCCATGGAAAAGCACATTCTGACTCACAGTGAAAAGACATTTTTGAATATCAAATTTTCCCCAGAAAAGTAAACTGCATTTTAATCAATAGCACTGGTAAAGAAATTGGAAAGGGTTTTCACACTGAATAGCTGAAATGAATGTCAGACCCCGACAACAGAAGCAAAAGCACTTAGATGAGATTTTAGAAAAAGAACTCTTTCAAATAGGAGAAATCTTGCTGAAAAAGAAACAATCTGGGTTTGCCATCTCTTGTGTAAATGCAAAAGCAATCCCTGCTAACAACAGCGTTTAGCTGGGAATCAAGTGCTCCAAGGCAGAGTTCCTGACACCCAGCTCCAGTGATTTATTCCTGCAGGGATCCAGAAGCAGCAGAATGAGAACCCTACCAAAGAACTCATGAATGCAAAAGAGGGCACGGTGATCAAAGATTCCTGCCCAGCCAGAACCTGGGAACAGAGAGTTCAGGAGCTGGGAACAAGCACAGGGAGATGATAAAACCTTGGTGTGGTGAGGGGAACAGAAAGGCAGCGATGGGGAATAAAATGTGAAGCAACAAAACAGCCCCAACTCTCTGTTCACACCCAGGATGAAAGGAGGGACATCCAGCAGCTCTGGATTAGAGTGTTCTCCCTCGTGGACAATGAGAAACCAGGAGCAGAGCGTGGGGGTGCAGGAGAAACCGGGAACGGGGAAGAGCAGGAAGAACTGGCCAGGTGACTCTGGCAGCAGCGATGCTTATCTGTGTCACAGCAGCGGGTGGGCAGCGTGTGAGAGCACAGCTCTGCCCTTTGATCCACGTGGGGAGTAACCCACACATCAGACCCCACTCACTCACAGCAGCCACCGGCAGCCAGAGAGAAAAATGTGAAACCAGCATCGCGGCACGCACACAAAGCTCAGTACATCCACCAGAATTCAGCACCTTGTAGATAAATATCTCCAGGAACAAGCTGCCCAAGAGTGAGGGTGGAATTTAGTCCCAGCTTAGCATTTCCAAGGTGGATGGATGGGGTTTTGCGGGGTATAAAAACTTCCCTTCACGCGGCACTGGCTCTCAGTGACACCTGGGTGGGAGCTGTCACCATCCATCACACTTGGGGCAGCCACACTGGGGTGAAAAATCATCTGTTTTCACACTCACACAGAAACCAGCAGCACTTCTTAAGCTGAGAACGCAGGTGCAGACAGGCAAAGAACTAACAGCAATTGAGACCCCTCTCTAACACCCCCAAAATGAAACTGTCCCACAGCAGCAAAGTCTTGACAGGAGCTGGAAATATAAAACCTTTGGGAGAGCAGTGAGGATTCAAGAGACAAGGCTTGGGAATTACTTTTAAGAGCCACCAACAGAAGATGCTTGGAGCATCCACTGCAAAAGCACATTAACATAGACACTACCACAATATGAAAGACTGTCATCGCTGAAATATTTACTGCAACTCGGAGTGGCAAATTCCCCTGACTCATTATGTTTCTCCCAGTTCCTGAATTTCCATACTCCAGCTCAGGAATTAATGCAAGCAATTTGAATGCAGACGACACAGGCGAGCGTCGTGGGCTTTGTACAGTTGTTGACTCACACTCCTGTCTGTGCTCCCTGCCCGAGGAACAATTTAAGCAAAGAATTCACTGTTTTAAAATGGGTCAGCAAGATAAAGGATTTTCTCTACCCCTCACTCCAAAAAGAAGTTATCTAAAGTCACCAGTTGGAATCAAGACTTACCTCACAGATCCTTTCTTTTGAATGACGATAAGAAGAAAAATAAAAAATCCCTTTTCATCCAAAAACTCCGTATTTCCCCCACAGACATCAATATCCAGCCCTCACAAGTTCTGCCACTGAGAATAAAATCCAAGAACAACTTTTCTACTTGATCCCCTTCCCTTTGTTTCCATGAACTGCAGCATGTTAGCGCCCTCTGAAAAATCAAAGGATTGCTTTCCCAGGTGATAGGAACGGCTCTTAACCATTTCCTGCCTGCACCAGGGCTCCTCCCAACTTCTCTGCTCTGTAATTCACGTAACCAGGCACTAAAATAAGAGAAGTCCACGAGTTTTGGCTTGGATATCCATAAGGATTGATAATGAACTTCCAAATAACTCCTTGGATGTGTATCTGATCAAACTATTTCAACAGTGTCTCCTGTTCTCCACATATCAGCCACCTGAAGAAGGGAAACTGCCCAGAGTTGTGCTGTTAATTAAATATGATTCCCTACCTGTCCTCTTCCTGCGGTGAGAGATGATGAGACACCGACACCAAAAAGAGAACAAGCCTCAAAAATGGGCAGCAGCCAAAATACCAGCAGAAAGTGATTAAGTGAGCATATTTAAATTAAAAAAAAAAAAAAGGATGGCCTCAGTCTCAAGTCACAGGGAAAAACCAGGAGCACCTTACCTCAAAGCCAAATAATTTTGCCACTATTCAGTTTGTAAGTGGTCTGGGAGTTTTTTGCTAAACCTCCATTTTACAGACAGATTTACAGAAACTGAGTATCTGCCAGGTTATGGAGAGCAAGGAAACAGGCCAGCTCTCACTCCATATCTCCTCTAACTATTCCAGATTTACACGGAAAACCTTCAAGAGTTGTCTCACGTCCATCACTTAACAGCAGGGGGAAGAGCACAACACTTGTTGCTGTGCAGAAACCTCAGTGCCACACGAAGAGGCTGCACTGAGAGTCACCTCCAGCCCCAAAATTCAACATAATTCAGCACTTTACACCCTGCATTTGTTCAGAATAGGAGGCTCAGAGAGGAACCTCATCACTCCCCACAATTACCTGAAAGCAGAGTGTGGTGAGAGGACAAGAGGAAGTCTTTTCTACCGTGCCTGTAGGGAGAGGACAAGAACAAAATAGCCTTAAACTGAGATGGGAGATTCAGATTAGATATTAGAAAAAATGTTTTCACTGTTTGGGTGGTCAGGCACGGGAGTAAGTTGGCCAGGGAGATGGTGGGGTCACCACCCCGGAGGTGTTCAAGAGGTGTCTGGATCTGGTGCTGGGTGATGTGGCTGAGGGGTCGCAGTGCCAGTGCTGGGTGCACAGCTGGACTTAACATTCCAAGAATCACAGAATATCCTGAGTGGAAAGAGACCCCTCAGGATTATAGAGTCCAACTCCTGACAGCGCACACAACACCCCAAGAATCCCACCATGTGCCTGAGTTCCTGAGCTCTGTCAGGTTTGGTGCTACGACCACTGCCCTGAGGGGCTTGTTCCACCACTCTGGGTGAAAAAACTTTTCCTGATTTCCTTATATCCAATATAAACCTCCCCTGGGCTCAGCTCCAGCTATTTCCTCGAGCCTTATCACACACGAGACAGAAGAGATCGGTACCTGCCCCTCCTCTTTCCCTCATGAGGATGTTGCAGACTCTCAGCCTCCTCCAGGCTGAACAAATCAAGTTACTTCAGCCACTCATCTTAAGACTTCCCCTCCAGGCCCTTCACCATCCTTAAAAGACCTTTAAGGAGATCTTAGAGCGCTCTTCCCTCTTTAAGGATGCTGTCACCCACACCCATTTTACCCCCGCCGCCTCTGAGGGGCGGCCGCCGCCGGCGCCTTTAAATACCCCGGAAAGCCCCGCCCCCTCTGGCCCCGCCCCTGGCCCCGCCCCTTCCCGCGCGCGGCGCTTCCGTGCTCGGCGCCGCCTGTTCCGGGCCCGTCCCTTTAAGGCCCCCGAGGCGCGGTGGCGGCAGCGGCGGTGAGGGGGAATGGGGCTCTTTGGGGCTGGGGGTTCGGTCGTGAGGGTTTCCCCGTGCTGGGGCTGCGCTCTGGCTGCTGCATGAACCGCCCCGCTGGACCCTGCCGCCTGTGCGGCCCTGCCGGTGCGGAGGCTCCGGGGCAGGGCCTAACGTGGAGCGCTGTGGGGAGCCGCGGTGGGGCGGGCGGGGGGGGAAGGGGGTGAGGGCTCCCTCTCTGCTTCAATTTCCTTTTTTATCTATGTCTGCCAGTAGCCGCTGGTGCTCGCTGGGTGTTGCCCGTGCTGCACACACCTGTCTGTGTGGGGTGTTTAGCCCTGGGGTACAGGAGGTTTCCCCACACTGACTTCTTCCAGCCCTGAGCGCCCACAGCTGAGTTAGGGGTGGGAAAAGCAGCCTCCGAGTATTTGCTGAAGCGTTTCATCCTATGGCTGTGTCCCTGTATCCCTAAACTCTTCTTTTGATGTGTTGCAACATCAAAGCAAGTCTAACAAATTGGGTAGATGGAGAATTCACAGGTGTTGGTAGTGCTTAACAACATATCTGAGTGGGAGAAAAAATGGTCATTAATCTCCATCAGTCTTAATATTGATTCAAGTTTTCTATTGATTTTGCCCCTGACTCTTGCAAGAGTGGTACAGAAAGCTGTCCCTAATTAAACCAAATAAGGTGATGGAATATATTACTTGCAGGGAAGGACTTAAAAGCACATAGATGTCCTATAGATCAGACAGCTCTTTGATGTGTCATTTATGGCTTGAGAAGCTCATTACCTTTTTTTAGGTTTCATCAGCTCGGCTGATAATGAGAGGCATAGAAGCAAATGACTTTGAACAAAAGCTGCAGGCTGCTCCCTTGTTTGGGAGCACTCTGGTCATACACGGACCTGATGAACAGGTTTCCAGCCAAAACACCTGCTGGAGCGTGAGTTAAATGAGTAATTTCCTTAGCTACACTTTTCTCTATTGTGTTTGTAGCAGTTGGGGTGATTCAAAGGAGTTTTGTGGGATAAATCTCATCCTCATGCTGTTGTGTCTAGTTTTACTGCTGTCCTGAAGTAACTTTTACTGATAGCAAGGACATGGTGGCATCCCTTCTATATTGGCAAACAAGGCTGAGGTAGTGCAGTAAATGGAGTTTTGAACTGTTCTTCCCCATTTTTCCAACAAAATGACCTAATGCAGCTCTTACTCTAAAGTAAGGAAAACTTTGGTGTTGATCAGAAAGCCCTTATATTTTTTTGCTCTCTTACAATAACACATCTGCTTTTTTTGCTGCCAGGCACTGCATGACCATAACTAAACAATGTCTGTCCCACGTGGAGCTGTCCATGCAAAATGGATAGTAGGGAAAGTAATTGGGACCAAAATGCAGAAAACTGCCAAAGTGAGAGTGACAAGGCTTGTGCTGGATCCCTACTTGCTAAAGGTAACACCAGTTAACAACTTGTCTTGCATGGTGGGTTTTGGATTGTGTGGAGAAATGTTCTGCTCATTGGACTCTTAGAAGTTTTGATGAGTCCTTACAAGTCAAACTCCTTAAGGAACTTAAGGTTTTGGCTGTGGGGATGACTGCAAAGGATGAAAAGCAGTGAGTGGTGAGGACTTACAAATTACCTACTAAATGTATTTCTTTGAAGTGCCTTGTTAATGCACTTCATTTGATCTTTTTGAGAAGGTAAGCTTTTGTTGTTTCACACTTAGATTTAATTTTTCATGTTGATGTGGAGCATGCTTTGGAGCCTTGACAGTGTATAAGTCACTTGTATCATAAATTTTATAGCTGTTTTTTTCTGTATGCATAATTGTAACGTTACTGTGATCTAGGATTTATTCCTTGTCAATGCACTTCAAACAGGAAGGTTAAAAATTGTATTTTCTCCATTTTAAATAGGGAAACAGTGGTACATGGAGGTAGAATAAGTTGCCTTTGGTGACCAGAAGGTTAAGGATAGAGTCAGGATGTGGCGCCCCTTTCAATATTTTATCTGGTAGAAGAATCTTTATTTATTTCTTAACCTAATATATTTCTTAAAGGATTCTGAATTCTGCTGTTCCAACAAGAAAAAAAAAAATACTGACTTTTTCTATGAAAGAAAATTATTTCAGCAAGAAAACCCTCACATAAAAAACTTCAAAATACAGATTTCAGAGCTTTTTCTTCCCCATCTCCTTTCCTGTGGGCTCAGCTGGCAAAACTATCCTGACAAGAGATTGGGAAGGGCAGTGCTGTGCTTCCTGTGGAGAACCTGTAGAGTGCACAGTTGCATTTCTCTTCATGATCCCAACTGACTCTCACTTTAAAAGATACATAAGACTTTACTTAGTGAAATTTATTTATTTATTTGATACTAACTATATCTTTACCCATTGAAATATAATGCCAAGGTTTCTCTTTTTTCTTTTTTTTTTTCTTTTTGTTCCTTTTACAGTTCTTTAACAAAAGAAAAACCTATTTTGCCCATGACCCACTGCAGCAGTGTGTTGTTGGAGACATTGTTCTTCTGAAAGCTCTGCCCGAGCGAAGGAGCAAACACGTGAAACACGAACTGGCTGAAATTGTGTTCAAGGTTGGCAATGTCATAGATCCAATCACAGGAAAGCCCTGTGCAGGAACCAGATTCCTGGAAAACCTGTCAGATTCGGAAAATCTGACAGAGGCAGATACTGCCTATCTAAGTGAGAAACTTCAGGAACTTAAAGTTTGTTCAACAGACAAATAGCAGGGGAAATACTTTAAGCAGAGGGCTTCCAGCTTTTGTCTCTCTCTGCCAGGGATGTTTGAGGCCCTGCTGTGACATGTTAAATGTTTTTAGTGAAATCTGTAGTCAAAATAAATAGTAAATGTAGTTGCTTATGCAAAGAGATGTTGCAGAGTGATGGGCACCTGGAGCTTTGAATGAAAACACAGAGAAAAATGCAAGTTTAGTGTTGCCAGTTCATTTTGTTGCCTGTAGTTTTGGCCCAGTGACAGTTCCCAAAGCCAGCTGCCCTCCTGGAATGACTCCTCTGTGTTAAGACGAGACTACAACTGTGTGATGTTTAATTTTGGTGGGAGGGTCATTACATTATTTGGTTGTTCTGTATTTCAGGCAGTCCTTTGTGGTTTGTAGGGTTACTGGAGATGATGCTATTAAAGCTTTTGAAAGGAAGTGTAGAATTTTAAAAGCAGCTGCATGCTTGTGTCCTTATTTCCTCTTGCAGGAACCTCCTGACTTCCAAACTCTCTGACAAAACGCAGCCCTTTGCCTTTGTAGTGGCAGAAAGGTGAGAATCAAAGCTTTGGGCAGCTTAGTGTGGTTGGCTTTGTAACCTGTCCAAAGGCAGGATTTAATTCTGGGAGAGCTCAATCTCTTTAAGCTGCCAGCAGCACAGGGGAGCTGATGAGCGTACAAAGCCAAAAAGTAAAAGCAAAGGTGATTAGATTTAGTCTCATCAGAAAAGCTAATTAAAATAACACATTTTGGGGAGATAGAGGTGCTGCTTTGCTGCATGCTTTAATGTGGAGCTAAAGTTCAGAGCAGCTAATGATGAAAGATGACTTTATCCTGGTACAGCTCTGGGGATCTCATGTCCTCTCTTCCAGGACATAAAGCAAGCTGAGAGCCTGCAGCTGTTGCAGCAGCCTCATGTTCCTGACTTTAGATCTAAAAGGGCATCTGCCTCAAAATTTAGCAGTGTGGGAGGGGGGAGTAGGGTATGAGAGCTGTGAGAAATCCTTTCCAAAGTGTCTGTTGGTCTTTAAGATCAGAAGCAAAACAAGGTGTATCAGACATAAAACACCTTACTTTAAGCAACTTGAGCCATCTTGCTCTGGTAGCTTCCAGTTGTGTTCTCTGCTGTTGTCAGAGTATTAAAGATCATTTGCCCTTTAACTTCCTGCACAAAATCAGTTCTGGCTGCCTAAAAAGCCTGACTGAACTCAGCAAATTATTTGGGACAGCGGGAATGAGAAACTTAAAATTCCTTCAGTGCTTCAAAGCAAAAAACGCTGCTCTTTGAATGCCAGTGTTCACGTGGGATGTCAAGAAGCCTTCACTGTGTATAAAATAATGTGGGCATGGGCTCTGAGTTTGAGGAAGTGCCTTAAGTATGTGGCTGTAGTGTTTTTCTTGTTTGTGGCAGGGGTTTAGGTTTATGTAAATTCCTCAAATCAAAGCAAAGGGAAGGAAAAATCTGAGCTCAGACTCCTGCCCAGGTGAATTTAAAACATGAAACTTCATCCAAGGAAAGATTGGGAGAATTTGGGTACGGGGTAGGATTTGGCCCTGGGCTGTAGGAGATGCACTGAAGTTGTATCCAAGCAGAACTTGATCCTCAATATATGGGATATGAGTGGTCTAATAACTAGGTAATTGTAAGAAATAGAAAAGGTTTCCTGTTTGCTTAATAGGTTGCGTCTACATCTAATCAGGAGAGTAAATATTTTCTTGTATTTCTTGTGATTTCCCTTGAGTAGCAGTGAAAATGCCATATTTTTTTTCCTCTAAGATTGATTCATCACAGAAGGTTATCATTTTTCCAGTGTAGGCTCTGGGAGGGTTGCTGAAGAATTTGCCATGCTGTCAGATCGAAATGTGACTAAAAACAAATTACATATCAGACTGTGTTATTTAATAGAGTGATGGCAATTGTAGATTTTACTTTTGTGATGTTAAAGCACATCATATGTGTTATCTTCTGGATTAGTCTCAGAGAGGGCTGATAGAAAAATCCTAAAATGGGAAGGGAAAGTTTATCGGGCCAAGATAGAATCGTTATAGGTGTTATGTGAAATGATAAGGATTAGTCATTGACTGCTTTCTGTGTTTATTGGCTTGTTGCTTTTAGAACTACCCTTTAATTATTACCCTAATTATCACTTTATCCTTAATTTGAAGTTATTTAAGGATTCAATGCCAGCACACACCTTCTCCTCAGCCAAAAAACCTCTGAGTATAGCAGAGCAGTGTGAGGAAAACCCTTCAGCTGCCAGCGAGTGAAAAATGTACTCAGAGAACAACAATTCAGCTAAATCCAACTGTGTCCCCCAGAACCAGGGCTGGGATCCCCAAAATTGGGGCTGGGATTCCCCTAAATCTGACCAGAGGCCTCCAAACTGGGGCTGGAATCCCTCAAAACCAGGGATCCCCCTAAATCCAAGTGTGTCCCTCCCCAAAACTGTGGCTGGGGTCCCCCCAAATGCAGCTGGGTCCCCAAAACCGGGGCTGGGGCCCCCTTTTGTCTGAGTAGCGGTCCCCAAAGCGGCCTGGGGGTCCCCCTAAAGCTGGCTTGGTCCCCCAAAGCCGGGGCCGGGGGTCTCCCCTCAGCTGAGGGGCCCTGAAGGGGTCCCGGGGCCGCCCCAGCCGCGCATGCGCAGGCGGCGCTGCCCGCCAGGGGGCGTGGCCGCAGCCCCCGGCCCAGGAGGGAGGAGGCGGGAGCAAGATGGCGGCGCGAGTGCTGCTGCGGCGGAGCCTGGCGGGAGCGCCCGCCGTGCCGCGCCTGCCGCCCGGCGCCGGGCTGGCCCTCAGGTGAGCCCTGAGGGGGCGAGGCGGGCGGGACGGGACCGCCGGGGGAGGCTGCACGCGGAGCCGGCGCCGCCCGAGCCACCCGGCGCCCCGCCGCGCAGAGCGTCCCCTTCCCAGGCTGGAAATGGCGCCCCGCTCGCGGGGCAGCGGCCGGGCCTGGGGCGGGGAGTGTGAGGCGGCGGGGTGTCCCTCAAGGTCACGGGCCGCAAGGCCGGCCCCTTCCTTCCCGAGTGCGAGTCCGCCCCTGGGTGGGAGGATGGCCGCGCCGCTGACCTGCCAGGACGAACCGGCCGCCGGTCCCCGGGCTCAGGGGGCACCGACACCTCATCCCCGCACGCCCCCCCCGCCCCTGCATGGACACCCCCGCATGTAACAGGGCACCCCACAGCCACGGCTTTCGGGCTGCCCAGCCGCCCTGCTCACATGTATTCCTGGGTTTTAAATACCTGGATGCTCCGCACCGCGCTGTCCCTCCAGGATCAGGGCGTGCAACAGCTCTGTATCCCAACTCCTGCAAGCAACAGGGTGCACAGCCCAAAAATCCATGTTTCCTCAGGGTCGGGGTGCGTGACTGCACACCCCGACATCTTCCTGCCTTCACCGTGCACAGCCACGCATAGAAACCCCTTGGGAGTCAGGCTGGTGTATCCGTGCTTCCCATGGGAGCTGGGATGTCCGCGCACCCCTGTCCTGGTGCCAGGGCACAGAGAGAGGCACATCCATCAAGTTTTGGGGTGCAGAGATTTGCATCTCTGTGCAGAGGGCTGCCCGAGGTGCAGACACACACAGTTCCTGAGGTACCTTCCAGCTGTAGGAAGCTGGCACAGGGTGCTGGAAACACAGGAATTCCCAAGCTGGGATGGATTTACACGGTTTTTCCTCCCTTTCTTTGAAACGGGGAAAGCTGCTGCCTCAAGCCTCAGAATAGGCAAGACTAAAAGCATCCCTGCAAGCAGCTGTTCAAGGAGTATATTGAGAGGTTTTACATGCATGTTTTGGGGTTATTTTAGTTTCAAATTTCAAATTAGTTTCAAATAAACTTTGTTTAGACCACAGATCAAACACTGTCAAACGATAGACAAGTTGTTTTTCTTTCTCTTCCAGGCTGACATGGGTTATTAAAAAATCTAAATACTTCACCTGGTGTCTCCTACCCAGTTTATATTTTGTGCTAAAGTAGGAGCTAAGTGAAAAGAAGTATTTTCCCTGGCATTTTTAATCTAATCTAAGCAAGCTATTCAGTGTTAGCCTTTTGCATTCACAGCCCACCCTTTGTAGCAAGAAAGCAAAGCCCACAGTTAATATTTGCAGGATGAGAACTTGCTACCAAAGACAAGTTGATGCTCACAGCTGTTTAAAGACATGAATTGGGTCCCTGCTCCTCCAGAGCTAATTTTGGGTACACACTGCCCACAAAATTGAACCAGTGATCAGTTCAGGGCTTCTTGGTTTGTGGGAGTCTGGGATGACAGTGGTATTTTGGGATATGGATTAAAAACCAGGCCCTTGCATCTCAGTTTGGGTGCAGTGAACATCTGCTTTAATAAACTTAGCCTGTTACCTTTATTGTAAGTGAGGTGAATATTTAGTTGTGATTTGTTAGTCAGTGCTCATGAGGAGCTTTCCAGCTGCTGGGGAAAAGATTTTCCATAACTGTGTAAAGTATTACTCATGTCATTGTTTTGAAAATTTGCCATACCTTCACTTTTAGGTGCAGTTTAACATTCAAGTCATGAGATTCTCCTAATAGCAAAGAAATTTGCTTTTCAGAGTTGTCCCTGTAGCTCCAGCTTACTCCTGCTGCTGCTGAAGTTCACAAAAATGATGATTAGGAAATTAATCATGATTATTTCTCTCTTTCATCTTCAAAGTTTGCTGCAAGCAATGATCCTCGTAGAGTAGTTTTCTAAATACTGCTTTGCTAACTTTGTTTAATAAAGGGCAGGGGATGGTGAGAGTTTACAGGTCTGAGTATTGCAGGGCTGGGGTTGAGTTCTGCCTCCTGGAGCCCAGTGAGGGCTTAATTTGAGGGAGCTTTTTAAAACAAAACTTGGGATTTCTGAGGTGGGGTTCAGCCCTGTGCTCTGAGCTCAGGGAAAGCTCTGCTCCAGGCCATTCCAGCAGCAGCCTTATCATGGAATGCCCTTCAAATGCCTGCACTCAGGAATAGCCGCTTGGCTTCCAGCACGGCCACATGTTTGTGTGTGTGCCCAGGCCCAGGGAGGGCACCATTCTCAATAAACTCACCAGTATTTACAAATTATTTCTTCATGCTTAAGGTCATCTCAGCTGCAGTTGTTGTTTCTCTGCTGTGAAGTACTTTCCCACTCCTCCATCCTGCTCCCATGGGCAGAACCAGGTCATTATGTTCTTTTCAGACTAAAAGGTGGATTGTTGTAAAATACTGCCTTTGTGTAATACAGGTGTGACCAGTGGGATATTTTTTCTCAAAAGAAATTTGAGATTTTTCTTTCCCTGGGTTTTTTTTTTTTTCCTGAAAGAAAGCTTTAGGCTGGAGAGCCAGCTGTCTTCTGCATCTCCAAGTCAGTAATTAAGGGTGAAAAGTTGACATCTGAGGCAGGAAAAGGCTGAACTTTCCAGCTTATAAGTAAATATATGTGGTATAAATACCACATTTGATATTTTAGAATTTCACTAGAAGCTTGTGACAGAATTAATTTTCTTCACAGTGGCTACTATGGGGCTGTCAAAAAAAGGCAAATTGAAGGAAGTGATCTTAGGAGAAAGAAGCAAAAACATTTGAGCTTGTCAGACATTGTAGAGGCTCAGTTAAATGCATCAAGATTCCCTGTCCTGGTCATCTGGAAAAGAAGAATAATTATTTTAACACATCACTTTAAAAAAAATCACAGTTATAACTTGGTTTGTGTGCTCTGATGTAAAGGGAGGTGGTATTATTTGGAAAGTGTACTTGGAGAAGTTGAATAAAGATGAGATAAGAAAAGACAGTGAAATTCGTGGGTTTCGAGGCAAGGGAAACGTGGATGTTGTACAAAGAGCCTGGATCTGTGTCCCTACATGATGCAGTTGCCAGAATCTGGAATTGAAATATTTCTTGGCTGGTTGTTTCCTACCACTCATCTTTTTTCCCAAATTAGTCTTTCATGCTATTTTTTCCTCTTGAAAGACATTTCATTTTCCTGCACAGGAACACAGGGCAGTTCCTTTCCCTTTTACTCTGTATGCAGTTTTCCTTCTGCACTGTTTCCTTTCCTCTTTTTCACTCCTGACTGTTTACACGAGGGCAGACCCAGCCCTCGGCAAAGACAATGGGCTAAAAAGAGGATAAATGGGCAGCAAAAGCAGCCATTGCACAGGGAATAACCATGGATAATGTGTGGTTAACTGTATCTAGTGAAATGATAAATCTCCCTGGGGAATGAGCCACCTTTGCCTTGCTGGGAAGAGACCCGGTGGGAAGTTTTAGCAATATGTAACTGTATGTTGTGATACTATAATTTGCATTAAACTCGTGGCTGCCTCCCCTGCCTGGTGGGAATTCCAGAGGCTCAGTGCCCTCTCCTTGTTCCCTGCAGGGGGCTGGGCTCCTCGGCCCACAGAGCCCGTGAGGAGAGCTGGTTAAAATCCCTCTTCGTGCGCAAAGTCGATCCCAGGAAAGACGCCCACTCCAACCTCCTGGCCAAAAGAGAGACCAGCAGCCTGTACAAACTCCAGTGTGAGTGATGGCTTTGTGCTCAGCAGCACCATTCCTCCCCTCTGTCCCTGCCTGTCTCACGTCCCTGTTGTTGTTGTTGCAGTTCACAATGTCAAACCTGAATGTCTAGAGGCCTACAACAAGCTCTGGTAAGTGTGTGAGTTCTCTCTTCACCTTTTAGGCATGTTGATTTGATCTGTAAATTGGCAAATATCATAATTGTGTAGAGGGGAAGTGACAAAATTGTGCTTTTTTAGGATTTGGTATTAAATAGATGCTAATGAAAGAGCAAAAAATCCATCACTCAGTTCACCCCACTTCCCTGTTGGAGGTGTCATTTTCTAAGCTGCAGTTGAGGACCATTCCTGTTGTGAGAACTTTGGGACATTTATTGGAGCAGCTTTCCCCCTTCCCTTATTGGTCTTAAAGTTGCTGCTGCATGCAGGGAAAGGTGGAATGTTGGCATTCCCTCTGCAGCTGCCAGGTTGAGGATGGGTTTTGTCTGTGCACTGGAAGGAAAGAGAGATCACTGGTAAAAAAAACTACACCAGTGTTAAACTCAAGTAGAACTTTGAGATGTTACAAACCCAGGGGGTGATTTCCTCTCAGCTTTTTTATGTCCCTTTCACAACTCCTGTTGCTGAGCTACTCCTAAGGAGTTACACAAACCCTTGGGTGCAGTCTCTGCTTTGGGGTGATTCCCTCCAACAAGAGCAGCACTGTGACAGCTTTCCCAAAAAGTTCCAGCTTTAGAACATGTAGGAGTTAATCCCATTTGAAATGGGCTGCTTTAAGGGTGAAAGTGCAGAAATACTACTCCTTTTCTGCCTACACAATCCCCCCTCTGGAGCCTTGAAAGAACTGTGGTTAAATTTGGGGATGGAGTGAGCCTGGCACCCAGCAGTGCTTTTCTCACTGACAGTGCCCAGCTTGCCAGTGAAATAAAACATTCTCAGGATAACGACAACCAGCTCTGAAGTGTGAGCACAGCAGCTGGGCTGGAGGGAGGGGAAGAAGCCCCAGCTCCCAGTTCATGTCCTCAGCTGTTACTGGGTGGCTGCACAGCTCATCTGTCACCTCTGTGCCTTCTTGTGTTGGGCTGGATAACCCAGAACTGTTTTCCCTGCTGTACAAGCATAAAAAGCCACTAGAATAACATTCAGTCAAGGTATTTTTAGCTTTTTTGTTGTTTAAAAAAATAGATACACAGTAAAGGACAATTAGCATTCAGCCAGCTCGCTGTTTAAAAGCTGAATATAAACATGTCCAATTACTCAAGGCAGGGAACCACTTCTGTGCAGTATTTCATGAGCTGCCTAAACATTGAGTGAGAGCAGAGATTTCTATTTCAAGGAAAGAGACAAACAGCAAAGAAAGAAACTGCTGACAGCAGTTAGATGAAATATGTGTGGTTGGATTGATTCTTTCCAAAGCAAATTGAAGTATTTCAGGGAAGGAGACAACTTGAGTAAAGTAATAAACAAAATTAAGCCTCTCTGAACATTCCTCCTGCCTCTCCCTAAATAAAAAACAAAAAAAAAGAACAGGTTAATTCTATATCAAATCAGAATGAGGATTAGTCATTAGGTATTAATAAATAACATAATGAAAACAATTACAAGAGTATTTTAGAAATCATTGTGATTAAGGAGCCCTTCTGAAGAATTAGGGACAGGTGTTTTAAAAAAGGTGTTCTGTGGGCATTTTTGCCTCTTAATTTGCAACAATATATGGAAGAATTATGCAATAATTTACCATTCCTCTTCAAAGCTGCCTTTCCAGGATCTCATTCTGCTCTGCAGAAATGAACTGATGGTGAAACATCCTTGAGAATGTCCTTGGAGAGTCATTTATCATATTATTTACACTGGCTAGTGAGAAAACGTCGAGGTACAAATTGGTAATGAGATTTGCTCAAGGTTGTGTGGAAAGTCAGTGGCAGAATCGAGAGGAAAACTCATCTCTAATGACTCCCAACCCCAGCCCAGCCTACTTTTTATTACTTGATACTGTGCAGAGACTCGTTGCCTGTGAGCCAAACTGAGGAAGAAGGATAATTATTCAGGGAAAAATATAAAAGGCAGAGTTCAACCAGACTAATTGACTTATTCATCAAGGCACAGTGCAGGGAAAGCTGTCTTGGCCAAGTCAGCAATCAGCGAAACCTAATTTCCTCCTGCTAATGTGGGCCACTTGTAAAGTTGGAAAGAGTGTTAGAAATCCTGGGAACAGTCAGCCAGAAATCGTGTGTTGGAGGTATTTTTAAGGCAGTTTCACTGTTGGTTAGTGGGTAAGTTGCCTCAAAGTAAGAATGCTTTCTGAAATTAAAAAGCAATACTCTGAGGTACAGCCATTATTTCATTTATCACGTTATTTTTATTCATTCAGCTCAGCAAGTGTAACTGGTTTAGAAGACTGTGCTTTCTTATTTCTGTGCATTCTCCCCCCCTTGAGGGGACCTTTTCCTCAAGCAAAGAAAAGCTTTTCATTAAGCAAATCACCCCTTTAAGCTGAATTTTCTGTGAGATATCCTGATATTTGCTTTCCTGATGTGCTGGATAACCTTTTAGATAGACATAATTATTTAGATAAACCTAATTTACTGCATCTAAAGAATCCTTTGGTAAAGATTCTAAAAAATGGTAACACTCACCTTAATTCTCCACGGGGGTGTAGCCACCTTCCTCCTGCGTAGCAGAATTTGATCTTTCAGCTTTCTCCTGTGCAAAATAAACCTTGTGAATGTTCCTAGCATGATGCTGTGTTATTCATATATCAACTGTGGCCTCCCTGAAGGCAATGCAACCCAGTGTCTGTGTTCCTTGTTTTCAAGTCAAGAGGTGCTGCCAAAGATTCATGAAGAAAAACACTACCCTTGTGCTCTGGTGGGGACTTGGAACACGTGGTACGGAGAGCAAGATCAGGCTGGTAGGAGATAGAAGTACAACCCAATGTAAACCCATGTGCTTGGCAGGTTTCTTCTTTTAAATCATCTCTGTTGACACTCAAAGCCTGTTGGCAGTGTGTCCACTGAGGGGGTGTGTGCATCACTTCTCAGCTGTTTGTCTTGCTTTTGTCGTGCTGGGTTGGACAGCAAAGTGTTCATTCTTTCAATTTTGTCTCATTTTTAATATGTTTTCATGTTTTCCAGGTGGTGATGGTTGTTAAAATTAACAGGTTTTGGGGAAATGCTTGTAAAATATAGTCCTGTGGGCACAGTTCCTGAATATTTTAGTGTAACTCTTGCAAAGCCAGAGTTTATCCCTCCTTGGGCAGTATAAAAGCTTTGCTCAGGCTTTCAGACTGTAACTGCTGTATGGTAATGAAATGCAAATCATTCCAACCCATCTGCATTGTAAACTTAACATTAAATTTTACTGGGGGAAAGTAAAAATATTTCTGTTCATGTTCATACGAGGGTACTGCCTAACTATGAAAACAAACTGGAACTAGGCATGACTGAAGAGCTGCTACAGAGGTAACTCCAAAGAGTCCAGTGTAGAGAGAAAACCTGGAAAACACCCTGGGAATTGGAAGGAATGGGAAGCCACAGATCCAAATCCATAGAGGTTCTGTTAGAGCTGTGCCAGGATCGGTGCTGTTGCTTCCTACTTAAAAAATAAACTCCTGCACACATTAATTCTCCTTGCACTGCCAGCATATTGCAATATTGACACTGAACAAATGCAGAGAATTAACAGCAGATAAACCAAACAGTGTCTGAGAGCCAACCCTGCAAGCTGAAGGGGAATTGGGGAACGAGGACAATTGAAATGGGAATTCCTTAGGCAAGTCTCAGTGGCTGCTTTTGTAACAGATGAACACAGGCTGGATCTGTCACTGCATCCCCAGCCTGCCTTGGAAATGTTCTTGCAGCACTGGAATAAAGCAGATTATGGGGTTTGACTTGTTCAGTGCTGGGTTAATATCAGATGGATCCATCAAATCTGCCCTGGGGGTGAGGCAGCAGAAGCAGGAGGATAAATCTGCTCTCACGGGGAAGTGCCTCCCATCAGCCTTGTTTGCTCTCTTGGAAAAGGCACAGAGCTGCTTAAGAGGGGAGAAAATAGTTTTTTATGATTCTGTGAGGTGAAATTATTGCCTTGCTATACTAAATGCTTGTAAATACATCTTTCTGTGATTGATTAAAGGGGTTGGTTCTGATTTTTTACAGAGGGAATGCTTTGAAAAAAATTTAGATACAAACATAACTACATGTCCTGAAGTTGTTTTTGTGGGGGAAATCCTAGCTAATGTTCAGTTATCTTCTGCTTTTATTAATGTTGAGCTCACAAATAACATTTGCATCGTTTTTCATGTCCTACAGAAAGTGTCTTGCTTTTGTGCTGGAGTAATTTACTGAACTGAAAATCTGCCCCTCCACTGCTCTTAGATGAAATTGGTATAAAGCACGTTTTTGGAACTAAGTCATCCTCTTAAACTGAACCTTAATTTCAATAACAGTCATGTCAAGTCATCACATCTTACTAGCATGGCAACAAAAAGTCCTTTCAGAAATTTCCCTGTTACCCTCAGAGTAAATTGCAAAATTTTCCAAGAGAACCCCTTTCAAAAAGCAGATGATGCCATTATCCTTAAATTATCCCAGTGTGTAGTGCTTTCATGAATGAAAAATCTTGTTTTCAAACCTGCTGCCTGGTTTCTGTTTTTGTATAATTCTGTAATGTGAAGAGCATTTTATAATGTGATTTTTCCAGAAGATTTACCACTGGTCTGGGACATCCCTCGAAAAAGTTTAATTTTCTCTGTTTCAGTTCATTTGTGGAGATATGAGGGAGGTTACCCAGCTCTCAATGAGGTCATGAGCAAACTTCGTCAAAATAAGGTAAAAACCACTGATTTTCTTACTCAGGAGAGAGCAAAGAACAGGCAGAGAAAAAAAAAAAGCAGATTTAGATATTAAAGTGTCTCATCCCTTCCTGTACAAGCCCAGAAACCTCTTTGAGAAAGGATTTATTGTCACATTCAGGTTTAATTCCTGAACACTTCACATGTAAATCCTTGGAATTCTCAGATTCACCAAGGAGATTCCAGATTCCTTTAAGGATTTCACTGTCCCACAAGCCTGACAGCATTAAAAAACCAAAAATCCAAGCCACCATGTGGTGTCCTGCTGTTTGTTGTTGAAGAATTTGACCCAATTCCCACATTATTTTTTTAGGAATTCACAGAATTCCGTAAGGAAAGGGGTAACATGCTCCTCTCCCGTAAGAACCAGCTGCTGCTGGAGTTCAGCTTCTGGAATGAACCTGTTCCCAGAGATGGCCCTAATATTTATGAACTGAGATCTTACCAACTCAGAGTAAGTTTAAATTTTATTTATTCTATTATTTTTGAAGCTCTGGGCTGTCCTAAAACCTTCTGAGGGTGTTTATGGCCAACAGAGCTTGTGTGAAAAATCTGCTTCTTATCAAAGCTGATTTCTGAGTCAGTGCTGCTCTCAAAGTGTGGGGTCTGAAGTGAAGGCAGGCTCCAGCAAGATCCTGATGTCTGCAGGGCTGAAACCCTGTGGTTGCTTTGGGAGATGCTTCAGAGATGACTAAGAAGTGGTAAACAGAACAATTAGAGATTATTTTTACATTCTTATCACTCAGAAGCAAGGCACTGTGTTAATGCAGAGTGGTTTCCATACAGAAACGGTGTGAAAATTGTATTTTGGGGATTTTTTTTTAACTGCAGTTTTAACAGTGTGTGTTGTTCTTGCAGCCTGGAACAATGATTGAGTGGGGCAATTACTGGTAAGTGTTGCCTTGAGCCCTGGTGTGCTCCAGGTTGAGAGATGCAGGTGTAGAAAAAGCACCAAAGCCACCAAATCCCCCAGTTGAGGGGCTGCTGCTGCACTTGCACCACTGGTCAGACAGTCCTGTGACCCTTTGAGGAAAGGAAAAGGAATTCTGTGCACAAACAACACTCTGGTTTGGCTTTGCTTCCCAGAACTGTTTAAGTTTGCTGCAAAAACCATGGATTTTCAGCAGAAAGCTGCTTGGGAAGGGTGGCAGTTCCTCTGGGAGATTTGGGTCATCTTTCACAAGACCACTTTTAGCTTAAATCTTGGCTCTTCAAGCTTTTAAAGTCAAGTTGCTGCTTGAAAAGCTGCTGAGCAGCACATTTGTATTTTAATATATAGGTTAGAAGTATTTGAGACAGTTTTCTATTGATTATATGCTTCTGATTTTGTGTTATTTTTAACCTTATTTCAATTTACACTCACTGTGCTTGCAATTCTGCTGGTTGATAGTTAAACAATTTGGAGTATTTTCAATTATTTGGGCAAAGGTGAGGACTTAGATTTTCAGATTTGTCATTGATATAATTTTTTCAATTACAATCATTTGAACAAATCAAATTTGGAATTTTTTTATAAAATAGGCACATCTCTACTGGTAAGAAATCTGTTTTATAAGATCCAACAAGAGAAATATTTATCTTATTTATGCAAAGATCCACATGAATAAAAAGTCAGAATCTGTAGAAAATTAATGTGGCAAAGCTGATATGACTAAAACTTGAGGATTTAGTTATAAAACCTGCTATGAAAAGGCCACTTGACACTGTTCCAGCAATTATCTTGATCCTTGAATGTGGTTGAAAAATGATTCATGCCAAGTTTAGTGTAAATGTAGCCTCCAATTTTAATGCATGCCTAACAAGACAAGAGGTAAATCTTAATTACTTAGTGCTGAAAACAAGGGTGCTGCAGATTTTTTTCTTACCTTTAATTGCTGAAGTGTGCAACAAATGCAATTTAACATTCCAGCCTCCCTTCCACTCTGCTTTCCTTCCAGTTTTCCCTGATTTCCTCCCCAGACCTGCAGGTTCTGATCTCTCTTTGCTCCTCTGCAGGGCTCGTGCAATTCGCTTCCGACAGGACAGTAATGAAGCAGTTGGGGGATTTTTCTCCCAGATTGGACAGCTCTACATGGTCCATCACCTTTGGGGTAAATTCCTGTTCTTTTCTGCTTTTTTTCCTGCTTTTTTCTTTCACTGCTTCAGCCCAGGAGGAAACGTTTTTACACAAGGCAAAGGGAGCGTCTTACAAATTGGGTTTTAATATGTTTTTTTCTTTTCCTAATTTGTTGATTTTTTAATTTGTTGATTTTTTTTAAATTTTTGTGTAGGCAAATTTATTCTTCACCAAACAAGAAATAAACATTTCATGTTTTCTTCTGTTTCTGCCACAGTTTCTCCTGTCCCCTTCTGTTTGCTCTCAGTCCCACAGCCCTGACCCTGCCATCCCAATTCATGCTGAAATCAGGTTTTTCCAGTTCCATTTCAAGCCTCACATTTACCACAGCTGCAGAAAGGAAAGTCAGAAAAGTCAGGCATTTATTTCCGTTCCTGCCTGGAGGTGTTCTGGCTTTCTGTGTGCATTCATGTTTATAAACACCTTAGGATTGTTTCAGCTTGAAAAATGATAATTTGTTAGAAATCACTCCGTTTTTTCTAAATATCCCAACAATTCAGAATATTATTTACAGCTGTACCCCTGCTCTTATTATCTTACCTGTGTCCAGGAATTCTGTCTCTTCCCCAGCTCCTTCTGTTTGTCCTGCTCTGGGAGCTTTTCCTTCTGGCAGAGAACTCCTGCCTTTCTTCTTCCCGCTGTTCCCAGCCTCCTGATTCCTCCTTGGAATGCTTTTAAGGGATCTGTTCCTGTTCAGAAGGAAAAGGAGTCACTTTGTGCTTGTTTTCCCAGCTTACAAAGACCTGCAAACCAGGGAAGATATAAGGAATGCAGCGTGGCATAAACCAGGCTGGGATGAACTGGTCTATTACACAGGTAACCCATTAACTCCTCTGGAATGCTGGGGGCAGACTTTGGGCTGTGCCATCCTCTCTGCTCCTCAGCACATCCCACTGGAAGAAAAAGTTCTTTATCTCAGGGGGAATCGTGTTGGTGTGTCAGTTTTAATTCTATGAGGGCACAGAGGGACATTGCACTGAGCTGTAAAGTGAATTTTGCAGCTGGTTGTAGTTGGAAAAGTTGCCCAAGTGCTAAGAAATTGCTGCATTAATATTAGATTTTTATACCAGCACTTCTGGGGAAGTACAGATTTATATAAATGCTTGTCCAAAGATTTAGGGAGCCAAGAGTGAAATTTACCTTTATATTAAATGATTATTTCGAATATTTCATTAAATACAGGAGCCTTGTTAAATGCGTTGCTGGGAAAAGGGAATTTAGACTTTGGAACTAAAAGCCAGGAGATCTTTGAGATCAAAGAAAACTGTCATAACAAAACTCCCAGAAGTGTGCCAAGAATGTCAGCTTTGGGTTCCATGGGGCACATTTCAAAGGAAGTTACACCAGAAAAATGTAGGATCACTTCCATTTTGGTAAAAAGAATGGAAATATTTGTCTTTAAACGAGCAGAGAGATGATATTAAAGTCATTTATTCCCAAAACTACCGTGCTACAGGGATGATTACTGAACGTGCTGAACTCTGTCAGTGAAATTAAACCCTCTCTCCATTTTTTTTCAGTGCCCCTTATTCAGGAGATGGAGTCCAGAATCATGATACCCTTGAAGATTTCTCCACTTCAGTAAAGTCACTGATTTTCTTGTGCCTACATAGATAAAGTGACAAGTATTTGTCTTAATTTATGGTATACACTGTATATCATAGTCTGAAATATAAAAGTACTGTATTGAGCTTATAAAAGAGACCTCTTTTCTTCAGAACCCATGACCTTCTGCTCTGAGGGGGGGGAAAAAAAACAATACAAGACTGTGATTAAAAGGTTGGTGAATTGAAAACAACTCCAGATCTGTGGGACAGCTCCCCAGGTAATGTGTGGCTTCCAGGATTTCAAATCTCCTGCCACACAGGCACTGCCCAGAGCTCAGTAACAGCATTGCTGTGAGGCATTTAATGACTGCAGCTTTGAAAAACAAACCAAAAAAATGGGAGTGAAATGAGAAGCTCTGGAGAAAGGAGAATTTCATTTCCAATTACGAAACGAGAAGCTCTGGGGTTGCTGTGAAATAACCCCTGGCTGGTGGAGCAGGCCTGAAATCAGCAAGTGTCTGTCTCCAGTCATTAATTGGGGATAATCCTGTGTGGCAGGAGATGGGTTATGGCCAGAAAGGGGCATTTGTAGGATTTCTGAGCACACATTTGCTTGGTACCTCCCCCTGGAATTAATCCCATGCAGGGTGACCCACGCTTTCCCCACAGACACTGCCAAGACGTGGTTGGCTGAACACCCTGCAGGGAATCGATTCACTCCAAAGCATTTCCCTCCCCAAACAGCTCTAAAATCTGGGAAAAGGGGTTGAATTTAATAAGCAGTGCTGATTCAGACTTGGAGGAGGGGGGTGGCACTCCCTGTGGCCGGGTTGGTGGGTGAAGCTGGCGCATGTGGGGTCAGTGGGATTGGCATTTCCATGTACCATGGTGTCCAGTTCTGTTTTGGTTTCACTTCTAGACTAGAATGTATCCACACTTTTTGGTGTCTGCAACGATGTGAACATCCTGTAAGTGACAGTAATATTCTCTCTCTCTCTCTCTCTCTCGTGGCTCCAAGAATCAGTGTAACATACTGAATGTACAAATCAGTTCTGAATGTCCAGTTTGTACATTTCAAGAAGTTTTCAGGAAGAACATATCAGTCAATAAAATCCTTTTAATTTTCACTTTTTGCTGGCACCTCCTATGTATTCCACCACCTGTGTTTTCTCTCCTCTTGCAATGTTTAGTATGGAAAATTTAGAATATTTCAGCAATATCTCTGGTTCAGGGACAGCATTTCCCATGTTCAGCTCTTCTTCTCCAAAGGGAATTTACAATCTTTCCATCACATCCCATTTTGCTGAGTGTTCCAGAGGTCCTGAGTGCTGTGGTGATAAATAACAAAACACTTTTCCTTCTCATTTTTCTCCACAAATTATGCTGCATTTTTCAGCTGTGGTTTCTGCTTTCATGAAATACACCACATTCGTGCCTCCCCTCTAATTTCCTCTTGAACAAAGTCAATATTTGATCTGGTTCTTGTCTGGGTTTATATTTTCCTCCTGTTGTCAAGTGGTGATGGGATTTTACTGAGTCAAATTCTGTGCTGTATCAGCTTAAAGTTGCTCAGTGAGCCAAGGAAATCATTTGAGCTGATCCTTCTCACAAATGAGCCCTGAGCAGTGAGATCACCTGGGGCTGCCATTTTTCCAGACTTTTGGGGCTACTTTTCAGCTCCAGAAGGAAAAAAGAGATGCCAATACCAGCTTCCAGTCCTTGTTACCTCTCCCAGCATCCTCCCAGATTTCTTTTCCCTGGAGAATTGTCCTTGTAACTCACACCCAGCGATCTCAGCCAGAGACAAACACCAAAAAGCATTTTTGGACCTGCAGGATTTTGTGTGTTCTGATGCAATCCATGGGTTTTACCTTCACCAGGAATTACATTTTGCCTGGCACAGCTCTTGCTGTTCAAGGGCCACAAAGTTTTGGGGGAGACCTCACAGAGTGCAGGTCCCTCACCCATTCCCAGGCTCTGAACTCCCCCTGGAGCTGCCCTGATGTGTTCTGGATGTGCCTCCCCTCATTTTGAGCTTCCTGCTCATGCTCTGGCTGCCTTCAGGGTTAATTCCTGGTATTTTACCTGCAGATTAAATAGTTCCTGTTATTTTCCTTACAGATAGCAATGTAAACTCAAATGGAAATGGGTAATGCCAAGCTTTCCTTGCTTCCCTTTGCCTGAGCTTGGTTTTGCCTGGTTCTGTGAACACTGTTGGGATTTTCCCTCTTAATTCCATGGCTGAGTCTAAGTTTTCCTTGGACAAGCAAACCCTCAGCATTTCTTACAGCAGAACTGCTGGAGTTCAGAACTGAAGGGTTGAAAAGTGGGGGACAAGGCCTGGAAGGGTCTCTGGCAACTCTCAACTCTTGTCCCACTGCAACAACACAAAACTCGGGTTTAGTTGTCTTGGAGAAGGCTGCAAACTGTCCCTCATGCAAATCTATAGTTGAAAGCAATTCTGCCTCATTGAATAATCACATTAAGAGGCTTTATATGAAGGCAGGTGGTCAGGAGACCCACCTGGAGACCAGCTCCTCCCTGTGTGACCTGTGCTGCTCCCCAGACTTTGCCCTGCTGTGCTGGGATGTGTCCAGGCAAATCTGTAACACTGAAACTTTCCTCACCCTGCTTTATTCCCTGCTGGGTTTTTTCCACTATTTCACAGACAAAACAGCTGAGCCTCTCACTGAGCTCAGCAATCTTCCTGCTACCTCTTGGGCTAGAGGTCAGCCTTGGTATTTGCCCAGTGGAAGGGGAGGGGGGGATTTTTTTTCTAAGCCAGTCTGACCTAAAGAGCTGTTGTGAAATCCCTGGCACGGCCCCACAGTTTCCATAGTGCCCCGACTGGCAGAAGCTCCTGCTGTGAATGTTAACATCCCTTCCAGGGCTCCTGGCTGGGGCACTGGGGGAATTTCAGAGCCCTGAGCTGTGTCCCAGTGCCTGGAGCTCCAGCTGATCAGCTCCATGTCAGATTTATTTCCTTTGTGGCCTTTGAATTCCATAAAAAAGAGCAAACAAACTCCTTCACTTCCTAACTGGGGGATTGCTCAGAGACCCGGTGGGAGCAGAAGGACTTCAGACTTGCCCTGCTCATGCAGCCTTGCCTGAACAAAAGCAGGATTGTCCAGGAGCTGCCCTGGGAGCTGGCTGGGACTTTTCTCAGGAAGAATTTCAAAGAGCCCATCTTTAATACTCCCAGAAGTTCTGGGGAGTGCTGCCAGCCATTGTCTGCCTTGGCTTTTGTGGGGTTTGCCAAACTCTGACAGATCCTCTGTGGCTCTTACATGTCTGCCTTGCTCCAAAAAGCATCACAAGTTTGGTTCTGGATTTGTTTTCTGGTTCTGGATTTGTTTTCTTTTAACCCTTCTACTTCTCTACTATTAAATGCTGTTGTAACTGCAAGCCAAAACCTTTTGAGAGCATCACTGAGAGCTGCACCCCTCACTCTGGGCTGTGTTAACTTCTCTTTCCCCCATATCCTCCCCACTGATGTCACAGAATGAACAAATCCAGTATTTGCTTTAATTGTTGGTGATGCTTTAACAATTGGGCAGCAGCTGTCTCGTGGCACCTTGATGTAATCATAATAAATTAAGCAAATTCAGTGCTAATTGTGAAAAGCAGTGATTATTATGAAACAGTGTGACATTTGGGAAGGTAAGGGCATCACTTGTTTCTGTTCCACCCAGAAATATGTGGTGGGGTTAAAGAGAATTGCCACACTTCAGTTTCTGGAAAAATACTGGGACTCTTTGTAAGCACTTAGAAGATAAAAACCTCTGCAGAGATTTTTTTTTCCAGCACAAATCATGTCACGTTTACCCATCTTTCTCCTGTGTGTTGTGGGGATGGAAGGAAGTGGAAGGTGGGGTGTATTTTAACACTGGTAAAGATTTTCACATCCTCACAGGTGAGATTCTCACAAGTCAGGAAAATAAAAGTCCCACAATGTGAAAAACACACTCAGGAGAGCTGTCAGCGTTTACCAGGTGTTCTCTTGGATCAGACACTAAAGAGACTCTGTAAGAAACCAGGATCCATCAGCAGGAGCTCAGAGGAGTTCTCAGAACAGGCTTAACTCTAGCAGAGTTTAAGGGTGGTTAATCCACGTTGGAGGCAGAGGAAGGGACTGAAGTTTCCCAGAATTTCCTTGAAAGGTTGATGAATTCAATCCCTTCCATTTACAGCTGATGGGGGTGGGTTGGTAAATAAACAAAACAGTTCCACAAACAGTGGGACCACTTCACAAAATCCCCAGTTTGGAGTTTGGTTGGAACGTTTTAATGAAGGATGGGAACCACTGTCCCTCACCTGAAGATGTTTCTTGGACAGGGATGAACGTTGGATCTGTCTCAAATTTCCATGCAACTCCTGTCCCAGACAGGTTGAGCAACTGAGGCAGCTCAGGTTCTCTGTAGCCATAATTTAATGAAATCAGAGATATTTAGTGATGTTTTCCACCTGTTCACTGATTAACCTGCTCCTGAGATTCTGTGCAGTGAAAGGTACTTGCCAAACTGTTCAGCTTTTAGCCTGAATTATTTCTTATTTTTATTATTATTGTTGTTGTTGTTGTTGTTATTAATTAGGTAAAGTTTTTGTTTGTGGCCCTGTTCTTTTTCTGCCACCCAAAATAAGTAAAGGCATTACAGATGAAACAACAGATGTGCAATATTGACCAGGAGATAATTCATTAAGGTATTTTTAATTTATTATTTTCTATCTCTGGTCTTCACTTGGAAGTAAATGATCCATTTCCTTCTTCCACCATGGCAAAGCTGTATAAAAAACCTTAACCATTTTCATTACAACATATTTGAGTAGAACGGCATCATTTGCCACACGAGCCAGAGTGGAAGGTGCCCAACTGCCAGAATCATCAAAAACTCCAGCCCACAAGTTTGCAAACAAATAAATGTTTAATGGCATTGAATAATGGATTTACAGGTGTTAAATAGATTATTTTACACGAGGATTTATCGCTCTTCCAGTTCCTTTAGCAATTCGTCGAAGTGGGTGATGTACCACTTTGCTTTCTCCTTTACTTGCTTTCTGACTACATTGCCTCCAAATCCAATGAAGCAATCCTGGAAAAACACAAGGAATGGCCACATTGATTAGTGCAGGCCCATGGAGCTCCTCAGTAATTAAAGTTTGCTTTTAAGATTGGATTTTAAAATCACGGCATTCCTCCCTGCCCTGTTCTCCTTTGCATGTTCACTTTTCAGATTTATTAACGACTAATTCTGCAGCACTTCAGTTACTGGAGTTTTTCTCAGTTCCTTATAGCTTCCAGATTGTTCAGAGGTGAGATTTTACTGAGAACCTGATGCAAATGTGATGCAATTCCATCCAAGAGTAAGTAAACATTGGATCATGCACGAGCATCCCACAATTACCCCTCTGCTGTTTATCTTACCTCTGTTTACCTCATCTGAGAGATACCAAAAGCAAACATTAACCCTGTCCTCAATCATTAACCAGAGCAATCATCATTTCTACATCTCACAAAACCCCCTGCAGTGAAAGTGCAGGGTTTAAAATTTCCACTGCCAGCTTTTTTTTTTTTTTTGGCTTTTTTTTTTTTTTGGCTTTTTTTTTTTTTTTTTTTTTTTTTTTTTTTTTTTTTTTTTTTTTTGCCTTGAGGTGGAAAGCATTAAACAAATCCTGAGCTGCTTTGGGGTATTTGGGGGACTTTTGTGTGGGGAAAGGAACTGAAGGGGAAGATGGAATTAAAATCTCTCCCCTGGGACATTTATAAAAGTTGTCTTTCTGTTATTTTTTTTATTAAAGAATCCAAACCTCACTCTTGTTTTTCCCCAAAGGATTTGCTCAGAAGGAATTCAGGATTTCTGCAATACTCACTCCAGGGGGGCAGGCTTCCATGTCTGTAGCTCCATCTCCAATCATAACCACTTTCTTGAAATGGAACTGTTCTTTCAGATGACTGATAACCTTTCCTTTCCCCCCTGATTCAGCTGTTGGTTGTGTTTCATCAAATCCTGCATATTCTCCTAGAAAACAATGGAAGGACAAGCTGGAAATACAGATATTTTCTTGTAAATGAAGAAATATCTCTGCCTGTGGTCTTCACTTCATTGCATGCGGTCCTGTAAACCTCACAGTAGCAGCATCCCAAATAAATAATTCCAAGGTAAGTTTAAGACTGGGATTTCACCCAAGTCTTCAGTGGAGGGATTTTCAAAGAAAAATAGAGACATTTTCAGAGAAAAACAGAAACCTGTCAGGGCTACAGATCCATTCCCAGCCACTCTGGTGTGAACATCCCAAAAGCAGCATCCAGGATGATGCAGACACAGTGTAGGAAGCCCTGAGTAAGGAACAATCTCAGTAACTACAGCTCTGCTTGGGCACTCTAGCTTAAAATCCAGAGCAGCTCTGCTGCAAAAAGCCACTGAAAGGGAGGTTTGTGAGAGCAGCTCAGTGTAAGGAACTCTTTTAACTTGAAGGAGCAGGAGAAAATGAAACTCTGCTCTCAGCAGCTGTAACAAGTTTTACCTTTGGCACAGCTTGCAATTAAAAAGTAACTGCAGCTCTATTTTTTACATTGAAAATTACCTGAGCTGCTTTTTCGTAAGGTTTTGTAATTTTCCTGCTTGCAATTAGCTGGATTAATAACAGCACAGTGCCTGCTACCCAATATCTGCCAGTGGGAACCAAAAAAGTGCCATTAATTAGCAGAGAAAGGAGATTTGAGGGGACTCTCACCGTTGAAGTAGAACTTGAGCCTGTTGGCAAAGACGTTTGCTGTGGGAATGTTCAGCTGCAAGGCCACGTGTTCCACAATGCTCTGAAACCCCCCAGAGACCAAGAACACCTGAACCCCTCGTTGGTGGAGTCTGCTCACCAGCTCCCTGAGAAGAGAGAGCACAAAGGTCAAATAAATCCTTCCTAAACCAGGCTTTGTGCTAGTCCAGCTTAAGTTCGGGTGTGTGCTGCTCTCCAGCTCCATCCATCTCTGCTGCCCAAAGCTTTTCCTTCTTTCCCTCTGTTTGTGCACACACCTGGCTGCAAAGAGCTGGACAAAACCATCATTTAATTGCTCAAAAACAAGCACTCCCTAAAAATGTTTTCTTTCCACTTTCACGTTAGTTCCCTTGAACAAGCGAGAGCAGATCCAGTTCAGACCTTTTTTCTGAAGTAAAACAACAGCAAGAAAATGAATCTGGAATGCAGCAAAAAGCAGGGATTGTGAGATAAAGCCACTGCTCCAAAATGCAAAAAGTTGGCTGAAAAGTTCAAAGTGCAAATGTTTTCTAGCTCAGAGTTGGTTCACCAGATGCTGGACATCGATGCCATCTTTAGAAGAGGGCACCAGCTACAGAAAAGGAATCAAAAAGAGAAGTTTGTGGCCCCAGTTCATGTCAGCAGGACTTGAAGGCAGTGAAAAGCTTGGGGGATTTGGCTCTGGAGGCAGGAAGATCAGCCTGCAGCAAGGGGAGCAGGGAAGTGGTAGCAGCAACAGCAGAAACACTAAAGACTGACAAGCAAAGCAGAGGCTCAAAGCAGGACACACAGAAAAGGAGGAAGAAAGGGAAGGACTGAAAAGGAGGAAGAAAAGGGAAGGACTGAAAAGGAGGAAGAAAAAGGAAGGACTGAAAAGGAAAATCACATGATCCTGAACAAGGAAACAATGTTCTCTTTGTCATTACCTCTTGCTCTGTCTTCTACAGAAAAAAGACAAAGTACAAGCACATCTTGTATCATCTTCAATTCCTGTTATATACTAAAAATATTTTAGACTTGAAGCTATGGTCAGATTTTGTAGTAAAGAAATTATTTTCAATTGTTGGAAACAATTTGAATAGGGGGAAAAAATCCCCAGAGCTTTTCAGTTTAAATAGTTAATGGTCATTCCAAACAGGATTAATGAATACATGTATTTATGTGTGTTTGCTTAATACAAGAGTTTTTTAATGTTTTTAGGGAGTTCAGAATGAGTAGCTCTGAGCAAAGGATGCCCTAAACTGAGCCAGGGGTGTGACTGCACTGAGGGGAGTCAGAGAGAGGTAAAAGAGCTGCAGACTAGACCAAATTTAAGAAGGTATTAAATCTCCTCCCAGTGCCATCACCCCTGAAAAATCAGTGATTGAACAGATTCTTTTCCATGCCCATTTAATCCTCAAGCCAGGATCTGAGCTTGCCAGCCAGGGTGCCAGGTGAGATCTAAGACTTTTCTTTTTCCATGGGTTGTTAACCACTTGCCATTGAGTCAGGCTCCTGATCCAAGCTTGGTACACATCCAGCATGGAGATGGAGCAGGAAACCAGCTCTGTGATCTTACAGCATCACTGATGACACAGAATTTGGTTTATTGATTCTATCTGCTTCCTGAATACTTTAAAAAAACCCCTAAATTCTTACCTTATTCCTGGAGTTAGCTGAGGTGGGTTGTCAGATATTAATTTCTGCACTTGTTCGTAGGAGGGCCGGATGAGACCTAATCGTGCTGTTAGAGCTGCCTTGAATGTCACAGTGCCACCCATGGCTCTGCGGGTCCTGAGGGGACAGCCAAAAACCAAATCAGTGCCACTTCACAAGCTGAGGCTTCTCCCAGCAACAGAGCATTAACAAAGAATGCCAAGGAACCAGGTAAGAGAGCAGAGGTTGGAGATTATACTGAGCTAAAAGATTGGTGGCGTCCACTGGAAGGAGATCTCCATGGATGGGAGAAGCAGGGAGGCAAAGGAAAATGGCTCCATTCCCTCTGGGATGCCATACTGGGCCATATTCCTGAGCTGCAGCTCAGGTGCCCTTCTCTGAATTTAACAGAGCTTTTGCTACAAGCTTCAACTTGTGCTGTTTCTCAGCCTCAGAGATGGGTTGGGAGAGCTGTCCCCTCTCCTCCATCTCATGGTAAGATTTGCTGGTCCATAACACTGTTTGGTAGTGCTTAGCCAAGTTTAATGATGAGGGCTACTCTCAGTCTATCAAAACTATCACTGGAGAATTTATGCCAGTACAGTTTTGTTGGGTGGCCTCACAATTCCCAAACAAGTTACTTCATCACGCATCAACTCCACTTATTACCCCAACCCCTTTTTCAACTGCAGTAACCTACGATCCAATCAAATGACCGGGAATGATAAATTCATTATCACAGATTAATCTTATCCATGGCTATTTTTGCCTGCCACTGTCTGAGCTCCCCTCAGCCATACATACATCTCTGCCACAGCATCCCCGACCCCACAGAACTTGGCGAGCTCATCGATGCCCTCCTCCCTGATGACGGTGCTGTCCACGTCGAAGCACACGGCATCGGCGCTGCGGAAGATCTCCTTCAGCTCCATGAGGGACGCCATCCTTTTGGGAGCCTTCTTACTGTGAGGGGACAAGATGAAGTCTTTCTCTGAGTGGGAGTAGTGCACTGTTTCCTGAGCCATTGGTGCTGCTGCTCTGATGCGTGCGAGAAGGGACGAGCACAGCCTGGTCGCCAGCTTTTATCCCGGGGGGAATGGCGGTGGAGGTCTGCCTCAGCTGCTGATTTGCTCCCGGCTGTTGCTGCCTACTGATGGTCACCCTGTGCTCCAGGTGGGCCGTGGAGGCCTGGGCAGCTGCTGATTTGCTCCCTGCTGCCTCAGCCCATTGATGTTCATGGGTTCAAGGTTGTAATCCTTGGCATTGGCTGAGGCACCAGGCTGCCAAGTGCTGTGTGGGATTGCGGGGTTCTGTTTCATCTCAGGTGGGTCTTGATTTCTCATCTGTCCCAGGCTGGGGTGTCACATTAGTTGCTGCAGGACACCCAGGCCCTAAGGACTGATTGCAAACTATCCTAAACCTATCAATGAGTGGTTGTCCCTAAAGCATAAAGGGTTAGATCCTTTCCTACATCCTCATTAATAAAAGATCAGGCTATTAGCATTGGGGATTAGCCTTTTATAAAATCCATCAAACCCTTGGCCTTTGAGAACTTCACTCAACCCATCAAGACATCACATTTTCCATAACAGTCCCTGACAAAAGTTTATTTTCTTCCCTTTTAGATCTGTCCACTTCAATATGTTGAGCACTTGAGGAGTTAAGTATCTTCTTATTCACCCCTACTCACCTTGTGCTTCATCCTCTCATAGGGGAACTAATTCAGTGTGGATTTTACTATTTACTAATCTACATTTAGATACAAACAACAGCTTCCTTTTTATCTCACTTCTCAGATTTTTCTAAAAGTTTTTGTTTCTTCTATTCTCTCAGACATCTCTCAGAACACGTCTTGTGTGATTGATCTGGGTTTCAGGTTCTTTTTCTGGGATGGGGGAAAAACACCATCAAACAGCACATTCTTAAGAATTATGGATGTCTTTATATCCGTTCACTTTTTGTTTTCCTCTCACTAATGGTCAAAGCAGGAACAAGAACCTTTGGGTTCTTTCCCAGAACGTGGTGAATATTGGGATACAAAAGGCTTTATGAGAAATTACCATCAGCACTACAAACATAGAACACACACCTCTCTCATCTGCTCTTGTGCGTGGAATAAAAGACAATGCTCCAGAAAGGTGGAAATCTGTCTAAACAAAACCACCCAGCCTGAGTGGTGAAACCTGTTGTGATAGCCAGGAGCTGTGTCTGTAGGAGAGATTCTGTCTGACAAACAGGGAGATGTGAATGAGCAAGGAACAGAGACACAAAGTGATGTGAAAAGTACAGGCAGCCATCAGACAGGACTTTTTTGTGGGGGCTTTTCTGCTACCCTTGAGGGGTGTGTGTGGCAGTAGAGGAGCTATCCCAGAAAAGGGCTTTTACAGAGCACCTCTGAACTGCAGTTTGGCAGAACTCTGCCACCGGTGCATGGACACACCATTAAACTCCAGTCTAGCCTTAGGATCACGACTAAAGGATTATTTGCTGCAGGCCATGTGGGGTTTTATCTTTTTCTACAGAGATTGCACTGGACATGTAAGAAAAATAGTCATAAGCCATCAGTACAGCACATAAAAGAAAAGTGGCCATGGACATCAAAACTTCCCTGTGCCAGAGCCCAGTTCTGAGGTAAGGCTTGGTGGACCGAGGCCAGTCCTGAGGTAAGGCTTGGCAGTGGCTGGGCAGGTGACACATGAATTCCACGTTTACTTTGCTTTAGCCTTGACTTGCCATGGACTGCAGAGGGCTGTGTTTGTGTTTGCAGTGAAATATCCTGGTTTTCCAAGCAGCAGGGCCGTGATTCCAGGGCAGGCATCCCTGGGGTGTGACATTGGCGTCACGGTGTTCCAGCACCGAGCCCTTCTTATGCAAAGCCATCGTTGCCTCACCTGGGGCTGCACTGCAACACTGCCACACCATGAGGCAATGTCACCATGTGGGGACACTGCTCTGTGACGTGATTGCTCGCTGACAACCTGGAATTTAGGTCTGGATACAGGTCTTTAATCTCTCCCAGAGAAACGGTATCGCAGGAATGGGAGCAGGAATGATGAAATGTTAACATTTCCTTCTCTCTGATATCCACATTTCCCATGCTCCTTTCCTGCTGGATGGTCCTAACAATGATGACATGAAAGCTGTGGTGGACTTTGCACTCTGATGGACAAGTAAAGAAGTTAGAGGAAGAATTATTGTGGAGTCATAGCTGGAATTAACCCAGTCCTCTCCTTATTCTGTGCAATAACTCTTTGAAAATAGCTTCAGATTGTGGCTTATGTTGTCTAAAAATGACAGGTTGGAAGGGAAGAATTGCACAAATCATCAGTAGCTCATCAGAGCAAAAAGAATTGAATTGTGTAAAACCCTTCTATGGACAAATCTCAGCTGCAGTCAGGGAAGAGCAGTTTTTTATTCCAGAGTGGTCCAGGCCTGTGCAGTTGGCAGAGATTAATTACTCCAAAATACAGGGCATCTGATTGCTTAAAAGTGTAAATGTTTTAAAGAGATGGGAAGAAAAAGGAAATTCCCACTAATAATGGGTTCTGTCTCCATAGGAAAAACACTGATAGGGAATCTCTGGTCTTGCTGCCACCGAATTTCAGGTAGGTAATCAATTCCTACCCTGTTATTTGCATGCTGGAAAAGCATCCAAGCAGCAAACATTTCAACAGGTCTGATGATAAAATATCATGGGGAAAAGCTGGAAAGAAGAATATGGGGAAGAGAAGAACAATGGGCAAGGAAGTGGCTGAAGAAGATAAAGAGTGACAGAGAGAGGTAGGGTGAAACTTGAGATAAAGATGGAGAAAAAAGGAAATCACAAGGGAAAAGTGGAATTCCCATGAGATCTCCTTGCCTCCAGACTATGAAGTATTTCATTAGGCTGTTCTGGAAAAAAAAAAAAAATAAAGAAGATATTTTCACAAGAAATAATTCTCTTTCATAACAGACAGGGTGGAGTCACAGCAGCAAACACGGGAATTATGTAAGAGCACATGGGAAAGGAAAACAACTGAAACCCTCTCTGCTGTCCCTTCAAAGAAGGACACTTGCCTCACTGAGAAAAACTGAACCATCCTCTGTAGCCACATGTAATGCAAATGGAAGCAGTAAGTGGTGCTCAGAACTGCAGGTGTTCTGGGGCTGCAAGGTTTTGATGAGATCTCAAACCCCTCATTGTGACTAGACCTCCCTCGTTGTCATATTTCAGCTTTCAGAAGTGCTGCCACGCTGCTACTTTGCATGATGTTCGCATTTATTGCTGTTAAAAATGAAGATTAAGTGCATCTTAATGAAGTATTACCCAGCACTCAGGAATATCCTTGTTTGCAAACAATTTCTGATTCACTTCCCCATTTAACATTGTATTGAACATTAACAGAAGTTCAACCACATTAAACTGTTTCTGTTGCCTTGAAGGGAAACTGCTGCTCAGAGCAAAGGATTTGGAGAAAATAGTTCTTGAAACTTTTTTCAGGACCTTTTCCTCCTACAGTTTCTAAGAACATTCCCAGGAGTGTTTCCATGGTATGAGTTTAAACAAACCACTTAATCCTCATTGTTTCTAGCCCCGTGTCTGTGAAATGGGAATAATACAGTGCCACAGCTTTTCTGTGCTGAGCTTTCATCCTCAGAATTAGCAATATTTTGAAAGCTTTAGAGGAAAGCTGATACATTTAAGCAGATTAGTTATATTTAAGCAAATTGTGTTTGTGTTTTATATAAGTTTTAGAAGTTCAACCCATCCACCCATAGCTTTTTGTGGTTTGCAGGGTGAGAATAGGAAGATTCAGTTCTTAATCTCCTGGCTTTTCTTCCTTTTTTTAGGTTTTTCGTCAACCTCCTGGGTTTTCTATTTCATTTCTGGTTTTCTTTAACCTTCTGGCCAGTTTGTAAAGGCAGAGGCACAAAGCTGTCTGCAAGTCAAGAGATGAACTGCTTGCAGCTCCACACGATTATCTGCACAGCAGTGCCTCACAGTGAACTCATTTAAGCACTTCGTGAAAAGCAGGTGAAAAGGAGCAGAAGGAACCTGTTGGATGTTGACATCCACCTCCCAACTCTCCAATCCCCTCTCGCCTGTCCTGCCAAAATGCTGCTGCTCCCCCCGTGCCCGATTGCATCATTCATTCACGTTGCTGTTATAAAACAGGTACCACACTGGTGCCGGGCAGCACAGGCACAAGTTCCTCCTCATTTTCCGTGCTGGAAAAACCCACGGTGTTATATATCTGCGAGCCAAACGCCAGCCCCTTCCGACCTGCGAGAAAAGCACGATCCCGGTGACTTACAGAACTGAACTGGCCGTGGCTGCTGCTGCCGCTGGGAACCTCTTGGCTGCGCCAGACAGGGAGGGATCAGCTGAGCCCTTCAGTCACACAAACCCCGCACACGGGCTGCGCTGGACGAGAGCCGCATTTTGCCGCTCAGCCCCTGATAAAGCGCTGAGTAAGCCAGCCCGCGGGGTTTGTTTGAGGTGGTTGGACACATGGAGCAAAGCAGGGCAGCTGTTCGCTGCCAGGGAAGGCAGCAGAGGTGTGACCGCCCCACGTCAGGGGAGGAGCCGCCGGCCCGGCTCGGGGCGCTCCGGGCTGCGCAGGGAGCGGCGGGCGCGGGGAGCTCGCTCACCCCGCCGTGGGCACGGGGAGCTCGGGGCCGAGCACGGGGATGAGCCCGGGGAAAGCTCCGGCAGGCAGCAGGCGGGAGTTTGTCCTCTCAGCGTCTCAGGGACGCTGTTTTCGGGAGAGAAGGGAGGGTTTGTGAGTTGAGATTGCGATATCGCCTCTTGGCTCAAGCTGTTAATGCATCCCTGAGCAAAGTTACACAGGCAAATCACATCCAAAGCCGGCAAAAGCTCGGAAGCAAAGGGAAAACGGCGTGGGAAAAGGCTCTGTGTTGTTTCCCCAAAAGCAGTGTTGTCAAAAGCTGTGGAAAAATTGCCAAACCTGCCCGTGCTTGTGTTTTGGCATCCCACGGAAGAGCTTCCCTCGCACACTGCTGTGGGTTAGAAAATGGAAGAGTGCCAGCCCAGAAGTTGTTTGGTTCAAGGTCAAGAAAACCTGATTTAGCTGATTTAGCTACTTCTGTTCACTTGTGCCAGGAGTCCTGTGACTGATGTCCATCCGTTCTGCACCGCTGGATGCTCCAGTCACATTCTGTGCATGACCTCTTTTGCCATCCTGGCAGTGTCACCCCTCAAAATTCCATTTATTAATTAAAACTGATCACCTTTTGTGCCCCTCCTCCCTTTATGTTTTTTCAGAATTGCTTAGTACACGACCAAATGTTCACAGGATCATCTCTCAGTAACTTCTTGAGTCAGGAAAAGATGGGACCAAGCCCCTCTGCTGCCAAACTGGTGCCAGGGATCAGCAGCCTGGTGCTGTTTGTCAGCTTTATCGTGGCAGGACAGGATGTTGGTTAAAGCAGATTTAGAAATCATTTCTGTGAATAAGGTTAAAGGAAAACCCATCTTGATAAAGATGAAAGAAAATGGCTTTTACTGAGAATCTCTGAGGGGTTTTTGCCAAGATAAGCAGTGCCTGGCTTGACTAAGAGAATTGCTGCTGAATATTTCATGAAGGATATTGCCTTTATTTGGCTTAGTTTAATGGACATGTTGGCTTTAATTTAGTTAAATATTTTGATTCTGACCTGGTGTAATCCATTGAATTCATAGGGCAATTTAAGTCTGGTAAGGATTCGCCCTTTATTTTTATTACACATAAAAAACAAATACACAGAACAATTCAACAGCTAAGACTGAAAAAGGAAGAAAAGCTTGTCTTGATGGCTGAAAAATGCTGCAAAATGGGAATTTAATGGGAAGATGCTCGTGAGAAATGTTCCTACAGAACAAAATAACTATCCTGAGGAATGTGAGCCAGCAAAGAAACACAGAGAGCTCTGCCTGGGAGCTGTAGGAGGATGCTCAGCAGTGAAAAGACAAACTTGTTGATGCAAACGCAGCACCCAACTCTTGTACATCACTACAGAACCTCTCCATTTGTACAAAAAACCAAAAAAGCAGAGACCACCTGCATGGGGGATTAGGATGTCTTTGAAAACAGCTTTCCCCTTATTCTTTTGTTTCCCTCCTAAAAAAAAAAAAAAAATCTAAAATTCAGATTAAGTTTCCCCTGTATTTTCCTGCAGTAATAATTCCCCTCACAAACCCAAACCTGAACCGCATCACTGCCAGCCCCACACAACACAGGTGTTTGAGGATGGATAATTCCTGCCTTTCCATAGGCATCATCAAGGAAAACATAAAATATAACAAGCCTGCTGGTATGGGTTTGACAAGGCTGCCCTCTGCTGAGAACAGCCCTGAGAGGAACAGGCAAAAAAACCCAACAAATCAGAGAATCAAGAGCAACCAAATATTTGTTTGTGAGCTGGGAGTTACAGAATCCAGGGCAGAGCTGGGGATCCAGATGTTTTAACTGGACATTGCCTCTCAGATATTTGCACTGCAACCTCCGGGCCCAGGTTGGGTGTTTTGTTTTGTTATGGTTTCAGCATCCCAACAAAGTGAAGACAACATTTTAACAGAGTTCCAGAGCCAATATTGAAAGGCCGAGTATGATTCCCTGCATTTTGCAATGTTTAATGTTTATTCCTAATGACTGCAATAACAGATGAGAAAGCCCAGCCACTCCACTGGAGTCAGCATCAAAATACTTCACAAGACACTGCTCAGCTAAACAAAAGGGCTCCAAACTTGGGTTGTTATGGCCAAACCCCAACTCCATCTAAAAGTTTAAAAACCAGAATCCCAAGGATAGCAGCAGCTGTCCCTTCCAGGGACAGGGAGTCCTCTTCTCATGCGCAGCGTGGCATTTTGCCCAGAAACCTGAGATCCTCACCCAAAGCAGGTGCCACAGCCTGCAGCCAAACCCAGCCAGGCTGCCCTGACACCTGACACTGACTTTTCCCAGCAAGCTCCCCCAAAACTCCTGTGCAGCAAAACTGGACCCAACAGCAGGCTCAGACTTTACTCCTGGAGGTGGTGTGGAAACGTGTCCAGCTCATTGCATTGCTGAAGCAATCCAGGGCTGCATCCAGAGCTCCCTGCTACAAAAAGTGGGATGAAGAGGGAGAGATTTCCAAAAATTCACAGGTTTGGGTTGGAAAGGAACTTAAAGATCATCTTGTTTCAGCCCCATGCCATGGGGGGCACCTTCCACTATCCCAGGTTGCTCCAAGTCCTGCCCAACCTGAACTTGGACACTTTTGGCTTCTCTGGGCATCTTCACGCCTGGTGAGTGAGTGCTGGGGAAGGGTCTTTGTCTTCCCTGGAAGGGTCTCTGCCTTCCCTGTACCAAATACTGACAAAATCCTGGCCTCAGGGCCAGTTGTCCCTGTGGTCAGCACCCTCTGGAGCAGCTGGGCTGCAGAACACTGGGAACTGCCTGGGGATTATTGTGGGGCTGGGCCCCTTCCTCATGCAATACTCGAAAGAAGAGGGTTGTGTCACACCAGTGTTGCCATGTGCTCCAATGGGTGTTTGAGGGTACAAGCCCAGATGGATTAATTTGGGATTCAAACCTGGTGCAATCAGTGCCCACAGGGATGTGAGGGACCACGGCAGGAGCTTCTTCTCAAGCTCCTCTCCAGGGAAACTCACTTGTCCTCTGTCTCAAGAGTCCAAAGACACAAATATTCCAGTGTCTCCAGGAGTGAGCCCTGACAGGCCACACGTTTCATCAAGCTTGCTTTGACAATATTTCTGGTTTTATTCCACAGGGAAACCTGTGTGCAGCCTTGGGAGGGATCATCCCCATCCTTAGAACCCCTGGGAGGGATTTAGTCCAGGAAAGCCCCAGGCAGAGGGTGTGCACTGGGGGCTATGGAGGCCCCAATGTCCACACATCAGCTTGTATGTTATAAGAAGACGAGTTTTGATTAACCTCAACCCCGAATTTAACCAAGAACCATTGATTATTAATCCAGTCCACTTAACTATTAATTCTATCGGTCTTATGTGAAATCAGCGGGTTTAATTATTATTCTCGCGGTTCCGCGAAGCTGCTGGGAGTATCCGTGCCATGAGAGAGCGGGTTAAGCACCGACCATCCCTGCCCGTTCACGGACCTCCGCACCCGCCCCGCGCTCCCCTCACGGCCCGCTCTGGGAGGGGCGCCGCGCCCACGCCTCAGCGGCGGGGCGGGGGCGGGACTAGGCGGAGGGACAGGCGCTGCAGCCAATGGGAGCGCGGCTGGCGCGCCGGTGAGCCAATGAGAAGACAAGGCGCCTCAGCGGCTGGAGCACGCCGGTTGAGCGACAGGCACAGTAGCCAATAGAAATGAGGCGCCGCGCCGGAGGGCCAATGGGCGGGCCCGGAGCGTTCTAGAAGGGGCGGGCCGGAGGCGGGGCCGCAGTGCCCCCGCCCGGCGCGGCCCAGAGCGGAGCGCAGTCATGGCGGTCAAGGCGCTCAACCCCAAGGCCGAGGTGGCCCGTGCCCAGGCCGCGCTGGCCGTCAACATCAGCGCGGCCCGCGGGCTGCAGGACGTGCTAAGGACCAACCTGGGGCCTAAAGGCACCATGAAGATGTGAGGGAACCCCCGCGCCTCTCGCCGCGGGTGGGGTTGGGGGGGGGAGCACGGCCTGAGGGGAGGCGGGGGGTGCCGGGACATGCGGAGGGAACAAAGGCGGAGGCGTGAGGGGTGAGTGGGTGAGGGATGGAGGGATGGGGAGGGAGGGGTGCGGGCCCGCGGCCGCGCACGTGTTTTGGGGCCGGGGCTGGATGGATGGATGGATGGATGAATGGGGAAGGAGCGGGGCGGGCCTGCGGCCCCCCACGTGTGTTGGGCCGGGGCGCTGCTCACCCGCCCGGTGCCGCCCGCAGGCTCGTGTCGGGGTCCGGAGACATCAAGCTGACCAAAGATGGCAACGTGCTGCTGCAGGAAATGGTGAGCTGGGGCTGATCCTCGCAGGGGGGATTTAGGGAGGGACGAGCGCCTTTGGGTGAGGGAGGATCGCGTCCCCCCACTGCCCCACCCTTATCCATTGAAAGCAAAATGTTCCTTGGGAGGAGGATAAAGAAGTAAGCGCAGCTTAAGGCAATACTGTAAAGAAAATAATGGTAAGAAATATAAATGGCACCATAAAATGAGTAAAATAACCAGCCAAAGGAGTAGCAAACCAGTTAGGGTATGTACAGCACTGATCATGCAGAGATAAATAAATTCACTCCAGACACAGTGGATTTAGTGCCAGCCTGGTTGTGATGGTGCATCCATTCTCTGTGAAGCTCACAGTGAGCTAAAGACTAGTTTGATTTTGAGCACTCAATATTTTTGTGTATAGATGCATAATCTGAGGGGAAAACTGTTACATGGATTAATTCAGTCACTTTACTGTCAGAGTGATTGTTGGTTTTTGTTCAAACCTGTTGAATTGCCATAAACCATTAAAACATCACCTCCAGTTCTTTCTTAGCTGATCTAGGATTTTTGTTTGCTGTACCACTGCAGTGAAACTTAACTGCTCAGCTTCTTATTTTTTGTCTAGCAAATCCAACACCCCACGGCCTCCTTGATAGCAAAAGTAGCAACAGCACAGGATGACATCACTGGAGATGGCACCACCTCAAATGTCCTCATCATTGGAGAGCTCCTAAAGCAGGCAGATCTTTATATTTCTGAGGTGTGTATGCAGTGTTCTTTTGTAGGTGTGCAAGTTAAAAGCTTCACTGAGAGCCTTCAGCTTTTGTTTGTTTGTTTAATGTTTAATAGGAGTGAAACATAAATATATTGTTCTGCTTAAAATGAGAAGATGTAAAAAGGGGGAAAAGCTGGAGGAGAGGACTTAAAACTGTTCAAAATCAACCCCACTTATTGTGGCTACTGTAGCTTTCAAGGTTTTGTGTGATAGCTGCTGTTACTTTGTTTTGTGTGAGTCAAAACACTTCTTGTGTGTGAAAAAGGAGCTGCTCCCTGAGGGCAGGTGGACATTGATACTGCACAGCGAACACCCAAGTGTGCTTTGTAGTTCCCTTGGTTTCAGTTCTGTGCTAAATTAACCTGTACTTTTCCTCTGCATTGGAAGGATTTGCATTCCTTTTATATGTATTCAGAAGGACAGAACACCTTGCCTGTGTAGCATATTCCCTGTGCTTTGCCATTACGTGGGATGTTGCAGCCATGGGTGTGGAAAAAGGACTATTTTGTCTCCCACTGTGCAATAATTTCTCTTTCCTTGCCTTAGGGTTTGCACCCTAGAATAGTTGCAGAAGGGTTTGAGATTGCCAAGGAAAAAGCACTTGAGGTTTTGGAGCAGGTCAAAGTGTCCAAGGAGATGGACAGGGAGACCCTCATAGATGTTGCCAGGACATCCCTCCGGACTAAAGTCCATGCTGAGCTTGCTGACATCCTGACAGAGGTGAGTGTCCCTGTCACCTCTGCCTCTTTGTGTGAAGAGATCCAGCTTTTAAAGTGCTGGGATGTTGATTTGAAGTGTGAAAGATGTGAACTTGCACTTTGGAAGACTAATGGTCATTCTGGGGCATTTCCCCTCCCCTGTGTTGCAGGCTGTGGTAGATTCTGTTCTGACAGTCAGGAAACCAGGTGAGCCCATTGACCTGTACATGGTGGAAATCATGGAGATGAAGCACAAATCAGAAACAGACACAACGTAAGTCAGGAGGATCCTTGAGCTGAGGTTTGAGTAGCCTGGGGAGTTGTGGTTTCTCTTTAGGGTATCCTAAAGCTGCCACTGGAGGAGTTGCTGAAAAGAAAGGCAGAAATACAGATTTCAGCCATAAATATCTTGGCAGAAGTTGCTCAGTCACTGAACTTGATTCCTTGATGAAATTATTGAATAGCAAAGAGCAACACTGGCCTAACAATGTTGGAGAAACACTCTTTTTTCTTAGTGTCTGGGGCTTGATGATGCTTTAGGTTGGCATCTGTTAAATACAAAGCAGCATTTACTAAATGGAAACTGGAGTGTGCATTGGATATTCCATAGGCTTTCCATTTCCCTCAGTGCATGGATGAATTCTGCACTAGCTTTCCTCAGTAGCTGATGCAGTCAGACACCATGCCAGAGCAAATTCCTTTTTTTCCACTGTGCCTGGTGTGCTTTTCTTATGGGAATGGGCATGCCCTTGGAAGGGGAATACATAAGATGCAGTCAGACACCATGCCAGAGCAAATTCCTTTTTTTCCACTGTGCCTGGTGTGCTTTTCTTATGGGAATGGGCATGCCCTTGGAAGGGGAATACATAATCCTTGTTCACTGCCAGCACAGGCAGTTTGGGTTGGACCAGGTCCATTCTCTGACCAGCCTGCACTCCATGAAATTATATATTTACATGCACTCATTGGCACAAAAATGGTTTTAATCTCACAGGCTGATCAGGGGGCTGGTTCTGGATCATGGAGCTCGCCACCCTGACATGAAGAAAAGAGTGGAAGATGCTTTTGTTCTTACCTGCAATGTGTCTCTGGAGTATGAGAAAACGTGAGTACACAGCAAATGCTCGTGTCCTAAGGACTTTTATTTGAGTTGTGCTTAAACACCAACCAAAAGGTCTGTGAAGGTGAAAGGTGCTGCTCCTTCTGCAGCCCTCTTGGGAAAGGCAGTGGGTGAAAAAATGGCTCTGAGGGGCAGAGCTTCACAGTGGTTTTTATTTTGTTGTGTGATCACAGAAAGGCTGACAATCCCTGTTTTCTTGGGCATAACTTTATATTCTCCAACAAACATATAAATACACTTCAGAGTCCTCTCAGTTTCAAGTGTCTGCCTTATTTTCTGAAGTGGAAAAGCTCTGAACTAGAGAGCAGCAACAGCAGTGTGGGTTGGGGGGACTGGTTTGTTTTGGGTTGGTTTCTTTAGAATGTTGCTGAAAGGCTCATTCCTTAAGTTTATTTCTACAGCAGAGAGGAAGTTTTCTCACTGCTTTTTTGTGGGTTTTTTCCCCCTTCAGAGAGGTGAGCTCTGGATTCTTCTACAAAAGTGCTGAAGAGAGGGAGAAGTTGGTAAAAGCAGAAAGAAAGTTCATTGAAGACAGAGTCAACAAAATCATAGAGTTGAAAAGAAAAGTCTGTGGTGACTCAGACAAAGGATTTGTTGTGATCAACCAGAAGGTGAGATGAAGAGAATAACTAAAATTTAATTTGGAAATTAATTTCCTTGGCAAACCAAGTGCTGTGTGACTTACCTGGTACAGTTATCAAGACAGAATTAGCTAAATTTAGGCTGGTATTTCTGAATGTAGTGTACAGTTCCTACTTGATATCATCTTTAAGCCTCGAGGAAGAACTTATTAGTGTCACACTGAGAGAAGGTGTTTTTAGCTTTGTCCTTATGCTGATGGTCACTTTCTTTGTTTCCAGGGAATTGACCCATTTTCCTTGGATGCACTTGCCAAAGAAGGAATAGTAGCTTTGAGGAGAGCTAAAAGGAGGAACATGGAAAGGTCAGTTTTGGGGAGAGGAGAGGGTACAATAACTGAGACAGTGAGTCAAGCCTGGCTTAAATCCACCTTTGAGGGCTTGGACTAAGAATTCCACTTCAGTCTGGCCAGCTCTTCCTGGTGTAGCTCAGGGCATTTTGAGCTCTCAGGATGCTTTCAATGCAGACACCTACAGAGGAGACTTAATCCTACGAGTTTATTTTTTTAAAGAGCTCTTCCATGAACAAAACCAAACTGTTCCAAGCCTGGGATGTTCCAAGCCTGGAAATACTGCACTTACTGTCAGTGACTTTGGGTTTTATTGAACATAAAACTGAGCTTGTACCTGTTCTCTGTCAGATTGACCCTGGCCTGTGGTGGCACTGCCATGAATTCTGTGGAGGATCTCACTCCTGACTGCCTGGGACACGCAGGGCTTGTCTATGAGTACACCCTGGTGAGTGACCAAGTGTTTGGAGAGAATGAATTTAAAAGAGTATTGAATTAAAACCTCATGCAAATAAAGTTCTGCTGCTTTTCCTAAGTGCTGTCAGTGCAAAACCGAGCCTGAAAGCATCCAGTTTATTAATTTGTGTACACATTGCTGAGGCAAGTGGCTGACAGGTGAACATAACCCTGTTTTCCACAGGGAGAGGAGAAATACACCTTCATTGAGAAGTGTGAGAACCCCCGCTCCGTGACCCTGCTCATCAGGGGCCCCAACAAGCACACGCTCACCCAGATCAAGGATGCAGTGAGGGATGGGCTGCGGGCTGTGAAAAATGCCATCGAGGATGGTGAGTCCCCTCCCTGTTAATCATGTTAAGGACCTGTAGAAATCATCCCAAAATTAGGGAATTACCTATCAGCTTCCTTGGTTCCTGCTCCAATGCAAGCCCAAGCTAAATGTGATTTTATAGTTCTGCCACCCTGTGTTTGCAAGTGGTTGATACCTGTGTGAGTACTCACCCGTTCAAGTGTAAGATGTGGAGGGAAGAGATCAAACTGCACTAAAAATGAGCTGTTTGAACTGAAATAGGTGCTTGTCCCTTGCAGGATGTGTGGTGCCAGGAGCAGGGGCACTGGAGGTGGCAGTAGCCAATGCTCTTGTGAAACACAAACCCAGCGTGAAAGGAAGAGCCCAGCTCGGCGTTCAGGCTTTTGCTGATGCTCTGCTCATCATTCCTAAGGTATAAGGAGTTCCTGGGTGATGAAGTGGCTTTAAAGCACACACAGACTCACTGCTTTTTCTGCTGGAGGGCTCTGTAATTAGCAAAATGAAGCCAATCTCTCTGTTCTGTGCCAGGTGCTTGCTCAGAACTCGGGATATGATCCCCAGGAGACGCTGGTGAAGGTCCAGGCTGAACACGTGGAGTCGGGGCAGCTCACTGGGGTTGATCTCAACACTGGTAAGGACTCCCTCAGCCACAGGGTGATGCTCCAGGAAGAACCTGGCTCAGCTCTGTGAAGAACAAAGTGCTCTGAATGCAGAAAGTTTTACCTTTATTCACAAAAAGCTGCCCAGAAGCCTTGGCGGTCAGGCTGTTGGAGCTCAGTGCATTGTGGTTTGGGGTTTTTAGAGGATAAAGCACATGGTAACACTGTTGGATATGGTGGCTGATGTCAGCCAGCAGAAAGTCTCTGTGTGAGCTGGTTATTTAAAGGCTAATTCACTTGTGTTGCAGGGGAGCCAATGGTGGCTGCAGCAGCTGGAATCTGGGATAATTACAATGTCAAAAAGCAGCTGCTTCATTCATGGTAAGGCTGAGAGCATTTCACTTCAAACATTACTCTGTGTGTGTTTAAGTGATGTAAAACTGGGGATCCCATGTACAAGAAGGTATCTTGAAACACGAAAATGAGGCTGAGTTTGGCAATTGTAACAATATTTCTTTCCTGTTTCTAGCACGGTGATTGCCAGCAACATTCTCTTGGTGGATGAAATCATGCGAGCTGGGATGTCCTCTCTGAAAGGCTGAGCTGGAGCTGCTCTTGGGCCAGAGGCAGCTCCAGCAGTGCCCTGTGGAATTTCTCCAAGGAATCCACCCCAGGGCCCTGACCTTGGCTGTGGTGGATGTCCCAGCACCAGAAGTCGCTCTGCCATGAGGGGCAGCCCCTTTGGTAACACGGCCACTCAAAATCTTAGCAACTCAATCAAAGATTTGGCTCTAAAAAGGAGTTACTTATTTTTATTTCACTGAACTGTGTGGCTGCAGTTGCTTTCCATTTTTACCCAATAAACTGTTCTGTTCTGTGCTTTGGGTGTCTGTTCTTTAACTTTCACCCCCTCCTGAACATTCTGCAGTGGGGGGCTGCATTCCTGAGTCCTGCTCTTGGGAATTTGGTGAAACCACTGCTCAAAAGTCTGCTGTGGGAACAGGCTGGCATCAGGCCTGGAATCTGTTCAGTAAATAAATTTTTTAAAGGTGGATTAAGGCAGTAATTTAATCGTTTTGTACTGACTGCAGAATGGTTTGAAGTGGGTTGAAGGACCCGTTCAAGATTGTCACCCTTGTCTTGAGGATTTTAAGGTGGATTTTTAACACTGGTGCTTCTGCATTAAAGTATTTATGGACAACGCGTGCCGGAGCAGGTCTAGACCCAGCTTTCAGTGGGTTCGTGGGAGGGGAACAGGCTCCTGCCAGCTGGAATGCTTTTCCTAATCCCAGCGGTGCTTTGTGTTAAAAGGAGTCTCCTTCCTCTGTCACACGCGACTGCGGAATGACCATAAACGAAACCTTAAAAAAAACCCCCACAAACACCAAAAAAAGCCCCCCTTGTGGGGAAGGGTTGGTGCCAGGCGCTTTTCACCCCCGTGTGCAGCCGGGGTGTGACAGAAATCCGCTTTCCCTACAGCGCGGGTGTCCCGGAAGCGCTTCCCGATCCCGCGGCACCTCCGGGTCGGGCCCCGCGGTTCCTCCGCGGCTCCGGGATGGGGACGGCGGCGGGGCTGCTCCTGCTGTGCTGCGGGGTGCTGGGGGCTCGGCGCGGTGAGAGCCCCCAAAATCCCCGCGGTATCCCCCTGCACGGAGCATCCTGATCATCCCTTCCCAGGGGACCCCCTCCCTTCCCGAAAATGGGACTTTAGATGCTTTGACCAGTCGCTGTCACCCCCTCCAGCACACGCAGGGACATCCCGGCAGTAGCTGCGCCTCATTCGTGTAAAAATGAAACTTGTACTGAATCTCTCCCTTTTTAGCGCTCGGAGAGGATGGGAGCATGGTGCAGCTGCCCGGAGGGACGTTCCAGATGGGATCCAGCTCCCTGGAGAGGAGGAGCGAGGAGGGGCCCGTCAGGGAGGTGACCGTGAAGCCCTTTGCTCTCGACAAACACCCGGTCACCAACAGGGATTTCAGGTGAGCCCGCGGTGCCTCGGGTGCCTGTGGGGAGGCGGCCGGGGTAGGTGTGGGTGCCAGGTGTTCCTGGGGTCTGAAAGCCAATGCTTGGGTGCTTATTAGAGAAAAAAGCGTGTCTGTCAGTAGTAAATCATCCCTGCAGGTACAAGCTGAGCCATCTTAGCAGTGTAGCTTGCAAGCATCCTTCATTTTATTTCCTTTTTTCTTCTTCTCTTTTTCATCTCCTCCTCCTTCTCCTTTTTCTTTTTCTCCTCCTCTTCCCCTCCTCCTCCTCTCTTCTTCCTCTCTTTTTCTTCTCCTCCTCCTTTCCCTCTCGTCTCCCTATTTTTTCCCCTCTGTTCTTCCACTTTTCTTCCTCTCTTCTCTTCCACCAACAGCAGCCACAGGTTTTATTGACTTTTAAAGCGGTTTTTTTAATCTCTGCAATTATGGAAGACCTGAGTACAGGCTGAGTTTAGATGCACAGGTAACATAAAAATATCAAATCTTTGCAAAGATGCACACTGGACTGTTTTATCTGTTAAATCTAAATCAAACCATCTGGAGCTGGGGGGTGTGTAAGTTTTGTGCCTTTTGCCTTGCTCTGAACTCGTTGCACGTGCAGATTTGTGGGGCAGAGCTTGAAGAACTCTTACCCAGAGCATGTTGTATTTATACCAGGGAGTTTGTTAGAGAAAAGAAATACAAAACAGAAGCAGAAGCATTTGGCTGGAGCTTTGTCTTTGAGGATTTCGTATCTGAAGAGCTGAAAAAAAAAGTCACCCAAAAACTGGAGGTAAATCGGAATCCTGTGATGAGTTTGGTATTGCTTTTCCACTGAGGAGCAGCTGCCTCTGTGCAGAGCCTGGCTGTTCTCAGAGGTTTTTCTCTAGTCTGGGGTTGTTTTGCTTTTGAACCTCAGCAGGATTGAGCTGGGGTTGATTCATGTGCTCCTCTGTGAGCACTGTCAGCCCCTGGTTTGTCAGTCTGGACTCCAAGGAGCTGGGAGGAAGTAAAATGTCTTTCAAAGTACTTCAGTAATCCAACTTTAAAATAGAAAAACTGAACAGCATGAGCCTCTTGATCTATTTTCACTTTTCAAAGCAGATGCCTCTGCTCTGTGGGAAAGCACCATCCAAATGTCTGTGATAACCCAGCTCAAGCTGCAGCATTTCCCAGACTAACACACCCTGCTGTGGGACGGTGTCACCAGTCCAGGTGTCACCAGCTCACCTTTAATCTGCTGTCATTTCTTTCCCCAGTCAGCCCCATGGTGGCTGCCCATCGAGAAGGCTTTTTGGAGACAGGTGAGTAAATCCTGATGTGGTAAAATCCTGGTGTGGCGACTCCTCCCCATGCTGGGAGCTCATGTGTGTGGTGTGTGCTGAATCTTATTGACCAGAAATGGGTGAAAAAACATCTTCCATCCCCTCATCTCTTTTACCCCTTATTCCCTTTGTAAGGAAAATTTTATGAAATTAATTCAAATCTGCTTAAATCCCTCCCAGCCCTCAGGCCCTGGCTCCAGCATAAAGGACAGGCTGGATTACCCAGTGCTGCACGTGAGCTGGAACGATGCTCAGGCCTTCTGTGCCTGGAAAGGGAAGAGGCTCCCATCGGAGGAGGAGTGGGAATTTGCTGCCAGGGGAGGACTGGAGCGTATGTACCACAAGCCCTGAGTTTTTCCCAAAGCAGGCATGGAGTGGTGTTAGTTCCACCAGATCCAAACTTCCATCCAGGTTTTCAGGGGTTAATTTAGAGGGGTTTGAACCACCTCTTTTGGCCTGAGAGTGTAATAATATTAATAATTAATAAAACTAATTATAATAAAATAAATAATGATAATAAAATATATAATTATAATAAAATAAATCTCAAGCTGAGCAGAAAAGGACAATCATAAAAGTCTGGTTACAGATTGGAGTGACCCAGAGCTGACAGGTGTCTTTTCCTCCCTGGCAGAAAGGATGTATCCCTGGGGAAACAAGTTCCAGCCAAACCGTACAAACCTGTGGCAGGTAAGATCCTAAAAATCATCCCATCCACGCTGGGCTCTCCTCAGGGTCGGGTTTCACTCAGCCACTGAGTGAGGGTGCCCTGGGAAACACTGGGGGTACTGAAACTGAGCTCCTGGTGGCTTGTAAAAATACCTTCAGAGGGAGCAGGCTCAGCCCATCTTCCCTGGGAAAGCAGGATTTTACTGCTTCTAAAAATTCATGCATAAATTTGTTTGAAAAGGGAACTTGGGACAACTTCAGCTAGTTGATCTCTCTTGACCAGCATCAATTTACACCAGAGAGTTATTTACCTGATTTTAGTGCAGCACAGCCCTTTGAGGAGCAGGACTGGGTGTTGTTTCTGGGGTGGTTCTTTGCTGTGAGTGATCTCTGTTCCCCCAGGGTGACTTCCCTCGGGGCGACACGGCTGAGGACGGCTACCACGGCGTCTCCCCGGTGTCAGCCTTCCCTGCCCAGAACAGCTACGGTACAGAAGCACCCTCCTCCTGCTTTGGGGATGGCATCTGCTTCCTAAATTAACGTTAATTATCAAATCCTGGAGCTGGGGCAGAGTTTCAGATGTGTGGGATTGTGTCAGCATTTGGGTAGAGTGAGCCCAGGAGAAGCATTGATGGTTGGTGCTGGCGTTGACTGAGGTGCAGCTGCTGCACTTCAGGCACCAAACCACCTCCTTTTAATTAAAACTCAGCTATTTTGCAACTCAGTGGGATGTAACAAAAATCCCAGGGACTTTGTTTGGCTGCTATGCCCTCATGCACATGCAAAATGATGAGATACACTGAAGTTTGAAACACAGTGAGGAATTTCCTCAGCCTCACCATTAAACCACGCTCTTGAACGATGCTTTGAATGCTGTGGCCCCTCCCATGCACCAAATTGGCAGCCTTTGCAAACCTGCTCTCCTAATTCTGACACAAAACCATCTCAGGGCTCTATGACCTGCTGGGAAACACCTGGGAATGGACGGCGTCGGAATTCCCAGCTCCGGGACGGGCATCCAGGGCTCAGAACATGCAGGTGCTGAGAGGGGCCTCGTGGATTGACACTGCAGATGGCTCTGCAAACCACAGAGCTCGTGTCACCACCAGGTAGGTCTGGCCAAAGCCCAGATGTCGCTGCACAAGGATTTCCTCTGGGTTGGTTTTATTTTAAAAGATGTTTGTTTGTTCCTACACAACTTTTTTGAGAAGCCGTTGGCAGAGCACACTACAAATATGGCTAAAAACTCCCCTGCTGTAAATCCATTCCTAATTTGCTTCTCAGATCATGTGTGTTTTACAGCAGATATTTATAATTAAATGCTTTTCTCTAAGTTATTCAGGGGAAGTGGAAAATGTTTCTAGGCTGTTCTACCGGGTCACATTAGGGTTGTAAGCAACACATTAGGGTTGTGAGGGTTGTAATGTATTGGGGATATGTGTTAACTAGGAAAGATCCCTAATTTTGGGTCTCTTTTTCCCTGTGAGGATGGGGAACACACCAGACTCAGCCTCTGACAACCTCAGCTTCCGCTGCGCTGCCGACGTCCCGCCCGTCACAGCCTGGAAAAGCCACACCAAACCCGAGCTCTGAGGGTCACTGTGAACACCTGAGGCATTTTCTCCTGTGGAGATGGACAGTAACCCCCAGCTGTCACTTCCATTAAACCCTGACTGTTTTTAAAATTCACAATAACTTTCAACCTTTTCAGTGCTGGGATGTCTGGGTGGGAGCAGCGATTGGGATGGCAGGAAATGGGGTTTGTCTCCTTTTGGTGTGGGAGATATTCCAGCTCTCCTTTTGTTGTCCATGTAAAGTAAGCAGAGGGGTGCATGTGTGGGACTGGGCCAGAGCTGCTCTGATCTTCAGCCCCAGTGAAGGGACACCCACAGGCCCCCACGATCACCAGTGTAGGGCTGCCAGGGGGAAGATGATGGGGGCACATCCCTGGAAGGGGGATTCATAATCAATCCCCATTCCCTTAGGAAGTTCCAGCTTTGTAGCACCTGTTGAGCCTTCCCAGAAGTAAAACAAAGCACCTTCATTGGCCTTTGAGCAGTGACAAAATGATGTGTGTGACAGATGACACAAACCAGTGCCCCACCTCTCCCAGGACTTAAAACCAGCACAAACTCTCTGTGCACGAGCTCTGCACCAAACCTGATGGGATCAGGAGCCCTGAGGACAAGGGTGGGCAAGGACACTGCTCAGGGCACTCATGTCCACCTCTGACTGTCCCAAAACTGGCACTGGAGGGCTGAGCCTTCCCCGTGGGGAGCTGCAGCTGGTTATGGCTCTGTTAAAAGGTGGCTTCTCCAAACCCATTCTTCCAGTGGGACATACCCCAAGAGCAAATCATTTGCTGGGTTTGCATTTGCACCAGTCCTGAGCCCAGTGAAAGAAAATTTTAAAACCCCAGAAATCACCAGTTTGTTTTCAAAGATTTTACTCGCCTATTGTGAGCCAGGGGCTGGGGTAGTGGTGATCAGAACAGCCCCTCATCGGCCGCTAGGGTGAGCAGGATGGCCTTGCAGGTGTTCTCGAAGAGGGCAGCTCTGTTCTGGGCCTCCCCCTTCTTCACCCAGTGGCGGTAGGTGCGGAAGGCACAGGCGTCGATGAGCTTGCGGACGGGCTTGAGGGCGTAGGGGTCCCTGACCACCAGCTCCCTGGTCACTGACTTCACCAGCCGGTACTGGTAGTAGATCCTCACCGAGGCCAGGACTGTCAGGCAGATCACCTGTGGCACAGGGAACAGCCTGGCATTCAGGGGGATTCCCACAACGGGGCCGGAGCACCCCCAGCACATCCACACTGCCCCACTCCCGTGTGGGGGGGTCAGGCAGGAGCTCAGTGCCTGGCACAGTTTAGTTCCTGTGGGGCTGGCAAAGGGCAGGGGGTTCATGCCAGGGAATCACAGAATCAAAGCATGGTTTGGGTTAGAAGGGAACTTAAAGCCCATTTTACTCCACTCCCTGCCATGGGCAGGGATGCCTTCCCCTATCCCAGGTTGCTCCAAGCCCCATCCAGCCTGGCCTTGGACACTTCCAGGGATGGGGCAGACACAGCTTCTCTGGGCACCCTGTGCCAGGGCCTCACCACCCTCACAGCCAAGAATTTCTTCCCAATATCCCATCTTGCCCTCTGGCACTGTGAAGTTGTTCCCCCTTGCCCTGTCACTCCATCCCTTGTCCAAAGTCCCTCTCCAGCTCTCTTGGAGCCTCTTTAGGCACTGGAAGGGGCTCTGAGGTCTCCCTGGAGCCTTCTCTTCTCCAGGCTAAACACTCCAGCTCTTTGAACGTTTTTTTGGAGATGAGAGGCAGTTTCTCCCTTCTCCCTTAAATCCTTCCTGTGAGCCTGCACCCAGGCTGCCACATCCTCCCAAACCCCAGCCCCATCAGCCTTGCCCAGCTCCCAGTTTCTCCCAGCTCAGCTGGAAAACCCATCCCACTGCTGGTTCCTGCAGCTCCCAGCCTCATCCCCACCTTGAATTTCCGGAAGGGGCTGAAGTGCCGGACCTCCTCCACGTCGTACTGCTGGAAGAAGGGGTGTGCCAGCGCCTCGCCCGCCGTGTACCGCTGCCGCGGGTCCACCACCAGGAACCGCGAGATCTGCACAGGCCACCGGCTCAATTTGGGGTATCCCAGGGATCTGCAACACCCCCTCCACTCCCAAGTTTTCCCAACCCAAGCACCTACCAGGTCCTTGACGGTGTCAGAGCGGTCGTCCCACTCCGGGGAGCCGAACTGGTAATCGCCGTTCATGATCATGCGCAGCATCAGCATCTGCTTGCGGTGCCAGAAGGGCGGCGAGCCGGCCAGCAGGGTGTACATGATCACCCCGGTGCTCCACCTGTGGGCAGCCCACACAGACCCTCCAGCACCCCTGTGCCAGCCCAGGGGCACCCAGCTGCATCTGCGCCCCAGGGGTGGCCACAGCTGCCTTTGTACCCCTGGAAAACCAGCAGAGAACTGCCCTGCATGTGCCTGGGGACGGGGGCTGAGCTCGCTGCTGGAGGGGGGGGTTGAGCTGAGCTGATGGGGAGTTGCTCCCTGGATGCTGTAGGAGGATGCCTTGAGATGGAGCATTTGACCCTTGAAGAGTTTTTTTAGGGAAGGGAGTGGGGTTGGTGAGGGCAGCCAGGCTGGATGCCCTAGGGCATAAGTCAGGCCATGCAGGTGCCAGGCTCAAACTGAAAAGGGGATGAAATGCCCCAGTGTGTTTTGAGTGGTCAGTCACAGCTCTGACCACTGCAGACCCCTGAGCCTGAAGCCACCAGAGGTGGTGGCAAAAGCCCTGCAGAGCTCTGGTGGGCTGCCCTGAGCTGGCTGCTCTCTCAGGGGCTGCACAAGGTGTGTTTAAAAGCCCCATGTCTCGGAGCTCAGCCCAAGCTGACTTCTATGAACAGAAAGTGTTGCCTTCCCTCCCACAATGGGGCAAAGTGGGGAGATGGGCTTGTCCCCAGGCTGCTTCTCCCCCTGCTCTGTGCCAGAGCCCCCTGGTGACCCTGACAGCCCCCCACAGCCACCAGTGAGGGGCATCCACCAAGCTTTTGGTGCATCATTTCCTTCTTTCCAAACACTCAGCTTCTCACTCACATATCGACCTCCTTCCCGTAGCCTTGGTGCTCATCATCCATGGAGCACTGCAGGATCTCGGGAGCCAGGTAGCCAGGAGTGCCACAGATCTCTGTGGGGACAGGGACACAGGGCAGAGCCATGCAGGTGCCATCCCCACCCGCCCCCAGGTGGGATCTTTGCAGGGATGGTGTCACAGGGAGGAATTGCAACTTGTGTGCATCTCAGTGGTGACTTTGGTGAATTATAGTGGCTAAGAAGTGAGTAAAGAAAATTATATGGATGCTTGTGGGAGGGGATGTCTGTTGTTGGATGTGTGGCTCTTTGCATGTAGGAGTTGGGGGAAATGATGCTGGGCTGTAAGTGGATGGGGTAATGGGGATCAACTGGAGAAAAAAAGAAGTGGAATGACTAGGATGGTTTTCCTAAAGAGCAGCAGCTTTTTCATGGCAAAGAGAGAGGAGGCTGTGTGCAGGCAGAACTTGTCTGTGAGGACAGCAAAAGCAGCCAAACAGCACCAATTTGTACCCACAGGTAAGACAGGGAGAGAGTGGGGCTGGAAGAACTCGCCATGGGCACCGCAACAGTGGGGTGACCAGGGGCCAGCCCAGCATCCCCCCACCTCGCCAGCCCCCTACCTTTGAGCTTCTCATTCTCGTGCAGCTGGCAGGAGAAGCCAAAATCTGTCAGCTTGATGTTCATGTCATCATCCAGCAGGATGTTCTCCGGCTTCAGGTCCCGATGGACAATGTTGATGGAGTGCAGGTACTGGATCACTTCCAGCAGCGCTCGCATGATCTTCCTGAGGATGGGGGACAGCTCATTGCCTATCCCAAATATCCACTGGCACCACAGTCCCAGGGATGGGGACAGGGACAGTGCTCTCAGCCCTGAGCATAGGGACACAGCCCAGGGTGTCTCGAACACACGCTCTGCTCTTGCAAGGTGATTTTCACCCCTCTGCATCTGGCCTTACCTGGTTTCTTTCTCGCTCAAGGTGACTTTCTCAGTGAGGTAGTCAAAGAGCTCCCCTCTCTTCATCCTGCACGAGGGAGGGGAAACAGAGTGAGGCAGAAGCTGAGCTGAAACAGCAAACCAGCTCTGAGTTCCTGGGGAGGATCACCCAGGGGTCTGTGCCCCTTAACGGCCCAAAATAACTTTCAGAAAAAGGGGTAAAAATGCCTTTATATATTTCAGTAAAGTATCAGGCAGGAGGAGAAAAGGCTGTGCCTGGAGAGGGCAAGTTTTGGATAGAAACACAGAATTGTTAAGGTTGGAAAAGATCTTTAAGATCAGCAAGTCCAACCATCAAAGATGGGGCAGGGATGGGGGTCTGCCAGTGCCATCCCACTGCTCTGACATCCATTGCACTGCCCTGGCAATAGGAATTGTGGCTTTGCAGACAGCCTGGTCCCACTGAGCATATAAATAACCCTCAGGGATGCATGACAGCTCCCACCAAAGGTTATAGGGAAACCCGAGCAGCACCGAGCCGCTGACAGAGGGGAAACAGTGCTGGCAGCAGGGCTGCAATGAGCTTGCAGTAGTTGAGGCTTGATTCTACCTTAAGAGCTGGTTGTCCCCCCACTTTGCCATTTCTGGGCCATAAAAAGCTGGGACCAATCTGCAGAGAGGGAGTGGGCCCAGAGTGCTGAGCCAGCTGGTACTTACAGGTCAAACACCAAGAAGAAGAAGGTGCTGGATTCATAGCTGTCCTTCAGCTGGACTGGAATAAAGCACAGGGGCTGTGAGCACGGCAATGGACCAAAAACCACGAGTTAATGAGGAGCTGATCTTCACTTGGGATTGGGAGACAACATGGGGGGCACTGCTGGGGTGCGTGTGGAGGGAGAGCAAACAACGCTCTGAACAGGTGCCCTGCATCACCCAGGGATTTCACCCCAAAAACCCTTCCTGGGGACACCCTGAGGAACAAACTGGGCAGAAGCTCCCCTTGACTGGATGCTCAGGGCCTGACTTACTGACGTTGGGGTGGCCCGAGACCTTGCGGAGGATGTCGATCTCCTTGGTGGTGGCTTCCCGCAGCTCCTGCACCTCCTTGGGGGAGATGTTCCCTGCCGTGATGTCGATGATCTTCACGGCGTATTCCTGCCTCGTGGTTTTGTGGATGCACCGCCGGACCACGCTGCTCACCCCCCTGCCAGGGACAACAGGGAGAAAAGGGGGGTTCCATCCCTGCCTGCCCAGCCACCGGCACCTGGGCTCTGCCTGGGATTTTCATGCATGAGCGGGTCTCGCTCTGTCACCCTGTCTCGGTGGGACAGAAGGTTTTGAGCTGATGGAAAGTGCTGCTCCATGCTATTTTTAGCCCCATGCTGCTGTGGGCCCTGTTTGTATCAGATTCCCAGGGAACACTGTTCCTATCCGGCACTGGAGGACGTGGAACCAAAACAAGCCGCTTGCCAAAAATAAAAGCTTTACCTGCCCAAAATCTCCTTCGGCTCATATTTTTCATAAAACTCCTTGGATGAGTTCCAGTCTGGTAGATCTTCTTCCTTGGTCATCTCTGGCTCCTGTCAGGCAGCACCCTGGGCTTGTCTGAGGGCAGAAAGGAGCTGCAAGGAAAAAAGAGTGAGGATGGGCTCTCACTGCTCCCAGGGCTGGGATCCTTGATCCCTTATAGAAGAAAAAACATTGAGGAGGAAGGAGGAGGATGATCCTGGACCAAAAACCAAAGTGGGTATTTTGCTGCTTGGAAAAGCCATGATCTGTCCTTGGCAGGCTGTGGAGATCCCACTGGGAACAGGAGAAATCCCACTGGATTTCCCCATAGCCTCACTGTCCCCAGGGGCAGAACCAGCCTGTCTGGGGCCAAGGCTTTGGGGAAAAAAATGCTGCAGCACCTCAAAACCTCATCCCTTCCCTGCACCCAGCTCACAGCAGCAGCCTCCAGGAACACCACCCCACACCAACACCACCTCGAGGGCTAGAACCTGCCTTTTTTTTTTCTTTTCTTTTCCTTGTTATTTTTAACATGACAAAGTTGTCTTTGGCTGAGAGTAAGGAGGGGGAAATCGTGTTTCAAGGGAATGGAAAGGGACTGAGGAGGAAAAAGAGGTGGTGAGGGTCAGTGAAGCAGCAAGAGGGGCTGGGTGGGTCAGGGTGCAGGTGGGGACAGAGGGACTGGGAACAGTGAGAGCTGAGCCAGCATGAGGACAGCAGCTGAAAGAGCTCCCTCAGCCACTCCTGTGCAGCTGCCAGCAGCCTCCACAACTCCTGAAAGGCTCTCATCCCATTTCTTTATCCTATTTCAGGCTTGGGGGGGGTTTCTACACAGCTTGGTTTGTGCCCATACACAGAGTCCAAGCACTTGGGGTGGAAAGCAGCTCTTACAAGCCCACACAGCAAAATTGTCCCTTTGGAGCGACAGTTTGTTGCTGAAGGAAGGGACAGAGGTGGGCAGCAGATCCCCAGTTCTCTGGGCTTTCCTTTGCCCTCCTCTCAGTAGCTCTGCCAGGGCACTGGCAGCTCTAAGTACATTTAAATCTCATTAGCAATGTGTATCTGTCCTGACCTGGTTTTAAGGACCAATGTGGTGTTTTGGCTGCTGCTGCCAGGGATATCTACCACGGGCTGGAGCGTTTCTAAACAGCCATGAGTTTGCTTTAATTAACAAAATTTTAGCTGCTGGAAATACTGTGAGTAATGCCAAACCAAGCCGAAATAAACGAGAGGCAGGATCAGGAAGTGGGGAAAATAAAGTATCTTTGAGGTGGGGGGTAACGAAAAACTTTGATTATTTTTGAAGCTGAAAATCCAGGTCCTAGGGGTTGGTGTTGTGGGGAAGGGCTGGAGACTGGGGAGCATCCACGGAGCACTGCCGGGAGAAGCCTGGAATCTTCGTGCTGCCTTCTCCTGGCAGGGAAGAGCCCGGGAGTTTGTTTAAAACACCCTGGAATTATATAAGCAGCCGGTGCAGGGCTCTAAGAGGATACCCTGCGTTTATTATCAGTGTGCGAGGGGGGCACAGAGCGTCGTGAGGGGATTTTCTGCCTTGAGGAACACTGAGGGAGAGGCGCTGGGCATCGCCCCCCGCCCGCAGCTGCCAAGCGGGGGGGTCTTTGAGGAGGACGAAGGGTATTCCAATATCCATTGGGATAAACCCACAAAGCTCAAGCAAAAGCCACCTTTTAGGCCGGCAGGGGAATGCGGCCCCTCTCCCTCTGCCCCGGGGTGCTCCTGCCCCGACCCTCCCGCCGCTGACCCGGAGACAAAGAACGCTGAGCACGGGAGTTTTCCGGGGCAGGACCCCCCCCCCTCACACACCCTCCCCTCACCGCCGCCGGCTCCTCACCTCGCTGAGGGCAGCGCCGGGCTGGGCCCAGGCCTGGTGCCGGGAGCCGCCGGGAGCCGCCGGGAGCCGCCGGGAGCCGCCGGGAGCCGCCGGGAGCCGCCGGGAGCCGAGCGCTCAGGGCCGGCCGCCGCCGCCCGGCCCCGCAGAAAGCGCAGCGCGAGTTGGCAGCGGCGGGCGCCGGGCGGGCATGGCCGGGCAAGGGGCAAGGGGGGGCCGGGGGCCGCCCCGGAGCTGCGGGACTTCCCCGGTTTAACCCTTCCGCCGCCGAGCCCCGGCGCGGCCCCGGCCCCTCCTCCCCGGGGGTGTCGCTGTGGGGCCGCCCGGAGCTGGGGCCGCCCGCCCGGCCGGGGCTGCCCCCGAGCACGGGACGGCTCGGCGGGGATGGGCTGCGGGACGGGCCCGGAGCAGAGGATCGTGGAATCGGGAAAGGGGGGAGAGAGCTTTAAGAGCAGCCGGTCCTGGCACTGCCACCACTGAGCCGCTCAGTCATCACCCAGCGCCAGGTCCGGACGCCTCTTGGACACCTCCAGGGATGGTGACTCCACAAGTTCTCCGGGAAACCTGTTCGAGTGCCTGACCATCCAAACACTGAAATCCTTTTTTCTGGTATCTAACTGGAGCTTAAGGCCATTTCCTCTTGTCACAGATCGGCCCAAACCACGCACTGGTTTTATTTCAGTTTCACCAGGACGTTGAAACAGCCCAGAAATGAGATGGGAACTTCATCAGCAGAAGCGAAGCTGCTCGTGTCACCAGAACAGGCAGTGCTGCCCTCATCGCCCCTGTGTGAGGTGACTCCACCATTTTGAACAGTTATTTAATATTTTCATTTCCAGGAACTGCAGGTGAGAGATGAGGAACAGGCAGAACATCCAACAGCAGAACAGAACTTCAGGAAAAACAGGTCAAGCTAGGAAAGCATTTTTAACAGGAATTGCACTTTTCAGAGCAGGGTTATTCCCCACCACACTTCCTGGTGGGAGCACAGCTTATCCAGGCTTTTCCAGTGATGGCCAGGAGAGTGTTTACTCTATCAGCCCCAAGGATTTGAGCAAGGCAGGACATGGCTGCTCCCTTCGATGGAAAAAGGAGGGTTTGCACTTTGCATCAGTAAATACTTTAAAAATAGTGATTATTATTTTCATGTAGCAGCAGTGGCTTTGTCACTTGCCTGAGCCAGGAATGAGGGAAAGGCCAAAGGACCATCCTCTCAGGGCTCAGCCCCATCACAGGATGAAACAGCTGCAAAAGACCCTGCCAAAATCAATTCTCACCTCCTCACCCTTTAAAGCTCAACTCAACTAAAGCAAGGTACTTCTAGAGAGAGAAGTTTATTTATAGACCACATTACATACATTCAACACAATCAGCAAAACCAGTTAAACCCTCGTTAGCTCATTCTGCTTTATTATTCACTCTTCGATTTTGTGCTAAATTAAATTGTGGCTGTGAAGTTGTATCATCACATGGGAGGCAGCTATGGCAGGAGTCAAGCCACAGGGATGAGAGTGTGAATATATGGACTAATGAGATACCAGACAGCTTTAAACTTTATTACTGAAGCTTTTTTGTTTTCATTCGTAGGTCAGTTCTTGCAAGATGATCTTCAGCAGCCTCAAGCAGGCTTAGGCCAAACCTGAAAGGAAAGGAGTTATCTCAGTAAGTTCTGGATCCTTGAATGGAAAGGTGGTTTTCCTTGCCATAAGACAGATTTGTCAGGGTGTTCCCCCCTTCCTTCATGCATTTTCTGGGATATGCTGAGCTGCAGACATCAGCACTGATGCACAGCCACCTCCTTCCTTCCAGGACAGGATGGTGTTGTTGTCCTTAGAGCTCTGCTAATTCCCCAAATGTGCTGCTGCCACTTTTCCAGTCATCTTCAATCCACGCACCAGCACAAAAGCATCAGGAATTCACCCTCTCTCCACCCCATCACCTCCAGCTACACGTACAGGACCAAGCACAAAGCCCAACAGAACAGCAGCTGCTTTACCTGACTTCAGAGCACCTTCATCACTCCCCACCCTTCACCAGATGGATCAAAACCCCAGGACATCATTCCCATGATCATTTTACCAATTATCCCATTTAACAGTTGCCTGGCAGCACTGTGTACTTACCATTGGCAACCCTGCACTGCTTGAGCACCTCACTGAAGCCCTCACACAGCTTGAGGTCAGTCTGGTTCTGAGCACACTCCAGGAATTGTTTAATCTCGTACTGGCAAGGAGCATACTGCTGCTGCTGGGCAGCCTGAGCAGCCTGGGGCTCCTGAAAAACCAAACAGCTCTGTAAGGACCCTTCCAATGAAGCCAAACCACCCCCACACTGCCTGCCGAGATGTCTTTTCTGCATTTTAGTCTAAATCTTCATGATTTTTAAATGGAAAACAAGTAGAGGGCTGAAAAACAAAGTAATTTTCCAGGAGTGGAATGCCACATTCCGAGCAGTTTTTGAAGTTAGAAACACTTGAGTGGTTTTGATACACTCAGGTAACTCTGGATGGCACCTGAGTAAAGGTCTCACCAACATCAGACCTGGAACATGGAAGTCTTGCCTGAATCAGAGGAATAATACAGTAGAAAATAACACTGATATCCTGCCACTAGCACGCATCACTCTTGAATCCCTCTGAACTCAAATTAAGATTACTCATGGTGAGTTACCTTGGAGATTCAGTCTGTAGTTGCAGACTATACATGGTTTTATATATATATATATAGTCTATAGACTATGTAAAGACTTTAAGTACCCCAGCTATGATTGATGTGGTGTTTAAGGCTCTAGCACGTGCAGCTGATCTTCCAAATGAACTGTGCCCATCAGTCGGTGTCCAGCTGTGCTTCCCCTCACCTGGTAAGTGATATCAGGCCTGGCAGCTTCGGAGCTGCCCCCTCCACTAAATCCTCCGGTGATGGCGTGCCCGATGGTGTGTCCCACGGCCGAGCCCACGGCCACCCCGGCAGCAGTGGTGGCCATCTGGGCCATCAGTCCCGGCTGCCTCGGCGCCGGGGCCGCCACGGCAGAAGGCGGAGCCGCTGCGGGGACAGAGGCCCGAGGAGCCGGCGATGGAGACGCGGCTCTCATCGGGGGTGCCCGGCTGCAATGACACAAAGAAAAACCTCACTTCATTATCATCATCATCGTCAGTCCAAACCACGCCGGGCAGGAGCCACGTGGCTGCAGGGCCAGGAGTTCACTGTTCCAGCACAGAATGTCCCGAGCTGGGAGGGACACACAGGGACCGCCAGCGCAACTCGTGGCGCTGCACAGAAAGGCCCCGAGGATCACGCTGGGATTACAGACACCCCTGCTACACTCTGAAGGCATGAACTCCGTGTTCTGGTGAGCGGCTTATGCAAGACAGGGTCAGGATTACACGCTTCTTTCCGCCTGTTTTAAAGCCTGGTCATTCCCCAGCTCACATAGGGCTGTGCTCTTTGGGGAAAAATAAAATATGACCCAAAAGCGGTTGATTAACAAGGCGTTGACATCCAGGCCCTGCGGCCGAGCAGACGCGCTTCCGTTCCCCCCCCCCCCCCCCCCCCCCAGCCGTCCAACTAACCCAAAGCCACCTCAGTTCAAACCAGCCGGGCACCGCCACCACCCCAGTGCGTCACCCGCCCGCACAATGGCAGCCAGGCCGCCGCGGCCTGCGCGGGGGCGAGAGGAAGGAGAGGAAAGCAAGGGGGCTCCGGCGGCCCTCACCTGGCGGGGGGAGCCACGCGGGACGTGCGGCTGCGGCTGCCCCTGGGCATGGCGGCGGAGAGGGGAGCGGGAGGAATCAGCGAGCGGCGCGGAGGGAAGCGGAGGAAGCGCCGAGAGGCACGGCCTGAGCCGACAGCCGCCCGCCGCCTCTGAAGGTCACCGCGGGCTGCGTCACTTCCGGAACGCCGCGCGCGGGGCGGGGCTTGCGCGGAGGCCCCGCCCCTTCCGCCCGCCTGAGGCGCCGCGGAGTGAATAAATAAACGCCTACAATAAATGAACTGTAAATAAATAAGCGCCCACAATAAATAAACGGTAAATGAATAAGCACCTACAATAAGTAGGCTGTAAGTAAATAAGCACCTAGAATAAATAAGCGGTAAATAAATAAACACCTAAACGGCGGTTAAAGCCGCGCCTGGGGAGCCATCGGTGTACAATAAATAGCGATAAACCTGCGTCTGCGGCACCTTCAGCCACAATAAACCCCTAAATTGGGATGAATATGCACGTGCAGGGTTCTCGGTCTCAATAAACACCTAAATCGCGATAAACCCGCCCTTGTAGGATCCTCAGTCACAATAAACATCCAAATCGCGATAGACCGCCGTCTGTGTGGGACTTTTAGTCAAAATAAACACCTAAATCGCAATGAAAGTGTTCCAGCCTTCAGAGGAATGTTCTCTGTGGAGAAGGAGCCTCCGTAAAGCCCTTCGGAATTCAGCCTTTCAGTGGAGTTTCACATTTTAGATTTCAGTCTGGGGCAGAGAGGGCTGAGGGGGGATCCCATCATTCCATAGAAATATCTCCAAGGGGTGCCAGAGGACCATCCCAGATTCTTTTTGGTGACGCCCAGCAACAGGACGAGGAGTAATGGCCATAAACTAAAACACAACAAGTTTCACCTCAACATGAGAAAGAACTTTACGTTGAGGAGAAAGAGCTCTGGAACCTGCCTGCAGTGTCCCTCTCTGGAGACATTCCAAACCCATCTGGATGTGTTCCTGTGCCACCTGCTCCAGGTGACCCTACCTTGGATGATCTCCAGAAGTCCCTTCCAACCCCAACCATTCTGTGATTCTGTGATTTTCACCCCAAAAAAGAAGCAAGGGTCCCTCCTGCCACCTCATCCCCACCCAGGGGCTGAGTCTCCTTGCTTTAGAGACACTGTCTACTTGGAGAAATGAATTTTTAAATGAATTTATTAACTCTTGTATTAATCAAGCTGTTTCTATACACAGCAGCAATAATATGGGATCCCACAGTCAACAGTTGTGATAATTCATGACAAAAAATTTGCTTGTTCACAGTTCCTTCACTTACAAAGGAGGTGAAAGACCAGGCATTTCAACATCTTTTACATCAGGGGATGTAACTGTTGTGAAAGAAGTGCTAATATTGTGAGTTTATAGAGCAGAAGTACAGCTCAGAAAAGCAGCTGCTGATGTGAGAGTTATTAGGAGATAAATAAAAATGTTAAATCACGTTCAGAACAGGGACATCTCCATCAGCTCACACTGCTGGTCTTGCTGCAGGAGCTCGTCCCTCAGAGCTTCTTCTCCCTGGTTCTTGGCCTCTCTCCACCTTGGCTGCTCCCCCGGTTTGGGTTTGGGTTTTTTTTTGCGAAGCTTTATGAGTGGAGCACTCCAGACAGGCAGTAATTCACTGCAGAGCTGGCACCTTCTCCCCTGCGGTTGGCCCGGGATGCCCACAGATGGCTCCGGAGTTTGGCAGGGCAGGGCAGAGCTCAGCCCCGCTCCTCCACCGCTGCTCCTTCCAGGGACACACATCCCACGTGTCCATTTGCTTTATCAAAAAGAAAAGCTTTGACTGAACCTCATCTTATTTAAGGGCCGGGCTATAAATGTATGGGAGAGGGTGATTTCTTTTCCTCGTGCTTTAGTACATCTGTTATTTCTTTTTTGGTCACCCTCTTCCCTCTCGGTCATCTCCACTCCTTTCCCATTGTCCCTTGTTCCCACTGAAAGCAAATCACGGCATGGAAAGCAGGAGTTATAATTTTGCTTTTCTAGAGTTCGAGCAACTCGTTTCTTAATGAGTGCTTTTCTCAATGCTTTTTAATTAATAGTTTTCAATTTTCCCTTTTCTCTTTTTTTTTTCTTTTCTTTTGTTCTTGTCATAGGTTAGCTGGCAGAGGGATTCTTGACGCTTGAAGTCATTTTGCCGCCGCGTCCCTCTTGGATTTGTTTTGTTTTGCAGAACAATGAGGGCAGGATGGCACTGCCGGCGGGATGAATGCTGCCATTGTGCTTTGTTCTCCTGCTTTCCTTGGGAAGACTCCAGAGCTCCCTTTTGTACCGGCTCACCCTCGCATCTGCTGATGCCCACAAGGCACAAGGATTTTGGGAAGGGCAAGAGAACGAGTAGCCGGTGGCCATCCCGAAAATCAGCAATAATAGTGGTTGTGGTGATGTTTACAGCGAACAAAGATTGGTTTTTTCCCAGCTGCCATGACTTTTGTGTGGGTACACCACAGGGATTAAGTTATTATTTAAGCGCCAGACAGGTGTCGATGCTTTTGATAGAAACGTGTGCAAGAGAGAAGATCCAGCCCTGATTTTGGGTTGTGTCCGTTTTTATTGTGACCCAGAGTGACGGAATGCGATCCCAGATCTGGGAAACAAGTCATGAAATCCCATTGCTCAAGCGCAAGGCGTAAATCTCCCGAGCCCTGGGGGAATCCATCAGCAGCTGTTCCCGAGCCAAGTGGAGCACCAGGCTGTGGTGTGCGCTAGGAAAAACAAACTTCTGATACGCATCTCGTATCGTTTATCCAAATTGCACATCCCAGGAAATCTCGTGGTGAACGCTGTGTGTCTGCAGGATGCGGGAGTTCGGCTCATTCTGTCCAAAAATCATGGAAAAACACCAGGAGAACGGGGCTGAGGCTCACATCACCTTAGCTCCGGTGAAGTGACACATCATCCCCGAGGGTCAGGTCAGCCGCTAAGATTTTTTTTTTTTTTTTTCCGCATTTTCCGGAACTGCTCAGTTTCTCCCGCGTCCCAGGTCTGAGGGAAAAAAAAAAAAAAAACAAAACCAAAAACGTGAGGAAAAGCCCATTTTCCTGCTGGAATCAGGCGGGGCGGGGGCGTGAGGGGACTCTGCCGGGCCTCCCGGCGGCCGCCAGGGGGCGCTACGCCGCGCCCCTCCCCCGCCCAGGCCTGACGTGACGTTGTCGCGAGGCGCCACGTCCGGCGCGAGCGGACGGGGGGGCGGGGCCATGGCGGGGGGGGGGAGGGGGGGGCCGTGGCGCGCCCGCCCGCCCGGCCAATGAGGGGCGCGCGCGCGTGCGCGGCGGGCCAATGAGGGGAGCGCGCGCGTGCGCGGGGCGGGCCGGCGCTGGGCGCGCGTCGCGGGCTGAGGCGGAGGGACGGGGCAAGATGGCGGCGCCCGTCCTGCTGCGGGTGTCGGTGCCGCGCTGGGAGCGGGTGGCGCGGTCCGCCGTGTGCGCCGCCGGCATCCTGCTCTCCCTGTACGCCTGCCACCTGGAGCGCGAAAAGGGCCGCGACAGCCACTACCAGGCCCTGTGCGACCTCAGCGAGCGGGTGCGCTGCTCCGCCGCCATCACCTCCAGGTGAGGCGCGGGTGGGAGCCGCCGCCGCCCCCGCCGGCGGAAGGGGCTGAGGGCTGCGGGAGCGGTGGGGACGGGACCTGGAGCGCTGCCTCCGGTTCTCGGGGGGTGCTGGGGGCCCGGGCCGGTGCTCGAAGGGGGTGCGGGCCGGGCGGGGGCACGGAGGGGTCGGGGCAGTCTGGGGCGGGGGTCAGCGCTCCCGGTTTGGGGCAGCCCCATCGCTGCAGGGCCGCTGTGGGAGCGGGGTTTTTCGGGATCACTACGGGCTGGAGGGTGAGGCACCCGCAGTTGCTGTGTTGTAATCAATGGTAATTAGGTGGAGTGACAGGCGTTTTAGTGGTAAAGGCTCCTTAGAGTGAAGTGCTGTCGCTATGAGTAGTGGTTATGAGTAACATAAACAAGTCCAGTTGCAGGTGGTGTGCTTTGTTAGTTTTAATTGCAGTATTTGTATTGCGCTTTTATTGGGATGTCTTCTGGCAGCACAGGAGATGCTTTTGTGATACAGAGGAAGTGCTTCATTCAAGGGAGACTTGGATGCCTCTGCAGCAAAAGCCCAGTCCAAATCCTGACTTACTTTGCAGACGTCCAGCCAGTTTAGCAGTTGTTTTCTAAAGGCCAAGGGCTCTTATTTCTGTTAGGAGAGTCAGTGTATAAATTTGGTTCTTGGGCAAGTCTATGTATTGAATACTTTCTTTTTTTTTTAAGGAGAATTTTGTTCTAATCATGTTAGTGTCTTCAGCTGAATGAGTACTTGAGATTTACTGTTTCCCCCTCTCACTGCAACCTGTGCAAAAGCTGTAACAGTTTTTATAGAGGTACTTGCTGTATCATCATAACAAGCCAGTTTGGAGAATGTTCCCATACTCTGTCAAGCTAGGAGCTGTGAAATTGTTGAGGCAAAACATCCAGGGAACTCTTGTTCTTAAAACCTCTTCTATGGTGACAGAAGTGGGATTATGTGACAGAGATCTGTATCTCTGGCCACATGATGTTGTGATTGAGTCAAAGCTTCAACTCTGCTTTTCTGTCTGTCTCAGGTCATCTTTAGTTTGTGAAGGTGCTTGTTCATATCTCTGGTTGGGGAGTGTCCTGAAATGCAAAGTTTGGATCTAACTAGGGAGGAGACTTCAATGAACTCACCAGATAAATTAAAATTACATCAATTAAATTATGCTTAGGCTATTGACATTAAACCACCTGAGTCTTATGAGTAATTTAACTTTGATTACACATACAGGGGTAAAAAAGAGAATAACAAAGATTTAAGTATTAAGTAGCCTGGTTTTGTATAGAATTGGTCCTCCAACAGCTTTTTGATGTTGCACAGATGCTGCTGTTGTGACAGGGAATTTGATGTTACAGTTTTGACCCGTGTTTACTGAAGGCTGGGGAGAAGGAAGTTACCTAAAGATATAATTGGAATTATTTCTAATTATGGAATCATGCTCAGTAATTACAGCATTCATTAGCAATGCTGCAGCTGACACGTTGAGTAAGACCTGGAAATCCTTTACTGTAGGAATTCTATATGATAATGTGAAGAGTTAGGGATAAAATGCACTAAAATCTCCCAGCAGTTGCTAGGAGAATCATGCCTGGAGTGAAGCATTGCAAATGCCAGGAGAGCTCGTGATCATTGGAGCAGGTGGTAAAAGGAGTTTGTGGAAAAGGAACGTGCAAGTTCTGTTCAGTGAATCCATATTTGGAGAAGAATTTGCTTTCCAGGCTGTGCAGGACACAGAGGGGGAGTTTTGCTTTAAAAGTAAGGCCGGAGGGCAAGGCATTAAACTTGGAAATAAATTAATCTTATTTTCCATGTTGCCACAGCTCCCCATCCATTGTTCTCTCTCACTTTCTCCAAGTGAATGTTCCTTGTTCCCACATCTCCAAAGTTTCTCAGGAACTTGATTTCTGAAAGGAACTTTTAACCACACTTTAGATTCCACTGGGGTAGTAGAGTTTCAATCTTGTGTTCCAGCTTTTTCAGATTTAACTTTCATGTTTCTTTGCTCATTAAGCTGTTACACTGACAGTCAGAAATTAGTTGATGAGCTAATTATTACAGTTAACTCTGCAGAGTTAACTGGGTGAGAAACTTCTGTTTCTACCTTGGCTTTTAGATGGTTCATTGGGTTGTATGACTTTTTATTTAAGCTGGATTTGCTGATGGAATTGGAATGTTACAATCTTCACATCTTGAGTTTTGACTCCAAGAGTGGGCTGAACTTTAAAAAGCACTTAATGCTGGTAGGATTAATTTTAAATGCATAGAATAATTAGAATAAATCCATTTATTCCTTCCTGAGCTGACTTTCTGGTATTTTGGGCGGAGTTTTTTTCACCAGCTGTTGGTATTTCCAAGTCTTGCTTTTAAGCCAGATCTGGGATTGGCACAAAAAGAAGAACAGAAATGTAAAGACTGCCAGCATGCAGAGGGAGGAGCACAGAAAATCTCCTATCAGAGCCTGACTCATGCAGAACATTATGTTGGAGAGATACCTTCCCAGTATCCCTTACCCAAAACATGAATGGTCAGCATATTTCAAGTTTTTATCAAGGAGAAAGTTCATGAAATAGTTTAAAAATAAAAACTGTTAAGAAGTGGCTAATAAGGGCAGGTATTAGGGCAATACCTAACATTTCCTTTGGCAGTGGCTGCATTTATTTGAAATTAATTGCTGTCTTATATTTGAGAATAATTAAGTGGCAAGAATGGCTTTATTTATAATGAAACAGACTAGTAGCAGTTCCTGAAAAATAGTTTTGGTCTTGCTGTAGTTTCACAGATGGAATTAAAGTAATAAAACGCATTTCAAGTCATACAGGTCATGCTAAGCTTGAAATAAAATGTGACCTTTAAGTAGTAATGCAGAGACCCAGAGCCTTTGGCTTTGGTCTTTTGCATGCTCTGAGAGCTTTTGGAGTCTTCTAATACATTTCTGCTTTCTGTCTTGGTGAATTGGAGGTTCCTGCAGGGCAAATTAGTGTTTTTGAAGGAGGTTTTGTAGCCTGGCATGCATTAATTAATGCTGTACCCACTGTGACAGAGCCTCAAGACAGCAGCACAAACGAGCAAAGGGCACGTGCATATCTTTAGCAATATTTGCAGCTGCGTCAGTGAAGAGGTTTGGCAACAGTCAATATTGATCTTTAGCTGATTGCTGAAGTAGTTCTCGAGTCAAAATACCATTTTGAGAATCTGGATGGAATTGATATTTTAGGAATTCCGTGTTGTGAACTTTATGCTCATGGGCAAGGTCTTGGATTGGTGTCTTGTGTTTGAGGCACTCTGAAAAGTTCTGAAGAAGTCTGATGTGACAGAATGGTTTGGGTTGGAAGGGACCTTCAAGTTCATCTTGTTCCAGCTCCCGTGCCATGGGCAGGGACACCTTCCTCAAGACCAAGCTGCCTGTCCACCTTGTGTTTTCTGGTGGATGCACCAAAATACTCACCTGGTAGTTCCTGAAAATGCCTGTTACATTTGGTGTGTGTTGTGGGCAGGTCTGAAAGGGTGACCTGTGTGTAGCATTATTGTGTGGTTCTACTCACATTCAGAAATCACTTTAAATAGTGAATTTACACCTCTCTTTGCTTGCTTTGCCATCAGAGCTGTGGAGATTGTGCTGGTGTAGAGCTCATTCCTCTGCAGAGTGGGTGTGAATTGCTCTAAGAACTGCGGGTAAAACTGCCCCGTGCTGGTTTTTCACAGAGCACACCTTGCTAGAACTGTTCTGGTGCATCTTTATCAAGTTGACAAGAACAACCCCATTGTCCAAGGAAATGGGACATGGAGAAAACTTCCCAGACCTCCCTAACCTGATGTTTAACCGGGTTCCCACTGAGCTCTGTTGTGGAGCAGTTCTGTAAACTTGTCTGTCAAGTTTGCTTAATTCCAGGTGAAGAACATTATGTAGCAGTTATCATTTATATTAATAATAATAAATTCCTGATATCCCAGGATTTTTTTTATTGCTGTACCTGCAGATAAATATTCAGATATGTTTGAGGTTTTCAGCTGCCAGTGTTAGTGACTGATATAAGGTGTTAGGAGGTGTAACAGGGCTTCTTCAGTGATTCTGGATTCACTGGTTTGCTGTCTGAGGGAAGCTTGGAAGATCTCTGGTTTGGAATTGGGCAGGGAGAAATTGGAGGAGACAAATTCAGCGCCACAGGGGAAGGGAGGGAGACCCACAGTCACTGCTCTGCTGAAGGGAAACCCTGCCCTGGGAGCCAAGGTGCTCTGTCCCTTGTCCCCAGCTGGGCTGGCACTGTGCAAACAGGACCCAGGACTGGCACAGCATGGGGAGGCAGGGAGCAGAGGCTTAGGGTGTGAGCAGGGAGGATCCAGAGCATGTGCAGCAGAGGGAAGGTGTTTCAGGAATGCTGGTAGAAACCAGCTTTGAGTTTTAAAGTTGCTCTTAAAGCTGCAGAAGCTGATAACTCAAGTGGGTTTTTTTCCCCCATCCTTCTAGTAGAAATTGGATGATTTAATACTGGTACAACACTTAGTGACTGAGGCACATCTTTTACAATACACAGCAGTGCCCTTGCTATGGGAATCTTATTTTCCATCCTTACAGTGCTCACACAAACATGTTTATTTTTGCTTTTCATATATATATAATTTCCAGCTTGTCTGGAATTTGCAATAGGGCTAAAAATTCTTTTGCCTGGTGCAAAGTAAATTTAACAAAGTGCCTTTAATTCAAACTTGGGCTTCCTTTATGGTAGCTTAATAGAAAAGATTATGTAGAAGGAATCAGTGCTGTTGGCTTGTAGCTTGAATAGCCAGTGCTTCTGTAAAAGCTGCTATAAAATAATTACCCACTGTCTGCTTAAGATTTTGCTGATCTAGACACTGAGATTTTTCACAGACTGTTTCTGAAGTAGAGCTGGAGGATGTATAGAACAAAATCTCATTTGGTTATGCTAAATACTGCTAATAGATTTCAACGTGAAATTAAGTGCATCAACATTTTGGAGCACTCCTGGCAGATTTACAAATGGCAATTTTTAATCTTCTTTCTTGTGGCTTCTAATTGAAGGCTTTTACTTCATTTATTAAAACTGTTTGAGTGGCCTTGAAACCATGAATTAGGTTTAATCCAAAATCCTCTAGTGAAGCTGGAAAGAAGTTGCACCAAAGTTTCTCAACATGCTCCAGATCCTTTGACCTTTATATGAGCTTTTCACTGAAAGCAGGGTGTGAGCTCTGCTCCCCTCTGAGAACTTTCACTCTGGACCAGAATTTATCTCAGAAGTCCAGTGGTGCTTAAGGAAATGTGCACATCACTTGTCAAGTGAAGCCTTTTTGTTCTTTTTAGAAAATCAGATTTATTGTTTCCTTGGGGTTACAAAGTGGTAAGGGATGATAAATAATCCTGAAATGAGAGGCTTTTAGTAACCTCCTGCTACCCAAAAAAAACCCTAACTTGAGTTCTTTTCTTGCAGTTTTCTGAGTACAGAATTTAAAAAATTGTTTGCCCTTTTCATTGCACTAAACCCAACACCTGAGAGAGAGAATTGTGTTGGCAAAGCTGCTGCTGCACAAATGCAGAGATGTTGGATCAGACATGCCTTGGAATAATCTGGTTCCCTGAAGGATTTGATTGAATTTTCTAACGTTCCTTAAGGACGCTGGAATGTGACCTGGGAATTGTGTGCTTTGTTCAAGGCATCTGCTGCAGGGCCTGCCCTCATCCAGTACAGTTCTTTCCATGTTCAAATGAATTTCCAGGGGTTAGTTCAGTTCTGGCCATAAAAACTAAAGGGGTTTCCAGGTGAAATTGAGGGGATGTGATTCTGGTCATCACCAGGGGTGGTTGTTGAGGTCAGAAGTGCTCACAAAGCATCTGGTCCATCCTGGAAGGCTTCAGGGGAGGCTGCCAAGTGTTGGTGCAGGTGAAACCCCAGTTCAGAAGTTTAAGCTGATCCTTAGTGGGAGGCCAAGGAAAGCATCTCCGGGAATGGTGTCTTTGGCAAAACTGTTTAAAACATCTGCAGGTAACTGTCAGAGCTGGGGCTTGGCTACAAAAACACTCCAGCATTTCTTACCGGGACTGCATGGGACACTAATCCAGCTCCTGGCTAAACAGACACTTTTTGTTTTGTTTGTTTGACTTGGTGTGTTTGGCAGGCTTGGAATTCTGCTGCTTTTTGAGCCAATGCTGATAACTCATAGCTTTTAACTTGTTAAACTGGAAGGTTGTTTGCTTGTCTTCTAAAATACTTGAGATGCTGGGGGACTAAATGAGGTTCTTGGGTTCCCTTTTAGCATTTTTTCTGCTAAATTATGCTAAAATGTTTCAAGTGTCTCCCCTAATACGCTGTTCTGGAACACAGAGGATGTTCATAATTGTGCAAAAGAGTTTTAAATTATTTAAAAGTGTAAGATTTTATTGGAGGTCTGTCACTTGTGGGTTACAGTGACCTCAGTTCTTTTTTTCTTCCTGTTAAGAAGTAGCAATTGCACACAAATACTGCTTTAAACTTCTAAAAGTGCAACAGTGCTGAGCTTTGAGAAGTACCTCAAACCAAAAGGGGCATTGTTTAGAGGGTGGATAATAACTTTCAATAAGATAGTGCACATTGGACTGAAAATCACTGTAGTGTTCCATTTTAGATGCTGGGAAAGTAGATGAAACACTTTATCTTGGATTTCTTGAATCATTACTTAACTTTTTAAAGAACATTCAGAGTTGTACATGCAGATAGGGAGGGAAATTGAGTTACAAAGACATCTTAAAGGTCTGTTCCTTGTAGTTAGTTCAGATTGCTTTTTATTTTTTAATAGGAGCGAAACTTGGGTGTGGTGAAAGTGGGTTTGGCTCGTGTGTTTGTCAGAGTGCTCTGAGTCACCTCGAGTGACTTCGACCTGGATCTCAGCACGGAACTCCTGATCCTCAGGGATGGGAGCCACCACTCAGTACCAGGAAAAACTTGGTGAAATGGGGCTGTGCTTTTATCTTGCTGTGCAAGCAGCTCTGTAATTACTGCAGGTCGTTTTGTTCAGCGTTCTGTATCCAAAAACAAATTGATGCGAGTTAATAACACTTCTTGTAAATTAGGGTTTTTTGTAAAAGGCAGATTACATGAAAGAGTTCTGTGTTTATTTTTTGAAGCTTATCATGCTGTTAGGATTTTATTCTTGCTATTTGTTTGCCATATTATTTTAGACTTTCAAAATTCTCATAAATCAGGCAATTCACACCTGAGTTTGGTGTGAAAAGGAACATTATCTACTCAGTGTTTATCCTTCCTCCGCTTGCAAAAGTTCCTGGTTCATTGTGGGGTTTACAACAACCTTAATAAAATTAGGACACGATTTAGACTTTTCAGTAGGGAAATGAGATGGGAAAGGGAGTATAAAAAGTAAATATATCAAGTTTAAATACTTTGCTTTTCAGTTTGATGCAGAACACTTGTTCCCACTCCAAACCTTATATGGCTGGGAAAAGTGCTCCATGTTAAACCCCAAGCTGCTTAGCTGTCTCCAAGTGTGTGGAATAAGATGTGAGATTAGACCTGGACTCCATGGGCTGAAATTTAATACTTGGTGTCCTCAAAGCTGCTACAAGGCCAACAAGACACTTACTGAACTCTTGCATGTGGAAAAAGCTTTCCCTGTGCTCTGACCTTGCAGCTCTGCACAGATCACTCCGGGACTCTGACTCTCAGGAAGGGCTGGAACTCATTATCCTTCCACCAGCAACATTTTATTCTCTTGCAGAATAACTGCAGGGTCAGCTTCTGTAAAAGGAAATTTCTGATATTTTAAGCTCGAGTTTGCTCTCAGACACCACAGGATGTGCTGAGCATCAGAGGTGAGAGCACTCACGTCGGGGAGGGATTCAGCATCCCCCAGTTATTTGGAGTTAGGTTGATGCTGAACCTTTGCACACTTTGGGTTGTGCAGGAAAGCCTGAGTGTGTTCAAATCACTTTAATGTCACCCTGCAAAGAATTCTCACTTGGAGACCAGAACAAGAAACTGAACCTGTGGATGGCAAGCTGAAGCATCTATAAATGTAGTAATACAGAAAAATAAATATAGACTATTAAATGTAAAAATGATAATTCCTTTAATATATCTGTGTGGCTCTTTAATTTGGCCTTTGCAAATTGGACAGCACAAGACAATTGTTGCATGTGCTGTGAGCATCTTATCAAAGGAAGGCTAAAAAATTAACAGTTCTCACTTAAAATTCAGATAGCATTCAAGGTGTGGGAGGAAAATTTGTCATAACTGAGATTCTTTGTAATTCTTTGTAATTCCCATAGCCTCAGAGTTGTCCTGGGATGAGAGCAGGGAGCCAGACAGTTCTGCACTGCTCTTCCCTGCAACTCCATGTGTGGCAGCTCTGGGATGCTGAGACTCTGTCCCCTGGAAAAGCACTGTCTGTGCTGCCTTGAAGCTTAATTTTGTCATAGAAGTTCCACTTTTAAAAGATTTGAGACCAAACTAGCTGAAAGTATGTTTAATTTTTGACTGTTTATACAGTAAATCTGCTTTCTAGGAATTGGGACCTGCTGGGTTTCTTGGGGAGAAGAGCACAAGAGTATTAATAGTGAATTCAGACTTAGTCTGCAATTAAAATTATGAGTTTAAATGCGTTTAGCACAGATGGCTGTGAGACTAGAAAGTATTTTGGAGATGATATTAAATTGTCCTTATTGCAGTACCTCTTTCTGTGAGAAAACTGCTTGTGGTGGCAGGTCCCAGGTGTAGTGAGTTACACCAGCAACCTTCCTGCCACAGGAACAAACCTGAGTGGTATCTTGATCCAGCAGGGCCATTGCCTCTAGGACAAGAAACTTCCTGAAAACTGCATTTTCCTTGGAGTTTTCTGCTGCAGCAGAATGAGGAATGGCACTTTTTTACCTTGCTCAGTTAACCTGGTAATGTGAAGCATTTGTGTGGTGCTTGGCTTGGTGCTCCAAAAATCTGCTGGCAGATATTCCAGTGTGCTCTTGTGAGTTAAATTACCTGTTAACTGAAGTAGTAAAATAACTTCATCTTTTCAAGTAACACTAATAAATAGGGTCCTCACTTTGCTTTTACAAATAATGGCATGATCTGCCTTGGGGCATCGAATTAATGGTTTCTGGCACAAATACATTTGCTAATTTAATCTTTCATCCTCCTTCCTGCAGCAGCGGTTTTGTAGGGCTTGTGCTGCTTTCTGCCTTATCACTAGAAAGTTGAAAGTCACTTTGTGGTGGATTCAGGTGTTGGTTCAAAGTGTCACAGTGTGCAAGAGCTCCAACAAACGAGGGCTGGGGATCTTGTGATGGTGCCATCCTCAGCTTGTGTGCTTGACAGATTTGGGTTCCTCCTGAGCTGTTAGACTGAGGAGCAGCTGAGATACAAATTTATGTCCTGATTCTCCTGCTCTGATCCAGCGAGGTGAACAAATCCTTACCACTTGTACCATCTTCCCTCGGCTTTGTAGTGACCTTGTGTCCAATTTGCTGTGGTGCAGAGAGCTGCTAAAGCTGTCAGTGGGGGAAGGAGGTGTTTATTTGACAAAACAGCTCCAAACTACAGCCCTGGGAAGCAGAGGTGCTGTCCAGTGAAATTGCAGCTGTGTGAACTCGGTAGTTCCTGGTGTGTCAAACAGCTTTATTCAGCAAGGTGTGGGATAAAGCTGTGCCCAGTGCTCCCCCTGTTGCAAGCTGCTTGGTTTTCCAGAATTCCACACAGCTCATGGCAGGATGTGTGTCCTTTGCTTTTCCCAGCAGCCCTGAACTGAAAATCTTGTGTAAAACAATAGGTGCCCAAATAAGAGTTAATGAGTTTCCCTGTTTTACAGATGGGGTCGAGGATTCGGTCTCTTGGGTTCCATCTTTGGAAAGGACAGTGCAATAAATCAGTCAAACAGTGTTTTTGGCCTCGTGTTTTATATACTACAAATGCTACTTGGTAAGTATTCTTTCACTTCAGAGCCTAAAGTATAAAGCAGGGCTGTGGTGATGAAGGAGGAGAGCAACATGCCTTGCACAATCTGCAAGAAAGCAGATAAATGCTTCCGATTTTATATCTTGGGTTTTTTTAGCACCACTCTAATGATACATGAGTCCAAAGGGCTTAAAAACCCAACTGATAACAAGAGTAATTGCATTTTCTCCTGATATGCTATTAATAATACAAGTGTGAAGACAGTTTCTGTGCTGGTATTTTCACTCCAGTATATTTGGCATTGGATTGCATGGTGGAAAAGAGAGGGAATAAAAATGGAATGAGCAGGTTTTGCAGGAGTAATGGAGAGAGCAGGCAAAAAAGTGCATGAGATGTAATGTATATCTATTTATTGGTAACTCTCTGGTTTGCTATAAAGTTGTTAATCTCGACAGAAATAACTTGACCAATAATTTTCCTATAACTCAGGAATATGAGGATGGTTCATACTACACACACTCCTTATCACAGGGCTGTCAGACAGAGCTGTAGATGCTCCCCTCCAAATACCCACTTCTCAACCGTGGTGTTTTAAACAGAGTTCTGTGTAACTGAGTGGCTGAGTTTGAATTCAGTTTTGCTCTGTGTGGAGAGGCATGAGTAACTTTCTCTCTCTTGTTGCAGGTATGACAGCAAGTGCAGTAGCAGCTCTAATCCTCATGACATCCTCCATAGTGTCTGTAGTAGGGTCACTGTACTTGGCATACATTCTGTACTTCGTGCTGAAGGAATTTTGCATTGTCTGCGTGCTCACATATTTGCTGAACTTCATTCTCTTTATCATCAACTACAAACGACTAGTTTATTTGAACGAGGCCTGGAAGAGGCAACTCCAACCCAAACAGGAATAACCCCTGTTGGAACTTTTGACTGACAGTCTGAAGACCCAACTTCCATTAAGTTTATTTTGCAGTAATTTTTTTATTCTCCATATCAGACACTTCCCCCTCCCCCCCCCCGAGAATCATAACGGAAATTTTGAATTATAAATTTCAAGGGCCCCCCAGATAATTTCTCTGTGCTAATCTTCAGTTTAAATGTGGTTATGAAAGAAAGCTCTATAACAATCAAAGACAAGCTTTAACTTTACTTTGAAGGAGTTTTAGCCACAGCAAAACCTAGACACTCTCTCTCTCTCTTCCCCTTCCACTTGTGAAGTGGGTAACACTTGCTATAAAATATCCTGTATATAAATTCAGGTATAACAAGATGTGATCATGAAATGAAATACTCTAGACTAGCATCACCATATTTAATGTTGCCATGTTTACAGTATGTGTATTTTTTTTCTTTTTTTTCTTTTTTTTTTTTTTTTTTTTAGCTGATGGACTTAGATTTGACTAGGACTTATGCTGTAAATAAAATTAGAACTCTTGGTTTCATCCCTGGAGAACTCACTGTCCCATGGGTTTGGTTAGGAGCTGTCAGAGGGTTCAGCTTGGAGTCGACTGACACGAGGGAAGAAGTGACCTCTAAAGAACATGGAGTTGCTGCTCTCACTGTTGTGCTTTCACAAGAATGATGCTTGGGGTTGGTTCCATTTTTTTCTTCTTTTTTTTTTCTCCTTTTTTTTTCTTTTTTTTTTTTTTTTTTTTTTTTTGTCTCCAGTAACAAAAATGGAATTAAAGCTGAAACCTGAAGTATGTTGATTAAATGACAACCTCATTAATTTCTGTACAGAACGAAAATAGCTTCATGTGGTCAATGAAAAGCTGATTTGCAGATTGGGGGTTGGTGTATTAAGTGTTCTTTGAAAGGACTCCATTTCCATGCAGAGCTGTTTCATTTTAAGCTGTGGTCAGCCAGCCAGTGTTACTAATGTTTGATGTTCTATGAATGCTGCAGTAATTGCAATTTGCAGTGGAAACCACTGAGTGAGCAGGATAACCAAGCAGTGCACTGAAAAAGCAGTTCCTTAATTGATCTTGGTCAGGATCTTTGGTTTGTGCTATATTGGGAAATGAACTTTAGGCCTGACACACACACATAAGATCTCTTGGAAGGGCAACCTGTTTAATGGGATAAGTAAGTCAATGTGCTCCTGAAAATGAAATGTGATATAGTGCTATCATTGCTCTTTCTAAGAACTAATTGGGGGGGGGAAAAAATTAAATTGCAGATTTAAACAAAAGGAACAAAATTGTACATGTTGTTTCTGCACTCAGTATTCTAAGGCTGAATGTTAAAAGTGCCTTCTGTCTTCAAATCTTAAACCAAATACTTTGTGTTGAACTTGGCAGGCAGAAGTGTCCTTGCTTTAAAAATGAACAAACAAAATTCCCAGCAAACTTGCTGGGGATAGAGGAGTATTAAGAGATCTGGTTTTAGTTTTTAGACTGAGAAGTGGTAGCAGTATTGTTTTCAGTTTAATTTAAAAGGTCGATGTGATTTGGAAAATGAAATACTTGTGTTTCAGACTGTGTGACACTGAGATGTGTGGGTTCAGCTACTTTCTGTAATTGGTGCTGTGCTGCTTCTTGCCCTTGTCAGTTCAAAATATGAAGAATTCCAACTGCATACCCATTTATTTAAAGAACTAATTTAACTACTTTTAGCATTTTCTTTCTCAAACATGAATGTCAGAGAGACACTTCCATTGTAAGTGGATTTTAAACACTAAGGAGAAACTCGACTGTGAAACGAGCAGTGTTTCCGTTGAGCAAAGCGAGTTTTGAGATTGAATTCACAAAAATAATATTTCAATTACTACTGAAGCAATTCTCTGGTTTGTACCAAGGATGTAGGTGGAAACTGCTTTTCTGTAGAAGTTCTGTGGTATGAGTAACATCTGTTGCATGTAACACTAAATGATTATTTGTCCCTCGTCTGACAGTTTTAGCCAACAATTCATTAAATGAGTTTTGTATTGACCAGAGTATAGTTAAAGCTTGTCTTGCTGTTTAGTTCTGTCTCTCAAATGCCTTCTGCTTTGATATCAAGGGGAATGAATGATGTTGAATTGGTCCCTCAAGGCTTGGCTTTGTTCTCTCCCAAGCCTTGAGGCTGTATCAGTGTTTAATGTGTTGTATAGATTTTATTTTGATGCATTCCTGTGATCTACACTAAAGGCATCTTTTTTTTCATCTGAGGAAGAGGTGAACATGTGCTGCCTGAAAGTTGCTCCTATCTCAGAGCAAGCAGCCATGGAGACAAGTCTAATCCGTGAGTACTTGGTCCAATTTTGGGGGAAAAAAAAGAGGGAAAAAAAGCCCCATCAGCTGAAAGTATTGGTGTTGACTTAACTTCACTGTGTCTTGTGCTTGTTTGTGTGGGCATAGTCTGTTCATTCAGTTTTAGTAAAAATGTTTAGGGCCAGATTTTCAGCAGTGGTGTCTGCAGTCCTTGTTTGTGTGCACGTAGGGATCAAATGGAGCTGGAGTTTGGGCTCTGGGAGAATTTGCAGCTACTTTGTGCACGAACTTGCAAATCTGATCCTTAATTGCAAACTCTTGTCTCGTGTGCTTTCCTTGCAGTTACTTTTTACTGGAAGTGATTTGCTAGAAATGGCCCTGATTTCTTCTATTTCTCTCTTATGCTTCAGAAATGCAGTTGGCCTGAATAAAGGGCAGAATAATCTTAGCAGGAGAAATTTGGACCTTTCTGCTTCAAGTTCTTTGGACTCTTTCCTTGTTGCTCCCAATGATAGAAAACAGCATCTTTCTTCCAGTAAAATGGGTTGTGATGTAAATCAGGAGTGCAGCTGTGCCCCCCTGCCTGCCCCAGCCAAAACGTGGTGGCAAATGTGTGCTTGATCCTGGTTTCACCCTTACAAATCCAAAGGCAAATCCTAAAAATTCTCAAGGATGCAGGAGTTTGGGTAAAGGCAGGTAAATGGTACTCGGGCTGGCAGTGGACAGGGGGGTGTTACAGAGATCCCCGTCATGGTTTCAACACTCACGAGAATGGAGGGGATAAAATTCACAGTATCCAAACAGTGGTTCTGAATTTGGGCTCTTCCTGCCCCTCTTTGGCTCTCTCAGAATCCCAGAATTCCTTTGGGATCACAGAATATTCTGAGTTGGAAGTTCCGTGGCGAGGGGCGGACTGGACAGGCAAAAAAACCCTCATCCCAAAACCTGCTTAGGAATTAAACATTCCTGAAATCCTCTTACTGTAAGGTACTTGCTACTCTTTAAGGCCAACAAAGCATTTGAGTCTCATGGAGGAAATGAATATTCTTGGAAGTTTCTTCCTGTAAAACATTAGTGACACTGAGGCCAATGAAACATTCCTGACCACCTTTGAGATCTGAAGTGACAACAAATCTCTGGTGAGGAGGTTTCTGAATGCTGTCGTTTGCATTTATCTGCTGCTGTACAGAGTCTCTCAGTTGTTCCAGGAGGTTGGTGAGGTGCTTCAGGCAGCACTCTGCTCCTAATTTATGTGGGCTGAAGTCTTTGGTTCTGCCAATGTTGTTTAAACTGGTCTAGAAAAGATGAAGTATTCTGTTACCATACAACTGTATTAAGCATGGCCTAAATATTAGGTGTTTGTTCTGTATAGTATGTTCCATCAACTATTTATTCCCAGTGCTTTAAACTCCAAATCAAACACCCATTTAAAATGCAGTCATTGGGCAGATGCTCCTTTTCTCAATACAGGCTGAGAGATTCTCTATTGGAGGTTTAGGATACAATTTTGCTAACAGGTAAAAAAACCCATGTAAATATGTACGAATTCTATTTGTTGCACATAACTTTTTTGGTATAAAAAACAAAACAAAACAACAAAAATAAATGTAGGAATTACCTGTGGATGTCTTGCTGCAATCATTTTTATGCTGCATTCATGCAGTCCAAACATAAGAGCTTGAATGAACCCAACCAGAGGCCTTTTTGGACTCAGTCTGAGCCTTAGAAACTGTTTTTAATGTCAGTACTGTAATTCTGTTTCTAGAAATTGTACTAAGTCGTGTGTTTTTTTCCCCAAGACGTTGTGTGTGCTTAGCAGTAGAACAGTTAAAGCACTTGATCCCCCCCCCAGATCCCAGTTTTCCCAGTAGAATTCCTGCAGCTTTGTGTGTCTGGCTGAGCGTTGTGTGTAAAGGCTGAGCAGCGTTGACTTGAGGCTTTCACTGTTTACAGTTCTTTAAGCAAAAAAGATCCCCCAGCATTGTGATTTTTATCAGTTTCTGCTTTATTGGGGCTGTGGGGCTGCTCAAAGCCAGTCCCACAGACCACAAAATACCTGGGAACTGCTGGATGTGTCCCTGGATTTGGGGAGGGAGCTGCTGGGCAGGGTTGGGTTTGTGATTGCACTGAGCTGTTGAGAACAAGCAGGAATTAACCCTCCAATGTGTGCTCAGATTTTGGGGGGCTGAGCTGAGCCCTGGTTTGTAAGGAGTGAACAATGTCAAATCTTCATCTGTGTTTTGGTCAGGTCTGTTGAAATTGGGGAAGAAAATTAGTTTTTAAAGGATGATGTCTAGAGATGGAGAAGTTGAAATGACTTTTAAACACTGCTAGTGGGCTTAAATATGGTAATTGCTTACACCATGGTGTGTTTGAACAAGTGTCTTTTTACTGTGCATAGAGTTTTATATTCTGAGGGTTTAGTTCTAGAGAAAATCTAGGCCTAGCATGGTGTGAGGAATTTTGTAGTGTGTTCTTTCTTTTCCCTTCAAAAGACAAGAAAAACTGTTGTGGAGTCTGCAGTGAACATCTGTGTCCTTATTCTGCTGGGGCAGAGTGGAAGGTGGTGTTGGTTCCTTGGTCTACCACCTCTAAAGGGAACAGAATTTGGCCACCACACAACAGAAAAGCAAATATTTTCTTTATATGGTCAGAGTTTGGTCACTTCCCTGAGACACTCACACCAGAGCCAGCTGCACAACAGGGAGTCATGGCAACAGTTTCACCCAGAATCTGTGAATTCCAGTAATCAAACTCCATGATTTTAACTTCCCAAGTGCATAGGGCAGCCTCTGATTTTGTTGCTCTGCTCCTCGAGATGGCTGCTTTTGGGACAGCACTGGCAAGTTTGCAGACTAAATATTCTGAGTTTTTCTGTGTGGTGGTGTGATCCATGACAGTCTAAAGCCTGTTTTTTAGCCTGGCCTGAGGCTGGTGTGCAGCCCTAAAGGGCCATCACTGAAGCAGCACCTGAATCTACACCTGGCCCTACCCCAGAGGGCTTCAGGCCACTCTCTGAAAGGTTTAGAGCAGAAATTCCCTCTGGGCTGCTCTTCCTGTGGTGATATTTAATATGAAGGAAGCCCTTCCACGCTGGAAGGGCTCTGACAGTGGCACTGTTAGGCACAGTTCATGTCTAATAGTGGCAGTTTTGGTACTGTAAAATAAATAGATTTAAAGCTGAGTTGATGTAGTCCCTCCCTCTCTAACATATCCCACCTTGCTGCTGGAATAGGAATTCCAAACTGTGTTTTGGAGTATGTGGGGTGGTTCACGCCCTTCCTGACTGCTGGGAATGCTCAGGATTTCTCACACATCCATCCTGTCAGGCCAGAGCAGCTGCACAAACTGTGCTCCTCTGCAATCCTGTGGACAGTTTGCTGTGATCTCAGTAGTGTTAACTGTTAGGGGAGTTTAACTGGAAAACCTCATTTGCATTAGCGGGATGTGATGTTCATTTAGAGTAACTTAAGATTTTTTTTTTTAAGTTCAGTATTGATTTGTATCATGTAATATTTGTAATTTTTTTGCCATAAACAGATACCTCAGTCAGGATCTCTTAACTTCAGCTCCTTGAAAGTGAGTATTTGTTTTCCTACCTGGAAACAGGAAGCCTACAGACACGGCTGAGCAGAGGAAACAAAAGTTTCTGATCTGCTTTGCATCACAGTAACTCCTTCAGGTGGACTAGAAATCGCATTGGACTTGCAAGACTTGAGTCAGGCATAAAACTTATTTAAACAGAAATTTAATAACAAGTTCAACATAATCCTTGTTTTCATTTTAGAAAGAGGGAATGTGATGTTATTACAGGAGGAAGACAGCTTGATTCATTTGCAATCTTCCAGTATCTGTCTCTAAGAACAAATGCAGCTGCTTTGGGCTGGCGCTGGCGGGTGAAGATTCCTTTCTTGTTCCCCAAAACTCGTGTGGTCCCTGCAGAGAGGTTATAAAATAAAGCAAATATATAAAACAAGCTCTTTCAGTCCCTGCTGTGAGCTGTTACAATGTAGGTACTAAATCAGGCCAGGTGGGAGAGACCCATGCACTTTCTTTCCACACAGTCAGGTACAACAGGGAGCCTTGGCAGGATTCATGGATGTGACAGAGCAATCCAGCTGCAATTCCTTGTATTTACAGCTGGTGAGCTGTGACACTGAACTGGGGTGTGCCCATTGATCAGTACTGTATCTACAACAGATTGGCTCCACCTTCAGATTGGATGGAGGAAATGGTGATGACTATTTACTGTCCTTTGTGGTGTCTAGATCCTTTTCCTGCCTGTTTTAATTTTCATAGGAGAGTAGAAAAAAGGATTGCAACAAGTAGAGAGACTGGAACTGCATCTGTGTGTGACCTTGTCTACATTTTCTCAGTCCTGTTTGAAGCTGATGCTGCTTTTCTGACCACTGCCATCGCTGAGCTTTCTAATACCTGTCCTGGTGCTCTGCAGAGTATTTTAGTGGTGTTGCTTCCTAACACTGCTCACCACCCCACCTCACTGCAGGTGGCACGAGCAGAACAGGTTCCTTCCCAGATCTGAGTTGGGATTGTTGAATTTCTGTGTGACTGCACTGTAAATTAAGGAATTTCCCTTCCTTTGTGACTGCACTTAGCTATTAATAATGGGTGGAGTGTCATGGTAAGACAGCTGTGTGCCAGTGTGGCATCTGCTCCTCTACCAAGTTAATTTAGGTTATTTAAGGTGCTCTGTTCCCAGGGCAGTTGTAGGTGACACGAGAAGCAAGTGAGATGTTCCTAACCGCTGGCCGAAGCTCTGAATTGAGGGTGGCAATCTGGGTCTCTCACAAGCTTCCCTTGTGCATTGTCTTGTTCCTGGGAGCATCTCTGAGGTGGGACAGGCAGGAGAAAAGGATGAACTCAGTACAGACAGGACCTTCTCTCTTGGCTCTGGTCGTGCTGGGTTTTGTGACAAAACCAGCTGTGCTCTGTCCTGGTAAACAGAGGGCCTTTTATCCTCCCCTCCAGCACAATATTTGTGTGGCATAAACCACTAAACTCCCAGGGAGGATGGAGAGTTGTGTAGAATATAAATAAAAGCTTACCTTGACTGGTCATGAAATCAGCAAAATTCCAGATGAGCTCCCCAATCACGTACTCCTTCCTCTTCTTGTCAAACACTGCGTGGTACTCCCTGAGCATGGCCTTCTGGTACTCCTCAGTGAACATCAGGGGGGGATCCTACAGCCAGGGACAACAGGATGAGGGGACAGTTAATCCCAGCAAAGGCATTCCCACTTACCGAGAAACTATTCCTGAAGTGAAACTCTGTGGTTGCTTGGTCTTCTGATTGCTGCTGCATTAACAGTGGCTGTTGTGACAATTAGCAAACACAAAATTCCAGGTATTCCCAGGGGGAATTCCTGTGGTGCCCTTTGCCACAAAGGGACAGGAGTGCCATCCCCTCCTGCACGGGACAGCACCACAAACATCCATTCTCCAGGGTTTGCTTTCATTGAAGCATTTCCTACCACTGCCAAAGGACAGATTTTGGAGTCCTCCTTAGGTAGGTAAAGCTCGCTGATTTTGGTGGAGCAGGGTCACAATCCTGGAGCCTTTTGGACACTCCCAGCTGAAGCCTCTCACAACAAAGCCAGGCCCAGTAGTGCCACCCTCTCCCAGTTAAATTTTGTTGCCCTCTAAGAGCTTTTTCCATCTGGGGAACACCACAACACTCACGCTATGAAGTCCAGGCACTGAGTCTGCTCCATATTCACTCTGGATAATGGGTTTTTGGTAGGTTTTATACCAGTTCTCAAACTGGGCTGTGAGTTGGAGTGGAATCACTTCCAGGTGTCCTGGGTCGTGATACCAGGAGAAGTAGCTGTTCACACAAATCACATCCACGTAGGGAGCCTGCAGGACACAAGGTGAGAGTGTTTTGGCATAGACTTCAACCTTCTCTTGCAAACTTAAATCCTCCTTTGGGTTCATTTAATGGAATCCAGGTTTATTACACATAGAATGAAGTGTTTCCCCCATCACTCAGACCCTCCAAACATCATATCTTCCCCAGAAAAAAAAAAAAAAAGCAGGATAAATTTAATAAGCTAACAACATTAAGTTGGCATTTTCCTTACAGATTAGGAAGTCACAGCAAAGAGTTAGACAAGATCAACACATTTCATTCTCAGGTTTGTTAGAAGTTTTTTTGTTTCCAAGATGTCTCTGGCTTGCTGGTACATTTAGATGTACTTTTTTTTTTTTTTGAGTATTGGAATGTGATTATCAAGTGAGTGGTCAAATATTTTGACTAGCAACTAAATTTTGTGCATCAATGGTGCAATACTAAGACTAAAGCATTCTGCAAGTTATTTGCCATTTCTACCACATGGACAGTGTGATAAAAGGGCACAAAGCCCCCTCAAGATAAAGTGATGTTGTATGTAACTTGTTCAATGTTCTCTTAACATGTTTTGTAATAAAAAGAAAAAAAAAAAAGTTCTAATATCACATCAGTGTATGAGACATCTGTTCTTTGGGTTGGTTTGCCTGTGCTGCTCGAGTTGGGCAGAGTGGGAATGGGGTATTCAAAAGCAGATTCCTGCTGGGCTCCTTCAAATTTAAGGCCAGCAGAGGTTTTGGGTTTTCTTCTGGGGTGGGGAGGAAAAACCTCAGAGTTGCAGCCATTCCTGCTAATTAGAGGACAGTTTAGGAGAAATCCAAAGTATAACCTGGAGCAGGGATGTGTGGTAGCACCAACTCACCTGCTAGAAGTGATTATTGTACAGTAGTGCCCAGGATCTACACTGGAAACAAATACAGGCGTTAAAAATCCTTGGTCCAGGCTATGAAAGGCCCAGAAATCCAAGGAAAGTGCCTTTTGGTTATTTATACAGCTCTAAGGCTTTTAATTATGGAGCTGGAGGAGCTTTTAGATTATTGGACACAAACAGACATCTGCCAAAGAAGATCTACAGCAGTTTAAGGCAGGAATTAAAGCAAAGCTTCCTTCCTTTAGACTTCCACAAGGGTTGTGAGCATTTTAAAGAGGTTTAAGCTTTGGCTTAATTGCAAGTGAAAATTCTGAGCATTAGTAAACACAATCAATGGCATAGCAAAGCATGGCAATATTAATGGAATCCAGGGGCATAATCCTGCACACAAAGAATTGTTCTCTCTTACAGACCCTTTTTGTTTTTTCAGCTGGACTACAACTGGTTTTTCCTAGAAACAAAAATGTAACTTTTCTTTTGTCTTTCCCTCCTAAATATCTCCAGTAAATTTAGGGAAGTGCAGGGAAAGGACTATAAAACAAGTGACAAGAGGAGGAAATTTAATGTATGAGTTTAAAAAAAAAAAAAAAAGAAAAAGCTAGAAAATAAAGCAAACTTACACCATGATCAAGAGCGTAATTAGCATCTGTCACAAAGGTGACTGGTCTGGAGGGGTCGAGAGCTTTAGTGTGAGCTATCACTGTCCTGTTTGCAAACAGTAAAGCAAGAGTTCAACAACAGCATGGAGAAGCACAGCCCCCTCTCCCCAGGCTCTCTGTCCTTCCACCCCCCCAGACAGAGCTGGTTTTGATTTAGCAGACAGTGTTTGAATTAAATAAAGAGAGTATCTGTCACCAGGTGGTTGCTATGCCACCTGACAAAAGAGCAGAGTGGAAGCACACCAAGCACAGGCACATCCGTTTGTTGGTGGTGCCAGCAGCTTAGAAGTTGAAGGGACAGTTGAGTTTGAGGACAAAACTGTGAAAGGGACAATAGGAAGTTTCTGAACAACTCCTGGGATGCATTCCTGAGGCCCTGTGGCACAGCAGGCAGAGGTTGGATGGTTTTGAGGAAGCCCTGAGTGAGAGAGATGGGACAGAATTAGAGAGTCAAGCTCTTGACATTGAAGGAGGGTGCTGGAACATTCTGAAGAATGAAACTTCACAGTTATCAGTGCACCTACAGCTCCCAGGGACAGCCTGCTGCCCCGTTACAGAGCTGCCTCTGGGCTATCCAAAGCTTAAATCTCTTGAGAAATAAAACCAAGGGGTCTGCAGGGACTCAAAGCAGTGGTTTTGAAGTGGGGAGCCACAGAACAAATAAGCAGCTTTAACTGCAGAACCTTGTCTTCGGAATGAAAGGCCAGTTATTCTACAGCTTTGCTGTGATTCTCAAAGGATTCAGCACTCATCTTCCAGTGGTAACAAGGAATATCCCGTTCCCACCAGGTCTGATTTTGCTTAGCTCAAGAAGAGCTGCTCAAACCAAGTGGACTCCTGGTCATTTTGTGGAGTCTTAATGTTCAAAACCAGCAGGTCTGAGACAGTTGAGCAGTTCTGAGCATCAGTTCGACACATGCAGGAGTTACATTTCAGTTTGCATCTGCAGGTACAGTGCCAGGGTTCCCAAAAAATGCCTTCACCCCCTTTATTACTTCTCTGTGCCATCCCAAAGGAAGAAGAGGAATCATCTGCCACGAGATGACGAGCAGATGCCCTTACTTGAAATAGTGAGCGGCTGGGGGCAGCTCTGATGCCGGCTCGTTGGCCACTGACCACATCACCACTGAGGGCCTGTTCTTATCCCTGCGGATCAGCTCCTCCATCACAGCCAGGTGATGCTGCAGGGACTTGTTCCCAAAGCTCTCACTGGAAGACAGAAGGAGGTGAGGGTGTAAAATCCATCCCATCTGCCTTGCCCTGTGCAAACTCAGCCTCTGGGTAGAGCAGAGCCTTGATGCTGAGGATGGCTTCTGCCCTGTTTCCTCAAAGTTTGCTGCACAGTTCAGGGCCGTGGTTTGGGCTCGTTAATGGAGCCATGTGGCAAAATGCCCTCTGGTTGCCCAACGTCACAAGGCACTGGTGGCGCAACTGGGAGATTTCCAAACAGAGCAAAGTGCTCTCATTACCGGGACAACGGGTGGGACACTCTGGGGACAGAAGTGTAAAAAGGGTAATGGGACACTTGGAAACAGCTCAGAGAGGAGCAGATGAGCGAGGGGCAGGGTGTGCTGGGCAGTTCTTACAGCAGTTTGATGCCCACCCCCGGGCTCTCGTCGATGACCACGATGCCGTAGGCGTCGCACAGGTCCATGATCTCCTCGGCGTAGGGGTAGTGGCTGGTGCGGAATGAGTTGGCCCCCAGCCAGCGCAGCAAGTTGAAGTCCTTTACAATCAGGGGCCAGTCAAGGCCTTTGCCACGGATCTGGGGGGAGAGAGGAATCACCCCTTGTGAACACGGCTTCCCTGCTTGATCCAGCCCCAGCCCCAGAGCTGCCTGAGGCCGCTGCTGCCCAGGGTGGGGAACCCAACAGCCACTGTCACAGTCAGAGGGGTTTGGGTTGGAGGGGACCTTAAAGCTCATCTCATTCCACCCCCTGCCATGGGCAGGGACACCTTCCACTGTCCCAGGTTGCTCCAAGCCCCATCCAACCTGGCCTTGGACACTTCCAGGGATGGGGCAGCCACAGATTCTTTGGGTGACCTGTGCCAGGGCCACCTCACCCTCCCAGCAGACTGACTGACTGTCAGCATGCCTGACTGGAAGCTGTGGCTGGGAGATGCTTCAGTGTCTCCACCAGCACACCCATGTACCCTGAGGGATGTCAGGACCATGGCAGGACTGAGCATGGTGTCCCCTTAGTGCTTAGCCTGGGAGGAGAGTGTGAGGGAACAACCCCTCGGAGAGGGGAGGGGAGGCAGTGCAGGTGCCACCTCAGCAGTGTGAGCTGAGGTGTCACTGGGTGTCCCTGCCGTGGGTGCCACACTTACATCTGCATCCTCGTGCTTGTTGACCCCATGGAAGTAGAAGGGCCTGCCATTGATGAGGAACTGGGTGCTGGTGACGTGGATGGTGCGGATGCCGACCGGGAGCGTGTACACGTCCTCCAGTAGTGCCTCACCCATCTGTGCCTGCATCTTCACCTGCATGTCCAGGGAGGAATGGAAGGGATCCTCACGAGAATGCCCAGTGCTCCCTCCCCTGTCTGTGAGGGAGATTTTGGCCCCACATCCCCTTCCTAGCCCTGCCTCAGCACACAGCCTATTCCTCACTGCTGCTGCTCGGCAGGGAGCCAGGTATGACTAAACAAAAAAATAGAAATCCAAGCTGTGGAAGTTGAAGGATGAAGAGACCCTTTTGGCACTTGCTCATCCCAGGAGTTTCAGTGTCTTTTCCCCATGGCATCACCACAGACCATTTCTGTGCCCAGCTCCTTGATGCCAGGCAATGACTGACACATCACCTGCTCCCAGGTGTGAACCTGAGCCCCTGGAAACTCCAAGCAGCTCATCCTCCCTGATTCCTGCACCTGAACATCGCTACTGATCCTTAACTCTCAAAGAATCTCCCAGGCTCCAGCTGTTCAACTCATCATCTCCTCAGAGGGGATGGACTGGACCCTCAGTGTGTAGGGCCAGCACCTCAGAGCACACTCCAGGAATACCCTTCTCTCTGCCAGACCCTTCAGTTCAGCAGCCAGGAAGCTGCAAAAGCTTGATTTGATTACTGCCTAATTAGTGGTGCCACTCTGGTCACATGCACACGACCCGTGAGAGGAGAGGACAGAGGATGGGCCATATGGCAGTGCCTTAACCCTATTAAACACACACCCACAGAGGAGGAAATGCCACTTTACCTCTAAGGAGTACAGGTATCCAGGGTTCTCGTGCATCAGGTAGGGCCACCAGAGGTTTGGGTTGAGGACTTTGAGCTCTCCCACTGGGCCATCACCTGTAGCAACCACTTTCCCCTCTTGGTCACGCAAACTCAGCGACAAGGAATTGGCTGTGCTGCCAACCACTGACACCTGATACTGCACCATGGCTGGCTCAGAGGAAACAAAATTGACAATCAGGCTCAAGAAAAAGCCACTAGGAAACAAACTCAAACTTGTGCAGGATATTTCCCCCCTTGTCACCTCCATCTGGAGTCTGAGGGAGCTGCTGTAATTGCTCTGGACCTACCAACACTGTCTGATGAAGTGGTTGTCACAGTGATGTCATCTATGTAGGCAGCAGGAGTGGTGTAAAGCACAACTGGGCGGTGGATTCCGGCATAATTAAAGAAATCAAACCTGATGTTCTGCACAAAATAGTTCTTGGGGTACCTGAGTGAGTGAGACAGGAGAAATGGCTGCATTACACTTCATTGCACAGCTGAAGGCAGCACGTGGATGCTGGCAGTGCAAAATAATCATGTAAAATAGTCTTTACAACAGGTTGGATCTGTCTCTCAGCTGCTACACTGAAGGGTTCTGCAGCTGACAAACATCTGATGCCCCAAGATTTTGATCCTTCAGGAGAGCTGGTGCTTGCAGCTTCCAGCTGAATCCAAGTTCCTCAAACCTGCCCTTCATTCAACTTGACAGATCATCCAACCTGAGCTCCCTGTGCACAAAACAGATGCAATTCCTCACCACACCAAAGCTTAAACTCCTCGCTGCCCTTTTCACCATAAAGTCAACCCCATGGAGAGTTTCATGAACCAGCAGCTGAATAAACTCCTCTCCCACCCCTGGGATCAGCCCAGCAGTAAAACACCCAGCAGCTCACCTTGTTTTGTCAGTCATGTACTGGATGGAGCCTGGGGGCAGCGTGTGGGGGGTCAGGGTGTTGTTGAGGGCCACAGTGATGCGGCAGAGGGTCCCTGGGCTGCCCTGCACCACGCTGCTGATGTCAGCCTCAAAGGGCAGGTGCCCCCCTTCGTGCTCCACCACCTGCACCCCATTCACCCACTGCAAGGAAAGACCCCAAAAAATGGTTTATTGGGATTTTGTGGCGAGCAGAGCACAGAGAAGGGAAGCCCAGTTACAAGGAACACCCGGGCTCTTGATCCTCGAGGGGTCTTTGAGGCATCTCCCTTTGCTGGGAGCTAGGTCTGGCTCACATAAAGTGTCACTGAGGGACACAGTTTGGGGAAGATCCATTAATCGGGAAATGTTCAGTTACTAATCCCGAAATTGCAGGATCAGAGAAGAGAAACTGGAATTCATTCTTGCTGGGGGTTAAGAAAACAGCAAAGAGCTGCAAAATCGAGGCAGGGACGCATTTGCTGAACAAACCATAAAAACTGACTTTAGTCCAGCCTAATTTTGGAAGCACGGGGCCAATCCCCCCCAGGCACCTACCACGATGGAGTAGTAATGGGCACTTCCAAAGCGCAGCACCACCCTGGGGGCGGGATCGCCCTGCAGCCAGCGCAGGGGGAGCAGCACCTCCTTCTCGTACCACACCCAGCCGATGTAATTCTCCAGGCTGGGGTCCTGGGTGATGTCGTTGAAGCTGGCAGGCACTGGCATGTCGATCACAGGGCCGCTCTGGCAGGAGTTGCATGGAAAAGGAAGGAACAGAGCGATTAAAAAGAAGATTTTTACTGCTGGAGGTGTCCCCTTCCAGTGGCAGCTTTACAATCCCTTTGCCAAGGGGAAATACTTGGGAAAAGCTGTTTAAAAACTGGTGGCATCTCCCAGAGCTCCTATACAAGCCCTAAATTAGCACCAGGCACAGGAACCTGCCTGCTCCTACAGGAAGGAGCTGCTCCTTTCTTTTCCTCTCCTGCTGTGCAATGAAATGCTTTCATTAATGGCTCTGGCACCATGGAATCAGAGAAGTGAGGGGAAAAAACCCCAAGCCCAGGTTGTTGTTTCAGCCTGGGGCTTCCCAAAGCTGGGAATTTTCTCCTGAGCAATGTGGGGGTTGTGGTGCTGTTTGCTAAGAGCTGTAGTAAAAGGGTAACAACAGTAGTGGATATTTTGGGCAGGAATGAATATTTTAGGATATTTTTCTCCCTGTGGAGACTGTTTAGGATGAGTTCAGCCTTTCTCACCACCTGAAAGCAAGAAATTCCTTGGGATTACAACAGAACCCATTCAGTTGCTTATTCCAATATAAAGATTAGAGGGAGGTAGTGTCACAGGACATCGAATATTGAGGAATCCAGATGCTGTTGCCTCCAGATGCTGTTACCAAACAGAGCTGTTCATTTTCAGCACTTTCTGCACTCGGGATGTTGCACAAAGGAGTTCTGCAGCTTCTCCTTTCCTGAGGAAGCCTCAGGAAACAGAATGAGGAAGGTCTGGGCACCCAGGGTGGGCATCATGTGCGTGGCTGACTCAGCACTGGCACTGCAGAGAGCTCAGTGCCCTCGTCACAAGATCCTAGTGGGGAAATCCTTGGATTGGGAAGGGGATTTTCTAGTATCTGACGCAGACAACCCTTGCCTAGGCTGGCCAGGAGCTGGGTCCCCTTCAGGGAGATTCTCTGAGGTCTAAAGCAGGTTGAGCACACTCAGAATCTAAGTTTCCCTTTGGTATTTCAGGATTTCTCTCCTCTGGCAAAACTTCCAGCAGCACAGTGACCTTCAGCTCTTCTCTCCTTCCACAGTTCAGCAACAAAATCAGCCAAAAGGCTAAAAATAAAAATAATGAACGACTTATCAATTTTATGCATAAAATTCATAACTCTTTTCTCTCAGGTAATGTAGTTAATTTCCAGGCAGCTCTCAGTCACACCAAAACTTGTCAACCAGCACTCTGAAACTTTGGAATAAACAGTTCCCAGTGCCTTTTCCAGGCACGTTTTTGCTGATTCTGTGCTGCTGGAAGCTCAGCGCTGTGCAAGGCTCCGGCAGCACCTGGAGGTGAATGGGGTTCACTCAAACGCTGTCTGCCTTTGGAGCAGCACCGGGGGGATCCTCAGGAGCTGCTAATTAGGAACTGCCTCAAGAATGACCTGGGCACAGCCATCACCATGGGGCAAAGGGCAGCGGCCCCGCCAGCCCGGTGGGGAAGGGAGGCAGGGAAAGAGGAAGGGAGGGAGAGAGGAAGAAAGGAGCGGTGCCCCCGCAGCGGGCCGGAGCCCGGTTCGGAGGGGGAAAAGCGCACCCTGTGCCCGGCGATGGGCAGCGCCCGCCCCGCTCCCCGCTACCTGCCGGAGCGGCCGCCGGTACCAGCGCTCCGCGAAGCCGGCGTCCCTGCCCGGAGACAGATCGGCGCGGAAGCTCCAGAGGCCGCCGAGCTCCCTGCGCTCGCGGGAGGGGGTGTCCCGGGGCTGCAGCATCCCGGCGGGACCCGCCGCCAGCCCCGGGAGGAACAGCAGCGGCAGCAGCGGCAGCAGCAGCGGGCACGGCCCGGCCCCGCGGCCGCCACACGCCGCCACCGCCATCTTGGCTGTGGGCAGGGCCCGCTGAGGGCGGGAGGGGCCGCGGCTGAGGGGCGGGACCGGAGCTGAGGGGCGGGACCGGAGCTGAGGAGAGGGAACTGGAGCTGAGGGGCGGGACCGGGAGCTGAGGAGAGGGACCGGGAGCTGAGGAGGGGGAACCGGGGCTGAGGGGCGGGACCGGAGCTGAGGGGCGGGACCGGAGCTGAGGAGGGGGAACGGGAGCTGAGGGGCGGGCCCGGAGCTGAGGGGCGGGACCGGAGCTGAGGAGGGGGAACAGGAGCTGAGGAGGGAGAACCGGGGCTGAGGGGCGGGACCGGAGCTGAGGAGGGGGAACGGGAGCTGAGGGGCGGGCCCGGAGCTGAGGGGCGGGCCCGGAGCTGAGGGGCGGGACAGGAGCTGAGAGGCGGGACCGGAGCTGAGGGGCGGGACAGGAGCTGAGAGGCGGGACAGGAGCTGAGGAGCGGGACAGGAGCTGAGAGGCGGGACAGGAGCTGAGGAGCGGGGTCAGAGGTAGAGCCTGATCTCGGTGCAGGTCCCGATCCCTGTCACGGTCCCGTTCCCCGTCCCGCCCGGGCGGGATGAGCTGCCGCAGAGGGTGTCAGGGATCAGGTTCTGTCCCACGGTCACCTCCGCACAAAGCCACGATTGTCCTGCCGTAAAGGCGCCTCCACGAGTCAGGATGTGTCGGGGACTGGTGGATTTGCACAGGTGGCGAGTGATTTCCCCTTTCCTTTCCCCTTTCTTTTTCCCTTCAACTCTCCTCTCCTCTCCTCTCCTCTCCTCTCCTCTCCTCTCCTCTCCTCTCCTCTCCTCTCCTCTCCTCTCCTCTCCTCTCCTCTCCTCTCCTCTCCTCTCCTCTCCTCTCCTCTCCTCTCCTCTCCTCTCCTCTCCTCTCCTCTCCTCTCCTCTCCTCTCCTCTCCTCTCCTCTCCTCTCCTCTCCTCTCCTCTCTCCTCTCCTCTCCTCTCCTCTCCTCTCCTCTCCTCTCCTCTCCTCTCCTCTCCTCCCCTCCCCTCCCCTCCCCTCCCCTCCCCTCCCCTCCCCTCCCCTCCCCTCCCCTCTCCTCTCCTCTCCTCCCCTCCCCTCCCCTCCCCTCCCCTCCCCTCCCCTCCCCTCCCCTCCCCTCCCCTCCCCTCCCCTCCCCTCCCCTCCCCTCCCCTCTCCTCTCTCCTTCGTATTTATTACTTAGGGGTTTCAATATATTTATTGCCTAGTTTTACTTATTTCTCATTTACTGACTTGCTTGTTTACATATTTATTTATTTATTTATCTATCAATCACAGAATCATTTAGGTTGTAAAAGACCTACGAGGTCACCGAGTCCAACCTGTGACTCAATGCCACTCTATCACCCAGACCAGGGCACTGAGTGCCACAAACACTCTTCCCTTAAACACCTCCAGGGACAGTGATTCCACCTCCCTGCACAGCCCGTTCTGATGTTTATCACCTTTTCTGTGGGGGAATTCCTCCTGATGTCCAACCTAAACCTCCCCTGGCACAGCTTATTGTTATTGCTTACTTACTTCTGGTTATTTATTTGTTGCCTGCTTACTTACTTCTATTTCTTTTCAGAGTCACTCTTTGACGTGTGAGGCTAAAAAGTTACTGGAAATGGCAAAAAGGTGGCCAGGTGCCTTCTTGGGGGATAGGAGGGGGGATGAGCTGTTGAAGTATCAAGACACAAGAGAGGAATTTCAGTGAACTACAGACACCCCAGTGTTTATTAACTCCAGACCAGTGGCACAGGCACAACGCTGCAGGCACGGGATCTCTCCCCACACTCTAAGCCTGTTCCTTGAGCCTCTTGAGCAGCTCCCGCAGCTGCTCGATCTGGGCGGACACGCTGCTCTTGGCGGTGCCGCCCGCGGCCGTGTACTGCTCCACGCTGCTCACCACGCTGAACACCTGCGCCACGTCGCTGCCAAACAGGGGGCTGCGGGCACAGGGAGGGCTGTCAGGGGGCTCTGGGCTGCTGCAGAGGGTTTTTGGGGCACTTTGGGGAGCTGAAATAACAGAGATACAAACCTGATGTTCTGCAGGTCCTCCAGGCTGAGGTGGTTGATGGTGATGCCTTTGGTCTCAGCCAGCTGGACGGCTTTGCCAGAGGCCACGTGGGCTTGTCTGAAGGGCATCTGCAGTGGGAAGGGGACAGAGCAGAGGGGACTCAGCTCAGTTCCTCCTCTGCATCCAAAGAAATCCCAGCTCCAGGTCTCCCTCTGGCACTTACTCCCTTCCGAACCAGGTAAAGAGCCAGGTCAGTAGCCAACATCTCCGGGCTCAGTGCCCTCTCCATGTTCTCCTTGTTGATCTGCAGGAGGAGGATCCCAGGGACACGTTACCATCAGCTCCTCCTTGGGGCATGTTAGTGCTCAGAGTGAGGGGAATTCATCTGGAGCTCTAAAAGGATGCTCTGACCCCCTGAGCAGCTGACAGAGGGGACCAAAATGAGCAATGTGGGTGAGGCACTGAAGTGATTTTATTTGGGAACAGTCTGGAGCTCTGCTCCCTGAGTTACTCACAGAATGTGCACCACAATCACGTTCAATACTGAGAGGATGAAGGAAAAGCCTTACCTGGAGGGTAGAAATCACTCCAGTGGCAACCTGGAGCACAGCATTCAGGGTGTCTACAACATCAAAGACGGCCTCCTTGTCCTCCTGTGTTGGAACAGCGATGGAAATGGCTCTGAGACAAGCTGGTACAGCACAAAAACCCACCAGGCTCAGCAGCCCAGCTCTCCTGACTCTTGCAGCCAGCAGGAGAGATGGTGTGGAAAGGAACAAATGCTTTACCTGCAGGTCCTTGTTGTAGGTGCTTGGGAGTCCTTTGAGGACCATGAGAATTGCAGCCAGCTGCAGAGGGAAACAGGAGAGGCAGGGAGTGAGGAGCAGAGCAAAGCACAGCCCCAGGGCAGGTCCAGAACCCACACTGGGCACAGCTCTTTAGGAAAGAAAAGACAAGAAAAAGGAGGATTCTCCAGCCCCACCATGAGCAGTTTTCCCTCCCTCTTCCTCTTTTTTGGGGCTCACCCGTCCGAACACTCGGCCGGCTTTGCTGCGGATCAGCTCCAGACTGTCAGGATTCTTCTTCTGAGGCATCAGGCTGCTGCCAGTGCTGGATGGGAGATGAGTGGAGTGCACTGGTGAGCAAAACTCCCATCCATACACACAAATCATCACTGACCCAGCCCTCCAAAAGCAACACGTAGGTCCCCCTTCATCATAGTCCTGTTTCAGGTGTAGGAAATCAGTGAACTGCTGAGTTTCTCTTTGATTTTGCAACTTGTCTGGAGCTGCCACACAGTCCCACCCCTCAAAGAGAGAGTTAAAAGGACTCTCTCCCTCCAAGCCCCTCCAGGGTGGTATCAGCAGGCCAGACTAAGCATTGATGTGACTTCACGGAGGGAGGGCTGTGGTTGTGCCACCCTGCAGACAAGGAGTCTGTTGGGATTGCAAACCCAGCCAGGCAAGGAAGGGCTTTGGCAGCATTCCCAGCACAGCAGGAAGTTCTCTCTGCCAGCAGTTGCTGGACAGGAGTTGCTGATGAATGCAAATGTGGTTAAGTTACCAGAATGACAAATAAGTGAGCATTTCTGAGGAGTATTCACCCTGAGGATGAATAGGCACCTGAGGGTGCCTTTGTGCCAAGGTCTTGATGCTGGGTCAGCCTCATGCACAGAGAGACCCCAACCACTGCCTCACCCTCCCAGGGCAGGAGAGCTGAGGAGAGGCTGAGGGAGGAGCTCTCTGCCCAGGGTTGAGACCTACCTGTAGGCATCAGAGAGGGTCAGGAAGCCAAACTCGCTGGTGCTGTAGATGATGAGATCCTCGGCCATCTTGCTGAGGTGGATCATCAGCAGGGTGGCAACTGAGAGGAATTCCACTGCAAGGAAGGCAGGAAATGAGGAGGGGGGAAAAGGTGCTTGGAAAACTCAGAGAACCCTGACTGGGCCTTTGCTCCTAGTGCTGGATTTCAGCCCCTTGTTAAGGTAACTGGAAAGGTGTCAGGAGCTGCTTCCCACAGTGCTGGGAAGATTTGCCTGTGCTTACCCACAAAGTCCCTCTCGCTGATGGCATCCATGCTGTTCAGGCTGATGGAAGCAAATTCCAGCTCTGCAAGGAAGGGGATGGACACAGGAAGTCACACTGGCCCTGACAGGAGCCTGAATGCACCAGGCTGCCTCAGTGCAAGTGACTTTTTATATTCATTACCCTCCACCCCCTTGTTAAAGTGCTGCAACACATCCAAAATAACATCAGGACAATGTGCTGATGCTTCCCAGAGGCCCAGATATTATGAGTATTCCTGTTCCTCAACCCCAGGATAACATTTACCACTGCAGAGCAGCTCTCTGTCGATTCCCAGGGGGTTCCCAGCCAGAGCTCCACTGCCAGGGAAGAAAGAAGCAGAAGTCACCCATGATATCCAAACTGATATCCAAACAAAACTGAGCTCTAGTGGTGACACCTCTCTGAAGATTCCCCTCCCCCAGTTCACTTTGGTGTCACAGTGTGCTCTGAGGCTCATCAAATTCTGAACTCTGGAGTAAACCAGAATTTCTCTTCAAGGAGGAAGGTTTGCTTGATGGAAGCCTTGTAATCCTTGATTTCCAAGGGATAGAACAATATATTTATGGTGAGAACCTTTGGAGAGGGAAGCTGGGTTGCAGTGTCTATGGAATAGAAACCCCAGTGTTTCAGGGGATGGACAGATCTGCCTCTTGGCCTTATCTCAGAGCAAAATGAGGACTGAGGATCACAATAAAAAATAAACTTTACCTTCCCAAAGGCAAGACATTGATCCTCCTCTTCACCTCTCCCAGGCGCTCGGAATCTCGGGTCAGAGCAACAGCATGGCTGGGGAAGGACAGGAGAGATGGAACTGGGAGATGAAGCTGGACAATATCGCACCTCAGGAGGTGAGAATGGCCAAAGGATGGAGCACGGGGAGTTGCCCAATCCATGCTTAGATTCCCAGCTGGTCAGAGCCACACAGGGAATTCCTGTTCCAGTTTGTGAGGTTCCCTCTGGTTTGTCACCACTCCTGGCTGCCCCCTCAGCAGAGCAGGGCCCCGAGGGTGGAGAGGGTGGGAGGTGCTCACCTGAGCAAGAACTGGCTCCATCGGATGGGCTGAGCTTTCTGCAGGTGGGTGTAGCCAGGCAGGATCACATCGATTTCTCTGGGAGGGAAAGGAGGGAGAGGTGAGCAGCAGAGACAGGAGGGCAGGGACAGGTCTGTAACTCCTTCCACAGGAGACCCTGCTGCTGCACTGTCAAAGGACAAGCCTAAAAATCTCCTGCCCCCAAAAAGGCCAAAGTTATGGAAAACAGGGACTGTGGGAAAGGACTCACGTGGCAGCGCGTTCCACCAGTGTCTCAGTGAGCCGCAGGAGGTGCGTGGAGATGATGGAGAGGGAATTCTTCATGAACAGCTTCAGGTCAGTCACAACCTGTGGGAGATTGGCCACAGTCAGGCCAAGCACAACGGGACAGATTTAGTGACCAAATAATACTCAGCAGAACTCCCTGGCACTGTTATCCCCTCCTAGTTCTGGGTGATAGGAAGGGAAATCCTCCTCGTATGGAATTCATCCCTGGTCACTGATTTGTGAAAGCTGCTGTTGCTTTCCATGGACAAAACCAAAATCCATTTTTTTCAGTGAACTTCTCAGGTATTGTCAAGTTTGAAGTAGAAAATTCCCAACCAACAAAAGTTGATGATCCTGAGGAGGACTGATCCTGAAAGATGTGTGGCTCCCAGCCAGCAGAATCAGTGGTTCTGGAGCTTTTCAGAGATGTCAGTGGAATTTTGTGGCCTTTTACCACCAGGAAGCAGCCCTGCACATCCCACTCCCCTGGATGGATGAGCCACTGCAGCATCATTACTTTAAAGCCATCATTAATTTAAAGGGAATACAGGCTGGAGTGTGCCAGGGCATGAGAAAGATGGCATAAAAATATTCAATTAAAGAAATGAGGAGGAGGAATACAGAGGGAGAAAAAAAGGTTCTGTCTGTACCTGATCATTCCTGCTTCTGCCAGTGTGCAACTTCCCAGCTACATCTCCAATCAGCTCCTGAGGACAAGAGCAGGATTGCTGTCAGGATCTCTGTGCTCTAAGCAGGACAATCCACATGAGCAGATCTCCCTGCCTGGGAGGGACTCAGCTCCAAGATCCTGGGAGTAACCACAGGATCTGTGCTGGGGAGGGCAGGTTTGGGTTCTGGGCTTGTACAGTGCCACAAAAGGGGGCTTGGAGAGCCTTGGCTGTGCCCCAGGGGGTTCAGTGCCACGAGCTCTAAAGGAATTTCACAGAGGGACAGAGGCACAAGCCCTCAATGTCAGGCAGAGGATCAGGACCAAGAGGTCAGAGGAGCCAAACCTTTAGTCTGCGCTCGTTGGCAGTGTGGATATCCTCATCAGTTTGTTTCAGCACAAACACTCCTTTGGACCATTCCTCAGAGATCTGCAAACACCAGAAACACCAGTCAGCCACGATGGTGATTAAATCCAAGGAGGCTTCTCTCAGGTCAGGAGAGAATCATTCACCTGACAGTTTGAAAAGGAAAGAAATACCTTTTCCAGGCCACTCAGGATCTTCTCCAGCTCAGTTTTAGACAGGATCCCAGACTTCTCCAATGCTTTGGCATAAGCCATGCTCCCCTGGATGTCGACTTCAGACAGTCTCTGGTCATAGCTAATGGAAGCATTGAGCATCTCCATGATTGGATCTGTGCCTCCACTGAATCTTCCACCCCAAAGTTTATTCCCCTGAGAGAGAAAACAGTGAATTAAAGTGGCCTAATAACTTCAGATAAATCCTATGCAGGATATAACATCCAGTGATGCATTTATGGGGGCCAGCACAGAAACAAAAGTGGGGTTTTCCCACCCAAACCAGGATTCCTGTGGTGACCTCACCCCCTGGAATGTGTCACCCATTTCAGTGGGTGACCAAAGGCCTGTGCAGGGCTCCAGCTGTGTCCCACAGCAGGGTGTGTGTCATGTGGGAGCTTCTCCAGCAGTGATTCAGAGCCTGGGTGGCCTCACCTGAGCTGTGTCACCTGCTCAGGAGCTTTTTGCTTGCCCAGGTAAGACAACCCCTGAAGTTTTAATTCTGCCAGACTTACACTGAAACCCAAGATTTCAAAAGCAACTCTCCAGTGCTACCAGGCACAGAAAGGAATTGGAGGACACCTGAAGGAAGGGACAAAATAGAGCAGCACTGCAGAGTGGATAATAATTACTCATCTACTTTTTAAACACCCCAACAGGTTTCTTCTCATGCTGGTCACTATAACTACCATGGACAGAAAGAGCTGGCAGGACAGCTGGATCTGTGCCAGGGCTTTACCAGTCAGACAAAACACTGTTGAGTAACCTTAAAGATGTTTTCCCTGGTGACTGTCTCCATGTCCCTGAGCCTGAAAGGACAACAAGAGAGAGCCTGCAGAGATAAGGGTGCAGCCATGTGTGGAAGGCAGCTTTGTTAGAAAGCTGAGGGAAGGCAGAGAGAGGAATCAGAATCTAAAAAGAAGTGTTAGAGCTCCTCGGCACTCATTTGGTGCCCCCAGGAGCAAAATTAATGCTAAATTAAAGGCCATTCCGGAGGCTCAGCACTTGAGTGGGGAACAGGAATATCCAGGTACAACTTCAGTACTTAAAGCTTTCCATCAAAGCAAGAAGTGTGTCAGCAAAAACACTGCAAATATACATTTACAATCGGGAAATCAAAGCTGCAAGATTAATTTTAGTATGCTCCAGGACTGTTTGATACAGTGGCTTCCAGCCTGGCGGTGATGGGCACTGCCTGGAACGTGGAGTACCGACTTGGAAAGCAGAAAGTGAGACTCGCCAGGATGCCTGGTCACGTCTCGGCAGGGAAGGAAACTGAAAACGCAGCTTTTGTGCCGAGCAGTGTTTACACAAGCTGCTGGGAGGTGCCTGTGCCTGAGCCCGAGTCCCAGGCCCGGGGCATCGGCCTTTCCCAGGGAGCCAGAGGCAAGAACGCGGAGGCTCCGAGACAGCTCCGCTCGACTGAGCACCCCCGGACACCCCCGGGGAAGCAAAGTCCGCGCTCACCTCGGCTGCTGCCATCGCGGCCGGCTCCGTGTGCGCAGCGGGGCCACCGGCGGGGCGGCTCTAGTCCCGGTCCCGATCCCGGTCACAGTCCCGGTCCCGATCCCAATCCTGGTCACAGTCACGATCCCAGCTCCAATCCCGGTGCCAATCCCAGCTCCGGTCCCGACCCCGATCCCAGCTCCGGTCTCGATCCCGGCTCCACTCCCGGTGCCGGTCCCAGCTCCGGTTCCGACCCCAGCTGTGTTCCGATCCTGATCCCGGCTCCACTCCCGGTGCCGGTCCCAGCTCCGGTTCCGACCCCAGCTGTGTTCCGATCCTGATCCCAGCTCCAATCCCTATCCCAGCTCCGGTTCCGATTCCAGCTCCAAACCCGGTCCCGATTCCAGCTCCAAACCCGGTCCCAATTCCAGCTCCAATCGCTGTCCCGATCTCAGCTCCAATCCCTATCCCAGCTCCGCTGCCGATCCGAGCTCCAGTCTCGGTCCTGATTCCAGCTCCAATCCCGGTGCCGATCCCGGCCCGCTCCCGGCGCAGCCCCGGCCGCGCTCCCCGCGCTCCCGCAGCTCGTCCCGCCCGCCGGGGCGGGGAGTGCCCGGGCCAGCCCCGCTCCCGGTCCTGCTGTGCAGTGGCACGGCTTGTCCCTGCGCTTTATAGGACGCTCAGGAGTGGCATCCCCGTTTTCTTGTCCCCTTCGGGGTTTTCTGTCCTTTAACCAGCCCCGTTGTCATAATTCAGGCGGGAAGGAGCCTAATCCAGGTCCTTGGGGTTGCACGGCTGTGCATAGGGATGCTCCAGGACACTGCCAGTGACATCCAGCTGCCCCTGGCTGCCCCACAAGGTCCTTTTGCAGCTGGATGTCCAGGGTAGTGCCTTCAGTATCCATCCGGAGCAAGGCTCAGACTCTGTAGGTAGCCAACAATTAATTCACCGCTTCTCAAACATTTCCAATTATGATTATTTCTTTTTCAGGCTTTCAGGTTTGAGGATGCACAGAACATCACGCTGTCTACCCTGAGAAAACCTCTTTGAACCGTTTTGTTGCCAGATTCCTTCCTCTTCTGAAGTCCCTCACTTTTAATGCTTTTTTTCCCACGTTCATCCTTTATGGATGTCCATACTCCAGGCTTTGACAGGAATTTTCTGAGGGTTTGGAAGAATGGTGAACACTAGATTTACATCCAGAGAGACCCAGCTGATAATCAGCCTAAGTGAATTCCTGGTTCAGGTGCCTTTCTGTGGCCTGTAATGAGCCAGGGTTTGAGACCAAAACCTAAATCCCAACGAGTCAGAGAAGGGTGATGGTGAAAGTCTGAAGACACCATGGACCACACTCTGTAATGTCTGTGGAGCTCCAGACACCTCCACGGGCCCCTCCAATCTCAATTATTTCACAATTCTAAGAAAAGGGCTGGATGGGCAGAAAGTACCAGTGACTGTAAACTACTTATTTAAGTAAGAGACTAAAATGTGGTAATCTGCTACTTCCCTTTTCCTTTCATTTTGGCCACGTGTCACCCAGCACTAGCCATGAGGGACAATGCCAGACATTTGCTGCTGGGAGCAAGAAAAAATCTGCTCAGCTGAGGCTCTGAAGGGAGAGGGAGATACAAATAGGAAAAATAAGGGGAGTGGCACAGATAGGAAAGTTTATGGGAGATAAAACAACTGTGAGGTGGAGATGAGGAAATTTCTGTTCTTCTGACTCTGCAGGTGTTGACTATTGATCTTACCTGTGGCTTTCCTGTTCCTTTAGCCTGGCAGCTGAGTGTGCATAAGTGATTTCCTGGCTACAGGTGACCAGTCTGGAGAGTGAGACATGAGCCAAAACAGGAACACAGCAGGAAGGAAAGGAGCCAACACAAAGGCGGTTTGTGGAAAGGTAATTGAAATGTGCTGTTTAAATGCCAGGAGAATGGACTTGTTTTGGGGCCAGAATAAGGAGAGACTGAGAGCAGTGAGAAGTGTTGAAAAAAGCTCCAGAGGTGCAAGAACTCTGTGTCTCCTGGGGTACTTTGGCTGGAGATTTAGCTGCTGGCAGTTTGTCCTGTCTGTGCTGCAGCCCTTGCCCTAAACTTGGTGAGGCAACACCTTTGTTACTTCTACTCCCTGTGTGTGTTCCAGACCTGCAGCTCTGAGTCAACAACGTGCTGCTGCCTCAGCACGGGGAGAAGGGGCTGAGCAAAACTCCAGCTTCACAAGGCTGGGCTGGAAAAGGAATTCTGCTGAGTGAAAAGGGACAATCCCAGTCTGCCAGCCTCCCCTCCAAGAGACACATACCCAGAAGGAAGGAAGAGCCCACATTCTGAGCTCAGCCCAACCGTGCCCCAAAGAATCAAGACACAAGAGAGGAATTTCAGTGAACTACAGACACCCCAGTGTTTATTAACTCCAGACCAGTGGCACAGGCACAACGCTGCAGGCACGGGATCTCTCCCCACACTCTAAGCCTGTTCCTTGAGCCTCTTGAGCAGCTCCCGCAGCTGCTCGATCTGGGCGGACACGCTGCTCTTGGCGGTGCCGCCCGCGGCCGTGTACTGCTCCACGCTGCTCACCACGCTGAACACCTGCGCCACGTCGCTGCCAAACAGGGGGCTGCGGGCACAGGGAGGGCTGTCAGGGGGCTCTGGGCTGCTGCACGTGCCCAGTGTCTGTGGAGAGGCTGAGGGAGTGAGGACAGGGCATCCTCCTTGCCCTGCTGACAGTCCAAGGGGACTCCAAGGAACTTCAGAGCCAAACCCCTCTGGGGGCTTCCTGCTTAGGGCAGGAGTATCTCCCAGCCCCTTCCAATAATTCTTGCCCATGCCTTGCTGGAGTGGAATGGAGCTGATGTTGTCCCCCTCTAGTGTTTTCAGCCCCAGGAGGAGCAGCCTTGATATTCAGGACAGGAGGATTTTGAGGCACTTTTGGGAAGGCTGCTGGGGGAGGCTGCTCCCTGCCTGTGCAGGGAAGTGAAATAACAGAGATACAAACCTGATGCTCTTCAGGTCCTCCAGGCTGAGATTGTTGATGGTGATGCCTTTGGTCTCAGCGAGGTGGACGGCCTTGCCAGCAGCGATGTGGGCTTGTCTGAAGGGCATCTGCCGGGGGAAGCAGAGGTGGCAGTCAGTGACCAGGCAGCTGAGCTGCTTTTCCATGAGAAAAATGGATGTGCTGCCTTTTTTGGCTGGGCTGTTTTCCCTTTAGGGCAATGCAAGCTGAATCTGGGGTTGCTGGGGTGGATTTAGGAATAAATTATGATCAAGTAATTTGGGGGTAAATTACTATGAAGTCCCTTGAGATGCATGTAAAGGATGTGTCTTCAGCTTTCGTGGTTGTTGACTGCTCATCACCCTGGGACAGAACAGCTCCTCACTGAGCAGCTCCTCTGCATTCAAAGAAATCCCAGCTCCAGCTCTCCCTCTGGTACTTACTCCTTTATGAACCAAGTAGAGAGCCAGGTCAGATGACAGGATCTCAGGGCTCAGTGCCTTCTCCATGTTCTCCTTGTTGATCTGCAGAAAGGAGGGACAAAGGGAGATGTTATCCATAATCAGCTCTTCCTTGGAGCACTTCAGCTCTAAGAGGGACCAAAATGAGCAGTGTGGGTGAGGTACTGAAGAGTTTTCACTTTAGAACCAGCCTGGAGCTCTGTCCCCGTGTTACTCACAGAATGTGCTCCATGTTCCATAGTGAATCCTTACCTGGAGGGTGGAAATCACTCCAGTGGCAACCTGGAGCACAGCATTCAGGGTGTCTACGACATCAAAGACGGCCTCCTTGTCCTCCTGTGTTGGAACAGCGATGGAAATGGTTCTGAGCCAGCCTGGTGCAGCACAAGAGGCTGAGCAGCCCAGGCAGCAGAGCAGGGATGTGATCCCAGAGGCTCCTGCCATGGCATTCAGGGTGTCTCCTGCAGCATCCCCTGCCTCAGCCCCTTTCCCAGCACCCAGCCAGGGGCTGTGCAGCGAAATGGAGTGGTGGGACAGCTCAAGAGTAGGAGACAGCTGTGTCTGCTCAGAGAAATGGTATGGAAAGGAACAAAGGCTTTACCTGCAGGTCCTTGTTGTAGGTGCTCGGGAGTCCTTTGAGGACCATGAGAATTGCAGCCAGCTGCAGAGGGAAACAGGAGAGGCAGGGAGTGAGGAGCAGAGCAAAGCACAGCCCCAGGGCAGGTCCAGAACCCACACTGGGCACAGCTCTTTAGGAAAGAAAAGACAAGAAAAAGGAGGATTCTCCAGCCCCACCATGAGCAGTTTTCCCTCCCTCTTCCTCTTTTTTGGGGCTCACCCGTCCGAACACTCGGCCGGCTTTGCTGCGGATCAGCTCCAGACTGTCAGGATTCTTCTTCTGAGGCATCACGCTGCTGCCAGAGCTGAAGGGAAAGTGTGTGGAGTGCACTGGTGAGCAAGACCCTCTGGCTGCAATCCCTGATCCAGCCCTCCAAAAGAAACCTCTACATCCCCTTTCTTGCACTCCTGTTTAGGGTGTAAGAAATCTATGAATGAAGTGTGCCAAGATTCTCATGTTTCCCACAGCAAAGCCTTTGCTTTTGCAACTTGTCTGGAGCTGCCACACAGTCCCACCCCTCAAAGAGAGAGTTAAAAGGACTCTCTCCCTCCAAGCCCCTCCAGGGTGGTATCAGCAGGCCAGACTAAGCATTGATGTGACTTCACGGAGGGAGGGCTGTGGTTGTGCCACCCTGCAGACAAGGAGTCTGTTGGGATTGCAAACCCAGCCAGGCAAGGAAGGGCTTTGGCAGCATTCCCAGCACAGCAGGAAGTTCTCTCTGCCAGCAGTTGCTGAACACAGACCTGGCTGACTTATCAGAAATAAGTGAGCATTTCTGAGGAATATTCACCCTGAGGGTGCCTTTGTGCCAAGGTCTTGATGCTGGGTCAGCCTCGTGCACAGAGAGACCCCAACCACTGCCTCACCCTCCCAGGGCGGGAGAGCTGAGGAGAATCCCCCAGCAGAGACCAAAAACCTACCAGTAGGTATCAGAGAGGGTCAGGAAGCCAAACTCGCTGGTGCTGTAGATGATGAGATCCTCGGCCATCTTGCTGAGGTGGATCATCAGCAGGGTGGCAACTGAGAGGAATTCCACTGCAGGAAAGGCAGGAAATGAGGAGGGGGGAAAGGTGCTTGGAAAACTCAGAGAACCCTGACTGGGCCTTTGCTCCTAGTGCTGGATTTCAGCCCCTTGTTAAGGTAACTGGAAAGGTGTCAGGAGCTGCTTCCCACAGTGCTGGGAAGATTTGCCTGTGCTTACCCACAAAGTCCCTCTCGCTGATGGCATCCATGCTGTTCAGGCTGATGGAAGCAAATTCCAGCTCTGCAAGGAAGGGGATGGACACAGGAGGTCACACTGGCCCTGACAGGAGCCTGAATGCACCAGGCTGCCCCAGAGGAGGTGACTGAGAGCCCTTGAGCAGTCCCAGGAACACAAACATGTTTAGTGGGGCTTTTCTTATGAACCCAGACAGCCAGAGTGCAGCAGGTGTGGCTCTTCCTCCTCCCACCTCACAGGCACTGCCTGTCTCTCTGCAGCAAAAATCCTGGGAAATTAAAGGCTCTGGCTCCAGGATGGGGCATTATGGTGCTATTCCCTCCCTCCCAGGTGTGACAGGTACTCCCATGCCCCTCAGTCCCAGGATAACATTTACCACTGCGCAGCATCTCTCTATCGATTTCCACAGGGTTTCCAGCCAGAGCTCCACTGCCAGGGAAGACAGAAACAGAAATCATGCTAAATGTCCATCCAAAGCTGAGCTCTGGGAAGCAGGGAAGGCACCCCTGAAGACTGCAGAGCAAAGCAAGGCCCAGTGATCACCAAAAGGGTAGATCTTACCTTCCCAAAGGCAAGACATTGATCCTCTTCTTTATCTCTCCCAGGCGCTCAGAATCCCGGGTCAGAGCAACAGCATGGCTGGGGAAGGACAATGGGGAGAAAGCACATGAAATTAGGGAATGTCTCTTTTTTTTTTTCCAATCCTTGTGCTGCCATGCCTGGAGCCTGGGATCTACCCTTAAACATGAGGTTGGAGTGGAAGGGACACAGGGAATTCCTGTTCCAGTTTGTGAGGTTCCCTCTGGTTTGTCACCACTGCTGGCTGCCCCCTCAGCAGAGCAGGGCCCCGAGGGTGGAGAGGGTGGGAGGTGCTCACCTGAGCAAGAACTGGCTCCATCGGATGGGCTGAGCTTTCTGCAGGTGGGTGTAGCCAGGCAGGATCACATCGATTTCTCTGGGAGGGAAAGGAGGGAGAGGTGAGCAGCAGGGACAGGAGGGCAGGGACAGGAACACACCAGGGCTCCTGGCAGGGTCACAAATTGAGCATTTTCAGCCTATGAGATGCTGAAGGGTCGACCTCTTCTTCTCCCTGTCATCTTTCAAGCCAAGCACACTGGGTTTAGCTATTCCAGTGTGGTAAATCTGCCCTGGGCTGCCTGGAAAATTGCCTGGAGCAGCAATCCCTCTGTAGCAGGCAAGGATTCCCCAGTCCACCACAGGTTTGGAGTGCGAGGAGCAGAGCTAGACAGGGAGGTAACATAGCTGAGCTTTTTCTCAGCCAGAAAAACCTGAAACGTGTTCCCCACTCCTTCGGATAGGTTTGCTGCCTTCTAAAACCTTGTGTGGACCTCCCACCTCAACTGCTTTGCCAGGGATGAAGGAAGGTTTCTCTGAGGGATGAGGAGAGCTTCTGTGAAGTGAATTCTGGAGAAAAGGGGCTGTTGTGCTTCCTGGGCTACCCCAAACTGCCTGGCTGTAACTCCCTGCACAGGAGACCATGCTGCTGTCCAGTGGGGTCAGACAAAGGACAAACCCAGGAGCTTCTTGCCCCAAAAAGGCCAAAGTTATGGAAAACAGGGACTGTGGGAAAGGACTCACATGGCAGCACGTTCCACCAGCGTCTTAATGAGCTGCAGGAGGTGCGTGGAGATGATGGAGAGGGAATTCTTCATGAACAGCTTCAGGTCAGTCACAACCTGTGGGAGATTGGCCACAGTCAGGCCACACAGAATGGGACAAATGCAGTGACTGCAAGGTAAACCCCTCCTTGTCCTGTGTAATGGGAAGGGAAATCATTTCTCATCATTTGGTTGTATTTATGTGGCCATGTCACAATTTCTTGCCCTCCAGGAAGAGTTCCAGAGGCCACTCTGGTCTGAGGTCTCCTGAAGTGAAGTGGGGGAGGAATACAGAAGGAGAAAAAAAGGTTCTGTCTGTACCTGATCATTCCTGCTTCTGCCAGTGTGCAACTTCCCAGCTACGTCTCCAATCAGCTCCTGAGGACAAGAGCAGGATTGCTGTCAGGATCTCTGTGCTCTAAGCAGGACAATCCACATGAGCAGATCTCCCTGCCTGGGAGGGACTCAGCTCCAAGATCCTGGGAGTAGCCACAGGATCTGTGCTGGGGAGGGCAGGTCTGGGTTCTGGGCTTGTACAGTGCCACAAAAGGGGGCTTGGAGAGCCTTGGCTGTGCCCCAGGGGGTTCAGTGCCACGAGCTCTAAAGGAATTTCACAGAGGGACAGAGGCACAAGCCCTCAATGTCAGGCAGAGGATCAGGACCAAGAGGTCAGAGGAGCCAAACCTTTAGTCTGCGCTCGTTGGCAGTGTGGATATCCTCATCAGTCTGGATCACACCAAAGACTCCTTTGGACCATTCCTCAGAGATCTGCAAACACCAGAAGAACCAGTCAGCCACCACAGCTACCCTGGTGTGTGGGGGCTGTCCCCAGCAAATCCCAGCTCCTGGCATTCCCACAAGTGTTAAGTCTCTGGCATTCAGGCTGCTTGCTGTATCCTGGTATTCCATACTGTTGCTGGGATTCATCTCTCTATCCATGATAATCCTGCAGTGTTATGGAGGATTTAAGCATTGCAAGGAAAAAACTGAGCCTAAATGTCAGTGATTTCTTCAGCATCATCCACAAAGGTTTTCCTATAAAATATTGCACAGACCCACTGTTGTCCAGCGTGGGTGAGCAACAACAATGGATATTTTATAAAAGCCCTTCTCTGCTGACTCCTTTCACTCCCCTACACTTGCTATGCATTGTCCCCCACCAAGCTGGGCAGCCAGACTCAAAATTCCATGTGCCAGCAGGAAAAGGATGTTTTTACTTCCCACTGAAATGATTCCTAGTGACTGCTCAGTCTGAAGAGGATGGGACACAAGGACATTTAAAGATGCTCTTTAAAACAGCAATATGCTGTCAGGTAAGGAAAGATTCATTCCAGCACACATGGGAGTTTGTGAAGGGAAGAAATACCTTTTCCAGGCCACTCAGGATCTTCTCCAGTTCAGTTTTAGACAGGATTCCAGCCTTCTCCAAGGCTTTGGCATAAGCCATGCTCCCCTGGATGTCGACTTCAGACAGTCTCTGATCAACAGTAATGGAAGCACTGAGCAGCTCCATGATGGGATCCGTGCTCCCCACAAACCTTCCTGCCATCATTTTGTCCCCCTGCAAGTAAAGAAGGTAAGAGACACAGATTTATGGATATATCCCCTAAAAATCAGTTTGTGTCCATCTCCATCCTTATCAAACTAAAACTGAGGACAACCTCAGGAATGGTTTTATTCAGTCTACACCAGAAAAACCCTGGACTTTAGGGCATGTCACTGTCACTAGAATTTAGCCCTTGAGGTTACAGGTCTGGCTTGGGGATCCTCCAAGATATCTGACTCCTGCAGGACTCTCTGAAAATGAACATCAGGGCACGTGGTGCATGATCAGCACGGAACTCTCTTTTAAGGCAGTTGCTGATCTCTGACCCTTTGATGGACTCCTGACAAAAAAAAAAGAAATGAAAAAGGTAAAGGAGTGAGGAATATAGTGAGAGCTGGTCTCTGCTCCTTGAAATATTAAACAATCTCACTCTTTTAGGGAGACTAGAAGAAAACGTTCCTCTGACAAAGAGCTGTGGGCCAGCACAAGCCACATGTTCTAAACCACTCCTGCGACTATAAAGTGTCTGAAGTTACCGTTCGAAGCAGCTCCAGATTCCATGTTCTCGCAAGCTTTGGTGTAAAATTAGGATAAAACCGGCAAAGGCGCAGGTTGCAGAAAAGGGAGGCCTGGGTGCCTTTTAGTGTTACAAATGTTCCCGTGAGATGAAAAGAGAAGAGAAAACCCCAAAACACCCCCAGAAGGGCTCGGTAAGTGCGCGGCGCCGGGCGGCCGGCGGAGCTACCATGGACAGCGGGCAGGGACCGGGACATCAGCAGCCCTTTCCCCAAAGGATTGGCGGAGGGAAGAGCAGGAGGGAGCCTGCGGAGGCAGGATGCGGGAGCTCTGCGTTTGAAGCGGGTTTGTCCGCAGGAGCTGCCGCGGGGAGGGGGGGAAATAGGGGAAAACCCCAAAGTTTTGCAGCTCCTCGCTGGGCACCCCGTGATGGGCAGAAGGCACAGGGAGTGAATGGTGCTGCTGGGATGGGGAAGAGGTGTCCAGGTACGTTTTTGCTGCCAGGATCCGAGGTGGGACGGTTGATTATTGCAGCAAAGTTGTTCGCTGTCCCCTTCTCCATTTAAAACCCGGGAAAACCAATCCCAGAATCATTAAAGTTGGAAAAGACCTCCAAGATCAGCGAGTCCAACACTACCAGGAGCACCCCTAACCCACATCCCTAAGGACCACACGGACACCTTTCCTGAACCCTTCCAGGGATGCTGATCCCACCGCGTCCCTGCACAACCCGTTCCAAACGGAGCAGAGCAGGACCCGGAGCAGCACCCCACCAGCAAAGCCAAGCTCCCCCTCACCTCGGCTGCCATTTCGGACGACGTTTTGCTCGTTTGTGCAGCGATCCTGGCACCTGGTGCAACCTGCGGGACAGCGCGGAGATGCTCAGCTGCCCCGGTGCCCGCTCCCTGCCCCATTCCCTGGGCGCTCCCGGTGCCCGGTGCGCTCCCAGTTCCCCGGGCACCGCTCCCGATGCGCTCCCGGTTCCCCGGGCGCCGCTCCCGATGCGCTCCCAGTGCGCTCCCGGTTCCCCGGGCGCCGCTCCCGATGCGCTCCCGGTTCCCCGGGCGCCGCTCCCGATGCGCTCCCGGTTCCCCGGGCACCGCTCACCTGCTCCGCACGCACCCCGGCCGCTCTGTGGCTCGCTGCTCCCCGGCCCCGCTGCCCCGCTTTTACAGCCCTCGGCTCGGGGCTGGCGGCTCGTCCCGCCCCGCCGGGGCGGGGTGTGCCCGGGGCCGGCCCCGCTCGGGTCCCCCCCGTGTCCCCCTTGTCGCTTCCCAGCCCTGCGCTGCAGCTCGGGGCCAGGGGGTGCTTTGGAGAGGAGGAGGCTTAGGAGGGATGCTCGAGTATTGCTTCTTACCTGGCGTAGCTCCTGCGCTGTGGGCAGGTCAGGAATGGCCTTGGAATGCTCCCCTGGGAATATCGCTGGGTTGAAGGAGTCGCATCGCTCTGTGTCACACCCCTCTAATGAGCAATCTTTAATATCAATATAACTGATACGGTGCTCTGTCCCCATTGCCACCCCAATAAACCCAAAAAATAGATGGGAGCTTCTTGTTCTTTCCCATCTCTGCATGGGTGAGACTTTTCATCCCACCTGTAAGGATGCTACAGCCCCAGATTTGGGGTTTTCCTGCTGTCCCAAGGTTATGGGGTCACCTGAAAGCCTCAGGCAGTGGCTGTGGGGCTTGAAGTTATACTTATGGCAATAACGTGTATCTTAAACTCATCACACCCTAAATATCTTGGAATTAAGTAACTGATTGAAAGCACAAGAGAGCTTTTGGAGCAGCGAAGCTGTGGCTCAGCACGAATTTCTCATTAACTCCTCAGACAGAGTATTTTCTGCAGCCCCTCTACAGAAAGCAGAATATTTGCTGCTTTTTCTTACCAAGTGAGCTCCTGCAGTGTAGTATTTTTCCATCTGCATTGTCCAAACATCTCACAGAGCTCAGGAAACATATTCCAACTTTCTCATCCACGTTTCTGTTGGATTTTCCTCCCTTTAACTGACCCTCTTGTTCTTTTCTGCTGTTCTCTCAGTTCTACAACTTATCCCCTTCCCCTTTTTCCACTAGGACACCGAAACAGCGCTCGATCCTTTTGCAGTCCTGTTCCTTCCTACTGTGAAATCCCTCATTTTTACCACTTTTCTTGTCTTCTTCACCTTTTCAAAGCGTCCTTGTCCTTACTCGGGGCTTTGACAGGAGATTGCCAACGTGTTGTGAAAACATTAAGCACTGAATTTATAACTAGAGTGAATCTTACAAACAAGATTTTGCTAACCCATGTCTGATATTACATGTGACAGGGGATATTAAACCCACATGGGACCTGTCAGCAGTGCCACTGTGTATTTAGCAAACTTCACAGGGATTAATTGGCTTGGAGTGCACTGCTCAGCTCCTGCCCCAGTTTGTATCTAGGAAATGATGAATTCTCTCTTTATTTTTAGACCAAGCAGTCAATAACCATCTTTTCTCTATAGTAAGCAATGTAGAATGTAGACTAATATTTTTATAATAAAACTGGAAGTAAAACTAAATGCAAGCAGAATTCCTCAACTTAAAAACGAACATTGAAGAAAGAGGATTTCATAAAGATGCTTGGAGCTGGAGAGTTGAACTTTTTTGAGGGGAAAGCAGTGAAATAGCAATGTAAAATATACTTTTTAATGCAAACTGAAGTGCATTCTCATTGCTATCTTCTCCATTTGTTCTGGTTTGGATGTCTCTCCACTGTCCATCATCTCCTTTCAGTATTTTATCTGAAACAGAAAGATTAACCTCAAAATTCTCACCCCACAGTTAAAACCGAGGAAATTCTGAGGGAAAAGCCTCCCACTTATTTTCCTTTCTGGCAGAGAGGATGGCAAATCATTCCTACATTAATATTCCCAGCTACACCCTTTTCGAGCTGACAGTGAGTACTAGAGAGTAAATTGCCAATTCTGCAGTACAGAGAAGTTTAATTAAATATATTTTAATGTTCTCAAAGAATCTGAACTTTATTTGTACTTTTGTAATCCATCAGAGTCCTTCTCTATGATTTCATTTTTTTGCTGGAAGGGTGCAATGCTGAGGGAGTGCAGCAACCGAAGGAGCTTTGGTGCCTCTGGAAATTCACTTTTCACAATAGGACTGCGAAGGAAAAGGATGGCAGAAACTGCTACAGTGCACCTTCTTTTAAAAACATCCTTTTTTTAGCTGTCTTTTTGCTTTGGAGAAAGAAAACAGCTCCGTGGGCTGAACGTGCCGGGCAAACGCACCGTCAGCTCGGTTGATGCGGAACCGTGCTGACATTTTTTGTTCAAAAAACCCCCCAACTTTGTTTTTAATGAATTTTTGAATGTAAAAGGCAAAAAAAAAAAAAAAAAAAGAAAAAAAAGAAAAGAAATAGACACCATAGGGTGCTGAGCGAAATGCTGAACACAGTAAACATCTTTCATGACAAAGAACACAAATACCCCGCAGATCTGCTGTCAATAGCAAGTCCTAGGCCCCCTGCTTTCAATAGTTAATACCGAGGCCCCTCTCTCCCCAAGCCTTAGTGGTAACAATCACAAGCCAATGCTTAAAATGTTGACATGCTAAGCACATTTGGAAAAACCCATGTCTGCATTCCCTATGGATGGTGTAGCATAACTGTCTAACACCTAAAGAGCAGCAGTTAAAGCTGAAGTGACCCCCTCACCTCACCTCCTGCCCAGCTGGTTCTCTCTTGATATTCCCTCTCTGCCTTGCATGATGTCAGTGGATGTGGAGCTGACCCATATTTGTATTTACAGCCTTACCAGGCTTGCTGTCTCCACTGGGAAATGTTTAGGAGGAGTATTTTATTAGGAAAAAATGCTGTTGAAAGAGGTGTCTGTGTTATGTTCATTCATCCCTGGCTGTGTCTTCATTGGAAAAAGCAGCATTGGTTGGAAAAACGTGCCAGGAAAGTGAAATTTTGGGGAAAGGGTGAAAATAAATATAATAATTTGCTGCTGGGGGAGAGGTATAAAGAGGTGTAAAGGAGAAATAAAATTACTGTGCTGAAGGTTCTGAACCCTTATCTGAAGAGAGTGGTGAGAGGCAGACAAGGGTTAGCAGATTTCTGTAAAAAACTCTGAAATTTGGTTGTCTGGAAATACCCTTTTTTCCCATGAAAACCGACATCCTTTCCCTTCTTTCAGGCGGCTTCATGTGCAGGGTTTGGGATATGGCAGAGCAGTCACAGAGCTTTTGCTGTGCCAGTTTTGGCCAACTTACAAGGCCAGTTAATCCTGACATGAAAAAGGGCAGCATCCATTGCATCCTGTGCACTGAGTCACACCAGCAGCTCTCAGCCTGCCTTTGAAGACCTCTCTCCTGGCTTTTTTTTATTCCACAGGGCTCCACAATAAATGATTCTGAAGTATAAATGAATCCCTATCTTTACCACAATCCATGTGTGATGGAGTGCACGTGTCCACTGAAACTTTTTTAGGCGTTTTCAAATTAAAAGGGCTGAAAAGATTTTGCAGTTGGCTTTTAAAATTTGCCCAGCACTTCTATATCCAGTGGTGAAAGCTCCTGGAAAACTGGGAGCTGCTCCTTGCCCACTGCCCTGGCACTGAAGACTGTTCCTAAAGCACTGAAATTTGCTCACATTACTCTGAATTGATTTAGGATTTGCAGCACCCCAAGGGGAAGAAAAGGCTTAAAAGTGGGAGTGGAATTTTGTCTGGTTTGATTCTGGAGAAAAAAGTGGCTGGTGGGGTTTGTGCTGGAATTGCAAGGCAGAGGTTGGGGGGCACAAGTGACCCATTCAGTTCCCTAAATCCCTAAAAGGCTCTTAAATCCCTGCTGCAAGCAAGCAAATATATCTGTATGACACTCCTTAGGGAGTTAGTGGTGTTGTATTAGCATACAAAATTTTCCCCGAGAAATAATGTCAAAATTAAGGAATTAACGCTTCCCTGGCCAGATAATTTTCCTTGCTGTTGCCACTAGGATTTTCAGCTGTTTGCACTCTTTGAAGTATCACTGGTTTTATTGAGGATGAAAAGGGCTCTTGGTAAATTTAATAGCACATGGTCTACCGGGGAAAGAGTCACGGCGACGGCTGGGAAAGACACGATACTGACGAGTTTGATGGCTGCATATTCAAGCGCTTTGAAAGACTGTTGGAGCATTACCCGAGTACCTCAGCCTCGCAGTACTCCGCACAAGGTTAAAGATCTGATTTGAAAGGATTTCCGCGATACTGCTTTGCCTTTGTCACACTTAACAGCGGCTGATTGCCAATCTGTCAGACAAAAATTGATACCGTTTTCTGTCTAATGTACAAAGAGAGCCACGGGAAAGCCACTAACATCGCCGGCATTGGTGGTTCAGTGGTAGAATTCTCGCCTGCCACGCGGGAGGCCCGGGTTCGATTCCCGGCCAATGCAGCTGTTGTTTTTCCGTTTCTTTTTTTTTTTTTTTTTTCTCTCAGTTCCTTATTTCTCCTTCCTTTTCCGCTTCCGTTCCGGCCGCCAAATCCTCCTTCAGCTCCAGCGGGTCTCGCCGCGCTGTTCCTCCGCCGTGTCCCGCTGGGCTGCGGGTGCCCGGGAGTAGCGGGAGGATCCTCGGGGAGGCCGCGCCGGGGAGGACAAGATGGAGGTGTAAGGAAGGGCCTGAGGGGGAAACGCAGGGCACGGGCGGGCCTCGGAGCCACCCTGCGTGGGCACAGCGGGCCTGCAGGGCCGGGGGCGCATCTCTGTGGGGTTTGTGTGGGGTATATCTCTGTGAGGCGTGGGGGTACATCTATATGGGCGTGGGGTTTGTATAGGTATATCTGTGTGTGGTGTGAGGGGGGATACGTCCATGTGGGCCTGTGCGTGAGGGGTGTGAGGGTGCAATAAATCCGTGAGGGGTTTATTGCCCCCAGCAGTGAGTTCAGGCATTCTGGTCAATATCTGAGGGGTTTATTTTCTTTAAAACTCCAGCTGAAGCCGCTGTTGGGGCGAAAGGCGTCGTGGCTCGGCATGAATCCTGCTCTCATCCCCTCCTGTCCCCTCCTGCTCCCTCTGCCCTGGGAGAGGCAAAATGGGAATTTTTCTTTTCGGGGAGAGTTATTCCCGTGAGCTCTGTGCAGGAGCTGGAAATGCTGGAGAAGGAAAAACCTGAGGGGTTTGTGCCAGCGATTGCGAACACAGTAAGAGAGTCGGAATTTTGGCTGGTCGATATTTCAGAGCTGTTACACCAGGCAGCGTTTTGTGCTTTCCTACCACGTGTTTTGGGCACAAAACTATAGGATTTGACCTGTTTTGAAGCGTTAAAATCTCACGAGTTCTGTGGAGCTGGTTAAATTTCTAATTTTCTTTTAATTTTCATTGATCTAATGAATGGGGGCACTCATGGGATGTATCCCCCAAAGTCACGGAGCTCCTGCAGCCATGTAACCCAGGGATGCTTTGTTATCATTAAATCTTCTCTACTGTAAGATCTTCTCATATTAGTTTATTAGCTCTAAAAAGTATTCATACTTTTGGCAATACCATGAATTTTTTTTTTCCTTTCTGGTGAAGTCTTACTCTCATAAAAATTAAGTGAACTGTATAGCTGACTGCTTAAAATATACATTACAATTCATTGTTTAGAATTTCTTGTTTACTGACTGTAAAATTGGTAGCTGTGAGTCAGGACCGAAGGAAATTTTATTTCTACTGATACACAGAACTCCTTTAAACACAGGACTCCTTGAACATACCTTACAGTACCTTGCTGTGGAGTAAATTCCTTTGAATCACTACTGCAAAAGTTTATCAGTTTATAATTTTGGTATTTCAGCACAACAGAATTGTTGAAGATTTGAGACTGACTCATTGGCAGGAGTGAAAAAGAAAGGTATTTTTCTGAATGGCAAAGCGGTTTGGAATGAAAAAAGGAAAGCAGTTGTCTTAAATAATTTCATTCTTACCCTCAGCTTGATTCCGCAGCCTCATTTGCATGGCGATGTATTTATTCCATACGAGCCTTTCAGCCGAACAATTCCATATGTAATTCTCCCTATAGAATGTCTTTGATCCGTGGGGATTTCTGTAGGGCCCGGCTGAATGCAAACATTCTGAAGACTTGCATTTACCTAACAACAAAAGCTATATATGGTTTGTAAAACATGAATGAAAAACTAATGCGTGCCTGAGCTCACTTGCTGAAGTTTCACTCGGGTCAGCGAAATGGAAGTTGAAGTTCATCTCAGCGTATTTTAGAAGGTCCCTTTTCATTTAAAAACAATGATAGAACCTGTGGAAGTTTGTGGATGCATTTAGCATTTGAAAGTGATGAACGTGACAGTTCTATTCAGACGATTCACGGTGCTTAACAACACATTGTACCTTTTTTGTTCTTTTTTTTCTTTTTCCTAAGCTGCTGCACAGACCTGAGAAAGGCCTTTTTTTCCTTTTGTATGGAAACTTTCTGTTGTTGTGGCTACTGACTGCTCAGCAGAATGTGTTGTTCAGGGAATATAGGATGCTCTGTGGCAGTTTTTCTCCCTGTTTTTACTTTAAATATATAAATTTACAATATCCAGGAGGAATAGTCATGATGTGCTTGGATCTGCAGTCACCCTGCCAGCCTTGGATAAGGATTCTTGCTTAATTGGGACTGAGAAAGTGAAAAATGAGAAACTCAGCCTTGCCCTTCTAATATAGGAATAGGCACATAAAGGTGGAAAGAATAAATAAAGAGAAAATGCAATAAATTGGGGTCTTTTTAGTCAGTACAACACGTACAAATTAAAGCCCTATTTGTGTCTATACACACACATATGTCCATGGTACTAAAATATTGTGTGCTCTTGACTAATAAAGAAAATAGTGTGTATAATCTGAATTATTTCCCATCAGTCTTCATTTGAATAAAATCAGAGGCTTTTTTTCTAAGGAAGAAGCAAAGCAATTTGGTTTCAGTGTGTGAAATTGGATGAGTGAGTAAAATAGGGTGGCTGAGTGGAAGGAGTGTGTTGTACAAGTGTCTTATGATTTATGGGGCAAACTGTAAATATTTATGTCATAATTCAATATTTATGTCATAATTCTACTGACAGTATGGAAAAAAATATTTTCCAGAGGTGGCAGTTGTAGAATCACTAAAATAAGATGCCTTGGGGCTTTTACTTTTTTTTTTTTTTTTTAATTCTGTGTTCTTTTAGTGTCTGTGACTCAGCAAAGAAAAACTTCAAACCGTTTCATTTGGAACATAATTAACTCTTTTCATTTTTCCTTTTAGAAAAGATGCAAACGCTGCATTGCTGAGTAACTTTGAGGTAAGTTTGTCTTCCTTCTGGTTTTAAAGCAGCAATTAAAAGCTGTCATCAGTCCCTTGTATAATCTTTGGAAGCTGAAAACTGGCAGTGGCAATCAGCAAAACCTGCAGGGGATTTACTCCTCCTTGCATTTGCTTGGTTTTCAAGGAAAAAAAAAAGCTTTTGAAAGAAGATTTGGAAATGGTTTTGCTAGTAATGGGTACTGTGTTCCTGTATTGTGAGATTATTCCAAAGCAGGTGCTTTTCTCTCTCATTTTAAGGGAGGAAATGTTGTTTTAACTTGAGCCAGGTAATGGAAATATTTTGCTTTGCTGATTAATGTAATTTTTTAAGCAGTTTTAATAACCCACGTGGTTTTGTCTGTGTTATTGTATTGCTGAAGCTGGTTTTTATTGCAGCTGTTTCATTCTATTCTGCAATAAACCTCGAGGTGTTTTTATCCTGAGCTGCATCTGTCTGCAAACAGCAGAGCAGGCATCTGCTGGCTGTTAAATGGGCTTTAATGAGGACTTGGAGAGAACTCTCTTAAATTTCCTCTAAGATACAGATGATATCATGTCAGCCAGACTGGTGTTCAGTGCCTGGCTGTTAAAAACATGTGAAAAACGTAGCAAATATGGCTTTTCAGAGCACAGATTCCCCTCAGACTACTGCTACCTTTCCATTTACTCCACTTCCCAGTTGCCATTTCGCTGGCAAAGCCAACGTTCTGTAAATCAAGGTAATGCTTTGCACAGAGAGTTCCTTCCCTGCAGTTCTCGTGGGAGCTTGGAGTTGTCCTTTTGTGGTTGTTGTCAAAGCTCACAGCCTGAGTTTGGGATTTCAGCACTGGCAGGTGTTCCTTTCTCATAGGAAGTGCTGTGTGAAGCACTTGCAGGATCTGATTGTAGTTGTATTTCTCACTGTCTAGAAATGTTTGGGTTCTTATTTCTCTGGACTTGTCAGTTTATAATTCCCTTGGGGCTGGATCTTGAGTGCAGCCAGGTGAACATGAGGGGATGAACAGTGAGAAGTGCTCCGTTGCTTTGCTCTGGGTTTTGACTCTGGATATACTGCAAAGCCTGAAGCAAAACATCTGAAAAAGTTTCATTCATCTGTGTAAAACAGTCACAGCTTTTAAAAAACATTTTACATCCTTATTCATCACTCTGGAGCCAAAACATTTTTCATTTCAGTTGCTGGTCCATCCACCAAAACAGCCACCCATTTTTTGTTGGTTGGCTGATAGGATTTTTCCTGTTCTCTTTTTTTTTTATTTTTTATTTTATATAAAACATAACATTATTATATAATTATAATAATTAAATACTTATATTTTATGTATAAATTTTATATTTTATTATGTTTTATGGTTTATACTATATTATATATAACATTGTATATTATATAGGATAAAATCTAAATTATAAATATTTTATATTAATACAACATAATATAATATAATATAATATAATATAATAATAATATAATATAATATAATATAATATAATATATAACTTTTATATATTTATTTTCTATAAAATATAAAATATTTATTTTTTATTTTCATTTTCCTGTTGTCATATTTTTAGGTTAAATACTCTCAGCTGCTCTAAACCACTTTATTTTTTCTCTTTAGGTGTACCAGTTACTTACTGATCTCAAGCAGCAGCGTAAAGAGAGTGGCAAAACCAAGCAGAGCTCTGGGCAGCAGAATCTGAACACAATTATGTATGAGGTGAGTAGCACTGGGAAAGTCCTTTTACCCATTAGCTCAAGCTGCAATAATTCACATCCTCAGGGTTGTATATTTAATAATTTGGAATCAAATTTCCCCCAAATTTCAAATGTTTTATCTGCCACTTTTCTGTGCTCCCTTTGTTGAAGTTGTAGGGTAACTGTGCTGTCAGGGAAGAGTTCCCTGCTGTTATTAAAATCTATAAAAGAGTTTCAGATCCCTTGGTTTGCAACTGTTTGGTTTTGTTAGGATTTTTTCAGTTCTGAGTATTCCATCCTTTTAAGGCACAGGGCAGAACTCGCTGTCATCTGGTGAATTTATGGTATCACCTGATCTGATAATTAAGCTGATGATTTCAAAGCTGAGGCACAGATCACATGGTATTTTTTTATTAACAGAATTAATAATCCTGTCAATAGAAACGAATTAATCCCCAGCTAAAACAGATCATTTAAATTTTTTTTTTGATCCAAACAAACGCAAAACCACGCCTACAAATACCATCACTTGGATGCCAGGTTAGTAATAAACATCTCATCCCTTGCTAGGAAGGAATTGTAAAATTCTATAATACAAATACCAAAATTTAAAATATCCCAAATTAGCAACTTCCCAGAGCCTTGCAGTGAGACCCATTGTGTGTGTGCTGGAGAATTGTGTGAGCAGCACCGTGACTGACAGGCAGCTGAAAGCACTTTGCCTTTGCTTGCATGAGTAATTCTGTTGAGCACTGAAACTACTCATGTGGATAAGATCTGGCCTAGGCTTTGGTTTTGTTTTAGTTCTGGCTTTGTTTGAAAAAGGTACAGAGTTGTAATTCCTAAGCCTTGCGTTCAACAAAATAGGGGCTTACCAAAAATCTGAATTAAATCTTCATGGAGACTGACAGTCTCTTCCTGTACCTCTGGAAAACAGCTGAGGAAGATCCTGTAAGTAAAATTTATCAGGATGCACCTGAAATCTTTAATTGCTTTGTTATTCTATGTGTTAAATACCTATAGGAGGCTTGGGTGTGGAGCTGGGGTAAACTCTGGGTGTATTTTCTATGTTTGACTGAAAGAAAAGCAGAATTTCATCTTGCAGGATTGTTTCTGTGTTTCTTCACAAGCTCCCTGCAGACTTGGATCTGTTGGCACTGAAGTAACTCCAGAGGAGCTTTGTTCTTCTGTATATTTGGCATTTTCATCGATTTGAAATTGCCAAGAAAAGATGAACCTGGAAGAGAAATTACTCCTGTGAAATAATTATATTACATGACAATATAATAATTTCATTTCAGTCATTGGTGGTGAATTAACAACTTCATTTTATCTGAAAAGGTCAGACAGGGCTTATAGAAAGGAATAATAAATTATAATTATTTACAGCTCTTCATTTTGGGGTTTTATTCAAGCAACAATAAATACTCAGGAAGATTTTAAGCCACTTCCAGTGAAAACTCAGCTGTAAACTGGAATTTTTGTGCGTTTTTTTAAATCAACAGATTGATTTTTTTACTCAGGTCAGATTACATTGTCATGTAATTCCATTATCCACCTGCTCAATGTTGTTATTTTAAAGAAAGCAAATAAATGGAACACCTGCTGTCAAAGGCAGTTGAGGTTGGTGGGTGTTACATGTAAAAAATGGATCAAAGTTTAATTGTCTCAAGTCAGATAAACATTTTTAATAGCACAATATCCTTGCAGATTTCATAACAAGCCAATCTGCTTCTACCAACTTTAAATTGCCAAAAATACAGGTAAAGGATAAAAACAACCATAGATTAGAGAACTTAAAGAGAGATTTCTGGGCTGGCAGTGAGAATATCCCTGGCACTGAGCACATGAAAAGTTGGCAGAAGGGAATGTGGGTTTCAGGATGAATTGTGTTCAACTTTCCTTTGTGCTTTTAAAAGACAAAAGCCAAACAAGGAGCAAACCAAGGAAGCAAATGTCTGTCACAAACAGCAAGAGGATTTTTTTAGGAGACAAACCTAAAACTCACTCCTTTCCTGTCCTCTTCAACTTGGAATTTTGGGCTTTGTACAGCTCAGATAAAGTTGATTTCCAAACCTGAATTGATTTTTCCAATTTTTCCTCAATGCTGAGGAGACTTTTCAGAGTACTTGTTCCATACACAACTGGTAAAACAAGTGTGAAATAATACATATTTCCTCTCTGTCCCTTGCAGACTCTGAAGTACATTTCAAAAACACCCTGCAGGTACCAGAGTCCTGAGACTGTCAGAGAGTTCCTGGTAGCAATGAAAGACCATAAATTAACCAAGTAAGTGGAACTGTGCCTTTGAACAGAAGTAAAAACTCAATTAATGCTGAAAAACTGATCCCTGTGGACAGTGTGATCATCTGATTAATGGATTTTAAGTATTTTCTGCCGTTATTTAAATGCTTAGCCAAACATCTTTTCCTTTGCTCATGGATGAGTACTTCCATCTTTTCTTTATGTGCTGTTTGTCCAGGATCTCTGAGATCTACATTTCAATTATTTAAATATCGTATCAACCAACCTTCCCTCCTCCCCCAGCAGCTTCTAATGAAGCTGAACATCCACTTCTTATTTTAGGAAGTTCTGCCTGGAAAAGAAAAGATTTCCTTTGCAGTTACAAGATTCCAAGGGCTTCTTTCCTCTTTGGCAGTGGTGTGAGTGCCTGTTCTTGAAGCACATAATCCTCTTGAAGCTCTGCAGAGTGGGAGTGAAGCCTGATAGAAGCAGAAATGGAATCAGCTGGCCACTTGTTTGGATAGCTCTCATCACTCCTCTGGCTTTTAAAGCAGAAAAAACCCAATATTTAGCTGCTTCTAAATGACTCCTCCTTCACTTCAAAGGAGGAGTTTATGCTGGAGAGACAACTGAGAGTGGTTTTATTCCCTGCTGGGAGGACTCCCAAGGAGTTCATCCTCTAGGAAAGAGGCTTTTCATTCATTTGGCTGTGGCACAAAATGCACAGTGAGAGCATCTGGAGTGCTGCAGAGCAAGTTTTTACCCTGTCCAGAGCAGAGAAAGCAGATTGTCAGCTTTTTGTTAGACTTTCAGTGCCCCCTCTCTACAGAGTCACATCCAGCACAGCTCTGCTGCTGCTGCCTTTGCACACACAGGGATGCTGCTCCTTGGGAATTTTGTCCTGGCTGTTGGAATTGTGCTTGGAGTACTTTCTTTGCCTGGTCAGTTAAGTCAGTGTTTAATCCTCCTGTAGCTCATTTTATACAGCAGGATACTCGTTTCTGTAGTGGGCAAAGTATCCTAATTATTTTCTGGAGGTATTGGAGCATGGAGAAAAGAAAATACTCTGCAATAAAAATAGTAGAGGTGTAAGGAGGTGGTAATATGGCACTGAAAGTGTCTTAAAATTGGCAGCAAACTATTTCTTGAGTAGTAGTGAGCATCCTTCCCTTCTGATAATGTAAACCAGCCCTTTTTGAAGAGAAATAAGCAGTGTAGGAAGAACCAGCAGAAGGTTGTAGCACAGCAAAAAGGCAGAGTAGTATTTTTCAGAGGAGAAGGAACTGAATGATGTAGGTGTAAAACTCACATTAAAAATCAAAGGGTTTATTTTTGTTTAAAGCTCATTTCTAAACTTCTTTCAGGTAGAATTTGACCAGGACCTGAGGGTTAATTCTTAGTGTTACCACTTGAGGTACCTTGACTGCAACTGCTCCCCTGGATGGGATCTCCCAAGAGTGAAATACTAAAAAATTTCAGTCATAACAGAGAAACTTCCAGCTACAAATTCTCTGTCTCCCACAGTACTGATCACTTCTGTAGAAGATCTACCCAAATATTCACCTTCCCACACCTGCTTGTTCAGTGAGCTGCAAAGGTTGGAGTAGTTAGAACCTTTTAAATGAGCTTTTTGACTGCTTAATTTTTTATGGGTGCTCTGAGGTGCCTTTGGGTTTAGGTATCATCCTGTCTGTCCTTTTCCTGAGGCACTGAAGCAAGGGACTTATTCCCAAATCGTTTCTTGTGCATAGTGGCAGCAGGATGAGAGGGAAGAGCCAGCCCCTGCTGTAGGTGACAAATGTGCTCTTTTTATGACCTGGCAGAATTCAGATTTGTTCTGTGAGCATCCTGTACAACTTCTACTCTGTTAATCTCGCATCTGGCAAAGAACTTCCCAACTCTGCCACGTGCTTTGCAAAATAAAACCTACAATTGTTTAGTGTGATCCAGGCACTTCTTTTTCCTGATCTTTTCCATGCAGCCCCTTGAAGCCAGAAGTGCCAGGGCCCATCTGGCAGCCCCTTCACCCCAAACCACAGAGAGCACGTGGGGTGCAATTGCTCTTTAAAGCACTTCATGTTAAACCACTTAAAACAGTGATGCCTCCAAGGCAATTTGGAACGACCCTTCGGTTCCTAAGCAAGGTCATTTCAACACTGCTGCTCTTGTTAAATAAATGAGACACTAAAGGCTTTGATGGTTTCCATTCTGTGGGATGGAGGTGGTGTTTAGGGATTTCATTCCAGCTATCTGCCAGAGAGCTTTCTTCCCTTTGAGAGGAAAGATCTGCAGTGTTTGCTTTTCCAGGACCTTGCTTGCATGATCCCTGTAATGACCTTTCCTCCCACTAAGAGTAATGAACTCCAGCCTCTCTTTGCTGCTTCCTTTCTGGGTAAGGCACCCCAAACCGTGCTCTCTGAGCTGGTCAGACACTGTCTCTGCAGGTAGCTGATTAGATTTAAGATATATTTGTGTTAATTGGGGTCTGTCCTCAGACAAAGCAGGGTCAGAAACGCCCCACACCCCCTGCTGCTTCCCTGCCCTTTAAATTCCTTGTCATGAGTCCACCTCTAGTCAGAGGGGAAACAATTAAGCAGCGTGTTGGTGTTCTTAATTAGGCTCAGCCTATTTCCTAAGCCGGGGGCTTTGGAGATCAGAAGGATTTGCAGCTCCGCCTGTGGGCTGTGACATTCCCTGCTCAGCCTGTGATTGCTGCCCTCAGCACTAGGTTGTGCTCGTGGATGGGAGAATCCCCAGCTGGGAAGAGAGAGCAGCCAGGGAAACAGCGGGAATTGAGGCACAGCAGAGCTTTGAATCAAGGGAATTCTTATTTTTCCTTCCACAACCCTGCAGGATGTCAGGCTGCACGTGGTGTCCCTGCTCCAGTGAGAGGGCTGATAATAAAATACTGGGAAATCCTGCAGTTCCTGGAAAATCACCTCAACTCCTTCTGTTCTCACTGATGTTTGCCACTCAAAATACCAGGTTAACAGAGCAGCATCCATTTAGTGATGGATTTGTCTCATTAGTATTCCAGACACAAAAAAAAAGCTTCCTAAAAAGCAGATTTTAAAAATAAACACCAGTGTGTGCAAACAAATCTTCCAGAGTCATTTCAGAGAGCTGCCTGCTAAATGGAGCAAATTCAAAGCCATCTAAAGAGATATTTCACTGATACAAATAAGGTGTGGTAAAAGAGCTTTCCCCATAATTTTTCATCATTATTTTGGTAATATTGAAACTGTAGAACTGAGAAATTTTTAGAGCTAAAGCTCTGAACCCACATAATGAATTTTATTATTACCTTGTTGAGGCCTCAAGCTTTGGCTAAAGCTCCAGTTCAGTGAGCCATGTTGTACTTGGAAATAGAGTTTGCCACTAGCAGCTAATTTTCCAGTTTTAGAGCCTGGAATGGCTTCATATTTTGTAAGATATAGTGAATTGCATTGCATGAAAAGAACATTTATTAAGCTGGAGCTCTGTAATTATGGTTAAATTAAAAAAAATAAAATACTTGTTCTCCTTCCTGTTACTGATATCCTATCTTGGATCTAATTTTGGAATGACCAAATTTCCAATCACTGCATATTATTATAAATTTTTAAAAACTGGACAGGAACATTGCCCTTTTTGTCTTGAAATCAACACAGTTGAGGAAGTGTTGAGCTGAAAATCTTCAGTGCTTTTAGAAAGTATTTTCCCTCATGACTGCCAAGAACTACAACAGACACAAACCTCTGCAATATTAAAAGCTGAAGGATTTGCTTTGTAATTTTTGTCTCCTCCAGAGCTTTCAAAATGAATATTTGACAGCAAGTCAGGATGGTGCTCATTGAACAACAGCATCATTTAAGAGATTTTAAAAAGATTATTCCAGCTTTTCCAGTGGGAATCCCTGTGGAGATTCACAGCACCCACTGTGATTTCCCACTTTGGGAAAATCCTCCCTCAGCCAGACCCCGTGCTCAGGATTCAGACATCAAACACGAGTTGCCATGGTTGATTCAGGACTATGGGATTTATATTTCCAGCAGGAATAAACCCCCTGCTTATGTGTCCAGCTGTTACTTCATGGTTTTCCTAGCAACTCTCAAACATCCATTCCTGGGGATAAATTTGCCTCTGCACAGATGTTTGAAGGGTTTTTTTAGCTCTCAGTGCTGGATCTTGGCACTGTTCTCTCCTTACCCAGACCTCTTGCTGGAAAAACACTCTGGGAGTTCAGTAGATTAAAAAATGGGCAATACCAACACACCTATGAGATTTTGGTTAAAATATAAACTGCCAAAATTTGCTCAGTGCTGATAGAAAATGGTGCATTTTGTCTGAATTTCCACAAGAGCATGGAACTATTTGTGTTATTTTAAAGAATGGATGTATCAATGTAGGGAATGTGCTGTCTATTCTGTCTGCTCTGATGTGATCTTGAACACAACCCACTGGAGGTTTTTGTCTTGCAGATCTGTTTTTTAGGATTTTTAGGATGTAACTCAACATCTTCACCTCCTCCAACACTCTCCCCTCATACAGACCTCAGCCTCGTTTTCCTCCCCTGTAACAGCACACATTTTTGTCCCCAGGAGCCTGAGCTTTGTGTGTGTCCCCAAACCTATCCAGAGTGTTTTTCCCTCAGCTGGAAAAGCTGCTCTTGGCTCCAGCTGAGTCTCAGAGGTGCAGGATGTGGGCTGCAGGCTCAGCCCTACAGCAGTAATTGCCATTTTGGGATTTCTCACCAGGCAGGTCCTGTACAAGTCTGCAGCATGGACCATTAACTCTGATTAGTGGAATCTTGTTTTTATGTGAGAAAATTGCTTTCAACTGTCATTCATCTTTTGGATGGATTCTTCTCTTGAATGAGCAGCTTTCGTGTTCCAAACTGTTACCAAAATTCAGGCAGAGCAGGGAAAATTCAGATGCTGAAGTTTGGGGGCAGTGAAGCTGAAAATGTTCTTCACCTTCAGTTTGGATGAAGGGGACAGTTCCCCTTTTTATTCAACGAGCATCAGTGTGCCATGCATGCTGTAGAAAGTGTCAAGATGAATTAATGGAAGCTGGAAAAAGTTAATTTTACTTTTTAGATTTAATGGAGCATGAACTAAATTCAGGCTTATGTCTGTGCCCATGCCAAACACTGCAGTCAGGGCTGATCCTAATGCATGGTTGCCTTACTTAAAGCTAATCTTTGATGAAATTGTGGTTATTCAGGTTTTAATTTGTGTATGTGCTGTCAGGAAATTCCAGGTACACAGAGATCTTGGTCCTAGCAGTCCATTTTTGGGATCAGACACAGAGAGCCTGGTCCTAGCTGTTAATTTTGGGGATCAGTATTAAAAAGGGGCAGTGGGTACAGAGCTCCAACTCAAACCACTGCCTTCTGCTGAGGGCTGAGCAATGCAGTTTGCTATTAACTGAAATTTAGAGACATTTTGTGAGTGTTTGTTTTAAGGGGATGCATTGCTTACCTCATAATTCTATATTAGCATCTCTAAAGATCATTATGTTGGAGTGTTAATTAGTGCTCGCACTGCACAAGCAGCTCTAGATGAAATATGGCATTTATGCAGCTTCTGGGGATTTTCTTTTTGCACCCTGCTGCTCATTCTTTTGTGATGTTCTGCATCATTTTCCAGTAGGGAGCTTTGCTGATCAAAACCAGGCATGAAATCCTTCAGCTGACACGTTTGAACGTGTTAATCACTTTTAAGTTGTCTCTCATTCTTCTGTACACATTTTTTAAATCTTCAGATACCCTGAAATGATGCTTTTAGGATCTGTTTGGCCTGACTGTAAAATTTCTGTCTATTCCCTAATGAGTTAGAGTGATGTTAATGGCTAATAAGCAAAAAGTCTTGGAGAGGTGACCTTTTTTTTACTGTGCCCTCTTATTTCTTCAGGAAACAGGAGCAGTTTCACTAATTGATTGTTTTAGTCACAATGTGTAATTGTTGGTAATTTACTTCTGCTTGCTGCTGGGCCAGTAATCTTCCTGTGATAAACACAGCTCTACCTGCTTTAAAATAGCTCTGGATAAATCAGGTTTGCATTCTTTAGCTCAGCCACGAAATGGCTTTGCTGTTTGATCCTCTTTATTTGGCTCTGGAGTTTTGCTGGCAGGGAATTTCAAGGATATTACTTTGAAAAGAAGAAGGTGAGGAAATTTATTTAGTAAAAGTCAAATTTGCTTTGTCTGGAGGAGCGGTGGAGCTGTAGGATTGGGATGAAGAAGGAGTTGTTTGAGAAGGCTCTGATCTCAGAAGTGGCAGTGCAAGAAAAATTTGGGTAAAATATGAATTCATCACATAGTCTGGCTTTGTAAGAAGGGCTGGGGGAGGAGGAGGAGGGAAGTTTTTACAAAGAGGATCCTCAGAGAAGCTCTTTGAGAGCTCTGGAAACTGAGGCACCAACACTTGCTTGGCCAGGGAGCAAAGCAAAGAACACTGAAAGTAGCATTGCTGTGCCTCCAGCAGGCACCAAAGCAGGGAATTTCCCAGCTCTGGAGGAAAAACCATTAACTCTGTCACACATCCAGCTGAATTGGCCAGATTTTTGTACAGTAAAGAGATAATTTAATATTCTTTACTCAGCTCTGCATGGCAGTGCTGCCTTTAGCTTCACTTTGACACGAGTGAGTTTTCTGTCTTACTGATTCCTTAAATCACCTGCTTTCCACGTAAAGGATTTGAGTGCTCATCTCCTGTCGTTGTTGAGGTTATTTTCCTGTTTTTTATGACAATGGGAGATGGCAGCAGTTAGAAACACCTCATCTTTCTGCCAGTAAAGCAGCCAGCAGTGCTCTGAGTTCAGAGCTCAATCCAGCCGTGCTCTCCAGAGCCTCATGTTGTAAACACCAAATAGATCCCAAGTGATTAACTTGGGAAAACAGAGGAGGTGTGTTCCCTGCTTCCCTTCACCAGTGGAAACATATTTTGGCTCTCCAAAAGCAGAGAAATCGAATAATAAATAAACAAATAGGAGCATTTCTTGGAGCTTTCTGTTAGGAATTGTTAATATCTCACAAATGCTGTGTTGAAAATTCACAAGCTTTTCTTCTGAAGCTGAAAGTCACGATTAAAATGGACATTTTAGCTGGACCATCCAGCAGGCAGTGGCAGAGGCCATTTGAAATGCAATTATATCTCTGAGGTATCTCCAGACACACAGAAATCGTTGGTTGTAAACATGGAGTGATCTGTGTTCTCTTAAAAGCTGTGAGGTTGCCTTTCTAAACAACCCCCAGGGGAAAACCCGTCAGAATCAGTTTAAATACACTTTAAAGATGCCCTATAAACAGTAATAAATTCCAAGCTTTGATTTTCCACGTTGCAGTTCCCTGCTGTAGCTTTGTATTTGCAGTGGGCTAAAAGGATGAACAAGTGGCTGCCGTTGGCTGGGGTTGTAACTCCTTAGGTATGAAAATTGTTCTTGTGGTTGTGTGTTCATAGCAGAAGTTTTTGATCTCTCATAAGTTGTTCAACATTTCTGCACAGCATTAACAAAGCAGCAGTTAATTAATGCTTGCACAGTAATGATCTAAGAGTCTCTGCTTGCCACCTTGGGCTGGAGGTGGCAACAGCAGCGTGGCTAAACACAGGAAAGTACCCAGAATATAAAAATATCCAAATCCTGGCCATTGAGCCACACTGCAAACCCAGTCAGGGTTATTCCTGGCAGTGACATTTCATCCCTAAGTTATCAGGAATGTGTTTGCATCACTCCAGGCATTTGAGGGGATCCTCAAACCACTCACTAATGTGGATTGTCTTACACTGTGCTTTTACCCAGGGCAGAAAAGCTGCAGCTGCTGAACCACAGGCCTGTGACTGCAGTGGAAATCCAGCTGGTGAGTAACAATGCCTGGGCCTGTTTAAAGCTTAACTGGAAGCAGCTTTAACCTGGGAGATCAATTGAATAATTGCTTTCTCATGGCCAGTGATTGAATGTATCCCTTTATGCACATTTTACATCCATGGTTTCAAATCCATTCAGCTTCCTGTCAGAGCCCTCCTCAGAGTCCTCTCAGACAGATTCTCCCTCTCTGATTGCTTCAGTGTCACACATTTAAACTGCCCAAAGCAGTCATTAAAGCTGATTTATTAAAGTATTGCAAATAAGAATGTGTTTAATCTTTTTGCTGCTGCAGCTCTGTGATGGAATGCTTCATTTTTTGACATCTCCCCTGATTGTTGTGATGGCAGGGTTACACTAAAGTCAAAAATTCTAAAAAGAAGTGAGCAGTGATGCAGAATGAAAAATGGCTGTAAAGAGACTTTCTGATGGAAAGTAGCCATTGTCAATCTAAGAATAATTCAGATGTAAAGAGGGATTGTCACTACATAGAAATTGATGCTTACATTCTCTCAAGTATCTCCTCAGGAATACAAACCCCTGTGGTAATAAAGAGATTGTTATAATCAGGATATTATTTCAAGAAAAATCTCTTGCATTAAGAACATCTGGTTGCAATCTTCCCCTGAAATCAAGCTGAGGAGGAACAGGATCATATTTGGCTGCAAAAAAAGGGAAGGATTAAAGAGGGACCAGTAGGACAATTTTTCTTCTGTCACCAAGGAGCAGAGATTAAAATGCTGAAAGCATCTCAGAAGAATGATTCCAGCTGAGGAATTAATGCTGTGTTTTGTGGCTGAGGAGATCAATGTCCATCAGCAGCCCAAGCAGGAGCTTTAAGGGTTTTAAGTTAGTCAGAAGCCATGATTTGGAGCCTGTCTCACACCTTTGTTAGCTTCACATGCTCAGACAGATTTACTTTATTGCCATCTGCAGGGTTTTCTTCCCTTCTTTAAATGCAATCATCTCTTGGGGCTCTCAGGTGACTGCATGGCTTTGTCTGTCTCTTCCCTCCTGTCCTACCTGGTTCATTGTTACCCTACTTACCCATAAAATATTGAAAATAGTTTGCTCCCATGTCATGTTTGAAGAAAATAAGAATTTGGGGCCTTTCTGTCAGGTGTCTGTAGAGTGTCATACTTTAGCTATTCCAAGTTCTATAGCATCAGAGTTAAATAAAACTCGTTGCTGAATCTTAGAGAACACAGACACAAGATTTGAGTTCTGTGTCAGTTCATTATTGATCCAAACCCTTCTCTGATGATCTAAAACAACTTGTGAAAAATGTAATATTTGTACCTTTGGGGGTTAGCCTGAATTTGTATCTTCATGGAAATACTGGGGATGCAGCTGCTCCTGTTCCACTGTGATTCCCCTGTAATTCCCAGGGCAAGTTTCCCCCAGATCAGTATTCCAGTGGTGTGAGTTGCCTGGATTGTTAACACTGGGTCAGCACATCTGAAAGTGCTTCCATCAAAGCCTTTGGAGCTCAGGGACTGCTGGGGAACTGCAGGTTGCTGTTGTTACTGAAATCCAGAGCCTGGGAGAAGCAAGGTGATAATTCTGCTGTTCAATTGCTGGTTTGGATCCTTCTTTTGATGAGGACAGAGGTTGTAGCAATCACTGAACACACAAAATCTGCCTTCTCTGGGTATAGAATAACACAGAGGTCACCCACACACAGATTTCCTGCAGGAGAGTCCATTCCCTGCAGCTGATGGATGAGACACAACCTGCTGAGAAGTGAATTTTGGCTCTGAAATGGCCTTGATTCTCTTCTCACTGAACTTGCCCCTGCCTCTCCCAAAGCTTTGAGTGGCTGCTGGACCTGAATCAGAAATAAATGATGGGGGAAACTTCTGAGCAGTTCCTGGAATGGGGCACATCAATCTTCTTTTTCAGAAAGCTTTAAACAAAATGCCAGACGAGTCAAAGCTGTCTCTCACTTGCTCAGTTTTGATGTCTCTAACTTTTATTCAGTGCAGCCTGACCATGGAATGGAGTCTGATTTACCTGACAGGCTCATGGGAGAGGATAATTATAATTATTGCTGCTTTTTGCCTTTCCAGCTTTTTAGTTTTTTTACTCTGCCGCTACTAAAATTCTGTATTTTTTTTATTCCCTATTTTTAGCTGTATGCAAACAATAAATCCATTTTGATAACGTTATTTTGCAGCTAAAAAAGCAAATTTCTGTTGTGATCTTTTGATATCAAGGTCTTTTGTAAGCCTTAATGCATAAATTGCTGCCATTGTCCATCTTTGTCTTTTCCAGCCTCTGTGCCAGGATTTATTTTCCAACAACAATAGCAACAAAAGGAGCATGAAATTCAAATTCCTACCCCACAGGGTAAATCACTGTACACATTGCAGCTATCTTGACCTCCTGTTTTAATCTTTAACATATGTTGGGCCTGGCTCAGTGATTCCCAAAAGGAGGAAATAAAAAGTGAGGGATTTTCATGTCTCCATGAGAGTGGTTCAGCTTTACTTAATGCTGGTGGGCTTGAAGATGAAGCATCATCTTTTTTAAGGAACAAATTGCTCCATGTTTTTCTCTCTGAGTGGAAAGGCAGATTTGAATTTTGTGCTTTTTAAAGCTGCATTTCCACCTTGGAGAGTTTCATTCCTATGTGCATAACCAGGCTGGCACGTTGGCTTTTATTGGAAAATAATAACGGGAAGTATTTTGGAAAAGAGAAGATCTTAAGAGGGTTTAAACATTTTATTTTCTCAACAATGTATTTTGCCTTCCCCTTGGTTAATTATCTCTGAGGGACATGAATCCAATCATTCAGTCTTTTATTTCTTTTTTTTTTTTAATGTGCTTTTTTCCTATTAGTGTGGTGGGGCTGAGCAATTTCAAATCACTGCTTAAAAGAGGAAATAACAGTGATTTTCTCATCAAACATCTCCCTCCTACACTGGAGTTAAATTATGTGCTTGATTGCTTTGGAGATGATCAGAGCCCCCATTTCCTTTATTACTGATTATTTTTAAATAGAATTCTTAGCTTATTATTCAAATAAACAACAGCTTTTAACCCACAGGTTCTTCTGTGATGCTGAGGTTTGTTCCCCACCAAATATTGGGAGAATTTCTCAGTTCTTTCAGGACTTTTGGGGGTTCTTCAATGTGGCTTTATTTATTCTTCATTCTTTATTTATTGTTCTGTCTCTGGAGACTAAACCAAATAAACATTAGCATGAAAGCAGCACAGAGAGGAGGATGAGGTCTCTTAAATTCTGCTTTTGCTTGGGTAAGCACTAGAGACAAGGTATGGCTTGAATTAAGGATGTTTGTCCTTGTTTCACTGGGTAAAAAAAGGAATTTAGACAATCCTGAGGGTCTGTGGGGACAGATTTGGTGCTCACGTTTGTCCATAGCACTACGAACATAGGTTTGCACCTTAATTTATGAATAAACACTTTGATCCCCAGGATTATCTTCACAGGCTGGCTGTTAATTTCTGAAAATTAAATTCGAGCTGCGGGGGGAACATGCTGCTCTTAGTTTGAGCTGGGAGAATTTGATGCCAATTAATTGATAAAGTTTTGCTGATTCTTTCTTTGATTAGATATAGAGCATTGTGGCAGTGAAATGGGAGCATTTATGAATCTATTGCAATGGAAATGGAGTAACAAACTGCTCTAATTTGGATGAAATAGAAATGATTAGTGAGGCCTGAGCTGAGAGAATTATCCTGCCCACATTTCACAGATAACACACACTCTCTGTGTTGATGAATGACATTGATGTGCTGCAGCAATTTTTCCTAAACCCCTGGAGTTATTTTGGGATAGCACAGCCTTGAATGCTGAAAAGCAGCCGTGACTTGGGAATTATTTAGGACATCAGGGAGCTTTTAATGCATAAATGAGATTTCTGTCACACTGCCCTCACCCAAATCTCCAGATACTGAGGGCCAGCAGCACTTTGGTCAGAAATACCCCAAACTTTTCACATGGCACCATCTGAGGGGAAATTATTCCCGTTTGGGCTGTGTGGCACTGCCAACATCAACATCTGAGCTCATCCACTCAGCTCAAATATTTGCATTTTTGTTTTCTTTACTATAAACTTTGCATTCCTGGCTGCTTATGGGCTGAGTCTGGCTCTTGAGCAGTTTCAGCCGAGTGCAAGGCTTTTTGCTGGAGATTTTCTCCAAGACTGGTAAAATTGCTGCTGGAAAAGGAGGTACTTGGAATACAGTTGGGGGGTTTTTGCCTCGTAGGCTTCTTCTTGCACCTTCTTTCTCTTCTCAGCACCATATTTCTTAGTGCTATCAGCATCAGAAGTATTTTGTCTTACAGCTGTAAATCAGGAGAACAGCTGTTGAATGTAGAATGAGCCTCTGAGTGACCTGCTCTTCCCCCTGAGATCTGTTTTCTTTTAGGACAGTTTCATTTGCCTCTTTATCTGCATGCTGTCTGTGCCTAATTCTTGAATTTTCCCTTTTGGCTCGTTGCTTTGCTGCTTCCTCACTGCTTATGTTTTCATAAATCAGGCTCAGGCTGGTTTTCACTTCCTGGAAGAGTGAAAAAAATTGATTTTCACAGTTTGTGCTTTTGATCCTTTAAAATCTTGAATAACGTCACAACAAAATAAGGCTGAAGCATCAACTTGACTAAGAAGCTGTCTGTCCATCCTGCTAAATGTTGATTTGTGTCTGTTGGTGTGTGAGCTGCTGGAGAGGCACCAAGACATGGATTTGCTGGAGCAGTTGAAGGAATTCCCATGTCCCCATGGATCTGTCAGCAGAAGGGAATTTGGAGCTCCACCCCCTCCTCATTGCAGGCATCTCCCTTTAAAGACGCTTTTCACAACATTTTAATGAGACACCACTTACAGCACCAGAGCATCTGAAACACCAGAGATCATTTCCTTTCATCACCTTTGTGCTCAAGTGGAATTTCTGGGGCTGCCAGAGCAACCCCTGGAGCTGCAGTGTCTGTCCCTGCAGTTTGTCAGCCTCGTGCTCTGCCAGAAAAATTGACATCAGTGAGGTTGTTCATACTGGGAGTTGGGGCATTACTCATTGGGAGTCACTGGGGAGCAGGGAAGAAAACAGGGATTAGACTTGTTCTGCCTTAAATTCTGGAGTTGCTAAGAGCTGGTGCTGATCTAGAACTCCCTGGTTTTTATTTGCCAGCACCTAAGGGAGAAGGTGGAGGGGAAAAAAGGGAGAGGAGATACAGATATAGATAAAATGGGAAGAGGGTTGGACTTTATGTCATGCCATAAATCAGATCTAAACAAGGCCAAGTGCCATTTTTCTGAGGGTTGGTAACAAATGTGGTTCAGTCATCCTACCTGGAGGGATATTCCCTGTCCAAAGCACCTGGGTTGGTTCTTTGTACAGCTCCTGCTCCTACAGCACCCACCCCACCTTTAAAACCCAGTGTAACAATAATGAATAACCCCATAATCCAGTCTGAAAGCCAGGCTGATAATCCTCTCTGAAATTTAATAGCAAAGGTCATCTGGAGAGGAGTGATTTGTCAGCAGCGATGGCACCAAGGAGTGGGTGGAACAGATTTTGTCATGGAATCACACAATCCCAAAATAGTTTGGGCTGGGAGAGACCTGAAAGAACTTTTAGTTCCATCCTCCCTGCCAGGGACAGGGACAGGGACAACTTCCACACTTCGTGGTGTGATGCTGATGCTCCAAGGTGTGCTGAGATGATTCCCTGTGGGAATTGCCCGGCAGGAATCGGCTGCCAGCCCTGCAGGGGTTCTTCCACCCAGGGCAGGAGGATTTTGACTGTGTTTGAGCACAGGGTGTGCAGAGGAGCAGCTGCTGGGAACCAGAGCCAGGGGCTGCTGTTCAAGCCAGTATCCTACAGTAGTTGTTGAGCTAACAGTGCTTGGGAAGCCACTCCACAGGGAATTTCATCCTTTGATGGGAATAGTCCCCAGAAAGTCGTTTGCAAATGGAAATTCACTGTCTGCCTTTTGCTGAGGAGTGGATTCTCTCTGTGTGTGCTTCCACGCCAGGATCTGTGGATGACTCTGATGAAAGATGATCAGATTGTGCAAAGAGGGCTCGGAGGACTCCGAAGAAAAACAGAAATTAACTGAATGTCCCACTCTGCTTTTCAGAAGGCAAGAGGCATCTGAAGAGCTGGCAATTCACAGCTAGAGCTGATTAAACCTGCACTGACTTGGAACCAGCATTAATATAAATCACTGCTCTTCAAAGGCCATTTTCAAGGACTTGGTATAAAAAAAGAAAACTCAAACCCCACAATCCTAATTGGTTTCATTTCTGTTTGAAGAGTTCTTCTGACTTGCTTTTCCAGTCCTCTGACAAGCTTTTTTTCCTTTTAACAGCTGCCTATAAATTAGGGCAGTTGTTTCACTGGTAGCAGTGATATAAAAGTTGCCACAGCTCCACAGTGGGAGTACGTCCCTAATTAATCTTCTGGAATCGTGGAGCTGATTCATGACAGTTTTTTTTTTGTGTTGTTCAGAGCTTTTAAATGTCTTTATATCGTGGAATCTCCCAATCCAAGCAGATTCAAGTGGAGTACAGCTGCTGTAGGATGAGGTGGTTTCTTTTATGAGCTGATTCTTTCCAGTGTAGGTGCTGGATGAGATGCCAAGATTCAGGGAACCTCTCTCAGGGTATCCCATGAAAACACAGAAACTTGGGGAAAGAAGGTCTGGAAGGCAGGGCTGCATCTGAGCTGTAGGAAAAGCCTGGCTCAGGACATGGTTGGGAGAGGCTATAGGATAAGGCAGGCTGTTCCCAGTGTGATGTTTTCCTTGCTGTAAAGAAAGCAGGATCTCATTACAGAGTGCCAATTGTCGTGGTTAACAATGGAGTTCTTTCTTTTTTTTCAAAATACTGCAAGAGCTCTGCTTTGTAAAATGCTTTTGTGATGAGCTCAGGCTGTGTCTTGACAAAGTCTTCCCCACTGAGTTGAGTCCTTCTCTCTGAGGGAGCAAGTGTGGATTTAATGATGCCAATGGGGTTTTTTTTTTGACCTGCAGATGGTGGAAGAAAGCGAGGAGAGGCTGACAGAGGAGCAGATCGAGTCACTCCTCCAGACAGTCACCAGCATCCTGCCAGGGGATCCAGAGGAACAGCAGAGAGACTCAGCAATGGCAACAGAAGACAAAGGTGACCAGGCATAGGAGGCACCTGGCAGCAGTTTCAGAGGAGAACCAGCTGATACCAGTCTGGGTTTGATACCAGTTCAATCCTGTGTTGGACATAACTGTAAAATATATTCCAATTTTTATGACTTGGAGGTGGTGAGGGAACCAGCTGTTCACAAGCAAGCAGGGAAAAGGACACTATTGTTTGGGTGTTTTGTCATAAACAGGGGTGACAGTGCCAGAGTTTGCAGTGGAGCAGCCTGAGGAGTGCTGGGGCTCAGCATCTTTTGGGATTTTTCCATTCCCCATGGAAGGACAGCTGGACATTTGAATAGGCAAGTGTTTGAATCAGCATAGCAGTGCTGCAGTGGGAATTCCTTTCAGAAGCTTTGCAATTGCCCAAGTTCCTTCCAGAGCAGGGGCTGCCATGCAAAGCCAATTTTTGGGGCCCTTTGCAGAGCTGAACACAGGCAGGGATGTACAGGAGCTGCTTGGGGTCTGGCCAGGCACTCCCAAATCGTGGCATCGTGGAATTGAGAGGATCTGAGGGAGGGCAATTTAAGGATATCTGACAGTCCCTCCTCAATAAAAGAAATCCAGATCATCCAGCAAATTGCACTGAATTCAGAGGGGTTGAAGCTATGAAATCAAAGCTCAGCAGAAAACTGAGGTGTCTCTTTTCCCTCTGAACATTTATTCCAATATTTACACACAGACAAGGCACTCCTGTGATGGAGGAATAAATGAGCCAACACTGAGCTCCTAATCTGGTTTGGAAAAACAAGAGTCAGTCCTGGATGAAGCAGAATTTCCTGAGCTTTTTGTCTGATTAAGGATTTCAGGATCAAGTATTTCATGTTGAAAGCCTTGGTGATTATAATAAATCATTTGTGTGTGAGTATCCACACACAGTCAGCCACTGGTTTCTGTTGTGGCTGCAGACCATTCTTTTATAATTATGATGATGTACTGGAAATAGAAATAAAATTTTAAGTACATCCTGGGAGTTTTGTGACTTACAGGCAAGATGAAGTCAGAATATCTGACTTTTCCTTCCCTCCTCAGCTCTGTCATGGGTTTATTTTGTGTTTTTATGCAAAGACTTTATGCTTTCTGAGCTTTAGTTGTGTGGTGTATGAAAGGGACTGATAAATTCCAGTGTCTGGGGGATTTGTCACACTCATTTTCGTGGTGTTTAAGCTTCTTTGATGCGTGGAGAGGAAAGAAAACTATTGGAAAAATATATTTAAAGATCATTTATCTTACATTAAATGCCTCCCAGGGCTGAAGACTAAAAGCACATTTAGACTGGGTTTGTTTAGTGTTGGAGGGGGAAAGTCCTTGATGGTTTTGTGATACATCAATATATATATTTTTCTCTGTGAATGGGAAAGGAAACAAGAGAGATCAGTGGATCATAGCATGGAAAGACATGCAATTAATTTGAAAATTAGCATTTTTATTCACAGCAGCCACTGATGTTGTTTGCCAGGCTGCAGCCTTGGGCTGCAAGTGTTTCCATTTTGATCTGCCCTTTCCTGAAATGAAGTTATTGAAATTTGTTCTGAGCATATAAAAAGCAGATGGAACCAGACTGTAAATATCTGTAGCCAACAAGAACAACTCAACAGAGCCCTGAAGTTGGATGTTCCATCTTGGGAATTGATTTGTTGCTGGGATGGATTTTTGCCAGCATCTCTGTTGTTGTGGGGGTATTGTAGATGCAAGAACTCCCTCACTTGCTGGATTGAACCTTTTTATCAGTATCACTTCCAGATGTTAACAGCTGTTAGCCCTGTGCAACGGCATGGATGGCTTGTAAACAATAATTCCCCTAAAAATCCAATGCTGAACAACATTTTGACAACAATTTGAAAGGCTCTGGGCTTGTGGCATGTGCACCACATCAAGAAATGAACTGTAAACCTGCTGCCTGTAAATTCAGGTGAGGATTTGCTCTGAGGACAGGTTTCAGTTGTGTTGTTTGATCTTTTCTATGTCAGAACCCCCAGATCAGAAATGATTTATGGAGTGCAAATATCACCTTGCTGATGTGACACCATTTCCCAGGGTCCTGAGTATCACACGGACGATCTGCCAGTCTCCCAGGGCTGCTTTTTGTATCCTTAATTAACAATTAACAGGAGATTAACAGGAGATGGACCCTCCTAATTATTCTTGTGGAACAAAGAAGGTGGCACCGAGTGGCTCTGTGGGTGCAAGAAAGGTAAATGCATGCTCTGAGAAGGAACTGAATATTTAAGAAGTGGATATTACTTTTAATTTTCTCATTCCTTATCTCTCCCTCATTTTTTTTTCTCTGTTGTCTGTGTTTGGCTCTGCTTTTGTGCTGAGAAAGGGGAAGGAGCTGCCAGAATTCCTGATCTGATGCTTCAAAACACCTGGACTTTCTCTTCCCATAAATTCAAAATTTCTTGAGTTTAGCAGACCCTGCTGAAGAAGTTTTTTTAGAAGAAGCTTTGTTTTATGGGAGGAGAAGGAGCTGCTGCTCCTACCTGGCTGTGCTCTGGTGCTGGGCAAGGGGCATGGATCTGCTAGAACCAGATAACCCAGGGAATTTTGGGGAAGATCCAGGAAATTGCTGAGCTGAGCAGCTTTGGTGGAGCTCAGGGCTGTGTGTGAGGCTGTGCCCACCACTGAGTGCAGAATGGGACGAGCAGGGAGCAAAATTAATGAGGTTTGTGTTTGTGTGGGTGTTCCTTAGCTAAAGGTGAGCAGGCTGAGGGAGGAAAAGCAAACCCACAGAATTTGGAGCTTTGGGGTCTTAGAAGCAGATTGTCTTCAAACAGCACTGAAGTTAGATGTGGAAATGGCTCACACCATTCACTGGGCACCTGGTATCCCTTATCCCATGGGAAAAGTGGGATAGGACTCACCTTCCTGGGGTTTATTCCCCATCCCAGGCAGCTCCACACCAGCCTCACCTGCTGCAGTGTTAAATTTCCATCCCCTCTATCATTTGCTGGTTTTTTAATACTCTTCAAACCCATCTGCATTTTCCCTTTTGGGATGTTCCTGGATTTCCTGACACAAAGCCCTGGCTTGGGGGTGCAGCAGCCAGGAGGGAGGGAAAAGGAAGGACTGGAAACACCCCCACAAAACCTGATGGGATCCAGCTCTTCCTCCCAGCAGGTTTGCTCCTGCATCACCCAGAAACCTCCCCAAAAGCTGCTGCTTCCCACTGCCCACGCTGGGGGATGGAAATGGGCTAATCCAGGCCAATTTAAACATTGTCCCTTTTCCTCTGCAGCGTCCTGGCCCCAGACGTGGCCTCAGCAGGAAGTTGCCTCTTTCCCATCCCCGTGGGCTGCTCCAAGTGGGACAGGACCCCCTGGCCTGTGTCACCACCTCAGGTGAGACCCCAGCAGCTGAAGCCATCGGGGAAGGTGGCTCAAGCCACTGGAAACGGCCCTAAATCCTCCTCATGCTCCCAAAAGCTGCTGGAGGGTGTCCGTGTGTAACCCATCCCTGTTTGCTGGGATTGTCACCCTTGGAAACCACCAAGTTTGGTGGGATGAGATGGGATGTGCAGGTTTTCACCCCAAAACCTGTGACTGACTCTCCAGATGCTGCTTCTTCACCATTCCACCTCCAAATGCTGCTTCTTCCTCTTTGGGTTTTGAGCTTTTCCCAGCCTTTTCCCCTGCTCTGGAGCTGAAATCTTCCCTGCAGTGCCAGCTGAGCTGGTTGGAGCAGGCCAGGAGCAGAGGCTCCAAGGAAAACCATAATATTTTGGGAGCAGTGGTGAGGCAGGGAGGGTCGGAAGGAGCCTTTTGAAAAAAAATTGAAGGTTTTTTATTTTTTTTTTTGCCAGGGCCTCAGCAGAGCCCAGGAGTTAATCATTCAAATATGCTTATGTGTAACTAATCTCTGCAGGACAATGAGCTGAGGAATTATTTAATGCAATTGAAATGGAGCAGAGTGGTTGCTATAAAAAGGGTGTCCCGAGCCAATGGGAGCCAGCAGGATCCTATAAAAGCGGGTGGGGAAGAAAAAGCAGCTGGTGGGAAGAGATCACCAAAGTCCCCCTGCGTGTCCTGAGCTGCCTCTGCTTGGGCAGAGATCCTCCTGAGCTGCTGGAAATCAGGCTGAGCCCTTCTCCAAGCACTGCTGATCCCTGTGGGGTCAGTGCGTGCCGTGGCAAGGGCGGCATCTGCCCCGAATCGCCTGGTGGAGCCTAAAACGATGAAATCCAGCAGTGCTGTGAGTTGGGGTCGGATTTTGGGGGGACTGGGATGCTCTTCCAGGAGCTGGGTGGGATTCATGGAAGTGGAAGCCCAAGTGGGGCTGCATTTTGGGAGCTGTGAGGGTGTTCAGCAACGTTATCCCGTGGGGTATCCATGGAGCAGGCGCTGCTGCTGGGGCCTTGCAGTGGGAATAGAGAGGTGGGGAAAGGGATGGGGATGGATTTTAGTGGATTTAGGGATTATATCAGCTGAGCTGACCCCAATGACCATCGCAGGTCCTGTCCTTGGCTCCCAGCCTTCTCCCCAGCAGGTTTTGGCTTTATCCCTGATGTTTGGAGCCTCACAGGATCCATGCTCCGGGTGCACAGCCCTGGCCATGGCTGGGAGGAGAAAATTCCTCCAGGAGCTTTCTGCCAGCCTTCAAATCCCCCAAAGAGGTGTTAAGTGCAGCTATTTCCAGCTCCAGGGCCCAGACATTTATTCCTGCCCTGATGCCACTGCCAATCCTTAGAAAAGCAGGAAATCCCAACATCTGCTGGCATCACATTCCCCCTGCTACTCTTTTTTTCTCCAGGCTTTTAGTTTAATAATATTTTCTCTGTCTCTTTTTGTGACTTTTCTGCCTTTTGTCCCATTTGAAGCCACAAACGGATGATTTGCACCAACCCCCCCATGAAATCAGCCTTCAGCCCCCTTTTTTTGCATATCAGCAGATGGGTGTGAGGAGTTTTGGATGGGATCATCCCTGCCTCGGCCAGCTGCTCTCGAATCCAGAAAACGGCGAGCACAGCCTGTTTCCTGTTAAATCCTGCTGGTTGCATTGGTTTACATTGTTTGTCTCGTGTTTTACGGCTTCCAGGCTGATGTTGCATTAAAGCTGGCTGGAGTTGAGGCAAGAAATCAGATGCAGGCACTGGCAGGGTTCCCCAAATGCATTCGTGAGGGTTGATCCCACACTCACATTTCCTTACTCACTGCAGGAGCTGTGCCCTAGCCGAGGCTCCAAAAGGTGCTTTTGGGACAATTTGGGAGTTTTAATTGCAGGGCAGGGGGTGGAGGGGCTGTGCCTGCTCCTCCTCCAGCCACAGTTTGGTGGCTCCTGAGTTTTTCTCTTGACCCCTGAGCTTTGTTTTCAGTTTCTCTTCCTTCGTGTCCTGTTGAGGAAGGGAGTGAGGGAGGCTGAGTGGGCCCCAACCACAGGTTGGGACAGAAATTTATATTTATGTTTATATTTTTATATCTATTTTTATTTTTATGTATGTGAGTGCTTATAGAATAGGATGTAGAATCATGGAATAGATCAAGTTTAAAGGGGTCCCTAAGGATCACCAAGTCCAATTCCCTGCTCCTCACCCCCACCTAAAGCTAAACCACGTCACTAAGAGGATCCACCAGATGCTCCTTGAACTCTGAGGAACTCCCTTCCCCGGGGAGCCTCTTCCAGAGCATTTTATCTGGATATTATGGATATTACAATGTATTTTAGGCAAAGCAGGATGAGTCTCTCACGTCCTTGCACAGATAAAGAGGACAGGGCTGATTTGGGGTGGCACGCTCGGATCCCCCATGGTTTGGTGGTGTTGTCCTTGCTGGATGCATCCACAAAAAAAACCCCAAAACACTAAATCCAACTGATTTCCATCTATCCTAAAGGCTGCCTGAAGGGCAAGGCAGGGATTTATTCCCAAAGGAACCAAAACTAGTTGGAATCCAAAGCTCTGATCTAAGGGCAAAAGCTCCTTGCTGGCTACAGGAGTGCAGAAAGGTTTTTGTGTGGCTTTATGAGCATCAGCAGTTGTTGGCTGGGGAGTTCTGCCCTTTCTGGGCCAATTCTGGCAGGGAAAGTCGGATTTTCTTCCTTAGGAAAACAAGAAATTGAATATTCCTGTAAAGACTGAATGCAAAGGAATGGGCAGAATTTAATAACAGGGGAATCAGCAACCAAATCCATCAGGTTCCCATGGGAATAGGTCAAAGGGAATGAACTGTAAATATCTGTTTGTGTGGGGATATTTGGAAATGCTGGAGAAGGTGTTAGAACTGGGATGGGCTGAGCAATTCCTGATTTTGCCATTTCTGTGCTTTTTCCCTCCTCTAGAGAATTGCTGCGCTCATGTTTTGATTTCAAAGTGCTCTTTCAGGAGGGTAAATTCATTATTTACCTCTGCTGGGGCAATTTTGAGTTTCTTAAGGAAAAAAAGGGATTTCTTTCTTTGCATAAAGGGCCAGAGCTTCAACAGATTATTTCTTTGGTGCAGTTTATCCTTCTCTGTGATGCTTTTTTAATTTGACATCTGTTTTTTGGTTGAGGGAGATGTTACCCAGTGGTTGGGGACAGTGAGGAAAGAGGTCTGAATTTGTATTGTGTCTTCAATGAATTAATATGAATTACTTAGGGGGGTTTTTTGGTTTTTTTTTTTTTTTTGAGAGTGAAGGTTTCTCCCCTTGGATCTCACCATTCCCAAACTGAGGTGCTTCCTGATGTTTCAGTGAGGGTGAGGGCTGTCCCTTCCTGGACCAAACCCAGCAGCAGCTCAGGGGAAGCATTAAATGCTCGGGTCATGTTCCAAAAGGCCACAAAGGGAATTTTCCCCCAAATTTTCCCCCAAAAGGGAAAATAAATGATCAGTGGAATCCAAACAAGAAGAGCTCTAGAAAAGGCACCACTCTCCAGCTTCTCCCAGATTTTGGCCTGGGGGCTTCACCCCTTTCACTCGAAACCTGAAGGTACCAACTTGGGAATTACAAAAATGCATCCAAACCAGAGTTTTCCAAGCAGCATCCTGGGCTGAGCTGTTCATCCACTGCAAACTGGGAAAACCCTGCCAGGGTGGGGTCTTGGATCCACCAAAGGAGCCTGTCCCCAAAAGCTGTGGGATTTTGTTATTTTTTTAGGGAATCACATCACCCTCCTCATCTGCTCCCAAACTCCAGTGCCTGAACTGAGACTTTGTGACAGGTCCATGGCAGCCCCTGTGGAGGGAGAATTTGAGTTTAATTCAGTTCCTTGTAGCTGGCAAATCGAGCTCAGCCCTGCAGGAGGTACGGATTGATGAAAATCCATCTGGAACAAGGAACCACAGTGGGGATAGGATTGAAATTCTGCCTTGTCTCATCTTTAATTGTGCGAATTTTAACTCCCCTCAGAAGAACCTCACAGAAAAGGGCTGCAGCACCCCATCAGCAGCATTGATGGTCTCCCTTCAGAGCTTTGATCCTGTGTCTTTTGCAGTGGGGTTTTTTTTATTTTTTAGGTGCTGGGGGTTGTGAGGTGCTGTCACTTCCTTGTGCCGTTTTCCAGGCACAGGCGAGATCATTCCTTGGTGATCTCTTTATAAAAGAGCTTATGGATATTTACCTCATTAAGAGGCCAATGTGCTAAAGCTTTACAAACTCAGGCCTTGATCCTGCCAATCACTGGGAATTTTCAGCCATTTTAACCTCAAGAAATAAGAAATAAGACAAGAAATAAGAAAAATCCCTCTTCTCTTAAAGGTCAGCTGAGAGCATCGCTCACCACTCAAAGCCTTCAGTAGGAGACTTCATAAAAACTCCAGCTTAGCCAGTCTCTGTGATACTGATTTGGGGCTTTTTTAGGTTGTTTTTTTTTTTTTCAGGAAAACCTAAAGAAGGGGAAGGAATTAGGCAATGGGCTGTTCTGGGATGTCCCTGTGCCGGAGATGAGCTCCTCTCCTGCACACGTCCTCGTGCCACATCAGCAGCTGTCTGCAAGCCAAGGACATGGGGAGATGCCTATGGCTGGAAAAACAGCTCCTTCTGTGTTTTTTGGACTGCCAACCAGCTGGAAAAACCCAGTGATCTGCACCTCCAGGGGCTCCTGCAGCTGGGGGGAAAAGTCCTCCTGTGAAATAAATCCGTGTGATGCCTAAAACACCTCGCCTGCAGGAGCAGGGCTGTGTGGAGATGTTCCTACTCCAATAATTATTTCTCCAGACACGTGGCAAGGTCAATTCTCAGCTGTTCCATCTACAAAACCAGCAGGGATCAGGCAGAGGTGGGGAATATGGAGCTGTTTATCAGAAAATGGTGCTTTTTGGGGTCGGAGTAAAAATCACCTTGATCCTCTCTGAGCCACAAGCAGGTGAAGGTCAGGTTGTAAAAATAAAGTCCATGTTCTCCTGACTTGGATAACCTCAGCTGAAATCCTCCTGAAATGGTGCTTGCAGCGGGAAAACTCTGCTTGGTGATATGGAGTAGGATGAGTCCAAACCCTGCAGGAGCCAGGGATCCCTGCCAGGGAATCAGGGAAAAGCTGGAGGTGGAGATGCTGTCAGGTTTGCACGAGGGTGATGCTGTGCCTGCAGTTCTGGGGGATCCCTGTGCTGGCAGCTGAGGGATTTTGCAGGAAAACTCTGGGAATGGCAGTTCTGCTCCCACAGGGATTCCCATGGCTCGCTTTGGGTGGCTTTGAACAAACCTTGCCCTGCCAAGGGCAGGCTCTGCACGGGCACTGCCATCAGTGCACGAGGGCCAGAAAAATATCAGTAGCAGAGAGAAGCAATAAAAATGAGTGTTCCTCTGGGAAAAGCTGAGCCAGACGTGAACGTCCTTCCAAGTTAACTAATGTCCTGGCTGGGTTTGTGGCTGACAGGTTTGTTCTGCTCCTAAAATCATCTGGGTGAGGCTCAGGGCGTGATGTGGGTGCAGGAATATCTGATTCTCCTGCTGTGAGGGGATGCAGCAAAATATCATCAGCTGAACGTCTTGTGGGGTTGTTTTCCCTAAACCCTAAAGCTTGTGGACACAGTCCTTGGATTTTCTCCTCCTCTGGGAATTGTTAAGTCTTCCCTGAATGTCCAGGCTGGGTTTTTTTGGCTCAGCCTGCCCTTGCAGGCACTGCTAGGATCCATCTGTGCTGCTGGGTGCTGGCTGCCCTGTCGTTCCCCATCCTGCAGCCAGGAGTGGGTTATTCCCATTCCCTGTCCCTGCTTCGGGGGTCTGGGATCACCCTCAGCCCAAGGGCATCTCAGGAGGCTGGGATGTGGAAAGGGATGCTGCCCTGGGATCTTCCAAGGCACCACTGAGGGCTTGAAGGCTGTGCTGATGGAATAATTGGGGCAGTTTCCTTTGGCAGGAAGGTGCCAAGCTCATCCTTCTTCCCGAGGTTTTGTTCCCATCCATAAATGCCCAGATAACAGGATTGACTCAGCACATCCCTGACACAGAGCCAGGGAAGCTCTTAGGGCTGCAGGGAGAGGGAAGGATGCCCAGCACAGGGCACACAGAGCTTGGGATTTTGGAATTCTACCCAAAGGCCAAATGAATTTCCACAGGATGAGCTGAAATCCTACCCTGCTGCTTTGGGTGTCCTTTATCATATCAGCATCCTCCAAATCCCTCCATCCCTTCAATTCCTTCTGTGAAAGCTCCAGACTTCTACAACTGAGGTAACAGGGAAATTTTTTGAGCCCCCCACCCTTCCCTGCCTTTCCAAACTCCCTTTAGTGACTTTAGGTGTGAAAACCACAAGCACCAAACCTCCTCCAGCTGCTTCTCCATGAGGGAGAGATGAGATCCTTCTCGTGTGAGACAGAAAATGGAGTTGTGCAATTGCTGCTGAGGCATTCGAGGAAAAAGAATCGTATTTAACAGTTCTGGCAAGAACTTGCCTCAGCCGGCAAGCACAGCTCCCCCTGCTCCGGGCTGCTGGAACGAGCTGGACAGAGCCAGGGGGAAATTCTTAGCATTCTTAGGATTGGGAGGTGGAATGAAGGTAAATCGCTCCTGGATGAGGGCCAGCCTATCTGGAGCAGCAAGCTTTTCAATATCACACCGGACTTGAATTCAAGAATACTCTTGGAGTGGAGCTGGCGGCAGGAAAAGCGTTGGATTGGGAAGTCCAGGGAAGGCAAAAAAGCCTCATTTTGGCCTGTGAATGTGCCAGAGTCCAGCTAGCAGAGGTCAGGGCAGCAGTGCTGGGGCCTTTGCTGGCTCCCACGCTGGCTCAGCAGCTCGTGGGATGTGGCAGCAGAGATGCTGCTCCCCAGGAGGGCCCTGGGTGGGTGCCAGGCAGCAAAATCTGTCCGTGCTGCTGGAGCTGGGACAGTCTGAGCTGCCCGAGGCTGTGCAGGGTGTGCCTGGCTCTTGCACTGCCCTGCACCAGGCAGTGACGGCCAGCTGCTCTCTGCCATGTGGAGGAAAAGTCTGGGTGATGTTGTGGCTCACATTTGGAAATGAGATAGGGGGAAAAAAGCATAATTTGAGCTCCTAAATAACTCCAGAACTCAGGGATGCTCTTTCTTCCTCTTCCCACCGGCAATCCCTGACACAGCTGGAACTGAGAGCATGGGAACAACCATAAGCCATGACAGAGATGAGGGAAAACCAGGGAAAAACAGCCACCAGCAACTACTTCTGCTCCTCTTAGAGCTCAGCAAACCCCAAATTGTGACCCTGCAGCACCGTCTTGCTCCCCCTGAGCTGCACCTTCGCTCCTGGGCTCATCCTTCATGAGAGGGAATCATTCCCAACTTCCTGGAACAAAACAGGGACAGGCCAATGCAAATGTCACAGCTGAGCCGTTCATGCTGCCCCTTCTCGGGGTGTTTATCCTCCAGCCGAGCTCTGCCTGCACCCAGCCATCCCTTGGTGCAATATTTGTGCAATATTGGCTGGGTTATTTGATCTGTGGCTGCCGGGTGATTGATTAAAGCAGAGCTCAGCGTGGGGCACCCTCTGCATCCAGCATTTCCATCTGCTCCATCCAGCAGCGCTGGTTTCCCCCTTTTCCCTTGGAGAGCAAACATTTCCCCCTCCCGGAGGCACTGTTTGATTGGAAGGCTTTAAAAGGGGCAATCTGTGTGAGTCACAGTGAAAGCCATAAAAGAAAAACCAATAAAGCCATCTGAAAAGTGCTGCTTAATGGATTGAGGCAAACTTACTGGAAACGGGAGAGGGATTGTTTCATCTTGAAATCGTTGCTTCAAATCCGTCTGCATTTGGGAGCAAAGGACGTTTATTCCTCATCAATAGCTGTCAGGGAAAAGGAATTTGAAAGGGATTTTGCCACCTTTGAAAGGAGTTGTGGGTTTCTCTGTGCTCCCAGCAGCTCTCTGAGCACATTTAAAGGCGTTACAGGTGTTGGGTACTCTGGAAATTCAGTCCTTTCCAGGGCAGAGGTTTTCAGAGAATGAAAATAATTATCCCTGTCATCAAGACAGGTATCTGCTTGCATGGCAAATATTGATTTTCTTAGCCACATTCACCTCTGGACAGAGATGCTTCTCCACTCTCACTGTGGCTTTTCCCAGATGGAATTTTGGGATGTTAAATCCCTTTGGCTGATCCCCCTCCCCGCCATTTGGCAGGCAACACAAATCGGGGGAATATCCCACGGGATTGTTCCCTTTGATAGGACCCTGCAGCAGCACTGACATTTCTGCAGGCTGTTCATCTGCATCTGGGCTTCTGTTTGTGAAGAAGAAATGTGTTTTCAGTTGGATTTAGCTTTAGCCCAGCCTGTCACTCTGTTAACGTTACCAAGTCCAACTCAACCTGTTTTCCTGCTCTTGAGGAACTAAACCTGACTTTCCACAGGAGCGCTGGGAATGAAGGGGTCAGGATGGCCTCAGGCCACGCTTTTTAAGAGGTGAGTTAATCTAAAGATGTGGATTTCCTTATAAAGCTGCACCTCCAGGGGCACAGAGCTGGTGCAAGTCACCCTCGCTCCTTTCCTGGCTGCTCCACCCAGCTGTGGGTCAGAGAGTTGGGATTTGTGCCAGCAGCTGGCGCAGGCTCCGGCTCGTGCTCCAGCCTGACGCTGCTCCAGATGTTTTCCCAGTTGCACACGTGGTGGGCACATGGCTGGCGCTTCCCGTCTGCTGCAGAGCAGGTGTGTGACCCCAGGGGACACCTGAGCCCTGAGCCAGGCTGTCAGCACCTCGTGCCTCTGAAAGTATGCCGAGTTTCTCTCAATTTATGGGGCAGCTGAGCGCTGCACTTCAGCTGCTCGCCCAGTTCAGCGGGGCTGTGCGTTTTGGGTGGTTTCACCTCCGAAAGCCGAGCCGGGGGGCAGAATTCGGGACAGAGCTTTCTCTGTAAAATATTCAAGAATAAGAATAATTTTCGGTTAACAAAGGGGGCGATATCGCGGCGTGAGCTCCCGGCCGCCGCATCTGCCTGGCACATCTGGCCAGACGCTGCCGCACGTGGGGTCCCCCCCCTCCAGACGCTCGCGCGGCGCCGCCGCCCAGATGTGCGCGCGCGCGCGCCCCGCCAGCCGCCAGCTGTGCGCGCCAGATGTGCGGGGAGGGGCGGGGACACGGCCCCGGCCGCGCCCCCTCCGGCTGTCAATCATCGGCGGCCGCCCAACCGCGGCCCGCGACACATCGAGGCCCGCGACCAATCAGGGCGTGGTTGTGATTTCCATGGCAGCCGCAGCCGCGCGGCTGAGGGGAGGCGGCGGCGCGGCCGCTCCCGCTCCCGGTGCCTTTCCCATTCCCATTCCTTATCCCGCTCCCTATCCCGCTCCCTATCCACTGCGATGGTGCCCGAGCGGAGCCGCGGCGGCGGAGGGGCGGCGGTGCCGCTGCTGCGCGGCTCCAGCCCGGCGCGGCGGCAGCAGCAGCAGCAGCAGCGCAGGTGAGGGGCCGTGCCCGCCGCGCACCTGAGGCGGGCCCGGGGCGGGCTCCGGCGGCCGCCGCGCTCCGTGCCCGCCGCTCTCCGTGCCCGCCGCGCTCCGCCCTGCCCCGCCCGGGGCCGCCGCCGTGGTCAGGTTGGGGGGGGCCGCGGCCTGAGGCGGCGGCAGGAGCGGGTCGGTCCCCGCGGTGCCGGCCCCGCTGCCCGCGGGGGATCCGGGCCGGGCCGGGCCGGGCAGTCCCGCAGTGCAGCCGAGGATGCGCGGAGGGGCGGGCGCGCTGCTGCCCGCGGCCGATCCCAGCCGGGTAATTCCCAAAGTTTCCCTGCGGGCGGGAGAAGTGGCGGCAGGGGCTCCCGGCGCTCCGGGTGCCTTTGTTCGGTGTCGGGGAGGGCAGGCGGGCCCCGGGGATGGTGCTGGGGCGCTGGGTTTGTACCTGCGAACCCAGCGTGGCACAGGCACAGAGGCGGGGAATGGCTTGGCTGGGCAGCGACCCTAAAAATCACCTCCTTCCACGGGCAGGGACACCCTCCCTAGACCAGGGTGCTCCAAGCCCCATCAGCTTTATAGTTTTACAACCTTATAGTTTTATAGCAGTAGATTTAATCTGTCCCTTCGCTGGAAGTGGGTTTGCTGCCGCCGCTGCCATTTGCGTTTGTTACTGTGAATGTGCCGTGCGAATTTTTGTAGATCTGGATGTTTTTACTGTTATTAAGTAGTTTGATTCTCCGCAGTACCTCGGTGTATAACGGGGTGCTGAAATCCCTCTGAGGAGCACACAGAGAAAGGCACAGAGCAGGAGCTCATCTGCTCTCAGTGTGACATTTTTCCTCTCTTTTTCCCTTTTTTTCTTCTCTTAAGCATAACTTTAGAGAGCTCGAAGCCTCTGTGTGTCGCCAGGAAAATTCCTTTTGTTGAATTGTTCTCTAGCAGGAACTGTAGAACTTCACAAATACTGTGTATTCTTGCATAACCAGGAGCATGTTGGTAACTCTTTTTTGACCATTCTCTATGCAAATCCTGATAATTTGCTGTATATATTATAGATGTAAATCGAGTAGATTGGATAAAGATATTTCCTTTAATTTGAAGCAGAGCTTTTTAATTATCTGGGGTTTAAAAGTCATTTTAGAGGCCTTAAATGTTGAAAAACCTAAAAGTGTTGAATTTTGAGTGCTTTGATGACAAAATGGAAATGAATATGTATGAGCACATCTTTTTTTACTCTTTATAATGTGGTTGTAATAGAAATCCTGAAATTATTACATAGTTTTATGTTGTATTCCCTGATATGGAAACTCCAGATTCAGCAGTCATGAAGGTTAATTTGGTGTTTTAAATTTTTCAGGGCTTCAGATTAAAAAAAAACCAGCCAAAAAAATAGGTTCAAGGAATGCAAATGTGTGACCAACATTTCTATAGTTCCTGCAGCATGAGCTATAAGGGAGAGTTGTTCTCACATCTGCATTCCCTGATGTTAATCTGGTCCAACTTTGTTCTATCATTCTAGGAGTTGGCTGTCTTTCATTCCAGATGTTTTCATGCCAGGTGATTTACTCCTTATTTATTTGTGGACTCCTTGTTTCTTTGTGGAGGTGAATAAAAATTACTCCTTCTATTTTATCATCCTTTTTTTTTTTTTTTTTTTTACTCTAGGATTAATGGGAGGAGAAATCTGGGGCAAACAGCTGCAGGGCTTGAAGGCCATGAGGGCTTAAATAGCTAAAGATGGACTTGCAACTCAAGGCTTCTTGATTTTTATTTTTACCTTTTGAGTTTTTTGCTTGGGATTTGCTTCCTTGTGCAGATTCTGATCTGTGACTGGTGGTAACAGATCCAGTTTTGGGGGAATCATTAAGGTGATTGTGCAGAGGGATAAAACTGCTTCCTGAATATTCCAGTTATTTTGGGAACTGTCTGCTAAATGAGGCTGTGATGGTTTGGATGGCTCTGGAAGTGGTGGTGTGTGGATATTTCAGTGCTGTTCCCTGGTGTTGTGCTCTACCATTATCATGTGCTGCTGGCTTTCCTTTGCAGTCTTCTGTGGTGAACACACACAGACAATCAAAGCAGCTCATTGAAGGGAAGCTTTCATGGGATTCCTTCCTTAAACTTTCCTTTAGGGATGAGCTGAAAGAGCTTAGTGTAGCAGTTCCTCTAAGAAATATCTCTTCAGTTTCTAAATGTATCTTGTTTTGAGGATGATTCTTGAGAATTCCCAGTATCTGCTGCCTTTCCAGTATTTCTTTTAAGAGAGAAAAAGTGAAAGGTGCAGGAGGAGGCAGGGAAGAAACTGATAGAACTCCTAACAGCATTTTCATTTCTCTTTCTCCAAGAGAGTGGCAATGGGTTTGAGGATGCCTGTGGAGCCTCGTGGCTTGTTGACACAGAGCTGAGTGTGATCTTTCCTCCCAGCAAAGTTCTCCAGAAGAGTAGAGCTCAAACTCTGGCCTCTTACATTTTTCAGAGCTTTACATTTAAACCAACCCATCAGAAAAGCCTAAGTCCAAGGGAATGCAAATGTGTGAAAACATTTCTGTAGTTCCTACAGCGGGAACTACAAGGGGAAGTTGTTCACTGCACTTGGGTGGATCAGGAACAAAACATATCCCATAAAATCTAAGTTGTGCTCTTCCCAGAAGGAGATCTCATGGTCAGAATCTGAGCCAGGAGTTCAAGCCATGGAAGCAGAGGACAAGCTAATCACTGAGCAATGCTTTATATGTGTGTGGGGTTAGGGTTTATCTTGAGATGGGTGATGCCACTGTCACTGCCCTCTCAGTTTAGCCCTGGAAAAGCTCTGGTTGAACAGGAGAAGGGAGGTGCTCCCCTTCCAGCCTCCCAAGTGAAAGGCTGAGCTGTGGAGCTCCAGAGGGTTCATTGTTACTGCCTGGTGATGGAGCATCTTTTTTTTTTCACCTCTGGCAGGGAATGTTTTAAACACCAACAACTCCCATACTGTTCTAGCATAAAATACAAATGAATGACTTGCCTCTTGACTAAGCTAAAAATTTTCAACATTTTTTGGATGAACTTGAAGAAAAAGGTCTTGACCTGCTGCGTGGAGGCAGAGGGCAGGAGAATTAAGTATGTGCAGGGGAAGGAAACAAAGCAAAGCAGTCAGTTTTGCTGTGCTAACATCATCTCAGGGCTGACTCATAGGCCTGACTTTTCTGGGCAGAAAATTCACTTACAAACAATTCTGCTTGGCTGCACTGTCTTGTGATGAAACTTGCAGATGCTAATTTTTTTTTTTTTTTTTTGAGTTCCACATACATTTTTCTGGGAATTCTTTTTATCCTGACACTTGAAACTTGCTGCCAAAGGCCTCTCTACCATTGTACTCTTCTACAACTTCCTCAGCTCATGTTTTGTGAGAGGGGGTTGTGTTTGTTTGGGTGATTGTGGGGTTTGTTCTGGGATGTTTTTAGTAGAAGTTGACTGTGCTTGTGAGGTGAGTGGCACTTGGCTCTTCTCAGGTAGAAAAACCCCACAACATTTCAAAGCTCGCCTTAAAAGCTGCCAAGGGATTGCTGATTGCCCTGTTGTGATTTTGAAACGCTGTCAATTTAATTCCTGTTAACAGCAGAGCAATAATAACTTTTATAATCCTTCAGGCTGACAGATGTGCTCCAGAGCACTTACTCATGGGGAGGAGGGGAAGGTGGGGTTTGTTTGCAGAAGGGCAGCATTTTCCATATGTCATCCTTATCCCAAAGATCTTTCCTTGTAATTTCAGGCACAGAAGGGAGTTTGCTGCCTTGGAGAATAAATTAATTTGGGGAGAGGAGCTGTTTGTGGCTACTCCTCTCTTGCTTTCCTGACATTCAAAGCCTTGGTCTTGTCACAGTTTATGGCAGTGCATGTTCCAGGTAAAAAACCAGGACAGAAGGTTGTAGGAGAGTTTAATCCTGGTTCTTTATGGTCTTGCAGCCTTTGGCAACTTTGAACTTCCCAAAACAAGTTACTGCATCAAATGAAAGTATTTGTGGGTGATTGAGGCAAGTTTTTTTGTCACATGGGTGGGTTTTGGTGGTGTAGGTCAGTCAATACTCACAGAAATTTAGGAAACCTCCTCACAGACTGCAGTATTTATTGGATTCACACCTGGAATTGTGCCCAGTCATCACTTGCTTTACCCAGCCTGTGAATTGAGGATTTCAGCCTTCAGTCAGCTTTCCCCCAATACTGAGAGTCCTTCAGCTTTGTTGTTCAAGCTGGGTTTATTTTATTTTGGTTTAAGTAATATTCTAATATAAATCTCTGCTGGAGTTAAACAGCTTAAATTTGATCTTGATATGCTTTTCTCTAGTGATCAGTTACCTAACCTTTGCATTTGAGGAATGTTGGTGTCTTCAAGGAGCAGGTTTTAGTTGGGAAGATGAAGGTTTTTGGGGAGGATTTTTTTTTTTTCTTCCTGAGGAAATTAGTTTTGTGGAATTTACTCAGACAGAGTAATGGTAGGGATTGTAGGAAGTGTAAATATTTGTAGGGCTTGTGTGCTCTGTGCTAAAATGCTGTTTCAGTTGTGTTAACTCTTTGCATACTGAGAATGAAATCTTTATGTAAAGAATTTTTAGAAGATTCTGTACCATTTGTTAGTTTTAAGCAGAACAACTTCCCTAATTTCAAGTTAGGTCTGCATGCTGATTCTTTCAGAAGGGAAACTTTGACTTTTGGTGCTATGGAAATAGGAACTGCATGATTTATTTTCCTTTCTTTTTGAGCACTGTTCAGATGACCTCCACTTAAATTTCTGTGAATTTGAGGGGTTTTTTTAATGTTCAGATATTTAAGGTCCAGTTAAAGCAGAGGTACGTGAGTAGAATGAAACTTGTGACAGAGGAGGAATTGTTTCTGTGAGCGGTGTTCTGGCCAGAGAGTGTTGGCCACTTCACAGGAAAAGAAGGGGATTAATCTTTGAGTTATATTTGAGTTTAATTTGGTAACAGAGACTAAAAGCTGAACTTTGAGTGGAGTATTGTGACAACTGTTGATTGGAATAAGCTTTGTTAGTGTGAAGGGCAAAACATTCTCTTGGATGCACTGCCAGAGAAAAATACTGTGACAGATTCCTGCATGAGGAATTCCCTTCTTTTCCCCACTGCTAAGTGGGAATTCTGTCCTCTGGCTGCTGGCTGGCTGCACATTCCCATAAAACAGGGACAGAGCTGGAGAACCTCACTCAAATCAGGAATTTCCCAGTTAACAACTGGATTTTAGGAGGAAAAGGTTAAGTGGATAATGCTTTGGGGAGAGAGCAGGCAGCAGGCAGAGGGATCTTCTCCGTTCAGGGATGTGTCCTGCAGTACTGACAGAGATGGAAAAGCTTGGAGGAAGCCAATCCTTTAAAATGTTGGCGGTACCTCCGTGCTTGGAGCTCCTCCCAATTAAAAGCATCTGTCATTCAGAGTGCTCAGTGAACTATTTCAGCCCTGAGCAGCCAGCTCTTCCTTAAAAATTCCATTAGAGTACTAATTTCATTGGAATTTTGGGAAGAAGAGTCAGTTTTCAGCCTACCTGATCTGAAAACCCAAAGCAGGTGAGCTACAGAACACAGATAAAATTATTGTCTATATATGAACTGTTAGAAATGGGAAAAATAAAGATACAGGCGGAGTCATCCAGCAGCAGAATAAAGATTTATCTAAGCCATTGTTGGATATAATCCTCTGATACTCACTATAAAACATGGCATGTTCTTAGTCCTTCTTGGAAATGGAATTCAACAGACAGATTTTGACTTTTTTTTTCTATCTACAAGTTTCGTTCAGACTCTTAATGCATGTCTAGAAATCATCTAATAGTCTTTTTCGTCTCATCTGTAGAAATAAAAAATGACTTTTGAATAACACAATTTTATGAAGCCAAACTTGAAAAAAGAAATAAGAAGAAACCTTGCTTGTATTTTGGGGTTTCAGACTTAATCTTATCTCTTGGAAAAGTAATTTCTGTGTTGATTTACTGTAAAACATTCCTAATTTTTTTTTTTTAAATTTTTTTCTCCGCTTGCCAGACCTTAATTTCTTTTGGATTAGGATTCCCATGGCACGTGAACTAGAGGATAGTTTGGAGTAGGAGGTCTCTTTCTTGAGGTGACTCTCTCCCAAGATGGTTGGGAAGCTGAAGCAGAACCTGCTGCTGGCCTGCCTGGTGATCAGCTCGGTGACCGTGTTCTACCTGGGCCAGCACGCCATGGAGTGCCACCACCGCATGGAGGAGCGCAGCCAGCCCCTGAGGGGGGGGGACAGTGCCAGGGGCACGCTGAGGACAGCCCCCAGTGCCAGTGCCAACAGAAGCCTGCCCTACAGCAAGGACATGCCCCTGATCTTCATCGGCGGCGTCCCCCGCAGCGGCACCACGCTGATGCGCGCCATGCTGGACGCGCACCCCGATATCCGCTGCGGGGAGGAGACCAGGGTGATCCCCAGGATCCTGGCAGTGAAGCAGATGTGGGCAAGGTCCAGCAAGGAGAAAATCCGCCTGGATGAGGCCGGAGTCACAGATGAGGTGCTGGATTCAGCCATGCAGGCGTTTTTGTTGGAGATCATCGTGAAACACGGCGAGCCCGCTCCGTACTTGTGTAACAAAGATCCTTTTGCTTTAAAATCCTTAACTTATCTTGCCAGAATTTTCCCTAATGCCAAATTCCTCCTGATGGTCCGAGATGGCCGTGCATCTGTGCATTCCATGATCTCCAGGAAAGTCACAATAGCTGGCTTTGACCTGAACAGCTACAGGGACTGCCTGACCAAGTGGAACCGTGCTATAGAAACCATGTACAACCAGTGCATGGAGGTGGGCTTTGAGAGGTGCATGCTGGTGCACTATGAACAGCTGGTGCTGCATCCTGAGAGGTGGATGAGGACTCTCCTCAAGTTCCTGCACATCCCATGGAACCAGGCAGTGCTGCACCATGAGGAGATGATTGGAAAAGCAGGGGGGGTTTCTCTTTCCAAGTAAGTATAAGCCTTCATCCTTCACCTTGTGCTGTTCTCAAATAGCACATTTTGCATGTAAAAGTCATAACTTGATTGCAGTTTCTCCCTTGGGCAGCTGATTTATGATGAATCTGGAAAAGGATTCTGCTAAAAGTCACTGCTAATTAACAAATTGCAGTCTCAGATTGGTTCTGCTGAACAATTGTCCCACTAACGTGTGGGTGTGTAGCAAATGAACAAACTTCTAATGGTCAAGGCTAACTTGAATTTGAACATCTGATATCAGCTTTGCTTTTCTCTGTGCCCCAAAATAAACCTGAGCTGTTTTATCTAGACTGGTGTTACCCATCCTAGCAAGATCACCCATTTGATTTCAGCAACAATATTGTTGTCAGTGCAGGAATGGCCTCGAAGTTGTATTTGCCAAGAACATCCTCTTCCAGGAAACTCGAGAAACTGCTCCAAGAGAATAGAAAGCACAGTTGGCAGCTTTTCTCCTGGCATGTGCTCCTAAAAGGACAAGCATTTTGATGAAAATTAACCTTGTTGTAAGCAAATCTCTCATGATTCTGTTGGGCCATCTGTGCACCTGATCCAGCTACTTTCAGAAACCCAAATCCAGCTCTGCTCAGAAAAACAAGATGGGTGTTGTTAAAAGGAAATCTGATTAATTCTCTAGTTAAACTCCTCTGGTTTCCTTGCCACTGTTCACAGCTGAACAACTGAAATACAGAAGCTGTTTCATCTTTACATTGAGAGAGAAAAATGTCAATTTTTGACACTTCTCCTATTTTTGAATCCACCAGATTAAGTTTTAAAATATTGAATAAGAATATTCCAGCAGCAAGGCCTGCCCAGTTAAATTACTCAACTTCTGGATTTTGAATAATCAGCACTGGCCAAGTGCTTCTGAGTAAGAGGCAACTTGCACAGCAAGCACACACAGACTGTTACAGAGTGATTCTATTTATTTAAACTCGTTTTGAGAAATAAAAATGGGGAGATTTTCTTTATTTAATGCCTAGGAACATGGCTGTGGATTTTCTAATATATTGTAAGGGCATTTGATAGAAAGCAAATATGAAATTATTATCAGTGATTACAAAGAACTTAAAACTCAGGTAACAATTGTATATTTACAATCTGGAGGTTTCACATCACCATTCCCACTGAAGAAAAAGCCTCCACTGTGTTCCCAGAGTTATCAGGAAGGGATCTCATCCCTTTTTTTTTTTGCCAGTGTTGTTTGATGGCAGATTGAGGCCTTGTGGAAACGTTAACCTGGAGCAGGGCACTGTGATACCTCCCTGGAAGCTGATCCACATGGGAACTTTTCCCTAATTCCTGGAGTTCATTGCTGCTTCAGCAGTAGCTGAGTGGGGGTAACTTACTTTTACTGAGATAAATGAGTGGTTGCCAAGCTTTGTTAAGTGTCCTGTAAAAAATAACTGTGTATAATCCCATTTCTAGTAAAATATTACTGCCTTACAACTTCCAGATTGGTGTTTTTAAAAATTAATGGACCTTTATACTCTAAAACTCAATAACCTTGCTGAATTCTTACTGATACTTCTTCTTAGATCTGGTGGAATGGGGTGTGAGGAGTTGAGAATATTTGTTTCTAAAAATTAAGAAAATGGATTGTTCAAAGTAAAATGTGGCCTTGTGTTTATTTTTTTTAGTGAAACCTTCACATTTAAGAGTATGGACATGTTCTTGTGACCCTCAATTCAGTCTGGTCACAGAGCTCTTTATGCTTCTATTATCTCTCAGGAGATGATCTGTGGAAGCAAGTTCTGATTTCAGGAGGCTCTGGCAAGGGTGGAAAAAGACTGAGTAATGGGTGTTATGTCTGGGGTGGGGTTTATCTAATCAAATACCCTTGCAGTAGGTGGTGAAATTTGGTTTTCAGTTGCAGGATTTGATAATGATTTCAGTGACTCAGGCTTTCAAGGGCTGCAGAAAACCCAGTGCATCTGAAAACCTTCAACATAAATGCCTGTGTTGTGTACTTAAATGATTCCAGTTGAAATTGTGCAGGGGGGAAATTGAGATTTCCCAGTTTGATGTCTCTGTACCAGTTAAAACCTGCTGGGTTTGGCATCCCCAGCTGTGATACTGTGTAAAAACTCATGAAAACAAGCAGAGCCCCCTGCTTTAATCATCTTTCACTCACCTGTAAGACCTCCAGATCTTCCAGACAGGCTCAGCATCCACTTCAGATCCATACTGCTGGCTCAGGTCCAACCTAAGATGCATGGAGGTATTTTTTGAAGAGAAATCTGACAAGTTTTTGTCATTTTGAGATACTTAAAAACATTTTGAGAATGAGATCACAGTGTCACTAAAAGACCTTTATAACAATACTATTACCTGCTAACAAAAAAATAAATGTTTCAGCATTTATTTCTCACCCCCTTAGTTTGATTTTTATCCAGAATCACTGGAAGGGCTAGAGGGATGTGCAGTGCAGGATTTGTAGGAGTGTGAAATTTTCTGTGGTTTGAAATCCCTGCCAACGTGGCTGTTGAAGGAATGCATTATGGACTCTATGCTCTAACCAGGATTGTTAATTGAGCTCTGGCATTTTCCTAAGTGAAAGCAGCTGTGCTGACCACTGATGTAAAGAAATGTCAACCCCTCTAGAGCAATTTTTATTAGGTTTATTATGGAAATAGCTGTCTAGGCAGAATTACTTCAGAATTTACTATATATAGTACATAGCTCTTGTTTGATTCTGGTACAGATGCAGAATTATTTGGGGTTAGTCCTGTGTGCTGTGCTTCCAGCTGCTTCCAAAGCTGGAACTTCCTGGGGTTTTGCAGGGAGCTGGAATCACTGCCATAGGCACATATCATCAATTTTCTCAAGAATTGGTGTTTTCTTGTTTTTCTGTTTGAAATTTTAGGTGTTTCTTTCCTCCTGTCCCCAATCTGTCTTCCCCCACAGTCCTCAGAAGTTCTTTATCTGAGGAATCTTTCCCACTAATGGATTTCTTTTCCTTCCCACCTTAACTGAAGGGACAGAAGGAGGTTTAAGCAGGCCAAGTGTGGAGCAGGGTATTTTTTATGAGTGCTTGGGAGCAGCTAAATGTAGTCCCTGCTATCAGTCACCAGGAAGTGTTTCATGCTGAGGGTATTGTTACCAAAGACTAAAATTCCAGAGGGACAAAACACACATTTAAAATTTGACATCAGGATGAGGAATCCACATGTGTACAAATTTAGGCTCAAATTGATCTATAACACCCTTTTTTTTTTTTTTCTTTTTTTGAGGGTCCAGGGCAAGCTCTTAGCCAGGCCTATTACCTGCTTCTCCCAGTACCATCATCCTGATTTTAAATCAATTTGCAGTTTTGGTGAAGGGGTTTTGGCCTTGGCTGGCTCTGTCTGAGAACCCTAAATTTTCCATTTTTCAAACACCTCGTGATAATTTTTTCCTGAGTGTCCCAATCCACCTCTGGACTCCTGACTCTTGTGGTGCTTTGGCTTCTGCCTTGCTGCTTTGAACTTCTGAATCTCTTAGCAGCTCTTTTCTTGCTAATTCAATGTGGAGTCAGATGTTCATCTTCTAATTAGAAAGATCAAAAAAAAAAAAAAACAAACCAATGCCTAAATTTTTAGTTTTCCATCCAGACTTGTGAGCTCAGGCCAACAACCCTCAGGAAGGTTGACATTTAGTCACAACTCCCTGGTCCCAAAATCCCCTTCTGAAATCCTGCTTTTGGTTTTGAGTCCCTGGTAATGCTTGAAGAGGATAAAGCTGAAAATTCTGGGGTTGTTTTAGAGGTTTTTTTTGTTGTCAGATCCTTTTCAGCTTCCATGAAACACCAGTCTGAAGGCCCTGCTTGCCAAGAGAGTTTCCTTATGATCATGTCCCTGTCTGGTTTGTTCTTTGTTGACTGTATTTAAATTATTTCACTTTCCTGACCTTCCAGCACTGAATGACTGATTTCCTTCCTCTGTCCTGGAAGGATTTTAACTCTGATGAGGAGTGTAAAAGAGGAACAAGGTGGCAGCTGTGTGCTCAGCATCAGCTTTGAGGCCAATAGAAATACTCCTTTTATATATCCAATAATGTCCAAACTCTTTCTGAGGTCAGGAAAAAAAAATTAAATTATTTAGAGTAAAAAATCAGGGAGTTTTCAATTACTCAGCCTGAAATAAGCACAGTAAAGAAGTTGAGTGTAAAGAAGGCAGGAATGTGGCAGAACAAAGCAGTGCCAGATTTTTAACCTGGAAAAAGAAAACACAACAAAAACACTCCACAAAAGTAGAGCAAAAATGAAAATTACATTAGGACTGTTGCTTAAATGAACAAGAAATCAACTATTTTCTAAATATTTTTAAGAACTGTGTAAAGACCAAACAATCAAAGGAATGATTATAAAAAAATATTTCTGTAGTTTGTAGCTTTCTGTCAATCTCAGGTCTCTCTTTTATTAAACAAGTTAAAAAAGTAAAAGGTGAATCACAGAATGGGTGTGAGAAGAAATATCCCGTGGATTTGAATTTAGAATGCTTCTAATACATCTAAGACAATTAAACAGGAAATGTGGGAATATGCCAGTGGGAAAACAGCTTTATGTGTAGGTGTGTGCTTACTTTTCACTTAACAGCTCTTGGGCTTTCTCTGCTGCCTTTATGCTATAAAAAAGTTGCTTCAGCACAGTGTGAGAGCCTAAACCAGGCAGCATCTGCAAATATTGTGCAAATTCTTCTCATTAAAACTTCACTTCCCATCAGCTCTGTAGAAACATGAAATTTTGAGAGGGAAAGAAGAAGAATGGGGGAAAAAAAAAACCCAAACAAGTTAAAGGTCTGAATGCAATTGAAGAAGTATTGGTTGGAATGGAAAATATAAATTTCTTTTCTCCTTCCTCAGGGTTGAAAGATCCACTGACCAAGTCATCAAGCCAGTGAATGTGGAAGCACTGTCCAAATGGGTTGGGAAGATCCCTGCTGATGTCCTGCAGGACATGCCAGTGATTGCCCCCATGCTGGCCAAACTGGGCTATGATCCCTATGCCAACCCACCCAATTATGGGAAACCAGATCAAAAAGTGGTGGAAAACACAAGGAGGGTAAGGCTTTTGTGTGTTTAATTATTGCCTAAATGGATATGAGCTATAGAGCAGGAGCCTTGGGTTTGGTCTGGGGTTTTAAAGTCTGTTTCTGATACTTTTTTGATACTTTACAGTGTGTTTTCCTTGGGGGAAAATGAAAGAATTCTTTGGGACCTTGAGCTTGTGCTTCTTGGTGTGTGCAGCTGAGAACTGCCCAGATAGTTGGGAACTGGTTAGCAGTGGAAAAAGCTTTCTTGTCTGGACCTCAAACTTGATGGATGAGCTCAGCTTTTTATACATGAGAGCTGGCAGAAGCTCTGTCACAAAATTACACCCCAAATAATTAGTAGAGTTTGAAAAATGACCCATAGAAAACAGCCCATGATGATCAAAATGTCTGATTTTCCAATTCTTGGTAGAACAACCCAAAGATGGAGGAAGGTCTGGTGCTGATTAACCTAAACTTAAGGGTTTTAAGTCTGAATTTAATGTTGTTGGAATGTGAGTAGTTAGGCTATAGAGCTGTTTATCCCTGGAGGTATTGGTTGAAAAGCTCATTACCATTGTTGGAAATAGAATTAATAACTCTGCTTCTGTTCTTTTGGGCATGTATAGTTTATTAAAAGAAGGTGACCTTTGCTGCTGCAGCAGAATAATCAGGGAAAAAATTGAATTAACTATTTAAAAGGACTGTCTTCCACCAGCCTTCTGATCCTGAAAAAACTGGTTGGAATACTGATGGGGTAGATAGAAATGAGAAAGGAATTTGGGTTTGTGAAGCCTCTAAACACTTTTGTATTACTTCTTTTTAGAAAAAATGTCATTAAAAACATTGATCAGTGTATTAAAGGCTGGCAGGTTGATTGTTTTAATTAATAGCTGATAGCTCAGCATGGAAAAGGTAACCCACCTTTTTTTTGGTTACAATTTTTAGGTTCCCTGCTTTAAAAGGCTCCCAAAGAAATTAACTTTTCTGCACTCAGTTAAAAATAGTGTTCAATACTAGAAATTGCAAATTGTATTGGTTGTGTCTCACTGATAAAATTTACAGAGGTTTTTACAGCCTGCTGACCTTTCTAAGGCTTCCACCTGTGTGTTGCAAGCTCAGTCCAAGCTGTAAAAATTGTCTGGATTTCTGTGTCTTCTTGAAATGTATTTGATTTCAAAATACAAGAGAGAAATTCAGGTAATAAACAAAGCCAGGAGCATCTCTCTAAAGAAATTAAAACCTGATTTCAAAGGCTGAGGGTTTACTGAGGCTTTTTCCAAGTTTGTTTTGAAGGATAATTTGTTTGTTCATTGCTAAGAGCAGCTGTTAAAACCTGAAGCTGCTCTAAATATTGCAAACATATGGAAAACTCATTAATATTTCGGCTGCTATTTTAATTTAATAGGTTTACTTACAGCCCCAGACAGCATTTTAATTTTGTTGCTTATTGTAGTACCCAGTCTATATTTTTCTAGTCACTTGTTCTTTGACAAAATTACATTTCCATGTGTGGTTTGTACAGATAAAATGAGGGCGATGTTCTGAATGAATGCTAAGAGCAAGAGAGTTAAAGATGGTTCATCTTCAAAATTTAGATTACTTCTTTAAAAATGGAGCAACAGAAAGATTTCAAAATGTTTCAGACTGTGGGGTGTGAGTTTGACCCATCAGGGACAGCTCTTATGGGTTTCCCTTGCTCCTCCAGGAACCTGTGCTAATTTATTCCTTGCTGCTGCAGCCTGGAGAAGAAAGCATTTAGTTAAATGGATAAATAAACAAATCTGGGTTTTTCCAGCCTTTTGGAACTGGCACTTGGCAAGTTAAGTGTGCTCCTGTGTACTCTGGGCTGGTGAATTTGTAAATCACTGTGGTGCTTCTTTTGCTCTTGCTTTCTTTAAATTTCTTCACCTGGGATAGCCTTTCCCAGAGTTTTGTACTGGATATCTTGAATATGGAATGTGGATGAAGCTGTCCAAAGAAAGTCTTTCCAGAGTTGCTTTTCAGTACATAGTAAGAATATCTGTATCTTATTTACAGTCATTTATTGGCTCATTCTGTGTCTGGAAGCAGCTCATTTATGCTTATATTTATGTTTATTTATAGATTTAGATTTGTGGTCTCCAAGATTTTAAAGTGAACACAGAACTTGAATTGTATTCATTGAAAACAGATAAAGTTTAGGCTTCTAAAGCTGAGCAAAATCTGTCATTTCTTGGAAAAGACCACAAATTGAATTTAACAGTGAAAATAACACTCAGCAATTTAAAGCTGCTGCTCTTAATCATGAAAGTGAGAACCAACAGTGTAAAAATGCCTAAAACAAGGGCTGGTACTGGAGAAAAATGGAGAGAGATGGCTGGTGTGGTGTAAAATATTAGTTTCCCTAAGCTTTCTGAACACCCAAGTCCTGTTCTTTATTCCTCTTTTCTCCTTTTCTGTCCCCTGCTGGTGACTTCCATATGTACAGCTTAAATATCTTTTTCCTCTTCAATCTGGAGACAAAATGATGGTTTTCTCCAGCTAAAGGACAGTGCTTAAATTAGAAATGCTATCTCCTCATAGGTGATGCAAGGGAAGCAATGCTCTCTGCTAAATTTGGATTTTTCACTTGACTGTTACCAAAATGCTGAGCTTGGTTTTCTGTGCTCCTGCAGCACAGCATAAAAATAACAAGATGCAACCTGTGTTTGTACTTTGACATCTCTGCTTTTGTTTCAGGAACTAACAGAGCATGAAGGGAACTTCATCTCTTCTTGTGTTGCTCTCCCAGTGCTGTGGGATTTTAGGAGATAAAACATCTCTGACAGGATCTGCACTGAGGGAGTCACGAGTTCAACAGATTTTTCTGATGTTTTCAATAACAAAGCCATTAACTTTCTGTTTATCTGTTTTCTGTTAAGCCTGACAATATTATCTTTTCTGACAGTTTCTCTTGTCTCAGTTAAGGAATGCAGAGCAGAGAGAGCAAGGTCTGGCCAGGGTTGTGCTGTTCAGCAGATCTCTGCATGTGACCTCTTCAAGGCAGGATGATTTTGCCATCACTGAATATGTTGTGGTTTTCTTGTGATTCTGTTGCTGATCTGTTCATTTTATGACTGCAAGGGTTCCTTCCTTAGAGATACATAACTGGCTACTTGTTGTTCCCCCTTAGAGTTTTAACAGATTTTACATCCTGAACAGAAAGGAAATCAACATCCTGAAGTAAATGGAGTTTTCATCTGCAAATTATGCAGCAAATGTAAATATTTAAGCTGTGTGAGCTGGTAGCCCAGTCTCTATAGGGTGAAATACAAAAGTGCTTCACTCCTCAGAACAGTGTCTGATATGTCCTTATCACTATTATGGGATTGTGTAAAAGTGAGTGTCAGCAGTTTGCCAGAACCCAGCAGAAGAAGAGAGCAGCTCTCAGCTGCAGAGCTCTGCCCAGGAGAAACTGTATTGTTGTGTTATGGTTGGCAGAGTGGTTTCCTCTCACATCTGCAATGAATTACATCAGATTTTCTTTGGCACGTCCTTCCCACTAAATAAATTTGTATGCTTGGAATACACACTCCAGTAAGTTCTTTTAACTTCTTCATGGAGTTGTGCTCCTTGCACTGGAGAGATCCAGAGGTGGAAGTTACAGAACTCCAGAGAAAGAGCCGTGGTTTTAGCAGGACTGTTCAAATACACGTGGTTCTTCTAATGACAGCCCAAAGCTGTTATCCAGCTCTGGTTTATGTTCAGCTGATGGTAACATCTACAGATAAAAACAGAGTTTACTCACTCCAGTTTCATGCCTGGTTTGAATTGTGAGGAACCATCTCCTGTTTAGAGTCCAAACTTCCATGACAACCAGGATTTCAGCAGTTTGTCTTTGAGATTTTAAGGGCAGGAGCAATCTCTGATAAAGGTAAATAGTATATTTATACTAGAGCATGAGGATAATTGTGCTGTCAGAGGTGTGTGAATGCCCAGCTGCTCAGGGCCCTGCATCTCCATTTTCACTGATTAACCTGATCATAAAGGCATTTGGCTTCGTAGGCATTTTCTCTCATATTTAAAACAAAATTTGGGGGGTTATTCCATCTGTCTTGTGACCCTGACAGCACAGACTTTTTCAGTGTCCTCTAAATTTGTTTAATATTCCCTTTAGTGGGTGTTTCTTCTACTATGTGGATTCCCATCTGCGTCGTTTCTCTCCAGAGGTGCTGCTATCTCATTTTTACAACAAAACCAAACCTCCAAACCCCTTAACTCTACATAAATATGATTAATAATCCATAAAGAGAGTTATTACCAACCAAAATGCAAACTGAGGTGTGGTTGCAAGCTGCCTTTTGGCAGACATTGCTGGGCCTGTGTAAAATCCTGCTCTCTGTGTTGTCTCTCCTGGGTAAACATTTATATCTCACATAGCCCTTCCTTGGCAGGTCCAGCAGAGGTGAAGAATTGTGTAAACCTTTAAAGCTGCCTTAAAAGTTCAGGAAAATCTGAAAGATGAGGGTACCTCCATGTGCTGTGGAATGGTTCTAGAAAGGGGCTCAGGTCTGGTTTTGCCAGTGTTCTTTATTTACTTTTTTTTTCTCTTTTACAATTAAACATCAACAGCCTTGTACTCTGCAACTTGGATGTTTTAAAGTTTACAAAGCCCACATACACTTGGTTGCAGGGTGACTTTTACACAAAAAACCCCATTATTTTTGTGTACTGGAACTGACCAAATGTAATGGGACTCTTTCCAAAGCAGGCAGGATAGTGGGTGAAAAGAAATGCTTTCATCTTCTGTAAAAAAGAATTCTAAGTTACACTTCTGTTCTGAAGTTCTCCCTGTGCATTTAAAGGGGTTTTCTCAGGCAACTGGATGTGAAACTTGTTTTCTGATCTCTTTTTGAGAATGACATGCATTCAGTTTGGCTATAAGAATGTGTTTTGGTTTTTTAATAGAACAGCTTGAATACTGCCAACACTGAACAACAAACTGACACAGGCTCCAGATCCCCCTCTTTTGGAATTCCATTTGGACTTGCAAAATAATTCCCTCAGAAATGGTAAACACCATTTCTTCTCAATTTTACTGAATTCTTGCTTAGACTGGAAATAATTCCAATATCCTGCTTCTGTCTCTCTAATGCCACTGTGAGTGATGTGTTTTAGACTTACAAATTGGTCAGAAAAGAATTTGGAATCTGAAGCCTCTAATTTCTTTGGCTGCAGATGGAGTCATTGTTTTTAGAATTTCTGGTTTGCTGTTGATCCCTGGGTTTTGATTCAAAAGGGACCACTCAGTGTTTCTGGAACTACTTTAAACCAGTTTCACTGCAGTCTCCATCCTGACAAAACCAGCCTTGAGGTAGTGTCAGTTCTGAACCAAAATTTGTGTATTAAACCTAATCTTGGGCCTGCCACTGCTTAGATTTGCCTTGGTAAATTGTGCTGTGTAAATGATTTATATGAAATATCCTCAAAGGATTTGCTTTCCAGTGACATTACTTTTCTTGATATTGCTGATGGGTGAATGCCCTTGGCTATCTGCTATTAGATGCTTATTAGGGGTAAATGCTGTTCTTACAAAGGTGAAGTTTTTAGAGCAGACACAAATATAGGTGTGTAATATAAAAATTAGACTGAGTGATAATTGCAGGAGAAGCCTTGGGTTTGGTCCTTGTGGTTCTAAATCAGTCACAAAGTGCTGTCACCATCAGGACTAAATGTTTTTAAGAATTCCCAGAAAAGGTGAAAGGTTCCTGTCCCTTCCAACATCATCACCCTCTAACAGAAAATACTGTTCTTCCTTGTGACCCTTGCTTAGGTTATTCTGTAACATTTTTGTTGTGATAATGTTGTTTTGTAACTTCCATTCCTGTTCTCCAGGACACAGCCTGCATTTTATTGGCTTGGATAAAAGCTCAAAATGAGAAATACTCTCCTTCATTTATAAATATTTACAGTGTAACAAGGCTCCAACAGCCACACACTGAATTTCTGCCCAGGGTGACTTTCCTTAATGTTCCCATGGGAATGACAGTGGCCCCTGGCTGAACACAGATGAGAGCTGTTCCTATTTTATCTAAACCATGGAATACCAGAAGGCACAGAGTGCCACAATGTGTGTGTATGTAGTAATTCCTGCTATCTCAGTGAAGCCTGGTGGTTTGGATCCCAGGGATGCATTGGGATGGGAGTTGCCAATCCCAAATCCATCTCCTGTGAGTCACAGGATCTGCTGGGCAGGAAATTCAGAGCTGACTCAGTCCCAGGCCACTGCAGAATATTGACAAGCTGGGGATGGCTTTGTATTCTGGTCATCTGCTCATAGGAGAGCAGAGAAAATTGTTCCTAAACAATCCCTGACTTCCTGGATCTCCTTCCTTTGACGCAAGCCAGGGATTGTAGCTCAGAGCGAGGCTTTGGAGGAGCCCCATTTCCATTTTATGACTTTATTGAATTTTTCTAAGTAGGTTTGTACCCCTTTTTAATTTTTATTTTGAAATGATTACGCAAGACCACAAAGGTCATGACATTGGGATGAGCAGTCTTTATGGTTCAGTAGTCAGGATGGTAAAACTCTTCAAGCATACTTCTTTTTGGGGAAAAAAAAGAACAGAATACATTTTTTTTTCCCCCTTTGGAATGTTTAATCTCAGGAGGAAAGAGCTTTTAAAAATTATCCTCCAGAGAAGACAATATGTTGCCAAAATATTTAATGTTCTAGCATTAGTGGATGCTAATAACACAAAAGAACCTTTTTTCCTTTTGGTTTTCCTTCCCTTAAGAAGCTCTTCAGCATTTCAAACAATAGTGAATGAGGGCTTTGAGTAGTATAATTTTTTGTCTGTTTTTCCAGGTCTATAAAGGTGAATTTCAGCTTCCTGACTTCCTTAAAGAAGTGCCACAGGTACAGTATTGAATTAATTTCCTTTTTGTGGGTGTAGCAGCAAATGATATCAAACAGCCTTTTATAAACCACTTCTTCATGAGCTTGATTTTCTGATTGATGGCAAATTTTCTGATTGTCCATGAGGTGGAATCTTGAACTCAGCATCCCAAACTTCTGAATCCATCTGTAACTCCAGAGTTAAGAGTGGTGTTTGTTGTCCTGAGCTGCTTGAATATTGCTGTGAAATGGAAGGAAAATTTGAGCCTCTTTTCTGGACCAAACTGCAAAGTTTGTTACTTGTAGATGAGCTTTATCTTTTGTTATCTTGGTTTAAAGCAAGTCTAGTTCACAGGGCAGAATTATAAGTACTGAGAGGTTTTAAAAAGAAATAGAAATGTTATCAAAGTCAGCAAACCCAGCCATGGAAAAGGGGTGGTGTTGATTTAATAGTCACATGAGCTATTGAACTTGAGATTTTACTGAAAATTCATAACTTGGTACTTTTCAAATGCTGTTAAGTGTCATCAGCTCCTTAAGGGACCTGCAAAAAAACAAAAAGGAAAATCCTTTTTGTGGAGCTCTCAAACTGTAGGATCTTGTGGATATCATAGAGTTGTAAAATGCCAGAATGGTTTGCATTGAAGAGACCTTAAAGACCATATTTTTCCACCCCTTGCCATGGGCAAGGACATCTTCCAGTATCCCAGGTTGCTCCAAGCCCTCTCCAACCTGGCCTGGGACACTTGCAGGGATGGGACAGGTTAAAAATACCCAGGAATCTACCACAGACAAAGCATTTTGACTTAGCCATTCGTTCAAATAAAAATGATTTGATTAAAAAGGAAAACTGATTTCTTTTGTTCCAGCCAAAGAAGACAGTAGAAAGGAAGTCTCGTGGCAAGATAAAATGAACATGGATCAGTAAAGTGGAATAGCTGTAGTGTGTGTTTCATGTTTTCAGAATATAACTCTGCTGTGGCCACCAATTCTTTCTGAGCAGCCTTTGTGTGATCTCTAACGTGGGCTTGGCTTTTTTCTGGCTGTTTGCCTGCTTGGATCACTCAGTGCTCCTGCTTTGCTCAGCTGCTGGAGAACCATTCCAGCCCTGTTGCTCCCAGCATTGTCCCCTGTCACTGAGTGTCTGTTCCATGTGTGCTGCTGAATTCACAGTGTCCTGGCAGGGGTCACTCCTGGGGCTTCCACATGGGATTACTGGTGGGATTGCAGGATTATCCACAGATAAAGCTGCAGGAATAGGGTGTGACTTAACAGGAGGGGAAATATTGCTGAGAAGGATTTATGGAAAATGCAGGGAGATCCTTCAGAATCGAGCACACTGTGTATAGATGGTGTGCTAGCAAAAAAATCCTTGATGTTGAATAAATCCTGGGTTAAATCCTTCAAATCCTTGTTCTGCATACAGTATCTGTCAGTTAAATTATGCTGTTTGTGGTTTCCAATTATCTTGTGATAATACTCAAAAGAACCTGGGCTACTATGAATAATAAATATCTTCTTCACTCCATATGATAGGGAGGTTCCTCCTAAATTCCAGGGGGTAGATTTATACAATTCACTTCGTTTAAATATAGTATTTACCAAACAGATTTATCCAGAGCAAAGAAAGACCATCAAAAAGACAAAAATAAGCATTGTGAAATGGTAAAAGATTATTCCTTAAACCAGAAAAACTTGATCGAATTGATGCTGATAGTGTTCTCCTTTAGTATTAACATACTGTAACTACTGAACAGCTCAAAGGTTTGGAGTACAGACATTGGCACTGATAATATTTTTATCCTCTAATGTAAATTGAGTGACAATTTAATTATTTTTTTGACAGACTGAACCTATGGAATAGAAGATAAAATGGACATTTCTTGCACAGAAGGTAATAAAAGGGCATTGCAGTCCTGCTCATTTGTTGCTCTTAATTTAGTTAAGATAATTTCTGTTTAACTTCTGTAACTCCATGGGTAAGCAAAATATGAAGATATGTTTTTTAAGGAAAACTGCTAAAGATGAGCTGATTTGTAATATTTGATTTAACATCTCATAGCCAGTATTTTCAAAAAGCTGCATTTTAGTCACTGAATAAACAATGGCAAGATTTTGCAGGGAGCTCAGTAAATTCCAGACCAGTTAAGGAATGAATGATGCAAGATTTCCTGTGTTAATGCAGGATTTTTACTTGTCAGCCCTGCTATCAGATCTTCTGGCCTGACAACAAAAGATGGCAAAATGGGTTTAAAAATAGCCCAAGGCAATGTGCCCTACAAATATCCCCAAAATAGATCCTTACGTGGCCATAAACACCCTAAATATAGCCAAAAGCACTGCTCAGTGTAGAAATAATGGATCTAAAAGCTTCCCAGAGATTAATTGCAGGCCTTCAACTGTGAAATCCATAGAGAAACCATAATCTTTGCACACAGTCAATGCTCAAATGACTAAAGCATCAACCTCATTTTGCCACTTAGCTCTGGAAGTTCTATTTCAAACTGCAATATTTCTGTCTAAAGCTGCTGCCCAGTTTCTGAGAAACCAAACTGGGAACTTCCCAGCAGTAACTTCCCACTGTAGGGAGGGACACTTCCAGCATGGCACTGCAGCCCAGGAGCACAAGGGTTTGGGATAGAAGTGGAAAATCAATATATTATTTTTTGCATGATGCTCCAAGCAGTCTCTCTAATGATAAAGGATGGACAAAGCAGCCACATTCCTTACAGGAAAGTTTGAGTGGCTGGGATTTGTCTTGGCAGTGATTTTCCACCTACTGAGACAACAGTGGCTATTCTTAATTCTGCATTATTTGTAATTCCAAAATGCTGTCCAGGATAAAAAAGCTGAATATTACCAGGAAAGCTCAAACATAACTTTATTTCTTTTTCCTTAGAAGATCAACTGCTGCCTTTTCCATGGGAATGATCCCTCAGGCCTGTCCCCCTGGGATCAGAGGTTGTGCTGCTCATGGCCTGCTCTCTTCAGAATGTTCTCTCCTGTTCCTTTCATCCTGTTTTTGTTCCAAATTTTGCTGTTGTGAGCGCATGTAAACCTGTTAAAAAACAACAAAAAAATCACTGTTGTTAATGTAGAACTGCATTACATTCGCACAACTATTTTTTTAAGGTTTTAAAACATGCAAAAGCAATGCCTGTCTCTGAAATTGCTCCTCTGTTTTAATTACAGAGCTCCATCTTCACAGATGTTTTTTGTTTCTTGTAGCAGTTTGGTTTTAAATGTACGAAGCTTTCACAAGTGGTCTGTGCTTGTCCTAAAAGATTTTTGGTGGAACAGTTGTTTGTTTCATTCATATGTGGAAAATGTTAAATATCTTTTATTTTAAAAAAAAAAAAAGTTGATAAATTACATGTACAATTACAATTCAATGATCTTTTGTATTTTATTTTTCAAAATAAATGCTTTAAATGTGATTTTTGCTTATTTCTTTATTAATTAATGGCTTTGCTTCCAACTTAAGATTTAAATAATTCAAGATATTGATGTGTTAATTATAATTCAAGATATTGATGTGAGGGAAGATACGATCTCATGTCCTAGGTTTGGATCTTATTTTAAGGTTTGCAATTTAATGTTTTTCGTTTGCTTTTAATAGCTTGATGATGAAGAAATAGTAAATTGGAGTGTCCCACTGAGAGGTATAAGGAGAGTAACGTGAGATTTGTTTACTGCAGGAAGAAGTAGGTAATTTTTAGCCTCTTGAAATTGTTCCTCAAAAGCAATTGTGTTCAGAGTTGCTCTGCTGGGGGGAAGCTGCTGCTGGGAGTTTATCCTAAAGTTTCGATCTTTAGGATACAGTGTGGAACACGATTATTTCTATGAGGTATTTTTGGGGTGGTTGTTGTGTCTCAGTTTTTGCTCTCCTCGGTGGTTCAAGGTGCTGAAGGTGGTTTCAACCTTCCTCACCAGTTTTGAGAGGAGTTTTTTCCAAAATATTTCTATTTCCACAAATTCTCCTCTTAGGATCTGACACAGTTTTGCTTTTCCTGCGTTTCTTTGTTGCTCCCTTTGGGATGATTACCTATAAACCCCGCGTCCCCGAACGACTCTTGGGTGCCTTGAGGGACGAAGATTTCCCCGCTCCTTCCCACACGCGATCCCGGGGCCTCCCCTACTGCCGGCTGAGGGCAGCGCGGCCCCGCTGCTCCCGAGGCCGCCAATTAACCCCGCCTAATTAACCGGGCGTTTCCCTCGGAGCTGCGCGGAACTGAGGGATAATCCCCGGTCCCGGATCCGATCCCGATCCCGGTGCCGCCTCAGCGGCTCCGCCCGCCGGGACCCGGATGGGCCCGTACGTGACGCGGGGGCGCGGCCGCTCCCCCCGGGCCGGAGCGGAGCCGCAGCCGCGGGCAGGCACCAGGTGAGCGCGGGCGGGGACAGCCGGCCCCGCTGCCCTCATCCCTCCCCTCATCCCCTCCATCCCCGGCGGGGCTTTCCCCGCGGCCGGGGCTCCGGTACCGACCCGCGGCAGGTGAGCGAACGGCGGGGAGGCCGCGGGGCTGGAGGGGGTCGGGGAGCGGAGGAACAGCGGCCGGGGCCACCCCCCTGAGAGAGGTGACGCCGGTCAGGCTGTCACCCCGGCAAGGCGCGAAGTGAGAGTTAATTGTTAATTAGTTATTAATGAATTATTGATTAAATGGACGGACACCTGGTGTATCCAACAGCCGGCTCAGTCCTGAGCTCACCTGGGGCTGTGCTGCCCCATCCACCTGCTGTGGTGATGTCTGTGTGCGATGCCTGTGCTCCTCACAGCTGTCAGATGGCACCCAGCTCTAAAAGCTGGGGAATTCTGTGTGAGGGGCAGTGCCAGGCACCAGTGAGTGCAGCCCCAATGTCCTTTACCCACTGGTCACTCCCAGCCCCCAGCCAGGTGTCCCTGCTGTCCTGCTCCTGCCCTGGAAGGTCACTGTGATGGAGAGTCCCACCCACCCATCCACCCTGTCTTTGCTCTCAGCTGCAAAAGTTGAATTACACTGTCCTTTCATCATACTCTGTGTTGTTGTTCATGCCTAGAGATGCTGGGATTTTCCAGTCCAGGATTTTCCAGTCCAATGTATAACACAGTTTATTGCAGCTCAGAGATCCCAGCCCCTCTTCCAAGATGTTTCTTTGCTATTCTGACGCAGATTTGTTGGAATTTACTGGATGTTGTGTCTTTTCCCTCTGTGTTCACACAAACCTTTCATCATCTGAGTCTCTTGAAGTTGGTGGTGCAGAGACTGCTAAATCAGGTGTCATTCTACCCCAGTTTCTCTTAAAAAAGGGGGAGCCTTCCTAACAATCCAGCTGGTATCTCCCCCAAAAAAGCACAACCCAAGGAGTTACCTTTGATCAGAAGTTTGTGTGGGTCTCTTGTAATGGGTTCATACATCGGTACCTTAATGAAAAAGACTTTGTATAACCCTTATGTCATTTTTCGTTGGTATGTAACTTTTTTTAGGTTTGTAACTTTGCCAACACTGGTGCAACCTCAGAAGGTATTTAAGGAAAAGTTGTTTAAAACAATATGGAGGTGCTGAGGGAACAGCAGAGCCTTGAAAAGCTTTTTTAAATCTTAGCATCAAGCCCAGCTCAAGGGTTGCTGTCATTCCCTGGGGAATGAAGCCAAACTGGCAGGGCCGGTTCATTTACTGAGCTTTCTCTGCTGTATGTGGGACAACATCTGAGCTGTCCCCAGCAAAGCTCCAAGAAGCAATCCCTGCTTTTAAATGACAGGTGGAAGGACTGGAAGGAGGCATTTCTGGTAGAGTTGGGTGCTGCTGATGTGTGGTTTAGTCAAATATTTGATTTAATGATAATTTTGTTTATAGGTGGTTTTCCCATTAACTACCTGTGGATCTAGATCTAGATGTATTTGAAAGTGAAATGGAGGCATTTTATTTATTAAATAAATAAATTCTGTAAATTTAATGAGAGATTTAACAAAGGAGTATTTCTGCACATAGTTAAAAACAATTCTTGCTTTAAGTGGCAGGAAGAGGATCAGCCCAGGCTGGATGGGGCTTGGAGCAGCCTGGTCTGTGGACATGGCAGGGGGGTGGAACTGGCTGATCTTTAAGGTCCAGTTCAACCCAAACCATTCTGGGATTCAGATGGATGTGTTTTCTTCATGAAATGCAGTGATTAACTTCTGCTTTTCTTTTAGGAGGACTCTGCTCCTGTCAGCACAGCTCTGTTTCACTGCTCCGTGGGTGAACAGGTGAAGCCAGCCTAGAGAGGGACTTCACTCACCTTTTAATGAACGTCAAAAAACAGGTTCAACTTGCCAGTCATTAATCTTTTTATTGCCAGTGAGCTTATTCTTGAAATCCTGGTCTGCTAAACCTCATTATTGAGGGTTGGTTTTGTGTGGATGTTCCAATGGTAGAGAAGGTTGTTACTCCTGAGCAGAACATAATTAATGCTGTCTCATGGCTTTTTTTCTTGGTGTCATATTGAAGGAGGATTATGAGAGGTAGAAAAATTCCTTTTTCTCAGGCTTCTAGTTCTGTTAGGAAAGAGGCCCTTTTTGGTGCAGTGCCAAATGGATGAACTTACCCCAAAACCCCATTCTGTGGTCAGTAATGCTGGTATATTTAATGGAGTGAATGTTGTTTATTCACAGTCCACTCAATTTAAGGGAAATATATGGGACATCCTTGAAAAGAACACATCTTTGGTCAATCTTGAGTTCTTTTGAATAGTCTTAAGAAAACTGGAAATAGCAGCTAAAGCACTGGCAGCATTATAAATAATACATTCACAGTAAATACGGGCTCACCCTCAATTTTTGACTGTGCCTCTTATAAATGTTTTTCTGCAAGCTGTTTCTGGGTGATAATTTGTTTACCTCCTTAAAGGAATCCCTAGCAAAATAATATTTCATTTATATTGTGTATATTCTTTATCTGTGAGGCATAGTTGAGTTGTTTGGATAACTGATGATGTCAGAAGAAATGTTGTTTTAGGATAAATATTAGAATTGTTAATAGAATGTGATCCTCCAGAAGCACTTCTATCCTTATTTATCTGCCTGTGCATTGGACTGTGGTGGGAAAATGAAGAGAAGAGAAATTAAATCCCTCTCCTGAGCTGAGCCAAACCTCTTAAGGAGCTGCAGCTCAAACAGAAATGTTTGAAACTTCAGAGTAGCTACTTATCTGTGTTTATTAGGGTGTTGAACAGGATCTAGAATTCACCTCCAAATTTTGGGGAAAGAAGGCTGTGTTTTTGTCTGATCAGGTCTCTAAAAATACCTGTTTTGCCCAGGAGCATCCCAGGTCTGTCTGGGTTCAGTCTGAACTCAGTATTTCCTTTAAGAGCTGAGATCTGACCGTGTGCACAATGACTGTTAGCAGAATAATTAATAAAGTATTTTAAATTTTTATGTCGTTTTTTTCTTGCTGATTTAGAGGGGAAGCATCCTTTAGTTAATAAATCAATGTGCCAGACGTGCTTGTGCAAATAATCCTGCTCTTTCTATATTTTATAGTGATTTGAGAGAAGGCTTAGAGGTAGATAAAGCCTCTGATAGTGGAATGTCTTTGTTAGGGAGTTGTGATGCTGCTGGAGACATCCTGGGAACAGGGATTTTACATAATGCAGTGTAAGGAGAGCAGCGGCGTTTCTCTTTGCTACTCTGCTCTCTCAATTATTATTTTTATCATGCAGTTTGTCAGTGCTTCCCATTCTCCCGTTGAGGATGGACTGAGAAGCCTTGCAGCTGTTAAATTAAATTGATAATTAGCAGCTTGATAAGGAGAGTTAAATATTTGTGTCTCATGCGCGCGTCCGTGTGTGGCGCGATGTGATGCAGCGGGCAGGCGAACGTCTGCGTTCCCTGGCTGGTTAGAAATCCCGATTTTCCCATTTCCCAGGGAATTCCAGAGCCCAGCCGAGCCCGTCCGCGCTCCCGTGAAGGTGACAGACGAAGCCGGGTGTCGCCACTGGCAGGGACGCGTCCCCGCATCCCGCCCCTGGCAGGGCTTTTTCCTGCATCCCGCCCCTGGCGAGGGACAGGCTGGGCCAGCGGCCACCCAAATTCTCCCAGCAAATGACATTTTCCTGCAAAGCCACGCCGGAGCCAATCGCTCCCTGCACCGCGCAGCCAATGGATGCCGGGCTCTTCCCCAGCCCCTGCCGGCGGCTCCGGGGCTGGAGGGCCTTGGACCAGCTGTGCCAGCGGCATTGCTGCCCCCAGCCCTCGGCCGGGGTGCTCGGCATCCCTGCACCATCCTTCTCCCGGGAATAACGCTGCCGCTGGGAACGCTCGGGGGGGACGCGGCCGCTGCGGGCTCCCGGGCTGCGGGGAGCGCCCCGGTGATTCGGGTAATTTGGGTAATTAATTTGGGTCTCCCTTCAGCACTGCCACGGCCTCCTACCCAGCAGAGCTGCTCCCCAGAGCCAGAGGGATGGTGGTAGTCACGGGGCAGAACAAAGTGAGTGCGAACCCGGATGATGCCATGTCTAGCTCGGATGCAGAGGATGATTTCCAAGAGCCGGCCACTCCCACCGCCACCCAGGCAGGACAAGCGCTACCTCTGCTGCCTCAGCAGGTAAGGGCTCACCTGAGGATGGGGATGATCAGCACACACTACTCAGGATTTCGTTGTGGATATCCAGCTCACTTTCCACGTTTGAGTAAAACGAAGTCTCCTGAATTTATTTGAGTAGCTGGGCAGCTTTATTTACAGGCTCCATCCAGGTTTGGACTTGAGACATGCAGTTAAGTGTTTATTCTGGTACTGATGGCATCCTGGGGTGTGACAGTAAGATTTTAGGCCTGATGTAAATAAATACAGATTTTTTTCAGTGTACTGTATAGTCTGGTTGTTTAAAGGAACCAGCAGAGTGCAAGTCCCCAGGGGGACCTGAGATTTCCTCCCTTTTGTTTTGATTCTGTGTAAGGGGTTTTGTTTTGTTCTTTCCTTTCCCCAAAAGATCCAAGAGGAGGCATTAAATGCCACCTCAAATATCTGCTATTCCAGCTGAGTGATTTCTGCTGTTTCAGATTCCCAGCTACAATTAAACCACTCCCTGATTCCTCCCAGAAGCCAAAGCATCCAAATTTTTCCCCCTCAAAGCTCCCTGGTTTGTGGCAGTGGGGCAGGAACCACACATTTGTCCTGGTGGCAAACTGCAAGTGTCTTTTGGAAGCTGTGCCCTTTGTCACCTGCAGAGGACTCGAGGCTCCTTTCTGATGTCCTGGTTGCTTTTGCAGTTCCCAGAAGTTGTCCCACTGAACGTGGGAGGGATGTTTTTCACCACCAGACTGTCCACGCTGCGGAGGTACGAGGACACCATGCTGGCAGCAATGTTCAGTGGCAGGCACTACATCCCCACAGATGCTGAGGGCAGGTACTTCATCGACAGGGATGGCACCTACTTTGGGTATGTACAGAGTCCTCAGGACAACCTTGGAAAGTTCTTACTGAAAACTTATTTTTAAACTAATTTTTAACAGGTTTTTTTCCTCAGAGTTAAATCATATTTGTGCAGCATTTAACGTTACACGCCTTCAAAGCATCACAGGAGTAATTGCAGTTCAAAACTCTTTGGTGGTAATGGGAAAGGCAAAACAAGAGATGCTTTGAATTTGTGCAGTGTCTCCCCTAGAGTACCTACTTTCAAGGTATCAAGTTGTTTTGATGGTTTAAAGAAGTGTTTGATGTTGCTTTATGTAGGAAACTCCTTTGCACAACACTGGGTTTTTATTGATATTCAGTGGTTATAATGAAGAGGGAATGGGAAGAATGAATCTAGGATTCTTACAAAGTTAAAAGAATGATGTTTTCAGTCTTTAAACAGGATATAAATGCTAAAAAAAAGCACAAGCCTTAAAGAATTTCTTTTTCTAAATTATTTTTGCTGGTAGTGCCGTACTCTATCACCTCCAGGATTTCTTCCTAAGTGCTGAGCTTTTATTTCATTTTTAATTAAACTAACCATGATTACTAATGCTCTGTTTGAATTGAGGTGAGATTGCTAATAAAGGCAATCAGTGTTCATGGGTTTGGGTCTTTGCCCACAGCACACCTTGCAATTTATTCTATATTTCTTGTTGCTCCTTTGTAGACATTTCCTTATTGTCTTCAACTGAGGAGGACTGAATTATTTTCAAAGCACTTTCAGATTGTACCATAATCTGGGACAGAAATAGATGAAGCCACTGTGTTTATTCTAAAATAATCGTGTCTTTACATGTGTCAATTTGTTGGAAAATTAATTAATTAGTGATCAATTGAAAATAGAGCTGGAACAGAAAGCCAAGTTAGCACGTGCTGTATTTGTTGTCATTCTAAGGAAGATTGCAGTAATGCTTCTTTTATTTGATAAGGTTTTCTTGGTTCACACTTATAAAGTGATTTTTTTGTTTATTGGATAAGGGTTTTGTTGGTTAATACTTATAAAATTATTTCTTTCCCTGTTAAAAGATCCTGTTGCTGAACAGTGTTTCAGAACTACAAGGAAATGTTCTATTTTTTTATAATTCTGATTATTACTCTGTAAATGGCCCTGATCTGTGAAGAGAAACCTCCTTTGCAGATGTCCCATCCAGTCAGCTGGACCTGTGTGGAATAAAATGTCCATGAATATGATTCTCCAGGAAAATGGAAAAGTTTATTTTGTCCCAGACCTAAATTTGAAATGCAGTGACTACAATCTCTTTCCCATGAAACACTGTGGCCTCTTCTGTGTTATAAATGGTTTCCTCCACATTGAATGTTTTGTTTAAAATACACTGATATTTTTTCAAATGAGTTTTGACATCAACAGAGAGGCAAAATGTGAAATGATGGCTTGGAAACCTGAACGTGGCAAACGGTTTTACAAACAAATGTTGGGAATATGGATCATTTATTTCAGTTACTGTCTCAACAGAGCAAACAATGAATATCCAGCATTTCCTCTCCTTTCCCATCTGCAAGAGTTTTGGCAGAAATGTGTTTGTTAATGATATTTTTGCCCTTTTTTCAGAGACATACTAAACTTCCTACGATCTGGTGACCTGCCCCCACGAGAACGAGTGAGGTCAGTGTACAAGGAAGCTCAGTATTATTCCATAGGACCATTGCTAGACAATCTAGAGGATATCCAGCCTCTTAAAGGAGAAAAAGTTAGACAAGCTTTCCTGGGCCTAATGCCATATTACAAAGGTAAATAAACAAAGTAGCACTGACTGTTTCTTCTAGTGGGATTCCAGTGTTATACCTTGTGCTTTCCATCTGCTTTCAGCTCCCAAACGAATCCCATTGCAGCTGGGAAGTTTATTTTGTATTTTTCATGCTGTTTGGATCTTTGAGGTCTCCACATCCTGCTGCATCCCAGGGTGTGGATTTCTGTGCTTAAAAGGGAGCAAGATTAGGCCATAGTATTATTAAATGAAAGGGTTTGTCTGCATTTGTTTTGTCAGGACTTGTGTACTAGTTTGAAAACAAACCAGTGGGAGGCACCAAGTCAGAATAACAATTTAATGGGGAAATTAAAGAAAAGGAAAAAATAAACTAAAAGAAAGCACTGGTTCAAACTGCCAGAGTCAAGATACAACCTGAGTCCCTGTTAGTCAGGGTGGTGGTAGCAGACTGGTAGAATGGTGGCTGCAGTCCTCTGAAGTGGTGATCTTGCAGAAAAAAGGGTCTGTTCCTTCTCAGAAGGTCCAGTGGTGGCTGTGTAACTCCTGTCCTCTGGAAATCCAGTGGAAAGGGTGTCTCTGGTGTTCAGAGTCCCAGATTATATCCACGATGGGATGCTTGGTTCCTCCCTCTGGGTGGAGCATCTCACAATGGGGTAATGAGTCATGAGGCCAAGTGTTGATTAGGGTCGTTAATAGAAGATAGTCCAGAGGGAGTTATCTCTGAGTCATGCAGCAGGACAATGATGGGCCATTAACAGAAAGATAGTCTGGGGGGAGGAGGCAAGGAAACACTGCCCCACCTGATTTCCACTGCTCATGAGGATGGTAATAGAATACACCTCAAACCAGGACAACTTGCAACTGAATAAACTTAAGGCCACCAAGTTCACCAGACAACTAAGATTGATTTGATTATTCTATGTTTTGCTACATGCCGCTAATGCTGATGCCTTTTCCTGGTGTTAAAATCAAGAGTCATACACAGTTAGAAGGGGAAAAGGGATTTTACCTTGGTATTTATTTTAAGGATCCTTAGGTGCACCACATCCAGGTCAAATGCATCGAGATGCACCCCACTGAGCGTGTGTGTCCTCCCAATATCGTGTATAACCTTATACGTGTTACTAATTAGCAGATCTATCAAAGATTCCCCAATGAGAGGCTCGAGTGAGCCCCCCTCCCCAAAGAACCTTCCCCTGGATGGTTCTATCTTGGTTTACAGAATGTGTTCTGGAGAGGATCTTGGGCTCTGGGGCACACTGATCCCTGGCTACGAAGCTTCTAAAATGTTGAGTCTCTTAGCTTAACAAACAAGGCCAAGAATGCAGGCAAAAAGCACTAGGAATACAGAAATTGTAAAAAGGTCTAAAAGAAAAGGCAAAAATCTTCATGGCATCAATACCACGCTGAGAATAACCGCAGTGAAATGTTTCACGTGAAACAATTGCTTTTGATCTCTTTTCCTTGGCGCTTTGCTGTAATTCTCAAATCTTTGCCCTTTTCTTTTTTCAGACCACCTGGAGCGGATCATCGAGATAGCCAAGCTGCGAGCCATGCAGAGGAAAGCCAGGTTTGCCAAGCTGAAGGTGTGTGTGTTCAAAGAGGAGATGCCCATCACTCCCTACGAGTGCCCCCACTTCAACTCGCTGCGCTTCGAGCGGAGCGAGAGCGAGACGAAGCTCTTTGAGCACCACTGCGAGGTGGACGTGTCCTTCGGGCCCTGGGAGGCCGTGGCTGATGTCTACGACCTCCTGCACTGCATTGTCACTGACCTGGCTGCTCGGGGCATCACTGTGGACCACCAGTGCATCGGGGTGTGTGACAAGCACCTCATCAACCACTACTACTGCAAGCGCCCCATCTACGAGTTCAAGATCACCTGGTGGTGAGTTGTGGTGGCAGAGTGAAAGGATGCAAGGACTTCCAGAGGACACAAAGATTCTTGGCAGTGGCATTGCTGCTCACATTCCTTGGGATCAGCCTGCTGGCAGCAAAGGGAGCCTGGTGCAGGGGTTGGGAAAACCTCTTGAAACTTGGAAAAACCAGCCCGAAATCAGACTGTTGGCTCAGGTACCTTAACGAGGCACAAAACAAAATCACCTCATGGAAAGGATGGAGGGCAGTGTCTGAACGTCTGCTCAAAGGTGCCACCAACTACGTGGCTTCAGGATGGAATTGCAGATTTTTTCCTGCATTGGTGGGAATCTGGGGTGCTACTAAAGCTGACGTTTCAGTTTTACCCTCTTAGAAATGTTTTAGTTCCTCCTTCAACTTCACCACTTTATAAAATTTGAGTCCTACCCAGCACAAAGATTCTGGAAATGTCATTCTGATGTACTAGATAATTAAAAAAAGCAAAAAAAAAAAAAGGAGTATTCCCTATATATTATTAATTGTTTGTCAGGGTTAAGCTGTATTTCTTTTTTAATTAAGAATCTACATTGTGAATTATAATGTTACACTTCAATTATTTCCATTGTTATCAAAAGGAATAGCAGATTTGGAATATATTCCTTAATGCTTTTAGGAATAATAACTGTTCATGGAAGACTTGTGCCTGTTTTTAGCCTTAGAAATTCTAAATGTTTACAATATCTACAAAAAAAAAGCTCTTTAGAATCAGGTCATTTACAAAGGCTTTTGGTAAATGAGAAAACCCTGTATGTATGTTCCTATTAGCAGTAGTGAGAGGAATATTTAATGTATATTATTTTATTACTGACTCTTTTTACATTCTGTGATATTAAACTTTATTTTAGACTTAAAGTCAGATGATATTAGACAAGTGCTTCCTTCACTTCACCTTCTTCGGACAATTAAATCTTAATTTTATCATTCTTGTTGACCCCTCCTGGTGTCATAGAGGAAAAAGAAAATTCAACCTTGATATTCAAATATTTCTCCACTCAAAAGCAGTAGGAAACTTCTTTCCATGCTGGAAGAGGCAGCCACTGCAGAATTATATTTTCTTCAGAAGGTAATTTTTGTACTTCTGACATGAGCAACCACATCCCAAATTTTAATTCTTGAATTCAGCCCAAAACTGAAATGGAGAAAAGTCTGAAAATCTTATTGTTTTGTGAGGTACAGAAAACTCCAACCCACTTGAAGGGGCTTCAAAATAACCTTAAAGAGAGAGGAAAAGTAAATATTTGCATATTCCATTGGATTAATTAATCCAAGAATACTGCTTAATTAAACTTTTGACCAACATCCTTAAGAAACATTTTAATGTCAGAGATCAAAATTCTCAGTTAGCTGAGGTAATTTTTAGAATAACTCTTAAGAACTTTAGGATCAAATTGTCTTGCAAAAGAAGAGACCGTTTTCTTTGCCTTGTCAGCCTTTGAGGTATTGAATTTAGGAATGAAATTGTCTCTCTGAGGTGAGCATTTCCCTGCTGATCTCTGCAGTGTTTCCTTTCACAGGGATCACTGTGCTCAGTTTCAAGGCCAGAGATAAATCTGAATGGAGGGAGTTCTGCACATTTGGATCTAAATTTGTTTCAATTGTTTCCTGAATGAATGGCCTTGGTTTTACAAGTTCTTGCAGTTGTGTTTGGCAACCCAAAATTAAAAGTTAAGCTGAGACTAAAGTTTCTCTTCAATGAGAGGAAGCTTTGCTTGGTTTCTTTGCTGCCTTCATTTTTTCCTTTTTCCCAAGGAATCTCAAACTGCAAAGCACAATTTCTTATAAAATTAAATAACATCTTAAATCTGAGCCTCACAAAGTTCTGGCTGCTTGTGCACTTCAGATATTTAAGTTCAGGATTTTCAGATTTACAGATTTAAAGTTTCAGATTTTCAGATTACAATGAGAATTGCAGTTTTACTGGGATTTTCAGTGGTTTTTTTTTTTTTTAACCACTTCCCATAAATGTATTTACAGAACTCTGGTTTGGATTCCAGCACTCCTTGCAGAAATGGATCACAATTTGATTTTCACAGTGTGTTTTTTGGTTTGGCTTTAGGAATTTTCCTGCTGTTGTTCAGGAGAAGCTGTGATGACAAAATTCCTGTTTCAATCATTTTTGTTACTTCTTTATATGCACACGTTGGGATTTTGTAACTATTTCCTCTTCATTGCTTCAATAATTAAGGAAGACCCAACCAAAAAGAGAAAATGAAAATCTTGGTCTGTATCAGCTGTGTCCTAATCAAAGTTCTCATCCTCCTGAAGACATGAAGTGCAATACTGGAAAGGAAAACATGGATTGAAGCCCACATGCTTTAATTAGTGCTGGACTTTGGGATTTGTGCAGGTTAACAACATTTTAATGGTTCCAAGCAGTCTTTGTTTACAAGGATTGAGCTGCTCTTGCCTAACCTGTGCTCATTTTTTGGCAGAAGCAGAAGAATTGTGCAGGTGGATGGCAGGGGAGTGTCATCTAAAAACTGGGTTATGTAACGTGATTGATTTCTCTTTTCTGGGCCTGTAGCTTTTGAAATTCTACGTTTGCAACAAAAAATGTGAGTAGCTGATCTACTAAATCCATGTTTGAGAGGAGTGATGGGTTTTGTATAGAATTGGCTCATTAAACTATGGAATACTGCTTTTTTTTTTCCTTTTTTTTTTTTTTTTTTTGTCTTTAGGACTTTTCTTTATATCTGGGCAGGCCAGAGTTTTGCTAAAATATTTTTCTGTGCTCCCTTAGCTTTTTTTGCCACTTTTCCACCCCCACACTCCCAAATCCCTGTGTTTGTGAGCAGTAAATGGTCTCCTGCCATCAATATTGAATATTGGGGGAATGGTGGAACAGTTGATATTTATTTAAAATGAGAATTATTAACTATTTTTTGCATTGCTCTGTGTGTGTGAACAAAAACATGACGACCAATTTTTCCCATTCCCTTTATATCCCCCGTGGAGTGGTTTTTAACAGGGAACAAAGGGGGGTCTCACATGAAGTGAGTTGGCCAATTCCACAGCACATGAAATATTTCTGCATCTGTTTCATGCTTGTGAAATAGGAAGAGGAAAAAAAGGAAAATAAAGAATAGGAAAATAAAAAAAAAAAAAAGGAAAATTACCCTTCTTTATGAAGCACTCATAAAAATGACATGAAAAGGTGTTTATGCACAGCAGCCACTTCATGGCTGTTGATCTCAAGAGTTTAAAAAAATAACTGAAATTAACTTTTGGACTTGGTATAGACTTTTAACTTGAATACACAATATTCTGCACAGGAATCTGAAATACTCCTTGCTGAACTTCCATCCTCCTCAGAGGAAAGTGAAGGTGCCTCCAGCTTTGATCTGGGAAGCCTTTGAGCCATGAACAGATCCTTATGGTGCATATGCTGGATTTTTAACTTCAATTTAATTTTTATTTTAACCTATAATGAGGGATCAGCTTCTGCATTGATGAGGATGTGAGTTCTTTTTTTTTGGAAGCACTTCAGGTTTAGTTACCTTAATAACAAAAGCAGTCAATTATTGCAGCAGGAATTTCTGCATCACCCCCTCTTGAGGGATTTTTTTAAGTTTTAGGGAGTCTGCTTGGGAGACACCTCATGATGTAACATATGCAAATACCTGGATTTGTTAACATGAATATTTTTGAGATTTTGTTGTTAGTTGTGTAATAACCTCTCCTGAATCTAACAAAGAGTGATAAGGGTTGAGTTAAACACTGGTTTTGTGATAAGCCAGCTCATGCCTTAGGTATCTCCTGCCCTCATTTGTAAAATCACCCATCCCAAAGGCTGTTAAGGTTACAGGAAAACCAGGAATCTTTCTTGGCTGTCCACAGTGAGGCATGAGGAGGATCAGGGCTCCTTAATCCACTCCAGGCTCCATTCTTGGAGTCAAAGTGGTCACAGGCTCTGGCTCTGGAGTCCTTGAAGGCCAAACTCAAACACTCCTGTCATGAGGAATGAGCTGATTTGCAGATCAGCTAAACCTGGCCTTGCTGAGGGGTTGTTAAAATTCCAGCAAACTGAAGGATGTGGATAGTTTAAACTGCTCTGATGGCTTTGTTAAGCCCCGATCTCCTCTGAGTTGGTGCAGTGGATGTTTTCTGATACAGAAGTTGGGCAGTCCTTTTATTTGAGCTTTTTGGTGTATCTGAGTTTTCCCAGTGAAACCTGAAGCCCAGTGAGCTGATTCCCAGTGAGTCCTGTGCACTGAGCACTGGTTTTTGGAAATATGGAAGTGGGAGGGAATTCCTTGTGCAGGGTGATCCCCAGGGACAATCCTCACTACCTCTAAAGGAAAACTCTGAGATCCTGATCCCCACTCCCCCACACCCCCCTCTGTTAGATGAGTGTAGGAGGAGATGAGGTGTCTGGGATGAACATTCCCAGTTAATGACTCCAACTGGATCCCCCGTGGTCCTCACCCCCTTCTCTAACCTTTCAAGGCTACAATTCCATGTGCAGGAAATTCATCTCTTCTCTGCTGCACCCTCAGATTTGTTTGCCAGCCTATTTTAAACTCATTATTAAACTGATATTTTAATATTTGCAGTATGGTGACTGTTAGTGTCTAAAGAATCTTATTTATTAAATCCTACTACTCTCAAAAATACCTGAATAAATGGATTAAACTAACATAGAGCACAATCACTTTAATTTCGCTCTTCTGCTTTATTTTTTCTTCCTAATGACTGTTAAGAAATCCAAACTCTTACTTCTTTTAAGCACTTACATAGGAATATGTATTCAGCCTAAGCAGTATTTTGGGGGCTGAGGGCCTTGCTGTGAGCTGAAGGATAGCTGCATGATCCCTCATCTGGTTTTTTCCCTAAAAAGCTAATTACTGATACAATTAAAGGTCATGGTTTTCTAGCTTCATTTGGCATTTGCAAGCTCTGGGAGCCCTCGTTGCCAGGTTTATCCTCACTGCTGGTTGTTTAGAGATGACAGGGAACATGATGAGGGAGATGATGGAAGTGGCAGCAGGGAAAAATTCCTGTCAGAGCTTTGTTCCCATTGCAGAGTTGTTCTTTGTGTTTGGTTTCAGCTCTTGTGTTGGGAGGCACAGGAACATCCACCCCGTTTGTGTGAGCCCTCCACTGCTCACCCATTTCTGTGTGAGTTCATCGTGCTGTGGTTCTGGGAGAGGAAAGGAAAACCCAGTGGCTGTGGATTGCACGGGGAATGCAGCAGTGATGGGGGAAGTGGCTGCAGGGTCACACTGCTTCAATCTGGGTTAGAGGACCTTTATGTCACAGCTGGATCTTTCTTTTCTGCATGGCAAAGCAGAGCAATCACTTGGGACACAACTGCCTGGCAGGTAAGGGAAGATTTCAGAGCAGACAGTGCAGAAAAAATGATCTCTTAACTCATTATAAACTCTGGGATATATTTCTTTTGCTTCTTTTAATGACTGCTTTACCTTGGACAATTGATAGACCCTGCTGGCTTTAGGTTGTGGTTGGCATTACTGAGCCCTGAAGATGTTTTCAGGTTTTTCACACACAGCACAGAGGACCCAGGATACTTCTAAATTTTGGGCTATGAAAAAAAAACAACCCAGTCTTTCATTACCTTTCTGCAAATAAGCTGATTTCAGAGGATAACTCTGTTCTGTTATTATCTCCTGTATATAATTCTCTAACTGGAAATCATTTTCCAGAACAGCAGTTCGTAGTTATTTTACTTACACAAGCTTAGTATAAGTTTACCTCCACTCTCACTGTGACTTTTATAAATGGATTTTGTTTTGCTGAATTATAAATTATATGTGTCTATGCATTGTAACCCGTAATGCCTTTGAAAATCCAGCCTGGATGCTAATGATCAGGGTTTGGAATTATCTCCAAATGTGTTTTGTTAATAATTATGTTGACGTGTGATGTTCAATACTGTGAGTACTGCAGTGTATTATTTCTTAATACTTTTGACTTTTCAGTTCAGGTAATATATAGTCTATATGTTTTTTATTTAAAACACATAGAAGAAAATGTGGATATAAAGGTTGTGTTGTGCAATAAAAAATTATGATACTGAAAACTGTTGGAATTCTGGCTCATCTGGTCTGCAGCCACTGCAGAGCCTTTCCTCACCTTCCCTGGCATTTCAGTGTGCTTTGTCTGACTGCAAAGGAAAATCAAGACACGAATCTCTGTCCCAGGCTGTTTTAATGGCATTTAGTCGTTTACCATCACTTCCTGAGCAGATGCCACTTGTGCAGTGTGTGCTGTCTCCTCGGGGACACCGACCGGGATCAGATCATTCCAGTGCTTTCAATTCCATCCTTCTTTCCCTGCCCACCCATTCCTGGGACAGAGCACAGGGACAGTCCCCATAGCTGCTGGGATTGTGCAATGCTCAAAAAGAACCTGCCCGTGTTCAGAGGAAGAATTTCCCCCTTGTTTCTGAAGTAATTTCCTTTCTGTCCATCTCTCCTGCTGAAGCGCTCCCTGTCTCACAGGGCAATGTCCGTGCTGAGGGGGGGAAAAAAAAAAGGGTGGGTGGGTAAAAGAGATGGAAACAGCACCCAGCACTGTGTAACTGAGCATGGAAAGAGGAGTTTGAAACAGCAGCGGCTTATTCACCCCCTTACTGCAGAGAGCCCAAAAGCAGCTCTGGGGTGCTCGTGTGGGGCCAGGGCCCGGCTTTTGGAGCCCTGAGGAGCTGCAGCGGGGTGTGCAGAAGGAAGGGAGGCTGCAGCGTGGGAATTCGCTACGCTGGGAGGGGCGGACAACGAGAAGCTGAGGAGAAGGACTGTGGATGCGTTCACACGAGCGGCGCGGGCGTGCGGCAGCCCCGCTGGCCCTCACGGCAGCCCCTCAGCCCCGAGCCCGGCCGCTGCCGCTTCAACCGGCGGCCGCCGCTCCGCCCAGCGCGGCGGGGCCCCAGCGCTTCCTTCCGGGCTCGGTCCCGCCCCGGAGGTGCCGCCCGCCCTTCCGCCGGAGCCGAGGGAGGGACCGAGGGAGGGCCCGAGCAGCGCCGGGGCCGTCAGGGGCCGCGGCGGCAGCAGCAGCGGAGCGGAGCGGCCGGGCCGGCCCCGCCGCCCGGGGCAGCCGGTGAGGACCGCGGGGTGAAGGGCTGGAGGGGCCGCCTGGGGTCGGGGACAGGCGGGGGTGGCCGTGTCCCCCCGGTTATAGGTCGTGCTGAGGGGCGGGGGTCGGTGTCCGCCCCGCCGAGGGGCTTCACACCGGCCCCGCTGCCACCTTGGGCGTGGGGTCCCTGGGCCCCGCGGGGCGGCAGCGATCGGGATAAACACCGAGATAAACACCGGGATAAACACCGGGATATACGGAAACTTGGCATACCGCCTTCCTCCTCCTTGTGCAGCTCCTAAAACTAATTTTTAGTAGCTGTATATATGTGTTTTAATTCGATGGGTCTGTGCCGGTGGTTAACAGACTGCAGGTGTCACTGACAGCTTTGCCAGTATGCCCCCCCAGCCTGTTTTCCTCATGAGTTCCTTGTGGATCAAGGAGTTTTTGGCTTGTTTTTTGTAAGTATTGCCGCTGCCCGGCTGAGGATTAAAGTCCTTTAAACTCAAGCCGGGTGAAGTTTGGAGAATTTTTAAGATGCCGAGCAGTGCTTTTGGGATACTCTTGTGAGTGTTTGCCCTCCTCCATGTGCAGCTCCTAAAGCTGATTTTTATTATCTATGTATTTGAATTAATTCCATGGGCCTGTGCTGATAGTTAACAGGGTGCAGGTGTCACTGATAGCTTTACCCATATGCCCACTTTAGCCTTTTCCTGATGAGTTCCTTGCGGATCAGTGAGGTTTTGGCTTTTTTCCTGTAAGTATTGTCCCTGTGTGGCTTCTCACTGCACAGCTGAGAGGATCAAAGTCCTTTAAAGTCAAGCTAGGTGAAGTTTGGAGAATACTTAAGATGCTGAGCAGTGCATTTTGGATGCTTTTGTGGGTGTTTGTCACTGCTTGTAGCGCTTTGTGTAGGGTTCAGGTTGTTCCTTTGAAGCAGGGAGTGGCTCAGCGAGGGTGTGAGATACTGAAAGATGAATGATGCGCTTGAATTACCAAAGAAATTCTCTGAGGGGGTGGCTCGGTGCTGGCTGAAATCCTCCTGCTCTGTGGCAGGGGCTGTGATGGGGTGCTGGGTTCACTTGAGAGGGTTTTACAGGCAAAATTCAGCTGGGTTTTTTTTTGGCTGAGTGGGGGCCCAGTGCTGGGAATGAGCAGCACTGCATGCTTTGGGGGGAAAGGGTAGCATTGTGGGGGTTGTGCTTTAGATCCATTATTGACTTGCCATACTTTTATTGTTTGGTCTCATTTGAAACTACTTTTGAAGCAATGAAGTTCCTCACACCGGGACTTTGGGAACTGCACTGAGCTGCTCTTGGTTTTCCAGTTACCCAACACTTTTTTGAGACCAATGACCAAACCAGCTCAGCAGAGAAGGACGTGGTGTTTTCCAGGAACAGTGCTTTACTCAGGAATTGGATGTGCTGGCCTTCTGGACACTGTTACAAAAGTGTTTTCTGCAGCAGGGAGGATTAGGAAGAGAATTGTAGCTCAGTGGAATGTTTTGCTGACCGAGAAAAAGCCCAAAACAACACACAGTAGAAGGGGAGAATAGGCTATAAAGCCAATTATACCAATTCCTAAGACTGCTTTACCCAACAAACTGATTATAAGCTTGAAGATAGTCCATGATTCTGGTATTTAATTTTGTTCTGTGGTGTTATTTAAGCTAGAACAATCTTTCTCAGCTCCTTCTTTTTTTTTTTTTGCTGTGTAATCCCCAGTTATGCTTGGGGCTTTTTTTTTTTTTTTCTGATGATTAACTACTTGTGATCTAAAACTGGACCTAGAAACCTTGCTTGTGAAGTGCTGTTAAAATGCCACTTGTAACAAGTCCAGGTACAAAGTGTATAGAAAACGTTTTGAAGTTTTTCTCTGAGGTTTTAGGCAACTTAATTTCTGCATCCAAGGGAGTGTGGTTGGCAAGAAATAGCGTGTAGAAGCTATTTCTGAGGAGATTTTAGCAGTTTTAGCTAATCTTCTTTTTATTCTGAATTCCCAATCAAGCAGCTCAAAGAGTTTTTAGATGTTTCCTGTGATTTCGTTTAAAAGCAGAGTTGTGAGTCACATGGAGATGGTGAGACACAGCCTGGTCATTCATGCCACGGTAATTTAGTGGGGACAAACCAAACCTGTAGCTCCAGGCCTGTGCTGACATTTGAGGAGGAAAACACAACTCCAAGCTCAGCAAATTGAGAGCTGGAGCCTTGTGGCCGTCAGGATTTTGAAGTTTTGAAGCAGTGGCTGCAATTTCCCCTCCAAATGCCAGGACCCAGCGCTGTGGTTTGTTTGAGGTGGCTGCTCACCAAAGCAGCGACTGTTTCTTTTCTTGGGACTGTTTTTTAGCAGCCTGCACTGCTTATCCTGCAGCTGCTGTAGCTGAAATCCTGTAATTGTGAGAAAGATGCACATTAAAAGTGTGAGCACTGCGAAGATAACACGCAGGTTTCTTGCCTAATTCCCGAGTTGTCTAATGGCTTTTGTGTTTTCTGTTCATGAGCCTGAGATCATCTTGCCCCACCCTTCCTTGGGAGGAAATTAGCTCATGGTTAATTACTCTGCTGCTAATTACATGCCTGAGTGCTTGGGGTTACACCTGAATCACGACTCTTTCAGCACGTAGGTTGGTGCTCTTCAGAATTTTGGGGCATTTGCGTCAGTGCTTCTTTGGAATAAATAAATTTTCAGGGCACTTTTCCCCTGCAAAATACACCTTAACTCCATCCTTGCACCCCTCCGTTTTTGATGCACTTTCTAACCTACCTTATAAATCTATTTTTAGTAATTAAAGCTGTTGGCTGCTGTCTTGATCTGAGCTACGATGGAATATTCAGGCACCAGTAAAATGTGAAACAACAGCAGTACACGTAAGAATTGTGTGTGTGGAGACTTCCCTGGTTTTCTTTTTTCTGCTTTAAAATTCCATTTTTGGGGATGGCCATCAATGACCAGAGAGCTGCAGTGAGTGATCCTTCATTGTGAACGCTTCACACTTTGATGGTTTTGAATTAGGAGAATTCAAGTTGTTCATTAGGTGCTGCAGTGACTTTTGAAGAGCTGAATCACATTTGCTTCAACCCAGTGAAAAGACTGCTGTAGGTTGTTGCTGATGCTTGCGTCAAGTTGTTTTTTTTTCTGAGAAAACTTAATTTTAGGGAGGGAAGAAAAAACCCAAACCAACAGCAACAAAAAGAAACCAAAACATAACCACAAACCAAACCTGCCTGTTCCCAGTCTGTGTTTTCCTGGTTTTAGATACATTTAATTAAGTCATTAGCAATACTGAAATTCATTTATAGGACTTCAATTGTAGAATTAAAGCTACTGCTTTAATTTCCAGCGTTAGTTTGTGGAGTTACTGAAAAACTGTTCTTCACAGCTTGTAATAATTACGAATTGATTGCACTTAGCTCTTACTGGAGGTGTTTGATTGATTAAGCAAGGCCCTTTCTATTCAGCTTTGAATAGGAGCTTTTCCAGCCAGCTCTTGTCTCAAAGGTGACCTCAGCAATCCAGGACTAATAAATAGTTTATGACCCAGCTGATATCTCCTCAAAATCTGCACTGATAACAAAGGTACCTGCCTGCTCCATCCCTGGCAAGGAAGGGAAGTGGAAAAGAACCAGAAAAACACGCTGGTGTTGTTGGAGCCCGTGGTAAATCCGTGCTGCTCCTAAACCATCTTTCACCCAGTGCTTTTCCCCAAGCCAAGGCTGTGTCTGCAGTCTTTGTGCTGTGAAAATTGTCTTGTGTTTCTTGCTGAAAAGAGGGTGTTATGTAAGTTTAGTCTTTCATGTGTGCATTAACTCAGCCCTGGGTGACGGATCCAGTTTGGATTGAAGGATCCTCTTTTTTCCTACCACATAAAAGCTAAGGATGAATCTGCTCCTTGCTGTGACTGATACCTGATTTAGTAGGTTTAGTATGAATTTTTCTGGTTATTTTGTAAGTTGGTTTTTGTGAAAATTAGAATTTAGTGTTTTGCTGTTATTGAGCTACAACCAGAGTCCTGGAGGAATGGTTGCTTCTCCTTCAGTCCCCTTTGTGGGATACTGACAGAAATGGCCTGGGGATTTATGGGCTTGGAGCAAAATTCATGTTTCCTGTGTCTTAACTCTCTGTGTTGCCTTAGTAAATGTTAAAAGGCAGATCAAAGTAAGTGTCAGGGAAAGTGAATTGGCTTTCAGCCAGAATATTTTGCAGAAAAGTTGGTTTTACGGGTTTGGGTTCCTGGTGTGCTTCCCTGGTGGTGGTAACTGAAACCCTGCAGTGTTTGCACCCATGGTCTCAGTTTCAGCCCTGACAGAGCCACAGAGGGCAGGCAGCTGCTTTGTCCTTCCTGAAAAATATTCTGTGACTTCCCATTTTCTGAAGGGAGAGCTGTGATTTATTGGGAGTTTCTTGGATGACAAACTTGATGGGAAAAATCGAGGACTGTGAGCAAGGATGAGAAGTCTCTGAGTTGGTGTTGCCCTTCCTAAAAGGTGTTTGCTCTAAACAGGTGAATAAAAAGAAGAAACATTATCTAAGTGTGGGTACAGCAAGAAAAATATGTTGATAGGAAGATGTATTTGAGAGCTTCAGAATAAATTGCATTAAAGCAAGTAGAAAGCTAATTTTGAATTAAACCAGAGTGATTTGGTGGGGATTTTTTTCATCATTTCAAAACTACTGTGAGATGCTTCTGAAAAAGCTGGAGCAGATCTGATCTGTCATTAGAGACCTTTGATGGGCAGCCCTGCAGATAGATCTGACTTAATATGAGTCTCATGCCTCCCTTCCTCTTGATTTTAGTAGAACTGGGAAAAATAAAGCTGGACATGCAGAATATGCAGCTTCAGCCTGGGAATTCTTGTGGCAGGAAGACAAGGAGCATTTTGGTGTCCACAGCCAGCAGTGGGACACCTTCCCAGGCTGTGATTATCCCAAATAAATCCCTCAGGAGCTGCACATGGTGTGTGAGGTGCACTTTAAAGATCATAGAAAAGAGTTGGGTGATTTCCACATTTCCATTTCAGTGGAGAATGGGAGACCAGAAGCTTTTGCTTGCAAATAAATATCATTCAGTAAAGGGATTTCATAAATTAATAACTGAGAGCACATTCTTTTTCTAATTAACAATTGGATATTAAGGTGTGATGAGGTCTAATCCTGGCACAGAAATGCTCAAAAGAAGATTCTTTTGGTGTTTGTAAGGTGTCATTTCTGCCTTCCCTGATGATATTCACAGCACATTTGAAACACTCACTAAGCAAAGCAGTGGATGAATATATTTTAAATGGCATTACATTTTTGCTCCTGGGCAGGGAGATGTGGGGCTTCTTGAAGTACTTTAACTGGGATCCAGGAGATGCAAGAAGGATGTTTGGTACAAAGCACCTCTCCAAATTGTACTGGTTAATGTTATTTATAATCTTCTGGTACTTTGTTGTATTTCTGGATTAGATTTTTTTTAATGTGGAGGTTCCTTACCTTCCTTTTGTTTTCCTGACTTCTCAGGTGGGCAGGTGGTGTAAAGGTGATCGGAGTTGCCTGCTCTCCAACTGCAGACAAACAACAAATTTGGTTTTTTCCTTGGAATTATGTCAGAAATAAGCTTTGAACACATCATGCATTCAGGGCAGGAGTGGAAATAAGAGGTCTGACCGTGTAAAATGTGTGTTGTGACTGTGCAAATGCATTGAGGAGGTGATTGTTGGATAAGGAATGATCACCTTTAGCTGGCGTGGGAGGGAGAGAAGGGACTAGAGAAAGGGGAAAAAAAAAGGCATTTTGGACACACAAAACTTCCACCAAAACATTTTTAGGTGTGTAAGATCATAAAATACACAGGGATTTAGTTGCCAGAAATCAATTTGAGAGGGTTTTTTCACATTCAGTTGATCACAACTCGAGTTGTTCTGTTCATTACAATATTAATGCTGACCTGCAGAAATCGGCTGGGCAACTTTTTTTTTTTTTACAACAGCCTTTTCTGGTTGAAGGGAGCCGAAAGTCTGTGCTTTGTGTGCAGCATGTGACTCCTTCCTGTGGCTTCAGGGTGACCTCCTTTGTCCCTGCATCTGAGCTGATGTCACTGCAAACACTCGGAGCGAGGGGAGGGCACTTGACTTTGCAGCTCCTTGCAGCCCTGCTTTACTTTCTCTGGGCGAAGCTGCTGAGCTCGGACACTGAGCAGAACTTTATTTTTAGTTCTAGTGTGTACACACAGGATGCCAGAGGGAGCGGTGGCACTGTGGGGGCAAAGCTCTGTGGGCACAAAGGTGATTTTTGTGCCTCTCTGGAGGGGGTGAAAGTGCACAGCTGGCAGGGAAACTCTGCTGTGGCTTTCAGGTGTTGGGCAGGGAGAGAAACAGGGTCAGGTTTCGTTCTACTCCTTTAATTCTCAAACTAAGAGTCTGGAACGTGGTGATGCTGAATGAGAGCAGCCACCTGAATTCTTGGAATTATTGCAGTTGCAAAGCTGTTGTAACTCTGCTGTGGTGGGTGACAGGATTTTGTAGGGTTTTATTTCCTTGGGTGACAGAGATCCCTGTAAAATTTCTGTGAAGTTTGTGTTATGAAAATGGTTTTATTTATTGCTTCTTTGTGGTTTACAGGGAAAACATAGAACAGCTTCACGTGAATGGCAATTAAACATTTTATGCATATTTATTGCATTTTTTTCTAGGACAGGCACCTGCAATAGAGGTCTCTGACCAAAATGCTGCTGCAGCTTCTGCTTGTAGGAAGTGGTCTTGAAACTGAATCAGTGAAGAGTTTCAGGCTTTTGCTTCCCCTTTCTTTTCAGAATTGTTGCTCAAGGACATGAGTGATGCTCTGGGAATGGCCTGAGTGTGCAAATCTTGCCACTGTGCAATTCCTCCCCAGGCTGTGCAGCTGACACACACTGAAAGTTGAATTTCTGGGCTCTGAGATGTTGGCAGCCAGGAGCTCACACACAGGCCTTCCTTGAGAAGTCAGGAAATGAAACCAAAAGCTTTTTGTGAAATCTTTATGTTTCTCAGTTATTTCTGCATATGGGAATGAAGTAAAGCTCTCAAATATTTAAAATATAGGGTTGGGTTTATTTTCATTTTGCTTTGCAGCAGCACAATATTGTCTGTCAGACTTTTCAGTGGGAAAGAAAAGAAAGTATTCAGCCACTCTCCCATCTATAAAAATGAGAACACGTGGCTATAAATGATGCCATTAAGAAATTGATGCCCTTAATATGCATGTCTCTACAATTAAACTATTTTTTGGTTATTTTTAGAAACTCATTATTTCTTTCAAAAATTGAAAAGTGGAAGAAATCTTAATACTTATGTAGATAAGATGGAATATTTAATTTGTTCCCCCCTCAGAGAAAATCGTGTGTTTCCTGTTACTTTGCTTAAAATAACTTGATTAGATTAATGGGAAATGTTAAACATTATCAGTCTTTTAAAATGGATAATTGAGCTTGGAACAAAAGAGCTGGTACTTCCTGTAGTAGAAAACTCTCAGTGGCAGTGACATTTGTGCATATTCCATCTGTTCTGCTGGATGATCCAGAGAAGAGTTTGGGGTGGAATTTCAGGGGAAAGGAAGATAACTCTGACTCAGTTGCTGATGTTCTTCAGTTTGAGAAAATCCCTTTTCCTCTTGCTTTCCATACGTGGCATCTCTGGAATGGCAGAAAGGGAAAGGAACTGAATTTACTGGACAAAACTTTGCTGTGCTATTTCTGCTCTCTGTGTCTGTCAGTATTGCAATCCAAACGTTAACATTTTAATATGCACACCTTAACCTTGCTGATGCAGATAATCCTGTGCTGCTTTTCTCCTAAAATGACTCCAGCATTCCCCATTAGAACCAAGTAGCTGGGATGCCTTTGGGAGGGAGTTGGCATGTGGGATGGTTTCTGTCAGGCAGGCAAGGAAAGGGGAGGCTGGATGCTTGCTGGATGCTCCAAGACAGGCTTGGCACAGTGCTGGTGTAGGCAGGAGAATCTTTTTGTTGCAGTCACTAAATATAAATCCCACAGAGCTGTGCTGTGTGCAGGCAGCCAGTTTAACTCTGCTGTAACTTGGAGGAGGTGGGGATGCACCTTGTCCCTGTGTTGATGTGCCCAGCTGGGTCAGCTGTGATTCCTCACTGTGCCCTGAGGACACTTTTGGAGGCCAGAGATCCCTTCCCTAAAGCCTCACCAGTGTGGTTCTTTGCAGGCACAGTCTTACAGTATGTTCTATATGCTGCCTTCATTGGTGTTTGGAACTTTCTTAGTTTTTCCCCCCATTGCTTTGTGTCTCTGGCTGTCAGAACAAGGTGCTGGTGAGAGCAGAGCCTTGGCCCTTTGTCCCCTGGCTGTGGGGCTGTCACTGGTGCCCTGGGCCACTGCCTGGAGCTGTGTGCAGGTCACAGCCCGGCAGAGATGTGCCTTGGCCCTTTGTCCCGTGGCTGTGGGGCTGTCACTGGTGCCTTGGGCCACTGCCTGGAGCTGTGTGCAGGTCACAGCCCGGCAGAGATGTGCCTTGGCCCTTTGTCCCCTGGCTGTGGGGCTGTCACTGGTGCCTTGGGCCACTGCCTGGAGCTGTGTGCAGGTCACAGCCCAGCAGAGATGTGCCTTGGCCCTTTGTCCCCTGGCTGTGGGGCTGTCACTGGTGCCCTGGGCCACTGCCTGGAGCTGTGTGCAGGTCACAGCCCGGCAGAGATGTGCCTTGGCCCTTTGTCCCCTGGCTGTGGGGCTGTCACTGGTGCCTTGGGCCACTGCCTGGAGCTGTGTGCAGGTCACAGCCCAGCAGAGATGTGCCTTGGCCCTTTGTCCCCTGGCTGTGGGGCTGTCACTGGTGCCCTGGGCCACTGCCTGGAGCTGTGTGCAGGTCACAGCCCGGCAGAGATGTGCCTTGGCCCTTTGTCCCCTGGCTGTGGGGCTGTCACTGGTGCCTTGGGCCACTGCCTGGAGCTGTGTGCAGGTCACAGCCCGGCAGAGATGTGCTCATGCTGCCCCTGGCTTTGGGGCTCGTGGTTATGTAACTGTGCCCTTCCTCCCGTGGCATTCATTTCGTTGCTATGGAGCTGTTAAATAATTCAAGCAGGTGACTCCTTTCTAAAGGCAAACCTTCAGAAGAAATGGTATCTGGGATGTGGCTGGTGCCACATTTCTGTTTTTAACCCTTCTCCTCTTCCACCAGGAGGAAAATGAACCTGAAATCGGAGCGCAGAGGAATCCACGTGGATCAGTCGGAGCTGCTGTGCAAGAAGGGCTGTGGTTACTATGGCAATCCTGCTTGGCAGGGGTTTTGCTCCAAGTGCTGGAGGGAGGAATACCACAAGGCCAGGCAGAAGCAGATTCAAGAGGACTGGGAGCTGGCAGAGCGGTAAAGAACCTTCTTTCTTCCTTCAGGGTGACTCCACCAAATATTATTCCTGCCTCCCATTTCCCAGTCCTGTTTGCTCTGGCTCAGGCTCATCACAAGTTCTCCAATTTGACCTTTCCAACAGGAATTAAAACCTTCTTTTTGATGCAAAGATGGATATTTGTGGCATTCTAATATAAGAGGTTTGAAAAGAAAATCTGGGAAGTAACAAATGTAAACAAAGCTCAACTTCCCAATGAATACTTTAGCCTCATTTGCATATGCAAATCTATAGTTCTATCTAGCAGTTAGAAGGGTTAAAGGGACAATTTTGATTAAAATATCCTCTGGAGCTTCTGGAGATGGCTTGGGTGTAGCCAGCACCCTGGTTTTACATTCCAGCTGCTGATTTTAGTCTTGTCTGTGGTCATTCTTTCAAACGGCAGGGTTAAGCCCAAGAACATCAAAGCTTTAGCTTTACTAACTTAGGTAATTGTCTAATCACTTATTTTCTGCAAACCAATCTAGTTTTCCTCATGTGATAAATGCTTGACCCTGAAAATGGAAGATGTATTTTCAGAGGTGATAAGCAGTTGGCAGCACAGAGGTCATGTCATTGTTTTCCTCTGCCATAAATATCTTAAACAGTTAATAAAAATTTTATTATTAGGGCAGATAGTTTTGCTGCCAGTCTTGGATCATCTCTAAAATAAAGTGGGGTATTTAAGGAATTCTTTAATAAGTAGCTGGGAGATGCTAAAAGCACAGATAAGATGTGATTGTTTGCTGCAGTGAATACACAGGCTTGTCAACACTGGTGTAAGATACAATTCCTGCCTCAAGAGATTGCAGATCCAACACTATTTATGATCCATCCTGAGCTGGATGATTGGCTAAAGACAATTGCTCAGCCTTCCAGCATCTTGAAGGGTGATATGGTGTAACCTATTTTAATCCTGCATAAGAGGAAAAAAAGTTTCAGGATTGGTGAGTTTGCCCTCCTCTAATTTAGATTAAAAACTGGGTTGGGTCTCATTCATTCAAGCAGATCTTTATTACCAAACCAGATTAGGACTACAATGATCTATTTCCCAAAATATTTCAGAGGTTGGGACAGGGTATTTTGCTTTTTTAAGATGGTGAAGCCTGTGGTAAGAGGTTGGGGAACTCCCTGTGAGGCAGGAAGGAAGGCAAGGAATCTACTGCTGGAAATCCTTCCCTCACCCTAGAGAATTCAGGGTGTTTCATGAGGGGAAGGTGACCATGGTTAAACCTCATTCTTCCCCCTTTTGGCCTCACAGTTTAACCCTCCCTCACCACCCTGAGCTTTCTGTCACTTTTACTGCTGCAGCCTGGAAAGGGTGGGTGTCACGTAGTGAAGGGAGATGTGGCAGGAATAAAGGACTGAAGATGGGCAGAGGAAAGAATTAACATGTCAAATGAGTAATTAATGATTGCACAGGAAATCAGCTTATTTAAGCACTTAAATCAGACCTGTATTCTTCTAATTCCAGGCTCCAGCGTGAGGAGGAAGAAGCCTATGCCAGCAGCCAGAGCACCCAAGGGGCACAGTCCCTGACCTTTTCAAAGTTTGAGGAGAAGAAAACCAATGAGAAAACAAGAAAGGTCACAACTGTGAAGAAGTTCTTCACTGCTTCCTCCAGAGCAGGAGCTAAGAAGGGTAACTCTCCTTTGCTTTTCATGCTTCTGTACATTTTAAAATTATAAGTGTTTTTGTCAGATGTGATGTTCTAAAAGGCAGATTAATGCTCTGTGCTTTGACTTTCAAAAGTTGGAGTAGTGATGCTTCTGGAGAGTGATTGTTTCTGAAAATGCAGAAAAATGTGAGCTTTTGGGTGGTGCCAATCTTTTAAATAGAACAGTGAACTGCTAAACCTGTGTTTCTGTGTTATTATACAGGAGTTCTTCCACTAAACAGCATAAATGTGTTCCTGGTGGTGGTCTGGCACTGCACTGCTGAGGGGAAGTTCCTTGTTCCTCTGGCACACATTCCAGCTAAATTCCTGAGTCAGCCACGGTGTCATCCCAGGATTTAGGGCTGGGAGGGGAATTCCTCCTGGAGAGAGCAGCAGAGAAGGTGCTGGCTGTCAGTCACCTCAACAAACTGCTGTGTCTGAGTGTGATAGAAAACCCTGAGATAAAATATCAGCTGATGCTGCCAGAGTGCCTCACTTTGACACCTCACCAGGAAAAAATGGGATGTGTAAGCAGGGTGCCATGAACTGCACATAAATGTGAGGCTCGCAGTGTTTGTGTGTGGGCTGGGAAGATCAAGTTTGTGGTTGGCTGAGTGTTTGTTCTCCAGAATGTGTTACAAGCAGCAATGATGAATGGCCCTGCTGGCTTTGCATAGCAATAGCTTCCACAGGCGAAAACTGGGAAATGCTGGGCTGTGGAGGAGGAATTCCAGAAGGAAAACCAACATTAATCTGTCTTAACCTTAGGGATAATGCATTTCCTTCATTTGAAATTCAGCATATTTCCTATTAGAGTTGATCTGGTGCATGGCAGCAGCTGGCTACATGAGGCATTCATTCACCTGTGTGTTAAACCTTTTTTTTTTTTTTTTAATGTTCATTCTTACTTTCCATCTTTTCTTTTTTTATCCCTTCACCACCTGTCCTGCCACGCTCCTGCTCTCGGTGCCCTGCTTGCTTTGGCCTTTTATTTCAGCAGCTCAAGAGAAAACCCCTAAGCAAGGACAGCTTGGGAGGGAGAGAAATGCTGATAACATTCTCAGGGATTTGAAGGAGATTTTTACTCCCTCCTGGGAAGTGGCTTCCCCTTCTGAAGGTAATGCAGCACAGCCTGGGCAAGCTGTCTGCCTGGTTTTAGTAAGCTTAGCTCTTAGCTGGGCTTTGCAAAACACAAACTAGGGTTGTGCCAGTTGTAACTCATGCTCTTCAACATGAAGGTGGCAAAAAAAGCAAGTCCAGCATCCTGAGGTGATGTTGAATCTCTAAACCAATGGTTTGCTTTTCAGTAGGGAGTCACAGGAGTAAAGCTGAAGCTTCTTTGAGCTCCGCTTTAGGATTAGGATTAAAAAAATAAGAATTTTGTAAGAATTAGTTGGATTTTGTGCTGCTTGGTGTTTTTATCAAAAAAAGCATTCCTGGTTGCTGTTACAAATCTGATTATTATGAGTTGAAACTACTGAAGTTGGCACTTCAAGAACTTTTGCATTCTCAAAACATCTCCAGATGTTTGTTACATAAACCAAGACGAAAATTTCCTATCAAGAGGAGACACTGGTTTCATTTAAACCAAAAGGACACCAAACCCCATGATGCAAACAGCTTTAAGAGCTCATCCTACTTCATTTGTTTGCAATCCTGACTTGTTCTGCTGGCTAAAGAAATTGGAAGTTGTTTATTAAATTACAGAAGATGATGAAGGGCCGTGTGTAACAGAGCTGATGACAAAACCCTTTTCACATTCCATGCTTGGACTGGGCTCTGTGGCCATGGCACAACCATAGTGAATCCCTGGAGTGCTCCTGCTCTGCTGTGACAAGTGGCTTTCCTGTAGAAAGATTGAAGTATTAATAATGTTTATTCTTTGTGAAGCTGATCCTTCCTTAACTCTTCCCGTGCTCGCTCCTGGCGTTTGGCATTTTTCTCTGCTGGGTTCTCTTTAACTTGTTGGAATTTCTTGGCTGTAATCAGCTTCTTTTTAGTTGGACTGAATTCCCTGAGAACACAGGACAAACCTGAGAGTATTTTGTTGCTGGAAGTACATTTGTTCCTGCAGTCCTTGGTAATCAGTGCAGATTAATTCTCCTTAAATCAGGATTTCAGCTCAGAGATTAATGAAGCTGCAACTACAAGTAGTTCTTGGTGTAACTCATTAAAAGACAGTTCATTCTAACTTTCACTTTTTAATACTTAATATGAATCTGCCTCAGTTGACTACATTTCTCTAGTAACTAAAAACAATCTATTTTGAATTAGTGAGTGAAAAATTATGTTCATATTCCTTAAGGTCAAATAGTGAAATAGGGCTCATTCTTTTTATAAGAGAGTGAGCACATTGTTGAAATAAGTAAATAAACCTTCAGCTGTACTGCAGAATGAGATCAGTGATTAATCATGGAAGAAATATCTCATAATTCTGCCCTTTTCTTTGTTTATTATTTCAAAATAAGCTTTCTGCTTCTCTACTGTTAAATATGACAAATTTAATTAATGCCCACCCTTCAGCTGGAATCGTGTGTGGGGTTTGGGATTCACTGCAGTGAATTTAGATATAAAGGCAATAGAAGGAAATCCCCTCTGGAGAAGTGTCCCTGAGTAACTAGAAAGAAGCTGGATTTGCACTATCTCAATTGCTGCAGTTGGAATTTAAATATTTGCAAAACCTTTTCTGTTCTCAGCAGTTAAATACTAGAAGTGTTCTGATGGTGCCTGACCAAGTTATTCCCCAGAGAAGGTTGTGCTGAAGTGTGGAGCTTTGGTCAGAGGAGAAGTGTTTGTTACTCACTGGGTGACACAGCTTTGGATTTTCTGTAGTGCTGGATCTCTTTAAAAACAAATAACAACCAAAAAAAAACCCAATAAACTCCCTCAAATCCAAATTAAACCAACTTAAACATATTAATCCCACTTAGTTCTTTTTCTTCTGGAGTTCTGCATGCTTGTTGAAAGCAGGATTTCTGTGCATGTGAAGTGTTTGCAGATTGAAAGCTGTGTTTGTCTCGTGCTGACCATGAATATTTTCATGTTTTCTGTCTCTCTGCTGCTTGCTTCTCACCACGTTCATTTCCACCACCTCTATTCAATCCCTCCATTTCCAACAGCGTTGGCTGGCAAGCTGAAAGGTGGGTGAAGGTTTTGGAGCAGGACAATTAACTTGGAGCTTGGAAAATCAGATGTTTTTGTGGGAAAAAGCCCCGTGGGTGCAGCTCTGTCAGCTTGCTGTGTGTGTTCCTTGAGCAGAACTGCCCTGAGCTGCTTGGGAGCCACTTGTGTTGGTACAAGCAAAGGAGCAGGAGTGTAGAGGTCAGGGGAAGTGGGAAGTCCACCCTGTTATCTTTAGGAATCTACAGAATCCCATCTGGAAACCTTAAATGGAGATATCTGACCTGGGAATGACAGTGTAAGAAAGCCAAAAGCAACCCCATGTTGCAGTCGCTTCTAATAGAAAAAGGCCATTAGTGTCACTGGGGGTGTGGCTCTAAATGTTCCACTTCAGTGAAATACTCAGTTTTCCTGGAGTTGTGTACTAATTAGTACATTAAAGTGTACTAATAATTGCTGTGTTTAATAATATCCAGCATTTCCCTGGCAAAGCTGGAGAAATAAATGACCATAAATTGTCTGCACAGCTGAAAAAAACTGACTTGAAGTGATAAAACCTTTATGAATTCATCCAGCAGTGTAAAAAAACTGATCTGTTGTGCCCTGAATTTTCCCAGCAGAGATCCAGGAGGCCAAGGCTCCCAGCCCTTCCATCCACAGGCAGGCCAGCATTGAGACAGACAGAGTGTCCAAGGAGTTCATAGAATTCATCAGGACATACCAGAAGCCTGGCCAGGATATCTACAAGCAATGCAAACTCTTTTTGGACACCATGAGCCATAAAAGGGTAAGCTCTGCATGCCTTTTGCCTGAATAAAATGGGGGAATTGGGAAGAGAGGGAGGAAATGCTGCTTTTGTTCCAGCAGTTTGGATTTTATAGAGTGTAATGAGCCTTCAGGTGATGGAATTCATCAAATTAAGATCTGGGTGCTTTATTTTTTTGGTGGTGTGGGACCAAAGCATCCTTCCAACCCCAAAGCTCTCCTTTGCATCCCAGATAAATTAGTCCTGACTAAATCCCACATAAATGAGTCTGTTCAGCAATAGTCTACATAAATAGGACTTGTGGAAATGATAAGAGATCACCTGGTGAGCTTTTAGGTATCACAGAGTGGTTTGGGTTGGAAAGGACTTAAGAGATCATCTGGTTCCATGGGCAGTTCCACAGTCCCAGGTTGCTCCAAACCTTATCCAACCTGGCCTTGGATGCTTCCAGGGATGAAACAGCTTAAGCCTAAAAACTTCTAAAGATAATTCAGCATCAACCCCTCCCTCTCCTTTTATTTGGGGAAGGGGAATTTGACTGTGCTGCTTTTTTTTAATATGAAACAAGGGTTACATCTTCATTTTCCATTAAAAAAAAAACCCCAAACCAATGTTGTTGAAATATTAATCAGTCTGTGGTGCCACCTATGGTTGGAATGAGTCAGAATTCAGCCTAACTTCTTTTTCACCCCCTTCTTCTCTCTTTCCTCTTTAGTTCCTCAAATTATCTCCTCATGAGTTCTCATGGAAGCTTACATTCCCTCTGCTTTGAAATCTTCTTGAGCTTTGATTTCTTTTCTTTTAGATCTGTTCATTCTGCACACAGAGTTAGTGAGAATAATGTGGGTTTATTTTGGGCTTCAAGCACTGAAGGTTTTCTCATTTCCTACTTCAGTGTTCTGAAAACACGGGATTTTTTACTACATATAAGTCAGGCCTAAAAGCCAGTCTCAGCAAAAACTGAGACTTTTGTGTTCAGGGCAATGTCCAGTTTTTGCCCTTAGATAATTCAGCAATCAAATTCTCCTCCCCCCTTTTTTAATGTATGATTTTATTCAGCCATTTAATGATGAAAATTGCCTTAATTAAGTTAATTTCAAACCTCCATTATGTTCTTCAGGAGGTCAGTTAGCAAAAGCCAGTGCTGTTTCACAAATAACACTGTAAATATATTTCACAGTAACTTTCTCACCAGAAATGTCTGCTGTACAGATATCCCTTCAAATAATTTATATTCCTGGGGATTTTCTAGACTATAAATTGTCTTTTAAAAATCAGAGGTTAAATTGGGACAAACCTTCTCCCTAGTCTGAGGTTAAATAGGGACAAATGTCCTGCCTAGTCTGAGTTTTGTCAGTGCTCCTCGGGGATGTGCGTGGCAAAAATGGCATTGCACCTGTGCTAATAACCTTTTGTTCAGCAAATAAATGCAAGTCTTTCACCTATTAAAGAGCCAGTGTTGGCTTCTCCTATTTTTAAATAAAATGGAGCCACTATAAACACCTCTGACGACACCTTTGCATTCTCAGACTGTTACTGCAGCTGGACACTTGCCTTAAACCAAAACAAAACGTGAGGTGTTGCTGCCAGTTCTTCCACACTTAATCCTTGTTCTCTTGCAGGATTTAAGCATTGAGGAACAGTCTGAATGTGCCCAGGACTTCTACCAAAATGTAGCAGACAGGTTGCAGACACGTTGGAAAGGTACCAAGTTCTTCTTCCTCATCTTCCTGTTCCAAAAGCAACGATGTAAAACTAAAGCCTCTTGAATTTTCAGTTAAAGCAAAGCATCCCCAGCTTTCAGAAATGCTGGGAACAGGTTCTGGTAGCAGAGTTAGAATTGTTCCTAGCAGCATCAATTTTAGGAAGTTTTGCTGTCCTAAATAGTTGTTTTTACAGCTTTCTCTTAAACTCTCTGTGGAGTTCTACCCATTATATTTTTACTTCTTAAATTATATCCATTTATGAAGTCAGGTTGGCTTGAATGAGTAGCACTGATTTGGTGATATTAAGATTAAACTGGATTAAACCTTCCAAAGAGCCTGGGAATACTTCATTTGTGGGATTTGTCCCTTTCAGTGCCCCCTGAAAAAGTGGAGAAGGCAATGGATGAGGTTGAGAAATACATCATGACTCGACAGTATAAATATGTTTTTTGCCCTGAGACAACTGATGATGAGAAGAAAGACCTTGCTGTCCAAAAAAGGATCAGGTAAGGCTTGAAAGGAAAAATAATTGAGCAATCCTTAATTCTGTAAATGAGCTCTGAATCAAGCCTGTTAAAAAACCTCGTGCTATGCACAGAAAAATGCTTTGTTAACCAGCAAGGGTTAAAAGCATTTTATTTAAAATATAGGAGGAATGAATAGGTGGGATAATGACAACCACTACACTGGGAAAATTGGTTTGCTTGTGTTAAATTACAGCCAAAACAAACTTTTAAAAAAAGAAGTATTTTCTCTGAAAATAAATTACTTCAGTGGAATAAGCTGGTTTATGGCTGGAATAATGCCTCATTCACACAAAGCATTCCTTGTGCCTTGAGTTCAGGAAGCAGCTGGTTTTCAAACACCTGGCTGTCACTGGCACTGAGGAGTTTAACCCTTTTTTTCCTGTCACAGGGCTTTGCACTGGGTAACTCCCCAGATGCTGTGTGTTCCTGTCAGTGAGGAAATCCCAGAAGTCTCTGACATGGTTGTAAAGGCAATTACAGGTTTGTGAATGATGAAGTTTTTATCTACAACTTTAAATTTCATCTCTCTTGCTTATTGAGATTATTTTTGCTGTCATCAAAGGGGGGGTCCAGGCTGTTAAATTTGCAGGAATCTTTGTGGGTTTGGACTGGAATTTCATCTGTGGAACAGGGATAATTTTCCACACTGAAGTGTTTATGCTTAGCTGATCTTGAAACACTTCCCTGCAGACAGAAATGATGCAACATTAATATCACCCAGCAAATCCTGCTTTTATTCAGTGTCTGATTAATACAATTTGAATGATTTCAGGACTTTCCTTCCCTCACAGATATCATCGAGATGGACTCCAAGCGTGTCCCTCGGGATAAACTGGCCTGCATCACCAAGTGCAGCAAGCACATCTTTAATGCCATCAAAATCACCAAAAATGAGCCAGCTTCTGCTGATGATTTCCTGCCCACACTGATTTACATCGTTCTGAAGGGGAACCCCCCACGCCTGCAGTCCAACATCCAGTACATCACTCGCTTCTGCAACCCCAGCAGGCTGATGACTGGAGAGGATGGATATTATTTCACTAACCTGGTGAGTGCTGCAAGAAGGGTGGGGTTTGGACAGCAAGATTTGTCTTTGATTTGGAGGTAGGAATTGCCAGCAAAGGGAAATGTAAATTTAAATTAATCTTCAAATGTAAATTAAAAAGAATCTTCAAACAGTGGTTGGGATTACTTCGAGCACAGCCAGTTTTATCTCCTCTCTTTTCCTTCTCTGCTGTCCAAACCACAGCTTTGCTTTATTTTTTTATAACTTTAAACCCTTTGTTTGAAAAGTCTGATGTTAAGACTTGGGTGTATTTTTATCCTGCAAGGAGATCAGGACTTTCTGTTCCTCAAACCCTGAGTTTGGGCTGTGCAGATGTTCCAGATGCAAAGTTCCCTCTTTGAGCCCAGGAGAGTTCCTTGAAGGCACTGCAGAATTAGGCCACTGATGTGTGGAGGCAAACAGGTTTTTTACAGCTTTTCCAAGAGGCATTTATCAGTGTGCTCTGCATTTTATCATAAAGGAATCCTTGAGGGAAATTACAGAGTTGAATGAAACACTTGGAACGTTAAAAGTTTATTTCAGAAGGAGCAGAGCATCCACAAAGTGAGCTGGGCTTTGACAATCCTTCCTTCAGGAAATTAATGAATTAATCTGCATAGCAGATCTCTGCTGATCAGATAATTAAATATTAATACACTGCTCCTGTCTCCTTGTCATGTTCCTGCTGTTCCCTCACCTCCCAAACACAGGGACCCTGAGGTTTGGGATGTACCTTGTCAGCTCAGGTTTTGATTTCTTCAAACTTTGGGGGAGAGGAAAGAGTTGTATGAACTGCCTGATCCAATTAACTTCTGGAAAAGCTCATGTAGGGCACAAAAAAAGTATTTAAAAATCAGTTACTGATGTAAGAAGAGGGTAGGGAATAGAAAAGAGGTACATTCCAGTCTGTGGTGATTCCAACCTTGCAGTGATGCTCTCTCTGTTTTATTTGCAGTGCTGTGCTGTGGCCTTCATTGAAAAACTGGATGCTCAGTCTTTAAACCTGAGCCAGGAAGATTTTGATCGTTTCATGACGGGCCAGACCTCCCCAAAAAAGCAGGAATCTGACAGTTTTTCCCCTGATGTGTGCCTGGGGGTGAAGCAAATGTGCAAAAGCTTAGACCTCCTCTCTCAGTTGAATGAGAGACAGGAAAGAATTGTCAGTGAAGCCAAGAAGCTGGAGAAAGACCTCATAGATTGGACTGATGGGATCACCAAGGAAGTGGAAGATATTGTGGAGAAATATCCCTTAGAAATAAAACCAAAAAGTCAAGCCTTAGCAGCCATTGACTCTGAAAATGTGGAGAATGACAAGCTGCCCCCACCACTGCAGCCTCAGGTTTATGCAGGATAATTCCCAGTGGCAGCTTGGAAAAGCAGCATTATCCTCACCTAGCTGGGAAGGGAAGGAAATTTAAAGCTAAGAAAAAAAAAAAAATCAGATGAGCTTAAATCAGTACATTTTTAAAGGTACTTTTCTTTTTGGTTAAGTGTAATGAATTGTATTTATTTTAGTCCAGTAGATTTCTATTTAGGCTTTTGTGGGTTTTTTGAACTGAATTTCAATTTTCTACACAAACAGGTGTCATTTTTAAGCAACACTAGTCCATTGACATCTCTCCTGAAAGCTTCCTTCTAAGCATGCACTTAATTGTTTTTAATAATTAGTTTAACTCAAAGCCAAGTTCCAGCAGCAGCTCCACAAGGTACCAGTGTTAGTCTGAACTTACTCTGTAGCTGTAAAGATGAACTATATATTGTAAAATATGTAAAATTGTAAATAGATTTCCAATCTAATGTCTCAGCTGTGCATGAGCTTGTGTGTGAGTGAAAATGATCTCGAAATGTTCATTTTAGCACCTTTCAGCTCCATCATGTTGCAGTAGAAAGGCAAAAAACGAGTTAATCTGGAGGGGAGAAGTGATGAATTACAGAGGATGTTGTTGTAGTGATTTGCAAACTTGAAAATCATCTTAATCTGCTTTGTTAAAAAAAAATTATTTAAAAGATGACATTTCTTCGTTTAAATGCTCTGTCAGAACACCTGGTAGCCTTGAGTGGTGCACAAAAATGCTGATTTTACTGCTTTGGAAGGGAATGTGGGGCCAGAAATAGAAAATATTTCAGGAATATGAAGAAGTATTTGTAGTAAAAATTACATAATGTGGAACAAAAAAGGGGGAGGGGAAAGAGATCAGGAAAGAGTTGTTCCAAAAGTGGCTCTCTCTTTGGTCATTTCCATCAGTGGGATAAATTTTGGTTGCTTTTTTGACAATCCTGGGAAATAAATAAGTTCATATAATTCGAGGTTGCTTTTTAGAAGGAGCAGGAGCAGAAAAATGCACTTTATTTCCATGAAACATCAACGTTCTGCTCTTCAGGGACCCCTTTAGCACCCTGAACACCGAGCTAAAAATGGCTTTGTGCCACTAAAATTCAGATTGGGGTGAAAGAAGAGCTCACCCCACTAAAAGTAACCTCTTGCAACACAACTTTGAAACATTTTCTGTGTCGTTTGAAATCTCTTCCAGCTCAATCCAGCCCTGACTCCTTTGTGTACCCGAGATCTCAAACACGAAGCTCAGCTGGAATTACTTTTAAGCAATGTTAAATTCTTGCCATCAAGGAGGAAAGCACCTACCTCTTGATTAATTTCCACTTCATTAAAGCACTGCTCCTATTAAATTTGCACTGCAATAACTTCAGACCACGACTGTGATTTGTCCCTTTTCTGGCAGTTTTTAGCCTTACATGAACTATGCACCACCCCCGGTGTTCCAGAGAAGCAGCCGCAGCAATGGGCTGCTCACAACAAGAGAAAAAAAATCAAATTATTCCCTGTGTCACCACGCCCAAATCGCTTCGGTAAATAATCCTGGGGTTTATTTAGTTCGGGTTTTTACACCGGTGTTTACACGGTGTTTACACCGCGTGCTAATTCTGATACCCAGGTTTGTCCCGAGGAGAGGGGTGGGGGAAGCAAACTTTCAGCTATTGTGTAAATGATCGTGTTTAAATAAAAATGTGGCCATTCTGCCCTCGTTAATGAGTCCTTAAAACCCTCCTCACCTTTTGTTACGCTGTTAATGATTAAGGACGAGGTAATAGCGGCTGCTTCTGCATTCTCTGCTTCGGGACACAATTCTTGGCCCTTCAAGCGCTGGGATGGGTAACAATGTATATTTTTATTTTCTTTCCAGAAAGGTCATTGGAGTGATTAAGCACTTTAAAAGTTGCCGGTGCATTTGGAACTAAAGTATCTCTTTTTCGTGTGATCAAGCCGCTGAAGTGGGCTGTTTAAATAAATCAGGTGAGGTGGATTTCCATGCCCCAGCTGGAGTGATTTCCTTCCCGGAGTGAATTCCTCCTACCCGGAGTAATCCCTGAGCAGGGCTGGAGCACAGAGGTGCTCACAAAGTGCTGCAAAAAATAGCGAACCAGAGAGTTTAATTGAAATCTCATCCCTTAAAGTGATTTAAAATACGGATGTTGTGCTGTGCTGACAGTCACAGTATCAGAAATTTGCTTTATTTTTCCCACTCTTAGTTCAGTGTCGCTCTGTGATGCTCCAGACTTTACATTATCCTCGTGGAAACATCATCATCCTCATCATATTACCATTAATAACACTAATTATTAATAAGAGAAAATAACGCAATCTATAACAATGATCTTATTTATCACGATAAATATCAATGAATATAATGATGGTTTGTTTGCATTAAGGATTTCACCCTGAACACTCCTAGGTATTGGACACCTTTAGGAAACATAACAAAAAGTGTTTGGGGAAACAGTTTTTAGAGGAAAAGGGGAGGGAAAAGGCGGGGACCATCCTGAGGGCTGCGAGGGAGGCCGGAGCGGGGAGCGCGGGGCTGCAGCACTCGGGCCCGAGGAGAGAACGCGCTGAGCGCCCAGGCCCGTTCCCGGTATCTCTCCCGGTATCTCTCCCGGTATCTCTCCCGGTCCTTTCCCGGTACCTCTCCCCGCCCGTTCCCGGTGCCGCTGCCGGGCCCCGCCCGCCGCCGGCCCCTCTCGCGCTGCCGGCACCGCCTCAATCTTGTCCCCCCCGCGCCACCGTCGGCGCGCGCGGCGGCTGAGGGGTCAGGGCTGCGGCCCGGAAGCGGCGGCGGAGGCGGGGCCCGGTGCCGGGGCCTGTCCGTGTGTCCGGCCCGGGGGCTGCCCGCGGAGCGGCTTCTCCCCCGCCCGTCCGCCCGCGCCCGCAGCCCCGGCAGGGCAGGACGATGGTGCAGAGCCCGCCCGCACGGCAGCGCCGCCGCCTCTGAGCCCCGCCCGGCCCGGGGGCCTGAGCCCCGCCGCGGACGCCGGTAAGGAGGGGACGGGGGCGGCTCTGCGGCCCGGCCTGGCGGGGGATGGGGTGGCCTTGGGGCCGCTTCTGGGTTGGGGGGAGCGGGGGAAGCACCGGGAGAGCCCCCGGGGAGCCTCGGGCCGTGGCCGGGGCATCGCTGCGCTGCCTCCCGAGCCTCGGGTCCCGGTTGGGCTCGGGGTGGTTTTACTCGGCCGGGGGGTTGTAGCCTTGGTTTGTCTTTAGTATTTACATAAAAAAAAAAAAAAAAAAAAAAATTTGGGAAAGGTCGTCAGCTTGAAGTTTGTACGCGTGGCGTTGTACCAGAAAAAAAAAAAAAAAAAAACACTGAAAAATAATAATTTCTGTAGCACTAAAAATAGTCCTGTTTCAAAATAGCTTCTGAGCGGTGATTCCTGCGTTGGGCTTTTTTAATGTGGTTGTTTGGGGATTTTTTTCCCCAGTTTTCTGTATATCCGTATTTCATCCTCTTTCACTTTTTTGGGGGGTTTAACTTGACTAATGATCTCATGATGGTTTTAATAATAAAATTCCCGGAGCATCATGCCTAGAACATGGCTGCTCCATCCCTACCGTTACATCCAAACCATGGATCAGAATCACCCTGGGAAAGAACATATTACAGCACAGCTAGGATTTTTTTTTTTTTCCCCTTTTCCCTTTATTTGCTCCTTAAGGGTTTGTGTTTGGGAAAATTTATTTGCAGGATTAGCCGTGGAGGTGGAATTATCTGGGTAAATTTGCCCTGGTAGACAAACCCGGATCTTAGATAAGGATTCATTAAGGTTTGCTCTCCACATCCTCGCTGAACTTCCCCAAAGTTTGGCCGCTGGAAGAACGTGGTGGAGAAAAAATACCTGGGCCTGGTTGTTGTGGTAAATGATTGTTGCGTTCTTCTGAAGGCTGAGTTGCAGGAAATACTCCCCAGTCCTTGTGCCTCTGGGCAGGACACAGCGGTTCGAGTTTCAGCGGGTGAGTTGCTGCCACTTCCCTGCACCTGCCTTTCCCCAGGTCTCTGGGAATCAGCTGATGGCTGCGGTCCAATTCCTGCTCAGCAGGTGTGCACAGCACAGAGATAACTTTGGTGGCAGCCTGAGCGCAGATAACATTGAATTGTAGCTGAAAAATGCTGCCTGACCCCGGCCCGAGTCTCATCAAAGAGGATTAAGCCCTGGGTAGCTTTGTTACCTGCCGTGATTTGAGGAGTGGCTCCGGCGCTGGTGGAATGTGATTCTTCATTTCCACTTGAAAGACAAGAACCTGAAAGGCCACCTGATAAGACAGAATAGTCACTGTGCTCTGAGAAGTGCCCAGGAGCAGCTGAGGGCAGGGGACAAACCGAGCTCCGTGTCCTTTGGGAGCCAGGGGACAGGAGGGACAGAGCCCGGCACATCCAGCACCCCGGGGTGGGCCCCTCCTGGGGCACCCCCTGAGCTGATCCTGCAGCTCTGGTTGCTGTGCTCGTCTTCTTTTTTTATTAAATAACATCACGGGTTTTGTAGAAATGAAGCTGTTTCATTAATTGAACCCTAAACTATTAATGGAACTCGCTGGTGTTAGAATTGTGTTGGTTTTCCTAAACCTCCCCTTGCCTAAAGCATGGCTGGGTGGGAGTTTATTTTCTTTTTAAGACTGTGCTGACCTGTGATTAAAACTGGTTCTCAGGACTCAGAACTCCCAGGTTTTGTTTTGGAGGAAAACTTGTGAATGTCTTGGCATTTTGGGTTTTGTTAATCTGTAAAATGGAGAGTGAACTCACAGGAGTTTGGACTGAGCAAGTTCAGGTCCTGTTTCCTTTGAGCAGGGGGGGTGAAGCACACAGTCATGATAATATTCCAGCCATAGCCTTGATAGCTCAGCTGTTGCCCAGGTCCCTTATTTCAGTTGCTTTTGCTGCTGTTTATATTTTCATTAGTGGCCACTGGCTGTTTTGCTGCTTCTCTCCCTTCTTTCCACACCCAAACTCTGATTTTGCCATTCCCCAAAGCTGCCATTTCCTCAGCTTGTCAGTCATTTCTCTGCTTGTGATTCAGGCTGTGTTTCTGTCTGCATCCCTGTCTCCTCACAGTTCTCATCATAGAGACTGAAGAGCCTTTTCCTGGCATTTCTCTGCACTTTCACTGCTGAATTAGGTCCCACATTCCTTAATGAGTGGCTTTAATGAAGTCAACAATTAACCTTGAACTGGTCACTCAACCAGTTTCTGATTATTGAACATTTACTGAGAATTTTCACACTTCTTGATTAAAGCCTTCCCAGATTTTTGGCTGCTGTCAGTTCAGTGTACACAGAATTTGATTTCTCATGGATCTTTAAAAATCCTGTAAAATGGAATGATTTTACTTTTCCTTTCCTCTCACAGGTTCTCATGCTAAGCAGCAGTAAGCAGAATAGCATTTTTAATACAACTTCAAAAGTCCTTCATCTATTCTTGTGTGTTTTATTGCAGTCTGGGTGATTTGGGTTATGGTAACTCACACTGTAAGTCATGACTTGGACTTGGAAAAGCTGGAAGGTTTAAAAATGCCCATGAGCTCTTTTATATGGAAATGGATTCATTCCCATGGCACAGGCTCTTGGCAAACAGGGCTGCCTGCCTCAAGTTTGGCACCAAAATGTCTGATTTTCAACCAGAGCTTGGGTTCATTTTGATTTTACAGCTGGCTATGTTTTAAATTATGTTTTTCACTTCTAACAAAAGTCAGAATTCAGGGTTCATTGAACCAGGGGAAAAAAGGCATCCTCACTCTGTTTCTGCTGCCTGACTTTTAACTTTCCTTTCCTTTTCTCATTCATCATTTTTAAGAACTCGTAGCATATAAAAAATACTTGGAACTGGTTTGGATTTGTCTGTTTCTGCACAAATTTTTCTTCCAGTGGGAAATGAAAATCAACTTTGCTGTCCCAAGAGTATCAGCTGGCACAAAGCTCAGGTGCTTGTGGTAAATCCAGCAGACTTTTTGAACAACACAAGTCTGTTGGGAAGGGCTGTCATACACAGATTGAGTAATGTTTGTTTTCCTTTTTATTTTTTACATCATCGACCTTGTATTTAAAGTTTTCTGTCTTTATAGAGAGTTGAAGTCAGGAATTTGGGTGTTTAAAATTCAGTATCAATTTGATCTTTAAAATTTTCTATCACTGACCAAATTACTTCCTCTCCTTGGCTTTGTTCCATGGGCAGGCCTGAAATGTTTGCTGTTCAGGCCTCTCATGGGGATGCTGAAATGATTAATTAAACTTTGAACAGTGTTTTGAGAGGTGAAAATAAACATTTCATGCAACTATGAACCACTTTGCTGCTTTCTATTCGTGCAAGTCCCCAGTTTTTGTTAATATTCTGCATCCTGATCCTTTATCAGGATGCCAGGAGGAAGGAATGTCCTTTTCCACATTTGCAGGTGCTGTTCTCCTCCTGCCCTGTGCAGTGTCCTCTCTGCATATGCAAAGCCATTTTCCTGCCATTTTCAGCTTCCAGCCTCCAGGAAAAGGTGGGGGGGGGTTGTTTCTTATCAGTAAAATATTTGTGGATGAAATAGCTCAGCAAACTGATAAGCCACTGTCTGCCTTGAGCCAATTCCCCGTTATCTCGCACTGCAGAGAATGTGTTTGTGCACATCTGGCTGCTCATCTTTGGGCTCTCTTTAGTTGGATTCAAGGATCCAAGGTGATATTTTCATAAAGTTTCCTCCTCCACATGCCCTGATTGCTTCTCTCCCTCTGTGCTGGGGAGAAATCTGCTGGCATTTCCTAGGAGGTTGTTGATTCTGGTTTATTTTTTTCACGCCGAAGGCTGGGCGGAGGGGAAGAGGCTCAGCTGGACAGAGGTAGAGCTGTGCTCTGGAGGATTCCTCTAGGATGAATTCCTCCTTCCCTGCCTGCCCTGCTGCTGCTGGGGAAGGTTTTAGGCTGTGCAATTCCATCCCACAGGGTTCCACACTTCCTAAAAAGATGATCTGAAGCTGCTGCAGATACTAACACCTCTATTTTCCCCAGATATCAGGGTGGTAAATTCTTCCTGCACTTCCAAGTGCAGATCCTCGCACTTGTCTCGTTGAACCTCATCAGGTTGTCCCAGGGCCACCTCTGCAGCCTGTCCAGATCCCTGTGGATGGGATCCCTTCCCACAGAGCTTGGTGTCATTGCCAAGCTTGACCCCATGTCCTTGTCACCCTCAAAAATGTTAAACAGCACCAACCCCAGCTCACCCAACTGGTTTTTATTTAGCTTCACTATTTCAGTATTTTCACCCTTAGACATCAAATTTGGTTTGAAGAGAAGAAAACTAAATGAAAGAGAATTTTGGTACCTGCTGCTGTTCATTGTTCTTAAACAAGAGGCACTTTGGGATGAACACCACTGCCTTGTTTCTATTTATTTATGGATGGTTTCCCATGGTTTGCTTGATTTATGTTTAGAAATATTCCTCTGGCACACAACATTATTTTCATTCTAAGTGGTTAACTCTGAGCTGACCCATTTCCCTTGCACTCCTGGTAGTGGGGCATCTTTGAAAACATCATCCATTTATATTTTTGAGCTGTTCTGTGAAATAAGATGTTGAGGCTTGTGAAACTTGTGAGATCCTAAAGGAGCAGTGCTGCCTCCTGTCCTTCTCCTCCACCCAATTTTCCACTTTCACGTATTTCAGTGGTGGTTTTATATTCAAACCCCTCCTCTAGAGTGATTACCTTACCTGCACAACAAGAAGGGGAAATATTTGTGAGGAAATGCCATCATTTTAAGCTTTCTAATGGCAGGGATGGTAGTTGACATTATTGACAAAAATGTCAAATGACTTTAATCCCTTTAAAATTCATGTTTGGGGGGGTTTTTTTCACTTTGGCAACTGCAATTTCGCTTTTAATACCTGCTTTAGTGCAGCATATGGGGTTTTTATTGTTAGGAATTCAGCTCCTTTGATATTAAGGCTCAAAATGGGAATTTAATACTTCAGCTGTGACTCATTGCATTGACTTTTTGGTCTTTGCAATAGGCTTCAAGATTTTCCTTGTTTGTAATTTAAAAACTCATCAGTCTGTTTCAGCAGCTTCCTTCTCCACACTTTCCTATACAAATAAAGAGGAATTCACAATGTTACTCCTTTGAAGTTGCTGTCTGGAGCTGTTTTGGAGGAAAATCACCCCAATTGTACAATATTTTCTTGCTTTTTAGTTGACTGCCCAATTCTGTGTTTCCCTGGGACTCTGACAGATTAAACTTTTGTATTTCCACCCTTTACCACTTTAATCTTTTTACCTGCCTGGGTTTGTAGATGCTGATTTAAGAGCACAACATCTCCAGGGTTTCCTGGTGAATTCCATCAGCTGTAACTCTGGCATTTTTTCCTGCTGAACATCCCTCACTACCCAGCAATTACCTTGGAGCTGGTGGCCAATGTTCCAGCCTGGCAGTTTTCATTCTTCCCCTTGCACTTGAGCTCCTTATTTAGGCTGACTGGGGAGATTTTTATTGCACCAAGTATTAAAAGGCTTTGCTGGAGTGGAGAGAGGCAGCAGCAGTCATTAGAGCCACTCAGTAAATTATTTATTTGGCTAAAAAGTGAAATCTGATCTTGCTTGCCTGACCTGCCAGGAAGTAAAAGCATTGGTTTGTTTGTTTGTTTTAACTCTGTGAACAAGAAATAAAAGTTTAAGTGATATTCTTTAAGTTATCCAGTTACACAGAGGAGGAAGTTAGTTACAAGAGCTGGCAAAAGAATTGTGATGCATTGTGATTCTAACAGAGAGGAGTTTAAGAAACCCTGAAAATCCATGGACATTCTGATGTAATGCACTGATCTGAATCACAGGTTCTGTGATAATTAAAGTTATTTAAGCACTTTGGTAAAAAAATTAGTAATTCTTCAGGCAGCAGCATGGAAACATTCATCCTTCCTTGCACTGCTATTTTCATGTCAGCTCCAGTGTTGAAATCCACAGTTGTTCCCTTTTCCCTCCCAAATGCTCCGAAGGCACATTACTCCTCAGAAATTGCAGCTTATAGCATTTTCTAATTGCTTTCAAAGCCACTGAGTTATGGCAGCATATTAAACAACTGGCACTTAAAAGCTGGTGATCTCTTACATAAAAATATTAGCCCAAATATTTCTCTGGGAAGGCTTTTCAGCACATCCCGTTTTTTTTAAAGCTGGTTTTAGACCCTGTGGTAAACAAACATTCTAATGGAGCTGTTGGAAACCCCTTTAAGAAAGGAATCCCAGCCCTGGATGTGCTGTGGGTGACACTCAGCCCTGATTAAAAGCTGCAATAAACCCTGCATCTGTGTTCTTTGCACAAGGAAACTCAGGAGGGGACACTGCCTACAACTCTGCTTTAGTTTAGGTTTTGATCTCCTTCCATCTCCACACATCTCCCATGTTTCTAGGAGGAGTGTTTGGGATTTTGCTTCTGGATGGAGCGTTTGGGATTTTTTAGCTCGGGCTCATTTAAGGAATTTGCTGCCAGGGACAAGATAGGCAGAACGAGCAGAAGGGCGGATCATTCCCAGCATGATCCCTGCCAGCCCCAGCTCTCCCTTCCCCTGTCCCTCCTGCCTCCTGACACCTGCACTGGCCTGGCTGGCTGTGCCACAGCTGCTCTGGGACAAACTTCTGGTAAGGTGCACATTTCTCGTCATCTTTTCTTCACCTTTCTTCCCTCTCCTTTCCCTGCTTTTCGCTCTGCGTTTGCAGAGATGCTTGCAGCACCCACTTCTCACTGAGGAAAACTTCCTGGGCTTTGCAGGGTGGATGGAAAGGGGTTGATGGTGCAAAATAATAAACCCAGGATGTGATCTTGAGCTCTGGAGAGCTCTGTCTCAGCAGGTTTCAGCCAGGAGAGCGAGTGGGGAGTCAGCAGGCACAGCCCAGGGTTGTGTTATTGGCACTGCATCTCTCTCTTCTCCCTGAGTTGGATTTTCCCCTCTTTGCAGGTTCTGTCAATATTTCTTCTGTTAACAGGAACTGAAGCGTTTCTGCCAGTAAAATCCTGAGTATACACAAGGAAGTTGGGATCATTGTACCCTGTGGGCTCTGAAAAGGGCTTTGTCTGAGTGCTCGTCCTTTACCCTTCTCTTGTTTTCTCTGAAATCAATAGATCACATCAAAGATCCCTCTCTTGCCTTGCCCTGTCCCTCTCTCATCCTCAGAGCTGCCACTTTTCAGCCCTGCTACACCTGGATTGTAAATGACAATAATGGGAGTCAGTGGGGATCATCCAGACCTGCAGGGAGCCTTAATTGTTATCAGATCCGTATGGATGCTCCAGCTTTAACCCTTGCAGTGCAGAATTCTTTCTGCCTTTCCCTGGGAATTTTGGAGATCAGCAGCGCATTGCTAGGAACAGCTCCTGCCTTAGTGGTTTAGTTGGGGTTAAAAGCCTCTTCAGCCACGATTTTAGGTAAGACAAAGATAAGAGGTTGGCTGGGAGTTCCTCCTTGCAGAGCTTCTGAAGGAGATGACACAAGGCTGCCCTTTAACACTGGACTGTTTGCTTTTCCCTGTGAGTGGAGGTGGGGAAGCTGATACAATAATTTGGGTCTTTTTACTCTGCAGATGAACATTCAGGAAGGGAATCAGACAAAATACTATATTTGGGGCAAAAATTAATGACTGAGGACGTTTCCTCAGCATGTAAGGTCCTGGCTTTGCTTACAGACAAAACAAAAAGTTCTAGATCCTGCAAGAATTAAATAAAGACCAGGAATCTTCCAGCCTCCACCCTAATGCAGTTTTTAGGGTTTTCTGCCCACAGGATTCTTGATGCAAAAGCCTAAAGTGATGTAGGGCTGCTTCTCAGATCCTGTTTTGAAAATAGAGGCATTTGGGATGGGGTGAAGAGGGATCCTTAAGGCTCCAGCTTCAGTTTCCAAAGGATGTGCAAAGTTTGATTTGTAACTTGGTGCATTCAGACACTACTGGCATTAAAATGTAGCAGTGATACCCTGCCTGGGGAAAGGCAAGAACTGGGTTTATTACTTATCAGCGATGCTGGGCTGTGCTGGAAGCCCTCATTTCTTAAAATCCATTCCCAGCTGGCAGTTTGAGGCCCTGAGAAGGTGATGTGGAGCCTGTTTTGATTGCTGCTGCATTTCAGGCACACACTCCATGCTCAGTGAACAGCACAGCCACGTAATTGAATCTCATTTTGTGTAAGATCCTATTTCTTGCTGTCAAACTTTTGTCTTACGTGATCCACCAACCCCCCTCCTGTAACACACAGTCCAGTGACTCTGTTGGAACATTTTTTGCCCTCAGGTGAACAATCAGAATAATGTTCTACATAAACCTGTTGGAGAACCTGAAGGTTTATATCAGCAGCCGCCCTCCGCTCGTGGTCTTTATGATCAGCGTGAGCGCCATGGCCATCGCCTTCCTGACACTGGGCTACTTCTTCAAAATCAAGGAGATCAAATCACCAGAAATGACAGAGGTATGTGCAAAAAGCAGGGATATTAATTTGGAAAACATGCCTGAAGTTAATGAGGAGTTTTTTTTTTTCCCTCATAGAGAGCACAGAGTTGTGTGGGGGATTGTCTTCATTTTACTTTCAGAAGGGCTGTTGGAGTGAATGTTTGTTAGTTTTGTTTTATATCAAGGATGAGGCCAAATCGGCTGTCATGGTTCTTCCCTGCTGTGGATAGGAACCTTTCTGTTTGTTATTTAGGGTCACTTAGCTGTTTGGGGAACTTCTTACCTCAGCACTGTCCTGTAACGAGGGAAACCTTGTCAGAAACCGCTCACCCCGGAGTGTGGTGAGAACAGACCCAGTTTCCTTATTAGTTCAGGGGAGGGAGCTGGGATTGAACCCATCTGACTTCTACAAACAACTTTCCTGTTGTTGAGCCAGCCCTGGTGGTGTTGGTGTTGCTTTTTGAGCCGTGTGATTTTTGTTAAATGGCCTGGAACCGGGCGGGATGGGACCGAGAGAGGCGTGAGCTCCCTCATCTGCTTGAAATTTCCCCCTTTGTTTTAAGGACTGGAATACTTTCCTCCTGAGGTTTAATGATTTGGACTTCTGTATATCTGAGAATGAAACCTTGAAGCACCTCCTCAACGACACCACAACTCCAGAAAGCACCGTGACCAGCGGGCAGGCCAGGTCTTCCACACAGTCCCCACAGGCCCTCGAGGACTCCGGTCCCATCAACATCTCTGTCACCATCACGCTGACCCTGGACCCTCTGAGACCTTTTGGGGGATACTCTCGCAATGTCACACACCTAAGCTCCACAATTTTTGGGCACCAGATTGGACTTTCAGGTAGGCAAGGACGGAGCTTTTTAAAATTTAGGTTACAGTTGGCTTTTAGAGGTTTTTTTATAACCTTTCACAGGGGGATTGGCTTCAAACTGAAACTAAGTAGGCTTAGATTAAATATTAGGGAGAAATTCTTTATTGTGAAGCTGTGGCTGCCCCATCCCTGGTGGTGTCCAAGGCCAGGTTGGACAGGGCTTGGAGAAACCTGGGATAGTGGAAGGTGTTCCTGCCCATGGCAGAGGGTGAAACAAGACAGTTTTTAAAGTCCCCTCCAACCCAAACCATTCTATGATTCTAAATAATTCTGTGATTTAAATAACTATATGATCAAATAAAAATTCACCAGCTTCTTATGGGTGAGATAAATCTTGTGCACAGAACACAGATGTGTTCCCAGATTCATTGTGAGTTTATTCCTGTATGGAGCCCTTCACTTGTTTGTTAGAGGAACTCTTCCCTGCATTCAGAATGGAAAAGAACCTGCAGGTGTGCCAAGATCAGGCTTGGCAGTTTGAAATGATTAACCTAATGACAATGGAAGGTCATTTTTAAGCCAGCAAAATTCCAAACAGTGACTCTCTTCAGTTTTGCCTTGATCCATCAGGTCCTCAACTGACATTTCAAATGTGACGTAGATGCAGTAGAGAGTATTATGTTGTCTAAAAAATTCTAGTTTATCTAAAATGCATAAGTGAATCAGCTTTAATATCACAAAGAGCACCAGATAAGATGATTATGGTTTCTGTGGTGTGCAGAGACCAATCTGCTCTCTGGCTGCCTGCCAGGAAGTTTTGACAGGAGTTCATAGGGAATTAATAGAAATTGATAATAGAACCTCACTTTTATTTTAGCTTTCAGCCAGAATTGCGTTTTATAATAATGTTGAACCTGTGGAGAGCTGAAAATGTGCATTACTGTATTTTCTGTTGTTATTTTGTTACTGCTTTAAGAGCTACCAAATACAAGTTCCATTTGCATCAGCCTGGCTATTTGCAGCAGCCTGAAATTCTCCACATGGAGTTATCATACATGACTTAATGTGCAGTTCAGTATCTGCTCACACCTTTTTCTCTACACAAATATCTCCAGTTTGAAAAGGGAGCATCAGAAAAAACAAATGCGGAACAAAGTTCTTAGGAGGAGAAAGACTTTTCTAATAAATCTCTCTGAACACACATGAATTCACTTATAAAGAGTTTTTAATTTCTGAAAGCAGCCTGATGACACCAGTTCTGGGCTGGGAGAGATTAGAAAGAGCAGCAGCTGGGGGATTTTGTAGTTTGTTTTGGGTTTTACCTTTCTTTTTGCTTTCTTTGTTGCCTGTAAAGATCCTGGATGATTCAAAGGGTGATACTTCCTGCCTTAGTCATTTGTGTGTTCTCCTTATCCCAGTGATCGTTGCTCAGATACTTTTGTGAACCAAAACCCAGCTTTCCTTTTCTCTTTCTCAAAGGCAGAGAATCCCACGAGGAAATAAACATCACCTTCACCCTGCCAGCTGCCTGGAACTCCGATGACTGTGTCCTGCACGGCCACTGCGAGCAGGTTGTGTTCACCACCTGCATGACTGTGACAGCAGCCAGCAATGTATTCCCAGTCACAGTGTAAGTGCATTGGGAACTCTGCTCCATGGGCTGCTTCCTGGCTCATTAATTCCTCTGAGTTGTTAGTTCCTTGGGAAAATTCCTGTCGATCGTGGAAATTGTGTCCTTGCGCTCCTTCCCTCATGGTAAAACATTTGTCTCGAAACCTCTGCTGTCTTTGAGATTTTTCTGAGGATGTTTTAAACTCCTGCCTTTCAGCTGTGATTTAGAATTCACTGGGAGCAAAAGAATCCATGGAAATTTAAGGAATTTACCCCATAACTGAGTTTCAGAGATGAGATTTGACACTAAGGCTCTTACCCCCTTCCCTGCTGAGATATCAGCGCAAGGCAAATGTTGCTTTGCCTTCACCAGAATATCTTCCCTTTGTCTTCTCTGGATTCCCTGACACTGTTCCATCCAACCTGTGAAGCCTTAGGAAAACCAGTGTTTTTCCAGTTAAGCTGTGGGATGTTGGCTCAGTGCAACAACATGCAGTTAAATTCTAATTTTAGTGTAGCAATCATGTGGCTTTTAATAGACCCTTTTGGTTAAACTTTGGGGTTTTGTTGTTGCTTTGGAAGACCCAAACTAAACCCATGTTTTGAGAAGAAGAGTTGTCCTGGTTGAACATGGCAAATGCAATTCAGGGTACTGATTATTTCTGTTTTGTTGCAGTCAGCCACCACATTGTGTTCCTGAAACCTACAGCAATGCTACTCTGTGGTACAAGATCTTCACCACGGCGAGGGACTCGAACACAAAATACGCCCAGGATTACAACCCCTTCTGGTGTTACAAAGGAGCAATTGGGAAAGTCTACCATGCTTTAAATCCCAAACTAACTGTTATCGTTCCAGATGTAAGTGCTGGGCTGTTCCTCTGGTATTTTCAGTAAATGCTCTGCTTTCATTCAGTATGGTTCCTAAAATTGTCATTTTTGCTGCTGGTTTTATTGTGTGGTGCAAAGGCTGAGAATGCTCCACCCCAGTGGGTTTGATGATCTTCATCCATGTGCCTCACAGCTCTTAATAACCACCATTTATACTTTGAAATCATTTCTCAAAAGCCTCTGCCAGTATTTGGAAAAATATCTATAACAGATTTTTAAGACCAGAAACGTTTTGTGCCACAATTAGGAACCACTTCCATTACTGTGTAAAGGGGAGGAAGTTGATTCCTGAAGTCATTTCTGGGTTGATCTGGTAATTACTGCTTTGATATCATGTGCCAAGTCAGTAAATGGTTTTAATTTGCTTTTCTGTGTGCAGGATGATCGCTCCCTAATAAACCTGCATCTCATGCACACCAGTTACTTCCTCTTTGTGATGGTGATTACAATGTTCTGCTATGCAGTCATTAAAGGCAGACCAAGCAAGCTGAGGCAAAGCAACACAGAGTTCTGCTCTGAAAAGGTGAGTGTGTGGTAACAAAATATTGACTCTGATAAGAAAACAGAGCAAAACTCCTTTTGGACACAGGACAGACTGGTTTTTCTTGTCTCTGGAGATGGGGATTGAATTGCCTTTCAAAGAGACCTGGGTGCTTCATTATGGACAGTGCAGGTGGGGGCTACAAAATCCACACAAGTGCTTTGGAGATCCTCCAAATGAGATTTCTCTCCTCCAGAAGTGAATTCTTGCAGCTCAGGAAGTGCTGGGCTGGGACTCTTCTGCCATAATGGCACTACTTGAACTGTTTTGTGTGAAGCAGTGAATAGGTGGCATCAAATGGTTTTATTTCTCTTTTATTACAACAGACTGAAAACTTTGAGTAAAACATGATACATAATTCTAAGGGTTGTTCATCAGAATTAAGTTAAAAACAAAGCTGTTGAAAGAGTCATTGGTTGTTAATCAGAATTAAGTTAATAACAAAGCTGTTGAAAGAGTCATTGTTCAATACTGCCTTGGGGACCTGCAGTTTGCCTGAAGGATTAAATATGAATATATTTAATTGAGAAGTAGGAAGCCAGTGTTGATACCTTTTGATCTTGATGATATTTTGTGGTGTAAGCTGGTTTGGGGTGGTTTTTATAGGTGGTTTTTGGTTTTTGTTTTTTTTTTTGGTTTTGAGTGGTTTGGGACTTTTATTCTATTGATTTTTGCCAAGTACAAAAGACCTTCAGACTCACTTTGATTTCCTTTCCAAGTCAGACTTTCCAAGCTGCTTTGAAAAGTCAAGGACAGCTCTGCCAGCTGCACAGAGATAAGTCATATCACTGTTACAGGATTAAGAATTTGCCTTTAATTAAATATTTTCTCTTTTTTTTTTTTTTTTCCAGGTTGCTTTGTCAGAAGCATAAAAATCCCCCCTCTCCTTCTCCCAAGAACAACCAAAACCATTGCCTGCTGAACCCAGCCTGGGTCTTAACACTCTGTGAATCCATTACCTTGCAATGTTGGTTTATTCCAACCAAAGACATTTCAAAGTGCCTGTAATTGATTTGTACATATTTATAAAAGCAGAATATCCAGAGCAGGTCCGAGGAGATGCGCTTGTCCCACGGCGCGGCCGGAACGCTCCGGCCCTTCCCTGGGGACACCCCCAGTGTTGGTGTAGATAACTCCAGTGAAAAGGCTCCACAGAGGCAGAGCCAGAGATTTTTGTCTCGCTGCACCTGGGCAGGTGAAGATGCCTTTGCAAGTGTCTCAAAGCAACCAAGAGATGTTTGGTTTTTTGCCCAATCTGTACAGTGTGTTTGAACCAAGTATGCACCTTTGATATAATCCTGCATTTCCAAAGCCACCAATCTACGACATAAATTCAATGTGTGTTTGTGTGGCCTCATACTTTATTCCATTTGCTCCTTGCTTGCAAGAAAAGATATCAACATTTTAGATTATTTTTTTTTTCTTTTGGAAGAAAAAAAAAAATACATATTCACATTTTAATAGTGCTGTATTTAGGACAAACTTGTGCTTTTATTCATAGTAAAAAAATTAAGAAGTGAAGTCCCATTTTAAACTCTTACTTACTGAAAAGAACTGTTTGATTTTTTTGTTTTGGTTTGGTTTGTTTTTTTGGTTTTTTTTTTGGTTTTTCATTTGGCTTGCTGAATGCCAGAGAACCAGTCAGCACAGAAACTTATCTGGAAGACTTTTCCACTTGGCCTCCCACCCCCAGCCCTCCAGCCAGGATTGTGTGTCTCTGCTGCAGAGCAGCTTTCTGTAAACTTTTTTTTTTTCTTCTTCTTCTTTTTTTTCTTTCTAGAAAGTGAAAATTAATAAAAAGCTGTATTGTATTAACAGCCTGCTGGGGCTCTGCACAGCCTTGGGCAAGTGCAAATAGTGAAAGGAAAAGAAATCCCAGAGTTTGTTACAGAGCTTCACTCTGGGACTGTGCATGCAGCTCTGAGGGCAGCTGACAATGGCACTGCTGAGCTCTGTCCCACTAAATTGCCATTTAATGCTGTGCACTCAGGGGAAAATGGCCACAAGAGTGGGGCTGTTGTGAGGAAGGTCAAAGAAAACCACCCAGTGAAACCCTTTTCTGTTCTCTGTGTCCATTCTTCAGTCAGAGCTATTTTATTCTGTGCATTTCTCCCTTCCCCATTCTGCCTTTTGCTGGTTTTTCTTCCTGGCTCCTTGTTGAGCAGCCTCCTTAATTTCAGGGGTCAGGCTCTTCCTGCAGACATTTCCACCACTGCTTTTAAAATCTCACTGGTTGCCTTAATTGTCTTTTCATCTTTTCTCCCAGATTTCTCACCAGGTGGTGTGACAGCTCTGCATCCATTCATTCATTTATTCCCACAGGCTTTTTTTTTTTTTTTTCTTCCTCCTTTTGCTCCAAACTCCACAGAAGAAGAAAGCCAAGTGAGAATCTCATAGTCTCAGTGATGCTGGCATACAATTCCCAGTTTATTCCCTCCAGACACCACTCCTGGTCTGTGTGTGTTGGGACTTCAGTAAGTTCACAAGTCTTAAGAGTGTTTGAACAGTCACAGTTTCCTTCAGAACACGTTTCCTCCTAGAATTTCAGTTCCTTAAGTGGGATTAACTGACATGTTTTCCTCCAGGGAATGTTAAGGCAAAGCTTTAGAGGTGGCCTGGTTTGAAGTTTAGGGATAAAAAGAAGCTTCCAGTTTTCTCCTGATGCTGCTGTGGGCTGATGCTGCTTCCCCTGGGGTGAGGCAGGGAAGTGAAACAGGCCGAGAACTTCTTCTGAGCTGGTCCTAAACCCCAGCCTGAGCTGGTCCTAAATCACACAAGCCCAGCCTTCTGTGTTAATCCTCACTCTAAGAGTTGCTTCCGAGGGTGGCTTGATCTGGGGACCACAGGCAGGAATAGGAGATGGATTGGGAGAGAGGTGGTGCAAATCCTGGAAATACCCAAAAAAACCACCCAACAACACCTGACTCCTTCAGCAAAGCAGAGCAAATCCTTTCTCCTTCAACAAATTCCAAATATCCCAACTGGAATTTGGGCTGTTGGGGAAAACTTTTGGGAATGAAAGGAGCCTGCTTGAAAACTTCTCCCCCACTTTCTGCAGCCCCCCAGGAATATTAAAGATTGTGACCCACAAATGCAAAAGGGAAAACGTTGGAGAGTTGGATTTTTTGGCCTCAGTTCATCCCTTTGCCCCCCCTGGATTACAGCAGGGAGGTGCAGGGTGTCCCAGCAGGCCAACATGCTGGAATACTGAGGAATATTGGATTGTTCCCAGGCAATGTACAAAGTTAAATGCAGCCAAACAGAAGAGTTAAAACTTAATATTAAAGTTCAGATCATATTGATCTTTCCTTTTTTTGTTTTCTTTTTTCTTTTTAACTATGACTTGAATCAGTTTTGATTCTATTTGTACGTGTTTTCTTGTTCTTAGAAAGCTGCCATTTTCTTTTATTTTCTTTTTTTTTTTTTTTTTTGCATTTCCTTTGGCATTACATAGAAAATCTGAGCCTTGGTTTCAACCCTCTGCAGGTGATTGTAGGGTTCAAGATGGTTTTTTGGTTTTGTTTTGTTCTTACATTTCACTTGTCTTGTTGCATGATGGTTAATAGCTGATTTGGAAATGACATTTCTCTCCTAGATTAATTTTTGTGTTTGTAAGATGTGCATATTGCTTTGCAGAATAAAAACTATGAAGTTTATCCTTGTCTTTATTTTCACAGCCCACTGGCTACAGAGCTTCTTAAAATATCCAAACTTATGAGGAAATCAGGGAAAAATCTGCAGTAAAATGAAATTTCAACCTTTTTGTGTGCCCAAGGTGTAGTGAGCACTTTTCGTAGATTTTTTCTTCCTTTGGTTTGGGGTGTAGGGAACAAAAAATGGAAAAATTGTGATCCAAACCCACCTTTCCTGTTGCCTTTCCTTGTTAACAGAACACTTCCAAACATGCAAATGGTGCCTGTTCAAACCTGGTGGGAATGAGAGCATCCCTTAAAAGCAAATCTGTGACATCATTTTATCATTTTTACTGAGAATTAGGAGACAAAAGTGAGTTTAATTCAATTTTTTTTTTTACCCATCCCTTTGGTATGGCTCTGAAATGCCTGCCTGGAATGGGGAGTGAGGCTGTTGCTACTCCAGGTTGCAAAGAAATCGTTTATGGCCTGAATTCTGTCCCTCAGCCAGCAGAGGGGAAGAGAAAGGCAGCAGAACATATCCTTTTATTAAACCATCTCCCTGCCATAACCAGCAGCAGTTGTTTGACAAAGCTTTGTTCAAAGAGTTTCACACGAAATTCCTTGGAGAAAATCCTGATTTCAGGGAGTTACACTTGAGTACAGGGGAGAAAACCCTGAGCAAATCTATCTGTGATTGAATTTGGTTGGTTCTGAATAAAAGGTGAACAATCCTGCCTGGACCCCTTCCCAAGCCTTTTCCACAGGGAAAGTTGCTGTAATTCCATGCCACAGCCTTGAGTGAGGTTTTTCCAAAGCTTCCTCCTGGCTCTGGCTGTAAAAGCAGCTGAAAGTTGGCGTTTTAAGGGGGGTTTGTTAACAAACTTCAAATAAGGGCAAGGAAAAATGAAATAAAGGTTGCTCATCCGGCAAAACCCCACACGTACCGTGTTGGAAATCAGATTCCAGCCAACCTCAGCAGCCTGCTGCAGATTGGGATGGGAGCTGCCATCTGCCAGCAAGGAAGGGAATTCCTTTCATCAGCTGCTTTGTGCCAAATATTTGGGTTTTACAGCAAAGCAGCGCTGAAAATCAGCACCAGCAGGGAAATTGCTGCAGCTTTTCTGTGGGAAATAAAAGAGTTTCCATGAAATGTTGCTCTCCAAAGTTTCCTCTGAATGAGTGTGACAGCAGCTGCTGGAATTTGGGTTGTAAATTCTCCTTTTCCCTCCAGCACTCATCAAAACTTTGCCGGTGATGAATTGCCTGGCAGGGAGAAAATCAATCTGGAGGTGGAACCTCATGTTTCTGTTTAACTCCTGTGACTCGTTTGTCTGCTGACATCAAAATTTGGATTCCAGCACTGTCCTGGAAGATCCTCAGGAGCTGCACACACAAAGGATCCACTGTGGATCCTTTCTGGAAGATTTTCCAACTTTTTGGGTGCAGTCTGTGGCCTGACCTTGAGGTGTCTGTGACCCCTGGGCTGGAAACAGCTCAGCTCCCAAAACAAGGAGCCAGCTGGGAGCTGGCTGGGTTTGGATCTTCCTTCAGCACCACTCCTGAGTTATCTCTGTCCCTCAGAGCCCTGCAGAGGCTCTCTGCAGATCCAGCTCCTTTGCTGTGCCTTTTCCTGGGTTACTGGGACAGCTTGGTTTGTGTTTCTCCTTTTTGAAGAGCTTTTATAGCTCTGCTGTCACCTTCAAACTGCATCCCATGGGCCATCCCAGCTGCTCCAGGCTCTGTCCTGCCCTGCAAGGCTTCCTGGCAGAGCCAATATTCCCTTCTGAAGGTGTTTCTTTACAGGATGTTAAAGAAACTGTTGGCATCTAAGCACGGATTTCCCTGGGCTGCCTCTTTTTTAGCTCCTTTCAACAGGATTCGTGCACCTTGATGGGACAAATAATAAGATTCAATCTGTAGTGATAAAAAGGAAAGGCAGAGAGCAGCTTTTTTTAATGTTTGTGAATAAAAAATGTCACGATTCCGTGGCATTTGTCCTTTGAAAGGAGCCCTGCTGGCAATATTCCAGCAAGAAGGGGTTTTATAGTGAGGAGTGGGGCAAAATATTCCCTTTGGTCATGGAATAATCACACCACAGAGTTGTTTTGTCTGTGGGGAAAGGATGAGAGCCCAGGAGCAGCTCAGGTGAGGTGAGGGACTGAAAAACGGGTGTCCTTGGCCAAAATTGTCACCTAGAAGGCACAAATGGCAAAAAAAAAAAAAAAAAAAAAAAAAAAAAAAAAAAAAAAAAAAAAAAGGTTATTATGGGGGTTGAGGGCTTGCAGTGGCTCAGAGCAATGGATGTGCCCCTAAATTTGAGCTTCACCCTCCTGGAAACATGGATTTCTTCCTTAAGGCTCAGGGAATGGGGAAAAACAGCTTAAAAATGCACATTTCCAAAAGGAAACCCTCAGTGAGATCCCAGGAAATGCAGATGACCTGAAAGTGCCTGGATACGAGGAGACACCGAACGTGCATCTGGGTCAGGGAGAGAAGCCTGAAATTCCAGCAGGGAAAGGATTTGTAGGGCTGGGGCAAGCTGAGGAAGGAGCTGTGCCCTGAGGGGGCTCGGGGGGGCTGGAGGGGGATCCCAAAGGATGGAGGGGGATGGAGGAGAATCCCAGAGGGGCTTCAGAGGGTGTGGAGCGGGGAGGATGGAGGGGCTGGAGTGGGAATCCCTGAGTGGGGATCCTTGAGGACAATGGAGGAGCAGGAGAGGGGGATCCCTGAGGAGGACAGAAGGGCTTGGAGCGGGAATCCCTAAATGGGGATCCCTGAGGGCAGAGGGGCTGGAACGAGGATCCCTGTGCGGGGATTCCTGTCGAGGGAGAGGCTCGAGGAGGATTTCTGAGCAGGGATCCCTGCGGACAGAGAGTCTGCGGGAGAATTCCTGTGGATAGAGCGTTTGGAGTGGGGAATCCCCGCAGACAGAGAGGTTGTGGGAAGATCCTGGAGCGGGGATCCCTGAGGATGGAGGGGCTGGAAAGGGAATCCCTGGGGGCAGAGGGTCCGGAGAGGGATCCCTGAGAGGGGATCTCTAAGGTCTGAGGGTCTGGAGGGGAAATCCCGGGGCGGGGATTCCTGAGAATGGAGGGGCTTCCCTGGGGACGGAGGGGCTGGAGGGGGATCTCGGAGCAGGGATTCCTGAGGGGGGGATCCCTACGGACTGAGAGGGGTCCTTAATCGGGTGTTCCTGTGCAGGTGCCCCTGTCCGGGATGTCCCCGGTGTCCCCTCACGGGTGTCCCCGCCCGGGGTGTCCCCGGTGTCCCCTCACGGGTGTCCCTGTCCGGTGTCCCCTCACGGGTGTCCCTGTCCGGGGTGTCCCCGCCGGGCACCGCTGGATGGCGGCACGAGCCCGTCCTTTGCTCCGAGCGGGTCCGGATTCGCTGTGGAAGGGATGAAAAATTCCTTTGAACGGCTGCGGTTTCCATCCCGGTGTTCCCGAGGGGTCTCTCACTTCGGGTGATGTTCGGGTTTGGCAGCGCCCCGGTTCTGTGCGCTGAGGGCAGGTGTGGGATGAAAACGGGGAATTTTCAGCGTGCTTGGCTTTACCCACAGCTTCCTCTTGAGGTGCCGATGGGGCTGGGAGAGCCGGGAGGTCTCCCAGTGGGAGAGGCACTCCCAGCACACAGAGACCTGCGGGTTCAGGGGTTCAGGAGCGTGGCCGTGCTGCTCCTCCCGCATTCCTGCTCCCCATCATGTCCCCACAGCCTCCGAGCACCAAAACACCTCCCTGACAAAATTCCTTGTCCTTTCATCCCCATCTGTATTCCCAATAAACAACAAACCCAGCTCAGCACTCCGCAGCAGGCACGAGGTGTCCCCTGAGCAGCATCCCAGGCCATGGATGAACTCTGAATTACAAACATCCCACAGCAGCAGCTGCTTGTGGAAAGTCTGTCGAGTGAGTTTGTTTTTCCCAGCTCTTCCCTCCAGGCAGGGAAAGGGAAGAGCAGGAGATTTGTAAGGAAAAAATTTGGTTTGTGGGTCCCCCCACCATGGAAGCCCAGCCTGGTGAGCACAAGGCTGTCAGCAAAGGTCAGAGCAATCGGACAAACCTTTTCCTGCTATCGATTAGAGGAGGAATTCCAGAGGATTTGCTTCTCTCTGTTGTGACAACCGTAAAGCACAGCCCCGCCCCGCACAGGGTCTGCTTAATTCAGAATTAATATCAACAGCGATATTTGGGGTAGAAAGGTGCTCTTTCCAGAATAATACCTCAGATCCACTTCACCATTTCCTGCCCAGGACCCAGCTCCTGAACCTAACCATGCCCTGAAGGCAACGGGAATTAGGCAGCCAATTGTTCTTTGGAAGATTTGAGTTTCCCCACGCCTCCTCCTTTATTTAAAGCCACAATCCCCGAGTTTCCCTGCCATGATGGGTGCGGGAACTCCTCTCCTTCCTCCCTCGGCTTTGAACGAAGCTGCTGCTGTCGGGCAGCGAGGCGAGCTCCTGGCTCCTGTAATGATTCATGGCACTCCATCGTGCATGGATAAAATGGTTTGTAGGAAACCTCCCTGGATCATGGGAGAGCTCCCGGCCGCGCCTGGCCCGGGAATGCCTCTCCCACATGGATGCTCTGCCATCACCAGGGTGACACCACCCACATTCCGTGTGCAGGACGGATGCAGACTGTCACAGAGCGCTTTTCCAGAGGAAAACCCCTCCCCTCAGGCAATTCCCGGGAGGGACTGGAGGCGTGTGGAGCAAACAAGAGGCTGTGGGGTGAGGAGAGCCCACACGCCCGGCCCGGTATCTCCTCACAGCCTGGCACAGCTGCAGGCTGGCAGGGACCCTGGTGACAGTGAGCTGAAAGGAGCTGTGCTGCAGCTGAGTGGCAGCAGGAAGGAGCTCCTGGCATCCAGGGATGGCAGCAGGAAGGAGCCCCCGGCATCCAGGGATGGCAGCAGGAAAGAGCTCCCGGCATCCAGGGATGGCAGCAGGAAGGAGCCCCCGGCACCCAGGGATGGCAGCAGGAAGGAGCCCCCGGCATCCAGGGATGGCAGCAGGAAAGAGCCCCCGGCACCCAGGGATGGCAGCAGGAAAGAGCTCCTGGCATCCAGGGATGGCAGCAGGAAGGAGCCCCCGGCACCCAGGGATGGCAGCAGGAAGGAGCCCCCGGCATCCAAGGATTGCCGGAGCTCAGCCCGCCGGGACTCGCCTGCTTTTGTTTGCCTGGGCTCGCTGAAAGCGCAGGGGGAACACAATGGACCCCTTGGAATGGTTGCCCTGACAAAGCCGCGATCCTTTGGGAAGCACTTCCACGTGGCTGAGAACTGGGGTCCGGGCAAATCAGTGGAAAAGCGGAGGGCTGGGAGTACATAAATAACACAGCCTGGGATGGAGGTGCTGCTACAGCAACAGCCTCGAGTCGTTTGTGGCATTGCGGCTGCAGAAAGAGAGAAATTTGAGCTGAACTTTAGAGCTACCCCAAAAATGAAGTCCAGGCCACCATTCCTGGTGGGATGGGATGGAGAGGACGTGGCAGGAGCTCCCTGGTGCAGGGTGCTGGCACCGAGGGGCTGCTCCCCTTCCCTGCCATCTGCTGCTGGCACCTCCCCCGAGTCCCTCGAGTCCTGTTGGTGCTGTGCTGATCTGGGAATACTTCAATCATCAGATCAGGGCTCCCAGGCGAGGGGAGCATTGTCCTTTGGGGGCTGACTGGGATGGGGACAGGCTGGGTGAGGCTCTGCTGAGTGGGGTGAGCTGCTGCCTCTGAACAGGATCAGGGCTTGAGATCAAAATCTCACTGAAACCAACATTTCTGGAGGGGCTGAATCCCTCTTTTTGTGGTTTATACCCTCCTTTGAGCAGGAGGTGTGTGATGCTCCCAGTGCTCTCCGTGCAAGTCCCACGGTGTGACCTCGGTGGGGTCAGAAGTTCGTGGCCCTTGAGGACAGCACATCTCTGCTATTTTTGGCCAGATTGTCCTGAGAGCAGCTTGCAGATGTTGATGTTGTTGGAAGCACAGGGTTTCCAGGAGCTGACTGGGACAGTCCAGGAGAGGCAGCGGGGTCCTGCTGGAGAGATTTCTCTGCTAGGGGCTGTGCCCTCTGGGGCTTTAATAATGCTGCCTCCTCCTCCTCCTCTTTCTTCTTCTTCTTCTTCTTCTCCTCCTTCTCCTCCTTCTCCTCCTCCTTCTCCTCCTCCTCCCAGCCTCCTTTCCTGTGACACAGCCCTGCTGATAATTTTGCCATTGATTGCAAATCCAGATGTGACCTTGCTGCCAAGAGATTTTTGGGAATCATCCCTCCCTGCTGCTCTCTCTGCAGGGGGAGGCTGCTCTGGGCCTCATTCTGCTCATTTCCCCAAAATCAGCCACTTCCAGCCTGGGGGGTTTCAGCTGTTGCACAGAGCTGCCAGGAAAGCTGCAACCTTTGGCATTCCTGGAAATGGGAAACCTTCCCGTGTCCAGCCAGCTCCTCATCCAAACTTCTCCGTGCCATTAGGAGGGGTTGCTTTTCCTCCTGGCAAGGGGAAGGGTTGGGATTTGTTTGGTTGAACCTCCTGGGAGATGCCAAGAACGCGTTAGAGGAGTTTAATTTAATTTCTTGGGCTTCCAGAGGTGCTGGAAGCAGAGGGTGACTCATTAATCTGTCCCATGTGGGAATGCTGGAATCTGCATCGTGCCAGAGGGGAGGTCTGGAAGTGGCAGGGGGGCATTTTTGAGGCTGATGTAAAGCAATTTATTTGTTTTATTTGTAAAGAAAAAATAAAAACTACTTGTAAATTCAAAAACAAACAAACAAAAGGTTTGTTTGATTTATTTGTAAAGAGATGTAAAGGGAAGGCAAAGTGATTGATTTGCTTCCAAAGCCACAACAGAGAAGAACCCTCTCAGCAGAGCCAGAAAAATTATTTAAACCAGAAGCTCCGTGGATTTCATGGACATGGACACCAGTTCTACCAGCCAGAGAAGGGGCTGGAGGTGTCTGAGAGAGATCCCCTGGTGCTTCCAGGAGTTCTCCCTCCTTTTTATGGCCAGGGCACTCCCATACGGCAGCACAGTCGTGGCTGGGACCTTCCAGTGCCAGGTGTGCAGCTGGGCTGACGTGTCCAAGGACAAATTCTCACCTGATTTCCTGTGATCTGGAAATCCAGAGGCCAAATCTCTGCAAATCATGGAAAGTTTTGGGTTGGAAGAGGCCTTAAAGCTCCTCTCATCCCACTCCCTGCCACAGGCAGGGGTATTTTCAACCAAACCAACCCATCCAACCTGGCCTCAGACACTTCCAGGGATGAGGAATCCACACATTCTCTGGGCAGAGTGAGAAATCACCCTCAGGGTGATCCAAAGGGACAATTCCCCCATGGATTTATTACTCCAGCACTTGGCTCTGGTGTAACCCCACAAACCTGGCTCTAAAATGCCTGAAAATGTGAACTCACCTTGACAAAACTACTTTGGGGGCCACAACCAACTGAAATTACTTGGAGGAGCTTTGGCTTTTCCTTCCTGAGGGGCCCATAGGTTATCCCAGGCGAAAAGAAGGGAGAAATTGGGAATATTCCGGGCAATAAATGAACCAGTTGGGTCTTGAGAATCCTCATCCCCTTCTCAAAATAGCAACGCTCCCCCTGCTCTCCACATTTTAACACCCTCATCTTCTTACTGTGCAAAATAAGCTCTTAGCCCAAGAGGAGAGGGCTTTTATCTAGATTAAGGTTAAGACCAAGCAGGGAAGAGGCCTCTGAGTTGCTCAGGACTGTCACCATCTGCTGCTTGATGAGCTTTCTCTTCTCTTTGCTGAACCTTTTTGTGGCTTTGGGTTAATTTGTGCTGGGGGATAAAAACCAATCCCAGAGTGTCTGGCTGTGCCAGGGTGAGGTTCTGCTGGTAAAAGAGGCTGTGGGGCGTGGAAAAGCTGCGAAAGGATCGTTGTGATGGTGAGGGAGACCCCAAAATGCTGCTCTGAAAAAGGGTTTTGCAAAGCCAAAGACCTGAGCCGTGGCTGGATGCTTGCTGGGTTTTTAATGTCAATTTTGCTAAGTGCTGTTGCTTTTAATGCCTCAAATTTGAAGTGCAGTGGCTGCATTTTAAACAGTGGTGCCTCCAATTCTGGGATATTTTCGTGTCCTGAGTGTCCCTGAGGTGCTGAGCAACACCATGAAAGGGAAAGGGGAAGTAGAGCCACACTTCTCAGCACTGGTTTTATGTTTCCCTCTGATTTTAGGTCTCAGTTCTGGGTTGTGGCTCACCTGCACTACTCTTCTTTCTGAATTTTAGATGCTCCAAATTCCATTTGGATGCTCTCCACCTACATCCTCTCCCTCCTAATCCCATTTTTCTTCTTCCTTAAACTGAATTTTTCCCTCCTATTTCCCTCCACTGTGTTTGTGCTGTTATTTTCTTCTGCCTCTGCCTGTCATGACAAGAGAAAAACAATCCTGGCTGTGCTGAAAAAATTCAATAATTCAATGGTGAGGAGCAGATTTTGGCTTTTATGGGATCACCTGCACTTGTGTTTTCCTGGTTTCCCTCCCATTCCTGCCTGTCTGCATCTCCTCACTTTTTATTCCACATCCTCCTTTTAGGAGCACATTTTCCATCTGGGCTGGATTATTTAGGAAGGTTTGGAGATGCCTCCCTCCCCCTCTTGCCAGGGAAGGATGATTTGATGCAAAAGGCTTCGCCCACCCCTCATTTGGGGCAGGTTAATTAATTTTCTCCTATGGGAATGGGGCTCTTGGATGTGGAAAAGCCACAAAGCTGGAGCTGAACAAATTCCAGTGATGGAGAACTCGGCTCTGGGCTGGAAAAGGGAACAAAATCCTTGATTTCATCAACTTTCTGCCCAGAGGAAGAAGAGGAGAACTTGCCAGGAGGTTAAAGTGAGCTGACTGATGAATTTGGGAATTGGGGCTGCTCACCTGGGGATCTGCTGAGGAATTAGGGAACATCAGGATCTTCAAGCCTGATAAAATCCCTTTGATAAAACCCCAAATCAGGCTCAGTTTTGGGCTGTGGTGGGAGGGGATGGGCAGCCCTGACCCTACCAGTACTTGGGATTGCGAGGCAAACTCCCTGGAAAATTCTCTGCCAGGGAAATGCTGAGTGAGCTGTCCCTGTGTTTGATTATTCCAGTGAAATTAATTTGGATTCATTAATTTGACACAGCTTTGAGGTTTTTTCCTGCTGATTTTATCCCCTGGATGAGGCTCCCTGGAAAACTCTACCCCAGAACCAGCAGGTGCCTTGTTAGGTCTGCCTGGAGAGAGGGATCAGCCTGGGACACTCCTGAGGGAGAGGAAAAAGGCAGGGAAAAAATGGATTATTAAAGAAAAATGTTGATTCCAGCTGCCTCCATCCACTCCTTTCATCCCAGAAAACTGATAAGGAAATTGGTGCTTCCAAAATCTGAAAGTTTCCCTTGCAAACTTTGATTTATAATGATTATTTTGAAATGCAGACCTTTTTTTTGTTGTTAACTCCAGGTTGGAAAGAAATGGGATTTAAACCTCTCCGTGGACAGGAAGTCTTGGATTTTAGTCGGTTTTACCCCATGCTTGAGAGACTTGAAGTGAAAACACAAAAGATTTTGCTGATTTCTTCTCAGAATAAGGGTTTTTAAGCTTTATGAATGAAGTGCCTGGACTGGGTCAAAGCATCACTTTGGGATAGTCCAGATTTTGCTGTAGCAGGGATTTTATTCCTGCTTGGAAAATCTTGCCATGCCACTCTTCCCTCTAAGATATTTTATTCTCTTAATGAATGAATTCATCTTTAACAAAATTAAAACGAGGAGGGTAAAAATTCCGTCCTGAAACCAAGACTGGGTTGTTAGGCTGGACATGGTGGAGTTAGTTTAAGCCTAAACCTTGTGCTTTTTGGAATGCCCTGAAAACATCCCCTGGATAAATCCAGTCCGTGAACATCCCCAATCCAAACTCCACCATCCAAAATCCAGCTGGAACAACACAGATTTATCTGCTACCCTCCCCCCTCCCACCTTTATTTCCCTTTTCCAGTGAGCAGCAGGTGACAAGGCTTAAAATTTATTATTTATTATGATTTATTTCTTATTTTAATCCTGGGGAGCTGCACCTTCCCCTCCAGCTGGGAATTCAGCTTCCAGGTGCAGAGGACGAAGGAAAACCCAGGTTTTAAACTCCTTTTTTCCCCTCCCCAGTCTCGTCAGCAAACAAGGAAAAGGCTGAACAGGAGGGTTTAAGCAGCTTTGCACAAATAGGATTTGGAGCAGTTCCTGACGAATAATCCCAAAGTTCAGCTCCTCCTGCTCAGCCCCGGGGTGAGGAGAGGTGATTTGGGGATTTTGTTCCCCCTCGGACACTTTTTTGTCGTTTGGGCTGTGCCTCCTTGGAATGGGATCCGGGCTGGCACGGCTCTTCCCGGGATTTGCTGGCTCGGGAGCTGCCGAGGAGCTGCGATTTGATCCCCGGGGCTGGATTAGGAGCAGGAGCGGGACTGGGATGGAGGAGCCGCAGGGTTGGAGGTGCTGGGGCTGCTTTTGAAGGCGCCCATTCCAACCGGGAACGGCTGGGAAGGCGGGGAATGGAGCGGCGAGCTTGGCTTGTGTCCTTTTGTCCCCAAAAGCCACCTCGGGCTGAGCTGGCAGCAGCACATCCATCCCCAGAGGGGTGGGAATCCCAAAGGGAAATTAGGGAGCACAAACCCGAGTGTGCAATGCCAGGAAACGTGGAAAACGGGCTGGATAACCCCCCCCCCCCACCCCAGGAACAGATCCATCCTCTTCCCAAGGGAAAACACACCGGGATGTGGGATGAGGAGCGATGGATGGGGTCAGCCCATGGAAGGGATCCTGGGAAAGGGATCTTGGGGAAGGGTCCTGGGAAAGGGATCTTGGCAAAGGGATCTTGGGGAAGGGTTCTGGAAAAGGGATCCTGGGAAAGGGATCATGGAAAAGGGATCTTGGAGAAGGGATTCTGGAAAGGGATCCTGGGAAAGAGGTCCTGGAGAAGGGATCCCGGGAAAGGGATCTTGGGGAAGGGTCCTGGGAAAGAGATCCTGGGAAAGGGACCATGGAAAAGGGATCTTGAAGAAGCGATTCTGGAAAGGGATCCTGGGAAAGAGGTCTTGGGAAGGGGATCTTGGGAAAGGGATTTTGGAGAAGGGATCCTGGAAAGGGATCCTGGGAAATAGGTCTTGGGAAGGGGATCTTAGGAAAGGGATCCTGGGAAAGAGGTCCTGGAGAAGGGATCCTGGGAAAGGGATCTTGGGAAAGGGACCTGGGAAAGGGACCATGGAAAAGGGATCTTGGAGAAGGGATCCTGGGAAAGAGGTCCTGGGAAAGGGATCTTGGGAAAGGGTCCTGGAAAAGGGATCCTGGGAAAGGGACCATGGCAAATGGATCCTGGCAAAGAGATCGTGGCAAAAGGATCCTGGAAAAGGGATCCTGGGAAAGGGGTCCTGGAAAAGAGATCCTGGGAAAGGGACCCTGGGAAAGCACTTCCCAAGAGCAGGGTTGGTCCTTCCCAGTGGTCCTGAGCTGCAGGGTGTTCACATCCCATTATGGATCTGGTGCTGGATCCCAGCAGGGGATGCACAAAAATCCAGGAAAAATCCAAGAACGCGCTTCCCAAAGTTTTGATTCCCAAATCCACGCTGCACAAAGCCACAATTCCCCACACCAACGCTCCCTGCCCTTTTTCCCTGCAATGCCATTCCCTGCAGCCCAAAATTCCCCAAGGAATTTCCAATCCTGCTGGAAGGGAAGCAAAGGGTGGCTTTTCCAGACGACTCCAGAAAATGCCTGGCAGCTTTAACCTCGTGCTAAACAACTTTTGGCCAGCGTGTAAACAGAGTTTGGGTTTTATAAACATGGGATCCAGGCCTTGGAGCGGGAAAAAAGCCGGAGCCGTCGCGTGAGGGGAGGAGGAATCGCTTCCGGCAGCCTGAGGGATTTTTATTTTTCCTCAGGGTTCAGGGTTTGAGTTCGGCTGGGAATATTTTGCACAGGAAGTCTGGGTGGAGAGAGAGGGGGAAAGCACCTGGATTTGGGAAAAGATGAGGTTGGAGAAGTGTTTCTGGTGGATTTGGTACCGGAGGGTGGGGAGGCCACGCTGCTGAGGGATCAGCTGGGATGCACGTTTTGGGATCCATCCTCCCATGGGGATCCTTTTCCAGGGTCCCTTTTCCAGGATCCCTTTGGCATGATCCCTTTCCTGGCATCCCTTTCCCAGGATCACAGGCAAACCCCTCCCCAGCCCATCACTTTGGACTGAGGGAATCCTTTTGGAATCTAACAAATACTTTTCCACACTTCTGATTGGATTAAACAATTAAACACTCGTCAAAGGGGGGAAAAAAAACCCCAAACAAACAAACTACCACCACTCCAAATCCTAAACCAAGAAATCCCCCAATATTCCCCTCAGGAATTCTCTGGGAAATCAGTAAAACTTTTGCTGGAATTTCAGTTTTTAAAGTTAAAAGCTTCATGAGGGAGCATTGAGGGGATCTGGAGCAGAGGAGAAGAAGGAGCTGCTGGTGGGATAAATGGATGGTAGCACTTTTTGGGAATTAAAATGGTTTTATTTTAAAATCCCAGTTTCTGTTTGTGGCAGCAAAATTGCACAGAAGGGGACTTGGAATGATAATTCTTTTCTTCTAAAAATGCTTGTGCTGGTAGAGTTATTTTAGTGCCATGAAAGGTGCAGCAAATTAATAATTAAGAAGGAAATTTTCCTTGCTGTGGTTTGGGGATTTTGGCAGCTCTGTCCCCTTGCTTGTGGTCACTTTTTCCCCCCATGGGCAGCAGTTTATTTTCCTCCTCCCTGGCCCCTCTGTGACCCCAGGCCGTGCTGAAATCAGATGCCAGAGCTCAGGGCAGATTTCAGGACTCTGTTGCAGCAATATTTGCCTGGCTCCTCAGGTTGCCCCTTGCTTTGGGGGATAAAACCAGGGATATTTTTCCAATTCTTTTCCCTTTGTGCAGCTGAATTAATTCAAAGGTGAATACAAGAAGATTTCATCCACTGCCAGGAGGAAACCTTAATGCTTCTAACCAAGATTCTTTCACTTCTCCTCTGAAACCCCTCCCATGTGATGTTTCTCATCATTTTATTGCCCCCTTCAGCCTGGAGTTGGGTTCATCTGCAATTCCATCTCGCAGCATTTCAGCCCTGTCTCACTGCCAGAGCCCAATTGAATCAAGCTTAGGATGAGGATGGCTTTTTGTCCTTTTAAAATCACATTTTCCAATCTGGCCTCCTTCCCCAGGGATTGTTTGCTGAGGCTCACTGCTCTCCCCTTGCTGCCTTTGGTGGGTCTTACAGTAAAGCTGATTTTTTAAAATTTCTTTTTGAAGGAAGAGCCAAAAATCCCATTAACTCCAGTGATGCCTTAGGTTTTAATTTTTGTATTTTTCAAACCCTGCACTGCCCGGTGTGTAACTCTGAAGTTTCTTGTAGCCTGTTCACTTCTGCCCTCTCATGCTGGGTAGACATAACAAAGCCTCTCCAGGCTTTGTCTTCAAGGACACCCAGACTGCCCTGGGCCCAAAAAGTATAAACCAAAAGCCTTCGAGGCAGGGGCAAGCTGAGGGGAAATTACACCATTAACTGAAGCTTTAATTGGAGAATTCACCCTGCCATGCAAATGAACCAAACCTATAAAAGTGTGAAGAACCCGTGACCCAGGGTCCATCTTGGGGTCCGTCTTGGCAGTGGCCTCTGGCCCCCAGGGGTACCTTTGAATAAATCCCTGCCTTTATTCCCTTACTCCTGTCCAGTCTCTGTTTTTAAGTGGCCTCTTAAGGCATCACCTGGATTCCTTTAAATGCCATACTGAAAGTAATATTTCCCTCAGTCTTTTTCATACCAGCCTGAATCTGACGCTGGTATTTAGAATTAATTCTAATTATTCCACCCCTATCAAGGGAATATTGGGAAATCCTGTGCTGCCCTTCCAGGTTTGATAAGGAGCAGGGCTTGGGCTCTGCTCAGTGTCTGGTTTGAATGACTGAGCTGCCAGAAACATCCCTCAAAACCTGTCAGGTGAGGAAGAATCCCTGAATTCCAAGGGTTTTTTGTGCTGGGGTGTCTCAGGTGCTCCCAAATACAGAAGTGATGGTGGGGACCTCATAAAATTCCCCCATAGGGAGGGCTCCAAGGGTAGCTCCTCATTGGAATATCCCACCTTGGATAATACTCATCCAAAGTGGATTTTCCAGTTCAGGATGGGAGTCCTGGGCAAAACCTGGGATCAGGAAGGGGTTTTCTATCTCAGGAAAATGATGGAATTAATCTTTCTGGGAGTACCTGGATAAAGGGGTGAGCTGCACGACTTCCAAAACACAGGTGGGCTGGCAAGAGATTGGGATCTTCCAGCAAAACCAGTCAGTCCTTCCTGGAAGTGGGAATGGGTTTCATCTGAAAAATATATTTTTTACAGGTGTGCCAAGAGCTTTGGAGGGTACCCCCAGCAAGGACTGAGGGCAAAGGTCTCTGTTTCCAGAGATTTGCTGTTGGAATTCCAGCAGGTTACTTGGGATGGTCCCTGGCTTCTGCATAATGCACTGAAGAGCTTTAATTTCTTTTTGATGGAGAAGTGAGGACATCCAAATCTGAGTTTTGTGGGAGAGGAGAAGCTGTTGTCTTTCATGACCTCATGATCTGAATTTCTTTCCCTTCAAGGACTTTTCTAACTCAATATCAGATACCATAAAGAGCATGAAAAGAGTGGCTAAAAAAGAAGAAACCCCCTCAGACAAACACCCATTAATTTGCAGTTTGCACTCATCTCCACCAAGGGGAAAATTTAGTTTAGCAGAATATTTCAGTGCTCAGAGCTGCTGAGCGAGCCCAGCCCTGCAGCTCTGTGGGACAGCCCTAATTCCCAGCACACCAGGGCTGGGATCAGATTTTCCAGCACTGGATGGACTTGGTTTGGATGTCCTGAGCATGGAAAAATCGTGTGTGTGCAGGGAAGTTTGGGTCTGTGGCTGGAGGAGACCCTTGTGAGGGTGTAGAAGGGAATAATGCTCCGGGATGGAGATTCCTGAGGGATCTGCACATCTTCCATCACCAGTGCTGAGCCTGGGGCTCATTCTCCTGCTGCCCTGCATGGTCCTGGTGCCTTTGGATCCCTCAGGGAGTGTAAATCCAGCTCCTCCAACCCAGTGTTTGCTTTGCACTGGGAACAAGAGCACTCCCCACACCCCTGCCTTCGTATTTTTAAATTTCTTTTTCCCCTGGTGTTGTCCTGTGTGCACTAAATAAGCTCAGGAGCAGTGGGTGAGCTCAGTGCCCTGCTGCCAGCAGTGTCAGGAGGACAAAGGTTGGGGTTTATTTATTTACTCAGGGCTGTGGCTGCCGTGCAGAGCCCCCTCCTCAGCCAGGGCTGAGCTCCCCCTCCTCTGGGGAAGAGATTTGTGGCTTTAGGAAAGCGTGGCCGTTCCACTGGGATCCTGAGGGGATGGGAATGGTGTATCCCACAATGGATGGGCCTGGAGAGGTTCCTGCAGCCTGTGCTGACCAAGCTGCCCCATCCCACAGGGCTGGGCACGAACAGCCTGTTTGAAAGTGGTTAAAAATGCACAAACAGCCTTTTTAAAAGTGGTGACAAGTCAGAGACGGGCTGGATTTGGTTCCCCACATGCCTCAGGACCTGAGGGCCCTTCTCCCTCCATCCTGGATGGGATGCTCTGTTTTTATGGCCATGTCACTCTGGAGGAGGCCTCAAATTCTGGAGTGAGGGGAGCGGAGGATCTCAGCCCTGGCAGGGATTTCCCTTTCTGCTCCTTTTCCATTCTTTAATATTTTTGTTGGAGGGGTAAGCTGACCTTGCTGGCTTCTTGCTGTACCACAGACTCACAGATGTGAGGAAAGAACAGGCTCTGGGATGAAACTTGGGGACAGGCAGAGGATTTTAGGGCTGGGAGCACCTTCCCTGCCAGCTCCTGTGAGGCAGGAGGGTTGTGTGTATCAGCAGCACTAAGGGTGTGGTTGCTGCTCAGGATCCCAAGGGTTTTGGGGCACAGTGTCAGGCTCCAGGTCTGAAATGTTGCTCCATCTGTTGGATTTTTGGACACAGAGGGTCCCAGCAGCTCTTTCTTGCCATCCTGTGTCAGATCCCCGCTGCCAGCAGAGAGGAGTGGTCCTTCCAAAGGGAAGGGCTGATGTCTGCAGGGGGAAATGCTGCTGGAGGGGTGTCACCACCACTTCCCAGTGCCTCCTGTTGACATTGGCTGCCTCTCCCTGCCTCCTCCGGGAGATTTACTGCCAGGTGAGGCCTCTGGTGAGCACGCTCGTGGCTTCTGCAAACCTTTTGGCTGCCTGTTTCCTCATCTGACTTGATTCGATATGGCTGAGGCACTGAAATGGAGTTTTTGGCCCACGAGCTGTCTTTTTGGGGGAAGATACCCGGGTCTGGTGGTGTTTTGGCTCATGTGCAGCATGGCAGAGCCAAACCCTGGTGAAGTCACTGGGGCTCTGTGCTGTTCTCGTGGTCTGTGGGTAAGAATGAGTTGAGTTTTAGGAACAATTGCAGGGGCCTCCAGCTCTTTGGTGATGGAGCAGAGCTGCCTTTTATCCATCAACATAACATGGAATTTGTGTGTTTGTGGATGTGCAGCTGCACGGGATGCAGAGGAGGCAAAAACATCTCCCTGGTTGCTTTGGGATTCTTTTTAAAGCAGTTGCAAAGCGTTTCTGTGTTGAAAAACATCCTCTCATCACATCAGGAGAGGGTCTGAGGCCACTGCTGGGGCCTCATCATTGCAAAGCTGATCCCTCCCAGGTTCTTCTGGAGCAATCTGTGTCCTGCAGCAGGTGAGCCGAGCCTGGCTGGAGGAGTTGTTCCCCGTGACCTTTATCCAAGAGCTTTAATCCATGCCCTGAGCCCTGCAAGATAAGGAGAGGTGGAATATTGGCTGGGGAGCTGCTGGAAGGAGCAGCACGTGCAAGGGAGGGTTGGAAGAGCTGGATGTGGACGGGGACGGGGCTTTGGGCTCGGCACAGGTGGTGACTTCCAGATGGGCACAGGGCTGGAGGTGAGGGAGGTGAGCAGGTGCACGAGCAGCCAGGCTCGGTGTGGAAGGATGGAGCGCCAGCATCACCCGCAGGGGACAGCGGGGGGACCCCCCCCCTGCTCAAAACACACCCCTGAGGGACGCGGGCACAGCCAAACGCCCGCAAATCCCCCGGGGCGATGAGGCTCCAGCGGGAATCCCTCCGTGCTCCTCCCCGGGAACCCCCGGCGGGGATGCCCCCGGCCGCCTCGGGGGAGCCGCCGCAGCCCGGCCCCGCTCCCTGCCCGGTCCCATCCCCGCTCCCCCCGCCCGGAGCATCCCCTGCGGGGCGTGCAGAGCCCCCAACCCGCGGGGAAGGAAGGACGAGCCCCGTCCGGCTGCGGCTTCCTCCGCAAGCCCTGCCTCGGTGCACGGTGCCCGCCCCCGGCCCTCCCCCGGCTCTCCCCGCTCTGAGCACCCCGAGCCGGCCGGGCCGAGCCGAGCAGCGCCGCGCCGCCTCCGGGGGAGCCCCCTGAGCGCAACAGTTGCCCCCAAACCGCGGCCACCGCCCCCCGCACCCGGGGGAGCCCCCGGGGGACCCTTCGGCAGCGGGAGGAGGCTGCGCGGAAGAGCCGCCGCTTCGCCGAGGCACCGCCGCTCGCAGCGCCCGGAGCTGCCCGGATCCGGCGGTTCTGCCTCTCCCGGCGATGGAGCGGAGCCGAGGGGCCGAGCCGCGGCTCCTCCCGGCCGGGCGCAGCCGCCCCATCCTCCGCCTGCGGGAGCGGAGCCGCCCCGCCGCCTGGCAGCGACCCCTCTGCTGAACCCCATCCCGCACCCCCCCCCGGAGCTCCCGGGCATCCTCGGGACCTGCCGCGCATCCCAACCCTTTGTGCATCCCCCAAACCCCTTTGTGCGCTCCTAACCCCTCGTGCGTCCCCTCCACCCCCCCTGTGCCCCCCTTGTGCCCCCCCAGCCTCGCCACCCTCCCTTTGCATGCAGCTGCCGGGCTGCGGGAGCCGCTGGCCATGGGCACGAAGCAGACCAAGGGCTGCCAGCCGGGCAGCGCCGGCGAGAGCCCCCCGGGCCACCACCGCAAGAAGGCGGCCCCCAGGGAAAGGGGCGATTTCCTCGCTTCCCTCGTGGTGAAGTCCGGCGAGAAGTTCGGGAAGGGGGCTGGCGGCAGCTTGCCCCCGTACCACCGGCGGATCTGCATGATCCAGGACATGCTGCTGCTGGTCAAGCAGGGCAAGCAGGAGGAGGCCACCGAGCTGCTGAAGAACCTGCGGCAGGTGAGGATGGGCGGGTTCCTCCAGAGGGAGGGCGGCTGCGGTGAGGGGAAGAAGTGTGGGAGCGACCTATCCTGCTTTGTGGGAAGCGCAAGCAGGGGCCACGCTCCGCTTTTGCGGGTCTGACTCTCGTGGCGTCATTTTGGGGAAGCGGCAGAGGAGCTGCGGGGTGGTCACGGTGTCAGAGAGGGGGAAATACCCCCGGGGAGGTGCTGCGCGTTGTCTGCAGCGAGGAAACCCTGCCGGGTGCGTTTTTCCCTCCTTGCCTTCCTCGCTGGCGCCGATAGCTCTGGGATTTCTAGCTTACTCGAGGTGGTTCCCACTCAACTTTCCAAAAGTTTGGTGTTTCGAGCAGCTCCGTAAAAGCGCCGAGGCAGTTTGGAGCTGGCAGCTTTTGAGAATCGGCTCTTTTCCTCCTGGCTCAGAAGCAGCCAGAGTTGGCAGCGTTGCTTTTTTATCTCGTCCTTTTTGACGCCAACAATCGCGTGGTGGAGTTTTGCTGGTGTTGACTGGGAGAAACGAGGCGCTCTGGGGGAGTGGGGAATTAATTGTAGGGAGCCCGAGACCTTTTTGCCTTGAGAAATCTGTTTGAGCTGGGCATTAGCTGGGAAGCAACAGGACGGAAAGTTGCTGTGAGCAAACAGAAAAGGCAAATTAGCATTTAATCTTTTCTGCTGATAAAAACCACCCGAGTGCTGGGCGTTTTCAAGGCTCTGGGGTGCGCAGGGCTTTGGGGAACAGCGAGTTTTCCATGCAAACCCAAAGCAGATCCATCTTCCAGCTCGGTGTAACCAGTTCTGCCAGCTGGGGAAAAGTTGCTCAGATCTCTGCTGGGCATCGGGAGCTGCTTCCTTGCCCTATGGTCTGGCCATGGAAAAGCACAGCTGGTCCAGTCTGGTTTTCTTTTGGGATTTTGTGTTTGGGATTTGCTGTTAGCATTTTTTCCCTCCCCCATTTTCTGGCCCAGGTAACTTTTTAGCGAGTGGATGTGTAGTTTGGGGCATGTCCCTGATCCATTCAGCCCGCTTCCATTTATCCCCATGCCCAGCAGGTTTAGGATGATCTTTGGAGCAACCCAGCTGAGAAATCTGAACTGTTTCACATGATTTGCGGTGGGGTTTTTTTATGGAAAACTCTCATCGCTTTCAACTTTGGGATAAAATACTTTTCCTGAGGTGAACGTGCTGCCTCTCTGGGAATTGGGGGCACAATTCCTTGGGACAAAGACCTCTCCATTTGGGATCTGTGTGGCCGTGGGGGTAGAGTTGGGCATCAGATCAGAGCCCAAATGTTGCACCCTCTCAGCCATGCCAAATCTTTACCGCTGCCGCAGCCCATTGGAGCTGGCAGAAGGACAGGTGCTAATTTTAGAGGGTGTTTATCTCAAACACCTCCCCAAAAAATAAACCTTGGGGCCTGGGAAATGCCACAAATCACTCCCAAGTTCTCCCTGGCTCCAGACTGGTTTTTCTCAGGTCTGTCCTCACCCTCTGATAGTGCAGAGTGAGGGAGCTGGGCTGTGTCACCGTGGATGCCCTAATGACAAACCTGACCACGGGGGAGCCCTGGTCACTGGAGAGGGGAAGAAAAAACTAAAAATTCATCTTAAACTGCTGGGGGAAGCAAGGAACCTGTTAGAGTCAGGTACATCTCTGGCAGTGAGTGTCTCTGAAGAGCTTGCTCTGATAAAATAAATCTTGGAGTGTCAAAATAGAGAACGCTTTGTCCCAGATACTATAATAGACTCCAAGCAGGTTTTTTATGAGGTGGTTTTATTCCCTGCCTCCAGGGAGGGAATGTGGGATGCTCCACTGAACAAATCCTGCCTGCTGGGTGGTTTTCCAGCAGCTGGATTTGGGGAGGGGATGTTTTAGAGGGGCATTGGTGGCTCCAAGGGGCCACTTGGGTTGTTCCCACTCTGGCAGGAGCTTTCCAGAGCTGAACTCTTGGAGTGTCTCAGCCTGAAAGTGAGGATTTGGGGGGAAGGATGAGCTTCCCCCTTTGGAAAGGGGTGGATGGATGAGCCTGGTGGGGCAGAGATTTTTTTTTCCCTGAGCCATTTTTAGAGTGTCTGTGGCTGTGTAGTTGCTGCTGTAAAATCAAGGGTTTTCCAGCAAAACTGGGGTATTCCTGGCAAACCCAGTGACCTGGTGCCCAGCTCTCAGCTGAGAATTTTTTTAATCCCAAGCATTTAGGTCACTGGGAGCCTTTCCACTGACTTCAGCAGGCTTTGAGGCCAGCCCAGCGTGCTGCTGAGGGGTGGGTGACAGCATCCCTGCCTGTGGAGGGGCTCCATCATTTTTTTTGGAGCAGGATGAGCACATGGCCAGAGGTGAAAATCTCTGTCTTTTCAGGTCTCCATGCCATGACATCCTGCAAGACAAGGTTTGGGGGGCTTTTTCCTGCCTGCTAACACAAAAGCTGTGTGTGATAATCAGGGCAAGGCTGCAATCCTGAATTTTAAACCCTAACCCAGCCCCTCCACTGACACCAATGTCCACTGTGGCCTTTAGGATTTCTCCGAATTTATCCATCCTTCTCCCTCCCCTGAGGTTGGAGCGATGCTGTTTTCCTTCTAGGCTCTTGTAAGGATTAATTTGTGTTCCTGGGAATGCCTGAGGGTTGCAAACAACTCTAAAATACTGAGATACAAAGTGATTTTTTTTTGTTTAAAACGATAAAAAGCACGGACAGCAGACAGACTTTGCTTCTCACAGAGGTCAGCAGTGGTCTCTGGTGTGGAGGCAATTTGATCCCACTGCCTGCCCTCAAAATAACACTCCTGTTATTCCTGCTGCCAGCAGCCATTCCAAAGGGTTTGTGCTCCTCTGGCACAGCCAGGCTGATTTAACATCAAGCTCCTGGGACACAGATACTCATTTCTTTTTCCTTCTTTCTGCTCTGGAGCCCAAACCCCACACTGCAAAATCCAAATCCCCCAAATCCAAATTCCCTAAATCCCAACAAGTGCCCGCTGCTCTCCTTGGCTGAGGTGTTTTCCCCTGAGCCATCCCCACGGTGCTTCAGGGAGGGTGCTTTTGGCACTTAAGTGCAGTGGAAAGACACTGAAATAATTAAAATTTGATTGAGGCTGGAGTTCAGGCTTGCTGGTCACCTGGAAGGAGCCGCTGGCCTTCCATGGAAATAATTCCTGCATGGAATAACTTGGAATTTATCTGTAGGAAGTGACTTCCTAGGTTTACCTGGCAGCATCTTCTCTGCTTTCCAACAAGGAGCTGCTGCAGGGAGAAGCTACAAAACGAATTCATTCAGCATGTCCAGCACTTGGGCCACAGGAATCCATTCTCAGACCCTTCACTCAATCCAGGTGGGAGAATTCCAGCCCCACTATTCCCAGTACCACCAGCTGCAGAGCAGGATAGGTTTTAACCTTACAGTGCGTGGCACTTTTATTTTTACTCTTCTTTTTTTCCCCCTCCATACTCTTGAGTTTCAGTGCTTGAGGCAGCCAAGCAGTGTCAGTATATTAAATTCTGGGAGTGTCTCTCCTGCTGGGGAGAGGATTTGTAAAACAAAGCGTGTTTTCCTCCTCCCTGCTGCCAAACGGGATCGCTTTTCCCAAGTGAAACGGGGAAGCGCTTCCCAGCACATTACGTTGCACTCCAGGAATTTGCCATTGGTTATGGCTCGACGTGGAGCTTTTGCTGCTGCTCTGGGGGCTGGTGGGAGAGGGGAGGAGGAGGAATCCAGCAAATCTGAGCATCCTCTGCTCAGAGCAGGTGAGCAGCAGTTCCAGGGATTAAATGGGGAAAAGGGGAAAAGGAAGCGAAGTGTGGCAATAAATCCCTGGGTGCTGAGGCCAAATGAGAAGGTCCAAGGTGTGGCAGAGCTGCAGCACTTGGAACGTGGATTCTCTGCTGTGCCAGCCTGGAGTGGGCACTGCTGGGGTGTGGAGGGCAGGGGAGAGGGGTCAGGGCCCCAAATGGGCAAAAACACCACCAAAAAATCCCATTTGCAGGAAAGGGCTGGGAGCAAATGAGCTCTGTGCCCACCAAGCCGTGCAGGCCCTGTGGCAGCCCCCTCCTGGCTGTGATCCAGCCCGTGATCCCTGTGGGTTATCCCACAAACATCCCACAAACTGCTGTGGGTGCAGGTGTCCCCCTGCCCCACCCGAGGCTGAGCCCTGGATTCTCCAGCCAGAAGCTGTGGGGAACAAGGCACGGCCTGAGCAGGGCCTGGGAACTGTGTGGCACAGGGATGTTTAATTAATTAATGATGGATATCTTCGTTGTAAGAGGGGGCTTGACCAGTGGGAATGGTAAAACACCAAAAAAAATTAAAAATACTGATGGAGACAGCTCACTTGGGGCTCCTGTGACTCCTTTGAGACACAAGAGCTGCGTGGAAAAATTGAAAAGACTCGTGGCTGGACTCTGCCACCACTCTGTGCTTGCTCCTGGCCCTGAAGCAGCATTCCCATGGAACCCATCCTGTGTTCCAGGAATGCTGGAGGAGCTCAGCACTGTTGTGTCTGCCCCACAAGTGAATTCCTGGTCCCTTCTCCTGCCTGCTCAGACCAGCTGATGCACCAGAGGTGATCCAGCCTGGGGTCTCTGGGCTCCTCCCAGCCAGCAGAAGACAGGGATGAGGAGTTTTGCAGGATTGGGATTGTTTTTCCTCAAGTGGGGCTGGGCAGAGGGAGGGAGCTGCCCTGGCTGCAGCGCCGGGCACCGCAGGGTGGAAGTTGGGTAACCCTGCTCTGAGAGGGGTGGCTTTGGGGTGAACACTCATTTCCTCTGCTTCAAGCTGCTGATGAAACCCCACCAGCGCTCCCCACAATTCTTTTTAACCCTTAGGCTGCTGGAGGTATTAACAACAAACGCTCCTGGCAGTGGTGGGGGGTCTCCTGCTCCAAACAGGGTCTCTGGTGTTCCCTCCGTGCTCCCAAACCCTGCCCTGCTGCTCCCTTGCAGCATCTTTGCCTTCTTCCCATCCTGCTGCTCTCTTCCCATCCCCAGTGGAATGTGTCCTGTGCCTGCTTGTCCAGGCAGCCTTGGATGTCATGAACCCCCTGGAAGGTGGCGGCTGCTGCTGCTGCTCCTGGGGGAAATGTGTCTTGGCGGGGAGAGGGGGGATAATCACAAAGTGGGGGCTGGGTTAGGCTGGGCTGGGTTGGGCTGGGTTAGGCTGGGCTGTGTGCTGTGGGCATCTGGAAGAGAGAATGAGCTCCTGCCTGTGCCTTCACTGCAGACAGAAATCTCAGAGCTGGCAGAAGTTCATGGTTGTTGTTACACTCAGCCCCTGCTCAGCACTTTTTCTGTTTATATAATTGCAGGAATGTGTCTTTCCCCCCCCCCCCCCCCCAGGCTCTGCTGTCTTCACACCTGAAGTGAAATGCAGCAGCTCGGGGCTCCAGCCCTGCAGCCAGCCTGGCATGCGCCTTTTTTTAATTTTATTTTTCCTCTTTTCCTTTTTATCTTGCTTCAGACTGTGAAAGCCCAGAGTGTGAGGATGTCTCCTCTCCCTGCCAGCGCGTGGGTGTGATGGCTGTGTGGGCAGAGCCCTCCTTGCACATCCCAGCGCTGGCATCCAGGCTGTGCTGCTGGGGGGGCTTGGGGGGCAGGAGTGGGGGATGATGCACCTGAAATTCAGAGTATTGGAGCTTTAGGGTTTGATGTGTTGGGGGATTTGTGGCTGTGGCCTGCTCTTAGCTAAGGGAGGTGGTTCTATATTAATATTCATTTCGTTCTCCTACAAGGGATGTGGAATTTCTTTAGCATTCAACATCTTCAGGTCCTGGCCAAAAGCCTAATATGATTTAATGCCTGATTCCATTTCTCTTTCTGCGTGTGTGTCTCAGCTTCCATCTCTTTCAAATTTTGGAGCAAAGATCACTGCATGGTGAATTTAATCTTGCCTCTAAAAGGAAAAGCAAATTGTTCTTTCCATTCCTCTCCAAACCGAAGGTTTTAGCTCCAATTATTCCCAGCTCTGACCTTGCTGCTTGGAGAGCAGGAACTGCTTGGAGCTTTCCAGAGTTCTCAGATCTTTTCAAGACTCTTTATCTTTCAGACTTTGTGTCTTTCAAAGTCAGAGGCACTTCCTTTGTGCAAGGCTTTGAGCTTCACCAGCTCTGGAGAGAGCCGAGGGGTGGGAGCTGCCTTCCTCCTCGTGCCTTTGGGTATCTCAGTGGATATCTCATTCCTTAGGGCCTCTTTATATCCCAATAATCTTCCCAGAGTTCTGGCTGTCCTGCTTTGCAGAGCAGGGCTCGGGTTTGATATTGCTGGGGGAATTTCTTTACGAGATATTTCTGTGTTTTCCAGTGGTTCCAAAATCCTTGCTGGCCCATGGAGGTTTTCCTCGAGGTCTGCTCCTCCCCAGCACTGGATCCTGCTGCTGGCTGCTGATCTCAGTCCCTTAATGTCCCCTTTGCCTGTGGGATTTGTTTCTGAGCAGCTTTCCAGGCCTTTCCCTGCTCCTGCTGGCGCTGCCCATTCCAGTGCAGCATCCATGAGTGCTCAGGGATTGCATTTGGAGGAGATTTCAGTGAGGCACTGGAATATTAATTCCAATTCTAACAGCACTTGTGTTGGAATTAAGGTTGGTTAATGAGAGGCCAGCCTGGAGCAGGAGCCTGGAGCAAGAGCCTGGAGTGTGTGGGTTTTTTTTGGAGGATGGGGATTTGTGTCCTGGGTTTTTCAGCTCCTTGCTTTCTGTTTAGCCACAGAAAATGAGGGAATGGATGTGAGGGACAGGACCTGCAGCTCTGTGGGAGGTGAAGTTCTGTTTTCTAACTCCCAGCATGCAAAACACACCAAGGTGAGCGAGCTCTGCCTGTCCCTTCCTCCCACTCCAAGGACGAGCTTGGAAAACACGATACTGAAACCTCCTTGAGTGGTTCCTGTGCCACCTTCTCTCTTAGTGCAGAGATTCCCTGGATTTTCCTGATGGAAAGGCACAAGGCTTTGAGCCAATCTGTGCCTGGGAGCCCCAATCCCATGGCTGGGAAATTCCCAGAGCTGCCTCTTCCCCTTTCCCAGGAGATGCTTAAACTGAGCCCACTCTGGAGCTGGGAATATTTAATTCCTGCCTTGTTCTGCAGGGCTGTTCCTTCACCCCCACCCTCCCCAAGGCCGGGATCTTGGCACAGGAATGAAATCCCAGCAGGGGAGAGCGAAGGCTGCTGAGGAAGGAGAGCAGCCTGCAGTGGGAAATGGTTGTTTTGGCCGGGGATGTGCTGAGGGTTTTTCCTGGGACACCTCTGTCCCCGTTCCCACGGAGCACAGAGCTCCTCGTGGGGACTGGTTTGGGATTTGGGGCATCCCCACCTCCAGTGGGAATTGGAATACAGGAGGTGTGGGGGTTTGGACCTCGATGGAAGAGCCCCAGTTCCCTGCACGAGGGATGAATCAAAGCTGCTGCAGCCTCTAGCCCAGGTTTGGTTGGTGTTGAACAAACCCCAAGCCCTGGTTCAGACTGAGCTCCCCAAAATCAGGGCAGAGGAGCCCAGATCTCTGCAGAAACAGAACTGGAACCTGCCCAAAGAGCCCCAAAGCCTTGGTTCATCCTGGAATCCTGCCATGTATTTCCATTTATCCATCGATTTGGATACAGTTCTCTCTGTTCCAGCACTGGAAGAAGAAAGGATTTGGGGGAAATCTTGCTCCCAAATGTCTCTGTGGCCTTGCTGGGCTTGCAGAGAAGCATTTTGGGATGAGAGTGTGAATGACCTGCACCCATGCTTTACATCCAGCCAAAATCATCCAGGATTGGATTAAATCTCGATTTAAGCAGCCGTTTTTTTGTGGTTTAAATCTTGATTTAAGCAGCCATTTTTTTTGTGGGTAGGATTTTTTTGGGGGGGGTTATTCTGTAAGAAAGAGGATGTTTTCCTGTTTGGTTGTAAAAAGCTGCTCCTGCTCAGTGTAATTGGATACTTCCTTTGCTGAGGAGGGAGCCTGGTGTATCTGGGGACATTTATTTAGGCAGCTGTGTGGCTGGGTGAGAAAATTTGTGTGTTTTTATTCTGGTGAGAAATGGTGAATTTGGGGTTTACAGGAATAATTGATCCTTTTGTATCTCTGGCTCGAGTTACACAGAAATGAAAGAAACTGAAAGAGCAGAAAAGTGGTTTTGAATGGTCTTTGATCAGTTAATAAACTCAAAATATGCTGGATAAGACAGCAGACAAAGCAAATGTCTCAAAACACATTTTGCATTTAAAACTGGTTGATTCATTAAGTGGAGAATTAATTGTGCATCATGAATTACACTTCTGGTCACCATAATTACAGATCTTGCTCTCTCAGGTTGCAGTTTGACTTGCAGATTGGAAAATGTGCATTTCTCCTTCGCACTCCTGATTTTTTCATTGCTGGAATTCAGCGTTAAACTGGACTAAGTGAATTAGAATCATTCAGGTTGGAAAAGATCATGGAGTGCAACCTTTGAATTAACTGAAATTAAGATGTTTTCTTTGACCATGTGAGAGAACCAGACCCTCCCAAAAGCTGTGTTTGCACTTCACTCTTTTCTGGTTGTGTTTTTAGTAGTGACTTTCCTAAAATCATTGGCAGCTGTGTCCTGCCTACCTGGGCTAACAGGAGCTCCTTAAAATGAAATAAATCATAAAATTTTAGTATTAAAGCCTGACCAGAGGTTGGCGTCACCCTAAATTGCTGGTTTGACATCTGGGTGGTTTAAAGTGAGTGTATTTTAATGTTTAAAGCTATTTTATAGAGCAGCATGAATTGAATTTTAATGTCACTGAATTGAATCCTTGGGCAGCCCATTCCTTAATTCTTCCTCAGCAAGTTTGGGCATTTCCTGGTCACTTTGATGAGCCCAAACCCTTTACTTTTGGGTTGCTCTGGAGAGACCAAGCCAGCTGGGAGGATCCCACCTCACATCCCTCCAGTTTGGAGGCACTGCCAAGGTGGATCCTCAAAGGAGCATCCAAATCCCCTGGGGCCAGACAGGGAAGTCACTATGAAAACTTTCTACAAAGATTTTATTTTCCAACCAAAATACCAAATACCAGATCTAAAAATCTGATGCTGCAAATCAAAACACACAAGCGTGGCATAAAACATGGGAAAGGCTTCATTTCTTCCTTTAATCCCCAAAACTGACTTTCCTTTGTTGATATAAATCAGGGACAAGGTTCCCAGTTCCCTCTGATGTAGAGCACAGCACTGACTGAGTCTCAGGATGGGAAATGGGAGGCTTTTGAGCCACCCTGAAAAATTTGGGATAATTTCCCCAGGCTGATGGTCTCATCCATTCCCTTCCCCATTTTTCTGTGGGTGTTTTGAGAGGAAAACCTCATCCCAGCAGTTCCCTTCCTCGGGCCACCTGGCAGCCTCTCCTCCAGAGGCCAAAGTCGAGGTTTTATTGCGTGTGTGCCATTCCCAAGCTGTCAGGCTGTTTAATGGGATTACAGAGTGCCTGCCCAGGGAGCAGGGATGGGATGGATACAGCTGGACTGCATGTGGGGCCTCTGGAGGGGAATTCAGAGCATTCAGCAGGACCCTGGTGGTTGCAGGTGTGGAGCTGTTCCTGCTGTCCCCGCTGAGTTTGAGACTCTGCTTTTCATCCTCTCTTTGGGTTAGAGGTGGAACTCTTCACCAGGTAGCCCAAAAACACAAAGTATCACCAGGCTGGGTGATGCAAAGCGGCTGCCATGGCTTCAGGCTGACAGAGGGGAGATTTAAATGGGATATTGGGAAGGAATTCCTCCCTGGGAGGGTGGGGAGGCCCTGGCACAGGGTGCCCAGAGAAGCTGTGGCTGCCCCATCCCTGGAAGTGTCCAAGGCCAGGTTGGAGCACCCTGGTCTGTGGAAGGTGTCCCTGCCCATGGCAGGGGGTGGAATGAGATGAATTTTTAGGTCCCTTCCAAGCCAAGCCAGTCTTTGCAAGATTTGTGGATTTGGGAAGGGATAAAGGTGTCTCAGCTGGACGTGCACAACATCTGCTCTCCCACATCTCCTTTTCAGTATAAAAATCCAGTCCTTTCCATGGCATTCTTCTCTCTTGCCTCATTGCTGTAGAACAAAGGTGTCAGCAGCTCCAAGAGCTGCCAGGCCTCCAGGTTTTCCTGGATTTTAGGATGTCTGCATCCCTGTAAAGGCCCTGAGTGCCTTGTAAACAACACGGGCGTGGGTGTGCGGCATCCAGCACATCCCGGCCCTGCTCCCACGTGGGGACCAGCTGCTGGAACTGTACCACTTCCAGGCAGGAATTCCTGGCATTTCTTGGCAGGGGAGGAACGTCCCAAAGCTGCCTTTCCAATCCATGGCACTGGTCATCCAGTGGGAAGGCTGAACTGCAAAACAGGAGCAGCTTCGGTGCTTTTCCTGAACTCCTGCTTGGTTTTCCCTCTGTTTTCCTTCCCACCCTGGTGCTGTCCAGAGGAGGAGGAGGAGGAGGATGGAGAAGCTGGTACGGTGCAGGTGACAGGGTCAGCCTTGCACCTTGCAGTGTGAGTTTTGGCTCTGAGAAACTCCTCCATCCTTTTTTAGATGTAGAGCAGTTCTCGGATGAGATGAACTCCCTGAAATTCTCAGGAATCTCTGCTTGGGGTGCTTTCATCTCTTGCCTGTCAGCTGTTGTTCTCCACCAACACAATGAAAATAAATCAGCCAAACTCCTCTCCTGAAAGAAAATACATCAGCCAAACTCCTCTCCTGAAAGGTCTTTTTTAAAAAAAAGACCTCTTGTTGTTGCCACATTGCGTAAATCAAACTTTATTTTCCTCAAGGACTCGTGTTTGCTTGTGTGCCCTCCCTTTGGAGGAGGGCAAAAATACAGGAGTCTGGAATATTCCCAAAGGCAGGAATACAGTGCCATTCCCACAGGCTGAGATCATTCCATTGATTGCAGGAGGATGGGAATGACGCATGCGAAATCCTGGTGGGACCCAGCGCTGACCAAGCTCCATCTCTGGATGTTTCACCTCTGACTGACCCATCCCAGAGCCAGCAGGATGCTGGTTATCCCACCAGAGAAATGCTGGAATCCCCCATCCCTGGAGGGATTTAAGGGATGTGTGGATGTGGGGTTTAGAGGTGAGATAGTGGTTGGACTCGAGCTTTTCCGCCCAAAATGATTCCAACATTCTTTACCAGGGAAAAGCTTCTGTACTGCTCGTTTTGCAGAGGGAATGGAGGAGCAGAAAGGCTGAGCATCCCCTTGGCAAAGGGGAAGAGAAGCAGGGAATTCCCAGGAACAGGAATGAAGTGCACAGAAGTGGCAAAACCATAAGCAGGGCTCTGAGCAGCTGCTCCTTATCTCTTCCTGAGCAGGCACATCAGGGAAGATAAAGTGAAAAGGGAAAAGATAACACAGATTGAGTCTGCCTGGCAGCCTGGCTCTCAGAGAGAGCTTTTCCCAACCTATTTACTTGTCAGAGGTGATTTTGCATGAGCCTGTGGGATCTTCAGAGAAAACCAAGGTTTTTTCTTCCTGTTTCGTGCCTTGCAAAAAGGGAATCTTCCTTCCTGGCATGAATTTCTGGCATTTCTTGGCTCGGGGTTGGTCCCGAGGCTGGATTGGTGTCACTGTGTACTAAATGCCACCCCGTGGCTCACCCACATCTCTGATTCCCCACACACCAGAGGCTCCTCCACTTTAAAACCAGCTCAAAACCAGTCATGTTTTAATGATATTGAAATCAGCTGCTCGTGGCCATTTGAGGAATTCCAGCCCGGGGTTGTGGATGTCTCGGTGGGACTGGAGCAGGGAAGGGAAGGCTCAGTGCAATGAGGTCATCCTGGCTTTTCTTCTTGCTCAGCTCATCATCCCGCATCAGGTTTCAGGGATTATTCAGCCCCGTGGTTGGATTTGAGCAATGAGATTAAGGAGTTTCTGGGTCCTGAAAGCTTCTGGGGTTCTCCTTCCTCTGCTGTTCACTTCAGGAGGAGCTGCTGGTGTAAAAAAATATCAGTGGTGGCTATTTTAGAGTTGGAAAAGAAATATTCTGGGCTTGCAGTGCCGGAGCTGGGAGTAGGAGCTGCAGGCCACAAGGCTTTGTTCCGGCACCTGTGGGAATATCCTGTGGCCACAGCATTCCATGGAACCCAGATTGGTGCTCCCAGGAAGGCTCAGCCACCCACGGGGAAGCACGAGGGATTAGCAGGGTGCTCTGTTACCTGTGGCATTCCAGGCTTCTCTCTGGGGACATTTCCTGGGGTGGTGTCACATTGTGAGGAATTAAGGGAATAGCCCAGGGCATGGATGGAGACATGGATGCTCTGCTGATATTCCCGCTCTGGAGCTGCTCTCTGCCTTGTTCCTGGGTGTCTTTTGGTCCTCACCCCGACAGTGAGGGCTGGGTGGAAGCCACTGGTGGCAGGAAACTCCTACTCCAGGCTGGGAGCAGTGAGAAGGAAAAGCCTGCACTGAACTCGGCACAGCAGCTGTGACTCAGCAGTGGGAGCAGCAGGTTTTCCTTGGAGCCCTCTCCTGCAAAGTGAGCTCCAGGTTTTCATCACCCAGAGTGGCAGCTCACGGCTCCTTCTCATCCCTCGGGCCACAGATCCATCACAGGCTGGATTTCCCTGGCACAACTCCCCTGGGCCAAGGTGTGCTTTGTGTCTCATCCTCCCGAGTTCCTCTGGCATCCCCGCTGGGAAATGGGATAGCAACAACAGCAGTTTAATGGCCCTGGCTGTCAAACAAAGCAGAAATACTCGATTTTAGTTGGGGGGTGGGTGGTGGGTTGACACCTTTTATTGCTGAAAACTGGATGTGATCCTGCCTGTCCCAGCAGGAGGGGGTGGGCAGGAGGGATGCTCCTGCTTCTCCTTGCCTGGCATGGGGGTCCTGTGGGTTTGGGGGTGCTGAAAGCGGCCCTTCCCCTCGGAGAGGACCCAGACCCTACAAACAGGGCAGGAGGGACAGGGCACAGCAGCAAAGCTGTTTATTGCCTGTGTCTGTTCAGCACCCCCGGGGAAACCTGGGGTGGATTTCTCTTGTCAGCCAAGCACGGGGGCTCTCAGGCCATTTTTGGGTTAATCTGTCCCATCGCTGAGGCTCAGGACCAGCAGCCACCACCTTCTGGCCTTTCTGGAGCCTGGAGTGTGGTGAAAAGAAGAGGAGGATCTTAATGGCACTTACTGGAAAGGTTGGCTGGCTCTGGGCTGGCTCTCGAGGGCACAGCTTGTGTTCCCTGGGATCTCATTCCCTGATTTTGTGCAAAATGCTTCTTCCAGTGCTCACTTGAGCTGCATCTCACTGTGGGGTGCCCCGGTCCTTCCCTGTGTTGCTGTGAAGGGAATTGGGTGGAGGAAAAAGAAGTTTTGCTTAACAAATTCTGTATTAAGTGCTCTGCTAATCCAACCCCCTTGGCCCCAGCGGGATTTAAACATGTGCTTGTAGTTAATCAGGTATTTAAGTGCTTTTCTGACTTGGCAAGCCCGAGAGGGGATATCCCAGAGGAGAAGGAGGAGAGCAGAGTTTTGGCCTCCCAGCTGAAGGTGTTTGGAAATGGGGATGGTAAGGGCAGCAGTGTGAGTTTGGGGTGGGGGTTTAACTTGCTGTGACTCAGTCTCTCCTTTTGTTCAAGGGGGAGACATCAGAGATGACAAGAAAGGCGGTGGTTTGGTGAAACAGGGCGAGCTGGGATCAGTGTTTGTCAATAAAGACATCCCAGCTGGCAGTGGAGGGCACAGGAAAGGTCCGACCAGGGGCTGCTGAATTCCAGGACTGGCACCTCCTGGAGAGCAGGGCCCTGCCAGGCACCCAGGGTGAGACCAGAAGGGTTGAGAAAGGATTTTGAGGGAGATCATCTCCCCTCACTCTTTGAACAACTACTTGGGGAACTCCCAGCTGTGTGTGGGGCTGCCCTGGAGAGGTTCCATGGAGTGTGAGGAAGGTTTTCCCTTGGCTCATGGATTTCACCCCAGAGCCCCTGAGCAGGGCGGTTTTCCCATCTCAGTCTGATTTTCTTGCTGGGTATTTCTGCTGGGATTGCTCAGGAGGGGCTGCTCTGGGATTTGTCTCCACATGACCACGCAGCATCACACAGCACTGGTGTTATTATGCAAAGTGTGGATTATTTAATCGCACAAGTTTTTTTCTGCATTGATTTGCCATTGCTTTGAATCCCATTACAGGAATCTGCTTCATTAATGGACTTTGTCCATGCTTGAGATTAACTGGAGATGCTGGATTTGCAAATGAAAGAATTGAAATTCATGTTGTCCATGTTAATTACTTGAGTGATGCTGGCTTCCTTGGGGAAACCTTTATTTTTATTCCACTCCTGTTGCTTTGTCTTAATTCAGAAAACGAGTTTGGTGCTGTGGGATTGGGTTGGTTTTTCTCCTTTGCTGGAATTCCCTTTTAACCATTGGGAAGGTACACAGTGGTTTCATGGAATAGGCTGTTCCTGAGGATAAATTTTAATGCAAAAAAGGGTCAGGGAGCTTTTATTTCAATGTTTAGTTCAGCCCTACTTCCTCCTCTTTTGCTTTGAGCTAAAATCTCTCTGTAACTTGTTCCCTCTACATTTTTACCTTGCAAAATCTCTTAATTCCTGCAGTCATACTCAGCCAGATTCTTGTGCTGAGTGAAGCAAGGCAGCTGTAAGGAGTAATTCCACTATTTTTGCTGGTGAAAAAACAGGGATATACCTGGATTTTGATATATCCAGGTATTGTTATTGATCCAAACCCATTTTTTCCCTCTGCTCCTGCAATGGTGTAAATGGCCCAAAAAAAGAAAAAGAAAAAAAAAAAAAAAGGCTTGGCATGATTTTATGGGAGTCAGCTGCAATTTGTTCACTTAAATTATCTTTTTGTCATGCTCACATTATTCCACAGCAGCCAGCTTGGAGAGTTAATTGAATATTTGTGCCTCTCATAGATGCCTTCAATTACTTCCCTTGAATAACTCTGGCAGAGGGCTGTAATGAGGAATCACTGATGCTCATTTTCCGTATCAGAAATATCTGAGGTTTTATTCCAGCACCTATTAAAGGATCCCAAAGCATTCCTCCAGTCTCCCACCCCGAAATTCCATCCCTTTGAAGCAAAGTTTAGCATCCATTGAGTGTTAACAATGCATCTCTTCGTGGCTAATGCAATAATAATCAGCTCAGGGCTTGGAAATGGAAGCAGGTTTTGGACAGCAGTTCTTGGGTTGCAGCCTCTCATTGTGTGTGCAGGAATGGATTGATTTCTTCTGGCTGCTGTGGGCGTGCCAGGAGGCTTCCAGGTGAGACAGGAACATCATTATTGATGCTGCAGGTTCTCTGGGAATTTCAGTGCCTTTGGATGGTGTGGGAATGTTTCCCAGGGCTGGGCAGAGCTGTGCCTCAAAACAACCCCCCCTGATAAGTGTGGGCAATCCCCACCTCAGAATTTTTGGCTGCACTTATCAATCCCCTGAAATTATCAAGTTTTTCTCCATCGTTGGATTGCAACAGCTCTGCTGGCTGAGGAGGGCAAAGGGGGGCCATTGAAAGCAGCGTTTTTGAGTGGTGAGAAAAGCAAATGTGTTGTTTCACTTGGCTGTTCTGGGATCACCTGCTCCTGGGAGCAGCGGATCAGGACGGGCTCAGAGAGGGCTTTTCACCCTTTGTACATCAGGAGACCCACACTGGCCTCCTCCTGGAGTCTCTTGTGGTCACAGCTGCTGGGCCAGGACAACAAATCCTGATTCCCTCCTAAGCAGAGCCTGGCAGCTCATGCAGTGTTGTGTTAATTGTGAAGGGAGGGTGATTTGGAGAAGGTGGCTGGGTTAGAGCAGGGAAGAGTGAGAGGTGAGGACTCCCAGTCTCTCATTTGCTCTGTTAGACCAGAGCCAGGTGAGGCTGATCTTTCCTGCATCCTCCATCCCATCAGCCAAACCTCAGCTCTGGGAGGATCCCATGTCCCAGGCAGAGGCTGCCTGACAGCAGCTGGGGACCATCTGGCCCAGCTCAGAGCATCTGTTCTGCTGCCATGCAGGGCTTTCCACAGCCAAATCCTGCTCCTTCCCTTGCCTCTTCCTTCTTCCCTTCCAATTCCCTGAACTTCCAGAACCCGAATTACCCGTGAGACTCGTGCCCCTTTCCCACGGCTTAACGAGAGTGGCTGGCACACGGAGTCACCCGGGGGAGGACAGAGGGGTGGGAGGATGGACTGGCAGCACCAGCCTTGCTGCCTGTTTGATTCATTGCTGAGGCTAAGCCATCCGAGGGAGGGTTTTTGGACTCTTTTCCCAGCAGGAAAGGGGTGTCTGGCTCGTGGAATGCTGTAGGTGCAGGTGGGGATGAGGAGCAGATTGCACCAAGTGCTTGTGGGCTCAGTGTTGATCCAACAGCTCCCATCAGCTGGAGTGGGTGTGGGGAGCCTGGTCTGGGATTCCAAGCAGGGAATTGTGTGATTGGAATGCTGCTCTTGTACCAGGAGCCGTTCACTTGCTGCAAGCCCAGACACTGAGGCGGTCCCTCACAGGCAGTGGAAATTATGAGGGCGAATGATTCCTCCCCATCTGACAGTGCCATCCTCTACTTGGGAATCTCTTCCCCTTTCCTGCAAGGACCCCAGTTCTGTTTCTCTCTTTTGTTCCTGTAAATACTTATTTCAGAGATCTGTGTGTGTGTTTACTGCTTGTGAGCACAAGAGCTGCATGCACAAATAAAAGTCTTTAGTGGCCATCGGGCATCTCCTGTCACCTTCCAAGGACAAGAGTTGTCTGAGCCCTGGGTTACCTCCAAAAAAACCATGGGGGCCTGAAGCAAATCATAAAAATCTGACTAATATTGATGGGTGATCAGCTGCACAACAGATGGGGATGGTTTTGGCTGGGAGAGCGGGCACAGAAACCACGCAGAGCTCTGCGCTTGCCACGCTGGAAAACAAAGGTGAGAGCAGCACGAGTGGGATTCTCCTGCTTCAGTTGCCTCAACATTGAATGTCTAGGATCAGCTAATTGGAGGGGCTTTTCTTGGCAGGTAACTGAGAGAGACAACCTCATCCAGGGACTGAGTCAGCCCAGCTATCTTAGGGTAGGATGAATCACTATCATCATATGAATGACAGTAGACTGAACTTAGGTGACAGCTCTGGCTCCTTCCCTGACAGGAGATAATAGGCAGCCTGTCCTCCAAGTCCATTTTCCAGCAGAGATCTAGAAGGCTTTTGCAAGTGAAAATAAGTTGGGGTTTTTTTTGCAGTTGGGAGATGGCAGCACAGCCTGGTCCAGGCTGGGACTGATCCTGGGAATCAGCCCCGTGCTGGGGCAGGAGTTCCCTCTGCAGCCCTGAGAGCTACAGGTCACAGGGCAAAAGGGATGGTAAATTTGAAGCTCTGCTCCTGAGCTGTGGTTTGGATACTCCAGGCAGCATCTGGGATGCTCTGGGAAGTTCTTTGGGCAGACACACGAGGGATGGAAATGGCAGATTTGCTTCAATTGGTTATATTTTCTTTTAATGCTTCACTGCAGAGCTGTGAATGGGAGGCCCAGCAGCCAGACTGGAGTTAACAGGGTGGGTGTCGTGCAGGGGTGATGCATGAACCTTTTTCTTTGGGTTTTAGCCAGGGAATGTGGGGGGCTCTGGGTAGAGCTGGCTCCCAGGAGCTGAGGGGGTGCAAGAGTGACCCCTCAGTTGTGCTTTGCTCAAACCCTCCTTAGACCTGCATCTTTTTCTGCCTCTTCCCTTTGCAGGAGGAAAACTTGGTGGGATCACTCTCCTTGGGAGGGTTCTAAGGAGACTCTGGTGCCTCTGGGCTGAGCCTGGTGGCAGGCTGGGCTGTCACCCATCCGTCTGGGAGCAGCAGGAGTAAGTGACAGGTCCCACCAGGAGCCATCTGGTGCAGGCTCTGTGTGGCCAGCAGGATCCTGGCTTGGGGCTGGAGCCCCAGCTGGAGCCACAGCCCCTGGCTTGGATGGAAAACCAGGATGTGGGCAGCTCCTGCTGCTTGAGGAGGGATGAGTGGATAATATTTGGTGAGCTCAATGCAAAGAGTTGTGTTAAAGGCAGTGATGGATAGGAATTGTTTGAGTTGTTCACAGCAAATCCTGGAGTCACCTTACCCAAACAGCATTTCCAGGCTTTTCCTGGGATCCCACTGGCTCTGTAAACCAGGAAAGCTGAGGCTACATCCACTCTGTTGAAGAAGTTTTAACTGTGGTCTGGCCAAACTCCAGTTGGAGTCCCTGCCTTTGCCTGGCAGCATGAAATAAAAGAGCATTTTTCTGCAATTCTCCTTGGTTGTTTATTATCTGGATGGCAGCATCACATCTCTGCCCATTAATCCAGCTCTCCAAGTCCCTCCAATTCCAGCCTCCTGGAGGGAGTTCAAGCTGCCACCATTTATTATTTGAGTCAGTCTGCCAGGGAAGTGTTTGCTCCTTCCCTGAAGCATCGACTCCCTGCTCTCACTGCACCCTCACTCAGGGCTGGAATGAGCAATTTGTGGCTCCCAAACCGATCTTAACTCTGTGAAACAGAAAATACCCCACATATTTAAACTCTGGTTTTACTCCAGCCTGGTGGGTTGGACACCAGGAGCAGTTGCTGGTTTGTGTGGAGGCTCCCAGGGTGGTTTTGTGATGCTCCATCCAGATGTGCTGGTCCCATCACAGCTGCCCAGCTGCAGCTGAGCTCCCAAATGCTGCTTGCCCTCCTCAAAGGTGCAAATTCAGGCATCTTCGTGTGGCTGAGGGCTGCTTTTTCCCAAAACATGTTGGAACATCATTACCTTTGGGGTGCCTTGCTCTTCTCTCAACCAGAAATTGATTCCTGCCTCAAAAATCTTTTTGGGGAAGAGTAGAAGGAAGCGGTTGGACTTCATAAGGGGTCGAGCAGAAGGATTTGTCCTCCATCCAGAAAAACATGGGGTTGAGTCACATCCCACCCCTCTCTCCGAGCTGACGTCCCTCCCCACACCAGTCTCACCTCATGGAATCATTTTTCCCAGATAACTTGGAGCAGGTGATGGATGCAACGCTGCATTAATCCTTCCCTTGTTTACAACACCAACCTCCCTGCTTGGAAATTCAGGATGCAGCCCTGAATTTAGTGGAGATAAAGGAGTTTGGGAAGAGGTGCTGGCCAAAACAGCAGCTCTTGGGATATTTGGGAGCAGCTGTGATGAGGTGTTTTGCACAGGAACCTCATTTGGGCAGCAATAACTCTGTGTTGGTGAAAACAACAACAGCAGAGGCTGCTTTCTCAATGACTCCTCACATGGACCTGCTGCATTTTCCCCTAATTACAGCTCCATTTGCAGTGATAAATGGTTTAATAAGCAAAAATGGGCTTGGCTGGGGTTGGTTATGGCTCTGTGTGGCTTGGGGGATGTTGGTCTCATGGAAACACAACTTGGAGCTTTCAAAGCCTGGGAGCTGCAGTTTTTGACAGCAGAAAGGAATAAAAGTTGTTTTACCTGACATGAGGGAAATGCAAGCTGGGGCTGCAGCTTCCAGATGTTTTGCTTGGGTGGTGTTGGTCTGGATCTGTTGGAGAGTGGATGGTGAGCTCTGAATTTTGGGGGAAAAGGGCTGTTTTGGTGGTTGTGCTGCAAACAACAGGTTGGGCACAGCATCCCTTCTGCAGAGCAGCAGGGCTGACCCTGCCTCTCACTTGGCTTGGGGTTTTCTTTTCAAGAATAGTTTCTTACACCTCTCATGGCTGTGGCTGGGGAATTTCTGTTGTTGGCTGCTGGAAGGGAGACTTTACATTTTTCTGCTGGATTTTTTGATATAAAGTTCAAATTCAGGGTGGGGTAGGTGGTTGGATTTTTTTTTTGGTGTGTTTTTTTGTTTTTTTTTTTTTTTTTTTTTTTAATCTAATAGCTTTACACTGCTTGATTTGCAGAAGACTCCTCCTGTGGGAGCTCAGCTGGTTGGTGGCAGGAAGCTGTCCTTGCAGTGGATAAGGATGGGTGAATGGTTTGGCTTCCAGCTTCCTAAAGCTGGAAACAAGTGGGATAAACTGCAGAGAAGTTGTGGGTGATTTCCGTTCGAAAATTCCCCTTTTTTCCTGTCAGCACCTGCAGAGACATTCCCATTTTCCTGTCACACGTGGACAAAACACCCCAGCAGAGTGCAGGGGTTTGGATCCACTCCTGAACACCCCTCTCTGATCTATCCTGAGACAGCCATGCCTGGCTCATAAATCCTATCACTTTTAACCCTTATTTATTTGAAATCTGCACTTGCTATCCAGGTAAAACCCCCTGGGAAAAGGGAATGTGCTGAAAAAAAGTGACTGGAGCCAGATGCTGGGCGTTTTCTGCAAAGCCAGTGATTGGTGATTTGCTGCTGACAGCATGAACTGGTGTTAAGTTATTAAATTGCAGATGAGCTCATCACTTGGCCTCGAACAAGTTTCAGCCTTGAGAGTCTTTAAAATATTGCATGTGGTGGAAAAGAGACAATGCTGGTGTGGCAGAGAGGTTGGGGGAGCAGCTGAGAAAGGCATCTGTGCATAAAAAAATGTGTGTACCAGCAGGGAGGAGGGAAGGCGCCATGTGAAAAACCTAAAGTTCTCCCGGGAGAGAGGAGGAGAAATTCTCTGATTTATGATCTGGACGTTTTAATTTTAGCTGAGGGGAAAATGGTGAAGAGTTTTGAGATGCTTGGAGAGAAAGGGTGAGATGCTGAGCCTGGTTCGATCCTGAGAGGTCCCAGTGTGAGCAGGATTAGTTGTCCCAAATCCCCAGCCTGGCCCTTCGGTAGTGCCTGGTGTTTGCCATAATGACCATGCACCAAATCCAGCTTTTATCTGATGTTTGCTTAATCCTAAAGCTGAGCTTTACCAAATTGGGAAGGTGACATCCACGCTGCTGTTTGGAAGAGTAGGAGTTTCCTTCGGGCACTTCCCTGCCCAATTTCTATTTCTTACTCTCTTGCAAAGGAGCCCAAGCTCTCTCCACGCTGAGATTAATTCATTTTCTTTTTGAAATACAGCTTGGCAGAGGCTATAAATCCATTTGGCCGCTTGATTTTTCCAACTGGGCAACTCAGTGGCTGCGTTGGGTTTTGGGCCGCTTGGATTTGTCATTCTGAGGCTTTTTTGGTGCTCCCAAGGCAGAGCAGCCTCACGAGTGTGTGTTTTTTAACTGCCTCGGCTCTTTTTTGACTAAAAAACCGGTTTGCAGTCAAAGAGTTGGGGTTAACTCAGGCAGTGCTGCTGGGCTGATCCTAAAAATACCAAGGAAACCAGTGGGATAAACACTTGTCACCTCGTTTGTGGCCTGAGCTGTAATTGCTGTAATGTGAGATCCCTCGGGCTGCTGTGTCGGAAGGCACAATGGAATTTTTTTAAGTGTAGATGTTTGTTTTCAGCCTGTCTGAAATCACAAAGCATCAACACCTACAAGCAATGCGCTTCCCCATGGGTTTTTTGGGGCTGGAGCATCTCTGAGCTCAGCACAAGCTTTAATTTAATGCAATTTATTTAATTTATTTATTGGCTTGTGTTTGCCACGAGGAAAATCTTTGAGCCGGGTGCTACCAGCTCCACGGGAAGTAAAAAAGAGTTCAAAAAGAAAGAAAAAGAGTATTTGGGTATTCTATACACAAATTTGGATTTATTGGAGGTAAAAGGTACACTGGACATAACCCTACCCCTCTCTATTCATACAGTGATGAGTTTGCTGCCAAAATTCCTCAAATTATTACATCTAAGAATTACAAAGCATAGAAAGCAGCTTTGGAGGGGACCTCGGGAGGTCTGGCCCATCCCTAGGGCAGGATCAGCTCCATCTGAACTGCTCCTGACACCACCTTGTCCAGTCCCCACTGGCAGAGCTTCCACCCCTTCCCAGTCAGTCTAATCCAGCATTTTGCTTTTCTCCCCACTCCAGTCCATCCTCCTGCTGCAGTTTTAGGCTCGTTCTTCCTTCCCTGTGCACAGCAGCCCCAGAGCACATCCATGCTGCACTTATCCTCCAGTTGCAGTTTTGTGTGGTGTTCCCTGGGGTCATCTTGGATTTTATCCTGTTCCAAGGGTGGCGTGAACTCAGTGGGTTTATGAGGGTGATCCTGCAGCCCTGAAGCCTCTTTGCTGGGCAGCTGAAGGCCAGGAGTGCAACTTCCCTCAAGGTGACCCAAGGTGTCCCTTCCTTCTCTCTGTCACCAAAACTGAGGGAAAAACAAAAACTCTCCAACACCATTTTTAGTGGGAGCTGCTGGGGATCATTTTTCCCCTTGGCTCCTCCACCAGTGAGAGCTGATTTTAAGATCTGCTGGCTTTTATATCCCATCTAACTCGCTCCTTTGTCCTGTTCCCTGCAGGATTTAGGGATGGAGTCGACCTCTCTGGATGATGTCCTCTATCGATACGCCAGCTTCCGAAACCTGGTGGATCCCATCACTCACGACCTGATCATCAGCCTGGCAAGATACGTCCACTGCCCCAAACCAGTAGGTGCCACGGTCTCCTCACACTCTGGGATTATTGAGCTGGCTTGGGAAACTGGGAATGTGGAGCTTCTCCTTGAGTGCCAGGGAAAAATCCTCCCAGTTTTTGGTGGATTTGGACCGAGAGGATCAGGTTTTGCAGCTGAACAAGTGATATTTGCTAATATTGGTACTCCTTTTGGCTTGTGTGTGACATTTTTAAGCTCTTCCTGGCAAGGGATCATCCATGGGTGGATGCCTGGACCTGCAGGCATCACTCTCCTGTATTTGCTGCTCATATCAGGTCTTTAATTTCCTGTGAGAGTGTCTGAAGGGATGGAGTCATTCACTGCTGCTTCTTGTGGATGTTTGACTCAGTTATGGCCTCCACCAGTGTTTAAAAAAGAAGGAAATTGCTTTTTTTTGGAAGCATTTACAGATTTCTTTTATGTCATGAGGCAAAGCCACAAAGGTGCTGCTCGGGCTGTGTGTCTTCCTGGGCTGTGGTGTGAGTCTGACTCTGAAGGGCTTCATAAAACCCTGTGCACTCAGTAAAATGTGGTGGGAAGGGGGGAGTGGCTGCAGCAGCGTGCAGGGGACACCAGGGACCCACATCTCATCTCCAGACACCAAGGATGGCTGTCCCATGTCCTACAGTGTGACATCAAGATGGAGACACACCCCTGTGGTGTGCAGGGATAGCCATAGATCCCTTTCCCTGTGGAGAGTAAGAGCTTTTCCTTCCTCCTCCCCCATGAGCTGGGAAAGTGGAGAAACCTCTCGTGCCGGGCGCGTTTCCAGGCGGAGAGGCCCCGTTCCCCTGCTGAGGTTGCCCTTTGCCAGAGCACTGTGACTAAGCTGGTTTCTCCTCCTGAGGGTGAGCCATGGCCAAGGAGGGCTCTGTATTCCCTATAAAAACACCCTGAGGCCGCTCCTGAGCGTGGAGCTGCTCCACTGCCAAGCTCTTGCTCTCCCTTGTCCCCCTGCATGTTTCTTTGGCCACCAAAGGCTGTGGAGGAGGCAGAGCCAGGGTAAGCAGAGAGATGCAAAGTCCTCATTCCTGTGCTCAGCCCTGGCAGGCACATCTGGTGACAGTTCTGGGCTCCTCAGGACAAGAAGAGCTCCTGGAGTGGGGCCAGAGTGGGGAGGACACAGAGGATGAAGGGACTGGAGCATCTCTGACAAGGAAAGGCTGAGGGAGCTGGGGCTGTTCAGCCTGCAGAGGAGATGCTGAGAGGGGACCTCATCCCTGCCTGTCCCTGTCTGCAGGGACACAGCAATGGGACAAGAGGGACGGGCAGGAGCTGATGCCCAGGAAGCTCCACCTGAAATTGAGGAAGAACTTCTTCCCTGGGCAGGTGAGAGCTGGAACAGAGACCAGAGAGGTTGTGGAGCCTCCTTTCCTTGGAGATATCCCAGAGCTGTCTGGACACAATCCTGAGCCATGTGCTGTGGGATGACCCTGCTGGAGCAGGAAATTTGGGCCTTCCAGCCTGACCATTCTGGGATTCTGTGGTGGCAAAACCCCAAATAAATCAGCCTGTGCAGCACTGAGGCTCTTACTCCGTATGAGATGATTTTTGGATGCCCTTGGTGCTCTCCCCATCCTTTGCACAGCTCAAAGCACCACACCAGGCACGGATGGATGGATGGATGGATGGATGGATGGATGGATGGATGGATGGATGGATGGATGGATGGATGGATGGATGGATGGATGGATGGATGGATGGGTGTTGCCTTGGAGAGGGAAGCAGGATTGTGCAGGTGACAGAGAACAACTCCAGCAGCAGCAGCAGGGTTGTGCTGCAGCTCCTCATCGGTGGCTTTGCCTTGCTCAGGTTTGGGTGCCACCAGCTGTGCTTTAAACCCTTATTCTTTTGGCAGCTGAGTGAAAATGAATTTCATCCCAGTGTTTCGTGGTGGTTTCCTGAGATACTGATGTTCTCTAAGTCCCCAGAAACTTGCATGCTTTAGTCACCAGTGTTATTTTCCAGTTTCCAGCCCTCTCTTCCCCCAGACCTATTTCACTTTGACAGAGGCTTGGCACGATGTGTGAGAACAGGAGAATGCTCAGGGCCAGGAGTGCTGCAGAAATGTTGGCTTTTGCTCTGCATCCTGTGGCACAAATATACATAAATACATAGGCTGAGGCAGCTGGGAGCTTGTCCTTATCCATCCAGAGGTGGATGGGCCTGACCTGGACCCTGGTCCCTGTTAACCTTCTCTTTTAAATATATCCCTGCTCAGGGTTATGGGGTCTTGCTTCCCTCCTCCCTCCTGGAGAGGCTTTCCTGACTCTCTGTACATTGCTTTTTTCACTCAGCTTCTATTTATACCACCCTCAGCTTAAAGGTGACCCCTTGGTCTCTCCTCTGAGCTAAAATAAAAATTGAATCGTTTTTCCAAGCCCTGGGTAAACACGGCCTGATCTGTATGGCCAGGAAAGAGTTGGCCTGGGCTCTCCAGTGTGGCTGGGGCATTCAGGGGGTGCTTATTCCAGCCAGCAAATCCAAACCAGCAGCAAGGCAAGAACTGTAACTTGTGCTGGAGGAGGCTGGAGTGCTGTGAAGGAGGAATTTGGGGGTGAGTTTTGTTTGGTGGTGTATGGCTGGATTGCATCTCCCAGGCCCTGCTGAGATCCCAGCCTGGCCCGAGTGCTGGGGTGCAAAAGGAGCCAAGGAAAAGCTCTTTCCCAGATCATTTGAAGTCAGGGGTTGGATTTGGTCCCATCCCTGCTTATGAATGTGTGTGATGCAGTTCAAGCAAACCTCGGTGCTTGAGTGCAGCTCTTGTCAACCTTTGGCCTCCTGAGGCCTCGGGAGGGGCAGATTTGCTGTTCAGGAAACTCAGATTGTGCAGGAAGTTTTCCAGCAAGGAAAGGGGGTGATCAAAGACATCTGAACAGGTGTTTTCTCTCCCATGGCCAGTCTTTTATCCTCCTGCCTCTCTCCAATGCCAGCCTCATGGAAAAGGTTCTTCAGAGAGCAGCTCAGCTCCAAAGCCACTTCCCAAAACCCAGTGCCAGGGTGATGAATCAGTGGGTGCTGCCGGTGCCCTCAGCCCTCAGGGTGATGTCTGCCAGGAAAAGGGGACAAAATACCCCAGCAAAGCCACGTGGTGTGGGATGGAGCAGCCAGGACACCCCAAATCTCCTGTAGCTGCTCTGGTTTCCAGCGGGAAGGAGCTGAAAACACAAACTCTGTGTAAGAAGTGAAGGGCCCCCATGAAAAATTCACAGCTCTCTGTGCCAGCAGGGATATCTGGCCTTGAACTCTTGGAAAATTAAAGCAATTCCCTTTTTTCCACAGAGCAAAGCCACGTGTGTGGATGACTGATGGCTGTGATAGGGAGTGAGTCAGGCTTTCCTCCAGCATGAGGACTTGTTGGATTTGGGATAAACTCTGGGGGAATGGGGAGCCTTGGGCAAGGCTGGTTTGGGGCTTGTGACCTTGTGCTGTTTCACTGCATCCCCTAGGATGTACCTGGAAGCTCCTCCAAGCCCTGAAGGCTGCCCAGAGTGAGATTTTGGCTTTGCTGATCCCCATCCTGCTGCTTTCTGCCAAGGAAGGCTTTCCTGGAAAGGCTGGCACAGCAGCTTAGCAAAGCCCCATCCCAAAATCCAGCTTGGCCTGGCCATTCTCCTCCTGGTGCCTGCACCTCTTGGGCAGCAGCTCCTCCAGGACATCAGGTGGAAGATGTGATCCTGTTTTAACACAGGAGGGTGGATTTGGGTAAATAGCTCAGCTTGGAAGCTGTGTGCAACAGGGAACATCATCCTCACCTTCCCCACTGAAATTCAAGATACAGGGGGACAGGGAGAGTTTTTAAAAGCTCTTTTAAGCAGCTGGAGAGTGGAAGCAAAGTGGATTTTGCCCTGGGTGGATGGAAGATCTGTTTTCCTGTGTTATTTGAGCAATTTTTGTGTGGCCACATCCCTGGCTCTGATGTCTTTTCCTGCCTGAGCTCTAAATTGATCAAGTTTGCAGGATGGCTTTGATGCCATGAATTGTCACCCATGAAAACAAGAAAGCATGGAAAGGAAAAGTGGTTATTGTGACCTGGATGGAATAATCCATTTCTAACCCTCCTTCAGCCTTGTGGGATGAGGACTTAACTTACAAATGATACTGAGATTTTTATGCCCTGCATTTTGAAAATGTTATTTCTGTCGGAGCTAAAATGAGCATTTTTCTTCTTATTTACTATCCCTCTGTGCTGTGCCATGTGGCTAAAACTGTATTAATAGCCTCAGTTTGTGCAGGATGAAGATAATCAGGGCACCACAACCACCAGCTCAGGGCCTTTATCCCCAAACCAAACCCATAATACAGCTCCTCTGCCACATGTGTTATTATTTGAGCTGGAATTCAAATTATCATTCCACATTCCTGACATCAAATTTGTTTTTCATCAATATGAGCTGAAATGATGGGTATGAAGTGGTGACAGTTTGAGGGATGCTCCAGCACAAGGTGATCTTGTCAACCCCAGTGAGAATTTTACCTCTCCCTTTTCCTCTGAGGTGTGCAAGGAAAATCCCACCCAGCTCTCAGATTCTAAAGTGCTCCGAGAACACTGAGTATTATTTGCTTTCTGCTTTAAGAAACATCATAAAAGGAGCTGATGTATGACCAAAACCCCTCTGAACCCCCAAATATATGACATAAAAGCAAAGGGGACGATGAGGATTCAACTTAATTCTGTATTAATGGCTCGCTCTGGTTTTGCTGGTCTTGCTCCAAGTGTGCCAATCCCTCTTTGTGGGTATTAAGGACATCTGCAATATGTGGAGATGTCCTGGAGTAGGGAAAAAGGCTGGAAAGCTCAGACCCCACTGAGGGCAGTGAGTTCTTTGCAGATTTGATGTCCTGCTCTCTGCTCTGCAAAGAAGAGAGATGTTCCTTCCCTGAAGCTTTTGTGTGAGAGCTGAAGCTGAGCTGAGTGCCTGGGAAATGGGGGGAAATTGCACTTTGCAGGGGTTTTAAGCATTAAATCTGAAAAGGAATAATGGCAAGGTCTGGATGGGCTGTGATGGTTCCACGACTGGGAACTCGCTGGGTTTTTGTGTGAAATGGGACCTGAGCCCTGCCTGATCCAAACCCTGTGGGATGCAAGGAGGCCCCTGGATCCTTGTCCCTCCCAGCCTGAGGAATGTGCTCCCAGCATCCCAATTTCCACATGAAATTGGAAATGTGACCAGTTAATCACACTCTGATTATAAAATCCTTTCGGTTGGAAAAGTTTGAAGCTCATCAAGTCCAACCCTTAACAAGCCCAGCATGGCCAAGGTGACTTTTATCAAACTTTTCATCATTTTGGGTTGCTTAAGCCCAAAATCTCAACGCCAGCTGGCAGAATTGCCAGGCCCCTTTTTTTCTCAGCTCCCATAATACCAGGACGACCTTTCCCAACCATCTGCAAAGCCCTGGAAATGCCACAGGGTGGATTTTTATCAGCTCAGAGATGGATTTTTGCAGTGCCTCCGAAATGTCAGGTGCGAGGGATGTGCTCAGCTGCCCATCTTTCTTCCCCCAGAGCATCTTGGTGACAGCAGTTGTAGGTGATGGGCATCATCACATGGCTTGGATGATGAAATGATTAAAAAGAGGATTTTTAAAAAGTGGGAAAGATATTTCAGTTACCTGTGGGTGAGGCTGTAGTTCTCCAGTTTGAGTCTTTCCTCAGGACCTTTTCACCTTTCCATCTCCGAGTGTCCCCAAGGGAAGTGACAGATGAAGAACCAGCCACCTCATTAAACAGTACCAACACATTTTATTGATGTTTTCTGCTGGTAATTGGCGCTTGAGTTCAGCTCATTTAGGTTTTAATCAGAACATCATTTCACTCCCAGGAAGGGAGGGGATTGAGTCCCTGCCCCTGGCAGGAGGGTGATTTATTTACGTGGTGGGGAGCTGTCCTGGGGGATGGCTGGAGGGGAGAGCTGGCACTTGGAGGGGGGTTTTGAGATCTATTTCTAGGCCAGCTCACAGCTGTGGGAACACCGAGCAGGAAAATGTTCTGCTGGCTGTGTGGATTGGCAGAAATAAGCAGCTTAATAAGGAAACTTTGAGGGGTTTCATGGTGTCCTCTCTGTTGCTAAACCTCTTCTGGTGGGTGAGGAATTGATTGTGGTCACATCTGAACTGGTTCAGGCAGCAAAAGCTGCTCACTATCTGCCCAGGGGGGTGAGAGAAGTTTTAATAAATATTATGACCCAATCTGAGCACTTTTGGGGCTACAGTCAACTCGTTTTTCAACCCTGACCACTGAAAACTGGCAGTGCTCGGGGTATATTTTGATTCTGCTGCTCCCCTGCAGCATTTGGGGAAGGGATGGAGCTGGTGCCACGTCCAGAGGCTCTGCCCCAAATCCTGCCTTTGCCCCATGCCATGGGCTTGAAGAAAAATCCAAAACCCCCCCAAATTTCAGCGTCTTTGCTGGGTCAGGCTTTGCAGGGGGGTTCCTGGTGCTGCAGGATGAGCTGAAAGCAGCGAGGATAAACCACTGGGACTTCCAGCAGCCCTTTCCTGGCTGCTCCCTGCAGCCCTGAGTGAGGAATGAAGAGCACTGTCAGCATTTCCCAGCCGGGAGAAGCAAAGCCTGGATTTGGGAAGGGCTGTGCACAACGCTGCACTCCAAACACCTCTGGAGCTTGGAAGCACTCCTATTTCTAGGGCTAATCCTGGAATTGGAAGAGTTCCTGGCCTTTAGCCTGTCTGCAGCATCACAGCTGCCTTGCCAGGTTATTTCTTGGAGCAAGGAGAAGTTTGTCCCTTTGCTGCTGAGCTCCAGGCTTTCCTTGGCTGCTCCCAGCACAGTCACCTTGCTGGGACAGCTCTGCAGCCTTTGGTTTGGCTGTGCCACAGGTCAGAGGTGCTTTCACCCAGATTTGGGGTGGCTCAGGACCCTGTGGGGTGCTGATGAAGCCAGAGGAACCCCTCTGGTTCACCCCACGGGCAGAATGTGCCCTCCTTTCCCTGGGGATCACCAAGGGAGTGCTCCTTCCAGAGGAAGGAAGAATTAGAAGGAAAATAATAAATAAATAAAAGCCAAGAGCTGAGTTTTTGTAGATAGGGAAGGTGCCAGGAGGTTTTCCAGCGATTGCTCTTCCTCAGTGGCAGGGACTGTGATTCCTGGCCAAAGCCCAGCAAGTGATTATCTCGAGTTTGGGGTATTTGGGGATTTGGGTAAGAGCTTTATCCCACCCTTCCCATCTTCAAAGAGTTTTGCAGTCATTGGGTAATTTGCTAAATCCTGCTGATTTCTCTGTCACTTTCCTTTTTCTCCTTGCCATCCGTCTTTCCAGGAAATCCCCAGCACTGCTCCTGGGTCTGCATCCCTAGTTTCCCATCTGCTTGGAGCACTTGGAAGTGACCCCACTCCCTCCAGCCTCATCTCATCCCAGAGCTGCTGCTGGGAGAGCTTGGATACACTCGACTGCTGCTTCCTTAGCTCTTTTTTCCTTAAAAAAAATAGGAAAACCCCCAGTTCTGCTGTGCCTGCGAGGGCCCCACGGTGGTTAACGAGCTGGAGATGAGTGCTGTGCCCTTTCCCTGGGATTCACATTTGCAGGGAACAACAAGGACTGGATGTGAGGGGGTCCTGCCACCCCTCCCCAGGCTCCCAGGGCTGAGAACACCCAGGGAATGATAAAAATATCCCAGGGATGCTCCAGCAGCGATGAGGGACTGGGCTGGCCTGTGCTTCCCGTGGGATCCGATGTGCTGCAGCCGATCCAGGCTGGGAAAGTCTCTCCATGATGTCCCAAATGTGGGACATAAATAACCCAATAATCCACATCTGGTTTCACCCTGGGAGCAGAGAGGGGACAGAGGAGGGCGACTGGTGCCTGCATTCAGCAGCAGAGGCAGGTGCTGGGCTCACACCTGCGCTTCCAAGGGGGATTTTCCATTTTCCGGGAGAAATGTCAGTTTTCCTCTGAAATTCATCCTCCCTGTGCCATCCATGAGTGGCTTTGAGCACTCTGATTCCAGCAGCAGCACCTCGGGGGTTTTTCTCTTGGCTGTAATGATTAACCTGTTGTTTGCTGAGATGTTTCCAGAGCGATGAGGGGCCCTCCTGGATTTTTAGCTGCTCCCTTTGTTTTCTGGCAGCTCTATCAGCAGGATACCGATGGATTTGGCATTAAAATGCTGCTCCAGTGACCTTTCCAGTGGTATCTGAGTGGCCTTCCCATAATGGCTTTGTTTGTAGCACTCAGGTGGGTCCAATTTCTCAGGAGTGGGGATGCTCCAAGGCCTCCTCCCCCCATCTCAGTCAGGATTTTGAGGCCTCACAGCGCCAGGAAATGCAGCACACACCTCCCTGCCATTCCCCACACTGCTCCCATTCCTCCTTTTCCGTGGAAGCTGAGCTGGGTACCCTCCAACAGCTCTCAGGGAAGATTTTTATCTTTTTTTTTGCAATTTCCCTTTGTCTTCCACGTTCCCCTCAGGGCCGTCCATCACCTCGGATTTTATTGCCTGCTCTAATTGCTTCTCTGAAGTCCAAGTGCAATATTACTCCGGGATCTGTTGGAATAACTTCCTGAGCTGCTGCAATCCCGTTCATCTCCTATTTCTGCCTCTCTTGATAAGCCCTATTGTACATTGCTTTTCATTTTGGTGTGTCAACACCGAGGCTGAGGCTCTGCACTTCGGCCTTTCAGCAAAGCAGGCTGGGGAGTGCTGCCTGCAGCGGGAAAAATGTGCAAAAATTGGGTTTTATTCCATTCCTTTGTTTCTACAGATTTTGCCTTTCAGTGTTCTGCCACTGCTGCAGCTCCATCAGATCCTAATTTCAGGGTTTAATTCAGGGTTTAATTGTCTTTGGTGCTTTGTGGTTGTCCTAAGTGAGCACTCAGTGCTGGTGGGATGCCCATGGGTTTGTGGGGTCAGAGCTGGACCGGTCTGGCTGGAATTTTTAAGAGTTGAAGAGCAACAAATCCTTTCCTGAGGGCAAAAGAATGACCCTGGCTGGTGCTCAGTCCATCTTGGGGAGGTGACCACCCACTCCCATCTCTGCAGCCAGGGTGAGCTGTGACAATCCCACTCATTTGGGGTTTCCAGCTTTGGTAGATTTGCCTGGAATCAGAGGATTTGGGGGTTTTTTTTGAATCATGAAGTTAAAACATGCTCAGTGTTGGGTTAATTGGATGAAAGCCAAGGACCAAGGAGTTAACGGGACCTTCTGGAGATGGGCCAGGCAGGTCCCCCCAACCAGGTCCTCCCTGGTTGTCCCTGCAGGCCCCTCCTGCCCACAAGTGGAGCCCACTCCCATTTTGCACCAGTTGCTGCCTTTCCCCCTCATTGAGTTTTATGCTGCTGTCAAGCAGGACTCCACAAAATGTTCATTTTCCCCTGGCACAGAGCCCCTGCCATCTGCTCCAGGCCACCTTCAGCTGCCAGCATGTCAGGCTGCTCCAAAAAGGTGGTGAAGGGCCAGAAGTGCTGCTCAAGGTCTGTATTCTCACCCTGGTTTGCAGCTAATTACAGCCACAACCTTTAATTATTCTTAGGCAAAAGCATTTTCGGTCTGGGGGCACCGACCTGATCTCTGTCAGTGTGGGCACAGGGTTTGGAATCTGGAATTCCACTGGATGGTTTTGTAGCTGGCTTTGGGGTTTGCCAGCTGATGGGGTGAGTTTTCTGATCAGCACCTCCCAAATGCTCCTTCCTGTGCTAAAAGGTTGCTGCTGGATAGGAAATTTTGTGGGATTTCTAATAAGGTATTATCAAACTCTGATTTTTCCTTGGTAGAAGATTGGTTTAAAATGCCTTAAAAAAAAAAGCCCTTTAGCTTTTATTTATGTTACTTCTGACTTTTACCTCTTTTACCTCTTTTTCCTCTTTTACCTTCTTGAAGAAGGAATTTTTGGTGGTAAAACCTCTATCCAAGCAACACAGAAGGAAAGGAGTGAGGTTTCCACTATGAACAACATTCCCTATCCAAACATCTGGAGCTGTTTGCTGGCTTTGCATTGTTTCTGTGCAGCTTTTCTGTCTTTTATTTCTGTTTCTGTGCATCTTTTCACATTCTCTCAGCAGGATGTCCCACAAACCACCAGCATTTCCTAATATTTGAGGTAGTTTGATAGGAAAACCCCCCTGCATTCAGGGATGTAGGACCTGATTTGATGCTGGGCTCTGACTGTGTGGAAGCCCTGTGGATCCACAGAGATCATTGCAAAATACAACAAAAAAAACCCCTCATTCTTATTAATAGGGTTTTCATTAAATTGGTTCCATTCCTCCTCTAATTTGAATTAAACCAGACAGGATTTATTTTCAAAAGGATTTCTGCTCTGTGCTACGGGGTGGTCAAATTGATCGGCCTAAAGCCACGTTGGCACTTGATTTGGGATTTATTTTTGGGATCTATCGCTCCACTGTGCCAACATCTGCTTCCCTTTGGGCATCACCCCACCTCCTCTCTTCCCAGAGGAGCCTGAAAGGAGGGAAGGGGAATTGCAACACCCTCATGGGGATATTTTAAGGACACCTCCCTGGAGAGCTCTTCCAGGGGGATTTTTCATGCCTTGCCCAAGGAACTCAGCCATGCAGGAGGAGGGATTTGGGATTTGGGGTGCACACCTGGATGTGGCTGCAGGTAGGAACAGTCACCAATCCCTGCATTCACCTCCTGGCTGATGGGATGTTTTGACCTTTGGGGAATGGTGGATTGAAATCTTTTTCCTACCTCCTGATCTCCCAGGATTTGCTGGAGAAAACTCCATTGGGGCTTCCAAAGGCAAATCTGGGACTGGCTGCAGCACAGATGTCTGCAAGCAACAATAGGCTGAGCTGAGCCCCACGCTGTGAAAGCAAAGGGGGAAGGGAGGAAGAAGAAGAAAGGGAAGGGAAAAAGCAAAGCAGAAAATCATTAGAGATGACTTCAGCCCCTCGTGGCAACATCAAAAGGGAAGAGTCGTAAATTCGGATCCCATTAAACGCCGGGGGGAGCAGGAAAAGCCGTTTTGGGGCCACAGCTGCGGGTTTGGGGTGGGCAGAGCTCTGTCCTGGGTTTGTGGTGTACACTGGGGGTGGCTGACATGGCTTTGACTCCCTGATTCCCTGAGATCAGGGGGTCCCAGGAGTGTTTGGAGTCTCCATTGCCGCTTTAGGATCTCACAGGGTGTGAATCCCTCACACATGGGTTCATTTTCACGTTTCCTCTCCGTTTTGCTGTCATCCTTTCCAAAGCCCAAGGTCTGTCCCTACCCCAGCACGAGTCCCTGGGGATTTGCTCTCTTTGCCTCCTGCTAATTTGGGATAACTGATTGGATACACATTAAAGCCATTGAGGATTTTCTCTCCTGGGGCTTCCCAGGGCATGTCTCACTGGTTTATGCCTTTGTTTAACTGGATAATAATTCCATTTATCATTGTGAACATGGGGTTTTTTTGTCTTTCAGCTGTTTGAGGTTTTTTGCTTAATAATCCAAACTATTATCCCATTGTCCTAGCTGATCATCCAAGACAAAAAAACCCCCAAGGATGAGGATTTGGAAGGAAATCTCTCATTGTCTTTATTTTTCAGGTGTGAAATAGGTCCTGTTTTAAGGTTCATTGTCTGCTGAACTGTATGGAAAGCAAAATATCTTGGCTGAGGGGTTTTTCTGTGCAGGGAATGGTGTTCCCAGAATGAGCGTGCTTTGTGCCTGGACAGAGCTTCTTGTGCCTCACAGCTGCAAATCCTGCAGCATGCAGAAAGGGATGTTGCAAGTTTGGAAAGTCTTCTAAAAGAACCACAAAAAGGCGGGGGAGAAAAAACCAACTCAATTTTTAATTTTTTCGTGTGTTTAAGACTTGCAGGACAGCACTTTTTTTTTTTTTTAAAGATCGATTGTGAGTGACAGAAAAGTGGGAACTGTGTTACAACACCAAGAAAAATGCTGTTGCTTCCTCGCAGCCTCCAGACAATGGTTAATTGTTCTAATTTGGGTCACTCCCCTGCTGGGCTGCGGCAGGAATTCTTCACCCGGGCTCTTTAATCATTAACGTTGGCCTCTTTTCCACGGGGTTTGGCCCCGGTGCAGCCCCCCAGGGCTCTGCCCATCCCCAGGGGTTCTGCTGCCGGAGGAGAAGCGGGGGAGATGAATTTTTTAATGAACAAATTAATTTGCTGTAACATCTTTATCACCAGCTTTTGTGTCCTGCTCTGAGCTCTCTCCTTTTGGAGAAATCGAGTTGGGGGGACCCAAATCTTGCCCATGTGGTGATGCAAGGAGGGCAGGCACTGACTCCAGGGTTATTTATGCCCAGTGGGGAACCACGGCCCTGCTCATCCCGGGCTTGTTTGTTCGTGGTGAAATCGCCCCGCTTCCAATTATCCCGACACAGAGAAACGAGGAGAATACCCAGGTGTCCTGGGGTGGTGTTGTGAAGCCGCTTTATTCCTTAACCATCCCCTCAGTGCCCAAGGACGCCGTGCCTTTATCACGGACCCGGGCGGGAGTTGAACGGTTCAGCCCCACGGGCTCTGAGGGGCTCGGGAGGGGGAATGCGCCGGGAGCACCCTGCTGCTTTTCTGGGTTTCCTTTGTGTCCCAGCTAGCTGGGAAAAGGTTCTGCTGGGGTTTTTTTTCTTGTTCTTATTTCCCTTTCCTTCCCCTTGCCTCGCTGCTTCCCTTCCCTCCTCACCGGTCCAGGGAGCCCGCGGGGTGGCCCCGGCTGGTCCGAGCCCGTGTGTGTCTTCCCTCTCAGGGAATTTGTTGTATTTTGAGGGTTTTTTAAAATCCTGTTCTACCTTGTTTTGTTGGTGTGTTAACAAACAGTTTGGTTTCTTTTTCCCACTTTCACTCCTTGTGACCCGTTTGTCTCGTTGACAGAGGAAAAGGGGAGGAACGCTCGTTCCAGAGTGTTTCCTCCTGAAGTTTTGTCTCAAAAACCGAGACACCAGGGATAGCTCATTTGGGGTTAAAGGTGTTGTGCACATGCTGGGTGATGCCTCACCCACGGGATCAGGGCTTCCTGCAGCTTTGGCAGGACACAGATCCCGACTCCCAACCTCTTCCCGCTCCCATTTCTCCCTGGGGTTTGACCAATTCCCATTCCTTCATCCAGAGCAGCAGGATCCTGGTGGTCCCCAGCACATGCCGGGGGTACCCCATCCTTTATGGGACAGACAGGGCTTGGCTGGTGCCTCTTCCCTTGTTTTCTAGCTGAACAAATCCCGATGGAGCAGGGCTGGCTGTGGATTGCACAGTGCCACGAATCCCATTCCCAGCTGAAATCTGTTAAAGGATTAAATCCCGTCAATCTCCAGGCTCCTCCCAGCAGCCCTCTCCTTCTCCAGAGGGCTGGAGCAGAGCGGGAACGATGGGGAAAGAGGCCCTTTGCAGGGAAATCCTCTGCTCTCAGCTCTCCCTGCATCCCTTCTGCACTCCACACCACGTCTGAAGGCCGGGAATTGTGCTGGGGCTCTGCCAGCTTGGAGAGGACACGATCCTGTGGAAGCCAAGGCATTGCCTAAAACCTGCTCCCAAAAACTGCGCCCCTGAGCTGAGCCTTGCAGCAGCTGGGCTTTGCGTGCTCCCTGAGTCATCCTGGAATTGCTCTGCAGGGCACAACTTCTCCTCAGAGCTTTCCAGCCAGCATGGATGGAAGGGGAAGAGGGAGCTGTGCAGCATTCCTGCTCCTTCCAGGAGCTGATTCAGGTGCTGCCCACAGCAGTTTTGCAGTGTGTGACCCAGGATTCTGTCCCGGATGCAAGATCACGGCACTGGGAGCAAATTCATGGATATTTCCAGCTGTGTGGCTGATGGATCTGTAGGAGCTCAGCATTTGTCAGCTGGTTGGGAGCACAGTGCTCAAGAAAAGGGCACATCCCAGCCTTTTTCCTGTCAGCAGCATCAGCTGGGAGAGCTGAGCTCTGTGTGTGGTCTGTCCCATCTCCCCAGCCCTGGGATGGATGCAGTTTTCCTCCCAGAGTTTGGGAACCAGATAACAAATGTACATTCCCACTCCCTGCGTGATGTTGGAAGGGCCACATCTTCTGTGCTGCCTTTCCTGTGTGTTATTTCAGGAGCATGTGCTGCTGGAATTGGGCTCTGGTGGGGAGAAAATGTAATTCTTGTGCTTGGTGATTGTCCTTTTCATGGAAAGGGCACTCGGGGTTTCCCAAACTGCAGCGCTGTGGGATTCAGGCTCTGCAGGTTGAGGTTTCTCTGCCCTCTGACCACAAAAAAATCAGCTTTATATCGACCTTCCATGAGTGATGTGATGCAGACTGATGGAGATGTGGCAGGAAGAACCTTTTGGCCATCGGTTTGGATGTTGTGGGATGCGGTTCATCCCTGGAAGCAGCAGGGGAGGACAGCAGGATCTGCCCAGAGGGGTTTGTGGCTTCTTTCCCATCATTCCTGAAGGTGCTGATGGTGCAGAGCAGAGGGGAGAGGGCTGGATGGGGAGCAGGGATGTTATCCCAAGCCAGAGGGAGCATTCCACAGGAACAGTGCTTGGCATCATCCCTCCTCTAGGCTAATCCACTCATCCCAGGGCTCTCCCCATTCCCCAGCGAGGATCAAACCTTGCCAACACGAGCTGGGCTGGTTTTTAAGCCGATTTTTAAGCTGATTTTCAAGCTGATTCCCTTTCCGAACGAGCTCTTGGGCTCAGTCCTACCAGGGTGTGCGTCAGCTCCAATTATTGCCTGATAGACTTGGATGAGGAACAGGGAAAGCTTTTGTTTGGGCTGTGAGAGGAGTCCTTGGCATGGCACCAGCAAAGTCCCTCCTCCTGCACACGAGTTTTGGGGCTGCTTTGGGGAGGAATTGCAGAGGTTTGGGTAAAAACCCTCAAAAATGGGGGTTCCTGAAGCACAGAGTTTGTGTCTCACCCATGGGAATCAGATGTGCAAAAGGAAGGAGCCCATCCTATACCTTAGGAGGGCTCTGAAATGGGAATTTTATTTATCCCAGTGCTAAACCGGGGGTTTTATCTACAGAGTTGATGTGTGCAGGAATCACTTGCTCTAAAATCATATTTGAACCCCCCCGAAAATCAAAGTATCCCAGGACCTGCGGGGCTCGGGAGTTGAGCTGGTGTGGAAAAAGGGCTGAAAGAGTCAGGATGGGCATGGAAAGAGGAGCTGGATGTGGAGAGAGGATTAAAATATTCCTTGTCCTGCTCCTGCCTCTTTCCTCGGAGCCCCCAGCGTGCTCTGTCAGCAGGGCTGGGCTGGGTTCTGCTGAGCTGAACTCCTTTAGGCTGAATTACCCAGGAATTGGTTTGATGGGAGCTTCAGGCTTGAGCTTCCCTCAGCCATCTGGAGCTCTGGGAACTGCTTGAGGATAAAAAACCTCATATTGGCGAGGCAAAATGACCATGGCACATCTGAACCAGCAAAACTTCGGGTGTTTTGTTTTTTTTTTTTTTACTTCCTCAGCTTCTCCTCCACGTTCCTCTTGTGAATCATTTCACTTCCCCAACAGTTTAGCTGGAATAACACTGGAGACAGCTTTAATTGTCTCTTCCAGGGTTATATTAGAGGCAATTTGCAGCACAAGATGCCGGCCCCGTGCCCTTCCCCCTCACGATTTTAGCACATTGTTTTCCTTTTCAACACCGCTTTTTCCAGGGAGCCCTCAGAGCTGGAAACCCCCACTCATCACCGAGGGTGGATTCTGCTCTTTCAGGGACTGCTTAAAAATAAAAAAAAAAGCGGATGAAATGAAAGCTGCTGGCACCTGGCAGCTCGCTGTGGGTAAAAAAAAAATATATAGGGAGGTGTTAAAATCCGTGGTGTTTTCTTCTCACCTTGGGGCTGGTGCTTCCACAGCCAGGAAGGTGTTGTTGGCAGTGCTGCCTTCCCAAAATGTTCTGAGGCTCTAATTAAGGAATTGCCTGAGTTTCCAGGCCTTCCAGTGGGAAATATGAAATAAAACCTTGTCTTTCTTAATTTTCTCAGTGTTAATTCTGCAGGCTGAGCCTTCCAGTGTTCATCCACCCCCAGGGCCGGGGCTGGTTCTTGCCGCAGGGCCTCCAGTGGGAGAGGAGCTGTGGGAATGAAATTTGTGGGATTTAAAACCCTGATTTTGAGTTCAGCATGATGGGGAATGAGGTGTTGAAAAGTAGGGGTTTAAATGTGTTTAAAAGTAAGGGGTTTATCTGTGGTATAAACCCAGATTTCCTGGGAATCAAAGGCTCAGGTGGGAAATGGCTCCTGGCTCACGCTGTTCCCAGGGTTTTCCATACCCCATGTCCTGCTGGGATCCCTGGATCTGGGGTTTCTACCTGAAATCCCCTGGCACTGCCTGCCTTCAGTGCAGATGGAGCTGGGCAAGCATCACCCTGCAAGTATCAGGGGGAAATCAGCTGGAAAATCAGCTTGTGATTAATGAGGTACCTGGATATGTCTGGGAATAAACCCCTCCAATTTATGTCAAGGCTTTGTTCTTAGAGTGCAGTCAAATCCCACAAATCCTGAGGTGATATTTCTGCTCCAGCCATCTGCAGAGATGTCCTGGTTCTGTGGTTGTTGTGGGGTTTTTTTTTGACCCTGCTGTAATTGTTTCCCTGTACACCCCCAAGTGATTTGTCAAAATCCCGGTTGCTCCCTGGTAATTCAATATTTATGATGTCTTTATAGGGGCGGTCCCGCTCCACTGACTCGGAGGTGAGGGGGGGAGTAAATTGCAAAAATTGCATAAATTGCATAAATGAGGCTGCAAAACCTGAGCTCTCAGGGAGGATGGGAAGGCAGCAATAATTGGCTGTCCAGGCAGAGGAGATGCAGCATTCCTTCCTCAGCATTCCTGCCTGGATTTTCCCAGAAAATCCTTGTGGATGAACAGCCCAGGGTGACTGTTTATTGTAGGGTTTCCTATTTAATTCCTGTGTCTTCCCTAATGATGCAGCAGTTTGATAAAACCAGGCAGGCAGCACAAATTGTCACATCTTGGATCTTTTTTTTGTCAGCATTGATCTTTCAGTCAGGTTCATCTCTGCCTGTGACCTTTCAGAAAGCAAGAGAGGCACAGCAGGATGGGTGGTTTGAATTATTAGATGTCATACTATGTGTATGGAAATCCTGAAATGAAACATGATTGAACGGTCTGGATACTGAGGATTATGTTTCATTTTATTTTGATTTTAAAATAATTAAATTAAAGTTATACATTCTTAAAAAATAGATATATCATAATATATAAAATTAGAAATTAAATATAAAATATTTCTAGTTTAGGACCCAAACTCTCTACACGCAAATCCTTAGAAACTTGCAGAGTTCAAGTTTTCCAAGCCAGTATCCCTTGGGCTGGAAATTTGAGTCAAAATTGAGCAGACACTTTTTCTTCAAGCTTTTATTTTTCCTAACAATTAAATATTGTGAGATTTTCTCTTCCCAAGACTCCACCAGCTCACTATACCTCTGGGAAGCAGTTTTTGGTGGTAATGGGTAGGTAATTTAATCAAATTTAATCAATCTCTGTCGAATTTTAGTGCTGGAAGCTGTTGCATGGTGTCAAATGATAACAGAGGAACTAAAAAAAAAAAAATTGAAAAAAAGAAGTATCTGAGCAATCAGAGGGTTTTTTTCCCCCCTTCCTAGACAGTTTTGAGGGTGCTCCTTTCAGGCTTCCCAGCTCCCAGCTGGAGCCACTCCATGGTTGGAGCATCTCCTGGGTGTGGTGGCAATGCTGCAGAGCCCTCACCCGGTGTCCATTCCATGTTTTTTTCAGGAAGGGGACTCCCTGGGAGCCATGGAGAAGCTCTGCAGGCAGCTCACCTACCACCTGAGCCCCCACTCGCAGTGGAGACGCCAGGGCATCATGAAGAGGAAGCCGCAGTCCTGGTGAGTCCCCGCTCAGTCACTGTCCCCAAGCTGCCCTTGCCACCTCTCAGGGGCAGCAGGGGCTGGGGACAGTGGGAAGAGGGGTTTTCCATGATGGTTTTGGCAAATGTGGGAGCTGCCTGCTGCTCCCTGCAGTGACAGGAGGAACAAATCCAGTGGGATGAAGGGAGGTGCTCGAAGCCGGGAGGGAGCTGGGGTGTCACAACCTCCCAGCTTGGCATGACCTCCAAAATCCTCCTTCCTGTCCAATCTCACCAGCATTTCCCCCACTTCTGGTTCCTCCATGCCCCTCCAGAGGTGTTTTCCTCTATTCCCATCTTCTTTTCCCTGTTGCAGAGGAGAGCAGCACTTCAGTGCCCGGGGAGGAGGAATGGTCTGGAAAACCTTGAGCCATCCATCCTCCAAACATCCCTTTTCTCCTAAACTGCTCCAAGAGCTCCTAATTAGCTGGTAATTAATGTCCAGGCACGTGTCACCAGGCGTACCGTGGCTTGCAGTTTGCACAGAAGGAATTTTGTTGTTACAAATAGGGGGAAAAGAACCCCAAATCCCCTCCTCATCCAGCTCCTCAGCAAAACATTCCCAGCTGGAGTCATCCTGGATCCACAGAGCTGAGAAACCTGTGGATGAGGCTGATGGGAATGGAAAGGGCTGCTTGTTTTCCTGATGTTAGGCATTATATATTTATTATTTTTGCTTAAGGAAGTGAGAAATAGAAAGGGAGCTGCAGTCTGGGAGAGTCAGGATTTGGATCCAGGTGCTGGCTCATGGTCCCAGGAGAGTTTTGGTTGTAATGGAGTTGTAGTGGGAATTAATCCAATGAAAAAAAACTGGAATAGAGAAAGAGAGGGGAAGAACGTGGTCACAGGAGGGGAAAAGACACAAGGAAATAAAGGATTGCATGGCCAAATAGGATTAGGAGCATATTTTCCAGGGCTCTGGCTCAGCATCCTTACAAAGTGCTGTCCTCAGAGACCAAAACATGGAGAAATGTATTTCATTATCAATGATAACCACATTTTGGGTGGTTTTTAAGGTGTGTTATGGCTAAAATTTGCAGTTTCCAATAAAGCAGCAGAAACTGGGGGAGTGTTGGAGCTCCCGGGCTGTGTCCCAGGGCACACAGAGCTGGTAATGACCCAGCAGCTCATTATCCTCCAGGGGTTTCCTCTTAACTAGAACAGGAAATGCTCATCCCTTATCACCCCATCAGGGCATTGTTAAAGTCACACTGCTGCTGCATCGGGGAGCTCTCTTCAGCCCCAAAAACCGCACGAAATCCTTGAAAATGGAAAAAAATCCGTGCCCTGCTTTGTGCCCCTCTGTCTTTAGTTACCAATCGCTGTCCTTAATCCCGGGCCTGGGATGAGCAGCGGTGTGAGCACAGCCTCGTGCCCGAGATTTGCAAGGCTTTATCTGCAGCCTTTCCTTGGAGCAGCCGGGAAATAGCTGAGGTTTTCCAGGGCTTTAAGAGCAGGGATGAGGTTTCGGGATGAGGTTTCGGCTGTCGACGAGCCCTGACCACATGGAAGTGACCTCAGGGCTGCCAACGTGGGACGCTGGCTGCTGGTTCTGCCCCAGCAGAGGGTGGGATTTTCCTGGATTTCTGGTTTGGATGCTCTTTTAGGAGGTGGCCATGAGCTGAACCCTTTGCTGGAAGTTGAAGTCAGCTTTTTGCTAAGGTCTAAATGCCTCAATACAGGGATTTTATAGTTGGGGTTGGGGTTTCCAAGTGCCCTGTGCTGCTCCCAAGGGAGTCATGAGCTCCCATTCCCATGTGTTGGCATTGCCCTGACTCGGCCCTGCTGCCAGATGTTGCAGGAACTCCCCAGTATTGGGGATCCACCCTTTTTTGTGTATCTGCTCCAGGGAAAATCACTTCCCTTCATCCCACACCCACCATATCCATTGCAGGGGATAATGGGAAGCAGAGCAGCAGGGAGGAGGGGGAGGATGGAGCTGATTTTTTTGGCTGGACAGCCAAAGGGGGAAGCTGTGCTTCCCAATCCCATCTCCTCCCAGGAATCCCGTTCAGCCTGGGTGTGCTAAATCCAGGCAGACACTCCTAGCACGGGCTCTGCTCTGCTGCCTGGCACCAGAGCCCCCAAACCTCTGCCAAATGACCTTATTTTTTTGGCACATTATAAATCTGTCTGGCTCTCCCTCGCTGTCTCCGCGCCTCCCTTGGAATACATTAAACATCCAGGGATGAAAATCAGGGAAAGCCAACAGCAGCAGGATGAAGCCAGCCTGCTAAAGTCATTTCCCTGCGCCTGGCTCTGCCTAGGGACACGATTCCAGTGTGGAATTAGCTCCTGGAATCTCTCTGCTCCTGGAATCTCCCTGCTCCTGCTGCCGTCAGCATCACAAGAACGAAACCGGGAATCAAAGCTCCCGGAATTGCTGAGAGCACGGGCTGGGAGGGAGGAGGTGTTTCCCTGGGGAAACGCCCTCCGTGGCTTCTCCATCCCGCGGGGATATCCCATTCCTTTCCCGGCTGCGGTAGGAATGAGCCAGGAATGCAGCAGGGAGGATGGAGCAGCGGGCACCAGCTGAAGGAATATCAAATATTCACGTTGTAATTCCAAATTTACATCAGATAAACCCTTTTTTTTTTTTTTTCCTGGCCGTGCCCCCGCACGAAGCGGGGAAGGATTTAAGGTGAAGCAGCTCGGTTTAAATGGAATTAAATGGGGTCAGTCTGGACTAAATTCGTGGATTTTTGAACTCTGCTGCTGCTGTGCAATAAGCAGAGAAACCCCCAAATGTCCACACCAGGGTGAGCCAACGTGGCACTTTCTAACCCCGTTTTTAGTTTCACAGCTCCCAGCCCTCGCTCATGCAAACCCCTCAGTGCTGGCACATGGGAAGAGCCAGGATGTGATCCTTTTCCCACTTCTCCTGGGTTTCCCAGGTGGTTTTCCTTAGCTCCAGCCCACTCGTTTCTTTGCCACTTGTCCTCTCTGCTGGTGACACCTGGGACTCAGCCTGAACTCCCCGTGGCTCTTTCAACACCCTCTGATGTGAAATCATTAGAAATCACCTCAAAAATAGCAGGAAAATTAATAATTTGGGACAGCTTTTGGAAATGTCGAGGCTCCATGAGGCTGTGGCAGATTTAACCCCTGGTTGGGGTTAACCCCAGATTTAACTCTGGCGGATTTAACCCTGGCAGGTTTAACCCTGGGGTTTAACCCCAGATTTAACCTGAGGATTTGCATTTGGCATCCAGGTACAAAGACCTGTTAAAACAGAAGTTGTTGGGATTTAGTGATGAATTTAGAGGCAGAACAACCTCGTTTTGATGGCAGGAATGATCTTTTACCATCCCACTCCTGATTTCATCGGGGGCACAAAATATTGAAGGAATGCTGGGTGCTGGGTTTTCACATTGGCAGTGCCTGCTTGCATTGCTTTACAAAGGAAAAAATCTTTTTTTAAAAGAGTTTTCATGGTGGGAGAAGCCCTTTGGAAAACAGAAAGGGAATGTTTGTGGCTAGGAATCCTCCTCTGCTGTGGCAGCTGGTGGGCGAGCAAGAGGAGAAGTCGGAGCTCCTGCAACAAATGGTTCCTTCAGAGCATCCAACACAAATCCAGGCGGTGGGAGGAGGCTGGAGCAGGGTCTTCTGGTCCTTAAAATCCCATTTCTGTATGTGCTGGGAGCTGCTGCAGGAGAGCAGGGAATGTGGGAGCTGGAGCCTTTGGGATGAGAGCGTGGGTGATCCCTTCTCCCTGTGTCCATGGAATGTCATTGTCCCCACGTTCCATGGAGCAGAGGGGACAGAGGATGCTACAAATGCTGCAGAACTCAGGCTGGCTGCTGTGATTTGGGGTGCTGGTGTAGCTTTCCACCTTTTGCAATGGAAAATGGGTGATTCCCAAACTTCCCTGCTCTTTCCAGCGTGGCCTGAAACTCTGGGCGTGGAGAAAAGCAAAGCTCTGGCTCCTGGTGGTTTTTCAGGTTGGGAAGCCCTGGCTTAGAGGTGGGTCCTGCATCCCACAGGAGGAGGTGGGTGAGGGTCAGAGCTCAGGATGGACCAGCTGATTTTGGCTGGGTCACATCACCACGGCTGAGGGCTGCAGCCTGTGTGGTCACTGAGCCCATAAATCCTTGTCCTCAGGAGATAAATTCCTGGTTTGGTGGCTCAATTCATTCCCAGGATGGACACTAAATTCCAGCTCCTGTCTGCCCATGCTGGGGTGGAGCAGAGCTTTCCCCTTGGTGTTCCTGCAGCACAGAAAGATTTGTGCTTAACAGGTTATTCCTGTTAATTGCCCTGACAGCACATGAGATGCCACCTCTGAGCATGTCCTACCCTCCTTTTGGGATTGAGGGCTGGAAATTAGGATTTAATCTGTTTACTCTTGAAATTCAGCATTTAAATCCCAGCAATAACTGGGAATGGGGAGGGTTAACCACAGGCACTGAGTAATCCTCTCTAATAAATGACTTAATGCGATGGGAAGACCTGGAGTGACCCAGAAGGGAGCTAAGATTTTTGGGAGAGAGAGAATGGAAAACCTTTGGGAGACATCTTTGGTTTGGGCTGCTTCACACAGGGCTCAGCCAGTTTAACAAATTGGGAATATTTTCTCTGCTTTGGCAGAAACATTTGGAAATTTGTGGTGCTGAACAGCAGGAGGGGGCTGATCCCAGCAGGGCTGTGGGGTTTGGCTCTTCTCCACACACCCCACACAGTAAATGAGGAGCTTTGATGGGGTTCAGGGCACACAAGGAGGGGGAAAAAAAGGAACTTTTTGAGGTACCAACAAGGAGAAATAGTTGGACGTGGGTAATTTTATCCCAGGAATGCCCTTTTCATCACCTCTGTCCTCCTCACCTCGCTCTCCTCCATGGCCATGGGGCACTTCCTCCATCTGCCAGTCCAGGACTCTCTGGACTTTTTATAGCTACTCAAGATGTGACTTTTCTCTTTCTCTTACGGCTGGGATGGGAACAGACCCTGATTTGCCCTGTCAGTTGTTCTCTTCCCAGTGCTCCTTGGATTTATTCCCTTTGGCACGTGCCTGGCAGGGAGCACAGTGCCTGCTGTGTTTGTGCTCTCTGATGGTCTGTGGGACTCCCAAACTGCTCCTTTGCTTTGTGGAAAAATCCATTTTCCAACATATCTGAACGGGAGCAACATTTCAGGCTGGTCCTTTGCATGCACCAAGGTGCCTGGCTGGGATTTGGGATTTTTTGTGGAACCCCAGCAGAGGGGTTTGAGTGGGGTGGGCAGGTTGCTTCCCAGAAAAAAGGGAAAATCCCAACCATCTGAAGCTGGGATGCAGCTGCCTGGAGCCAGGCGTGCATCACCACGCTCGCTCCTCCTTGCTGTGTAGAAATCCCAATGTATCCCTTCTCCAAAAATGCTGTTTAATGTGCAAACATCCCCTCTGGCAGCTCCAGGGGTTTGTGACCATTCAAAAACCACGGTGAAATGTTTCATCCTGGTGGGAATGGGGTGTGGTGTTGGAGGGGAGAGGAGGAACAGGCCAGCAATCAGCCAGGACAGCCTGAGTGGGAAGAAGGGAAGGATTTCATCCAGCTGGAGGTGGATGCTCCTGAATGAGAGAGGAATCCAAAAAAAAAAAGAAATATCTGTCATTTTAAAGTCAATGTACAGCACTAAGAGGCTTTAGAGTTAAATAATTCTCTTTTCAGGCTCGTGGGGTATAAATCCAGGGTGTCAGGGTGCCCCTGGTTTGCACTTTATCTCTGGATTGGGGAGGGGGTGTCAGGCAGGGAGGGATGGACCTGGCAGTGCACGGGGATGTCCTGAGCTGCTCCCAGTGTGCTGATGTTACAGCAAAATAGAGGCTGGAAACAAACCCAAGGAATTCCTTTTCCACCCGGTTCTCCCTCCTGGCTGATGCTGAAGGGTCCAAAAGCAGGGAGAATTCAGGACAGGCCATGAAACACCACAGTTCAGGTTCCAGAGGCTGGGAAGGAAAACACTTCTTGTTGAATTTAGAGAGTCAGAGACCTTTGGCAGGAGGAAAACAAGGCTAAGCTGTGAACAAATGAAATGCCTGGTGTGGAGGGAAAGGTGGAATGCTGCAAATCCAGGGGAGGAAAGATTTGTGAGGGTTGTGGTTGAGAAATGTCCTGCAATGTGTGGCTGGTGGCAATGAAAGGAGCTGCCACCATTGTGGGATCATTAAGGTTGGAAAAACCTTCTGACATCAAGTCCACCACTAAGCCTAGTGCACATCTCCACATCTTTTAAATGCCTCCAGGTATCCTTTAAATCATTCCAGTGTCAGGAGAATTAATCCACCAACACCAGAGGTTTATGTCCAAAAAGGAGACAGAGGAGTCCTGTTACTTTATTCAAATAAAGGGAGAGGCCATGGGGCATTCCCCTGGGGTCTCTCAGATTTTTGGAGGGCGCAGCCTCCTTTTTATCCCAATTTCCCAGCTGCATTTCCCTCTCTTTCCCCATTGGCTGAGGTACTCCAGAGGTACAGGCTTCCCAGAACACCTAATACCTAAGGTTCCCTTCTCATGTATAACCCCCCCTTTATTGTTAGTTCTTATTGAATTTTATGGTTTTCCCATTGTTTCTTTCATCTCTCAATATCCAATTTCATTTATCAGCAGAGCTACAGTCCATTTGTAGAGACAAATCCCCTTCCATTCATCAATCAGTAGAACCCTTCTCATTATTTCTTTCATCTCTCAGTGCTAATTTCATCAACCAGCAGGCCCAGAGCTTGTTTGTAAAGACAAGTCTCTCATTCCTTTCACCAGGGAGTTATTGTTGATGATATTCTGGGGAAATCTGATTTTTCCTGTGCCTGTTGGAGCAGGAGCTCTGGGATCTGCCCCGTTTCCTGGAAAAAAAACCTGAGCAAACCACACCAAGCAGGGAGGGTGAGCAGGTGCTGAAATCTCTCCTTGCCACTGAGAGCTATTTGGCAGTTTTTGGGGTGGAAATGAGTTCTTTTTCCAGCTGAGTTTGGCTGGAGAGGTTATCCCTGAGCATGGAGAGGCTGCAGCTCCTGGCACACCTTGCCCAGCCAGGAGCTGGCATTAACCAAGACCTACTTCTGAAGCTGAACTGTAAATAATTCATGGGCACTGAAATGCCACCCGGGTGGTGGCACAGGGCTGTCACATCGAAAGGACTCAACGTGTAAAACGAGCCCTTCCCCTGCTTCTTGTCTGGGTTTGCCCCAGAACTGAAAACAATTGACCCAAACTGCAAAGCCGCATTTCCCCCCACACTGATGAACATTGACCCTGACAAAGGCTTGCATTGCTTTTGGTGTTCCTGACAGCCAGAAATGCTGGAAAATAAAGCAGGAAGGACCTGAGGGTGGGATGAGGTGATTTGGAGCAGCAGGACACCCCTCCCCACTGACTTTTCCCCTCACACTTTTGCTGCAGCCTTAAAAGCTTCGGGTGGTCACAGGCACTACCTGGGATTTAAAACCTCGTTTTCAGGCCACCCTTCTTCTCCTCTTTCCTCTCCCATCCTGCAGCTGAACCAAGGGATAACGTGGTGGTTTTCCTCCCCTCAGAGGGAACATCCATCCTGCTGCCATTGCTCCCCTCCCACCTCCTTGTACTTGGGTGCTGGTGCTCCCTTAAATGTGTTTTTTGGTCTTGTGCCTGATTAGAAAAGGCCTTTGAGTGTGAAGAGTGTGGACTTTTAAATTTCTTTTTTTTGCAATAATTACTCCTCTGCTTCTGGGCAGAGTGGAAATGAGATTTTCTATTGACACATGGCAGGGATTATTTAAATCCATCCCCGCTACTCGGGCTGCGGAGCGGGGAAGCAACCCGTAGAAATTGTTATTAAACGAGGGAATCAGCTGCTAAAAGAATTCATCTCCCCACCTTGGAAGTCGTCCAGACACTCTGTGATGATTTGTCTTGTCTCAAACAGCCGCTGACTCCTTTTTTTTAGGTGGTGAGGGGCAATTTGGTGCCTTGCCTGGGGCCTGGATGCTGCTCCATGGGGGAAAGGCATCGCTCCCCAGCAGCGGTGCCCATTTAATCTCAGCCAGCCCAGCCTGGCTGTCACCCCGGGCTATATTTCCCAATTAAGACAATCAAGCTGGATGATGAAGCTTTGAACGGCGCTCTTTACATTTATTTTCTTTTCCAAGCCCTTTCAGGCGGCGAGGGCTGGTGAATGAAGGTGTTTAGTGAGCTCATCCATCACTTGGACTCGGGGGTGAATTCCCACCTCCCACTGCTGCTGCTGCTGCTCTCTTGGAATGGAAATAACGCTTTAAAATAACAAATTTTATTTTTGCTGCAAATGGGGACGGCGACAGCGGCGGGGAAGGGTGGGTTGTGGCATAACCAGGGATTTCTGTGTGTCCCCTCAGAATCCCCATGGGTGACACGGACTGGGCTCATCCCCTTCCACTCCGACCCTTCATCCTCACACACCCTTTGGCTCCTGGGAGGTGGGGTGGAGAAAAAAATACCCCTCTAGAGCATTTGAAGCACAGAAGGTTCTTTTGCATCTCAAAAGAGGCTGTTGGCACCTCCAGGAAAAAGTCCAAAGCCCCTGCCCAGCTCCCAGTTTTTCCAGGCCTTGCCAGCCTGTGTTTTGACACATCCCAGTGCCTGACAAACGAGTCATTCAGCCCCAAGGCTGATGCCTTTTGTCCAGCAATATGTTCTTCTAGGTGTTTTACTCTCCCTTTGTCCAGGATTAAGGCCAGACTGGGGAGCTGGGGGAGTGGTTTTTTTGGATGAATCCACCCTCCTGTGCTGAAGGTCACTCCTCTCAGTGCTCTAGGGAAGGAGGATTATTCCTTGGCAGCTCCTGGCCTGGCAGAAATGCCCATCTGGAGCCACTTCTCCTGCATTCCCGTCTTTAATTATCTGCTGGGTCACCCTGAGTGCTCAAATGGGGCTCCTTATCCCAAAGATGATGAGCTGGAGACTTGAGGGGGGGGAAAAAATGTGTGTTGACATAATACGGACAAATAACTCGGGAAGATTTGTTGTTGGGCTGATCTTTCTGAACAGCTGAAGAGCCAGCTCGGAGCACAGTGACACAAACCCTCATCGCTGATGGGTGCAGAGAGCAGAGAAAAAGGCAAAATATTTGCATTTGGAGGGCCTGTGTTGGAGCAGAGGAGCCAAACAGGGAAAATCCAGGGAAGGTTTTCGTGGTTTTCCTGCTTGTCCAGCAGAATTTGCCGGGCCGTGGGGACTGGGGGTGCTGGGCAGGGTTCGGCTGTGAGGAGCAGAGGATCACATTCCTGCTCTGTTATACCCACTTGGCAGCTCTGCTCTCAGCTCTGTTTTCATCTTTGGGGGGAGCTGGAGGCTGAAATCCCCCCCATTAGCAGGGAATAACCTGCCAAGAGCAATGGAGTGCTGGGGGAAGAGGGAGTTTGCTTTGGGCAGCTCAAGCTGTTCCTTGTTCCCTGGTTTTTTTCCCTTTGTTTGCCTTTGCAAGAATGGCCGCAGCCTCTTTCTGCTGCCCCTGAGCTCAGGGAAGGGGCTCTCAAAATGAAATAACTGCCCCCAAAAACTCTGCCCAGCAGGAAAAGGAACCCACAGGATGCCAAAAAATCAGGTTAACCCCTGCTGCAGCGACAGAGGAGGAGAGGGGCGCTGAGAAATCCTCTCGTTGGGACAGAATATGAAAAAGCCACCCAAAAATCCCTTTTTCTTTTGGAGACAGGAGCAGGGAAGTGGCAGTGGGTCAGGTTGGATCCTGTTATTCCTCGCTGGAGGAGAGCTGAGGGTACAATGGTGGCTCTGTTCTGGGCTGAGGGGGACCCAATTTTGTGTTAATGTGAAGCAGATGCATCCCAGGGTTGGAATTCCCAACACCAGGGCGGGGAGGGTGTGAGGGAGCAGCCCCACACTGCTCAGGGCTCCTTATCCCAAGGCTGCCTGATCCCAAGGATCCCATCCCTCCCTCTGGGAGCACCGTGGGCCCCTGCAGGGAGGCGGGATGGCTGCAGGAGCAGGATTTTCCTGGCCAACATTACATCTGTGCATCGAAAACCAGGCGAAACAGGGCTTTTTTGGCTTGATAGATGTGGAAACTGTGATTAAAAACTGGCCAAACATCAGGTGAGAGGCTCTTGGCTGCCTCACTGTGTCCATCTCCTCTTCCTTTGGCTGCTGCAGCCCAGACCTTCTGGCTGTGCAGCTCCTCCAGAACAAATCCTTGGATGTTCTTTGGGATGTTCTGTGCTCTGGGGGGGCTTCCTGACCCCCTGGATGTGGTTGGAGGCCACCAGCCCCACATGGGACATCACAAATCCATCCCATGGGTCCCTGTCCCACACAAAACCAGCTGTGCCCACACTCAGGCTGGAGCAGGAGCTGGAGTTTTCCCTCTGATCCATCCCTGAGCGTGGCAGGATCCATGTTGGGCTTCACTTTGGACACCAGAGCTGTTGGGATTTTGGTGGGAATTGCAGGATTTGGCTTGGAATAGGGACCTGCCAAGGATGAGAGGGGGAAAAGGAAAAAATTGGGGGTGATGGCAGCTCCTGGCTCTGGAAAAAAATCCCTTCCCAAGGAGTGAGAGGGACAAGCAGGACCCTGGGAGCCGGGCTGGCGGCCGCCTCTGTGCTCTGGCTCTCATCAGAGCAGGAGGGGACCTCAGCCTGCCTAAACTCTTCCAAATGTGATCTGTGCTCCAATAAAATAAACAGTTTAGGGAAAGCCGAACCCCAGGCACACATTTTGGCAGCTGATCACTCTCTAATTGCAGGAAGAGCCGTTGGGAGAGGGTTTTTTCGGTTTTTTTTTTTTTCATTTCTTTGGGCTGCTTTCTGATGAGAAAACTGGGCTGGAGGATCAGGGTTGAAGCTTCTCTCCTAACACCTCCCCACCCCCAAAAATCCTGGGGTTTTCCCCTTTGTATTAATGGAATTCAAGTTATTTCAAGGAGCAGGAAACACAGACAGCCTCTGCTAAGTGTGAACCTCAAACCTTCAGCGAGGGCCTGGAGTTCTCCACAATTTTTCCCTGATTGTTGTTGTTGTTGTTGTTGTTGTTGTTGTTGTTGTTGTTGTTGTTGTTGTTGTTGTTTGACAACACCAGGGGCAGATTTGAGGGCTGGGAGAGGATTTTGGTGGGCAGAGGTGAATCAGAGGCGTTGCCTCTCAAGCCTGGCTGTTGTCTGGGTGTTTTCCTCATCCCAAAACTCCCCGGGCTCTGGAATGGGATGGAGATAATTAACACCAGCCCCATTCATCTGGAAATAGACACAACAAAACTCATTTTTCTCTGCAATTTGTGGTAGGGGGCAGAGCAGGAGCAGCCACACTCTCCCCCTCACTTTTGGGGTCACATCCACCCCCATTAACGAGGTCATTCCTTCCAAAAATCAAACAAAGCAGCAACAAAACCAAAGGGAGAGGCTGGAATGAAGGATTTTAGGGAAAACTCCATCCTGCTTTTCCAGAAAAAGGCTGGAGCCTTGGCCAGCACTGCTCTTCTCCATCCCATCCCTCTCCCTTGTCCTTTTCCTCCTCTTCTTTCACTTTTTAAAACATATTGGCAGCCAGTTGTGTGTTTTTAAGAGCAAATTATTAGGAATTTCTTTTCCTGTGGCCTCTTCCCTTTGGACAGTGAGGGCTGCAAATGGATTTAAAGATCCTTTTCCCAACCAGCCCAGCTTCCTCTCTCCCTAGTGGGGAGTTGCTCATGTAAATCCAATATGATTTGGGTACTTTTGTACCTATCCAGTCATAAAAATCCCTTTCCAAGAGTCTTTCCAGCGTTTTTTCCTTCCCTCCTGTGTTAGAATTTGAGGAAAATGCTGCTTGTTTTATGGCAAACTCTCATTTATTACAACACAAATCCTTTTTTTGGGCCAACTCTTTTCCAGGGAGTCATTTCCAGAAGAAACGAGCCCAGCACTGTTTGCCTTTAAATTCCTGATTGTTTTTCTCTGGGCATTTGTGCAAATTGCCTCTCCTGCAAATGCAGGTTCCTAACAGGGTGTCAGCTGCAGCTTCTTATTCCACTGGAGTAGAGTTTGTTGGAAAAATTCCAGCAGTTTCTATATAAAAACAGATGTTTGGGAGCAAATTGTATGGTAGGGAGGATGACATAAATGCATTTTATTTTGGGGGTATGGGATAGGAAAATGGAGTTTTCCAGCAGCAAGATATTTACTTTTCTTTTGCACTAAATGAAATAGAATTACAATTATAGCAGAGCATTTTGACGGCTTCCAGGTGCTTATTTTTAGCATTTTGTTTAGCAGGAAATTAAAAACAAGTTTGGGGGGTGGGGGGTGGGAAATGATGGTTCTGAAACAGAGCAAGAACCTTTCCCTTCCCTCCACATCCCAATCCAGGCTCCTGGAGCTGGATGTGCTGCATGCAAATGAGCTGCTTAATTGGCCCTGCTGGAGATATTGATCAAGGGGATAACAGAAATCCATTTAATCCATTTCCTGAGGAGCTCGTGGTGTTTAAAGGTTTAATTGGGTCCTTTTGCTGAATGCCACGGGGACACTGAGGGGCTGTGGCACAGCTGGGGATGGGGGGTGCAGGGGACAGTGGGGTCGGGATGGAGCAGTGGGGTGGGGATGGAACAGTGGGGTGGGGATGAGGATGGAGCAGTGGGATGGGGATGGAACAGTGGGATGGGGATGAGGATGGAGCAGTGGGGTGGGGATGGGGATGGAGCAGTGGGATGGGTATGGAGCAGTGGGATGAGGATGGAGCAGTGGGATGGGGATGGAACAGTGGGATGGGGATGAGGATGGAGCAGCGGGATGGGGATGGGGATGGAGCAGTGAGATGAGGATGGAGCAGTGGGATGGGGATGAGGATGGAGCAGTGGGATGGGGATGGAACAGTGGGATGGGGATGAGGATGGAGCAGTGGGATGGGGATGAGGATGGAGCAGTGGGATGGGGATGGAACAGTGGGATGGGGATGAGGATGGAGCAGTGGGATGGGGATGAGGATGGAGCAGTGGGATGGGGATGGAACAGTGGGATGGGGATGAGGATGGAGCAGTGGGATGGGGATGAGGATGGAGCAGTGGGATGGGGATGGAACAGTGGGATGGGGATGAGGATGGAGCAGTGGGGTGGGGATGGGGATGGAGCAGTGGAATGAGGATGGGGATGGAGCAGTGAGATGAGGATGGAGCAGTGGGATGGGGATGAGGATGGAGCAGCGGGATGGGGATGGGTGGCATTTGTTTGGGATCATCCAAGCAGCACAGATGGAAAACCCTTTCAGGTCAGTGAGTCCAGCCATGAAACCAGCATGGGGGTGACAGGGTGGCTTCAGGCAGCGAGGGCTGGGTGACACCGCGTGTTGGGGTGACACTGCTCTGTGGGGTGACACTGCTCCGTGGGGTGACACTGCTCTGTGGGGTGACACTGCTCTTGGGTGACATTGTTGGGTGACACCGCGTGTTGGGGTGACACTGCTCCGTGGGGTGACACTGCTCCGTGGGGTGACACTGCTCTGTGGGGTGACACTGCTCTTGGGTGACATTGTTGGGTGACACTGCTCTGTGGGGTGACACTGCTCTGTGGGGTGACACTCCATTTGGGTGAACTGCAGAATTCTGATTGCTCCTCACATTCAGTTACTCCCCAGCCAATTTTAAATTATTTAAAAAAAAATCTTACCGTGTCTTTGGATGTTCTCAACCACAGCAGTGCCCTGTCCACTTGGGACCTCCCACAAAGCCCTTGATCTCAGGGATATCCCATGGCTAGAGGTTAATTTGAGCTCCTTTTATCCCCTGGGAATTCAGTCTTTCAGCATCAGGAGGTGTCCTCAGATCCTGCATTAAGAGGGATGAAAAAAGAGCATTTCATTTTCCTTTCTGTTTTATTCATCCTCATTATATGGATATATTTCATATATGTATAAAATAATACAGGATATTCAATATACAGTATATTCTTCTCTATCTCTGTCACAGTCCCTCTTTAAGCTAAATAATTGTAATTTTTTCTCTTGATTCCTCCTCTGAGGGTGAGGATTCTCAACCCTTTACTCACCACTATTACTGAATTCACATTTGTTTGTATTCCTTCCTTTCCTAAATCTCTATTCCAGTGTTTGACTGCCATCATTTGGAGCAGGGATTTTGGAAAAGCTCTTTAACACTTACCCTTGCTACCACCATTATTTCAGAACAAATCTTTTATCTCAGGATTTTACCCTTTTTTTGGGGTTTTTTTTGGGTGACTCATTATGTCCAACAATGTTTCATTGACATTTTCATAAATAGTTTTTTCACCAGGTGTCTTCATAAATTTCTGGCTGTAATTCCTCACTCTCTGGGGCTGCCTCTTCATTGTCCCTGAGCTATTCCCTGCAAGGAATTGGGCTGAACATCCCAATTTCCCTTCAGTACACGACACATCAGTGCCTCCTGTCACGATTTGTGCAGTGCTTGAGAGCAGTGCCATGAATTGAAACCAGGAGGAAACCCCTTTCTTTTCATTCCCTTTGATCTAAACATCAATATTCCTGTTTATGACAACATTTTCTGATCTGATTCCACAGGAGAGAGCTTTTAGCTCAGTGTGAGCGTGGATAAATCAGCATCCTGCCAATGTGTGAGCAGGAGCTTAGTGAAGGGCTCTATTCCCAATCCTGGTGTTACATTGGGAAAAATCCCAGCTGGGGGGGAAAAAAATCAGTGTTTTCCCCTATGGAACAGCCTTGTAAAATGTGAGGATGAAACCCAGTGGGTGTAACTGATCCCCCACTAAAGCCCAGAGGGATTTGTGTAATGGTTAAGATTTTCCTCCTGAGATTTGGGGCTGTTCTGTTGCCAACTTTTATGGCAGGGCTCGGAGTTTTTCCAGCTGTTTGTTAACATAAATCCCCCCCTTATTTCCACGAGCTGGCTCAGAATAGCCACAGGAATATTTGGATGGAATCCTCTTTGGGGTTTGTTTGCTTGGTTCCCCAGGGACAGGAGAGCAAAGCCTCCCCCAGAACAAGCCCAGGGCCACTCTGACCCGGGGATTCAGGAGATTTTTTGGCTCATCAGCAGGGTGAAAAGGCAGTTTGTACAAGAGAATCAATCTGTTCCAGTGGGTACCAGCTAAATCCCTCTCAGGGGGAAAAGGATAGAACCTCAGTGAGAAATTCCCTTTTCCTGGCTGGCAGAAATCCTATGCATGCTCCAAGGGAATAAAACTAATGTGGAGCAATACTGAAAGCAGCTCAAAATTAAAAAAACCCAGCTGTCCTGAAGTTGTCCCCATTCCCCCTTTATCTCCTTAACTTTGCTTATTTAAAGCCACAGCAGAAATCCCACAAGAAGTTACAGGAATAAATGGATAAAGTCAGGATCAACCCCTGGCTCCTTTTTAGCCGTGCTGTTAAATGGTTGTCACTCATTCACAGGGGTACTCTGGGCTTTATTTGACACTGAGATGCTGCTTTGGTGCTCAAAGGCTGCAAGACAGGAGTCATTTGGGGTTTTTTAGGTGGGTAAAGCTTGTTACTGAGGCATCACTTTGGTCCCAGACAGGGCTGCTTCCAAAAAATGCTGTGGCTGTACAAACGCAAGAGAAGCAGCTGCCAACACCAAATGACAGCTCTGGATTTGGGGTAGCTCTGGATTTAACTGGCACACAACTCACAGGCATGGATTTTTGGAGTAAAGCTCCCATTTCCCCCCTTCTTTGGAATCTCTGGACAGTCATTCTTCCTGGGCAGCTTGGAATAAACACTCCCAGAGGAGACAGAGCAGCAGCTTGGCCCTGAGTCCTCCACAGCATCACATTCCTTGGGCAACTTAGGAGACACCTGAGGCCACCAAGCTGACACAGCAATCACAGGGCTCCTTCCACCTCCTCAGGTATCCAGGATAATTCATTAACAAAACACCCTCAGCACCCAGTCTGCTGTCAGGGCCTTGCTGGAGATAAATTGAGCTGTGAAACTCCAGCCTAGCTCGTGCGAATAAACCTCTGTAGGGCCATTGTGGGAATGAATGTATTTATCTGAGGGTTTCTTGTAGGGCTCATCTCCTCTGTGGTGAGACTGAAGAGACAATAGTTCTAACACACTGACAGTGAGATCAAACCACCCTGGAGGTGTCTGTCCTTAATTTGCTATGATTGGAGTCTCAGTTTCCCTCCTGTGCAGCTGAGAGGACAAAAAATGTGTCCTTCCCCTCAAAGAGCTTCCTAATGAGCAGTGGGAGCAATGTCCCACCAGCAATCCTTGTCTATCTAATCAGGGGTTTCCTCACCCTTTTTTTGCACCTTTAAAAGCAGCAGGATAGGCTCTGCAGAGCCAGGATAACCTCTTTATTCCAGGAGTTGCAAAAATGAACTCTGCACTCCTGAATGATGGTGTTTGCACGTGGGCTCTTGGTGAAACAGCCTTGAAATGTCTCTGTGACCCCCAGCAGCACAGACACCCTCTAGAGAAGAGCTGCTCAGTCCCAGTTGGAATCCTCCATGAAATCTCTCCATAATTCCCGTTCTCCCCTTCTCAGGAGCGCTGCCCCCACACAGAGACATTAACCCCCCTGTCCTTGCCTCCCCCCGCAGCCTGAAGGCCGTGCTGATGGGGAAGCCCCAGGACAACACCGTGGACTTGTCGGGCATCCCGCTGACCCTGAAGGACCTGGAGAGGGTCACGTCCTACCTGGAGCACAGCTCGGAGCACATTGACACGGTGGAGCTGTGCTTCACCGAGCTGACGGACGAGATGCTGCTGCAGCTGCTGCCCGCGCTCTGCGGCCTCCCCCGCCTCACCACGCTGGCCCTCAACGGCAACCGCCTCACCAAGGCCATCCTGAGGGACCTCACCGAGACCCTCAAGGACCCCAAGAAGTTCCCCAGCGTCACCTGGATCGACCTGGGCAACAACGTGGACATTTTCTCGCTGCCCCAGCCCTTCCTGGTCAGCCTGAAGAGGCGCTGCCCCAAGCAGGGCAATTTGCCGACCATCCTGGAGTTTGGGGAGGGCCAGGTCAGCGATTTGGAGGGGCAGGAGGGTCTGGGGGACAGCCAGGAGGAGCTGAGGGCTGGGCCAGGCCAGGCTGGCAGCACGGACTCGGAGCAGACGGACAGAACAGACGAGGCTGGGGAGCTCCCTGGCTCAGCCCAAGGTGCTGCCACACCACAGACATGATGTCCAGCCCTTGGGTGGGCACCTTGAGCAAGGGTGACTTAAAAACCTCAGTGTTGAGGGGGGTCTGTTCCCACTCCTGGATGCTCCAGGAGTCCCAACTGCTGCCTTCCCCCTGTGCCATGAATGTCAGTGATTTTCTTCTCGAAGAACACGTAAAAGTGATCTCGTGGAGTATTTGTATTTTCTAAAAGCTGGCCAGGTGTTTTGAAGCATTAGTGGTGTGCTGTGCTTTTGGGTCTCTCCAAAACATGTCTCCAAGGGGCTGCAAAACCTCAGAAGGGCAGGAAAAGGGAGCGGGGAGGTGCCCAGGCTGTGCAGGGCAGGGCTCCCTTCCCTCAGTGCTGGATCTCAGCTGCTCTCCACGTGTGATGGACAGACAGCAAACCCCAAAGGGACCTGCCTGGGATAAACCTTCAATCCTTCCCACTCCTGATGAGAGGTGTGGCTGCTGAGACAGAACAAAAACCTGCTCACACACTAACCAGGGGTGTTCCTGTCAATATTGTGAGCCCAGTGTGGAGGGACAGCTTTGCTTTCTTGGGGCAGGGCTAAATCCCAGCCTGCAGCGTGCCTGGACACCACCCTCACCCTCCAGCCTTACCAAAAGCAGGCTGGCACCTGTGCCTGCCCAGGATTTATTCAGTAAAACCCAGTTTCCCACCAGCTGTAAAAACTCCTGAGGTTTTAATGGGAGCATCTGATCCATTCTGGGAGGGACACACAAATGCTGGAGTCAGGGCTCAGGAGCATCGCTGACAAAAAGAGACCATGATACTGAAGGGTTATAAAAGGAAAAACAACCCTGGGGTTCATCCCTCTCTCACTGCCACCACGGGCTGCACTCAGCTAGCTGGGATTTAAAGCCTCAGAAAGCCTTTGGGTCACTTGGCTGTGGCTGTTGCCCCCTGGACCAGAAGTGCTTTGTTTCCATTTTTTTTCTAAGGCAGGGGTTTGGTTTTATTGTCTTTTCGATGGGAAATGGATCCCCCCAGAGCAGCAGCGCTGGAATGTGCACTTTGGCTTTTTGGAACCAGAATTTCATTGGATCCCAAACCTGGGGGAGGGCAGGAAAGTGGGAAAAACTTCCTTTCCTGTGTGTTCCAAGGACCAGACCAGACTCACTTTGCAGGGAGTTCCAAGCCCTTCCCCTGACCAGCTCCCACCAGTGACTCCAGCTTGGCTTTTTTTGGGTGCAAACAGACTTTTGGCTCTGTCCATTTTTCCAGAGGGGCTTCAGGCTGCCAGTGGTTGTTTGTCCTCCATCTGCAAGAAGGTAACTTAGAAAAAAAACTCTGCTACTTTTAATCCATTTGGCAACACTCAGTATGATTTGCATGTATCCAAGCCTTTTTTCCTTATTGTTTTTTTTTTTTTTTTTTAAATTCTAACTCTTTCCAGCAGGCATGAAAAAAAAAAAAAAAACCTTTCCAGTGAATATGGAATATTTCTGTTTGAAATAAAGGAGCTATCCATAAACAAAATAAATGATAATGTTTAATAAAGGTCCAGCATTGAATTTTTTCTCTGTCCTGGTTGAATGCCCAGGAAAAAACAGAGGACAAAGCAGCGCTAAAAGCTGCTGGGCTGGGTTCTTCAGGGGGCTGGAGAAATAAAGAGCTCAGTTTATGGGCTGGATTCTTCAGGGTGGACACAAGGTGGACACAGAAGAACCATAAAAGAATCTGTTAAATTTTTTGCCAGTGTGTAAAATAATGTGGGAGAAAGGAATGCTGAGAGTGGGGTAGTGCTCCACGGGGTGTTTCTCTCCAACATCAGTGCACTGAAGGGAAAAAGGCTGTTTATCTGCAACAAAGGCTCTGTCCCAGCAACAAACCACGGCAGGGGACAGGACATGGGAGCCAAGGAGCTGGGGGGAACATGGGGGGATTTAATCAAGAACAGGATTTATCTTTGCAGAAAAAAAGAAGAAGAAACTGCAGCAATTTATTTCTTCTACCGGGGTACCTCAGCACTGGGCTCCCCTCCTCCTCAAGCACAGTTCAAGCCTCTCTGTCTGTTTCAATTATTTAAATCACAAGCTCCTTGCTGCAAGTTTTTTATTCCCTGCTAAGTGTTTGCACAGGACCCAGGGCCTGAGGAGCTGCCTGGACCCCCCCAGTTCACAAATTCACAAACCAGAGGCGCTTTGCATTTAGAGTGAGCTCTGCATCCTCCATTCCTGCTTTGCTCCATTCCCTCGTGGACAAAAACCATCCAGGAGGCTGCTCCTGCCACATTTCCCCTCCAGCTCAGTTTCCACCTGCTGGGAAACACATCAGGCAACTGGGAGATCATTTAAATATCTCCAGAGGGAGATCCCCCAGCCTTTGCCCTGTGCAGGTGTTGCACCACTCGAGCCACCTCTGTTCCACTGGTACTGACAATATCCCTGTGCCCAGTGAGGATTTAGCCCTTCTGAGACAGAGAAAGAACTAGAAAGGGCTTTTTATCAATATATGTGTGCATGCTGGAGGATGCACCAAATTACTTTCATGGCAAAAGGGAAAAAAATAAAAGCAGAGCTGTAGTAGAGAGAGTTGGTTATAAAAGCTTTGGCTCATCAGTGCCTTCCTCAGAGTGTGGATTAGTTCAATTATCCACTTAGTGCACTTCAGGATAATGATGATCCTGTGGGCTCAGTAAAGAGTGGGGTTTGGTTGGTTTTTTTGGTTTTTTTTTTTTTTTTTAAGAAAGCAGAGTGAGACACTTCCCTTCCCAGCTCATCAACATCAAAACAAGCTCAGGGCTCACTCCACATATAATCAACGTTCCCTGGGCTATACTGGGCTGCTGCTTCGGGTCCAAAGCTTTCAACTGGCCCTAGATGGAGGATTCAAGGACTGAAAATCGCTGCTGTTAGAATATTAAAGCAGAATGAGGTCATTTCTTGTCAAGGAGGGGAGGAAAGGGCCACCATAAAATAAATAAAGCATAAAATGCCTCAGCCTGGCTTGGTTGGTTCTCTCTCCACCAGCACCACAGCTCTGCCTGGGCACGAAGCAAACCAGTCCGGGGAGGAGATTTATGCCCTCAGCAACAAAAATGTAATTGGAAATCATTCTGTGCAGATTGAGGAGCCCACAGCGAGGGGAATGGAAACAGCAGGCAGGGAATGAGAGAAGGATGAGAGAGGAATGAGAGGAATGAGAGAGGAGTGAGAGAGGCATGAAAGGGCTGGTGCCATGCTCCAGAGAGCTCCTTCCAGCTGCGTTATCTGTGAGGAGTTTGCACAAAGCCTGTTTGTGTTTTGAAGGTGGTTATTCATTTAAAATGAGGGTTACATTCCCAGAGGATGGTTGGGAACAGGAAACAGGGCTGGGAAGGGTCACCCCCAAGCACAGAGTGTGTGGGAGAGCAAAGGGAGCCACAAAAATGCTGCTGGGGATGTCCAGAAGCTCCAACATACTTGGACCAAAAGCATTGCTGCTGCTCAGGGGCAGAAGACAGAAAATGTCAACCCAGAACTGCCCAAACACCAGCCTTTCCCAGAGAAAAAGCCAAAAAGTGACCTAAAGGATTAAGGGGACACCGTGGGAGGCAGCAGTGCCACCATGCTGGGTTATCCCACTAAAACTGCCTTTGGAGAGGGCCAAAAACCATTCAGGGCTCTCCTGTGGTTCATCACCCCTCGTTTCAGCAGGAGGAGGTTTGCAAGCTCATGCTCAGGAGCCCTCACATCCTGGAAACACAAAGACTCCCCTGCTCCATTAGCTGGGATCTGCTATTGCCAAGGAAACGAATTGACCTTATTAGCAGAATTCACGTATCAAAGCTTAGGAGAAAGGGGTAAAAACAACTGACCCAGCCTCTGCAGTGAAATGTTCCTCAGTGAGCAACAGATGAAATCTCCTCCTGACCTCTCTGGTACAGGGATGTCATCCTGTGGTCCCACTTTTCCTGCCCTCCAGGGGCAGTGGAGTTTTTCTCTGCCTGGGGGATGATTTCCACCAGCAGGGTGTGCAGAGCAAGAGGAGAGGAGCTTTCCAGCTCTATGAAATGTCTTTAACTTGAAATTCCAAAGGGCAGATCCATCCCTCACAGTGCTCTGACTGCCTCCAGCCATGCTCTTCTGGAAAGCTGGGGCCCACAGCTCCAGGAACATTATCATTAATAAATGGATGGATTTAAGCTGGACGGGGCTTGGAACAACCTGGACTAGTGGGAGAATGTTGGAATGAAATGGGCTTGAAGGTCTCCTCCAACCCAAACCATTCTGGGATCTGTGTTTCCACGAAATGTTAGCACAGGGTTTGTTCACAAGGATGAACATGAGAGCTGTGCTCACTGGAAAGGCCAGGAGGAATCCTGTATCCCAAGCTGGCACTGCAGGAAAGGCATTTAGGAATAAAGTGTCATCTTTTTCCGTGACAGCTCCGTAAGCCCATGGCTCAATCACCCCTGATGGATGGGGAAATGGAGGTGCTTTGTTTTCAGTCCCTTCTGGCAATTCTGGGCGTGCATTTTTTATCTCCCCCTCTGTAAATATGCACAGACACAGCTGGTTTTATCTTCAGCTCAGTTTATGGTTTTACATAAAATTGAAGACCTGATTTAATAGAGTCAGAAAAGATGCAACCTGTTCACCACAGCCTTTAATTATGTGTGCAGTTTGCTGAGTTTTCTTGTTTCCTAATAGGTTATTGATCCTGTGGCTTCTGGGCCATCTTTCTTCTTTGCTGTTTTATTAACTCACTCTGAAGAGAAAATAAAACTGTGTGGCCTCCTTCAGGGAGGGGTGGTTTGCATCCAGCAGGTTGGGATGAGCAATTCCAGTCTTCAGTGAGCCTGGTGCATGTGGCAGCTCTCAGGGAGCTGTTATTGGAAGGACAAATAGATTTGAGGTTTACAAAAGAGGAGAGAAATATCAATACATAACACACTGAAGGTTTGGCCTGGGTATTTATCACTGGATTTTCAAGGTGTGTGCTGTAAAACCACTTTATTCCTGGCTCTCCCTGGGCTACCTGTCAGCTCTGTCCTTCCCCAGGGAAAAGCAGGGTTCCTCTGGGTCTGGGCAAGGCTTTGGGGAGGTGCTTTGTGATCAGGATTTTGCAAGCAGCAGTTACAGCCATCCTAAACACAATCTGCATAATTAAAACCTCAAAGCATCTTTTTACAGGCCCAAATTCCTGGAATAGACATACAGAGACTCAGGGATGTATGGAAAACTATGGGATACTGGGCTACAACAGATGTGGAAAACCCAGCTGCATCACCACAGGAATGAGCTTCCCTTTGGCAGCTGCTCCTTGTCTTGTAACTCACTCCAGGTAAGACCTGCAATGCCAGCTTTTCTATAAATGAAAAATTAGGCAGTAAAGAATCAATCTCTGTGCATCACGCTCTGCTACCTGCTGCCCCAGGGCTCTGACTGCTGATCCTACAGGATTCCACTCCTGGGAAATTCTGCATGTGGAGGAACAGGCAAAAAATCCCAGAGGTGGACAGGTTTCAAACATACAAAATAAAAGGCCTCTGGCTTGGGGCTGTGTGCCTTTCCCCATCACTTTCCAAGAGGAAAACGTCACCATTCCTTCCTTGGTGTCGTTTCATCTTCACTGTGCCCACCTGCTTGGGAAATGACGAATTCCAAGGCTCAGTATTTTCCCAAGCACTCTGGGGGAAGCTGAGCTTTCCTGCAGGCTCAGAGCTCCCCTCCACCACAGGCTCTGAAACAGCAGAGCTGGGGGCTGAAATGCAAATATTATCCTTTTTCTGTGCCAAGCCCCAAAATGGGCTGAACTTCACCAAGAGCCACCCAAGGCAGGGGCAGCCATCAGATCAGAGCTGTCCTCTCACCCTGGTATCACATCCATTCTTCAAACAATTTTGGTGGTGTTGGTGATTCCTCAGCCCTGTTCTCCTCCCTGAAACCCTTCTTTTTCCTCAGCTTTAGCCCCTGACCTGTTACCAAGTGACACCACGTTGTTGCTGTCATCTCCAAAGACCTTTTTGAAGCATGAAAGCAGCACCTTTGAAATCCCTCACCCTTGATGCAGCTCCTGTTTTGCATTTCCAAACAGCCTGGCCTTGACAACTGGAGCTTTATTTCACCTCCTGCAAGCACAGAGCATCATCCTCCAAAGCACAGCAGCAAACAGGCTGGTGGGGAGGTGCCTGGATGCAGATTAAATTAAATTAAATCAAATTCAATTCAAAGTGCAGGTACCTTGGTGCAGGGGCTTCCCATCACTGTGCATTTCAAAGCTCCCACCTCACTCCCTGCTTTGAAACAATTCCCATCATCTTGCCAGCAGGTATCCCCTGGATTTCACTCAGCACAAAGAGTTTGTTATTTACTGCCATGGTTGAAAGGAATAAAATACCTGATTTGACACAGTTCAGGAAAATTGCTTTCTCCAATGGCTGACCAAATCCTCTCCCTGCTCCCAGCACGGCTCCAAGCTCCAGTTTCTTATCTGTAATGAGGTGATGTGGAACACTGCAGGCTGCTCCAGGATTATCAGATGGAGGCACAGATGTAAAACATTTATAGTGGATATTTCAGCTGCTGCTGTTGTTGTGAGCTGCATTAAACAGCTCACAGATCACCACTGAGCACCAGCACTGCACTTGCTGTCTGATAAGGGCTCTGATAATCAAATTACCATTGGTACCACTATTATCTTGACTCAGGTGTTTATTAATAAAGTTTAGGCTGTCCAGGAAAATGTATTATTTTTTATTATGGCCGATAACCTCAGGCTTAGCTGGAGGTTTGTCTTTAATGTGCTGTTAAACCTCAAACCTATCCCTCTGTTCAGTGATAACAGCACTCAACAAACTCACAGCCAACACTAACAAATCATCAGGTGCAGTTTGCAGGTGCACAGAATACAAGAAAACCTAAGAAAATCAAACCTAGAGTAACTATCCGACAGGATCTGGGAAAGCACCAGCAAGAAAGCAATTAAAAAATCTGGGAAATAAATCGAATTGATAAAGAAAACCAAGGAGAGTCCAGCAGAAAGCCATAGGCAGCTTCAGAAATATCAATCATTATTTGTTTGGAGCTCATGTTGCAGCTGTGCTGTGCAATTATTCTACCACAATCCATTAGAAACAAACAAACAAAAAAACACTAGGAAAATAAAAGTTTAAGTATTGACTTGCAAAAAGTAACAGGAATCTAACAAACAAAAGTCTTTATTATTGGAGATTAAATTTTTAACATCTCTGTTTGATTAAAAACAGCAGGGATTTTAAATCAGTCTCCACTAAGTGATTTTTCCATTTGCATTTTGTTCAGGTTTCAGTTCCCCACAGGTGCTGGGCTGGGGGGTGTTTATTGACTCAAAACTCACCTGGAGGAGGCACAGCCTGGCAGGTCCTGAGCTGTATGGGAGGGAAAGGTAATGAAGGGCAAATCATCCTTCATGTGGTACTTTTATTTTTATTACATAAAAATAAGTTTTAACTCCTTTGGCTCCTCATCACACTCAGACCAGGAGCACTTCAGGGCTGCAGAGTTTGTACAGCATCAAAAACGGAGCCTTTGCTGGTCCAACACTAAGAAACATTAATTAGCAGCTAATTAAAGAATGACATTTTCTCTGTGTGGGGGATTCTCTACATCGTAATGAAAGTTGCAAATCTTATTACACAGCAGGGAGGGAACCAACAGTAAAACCAAGTTTCCCCAAAGAAGCATCCTCAAGGCTGCAAAAATCTCTTTATGATGAATGCTCTGAGCTTGGTCACTGCCCCATCTTGTGGGCTCAAGTGTCAGGAGGTAAAGCAGGCCCAGATGTTACTCTTGGAATTAGAGCACAGGAGCATAAAATGCTTAACTAAGTCCTCCTTGCATACCCTAAATCAAATCCCACCTGTTCAATCCTTACTGCATTAAGCAGTTTTAGGATCGGTTCATAAAGGCTGGGCTGAAACTGATTTCAAGCGTAAAATGAAGGCACTAAATTACCTGAAGTGACAAAGAAGGGGAATGTTTGTCCTAGCAGACCATTAAATGACGTATTAACCTTGTCCTTCTTTACAGGAACACGTGAAATGTGCTCAGGCTCTGGCAGCACAAGGTCAATGGGGTGCCAGAAACATCCTGAGCCTGAGAAAGGCCAAAGACACCCCTGGCTATTTTGAGTTTTTTGCTCTGAGCAGCTCAAGGGTTGAGGCCTGGGGCCTCTGAGCAATTATGACAAAGCATTTGCCGTTCTTTAGCTGGGAGAAAACAAACCTGTGACACTTTGCTTGCATGACACCAATGCCATCTCTTATTCCTTGCTGGAAAAGAGCAGCTCCTTTGTGCCTCACTTCTCTGAAATGAAGGAGAGTTGGAAAGTTCACTGCTCTTCCTCCTGCCCTGAGGGGAAAAGGAGGGAAGTGTCAATATTTAGGATTTACTGCATTCTGAAAAGCTCAGATACACAGGATATCCCTTCCTCCCTTCTAATTAAGTAGATAAAGCTCAAACTGAAGCAGCAGCCACCAAGCCAAGACAGAGCTCCTCTTCACGTTTCCACTAATAGCTAGGATGTATTAATTATAGTAATTTACGGCTCTGCATGAGTGATTATTCTAATGCTGATGTAGATATGATTGCTTTACAATACTAATCAAGAAATAAGGGTGATAACCAGCATTTATGTGAAATGTGAAGCTTGTGATTTACAGTGAGGGAGCAGCAAGGCAGCTCTGCCCCTGCCCTCTCCTCCTCCTCCTCCTCCTCCTCCACAATTCCAGCTCCTCTCTCTCAGTTTCACAGCCATGGCAGGTATTTTGGGAATAATCTCCATGTTTTCTCTCAAATCACTACATGGCACTGCCATTTCTCTTATTGCTCAAAGCTGGCACTCGGCCATTCTTTGCTTTGCTGCAAATTTTCTTTCTGCTTTAATCTTTTCATCTATTTTAGATTTATCCGTGGTTGTTGGCTGCTGCTGAGTGCCAAGGGATTCCTGCCAACTGTTCTTTATAAACCTTTCAAAAATCCAAAATAATTGTGTTTTGAAACCAGATTTTTGTCTGTTGTTTATTCCCCAACACTAAGTTTAAAGTGCTCCAAATGTAATCAAAACAGAACAGTTTTATTTCCCTCCCCTCAAGCACCATGAAATTATCTGTGCTCCCCTATAAGATCACAGTAAAACGTTGAGGACACTTGTTTTGTTTGAAAGGCACCATTTTCTAACAGAAATAACACTTTTCCATTCATTAATCTTAACAAAAATCCAGCCTGTTAAGAGGATCCCTGCCAAGGAACTTTGGTTTTGAACAGAACAGTCAACAAGTGATGCTAAAATGAAACTCATCAGTGGTTAACTCCAACAGATACCACAAAATGTACCCTCACATAAACTCTGTTTAAGTTTCCCCAGATCAACTTTGCTGTTTAATTCTAACACTAGAAAGCAAGAATTATAAAACGAGTTGCAGCAAACCTTCCTGGAGCAAATTAAACAGCTCATTAAACAATTTGCTGATTATTTCTGTTTGCTGAGGGCATGTGGCTGCTTTTGCCTCCACGGTCTGCAGATTCACATTTAATAAAAGGTGGATTCCATGTGCTGAGAGCTTTAAAACCCTTTTTATTCCCAGTGCATGTTATAGGAAATGTCAACATTTTCTAATAACAAGCTCTTTAAAACCAGGCAAAAATAGTTTTTATTTAATTAAACACTGGGAACAGAATGTAACATTAAAATTTTAATTAAACAGTGGAGTAACCTGTTCTTCATACTGCTCAAATCCTTTCAGATAAAAAGCAACTAATTAATTCCAATCATGTTTTACCTACTCCATTGCCCAGGCTGAATGTTTTTATTAAACCCTGGATGTATTACAATGGTGATTCCAGGAAAAAAAAAATCCAGATTAATTTACCTGCACATTTTAGCACCAGGACATCTCTGAAAAACACCAAGCCTGCTTTTCTGAATGCTGTCAGAGAAATTCCTGAAATTCTGCATTTCATGCAATTTCCACCTCAGATCTGAATCTGAGCACAGCCACCTGTGCTTTTGGAGGCACAGGGACACTGCCCTGTGATGCCACATGAGCAGCACCAAGTGACAGCATCTTCTTTCAGTCAGGAAATAATGTTTAGGAGCACTGAAGTGTTATAACCTGCAGTTATACTGACATAATTAAGCCAATTGGGCTTTCTGGCCTCAAAATGCTGGGTTTTAACTCATTTAAGCATCTCTAAGTTGCTCAGATCCCCCCCAAACTCCTCAACTTTGACTCTGCAGCAGACTTTAAATTCAAGTTTGAGATCAAAATGACAAATACCAAGCCTGGAAACAAGCTACAGATGCAGTTGCATTTGTTGCTGTGGCTGTCAGAATATTTAAGGACTCATCTCTGCAGTAATTGCACTCTTAGTGTCTTGTTTAAACTCTAATTACCACACTAAACCCCACTGACATGATCTGCAGTAAACACACTGCAATCTGTGTACATCTTCACCATTTTACAGCAAATTACAGGAGTGCCCAGTGTGTTTATTAAAACTGTTGCAGGATGCAAAGTCATTCCTTAATGCAGTAAAGTGACACAACACAGTATTTTAAAAAAAATTGTTTTAATGTCCATGTAATAAAACACTTTAACTGTTACCATTTTGTAACAGGCAGAAAAATGTTGTGTCTACACAAAATCCTCAAGCTCTTGGTGTTTTGTTGGATTCCTTCTGCCTCAGAGATGTTTCCAGCAGCACCACCTGGAACACAGGAGCAGGGTAAGGTAACCAGCCTTAATCATCATTAATGGATTTGTTAATGAGTGAGATATCATCAGAAAACCTTTTGCTCACCACCAGTCAATCTGCCGGTAATTCCAGCAATTTTGGGTTAGTTTCATCACATGATATCACAGGGAAATTGATACATTTGTGGCAGAAGCCAGACCTTTATCTCTTTGTCCACAGTGCAGAAACAGCTGCTCTTACACATTTACTGCCTGTATTTTAATCTAAGTGGGGTTTTTTTGGCCTAGAACTTCATTAATTATACATTTAGAGCAGAAACACTTTTGAGACTGCAGCCAAAAACCACCACGTTCAGCTAAGAGCACAATAAATATTAAAACTCACCCAGCACTCTCCTGCTCTGCTGTCTCAGTGCCTTCCACAGGACTTGTGAAGGCTCTACCTAAATATATCAGGAAATAAGTATCAGGCTTAAAATTCTAAGGGAAACAGATTAAGTGAAAGCACAGATCTCAAGCTCCTTATATCCTGTAAGGATATCCTCATTCTAAATTTACATTTCACCTGGTATAAGGTTCTGTACAGTGCACTGAAACCCATCACTTACCTTTCACACCAGGGCCACCTCCCCACCTGCTCCCAATCCTCTTGTGTCACATCCATCTGGAAAGCCCAGGCTCTGCAGGGGAAGTGGAACAGATGGACACAAAGGTTGGATGTTTTCACGGAGAGCAAGTTGCCTGGTGAGTTCTAGGGGATGAACTCCTAGGTTTAAGCTCATGTGTGTAGCTGCATTTCAGACCAGAACCGGGGTATCGTCAGTTCTCGCATCTGACGGCACTTCCTATTCAGGGTTATCATCATCAACAGCCATTAATTAACTCCTCTAAGTCATCCCTTAAAACACTGTAGCTTTTATCTCAGTTGTACAATCTCCCCTTTATGTATGAGGCATGAACTCGTAACTTTTGTGTACACAAAATCAGTTTTAGTGAGTTTTTATTCAATTTAAGATGTAACTTTTACAGGTTATTTTTGACTCATCAGTCCTGCATTACATCAGCAGCATAAAGTAAAGGCCTGGAACCTTTTTAACAACTTTGCACACCTTAGTACATAGAAAAAAAAACTTTAACTTACTCTTAACTTCAAGACATCTTTCTGCTGTGGGAATAAAAGCAAGAGAAGTGTTACTAAAATACTCTTCAGCAGTATAAAGTAGGCTTATAAAGGGAAAAACATGAACAAAACCAGACCCGCATGACCAACTCTCTGCTTGTAGTTCCACCCGTGTTTATGGTGACATGAATCACTGAAGTACTAATATCATACAGCTTATAGTAGTCCACTATCTTCTCTAGATAATTTTCAATCAGACAATTTAGAATTATCTAAATTTAGAGTAGTGTAAGAAGCTTGTAAGACTGCATTTACCAACAGGGCAATTTTCAAATTGAAATCGCAAACACTCCAATGCTGCGGGTGTAATTTTTATTACACGGAAAGGGTCTGGCCCATCGAAAAATCAAAAAGAGACCTAGTTACTGAAACAGCGCTATAAAAATCGATGGACGGCGCTGGATGCCGAGCACTCCACACAGCAGCGTTACCTGCACGGCCCTCATGGAGCCCCGCGCAGGGCTGTGCCCCAGCCGCGTGTGATCCCCCACCCACAGCAGCGATGCCCGGCGGTGCCTTGCACACACAGCCCCGGCCCGGCCGAGCCCCTCCCGACTTACCGGGGAGGCGTCTCCGCAGCCCTGGCGGGGTCCCGGCGCTGCCGGCGGGGTCGCGGTGCCGCTGCCGCCTCCATGGCCGCCTGAGGGACAAGGGCCGTCAGCCGCCACACGCCGCGCCTCCCCCGCCCCCCTAATGGTACGGCCCAGCCCGCGCGGCCCAGGCAGGCCCGGCGGCCGCTACCACTGCCGAGCTGGGGGAGTGAGCCCTCGCTTCAGCCCCCTCAATGGCACGGGTACCTCGAAGGACAAGCCGGGCCTGAGCCCTCCCGCTGCCCGCCCTGCAGGCCCCGATCCCAGCCCTGAGCCCGGCTCCGCCCACCCTCACCTGCGCAGCTCCCAGGGCACCAAACGAAAGGGCGAGGGTAATTTCGGCGGCCGCTTATAAAGGCTCGGGCCGTACCACCCCGCGGCGGGGGTGGGTTGTACCATTGCTCCACGGGCGGGGGGGCGCCGAGGCTTCCATTTCGTCCCGCGTGGGCCAGGACGGAGCGCGGCCAGCGGAGCCTCGGGGGTCCCTCCAACCCCGGCCCCAAAAGCCCGACCCGAAACCCCGGGTTTAGGCACCCCCTCAAGGCAGGGACAGGCGACAGCCCAGGGCAGGGACCCTCGTGTCGCGGCCGGCCGGGTACAGCCCCAGGGAGCACCGGCCCTGCCCTGGGTTCTGCGTTTTCCAGGAAAACTGGAGAGGTCGGAGTGATTTCAGGCCACTTTTATTTAGAACAGAACAGCTGTTTTTAAATAAAAGTTCCATTCTTTTCACGTTGTGTCATCTTGAACTGAAAAGAGGGGTGTTTTGGTTTCCTTTTCTCTGTTAAATGCACCAGCCGTTGTTTCCAAAAGAAACACAAAGCCACCTCTGCTTTAAAATCTCACCCTCAACACCACGTGTTTAGTCAGCCTGAAGAACTATTTATCAAAAATACACCTTTTCCAAACAGCAAAAACTTCCTACAGGAAGGACTAGTGTGGTCCTTCAACAAGTCACCTAAAATTCAGTTTTTCCTCCGAGGCACACATCCTCCAGCAAGAGCCAAAGCCAACACTCTCCTTGCAATTTTTAACATAAACACATTTCAGTGAAACACACGGGTCCTGTGTCTCCCTATCAAACATTAATTTCTGCATCAAATTCTTGTAGGTGATGGTATCTGGGAGGTCAGTAAAAAAATCAAGAACACACAAGCTAAGGACTAAACAGCTGAGCACAAAGAGATGGGGACTTGGAACAAAATTCTCTTTGCAATCTCTCTCTCCATCAAATAGATGGAAGTTAAAATACTGAGGGAAAAGCATTCACTTAAAATTCAGTGCTCATTTTTAACTACCAAATCCCAGCAGTTCTTGTTCAGGTAACTACAGATGCCCAAAGCTGCAAAGAATTCCTGATACCAGCACTCTTCAAGGCTTCTCTGTGCATCGTAAAAAAGCAAAACCAGACAAACACTCAATTACAAAACCCTCTCCCCAAAGGTCCCTTCAACAATAAACCTCTATTTTTCTTGCAGCTAAGCTACTGTGGGCTCACTATCACACATAATCCCCCCCAAATCCACAAAAACCACAGCCCTGACCAGTGTGGGGGCATTTTTAAGGCATATTCATAACAACCTGGAAGGCAGAACCAGAGTTATGGGTGCCTTTTCCTGAAACCCAGGATTGATTTCACACATCCATCAGCTCAGATCTTTTAGATCAGTTGAAGAGATCCTCTATTCCCATTAGCTTGTCCTTCACCAGGCTTAAATTAGGAATATTGACATGGAAACACCATGCAAGGGTCCCCAATAATCCAGGAGCTTTTTGTGGACGAGGTGATTGATTCCCATCTACCAAATCCTTTCAGGAAAAGGAAAGGTCACAATGGATACAAAGCAGTAACACAACACAAAGGTTTACTGGCAAAAAGACACTGGTTAAATAAATTTTATCAGGATCTGGAGAGATGGGTGTGGTATGGGTGTGATTCTCTGGGAAAGCTTGGGGAGGGGATATTAATGAAAGCACACATTTAAAATGAGTTATTACAGTGATCAGACATTGCAGTCGTTTCTCTCAACAGTACTTTTCTGAGACATTTATATATTCAATAATTAAATAGAAAATCAAGGATGAATGTCACAAAACAAGGAAATAATAAGGCTTGAAGCCTGGTCAGCCCCCAGATTGCCCCTCCAGTCACTGTGCCTGTCATTTGACCTTTCATTTTACATGCTGCTATTCTCACACATCATAAAGCAGTAAGAAAAGTTAAGTGCAGATTCCTTGCTGAAACCTCAAACCTATTTCAACTTAGTACAAAAATTGGGGGGGGGGGTGGGGGGAAGGGGGGGCAAAAAAAAAAAAAAGAAAGGAAACATTTGCTCGTTAAAAAGCAGAAATGGAAAGAGAGGTTCATAAACATTTTGGACTGACAGAACCAAGGAACAGGGACAATGCAAACAAATTTCAGACTGTTAAAATGGTTTTGCTACCTGTTGTTTACCTGAATGTAATGTGCTGCATTATTCCTCACTCAGAAATACTGGCAACCAAAAGAAATGCCACAGGCAACATGAAAAAAAAGTAGCAGTTGCACACTGATCAAACCCTTTTACTACCTAGGGAGGGGTGAAAATGTGCAGGTAAAAAAGCTGAATGTAACAAGTCACCCATGTCCACATCCACTATACAGGAAGAACATCCAAAATATTGACAGGAGACAGTGATCCTAAAGTTTTCCTTTTCTCTTTCACTTATATATAGATAGGTAACAACAGCACAGAGGAGAACACCACTAGAGCTTTCACCGTGGCCAACAGGAAGATTCTCACAAATATAAAAATGCTTTCCAGCTGTTGGATTGCTTCAGAACATAATCCAGGTGGAATGAAAGGAATATAATCTCTCCTCATGGAACAACAGCAAAAAAAAAAAACACAAACCCTCAGGGATTTACAGAGTTCTCAAACATCCAATTTGGCAGTCTTGAACATCTCAATCCCTGCTACAGCAGAATGTGGCATCACCAAAATAAATGAGTGGATTCCTTGGATTGTGGTGGTGCCACTGGGGTAACTCTATGGAATTGAACTGTATTAAAATGTGTAACTTGGATTTACATTCAGTGTGTTGGAGGAAGGGAGTGTGGTAATCAATCCCTTCATGCTTTATCCTTGCTGGCTGCCCACCCAGGAAGCTTTATTGTTATTACTTCAAGAGGAAAGGAAAAGTGCTGGTAAGAGCCAGAAGGGCAAGGCAATGATCTGGATCATGAAATGCCCTGTTCTTTGGATGAAGTGTGTAAAACATTTTGTTAAAAGCCTCCATGATGAAAATACTAAGAACAGAAAAGGTCTCCTTAAAAATACAGAGCATTTCTGCCTCATCTTTTAAGTTCAAAGCCCGGGGGTGAAAATGTTTTGCTACAATTCACTACAGGTTTGCTGTCATAAACATAGATGACAATGCCCTGCACAGCACAGGGCCAGCCACAGGCTCCAGACAAATGTCACTGCTTTATGTTTCAAGTGGTTTATGCCTCTCTTTTTGTAGAAAAGGAACAGAGACACTTCTGGAACTTTCACTGCAGAGTCTTTGCCAGTGTCCAGCTTTTGGGCAAAGGGAATCCTGCCAGGCTGCAGAGTCACCACCTCGAGCATCAGGCTGTGAAACCAGTCATGATTCCGAGTCTGAGCCAGAGCTGCTTTCCCGGCTGATCTCGATTTGTAGGGAGGGTAAATGATCCAAGCGACTCTTTTTTTGCCTGGACTGTTCTTTTTCCTTAATGAGAGCACCCCAAACCCTCTGCAGCTCTGAGTCATCTTCCTCTGGAGATGCCACAGAGTTTTCAGGTTTCTCTGGAGTCTTTTCCTGTGTCTTCGGAGCAGACCCCAATCTGGTCCATAAATTACCTAAGCAGATGAAAAACAAACATCTGTTTTTAATAAACCAGACAGGACTGAGAGGAAGAAGTCAAGGAACCAATTCTTAAATTCACTGCATCTCTTCAAACCCTTCATATTCTTTCCACCTTAATATTTGGCATGGAACTGATTATGCTTTGAAGAGCAGTTGAAATTAAGCTACAGGAGGCTCAGGGAAATCTGGTTCACTGTTCCCCCTTTCCAGAAGATGCTTAATTCACACCTGAAGTGCCCCAGCATTCCTGACAGCTGTTTTGGTGCCCACAGTTTTGAAGCAGTCCTTGATTTTCAACACACCTCCATAAAAATACTGCTCACAAAACCCCCCAGCTCCTCCCTACATGTATTTAGATTGCAAAGCTCTGAACAAACATTTGCTAATTTATCCTGAATTTCATTCAGCTTCACTCCCCTCATGGCTTTCTGCTGGAGTTTTTCTTAGGCTCCAAAGCCAAAGGAACTGCAGAGCATTTTCTGCACAGAACTAACCTGATTTCTTCTCTCTGGTGTCAGAGTAGAGGCCTTTTACATCTTGCTTGGGGATTCCCAGCCTGCTGTGCACATCTGAGATTGGTTCACGACGAGGAGCACAGGTACTGCTTGGAGGTTTGATTTCTGGAGAGTGTGGCCTTTTTCCCAGTCTTTGCCTCACATCTGACGATATTTTCAATGATTAAAATGACAAAAAAAATAATGTTGCATTTACTCTGCCTCTGCCAGCTCAGTTTATGCTCATTCACTATTAAAATTAGACAGATTCTCTCTTTTTATCTTTTTAGTCTTTTCATTTAAGTCTTTCATACTCAGATTTCCTGGCAATTTCTGCAGTACCATTTATCCAGATTTCATTTCATTTTTGGCAATAAATCTGACATTTAACTTTTTCAAGTTGTGTTGTTTCCAAAAGATAAAAACCGAAGTTATCCCAAGGCTTGCTGCATTTCTGGTGTAGCAGCTCAGTCCGTAAATATCCAGCAGGAGGTAAAATTCCATGAAAATTGGTCTGCCTTAAACAGTGCTTTTCAGATAACAGATACCTTGATTTAGAATTCTAACACTGCTTGGTATTTGGCAGAATAAAATAAAAAGAATCTTAAACATATTGATACTTAACCCTTGATGTGAATTTTGTATTCTGAAGTTTGCCTGGCTTAGCTGGATGTTCCCAATCTTACAGGTGGGGTCCAGAAAAAATGTGAAGGCAAAGGGAATTTGAGGACCATGTGTCAACTTGTCAGAAGTCCAAAATGTAAAATATACAAGCATAATTGATATTTCATTGATACAAAAAGGTATTTTTCACTTATCAGTCAGGTAATATTACCTATGTCAGAAGCAGCTGAAATTATACACATTTAAGTCAAAGAAAAAAGTAACTTCAGCTCAGAAATAAACCCTGCCAATTGCAAAAACATCTATATTCATTTAATACATTCTTTTATGGAAGTGTAGTCAGTGTTTCACATTTGATTTTGTGCATGACCTTCCCTGTGTGCTGTTTTGGAGTTGTACAGAATCTCTAACTCAAGGAGGGAGCAAATCAAAAAGGACAAAGGCGAGGGGGGAAATAGGCACAGGCAAAGAAAATGGATAGAAATAAACATCACTAAAAAAGCTTTTGCTAAAATGTACTTGATTTTTTTCCCCAAAGCAATTCCCAACTCAATCTCTTCCTGTGGAAAAGCTGTGTGGATGCAGAGTTTATCTGCAGTGGAGCACAGATGTGGAAGAAATGTATTTTAGTGACAATTCTGCCCAACAATGAGTGATGAAATTACCTGATTTGACAGTGCTGTTTGGCTGCCGTGGCCCAGTGCTATTCTGACGTTTCTCTTCCAACAAAAGCCTCACATCTGCAACTTTCTCCAAGGATCCTTTGCTGCCAATCCTGTTTTTGATGTTGCTGGTGGCTATGCTATCTGCTCGCATGGAATTCCTAAAAGAAATCATAGATTTGATGTCTCCTAAATAAAATTAGATCTAGTATAGCTCTTAAGCCTTCTTGTATAGAAAATTACATGACAGAAAATTGTAATAGCAGGATTTCTCTCCTGAGAAACAGAGGTAAAAATATTGCTTAGAAGCTGTTCAAGCCAGAATCTTAAATTTAATAATAATCCCATTAATACTTCAGTATCCATTTCAAGGCAAGTTTGCCTCCCTTAAGGCTGTGCCCTCTGGGTCAAAACTCAAAGCAGGTAAGTAGCCTCAAAACTGGTGACATTATAATGAGTATAACCACCCAACTGAAGGCACACATGGTAAAGTTATTGTATTAATCTCCAATATATATAATTTTGGTTAGTAAGCCCATAATGAACATAAATTCCTTTTTGTCATCAACACTTAAGGGTTATTTTTCTTTCTGAGAAAAAGAGCAAAGGGCAAAGAGGAAACAGAAGGAGAAGCTATTTCTCCCTGACCTAGCTATGAAATGCAAGAAGTTAATTGTGGTTGTTTGCATAAATTTCTATTGATTCTACTTCGAGTTTCCTTATTATTAATAAGCAAGGATAGAGAGATCTGCATAAAGGCTGTATTTTAAAAATGTTAATTCTATTAAAAGCCTGGTTTCTGTATTTATTGTTAGACTATCTACTACAAAATTATATTAAAAAGTGAAAAACAGTTTCAAGTTTGTCTTCAAGCTTTGACAGCTCTGTCACTAAAACCAGGAATGCCTTTTCACTGCTACTTTTAAAGACTAAGAAACTTTTACCTAATATTTTTCAGCTGTGACTCCACCTCATCTGCATACATGGTCATCTTCATGCTTTTTTTGGGCGAGGGGGTGGATATCATTTTCAGTTCCAGGTCATAGTCCATCTCATCAGAGTCAGAGGTGCTGGCACTGGATCTCCTTGCGGCGCTGCGCTCCCGGGACTGCTTGAAAGCCTGCAGCTCATCCCGGTACTCCACCACCACTCTGTCATCTTCATCCATATCCTGATCTTCCTCCTCCTCCTCTTCCTCCTCAATAGGCTCTTCAGGAACATTTACCAAGCCTGCAGCAAAACAAGCTCATTCTGATCAACTGAATTCTAGCTGGAAAACCAAGACAAACCTCCCCCCCCCCACCACGCTGTAATTAATGATCTCCTACAAATGAGTCTGTAGTTCTTTAAGTAGTTCTCTCTTCTTAGAGAGAATATTTTGCCAAATATTTTAAGTGGAATCAATAAGTGTAATGAAACTGGCACAGGACAAAGCCATCCCTGGTGTTCACTACCTCAGAGGCCTGGCCAAGCACAAAGCTGGACAGTCACTGAAGTACAACTGCCTCTTGTAGAAGGTGCAGTTCTTCCTTCCTGAGCTAAGCACAATTCCTAGGATGGATTTTACAGGGCTTAATGTGCCAGCTGCTGGCTCTGCAAAAATCCTTTCAAGTGCTGCAAGCAGCAATGCCAAAAAGGACACAGGTGTCATTATTATGAATTCATCACAGACACTGATTTAAATAGAAACAACTTCAATTTAGTCATCACCAGCACTCAGACATCTCTGCAGACAGCACTACATGACCAACATGGAAAATTTTCCATGAGATTTGAAACATCCAGGCTGTATTTTTAACAGGCCAATCACACTTTACTTATGTCAGACTTTTACAGCCATTATTTTTCTACTTTAGGCAGTAGATGAAGATATTTGAGCCTAATTAATAGAATTTTCTAATCTCTGTTGTTCTACATCTAGGGATTGCTTTCCATAGACTGCAAGAATTGACTTAGCAAGTATGACAAATTGCCAAGAAGTGTGAAAAAGTCATTCAGCCCTTCTTTTGGCCTTTGATGCTACAGTCCCCATGCCCTAAATTTGTACAAGAAAAATGTCACGTAAAATGCAGCAGCTATTTTGGGAAGCAAGGAGCAGCATGGAGTTTCTGCCTCAGGAACTTCCTGTAAACTTTCAAAATGGATTCAGATTTATTGATTTTTTTAAGAAAACTTCCACACATCCCAGGGGATTGGTGAAGCACTGCTCAAACTCCTGCCCAGCCCTCCATGTCCCAGTGTCCCCACAGGGCTGTCCCAGTGCCACCAGTTACCTGAATGCCGATGTTTGTAGGGAGGAGTCAGGCCGACATCGTCCCCAATCAGTGTCCTCTTCTTGATCACATCCCGATGGATTCGACGGGAATGGTACCTTCTTTTCCTGGAAGACCAGAGAGGGGATGACATTCCTGTCATGGGAATTCTGGTTCATTCATTAAGCCCTAAATCCTGGATTAAGGAAATGCAATTATCACCTACTTTAACAGCAAACATTTAAGTCAGAGATCTGGTCTGAATGTTTTGAAACTTTATTTTCATGAGAAAATTCTCTCCTTGTAAATTCACACTCACACTGCAAAAGCATTATTTACACTGAAGCATCTACACAAACCAAATAGAAAGAAAATCCACAAATTAGAACAGCTTCAGATTAGCTTGTCCAATTACCTGCAGTGTTCCAATTCCTCTGTCCAACACTCACCAAGAATTGCTAAGAATTCCTTTCATGCCTCCGTAATTTGGATTGCCATATTTCATGTAATACTGGCTTCTCCTTGCAGCTCCCAGCTCCTTTTTGTCATCTGCAAAAAACAGAAATTATAGGATTTTTTCCCTCTCAGAATATAACTTACATCACAGCATAAAAATAAATAACCAAAGACACAGAGAGTGAGACTGAGTACGCCTTAAAATAAGCATTAATTCACCCTCCTCCACAAAGGATTCAATTTTGCTGACACCTCTGGAATTTCTCCTACCACCACAGTTTTATTTGTGTCTAGAAACTGAATTCCAGGAGACTGGGTTTCTACAGATAAGCTTAACAGAGCATTACATCCCCCTGTCACTGCTGGAGGCTCCACTCACCTTCCTCATCACCTTTCTTCTCTTTATGAATGTGCCACTTCCTGCATGGTCCAGAAATTATATGGATTTTCATTTTACTCATAAATAAAACGAGTATTTAGCAACAATTTCCACTAATCCCTCGTTGGCATCTCAAGTTATATCCATGTTTATAAAATGTGGAATTTACTTCTGGAAAAAGGCATCATAAAACCTATTCCATGGAATTGGGAGGAATGTCCTGAGCCCAAGATACAATTCTCAGGTACAGTAACTGTCATACAACTCCAAGCGGATTTAACTGACACACGAAATGTGGATTTATGGCAAAACAATTAGCAAAAAAATAACTCTTTTAAATAAGAAGCAGGCACTTAGAGTCATTAATTAATCAACAGATAAAACTACAACAAGCAATTAATTCAGTGTGCTTGTTAAGGTGGTCATACCTTTAGTAGCAAATCTCATGAATAGCTTGTTTCCTTTAGCCAGTTTATTGGCAGGGCGAAGGTCATTACGCAGGAGGGAATCCTCTTCTACTTGGGAGAGGGCATCCAACTTTGGGGGCAAAAAAGGTATTTTGGACTCAAAAATAAAATGACTGTTGAACAAAAATGGATTGCTTACAGAGAAGCAATCAAGTGGTTATTAAGAAAGTCACTTTTCAAATGATGTTCAAATGAGCTGTTTTTTTTTCTTGACAAGCCAAAGTTAATTTTTAATGTAAATTGTCTTGAAATTTTAAAATATTTCCTTCTCTTGCTCTATAACATTAACTCAGATTATTAAATCCAGTAGTTGTCAAATGACTCTATATTACTGACTGAAATGTAGAAAATAAATAGCACAACTTGGACACAGAAAATTTTTTTTTTTCCATTTCATATCTAAATGATTTTATTAACAGCTTCTCATGCCCTCACACAATGATTAAAAACCTTTCTTTTTCATTTATAGCTGCTTTATAGAAACTAAAATTCAGACTCTCATGATGTAGGAGTGTTCACTGAGCCATTCCTAAAGGAAATCCTAATCACACCTATTATACACTCAGCCAGTGAAGATTAAATTGCTCCCAGGACATCAATGTGTGTGCTGATTCCCACAGATCCATGGGCAGCCTAAATCCCATTGGTCTCTAAGCACTTTCCCTGCTGAAAGGTCGTTGCTTTCCGTTTTTGTCCTTTCACTGCCTCCTCTCAGCAGAAAAGAGAAGCCAGGCTCACTCTTAAAACTCCCCAAAATCTATTTTCACAAAGCACTTTACATTGGGATTATCACCACCAGCACACCCTCTCACTCCCCACCTAATTTATTTTGATAATTAAATCGTGAATTGCAAATATCAACCTAAAACGCTGTGAAAACTTCACACCAGCCAGAGCAAAACTTCCATAGCAGAGTTTCCACTTTCCCTCTGTACTGACCTCCACATCACTGGGATTGTCATCCTCAACCTCGCCTTCTTCTGTCTCATCATCAGAGCTTTCCTCCTGTTTTTCTAAGGAAAATAATTGGGGAACAAAAAAAAAAAAAACAAAAACAAGCTCCATTTTAGTGTGTCAGTCTCATTTGATTTATGATTACCTACATTATCAGAGATCAGCCTGAAGGTGTTTTCCTTTCTCCTGTGCAGCCTAGGGAATAATCAAAGCAGTGAATGCCTATGGAAAAGTGGAGCACCCAGAGCACGGGGAAATTCAGAGCCCTGTGCCTGCAGCAGCCCGTGTGCATCATTAACTGAATTCTTTGAAAGCAAATGCAACTGCACTGCCTGTCAGAGATCAGCAAGGCCAAGACACTAAAGGCACATAAAAGCCTTCCCTTTTAAAGTGTGCCTACAAATATCCAATACTAACAGTGTAAAACAGGTTATTAATCAAAAGCTTAGAGAGAGAGAGAGCAGTAGAAAGGAAAAGAAACAACCTTAGTGACTTAATTTTACTGTGAAATAACTAGTAAAGAAGTGAATGCTTCCAGAACTGCTAAAATTGTGAGGTGCTTTGATTTTTCAGCTTCTGATTTGATTTTTCAGAGTTCTTTTTAGCTCAGTGTAAGAAAATTCATGCTGATTTTTTTTCTGAAGTCCCCAGGAAATAAAATATTGTAAAAAAGTAATGACTGTGGACAGCTATAAAGTGTGATACACCAATTTCATTTGCAAAGATCTCAAAGTATTTCATAGGCCTGAGATTACAAAACCCTCTTTTATATTTCAGAGTTCCTTATCTTAAATCTCATCCAACAATAAATTTAAAAACTTAAAATAAAGAGTGGCAGCTGTTCAAAAGATCCTGAAAATATTCCTAAGTGAAAACAATACAGCACAATTAACCAAACTGAAACCAAAGAGAGAATTTAAGTAAACAAATTATGCAGGTTCAAACCTGAATAATTAAGTTCTATCAGGGAGAGGATTCATGCATTTTTCTCCCTCACAGATTGGAAGCTTCTCATAGCAAAGACCAATCTTTTGCATCCCTAAATGTCTAAATAGCCCTGAAATTCCTGTCTAAAAAAAGGAATGTAACCAAGCCAGATGACTCCAGGGTATCTGTATGCATCTCACACCTTAAGATGTAATTGAACAGTCTGTGCTTTCTCTACGATCCCATTTTTCCAGACGAACAGGAGTAATTCAGATGACAGTTCTTATTTTCAGATGTGGTGTAATGATAATATAAGATGCAATTCATAGCAAGCAGGATTAAATACATATATTTATGCTCCATTTAAGCAATGTCCCTAATCTACAAAAATTTCATAACAAGTCTTACTTGAAGTTTTATCAACATTTGGCAAAAACTAAAGTCATGTGGATGGTTGAGGAGTCACTGCTTTGTGGAGAAAAGCAACTTGAAAAGGGGGTGAATTAGAAGACTCTGTAAGTTTAACAAAGCCTTAAACACCAAATTTCCCAGAAAGGCTTTTGGAAGCACTGCAGATATCTAACAGAGAGATTAACAAGAATGCTACTTGCATTTAGGTCATAAATAGCATTTTTAGGGAAAAATCTATGGAAAAGCTAATAAATGTAACATCTTTTTGTCTGTATCATGTGATAGAGCACCTGCAACCACAGCACTCACAGCAGCCTAAGTGCAAAACAGTCCTCAGGTAGCAAACTGCAGTTTTAAACTTCCACACATAAAAGGAAAATAAATTTACAATCAAGGCAGTCAGGTACCAGACTTATCACGACACTGAGATGTACTTTTGCTGCTCTGCTCTTTTATACCCAACCTTTTAATAACTTCTTTCTTAAAAGGATAACAGCCAAATTTAGAGCTGATACACACCCTGGTGAAGTGATGCACTGTCACGCTGGTGTGAGGGATATACTTGAAGGATGGTGGTGCATCAGAAAGGGAATTAGCTGTGGCATTTCAAAAATAGGCCCTTTTCTCACACCTGCTTTTTGCCCACTTTGCCTGCCTTTGTAGGCACATCACACAGAGCTATTTCTGTGCACCATGTCCCACTATAAATACCAGCTCTCAGTATCACCCTCATCTAACACGTTTAGTATCGACTGAATTACTGCTTTTGGTCTAGCTCCAACCCACCTTTTAAGAAGCAGCTTCTTCAAAAGGTTTCCAAGATGAAAGCCTTTTTTAAAGTGGCAGAATACATTTACCTGAAACTATATGATAGAAGCTCCTTCAGTAATTTAGGTTATGCAATACCCCAGCACAAGTTTAAAGTTTCATTGATTTAATGAGATGATGTCTGTATTTGCATATCTCAATCTACCTTTCTTGGTTTTTTCAGCTGTCTTCTCTTCATTGTTTTCTCTGCTCTTTGCTTTCTCCTGATCAGGCAGGGAACTCATATTTATTAGAGCCCGTGTTGCTGTCACTTCATCAAGCCAGACCACATTACCTGTGACAGATAGAAACACACACAAAACCCAAATGCAGTTTGTGTCATTGAGCAGTCACATCTCCCCTGCCTTGCTGGAGGGAAATGAGTGGCAAAAATTCAGGAATGACAGAAAAGCCATTAGATCTCTTGCAGGGAAAGTTATATTCTTCCACACACCTGATAAGCTGGAGGACACACCATTTTCACCTTGTTAAAAAACACAAGAGCTGATCAAAACCCCAAAAATCACTAAAATGCACAACCGTAGATTTTAGAGGCTTCCTAAGCACAGCAAAGCAGGGCATTGGATTGGGGTCAGTGTATCCATGTGTTCCCACACAAATGTGATTATGGGAGCAGCAGGGGGGAGGAATGAAGCCTGGATTTTTTTTTCCCCTTTGGCAACTTAACAGAACCTTGGACTTCACTGCAGAATTCTGTTAATCTTTTCCAAAAAGCGGGAAAATAGGGGGAAATAGGAGACTGCTCAAGCCCTTTGCACAGATTATAGAGTACACAGGTTAGCAATATCATTCAGGATGTGCCTCAAGTATCAGCAGATGGTACTAAAATATAACTTATTAGGCCAATTAAAAGCGTTTCATAGATGTTGAAAGAGCTAAAACTGCTTAGAAACAAGATTTGAACAAAAGCTTTCTGCACTTAGTGCAAATACAGCAGCAAATGTGTCTGTTCTGCTGTTAAGCAGAGTGGATTCAGATATCAAGAAAACTGTACAGTGACCCAAAGTAAGAGATTCTCTCTTAAATTACTCAAACAGACAAGAATGACAAGGTGAAGAACACCCAGATATTAACTTCAATAACTGGTTAATAAATTTACTTTTTTTTCCAGTCTACCATCTCAAAATTTTCAAAACCTTTATCATTTCACATTCATCAGTTTGAAGCACAGAACACTAAATTCACCTTTGCACTAAATCACCTTAAGATGTCATTCAGTTGGGAACACTGAAGTTTTTACCATGGTGCAAAGGTGTGCTGAAAAGAAAAAGCTTTTTCTTGTTATTTTCACCAAGTGTAGCTGACATGGTTAACTCAGACACAGCATGAAAATTCACCATTAAAAAATATGTGTAATAACTATAACTGGGTATTGTTACAACCCTGAAGCCTTAATTTTCACATTAATTTACTCGTGTAGCATATAAGAAAAAAGAAACAGACAATCTTAGAAATGAAGCCTCAGATATAGAGTTAAGCTGTGCATTTCCAAGCTCATGCATCAGCACAGGTCCATCCAGCAGCTCTGTACTGCAATTACCCACCCAGGGCTCATTGGGTTTCAAATTTTCTATCAGCTTGTGCCAGTACTTCAAGCTGTCACATACAGTGACTTCAAGGTTACCAGTATTTTGTAGAACACCATCTATCTTGTCTTGCATAATTTCTTCAGGGTCGCTCCAGAGAATGAAGCTACTGATTCTCAGCTTTTAGCCATGCCTGTCAGTAAGTTTCCAGCAATCTGGAAAACCTGCACTGGCTCCTATTTCTTTTTCTATTATTTCAGGCACAAGGTTTGTAACCACGTGACAATCTCAGAGTATTCCAGTTCCATGATCCACCACCCAGCTGGAGCAAAAAGCTCTTCTACAGCCTTCAGTATCAGTGAGGAAACTCTCAATCACCTTTGATCTTGCTGGCAATCTCACTCCCCAAAGCAGCCCTTGCCATGTGCACCTACATTCCTTTTCCAATCTATGGAAATCACATCCTGCTGCCACCTCCTTCCACCCACCCATTTCTCCTGGAGTATGCACTACACAAATATGGCAACAGGTCTCCTCCTCCTCCACCACCTAAAACCATCCCAACCTGCCCAACTGCAGGGCTCAATCACCTTCTCTCAGATAAACTATGTCAAGGTGGAAGCAGCACATAATTTTAGACTTTTTTCTTCTTCCACTTAGAGGTACAGCTATGACCAGTATTTTAAAAATAGAATAAGAATTACAAACACTCTGTTTACTTACATGAGGTGTCATCCAGCCACTCGATATGAGCAGGAGGATACTCTTTGAAATAGGCAAAGATGTCCTGGGTACTCATCTCATCCACTCCACAAATGTAAATGGTGTCCAGTCTTACTTTAGGAATTGCTATAAAGAGGAAAAGACACAAAACTGGTACTTATTCCAAGCTTTTAGGTTAGTAACATATGGGTCTATAACCTTTAAATAAACTAAAGAGGAAATAATTGAAGCATGACACAGATCATAACTTAATTTATTCTTCCACAATGCAAAACTTCAATAAATTGAGAATTAAAAGAGGATACAAGCACTGGTAGATACAGAGACTGCACAGCAACCAAACAGCTTGAAAAACACTCTTTTTCTCTTTGAACACTGCCAAAGTGCTATCATTAAGTACTAAAGAGCCAGAACAAAACAAGGCCCTGTACAAAGCACTTCCACTTCTATCACCTGATGGGGAGCTGTTACAGACCACAGCTTAGCAGGTCCAAGCTGCCAGTTGGAAAAAAAAGCCTTGAGAACTAACTGGGTGCCAAAAGCACCAATCTGTTGTGCACACATCTCCTGGCTTCTATTCCAGCTTGCCATCAGTGCAGCTTCACTGTGTGTACAGCACAGAGTCTGATCTCCCTGTGCACAGGACACAGAGTCCTCCACGTGTACCCACACAGTGCTCCAAGGCTTTTACAAAGCATTTAAGGATTCTTAAAGCAGCACTGATCCACAAGATGGATCTTGGGCATGTAGCACTAGTAAATAAGGCACACAGAAAGTGTTTTCTGTATCCTGGGGTTGGTAGAACAAGGAGCGAACTGGTAAGTGTCAAATAGGTTAAAAAGTAATGACGAACAAATGAAAAGGTGGAAAAAACCCAAAGTGGTTCCTTTTGGCAGTAGTCTGGAAAAACCTCTGGGAATGCAGAAAATATTGCAAGATAAGTCAAGTCAAGACACTGTGAGGAAGTAAACAAAGGGATCTTTTACCTTTCTTCATCATGTCCCGATCCAGGGCCACGTTCCTCTGGGCGAGATTCACCTCGGCCCGAAAATGAAAGCGTTTGGCTCTTTGTTCCTTCTTCTCAATTGCTTCCTGCAAAATGCAAAACAATCCACTCAAAACAGCAATCAGGAGCACCCTCAACAAGCTGCACTGAGGATACTTAAAATCTACCAGAGAGCAACAATTTATATTAATAATTTTATTAATTCTGAAGAGACCTGTAGGTTTCAGAATGTAGAAGTAGTTCACCAAAATATTTCTGTGCCACAGAACAGTTTTTGTGCAGGTCCAGGAATGGGAATCAGGATGCATGGAAAACAAGGTGTCTTGGACAACACAGACTCCAGGATGGAATGGGAACACTATCTATTCCTTACTAACAATTTAAAAAAAAAAAAAAAACTCTTTTAAAAGAAGTATTTCTACCACAGGCAAAATTCAAAATTCCCTATGTGTTTTTTAAATATATACAAAAGTGTGAATTTGTTTCTCTGAGCAGAAATTTAACACTGGAGAGCTGGCTCTAGAGAACTTTTTAGACTGTCAATTCAGGCTCCTCTTATACAGCTCATGAGCAACAGCCTGCCTGGAACTTGTGCAATTTTGGAAACTGACTGAGAAGCTCCTTGTTCTCCAGATTTTATTAGGAAGCATTATAGCTTTTTGGATCTTTGGAACACACACTGTGATTCATGCCAGCTGTCTGAACAGCAGGCTAAGCCTTTGTGCATGTTGGGGAAAAAAGAAATGAAATGGTTCCACCTCTCAGTGGTAAAAATGACAAAATGTTGAAGAGCCATAGCACAAAAATTACCTTGGAGGTTACATCTATTCCAGTAATGAAACTTCCAGCTTTGTTTTCATATCTCCTACTGGTGTCCTGAAACAAAGCAAAATGGGGATGAAATCTCAATGAGCACTGAAAGCAACACACTTGTTACACTGAAAAAGACACCTGATCATTTCTATAAGAAACAGATCCCCTTTTCCTTGATTCCTACATCCCCAGACTGAAAGGCACACAAGCAATAACTTTCTCTGATGTCAGTGAAAGTAAAAGCACATGAACTGAACCAAACTTCCCTTACTGTAGGGATTCTTTCCTTTGACAGAATTTAGTTTCCATGTCAGCTGCTGCCAAGCTTTTTACTCTCTCAGCAATACAGGGAAAGTCATCAGGTATTTTACCCAAGTAAGACTTCCACAATTCTGGGTTTGGGTATGATTTCCTTGTAAAACATGAGCAGATTTAACAGTGATACCTGACTGCTGAAATGTCAGTTTGCAGCTTTTAATCTCAAAAAGTGAGAACACCAAGCTACATCCACAATGAAACAAGTAACTTTTTATTCCTTTCATTATTTCAACCCCAAATTCCAAATACCAAGGTGAAACACTACTGTTTTAATACTTACAGAGGGCAAAAATGGAGAATGATGGGGGAAAAAAAATTACAAGTTTCCTGTCCATCAACCAGGACTGCTGAATTCAGAGAGGGACTAAATACCATAGCCCCTGGACCAATTCTGTGCCCTCTATTGTTTGCATCTGTAAAATGGCACCTCTTCATTCTGACACCCTCAGCTGGCAAAAACTTGGAGCTGGAAGAACACCTCTTGCTTTCTTTAGGAGTAAACGTGTTCTTTGCACTTGTGCTGCAATAATTACTTTGGCTAAAGGACCATTTCTAGAAGTAGGTTAGTCTCAGTTTAGAAAGACGGAGGAACACACACACAATCCAACCGCTTTTCTTAGTAACAGCATCAAAGTTCCTCTAATGCTGCCAAATGTTCCGAGTTACTAGAAAAAGAAAAGCAAAATAAACATGATTTTTAAAGTTGAAAACCCCCTCTGTCTGAGGTTGACTCACGGAGCACAAGGAAGTACAGCACGGTGCTGTCTCTCAGGCCACATGTTGGGTAGAAGCACAAGCACTTTGGGAGACCAGCTAATTAAAGATTAGCTTCCAAAGCAATTTTCACCCAAGTTTTGAGAGCAAAAGATTACTTAGGATTTTAGAACTCTGACCCATTTTTAGTTGTTAAATCTAATCCTACTAAAACTTGTACAGAAACAATCAGCGAGAGTGAAAAGGGGCAGAAAAACATCGGGAAGAAAACCCTCAAACGCTGCTCATGAGAGCCCACACTCCCAGTTCTGCTATCCCGCTGTCAGCCCCTGTTCCCTGCTCCCACAGGTATTCCCTGTACACTCTCCTACCCACAACCTCCTCTACACCCCAACACTGCACCCCAAATCCTGTTCTCCACCGCCTCCTTTATTCATTTCCTTCGCAAGCACATCCCGCCCGCTTCCTTAGGACTCGCCCCCGAGTCCCCGCTTGTCCCCGCTCCCACATCCCCGCTTTTCCCAAGAATCCCCCCCAAAAGCCCTCACAGAGCGCTCGGACACCTCCAACCGCCGGACCCAGCCCTCCTAGCCCACACCTCTCGGCCCTCACCGGGATGAGCTCCCGCAGCGAGCGCCTCACGGGGATGGTCTCCAGCTCGCCCTCTTCCACCTCCATGGGCTCGGGCTCGGGGCCGCGCGGCTCCGCCGTGGTCGTGGTCGCCTCCGCCTTCACCGAGATCCGCAGGCCCCGCACGGCCGCCATGGCTCCGCCAGGCCCGCCCAGCGCGGCCAGCGAGACGAGCGCGGCGCGGCACAGAGCGGTGGGGCGGCACCGAGCGCGGAGAGCGGCCAGGAGCGCCGGGCGGGCGGAGCGCAGTGGCCCCGAGCGCCGCCCGCAGCTGCGCCCAGCCCGGGGCAGCCCGAATCCAACGCGCCCCCGGGACCGAGCGAACCCGCTGAGCCCGGCGCACCCCGAATCCAACGCGCCCCCGGGACCGAGCGAACCCGCTGAGCCCGGCGCACCCCGAATCCAACGCACCCCGAGCCCAGTGCACCCCCTGAGCCCAACGCATCTCGAGCCCGGTGAACCCCCGGAGCCCAGCGCAACGCGAATCCAACGCGCCCCGAATCTAATGCACCCCCAAGACCCAGCGCACCCTGAGCCCAGCATCCCCGAGACCCAGCGCATCCCAAATCGGACGTCCACCGAGCCCAGGACACCCCCAAGTCCAGTGCACCCCCGAACCTCCCCGAGCCTCAGCACAGCCCTGCGCCCGCTGTTCACCGAGCCCAGCGCATCCCCGAGCCCGGCACATCCCGGCCCGGACGGAGCCGATTGAGGGCCCAGGGGCTCAGGGTGGAGAACGGCCACAGAGACGGGGCCGAGCGCGAGCGGGAGGGCGGCCCCGCCGTGTCCCCGCGTACCCCCGCCCGGGGAAAGGCACACGGTGAGCGGCAAACACAGAACCTAAGTCCCTAGAAAGAGTTTTTTTATCAAATTAATTCTCAGCTCGAAGTTCTCTGCAGTGTTGTGTCCCATTGTTCCGTGGCTCAGTTATTCTCTTCGTTGCCCTGTCCCAAGATGTTCAGACTGTTCCAGGAGAGCAGCCCTGGCTCCTCTTGGCCTAAATAAACCACATGGTTTTTACCCGTTCCCATGAGACAAGTTCTTCATTCCCCTAATTACACTAATCAGTTCCATTCCTGCACACAGAGCAGACCAGAGCCCTGTTGTAGCTGAGGAGTTGCTTCTGTTTTGGCATCATTATTTCACACCACAACTGCCAGGCTACACAGCCATATCCCATTGTCATTGGGTGTTATCATCACACCATTAAGAATTCCTACTATTTCTCCAGCTGCAGGACCCTTCCCTCCAGCTCAGGCTACTCCACGCCTTATTTCTGCACATTTTACAAATAAACCCCCTCGATTCCATCCCCTGTAGTACGTCACTTTCCCTCTGAGTTGATGGTACTTCCCAGGAAAATTCAAATTTAGACTTTGTCACGAAGACATTTCTCAGCTGGCAGCGTAAAGGCTCCTCCTCTTACACAAAATCCAGCGGGATCAAATGATCATTCTACCCATCACTCACTCCAAGATTATTTATTCTCAAGTGTTCACACAGAGCTCATTACACAATAGCTCATGTCACCTTGCTTCACCGAAAGTGCTGCATTTGGTGCTGACACCTGGCAGGAACTTCAGACACACGTGACACTTCCAAGCCAGGTGTGAACAGTTCTGGCAGAAGCCATGCCCGAGGTGAAGAAAAGGAATAAACAGGACACAGGCACCTCCTGCGAGCAGCAGAGTCCGAACTAATTGCAAGAGGAAACATTTCTGTGGCAGAAATGCTGTTTCTTCAGGTCACAGGGAAAAGAAAGCAAGAGACAGAACTTCTCCTCCTTTAGTTTTAATTTGCTAAGTAGGGCACAGAGTATTGCCATGTGATCTAGACCAGCCTGACAAAGCCAAACCCTTCAAGGAACCGTCGGGACAGGGTTATGTGACACCAGGTCACCTTGCACTGCTGTCAGCAGAGAGCAGATGAACCTTTGGCTAACCCAGGTGTTTCCTGATTTTGTTTTAACATCCCTGAATGTCACCTTGGACAGAACATTGCTGTACCACAGCCCTCGATGCCTGGCACCTTTTCAAGACTCACTCATTGAACTCAGCAAGAAACTTTCTACTGATTAATAACTGTGGTTTTAGACTCGTTGCCAAAATTTTAGAGCTTCTTAAGAAAAAACAATCTCTGGCCAGCTGGTAAGGACAATAAAATCAGGAGAGGGAAACCAAACCTGGGTACCAGTGGGGCTTTTACTGCCAGGTGGGTGAATAGAATGTTTTCACAGTATTTTACTACTTTCAGAATCTTGTTATTAACAGTGAATTCTTCAGCATTACAAGCTGATTTAGTCTTGTTCTTCTGAGACTTTGTCCCAGAGCTTTGGTTTTCTTTCGCATTCCTCTCTATCTGCAACCCCTCTGCCTGTGAAAGATCACCTGAACTCTTAAAATGTTAATTGTTTCCAAACCTGTAGGAAGCAGGGTTGGGCAGAAGACTCTGCCTTGTTGTAGCCTTTGTGCAGCAATGATGGGTCAAGGATAATAAACTACTGAGGGCTTCAGTGTTTAAATAGGGGAGGAAAAAGAAATTTGGGGAAATGTACCAGTTATTATCAGAAACACTAAGTAAGGAAAGGCTTTTACAAATAATGGAGGTGAGAAGGTGACTGTAGAAGAGAAGCTGTGGATAACCCATCCCTGGAAGTGATCAAGGCCAGGTTGGGTGGATCTCTCAACAACCTGGTCTAGTGGAAGGTGTCCCTGTCCACGGCTGGGGTTTGGAACTGGATGATCTACGAGGTCCGTTCCAACCCAAACCATTCCATGATCCTATGAAATCGTTCCAGCATAAAAACACCCACAGGAGCGATTTAGGGCTATTCGAACCCTATTCGTTTCCCGGTTTTGACCACCAGAGGGAGCTCGTGCAACAGAATTCCCAACGTGAGCGAAAACCAAAACCAAAACCTGATGGAAAACACCAATTCCTGCAGTTTTGGGTTCGGCTGAAAACGGGTGATGGCGACTGGGAAGGAAGGGGAAAAAAGAACAGTCTGTGGGCTCTCAGTGAAATGGAGAATTTTTTGCAGTGGTCTGGCAGGAGTCAGAAAAATGGTGAAATTTTGCCCTAATAAAGCCTTGGTTGATTTGTTTGTTTGTTTGTTTGTTTGTTTGTTTGTTTGTGGTCTGTGAACACTGAACAGAACGGACACGTGTTCCTGTGGATATGATTTAACTCTCCTGCCGTCCTGGGCTCTCAACAAGGATCTGCAGCTTTTCAAACCTGTGAAAAACCCATGGCAGTGTGTGTGCTATTCCTGCAGCTGGCCAGCAAACCCCACACATCACCACGGAAACTGGGACTGGCTTCCAAATGGATTATGGCTCGCTCCTACCTCCAGTCCATCTGGAGAGAGAACGGCATCAGCAGAGGAAGGATGTTCATTTGTGAAGCCATTGGATAAGCTGAAATCAAGCACCTGGTGTTTTCTGATGGATTTGATGAACCACAGGCTCTCCACCTGTAAGACAGAATATTTTCTCTCTGGGATATTGTGAAGGTTAATACAACCCTAGTTATCTGACACAATGCCAGAGTCCCATCCAGGAGACAGCTACAGGGCTCTACAAAAAAGCAGGATATTGGGAGGCAGGGAAGAGCACAGCACCCTCACAGTCAGGGACAGCTGTGCTCTAACATTGTTTATGCAAGTGCTGCCACAGGGAGACCACACAATTGAAAAAGCACATTCCTTTCTGGAAAAAAGCTCGCAGAACTGAGCAGAGCTGGAGCAGAATTCTATACACACTGACAGATATTACTCCGGGATTTAAGAGATCTTGGAGAACAATCTAAAAGTGGTAAATATTGCTTTGTTCTCACAAATATAACTCTTAATTTGTGCATGCCCCCACATGGTTCCTCTGTGGCACCAGTGAAACTTAAGCTGTTCCCTGTTGCAGACCTCTGTGGTAATGCAGTCAGTGAACTGCCCTGAATAAAATGAAACTTTTTCTTTTGCAGGGCTATTTTTAACCCAGAACAGCTCGTTGGCCCAATTCAGTGTGTAGTCCCATGAAAAGCAGCGTGCTTTCATTCCCACAGTGGGGTGGGAATATGTGGCTGGCAGGGAAGATGAGGACAGAAACAGCTGGCACAGCCCTGAAGGAAAACACACAGTGAGCTGCAGCCTTTAATGTGCAGAATCACAGAATATCCTGAGTGGAAGGGATTCACAAGGATCATCCAGGCCACCTCCTGGCCTTTCACAGAACACCCCAATAATCCCACCTCTGTGCATCCCTGGGAGGGTTGTCCAAACACTTCTGGAGCTCTGCAGCCTCGGGCTGTGCCCATTCCCTGGGGAGCCTGGGCAGTGCCCAGCACCCTCTGGGGGAAGAACCATTTCCTAATATCCAACCTAAACCTCCCCTGGCACAGCTCCAGCTGCTCCCTCAGGTCCTGTCCCTGGTCACAGAGAGCAGAGGTTGGTGCTGCCCCTCAGGAGGATGTTGACGACCACAATGAGGTCTGACTGCAGTCTCTCTTCTACAGGCTGAACAAACCAAGTGACCTCAGTCTCTTCTTATAAGACTCTCTGCACATCATTCACCATCTTTGTAGCCTCCTCAGACTAGGAACGGTGTGGCAGCAGGGCCAGGGAAGGGACTGTCCCCCTATGCTGGGCACTGGTTAGGAGCACTGTGTCCAGTTCTGGGTCCCTCAATTCAGGAAGGACACCGAGGGGCCGGGGCATGTCCAGAGAAGGGAACAGAGCTGGGGAAGGGTCAGGAGCACCAGGAGCGCATGAGGGAGCTGAGGGGGGGCACTGAATCTGGAGAAAAGGAGGCTCAGGGGGGACCTTCTCACTCTCTACAACTGCTGGAGAGGAGGCTGGAGCCAGGTGGGGGTCGGGCTCTGCGCCCAGAGAACAAGGGACAGGACAAGGGGAAACGGCCTCAAGCTGTGCCAGAGGAGGTTTAAGTTGGACATCAGGAGAAATTTCTTCACAGTAAAGGTCATTAGACATTGGAACGGACTCCCCAGGATGTGGCAAAGTCACCGTGCTTGGAGGTGTCCCAAGAAACGACCGGACGCGAAATTCTGATCTGGTTAACGAGGCGATACTCGGTTACGGGTCGGACTCGATGATCTCAGCGGTGATTTCCAGCCCGATCGATCCCGGGATTCGCTCGCGGTTTCTGCCGTTCCCAATTCCCACAGCGCGTTCCCGCCTCCCCCTCACAGCCCTCCCTCACACCACCACCCCCCCCCGCCCCGCCCGCGCGGGGAGATGACGTCACGCCTCCCGCGTGCGGTCACGTCCGGTAGGTGAGGTCAGGGCCGGGGCCGCCATTTTGAGCGGCTCCGCGGGCGGCGGCGGCCGCGGGCGGGGGAGGAGCGCGGCCCCCATGGCCGGGCAGTTCGACTCCGAGGACCGGGCGAGCTGGTACTGGGGGCGGCTGAGCCGCGCCGAGGCCGTGTCGCTGCTGCAGGGGCAGCGCCACGGTACCTTCCTGGTGCGCGACTCGGGCACCATCCCCGGCGACTTCGTGCTGTCGGTGTCCGAGAGCTCCCGCGTCTCGCACTACATCGTCAACAGCCTGGGGCCGGCGGGAGCCCGGCGGGCCGGCGGCGAGGGCCCCGGGGCCCCGGGTGAGTGACCCCCAGGGCTGGCGGTGCCCGCAGCCCCGGGCAGGGCAGCCGGGGCGGCTCCGCTCGGCGCCCGGGCGGTGTTTGCAGGCGTGGAGCGCTTTGTGGTGGAATTAAGCCGTGTTTCGGAGCTGCGGCCGCTGCCCGCGCCGAGCCGTCTGTCCGCACCTGCCGTCCTGTGCCACATGAAATTCAACATCCTGGAGCTGGGCAGCCCGCAGCTCCAGCCTCGCACCTCTTTGTTTTCCTAAACCCCTTAGCGATAATTCATAGATTTTCCGCGTCGTCTCAGCCGGGAGGTGGTTCTGTGGAAGTGTCATCCCCGAAGTCTGACTTCTGACAAGGCAGCTTTGCATTATCAGGGAGACTGAGTTCGAGTGGGGAGTTTGAGTAGGGGGAACTCTTCAGGATGTAAAGGCAATGGTTTCTTCAAATCAGTTGTTAAGTTCAGTTTCCTTCCCCTTGAAAGGAGAAGTTTGATATTATTTCTCATCGACTGAACGTGTAATATGACAACAACACGTTTAAGTGTAACACTTCAAGAGCAGGAGGTGCTGACTGTGCCAGAGGGAAAAGCACTGTGAGAAGCAGCAGTTTTGCTGTTTAGTCCAACTAAACCCCAGCAGTGCAGAACCCTTGGATGTGTCAGAAAGTACAATCCAAAAGCAGTGGTGTCCCTCCTGTGGGAATTAGTGGAGTTGGTGCTGGAACTGTTTAAGTTTGGATATTAATCCTTGCAAAATGATGTGGATGTGTGGTTGGCATCCCAGCAAGGAGCCACTAGATAATTTTAAAGTAAAATAGTAAGCGTGTGTAGTAAGAGATTTGATGAACTTATTTGGCAGAAAGTAAACTATGTGAATTGCTACAGAGACACTCTGGTGTAGGTCTACGGGTGGAATAACACCAGGATTGGAAGGACGTAACAAGAGTTGTTCTATTTTTCAGTCTCTGCACAGAGTGGTTGATAATCTGAGAGATAATCTGAGAGAAGCCAAAATTGCTGCCAGTAGGTTTGCACTGTAATACAGGGAAAGCACTTCAGATTGAAAAAACTGGGAAAATCTTAACTCATCCTGTTTATCCCAGAAACCTCCTAGAGCTGCAGAGTGCACTCAAATCACAAAGCTCCACAGGTAGAAGTTACAGGTGGCTGAATTCAGCTGGAACTGGAAGTCATTGCTGCTGTGGGGAGTCAGAATGTGGCAGGTGCCCTTTTGTTTCATGTGTGTGCAGACAGAGGTTTGGTGCAGTAACTGCTGACAAGGATGGCTGGTGTGTAGAGCAGAGTCAGTCACCAGGATAGTTTGTTGTGGAATCAAATCTAATAGGATTTTAAAGACAGTAAAAAGCACTGGGTCATGAGTGTCTGTCACTTCTGGGCAGTTGCTTTGGGGAGCAACTTGTCTCTGGAAAAACCACTTCAGTGCAGCCATCCTGATTTTTTTCCTGTGTTACATCCTTAAGCTCAGTAACATTTTGTGGCATTCTGTGGGCTGGCTTAGGTTAAAATCACGAAGTACCTTGTAATTCTCTTCTGTTTTAAATGATTATTGTGTTTTAAAAGAGTAGCTGTGTAAGCTGGTGGCACAGTAGGCTTAATATAGCTGAAAAAGTATAATTATGTTTTGGTTGGTCTCCTTTTTATTTGTCCTCTGGATGCTCTAGGGAGGGGTGATGCATCATTCCTGCACTACAGACGCTCCCACGCTGATTTGAGTAATTTTAATTAAATCATGCCTCCGTGCTGATACTGCTGTCTTCATGCTCCAGCCAAAGAAGGTGCTGGGGAGGTGTATATTAAATTGTACTTCAAGTGTAATTAAGGTGCTCTTTCAGAAAAAAATAGGTGGGAGGTTGTTCTGCAGTGGAAGGGAGGTGAAAACATTGGTAGAAGATTGAAGATGATTTTGTGTTTGGGTAGGGAAGGTAATGCAGTAAAAAGAGTTAAGTGTTTGCAAATTGTCCTGCTTGTTTATTATGGTCAAGTTAAAACATTAGGAAAAACAAAATCACTATGTTTTAGTATGGTACAGGTTTTTTAGCAATTTATTATTGGCAAATGCACAGGTCTCGCTGGGAAATCTGAATATTCCAGGTGGGGTTCTTGGGTTGGGTTTTGTTGGTCTCAATGTTTGTGAAATTCCTGACTGGTCTAACACTGCTCTCAGAGATAGGGAAGCCTCAGCACAGTATGAATGAAATGAGGAGCTTTGGCTTCCCTAAAAATCAGAATGTCACAAAACCATGATACTTTATTTGATTTCTAAAGTATAAAGTAAACTTGCAGACTCTTTGTTAAATTGGTTTTTTTGTCTGATGCTGCCCTCTCTAACTTCTTGCAGGTGATTTTTCAGCATAACAAAGAAAAAAGAATTGAACAGAACTTTTTATGTCTTCCTGGAATGTTTTAAGGAAGTTAAAAAAATAGGATAAATCACTGAATTATGGGAAAGAAAAACATTATGTTTTCAGTGGAAATGGATCAGAATTAGGGTATCATTTGTGATGAAGTATCACAGTTATGGCTAAAGAAATCCCAAACAAGACAAAGTGCTCCATGCATGGTGATGGACAGCAGAGGAAATAGTAAATAAATCATGTGTTTGCAATTTGACATGGGGGGTTGGGGTAAAAATGTGTGATATGCACTAAAAAATGCCTGAAATACCTAAAGATAGAAATGCTCTCTGTTGAGAGTGCAGCATTACAAAACCAGAAGCCTTATAGTGTTACTACATTTGCTTGTCTGAAGTAGGGAAATGTGACAGATAAAATGCAGAAATTGATGTTTTCACTATTGATGAGTTTTAGGAACATGATTCTGAATTTAATGCTTCTAAATCGCTTCCATTGTGACTGAACTTCCTGGAATCATGGAATCCTTACAGAATGATATCCACACTCAGCTCTGGATGAAGTGGCTTTAGGGATGTGTGAGCAGTGTGGTTTAACTCTGTTGCTTGGGGGTTTGGTTTGAGTTTTGTTGGGTTTTTTTCATTTTTATATTGAGATCAAAATATATTTAAATGCAAACTAACTGCAACTTTAGAAGGTGCCTGTATTAGACATCTGCTCTTCTTGTCCTCTGATTATCTGCAGAAATGACAGTCTGTAACTCCTGGGTGAATGTTCTCCTGATGTGCTCAGAGCTCTTCCAGTCAATGGAGTTTTATGTTTTTATAGGGCGTTTATGGGACTTGTTCTTCTCAGCATGAGTAGGAAGGGCCTGAGAACAAGGAAAAAAGGTGTCCCTGTGGGGGTGGGGGAAGCACAGGGCTGGAATGTGATGCCTTCAGAGCCCAGTTCCCATATGCTCCAGGAGGAACTGGCTTACATCACTGGAATATCTTACTGTGCCCTGTGTGATAAGAACAGCTTTTCTGGCCCTAAACACACTCTAAATTGGGAAAGGGAACCACCCTTACAGACTAAAACTAGGTGCAAAATTTAAAACCTGTGTTCCTATGAAAGAAAAGCTTTCCAAAGCTTGGAAATAAAGAGAAAACTGTGACACTAACAGTTGGAGTGAAGAGAGAAATGCAAACCCCTTGAGATATCTGAGGAAGTGAGAAGTTGCTCTGTGGTTTCACCACCTGCCCAATCAGTAGAATATTGGGCAGTTTATAGCCCTAATTCCCCAGTATCTGTACAATATTTAAAACATACATAAGCAATCTTTCCCAGACTGACACAAAGCCAACAGAGTGTCAGGGGGTTGTGTCAGGAGGGAATGTTCATCATAAACAGAGAGCTGACATGAGCCAGGTTTGAAACTTTCTTCAATTCTGTGACCCTTTGGATTTTAACTCTTTCCTTACCTTTCTAAGAGCAGGGGTTTTGTGGCATCCTGAGATGGCTGGAGTCAGGTTAGTGGAGATGGAGTAAGGAAGAAGGATGATACTCAGCCCTTTGTGCTTCTCATTCAAAGAGTAACCTGACTCAGCTGAGCAGTGCTGGTGGTGGAGGTTCTCCCTGAGCAGCTCTTCTGCTTCAGCTGTGCCAGGCTGCAGAGGAGGGAAGATAATTTCCAGTACTCAAGTGTCCAACTTCCATAGGGAGTAACTAAAGTTCCTCCAGGAGCTGGACTCACCTTTACACTCTTGTTCTCTTCCTGGGAGCCCTCAGAAGATGTACACGCTGTGCTGCTCAGACTTGTGCCTTCAAGAAAAATCCCAGGATCGTGAAGGAAAACTGCTCTTACTCTCAAAAAAACCCCACTCACCTTGTTGCTGTAACTTTTTGTTGTGTTAGATCTTGCCTGAATTATTCCATTGGTCTGAAGGTATGAGCAGTGTTGCACTTCAAACAAGAGGCTGAAGAATTCCACTGAGCTGGAAATCTTTGAATTTCATTATACCAGGGAATGACAAAACTTGGGAGTCTGTAGTGAGTGGAGTAATTTCCCTACACATGTGAGCATCATTTAGCTCATTGTAGCTGAACAAGAGGAGCTGCAAAAGACTTAAACTGATGGAAAGTTTTCCACTTGCTTGGGAAGGTGGAGTTGTATTTTATTTCCAACCTGCATTTCACCAACTGTGACTTTGAGCTATACTGTCCTTTTAATGCCTATTTTAGCTAAATTTTAGGAGTCTTCTAGTCTGCAGACAATGATGAGGTCGCTGCTTTTATATTAATTGGTGATTAATTTGGATTAGGCTTGTAGATTTTTTTATTCTAGGTCTTCTCAGATTTCTGTAGCTGCCTTTCTTTTTCTAAAGAAAAGCATCAGAAGTGCATGTGGTTTTCTTGCAGTGTGGTCTTTGTGAGGGTAACATCTCTCCTTTCTAATGCTTTTCTCTCTGTCCCTTCAAGGAGTGCATGGATCTTTCTGATCCAGAATTTGGAGGGTCTGTGTCCTCTGGCTGTTGTTTAGCCATGCAAAATGCATTTTAGGATCTGATTATCCAGGATACAGTACAGTGATTTATGTCTCTCCTTCCCTGTACATAATGTTCCAGAGGACTTTTCTTCTTAAAGTCCAACTTGTATTCAGGTACACTTGACAGCTCTCTCAGGCTGTTGTGCATTAATTCAAGAAGGTGAACCTGTTCCAAAGGAAAAATAAAAGGCACTCCAGAATGCCTTGTTCATCCTGGTGGAGATTGAAGATTGACCAGGCTGATGAATGTTACTGATGAACTGTTCATTCTCTGTGACCTGTTAAATTTTTTCTGTGAATCCTTACATTGCTGAGACAGAGCTCAGCCTTCTGGCTGAGTCAGCTTGTAGCAGGTTTTACTGAGGTAAATTGACATTTCAGCCTCTATATTTCTGTCATGTGAAATAAGTTCCATGTCAGAGAACTTTCCTGAGATTGTCTTCTCCATATGGCTGCAAAGAGCTTTGCTGCCCTGCTCTTGAAGTTCCTGTGACTTTTTCTTTTGACTCAAGTTTCAAGCCTTGATCCTTAAAGGTTCACAACTAAAATAATGATAGATATTTGCTCGTGTTTCTGTCACCAGGTTGGTCTGAAACCTGGTGTCTTTCCCACTTGGTTTCCCACTTCCCGTGGTAGTGGAAGTGCAGCATTCCCAGATCCCATTATCCACGGAGTAGTGAATGTCAGCTGTTCTGATGTGGTGTAGGGATGCTGCCTGTCCAGGCAGAATTCATCTCCTGTGAGCCCACAGAGCTGACAATGCCAATGGGGTGAAATTCCAGGGTTCTGGCCAAGCCTAGAGCTGTAAGTTACATCTTGGCAACAAAAGTTGAGGGGGTTTTGCATCTTCTCAGCACTAGACTTCGGAAGAGTAAGATGGAATCTTAATTGTCTTCCTGTGCTGGGCTCGTTTTTCTTACTGATAATTACATTAACTTCCTTATCTCTTGGTGATGCCAGTTTGTGTTTTGTTTTTTGCAGTTTTTTGAGGGTATTGGGTTTGGGTTTTGGCTCGCTGTGTTTGTATTCATTTCTTTTGAGAGCCTTTCAATGCTGTTAATGCATGCAAGCGTGCATTTTCCAATGACTTAGTTCTGCTCCTTTGAATTTCCTTTAACCAGCCCCACTAATGCTCATGTTCCTTCAGGATACTTCAGAACTCATTTCTCGGGTGTTTGTCTGTTTTGATCTTATTGAATCTGCCCTTTTCTCTGTTAGAACCCCTTTTTGCTCTCCTGAAAGAACTTGTTGTAACATTAGCTTTCCATGCTGACAGTGCTACTTTGCAGGGAGTTTTGGATCAGTGACAGCTTGAAGGATTCTGCTAGCTTTGTACTCCAGAGCTAAGTCTTGGGACTGTTAGATATTCCCTGCAGAGAAAACAGACTTGCAAAGTAAGCATCTCTTTCTTGCTAAAAGAGTTACTCATTAAAGCATAAATCTTTTCATCTGCACTCCCTTCCCCCAGTCTTCCCCAGTTCTTCCCATAACTGATTGCAGGGGGCATGGTGGAAATAGAACATCATGTGTGTTTTTTTCCCCAGCTGAGCCTGAAGAACATAAAATGAAAAAAAAAAAGGCACAGCACACAGATTGGAAATGGAAATGGATATTCTGCACTTTGATCTTGTAATGGCTTGAATGTGAACATCATCTGTATTCCAGTGTATTTGAGGTTTGGATTTATAGCTTGGGCTCCATCTGACAAACGTGGCAAAGAAGCGACAAGACTTGAGATTAAAAGGCTGAGTCATACCTGCTATGAAAATATACATTGTTGCTTTGCATTGCATAGAATGTAGATAATTTTCTTTAGTGGTACCTTTTATCAAAATGAAAAATAACTTTATTTGTTCATTGACATCACTTGTTTGCTGCCATACAAAGCAGTTTTCTGTAGTGTCCATGCTTTTAACCCAAGATGTTACAACAGGTAAATAACCATTATTGCAGTGTTGTTCTTTGGAAATAGATCCGGACAGCAGAAGAGAATTAAAAAAAATAATTCCCTTGAAATGGTACCAAAATTTAATTTGCTTCCTATATTTAGAGTATAAAGCAGGAAAATGGTACAGGCTCCTGAGAAACCCTGATGTACTGAACATTTTCATCTGTCGAATCCATATAACATTGAAAGAAACAAAGATATTTTTATCCTAATTCGGGAAGTTTGGCAGTGCCAAAGAATTTATCTTTTCCTTTCTTGACAAAATCTTTTTAGAAAAACCTGTATTTATGATCATGATAGTGCTGTCTTTGATAGAAAATACTCAGAAAAGCTGAATATGACGTAAAGATGATCAAATTTGGTGTTGAAATACTTCTCTGTAAATGTTTGTCTTCTCAGATGCTTTATTTGCAGTTTTAATGCTCTCTTTGACATGTTGCCTTCTCTTTTCAGGGTCGAATCCCACCAGATTTCGAATAGGTGACCAAGAGTTTGATTCTTTGCCATCTTTACTGGAATTCTACAAAATACACTATTTGGACACTACAACCTTGATAGAACCCGTTTCCCGCTCGAGGCAGAATAGCGGGGTTATCCTCAGGCAGGAGGAGGCAGAGTATGTGCGAGCTCTCTTTGACTTTAATGGCAATGATGAGGAAGACCTTCCCTTTAAGAAAGGAGACATACTGAGAATCCGGGATAAACCTGAAGAGCAGTGGTGGAACGCAGAAGACAGCGCAGGGAAGAGGGGAATGATTCCCGTTCCTTACGTCGAGAAGTATAGACCTTCCTCTGCTTCAGTCCCTACTCTGATTGGAGGTAACCAGGATAGTTCCCACCCACAACCACTGGGTGGGCCGGAGCCAGGGCCCTATGCCCAGCCCAGCATCAACACTCCGCTCCCTAACCTTCAGAATGGCCCTATTTATGCCCGGGTTGTCCAGAAGCGAGTCCCTAATGCCTACGACAAGACAGCCTTGGCTTTGGAGGTACATAATGGGCAAAACTTAGAAGGAAGAGATCTGTTCAAGGGATTTCCCTTTCAATCACGTGGTAGTTTTGGAGGAATGAGAAAGGGAAAAGCTTTATAATACTGGTTTTACATCGTGATTAATAAGTTACGGATAAAACGAGTGACTTGAGTCACTTGTACGTTAGATTATTGTTGATTATTATTAGGTTACTGAACCAGTATCATGTCTGTTGTCAACCATCACTAACATCAGTGTTTCCCCATCCATGTTTTCTGTTCCTGAAGTGTTTATTTTGTGGGGGAGGGAGAGGGAACAGTTCATAAATTGTGTGTCTGAACATGTGTTTGCTGTTGTGTGCCTCACCACAATCTGTACAAGGTGTACTGGGGTGTTTGTTGGTTTGTGTTGGGTTTTTTTTTCTCCCCAGTCTGTCAGCAGTTTTAAAGCAATCAGTGGAAACATTGATACACTTTGAAATTACCTGGACTAAGATGATGATGATCACACATAGAATTTAATTGTAGCAACATCAACTCAAGCAGATTACTTCGGGCTTAGGTTTGGAACAGGAGCATTTTATAAGTTACACTACAATTTGTTAGGGAGGTCTGGTATAAAGCAGTGATTGATGGAGTAGGGTTTGTAGTAAGGCAATGAGCTTCCCTCAGGTTGATTCACTTCCTGACAGGATCAAGTACTTGTACAGGGCCTTTTTGATTTCTCTTTTTTCCTCTTAAAAAGGTGACTGGAGTGCTCTATCCACATCACATAATTCTCCCCCAAGTTACATTTGAGGAAATTGAGACTAAGGTATTCCCTGTGGCAGACCTTTGCCTTAGGATATGTAAATTGTATCCTTTAATCTAGGCTTTCTTTGAGCTAGAGGCTCTGGAATTTCCTGATACCTAATTGACTTCCTGTTTATATAACATTTTAAGTACTTGGGAAAAAACAGTTTCTGTGCTGAGTCAGAGCATCTCCTTTCCACTCTGAAATACTTTGTGTAATTGTGCATAGCACAAAAGGCACTCCAAGACTTCAGTGATCTGGCAGCTGTAGGTGTGTGTCTGGTGCAGAACTGGGAAATGCAGATGCACAGCCTGGCAGATGTGAAATCTTTTCCCACGCAGGTAGTAAATATACTCTTGAGTTGCTACATGTTCTGTTATATATCTGAATATTTTTGGGTTGAGAAGCAGGAATAGAAATTTATGTCAACTTATCAGATTTTGGGGAAATGTGAGGATTTTTACCCTTCAAACTTTCATAAAGGCTAAATGCTGTCTCTTTCTTCCTGCTTCTCACTCTTTCCACCCAGTTACCTCCTGGAGCTTGGGAATATTCCTGAATGCAGACTGTTGTAATTACCAGATGTTAGATTGGTTTTAAGACTCTGGATATTATTTTGTGGCATATTTAGCAAGATCTTTTGGTTTTATTTCTGAATTTTGCATTCTCTTAAGCCTTAACTTTACACTTCATTTCACTAAAGAACCTCACGTTGCTGCTCAGTGCAGGATTTGGGAGCATGGAGTGAAATAGGGAGAGTGAGGAAATGCTGCTAATCCTGGCCATAAGCAACTTAGAGTGAAAGGAAATGCTTTCCACGCCGGAGAACAGCTTGTGAGTGCCAGGGCTGATCTTAGGTTAGTTCAATCCTCTTCACCAAAACTCACATGATCTGTCAAGAGTGCTATGCTGAGGGAGGAGCAGTTTTGTGGGTAACACCTCTCTTTTCTGAGCTACCTTACACCTCTGGTGCCTTTTACTAACTGATGGTAAAGGTTGAGTAGCTGAAGTGTTTGGGAGGGGCAGCTGAGAAGTGTCAGCTCAGCTCGGCTGTGGGACCAGAAATGTGTCCAGAAATGGCCTTTGTGGGCCTCTTAAAGCTGCTTAAATATTTATCAGTTGACATCTTGGCCCTCTTGGTTAGGGTGTTATATTCCTGTCTTGCTCTCCATTTAAGAAATGCAATAGCAGTGGTGGTTCTTTATTCTGTATGTAATATTGCACAAATGTAATTTTAAAAAGTGAGCCATTTATCGCTGCTTCTAGTGGCCCTCAAAGCTTTGCAGCTTTTATCACTTCCAATCACAATGTTACTGAGTTGCTTTCAATGTCTGTACAGGAAAAAAAAGCAATATGCACTTCATTTTCTCCCAAGTTTTTCTCCATCCTGTCTATCAAAGTGCTGTTTCTTGTTGTCTCCTTTTTCCACGTTCCCTTTCACTTCGTGGTGTTCCTTCTCTGTTTATTTAGAGATCTCTTTCTTAGATAACTTAGTAGAGAGCATTATGTAAATCTTATCAGCCCATTTTTGCCCAGACCTCTTTATAAATACAGAAAGTGGGATTCTTTCCAAATGAAAACTCTTATCCTCAAATCTGGCAATATTCATGGGAGGGGGTGGATCCCACTGTTTCTCTTAGAAAAATAGATTCTTAACATCAAACAGTTTTTGCCCAAACTGCAAACAGAGTATCTGTGCTGTTCTGTTATTTTAAGCCTGACATGCTTTTGAAGAGCTCAAGGAAGGAGGATCAGAGCAGGCGATGTTCTAATAAAGTCTGTGCTCTATTATGGAAAAAAAGATTCAGCAGGAGAAGTTAACATTTATTTTGCATGTAACTGGATCTATGCAAGAAGTTTTCAGTCTATTTTATGAGAAAATAGAGGAGAAAAAGGGAAGATCTGTGTGGTGAATGACTCTGAGATCGATCGATTTATTTTTTTTCTTTGTAACAGTAGCAGAGCTCTGCCACCTTGACCTCACCAAAGAGGAGTACTTGGAATAAAACCACAACATACAGAAGTCTTCACTTGAACCTTCAGTTTTGCTTTGAAGCATATGGGGTATATTTAGTTTTAAAACTTCTGATGAAGACTGAGACAAACCTGGCTTTCTAGCAGGGTACAGTGTTGTTCCTGAGGTGCTGTGCTTGGTGGGATGATGCACTATGGACTAATGTTGCCATAAGTCAATGCTAAAAGTGAGGAGAATTCAGAGAAAACATCCACTCCTAGCCTAAAGGTTTTAAAACTTCAGCACTTGTAATAATAAGTAACTTTTGGAAAGGTTCTCTGTATTGTCTTCAGGAGAGTGGTTGAACTATAGATGAGTAGGCAGAGGTTTGAATCAGATCTAGCAAGATCTGTCAGTTATTCAGGATCAAGTGGAACCATTTTATTAAGCCATCATTTGTAAAATGGTCCATGCTTGCTTAAAGTTAGTCCTGCTTTGGCAGGTGTAAAGATATAGGTATATAAATACAGATATATAGATAGATAGAGAGATAGATAGAGAGATGGATGAGAAGGTTTATATATATAAATGAAATGGGAATGAAAAATTTTATCAGTGTGCCTGCTAAGTGAAATTAGTGTACTGGTAAAAAGGAGTATTTAGTCTCAGAGGTCTCTCCTCATTTAACAATTACTGAAATGCAGCTTTCAAGTGTAGCTCCTTCTAGTAAAGGGATTTCATAAATGAGTATCCCTTGGCTGCAATGGCCCTGAAACCCAAAAACCAACTACAGGATGCTCTGGGAGTGAGGGAGTGTCACAGACATCCCATATTGTAACTCACTGTCATTGCTCTGTTAAACCCACCTTTTTCAGGTGAGTTTATTGTAAGGCATCCAAGATAAACCCTAATGAACACTAATTAGTGTGTGAGGAGCAGAGCAGAGGCCAACAGTCTAAGAAAGATCTCTTGCAGACAGCAAACTTCAGTGCAAGTCACACTTTCCCTTCCCAGTGGGTTGGAGGTTAAACACTGTTCTCTTGAAGGCTGATATGTAGATTCTATCCAGGTCTGAAGCAGTTTAAATTTATCTGGGACATTGTTCTGGTAATGGCTGTGATTAGGAAATCAGATTTTCCACTTCTAGTATTGTCACATTGAATCTTATCCTTGTTAAATTATAGCTGATGTATTGTTTTGGTCAGCAGAGTATTTTTGTTGGTACAACCCCCCAGTGGTTATTAGCAGTAGCAAAATTATACAAACTGCATGATTAAATTCCTGAAGAGCTGAAGCTTGCATTCAGTACTGGAGGAAGGCTTCTTTTTTGCCTGTAGCAAATACATAAAGAGGATTTTCTTCAAAATATGATTCATTAAAATGTCTATACTAATGACTACAAAAGGAAAAAATAAAGCTACAACAAGAGTCCCAATGGGCCTCTCATTACCAGATAAGTAATCATGAGAGGTATGGGAAGCTTAATTAAATGCCCATGAAAGGGGTTGAATTTATGAACTGTTAAAAGCTGTTCTGGCAAAAGATTGGAAGTGATTAAAACCTGTAAAGTTATGGAGATTGGTAGCATCTGAAATTGTTTTCCTTGTTCTTCCTTGGCTGCCCGGACAGTGCAAATAATGAGGTTGTGTTCTGGATGGATTTGGAACACAGTGATGAGCATCTGTGTAAACTTTATATTCAGTGAATTTCTGGATGAAATGCAGTGAGGTCTTTGGCCACACCTTCAGAGTTTATTTACAGTATTAGTGAAAGAAAATAGAGCGTATCTGTCCCAAAAGCATCCTCCATCTGTGATGTGGGAAGAATTTAAAAACTGTTGTACGTTACTCGTAAATCAGATTATTGATAAAATTCTACAGAGGGGTAGAAATGGGTAGACAGCTTTTCAGTGGTGCATTCATTAACTCTCCAGTGTCTTTACAATGTAAATTGTGCTTCCTCAGGTCGTGTAAGTGCCACTTAATTAAAGTACCCTTCAATATGAAACAGAGTTGGGGACTGATCTGACCTAGACTTGTGTCCTGATTTGAACTACCTGCACAGCCCTGGGGACGTGCCTGCTGTGCAGTTTGTGCCTTTGTCACAGGGAGATGACGCCTTTGGAATTGGTGCTGGGAATATTAGGGTGGAGATTAGAATTGGAGATGTATTCCTGGGCAAGAGGGAGAGGGCATCAGTTGTCTTTACTATTCCCATGAGTGCTGGACTTGGCAGTGCTGAGTTAATGGTTGGACTCGATGACCCTAAAGATCTTTTCCAACCTAAACAATTCTGTGATTCAATGGGATTTATTTCTGGAAGAAATCCATGCTGGGCAAGACTGAAATGCCATCTGGCTTTGCCTTTGGTAGTGGCTGGTTGTGGGTGCCCAAAGTAAGAACAGAGCAGCCTTATGGCACTTCTTACCCACCTGTTATAATCTGGAGAGAGAGAGAGAGAGAGAGAGATCTTCTACTTTCCAGACCTTGAAAAGTGGAATTTCAAAACTAAGGAGCAGTTGAGCTTGCAGATTAGTGTCCACTTGGTACAGGTACAAGCCTTCCTTGCTTTATGAGGCTCCTGATGGAGTCCCAGCAGTGTTCAGGCCTCTGTCAGCCCAACAAGGCACATTTATCAGGATATCACCTGATGGCAGGTCCCAAGAGCACTTGGAAAGATAGGTATTGGATTGCTGGTTCTTCAGTTCATGTAGTTGTCACCTGATCTAGGCACATTTCTTTATATACTTTCTTGGAGTGAATGCCATTGGGGGCAGGCTGGTGTCTCAGAAACTGTCAGGATGAAAGCTGCTTTTTATAGATGTGTATCTGGTGCACTTGGGTGGCAGCACACCGAGGGAGGGGTGGCAGCTCATCCTGCCTGTGTTTCTGGATTGTAACGTGTGTATTTCTTACCCCACAGGTCGGTGAGCTGGTAAAGGTCACAAAGATTAACGTGAGCGGTCAGTGGGAAGGAGAATGTAACGGCAGACGTGGTCACTTTCCATTCACACACGTCCGTCTGCTGGATCAACAGAATCCTGACGAGGACTTCAGCTGAGTGTGGCTCAACAGTTGCTCTTACAGATGGGAACAATCTCAACTTGTTTTTATTGCAGATGCCATCAAGACTATGCTTGGACCGATGCTGAAAGCGGTATTGCTTGGATAAGCGTTCTGATAACCTGCAAACCCCTGGGACTCAACACCACCATTCCTTAAGCAAGGGTCATGTAATTCAGGGTACGACAGCAGATAACTCGTGTGTCAAGTGGCAGAACTAGGCCATGATTATAGGTTGTAATGCCTGCTTATGTCCACGTGCACGGCAGCCTGGACCTTGCCAGCAGCAGCAGCTGGAGGAAGCAGTGCTGTAGATGTTCAGATAACATTTATAGCTCTCTCCAGGCCCATTGCTTATGTTGCTTCTTCCTCAGGCAATGAACATCAACCGTAGACAATTCAATACCTAGATAGAAATTTCACAGATTTATCCTGGAGCTCTCTCCCATGTTTTTTTTTCCATCCTGGATTCTCTGTCCTAGAAAGGCTACACAGTGCTCTGCATGGTCAGTTAACTGTGCACAGCACAGACTGATGTAGGGCCCGTTGGGGGCAGCCTTATGATTTACAGATCCTTACCATTTTCATGGTAAATGACAGATCCAATCAACCTCAGAATTCTAGAAGCTTGTGGACACTAGATTGATTTCTTCAGTACTGTTGATGCTTCAAACATAGCAGCTGATTTTAATTTAAGATTTTTATTAACACAGTATCTCTTTTTATCCACAAATACAAGGCTTATGGAAGTGTAAACCTCCATATCAGAGCTGAAAAATACGTGCATAGCACTTTAATACGTAGCTTTAAAGCAGTGTTTGATTCACTAAATATACTAAAATATTGACACTGCTTTCCAATAAAATTAAATTGTGTAGGGCTAGTCTAATTTTCCTAGAATTCTTCAATATTTGTACAATACTGTTACAGTACAAATCAGTGTCAAACACGGTGAACTGACAAACCAAATATTACTTTTATTTTAAAGACACTCTGGGGACTCTTCTGGTTTAATTCCCATCTGTAAAATATTTGATAGTGAATTCATGAGGATTTTATTTTTAATAAACTAATGGAAAATAATTGTGTGCTTCTGGATTGATTCTCAAAAGGCATAATAGAGTAAATATGGCTTCCTAGCTCATGATGAAAATCAGTGCATTGAGTAGGCAGTATTATGCACTGCCTTGATGGTTGTTTTTTAGTCTGTTCTTCTAATGATCTAATATAAATCAGAATGGATTTAGTAAGTTTTGTAAACTGAAATTAAACACTGAAGTAACTCTCCCTTGCCTGTACCCTGGGTTGTTTTCCAAGCACAGCGCTCTGGTGACCAAACTAAATTTTGTAACTTGACTACAGTATAATCCATGCAGAAGGGTTTTTCTAAATAGTATCAAACTGAAACTGTTGGGTTTGGTTGCTTCAAACCTGTGTGACTCCAATGGCTCATGGGTTGCCTGTGCTGCAAAGGCCTTTGCTGCAAGGCACCGACCCTGCAACAATACTGGTAACACTTTACCTCAGAACTCTGTAACATGCTGGAAATTATAATATTTCTGTTCTATTTAAGTACTAGTTGTTTTACTTCAAAACTAATCCATCAGCAAGTCTGAGTAATGTTCAGGTTATGGGCACTCATTAATTTCTGTGGACTAATGTTAATCACACCTGTCCATCACCAGTCTCATGAGCACTACTGAGGATTATTATCAGAAAACTGACAGCAGGGACAGTGGTGTAAGAATGGAAACAAGGAATTGAAGCTCCGTTCTACCTTGGATTGCTATTCTGGTTGGGGTGACGTGCCAGTGATTGTGGGAGCTCTTCTAGCTTAGTACAAAATTTACTTGGAGGGGAAAAAAAATTGAGAAACTAACTCTAGATTCTGTAACTCATCAGGTTCTTTAAGGCTAATTTGTATTTTTTCTCTGATCTTGATATTTACTGTAGCTGTTTGGGGGTTTTTGTTCGATAGCTGCACTCTAAATAAACAGACTTAATACTGAGTTTTTCAGTTGCCCATATATGCTTATATATTTCTTCAGATATTGCAAAAGAAACCTAATAAACAGTGTGTCCTTAGAGTAACACTGTTCTGAAGTATTTTTACCAACTGCAGTTAATGAAAGCCCATATATCTGTACCTTTCCAATCAGGAATTAAGATACCAAAATAACATTTTTCTGGAAGTTTTATTATGCAAACCTTGCCTTTTTAATACAAAAGACATGAATTGAATTAACTAGCAAATACCCTGCAAACTTTGTAGATGTGGTTTTGTTAAGACTGTATAAATTGTGAATATTTGTACACTTTGAAAGAGCAAAATAAAGAAACTAGAGGAGTCTTAATAGCTGCTGTTACACTAGAATCCCAAGTTCTTGTCAAGCAGTTTTTTTAGCTGGCTGATACATTAATGCAACTGTTTTCCACTCTTCGGTTCTAAGCTGAAATGTGATTTTGTTTCATAGGTGATAGAAAGGAGTATCTTTGCATTTGGACAAAATAGACATTTCAACTTGTCAGGCTCTTAAAGGCAAATAGATAGAAACGATGTTCCTGAACATGTAGATGAAATCCTTTTGTGGCCTTTGTTTATCCTCTTCTCTTTGTTCCCTCCCTTCTCCCTGATGCGTGCAAAAAAATCATTGCTCAGAATGTTGGTCACAATCTTTTGTCTCTCCTTGGCTGTGGTTTTGATCTCTTGTGCATAGGCAGGTGTTAGAACTAGAATAATCATTTCTAGAAATACACCATGAAAGCAGAACGCTCAACTACACTGTGTTCTTCTGGTGCATTTACACGTTATATCACACTAAAAAGTACAACTGGCTGCTATGGTTTTTTAATATATATTTCATTTTGGTAAGCCCCAGCCTTTTTACTAATATATGACCTGGTTAAATCTTGTTAATCTGTTTGAATTGTATTTGTTAATAATGCAAATATTTCTAATCATCTTTGAGAGTAAAACACTTCCTTTTCGTTAATGGTTTTGGGCAAGGATTCTAACCAAACCTGTTTGAAGAAAAATATGAACATGTGCCATTGTATTATAACACTATCCACTTTCTTGACAGTTAAAGTCCTTTTTTATTTTTTTGTAGCATGTAATGTATATGTTCATAGTATGTGAAGTAAATAAAAGTATAGCCTAAACTTTGCCTCAGAGTCATTCTCAATCAGTTCTTGGAGTACTTGGATTTAATAATTAAAAATAGAGGGGTTATGGCCATTTTTAATTTGCCATATTTGTATGAAAACAGTTAAACACAATACTTAGAGAAGTAAGACAAACCAAGGTAACTAAGTTAACTTAGTCAACCAGTAAAATATGGCTTATTTATATAAGGTGACTTTCTGTAATTAAATGAGTCAAGGGGTTGGGGAAAAAGTATAGTCTCCTTTAAAAAAAAAAACAAACGTGAGGAATGTTAAGATGAGATTTTGTAGCTCTTTGTATCAATTCTACCTGCACAAGTGTGTGAGGGAATAGTCTTGGGATTCTTTGGATGGGGTGTGTATGTTTGGGAAGACAAAAAGCTGTTTCTATATTCTTAGAAATATCAGTGAAAACAAAGTTACACAAATGAATACCAGCAAGAATCTCCTGCAGGAGGCTACAAATGTGTGGTGGTGTGAGGGAACTGTTGCAGTGAAAGGCCAAGGTGTGCAGGTGCTGTCAAGGGCTGAAGGACAGAAAATCAGGACCAGAATCCCATGGGGGGCAATGTTTGTAAAATCAGTCTGCATTAATCCTACTTTTGCCACTGTGTTCCTTAAAAACTGCAAGGGGACAGCAGCCTCTAGGCCCCAAGGATAAGAATCTTGATTTGTCTCCACACAGTAAAGATTATTCTATCAGCTCTGGATGGCAAAAAAACTTAAATTTTCATAGGTAGAAGCCCCCAGCTTTGCTCCAGTGCTCACCCACTGCACAGCTGCAATCCAAGAGTGCCTTTTAATGAGATCAGCTGAGATAATTTCAGAGCTGCCTGCAGCCAAAGGAAGAGGCTGGGTCTGCCCTTCTTCAGGGCCCTGCCAGCCATCCCCTCATGCTTCACCTCACCCTGGTGTTTGCAGAGCTCCCCTGAGCTGATGGAACACAGGACTCATGGAGGATCCTGGAGAATTCCTTTTCCATTCCTCCTTCCAGCCATGGGGTTTGGCTGCAGCAGTGGTTGAATTGATTCATGTGAAAGTTAAGGGGGCAAGGGGCAAGCAAGGATTGCATCAGCAAATTGTGCTGTGAGTATTTTCCTGGATTAGGCTGTTTATTCTTCATGCTTTGCCAAATCTCTGACCAATTTCCAAATATCTGAATGCCATCTGTAATGAGTGCATTCAAAAGAATTTAAAGTATTTAGACAATATGCTATTATTCAGCAAGGGTACCAAGAATGCACCTCATTTCTGGCAATTGAATCTGCCTGAAGTGTCCTGATTTATTTATATTATTGAACTCTCTGCAAGCTGAGTGGCTGCTAAACATGGGGATCACAGAAGAATTCCTAAATTGATCCAAATCTAATTTATTGTGCACAGCTCCCTAAGTCTCTGCTGAAAAATAGACTTTTGTGGTCAATAAAGTGCAGAAGTGATTTGCAAGTCTTAAAAATTTACACAGAGATAGTAACTGTGCATTGCTGCTTTTGAGTGCCTAATTCAGTATCATGTATTTACCAACAATTCAGAAGGTTTACAATGATTCCCAATTTCAGCAAAATCATCATTTTCTAATCATATTTAAAATAAATTGAAAAAAGCAATTTTTTGGTGGACTTGACACCTAATATTCACCTTCGTCAAGACATGCTGTTGTCTTTGTGTTTATGAAATCCTGATTAGATGATCAGGATCTGTGAAAAAGAGGGCCTAAATGTCCCATGAAAACAGACCACTGATTTTCTGAGCAGGCAAACAGTGATATAAAAATAATTCTGTCAAATTTTTAGATTTATTTGTAAGAAACCCGTAAGGTTATGTTAATTTTGCAGACCCTAAAACTCTTGTTCATCAACTGAAAAAAAAATAAGTCAGGCAAACTATGGAAAAAATAGTGCTTTAAATGGTGTTTAAGGTGTGTGCCCTCAGTCACCCATCAGGAGCCCATTTCACTGGGCACAATACAGTAAATGGGGGGGATACCTGATGTCATGTCCAGGAGGTGCCAAGGCCAAATCTATCTCTGCTGACAAAACCTGCAAAGGTCTCTGCATTTCTCCCATCAGGAGGGCTGAGCGTCCTTATCCTGCACTTCCAAGGAGACACTGGGAAAAGAAACAAGACTTCATTCACAGCCACCCTGAGCAAATCACAGAATCGTGGAATGGTTTGGGTTGGAAGGGATCTTAAAGCTCATTTCAATTCCTCTGCCATGGGCAGGGACACCTTCCACTGGACCAGGTTGCTCCAAGCCCCTTCCAACCTGGCCTTGGACACTTCCAGGGATGGGGATCTTTGGAGATCATGCCAGCCGTGCATAATCCCTTCTAGTTTTCCAAACCCATTCTGATTTCAGAAATCGAGGCATTAGCTCCTTTTGTTTTTCAGAAGTACTCTGTGAGGGACTGGTGAAACATTCAATTTTATTTTCTAGTTTTTCTAGCCTCTTGAAACTGAAATTACCACGTGCTACGCACTGGAGGTGATACTTTGAGCAAACACCCTGGAGAGGCTGCAGAAACCGGTATCTGACCGTGTGCCTTTCGGTCACAGATCCACCCTTCTGTGTGGAGCACACCCGGTGATTTGTACCAAAATACAGAGAGAGGGTAATTCAAACAGCGCTGTCAGCGCTTGAGAGCAGCACAAACACGGAGAGAACGAGCCGCACCGAGGGAAACGCCATCGGCGGCCGGGCCCGCTGCCCCTTCCGCTCGCCCAGAGCCATGTCTCGGTCACGGGCCCGCCAGAACCGGGCGGGGGAGCGGCGGATCCATCCCCGCCATTGCCGGGCCGCCTCATCCCTCATCACTCTTTATTCCTCATCCCGCCTCACACCGCTTCATCCATCCTGCCTCATCTCTCACACCGCCTCACTCCTCCTCGCATCCCTCACACCGCCTCAGCCCTCACACCGCCTCACCCCTCACACCGGCTCATTCCGCTTTATTCCTCATCCCGCCTCACCCCTCACGCCGCCTCACCCCGCCCCCCGCCCGTTGCCAGGGAGCCGCCGTTGCCATGGGAGGCGGCGGAGCGCATGCGCGCGCCGGCGGGAGTGCCCGGATGCAGCGGGAGGAGGCGCTGCCGCCATATTTGCCCTGAGAGCAGCGAGCTGGTAGCTGCCGAGCCCCCCGGACCCATCGGCTGCCATCCGCCCCGCGCAGTCCCCGCCGCCGCCCCGCCCGCAGGACATGGACGATCGGGAGGACCTCGTCTATCAGGCCAAGTTGGCTGAGCAGGCTGAGCGCTACGATGGTGAGCGCGGGCTCGGAAGGCCGTGCACGGCCAAGGGGAGAGGGAGGGAGGGAGGGAGCGGCCACAAAATGGCGGCTGGGCGGGGGAGGGGGGCAGGGGCGGAGGAGGGGGCGCACACAAAATGGCGACGGGGAGCGCCCTGAGGGGCCGCTGGAAGCGGGGATGGGGGACCCGGGCGAGGGGGTGTCTCGGGCCGGGGCGGGGCCCGAGGCGGGGGGCGGTGGCGGCAGGAGCCGGGAATAAAATGGCGGCCGCGAAGGGCGAGTCCTGGGGGGGGCAGGGGAGCCGCCCCCGCCTCGGGGGGCCCCACAAAGAGACGCCGCTGCCCCTCACGGCGCCGCTGGGCCCGGCCGGCTCCGCGCTCCCCCGGCCAGGCGGCGCGGGGCGAGGGCGGCTCGCCGCAGACAACGCCCATGCCGAGCGCTCCGGAGGGGGGGCCCGGCCCTCGGCCCCTCGCCGGCCGTGCTCGTGGGGGGTCCCCGGGGATGGGGCTGCGCTTCTTTCTCTGCCTCTACCCCCGGCTGGAGATCCTGCTGCCCCTGGCAAACCCAGAGAGAGCGAGTTCTCGCCGTGCAGGGAGCGAGTACATGATTCACTGCCTAAAGAAAACGCGTATGCTTTCATTATGTGGTAGAAATTATTACATATCGTTTTAGTTTCCCAACGTCTTCTTTTCATCCTTTTTCCTCTTTTAAGCTTGTGCGCTATCCCTGATCATTTAATATCCGTGATGATTTAATATCTGGGGGAAAAGTGGTAGAGGGGAGGAACTGGCAACCCTGGGTGGTGTCTCTTGCCCTAAAAATGTCTGTCTTGCAACTGTTCCTTTTAAACATGGTTCCCCTGCACATAATAGAAAGGGCCTTTAATTTTCTCGACTCTTCTGAGACTGTTACTTTGCCCTGAGAGCTGTGATTATTCATTTGAAGTGAAATAAATACATGTATGTAGAACGTGTGAATGCAGTTACCATTCATTTAGAGGTAAGAAGACACTCTAGATACTTTCTGTTCATAAATTTTCATAGACAACATGACCAAGTTCTCACTAAATGACATATTTTTACTGAGTTGTGTTTAAAAAACATCTGATGGCACCATTGCAGAACATCTGAAAAATGCACGTTTTGGGGAGGAAAATAGAAACTAAAACAAAAAGAAGGCCTAAATAAGACTCCATTCAGTTAGATTTCTGATAGGAAAATGATTTGGAATTAATAGTATCACTGAAGGAAAGCAGTCAGGCAGTTTCCACTGAAGGGTTTACAGAAAAAAAACAGGTATTGGGATACAATAATTAACTTGGGCAGAGGGACGTATCCGTATTCCACAATAAGGGTGCAGCTCCTGCTGAGGAGGGAAGGGTTCTCCACCTGGTATGGATGAGTCAGTGCCACTGAAAGTGTTGGCTTTGGTTTGAGTGGAAACCCAACATCCTGGAGGAATCATCATCCTTGGGAGCTCTTGAGGCATGACTGTCTTTCTGGGGTTTTCTGAAATCAGCAGTAAATCACTTCATTAGAAGGTAATAGGACTCTACCCCATGGCACAGATCTGCAATGCAAACTTCCTGTCAACTAATAAAAATTGATTAGGAGGGATTATTGCCTTGGTGCAGCATTTCCCTGAGTGGACTTTTGGTTCTCCCAGTACCATGAATGTTTGCTAAACAAGCTGCCCGGAGCAAAATGTAAAAGACTTGTTGTCTTGCTTCTGAATGGGCGTGAGACTTGTTACAATTTAGGAGGGAGCACTGAACTGAAAGCTGTCTTTTTAAAATCAGTGCTGTGGGTTTTAGCCTTCCAGAGTTTTTAGGAATCAAGTTGGGTGAACATATTTAAGATGCACCCTGTAATTCTGCCAGCTGCTCTAAATTTGTCTTCACATTTCTCGTGTCCATGGCCTGGAAGAAAATGTACTGTAGATACTGTTTTTATCATTTAATTCTGTGTTCTTGTTCAGCTGAAACAATTAAAAATGATTGGCATAATTTGTTCTTGTTTATGTGAAATAATGCAGTTCTGCCAAGATCATAGCTGAGACTGCTGAATAATTCTGTGAACAAAGTGATTTGAGAAGCAATATGAGGAAAGTGTAAGCTACTCCTAATTTTGGTCCTCAGTTTGATCTTTGAGGTGCACAATTATGAGGCCACGGTTATTAATTGGCATTATATTAAATGGAGTGATGGTAAGTACTGGCTACAGATACATTGGAATATGAGTCCCTTGGGTAATTTGAATATGAGTTTGACAATTTTTTGTGTGTTTTAACATTAGGATAAGCGTAAAGTTTTATCCCATCTTTCTCCTGGAGACTGAAAGAATGGTGGGTTGCTATTTATGTATGGCTCATGGCATTTATAGCAGCACTTATGGTGGGCATCCAACTGTCGTTTCTTTGGTGTTACTTACCTGACCCACTTAGGGAATTTATGAAGTCTTGGGAGCTGTATTTGTGAACGGTTGGGAATCTAGTCCTGTGTCTGTACTGTCCTCAGGATGCTGGCCCAGATTAAGAGGACAACTTTCTAGGTACTTTTGCAGTGTAAGTAGCACTTAAATCCTGATCTCCTGAGATATTAAGAGATTTGGGTGTCTGACTGTCTTCACAGATCTGCTTAGGCATGTTATGGCAAATCACAAAATGCCAGGAAGCTTACTGGTAGTACAGGAAGCTTTGTGAGAAATCTCACTTACTGCTATTCCTTATTGGTAGAGTAATGTATAACTAAATGGATTCCTTTTTTGGAAAACAATTGGAGTAAGTGATACTGTGGAGCTCTTTATATCAAGAGGATGTAGAGGATTCCTGCTGCTGAATATTGAAACCAATTCCTGTTTCTGGAGGCTGGGAACATCTTTGTTTTAGGTGAGAAAATTGCTATGGCTCAAGGTAGACTGTGAGCAGATGCTTCATACAGCTGCTTTGTACTACAAGTCTTGAAGTACATGACTTGGGTGAGGTGAAATAAGTGGGGTTTTCCTCCCTCAAAACCAGATGATAGGTCAGGGTACGGTTAAGGGAAAAACCCAAGCCACCCATGACAGGTCTGCTGCCTCCCAGCACAGCAAGCTAACAGCTGCCTCCCTTTGTCTTTAGAAATTGTCTATCAGGGAAATGGGTCTTTATCACAAAGGCAGGAACGTGTGCAGCAGTGGATTCAGTTCAAGATTTGAACCCTTTTTAGAAAAAACTGTCTCCTAGTAACAGGTCTTCAGCTTAGAGCGTAATGAAGAATCAATAAGTCACAAATTAGAATTCAAGTTGCATATTAATTTTGGTTTGCAGAGGATTAGCCTCTTTCAAGCAGATGTCAAACACACTTCAGTTTTTTGGGTTCCTTCCCCCATTAATGGTTGCCACTTACCCTGTGTGTTAAAGGTCTTACTGGTGTATTGATGCGGGGTGTGACTGCTGTCTCTGAGCTAAAAGGCAGAAAAATCTCAGCATATCCCTAAGAATTGTAGGAATCTGAGAGTTAAAAGTATGGGCGAGACATTGCTAAAGGAATAAGACTGTACATTTTTTAAGTGGGAGTTGTACATGCTGGGACATAAATTGACTTGTGATTATGAGGAGTTGTGTGAGAGAGGGCCTTTGTCTGTAATGGCCTTCTTGAATTTCCTGAGGTACCAGCAGCAAACAAAGGAGACAAAATTCTACAATTGGCTGGTGTGGTCCTCTGCAAAGAGCCCAGAAGCTGAACTGGTGTCCAGTTCTTGTGTTAGAGGATTGCTCAGTAGCAGATCTCAGTCAAAAGGAGAGATGTATGATGTGGCCCACACTTGAGATGTTTGCTTTCAAACTGAAATGTTTGTTAGAAATAGTGGGGATATCCTCTTGATTTAGAAAAGTAAATGTCCACAGCTTGAAGAGATTATAGGGACGATTTAAAAATGTTCTTGTTGCAAGAAGGACTTGTGGTAGACCATACAATTGATAATGCAGAAAATCCCACTGTTGCTTGGACAACTTGGGCGTAACCTATTTCTCCAAGTAAAGGTGCAGGACTGTTTATTGCAGAGTCATGCAGTCAGGTTTTGGAAGGGTTTTGACTGCACCAGCTGTTACAAACCTTGCACACGGAATAGCACTATAACCCTCTGCTTTGTCCACAAAATCATCGTCAAGCCACTGTGCAGGTTGGCTATTATTTGGGTTTTTTTTTACTCCTCTGCTTGTTGGTTGTCTTAACTGGGAATCCACCTGTTAGGTTTTCTTATGCTCATTTGTGTAAAACTTTTACATTGTAATAAGTGTGGAATGCTTCTCATGTGTGCTTGGGTTGTGGTCTGACCCTTAGAGCCAGTTCAGTTCTCTAAATTAGAAGCAAGATTAATTTTTTTCCCCTCTTGAGTAGTTGTCTGAGCTGATGACATGAATGAGCCAGTTGAGAGATCAGAGGGGTGTTGAGCTAGCAGGAGGGAATTGATAGGGATGGGTTCAGCCATCTCTGGAGCCCTCCTTGCCAAACACAGGATTCCCTAAGAGAACAGAAAATCCTAATGCAGGCAGTACAATAGTGTGTCTAGAAGAGTTCCTAATGGATGGAAAGAGGAGCTGAACTTCGACTTGGTTGAATTTGGAGCTCATCATTGTAGGGAGTAGGGTGGTGCCCACTGATGGCAGGTGGAGGTCTGTATCTTTGGGAAGTGCAGTTTGTGGACATTGATCCAGTTATATTCATCTCTTACTCAAGAAAATACATTGGCCCCTATTTCTTCAGTTCTTCTTGTATTTGTTCCTGGCAGTTTGCTGCTACTAAGTTAGTACTTACTAGTTGCTTCTGTTTTGTGGCTCACTCAGAAGTGCCAGTGCTTCCCAGGAGAGATACCTTGTGATTCCACTGGTGGGCTTTCTCTGTTCTTGAGAACTTGACTCTCATATTCATACCCTGTTTCCTGTCTTTCAGCCAAGTGTTTATCCATGTGAGGACTTTCCTGCCTGTCCCGTGGCAGTTGAGTTCCTTAAAGAACCTTGGGTGAGGGACCTTGTCAAATGCCTTTGGGAAATCCAGGTAGACTATACCAATTACGTCTTCTTTGTCCATGTGCTTCACTTGTTCAAAGCATTCCAGTAGATTTGTGAGGCATAATGGAATGCCATGCTCTACAGTGTAATGTTTATTCATATACCCACTCATTCCAGGGTTTTTTTAATGTAATTCCCATTAACTTGACCCCCAGTGAGTATTAGGTTCATGGTTTTGTAGGTCCCCCTGAGTGTGTGCTGGAACCCTTCTCAGCTGAAGGGTGTAAACCACTTCGTGTTTGCTGCTATTACTAAAGCCCTAACTGAGAGGTTACACACAAGACTGTAGGGTCATAGATACTTAAGGTTCTTGGGACTCGTTCCTGATAATCTTTTGTTCATTGCAAGAATGAACAGGTACAAGCCTAGCACTTGTACTGAGTCTTTGAATACTGTTTATGGCGTGTGATCATCTGTGGTGGACACAAGGGAAGACTTGGTTTTTTTTGCTGTGTCCTTCACCTCCTTGCAGCTCACAGGATGCTCCTTTGCAGCTTTTAGCTCCTGAAATGCTGGAGTAGGTATTGGGCAGCAGCTTAGAAGCTTGAAGAGCTTGGTTTGTTTTATTGCCCTTAGATAAGGGCAATAGAAAAGATTAAACTTAAAACGCAGCTTCAGTTTTCTGATGTTCTTCTGCTACTAAATGGAGAGTTAAGACAGTGCTTCTGCTGCTCTTCATTACATAATGTATAAGAATTGTACTTTGTGAGTTCTCTTAAGGTTTATTTTGATTTGAGTATGATGACCATTATATCATCTTCATCCCACCTTTACTCAACAAGTTCTTTTTCTCTTCTTATTCTAAGAAGCTTTCTCACTTAAGTAGTTCCTCTTTTGGAAGGGAAGCACACCTCTAAGAGATTTTCTAGCTCTTGTTTTTTCCTGTGGTAATGTTGAGCCAGTGTGTGTGGAGGCAAGGGGGAGTTACTTCAGCAGTAAGGTTGAAGTAGATTCTGTGTATTGTTTAAAGTCACGAGGAGTGCCCTGGTTGGAAACAAAAAAATCCGACCCTGTAGCATCCTGGTTTGTGAGACTCAGGCACTGAACTAGAAGTTACAAACACTGTAGATTTGTCCTAACAAGTTTGCTTTAGTGCACCAGCTTTTTTTTAGGCCAAATGATTTCTGTTACAAGCACAGATTTTGACAGAACTGCCAGATGCTGGCTATTCTTTGTTAGGGTCTGCTGTTTCTTGGTTTGTGTCCTGTACTGGGAAGGTTTTTAGTCTTCCCACTAAATTGGCTGTACATCACTCATTTCCATATTTCCTTACCTAGGGATATCGCAGTTTCTCTGGGTTTTCTGGATTTCTGGAGTTAAGGAAGCAACAAATACCTGGTTTCTCATTCATCTCTGGTCAAGAGGCAGTCATTATTTTGTGACCTAGTATGAGTCCTTATCAGCTGTGCCCTTTGTTCTGTGGCCGGCCCCTAATGATGGTTATCAAACATGTCCTTCTCAACACTTGTAAACTTCCCCACTTTTAGCTTAGAGTAAGGCTTATTCTTTGTCTTTCACATTAAACCCCAATCCCAAGCCATGCACCTTGCTGTTCCACAAACCTTTTGTAGGTGGCCACCACTGTCCCAACCCTTTGTGCTTTCCAGGCTTCAATTCTGTGTCCCTCCTGGTGGCTGGAGGTGAGTCAGCAGGGTTTGCAATGGGGAGCCAGCATTTTAATCATAGTAGTAGAATATAGGAACCTAAAAAAATGGCCTGGGCACCATTACAGTTTTTGCCTGTGTATTGTGGTATTTCTTAACCAACAGCAGGTGCTTGGGGAAAGATCTAAATCTAGGGCAAGCATGTCATTCTCCAGAATATTCCCCTCTCCTTCCACAGTTCATGTTTTTGGGATTTCCTGCCCTGACAGTGGCATGATCTGACAGTAGCATAATAAGGTGACAGCCACAATCACTTGAGAGGCTGGAACTTAACTGCTTACATACAGCCTCTATCTCTCTGAATCTGCATAACGGTGCTTTTTCCATAATGCAGTGTAAGCATCTCTGGATTTTGTATGCAATGAGTTGCCATTACTGCAATAATCCTTTTTAATGAAATGCAATCTCAGACTTGTATTTTGTCCTGAGCTTTCCACCTCCTTGTGGAAGCTTCCAGATTGGTAAAATGGCACTTAGAATAAAAAATGTTTGTTCTGTTGGCAGATATAGATGGCTTTATTTTTGTTTTCTGTTGGAGGAGATACAGGTATGTTGTCCCCTTGCTCTTGTATTGCCTGTGTTCTTAAGATTTTTTCATCAGGCTTAAATTTTCAGGGCTGGATTATGGCTTTACCATGGAAGACCAAGGTATGTGCATAATATTTTGTCTTCTTGAAATATCAGCCCAGATTTTTGTATTGTAAGTAAAAGTGGGCTCTTTACTAAACTAAAATCCTTTTTCTCCAACAGCTTTGTGTGTAGAGTGATAAATGTTTTCTCTTTGGGTAGAACAGTTGTTTATGGGTGGGATTCTAATCTGTGGTTGTGTGGTTACCTAGTAACAAGATTAAGATTTTGAAGAGGAGACCTTTCAGTTCCTGTTGTCAGGGTGTTGGGAGGTTGTGTACCCAGTGTGAGGGGTGGTGAAGCTGGAGGGTTTTGTGCTTCAGAACAAACGGAGGAACCTCAGGTGCTCCCCCATCCCCCAGCATCCCGTTCCCAGTGGCTGTCACTTGTCAGGGAGTCTGTTTAACTTACTGACAACTCAATCATAAAAATGCTGGGGTGATAAGGGCTATTTACTGATAGTAGTAGTTCAGAGCAGGTGCCTGTTTTTCTTTGGCTCTGTTGTTTCCGTGGTTGTGGTGACTGCAGGAGGGTGGTTAATGACCTCCTTTGCCAACAGACTGAAGAGATGCAACAGGGCTCAAATACTGACAGAGGAGCTCCTTGTAGGGTGGGGTCTTGGCTTTGGCTTTGTACCAGCTGTTGCACAGTTTAAATTTGGTTTATCCTCCAGTGCACACAGGTGTTCAAACCTCTGTTTCAAGGGCTTGTAGATGTTCAGACTGGTAATAGATAAAATCCTGTAGAAGCCAAGCAGTTAATTAAATTGGTAATGATGTGTTTGAATGTACTATGAAAGCTAGATACTCATTGTCAGGGAGCAGCAAGTCTTGTGTATAGTTTATTTTAAATTTTCCTCTAGACAAATTTGCTTCTGGGGAAGAGATCGTGAAGGAAACCTGTAGAACAATTGATAAAATGTGCCCTTTTTCCCCAGTTGTTGCAATTTCTTGATACAGGGCAGAAGATCTTGGAAGATGTTGCTGTACATGTTCCTCAACCTCCACACTTCTGGACTAATTATTCCATGTATATCATTGTTATATGAGATCAGTGGATAGATTTTTGTTGTCCTCATTAAGAAGCAGGTTTTCTGTAAAAGCATTGTGTACATCCAGGAGTATGACTGAAGTGCACTGTAGTTAATCCCAGTGGATAAAGCACAATAATAGAAACTGTTTTAAAAAAAGGCAGATCTTCTGTAACCTGTGTGTTTCTTACCTGAAGGCAATCAAATATTAGGCTTAAAAACAAGACCCATGTTTTTTGCTGGAGCTTGACGAAGATACCCAGGTCATGGAGACTGCAAGTCTCAATTCCTGATGGTCATTTTTGTCCACAAGAACTGTCAGGCATCTTATCTTGAGTGTGGCTCCACTGTTTCAAGAAACTTCCAAATACGAGATGGCTTAATTTGCATAATTAAAAAAATTTACGGCTTTGAAGTAGATTTTTTGTATGAATGGGATGGTAGGGTCATGCTTCAGGAAATAAATCATAGTGCTTGCTTTATTTAAGTAGCAAATTGTAGCTATATCATATTGCTCGTAACTTAGCTGGCTTAAAATACCTAATTGTGTTTATGTTAATGCTAACTGTGTGAATGTGGAGTGTTTTAGGACAGCTCTCAAATTCTGTAGTAAAAGCAGTTCACCATTTTGCAGTTGCCGGGTGGTGTTTTCAGAAAGTTTTATCAAATGCTTGGTGGATTTTTCATTACTTTCTGTGATTTGGGGGAAGCAAAATCTACTGATAAAAATAGAGCCACCATAAAATTTTGTCCTCCACATATGGAGACCTGTTGGAGACTGATAACATTGTTCCTGCCAGGGAGCCTACAGTCTCCATTGCTGAAGTAGCTTGTGCCTGTTTAGGTTGTGATTTTTGACATCTGAGGGGGGAAAATTATAGTTAAGCTTCATTTGTATATTTAACACTATTCTTCTAACGTGTCCTGAACAATTGCAGTGTTGTTAGGTAATTAAAGGGTTATAAACTCCCTTAAGTAGTTCAGTCTTTGGTTCCACTGGAGCGTAGGAAAGCTGTATTTGGTAATAATTGTTTTAACCTCAGGTTTAGAAGTACTTTTCAACAGGCATAAAATAGAAATATACATTCATTCATATCTTGTTTGTTACTTTTCACTGTAAGAGGCTGCTTGGCATGGGTAGATATGGTTGCTCTGGGTACACTCAGGATGACTTTTTTGTTACCACTCCAAGCACGAAATTTTTCTTTTGGACGTTCATCTTGCAGCTTTGACTCACTTTCCTAGTAACAGTACTCATACATCTCTACATGTATTCAAATCTGGATTTTATGTTTTTGTTAATTACCACATTACACTGTGTTCCAGTTGACAAATCAGTGGAGCATTCTGTAATTCCTCAGTTTTATCCTGACTGTGCCAAGAGCCAGATCACATTTGTTCATCTTTTCTCACTGTTCTCTGCCTTCTCCAAAGCACTCTGAAGAACACACACTCCTGTAGGATTGTACTGATAACTCTTATCCACTGTGGAAGAATGTTCTTGCTGCTACATCCTTTTTGTCTGTCTGTTTAAAAAGGCAAACAAACAAAAAAACCCCCACTCAAACCAAAGACCAGAAAAATAAAAACCAAAAGTGAAAACTACCTTTAAAGAATTTTTGGAACCCTTGTAAAATATCCCATGAACATCAGATATTTCCTTTGTGTTTGTGCTGATTGATTTGTTTGGAACACTCCAGTGTAAAAGTGAGGAGTAATCTGATGAAAGGAGGAGGGAGCTTAATTTCCTAAGCTCTCATTAATGTACAGCTTGTATTGAATGATTTGAAAGATGCTTCAGTTGTGAGAATAATTGCCTGACCTTTTCCTCCTAGAAATGGTTGAATCAATGAAGAAAGTGGCTGGAATGGATGTGGAGTTGACAGTGGAAGAAAGAAACCTGCTTTCTGTTGCATATAAAAATGTGATTGGAGCCAGGAGAGCTTCCTGGAGAATAATCAGCAGCATTGAACAGAAAGAAGAAAACAAAGGTGGAGAAGACAAATTAAAAATGATTCGGGAATATCGGCAAATGGTAAGCTGGAGTTGCTCTTACAGCAAAATGTCATTTAGTTGTGGTCCCCTTGCCATAAACTGCCCTGGTGTTGGAGATTGCCTGTGGTGTGCTGACCTGGAATAGGGTCCTTGGAAGGCTGGAGCTTGTTCCTTATCTGGAGAATAAATCTCCCTGGTGAAAGGGAGAGCTTGGGTGTTTCTGTGTAAACACTCAGAAGGGCAGCAGCCTCAGGAGAGGGAGGGATTTTCCCTCAGTCATCAACAGCTCTGCCAAGCATTTGAACTGTGCTTGCACTTGGTCTTCCCTGCTTACTCAGATGTGAGGCTGCACCTGCTCAGGAGGCCTTATTCTTTCCCCTCCAACCTGACTTACCCCAAGTAACTTCTTTTTTTAATTAACCCTGTCAGAGGAGATGTTTGGCTGTTAAGTTTCTCCTTCCTATAAAAATTGCTTTGGATCATACAGTGACACTTTCAGTGATTCCAGTTCTCTGTCCTAGAGAGTTCAAAACATTAACACTTGAAATGTCCCTGAGAGAGGCTCTTCAGTGCTCTTCTTGGCTCCTTGTCTTTGTCACTCCATGTTCTGGGGATGTCGTGGTTGTCCCAGCTGTGAAACTTGGGTGTGTAGCAACCTCCAGGACCTTGCTCTTTTCTCTCTCTGGAGAGAGAGGGAGAAATTGATCCACATAACTTCATGCTGACTTAGTCAGTGTGTGCAGCTTTACCTAAAATGGAGAACTTGCAGCAAGCTCTGGCTTTCATTGGTAAGGGCTAATGAAACCTTCAGCTCTTACTGAGTAGTTGTTCCCCCTTCCTCCCTGCCCTAAATGATGGTTTAGCACGGAGCAGGCGTGCTCCCGTACTATTTAAATCCCACACATTTCTGCAGAGGCTTCATCTCCATTATTTGAGGACAAGTGCCTCCACATGGTTCACATCTTCACTTCCAGAGAAACAGTGGAGTCTGTTATATCACCTGGCACTGATTCATATACCAGCAATGGAAATGATGTTGGCTTGGAAATCTTCTCTCAGGAATGGCTCTGGACTACTTTCTGTTGACTCACAGGGTTTCTTTTGCTCCGTGGAATTGTTCAAGTTGTGAGTTTCTAATTTTATGCTGGCATACTGATGGGATGAGGCGCTGCCAGTTACATACAGTCCCAAATAGCCTTTTCTTGATGAGTGTCTGCAATCTCCTCTAACAGAACATAGAAAACAAGACAACAGCTATCTAGTGATTGTTTAAACTTGTTTTATACTGTGTGCTTCCAGGTTCTTTTGCACAGGGTTTTGTGGATGGTTACATCTTCTGCCAGAGATTCTTTAATGGTGAAAAGACTTTTTTCCTCATTTTGAAAAGACTCTAGAAATAACCATTATTCTGCATCCCTCTTTGTAAAGGACATGTGCCATTCTGGATGGACTGGGGGTGCAAGAAGTACATGTTTGTAGGTGCTTGAGGTTCTGGAGAGAGAGAGAGGCCACATGAAGTACAGTGTTATGCCAGCAGTGTGTTCAGCTGTTAAATCCTGAGAGAGAACAGCTTTCACAGCTGCACTGGGAGGAGGAGTGCCCTGAGCACTGTCGTTGGTTCTGTACTGGAGGAGGGGTGGCTGTGTCTGCCCAGCTCCAGAGGGAGTTTTCCTAAGAGGCTTCTGAGCATCATCTGTAGCTGAAGGCCAGTTCCTGTTAGTAGCTGCCGGGAGACTTAATATGGGTTGGCATCTGCTCTGAGTGTGTGAATGGGTTTGGTGGGATGGCCTGGGAGCAGGAAGGGCCTGAGGAACATTGCAGGTTTGGGTGCTGCTGCTCACTGTCACTGCTGAACAGTAGCACTCCTGCCCTGTTGTGCTCAGTGCTTCCATGAAGAAACAGTTTCCAGCAGAATTCTCATTGTTATGATTCCCTTGTCAACAGATACTGACTTTGTAGCATTTTCCAGAGTAAGTTCAGTGTTGGGAAAACCTTCCCCAGACTTGAAAGGCTCTGAAGAAGGAAAACAAATTTCCCCCCCAACCCCAAACCATGTCTGGGAGCCAACAGGCCACATTTAAACCACTGGGGAGTTGGAGAGAACCAGCATCTCTAAAAGACACATCTCTCACCTACCACCAGAAGCAGCTGTGACCTTGCTCAGCTGCAGAGTACTACTCCAGTAGAAAGGGAAAGTTTCTGTGAAAGTAATTATTTGTTGGGTTTGGTGTATGTCAGAATTTACTATAATTCAGCTCATGGCTCATGTTGGGAGTTTTTTTAAGCTAGTAGCCAGCATGACTTGGGGTAGAACTCAAGGGATGGTGGTGTTGGGAGGGCAGGGCCAGGCTGGCATTGCCTGAAGTGTGCACTGGGCAATAGTGAGAGATGAGACACCAGGTTGTGCATCTTCCCAAACCACTTCAGCTGAATGGAGCCAAACACATCCGTAGCCATGAGGGAAAATGCCACTTACTGCTTGCTTTGTAGACAGGCTGCTCTCCTGGCTCCTGTGGCCATTTGGATACACAAAAGCCCCTGAATTTCTCATCTGGCTGCATCTCTGATGAGAACACGCTGAGGCTTGTGCTCTTCATCCTTGAGAGGCTGAAGTGGTGTGTGGCTGCACACAGTGCAGTTCCCTCCCTCGCAGTCAAACCAGATCTGTTCCCACACCATAACACAGATACTGACCTTCCCCTTCCTGCTCTGGAGATGTGGCACATGGAATGTGTGTTTCCAGTGCCCTGACTTCTAACCTGTGCTGTATTTTCGGGCAGTTGCCTGCCTGTCCTGTATTTTCCTCTCTTAGAAAGAGCTCACTGAGCTACTCATTCTGGAACAGATCCTTTTTGTACAAAGCTTTTAGTTTTGTTGTGGGTTTTTTGTTTGTTTGTTTGTTTTACCCTTAATTAATTTGATTTGTATTAAATCTTTTTAAACTAAGCTTGGCCAGGACATTTACCTTGCCCCAGACAGCAGCTGATCTCTGATAACTGTGACTGAGCCTTTAAGCAAAGCTGGAAAAGGTCTGTCTGAGATGAAATAGAAGTGTGTACATGTGTGGTTATTTAACTAAAGAGGATTAGAAACTGATTTAATTCTTTGCAGTTTTGCTGAAGATCTCTCTGCAAAAGAAGTCATTGAAAAAGAGGATCAAGAGGAAAGAAGTTTGCAGGAACTGACTGCTGGCCAAAGGTTTTATAGCTTTTGTAGCCCAAGAATATATGAAGTAGATTCTTCTCAAGTGACCATATTTCAGCACCTTTCTTAAGCATTTGTCACATAATTAAGTACAGCATCTGATTCTTCCTGTGAATGTCAGGGCATTCTGACATTTGTACATGAAATTTGCTGTCAATTAATTTCTCTAAAGGAACTTTTTCAAGTCTTTTACTTTGTGCAAATCAGTATGTGTGTATATGTGCCAGTTTATCATTTATTTTGGATCTGTAATTTTAACACCTTTTGGGTATAGCTGCTGTGGTTACAAGCCCTGATAGTTTGGGAGCTGTGTGGTGATAAAAGGATTACATGGCAAGGAAAATGCTTAAAGAAAGAAGGAAAGCAAATGCTTGGGTGGGAGGATAGGAAGGGGATGATGGACTGAGTGGGGCTGCTCCTGTGATCCAAGACTTGCAGTTCCTGGTAGTTTCTTTAATGCCTTTGCTTGAAATCTCTCCTTTATATGAAATTAGCTTGAGCCAGAGTTCTCTTCAGCTGTAGCTGAGAAAGTTACTGTGAAATCATGAAGAAGCAGCAATGGATGGGTGACTGTGTGCACTTCACCAACCACTCCTGGAATGGCCTGGGAGGCTCAGAGCCAGTCTGGTTTGGGCAGTGCTGATGTCAGAGGAGGGGTTTCATCTTTTCTGGGTGTGCTCAGTTTCTTTGCTTGTAGTAGTGAAACTCTCTGTGGTAAACCCTGACCTCACAGACCTTGCTTTATGTTTGGAACTGGAAAAAATGAAGGTTGATGTGACTGTTTTCAGTTCAGACTATTCAAATCCAGTATCTGTTTTTAAATAAGGCTTTATGTATTGTATTTTTGGCCACAGATTTCACTGTCAGTGTTGATGACTTCTGCTTTTTCGCTGAGTTGCTGTGCTTTGTGTTTTTCACCTGCTTCTGGAGCTTGTTTTCATCTTGTACCTGACCCTTGTTTGTGTGGCACGTCTTGATTCTGTTCTGATACTCCATGATTTTTGTCTTAAGGCTCTTCTGTTAGAGCTTTGCCTCCAAGGACTCCCTAGAAATTGGTCTGAAGGTGCCATTTAACTGGGGTATAATGGAGTTCAGCTGATTTTTGTTAATTACCTTCAGATTGCCCTCTTATTGTTGTCACTTTCAAGGCAGCCTTCCAGGATCAGAAATGTGAGGAGCTGAGTTGTGTAAGCCTGAAATTCTTGCAGAATTACATCCTGAGACAAACTTAATGCAATGGTCTAGCAAGATGTCTTCCAAGGAATTTACAATTCCACTGTTGAGTTCCACATTTCATCATCCATCAGTCCCTGCCTCTTGTGTGTGCCAGCTAAATGTGCAGAACTGTTTTGCTTAATGCACCTATGGAACATCTGAGTTTTATTTATTTTTCTTCTGTCCTATCCCTCTTTGGAATTTCATGATGTTACCTGTTTGATATTTGGGTACTTTTGGAACAGCTTTTAGTCTTAAGTGCTCACCTCACCCCCTCTTCTAATTTTGGGTTGTTTTTTTTTTGTTTTGTTTTTTTTTTACTAGGTTGAGACTGAACTGAAGTTAATCTGTTGTGACATTCTGGATGTACTGGACAAACACCTCATTCCAGCAGCTAACACTGGCGAGTCCAAGGTTTTCTATTACAAAATGTAAGTACCTTCTTGAGAGGAAAGGCCTGAAATAGGGACAGAAATCAAGTAGTTGTAATGAGAACTTAAAGTGAACTGTTGTGCAGCTCTTAGCTGTAAGAAACAGCAATTTTAATTGAGCTGCTGATGTAGAAATCACATTCCTGCTTGGGTATTTTTTTTTTTTTTTTGCATGAGCTGAACACTACTTGTAAAGGGAAATAAGGTATGTCATGTAGTGATGGTTTAAAATTCCCTCAGCTCTTGGTGCAGTCTTGGTAGCAACTGAGTAAAATATCTAAACACAGTTTAATTTAAGCTGTTCATTCAGTGGCTGGTGGGGTAACGAGGATTGCTGACTTCCTCCTGTTTCTGTTTTCAGGAAGGGGGACTACCATAGGTATCTGGCTGAGTTTGCCACAGGAAATGACAGGAAGGAGGCTGCAGAGAACAGCTTGGTGGCTTACAAAGCTGCTAGTGATATTGCAATGACAGAACTCCCACCAACACATCCCATCCGCTTAGGACTTGCGCTCAACTTCTCTGTATTCTACTATGAAATTCTTAATTCTCCTGATCGTGCCTGCAGGTAGGTGGTGACTGGGAAGATGGGAATATGGGAATGTTGTGTGAATACCAAACAAGCCAGAAGTGGTTGCTCCTTGGGTAATTGCTTTTCCTGCTTTCTTCCTGCTGTTGTTTGCTCTGGTTGACCTCGGTTCACTGGGAAGATTTGCAGCATCACCATTTTCTTTGGAGTCCAGAGCCACGTGTTTGTGTGGGAGTAATGGTGTATGAGAAGCAGAACAGTGATAACCTTGAATTGATCAGCTAATGGCAGTTCAGCAGCTTGCCAGGTTAACTCTGTGCATGCCCTTAAAGTGCCCAAGGTGTGAGGTGATTTATCTTCTCACAAGCTGGGAAGGATGGTGGTACTGATTTCTGTGGCCTGTGAGCATGTACAGAGTGGCAGTTATTGAAGCAAACACCATTTGTCTTCTGTCACTGCAGGTTATCCAAAGTTTTTAGCAGACCTTAATCAGTTGTACTGCAAGATGTAGAAATGTTTAATGAAACCAATATTCTTGAGTAAAAAGTTTCTCAAAGCACACAAATGACTGATGTTAACCTGTGCTTCTGGACTGTGTTCAGCAATATTTGTTAAATCTTTGTTCTGTCATTGCAGGTTGGCAAAAGCAGCTTTCGATGATGCTATTGCAGAACTGGATACACTGAGTGAAGAAAGCTATAAGGACTCTACACTTATCATGCAGTTGTTACGTGATAACCTGACACTATGGACTTCAGACATGCAGGGTGATGGTAAGTGAGTCCTGCTGGAAGAGCTGCATCCCTGACCCAGGAAACAGCGTGGAAATGGAGGGGGCTTGGATGGTTTACATCTGTCTCTCCTAATAATGACCCTCCTGCACTCTTATCCTACCTTAACACTGGATGAGGTGATAGGAGTGACACTGGAATCTTTTGAGCAGCTTCTCAGCTCTCACTTGAAGGAAGGAGGTGTGGAGTTAGCACCATTCTCCCTACATGGCACCTGTGATTATTGTAAAAGCAGTGACCTTCTTTATTTCATCTTTTCTTTCTTTCTGCTTGTCATGCTTGTCTCTGACTGTCACTCCAACCAGATGTACACCTCCAGTGCAGGAGGAAGCACTGCAGATGCTTTAGTTCCCCTTTATTCCAGGTCACTCCATATTCTCATTGCCAGAGCAAATGCCAAATGTGTCCCCTTGGCAGTACCAGAGGGTGGGACATAGATTGCTTCTGTTCACTAGCAAAGGATAGTAGAAATTTTTGAAGTGGTTTTGGCACACTGAATGGATCTTTCCAACCCCTTAACTTTCACATACAATGCTTAGTATAAATCTACTCATTTTGGGGTTTCTCTCTTGGAGAGACAAGTGAAAAGAGCTGACTTTCTTTTTACTTTTAACTTGGAGGAGAAGAATTAAGTCCTATTAAGACTATTTTGGGTACCTACAAATGCCCAGAGCTTAGAAACACCACTGCTGAACTTCACATAAGTATGTGAGTGTCTTAAAGTTTTGGTAAGCTGTTCCTTGTAGCCACACAGCATTCCTGGGGGTGCTTCTTTGGTGGAGTGTCCATCTGAAAGCAAATGCAGAATCTTCTACATTTTCCTGACTCCCTGTTTTTATGTAGGGTCATGGGTTTGAAGTGTTGTTACTTGAAAGCTTTTCACTCTGCTCTTTGGGCTGCTGAGAGAACTGGGAATCCTGTAAATGTGTGGGGTCTTGGCTCCTGGTTTACTCCACATCCCAGTGTTTAAGGCTCTTGCACCTCCTTTTTCAAGGATGTAAGATTATCTCATTGTGCAGGATGGATCTGTAGACTCCTTAAACACTGCAGGTGTTTGGTGCCTTCCTTGCCATGGGTAGGCATTGGAGAAAAGAAATGTGTTTCAAATTCCCACAATTAAGATACAACCTTTACTTTTTTTATTGGAGCCAAATAACCTGGTGCTCTGTGGAAGCCATTTCAGTGCAGTAACAAGGCTGGATCAGTGTGGGATAGTACCAATATCTTCCAAAGAGTGTCTTCCAAATGCTCTTGATTTGGCCAGGGCTGGTGTGTCTTGTGGATCTTGGATATTGTAGAAGTTCCACGAGATCATTTACAGGCTCTTTAGATTTTGCAAAAAGATTTGAATTCCTTGCTCCACGGCATGGAAAACAGACATTTTGGTTCTTCCTGAAGTATGTCAGATTATCCTGGTCACTGATGCCAGAAATATAATGATTACAGAATTAAAAATACTGTAGGACTACTTAAAATCGTATATCATATCCAGAAAAAAAAGTGTTTATGTAGAATATTTAGACACAGGTGCAAAGTTAAGTTTCCTTATACTTTGCCAACACTCTGAGTGCATTTCCAGCTGATGCTTCCAGAGCTCCATATTCCCAAACGAGCAGAGCCTTTGAACAATAAGTTAATAGTGGCACAATTAGCAGTTTCCAAGGGGTGACAGAGACTTGGAAAGGGCTTGTTCTTTTGTGTTAAGCTTTTCCCTGTTTCCATTTCAGCTGTGCAGGGTGTAGAGATGTAAAGCCAGGCATTCCCCAGCTGCTGCACTCCCATCCCAATCCCTGTAGCTTTCCCATGGCCTAGAGCAGTGTTGAGTTTATTTCCACGCCTGTAATGTCATCTCCATATGATTCCTGTTCTCCCCTTCTTTCCTGCTGTATAGATTCCTAAAGGAAAGTCCAACTGTTCATTTCCTAAAAACTCTACTTTGTAAGTCTCTTGTCATGGCTCCCTGGAGTTTTCAGTGTCAGTTTTCCTGTCACTAACAGTGCCTGCCTCTGTCACGCGCTGCTGACAAATGCTTGTGTCCCTGCTGCCACTCAGGGCTGAGCCCTGTGGCACCTGTCCCCTTGCCCAGGGATGATGTGCTTGACTAAGATCCAGAGTAACTCACATGTTTGGGAATTGAGCTGCAAACCTGGATGGATATAAGAATATTTGGGCATGAAAAGTACTTCACAGTGGCCTGGTAGAGGAGTATTTGCCTAAGTATGTTGGTTAGAGCATGCTCAGATCTTCTAATCTGGGTTAGGGCCTCTGATTTCCTCTCTTAAATGATCTGATATGGAATTCTATCTATAAACTTGTTGTTGAATGTCCTGTGTTCCTAGGCCCCCTCTTTCAAAATCTACCTCCTGTTGTACCTGGTGGTAATCCTGAATCTGGACACGTTCTGAGCAGACATTCTGGTTATCTGCTGGAAGTCATCAGTCTCATTTGATTGGGTTTTTATTGCAATCAAGTTTTTAATTACTACTTTCTGTTTATTGCCCTTAAGAGAGTACCATCTTAAGTGGTTACAGATAATTGTAAGCATTTTTCAGTCTCCCTTACCAATTAAGTGAATTGTGCATGTGTGATGGCACCAGCTGAGGTACCTGGAACTTTCCCAGTTGCAGCAGAACTTGGGCAAAGCCCTGCAGAAGGTGTTGCATGGGGCTCCCTGGGGCAGCTGGAATGTGACCAAACTACAGGAGTCTCATGGACAGACCCTGTTCCACTGCATGGCACAGCCTGGCTGAACAGAGAAATTAATTTCCACAAGATGTTTTTCTCTAATTAACCTCAAGCCTAGGGTTTCTTGTCAGGTTGGACTTGCAGTAGGCTGTTTTTCATACCTTTGGTAATTCCTGCCATCAGTGTTACTGTATAAAATTTCCTAAGTACTTTGCTGTTGTTGAGACTTGAGTGGGCTTGGGCAGAAAAAAGTAGAGATGAGGGTTTGGGGAAGGTATTTCCTGATCCAAGGATGCTGATCCACAGCTCTTCCAATGGTTTCTGCTTTGGCTGCCCAGCCCTGGCTCAGCAGGACTGCTCACCTGCGTGGTGTCAGTTTTCAGGGCTGGGTTGGTTTGTCCTCATGTGTTCTAATGGCCTGGCTGCAGTTTGTGTGAGGGAGCAGGAGATTCCAAGGCTTAATTTCCATGGGAATGCTTCACTCCGGAACTGGCAGTGTGGAGTGAGAGAGTGAGCGTGTATTGCATGAAACTATTAATCTCTAGGTGCCTGTTAAGCCTTTCTGCAGCTCTCAGTTTTAAATGGTAACATCCTCCTTCCTTCTTCCCACTTCCACAGGTGAAGAACAGAATAAAGAAGCGCTGCAGGATGTGGAAGATGAAAACCAGTGAGACACAAAGGCCAACAAGAGAACCCATCTCTGACCACCCTCCCCCTTCCCCACAAAAACCCTCAGTGTCACTCTGAGAACCACCAAATCTGACTTTTACATTGGGTCTCAGAATTTAGGTTCCTGCCCTGTTGGGTTTCTTTATTTTTATTTTTTTTACACAGTTTAAAAGTTCTTAAAGGCAAGAGTGAATTTCTGTGGATTTTACTGGTGCCAGCTTTTAGGTTCTTTAAGACACTAACAGGACTGCGTAAAGGCTCTTTCAGCATTACTGTATTGTCTCTGCCAGCTGTGGTGACGTTGCCATCAGACCTGGATGTGACACCTGAAGGCCGTGTAGGGAGAGATTGGTCCTGGCCAGGTAGTGCTCATGTGGTGGCATCTTTCTTTTTTTTATAACTGTTTAAACTGAATTTTATACCAATGTTTCAACTTAATTGGGTGTTTAGCTTGAAGTTGCGAGGTTGCATTTGGGACATTTATTGTAGTGGTTTTACTGTATAAAAACAAAAAGTTTCCAAACTGCTGAAATGTTGCTGAAAATCATGGTGCTGGTAACAGTTCAACAATCCGTGGCTGCTCATTCTTGCCTGTTCTTTACTTTCCCTCCAAGCAGGTTAGCATTGAAGGTGGCATTGATAAGCCTGCATGCGTGTTCAATATTTTTTCTTTTCTCCCTCCCCTCTCCCCATCTCCCTTCGCTCGCTCAACCTCTTTTGTTCAGTATGTGTAACTTGAAGCTAATTTGTACTACTGGATATCTGACTGGAGCCACAGATACAGAATCTGTATTGTTCTTACTGAAACACAGCATGGAATTAACATTAAACTTAAATAAAACAAACCTAAATTAAAAATGCCAAACATCACTATGACTTTCTTTTAGAAGAATAACTTTCCTTTGTTGCTTGTACTAGGAACAGTTGGAGGGGGAGAGAGCAGCAGGAACAGCCTTGTTCTTCAGACAGGAGATAAGGAAGATTTGGTCTGAAGCGTGAGTTGTGCTGCTGGGAGCAGCCCTTTTTATCCAGTCTTTCCCTATATAAAACCCTGGGAAATGGGTGGTGAGTTCCTCTCACCTGCTCTTGCAGCATTTCTCATCCACTCCAGTTCCATGGATGAAGGAACACAGGTTACCTGTTTGGTGGGGAATGACCTGCTCCTTGTAATGGACACAGAGATAGGGCTGGGGCTCAGCCTCGCCTGAAACATGTAAGGAACTGCACCGAAGACAAGGGGGGGTGGGTTTTTGTAAAAATTTATTCAGCGTAGTCTGGCAGAGGTTATACACCAACATCTGCAGCGTGCTCTGCACACACTGCAGCACATCTGGGGGGGATGGCCTGCAGTGTATATCCCACATTCCAGCCTGGAGCAGGGCTGGACAATGGCATCATGTCAGGAACCAGAGGAGACGGAGCTGAAGGTGCGAGAGAGGCAGCGTCGGGTGAGATTCATTTAGGGCTGGCTGTGGCTGCGCCAGGATGGAGGGGAAGGATGTCTAAGGCAAGCAGAGCAGGATGCCTGGGGCTGTGGAGCTGTGCCATGGATGCAGCAGGAATTCCCCATGGAGCCGTGCACCCTGCAGCTGATGGGTTAAAGGAAGGTGCTGAGGAGGAGCCTGTGCTGCAGCCAGCAGCCAACCCCTGTGTCCCTGGAGCTGTGGGCAGCAGCAGTGCCCAGCCCTCCCTCGTAAGGCAGCACTGAGGCACTGATACAAATACTGTGGGAATCAGACTTCCAGTTATTGCTGGGAACAAGAGGAAAAGCCATTTCTTCTGAAGGTGCTGCTCTGAGCCTGCGGAGCTGTGTGGGGAAGGGGCAGTGGTGACTCCCAGACAGGGTAAGGCAAGAGGGGGAAGCTCATGTTCATCCCATGGCCAGCCCAGAGCAGTGGTAACCTCTGCAGTTTGTATTACATTGTGTTTGTGTGGATATGAAAAATTCCTACGGTATAAAAATAGAGAGCAAGAAATGGGACAGCTGACTTCAAAAAAAGATAAAAGTCTCTGGATCCTGATCAGTGAAGTAGTTACATGATGGGTTTTTCAGGTTATACCTTGTAACCATAAACTAAAAACAACAAAAATTCCAAATCTAAAACATAAAAGTTTCCACATCATCTCTCGTAGTGCATCTTATCCTTGGCTATAAAGTATTTACAGGTTTTACTCATTTACACAATATGGCTTTGCTATATTTGTAACACAAAGCATTAAAACATCTCCGAGCAAAATTCTTCATAAAACATTCTGAATAGAAAGTTTGGCATTTCATTGATTTGGCTGAGAAAGCAGCAGAGTTACTCGTTTTCTGATTGTGCTTTTTTTTGGTGATGACAAGCACAAATTTTGGTCATTTCCATCAGGGCTTAAACTCTCCCTCCAAGCCCAGCTGAAGGTCTTGAGCCGTGGTTGCAGGAGCTGTGCTGGACCCCACGTTCAGTCAGGTGAGGAAGAGAGGAGAAGGCCTTGGTTTGGGACTTTGAGAATAAGACAAGAGAGCAAGGATGTATTTTGTGGTTGTTCTGAAAGTGCAGGTCTTTGGTAATAACAGAGAGAGCAAAGCGAGGAAGGGGGGGTTTGCTGGGAACAATGTTCAGCCAATTCCGTGGAGGGAAATTTTTCATCATCGGGAATTCAACCGAGGAGCGACCTGCAGGAGAAGGACAGGTTTGAAAGTGTGTTCAAAATGCTGCAAAAGGTTTAATTCCTGAACATGCTGAGGCTGTTCTGAGGCTGGGCAGCCTGTGGTCCTAATGGGAGCACTCAGCTCTGCTGGAAGGGGAGTCAGTGCAGTCTGGATTTGTTCTGGATTTAGTTCTGAATAAGCTGGGATCAGACAGTGCATAAATCAGCTGTGGGGCTGATCTGACTGCCAGGACACCATAAACAAGCTGAGAAGGGGAGAGCGTTTTGTTTAAATGTATTTAAAATTTGATTTGCTGTGGAGTTAATGAACGGTGGGGGCAGGGGGAATAAAAAGTGAGTGCTAGGACAGTCCCTTGCTGAGTGTGAGTGAGCTTGGCAGCCCCTCAGGGCTGCAGGAGCCCTGTACCCAGCTCCAACTGTGGGAAAGGCTGGGATGGCAGGGCACTGCCATTGGCAGGAACATCCCATGGCACATGTCCCATGTCAGAATGCTGGTTTGGATCCAGGGTAAGTGATCCCCAGCCCACACTCACCACTGTTAGATGCCCGTTCTTGGCTTTGGCTATGAGCAGTTCTGATCCCGAGATGAAGTCAATGATCCCTTCTTTGCCTTGTCCTACTGTGAACTTTATGCTGTGAAGAGCAAAAGGTGAGAACAGCTCTGGTGAGCATGGGGGATTCTCCAGGAGCTGGGTGTTAACAGAGCTGCAATAGAGCTGCTCTGGAGCCTTGGTTGAGGTGGATTGGGTACATTTGGATGAGGTACAGGAATGTTTAATGCTGAAGCAGTGAGTGCCACTCACCTGCCCTGGTTGATGTTGACATTGTTGATTTTGTTGGCCAGAATGGCTGTTTTTGTCAGTGTCTCGATCACGTGGTCACTCTGCAGGACAACGTCTCCCTGGTAGGAGAGTCCATGCTTTAGGATCGTGGCTTTGGTGTCACTGTACCAAAACTACCCTGCTGTAAGGGCCAGGGGACAGCGACAGCACCAGAACAGGCACTGCTGAGCCCCAGCTGAGAGTACAGGGAAATACCAGTGAAAGGCCCCTTCGAGGTGGCACAAAGTCACATCCCTGTCACCTCGTGTGCCCCTGTGCCTTTCACCCTTTCTCCAGTGGGGGCTGGAGGAGGGAGGGATGAGCCCCCAGTACCTTCTGCTTGTTGTCCTCGCAGTGCACGTGCAACACAAACAAGTTGTCGCTCAGGCTGCTGACGGAGATGCCTGGGGGAGAGAAGGGAGTGTCAGCAGGGGAGCACTCCACAGCCTCTCCCAGAAATGCTGCAACTGTTCCCACACAGCACAGCTGAGAGGCTGCAGGGGGGCTGAGGGGAGAGGCTTCAGCCACCACTGCAGCAGGCTCAGCAGTTTCCCCCTCCCAAAGAATCCGGTCCCTGTCGGATATTCCGAGGGCCAAAAGCTGCAGCAGTGGCCCAGGCAGCTGCTGTGCAGGAATGGTGCAACTAGCCTGTGGCAGGGCCCTGCAATTGGGAACTCACTTGGGGAGGGTTGAGGGAGATGAATTGAGTCATTTTTATGACATTTTATGGAGCCTCATTTTAGAAAAACTCAGTTACAAGATACTAAAACACCAGGATCAGCTCATCCCATTCTTGTCCAGGACAAAGACAAATTAGGGTTTGTATGGGTGCATTAAGAAGTGCAGCTGAGGTGCAGGGGCAGGAGAGTGCCCAGCCCCATCCCTATGCCATTCCCACCTGTCAGGTTGGAGTAGTTGATGCGCTGCTTGATCTTGGACTCCTCCACGACGATGGCTGAGCTCTGGGTGAGCAGCAGCTGCCGCGCCCTCGCCTTGTAGCCCTTCCTGTCGTACTTCACCACGGGCACTGCGTACTGAAACTCGAGTTAGCTGGGCCAGATCGCCCCTGGGGCACTGCCAGCCCCCAGCAGGCACCAACCAGGGCTTGGGAAACCGGGAATGCAGAAAATCTCTGTGCCAGAACTTCCTCGCTGCCCCAGAGCAGCTCTGGACACACTGTGGTGGCTGCACTGCTTGGGGCTTGGGAAACCCAAGTTTGGTGGCACTCTGGGGGTTTCCCCCTTCCTCTCCAGCTGTAAGCCATTCAGTTCTTAACTGATGTCATTAAACTGCCCAAATTTCCACTTTCTAATCCATCAGCTCTTCCCAGACTGTCCTCTAAAGTATTATAAGATTAATACAATGTAAAATTCTTGCTGTACTTTCTCCAGAAATCTCATCTGCCCCTCTGCTGAATAACTCTGGAAGCTTGACAAAAGTATTGGGACACCTCTCACCTTAAGTGCTTCATTTTCCAATGCCTGAAGGACTTTAGTATTTATTTCTTCTCTACCTGTATCAAAACCAAAGAGATGGGGGGTCAGAAAGGAATTTCCAGCAAGAGAAGAGGAGATTAATCCCCCCTTTCCTTCCTCCTGTTAAGCTTGGCAACCCCTACTCACCCAGTCGAGTGTTGATGAAGAGCCTGGGAACACTCTGAGGATAATTGTCTTTTTTACCCTTGAAAATCTCACTGGCAATTACTTTTTGTTCCAACTGCAAGGACAAAAGAAGTGTTCTTGTTTTGTATAAAATTTCTCCTCATTAAAAAGATACATCGGTGTTAGATGTTCCCTTTGTGGTTTTATTAGCAGCCATAATTTAGTTCCTGTTTGGATGAAGAGTCACCCTAAACCTTCAGTCCCTCGGAGGTGGCAGAGTTCCAGCCCCTGCCACTCTAGCTCTGGGCTCCTTAGCTCCAAGAACAAACCAGGGACTGGGAGAGTGGGAAATCCCCACTGCTGTACTTGGGGCCAGGGCTGTGACACAGGACAAGGCACCTGAGATGATTTACAGGGAAAAAATGGGGATAAAAGAGGCTCCTTAGCAGTGAGTCTGGTTTGCTGGGGGAAAGCAGCTGCTGAGTTAATCGCATGTCCTTAATCACAGGCTCAGCCCCAGCCTTTCATTCCAGGTGTCCATGCACTGCAGAAGGTGAGATTGTGCAGTGAAAAACCTTCACAGCAGTTACAGCCAATATCTCTTATTATGTTTCTTTACTGAGCTTTTTTTTTAATATAAAAACTCCCTCCCTCTACCTTTCCATGAGATGACTCAAATCTCAGTATCATTTTTATTTCTTTTAGCTACAAGAGCAGCTGAAACTGTTCCTGTAACTTCTCTGTTTGGAAAATGACTGGGTTTGTGTCTGCAGGATTCTTACTCTCTACATGGTACAGGCAGAATAATGCAGCTTCTTATATTTTTAGCTTCCATGGGCAGAGTAACGGGGCCTTTCAATAGAGAAATTATGTGGGGGCTTGGCTCCACAGACTTCTTAAATAGTACCTATTCAAATATGTATAGAATGGGGTCTCTTCTATGCACATTCCAGTCTTTTAGTGTTTTGTCTCTAACCTAAACCCAAATCAATGACCCTGTTCCCGTGGTGCCCCAGAATGCAGCGATTCACAACCCTCCAGCTCCCCACTGCTGCCCTGAGCCCCAGTGCAGGGCCCTGGCCCTCCCATCCAGCTGCTCCTCTCCTCCATTTCCTACAGGCTCTTGGGAATGTCAGGGAAACCCTGCAACGGTGCTCCATACCTGCTGCTTCCACTCAGGGCTGATCCTCTTGCAGTAGGTCCAGACCATGTTCTGCATGCAGAGCCTGCGCAGGAGCTGCGACGCCTGCGGGGAGCCCACGGGAAAGGGGACGGGTCAGAAGTTGGGAACAAACCCAAAAGGGACACATCCAGCCCAGAACCACTGACAAACCCAACAGAGCAGCTGCAACTGCAGAAAATGCACTGCTGGGTTAAAAAGCTGTTTCCTGACCAAGAATTAAATAATAAGTAGTTGATTTTTTGCCTTTCTATACGAGGGTTTGCCCTGTGACTTCTCCAGCTGCTTTAGAACAGGGAATAAACACCAGGATCCCTCCTCTGTGCACTGCTGCGCCCTTCCTGTCTTCCAGCTGTACCTTCAATCCAAACAATCCTTTGGATAAAGGAACTGGGATTTTCTGCAATATTTTGTTTTGAGCAGATAAACCAATTCAAGCAGATGCAGAAGAATAATAGCAACAGAGGGAACTGAATTCGTTAAGAATGGATGGGAATTTCAGAAATGGATGAGAAACCCAGGAGAAAATGGTGTTGCAACAGCACCACACCCCAAGAAGCTGCAATCCTCTAGCCCTGGATTCCCCTCCCACATCCCAGGTCTCATTCCCACCTCACAGAGCGATGGGGGAGGAGTTGGCCACGATTTGTCCAAGACATTTTTTGGTAAGTTCCTCTTGAGGTTCATCAGGAAGGAGAATCGGATGTAATCCAGGAAATACTCATTCTCTGGGCACCGCGGGTGGTTCCGGTAAATGAAGCCTTTAATGAACCTGTGGGTGTGGAAAATATTGTTAGAAAATTGAAGAAGTCATCAAAATTAGTGGTATTTAAAGGTTCTATTTCCGGGGCTTTATTTAATAGCTGTAACTAATTTTAAAAAACTCTGTAGTGACAAGAAAGTTTAATTTTAGCATCTTATTGTTAAGAAATGTGATGTTTGAGGGCTTGGGCTGCTCTTCACACACCTCCTGATGGTCTCCACTGCCCATTTCCTCTTGGCAGCTTTTCGACGTCCCAGGGTTCCCCTCCACCAGGACTGGATGGTGATGGCTAAAAATAACACAAAAGATTCTGCATTAAGGGAGCTCCTTCATCCCCAAACCGACTCCACACAAAACTGGCACCAAAAATGCTCAGGAAAACCCACCCTGGAAATAAACAGCTTTCAGTGGGCCATAAGGAATACGAGTTTTTAATGATATGATACATTGGGTAAATGTCAGTAAAAAGATGGGAATTGCTGTGGGAGCTGCTGGGGGAACATCTCTCTCTCTGTGTCTCTCATACCTGAGCGTTTCATGGTCAGGAATTTCTTCCGGCGGTAGAAACCTCTCCACGTCGCCTGCATTTTTGTGGCTGGAATTCCAAGAAAAGCAGCAATTGGCTTTGTGACCAAGCAGATTTTGGTAGAAAAAGACTCAACATTTTAAACAGAAATCCACTGCAAGTGTGAGTGCCTCACCCAGACTCTGCTTCCTCACTTCCAGAGCATCTTCTGTCGCAAACAACGTCTTGGGAAAGCGGATAAAAATCTTTGTTCTAGAAATAGAAATGCAGAATTTCATTTAACATGCTGGAGAAAGTTACTTTTGGCATCCCCTTTGGGCTCTGTAATCTCTCCCTCCCCCATTATCTAGAGAAGCTTTCTTTCAAAGGGACAACACGGACATGCAGTGATTCATAACCTCAAGTTCAGAACACAGAACTGACCGTCCCATTTTGTATTCTTCTGGTTTGTAGCCAAGATGCTTCACCAGCACAGCCACTCCATCGTAGGGCCGCCCATCCCACGTGGGCCACGTTTCTGGACACAGGGATTTGTACCTGAGAATTGGCAGGAGAAGAAATCTTAGGGAGAGAAGTGAAGTCCAAGGAGGGAGAGAGGCCATGGGAAGGGGAGAGGCCACGGCGAGGGAGAGAGCCCAAGCTTCCCAGCCCTCTGTGTGGTAGAGCTGCTGTTCAAAACAGCTCCCCAGCCTCAGTATCAATGGGATGAAGCCCAGGGAGAGGGAGCAGCAAAGGAAAGAATTCCAAAGCAGCTTTACCTCTGCAGGAACACCTCGTATTTTCTCCGATAGGCGAAGCCGGCTCTGCGCACCCGGAGGTTTTCCATCAGCCCCAGGTATTTCACCTGGTGTCGGATCAGGACTTCATCAAATCGATCTTGGCAGGGCATGGAAATGGAAAAACACAATCAGTGCACAGCTGCCCCTTTGCTGGAGAAGGGGAATGTTCAGCTCTTGTTGTGTCTCACACAATTACCTTTAAGCTCCAGTGAATCCTCCCAGCCCAAGTCCCACAAAACTTTGTGTCTCCTGCCTTCCCCCCAGCCCAGCCCTTTTAAATTATTTATATTTAGTTCCAAAATAAAGTTTTCCTTTGGGATGTTTTATGCATAGAGGAACCAAAAATGAGTGAGAGTAAGGTCATTATAATGAATTTACATAGGTCAATAATTCTTTACTTTAACCACAACCCTCCTCCACCAGAGACCAGTTGCTCCCATTCCCATTCCTGGCTGCTGGCACTGCCACCCCTCCCTACAGAAGCTCAGGCAGACCCAAGATGAACCCAAAATCGTGCAGGGTTTAATTTCTGCTCCTTTCTGTCCCTCCCTGACTGGGATCCCACGCTCTGTCTCTGTCCCCAGGGCCATACCAGCCTGTTTGGCATCGTTGGGTTTCATGCAGCGAATGTAGGAGGGTTCTTTGGACATCAGGATTTCCATGAGTTTGGAGAGGCTGTTTTTGAACTGAGTTGCTGCCTAGGAGAAAAGGAAGAAAACCACACATGAAGGGATGACTTGGAACTGGTTACAAACCAGAAGAATGTGAGGGATTTGCATTCAGATCATGTCAGAAGAGTTCATGCTTTAAAAAGAGGGAGCAGCCACAGCTCCCTCCAGCTCTTGAGTTCTCACCGTTTCAGGTCTCTTTTTGTCTGTCAGCTCTGTCCTATCAAAGCACTGGTTTATGATGGGATTCTCTGAGTTGCACATGGTCTGCAGAGAGAGATGTTTTCAGAGATGAAGTACAGAGAAGTACCAAAGAAACCTGGGGACAAAACTGTTTATAATAACAAAATGAACACTGGGATCTCAATCACTCTTTTCAGACTGCAGCCCTATGGACACACAGCCTCCAGGTGGAGTCCAGAAGAATCCTTTCCCTCAGCTGCCACCCCATTGGAAACCCAGCTCCTCATTCTGTTCTGGAAAGCTCCTCTCTCCACACTCACCTCCTTCAGGTTCCGGAAGAGAAGGTCGTTGTTTTTATCTAGAAAACCTGGAAGAAAAACAAACCACTCAGGCTGTTCCATGGGAACTTCAAGGCAGGGACTGAGATGTGAAATTAATCTGGTTGATCAGCTGATGTGGGGATGTATTTTAGGCCCAGAGTTTTGCTTTTTCTGTGTTACCTGCAACACTGTAGGTGACATCCCCGGCGTAGTGCGAGAGCCGGAACTCCTCCCGCCCCAGCGACTTGCGCGTCTTTTGGTCGGCGAGTTTGTGCCTGGGGAGGGAGCAAACACCTTCAGCTGAAACAAAATCCTGCAGGATTCACCTCAAAAAGCACCAGCACATACAATCCTGGAACAGGCCCATGCAAACGTGGGCAGGGAATGTAAATTAGACTTGGTAATTTTCAAGTAAATCAAGTTATCAACCAGCACATCATAGAAGTGCCATTAAATGTATTTATGTTTAATGAAAAGGGGAATTTCAGTGTTCCTTGCAGAGTGGTTCTGTGTGCACGTAAGATGTGGACATCCTATGCTGAGCATTCAGAATAAAAGCAGACCCTTCAGAATAAACAGACATTTGGAGCTCCAAAACTGAAGTAAATCATCTGCAAGGTGAGAGGTGAGTCAGTAACGAGAGTTTTGTTGCCCCTATTACATTCTGAAGCTCAGTCGGGCATTTAGTGTTGACAACCTATTTTATATTATCTTAAATATCAATCAAATCTCTTTGTAAAAGAAAATGATCATCTTTTATGTGGGACCCAGCACAGTGAGGATGTTATTCCCACCCTGGGATCCACCACTGCCCTCGGCTGTGGGAATACTCACGTGAGAAAATGAGGGTGGTTCTTCACAGTCTCCTCCAGTTTCTCCAAGAATGTCGTGTCTGTGGCATCCCCAGGTCTCAGACACTCCTCATCCTACAAACACACAAATTCCAGGGATTTCTGTCTGGGCTCTGCTTCACTGAAACACTGCCCCAGATTGGCCCTTTGGCCTTTCCACAGGCAACCAACTTTTAGCTCAATAAATGAAGAATTGTTGAGAGCTGAAAAGGAAAACATTTCCCTCCTTCCAGACTGCCTGGATTGGGAGCTGCTTTCCCCAGAGCCCATGGAGGTTATAAAAATGACTTTTAATGGTGTCACTGTTCAGTGATTTATTGCTCTTCCCACCTACTTGAACAGTTCCAACATAAACTGATTTTTTTCCATGTTCTCCCTCTTGTTTTCCACTACAGTGCCCCAAATTTTTCATTCTAAAAGATGTTTTCAACTCACCAAAATCGAAATGATGCCTTTGAATTTCTCTTCCACCAAATCACAGATTATTTTGTTATTGAAATACTGAACTGGTTCCCACTGTGAAGACAAGAAATCACACTTAGGTGAAAACAACTCTAGACTAGGAACAAAACAGGTAAATTTCAGAACATTTCAGAGAGCACCTGACTTGAACAATCTTTCTGTCAAAGCTTTTTCACTCATCACATTTGTTTTCCTAACATTGCCTTTATTAAAATCAGGGTAAAAGCTTGGGGACGCCATTACTCACTTCCAGCTGTCTCACACAGTTACCAGGGTTTCAAAAAGAAGGGAAAAAGGAAAGTTCTTTAATTTTTTATTTGGAAATCACAGCAGCAGCTCCTTTTGCAGCCTCTGGAAGGAGAGGGAAGGGAGGAGCTGGGCTCTTACCGCGATGCCCTCGGACTCGTACTCCTCTTGCTCTGATTTCAGTGTGAGTTCTATGAAGAGCTGCTGCAACTTTTCATTGCAATAATTAATACAAAACTGCTCAAAGCTGCAAAGAAAAATCAGGAAAACAATCACTAAGGCTGGGGCACGAGTAATTAAGCTACAAACAGTGGGAGCACAGGAATACAGTAAAGCAGGATAAACAGATTTTTGTGGTTTTTTGCTGACTGTAAGTTTATTATTTAGGGAAACTCAGAGAGTTCCAGTAGGAGGGAAAAATGAACATGAAGGATGGAACGTGGAGGAACAAAAAAACTTTGAATCAAGGCCCAATAACACTGCAAATTTGAGAGTCTTGGTTCAGTGCTACCTGCCAGAGAGGTTCCAGCCTCTGTCAGTCCCATCCCCTGATTTATCACTGCCATGGGAAGATGCCACAACAGCCACCCCTGGGCTGGAGAGCTGGACAAAGGCACAGCTCAAGCTAAGGCATGAATACACCCCAAAAACCAACAGCACCATTAATATCTGTAAACACTAATTATTAGCTGGCTGTCCCAAGTGTTAGAAGCCCTGTGATTGTCAGTTCTTCACCTGAATTCCTGACTTTTAAATGCCACCTCTTTTACTAAGAAATGGAATAATGCCTTGTTTGCCACGGGAGAGAAAACACTGTAACTGAATAAAGTCATTCAGAATTTATTAAAACAAACCTGTTGTGCTGGAAAACCTCAAACCCATAGATGTCCAGCAATCCTAGAACTGTTGTACTTCTCCAGCCTGGAAACTTCTCTTCCTGCAACAGAGCAGAAAGCAAATGTAGGTATTTACTCACAGCTATGATCCATGCCTGGATCTCAACCGTTTAATTCCAGCGTTTACTGCGCAATTTGGAAAACAAATTAATTTAGAAATTACTAAATCATGGAACTTGCTTTGCAGCTGAAACATCTGGAAATTGCTTACCCATTTGGCTGGATATTGACAAACAGAGGGTCACTTGCCTTGTAAGCCAGGGATCTGTTGACCTTGTTGACCAGCCAGGAGAAGGTGCGGCCGTAGATGGCCTTGGCCAGGGCGTCCCTGGCGTAGGCAGCCTGCTCCAGGTTCAGGGGACTGACCAGCTGCAGGCAGGAGCAGAAAAAAGCCACTCAGCAGCCCCCCAAACCAAGGGATCCCCTTGTCCTGCTTCATCATTACTAAAGAGCCACTCCAACCCATCCTGCTCATGGCTAAACAGTCACCAGTGGGACCCAACCTCCTGTGAGAGGTGACAAGGGAACTGCTGGCAGAGCTGATTCATTTAATCCCATTTGCCTCCCAAATCCCCAGGGCCTGTTCTTACCTCCTCCCCTTTTGCTATGATCTTCTTGTGGATCAATGCATCCCGAAGAACAGAGCCATCCACTGCCAGGAGCTGCAAGCAGGATATTCAATTAATTTATGGAGCTGTACATTCCATTTTCCTCAAAATCCCAGCCCAGTGAAAACAACTCTTTATTTCCCATCCTCATTGCAAGACCTCTGCAGGACCAATCCCTCCCTTCCCTCCTTTCTGGCAGGGTTATGAGCTAACAAATGAATTGGCTGGAAGGAAGTGACCAAGCAAAGGCACAAAGGTGGTTCTTTCTTTAAAACTCTTCTCCAGAGTCTGTTCCAACCTCACTGCCCAAAGGTGAAAAGCTCAAGGCAGTGGTGGGTCAGGTGGTAAATAGAGAAGTTGTCAATTAAAGGGGTTTGATGATAATATTTGCATTTTATTTAGGTCAAATAAAAGTAAAATTCATGAGAACCTCTAAATCACAGTCTAAAATTATATGATGCTATCAAGCTCAAAGTAAGGAATCCTCTACAATTCACCTTTCCTTAGTAATATCTCCCTCACTGGTGATACTCACCCTGGCCAGGTATTTAATCTGATTCTCTGTAGTGACCTGAGCATTCCCCTGCTCATCAGCAGCAAACTGGACATTCCCCAGGTGCAGGACACTGGCCACAATGCTCAGCAAATCCTGGGGTGGAAGCAACAGGCAAAAATCAGGACGATGGAATGAACACACAGCGAGGTTTTTGTATTAATTCACATTTTAGGAGAACATTCGGTATCTTTTTCAGGATTTTTGTAGAGAATACATTCACGCTGAATTGATTCACTGCTTTCAATCAGAAATCCTAAATCAAAGCAGAAAAAATCCTTAAAAGGAGGAAAATCTGTGCTGCTAAAGATCCTCACCTCCACCTCGCTGTCATTGAAGCTGATAACAGACAGGGCTCTCCTCATAATCTTCCACTCGTTTTTGTCATTTATGGAACTGACCCTTGCACAGTGACCCTAAAAAGACACAGTTTGATATAGATAAGTAAATAATCATCAAAGATAAATTATCCATGCTCAATGCATTGTAGATTTCTTTTTATAGCAGTCACCTCGGAGTTATTTCTGAAGTGAGGGAAGGAAATTACAAAGTCAATTGAAAATATCCCAGTCCTATAATATAATATTTTAAGAGTTACTAGTTAATGTTCACCTTTACTAAATAGTGATACTGCTGTGGGTTCTTTTCGAGGCCCAGCCTCCTCAGCAGGTCCTCCTCCCCTCCTTCCAGCAGCTGGTAGAAGATGTGGAAGTTTCTCTCGCCGTGGTTCTGGTGCACAACTCGGGATTTCTCCAGGAGGTAGTTCAAGATGTGGCCCCCGACAGGAGCCCCCTAAACCAAAGCAGACATGTGGAAAGAGTTCATCAACACAGAGGAAAATATTTCTGCTTCTTGGTTGTCTGTTCAAAGACAAGATCTGAAGCAAAAGCCTACAAAACCACAAAAAATTATCTGTCACTGTGTGCCACGAGCTCTATTTCACCTCCAGCACAGTGGTGGTTTGAGTGCTGAAATTCCTTCTAGGAATTCACCACAAAGGGAAAGCACCAAAACTGAGTGTGAAGGGATTAAAGGAGACTTAAAGGACTGGAGGATGGCAAAACTGAGCTCCTCAGCTCCTGCCCTGTGTCCACCTTCCTGGTGTGGGGCAGTTGGGATCAGAGTGGACACAAACACTGTGCAAAGTTACACAGGACAGGGATTATCTTCAGGTCACAGCTGGTTTATGTGGATTTACTTTGGGAGTATCCATTGGCACAGTGCACTAGAAATGAAATACCCTAGAAATAAAAGGATTTGAGCTCGGTGTTCCCTTATAGAGAGAAATAAGGGAGGAATGAAAGGACGGTGAGTGCCATAAAACCCTCTGGAAACAAACTTTGCTACCACAGGCTCTGCTTATGCTGTCACCAAGGAAATGCAAAGCACTCACTACACACACACAGCAGCACAGAGAACTGCTTAACTGGGACCAGTTCTTAATTATAAACCAGATTCCAAGTTACCCTGTAATCAAACTGCACATCCATGTACTTCCCAAACCGACTGGAGTTGTCATTTCGAAGGGTTTTTGCATTTCCAAAGGCCTGAAATGAAAATGATCAGAGAAAAATAAGTGAATACGAAGTCAGATTATTTATAAACACTTGGGTGAAGCTGCCAGTTATTTATTTACAGCCTAGGATTTTCCTTCCTGGAAACCCAGAAGGAAGCAGATTGCTCCCTGAATTCTAACGCTGATCTTTACACCCAGTGCAGATGGAACATCCTCTGAAAACACTTCCATCCCCCCTGCAAGCTGATTTTAATGCCAGTCCACTGCTGACAACATATGTCATGTCTGACAGCCTTAGCCAAGCTTCCTCCATCATCACGGCCGCTTGTCACAGCTCGCTGCCAGAGGGGCTGCCGGGCTCTCCCTGCTGCTGGGAGCTCACCTTTCCCGGGATACAGGACACAGGGATATCTCAGGGCCCTGCAGACAGCCACGGCCGGACACTAGAGGACACCACAGCACCAGAAAATGAACCCACGAACGCCTTTCTGAGCTGCCCACCAGGATGTGCCCATTTGCAGTGCCCCAGAGCTCTTCCCACGTCAAATCCCCTCTTTCCTTGCACCCCATCCATGCCACAACTGCTGCTGGTGGACTGGAAAGGGCCAAGCGAGCTGGGCAGGATTGCTTTGGCTGGGAATCAGAGCGGGACTCCCCAGTGCTGTGCCCACACAGCATTCCCTGGACACGCTGTCACCGCCCAGTGGGGTCAGGAAACGGGATCATTCCTGGTGACTCAGGGCCAGGACTGCACGGGAGGTACCTCCAGGACGGGGTTGGACTGCAGCAGCCGGTCCTTGACGGTCTCGACCTGCTGGCTGGCGGGGCAGGTGACAGCGTAGTACTGCAGGATCTTCTTGGTGGCCTCGGTTTTGCCGGCGCCGCTCTCGCCGGAGATGAGGATGCACTGATCCTTCCTCTCGGTGCGCAGCGAGCGGTAGGAATTGTCTGCGATGGCGTAGCTGGGAGGGGACAGCCGGGATTAAAGGGTTTGCCTGTGAAATCCCGGCTGACACATCCCCCAAAAGAGCGCCAGGCCATAGGCTGGGTGAGATCACACGGCTCCGCACGCTGGTGCCAACACAGGACAGCACTGACACCTCGACCATAGAGCCAAGGCTCTGCAGGGTGATGACACAAATTGTCAAGTTCTTTTAAACTGTTCTTTTGATTTTTTTTTTTTCTGACAAGAAAAGGTAGAAGTTGACTAAACCGTGCAGATCAACTGCCTTTGCTAAATATAAATGATCTCTCAACACTGGTCCCATGGGACAAAAGTTTTACATTCAGGAAACACCTTGTTCTCCACTGGTATTTTTTTCTTGCTTATCTTCTAAGTGATGACACACTCAGAAGGTCACAACTGCATTTTGCTATCTGGGTGGCTCCAGAGCTTCTCTTGGACGGTGGGAAGAGCTGGATAAGCCCCCACAGACTAAGGAGCATCCTGCAGGCTCCCTCTGCCACCCTCCACTGCCCCAAACACCAGTTCAGCTCCCCCTGCCTACACACAGAGCCTGGCCCTGCCCCTCTGCTTCCTCCCTTCTGCTTTTTCTTCCGTTTCTGTATTGCTGCCCATGACAGAGCAGACAGGATCTCACACCCAGAGTCTCACACACTCCTACAACACCAGAGAGCAGCAGGGGATGAGTGACAATGGTGACAACTGCTCAGAGGGAGAGTAAAAGGACAGCACACTCACATCAGACAACATTTTCAGCTCTGAAAAGCTGGTGATCAAGCAGATATCCTGTCTTCATACACCTTACAACCTTTCAGTAGCTTGGCTTTTTTAAATTTTCATTTTTCCTTTTTTTTTAACTCTCCTGCTGTGCTATTAATTAGAAATAATCACACCAAAATAACAGCTGTGGCCTTCTCAAGTCTATTAATACTTGGTGCTAAGGCAACACCAATGAGCTCCCTTAGCAACACAGCTCCACACTCACCCCACAAAACACATCGTGCCCCTCTCCTCCCATCCAGATTCTGCCTCTGGAGTATTTTGGAAACAGCTGAATAAATGCAAATTTGATTCAGATTTGAAGCAGTGCCTGTGGCCCCCGTGCCTTTCTGGGGCTGTTTACTCCAGTCACGCACGGCACAGACAGAATCACTTCAAGGAAAGATGTTTGTGGTCCCCCTTGCAGGCCATCAACAGGACAGGATGTGACAGATCTCTGGGAATATGCTGTGTTCCAAGCCCATAGGGAATAACTTTCCTCTTCTGAACGGGATGCACTTCCCAGAAAACTCAGCGCTCAGGCCTAGACTTGAACTATCTGACACCGGAATCTTGAAGTGTTTGGGCTTTCTAGAATCAGTTCAGAAGAGGAAAAAGAGCCAAAAAGACACCTGAGTTACTGGAAAAGGAGAAGCCCTGAGTACTACACTGCAGATGGAGCATTTTGATGCTCCTCAGAGGATTTTTCAATGCATATATAATCAAATAATGCAATAAAATAATCAAATAATGGAATGGAACAGCAAAAACAGTTAACAAAAAACTCTGTTTTCCCAGTGAGAGCAGCAGAATCCAAGATCACAGTTCTCCAGGGTTCACTTATGAGCTGCACATTTTACAGCTTCTGAAGGGACTTGTTAAAAGGAGAAAGAAAACCTAAGAAATAATCAGCTACACTGTGATTTAAGTGGAATTAAAGCACATCTGCTCAGTGCTTTTGCTATCCATGAGCATTGTCATCATCCTGTACCTACTGCACACTTAAAAACAGAGCCACAATCCCAAGGATTTTCCAGAAAGTCCCAAAATTCACATCCGAGGGCACAGAAGCCCTTCCCTGACCACAGGCAAAGTGGTTCATGTAGAACTGAGCAGGTTTGAATGCAGGGTTCCTCAGGTTTAATTCTCCCCCATATGGGATCAACAGTAAAAATCACATTTTTGTCCTAACAAATCCAACTTCAAGGCTGAGACTTTCCCAAGTAATGGTGTTTCTCCCCCTCTCTGTGCTTGCAGCACATTCTGGTTTGTTTACTCTCCTGGGCTACGTGCCAGCAATAAGAAACAACCCAAATAGTTTGCTCAAAAATGATATCATTTACTCTTCCAAGATGTCTTTAAAAAAACCCAACAAAACACAAGACAACATAAAAAACCCTCCAAGAGGTGCTCAGAATTTGGCCCTTAGTCCTGAAAAAAACCCATTTTGAAGCCACGTGGCCTCAGCTCTCAGTCATCTTTTTCTTTCAGTCTGACAGAAAAATTCAAACGCTTTCAAAAATAACTTTAAACCTCAAACTTTTTTTTCTTTTTTTAAATGGGAAATTGGGAAGGCTCACCAGGCCAGACCATGTAAATAAATACATTCCTTGTTCCAGCAGGCTGAGGGTATCTTAGCAACAAGGGAAATACCAGATAAATATTGGTCAGGCAGTAACAGCAGAGGTAGGAAAGAAACCCCCACACACCAGAAACTCTTTTCCCTACTTAGCCCCGTGCTGGGGAAACTCAGAGCCCGGACACAGAGACCCCAAATAACCCTGGAACAATGAACTCCTGTCCTGCCAGGGCTGGGTAAGCAACTCTGTTCCTGCAGCCAGGAAGGAACCAACTCCCTTTCCAAATACTGCTCTTGCAAAGGCAACTCATCCTCTTTGGAGAGAGGAACAGGAATAGAAAGAGCCCTACACCACACCCTCCGGAGGATCCTCTCTATCCCTTTCTATCCCTAGGTTTTTCAGGGCTGCAGCTGGGACAGGGAAAAGTCCTGTTTGCCTGTTTTCACATGTCCCAGCTGTGTGGGGATGACACAACCTTGCACTGGCACCCACTCACAGGTGAGGAGAAACTTCATAGAAGCTGACGCCGCGGTAGCGCTCCATGTTCTGTTTGGTGTAGATTTCCAGTTCCTTGTAGGGGTTCACAGACACCAGCACAGAGCCAATGTAGGTCTGAAAAAGAGAACAAAAAGCAGGGAGGTTACAGGGGGGTCTGGAGGCAGAGCTCAGGCATCTCTGGAGGCTGGATACAGCCCTCGTGTGCTGGGGATGCTGCTGAGGGCTCCCAAACAGGCCAAGGGTGTGAGGAAGAGACCTCTCAGCTCTGGGAGAGAGACACTGCTGGAGTTGTGCCAGCCATGTTACCCTTGCTGGGTAAACAGCACCTGCAAATGGTTTTAGGGCTTTTAACAAGCCACAACACTGGGTTATTTCTGGTACACATTTAGGATTGAGTTCAGGCCTGGGGTTGGTTGGAAGTGAGTGAATTTAGGAGAGGGAAGAATGTGGTGAGAGTTGGATTTTCAGTGCTGTAAATGCCACCAGATCTCAACGGGAGCACTGCAGTGAGTCCCTACACCCATCAAATGACAGCATCCCAGACTAATCCAGGCACAAGCACCCATGGCCTGTGGAATCTGACACCACCATCTCCAAACGCCACTGCAGAGCAAAGCTGGCTTTGTCCCGTGCACCAAACACTGTCCAGGTCACTGACGGGCACCCTGGTGACTGTCCCTGTGCTACTCACATAGATCAGGTTCTCCTTGAAGCGTTTCCTCAGGTTCTCAATGAATGCAGCTTCGCTGGTGAAGTTTTCCAGCAGGACAAAGTCCTGCACCCCGACCCGGTCCCGGGCCGTCAGAGCGCTCTCCATGGTCAGCCGGATGCCGTTGGCTCCCAATCCCTGCAGCCAAAAGCACAGGGAAGTTGGGATAGCTGAGGCTTTGCAGGCAGTTCCCCAAGTCCACAAGAACCACAGTTACCCATGGATAACCATGGATATTAAAATAATCCCTCTGCTGCTGCTGAAAACAGGGATTACCAGCACTTCATCAGCTGTCTGCTCTAATTGCTTGGAGGGAAGACAGGTCAGCATTAGGGAAACATTACTGCTAAATTTCCAAAGACTTCAAATCAAACAAACCTTTGATAAAGAGAATAAAACTTGGATTTCCTTTCCCAGGCATCCTTTAGCAGGAGGGAGACTGAAATGTGTTCTCTCCTCTCTCTGATTTCACAACGGGAAGCTGTTTCGAGGTAAGGAATCTTTTATGACTAATAATGATTCATCTCAGAAGCAAACAGTTTCACATTGCTGACCAATTCAAAAGCTTTAGCAAAGCACCCAACGGGAAAATTCTGAGAAAACTGAGAAGAAATGAGAAATGGGCATTTCTGCATCCCACGCCACTGAATTTAGACTGTGACACTGATGTGGATCAAGAAACTCCTACCCCTGACCCTCTTTTAAAGGTTACCTTTTCAACGTGGTGTAGCTGAGACACAACCATTTGTGGAAAGCACTCATCTGCTGACTCCTGACTTCACCATAAAGCAGGGAGGGGAAATGAGCACCCAGGGGTGACTCAGTTGCTGCTTGCTGGGGAAATCTCTACTCAAGGGACAGAGATGGAGAAGATGAGGGGCACCACAGAAACGAGACAGGAGATACAACGTGTGAAACCATCTGCCTCACACCTGCCTGCATTTCCTTATCTTCTTGAACCCTCCTTACTTTGCAAACTGCTCACAGCAAGCACCCTTCTCCTAAATCATTTCCCTAAAGCACTAAGTGATATTTTGGGATGTTGCACAAACACCAGAGGTGTCTGTTCCTAAGCAGGCTCATGCACTAAGAGCAATCCCAGACACCCATCACAAACTGGGAATGTCAAACCCTGCATCCAGCCCCAAAACCCTGCACAATGATGTAAATGTTTTTTACTGACTCACAGAGTTCCTTTCTGCTCCTTCCCAAGATACAAAAGTGGTCAGAGCACAGGGACTGATGGTGTGCAGGGAAAAAAATAAACCCAGCCTCGGTCAGGAAGAAAATTTACCTTTAGTTTTGTTAGACAGTAATAAGGGCAAGACTCACTGAAGTATCAATTTGGGTCCAAACAGATGCAAATCCCCTCAGTCTGCAGTTGTTTTGACTCACCAATTTCCTAGTAAATGCTTTTTTGATTTGGTAAATGATTAGTAAATGCAGTTCTGCCTATTTCTGCAAGTTCTAATTGGCTTCCTCCCTGTAAGCCTGGACAGAAGTGACTCCCTGAAACCTGCAGTTTTCAGATAGGAAAATCAGTTCCTTCTGGAAATCTCAACTCCAGACCCACTCTAATGGCTCAAACACCACAAAGAAACATCATTTGATTTCCTGTTTTATTTTTTCCAATTAGTCTCATGGTCTGGAAGGCCTGAGTTCTAAGCTTGGAAAGACCCAGTCTGGGAGGAATTTTGCAGACACTGTCATTAAGTAATCTTTCGAAAATGGCCCAAATTTTCCAAGCCAAGTCCTTCACAGCTTCAGCAAAATGCTCTCTTGTCTTCCACCCTCTTTGTCAAGGTGAGGAGAAAAGGGATAATCCTTGGAGAAGGAAGGTGGTGAGATAAGGAAAGGAAAATAGAGATAAATCACATGCAAACAAACTCCGCCTAGAAATTGGAATCCTTCTATCAGAGCAGTGCAGTCCTGGAGCAGGTTTTGGACAAGGTGATGAGAACAAAGGTAAAACCCAAAGAAAAGAACTACTTTTCAAGTGGGTAAGTTTACAGCTACAGTCCTAAAACACAGCTGCCTCAACAATGACTGAGGAGAAACTTCCAGCCTCGAACAGTTAATCCAAGTTTATATAATCCTGAAGACTTTCACAGAAAACGTCACTTAGCAGCTTCAGCAGCTCTTTCATCAGCCCCTCCCTGCAGGCCAGGACAAAGTGATCCCAGCTGTGCACATCCAGGAGAGGGAAGAGCCAATCCATCCCCCTTACAACAGAGAAAATTGCACTCAACCGCCTCCTCTGGGACAGGCATTTAAGGCCAAGAACTTTTGGTCTCCTCCAGTTTTTGTCTCCTCATTCAACTCCAACCTCTCACCGTGAGAACAAAATAACGACCTCAAATTTGCAGTCAGCTTGAAACAAACCAAAAGCCAAACCAACGCACTGAAAGCAGCTCTTTGGCGATAATTAAATGTGACCGGGGGATGTGACGCAGTCAGAGCCTCCAGAATATAAACTTTACTGAGTCTTGCACCCTCCCAAGCCCAAGCTCAGTGCAAATATAAGCCAGAGCTGAGCAATAGGCACTTCTCCATGCCAGCATTTGCTCATTTGCTTTATTGCATATGGCCAAGTCTACCACCAGCCTCAAATGTCAGCGTTAACTGTTTCACTGCCACTGACATCAACAGATGGACCATAAAAGGAGGTGAAAATAAGCCCTTTTTGCAAAATGGAAACAGAAGAGTCATGCAGAAGGAAGAAAGTGGGGAGGGAAGACACTACTTAAGAAAAAATAATCATGGTGATGACCATATGTTCCTACGGAATGATGAGTGTGGCAGTAAGGCGCTGAATAAATGAAAGTAACGAAAATGTTGGTGATTTTCTGTTAGCAGGCAGACACCAGATCTGGTGGCTGTAAATTAATGCTAAAAAACCCAGTCTGGAGCGGGTTAAATGTGGTATGGTGGTGCTAATTAACCATTAAAGCAGTTTGCCTATGGCCCAGGACTTGTGCAAGAAACCAGACTGGAAATCTGATAGGGATTAAAATGAACTCAGATTGTTTGTTTTAATCCAGGTCATTGTCCCCACACTGGTCCCACATGTAATGATGATGGCCAAGGATCCAGTGATGGGGAACAACAGCAGGCTCAGGGAGGAGCAAGGATTCAGCAGCAGGGCCAGCTCCTCCTGCCTTTAAATGCTTGGGAAACGACCCCCTGAGAGGCAGGTCAGGTTTAGCCTAAAGCTCAGCACCAAATCCCTCCTCCAGGCTTTGCTGCCTCCCTGGCACTGGGTAACACCTCTAAACCAAAGCAATGCAACTCAATCAGCAAAACAAAGACCAGGAAAAAAGAATCTGGTGGTTTTCTCTGCAGGTTTTGAGCGAAATCCCCTCCCTGTGGGATTGGGAGAGTGTCAGGCCCAGGAAAGGAGGAAAGGGAACACAGGTGCCCACTGACTGCATTATTTGGGTCAGCTGCACCACATCCACCTTATAGGTCCCCTATAGGGATCAAAAGGAGGACCCAGCTGAGGATCCTGACCTCTGTAGGATGGAGACACCTAATGCCACACCCAGCACAGCCTGCAAACAGGGAATTGCAAAAATCTGAGCAATCTCCATGTGATCTCTGTGCCTGTGGGCTCAGGAGTGCCTGTGCCTCCTCTCAATCTCCCCTTTCATCCCGTGCTGAACCCACTGTTCTGAGGGTCACTCCCACTCCAGAGTGCACAAACTGATTTCTGCCACCACGTTTCCCAAAGCCACCCCACGGCACAGTTTCCAGGGACTCATTCCCACACTGTTTAACCCACTCTTTGCTTTTAATGTCTTCTCCAGAGCCGTGAGCACAACAGTGGCTCAAGGCCAGGAAGGGAAAAGGCGCTCCAGAATGGTGGGGACCAGTACAATCACCACCACAGCACTGCTTTCACATAGCTTTTTCTTCCCTGGGATTAAATTTTGGGAAAGGCTTTCCACTGGTGTAAATTGGTTGCTGAATGCAGCCTGCAGAGCCAGGTTTACATTGGCTGGGGTTCCAGCTTTTCTTTGTGTTCATACAAGAGTCAACAAGACCAGAAAATACCTCCAAGCTCCTGGGAGTACAAAACCACTCAAGACTGCACCATGGAGTTTCCTAAACTGAACTGGGAAATCGCTGACACGGTATTGTGAAGGTGTAAACACATATTTTTCCTTTAAACTCTTCTTAATGCCAAAGCATGATAAAGTTTTTCCTCTGCTTAGGACACGGAGAAATAATCCACCTCAGAAATTAAAAACAGGACCTTTTGCTCTGCATGGCCAAATCCAAAGGATTTCAGTCAGCCAGGCTGAACACATTGGGGGAGTTTGTGCTGGAAGATGGGAGGGCAACTCTGCCATGAGCACAGGGCTTTGGGGCTGATGTGAGCAGAGCAAGAAACTCCCCCTGGCTTTGTCCACCAGCTGCTCCATGGCCATGGAATACCCAACATGGAGCAAGGACTCATTCCCAGGTGGGTACTGGAATGGTCGGTGCTGGCACAGCAAATCCAGACACACTGAGGAACAGGCAGCAACAGCAACTCCCACTCCTTCCTGGAGCATCCATGAGAAAACACTTGGAGTTCTCAAAGTGAATGGTCTTGCATGGAGCAGGGAAAATCCAGAACTGATTTAGAAAGGAAAGTCACAACATAAACCACTCCTTCCTGGAGCATCCATGAGAAAACACCTGGAGTTCTCAAAGTGAATGGTCTTGCATGGAGCAGGGAAAATCCAGAACTGATTTAGAAAGGAAAGTCACAACATAAACAGAGTTTCTGCTTCACCATCTAAAAAAATGTATATTTCAGTATTTTCTCCTGGCAATGTATTTTTACAGATTGGGTCATATCCACTCAGGAGACTCTCACTAGAACAACCCCAGGAAGTGGTTCCATCTGGGAAGAGGCAGGCACCTTTATCTTGGTATCAAGTGTAAGATGATTGATCTGCAGGCTCCAGGAATAGTTACAAAGCCGGGAACGGAAGAACAGGCCAGAACCAAATGTGAGTGGGAAGGGAAATTCAGATTAGATTCTGGAAGACAATGCAAGCCTGAACCAAGAAGGAACTTCTCGTGGGGAGGTGGCAGCTAAAAAACATTTGTCTCGTGGACATTCTTCACTGTCATGCCAAAGCTGCAGGAAGGAGAAAAAATTCCTTTGATTTCTAGTCCACTCTACAGCCTGGGAAAGGGCTTGGACACAACGTGGGCTAGACAGCAGAGCAGACAAAAATCAGCTGTTGTATCCAGGGCCTCAATTCCCAAGGTGCAGAATGGGAAAGCTCCTCTTGCCTTTTACATGGAGAAAAAAACAATGATGATGGAGGTGGACCAGAATCAGGGATTCTGCCAGCAAATCCCTGACAGACTGAAGTGCAGCCACTCAGGATCCTCCTCCCTCCTGCCACACTGAAAATCAGCTGCACATTTTGGACACAACTCTGTTAGTCAACAGCTGGGTTGGAAAGAAGGTTCCCCGAGAGGCAGCTCCATGTTTTCCATAAAAATCCCCTGCATCCAACCATGTGGATTTGTCTGAAGCCACCTGAGCTAATAATTGATAACACACATATTTGGCTTGTTTAGCTAAAAAAAAAAAAAAAAAAACAAACAAAAGGAAATGTTTTCTTTTGCTTTGAATTATGTAAGACCAATGAAGTGATTTCCCAAAAGACAACCTGGGAAAATCAGAGCTGTCAGGTGGATGGGGATCAAAACCAGGTAACAACTCTGGTGACCCAGACCAGCAGAGTTGGAGGGAAAAACTTGAACTTGCAGCTGCCTCTCAAGGACCATTTCTTAGAATTACTTTTTATTCTTGCTTCTTTTAGACCAATACATCAGCAACAATGGAATGTCTGGAGTCAAGGAACTCAGAACTTGGTTCTCCCTCTGATACTTCCCATCCTAAACCATATGGAAGGATGGGACTCCAGAATACACTCTTCAAAACAATCCCATTAAAGAGATAGAAATGCTACATCCTTGACTAATCCTTGTAATTATTTTGAAGTTTTCCATACTTTGAGTAGGGACAAATTGAAATACAGGTAATAAGCAGATAATATTATTTGTTCAATGTTTATAATATAATTATACCTTCTAGATTTTACTTTGTGGGGGGATGAGTAAGGAAATAAGCAATTAGCACTGATTTGAAGGACAGGAAAAATGTTTACCCTTAAGAGGGGTAATGATATTTCAATCAACAGGCTAAATATAAAAGGGCAGTAAGAAAAATGAACGAGGCAAACCAGAAAGATCACCAGGGCTGGAAAAGTAAATACACAGAATTTCTATATTTAGGGAGCTGACATTTTTGCTCCTGAACAGATGGCACAAGCTGCTGCTGGTTAAAAGATGTTGCTGGTGGCAGTTTGCTCAGGAGACCTGTGCCCACAGGCCTGGGCCTCCCACAGCAGCTTCAGAGGACAAACAGATTGGAAAAAGACATTAAAAAAAGGCAAAACCTCAGCTTGCTGCCCCTTCAAGTGAGTTTTGATGCTGATTTCCAGATCAGACTGAGCAGGTGAAGGGTGGCAAAAACCCAAACATTATGAGCCAGGGCCTGCATGTGCCCCCTATGCCCCATTCCCTGCTGCACTGCCCTGGGAATGCCCAGCCCTGCTGGTGTCCCACTGCCAACCCCACTCCCAGCCCTTCCCCACTGCATTCCACACCCCCCACACAACCTTCTCTCTGAGAGTCAAACTTTCCAAAGAGAACTCCAGAGCATTCCCGGGGCACGCGAAGGGCACTTGCACACCCACAGTTCCACGGAGCACCACCCCAGACACCACCTCTGCCCGTCACACTCTCATTGCCACCTCTGACAACCTTCCTCCAGGCCCACAGCTGTGCAAAGGTGCTGGCCCCAGCACCCCACATGCCAGCAGAAACACCCTCTCGAACCCTGTCACCTCCACTTCCACAGACTCAGGAGGTCATCCAAAGGCTCTGCCCTTCCCTTCATCACTCTCTCAGTGGTCAACACCAGAATATTTGTGAAAATATGCATGGATGTCTGGATTGAGCAGGTATGGGATACACAGCTCCATGCTAACTCTTCTTCCACAGAGAATTGCTCAAATCTACAGACGTGACGTTTTCAGTCCTTCTCTTCCTAAATTTGGTCACTTTACCAATTAAAGCCTTGAGCATTCTTATCCAGTCAAAAGCCCACACACTTTTTTATAACACTCCCTCATTCTTGATCTCAGCATCTTCTAGAGTCAGTGAATTCCATGGCCCAATTATTCATTGTATGAAAATAATCTTTGCATCTCTTTGGCAACTTTTAGCTTAACTCAGTGTCCCTGTTCCTGTGCTACAACACAGAAGAAGGAGCTCTGTGTTCTCTGTTGTTAGTTTTTTTTATCCTCCTCTCCTACTCATCTGTTTTTCCAGGTAACAATCCCACTCCTCTCAATCTTTTGCCACAAACTCCTTCTCCCAAGTTTTGGGGTTGTCCTGCCATGCAGGACGCAGGGCCAGGCGTTCTGGCTGCTGCTAAAACATGGACAACGTTTTCCTACACTAAAATACAGCCTGGAGGAACCGAGTGGCAATGAATCCCTAAGAGGGTACTTCCTGCCATTCCCTAGGTTGGCAGGAATGGAGACACAAGCCCTGGGAAGGACAGGAGCAAAGCCCAGCTCCAGGACGGTCCCTCCACATCCTTGTGCCCAAGTGAAAGCTCCACCCTTTCTTCCCTCCTAAAGCAGAGCACAGCTTTCCCCCCTCTCTTCCCACTTTCTCAACTCCCACCTTGGCTTCCTCCTCCAAACAGGTATTCCCTGGTTTTTTATCCAATTTCACCCCCTTTCACATAACTTCCCAACGAAGGGATCTTTCTCAAAGCATTTCACTTTCCTGCTGAAACCCTGAAAATGTTTCTCCTCTCTTCTTCTGAGACCAGACACACATCTGAAAGCTGCAAAGCCACCAAAGGAGTTAAATAAACCTTACCCCGCCTCTGAACTTCATCTCTGCCTCCTGCCAGCTCCCGCAGCCCTTGCAGAGCCTTCGTTTACGCCGCTGCAAAAAGCAGCAATCTGAGGACAAGTTCTCTCTTCTGTCAGTTGCCTTATTTTTTTTATTTTTTTTTCATGGCATTTTCAGCGCAGTCACAACTCCCTCCCTCCCACCAGCTCCTACTGGAGCATCTGGAGAGGGCGTTTTCCAAGGAGAAGGAGAACTCCCCTCCCAGCGAGGAGAGTCCGCCGTGCGCAGCCCAGGAGAGGCAGTCCCGGGGAAGTCAGCTGCGCTCTGCCCGCGGAGTTCCTGCTGCCCAATGACAGGGAAAAACGGAAAGAAAAGTAATCCCAGGCACTGGAAAACCTGGGGCCGAGCCCAGCACACAAACCACAGCCAGCAGACAGGAAGAGATGAACTTTGGAACAGCAAGTTATTGTCCTGGAGCAGCAACATGGACAGGGCTCCCCAAAGCCTCTCCCAGCTCACCCCAAACACAGCAAACACACAACCCCAGTCCTGGGACTGATGTTACACTTGGAATCACCTCCTCAGAAAATCAAAGGGCCACAAAGAGTCCAGGGTTGGATGCAGTTTGCTTTCACTAGGATTTAGAATCACAGAATGGTCTGGATTAGAAGGGACCTTAAAGTTCACCTATTTCCCATTCCATCAGACCAGGCTGCTCCAAGCCCTGTCCAACCTGGCTCAGCAGTATTTTATTCCAGATTCATTTGGAGACATTCAGCATCAGAACACCTGGAAGTTCTGAGGTCCTCATTACAAAATCACCTGCACTACCAAGTAAGAGCCTTCTACAGGACACAGGGAAGGCACTGCTGCCCTCAGTCCCCAGCCCCTGGCAAACAGAAGTTGCACACTTTGCTGTCTCTGAGCTCATCAGTGTTCTGGTAAAATTATTTCCGTTCACATAAAATTATTTATGCCCAAGAGTGTGAAAACCTCCCCTCATTTCCCACCCACCTCCCCGAGATAAGAGCATTCTGACAAAAATACTGTACAGCCTTCACTAGCATTAGGGGGGAAGTGAAAGAACAAGACAATGGATACAAGCTGGAAGAAGGGAAATTCCAATGGGTTATTGGGAAATTTTTTTCCCAGTGAGTGCTGTCAAATACTGGAACAGAGGGCCCAAGAAATTGTGAAACTCCATCCTTGGAGATATTTAAAACTCAACCAGACAATTCCTGAGCGACCTGATCTTAATTGGTCCTGCCTGGAAGTGAGGTTGGACCAGAGATCTCCACAAGTACTTTCCAATCTAAAATTATTCTATGATTTTATTAATTATTTTGTTCCTCAATGGACTAAGCTGTGTATCCATCCTCAAAGGAGTGCAAATAAAGACATAAATGTGTTACAGAGGATGCCATCCCTCAGTTATCTCAGATAATTCCCAGTATGGGCTGTCAGGAAGATTCTGTAACCATTGAACATGCAAAGCCATGGAATGATTCCCAAGCTCAGCTGCTGATGTTTCATGACTGGCACCTTCTGCACTCAGCTCTGCTCAAAGGGTTTTTTGTTTTGTTTTTTTCCTCCTTATCAAAACGCATCCACCACAAATTCTGTTACAGGAAGGGTAAAGTCAAGCTCTGAAGCAGAAAGATTTAGAGCAAAAAGCTAAAAAGCTTCAACCTACTCACAGAGGAGGCTATTTAAAAGCAAACACACGTAGCAGATGTTGTCAGTGGTTGGGTGCAGCACTCCCCTCTAATTAGCTCTGGCCCAAGGCAGCGATCCCAGAGATCCCGGCCACGCTGGATGTCACTCGGCACGGGCAGAATGTGCCAAGGATTTGGGATGGAGCTTGGCTGCTGAGAGCACTGCAGTGCCACAGCTCCTCTGCCCTCTCAGCCTCCATTTTGAACATTATTTGTGGTTCTTGCACAACTCTGCTTGGCAGGACTTTCATTCATTTATCTCAGTTGGGTGAATTTTTAACGGCAGCGGCTTTAGGATGCGGCTCAGAGGAGGGTTTAGCTTTGGGCTGGCACTGAAGGAAATGGACACTACTCCAAGCCCCTCTCCTGTGCACAGGTAAGATCAAAGGTAATATAAACTCCATTTCCCAAACTGAGCCACATTAGCCATTACTGAAACACAACAGTGAGCCCTGAGCCAGTTTTCCAAGCATAATTAAAGCTGTGGCCTGGCAGCTCTAATTCTTCAGGAGGAGAATGTCAGTGCTCCACCAGCACTCCTCAGATCAGACTAACTGTAACCAAACAGATTCAGTAAAACTCCTGTGACAATTTTAAGTATTAGCAGAGTTATCTTCACATAAGCAATCTCACCTTTCCCCTAGTTTACACCTCCTAACACTTCTCAGATCACATCTCATCACTGAAAATGCCACATAAGAGAAGAGTATACAACAGCCCAACACTTAGAACTACATTTTTTTACACATTTCCCTTGTTTTTTTTCCATGCAGGAGAACACTTTTATTTATTTATTCACTGGAAAGACCTTTACTCAAACTGCTTTTTTTCTGCAGCCAAACTACTGCCCAACCTTTGCTGGCAAGGAAAACACTCCTACATGTGGGTTAGCCTAAATTAGGAGGGGAAAAAAAAAAAAAGTTGGAAAGCAGAGATAATTTTACTTTGTAAGATCTTGATCCTGGATTATTAAGGTGATAAAACCAGACTCTTCCTTTCCAGCAGCAGAGCCCAGCCCTTGTCTGTGATTTCTGCTGAGGATGGCTGGCACGATCTGGCTCACTACAACAGGCAACTACAGGCCGAGGGATGAATCAAGTTTTCCAGGCCTCACCAGTTAGAAGTGACTCATATAAACCCTGGATTAGAGCACTGGGATTGCTCTGCTCGTTGCAGATAAGCAGCTGATTCCCTGCATAAAATTTCACATTCAAAGCAAGGGGACTGGAAACCTTTCCTGTCAGCCCTGCTCCGACAGGCTCGCAGAGCTGAGCGTGACTTGCTAAGCTACACCCGCAAGCAGTGGCTCTGCTGAAAAAATAAAGAGTTTGGCCCCATGAAAACACCATCAGTGCTCCCCTCTGCTGTGCAGATTCCCCTGCAAAATATAAATCTAGAGGTATGAGATGCTGCCTTGGGTTCATGCTATTCAAAAATCAACGTGGGTCACATCTGTGTTATTCCAAAAGGTGTCAAGTTCATCTATCAGTGCGTGTCTTCCTTCTGGATTTTTATAATATTCCTTATTTCTGCCTTGCAAAAGAACTACAGAATAAGACACATTCCATAATTAGAAAGCACTTGGCAAAAATACCATGGGAAAGAAACCACCCTAAACAGGCCAGGAATTTGAGAGCCCTTCCTCTTGCAGGTCAGAGGAACATCTTAATCAAAAAATAGAAATGTCTTTAACCTGTCACGTGTCCTGCTGTACAGATTATCCGGATCTGAAACTGATTAAAATGCCTCACATTCCTAAAACACCCTATAGCAGAAACTGAGGGTTCTGAGGGACATTTGTCCCACTGCTTAGGAAAAACACCCTGTGTCCAGAAGAGAACGAACATTCGACTGCAGGGTAACAATAAATCAACGCTCTGCCAAAGAGCCAAAGCTAAATATTGTAACAGGTTTGATAACAAGGCAGAACCTCCTCCCTTCATCATTAGTTCTGCTAAGAATTGTCTCTTTTCTACCCAGTGTTTGGATTAATGCATCTCCTCTTCCCCTTGCAAGAGTGCTCCAAACAAGTAGTCAGGAACAGAGGTTTGAACACAGGATATCAGCCCCTGGAGACACAACATTCCTGCACAGTCATGAAACTTCACACCTAGAAAGGTTAAACCAAAAGCTCGTTATACTCACTCAAAAGGTGCCTCAAGATGATGAAAGTTCCTTCATTTTACTGCAAACTTCATGACATCACAAGTTGACTGAATTCCTCGGTTCTCTGTGAAGGTGTTTGCACGGTTACAGACAAAACCTTAAAAATAGTGAGGTGTGGCCAAAAAGGTTCAAAAACCAGAAGACAAAGAATATTTAGATTATTATTTTGGATTCTAATTTATGCTTTGTAATTCCTAAAACTGTCAATACTGGTTTTGTTTGTTCCAAGAAAGCTTTGTCAGTGAGAACACCGAACTTCTTCTCTTCCCAAGCTCACTCTTTCACAAATAAATAGGGAAAAAAAAGGAATATTACAAAAAATGGAGATGCACACATCTCCTTGGATTCCTACACTTTCTCTGCCAGTGCTGTTCCCTGTTTTGATGCCCCTGGTGATGGATTAAAAAGCACATATGACGGGCTTGTATTTAGTTATGGCTCCCGCACACACACAATAATTCTGGGTCTGTGACGTGAGCGAGAACAGAAACTGGGTTAATCTAACAAATTACGATAAATTTTCCTTGTTGTTGCTTTCTGCTGAGCCAGTGAAACAGAAATGGCTGGCTGGCTTTGACAGTGGCCATCAGAACAAAGTCCCACTTTATAATTACCAGATGCCCTTAATGTGATGCCAGCTTGTCTCATCCCCGTGGCTGCTCCCGCTCATGGGCGCTGCGGCCCTGTCAGGGTTTCCCTGATTTTACAAACACACTCTGATCCCAACAGCAATTGTTGCACTGACTCCAACAACAAAGTTTAAACCCAACAGTTAATTCCCTGTGATTGCTCTGGCCCTGCTCTGGCACAATCATTTTAAGCAGCTCCCTGTGGCAGAGACAGGGTTTGGAGGGAGCTGGTAATACAAACAGCCTGACTCAGTTCAGCTGATGTGCATTCCTCCCGACTGACTTTCCAAACAGTCACTCCCAGTGGCAGGACCTACATCTTCCTTTTAAGGGGAAAAAATGTTTTCACAGGAAAAATTAAGTGTTCAAAGCCTGTGCATATCTCCGTGCTTTCAGTGACCAGTCTCGCCTTTAAAAACACGTTCTTGTCGCACGCAGAACAAAAACTTCTCCTTCCTTAAAGTTGTTCCTCTTTTTTAGCACAGCCATTGACTGCCTGCCCATCCCTGGCACTCTCAGGTGAAACATCCTAGCACACTACTTTTCACACAACCCAGCATGAAACAGAGAGTTGGTTTTTCAAAGGAAGGACTGAATCTGAGTGAGGAAAACACGATGAAAAAGAACAGGGAATGCACAGGCTGCAGACAAAACCTTACAGCTCACACTGCTGACTGACAATTCCTATTCCTTCCCATTTCTTTTCCTGCATTTCTGAAAAGGGCTTAAGGCTGGAAAGCATGTCACAACAAAAACTTCTTGTTCCATCCCCATGAGATAAGGAAAGAGTGAGCACTGGTGCTTCGCCTGCAAGTTAGATGAAGGAAACAGGATTTCCCTCTGCTACTCCCTGAGCAAGATCCCAAGGAAATGTTTCTAATAATAGGAAATTACTATATAAGGCCAGATCAGCACTAAACTGTTTGCAGTCTGGAGGAGAAGGATGTACAGGAATACTGAGGAGGGACACACCAGGCTGCTCACACATCAGGGGAAACGAGCACATCCCGGGCTCCCCTCCATACACAGGGACAGAATTTCACCTGTGACTCCTCTGCTGAGCAGGGTCCTGTCCTACAGCCCAAAATAGCAACTAAATGGACAAATCAGAGCTGCTCTGTCCTTCTATCATGCCCTTGCTTTTCACCGTGGCAGGAAAAAGACAGAATAGACTTTTAAATCTGTAAAATAACACCTGCAAAGCAAAGCTGAGCACGTCTCTGATTGGGAAAGGGCAGGAAAAGACACAACCACATCCTAAAGCACGACACAGGCAGTGCTGATGCAGAGGGCAGGCTCATCTGCCCTTCAGATCCACGGAGCACAAGTTTGCTGTTGTGTTTTATGAACTGGAGAGTTCTCCTCCTCATCTTGGTTTAAACAGTAAAGACGCTGGGAACCATTTAAGTTCATTTTTGCAGGGTTCCCACAAAACTGCAGGAATTAATGTCTCCTAGGCCAATAGTTTTGGCAGCTACAGGCAGCTGTGCACGTCCCAGCAGAGCTGCCAGGGGCACTGGTGTGGAGCTGTAGCTCCAACACACGCTTTTCCCCATCCCTTCAGCAGACACCAAAACTGCAAGCCCAGTTAAAGGCCAGATTTTCCTCCTTCTTATACAAATGAAAGGGAGTTCCTACAACAATGCTCACAAAGGCCTTGTTTGGGTAAAGTGATAAAACTGGAACGTTTCCCTGTGATCCCCAGTGAGGGGTATCTTTCCATCTCTGCTTTGTCTTTGGATAAGGCCAGTAGCTCCCAGCTCCCAGTGCAGGGCAGCTTGCTGACCAAACACAGTCTGACACAGCCACGGAAACGAGCACAATATAAATTGCTAGACAGATTTATCACCCAGAGTTTTGGGTTGGTTTGTTTTTTTTTTTCTCCCTGACAGCAAGAGATGTTTGTGACAAAATGTACAAACAATTCTGTATCTGTAGCCCTGCCACATCCTATGTGTCTTCCCCCAGCCCCTGCAGAATGACACAGCTTCCAGGGGAACATGAGGCCAAATCCCAGCCAACATTTTCCTGTCAGTAGGTGAGACCTCCTTGAGCTGCAGAGGTCAGTTTGCAAATTTAGGGTGAGAGCCTTACAAAAAAAACCAACCAACCAACCCAGGCCACCCTTGTGAAAGAGTCATTGATGGTAAAGTTTGACAGCAGAGCTCTCTCTACATCACAGCATCAGGAGCTTCACATCCCCACGAAAACACAGCTGAGATTCCCAATTATTCCCAAATCCCTACACTGTTCCACAGGATTCCTCCAGTGTCACCAGGATCTCAGCAGCTGCTTGTACCTGGTCCTTGTTCCCACAACACCTGGCCAGAAAAGGGTGTGCAATCAAAGCTTTCCAGGACATGCAGCACTTCTGTGCCAAGAGGATGTCTCATGTTGGACTTTATCTTTGGGGACATCTTGATTTCTGAGGATTTTTAGACTGACCTTTAATTTTTGTCCTGTTAAATACTTCATATCCTTGAGTGCACAGTAAGGGGGAAAATGAGTTCAAGCAACAGGCAGGTTTTTCAGAGCTGGGAAACACAAGTGGTTATGACTGAGAGAAAAACATCTACAAGACAGCTCTTATTTTGAATGCTCTTGTGCCTCTTTTCTTGTGTAATACTTGCTCCATAACAATTATAAAGCAATTCAGCAAGATGGCCTCTCCTGGTATGGCTTGTGGTCAGTGGTATCTGGAAGTTAAATTTGGAAAAAAACATTTTTGGGAATGAGTTCCCTGTGGATTTAAGTCCGTACAAAGTCTCAGCTGTAAGCCTGGACCCTAACACTGTTGTATTCCCTGTTTATTTTTCATACCAGCTCCAAGGATGCAGTCACTAAGTTGTTTGCCCAGTTTCAAAGTCAGGTCCAGGAGAAATAAGATATTTGTCTTGGCTGTAAAAAGTTGAGAAGAATCACAGGTATGAGACTGAGAGTCTGAAAGCAGAGTTCAACCACCCTTATTAATGCTGTATTGACAGGATCCCAAGCCTCACCTGTGCCCCCAGTGATTGCAAAATTCTTCTCTAAATACAGGAATTGTCTATTTAGAACTGCCAGCACTAAAACAGAATGTTTAAGTTGCTTTACTTTCTTTAGTTGGCTCAATCTGAAACCTAAGGAAGGCTGAAACCTGAAAGACATCGTTCTTAACTGTGCCAGCACACATCATTTTACAGAAATCCAGTTACAAATCCTATATCAGACTGCTTTATAGGAAACAATTAAACCTGACTGACCTCTCCTGTCCTTTTCTCTTTTAATTGACATCTTTCATCAATGTAGCTTTGCATTAAAATAAACCACACCCAAAATCAGATCATTGGTGCTGTGAAAAACAATTTAAAAAGGAAATACCTCCCTCCAAAACAGCCAAATGAAATTGTTTCTTTTAAGGCAGCACGGAGCTTTTCATAAAGCTTGAATAAAGCCATCGTGGAATTCCTAATTTGTTTTCAAAGCCATGAACTTTTCTGTTACATGGAGACTGAAGCATAGGTAATATCTAGATTTTATGAGTATATTCAAGCTTCCAAAGTCAGAAGAATAAAGGTCAAATATCTAAAACTTGCCTGAAAAGCACAGGAGAGAAGCTCACACGTGGAACATATTTCCTTAAATTTGGATTTTTTTATAAACTGGTTTGTACACGAGTGATGCCCCAACACATAACTAACCCTACTCCTCTCTAGTGTTACTGTAACAGCAAAATCCCTTAGGATGGACAGTTTCTAGTAAGATAAAGATGTTTGTATCAGTGTAATATCTGGGATATCAGTGTAATTTGTACCCAAAATATAGGGATATGTTGCTATGAGCAATGTTTTGTATTGGTACAATTGCATCTGCCATAGGTTTGTTCCATGTAATATCCATAGGTTCCTTAAGGGAAAAAAGCCAAGTCAGCAACCTGCAAGTGATGGGTGATACCTGGGAGCAACAAGTTCTTATTTTTCTTCTGGGTGTGACCCTCCTTTAAAGCAAATGTAGCAATTCTGCAGTAAACTCCAAGTTCCAAGTGGAGTTAAGTTCTGTGAGCACATTCAATGCTCTGGACATTGAGACAAGTGGAGCAGTTTCTCATTTGATGATTTGTAAGTGAAGAGTTTACAGGCACAATTTGTACTTCCACCACCACTTTTTTTTCTTTTTTTTTTCCTCTCCTCTGTTCCAAACTGACTTTGTTGGCCTAAGGCAGGCAGTTATTTTGGGGCAGTGAAAAGTTATAAATAAGTTCTAACAAAACTATTAGTGACACACATGATACTGAGCTTCTTTCAAACCCTCCTTTGTAAGGGAACAAAGAGCACTTTACATTGATTATGATGGGCACAAGCACCCTATGAAAAGTTTAAGGCAAGAGTTTCAACAACTAGATCATGAACCCAAAATAAGAATATTGGATGAGCTGTAGAAATTCCAGATTGTGCTCAAAGGAAGGGCCTGAGCAGCTTCCAAAGGCAGACGGAAGGAGAGGAGCCAGGCAGTGAGACTGGCCCTGGCAGCGTGTCAGGCTCAGGGCTGGCAGCTGAGCTGAGCACGTGGGCAGATGATATTGCAGCTGATGTCTGAGCTGCTTCCCTTTCCCCTGCCTGCTCTGCTCCTGCTGAAAAGGAGGGGAAAAGCCACCAGATGAAGGGTATTGGCTGAGGTCATCTCCTCCTGACTGCTCTGCCAGCGCCCCAAAGAGACTGTGGTAAACAGACTTTAATGCTTTGGTGAATCTTTTTTATCCCAAAATAGATTTATCATCACTAAACATCCACAGGGAACTATGAGTTGCCATCATGATGGCAAAAGTGTTCCAGGCTGCCTGGAAAATACAGCCATAATTTCAGAAGGATATCCTATGTCCACATGCATCAGCTTGTACTCACACAATCCAGGATATTGTTTTCCAAGAGTTTAAAACTGACAGTACTGCTGGATCAAAACCACCTTAAATTAAGATTTTTTTTTTAATGTAAAAGAAGCAGCAATAATGACATTGATGTTAAAAAATAAATAAATCATTGACTTGCAACTTAGCTCCCTTTGGATTGTAAGGAATATCTCATCTCCAAGACAGTTTCAACTCCCTGCTCACTCAGAACTACACTGTCCTGCTCTCTGCATTTTCAATATTTTCTGCATTATCAGAGACATCAGTTTAATCAGAAACAAAGACAATAAAGAACAACCAAGGAGTCCATCCCTTTGTGGTTCTCAGGAATGCGTGTTCCACATCTGGATAAACATGGGTCTGTGCAGAGAATGGAAACATTCATTCCCCAGCTGTGGTTAGGTCCAAACCCTTTTTCTTTCTCTGTCTGATTTACTCCTAGTCCTGCACTGGGTGGTTGCAAAATCACACAAACCCTGCTGAGGCTGACACAACAGGCCCAGGAATCTTCCTCATGACCCTTTACACCTACTTTATAAACAAAAGCTTCTTCTGGGCTGTGAGCTCCAACTCAGAGGAGAGATCCTGAAGGAACTGACAGTTGTGACATTAACAGAAATGCCAACTGTCCCACAGCATCCATCAGAAGATGAGAACTGGCACTCCTAAGTGCAGGAGACAGGAAAGGGGAAGCACCATCCTGCTGGAAATGCATGGATTTGGAGATCTCATGGAAGTTGGGTGTCTTTACATCTTCTGCTCTGACGCCCTGTAAGGAAAGCCCACTGTCCATGGCAGCCAGGACCACAACAGGACCTGTCTGAAGGCCCATCCCACTTGGAAGGAAACACCTTTTTCCCTCTGATTTGACAGGTATAGGTCCTGTAGGTCCCCTTGGAGAGATGCTGCAGGACCATGAGGGGATCTTAGCTCTAACCTGACAGAAGGATCCAAGAGTCTCAAGAATAGGTATTTCACATAGGAAAGTCAACATTTGTTATCAAATCCCATAGTGTAAGAAATACTTACAAACCACAGGCAGCAGCTTTGGTTCATTAGCCTAAATTTTCTGTTTTAACAACTCTCACAATGCCAGGGCAGCAGCATCTGCTGTTACAGCAACAACAGGAGCCCAGCCTTCATCAGTCTCCAACAATGAGAGGAGGCTGCAAAAAGCTGAGAGCTGATACAACATGCAGGGCAAGCCCTAAATTAACCCTGCCTGGCCAAGGTCAGTGCTCTGCCCTCAGCTTCAGTGGTGTTGGAGTGCACCTGTGGCACAAAAAAAGGTTAAGCTCTTTTATATCACCTAAAGGAAAGCTTCAGTATTTGAGGTTTTGTTTCAAGAGCTGTTGTTTGCATGGCTGAAGTAGAAAAACAGAGACACAGGGAAGTTCATCACTGTAAATTATTGATCTGCTGCTTTCTAGACACTGAAACTGGTAATTAAACAAATGGTAAAAGATACTTCATCAATTATAGAGGTGCCACTTTAAATTACACTTGCTCCAGGATTAATAAAACACAGAGGTTAAATGCTTTGGGTACTTCATGCCTGCTTCTTGTCCAAAATCCTCACTGCAACAACTATCCTAATTCTCATATCCTGCTGCTCCAGAGCTGTGTGCTGGATCAAGAATCATAAAGGGAAATTAGAGCTTTTGTTTCACAAGTCTTATTTCACACAGCGTCCAGAAAGTGGAATCACTTTTCTGCTCAACAGGATCAGTTGTAAGGCCCTGTGGTAACAGCCCTCCCTCAAAAATCAGACAAAAAAAAAAAGAGTTTTGTCTGCTACCAGCTACTTGTGCAATCTGTGAAGTGCTGGGCAGATGTTTGACACTGGCCTTATGGTTTTTAGAAGCTATAGACATGTACAACCTAAAATAACACAGACAAGCTGCTTCTGAAGCAATATGATGATGACATCAAAGATGCCCTTTTAAGCAGAAATCATGTGACACCCATGATGACTCAAATTTGGTTTATGATAAATTTTTATATGAGGGTGCACACCTTACTGCATCAAGCTTAAGGTTATCTCAATTTCACATGTTAAATATATGAATGCAAAAGTACACTTGCTCTAATACTGATTTTGAAACCACAAACAGCAATCAAAGAAGAGCTTGGCCATCTTGCAATTGCTGGCACAGGTTCTCTAGAACCATTATTGCATCTCTCAAATAGGTTCCACCCTGGGAAAGCATTTAGTGAAGGCTGAGTTCATCATCAATTGATTGATCTCAATCAATCATCAACTGATTGAGATAGGCCAGGGCATGTGAATATTCCAGGTTCAAGGCTGCAAAGGCAGCAGAAGCAGCTGGCTTAAAGGCACATGCAAAACCACCCTAACAGGTGGACACAGCTGGCATCCCTCATGGAGCAGTGAGGCAACAACGCTGGGAGGCAACAGCAGGGAAACAGCGGCTGCTGCTGGAGCCAGGACAACTCTGGAAGTCAAAGAACTTGTCATGGAGAAGTGGGGCAGGAGTGAAGGTGGGAGTTCCGAAAGGGAAGAGAGGCCGAGGTGAAGAACCATCAGAATATGCTGTGGAAGCTGGAGATGATGGAAAGCTGCCAGCTTTCAGCTGATGGAAATAGTCCAAGCGGGAGATGAAGGCTGGACTGTAGGATTTTTATGGGGAAAAGGACACCAGTGCTTGGTAGGGGGACAAGAGAATCAAAGGCTGAGCTGACTCTTCCTACTGCTCCCCAGATAATGAGGCTGAAGCACAAGGCGAGCAAGCTCTGCTGTGGGCCCGGTGCCAAGTGCTTTGTGAAGTGTTCCTTGCCTGTTCTGAGGGAGAGTTACACAAGGTAAGGCTTTATTCATAAGTGCCTGATGGATCCTGTGTGTGCAACAGCTCCTACCAGCAGAGCCGTGTTTGTGGGAAATGTTAGGGAGAGTGTCTAAGAGAGATAAAGCCTTTGAGCTGCAGACGAAGCTGCCAGCCCTCATTTCCAGCTTGTCAGAGCAAGTCCTTCTTGAAGTCAGCAGCCTGGAATGAAGAGAATCTGGCATTTGTGCATGGATGTATGGCTCAGCCAGCCAGGGCGGAGCGGCTGGCTTTAATCAGACTTTCCACAAGGGAGGGGGAAGTGGGAGTGGCAAAGCCCAGTGAGTGATGGGCGTTATCTGCTACACATCCACAAATTCCTCTCCTCCGACTTTGGATTTCGAGCCTGACCTCCCTTCCTGCTTCCACTAGGCCCCTAGAGCAGAAGGGGAAGAGCCATAGAGGGCTGGAATCTGAGAGCCCTTCATTCTCGGGATTCCTGGTGTGTGTGAGAGGCAGCACACACTTGTCTGGTGAGCTGACAAATTCCACAACAGCTGATGGGTCCCAGGAGAAGCTGCACGCAGGTAGCTGCAAAGCTAAACCCCACTATTCCAATATTCATTTATCCAAGTGCTAACCCACTCCAGCTCACCTGCTGGGTGACAGCTGGTTGTGAAGACTCTTCACCCACAGCACTGGTATGGCATCAAAAAGGAGCAAAGCTCCAAAACATTTTAATCCAGCTGCCCACTACAGCATAAAGAATTCCAGTGCAAACCACTTTTGTGGTTGTTTTCTACCCTCACAATGAGGCTACAGTCCAGCACATCACACGGAGCTTCAATTCCGTCTAGAAATAGCCCCTTGAGGTCTCTGCTGCAGGATGGCATTCTGAAATTTTGTTTCCTTGTGTGCCACTGCTGGTGGTGACAGCAACAATTTGCAGGAACCTGCACATAGGCACGGAGTGGGCACAGAGCCAGATCTGACCTCTCACACGGAAGGTTTAGGCAGCAGAATTCATTCCTTCTCCCTTAGCCTTTCTGCCTGTGTCGCTCACGTCATGCTCAGATACCACACCACAGTAACCTTGTCCTACTACACCCCACAAATGCCTCGTTAGAGTCCCACAGGGCTCAAAGGTCCTTTGGATCTTTACACCTGGTGCAAAGCAGGGCAAAAGTGGGAATCCCTGCATCCTCACCTGGGTAAGGTGTCCCCCATCCTGACCCTCAGTGCACTGGCTCTCCCAACCTCCTTCCATGGAAAACAATGCTCTGGGAAGGGGCAGACAGAGAGCAAAATATTCCAGATACCAGTGCTCAACTGGACCCCTCTGCTCCCTGCTTTAGATCCAAGCCACTCTAAGGATGCTTTGGTAAGAGGCAGAATAGAAACCAGACTCTCCTGGCTCTGTGTCCAAGTGTGTGCACCCTGGCAGGATTTATCAGTGCCTCTCTCTACCTGATCTGTTACCACATTAAAGGGGATTAAAGTCCAGCAGTGCAGGACTCCATGGGCAAGTGTTCCTGCACTGCTTAGGAGCTGGAATTGTTAGAGCTTGGGAATGCTCATTAGGAGCAGTGGAGTGGAGATCGTCTGTTCTGTTTGTAAACCTTGATAAAGCCAACATTTAGAAAACAACTAATTACCATTTATGTTCCAAACAGCTGGCCTAGCTCCACATCCACATGCTGGGAGGTTTTAGTGCCAATCAGCCCACACATCAGAGCACAAAAGTGCCCCAGTGTGACTGCAGAATCTTCCAGCAAACAAACTTCTCACTGGCACCGACTTCAAGGATCAAAACACAGCAGTGTAAGAACAGAACAGCCACACAAGCCATCATTCCCACATCATTACCTTACAGACACTTATCCTAGGTGAAAAGGGCACAGCAAGTGTCCTCTGAGGTGCCAGAGGGCAGTCCCAGGCTGCTGTCAGCTGGCCTGGACAGCTGATGTTGCTTCGACATATCCTCTGTCCCAGCTGTGCCTGTCCTGGCCCTCTCCCCCTCTGGACTGGGACTATGATCCATTCAGCTCTGTGACCAGACAGTTCAGGGAACCAAACAAATAGAAAATGTTTTCTTCATCATTGCTCTCCCAACTGTGTTTCAAAGTGTTAACCAAAGGATCGAGTGGATGCAAGTACAAGGCAGGGAATGGAGAACTACAGTGAAATCAATTTAAATTGGTTTAGTAAAAGGTGGAACAAGATGATCTTTAAGGTCCCTTCCAAATTCTATGATTTTAAATACAACTTATGTCAGTATAAGCTTATCTTAGATACTGGGGGAATACATCCTAAAGAAAGGGCCTTTCATGGAAGTGACATGCATGAAGCTCCAAGACTCTCTGGCTGCTTGTTCATCCCCTCCCCTCTGCACACACTCATGCCTTGAGCACTGAAATCCTGGAGAAGTGATGCATGGTCAGCATCACCCCCAGCAGCCCCAGGGACAAGCCCAGGAAAGCCACCAGGGGCTGCAGCCTGTCACCTGCAGTGCTCCAGGAGCAGGGGAGCAGCACCATAAATCACCTAATCTGACACGTGGGGATCCAAGCCCCAGCACTGCTCTGCTACTCCACAAAAACTGACACTTAGGAACCAGGGCTGATGCTGCTGGATTTTGATTGCAAGCACACCAGCTCACTTCACACACTCATCACGGAGCCATTTATCGACCCAAATGAACCTTCCCATCCCCTATCAATCCACAAATGTCAATCCAGCCCACACTAAACACTGATTGATTTTCTACTCTAATGAGCACTGTGTCACATATGTGTTAACTACTCATCAGTTCAGATAAGTGGTTTGCAATTAAGATAATTTGAGACCAGTGGAAGTGTGGCCTGAAAAGCACTTTCAAGAGTTCAGTACAGAGAAATTCACTGCTCAGAACAGGCAGCCAGGTACCAAGCTGACAGCTACTTTTAGACCTTTACACCAGAATTTACCTTCCCAAAATAAAAAGTTCTGTAGCAAGCTAATTTTTCCTTGGAAGGCAGTAGCTTGCTTGTACAAAGATTTCTTTCCAGAATGTATACACTCACCCTGCAGCAACACTGATTTTCTTCCTCTCAGGTGACACCACAATCCTTTCACAGGTGCTCCCTATTCTGATGGCAGGCAAGCAGCATTCCAGCAAAACTGCACTCAGTGACAAACAGCCAACTAAACTGAAGCCTCCAGAAAAAAATAAACAGTTGCAGGAGCACAGCTTTTGAGTTCCATGGCCGTGAGCCTGGACATAGTTCACATTCTCATCCTACACGGAGCCACTTCGTGGAATTTTCCTCCCAGTGCAAGGGTTTGGATACCAGCAGCTGCCTGCTGAACAAATTCAGGTTACAGTTGGAACTCCCCTGTCCCCACCTAGATCCGGAAACTTCAGAGAAGACAACTTGGCAACCAGTCAGGTTTCAGTTTGAAGAGAGAGACATCAAACGGCCTCCTGCACAGTGCAAGTTTTTTTTTTTTGCATAGAGAACACCACATCTCTTGCAACATTTCCTCTTCACATGGAGCCCTCATGACCAGTCTGCTAGAGCAGCAGGGACGTCCTCACTCCCTCCCAGCACTCACTACCTGCCAGGCTGCCAGCACCAGCCATGCCCTGGTTTTGTCTCCAGGAAGAGCAGCTCTTTCTTTTTTTTCTTCTCTTTCCTTTATGCTTCTTCCTTGTATCAAGACACAAATATCTCAAATCACATTAGTTCATGCTTGAGTCAAATAACATCTGAAAGCTTTACCCTAATATGTAAATGGCTCATAACCATCAGCCCATGTGTTCTTTAATTAAATCAGGCAAAGAGAAAAGACACTGTGCTTCTTCATTACATTGTTTTTCTTAAAAGTTCTAAGGGACTTTAACACACCTGGTTTGGAAATACCTCTTGAATGTACATAAATTATCCTAAATTCCTCCTAGCTGTCTCAAATCCCTGCAAAAGCAGTCATGAGAGTGCTGTTTCTTCTGTGGCTTGAGGAGACACCTCTTTGGTGACCTTAAAGGACAATATTTTAAGGTACTGAACTGACAGGCAGCACTACAGCTCACCTGCACTACTTCTACAATCGAGATTCAAACAATTTACAGAGATGCTTTCTGCTGGAAACCAAATTTTTAAGGGCTGAAACTAAGCACCAAACTGAAGTAATACAAGAGCAAAGACAATGGGCATTTGTCCCCAAGTTATTCCATAAAGCTCAGCTTTAATTTTCTTCAGCTGAATAGTCTGTGGGTCCACTTCTACAGGAGGATGTGGAAGCCAAACAGAGGAAAATGAGATCCATCAGATCTCTGATATGGGCTTAATTTGGCCTCACAACCTTTTCTGCCTCCCCCGCATCTTTATCTCCATCAAACTTTTCCAGCCTCCACTTTTTGGCCTCTACTTTCCTTGCTGACCTCCCACACCATGTTGGCCTCCCACTCCTTTTCAGTTTCTGCTTTTCTTATTGGTCTCCCACCCTTTTTCAGCCTCCACTTTTCCTTTTGGCTTCCCACAGGTTTTCAACCCCTGGTTTTCTCTCACACTCCCACCCCTTCAGCCAGCACAGAATATTCAAACCCCCTGAACATAATGAATTTGTAAATTCCCTTTCCAAACAACCATGTTTCACCTTGATATGTCCATCCATACTTTTTCTACACCCCAGCTGACCAGAAATAACCCATGTCCATCCTTGACATCTTGAAGTCAGAACAACTTTGGTTTATTCCCAAGGAAACATGGTGGCTCTCCCAGTAATTCCAATCCTGCTAGGATTATCACAACAATGTACAGTTGGGTTAATGGAAGTATAAAAGTAAAACATGAGAATTTCTGGGATGGTAAAAATTGAGTGCTCTGAGCTTTGCTGATAGCTCCATAAGCTGCTGTTCCCAGCTCCTATCCAGCAACTTTCTGGACAGAAGATCAGCAAAATTAAATATCTGTGTTCCCACAGAGTGCTATGGTCGGGCATACACAAAAACACACTCTGTACTTCTCTGCAGAACTTGCTTTTGATCCCCTCCCCCACTTATAAGAGCAAACAAATCCATGCACAAATAAAATGAGGATTTTGCAAGTCACATATTTTGTATTCGCCTTCATTTTCACACGAGACAAGGTTTTCCTTTCTATTTTTCCAACAAAATCAATTCCAAAAACGCTTGTGATTTTGGGAAAAGTAAAAAATAAACTTTTTGAACACACTATTTAAAATGAAGCACTTGGTTTACTTGAGAAATGTAATGGGTGCTCTGCTGGTTGTTATGCTTGGCATTGTTTGTTCAGTACCCCAAAACCAACCCAGGACACAAACCCTGGCTGTTGTTAAAACCTTTACAGGTGCAGTGGGTGGGGAGGGAAGTTTCCTGTAACATCTCTGAGAAAACCCCATGCTTACACAGAACAGCAGATAATGAGTCAGGAAAAGGCAGAAAAGATCACAACTGAACTCCAGTGCTCACTCAAATGAGGCAAAAGAAACATCTGTTTTGCTGTCTGAGTTCCAATTCTGTCAGAGAGAGAATTCCTGGCTTCCTGGTGCAAAGGTGTGGCTTTCCCTCCCAAGAAGCACAAGAGGCAATTTCAAACAGACTCCAAAAGTCCTAAGAGTGGAAGACAACCTGTTATTTAAAACAACAAGATGTGTGGACAGAGAACAAGGCTTCCTGGTCTCTAATTTGGAAGGTTCAATAAAACTCTAGAAAAGCCCAACACTAATTTGTGCAATAATCTTCCCTCTCTCCAAACCACACCAGCTTTTACTGCAGATCAAAACCTGAGCTGCAGAAGCACCATTTGTAATGCAGCGCTGTGTGGCGTTGCAAATATGCAGCAGGTTTTGTTTTTTCCAAAATGTTGATTATAGTGTGCAGCCTTGTAAAGCACAGAACTGCATATTTTAGTTATTAAACTTCGCAAACAATTCTGGCTGTTGAAAGTCATTTCCCTGAGTAAACAATGACTCGGTGTGGGCTGTATAATGTACAAGTTATTAGTTACTGAGTTTAAAAAAACCCAGCTCTATACAAAGGCCTGCTTCAGAATGGAAAATAGTTTTCCTCCTACTTCCATAGTCCCAGTTATATTGTTTCAGTGGAATTTAATTTTCTAAAAAGCTAAACAGATCACTATCTCTTCATTATGTAATTGGACATTGACTTAACTGGACCCTTCAGCCATGAACAATATGTGCCGAGTGAAAGCTGAGTTTACCCTTTTTTTTTCCCCCTCAGTTTGTCATTATAGTGCTGAAGTAAAGATGATTCTTTCCTGGACAGGATTATCCCACCCAGAGCAGGCAGCAGGTGGCAATGAAAACAGACATAAAGACAACCATAAAATATTGAGGATATGGTAATGAAGAAAAATGCAATTGCAAGCTCAATAAAATCCTCTGACAAACACTGCTCCCTAGTTGAATTACAGCTCCTTCTATAATCCTTCTCTTCATTAGCAAAGTGGCCAAATACACCTGGTGATTGTCAGCTGGCAGAAGGCACCAGGATCACTCTGCCTAATGAAACTCAGCTGCTAAGGCACAAAGGTTTCCCTGCAGCCTTAGACCCACTCCAAAGGCTGTTTTCCAGCTTCCAGTGTGCACTGTCTCAGATTAGGAGCACATCTCTGTGTTACCTTTTGCAAGGGTGAAACCTCTGGTCAGACACCAGAACACTAAAAGGAAATACAGAGTCAAATCACAGAATATCTTGAGCTGGAGGGACCCACAAGGATCGTCCAGGCCAACTTCTGGCCCTGCACAGACACCCCAATAATCCCACCTCTGTGCATCCCTGGGAGGGTTGTCCAAACACTTCTGGAGCTCTGCAGCCTCGGGCCGTGCCCATTCCCTGGGGAGCCTGGGCAGTGCCCAGCACCCTCTGGGGGAAGAACCATTTCCTAATATCCAACCTAAACCTCCCCTGGCACAGCTCCAGCTGCTCCCTCAGGTCCTGTCCCTGGTCACAGAGCAGAAGCTGCAGCCCCCAGTGAGGTCTGACCTCAGTTCCCTCTTCTCCAGGCTGAACAAACCAAGTGACCTCAGCTGCTCTTTACAGGATATCCCCTCTAGACCTTTCATCATCTTTGTAGCAAACTCTGTGGTGAAATTTTACTAGAAAAGTGCCTTCAAAAGAAATTACCAAAATAAATTTGAAGGCACAGCTCTACCTTGTAGAGCCCAGCCTGCAGGCTGAGTGCCGTGACAGCTGTGTCACAGAGGACTTCCGAGTCATTCATGGACTCTCCATTTCCTGGCAAATATCTCAACACATTTTGACACGACATTCTTCACCACCAACAATGACACTGCCCATTCAGAGACAAAGCTTTCAGTGACTGCAGCCTGCTCTACCTCCCAGCCCTGGGACCTCGCTGCCCAGAAGGCAAACACTGCAGCACTCCAAAGGTACTGCCAAAATGTCAGATTCTACATCCATTTATTATCAGCTGCTGAACTGAATCACAGGAAGGGCGGTGGCCAGGCTGGCCCAAGGTCACCACTCTGGTTAAGGGGCTGAGAGTGTCCCAGGGAAGCTGGACATTGGCACCTGACCAAGTGCTTTCCTAAAGAAAAAAGCTGCCAGGGAGAGCTATCCATGCATGCATGAATGCCACAGGAGTTCTAAATACTAACCTTTACTGCCTTCCAGTACAGGAATTTAATATAGAACAGACCACACTGGAGATATATAGCAACAGAAAAGGTACTGGCCCTGCTGCTCCTGGTTGTATTTAAATGTTTAAATATTTAAATAAGGCAGGGCAGGGCTGTAAGGAACACTTCCACCCCCACAGAACATGACTCAGTTGCAACAAATGACTTGAGATTTGTCCACTCCGAACCTTCTGCCATAACAAGCTTTGTTAGCCTTTCACATTTACTTGTGCTGCCTGCTTGTATCTTTATTAATGCTTTCTGGGAAGAGCTGGCCACCCACCCCACTAATACATCAACGAGAAATATGCAGAGGAGGGCACAAAATACACAGCAGGATATTTTCCAGTGGAGAGATCCCTGAATTCAGGCAGAGAGAGGCACAGCACAAGTGGCTCCCCTCCGGGCAGAAAAAGAACTGTGTTACAATCTCAGAGGAAGACAAGGCATGCAAGCCTCACCCAATAGAGGTGACAGCAGGTTGGATGTATGGTTTCTGCAGAAGCCAAGGATAGCAATCCGAGGCAAAGCCAACCACATCACTCAGGAGCTGGTTACACAGCAGTAAAGCAGCATTTAACACAGGAAAAGCCCTGACAGGAGACACACACACGCCATAATTGCAATCACTTTATGCCAGCACAAAGTGCCCACCTGATCCCAGCCTTTCCTGCCTCTGTGCAGATGCTCCTGTGCTCACACAGAGAGCTGGGCTGGGAAGTGGCTCCACACAAATCACCTGTTTGGCCTGCTCGGTTCTGATTTGGATAAACTCTCACAAGTTAACCACGTCTGACTGCCACTGATAGAGGTAACCCAAGGTACAATACAGATGGTTTTCCCCACGGTAACACTTTAGAAACACACAAATCAGCCTTTATAAACAGTTCTGTAGCCTGTGTGAAAGGACAAATGATTGAGTTACACTCCCATCGCTTACAAAGGGCTGTGGGACAGACCAGCCCCGAGAAAATCCGCTCTAGTTTGAGTTTCCTCCCCCTCCTTTTCTGCAGCACCTGTAACACATCAGCTTTTCCCAAACACACATTTATCCTACAGAAGGCACTGCTGGTTATCTGTGATCAGGGCTCACTCAATTAGTCCTTTGAACTGGGAGGCAAAGTGCTGCAGCCCAGTGATCCTCAATGTTTTACATGCTGGAACCATTCACACCTGCCAGGTAAGAGCCAAGGGAAGGGGCAGTGGGAGCTGTGCTTTATACACTGCCCTGGGACTGTGGCAGCTGCTGCAGTTTGTTTTTCCAGCGTTTGGAGCAGACTGTTCCTTTGGACAGGGGGAGAGGAATTTGTCCAGTTCCTAGAAAGCATGTGGTTCCTAAAGCAGTAATAAGCAACATGACACCACAAACAACAGAAAAATTCCAAATATCTGACCAAGACTAAGACTATCTTAGCTTTGCATAAATGCATCCATAGAGTTTGAGTTTATTCATAGAAAGAAACACTAATGTTATAAAGCATTCTTAGCCCCCAGTTTTTTACTGGCCTTCCTTCAGTGGGCTTAGATCAAATAAGAAAATTAAAAATAAACGAAAAAAAAGTTTTCTACCTGGCTTGAGTCATTTTGTCAGGATCTATGTAAGTTCTCTTACAGTTATTATAAGTCCTGAAGATATACTGTAAATCACAAGTTTCTTTGTTATTAATTATGCAGAAGAGAACAGAAATTACACACTGTGGATCCTGACTCACACGGGATCTCCCACTCCTTATTGTGTTATGATTCACACCTTCTTTTGCTCTTTAAAAATAAATCTATCCTTTATATCATGATAAATTAGGACAGCATGTGTTTAGTGTAGCACTCCACTGGTCCCTGCCAGGCAGAACACAACATTCATATTTACACAGCCTCTCCCTAAAACACAGGATTATATCCACTATCAAAACTGAAAACCCTGAAGTGTTATGACAGCGGTTGCCGTATCAGGGCCTACTGTGAAAATTAAGAACTCATCAGTTCCATAAGCCTTAGGCAGTTTCTAAAAGTTTTGAAAAGGTGCTGACAACTGGTAATTGTCTATTGCACCAAAAGGGGATGAAAGAAAAATGCCTTTCTTCCCAAGTACTCTAAGATGTGGTTCTGTTTTCATGGCTTGTCCCACCAACCAAGCAAATTTTCTCATTTGTCACTTTTTCAAACTAAGCAGCTGCCATCTACAAGTAGTTCCGGAGGAGCCTTCCACCCCGAGCAACTGTCAGAGAGAGATTAAATATCAGAATAATCTCTGTATTGTATCTCAGAATCACTTTTCCTCTGTAATCCTCCCAACGACAAGAATGCAGCTCAAGCCAGCTTACTTGGAAAATTCAAGTTACTAGAATGAGTTGCTCATTCAGGCAGAGTCAGATTCCTTCCATGAGTCACTGTCACTTAAAGCAATTAACTCCAGGTATATTAGTACTGGGAAAAACTAGCATAGAAAGCAGCACAAGAGATGGAGACCGCTGAGTCTCAGTGAGGATGTAGAGATGTGGACTAAACTGGAGAAGTTACAGAGTTTGACAATCTCCACCTGTGAGAGAGGGCTAAATACACCGAGCTTTCTCCATGAAGTGCTTTGAGGCACCTGTACAAGCACTGGCAAAGAAGGAAGAATTCTTCCAATGTGAACGTCAGTGCTGTGCAGGGCGGATCACACCCAACAGCGCTCGGAGCTGTAACGCAAGTTCGGGATGTACAGGAAGCCTGTCTTGACAAGGGCAAGCCAAGCCGCCTGGAGCCCCGGCCGTGCCACGGCCACGTCTGAGCCGGGAGCAGCCGCACGCCCGCCACACCCTGCCCGGCCCCGCCGCGGCCCCGCTCGGGCTCCCCGCGAGCCGCGCTCGCCCCGTGCCGGGCAGGGCGGGCGGGATGCGCGCAGGGAAGCGTTACCGGAGCGCAGTCACGGACCGGCCGGGAGCCAGGCAGGGAGCAACTGCTCCGGGCAGCCGGAGCCACGCCGTGCCGCCGCCAGGATGCCGGCTGTTCTAGCCCGCTCATTTGTTTCTTCCGTGGAAAACGCGTAGAGTTTCCGGGAAGGTCGGCGGCTGCGGGAGAACGGCCGAGCGGCGGCCGCCGCCTCCGCTGCCCCCGCGCGCCCCGCAGCCATGTGCCCGAGCGCCGGGAGCGCCGGTGCCGCCGGCCGGGCAAGAGGCGGCCGCACACACCGGCCGCTCGCTCGCTCGCCCCCCCGGCCCCGCTCACCTGCGCTCGGCGCCCCGGGACGCGCGGCTCGGGGCCCTGCGGCGGCTCCGCGAGCGCCTCGGCGCTGACTGCCCGCGGGAGCCCGCGCCGCGCCGCTAGTGAGCATGTCCGAGCGCCGGGCATGCGGGCTGCGGGCCGCTGCCTCCGCCCTCACCTGCACCGGCCCCGCCGCCACCGGCACCGGGACCCCGCCACGGGCACCGGGACCCCGCCTCGAGCACCGGGACCCCGCCACGCCCCCCGGCCCGGGCCGCGCTGGTTACGCTGTCCGCGGCAGCAGCATCCCGCTGAGCAGCTTCTGCACCGAGCTGTTGCTGTTGCCTCGAAGGGCAGACGCACCTGTCTGCTCCAGACGGACAAGATAAATCTGGAACGCTGATGGTAATTCTACCGGCCCCTCCTGGCTGACGCCTGGTTCTGGGAGTCATCAGAAGTGCATGTTCCTGGGAAGGACGCAGGGTGAAGTTCGCTCTGGAGTGATTCCACCGAGCTCAGGCAACCATCCATCCACTGTGAGCAGCAAGTTGGTTCATCCCTCACAGGTGTGAAACACCCGAGGCAATCTCGTCAGGATCCACAGGAAATTCTGCACATTGAACTCCAACAGCCTGAACCACACGGAGCTGAAACAGTAAAGCTCTGCTCTTGCCACTCCTGCAGAAGTTTAAAGTATCTTAAAAGTTTCTCTTAAAGCACAGGACATGAAAAACCATCTCTCTCTGGCCACTCATGCAGCACCAACAGTGCACCAACACGCATTGTTTTCGAAGTCACAAGTTACCGTTTCACGGAATGTTAATAAGAGTTTGAAACTTTTTAGAAAGCTGAACCGATACCTTTTCTCTCTTTGATGTCTTCCCCAGGACCCTGGCACATGCTAAGGTTTAAAGGAACATTTTCCCCTGGGAACAACAATCCAGTCCTGCCAGTGTCCCCTACTGTCATTACAAAGACAGTAACATTCCTGGACTGTTTACTGAAAACCAAAGAACACCAAAATTGCCACTGTCTCCTCTCCCAACAAGGCAGAGGGAGCTCTCAGTTTTTTCTGAAGTAAAATGACTACTACCTGACAATTGTGTAACCACACAGTAAATGTCTCAGCTAATTTTCAGATGGAGTTTCAGATTAGTCACTGGAAAGACAATGCAAGGAAACAGCAGCAACATGCACAGATGTGCACTTCAGTACAAGATGGCCCTACCAAACCTGAAGATCTGTTAAACAGATTTTAAATAACTATGACAAAGAGAGATAAAGTCACTGTTGCACTGAGGTATTTCTAAACATTTTAAATTTTACATAGTTCCTTTTCTTTAGACTCCTTTAATTAAAAATTATACAAATGCAAATAGAAAATATTCTGAAGCAAAACACACAGAACAGCCAAGAGAACTGAAATTATTCTTAGAAAAGTACCGTCTCTCTCAACTGTTTGTGTCAAACCAGAAACAATCAGCTCATGGATTTCCATTTGCTTACACACAAACCCTGAACGCAAGTCAATAAAGTCCCAAGTAAACAGAATAGTCAGTTCCTTGAGATATTTATAAAAGTCTGTTAATATGTCCCTGTACCACTGAATTTTCCATATGTGAACCTTCCTGTAACATTCAGGGCATGAACCCTGTGACAGCACAATCAACACAGAAGAGGAACAAAATAATTGTTCCAAAGCTCTTTCCCATCCTCTGCAGTCTGAAAGTGCTCCCAGAACTCTGACAGAATTCATACAGCCAGGCCAAACATGAAACTTTGGTACACTGCAGTATTTCTACAGGAAATACATTTTAATGGGTTTCTAAACTCCCACTCACTTCATTGCTACTAATTCCATCCCAGAGAGAAAAAAACGTTCACAACACAGCTACAGTCACTCCAATGACCAACCAGCCTTGCAAACCCTCCCATTCTTGCCTTGGAGTTGCTCAGTTCAGATCCAAGTTGGTTATTGTGTAACCAACAGTACCAGAGGGGGACAGAGAACAATAAAAGCCAGGCTTACAGTCTTGCGCTCTGCCTTGCGGCCGACCACGCGGATGATTTCTCCTGTAGGAATACGTTCAATCTGCAGTTCCATTTTTCCAAGGAAAGTCAGTAAATCCTTCTATTCTTTATGGATAGTTCTGATTTCAGTGTGCAGCAGCAGCACACAACCTTGACTAAGTGCAGCCTTTGGTTCGGAGCCCTGTTGTGAGAGGAAAAAGATGAACCTCTGTATTTATACCAAGTGTTAGGTGTGAGCTGAAACAATTAAGTTCAAGACTGGTTTTCACTCGTTACAATGTGCCACGACAGTTCCAAGAAGCCTAAATTTATGCTTGTGTTTATTGCCTGCAACTTTGTTGATGTTCCATTTCTGTCCCAAAGGGCTCAGAAAAGTCAGGTTGCTGCGGATGCTGTTTCAGAGGTGTTGGCACGAAACAATCCCATGGTGACTTCAAAAATCTACCAAGAGATTTTATGCAGAAAAAATGCTTCATCTTTACCTCCAAGAGCAAGCAATAGAAAATCCTGATTGCTCCCATGGTAACTACAGGAAGTTCTGCAAACTGCTGCAGAACGGAATCATTATTAATTGAGTCCTTGAGTAGCTAACTAATCATGGCAAAGGAAATTAATTGGCACGTTACTGCACAAAAATTCCTACAAATAGGAGAAAAATAATCTGGTGAACATTGGTTTAAGTGCAATTACAGAGCTTTACAATGATCATGCCATCCATTAATGGAGTGGCCAGACCTATCACCCTCCAAAAAAGGTATCAGATATCCTGCCTGTGACTGGGGGAAAAAAATCACTCTCAATTTCAGGCATTTTAAGACTTGCTGAGGAGATAATTCCTTCTATCTTCTCGGAAGAGCCAAATTTGAATTGTCAACTCTACTACAAACCAACTCCAGTTGATAATGCTTGCCAAGAAAGCTTTAACAAGATTAATTAATAACATTAACAAGCACTGGCTACTCCAGAGCAGATACAGGTAACACAATTCTGTTCAGCAACTGCAAAGAAAGGGCCTGTCACTGTTCTGTTTCATATCTGGAATTATTCTTATGCTTCCTTAGCTGTTATACACAAGATTGTTCCAGTCCAACAATTGTTTCCTTGAGCACCTACTTCCCAATACAGAGTTCTACTAAAAAAGTAGATTTTATCACATTTAAAAAACCCTCACTGTCACTTCCTCAAACAAACCCACCCTATTCTCAGTAATACAGAGCAATACCCAGCCTGGTTTATCTCCCCTTTCTACGGAGAGAAATCACAAAGGTCAGAACACCAGAGCTGTGTAGGTGGAATGGCTCCTGTGATGCAGATAGCAGAATTATGTGTAAAAAAACTTCTGAAAATTGGCTACAAGTGAGTGGTAAGAGGGGAAAAAAAAAACCAAGAAAAGGTAAAGACAGTAAAATGAAGCGGAAGAAAAAAAATTCAAGAGAAAGAAGAAAATGAAAAGGGGCACAGAGGAGCACAGTGTGGTCTCTGGTGAGCCTGAGCAGTAAAACCACAGTGAAACTGGTATGTGACAAATGATGCTGACACACTCCCTTACCAGAGCTGCTGTCTGTATCTGAGAACTGCCAGTTTCAAAGCATGGTTAGCAGGTTAAAACATTTGCTATTCTGTTTTTCATCCTTTTGTGGTGCCTGTATTCATGCTTTCTGAATTTTTCTCCTACCTCTGCATTTCCTCTCGCCAGTTTGCATTCCCAGATCTTACACTTCACTGTTTTGCTCCAGTGATTCTCCCACCCTGTGTTCAACAATTCCCACACAGATTTCCCTTGCTGCTTTCTAGGTTGCACAATGTTCTTTTTAATTGCAGAGACCCTGTAAGTGGAAGATGACAGTTCCACTGTAAGACAGAGAGGTGGGAGGTACAAACACAGATGGGCGATGTTCTTCAAGTTGAAGCATTTAGACAAGTTCAGGGCAGTTCCCAAGCAGACCATTTTCCAGAGTAACTGGGTATTAAATAGAAATTACTTCATGTCAATCACTTTCAAACAGCAATCCCTACATCCAGGGGCAGAAAGGGCCACAGGAAGCTTCCTGTTAGCATCGCAGAGTTCTCAAAAAAGTTATCATTTCCTCTCTCAAGGAAAACCTAATTCCAGCTTTGTTCAACTGGCCTTTCCACTGCAGTATATTAATTAAGACAAGTTCATCTGAGTGTCACTCAGTGTCCAAGAGCAGAGAAGGAAGCAGTGGTAGTAGAAACAATGGTCTTTATCAGGACGTATTTTTAGGGTCTCACAAACACGCAAGACATCTTAGAAATATTTCCTGTTTACACAGAGCTGTACTATCTGTGTGCAATGATACACTGCACATCCTGAGGTTAGCCAGCAATCAGAAATATTGTGGAAGTCAAATGAGGCTAGACTGGACAACATTCCTTAGGAGACTTAATTGCCATTTGAAAATAAATTCTCCAACAGCAGAGAGCTATGAAAAGTTACCTTTAGATGCAAATCAAGTGCAAATTTATATTAAAAAATACAAAATTTAAAATACGGAGCATAACGTGGCAGATCTTTCATAAAGACAAAAAAGACACTTCAAACCACACTGAAAAATTCACTGTGAGAAAGTGAAATTAGAAGAACCTGTTCTCAAAAATTAAGAAAGAATTTTAAGTGGTCTGGGCATTTTTACAAGGAAAATGTCAAAACCTCCTCACTGGGGAAGAGGGACAGAAAATACAAAACCACAAGAGCATGTAATGCTGGATTCATTGAAATAAGGGAAAAAATAAGATGAATCTGCTTTGTCCAAAGGAAAAATAGCATTTGTCCTTGCTCTTCTTTTGCAGCCCAAAGCCCTACCACATGTTCTTACTGATTTCCTTCTAAAATACTTTGTGTCTGTGAATTAAACATGACCAAAACAAGTTCCTTGGAGAAAGGTTACAAATTAATCCTCCCCACCCAAACCAGTCTGTTCCTTCTCAAATTAACAGAGGCCATGCACAACACTTCACTGCCAGGATTTATTTTAGAGGTACATGAAAAGAAAACACATGAGTATAAAAACATTTCCAGTGATTATAACATCCAATTAAAGGTGTTTTAAGAAAGATAAATTTCATCAGAAATTGCATCATTACAGGTCATGGAATAGTTTGAAAAGCTACCATAGGTAACAGTAGTAAACAAAAGTGCCTCTGTGTGCATAATACTGAAGAAAGAAGTGCAGAGTTCTGTGCAGCATCCTCCTTACACACAAGCAGTTCCAATCCCAGCTGCTGTGGGCATTTTCTGGGAAGTCCTGTGGTTCAAAGAATCAGTTTACAAAATGCAGCTTCTGTGTCCAGTGACAGAGGGTTCTCAGCTCCCACAAACACAAAGGATCTCGAGTGTTTTGTCCCTGCAAAGAGGCTGCATGGCTCCCTCTGAGCTGCTCCTGCCCAGCAGATGCACCCTGCTTAGGAGAAACTGGACTTTGGTCCACAGTAAATCACCAGCTGTGGTCTGGAATTCAAAGCCCACTGTTCTCTGGGTTCTCCACAGAATCCCCTTGCATGGAGAATGGTCAGAATTACACAAGTGAAACCAGAAACAGGGCACAAGTCAGGAACTGCAGAAGTTACTGCAATGCAAAACAGGGATTTGTCTGATGCCCTAATTGCCAGAAAAAGTCACCTATCTGAAAGATTCAGTGCAAAACAAATTCTTGGGAGACTAGTATAAATGGGAAAACTGTTTCTAATATTGTTCCAAAGTGTAACAGGAATGTACAAACTGTAAACCTCAAGGCAGTGTTAATCCATGCAATGAACACAGTAACCTCTGAACCTGCCCTCACTACTCACAACTGGGAACAGTTCCCAACACCAAGCACCACGCTGAGATACAACTAAAACCTACAGAGGCCAAGTGTTCCTAAACCCCACTGCAAGTACCTAACCAGAAAACCTATGTCAGAGCTTCAACAGGACACAAAGACACCTGGACCTCAATAGATTTTATACAGTGAATGATGGAAACAAAACAAATATCCTATCAAGCTGTTAACTTTCTATCTCAAAACAACCCTGAAAAAAATAAGGCTTTGAGAAAAAGAGCAAAAAGGAATCCACTCAGTTCTGAAGGAGTATTCCAGCATGAACATCCCAACACACTTTGCTCTTCCACTTGAACCAAATCTGCTCTTTTCCATCCCTAACCACCATGCCAGTGAGGAGTAACTAACTCTACTCACCACACATGGGAGGGAGCTGTGGATACAGAACATGGGAGACTCACAAGTGCTCTGTTCCAGCACTGCAGTCTGAGATTCTGTGGAATGTTGATGCTTCTTCCTATCCTTTCCAAAGATCTCTATTTCCTCATCTAGAAACAAGACCCTTTCACAAACTAACTACCTTTCAGGTTCCTAAAGGTACATGAAATGTCTTATTCCATCTCCACCCTCAAGTGCACAGGATACAGTAAGGTCTGAGCACCTCTAGAAATCAAAAAGTTTGCAGACTGATTACTATAAATTCAAGAGATTTACAATTTTCAAAGATCATGCCAAATGCTTCATCAACCAAGGGCTGCTCACCTATGCTAAAGCATTTCTCAACTTCTGCAATGTCCTTCAGAAGTTACGGGATCCTGGCTAACTCCAAGCCAGGGACTGGTATAAAAATGGGTTTATTTTTCTTTTTTTAATGAGGGGGAGAAAGCAATAAGCAAATTGCTTAATTGTTTTATAAAAGAAGAATATTAAAAAAATCAAGAATAGTGCATTTTGATAAATGTATTTCAATTTGGAAAAATCAGAAATGGAAAATCCTACAAAGTGTTCTCAGTAAGGCATGAAGAGAAGGATCTACCAAAGCAGACTTTACACACTCCAAAGATTTTGTTTTCATGTGGCCTGTTGTCACTGGTGTTTTCCCAAAAGGTAATTAGCTTACATTTGAAAGTCAAATAAAATTTTGAAACAAGCTAACTAGCTGTATCTAATAAATAATTTTTAAATAACTTCATTTAAACTCAAAATTTGGAAATCAATTATTAAGTGGTTACAGCATAGTAAATATTGCATTGTAAATAAAATATCCTCTACAAAAAAAAAGGAACAAGCCAAAAAATCTATGAAACATTGCAACTTCCTTAGGTTAAATCATTGCATTAGATTCTATCACCTTAAAACATACAGCATTCCTTAAGTGCTATTTTTACAGTTCTCATCCAGTGCAAGAGAGTTACTCTCCCCAGAATAAAAATATTCATTTCCACAATAAATTATCTTCTACGAGCTTACAAAGTTTCTGAACAATCCTACCTGTCTTACTCCATCTTCTAAGAGCAAAAGCTTACAATCGCTAAGACATAAGAATCATCTGACTGCTGAACCAGGACCATTAAATGCCCTTTCTCTTTTCAGAATCACCCCCTGATTCTGGATTGTCAGGCTTCTGCAGCCAGCTGCTCTCTTCCTCTGGCAGATCCCCTTCTATTGGTGTTTTGCTAGGCTGAATCTAGGAGAGACAAATAAAAAATTAACAATTCAAAAGCACTGTGTTGCTCTGTATTATTTATACCATTATATAAAGAATTTGATAAAAATTAAGAAGATTAAAAAATCTAGCAAAATCTACTATAGTGATATCACAATATGAAATGTCATCCAAGAAGAAAGGCAGCAATCCTGCAGAGTCTCTGATAGATACTGAGCTCAGAGACAACACAAATACTCCACTCTGCCATGTTTCTCACCCATACAGAGAAAAATATATATTAAAAAAATATAATAGTATAAAATAGGAATGAGATACCAGCCAGCCCAGGAACTTTCATTATTGTATTCCCTAAGGCACTGGAATTTTACAGTCTTCTAAAACCCCTTCATCCTCATCATCAACAATGCAGAATTCCAATTTAATGATTCCCCACCATATTAGCACAGCCATGACAGCATGGAAAATTATGCACAAACAAAATTATTTGGAAAAAAACAGTGCTTGTGTAGAAGCAGCAATGCTTGGTCAGTTCATCTTGTTTGGGCAGGTTAAGTCATCCTAACAGAAATTAAACAAAGCCTGTTAATCAAATAACTTGAGTCCAGCTGTCCCATCCTTCCCAAATTCAAGTGACAATTTCCAGGAAACACTTTTGTGCAAGTCCCAAAATGGAGCACAAAAAGCTCAGCTACAATCTGCCAGAAATTTGGCAGCACTTGATTTGTCATCTTTGCAGAAACTGGGGACCTAACATGACAGAGCCCCTGAAGTTCCAAAAGTGAACACAGAGAGAGAAACCTGTCTTATTTCACTGCTATGTGATGCCATAACAGTTACTCACAGTCTTTTGGCATATAAGCAAATTCTTTTTAGCTAGGACATATTCTTTTAAAAATTATTTCTGCTGCCACCTTCCCAAGGATTAACACAGCTATTTTCAGATGCATATGAAAACAAAATAAATATTAAAAAAAAAAATTACATCAACATTAATCAGTGCTTCCAAATGTATTACCTGAAAAGGCTCACTGATGCCAACTATTGACTGCAAGTTATTGCTATAATAACAAAGCAAAAATTCTCCTCCCATCTTAGGTATTTCTGAAGCACTCATGTAAACCTGGCAAGAATAAGAACAGGCAATGAGCAATTTCCACAGCAAAAGAAGTTTACAAAAAAGCCATTCAGGACACTATCAGAATCAGTATCTGCTATTTATAAGCATGTTTTAAAACGTAAGCTCAAACAGATGAGGACAGAAATAACTCAGGAAACCGTCTGAAAATTAAATCAGGGAGGAGAAGGAATATCCTTCACCATGTCAGCAAGCTGGCTTACTTCAGTGAGAAGGGAGAAGAGACCCAGAGTGGTTGTAAGGGAAGGGACAAAGCCACAGAGCAGCAGAGGGAGCGGAGCTGCCTCCTGGTGGGAAAAGCAGAGCAATTCACCACCTTGGTTTGGGCCAGTCCCAAGGAGCCATGGTTCCCAATTTCAACTTCTATTTGTTCAGATAAGTATCTTTGGATAGTTATCATTTGTATCAAAAAATGTTTTATTTGTTTGGTTTAAATAATTTTAGGTAGTCACTACTAGAAAGCTTTGTAACTGACAGCAGCTTTTAAAGAGGGACCAAAAATCCAATAGGAAGAATTAGGAAGAGGGATTTTTAACAATAATATTGTTCCAAATTAGCTTCAACTGGGAAGAGAATACAGAACCCCTAAGGGGAAGGGGATATGGAACAGAACTCCAGTGGGAAACTACATTAGAAAGAAATACAACTGACTTACTTGTTTGCTGTCTTTGTTGGAAGAAATTTCATCATCTTCCACCCAAGCGTAAGTAACATAATCATTCACATGCCTGAAAGTCACCTGCAGGGAAAGATACAAACCATCAGCTTCCTGATGGAAACAAAAACCATACACTACACGGGAAACTCAAAGTTGTGAGAGATGTTTACTTTTTCACTGAAATAATTAAAACACTCTTAGGATCAAAACATTTTGGGGGCTTGCACAAACCTTTTGTTTGCTGAGAGGGTGGGAGTGCTCTGTTCTCTCACCTGTCTATTGACTTTTATTTTTGTTCTTTTTTTTGTTGCATAAACTCCTTTCCACAGCAACATTTTACTTAAATAAACCACCAGATTAGCAGAGAATTTAAAGGGTGTGGAAGAACTCCCATGCTGTAGAGCATGTCAGCACACAGAAACTAACGGCAATCAAGGACACAACCATTTCAGAGAGCTCTGCACTAGCAAGAATCACTGCTCTAAAACTCTCAACGACCTCCTGCAGCCACATTCACCATCTTTGCTGAAGAGCCATGATGAGATAACATTACCTGGAAGAGCCCAATCCAGTCCCAAGCACTGCTGGGGAATTCAGGCACCGTGGAGTAGCGGATGAAAACATCGTGCTCTGCACTCCACTCACCCTCAGGACTCAGTGTGACCAAGGGATCTGAGACAAGAGGCTTCATCTACACAAAAGAACAGAGTTTAAACTCAGTCAAGCCTGTCATTCTTTCAGTTATTCTTTTCAAGTTATTCTCTGTCACAATTGCCACCTGTGGGACTCTTTAACTGACTGGAAATAACCTGAAAGCAATTTGCTGCCTTCACTATGATCAGAATGAAACAGAGATTATGGTTTAGGAAATCAGCTGCTCTAAGGCAACACTGAGTAAAACAAACTTTTTCTGAACAACATAACTGGGACAGCACCTCAAGCTTGAAAGTTCCTGTAACAGGTTTGTGATCACTGATGCCATAGCTCATGTGACTGACATAGTTATTCAGAGTAACAGAAATCGAGTTCTCTTCTTCAGGGAATTCGCTTTCTTTTGATGCAACCTCACAGAGATTTTTCACTTTCCATAGAATTCTATCAGTCCATGCTGGCTTTCTTTTCTTCTCACTGCAAAAATGTAAGGTAAAAAGTGAAATGAGCAGAGAAACAAATTGCCAAAAGCTAAGAATGCTGTGCAAAATCTACTCAAAGTTCAAAGACTGTGAGATACATATTAATAAAAGGAGGCAATCATATCCAAGCTTCATTTTACAGCTCTGTTTCATGTGTTTTACAACCAACATTTCCTTAATTTGAACTCCGTTCACCCCAGATCAGTTTCAGGGCTTTCTGAAAGAGGAGTAAAATGAAGGGGAGAAGGACATTTCAGTGGGTTAGTTGGCTTCATACAGGAAATGATACTTTCTCCTAAAACCCTGTAAAAACATGCATGAACATTGAGTGAGTACAGCAACTGCCCCAGGCTCCAAATGTACAGATATTCTGAGAAATGAGGGCGTAAACATAAGGAATACGTAGGAAGAATTTGAAGGATATTTGAAATTATTCAAAATATTTGAGAGCAAGTTTCTTTTAACAACAAAAACCAGGACAAACTTGGGTAGCTTATGGTAATCACAGGTGCCAGAGCAATGCTTTATTTAGAAGTTCCTCTAAATTGTACCAGCCTGCATTTCAGGTTTGCAAGCTACTGTTGTCTCATAACAACAGGCTTTTAAAATTCCATAATTAAGGAAGTTGTGCCTGCAACTGTGCTATACATCAAACTGTTATCACAATGCAGAGTTTCCTTTTATACCACAACAATTACAACAGAAGACATAAGCCCTCTGTGGTTCTCTCTGTAGTGGGAGGAAGACTTAACAGCAACTCTCTGGATAGGGGGATCACTTCAAATTGAAATGGAGAAAAGATCATACCCTATGGAAGAGGAATTAGAATGGACTGGATTGGATTATGAAAGTTAAAAGCAGAAATGTGTAAGGAAAACTGTCAGTTTAATAACTTTAAATATCAAAACCAAGGCCATTTAGTTCAATATTCAACATAATTTTATTTTGCCCCTTCCCACTTTTAATAAGGTGGAAAGATTTGAAATGACTAAGGGCTCTTATCCCACTTACTCCAGTAATTACATAAACCGACAGAAATCTTTATGAGCTGCCAGATGTCTGCTCTGCTGTGCAGGAAAATACCAAAACAACAGCTTACGGTAATACACTCACTGTTTTAGAGAAATGGGGTATTAGATGGGAAACAAACCCTCAAAATTCACATTGAAGAAGTATCAAAAATAATATTCTGTGGGCTTCAGTAAAAGCAACTTTTGCAGGATGCTTGCCTTGAGGTCTGCTGGTCACCCCCATCTGAGCAAAGTCTCTCTGGTAGCTTGAACAGCAGCAGAATGCACACAGAATGTGTAAATATACTTTTTGTTCTTTCAATCAGCCAATACAGGCTATGAATCCCAATATGCCCAGGTTTGGATTATTACAAGTCTTTTTTGTTAACTGGATTTACTGCTGGTCCCATTACATCTCTTTACATTCAATTAAGAAGCAAAATGTCTTTGGATCCACATGAACGAACTTCCAATATTAAGTGCAACAGCAGAGTAGGTAACAGTGCAGCTTTCAGACAGGTTAAAAAAATCCCTAAAGAAAATCAGCTGTCATCTGATTTTCAAATATTTCACAAAAATCAAAGCAAAAGCTCAGATGGAGCCTTGTTTTGATTCTGAAATATTAAAAAAAACTACAAAATTCAGAAAGTTCTCTTCTTACTTAAACCAAAACAGGGACTTCTGTTCTCTGGAAGTAAAGAAAAAGATCAGTACAAAACCCTGTTTGGACAGGAACTTATCCTTCTGTGGAAACATAAGACTAATACTTAACAAACAGACTTTAATATCAGAGAAAAACTTTGGAAATATGAGATGCTCCATTTTCAACTTAAAACAATCAATAGAGACAAATATACATTAATTTTCAAATACCAGCATACCAAATGAAATGCTTAAACAGAGAAGGGAAACAAAAATGGCTGACAATTATTCTTTTGCTCCTTTTTGACAACCAATGAGCACTTTGAGTAGGAAACAAAACAGAAGCAGCTTAAACAAGTGCTCATTTATTCTGTGAATCTGGTCTTTCCAAAAAGGAAGCTGGGTTGTTTCATTACTTCCCTCAGCAGACCCCAGCTCCTTCAGCAAAAAATATTCATTTACTCAGATTCAATCAATCCAAGCCTAACAGAACAGCTCAACAGCCCCAATTCATGAGCACAGTCAGGAAATTCAGGTTTTCTGATTACTGAAGTGATATTTAAGCAAGTACCACATTCACTCTCATATTCCAAACTCATATTATCTTTTACCTTGTGTCATAGACCTCTGAGTAAAGGTCAAACTTGTAGGTGGGCTTAAACTGCAGAGGACCCTCTTTGAATTCCTTAAGAAACACTTCCTTCTTTTTTGCCATATTTAACTGCAAATATAAAAAGTAACATTTAAAGATTATGTTTAAAAATCTGGTCTTAAAGGATGATTGGGAAAGCATCTTCCAGGAGTTCAACATTGCAGTCAGTACAGCGTAATTGGAAAGGTAAATTCAGAAGGGCCTCTTTGTTATAGCAGAACTCTTGACATGATCCATCTGAAAGCTTTGGGGCAATTCCAGAATAAGGTTGTCTTAAAAATAATTCCTGGGAGAAGTCAGGGTGAGGAACAACTGACAAGACATGAAGTTCAAAGAAAGCTCCAGTCAAATGTGAGCATTGTAAATGAGTAAGAAACTACACAAAAGCAAAAAAAGTTGGCAATTAATTGGGGCTTATGACCACCTCATGTTCCATTTCATGACTGGTCTGAGTTTGTGTTCTTTAACAGAAATTAGAAGCTCAAGGTGTAATTTAACTACTGTGTGTTTGTGTGCATTAAAAACAAACCCAAACCCCCAAAGAGACTGAGACAACCTACCTGGTCCTTTTCCCACAGCAGATTGAAGCGCTTGTTATTGATTGATTCTCTGACAAAGTGTATCCCATAATCTGCTATCCGGAAGTTTAGATCTCCAAACCAGAAGAGAATCCTTAAAAAAACCAACCAAACCAAAATGCATAAAACATGGCAGATTTATAGGAAACCATTAAATGAGGGAAGAATTTGACAGAATATTAGCCATTACACTAATTAGGTGCTCTAATCACTTATATTGCTTAATGCAAACAGCTTAAACACAAACATTAAGTAGTTATAGATAAGCTTACACAGGGATAACCTGCTGCTAAGTAAAAAAAATTTAAAGTAATTGGAACAGTAAATTAAGTCCCTTGCTTTCTTGTTGCTTTCTCATTACTGCCTGAATATTAACTTCTCCTGAGTCTTATGTCTCTGAACATTTAACAGCAACCTAGAGGATTTTTGGTATAAACAGGCTTTAGTTTCTAAAGCCTTCCTGCATGACATGTACAGTCTATATGCTAACAAATGTATTAAAAAATTAAAGACTGAAAGAAAACAGTCTTGTAAAACAGACATCTGTCTTTCAGGTTATCTTTTCCTCACAGGGTTCAGGGTCAAGGCCGAAGGGACATTTAAAATAAAAATGATGGATGAAAACTCCAATCCCAAAACTCTTCAGTGCAAGAGTTCACCATATAATAGATAAAACCTATAGAGACAGAACTAAGTGAACAACTCACTCATGATCCATGGGACTTGGAATATCCTCTCCTTCAAACTGCATTTCTAGAATTTTTTCAAAGTCATCCAGTCGCTGCTCTGTGTTCTCCATGTGAGCTGGCAAGTGGCAGTTCATGAAACAGATCGTGTGACCAAAGAGGGACATGCGGATGCTGACTCCTCCTTTGTTCCCCTGGGATGGAAGAACAACAACATTCCCTGAAACTGCAGTCAATGCCTGCAAGTGTAACTACTAACACCACCTACAACTTTTTAAATCTTGCAATTTAGATTTAGATCAGTACAATTTCTTCCTACACAAGTTGTTGTGTATCAGCAAATAAACTGGTGAAATTATGGTCTGTGCTGCACACAAGGCTCAAACAAATGAGTTTGCTTGTCAGTTTATTAATTTTTAATTAAACCACATCTCCTATCTCTCAGCATGGATCCATGCAAAGGCACACAGCACCATAAGTAACCAGGGCAACCACAGCTCGGGAATTCCTTACCCAGTATCCATAGAGGCCTGTCCGTGTGTAGTGGGTGTGGATGTCCCGGACGAAGGGAAGGTGGATGTGCTTCACAAAGATCAGAAGCAGCAACCCCTGCATGCGAACCGAGGAGAGCTGGAAGAGATAGAAAAGATGGAATGGTCATTTCCAGGAGTTCCTTGGGTTTACTTCACAGGAGCTTTTAGGGGAAGAAGGCCAGAGCAGAAGTCATGCAATTCCCTTGCCAAGCCTGGCCTGAATACTGTGACACAGTAAATGCAGACCCATTTCAGTGCTGTGAAAAACATATTCCTTATAAACAAATCTGATCAATCCCTCAGCTAATTAACACAGTTCTAACACTGTATTACAAATTTGAAGTTGACCTCAAAACATGCACCTGCCCAAACCTCTTTAAAGTCTTTTCTTCTGCCTTACCAGCCTCGTTTCATTCTTTAAGAATCCTGTTCATGAAGGACCAAATCCTTCACTTTTCACCTAAAAGCTTTATAGCTCACACTCAGAAGTCCTCCAACAGCAGCAAGTTTTTCAAACTGAAGCACCCTTCAGCAGATCATTAAATATTCTAAATGCCATTAAATGCCTCAAAAGCACAGCAGTCAATTCCAGGCATCTGCAAAAACAATGAGCTGCAAACAGCAGTAACTCCTGCCTGCAGTGCCTGTAACAACTGATTTACCAAACACTTAGGGAGCATACAGACAGGGGGAATTTGTGGTTTAGGGTTTTTTTGGTTTGTTGTGTGTGGAAATAGTCTAATAAAGATATCCTTCATTGAACATTTATGGACTTTACAATGTTCCTGGCATGAGACACAAAATTCATTGTGTTTGTTTTAATGATAATGATTCCATTTAAAATATAGATATTGAAATACATGAATTGTAGTTCAATTTTATGCTGGAATTATTTAGAAAAAGACTACATTAGAATAAAACTGACATGCAACAGCTGGAGAAGCACAAAAAATTCAGCCCAAAATTTAAAACAGAATTCCTCTTTTCTTTGTCTTCCTATCTACACAGTTAAATGATTTCAGAATATATTTTAATGTTCTCATTGTCTTTGAACCCAGCAAAATACCAAACAGAATATTGAAACAATGGACTGCAATTACTCGACGATGCATGAATATTTTAGTAGTCAGCATTCTCTTTTCCATAATTACATTCATGAGGTACCCAGATCTTCCAGTCCCTCTATTATTTATTTGCTTTGTTTCATTCTGCTGTGGCCAGTCCCAAGACATTTCTCAAGATCCACAGCTCCTGAACACCACAAGGCACTGACCCTTCCTCTGCTGGAACCAGCACCAGTCCCACCAGTCCTTAGAGCCAAATCAAGCAAAGCCCTTGCACAGAGGGAACATGATCCTGTGGATGGTGAAAGAACTGACTGTGACCAATTTAACACTCTGAAAACAGACTCTGTTACTGAGGGGACAGAATGTCCCAAGGATGAACACCTATCCCTCCACACCCAACCTCGTCACAGGTCAGCCAAGGGGTAACTGCTCCTCTCCTCCTCAACCAAATTCCTGGCTAAGTCCTAGGATAACCTTTCCTTGCTGCCTGGTTTGATTTTGACCCGGCCTGACAACTCCCCCTCATTATTAGAGCTAATCAAGTCCTGCTGAAAGCCATTAGGTGGCAGCATCCATTCATTAGTGTGGTTCAAACTCCCATAGTTATAAATTAGAATTCAAAATCAGCCAGGCATACCAGCAGGAATTCTTTTAACTGTGTGTATACAGGGCCTGAATGTCAGCCCACGGCCAGATTTTGAATTTTTATCAGCAATGACTTAGGCCAGAATGAACAATGTGGGTTTTTTCCTTTTTGTAATTCCCAATGGGTCCTTTGTTTTGTTTAATTACAATTAAAAGAACAGCACAACTACTGAGTCTGATTAGCACGCAGATAATGCAATCAACCCCAGCAAAATCAGCCTGAAATAATGCTTGGTTTAAAAAACCACTACAAAAGGCTTTTAACTTCTCTTTATTAGAGAAATTCAGGATATCTTGCTACGTTTATTGTTTTCATTAAAATAGCCAGTACTTTAGCTGATCTTATGTTCCTGATATTACCCCAAAATCTTGTCATTAAAATTCCCAAATAATGTTATAGGTCTTCAACCAAAAATTAAGTCCTCAGGTAAATATATACACCCACTAAAATCCTGTTTTACACATATGCAATTTATTTTCACCTGCAAACAAATTGAAAAAAAAAAAAAAACAAGATAAAGGAGCCTTACCAATCTTAATGAAAATCACTGCCATTGCTTGGGATATTTATAGTGCAAGACTACATTAGAAGCATCACAATACAGTTCCCCAATACTGCACAGAGCAAAAACCTTTTCTACAAACAAGAGAGAGATAAAGACATTGTGGCCACAAGAAATATGCTGTTCAGTGTAAGTTCACATCACATGAAAAAACAGGAAAACACAAGTGTGATGAGGAATCACTTCTAACATACGTGTACCTATGGAAGTGACAGACACCTGCAAAAAACACCATCAACTTATCTTTTATGGAGCATCTGAGGAAAAAAATTTAAGGTATTTTCCTTCAGTTGCTGTGACACTTAAGAGAGATGTAAATAATTACCTTGATATACCCCAAGGGAGACAATACAGTCATGAAAAAAACGCTCCATGGATCATCAAATGCCAAGTCAGACAGAAAATTTGTGATTCTTGAGTTCACCTCCTGTAAGCTGAATACATCACAATTACTCACACTGCGCCAGTTTGTTTTGGACAGAATTCATAGGAACTTTGAAGAACACAGACCCCAGAAATTTCTTGCTGTTCAGTCTCTCATTCAAGCAGTTTAACCCACACACAGATTTAACACATCTGACACCGAGGAAAATAAAATTAAAGGAGGTTATATACACCTTAAGACAGAGTTTCAGACAATGCCAAACTTGAGATGTGTTATAACAAATAACCTGAATGTAAGGACTTAAGAATTTCAACAAAGTTTGGAAAACAGAGTGGTAAATTGAGACTAACAAGCTTGCACTAACTCCCTTAAAACATGCAGAATTTTCCATAACTTCCATGTCAAAATGAACATGCCTTTACGTGCTAACAAAGAAAACAGCAGCCAAAAGTTTTTGTGTGTGTAGAAAAAAGATGTTCTGCATTCTGTCACAAAATAGCAGCAGATAACTGCTATAAATCATCTCTGTTCTAAGATAATACTCTGGTTAGACTAAGTTAACTCTTCACCCTCTGGTAGCAATAGTGTTAAACCATCTCCCACATCACACAGTCCTCCCAAAACAGACCATCTTGAGACCCAGCAGTTTTGCAATAAACTCACAAAGCAAGTTCTTTAATATACACTCACCCTATAATGTACATATCCGTGGTCGGGCCCAGTGAGTTCAGTTGAAGCAAACTCGTGACATCGGGAGGGGGAGAAGCTGTGCCCACATTCCAGGTAACTAAGTGTAGTCTAAAAACAAACAGAAAACCCCACATTTTTTTTTGCTAAAATTGAAATGTGGATATGCACCCTACCCTAAGAACGCTCTGATTTCCCCACAGAATTCCTGTCATTTTTCCTCAATCAGAAATCTGTCAGCCCCGACACCACCACGAAAACAACCAACTGGAGGGAACAAAACCTGAATTCTTGCCACTTATCCTTCAGCTTTTTCCCCCAGCGGAGGAAAGCTTCATCTAGAGTGCGAGACACTTCTTCGTGGATCTCATCATCCGAGCTGATGTCCTCCACACACGCCATCAGCTGGGCCACCCTGTGCCGGAGCTGCACGCGGCCGCTGGAGCCGGTGCTGCTGATGCTGGCAGAGCGGCTGCGCACGTTGGGCAGGCTCTCCAAATCGTTCAGGGAGAGCCCCTCGGAATGCTGACACGCATCCTCGCTGCTGAGGGATGCCATCTGCTCCAAGTTAAAGCTATGCCCTGAAGGACTAGCCCATGAAAATCAAGAGATTGATAAGGGTCTTCCAGATCCTGTGGAATTCAGCATTGCTTTCCAACACAAAAGGACAAATGTAGGGGCAGCAATGCTGAAAAAAAAGCTGTGGCGTTCCCACCACACTCACTGGGTTGTTACAAAAGCTGCAATCACGTCCTGCCACACACAGTGAATTGTGTTTTTCATAATAGATTTAATGTGGTTAATTCTACGAGCTCAAGGTTTAAAAGAATTTATTGTTGATTTGAATCGATCATGTGCCTGTCTGTAGGCAAGGACAAATGTAATCTCCAGCTCCCAAAAATACAAAGTTCCGATCAGAACCAAGCAAAGCCACTGTTCCTCTCAACATTCACATCATAGGACTCATCTGTTGCTTCTTTACAAAATGGTCATTTCAGTACCAGAGCTTCTAAAAAGAGATTCACTTTACTGTCAGTCTTGTTACATGACAAACAGGCTTAAAAAATAATAATCTATTAATTTTCCATCCATCTTAGGGTTCTACAATGACCTTATAAACACTGATAATCAGTGAATCCCACCAATACACCCATTGTTAAGGCTGTATTTTTATCCCACAATCAACTACCTGCTCAAGGTGACACACAATGTATGTGGAAAAGCTGGAAAATGACCTTGCATATCACATTAAAAAGATCCGTAACTTCCCTCACTAATAGTATATCTTTGTAAGACTACGCTGAAGTCACCCAAAAGCTACTCCAAAACAAATTTCCAGGGGAAAAAAAAAATGTAGGTAGGCTGCAGATCTAATTCTGCCACCAGAGATGTATCACTTGGGAATGCTGTCCAGTTACTAATTTCGTAAGACAATTACCTGATTAAACAAAACTGAAATAATGTTGAAGCCATCAGTCATTACTGACAGAAATTCAACTCCTCAAGGTGCCCAGTGACCACAATACTGATAAAAACACAGACCTCAGTGGTAGAAACAAATACTGTCCTAAATACAAGCAAGCTACTGAAGTCATTATTTAGCATCAGCGATGCTAATCCTCAAATGATTCTATAGCAGAGAATTTCTCAGCGTCACAGTGCTCATAACACAGCCTTCGACGGATTTTTGAGATATCGGAGCTATTGTCAGCTTGTTGGTTTGGTTTTTTAAGTTTTCCCGTCATAGGCTGTTACCCAAATCCCATCTAAGCAGGTTTCTGTAGGGAATAGAGCCCAGGCAGGACACCAGCACTTCTCGCCACAGAGCGAAGACGCATTGTAAAAACACCGTAAAAGCAGAAGCTCAATATTTACTAAGCTGTTTCTTCCTCAGAGAAAGTGACAAGTTCGAGACACCCTGTACATTACAAAAGTGCAGATGCTCGTGCCCTCATTACACATTAACAGAGCTCCGGGAAGTCCCAAGGACCCAGAAAAGCCTCATAAGCCTCCCTGAACCACTCCAGTACCGACCTTCCAAACCAGAAAATCAGCTTTCCTCCTCTACTTCATATGACTACGCAAGGCTGCCAATTTGTGTAACTCCTCGTTAATACGCACAAACACAAGTTTCGCTAATTCTCGGCGATTTACGTAACCGCTTGGGGCCACTTTTCGGAGCTGCCCTCAGACCCGCGCCTCGCGCCCCTCCCGCGCCCACCACTCACCTCAACTCCTTCGTGGGAAGGCCCGCGGTCTCCATGCCCGGGGTCCCCGCAGGGAAGCGCTGCCCAAAGGACCGGGAAGGGGCCGGCGGAGCCCCCCGAGCTCCCCTCACAGGACCCGGCCCGGCCGAGGCCTCCGCGCCGCCCTCAGCGCTCCGCGCCCACTGGCGCGCGTGACGGGGGCGGGCACGCGCCGCGCCAGGGCGCCCCCACGCGGACGGGAGGACCCACAGCAGCCCCGGGATGGCACCGAGACCTCAAATCCAAATCCCAAAACAAAGGAGACGGAAGCGGGAGGCTCTGTCTAGTATTTTATTAGATTTCATTTCCAATATGCCTGTATTGGAAGATTTAGGAGACAAAAAAGGCACAAACTCACATTTAAAGAAACGACGAGATAATCTAACCCATTCTACAAAGTGTGTGTTGCCAAAGGAAAGAGCACGAAGAACCCCTCGGGATGTGGCGGGAGGCCCAGCGGGATCAACCCGGAGGGGTGCGGGACGCGGGGGGCAAGCAGCCCTGTCAGCAAACCAGCCTGACCCAGGCTGGGGCAAGGGGGCTGCCCCCAGACCCCCAAACCCACCTGGTGTGGATGGGAGTGACGATCCCAGCACATCCAGCCCCTCCTGATCCCACCGGGAGCCGGCAGGTCCAGGGGTTCTTGCCAAAGCTGATGGAAGATACGGCACGGGAACGCTGCGTGATCTTTGCTATGCTCACTAGCAGGAACCAAGCATCGAGACTGAAGGGTCTTTACAGGATTTGTCTATCCAAAGGCCGAGGGATGCTTTCACTCAGGATCAAATTGGAAGGACAGAAAACAAAGGGCAGGGAGCAGGGGTGGGGGGAGTATTCAGGCTGAAGTTCCTGCAGTTCTCACCCCCCCCCCCCCCCGCCCAAGTTTTTCCACTAATCAGGAAAGCTTTGTGTAAAAGCTCTTACTCTGAAATCAGAGGATCAAAAAAGGATTGCAATGGTGGAATGTTACAATCTGCTTCCACGGCGATTAGTGTCATCAGATGGAAAGCCTCTTGGATAACACAAACTGAAAGAACAAGTGTGCTATGTGTATTCTCAGGTTGCCCTCAAGTATAAGAATCCCTCAAAACGTAACCAACAAACATAAATGGGAAGTCAGTGCATAAATTCTCTGTTAAAAATACTTCAAACTGAAAGAACTCTAACTGGGGCCTACACTCCTAGAATACTTCTGGAACAGCTATACAACATGTCATGAAACATCCTGTTCCCAAATAGCCTCAAAGATTAAAATTTAGTTTCTTTACCTATTTTACAATAAACTTGTTTTACTTCTGCCCGGTGAGATTGCTAAAACCCCTCAAACCCCACCCCAACCCCACAGAACCGTCTGAGGTCACTGAGAAGAGCCTGCCAGAGTTACTGGTACAATTCAGAGCTTATTGCACTTAGACATGAGTAAGGCAAAATAACAGACTAAAAATAAAGGGATAAACTGCCCCCTCCCCAGAAACCAAATGCCTTCCTCTCCCTCCAGAGCATTCCCATCTTCCTTCACACTGAAAACAGCTCTGATCCCAGCACAGCCTTGTTCAGCATGGCATGGGATCATCTCAGGATCTCCTGCTTGCAGGAGTGGGAAGGGCTGGAGGAGTCAGTGTATTACAGAATGCTAAAAAGACTCCTCAAAAGTGGTGATACACCCACGACTGTTTGGCATACAGGATTTCATGTTAGTGCTGCCAAATACAGAAGTGGAAAATAAAGTTATTACTACTAGGGGGGAAAAAAAGAATCAAACACTGGGCCTTAGGGATAAGCAAAGAAGTAGGAATTTTTTTTCTCATACGTATTGAAGAAAGCAGCATTTCCTTGATTCTGTTCTGCTTAGTTGATTGTCTAAAGCTGATATCAACATAAGTACAGTAAGTATTTGAGTTCATTAAATAACAAGACCTCTTTATATTAACAATATCCTCTGTGATTTATAATAACCAACAGATATCCTAGAAAACTGCAGGTCTTTACAAGTTGCTTTTTTTACAGCACAAAAGGAGATATTTTAGTCATTCTTGCAATGGGAAGAATATTATTGCTGAGCAGAACCACCGCCCCAGGCACCTGGATGTAACCAGATGCCAAGACCTCGCTTGTACACCAGCCTTTGCAACATCCCAATTTGTCCAGGGAAAAAATCACATTGTTATTATGAGTCAAAACCATTTCAGCTTTCTAAGTTATGGGAAGTCTTAATAAATAAAGAACCAGGAAGTTGCAACATATGTCAAGAAAGATTTTGTAAGACTGACACGCACAGCTGGAGGACAACAGAGCTACGTGGGCCAGAGAGACCTCTAAAATTGAAACTCAACAGGTAAGTGCTGAAGGCCCCAGGAGAGGGCCTGGCTGCAGCTTCTGGGCAGTCTTTAATTCATGTGTGTTAAGCCAGAACAAAATAATGCCCTGCAGAAGCCACAAATCACAACTCACCACAAACCAAGAATTCTCTGGCTGCTCCTCATTTTGTACTCAGACTACCTGCCATTAAATAGCTCCCTCTGGGAGCCAGGGTGAGAGCATCCCATTTCGTGGAAGAGTTTTGCACTTTAAAATATGGATAATTTTCCTCTCCAAACAGACATTCAAAAAACGGTGAAGGGCTGGGCAGAAAAAAAGGTGGCAGTTTATCCCACTTGGAAAAACAAAACAAAACAAAACAAAAGTTCTAAGTCACCACATCACAAGACTATTTGAGCTAAAAATGTCACTTGGAAATCAAACAGGGCCACATGGAAATTGGTCTGAACACAATGAAAAAAAGAGGAGGGAGGAGTCGTAAATACAGCGATCTCTAAGTCACACGGCTCCGAGGAGGAAACTCCTCGGGATACACGTGTTAACATTGGAGTGCTTAGTACCAGACTGTCTATTTGCTCACAATATTAAGGGGCATCTAGAATTAGCTATGGGAGGTTTAAAATCGCCTGCCGGTTGGACAGAGAAAGGCTTGATCCAGAGATGGTCCGTCAGTCAAGGGTGTGGATTCCCTGGGCCTTCCTGACGACTGTCTTGCAAACTGAAACAAAGAGACAACAGGGAAACGTTTCAGGATGACTTTGGAAAAGCAGCGTGCCAAGGCAAGTGTCAGACAACCTTGAGAGAGCAAATGTGAGTCACGCTGTCGCCAGGCAGACAATGCATTGTTACACTGCAGCACTGAGCCAGAGGAAAGGGGGAAGAAGAAAATCAAGTGGTTGAAGCTGCATTCAAAAATTAAAATGTATCTACCAAAAGACAGCCCTTCAGACACTCCCTCACCTCGTGTTCCCCGATTACCACCAAGCAACCAGCAGATAACAGAGGGCAAACAGAGGTAAACAGTCAGTACTCCATGAGGATGTGGCTCTGCCCCACCCCATTCCTTCCAAGGATAACTAGGACAGCATTTTACTGCCCTAATAACCTGTTCTTCCCAACATAAATGGACGATCTCTTCTTTCTCCTTGCCTTCTTACTTCTCTAATACTACACCCCATTTTTGCCCAGTGTCTAAGAAAAATTTGGCAAAATCAGCCCCCAAACTGATGACATGATTTAATAGAATAGAAAGAAAACAAATCAAAAGCTTTAAAATTGTCATTGTTGCTTCTCCTGCAATGCCCAAGTGTTACTCCAAGCCTTGGCCCACTAGTAAATATTGTTAACAAGCAATGGAAAAAATAAATTCCTTGTAAATACGCTTGGAATGTTCAATTTCCAACTGTATTCTAAGCATTTGCATGTCTAACTTACTTTTTTTGAGACTGACAAAAGTTTCTCTGCAAGTCATGGAAAGTAACACATGCATTACAGAAATAAGAATAGCACTAAAATCTACAGAATATTCTAACACATTTTTCTTACACTTTTCACTCAGACATTTCTTTAGAATAGTTCTGAAACGAGGCAGTAAACCTCACTCATCAACCTGTCAGTGAAACTAAAAACAATCAATACCACAGATTTGCCTGTCAAGCTATGAACAGGATCATTTCTCACACAAATGCTGGGGGTTTTAAACCAAATAGAGTAATACAGAGTTTTGTCAAATCTCTTGATACCTACAGTGCACAAGGAAGGAGTCATATTAGTCATCTGCAGCCGACATTCCTTTCACTGGATCTTTTTCTCTCATCTGAAAGAGGAAACAGTGTTCAAGTACTGATTCTCACATGCTTTATCTCAAAATTTATCAGTATGAAACACCTCCAGTATGTAATACATTGATTATATCTCAGCATCTCAAATCAGTGATTGCAAAATGCACATGCAGGCACCATTTCTGGTTAAGCCGTGGGTTGGCAACAGATTTAGAACCCTTACCCAAAGGGCAAGAGTGAACATGAAACTAGAATGAAATATCCTGAGGCACCAAGGGAGAGGAGGGTGCAGGGCAGGACACAAACCATGGAACAAGGTTCTCATTATTACCAAACTTGTGTTTCTCAGAGTAAGAATCCTGTTACATACCCCTACTACCTGCTTAAGGTACTTAGAGCTAAAAAACCTTTTACTCAACAGGTTTCCAGCAATTAATGAGAACAAAATCGACCATTCAGCTTTGAGTAAAAGCAAATAGAAGATACTGAGGCAGTAAATGAATCATTGCCACTCAGCCCCTCATTACCTGTGGTTCAATACATTTACTGGCTCAATAACAAACAGAAGGAGAATTCCATAATGATTAGGAGATGCCAGCACGATGGACTCATGGCAAATCATTCAAAGCACACACAGCATGACCTAAATAGCAGGAGCACAACTCACACCATGCCCTGACAATGCAGCAGCCTTTCCTCTCTGCTGTGCTGGAGAGAAGCAGCTTCTCACACAACCCACACCTGCCCTGCTTTCCCACTGACCTCATCCAGCTGTCTCTTGGTCTCCTCCTCCATCCTACGGATGTCCTCCATAGTCAGATCAACCCACTTATCAAGCCAGCAAAAGAGCTGCCGGTGGAAGTTTGTGAAGAGACGCTTTTCTTGCTGCAAAAGGAGGAATAAAACACAAACCAGCTTAGTCACAGGGCAATTACCATGGAGCTCACAGGATTGTAACAATTTTCAGAGATGTGTACACTGAAGAATCAGCTCCCTCGCCCACCTTTCCATCTAGCTGCCACAATTGGAAACTGGAGATAGCTCATTTTTATTCTTTTATCAGAATATCTAATCTAGAGCCCTGAATCCCCAGAGAAATGTCTTTTTTTCTCCCAAACCTAGACAGCAGTCTGCACACTGCACTGAAAGAATTAGTGAGTTTCCTTTGATTTGACAGTACTGTTCTGACTGAATAAAGTGCTCCAAGTTTGGTTTACTTAGAGCATAGAAGTTGGCCTAGAGGTGCAGAAAAAAGGAGAAACAAGTATTTTTAAAATTCTTAACTTGCTAAAAACTGGAAGTTAGGAAGTGTTTTTTTTTTTTCCTTTTGCAATGACCTAAAAAAATGCCTAAACTTGTTTTTCACAGCTGAAAACCTTTCAGGAGAGGTGACTAATGTGCACAAGCTACTTCAGGTTTGGAGCAATTTATTTCCATTTTATAAGAGATAAGCTAGGCAAAATCATTCTATTAGACAAGGTTATACAAAGTCTCTTGGAAAGACCTCATTAAGGAAGGACACTTCAGTTTTACCAATTATGGTTTCATATCTGATACCTGCTCTCATCAAAAGCAGCTTGAATACTTTGATGCAAACCTGTAGATACTCATAAAAAGAAAGGGATTGAAGACACTGCTTTATTCAGGACTTTTGTTAGAGGTATTTGAAATCCTGCAGCACCATGGTCATTCCCCCTTGAAGCTGCCTTTAGATTGTAACACCAGAGAACTGCTTTTGCAGAAGCAGCTCTGTGGTTTATCAATATTAACCACTGAGAAGTCTCTGGGATCTGAAGGCACAGGAGTTTTATGAACACAGCACTGCCTGAGAAACCATACACAAACATTCCCAGGTGTAGCATTCTCCTGCAGCTCATGGGTTATAGACTCTGCCACAAAACAGCTCTTTTCAAGATACCTTTTCTGTTTAAAGTTAATAAAGTTTCCCACCATCTGCTTATTTTTTAACACAAGTTTTTCATACAGCAGACTGGGAGAGGAAAGCATGACTAGAGCTCCAGGACTTGCTAGAAAGATCCTCAGCTGATCAGGATTAAATAGCTGGAGCTATCTCCCCACAAAAAAATGTATGGCCTTTAAGCAATGTAATTCCAGTATAAATGCATCACCTCATCACTCACAAATCAACTACCAAGTGACTGCCATTCTGATCTATTAAACAACACAAAACAGCCAATTTACCTTCACACATCAGAGTGAAAACGTTCCATAGCCAATTCACACAACAACCAGCCAGCCCTGCCCTTGGATTAGCAGCAAACTGAACCCAGCTTTAACTGACTGCAGAATTTCAGGCAGAGGCATTGACTGCTACAGCAGGTGGGTGATGAAACGTGTCCCATTTCCACATCTCTCCTCATCACAGAACATACCTTCTGTATAAAGTTCTCCACTTTATTTTGCAGACCCCACCACTTGAACTTGACTGTTACCAGCTTGTAAGCACACATGTATGGACAATCTGACTGCTTCCCCAGGTCCTTCTGCAAAGACACAAAGATATTCACATTAAGCCCCTGGCCGAATGTCTCCAGGAAAGCAGCTCCTTCAGTCCTAACTATGAAGTCTTTCCACAATTCCCCACAATCCTCTTGCATCCTCATATCTTGCTTATTTTTATGGATAAGTTTTGTCACACCTTTGCTCACCCTTTTTCCAGGGTATAGAAGAAGAAGAGCATGATGAAAATAGACCCTCGTTTCCTTCACAGGTGGCTTTCCCTCCATTTTGAGAACAGACTATTCCTTCCTCTCCTCTGTTGTCCCCTTTTTCTTCCATTAAAATTATGTCTTTCAGTATCTTCACTGTTACACCATGACTACTTCGCTTCCTTAAAAGTCTCTTGATAAAGTCCCTATCTAAAACATTTTGGAATTAGATTATATCATCTGAGTCATGATTAAAAAGCCTTAAAGAAAACTCCATAAGGTTTCCTATTTCCTATTACAGGAGCCATAACCACTTTTCCCAAGTGAATCATATCAACTTCAGCTTCTGCCATGTGTGCCTGCTAGAAATCAGACCTCCACACCAGTAGCTCCCCAAATCCCACTCAGGGTCCCTTTTAAAGACTGGTATTAGATCTGCACTTGTAATGTCTTCAGATTCCAAGGATTTCAGTGAAAGGTTAAACACTGCTGGTCATTACTCAGCTATTTCATACTTGAATCCTCTTGGGTGAACCCTTGGGCTGAGCACCAGACAGCTCTGGCGAGTTCCTGGAACTCAAACTCTTTGTACCAAGCTCTCTCACTTATTTTAAAACCACAACAGATTCAGTGCTGAGTTCTGCATTTCCTTCTGCAGAAGGAAGATTCCAGTGTTTTCCAGAGGTACCTTTGGCTCCAAACCCCAGTATCTGTACTTCAGTCATGCAAGTTGCTACAGCTCCTGAACCCATCAAAACAAACCTTCCAGTTGGGACCCAGAGGTCCACGTCCAGTCTTGACAGATTTAAATCTTGCTGGATCTTCTTCTGCCTTGTAATCCTATTGGACAGACACAAAGATTAAACACAAATTATTCTACTGTCATCCAGCTGATCTCTCACACAAAGGATTTATTTTCCTGGACAAAGAATAACCTCTGCCTTCTCAAGAGCTACTGTTTTCAGACCTCAACATTAGGTCAGACGCTTCAAGGAAACATTTCTCCCCCCTGTGCTGTGTCCTAGACCTATGAATAAGTGGTGACAAACTGATATGACCTTTGTAAGGCTATCAGAAGGTCTGTAGGATATGTCTCCTGTAACCACTTGTTCTTTGGGAGCTAAACACTGCTGTTACAGAAAGCAGCTATGCTCTGGAGCTGTGCTCTCTAGAATTTTTCACAGCACTGTGATGCTCACATGCTGCTCACTAGAAGGAAAGTACAGTCAGACTCACAGTACCACCATGAGAATGGTATCAAACACTGTTTGAAAGTCAGGAAACTCAAGTAACATTCCATTTTTGTGCAGCTGATTTTTCTTCCCAGTACAGAACAGAAACACCCTTTTCTTTCCCCCAGTAACTGTAGTGATTCTTAAAACCACGTGTTAGCTACACCATTTCCAGGTACCCTTGTGAAGCCAGGGGTCGGTATCAAAAAGGGGGAAGTTTAAGAGAGATCCTGTATGGAAAGGGGAGTGCCATTTCCTGCTATTCAAGCACTTTAGCCAGCTGCAGTGCTGTAGAAATACAGTTACATGCCCAGGCAACACACTTTACAGGCAGTGTTGACACAGTTTTTAAAAGAGCTTTTCCTCTGGCTTGCATGAGTACTTTTAAGGAATGCCTTTCCTCCTCTTTCCATCCTCTCACTTGTCCTGCTACCTGTGACCATCCCTGAAAACACAGTTTATCCATGATCCCCTCTTTTAGCACAAGGCCTCCCCCCCCAGGGAGCTGTTACCCACCTACCATACCTTGGGGAGTACTTGGCTCCGATCAGCAATGTCTATATAAATGGCTTCTACACTCTTCCATACCTCTGGCTCCAGTTTATGGACCTGCAGGGAAACAACAAGACTCAAGGAGCTGGTTCAGTGACAGAACACTCCCATTCTAAGAAAATATAAAGCCAGATGGAAATGCAGACACCCAGTGCTCCCCTTGGTAAACACACAGTGGGAGAGTTTCTAAAGAAGCAAAGGTGCTCACACAGAACAAGTGCTTGGGGGTCAATTTTATTCAGTTTATGTGAGAAGCCAACAATTAGAGAGTCTCTGCCTTGGTAGTGAGACAAATATTTGAAATGCAGGAACACAGTGAATAGACAGCTCCACACAGCACTTCTCTAATCCAGCACAGAAAGCAGCACTGTGACATTAAAGAGATGAGTAAAACACATGACACAAGTACTTACATTCTCTTGTGTTCCAAGATCTGATTTATGCCAGGTTTCAATTTTGATCAGGAAGTCATCCTTCATATACTCATTCTGTCATCAAAATAAAGCTTCTTGTTATTCTTACAATATAGAATTTGTCTTCTTTTTACACAGATAAGCATTAGGAGAGTCAACTCAAAGAACTGAATCATTCAAAGAATGAACTCTTCATTTTACTGGGGTCTGACTTAGGGAATTTCAGTATTATTTGTAATCAGATCATTGCTTTCAGCAAAATTGATTGATCATTAATTAGTTAAGATTAAATAAACCACAAGCTGTTCACCAAAAAAAACCCCATGAGTTCTATTGTTTTAGTGAAGCATTTGGAGTTTATAAACAGCTTTTTCTTTAAAGGACAATATCTGCCACTCTATTTAGAGTTTAGAAGGGCTAACATAAGTTAGCGAGGCAGGAACTGTCTTTCCAAAGAGATTACTAATCTAGCACTGAGTACATATTTTGATGCAACTCTTCAAATTAATAACAATATTAAACTGATGTGCTGAGAGCTTTTGACACTGGGAAGGGAAGTGACAAGAAGCACAGTTCTGCCAAGTAAGCAAAAAACTTTCCATTTCTCACTATTACTGCGAGTAGCAAAGGACTCCCAAAGGTAACCCTATCCTCCCTCAGGGGAGCAGAAACAAAAGCACAAGCCAGTGAAACAGTCAGCATGTAGAAAGGAAATATCAAATTCAGAAAAGAGACTACTCAAAGGGACAGCACGGCATGAGCTAACTGGTTTTTATTCAGTTTACCCAGGCAATGGTTCTATCCCATTGCTGCAGCACAGACAGGTCTCTGTCCATGGTCACAAAGGGGCTGTGGATACACCAGAGTTGGTAATGGGGGTTAATCCATGTGATCTTAAAATGATAAAGGCTGAAGTGCCTTTAGCTCACGTTAAAGAGCTGCTTCTACCCAGAACACTTCATTTCAGACATTATTCCATAGATCATCAGTAAAAGCAATACTTACTGTAATTACTGGTCCAAGAAATCAACACATGAAAAGAAAGAGACACAGTACTTTAGTGAAAAAAGACTGTACAGCAACCATTGCCCTCCTCCCACTCTCAGCCAAACAGGGACAGCTTCAGCTTCCCAGAGCACTGCTAGTACCTCTGAGGGAAAAGACATGGAAGCTGATAAAACCCAGCTAACTTCACCCCCTTCTCCTCTGGAAATTCTCAGACTAGGAGAAACCCAGAGGAGCAGCAATTAATTATGTACTGCCACTTGTACTCCCTGGCCTGCAGCCAGCTGGATGAGAAGATGGAATAAGTATGTTCAGCCGACAGCATTTTACCAATCCTTTCTCAGCTTGCAGATAAGAAGCCTCTCCGTAGTTCCAAAGGAAACCCATGCTGGATTTCAGGCCAGTGCAGACCTGCCTGGAGTAACCAGACCCTCTGCATCTCTGCTGCTCGTGGTAACTGAACTCCCCGGACAGTGAGGCTCAATTATTCAACACAGAAAAGCAATTAAAGATCCTGTAACAGTCAGCATCTGCTCTACCTGAGCATTTCTACTCAAGCAGAAGGAAGTCTGAAGCTGGAGCTGAACTTCTCTGGTCTGTTCTGAAGTTTAACATGAGGGCTTGATTAAGGAGCAATTTGGTTTTAAAGGTACCGTAACAATTTTTGAGTTTCCAACCCAGCGTCCTGGAGACAGTTACCATCCCAAATCACCTATCATGCACATCCAGCTCCCTTAATTACCCACTGCTGGGCATGGACTGCTCTGAACCCCACAGCATGTGAAAATTGCTTTTTACAGCAATTTTACAGAAAGCCAATTATTTAGACTGACATGTTGGGCTGGAAGGAGAGAACAAGAAGGCAGAGCTAAGGCTAACTTTTCAAAGGCTGAACTTCATCTCAAAGAACATTTCATTATTTCTGCAAGAAGGAAGTGGGGTTTTTTTTCCTGCTAGTCCCAACAAAATACTGAATAAACCAGCAATAATTATAAACCAGGGCCTTCCCACTTTGCCATGACTATGTGCTGTGACTATGCAGCTGCCTCCAAACAAGTTCCTTTGCCTCCTTAACTTCTTCCCTGCAGGGAAGACTCCTCATTTGTAAAGCAAACAAATTAATCTCTTCAGAAATGTCCACTCAAACTTCAATGCTCAGCTGGCTACAAATTAAGACCTGCTTCTAGAGGCACTACAGCAGCAACTCCTACACGTTTCAACTGCAGTTATAACTTCTCAGTTTCTTGACATTTGGCCACAGGCCATGCTTACACTCAGAGTTGGGAACACACATCAAATTGCTTTTCTAAAAACATTTAAGCAACATTAATATTTACGTCAGACTGCAGAGAAGAACACTGCTCCCCTTGGCACCAGCCCACAGGTAAAGCTATTAGGCAATCCTCACTTCATTTTTACTGCAGAAGTTGTGAAACCATACAACAACAACCACCTCACTTATGGTTTATACCCTCAAAGGAGCTAAGCAAGGCTTCCATTCAAAGTACATAAAACCAACATATTACAGCACAAACAAGTGTGCAGAATTGCAGAAAGTTACAAGCTAGGCATTTAAATTCCCTCAATCTGCAGTACTACTTTGATAATGGCCCATAATATGCATATTAATTGAGCTTTTCAGAAGAGATACAGGGAAATGTAAGAAGGATGATCTCATATAATTAAAAAAAGCATACCACGAGGCACAATTAAGTGAAAGCACTGCTTTATTCCAGTTTAGAAGGCTCTCTGCAACAGCTGATGTGCAAGCAAGCAGCGCCCCAGGGAGAGCACAGCAACACCACCTCAGACAGGAGGGCACAGGCAGAAGCCCCAGCAACTCCTACATGCAGGTTTAGTTCCTACTGGGTCCCTGGCTCTTAAATTTCAGATTCTAGTGAGAGGGCTGAAAGCCTGGCTGCTCTAAGCCAGCACAGCATGTTCTGCTGCCCAAAGATTCACACCAGGGCATCCAAGGCTCCTCACATCTGACCAAAACACCCGAGTGCATCCAAAGGAAAATGGTAACACCCAAGGCAGCCCCACAGCACATCCACGGGTCTCACATCCGGGGGTCTCACGTCCGGGGGTCTCACGTCCGTGGGCTCTCACGTCCGTGGCTCTCACGTCCGTGGCTCTCACGTCCGTGGCTCTCACGTCCGTGGGCTCTCACGTCCGTGGCTCTCACGTCCGTGGGCTCTCACGTCCGTGGGCTCTCACGTCCGTGGCTCTCCACGTCCGTGGGCTCTCACGTCCGTGGGTCCCACGTCCGTGGGTTCTCACGTCCGTGGGTCTCCACGTCCGTGGGCTCTCACGTCCGTGGGCTCTCACGTCCGTGGGCTCTCACGTCCGTGGGTCCCACGTCCGTGGGCTCTCACGTCCGTGGCTCTCCACGTCCGTGGCTCTCCACGTCCATGGCTCTCATGTCCGTGGGCTCTCACGTCCGTGGGCTCTCACGTCCATGGCTCTCACGTCCATGGCTCTCACGTCCGTGGGCTCTCACGTCCGTGGCTCTCACGTCCGTGGGCTCTCACGTCCGTGGGCTCTCACGTCCATGGCTCTCCACGTCCATGGGTTCTCACGTCCGTGGCTCTCACGTCCGTGGCTCTCACGTCCATGGCTCTCACATCCATGGGTTCTCACGTCCATGGGTCTCACGTCCATGGGTCTCACGTCCATGGGTCTCACGTCCATGGGTTCTCACGTCCATGGGTTCTCACGTCCATGGCTCTCACGTCCGTGGCTCTCACGTCCATGGCTCTCACGTCCATGGCTCTCACGTCCGTGGGTTCTCACATCCATGGCTCTCCACGTCCGTGGGTTCTCACGTCCGTGGCTCTCACGTCCAGGGTTCTCACGTCCATGGGTTCTCACGTCCATGGCTCTCACGTCCATGGCTCTCACGTCCATGGCTCTCACATCCATGGGTTCTCACGTCCATGGCTCTCACGTCCGTGGGTTCTCACATCCATGGCTCTCCACGTCCGTGGGCTCTCACGTCCATGGCTCTCACGTCCATGGGTTCTCACGTCCATGGGTTCTCACATCCATGGGCTCTCACATCCATGGGCTCTCACATCCATGGGCTCTCACATCCATGGGTTCTCCCCTCCTGCCCAACCCCAGCAACGGAAGGTTTCAGCAACTTTTCCAAGCTTTTCTTGCTTCATGTCAGGCTGGCAGATTCTCTAAACAGATTTATCAGCCTCCGCATCAGAAGTGCCTTCTGCTCCAACCCCCACAACAAAGCACTTTTTATCTCATATTATGTTGCTGTTTATTACAGTTCAGGGGGTTTTTTGGCTTTGTTATCATTTCTAGCATATCAAAACCTGAAATTTGACTGTTTTGAAAAGTCTTGTACTTGATTTTAGTATCCCATGTTTTCCACTTAAGTAGAATTTTAGCAGTGTGTAACTGAAGGATAAGCAGCTTAAGAATAACAAAACAAGTAACTCCATACCTTTGTTTCAGAAATTGGTGGAGAAGGAAAAGAGGAGGAGGAGGATACAGCCAGGCATTTAAATCAGTTCAGTGGGCTTAACATGGAAATAAACTAGACATTTACTAACTAATTTAAGTAACATGCAGCAAGAAAACTGCATAAAAATTAGAAAGGTTGCAAACAACTTTGTTTCCACATCTTATGTGAGACATTACAAATTTATTCTAAAGTTGATGGCAGTATCTGAATTTTGTATTCGAAATACCCATTCCACTAGACTGCTGCATGTAATTTCACAGACTGAAGTAACACTATCCTCTCCCACTGCAAAGCTTTTCCTTCCTTTTAAAATGCTTCATTTAAAATTCACTTAAGTAAATTGTCAAAAAAAAGGGGTTTTTTATATATTGAGTTTCAAGAACAGTTGGAATTTTTAATTGTCTAGTTCCCATAGCAACTGTACCACTACCAACTAGCAGAAAATGTGTCCTTCAGAGATACAAACAGCATAAAATGATGCCAAAAGCACTACATGAGTTTGGAGGCAAAGTCAAATTTTCAGTTTATAGCAGTGAAGACCAGAGAAGCTGTAGTGGCTAAACACTGTGGCGGGTAACTTCAGTAAGTAAATACTAACCACTCCTGTAGAAAATGAGTTTGACATTATTTCACCACTTCACACAGCTTCCAGAGCCTCACCCCTGCCTTTACAGATGGATTCACTTCAACTGCAGCCTTCTCTGTTCAACCCTCACTGACCTCAGATCCTGCAAGTGAGCAGATACCCAACACTTAACACCTGTTCCCTTCAAATGCACTGAGCAAGAGGCAGCTGAGATCTGCCCTGTTCCCCTCTTGCATCTTCCACTTTTTCCCACCCGGGCTATGCTGCACTTGAGCCCATAAAATCACCCCTCATGTATTTATTTCATTAGTGTTACACAGCTGGTCCTTTAGGAGGACCAACATCTATGTCTCGGTCTGTTGTTTTCCTCTGTCACTCATTAGCAGCACATCAAACAGGGGCAGTTCTTTTAACTCCTGTATTTTGCTTTTCCTCACCACAAAAAGGGCTTAGAGAACAGAAATCCAAGATTTAAGAGCTGAAACAGCTTCTCCACTGGTTGTGTCTTTCCTTATCCCCTCCTACCTTTTCCCCCTGCCCCCAGAAACCAAAAAGGCAGAATCCAGAGTTCGTCCTCATGCACTCACCAGTTCTGCAGTAGGGATAGGCATTCCATGCTTTTTCATGTATATTCAGAGCTCCTTCAGGGGCCAGCATTCTCACAAATGCTGGCACTTTGCTGCAGAATTTGGAAATAAGAAGAAAGGCATTGATAAGCACTACATGGAATGAGAACTGTGGCCCAGACTGAGACAGGCAGGACATCACCTGGAATGCAAATACTAGAGATTTGCACACTTCTGGAATTGGTAGGGTTCTCCCCAACCCCATTACAGTGTTTCCAGAGATGCCAAATCAGACGTGTTAATATAAACCTTCTTTACATAATGAAAGATAAAAAAATGAAAAAAAAAATTAGGAGGTTGAAATCTAGGAGGTATTTTGCTCTTTAGCCAAATTCAAGTATGAAAATACTGAGTGACAGGATCAGACTTGCTTTGAAAAGCTCAAAGCCACATTTTTTTGGGACAACAGCCATGTTTACAGGGGTGGGTGGGTGTCCCAGTGATTCTCACTGCCAGGTGCTGTTATACTCCTGCCTTACCTCTGCATCTTTCAGCCTTTACATAATCTGTGATTTACAGTTGCTTCAACCCTATTACATCTTCCTCTGGTTCCTCTTGCCCAAATCTGGGAAAGAAATGGTTCTCATACCTCTGTAAGTGGTAGATCTTGTGTGTGTACTGCCCACGCTCTCCATCTCTTTCGTAGGGTTCGTTCACCAGGACTTCCACTCCTTCACCTCCACCAGTTTCATTTTTACTGGCTTCTGCCACGGAATACAGCTGCCCCACTTGATACTGGAGAAGTTAAAGACACATTATTACCATAGCTATAATTTAGCAGAAGTAATAACTTTGCCAGAAGAAGCCAAGGACAAATTTATTACCCGGGGAGAGGGCAGAGAAAAGGACATCCACTTGTATGGGCAGATAAGCAGGTCATTTAATTTCATTTGAGATAGAAAGCTTGAGTGGTAGTTAGGAGGAAAGCACTGCCAATAAGATAGTTACCTTTAACCCTTCAATCTCAAGCTCCAAACCAACACAAAACCAGGAGAAAGCAGAAAAGATGAAAGGAGCATCAGAAAGAAAGAAAACACAGATGACCTCGGGCACACTGTAGCAAAATCCATTGGGTTTCACTCTTTTTGGCACACAGGTGTCCCCAAAAGGTGGAGAATAAGGCACTGCCAGTCCTGAATCAATAAGCACACAGTACTGCATCCAGAAGAGTCCCAAAGAAATTCACATCAAGCTTTTTTACAAAATGCAGGGTAAGAGGGAAGGGAGTGAAAAACTTCAGGAGAGAGACAGAAGATAAAGGTTACTTGCACCACCTGATATAAGTGCTCCAAGAAACAAACTTGCTAAATGTGCACAGCTGAGGAGCCCCTGAGGGTCAAAGATGAGCATCCCCCATGTGCAGTTCAAACAACTGAGTATGAAGCCTTAAGTAAAGAGGGTATTTTTATTCTGAAAACTTTATCTAATGAAATGACTGAGCCAGTGTCCCAGATGACCAGCTGATCTATGTTGTCACTGCTCCCCCTATTATTTTTCCTATTACCTTTGATTTGGGTTGTGTTGTTTTTCCTCTGTATCACACTTCCTCTTAGCCACAAGCTTAAACTACTAGCAGGGAGAGCACAGAATTTCAATATACAGTAAAATTCTTACCCTAAGATAATTTCCCAGTCTCTTACAGAGACACACTTGGCAGCATTATTTCCCAGAAATCACTTAAAGTACTTGATACTATACAATTTCTTTTGTAAGAGGCATTCACAAATGTTTCCCAGGGCAGAGCAGAGGAAAAATCAAGAAAATGAACAAAAGAGCACATTCTCCTCTGCAGAAGATGTAAAGATTAATACACTCTTGCCTCTTGGAACTGAAAAAGGGGATGCAGAGCTCAAAAGAAACATGATCAAATGAAGAAAATTCACACAGGTCTCTCTGAGGCAAAGTTAGATGAGCAAAGTTTGAGGATGACGAAGCTAAACCACTAAGTTAAAAGGAAGAGTTCTAACTTAACAGAGTTAAGTCTTCAGAACTCTTAAGTGAGCAAAACAGCAACTGTTGCCAAAGGCAACAGTACAGGGAGGCAATCTGAAAGGGTAATCCACGAAGTGTTTGGCACCAGAAGTGCAATGATTAAAAAAAATTTAAAAACAACCACCAAAACCCAAAAAAAATCCCTAACATAACTACAAAGCAATGCAACACTGTTCAGGCCATCTTCCTTTTCCACAGCATAAGGCTCTGCATCAGAAACAGGAACAGCACTTCTGAAACCCAGCCTGGAAAAAGTAGAATACAGCTCAGAGCTGAGAACCCAGAAATAATTCACTGGGCTGGAACATCTTCTGCAATGAAGGAAGATTTCTACAGTCGTTAAATTTTGTTGTCAGAGCATCCAAAATAACAACAGTACCCAAAGCTCTCTGGTACTTTGTACCATCTGGTGCCAACAAAGGCTAAGGAAATATTTATTCCTACTGGAAGAGTAGATGGCAAGCCAGAGTAACAAGGCTAGATGTCCTGGCCTCAGTTAATGTGGGGCAGAACAAAAATCAGACCATTTTCCAGCTAAGAGCAGCAGCTCTGCTGGTTCTCTCCAGAAGGTCCTGGCCCAGGTTACATGAGCAGCCCTCACTTGGCTGGACAGTTCCTGCACTGTCACAGCAGGTTGAGTTTCAGTCTGGATTTTGGGCTGCAGTAGAAGTCGCTGACTTATGACATTTCATACACCACACTGCTTTCCTTATGACTCCCTACATATGATCCACACAAAGCAGAACACTCACCTCCCTCCAGAAGAGCAAAACATAAGAGTTGTGAAACCTTAGAAGCAAAGTTGCTTTAGCAGAGTAAGAGTCACGCAAATACTCATAGAACAGAGTTTATTATGAGTTTGGTAACTACAGGATTAGAGGGGAGGACTGAATGGCTTTGACTGCTTTGCAGCAAGTCCCAGGACAGATCTCCAGGAGCACAAACTAATTCCTCTTAGTAACAGCCTCTTATTCATTCCTTCTCCCTTTCAAATAAGTGGGTCAAAGTTCAGACACTAAGAAGATAAACCCTTTGGTTTAACATCTTCACCATTTAAACTTCCCTGTTATTTCTGAGCCTTTAATCGCATTGATAAGAGAGAAAGAGGCCCAAATAAAACTGTCCCAATGAGCAAATACCACATCATCTCCCTGCAAAGATAAACAGAGAAAGAGATTCTGGCTCTATGAATCTGGACTCCAGACAGACCTGAGAGCTCAAAAAAACCCTTCTTCTCTTCTGCAAGAAGTTATCCCTCTTACTCTCTGTCAAAGACCTCTTACACAGCTGAGAGAATATCTTCATTGCACCAAATTTCCTCCAGCAGGCCTGATCTCAACATAACCATCTTCAAGAGCAGTTGTTTTCCTGAAAGCCTCTTTGAACGCAATTAATAAGATTCCTCTGTGTTTGGCAAGCTCCTTCCTATGTGAAAGGAACAAAGAGGCAGCACAGAATGTGTACACAAAGCTCTAATCCATACCAGCATTTCAGTGGCAGCTGGCAGAGACACCCACACGAGTCCACGATCCCCAAGCTGGCACCGTGCGAGGCAACGCTCGTCAGGGAACGGGAGCAAAGCCTGGCACCCAACACACAGCAGGAGATTCCCTTTGCTCCCTGCAGTGGGACAATGGATAAACCAACACAGCAGTGCAGCTTGCAGCCTGCACTTGAGCAGGACTACATTTTGGCAGGATTTCCATGAAGAAGACAGACTGCTACAGTCTAACTCCCACATCCCAGCTTTCCAGTTTTAGTCATCACCAGGGCTTCTCTTGCACCGTTTGATTCCCATCTTGGCTAACTAAGCAGCACTGATCTCTGTGTTAAGTCACAGCTCCCTAATGCCTTCCTGATCACTAGTTTTCTCTTGAATTCCATACTGCTGGTTAAGATCCATTTGCTAAGGGTGGAGACTGAATGTAGAATCCCTGGCATATCACAGAACCTCACAGAAGACTCCCTCAACCCTTTCACAACATCTCAAATTTACAATTAATTTCATTCCCTATCTTACACATTGGCATCAGACTTTTGCCAGCAATTTGCATGCAAAAGGTGTGAACTCTTAAGCCTTTTGAGCAAAAATCAACTACATAAAAGTGAAATCAGAATTCCTCCTGTTAGCCAGAGATGCTTCATGAGCAGCTACACAGTCAAGAGCAGTAACAAGTCTCCAGAGCCCTATTTAAGAGTTTTGTACACAAGGAAATCCTTGAAAGCAATGAAGGTTTAACAGCTGGTTTGTAGAACACACAGCAGTGCAGTGACCAAGCGATGCACAGATGTGTCAGCATCTTTCCACACAGGAAGGGGGATGAAGCAATAAACAAAGCAGTAGTCATCCTCTGAGTCAATACTGGAAAGAACCTTTCTTCTTAACCACACCCAGGTACATAGGCAAAGCTAAGTGAACTTTAGAACCCTTTCTGCTCAGGGAACTGGCTCCTGAAATCTGACCTATCACAGGAAAAACACCAGACCTTGGAAACCGACATCACTCATGGGACCTGGTGACAATGTGCAAGTTTGGGGAGAAATTCGATGTGGTCAGGTTGGGGGTCTCTCCACAAGCCAAGTACTGGACCTAGAGTAGAGCAATAGACATCCTAAAACAGATGATCCCAGGGCACCCTCAGGCAAGGAGGTTGCTAGAGACTGACAGATTTATCTACAGCCCAAGCCCTCCGTTTTCCACACAGGCAGTTTACACACAAGGCTCTGAACAGCCAGGGAGCGACGAGAGCACAGCGAGGGACTCGCTTTAACTGGATGAAGGCTAATCCCAGTATCAGAGAACTCAGGAAAACCCCGTGTTGGGATCCATCCAGTCTAACCCCCTCAAAGAAACAATCTGTATACTGATGCTTTGACTTTCTGTTTACACAGATTGATACCAAGGAGCCATATCACTACAAGGCAGGGTTCCTGTTATTCAGGAAGGTCCTTTCTGTCCATTGAGCTTGAGTAACTTGCCATTTACCCACAGCTTTCTCTAACCTGCAAGTCTGCATCCTTTACTTACTTGATAAAGCTTATCATGTTACTCCTTCCTTTGTCAAGCACTTGCTCTTGTGAGTGGCACTCAGGCACAATAAAAGATCCAAACTTCCCTACACTTAACACTTCAGTCTGACTTCTGTTGAAACTGCTTTAAACAGATTCATGCAGAAAGCATAAAAGCTACAGGAACAGACAGAACTTCTGGCATTAACAGCTTTGTTCTTGTGCTAACACAGAACACAGATCCAAAACCACTCTCTGATCAGAGGTCTAGGCTTTCTGTCAGCATCTGATACCTCTCACAGCAGACAGAGCCACAGGAACAAGAAACTCAGCTTAGACACTGCTTTTGTTTTACTAGCCAGTCTCATGGCTGCAGGAATGCACTACATGAAGTTCTAAACTGTGTTCTGTCAAAAGAGTGAGAGTTATAAAAGGGATGTGCTTAAAAAAGTGCTGCCATGAGCCAACCCACCACTGTCTACGCCACAGTAACTGCTATATTCAGAGGAAAGAAAAATGAACAAGAGTGCTGTTATCACAGCTCTCCCTAAGAGTTAAAACAAGGCCTTGATCACAGTTCATAAACCCAAGGCTTACAGCCAAGGATCACAAGGAAAAAAACCACATCCAGAAGAAGGAATCTGCTATGGAAGCACTATAGACTCAGTTATTTCAATTTCTACCTTGTTAGTATAAAGAGTAAAAAACTCAAAACATTTCTATGGTCAGATTCTTTGCAGGAGTGGTGTTCAGTGCAGGAGGGAGGAAAGAAAGGCAAGCTGCAACTCGCAGGAAACAGGAGGGAAACAGTCACAGAGTCTGCACAGCTATTCCATGGTTGGTTTGGTGATGAAAATCACCCTGTCCAATAGAAACTACATTTCTTCTCTCAATTCAAGCTTTATCTAAACAAAAAGAAATGTTTCTGTATGTAAGAGCTAAACAGGACAGGTCTTAAAAGAGTCCTTTTCCTATACCAGCCTCCTAAGTCACAAGAAATTCTTGATCTTCACCTAAGAATTTAAAACAAAAGAGTTCCAGCAAAACACAGTTTAAAGGGTGACTTAAATTTCTATTAAAGCTTCCCCTTCATGTTAAAAAAATACAAAAGAACAATAGTACTAATCAAAAGGAAACTGCACTCGAAAACAGCCTGACAAGTCAAGATTTATAATCAGCATATCTGAAAGTATTTTATAAGAGAGATGATTGGTACCTCAGACTTAATACAATTATTTGGTCAAAATGGTGGTGAATGAGTAACAGCTCCCAGGGGTTCCTGAAGACAGCCTGCATTTTCCAGTTTTTGTTCATAGAACCTGCTTTGATCACAGGTTTATTTACAGTCCTAAAGCAAGGAAGCAAGAAGCAAAGAACTTACCTCCTCCACAGACACGGGCAGGATAACGCGGCTGGAAGGGAACACAGAGACAGAAATTAGCAAATATCCCTGCAGCTGCAAAATTCCCACATTCTTCACAGCAATGCCTGCACAGCTCTCCTCTGCCCCCAGTATTTCAGCATCCACCCAGTACTCCTTAGGCCAAAGACTATTTATATAATAACCTCAGAAAGAACCAATACATGACAGAGCATAACTGCAACCCTCTCCTAAAACTCTGGAATTCAATAGATGCTCACTGGTGATACTTCACTGGCCTACAAACCTACACAGCATCAACCCAGTGGTGTTCCCTATCACTCCATCCTTTCAGCAATCCCATCTTATTCCTCAGCAAGTTGCTGTGGGGGTTTCTGTGGGCCTCAGCAATTCTGCAGAGATCTGCAATAGCCACAAGGCACTGCACGATTCTCTCACATGTCCCAAACCAGCAGGAAACAGCAGAGGAAAAGCTTTCTCAGAGCTCACTGCAGAGGAAGATGCTGCCACTGCTTTATACGAGTCACTTTTTTTTATTGTGGTTTCCTGAATGCTTCTGAGAATCAACTGACTGGACAACACAGCAAAAACTGCCTGAAGTCACACAGATTTTTTGGGAAAAGAATCAGTTTAAAGTGGACAGAACTACATGCTTGTTAAGACCTTCTCCAAAATTGGACCTGCGTTTGACTTCTGCTTTCAGCAAGGATGATGTTGAACAAGGAACCAAAGCAAGACACAGACAGGAAATGGATACGGCTACCGTGGGCGGAAGAATTCCCAATTCTTTGGGAATTAGTCTCAAGGAAACTAGGACACAATCAGGAAAAAAAGTCCTCTGTATTAATAAACAGATTTTTAAAAAGCAATAGTGGTGAAAATAGAATTTTTTTTTTACACTTTACCAAAAGAACAAACTGCAATAGGGGCAAAAGATTACAGATTGTGCAAGATTGCAATCAGCATGAAGTGTTGCTGTCACAAGTAAAGCACTGCAGAAAGAACTACTGAGAACTGCAAATGAAGTTCAGTGTCAATTAAAAAAAAAAGAATAATGCACTACAGGGACTCATTTTCACCAAACACACGGGGTTAATGAGCCCCAAGTTAGTTATTGCTAATATCTTGCGTCTTTATAGAAAAGCAGCAGGAAACATCAGCTCAGTGGCAGTTCAGAAGTAAACCCAATATTAGAAACTGGAACAGCACATACAGACACACACACAACAAGACAATTATATCACTATAATCTCCCATGTACCAACATCTTGAATATTGCACATAGTCCTGGTCAATTTATCTCAAAGAGGATACAGAAAAAGTGAAGGAAGTTAAAAAAGATGATTGGAGATGGGAAAAAGCTTTTGTGTGAGAAGAAAGCAGTTAAGACTTGGCCTTTCAGCTTGGGAGAAAAACCAGCTAAAAGGTTCAGGTATGGAAGAGTTTTAGAGCTCATGAATGGTGTAAAAAAGTGAATGGAGAAGGAACTGGAGAAGTGACTGTTTTACAACAAAACAATCATTAGGCAACAAATTTTAGACCAAATCACGTGTGCTTCTTTACACCATGTCTACTGAAGACATGGCATTCCTTGCCAAACATAGGAAGTAAAAGCAATTTTTAAATGGGATTTGATCAGTTCATGGAAATCCATGTGCCACTTACTGGCAGGATACACTGAACTACAATTGTTTTACTGACTTTTACATATTGTTTCCTGAAAATACCTGCTGAAAGGCAAGAGGGAAGAGGACCAACACCAGTATGCTGTAATGGAGGATAAAAAAAAAAAGGAAATAGATTTTCACAGGTAGACTTTGCCATCAAACGTGATGTTGGGTTAGTTACCTGGATAAAAGTACAGTAAGAATAAAAGGAGGGACTGGATGATAAAGGTGAAAGACCAAGAAACAGGGAAGAAACAATTTATTTGGAACGGAGTTAAAACATTTTTCTTTAGAAAACCTGGTGTAAAACATTGATGTAAGTGAATGGAATTCCACTCAGGAAACTGGAAGACACTAAATCTGAATCATTATCTTAGAGTTCAATGTTCATCAATTGAAAAACAGAAACACGAAGAAGATCAGTGGTTTACAGTTGGTTCAGCCCAGCAAACCAAGAAGGTGGGGGTGAAAAAACTTTATAGGTAGTCAAGTGATAAAGGAGGAGGGGGGAAGACTACTCAAGGGGATCCTGAGGAAAAGCTTCGCAGGAGCAGCAATGGGAACAAAGATTCCTAACTTTAGGACAGAACTTGCTCAACTTATGAGAAATTATATGATGAGGTTGGCCTGAAAATGGTGAGGAACATTTAAGATCCCTGTTAGCTTAAAATCTGCCTCAAATGACAGCAAAGGGAAGTACAGCTGCAGAGAGAGTCAGTGGCATTATCGTCACTTTACAGGAAAGGGAAGTGAGTCTCCACACTCTGATTCTCCTCAAGGTCTTCCAAGGCAGTTTAAATCAAAATAAGGACAACAAGCAAGGCTCCAGCGAGCATTTAAAAACCCTGACACCAAAAAAATGCAAACAAATGAACGAAATCCAGGCAGCTTATCTGTAGCATGGATGGATAGAAAGGCAAGATAAGTCTGAAAGTCTGACAGGACATCAAATGAAAATGTTAAAGTCATCACTGCATAACCATCAGGATAAGCAGCTGTAGAGAATTGATGATACAGACTCGTCTGATAATAAAATGTGACATCAGGTTTTGGTTATATAGCTCTATTTCTGTACCAGCTCCTAAAATACTTCGGGAGCACATAATAAAACCCACCTGATTTACTAGGGAGGGTGTGACAACGGGTCACAGAGATGGAAGAATAATCTGCTCAGATGACATGAAGTTACAGATCATTTAGATTTTTACCACCTACAGTAGGAAGGCAGCAATTACCTGCATGCAACCATAAATAACAGCAAAACAGTAACAGCAAAGCAAATAGCTAGCTCACACCAAAACAAGTGGTTTCAATATGCCTTAAACAACTGCTTCCTGGAACATGAGATTTCAGCAAAAACCATCTCAAATAGGATGTAAAATAGGCAATTTCATCATACAACATCAACAATACTTAAATCTGAGCCAACAGAGTGACACAACTCAGAACGTGCAACTGTTAGAGGTGGCTGGGAATCTCACAAAGTCAAAAATAAATGTTCATTTGGAAAGTCCAGTAGCAACCTTGACTGTCCTTAGAGCCACATATGTCTTACTAAGGACAAAACAAAGAAAAGAAAAGAAACAGTGTAATGGCAACACTAAAAAGGTTTAGAGAGCCTTCTGAAAATACAAATGGAAACCTGTAAAAGGAAACCAATGTAGTAATTCTGGTCTTTTAACCTTTACTCTTAACATTTACGCTTCACACTTTGCTTCTGAAACAGGCTGTGTGAAAAAGACCAGTAGACATGCTGATATGGTGAGGTAAATAATGTTGAGTAAAACGACTTTTGGAAGTGACAGTCATGAAAATGAACTGCTCATACTGTCAGAAATCTGAAAATTCAAAGTACATATGTTCTCACCTTTACAGCTCAGCTCACTGATAATGAGCTTTACTGTGGTACAGGGCAAGGGAATTGTGAACAGAAGCGTGAAAAAGATACATGATAACCCAGCCAAGGTGCTGTAAGAGGGAAAGTAATAAATTCATAGGAAAATATCAACAAAACAGATGTTGTAGAAGGAGTTAGTTATCTTTTCATACACCTGAAACTAAGGACTTAGCCCAGATTTCTGCCTGCTATCCAGTTTAACACCACAGAAGGTAATGGTGTATCTGTGCTACAAAGAGCAGCTCCGCTGCTGCTGCTCTTGAATTCTACACTCCTATTGTCTGGATAAAAATAGCAGGGTTTTAAGGATTGAGGGGAAAAAAAGTTAATCAAGTTTAGAGACAACTACAAGGATAAGTACAACCCTCAACACAGTTTTAATATTTAAATCCACACCATGGTCCATAATCTTGCAAAATAATTCCTGTAAGGAGGACACAGTCATGTAGGTAAATGTGTCTAAGAGAAGACCTGAAAACCCACTTTATCACTGGGATCACAGGTATCTTTTATAAGGGGAGAAAGAAAAACAAACAGAAAGCCTCTTCCATCAGCCAAAAGAAGTTCAAAATGATGGAATGCACTTAACTTAGGAATGCACTTGAGTTAACCTTAAGAATTCAGGAAATAACTATGTGCAGAGCATGCACAGCTTTGAAGACACCCAGCCAAAGTGCACCGGTCCAAGAGTATATCCACGCTAGCGAGCACAAAGCTGCTGAACCAAGGACTGTGACAAGCAACGTGACTAATAGTTACACACCCTCATGTCCAGCCAGTTTTCCACCCCTTCATCCCCATCACAGGGCAGGACTACCGCAGCAGCCTCAGGGTCAGCGAAGAACTCCAAGGTGAGGCTTCCCCACACGAAAATATTTTGGAGCTACCTTGTTTCTGACATTCTTGGGAGTCCCTCCTTGCAGATTACACAGCCGGAGGCGGAAGGGGATCAAAACCAGACTTGACACTTTGCTCCGTTACAACGAGCAGGAGGCAAGACGCCCCTGCCTCCCTCAGACCTCCCACAGAAACCCCCGGGACCGGCACGGCCCTCGGCACCCGGGCACCGGCAACACCCACCCCGCACAGCCGGTGCGGGGCCAGCCAGCCGGGGAGGCCTTTGGGGCACCGGCCGGGCCCCGCGGAGCCGCAGAGGGGCCACACGGACCCGCTGCCCGCCGACAGCCGCGGCCCCCGCCCCGCCGTGACCTTCACTGCCGCCCCCACCGCCGCCGCGGCCCTCACGGCGCTCCCCGCTCCCTCCCTCCCTCTCCGCGGCCGCAGTGCGGGACAAGGCCGGGCCGCCCATCCGCGGCCGTCACCGCGCCAGGCCCCGGGCACGGACGGAGGTGACCGGAGGGGCTCAAGGGGGCCGCGGTTGGGGGAGCTCCCCGCACTCACTATTCCTTGATGAGCACCATGGCGGCGCCGCCGCGCGCCTCCCGCCCGGGCCAGCGCCGTTGAAGGTGACAGGAGGCGCGTCCCGGGGCCGCTCCGCGGGATGGACCGGACCGGACCGAGCCGCGCCGCGCCGCGCCGCACCGGGACGGGGGGGCCGGGCCGGCGGGGGGGCCGGGGCGGTTCGTCTCTGCGGCAACGGCTGCGTCACCTCCGCGCGCGGGGCGGGGCCCGCCCGGCTTTTCCCGCCCCGCGGCTCCCTCGGCCCTCACGGTTTTTCCGCGGATCGGCGCTGACGTTTTAAACGAAAACGCCTGTTTTTTGGGTTGGTGGTTTTTGATTTTTTTTTTTTTTTTTAGGTTCTCTCAAGAGGTGTAAACCGCGCGGTGCTGTTTCAGCTTTAAGGCCAGGCTTCCCAGAGCAGTACCGCAGCCTTCCCAGCAGTGCCGCTGGCAGGGTCTCCTGGCGGGCCCTCAGGTTTTTTGGGATCAACTCATTTTAATCTATAGCTGCTCCTTTAGGTTCTCTCAAGAGGTGTAAACTCCGTGGTGTTACTTGTTTCAGCTCGAGACTGGGGTTCCCAATATGTCTCCCTCCCTGCAGTGCTGCCAGCAGCAACTTAATCTCCTTAAATCACAGAACGGTTTGGCTCGGGAGAGACCTCAAAGACCATCTTGTTCCACCCCCCTGCCATGGGCAGGGACACCTTCCACTATCCCAGGTTGCTCCAAGCCCCATCCAACCTGGCCTTGGACACTTCCAGGGATGGGGCAGCCACAGCTTCTCTGGGCACCCTGTGCCAGGGCCTCACCACCCTCACAGAGAAGAATTTCTTCCCACCAGCTAATTAAATTTACCCTCTCTCAGTCTGAACCCACTACTCTTTGTCCTATGACTACAGTGCCTGAGGAAGAGTCCCTTTCTGCCTTCCCTGTAGCTCCTTCAGATAGTGGTAGATGCTGTGAGGTTTCCACACAACCTTCTTTTCTCCAGGCTGAACAGCCCCAAATTCCTCAGCCTGTCCCAAACGGGGAGGTGTTCCAGTATTTTTGTCAACTTTGTGGCCCCCGTCTTTTTGGAGGGTGGGGAGGGGGAATGATAAATGACCAGAGTATTAATACAAACAGCCAGGGGATAAGTCAGTGCTACAGTCAGGGTGAGTGGCTTCAGGTCATGGGCTTCACCCTGTCACTAGGTCATGATTTATGGCATTTTCAATGATTGTCATTATTGGATAGGAAAAGTAAACCACCACAGATTTAGCCTCACCAAGCTAAGGCATGGATAACCAAGATGTGCAGCTTTGCTGCGGACACCTGCGCTCCCATCTAAGGCCACATTGTTTACTTTTCACTATTTTTTTGATAGCAGTTCACATTGTATAGCTGAGCTTGATTTCATTCTCAACCTGCCATCTACAGCGTTTCAGCTTTTTTCTCAGAGATTAAACTCAACTGGGGAAGAAAAGTTTAATTTGCATTATTTATTAGCTCCTAACCTAGAGAAGAGAGAGTCAAGGAAATATTCAACCTGAGTCCTGCCCTTTGGCAGATGCCACCCTGTAAAGCATTCATGGTTCCCTAATCTCATTAGGAAGCAACCAATGCTTTCATTTATGTTCACCCTCAGAAGGAAAACTAATGATTAACTTATTATCACTTTATTTTGAAATAGTACTGCACATCACCTTACAAACACAGAGAAGATGACACAGGCCTGCCCCAAGGAGTTTACAATTCGACTTCGGCAAATGCTACAAAAAATTCTGTGGACAGGAAAAGGTGGGAGAGGTAATGCTGGCAGGTTAAAGAGGGGGTTTTCTGAAAGAGGGGGTTGTCTCCAGAATAAAAAGCAGGTGACAAAGGGCCAGGCACAAGGAAGTGACAAACAGCAGTAGGATGACAACATGGAGCACAGGACACCTGGGAAAAACAGATTGCACAGACAGGCTGGCAGCACATGGAGGAAAACAAGGACCTGTGGGCTTTATAATTAACATGTAAGACTGCAGCTACATAACACACCATTGTTTCAGCTATTCCAGAGAAGATAACATTGCGAATTATAATTCAGAAGTGACTTTTTTTTTTTTTTAATTAAAAAAACCCCAAACCAGTCTGTTCCCATCAGGAATCCTACTGTAATACTATTTGCCATTATGAGCACTTTGCACTTCTAAACTGGGGTGTAGGGAATACCAAAAAGCTCTGCAGATGCAGAAAAAAACTCAAAGGGGGGGGAAAAAAAGAGTAGCAAATATGTGTAGTTTAAAGATTTCATTCCTTTTACCCTACAATATCTGCTTTAAATTTTGTAGCATATTTTCCAAATTCATCAGCCTGTCAAGAGGGAAATCTTCTACTTGAAAACATTTTAGTGATTTACGGGCTTAGTTAAAATCTCATTATCCTGCAATTTTCCTTTGTAGACAGAGCATGAAGAGGACGGGCTTTGCTGTGGGAGTTGAACATTTCAGTTGCTGTAGCAGCATTGCAGTTAAGTTGGTGTCTCAGCAAGATTTGCCCCTTTTTTTTTTCCAGACATCTGTGTCCAGTTTCACCTCAAGGATCCATATATAGCTTTACTCAGTGACTGTCGTAGTTTAAGTGTCCTGTTAAGCAGAACAGCACAGATTTTCTCTGCTACATCTGATATAGTGTCATTGCATTAGCGTTATAAAGGCTGTGTCAACGGGGCTTAGGTTCTGACAGATTAGTGAAAGCAAAAAGCTGTCACCCTTCCTTCCCCACGCTGTGATTTTTATTTATTTTTTTTTAATACAAATGCATATTAAATGCATGTGAGAGGCTGTAGAGCCTGGGAGCAGCGTCTCCAGAAGGTGAAATCACTTTACACAGCACCCTTTGACTCTGAGGTACTCACAGATCAGGTTTCTGCTTCATTACATTCAGCTGGGGTTGCTTCCATGGAGGTCTTTCCCATGGCCACCCTCCTTGCACTTCCCATATGGATGAGGGTAAGGAAGTACAAAGGGCATAAAAATCCCAGAGTCCTACAAATTCATCATTAAGGAATTATGAAAGCAGTTAAACACATTGACCTGTATTTGAGTTATACAGATAAATGCATTATTGATGCCAACTGCTGTGACTCTCCAGTCTTTGGTAGCCCATTTATTTTTCCCACAAGGTGGCTCATGCACACAGCAGGAATTGTCTTGGTCCTGCATCACTCAGACCACTGGGAAGCAGCAATGCTGTTTTCCACTCCAAATGTATATAACCCACAATTCCACTTCCCTAAGCATCAAGGGATGAGGCAAACTGCCCCTGATCAACCACATGTGATGGGACCACCCCAGCTGTGTTTCTGCACTGTGCAAGACAATGTTCAGAAGAAGCTGAAGGCAGAACGTTGCCCTCCAAGGACCCCACTGCTGCCAGGAGGTGCAGCTCTAAAGCAGTTATGCCACAATCAGTAGTGTTTGCACATCTTGAATGCAGATGCAGGTTTTGGATAGATAAATCTTAGACTGCTCTTGAAATTAGTTTGGTGCACAAGTGTCGGAATAAATTTCACCCCATTAGATCAGACCAGTGTTTCACTTTAGCCCAGCGTGTTTTCTCCAGCTTTGACCAATTCTTACAAGACAGAACATGCAGACAAGCATCTTTCCTTGGCATAACTTTCTCATTTACAGCAACTTAAAATCTCCCTGAGTTAGTGGATGCATCAGACCATTGTTTAACCAGCCTCTTTTAAAAAAAAAGTTGATATTTTTGTTCCCCACTAAATTCTTCTGCAAAGAATCCCACAGTTTGACTTTTCATGGCCTGAGAACATGATCTCATTTATGTGTTCAACCCTGAATAGCTAAAACTTCCCTGTGTACCCAGCAGGGCATGAACTCTACTCCTCACACCTGACCAGCAGCTTCTGAACAGAAGCACACACATCCACCAGTTTATCAGATGAAACTGGATTTGAAGATAGCCCTAATAAAGGGCAGGAACTGGGAACTGAAGCAGGGAGGTAGATGGTAGAAACAAAAGTGTGTCATTTGAAGTATGTGCAGCTAAATTAAAAGGCAGCAGCATCTCCACTAAGACTTCATTAAAATATGCCACTCTCTTTTCCACTGTTTTGCTGAGACATTTGTAACAGGCATTTAAGTGACATAAGAGTGGAAGCAATCACATTCAGCTCTGGAACTGAGGTGGAAGTAATGCTGGGTGAGCACATGAAACAACCCTCCAACTATGCTTTAGGACACTGAGACTATGGATGGAGGCTCACTCACCTGATATCTGTCATTGTCATGTCACAAATATCTCTGAGCAAGAGCAGGACTCTTCTCAAAACCATTTAGAAGTATTGTAATATAAAATGCAGAAATCTGCAGAAAGCCCTCTGGCAATCTAGGCAGGCTGTACCACTGCTGGTGGGTCTCTGAACACATACTTGAGACAAGACAGGGAACCAGGAAAATGAATCAAAACTCTGCCATCTGAATTATTGCTCAAAGAAAAGATGGAAAGGTCACTAAATCATCACCAAAAGACAAAAAGTTCCAGAAGAGTACAGCGTTGACAGCAGGCACTAAAGCTGTATTGAAACAAACACATTTAATAAAGGCAACACATTAAAAAAAAAAAAAAATCACACAAATGTGTAAAATCCTCAAGTGGCGAGTCCTTTCCGAAACGAGTGACTGAAGACTTTAAAAGGTACCGCGGGGCGCGGCAGCACCGCCGCGCCTGCAGGAGCAGCGACTCGAGATGGCGCTGCCGGCCCGCGGAGCGGCCCCGGCCGCCCGCGCTGGCACCGCCACCAGCCAGGGACCCGCGGGGCTCCCACTGCCGAGCCTCTGGCGCTTTTCAGGAAAGGTGAAACCCTGCCCGGGCTGAGGTTCTGTCTCCTTCGAACCCCCAACGAAGGGGTTAACAACCAGCTTCCAGGTAATTTCTCACAGGAAGGTCTCGGCACGGTGTTGTTTCTAATCGCCAGTGAGCAACACTTGTACTTTTCCAACCAGATATAGCCAAGGTGAATGGCTGAGGCCCTGCCAGGCTTTGTAGTAAAACACCACCACTGGGTCTTCATAATTGTTTTATTTCTGCCCCAACCTTCCCGCAGCCACCAGCTCAGCCCCGTGCAGTTGGTGCCACACACCCACCAGGGATGCTCGTCCTCACCCCTGCACAGTCCTGCTTCCAGCAGCTCCACTCGGTTCAGTGCTTAACACAGGGCTACAGAGCCTGAGCTACTGACTTCAACAAGAAGGTTAAGGGCAGAAAAATCTGCTTTAGACAAGGAAAACCTCTATAAAAATAAGCAGGTTAAAAATTCCCTTTGTATTCCACTCCCTGGTGTGAACAGACCTGGAGCACCTTTACCCACATGTATTGCTCTGACAGTCAGCTTCACCATACAATCAGTCACCATGTGCTCTGTCCAGACAGAGCATCAACATTGTAGAAGGCTCCTAGAACAGCCAAACTGGCAGCATTTTGGTCAGTCACAGTAATCTGGTGTTCAGCAGTTAAATGACCATTATCATAGCAAGGTAAAGAAGCTTATGGCTAAAAATGACATCACCACATCACCCTGCCATATGTCCACAGGATCCAGTTACCAGACACAAAGGAGTGTTCTGCACTCTTGGTTCTTTTCACCAGCAGGTCAGCTCACAGCACATGAACACCAAGGTGTCTGAACTCCCAGAACTCAGCTTCAAGAAGCTTCTCCACTTCACTGAATACACATTGCTGCTCCCCTCCTAGGGTCATGTCAGAGGGAAGAGGCAAAAGGCAACAAGTCTCAAAGCACTTCATTGGTAAAGAAGATCCAGTTCTTATCTCAGAGGCTCCAGGACTGCAGATAGTTTAAAACATGTACAGGTGGTTTTGTGAACTGGGAAAAAGGAATTCCAGGCCTCCTAAGGCTTGGTCTAGGACCAGCAGTCCACTGTAGGCTCTTCATTTCAGTGTGGAAGGCAGATCCATTGCTCACAGTCTGTGTCATTTGCAGTAATAAAAGGTTTGGGAGCTGTCAGTGCTAGCAGCCAACATTTAGCAATACACACTGAAGCTGTGCTCATACACATGGGAATAAAAACCTCTTCCCTGCCTCAGAAACAGGGATATGTCTGGAGACACAGTAAAACCACTGGGTCCAGCTACACATCAAGCAGAAAGACCATTATGAAGCCTTGGGGAGGGAGAAGAGTGCAGCTTGCATCTGAGACTGTGTCAGCCAAGGTTGGGGGAAGAGGGGGAGAAAACAGACTTCAGTGTGTTACATTTGCAAACTCAAATTATGGTCTGTCTTCCCTCTTCCCCCATCCCTCTATTCCTTCTCTCCCCAGTTTCCTATGCAAACTCTCTGCTGCTGGAGAGTGTGATCAGGGGATAATTTAAGACACAATATCTGTGTGGCCTTTATAAAAAGGAAAAGTGTCCTGTGTTTTGGAGTAAGGAGTGGGAAGTCTCCTCCTGCCATATATCTGAGGCATATCAGTCATGATGTCCAGCCCTCGCTCCAGTGATGAGCAAAGACTGGCAGAGCCAGGGGAGAAAAGTCCTGGCTTACACCACAGGTAGAACCCACGGATGTGGTAGGAACCTGTACAGGGGAGAAAAGTCCTGGCTTACACCACAGGTAGAACCCACGGATGTGGTAGGAACCTGTACAGGGGAGGTTGTACATGAAGCACCAGTTTAAACAAAGGCTTCCTCAGTGGGAGTGCCATTGATTTTGAAGAAAAGTTTGGCATCTTCCATCTTCTGCTTTTTTTCTCTCTCTAGCCTGCGCCTGTAGCAGACCAGGTAGATTGGGAGGCAGAAACCCAGGAGGCTCATGCCAAGCAAGCCAACATTGAGCTGCAGGAGAAAAGCAAACCACAATTAGGCTGGTTAGGAGAAGACAACAACCCAGTCACGCATACAGCGGTGTCAGAGCCCAGCCCACGTCACCCAGCTGTGGGCAAACCAGGAGACGCCCTGCTCCATGTGCTGGCAACATCTTCCACCGTTTTTATATTTATGCTCCCGTGCCCAGAGCACCTTGTGTGTACAAGCTAAATGCTGCAAGAGTCTTTCACTCTGGATTATGGCTGCAGGAGTCTTGTTCCACAGAACAGGCAGGGCTGTTTGAGCTGAAGGTCTTTCACACCAAGTTTGCTGATTGAAGAGCAACAGGCACGGCCATGTGTAGCCTAGAGACCAGAATTCTCCCCAAGACCACCCATGTCATGATTTTACTGAGCTGCTTGGACTCTCAGCAAGACACCACATTAGCCCTGCCCTCAACAGCCATTTGGCTTTTTGGACATTAGCATCAGCAATCCAAAATTTACTGGTAATTGGAGCTCATAGGTCTCAAGTGCCAGAGTATTCGTCCTGAATTTTGAGGTCTGCTCACACTCACCCATTTTAACCTGTCAGATTCTGACTCACCACAGACTGTTAGTGGAAACCATTCCCTTCCTCCCTTTCCATACACCATAAGGGTGACTGGCTTTCCTGCCCAGGGAGTCATTACTCACAAAGGGAAAGGTTTCCAGGACAGCACCAAGGTAACAGCCAACAGGGACATGTAAAATTACAGCTGTTTTTAACCTTGGTTCATGCAGAGGAGTCCTTTTTTTTCCCCCAAGAAACAAGCCAAAAATCATCTTAACCACAAAGCTTCCACATTAAAACTGAGAAGAACTTGCCCAGAGGGGGTCCCCTTTCAAAGGTCCTGTCAGTGCCATGAAGAGAGGCTGCTGCAGAAGGGCAAAGAGGGCACTGATCAACGACTGCAGCCCTGTCAAGCTGCCAAACTGAGTTGAGGGGTATCTGTCAACAAAGAAAGCAACAGCATTATTATGTGTCACCTTGACTGTTCACATCACCCAGGTCAGATTACATTCCCAGTCCAATAACAGAGACCAACGTGAGAGCACAGTCCCAAGACATGCATAATGTGCAGAACTCCCTCCAGCACTGTGTGACTGCCCCTTTTTATAGGGTATTTACCTATACCCTGTGGTGTGCACGGAGCTCTTGGGAGCAGAGTGGCACTGGTGCCACGGCCTGAAGCCTTCTTCTCCAGACTATTCTCATCCTGAGCTCTCAAACTTTAGTAATATCAGATCCAGCACTTGTTTTGTTTTGCAGCTCTACTGTGGGCAGGTGGAAGTGTTTATACAACTCCTGTTCCTATTGCACAGGGAGCACAGTGTTGATATTTACAAGTTAAAAAGCAGGGCCTCTTTATCCAGATGACAACACTTGTGGCTGAGCAATCATTTTCATCTGGTCATAACAATTTGCTCCCTTTGGAAGTCAGTGAAACCTGCACAACAGGTTAGTGTTTTCCTTTTTAGAGGACAAGTTTGATCCTATGTCAAACTAAACAACACTGTTGACTGGCAAGTGCTGGTTATCAGATAATATTAATGGAAAAATAAATTTCAGGAATCATCTAACATCTTTCTCTTTCCATGACTGAGCAGTGTTTTAAAAGGGTCAGGTTAAACTAAACTTGCAGAGAAAGAAGCAAATCAAAGCCTTCAAATATTCAAAGCAGTTGCATTCAAAGCAAAAAAATACCTCAACTCCAGGAAGTTCCAGAAAGTTGCAATGGTCAAATAGGATTAGTTTACAAGTAAGAGGATATGCACTGCAACATACATTTATTTACCTTGCCCAAGACAAAAATATTTTGCTTCTGGCTGCTGGAGAGCCAAAAGTTTATGCATTTCTGAAGCAGAGTCTTAGATGTGTTTTCTAGTCTGGATTCCCCAGACACTACGATCTAAACCTTTGACAGAAGGAGTCTGTGGAGTCTCCATCCATGGAGACACTCAAAACACAATCAGTTGCACTCCTGGACAACCTGCTCTAGCTGACCTTGGTCTCAAGAGGCCCCTTCCCACCTCAACAAATCTCTGACTCCCTGAAAGAGAATAGCCCCTCTTTGTTCCTCTGTCCAACCTCTCAGGACTGAGGGACAGATGTGTTTCCAAAGCCAAAAACATTGCTTAATGAGGAAGAGAGTATTTCGATTCAGCTATTGATAATTTGCCAAGTTGGAAACAGGATGGATGATCTGTCCTGGGAAAGGGAGGAGGCATCACTAATGGTATCTTGAGCAATGTTTTACCAATGTCAACTTCAGAGGAGAGTAGCAGCAATGTTTTCAGTCACATTAATGTTTTACCTGGGCACATGCACATATCTGCTCATTAAAAGACAAAAAAAGCCTTGAGTTTTTACTATATAACCTTAGTGTCAATAGTTTAGTCTTACATGAGGCCCACACATAGCTGTGCTTGTCTCTGTTGCTAAACAAGGAAAGCACCAGCTGGGATTTCAGTCCAGCTATTGTCATGTCTAGAGGTGACTGAGGAAACAAGTTGCATCATTTTCCCCCTCTGACCATGAAGACCTCATTCCTGATCTCCGTCTCCCCAGGAGAGCCTACCATCCCAAACCAGTTTATCTGGCCAGCCACATTTTATAGGTAACCAGACACTTACACAGCTGCATAGAGGCCTCCCACAGCTGAGTGGATGAATCCTCTCACAATTGTGTGCAAAATGAAGGACAGAATCTGAAAAGAGAAGCAGAAAAATATCACATCCTAGACACCCACCCAGGTGTGCCAGACCCCAACACACAACCATTCCTAAAAGCTGTTCTTTCTAGGTAGGATTGGGAAAGCCAAACCTGAAATATCAGCACAAGGGAAAAAATTTGTACTTGTCTCCAGGCACTGCTTTTCCTTACTTTGCACACACACAAGAGCTCTGTCATTTTTAAGTGGCACTGCTGCCAAGGACGTGTCCCCAGCAACCCGAGGCCAGGATCACCATGCTTTTCCACAGCCACCAATTTAGTTAATTTTCCACAAGTTATTGCAGACAACACACAAGTATGAGCAAACTGCAGCTGTTTGCCTACATCAAGGCGTGTTTAAGTATAGCATAAAATCACTAAAACCCTCTGCCAAAACCAGGTGGTGGCACAGAATAAATATTTTAACAGGTTTATAATCCCACAGGTATCACTGGGCATAGCATTTGACGCAGGAGTAACCTGCTGTACACATCACCATGTTATGCTTCTTGCAGCAAGTTTTTTCAACCTTCAGCAGCTTAAATCAAGCCCAGTTTTAAACATACAGGCACTGACGAGAGGATTTTGGTGGGCAAGAACTTGTTGTCACACAGCCCAGCTGCAGAAACTTTGAAGTGCAAATAAATTCTGTATCAACTGGTATTTGAACTATAGCTGCTTGTTCATGTTCTCCCAAGGAATTGAAACTGCAGTGTTGTTTCAGCTCTAAAAGTGAGGCTTCCAAAGCAGGATGGAAGTTTCCCAGCAGTGCCAGTCCCAGCCTTCCTGCCACCACCAGCAGGTTCTCCTGGCACTCTCCTGTCATTCTGCCAGCACCCCCACCCATTTCACCTACTCACCTGCAACGGTAGATTAGGAATAAGACAAGTGATTCCAAATCCAACCAGCAGTAAGTTTGTGAATACAAAGGCATTGGTGGCGTTGGTGATTTTCTGGATCTGACGGTCACGCTTTTTCTTTTTCTTGTCACCTCTGAAAGGAAAGCAAAACCTGTGTTACAAACACGCTCCCAGCAGCTGCTGGAATTCACAGCAAGATTCTCCACACATCACATCAACTCTATCTACACCAGTTTGGCTATAGGTCTGCCTATGGATGTGCTGGGATCTCCACCAGTGGAAGGTGAGGAACATCTGGGTAATCATTTCACTGCTGTTACTCTTACTCTTGGGCTAGGAGGGAAGTCTGAGCCTCTCCTGCTACCACTTAAATTTGCTCTTCTTGACTGATCTTAGTGAACATGGAAGATAGTCTGCTCCTTTCCTCTGCAATTATCAAGTCTTCCTTCAGGCTTTCTTTTCTATACTGAAGAGCCAATATTTTTTCCAGTCTTTGATCCCACAACACATAAGGCAGAGCAGAGGGGGCCTGCTAGGTGGCTGCATGTCCCATGTGGCACACACTACGCACTGCTCAGTGTTGCTCTCCTCATTCTCTTCTGAGCCATCATCACACTCTTTCATTCTCCAGTCCATGATGCACCCGATCACAGGTGCTGTCAGCAGGCACAGCAGCTGCAGGACCCCAAAAATGGAAGTGTAGAGAGCCACTGCAGGAAAAAAAAAATTAAAAAGAGTTGTCAGTTCAAACGACAGAAAAAAAGACAACAAAAAACGCTGTTCTTCCCTATTGATCACCTCATTAAAAGTCCAGAGCAAATATACTGATGGATGCAGGAGCTGGGACATCAAAGCCCCACTCCATCCTTCAGCCTTCCAGACATCAGAGTGGACATAGTAGGCACACTTCCTTCAGCCATTCTGATCTTGCACTGGAATTCTCTGGGCAGCAGCAGGCAGGGCTCCAAAAAATGGGGACACAGCACCTGCTTAGTGCCAGTGAGGTTTATTCTGGGCAGGACAAGTTTTTATAAGCTTTATGTGCAGCACAGCCAGGCCTACTTTAGTCATCTCCTCTCCTGCCTTGCTGGGAGCTGCAGCTACTGCTTCTCCAGCTGGGATGCTCCAGTGAGGACAATCAGGCTGGGAAGGTGAGGACTAACCCAGTTTGTGCTGAATGGGCAAGTTTGAAGCAGGGGGAAGGGAGATTAACATCAAAAAACCACAGCATTTGTGAGCAATTGTTAAAAAGCTCAAAAGTGATGACAATTTCGTGTTAATGATGAGAGAAGTGTCTCCATGGCTTGCTAAGGGAAAGCTGATGCCAGCAGACTCAGAAAAAATTGTCCCCTCCTGTTACTGAGCAGTTCCCCAACCCTGCAAGGCTTTTTTCCACTTCCTCTCAGCAGCTCACGTGAGGATTGAGGCACCACACAGAAGGTCTGGTGAGTCATGGTGTGCCACAGCTCTGAAATAAGGATGTAGTTCTGAAACTGCCCATCTCAGCACAGAGCACAAGTTACAGCCCTGTAAGCAAAGCAGCTCCAATTTTAATTTGTCCCTCCCGATGCGTTTTTAAGTCTAACCAAAGCGGTACAGCCAGGATTTCCACCAAAATCCACTTGGTAACAGAGAGAACGTTTCCCACAAGCCTTCCTCTCCTATTACAGCTGTAGCAAACTCCAGCAGGGCTGCCCTGCTGCACACCCAAGCATGGCACCTGATGATCTTTTCCTGGCTCCAGCTGCTGGCAAAGGAGCTGAGAGGAACTTCCAGCTCCAACCTCCAAACTCACATTTGTGCCCCCATTCCTCCTGCAAAGGCGTGCCCTGAGCTGATCCACATCGCCTCTCATTATAGCAACTGGTGCAGCCAAGAGAAACAGGTGGCATCACTCTCTATGAGCACTGCAGCAGCTGATTTACTCTTGTCTGGTTATTTAATAGAGGGTAAGAAACAAGCCACGCTGTCATGTTTTGCCTCTTTATGTAATCCTGAACACTTAATCTTGGGCTCTAAACAGCAAGGGCAGAGGCCAGCTTGAATGAGGGAGTGAAATTTATGGGGTCAGCAAGAAAAGAAGAGGGAAGACAGTAGCTGCTGCTACAAAACAGGGCCCCCTCAGCTTATCCATCATCTTAAAAAACATTCTTTCCTGAGAAGAAAAAGCAAGAATACCTAGCAAAGGAAGCACGCACGGGCACGAGCCTTTACATTCACTGTCCTAGATGCTTTTCCCTCAAAACTACCCCGAGCAAGCACCTCACACAGCTGAGTTTTCCAGCCCAGATTCTCCCCAAGCCCTCCCAGTATCACCACATTTGAAAGCAAGGTGACAATTTTTGAGAGATGCAGACAAATGTCAGGTTCTAGGCATTACAGATCTATTTTCCCCTGCTTTCCCCTACAACACCATTACACATTTACAGAATGAACCCTTAAGCTTCTTCCTCATCTTTTGGGGGGTTTCAGCAGACAGATAGCCACAGGCTGACTGCTCTCTCCACCTTTTGGTTTCATGACAGATCTAAGTCACCATGATGTGCACAGAAAGAACTTTCAAGGAGACTGCAAGTAAAGACTTCACTACTTATCTGCATGATTTTCCCCACACCCTTCTCTCCCGTTCTGCTCCCAGGAATATTTAACTTTCCTTTTACCACAACACTTGCAGGATTTGACTCAACTCTCCTCTTCCCTTGCTCAGTGCTCCCGAGGGCAGCTGGAAGTGGAGGGAGCTCTCTGAGCTAATCCCACCCAAGTGAATAAATGCAGGAAGAACAAGGAATGCAGGGGAGCAGCATCCCATCCTCTCCTGATGCACATACAGATTACATTTCTAGAGAGCTGCACGTGCCTTGGAACTGCTCTTGCAGCACAGCCTGACACTGCTGAGACCAGACAATACCACTGTTTTGCTGATGCCATGGAAACACTAAGACAGCGACTGCACTGCAATGAGCCCAGGCTACATTCAGGGGGAGGAAGGGAAAAAATAGGAAGAAATCTTAAAGGTGGCACAGAAAACTTGCAGTATACTCAAGGGGCACAATCCCTGTTTTAAGCAAGGAGCTTAAAAGTAGAATTGGCAGCTTATGCAGTTAATATTAATTAATATAGAGTTAATATTAATTCTGAAATTCCAAGGAGTGGAGGAGAAGGAAAGAAACGAAAATTAAATGAGTCTAGCAAGCCAGGGTAAAAATACATAATATTAATTTTTTAAAAAGCAGTGTCAGAGTTACAAGGTAAGCAGAAAAGGAAGCAGTGTTGGGAAAGGTAGGCAGTGTGAAGTTTGTCCTGTGTTTTGCTGTTTAATGTCTAAGCTGGCTCCTGAGCCAGGAGATAAAGAGCTGAATGCTGCAGGCTGTCAGAGGCTCAAGAAACAAAGCAAATCAGGGACTGCCAGGGCACTTGGAGTTTCCTTCGTCTCCTTCCCTCCCCCAGAGCTCACTCCTGTTTTGAGAGGAGTGCCTCTTGATTTATCAGCTTCATGCAATCCAGATTTAACAAGTTCAAACTGGATCTTACTACAAAGGACAAAAACAAAACAAGAAAAGGCTAAGTCCTGTTTTGCAATCCTGGGTATTTTCAACAGTAAACTAATGTACTCTTTCCTGTTTGCTCCATGAACTTCACCAGAACTATAAATGCAGAGAGTCCAGTGCAGGGAGCACTCTTGAGCCTCCCCAGTACCCACCAAGCTGCACAAAAAAACAGCTCTGACTTCACTTCTCCCACCCCCGGGTGCTGGGCTGAGGCACCAAGTCCAACCATTACTCATGAGAGTCAGATGCTCTGCGTTCTCTGCTTGCTTAGGGTAAGTTAAGCAAATACCTGATGAAATACATTTTCCAGTTAAAATAAGAATTATCACAGTCCACCCTGACAGGTAGTTGCAACAACCTATGTGAGGAAATAGCAGGGGGCAGCATGGTACACACCGGGCTAAAATTAGTTTGACATTCAAGCGCCTGCCTTGCAGCTCCTCTGTGCTGGGCTGGCTCCAGCTCTTCCCTGAACCCTCCCAGCAGCTGTCAGTGCACTTGGACACCATGGATTGACCTAATCTGATGAGCAATCAGGTGCTCAGCCTTCACTAATCAAGTCAGGGTCAGCTCCCAACCCCAGGGAAGCAGGTGAAGATCTTCAGAGGTTCCCCTACCTTGACTTTCGTCTCCGGACAGAAACTCAAGGATGGTGTTCATGGCTCCCATGTAGAAGATGAGCCTCAGCTGAGTGACACACATGGTGATAAGGCTGAGCAACAGGATGGGACTGAAGACACTCTTCATGAAGGAAGGAGTAGCTGCAGAAGGAATAACAAGAGTTTCTGAAGAAGGTAGTACACCTTAGTAAACATTTACAATTCCACCTCTGGCCTAGTAGGTCCTCCCCTGCCTAGAAGTGCCAGTGGCAACTCCAAGAGGTTCACCTGGTGCCTTACAAACTCCCATAATCAACAGCTGCAGATGCTTGGAGTTTGGCTACCAGTAACTGGGGCAAGGAAGCAGGAAGGAAGATTTGCCAGATTTGGTGGATTAGGACAAAAAGAAGCCTCAAACCATTGGCTTTCACCAAGGCCAGGTTGGATGGGGCTTTGAGCAACCTGTTCTGGTGGAAGGGGGTGGAATGAAATGATCTTTAAGGTCCCTTCCAAGTCAAACCATTCTGTGATGCCCCTGAGTAAAGAAGGCTTTGCCATAATGGCAACAGTCAACCTAAGAGCCAGCAGTGACCACCTGTCCAGTCCCCCTGCAAGCCACACCAGCTCCCATGTGCTGTCCCCACCACTGGCTACACCACTTGTATTCAGGCAAGGATCCAAGGACAGGATTCCTTCTATAACTCAACTTGTATTCCAGTCCTGGTGGATGGCACGAGGCCCTGGCAACACCTGGAACACGTATTGCTCCCTCACAAACAGGTCTGGAGCAGAGCAGGGAGGCCAACAGGCCTGTGCCAGCACAAGCACCCCTGGGGCACCCACAGAACCACACCTGCACTGTCAGGCTGGCACTTCACTTCCAGGTCCACTGTAGACAGACAGAGCTTGTTGTTCTCCTGCAAAGCTGCCGGCTCCTTGGGGCCCTTCATGGAGCTCCCCACACTGAGACGGCGCCCCACAGTCGTCACTTGCTTGTAGAACTGCTTCCCGGTGATTTTGTGGTCAAATCCCAGCCAGCTGAACTTTATTTTCACCCTGTTGGGTTGCAAAGAGCATGAGAGCTGCAACACAGGGTGAGGAATCAGAGGCAGCAACATTGCTGAGGAGCCAGGAAGGCTGTTTGTGGATGTAAGGAATTGGTTTCCATCAAATGGTTTCAATCCAGAGTGCACTGAGATGCCTTCCCTGGGCCAACTTGGCACAAATCAATATAAAAATACTTATGACCAGGAATAGATCAGTTTTTCCTTGCTGATTCCCTCAGTTTGGAAAGTCCCACTTTCCACAGGTATTCCCATGCTAGTGGCAGGCAGAAATCCTCAACCTAAGTGGTGGCAGCAATAAACAACACGCAAGGGGTTCCCTGTCTACTCCTCCAATTTCTTTTTGCCAGCTCTTCCTAGAGGATTAGGAATGGGATTAGCCTTGGAGGAGACTTACGAGTAGTCCATGTCTTCTGGTCCTGGGAAAGGCTCCAGGGGCCAGTTGAAGAAGCAGTTGAGGAAAACGAGTCCTGCACAGCTTGCCCAGACAAGCAGAATAAGGATGAAGGAGACCCCAAAGTCATATATAACCTGGAAGTCACAAGGAAATATTGTTTTGGCTATAGGAACAGAAAGACACTTCAATATTCTTGGAATTAGGTCCGAGAGGAACTGGGAAAGAACATCAGGATACACTTAAAATGGGTTAAACTCAAGTGGTAACAAAAACCAATCTTGTGACAAGGACTTTCTTGGAAAACCAGCAGGAACTTCCCTGCACACCTGAGACTGCAGTGAAACATCCCTGGATCAGAACTGGGTGATCCAGCCAGGCAGGTGACCATCTCTTGTCCCTTCAGTGCCATTTGCCAGCAATAAATTATGTTCAAAGCCCTATTGTGGTGACAATCACACAGATAATACATATATATATATATGTGTGTGTGTGTGTGTGTGTGTGTGTGTATTAAAAAAAAAATTCATCTTTTTCTTTTAGAAAAGCAACCTTTTCTAAAAAAAAAAAATCTTTAGTTTTTCACTTCTACTTGGCATTTCTAAAATTTTCTATCTGCTACATTCTTGAGGCAATCACTTGGGAAGTCTTTAATACAGACAGGAACCGAATCTTGCAAATGCACATCTCTAAAAAAGTGCTTCAGCCAACAGTCCCTCTTTCTTGCCACATTATTGCTAAACGGGGCAAGATGCCAGCACAACACCACCAGCCACGAGCCTTGATCCCAGGGCCTCACCTTGATTCCTGGAAAAGTCACAGCAGAGGAAGCATAGGAGCCAATCATCAGAGCAATGAAGGTGGAACGAAGGTCACCAAACATGTTGGGCAGCTGGGGAGAGAGAAAAATCAGTTGAAGCAGGTTGCTGCCAAGGGAATGAGGCTTTCTTGAGAAGATATTGGCATTTAGGATTAATTCTCCTGGATACTGGAATGTGAAGCAGCCAGTTTTACTCAGGCATGACTTAGCTCTTCAAAATATTACTCTGCACATTGCACTGGTGTCTCCAGAGACAGGGAATGCCTACAACCTGAGATTTATGTGCTTACTGACGCTGCTTCTTTCCAGACTGACAGCATATTTTGCATTGGTCACCTTTAGTACAGGAGCATTTGTTTTTATGAGTTCCTTACCCCAAACCTGTAGCCACCATTTTCCTCTCCCACAAACATGTGCCCAAATTCTCTATTTATCACCCTCTTTTTAGTCAAGGGTCGTTAGACACAAGATGCAGTCTTTAACACACCCTGCAACACCTTGAACTGCCAGCTTTGTTTATGCACCTTGGGTCAGCACCCAAATCTTTTGCAGCAGACCAGAAAGTTCCTGTTATAACAAGAAGGAACAGAGGCAAGCACAAACAGTGCTGCCGTTTGCATTTCCATTTCTAGCCATCTCCATGGCTCCTTCTGTGGCAGCAGACTTTCTCTGCTGATCATTTCTGCATCACTGGGATGGCTCAGATGCCTCAGCACACTATCCCAGAGCTAGGTGCAGGGAAGGAATCACAAACACCAGATATCCCAGGATTTATTGCTCAGCACAGCTACTGAGCCCTGCTGCAATCAACACCTGGCATTACTATCGCTGCCACCCACCCCACTTCACTGCCTGGGCTCCCATCAGGTGTGCTGGCTCTGCTGAGAGCAGACCAGGCTGGTTCTGCAAGGATCTGTTGGGAAAGCAAAGCTCTCAGCAGGGACAGCCAGCAGCAGTTCAAGGCAGCCACTTCTGCCACCTGATCAGCAAAATCACTCCCAGGATGGCTCAGCAGCCCCCGCTTCCACTCAAGATCCAAAGGCACAGTGGGACAGGCAGAAACAGCTGGGAGACCTTCCTGCTCTCCTGGGAAGGGAGGAACTCCCTGTTTTTCTAAACAACCAGAAGTGAACAAGTTCCCATCGCTCACTAATGCTGGCCTGGAAACTGGAAATTATGGGGAGAAGCTTTGAAGCTGTCAGGCTATGGAGAGCTCAGCTGATACCTCCTGAAGCTGGTCAATGGGCAGAGATTCTGCTGCAGCCTGGCAGATTTCCCTCCCATATCCTTTTTTTTGGGTCACTTACTCCCCAAATTCACTTGAGCATCACTGCCACGTCAGCCTCAGAGGGCCTCAAAGCAGGACACTGCAGATGCCTTCTAGGACTGAAAGCACAACCAGCCCTTCATCTGTGCGAAGAGGCTGCTGAACAAAACAATTCAGAGAATATCAGCCTGAGCAAGCAAATGCTGCCATCACACTCCCCTTGCAGGGCTGAAAAACAAATCCATCTTTCCCAGGAGTAGCATATAAGGCAAGCAAATCTGGCTTGTGTCACGGCGTGTTTACAAGGCAAGTATTCCTGTGCAGGAGCACTCCGGGACCCATCTGGCTGTTTATCATCCCTGTGCCTCACTGCAGAGCTTCCTATGCAGTGCAGGCTCCAGGTCCTCAGATAACCCCGGGCTGGGGAGCAGCAGGAATGATGTGCTGAGCCCGATGCTGCCCGTGAACCCCAGAGGAGGAGGAGGAGGAGGAGGCAGAAGAGGCTGCGCTGCTCTGCGGAGCATCCCCACGCCCATCGCCGATCCCCGCATGCGGGAGAGCTGCCAGCAGGCTGCTCTCGGGAGCTGCAGACAGGAAATGGCAAAAGGATCCAAAGGTCTGTTACCAGGCACTGAAAAATCTCCTCTTGGAAGCAGTGGCCTAAATTTACACACTCCCAGAAAGCAGCATCTGCGGAGTGGAATATCTGAGGGTTGCAAAAAAGGCTAGTCACTGTCACCAGGTTGGGCATTTCCTTCATCCCAAACACCCCAAACGTAAAATAATGTCCAGAAATTACAACAAAACTGCTGCTCCTGCTGGGGAGCTCAGGGCAGGGCAAGAGCTGCACAAACACAGCTGCTTCTTGGCTCAGGCTGGTTTTCCCAAGAGATCCAGAGTCCACAAAAAGCCCTTTTCATACAGCAGGGAAGCAACTTCCAGGTGGATCCTCCTGCTCTGAGGGCTACTGGAGACACAGAACAGGCAGCCATGACCAGGAGAACCCAAGGCTGCTTCTGCCTTGACTGGGACTGAAGTCCTAGAAAGGCTAAAGACTTCCTAAAATCCAATTTGGTACCAAGCAAGCAGCTAGATTAAAAAAATTGGACAGAAGAGATTTAATGTCTTATCCAGCCCAATCAAAGCAGAAACTGCAAACATTGAGAACTTGAAGGAAGAGAAATGTGGGACTACCTGGAGGGGCAGAGGGGAGATGAAGGGGGAAAAGTCCCTTCAAGATAAAAAACCTCTCAGACTGTGCCAGCATTGACAGTGCCTGTGCAGGTCTCATCTAAAGACCAGCTACAAAAATAACATGCAACATTTACCAAGTCATTTTTCATGCTGTCTTTATAGTAGCAAGCATTGGAAAAAATGAACCACACAGAGGAGAGAGAGAAAAAAAAAAAACCAACAAAAAACACAAGCCATGGAGCAACTGAGCTCTGTTTTTCTGCCACCAAAAAGGATCTAATCCTCATTCTGATCTCATCCCCGCAGGCCAGAAGTGACTCCTCCACTAACTTCTGCCCATTCTGGTATGACAGCTCCAATTCTGCAAGACCTATGACGACAGGAACTCTAAAGCTTCTTGTTTAAAGGTTGCTAATACTCAATGTACTATTAACTTTATGCCCTGTCACAAAGACACTCAGTGAATGCTGCCACACGTAACTGTTTATTACTGGAGTCCTTTATTGCAGGTCTGTAATCTTAAACTGATAAATCATTTCCTCTTGCAGATTTTTTTCTCATCTGCCCTACAGCGAGTTTAAAATAATTTATATTGTTTTCCAGCTTTTCCTTGGAGACATTCCATATACAGAAAATACCACAGCATTGCTACCAAACCCTGTTTCCCTCCTCTTGCAAGGACTATTTGAAAATACAGTGGAAAAAAATCAAGGCATTGAGAACTAGACTACTGAAAAAATGGTATTTTTGTTCAATTAAACTTTGTTTTCCCTATTGGGGGTGTATTTGGAAGTTACACAGACACTAAAAATATGCTCTCAAAGAAAGCCTTGAACTGCCCCCTCTGCATATGGAAACTCCTGTTCCCATTCTCCAACAAACAAAAGCTCACAGAGACCTAAGTTTTCCTAATATTTCCAAGAAAGAAGATTCCCTACACAGAGATGTCCCCCCCCCCCCATTAAAGGGGGGCTGTTTGTAGCAGAAAAATCAGAGCAAAGCAGCTGTAATTCTTTGAAAGGAAAACAGGACTGAGAACAATCTATAAAAGGCTCTTTGTGGTAATTTATCACACATGTTTATTTCTTTGCATGAAATAGCTTCGGAGCAGAACCAGCGCCAGATTCCTGTGTTGCTGTCAGAGCCACCAACACAGATCTGTTTCCATTTCTAATCTTCACTTCTATATTGGCCAAGACCAAGCCACAAGGCAGAAATCTCCCCTCTGCATTTTAACAACAGGCACAGCCTGACCTTGTTCCCAGAACTGGGAACCATGTGCTGGCTGCCCCCTCCTCCCCAAGCCACAGGAGAGGCACCCAGGAACAGCAGCTTGTTTTGGCTCCACAGCTTGCCATGTGCTCTCATGATACCCTGGGGACTTGTTACTGAAAAAGGCTTTAAACTCAAGAGGCAAAGCTTTGTGGAGCACTGTCCCAGGCTCTAATCCTCAGAGATCCCCTTTATCCCTGCCTGAGGGTCCCTGCCACCAGATCACACCATGTCCCAGGAGGTATCAACACCTGAAGCTCCCCAAGCTGGGTTTCAGGGACACCCTGCCACAAAGCAGCAACCAAACCCTGCCTGGGGTGGCCGAGGACCATCGCACCAGTGGGTCTGACCCATTTCCTGGAGCGCTTCGGGCCACCTGCAGCTGGCAGAAGGGAGTCACCACGCTGTGACTGGTGCACGCAGGTGTGTGCCCGGCGGCCAGCGCCCGTGCCAGCCAGCCCGAGCTCCCCAGCACCCGGAGCCAAGCAGGGCTCAGTGCCTCGGTAATGAACGTCCTTACAAAGGTCTTTTGAGTGTCCCCTTTCAGCGTTCAGCCCATCTCCTCCCGGGCACAAGGCAGAGCACAGCATGTTCGTCACCCACAGCCTACAAGCCACAGGCTTGTCCCTACATTCCTCCCTCGCCTGCCTCCAGGGGCCACAGCTGGAAGGAATCCACAAGGTATCACCCTGTGACAGCAGAAGATGGCTCTTGACACACCAAGTGCAGCTTGCACGCAGAATGATAAAGCTGTAAGCTGCCAACCACCAAAATACAGCTGGTTCCAACAGTCAGCGGCACAGCTACACTTCAGAGCAGGTGAAGAAGTGCTTCCCTCCCACTTTAGGCTATTTTTAATCACATTCACACACCTCAGGTACTGAAATGCCTCTGTGCAGCTGCACAAGCAGCTACACCTGCCTCTGGATTGGAGAAGTCAGGCCTGAAGCCAGCCCAGCTCTTTGCAGAGTACACCTGGAGGGGATGGACTCCACCTGAGGCATCTGTGTGACCTCAGAGCATCACTGCTTCCTCCAGACCTCCTCAAGGCTTGGATCTCTTCTTGGAAGATCTGACCTTTTTCCTGCTGCTGCTCTTCCTTGGCACTGCAGACCTGGCTCACTAATGAGGGCACTAATAAGTGGCTTTGCTTACTTCTGCTGCTAAAAGCCACACTACAGTACACCCAATCTATTCCTGCCCTATCCTGCCCTCACTCCTATCATCACCAGTGGCTCTAAAATAAACTGTGACCCCTTAACCACCCAGAGAGACAATAACCAATGCTGGCAGCAGCAGGATGGGAATCCTCTCCTCTCCCACAGCACTAGTGATGTGCTCCTCTCCTTGCTTTTATTTGAAGTGTGGCAGGATGACATTTGCTCCATAGTTCCTCGGGGTCACTGCCAAGGCTTCCAGTGAAAAACACCACATATGAAGGAGAGAGCAACATCTGCACAGAGTTTTGAAAGCTTTGAATATATGAAAGCAGCAGCAAAAGCACAGTACATAGAGTGCTCTGTAAAGCCAACCTTGCCAAATTTAGGTCTCGGGAGCTCAGCCAGTGTCTAAGCCTTGTCCAGTCAGCGTCTAAGCCCTGTTAAATTAGAGGTAACTTTAACAGGAAGTTTTGCTTCAACAGCAAGTTCAAGGTAGTGCAGTCCAAATCTGAAAGTGTTCAACTACAGCTCTGGGGGAAAAAAAAAGAAAAAAAAAAAATCGGTGCTTCCCAGGCTTGTTTTCTGGGCGACTTTCCACCCGGCCCTGTTTGAGCCACACTGACAACAATCAGGGTAATGAGGCAGAAAATAAAGCAGTTATTTGGAGAATGATACTGCTTCTGCCTCCAGGCAGAAAGAACCCCCAAAACATAGAGATCCAGCTGACAGTTGTTGACCAAAGCTTTCCATACAATCCTGAACATATCCAAGTGGCCTGTGCACATCCAACAACACAGCATTTCTAAGGAAGCCTGTAAGGGATTCTCAGCCTTCTGAAAAGCAAAAGCTTTTGTGATCAAGAAGAACCATTTTCCCGAGGTGAGATGCAAACTGTGCTTGCAGAAAGCTGGTCATACCCAGCTGCAAGGGTTTGTGCCCTGCTGATTCTTCCTGCACTATGTCAATGCTAAGTCCAGTGCAAACACACATCCAGCCTGTGCCAAGCAGCTGAGCACTGGATGTACAAGCACATGATGAGTCCTAGACAAAAACACTTCCTTTCCCCCCCCCACCTTCACCTGAGATACAAAGGGCAGGTGGAAAAAAAAAAAAAAAAAAGGATTAGGGAAAACAAGCTTTAGAATAACAACCAAGGACTCACTTCCAAGGGTGACTGACCCTTTGTACCAAACACAAGCACGTGCTATTCAAACCACAGGCAGAAGATCCACTCTCTTCTTTCCTGCCAGCCCAGCTCACAGCCACAGTGAGGGATAAAGCAGTCAGGTAGTAACTCCTCACTTACCGTGAGCGATGTGAAGGTCATGCACATCCCACCAAAGCCATTCAGAGCCAGGGCAATGAATATCAGCACAGACAGAGCTGCAACAATAAAAAAAACCTCCCCTTAGCTTCCACTGGGTGCAGAGGGAAAGGAGACAGAGCCCTGAGGGCTTTGGTCCTGACAGGCAAAAACCTCAGTGGATCAACACCCTCAGGACATGTCACGCTGTTCCTGACCCAGCACCCATCTTCCCCCCAGCCACACCGACTGGGAGGGACAGGGCTCTCCTCCAAGGCAGAGCTCAGGATGGGATGGAAGGGTTCCTTTTCTCTAATGAACAGACTCGCTGATGCAGCTTGTCTGATGGCTCTCAAAAGGAAGATTTACTTGAACAAACTGAATCCAAAGTGTCGTCTCACTATCTGCTCTTGAGGAGCAAGCTCCATCTATCTCTGGCAAAAAAGCCAGTTACACATTGTGTGCTGTTACCTATTCCCCAACCCTGAAAAAGCCATGAACTCCTTTGGAATTGCTCCTTTACAGGACCTGGCCCTGCCCAAACACAAAACTAAGAGACCTGGGTATCTCAGATGTTTGGCCCTTGCTACACTCTCCACTTGGTGTTGTGAAACACCAGCCCTTCCCAGAGCCACTTAGCTCCCTCAGGCTGGCAGATTGCTTGGCTTGTGTCCCCAGCAAGACCCCAGTACAGCACTGGAGGGTGAGAGTTTGAACTCTGCTTCCCCAAAAACCCCAAACCACAGCCCTGAAATGCTCCCAGCTCAGCAGAAAGGTGCCGACTTACAGTCTGGGTTACTGGCACCGTACGCGATCATCACGCAGGACACAGCAAAGCAGGCACTGAAAGGGAACCAGAGCCATGAGTTTCTCACAAACAGCCTCACCCACAGTCAATTACAGCTGCTTCCACCTCCTCAGTGCCTCGCAGGGCAATTTCTGTAAGAGGGAGGGAAGCTGGCAATTCAGAAAGAAAAATCCAGGGAAATACCCAAGTATTACTGGCAAACAAGTATTACAGGCAAGCCTTGCACAAGGGCTGAGGCAGGAACCTTTCTTCCCAGCACTGACGCAGCTCTGTCTGGACCCAAATTCCCACTGGTTTTCCAGCACAGAGTTTTTCTGGCCCTCACCTCGTGGTGACCAAAGGCAGCAGCAGTAGCCCTTGTCCTGAGCCCCAGCACTCAATTCCTCTCTGGTAGGGACTGACTTAGAGACTTGCCCTGTTTTTCCAACTCTGCCCACAGGCCAGTTTGGTTTCTGATCAAGTTCACTGCATTAAAATTGTGACAATTAAAACAGTGCTGGGGTCCACTGATTGCAAAGGTCACTAATCCCTATGTGCCATGACAGAAGCAGTTGACAATCTTGCTGTTTGAGGCAGAAAGCAACACACACCACATGGAAGAGAAGGGCCTTGGGAAAGGCAACAGGACATGTTTACCCCTGAGTTAACTCCCCAGCCTACAAACAATGATGTAACATCTTGGGTTTGTGCCTCTCAGGACATAGCTCCCAGCCCAAGGAGAAAGCTACCCTCCCTGACTCACAAATGACTCCGCTCTTCCTCCAGGCTCCATCTGGACAGGGATCACAGAGCAGAACTGGAGAGCTGAAGTGTGGACATGGAGTTCCAGGCCCTTCCCTTATGGAGCAATTCACTGTGCTGGTTGAAATCACCCCAGAGCTGCTCTGCTGTCCTGCGCACAACTCCCAGCACATCCCAGCCCCATCCCTCAGACACTTCCCAAGGCTGCAGGGACCCCACAACAGGCACAGCACCCAGACAGGGTGGGAATTGAGCCCTCAGCCCACCCCTGGAGCCCTGCACACCCACCTGCCCAGCAGCCGCAGCTTGCGAGGGCCGTACTTGTCCATGACAATTCCCAAGGGCAGCGTGATGGCACTGAGCAGGAAGGAGCCAATGGTGAAGGCCAAGTTCAGCATTTCATCCTGGGCATTGCAGGAAGGCCATTTGTGCTCTGAAGCTGTGCTGTTCTCGTCCTCAGAGCTGTTGGTGGTGGTCTCTACACAAGGTGAGAGAGGACAGTTAGGATGAGGCTTGAAATGCTGCAGGAAGGAGGAAAGGGAAAAGCCCTGCTGGGCATATGCCCTCCACAGTCCAGTTTTTATTCTAATCAGTGAGAAATGGAGAGCAGCAGAAGGATGAGGGAAACCTGATGAGCTCTGCTTTGAGCAAGGAAGGCACCCAGAGGACAGGCATCCCATGCAGCAGCAGGGTAAAAACCTAAGGATGGAGATTCATTAATTTATTGAAACAACTACACAGCAATGGCCTGGCAATTACAGGAGACTAAACCCAGCTGAACCTAAAGGGACTGATACAAAAATAAGGTCCTCCTAATCTACAGCTGTCATGTTCTCAGAGATCCTTTCCCTAACAAAACTAACGACAGCTACAGCCAAATCAGTTATTTTGGTTCCAGACACCAGGCTGACAAGGCCTGGCACAGAGCAACAGCCTGCTCAAATGAAAAGCTTCCCACCCTCACTGCAGGCATCAGGATGAAGAATGGCTTTGCAGTAGCCACCCTGCTTTGACTGCCCTGGCTCTGAAAAATCCTTCCTGGATTTAACTACCCTGTTCCCAGGGGGGCTTGGCAGCTCACCTGCCTTCTGTTTTTTTAAAGGATTGATACATCTTTAACTCCTGCCCCGTAATTAGCATTTTCTGTTCTTTCAAAATGGGTTTAGGTCATACTGATCAATTATATCCCCAGCTTTCTGTTCTTGCCCTTACATGAGGAACTCTGCATGCAAACTCCCACGCTGAACAGAGCCCACGTTGTGTAACCGAGGCAGAAACAGGACAGTTCAAAAAAAAAAAAAAAAAAAAAAAAGGAAAGAAGTTCCCTTTTACTGCCTCATATCAACTGTTCTCCTGTTACATGCCTACCCCAAGGTTGCTTACAACTCCTCGAGTGAGTACGTGTGCATTCAGACTCCCATTAACTCACAGCTCCAGTGCACTCCACCTCTCCTTCTCCCAACACTTCCCTGGAACCTTTGTTGGTATGACAAAGCACTTGCTCCTTGCTGCAAGACAGTGATATAAAACACTCTCCTTCATATTTAATAATTGATCTGACAAAGTTCAATATTAAAGGAGGAACAGAGAGAGAAGTCACTGACATAACCACCAGCATGAAGTGAGGCTGGAGATTCCCAGCGAGCCCTGGCTGGTTTAGTTAATTAGCAGGAATCCCTCATGTACTCGTGACTTCACATTCACTGCTTGGTGTGGCTGGTGGGGGAGATCCCCTTGGCTGCTCTCACACTCCCCTACATCTCTGGAGTTAACACAGCCCCATCTTGCACCTCCCTCCCTTTCTACCCAAGCCTCAGCCCCTCTAACTCTAACTGGTTTCATCCTGGCTCTCCCAGCTGCCCTAAACCACCCTGCCAGCTTTGTGTCCACTGCAAACAAACCTCACTCCACCTTCCTGCCATTAGGTATCAGCAGGAATTCAGGCACTGATATCTGACGCTTTGGAGCTGCTTGCAAACCTTCCTGGGGCCCCTCCCAGCACTCCAAGGAAGGCAGGGGCATTTCTCCCCATTTCCATTGCTCCCACCAGCATCTTTGCTAAGATGGTTTCAAACTGCCCGTGTTCCTTTCCACTGCCATGTGCTCCTGATCGATAACTTAATCTGCCCCTTCTCTCACCCTGTTAGTCATGGATAGCCAGAGTAAGCAACAAATATCCCCCAAATGTCACATGTGCCACCAGCAGCATCTCCTCTGCAGAAAAGGCAGCACTGCAGCCCAAGGCACATCCTTAGAAATCAGTCCTGGACAGACTTTGGGAGGCTCTCTGCAGTTTTCACCCACAGCATCAAGGCTTCTGGGCTCTCCACAAAGATAAATTCATACGAAACAGATGTGGGTGAGAGGTGAAACTCGGGAAAACAAGGAAGGGGGGGGGGAATTGACAAAGTAGTAGCAGTTTCCCTGTGTCAGCACTCTCCAGAGACAGCTCAGCTGCGGAGTGGAAGGAGGGTGGAGGGACACGAACAGTGCAGTGACCTTATAACTTGTGGCTGCACGTGTTAAAGCCTCAGTAACCCTCCCCACAAAGAGATCTCAAAACAGAAATATTCAGCCTTTAAAGCTGGAGAATATGAATTCCTGTTCATGTTTTGATTTGTTCAGCTGCTGCATGTCCCCAAAGAGCTTGCACAGCACACACCTGCTGGCCCTCCCATAACCAGTGTACGTGGTGGGCACCAACACCAGGAGGTGATGAGGACACAGCTCAGAAAGCTCTGGAAACAGCAAAGAAATTTGCCCCTCTCTGAACATTTGCTGCAGCCAGAAAAGCTGGGAATGGGACACCAAACTTCACTCCCTGCCTGTACCAACGACCTTGTTTACAGCTGCTCAGCACCAGCTCCAAGGAGGGGCCAGGCAACAGCGCTATGTGGAAATACAAATTGTGAAAATAGAAGCAGCTCCTGAGCAACAAGATCCACTGAGGCATAATGGAAATGATTCCAGCAGCCCTTGGCACCCTGACATTCCCCTGATCCTTTGAGCCACCTCCATAAATAGAACATTTTGGAGCAGCTGCAGGTGTGCAGCAGGCACGAGGTCCAGCCAAGAGCCAGCTCATCCAGGAGCATGGATTTGGGTGCCAGCCAAGGAGAGTGAATGGCAGCACAGGACACGCAGCTAGGAGGGGTTTAATGGGCAGAGAACCTGCCTAACTACTCACCTACCTAATGCACCTGGTTACAGCAAACAGCAGCTTCCCCTCAATCACAGCTCAGATCCTGTTCCAGATCGGTGCACGCCACACTCCCGGGGAAAATATCCTACATGCCTGGCTCCATCTGGAAAACTGCTGTGGGGAACGGCTGGCTCTATGCCCACAGTGATGCCCTCCCCAAATTCTCTTGCCAAGTCCACCTGCATACAGCACTCCAGGTGTGACACCTGGGCAAGGAAGCAGCACAGAGGCTGTGCTCACTCACTGCTGCCTCACTGATGAGCCAGGAGAAGCTACAAGTCTTTACCAGCAATTACAAGAACATTGCTGCCTATTTTTACAGCACTCCCCACACAAGCAGCAGGATTTCTACTGCCCAATTAGTAGTTCAAGTTACTATTTAAAGAATGACAGCTTAGGTGAGGAGAAGGCTGCCTGGGTAATCATTTATGTCAAGATCATCGCTGGGATTTGTTCAGGCTGGAACATTTAAAGCCATCCTTTCTCCCAAATTAAGTGCTGCAGGTTCCATGCAAGGGTCAATCATTAACTGCTCTTCACTGACCTCTTCAAATCCCAGGCACACACACACACACCACATTAGCAGAGGAACGAGTCTGGCTTTTCCAGGAGTGACTGCCATCTCAGATGGCAGAGAGGAGCTCTCCTTTCATCTTGTTTCATGGATCACACTGAGTCAAACAGGCAAGACACCCCCAGCCACCCTGACAGTAGCTCTGTAGAACACAGCCTGCACACCCCTCACCTTCCTCCTCATTTCTTTTATAGAAAAAGAAAAAAAAAAAAAAAAGGAGGGGAAAAAAAAGACAGAAATCAAGGGGAAAGAACTGGGAGTATTGGTTTTAAAAAAATAGCATACTGAACGACATGTGCAAACAACTGATTCTGCAGTCTGCCCACATAAGAACATGTTTTCTCTTTTCAGGATGGTGTCATACTTCTGGGAACTGGGAGGGGATGTTCTTGCTTTGTACCACTGCAAAAGCAATTTGTTCGGGTTTCCCTGCCCCTTCACTTGCACTTCCAGGACCCCCTCTCTGGGTGCCTGAAAGCTTCACATGACCAAGGCACAGTCTCAGTTAAACTGCCCTTCTCATCCCAGCTGTGGTTTCATTTTGCAGTTCTCACCCAGGGCCAGCACCTTCCCACAACAGCTGCTGATCAGCACAGTGTGTTTCCTGTACAGATGGAATATTTACCACTCTTTTCCTGTTTACAGGCTCACGTGTGTAGCCTTTTCACAAACCGTTGCTGTCATATCTCCCCAGATTGTAAGGGACCTTCAGACTGCAAGTTCCCCACCCCACAGCTCAGATAAATAAGGGAAAAGAGCTGCAAGGTAGCACCTTCCCCCTATGACCACGTCAGGGCTCGTTAACTTGTGGTAAGTGAATTAGCTTATCATCCCTTTGGTATTCTGCAGCCCTGTCTCAGAAGAAAGCCCTCTCTGCCCCTTATCTCTGCTCTTTGTGAGCAGATTATCAAGTTCAGGAATTTTTTTTTTTTTTTTAAACATGTTTCAGACCCAAGCGTTCAGCTTCCCAATCCCAGAAACATCATAGCAAGGCAAGGCCCTGGACTGATCAAATTCCCCACGAGCTGATAAGGCCCAGAACCGTGATAAAGACTGCGGAGTCAGCACTCACACCGAATAAAAGATGCTGCTTCAGTTGGTTAAAGGCCAAGTAGTAGTGTAGTAAAATTAAAATGGGAACAAAGTGCTACTACCAGGCTCCTTGTCAGCGAATTTCAAACATACCTCTCAGGAGGTGGCCCAACGGGTACAACCCCCCCACTCCAGCCCTGTTGCACAACTGCTCTAAAAATATTTTGTTATTTCAGATTTTTTTCCCCCAGGTGTCCATCTCCACCCTCGCGCCACTGAGTCCCTTGGACCCCACGTTTGTACAGTGGCTGAGTAAAATCCAACACAAGGAGCCAAGGGCAAGCATGGAAAGCCAGGGATTCAACAGGGAGACAAGGAGTCCTTCATGAACTGCAGCACTTTCTGGGCAGCTGCTGGTACCTTCAGAGAAGAGCCTGCAGAAGGGACAAGGTCTAGTTTTGCCTTTCATTGGAAAGCATCACAAAGTGCAAGAGCTTTTGCTGACAAACTGAAAGCCCTGCCAAGAACCTTTGGCTCATTAGGAAAAAGTCTATTTTTTTTTTTGCAATACTTACATGCCCACAGCAGCATTAGGAACAACAAGTGCCCAAAGGCTACTAGTCATGATTTGTTTGCACCAACTTTCCAGCCAAGCACCCACTTGGCTGCAGGATTCAATAGGTTACGCTGAAAAAGGCAAACCCTAATCCCAGCAAAGGGAAAACTCAGCTTGGGGCTGGTCATTGAGAGTCTCTACACACTTGGAGCCAGGAGTCTTCCCCACAAAACTCTTACAGTGAGGACAAAAGCAGAAAAAGGAAAGTGAGTCAGCACGGATGAATGTCCCAAAGCTCATCACAAGCCATCACCGAGTTCAGCAGTGATGGCCAGATATTTAAGGACAATAAGAACATTTGACTACACAAGTTTCTTCTCAGGGATTAAGCTTTCTTGCCTCAGGGCACAGGTTGGCCACTGGGAGGGAGCAGTTGCCCCCAGGGCAGCAATTTCACAGCAGTCCAAACATCTGCATCTTCCCTGTGGTCTGTGGGCATGGGCACGCCCATGGGGAGAACCAGAACAGCCACAGACTGGCAAACAGGAGTGAGAAACAGAGGTGAACCTCTCTGATTTGGGACAAACTGAAAGCAGTCAAGGCAAAGAGCAGGAGGTGGGCCCTAAATGGAGCTCTTGTCAGCAGAGCACATTTCAGGAAGCAGACAGGCAAATGCCTGCTCACTGAGACAGTCAGCACTTGCTTATCAGCTCCCGTGTGCTTTATCTGGGTGGCAGAAAGTCTCCACCTGATAGGTTTAATGTGAACTCTTACACAGGCCTGTGACGAAGTCTCCATGATGTGGAGAGAACACAGAAGCCTCGAAGAGAAGTCCTGCAAGGTCTCCAGGCACTGGAATGCTCCTGGAGACCCGAGTGACATGGACACGCTTGGGAGCCCTGCCCTGAGAGCAGAGCACAGGACGGAGATCAAGCAGCCAAGCTACAGCTGATAAAAGACTCAAACACGTGCATGTTTGCCAGGTGCACCAACCCAGGCTCTGGTACACAAAGCAGGAGAGATAACAAGCAGCTGATGAATGAAAACCCAAAGTATCATCACAGCTATTCACAGGCACCTTTGCCTGCACTTTGTTCCCCCACACTTCAGTTTTGCCCCACTCTTCTCAGCCTTTACTCACTGAGGGTACATGCACTGATTTCCAGCTCTTTTCACAAACTGCTTCCTCCATCAGCCCCAGATGGGCTGATCCAGTCCCAGTCTCCATCACACATCTCTGGACAGAGCCCAGACTGCCTCTCTTCACTTTGCCCTTCCCTTCTCTGAGCACATGCAAACCCTCAGTCACCACAGCAGCTTTCCAAATCCATACCACAGCTTTATCCTCGGGTTCTTCTTAACCCCACTGACCACCCAAACACACTGTGGGATGCTTAATTCTCTCCATGCCCAGGCTGGATTCAGATGTCCACATCCAGGCTGTTTTCCCAGGATTACCCTTCCCACACCACAAAATTGTCTCTCCCCTTGCAGGCTGTGTCTGCAACAGGAACAGCCACTTCTGGATGGGGCAGAGGGTAAATCTCAAGCCTTCACAGAAATACAGCCTGGTTTGAGCACATCCTGGGTGCTTGAAGAAGGAGAGGAACAACCAGGAGCATTTACTTCTGCAAGTTCTCCTCAACAGCAGCACTGGACTGCCCTGATATTATTGCCACCCATGTTCCTTGTTTTCTTACCACTAAGGAAAAAGTTCCTCTCAAACTCAGGAGAAGCCCCCCCACAATTCATCATCCTCCAGAATCCATCCAGCCTTCCCTTGCAGAGGAAGAACTCATGGCCAAGTGGAAAAGGCCATCCAGAAAAGCTCTACCTCATCATTAAAGCTCCTTTTTCCAATCACTCTACAAAGCAACAGCAGCTACAGGCACACTACACCATCACAAGGATGCCACTGGTTTTGGAAAGGAGCACACATCCCTTCCTTCTCTCCTGGGACCAAAGCAGAGCTCAGCCCTCCTCCAACCAGCTCCACACCACCCTAGAACAGAGAACCACACCAGCAAACCACACACGAGCCCAGAGCATCCTTACCTAGCCCGTAGCACAGGTAGGAATAAAACCCTTCTGCCTTCAGCATGATGAGCAGGGACCCCCAGCCCAGCAGGACAGCAGAGAAGAGCAGGTTCTCGATGATGGCTGTGAACGCCATCCACCAGCGCCGCCGGTGCGCCGTGGCCAGTGTGGGGGCCATGGCTGCCTGGGGGGTGGCCTCCTTCAGAGCCTCAAACCTGCAGGGAACAACATCCAGTGAGTCCACACACACGGCACAGATTGCTCAGAAAGCACGAAAAAACCCCATGGTTTAAGGAATCTCCCTACTAGCACCCAAGCAAAGCTGCCTGCTGAATGCCAGGCACTCGGGTGCAGAACTGGTTTTTGCAGGTAGCAGCTTGCCAAGCGACCTTGGAGGGACAGGGGAGGCACAGGTGCCCTTGGAAGAGCCCCTCGGGGGCTCGCTCTGTGTGACACAGGGCTCTGCTCAAGGACTCTGTTCCACTTCCCGAGCAACAGGTATGAAAATGCAGCAAACAGCCACTGCCCGGAGCCCACTGCCCCAGCACAGGGCAGGCACCTCATTTGTAAGGCAGGGAGGGAATAAATGCCAGGGCAGGGGGGCTTCAGCCAGCACCCCGATCTCCCCACTGCCATCAGGCAGGGGCTGGGACAGGGGACACAGCCCCACATCCTCAGAGGTGGCTTCAGAGACCCACCAGGTCTTCTCTGTTCCTGCTCCGGAAGGTGTGTGAGGGTTCTATAAATGCAGTTTATACCACCAAGGGCTCATCAAGGAGCACTTTTTGCCGCCTGCCAGACCACCCAGCTGGGGGACACTGCAGCTCACTGCCATCTCCAGGCTGCCCCAGATGCTGGAGATGCATTAACTGTGTCCCAGTTCCTGGGGAGTAAGCAAATTTGGGAACACGCCTGGTTGTCCAAGGGGCAGCCCTGGAGAGCCTCGAGGTGAGGGGCCACCCCTGTGTCACCAGGCAGGTGGCCCTTTGAGACAAACGGAGGCTTTTCCCAGCCCGAGCACACCTCAGCCTGCACTGTGGGGAAACCAGCTGGCCACACATCCAGCCAGGACAGCTTCTCTTATTAGCGAGACCCCAGCACCGGCTGCTTTGGCGGGCTGGGGGTCTGACCCGGCTCCCTGCAGGGATGCCTGGAGGTCAGGGCCCCTTTCCAGCCACAGCAGTCGGTTCAGAGCCCCCTCCCCTGGAAGCCAGCCTGCAGCCGTGCCCCCCCACCCACAGCGCAGGCCCGCTGCCCCAACACAGCCCACAACGCATTTCCTCCATCACCTCCTCCTCCTCTTCCTCATCCCGGCACCCGCAGCCCCCTCCCCAGCCCAGCGATCCTCTCTGCGACAAGAGCTGCAGCCCGCTGTCAGCCGCCCCCCACGCACCCCCTCAGCTTCCCCCAGCACACCCCACTCCCCACATCACCCCCAAACAGCCCCGCAGCATCCCCCTGGCCCCTCGCCATCCAGCCCCCCACCCACACTCCGCCCCTCCATCCCCTCTCCCTCAGCCGCCTGCCACTCCCACGGGTGAATCCCCCGATGCCCCCCACGCAACCCCTCCCTCCGCGTTGCCCCCTTCCATGCAAACCCCACCCGGCTCCGGCAGCCCCTGCGATCGCAGCCCGCCCGGTGTGGCCCGCAGCCCGCCCGGTGTGGCCCGCAGCCCGCCCGGTGTGGCCCGCGGCACTCAGCCCGCTCCCGCTCACCGCCGCTGCCGCGCCCGTTCCGCTTCACCCCCGGTCCCACCCGGGCTTTTTATCCGCCCTCGGAGGCAAAACAGGCGCGGCCGCTGATTGGCCGCCGCCTCAGCCAATGGCCGCGCGCGCCGCTGCCGCTGGGGCACGTGCCGGTTCGCCCCCCGCGGCCCCCCCGCCCCCCCTCGCCGGACCCCCCTCACGGGACCCCCGGGAACCCCCCGGGATCTCCCCCCGGGATCCCCACGGGACCCCCCTGATGTCCCCCCCGGTATCTCTCCCCCCGGTACCTCCCCACGGGATCCCCCAATATCCTCCCCCCTCCCCCCGGCGTCTTCCCCCGAGATCCCTCGGATCCCACGGGACCCCCGCTATCTCCCACCAATACCCCCCGACATCTTCTCCCGCTAACCACCCCATTGCTCCCACCGGTAACCCCCGATATCTACTCCCCGGTATCCCCAGCTATCTCCCCCAAGTACGTCCCACCCCCAGATATCCCGCGGTATTTTTATCACCCGGTACGCCTCCAATACTCCCCGGTGTCACCTTCGGTATTCCCTAGATACCCTCCGGTATCTCTGTACGCCGCCCCTGCTACCCGCCTCGATTCCCGCCGCTACTCCTGCGGTACGCCTCGATATCCCCCGGGACCCCTCCCGGGATCCAGGGACCTCCCAGTACCCTCCCCGATCCCCTCCTCCTCTCCCATCCCCCGGTACCCCCGCTCTGGGCTGCACCTGGGCTCTCCCGGGACAGCCGCACGCACCCGGACGCGACAACCGGAGCTGGGCACGGGGCCGAGCGGGACACACAGAGCCGCACACACGGACCCTCCTCGGGGACACCCGGGGCTGGGCACGGGGCTGAGCGGGACACACAGAGCCGCACACACGGACCCTCCTCGGGGACACCCGGGGCTGGGCACGGGGCTGAGCGGGACACACAGAGCCGCACACACGGACCCTCCTCGGGGACACCCGCTCGCCGCCCCGGCCACAGCGGCACCCGAGCGGTGGTCGGGCTCGCCGCCTTCCAGGGAAAAGGGATCGGCGGCGGGCGGCGATGCGGCTCCCCCGCCCGGCACGGCGCGGGGACAGCGGGGAACGCCCCGCGGGGTTCGCTGCCGCTCTCCGCCGCTCTCCCGCCGGCCCCGGGCGGAAGCCGAGGGAGCCGCACCGCGCTCGCCGCGGATCTGTGAGCTGCTGTGAGCACAGCCCCGCTGAGCACAGGAAGCCGTGTCGGGAACAGCACCCGCGGCATTGCTCAGCTGCTGTGGGTACAGGCACAGCGTCTGTCCTGCGAAGCTCACCTGTCCTGCGAAGCCCACCTGTCCTGCGAAGCCCACCTGTCCTGCTCCTGTGACCAAGGAGGGACCAGAGAAGCTGCTCTCCCCAAAATGCCCCAAAAGGGCATTTTGGGAGCAGGCATCCAACACAGCCCGGGGCTGACCACCCTCACGGCACAGCCGGACAGGGGCGATGAGCCCTCGAGATGCCCCAGCCCACAACACAGCTCATTCAAAGAGTCACAGAAAGATTTGCATTGGAAGGAACCTGAAAGATCATCTGATTCCAACCCCTGCCATGGGCAGGGACACCTTCCACCAGACCAGGTTGCTCCAAGCCCCATCCAACCTGGCCTTGGACAGTTCCAGGGATGGGGCAGCCACAGCTTCTCTGGGTTACCTGTCCCAGGGTCTCACTGCAAAGAATTTCTTCCCAATATCCCATCTAACCATACTCCCTGTCATCCATTTCGCCTTGTCCTGTCACTCCATTCCTTGTCCCAAGTCCCTCTCCAGCTCTCTGGGGTCCCCCTTAGGCACTGGAAGTGCTGTAAAGTCTTCCTGCACCCTTCTCCAGGCTGAACACCCCCAGCTCTCTCAGCCTGTATTTGTAGCAGAGCTGCTCCAGCCTCTGATCATCTTTGTGGCATCCTCTGGACTTGCTCCAACACATCCACGTCGTGTTAGGGTGTTCACTACTCCAGCTGGGACCTCTGGGGAACAGAGTAAAGGGGGAAAATCCCCTCACTAAACCTGTTGGTCACACTGCTGGGGATGCAGCCCAGTTTCATGAAATAAAAGTAGTATCATCACAAGCCAGCTTCACATCTGATTTCACCAGAGCTCTGCCCTCTTTTTTTTCTGTTAAATTATTTTTTAGAGCATTCCTCTGAGGTATTTCTAGACCTGCCATAAATCTGTCCCTCATTAGTGACATCCTGGGTCAGAGGACGTGGCCATGTATCCCTAGAACATTTTCAGGGGATATTTTCTCAGCCAGAGGAGATGAAAACCAGCATTTGTGGCAGGTAAACACCCCAGAGGAAGCAGAGGGCCCAGACAGACGGACATGTCCCTACTGCTCCATCCCTGTGGCAGACGGGAAGAGGAAACTCCTCGGCCTTGGCTGTGGGAGAAGGGTCAAACGATTCAACAGCTGGAAAGTGGATTTAAGCCAATGCAAACAAACAAACAAAAAGCCCAAAGAAAACAAAGCAGCCTGGATACGTGCCAGGTGTTTAACAGAGATAGAGGAAGGCTGAGACAGCACAAGACCTTTAACAGAGATAGACAAAGGCTGAGACTGCAGCACCCAACTGCTGTGTCCAAGAAGCAAGAACTGTCATAGGGAGAAGCATGAGGAGGGTTTGGAGGCTGTTTGGGGTAACAGAAACCCTAGAGGGAGACATGCTATTAGGTCATCCATGGCCCAGAGAGTAGAGGACCAGCACACGTATTTTTAGAAATTGGCCAGGAATGAGTTGAAGCTAGAAGGTGATAGCTCCTGCTCTGGCAGAGCCACTGGGGTAAATGATGTGGTGCTCTTCAAAGGCTTGGGCAGTTTGGGAAAGGAGATGACAAGGCTGACAAGATGACAAGGACAGATCACCATGGGACAGACTCCAGGAACAGCTCCAGCCTCTGTTCCTGCCCCAGCAGAGCACACAGACACCTCTCTGCTCACAGACAGCACCTGCACACGGATCCCTTCCCACTGCCTGCCTTCCAACCACTGCAGCAGCTTTGGAAAGTCAGAAATCCAGCACGGGAAGAGATTTCCCCCTCCCTCACCCGCCAGCTCTGCCTTGCAGACCTCCCACATCCAGAACTAAACCCCTGGCACAGCCGACGGAAGCATCCCCATCAAGAAGACACCAGCGCAGCCACGCTGCAGGCGTGTGCATGGGCAGCCACACGCTGGAAATCTGCAGCTCATTTCCCTTTCACCGCCCAGACAGGGCCAAGATGCTTCATCTTCAAGCAGGGGAAACATCCTGGCTCTGTGGACACGAAAGGTTCTCCCAGCAGCAGCGTTTTCTCACTGGTTTGAGCGGCATGAAGACTATCAGGTTGTTGTCAGCTGTTTACATGATGTACCCAGAGTGAACTGGCTCACGTGGTGTGCACTGCTCAGCTCACAGGCTCAAAATATCCACCCCATTAGGGAAAAAAAAAGGCTGCTTATAAATCAAATGTGGGACTGTCCCTGCCTCTGTCATAAAACGGTGCCAAAAGCAAGCCTGTGCAGAATAGGCTGCTGCTCCAGTCCTGCCAGGATGAGCAGTTCTATTTGGACGCCAGAATATTTGGTGTTATAATCACAGCAGCAGATGATTCCACTGCAGGAAAGGGTGCTTCATGCTGGCTGCAAAACTGGAAGTTTCAGCCACGTCAGACCGTGGGGATTTGGTGCCTTGTGCTGTGCAGAAGCACCCACAGAAAGCAAAAGTGAAAAAGCAAAACCCACTGTGTTTTCTGAAACACCCCAAAGCCTGAACCCCAGCCAAACAGTGCTGGACCAGAAGGATGCACGTGGAGCTCTGCACATGATGTGTGAGGTGCAGGCTGCAGAAGAGGGGCTCTGGACATTCACAGCCCACTCACATTGCCCCTGCACTCCAGTCTTGGGCTCTGCACAGGGCTCAGCTCAGTGAGTGAGAATTCAGAATTCAACAGAGCCAGAAAATTTTTTTAAATCCCCCAAAACGGAAAGCCTAAGGCTGCTGACAGTTTCCACACTCTGGAGAATATTCCTGGTTGTGTCTTTGCCTCAGAGGGTGGCTGGGAAACCCATCTCCTGAAGGGCATTTAATTTTCATTCCGAGGCTTTCACGCCACACGAAATAACAGAAAAAATACACAAAAACCTTTTACTACTTAGATACATCTAAAACCAGATCACTCTGCAAATCCTCTTTGGCATCTCAACCGCCTTTACAGCAGGAATGAGGCGTGGGAGGTGGCAGGAACTTAGGGCACCCGTGGAAATCCCATTTTCCGGGCAACTTCCATCCTTATCAGCACGGCGCCAGGTGCACAGGTTGATGGTCCCTGCCCAGCTTCCATGTTTGCACAACTGCAGCTTGGAACTGTGTGGAGTTTAAAATGCTGTCACTACACCCTGTGTCCTGCCACGAGCTTTTCCACACGGAAGCAAAGGCAGCCAGGGCCTGCCACAGAAGCCAGAGCCACACAGATAAACCCCCGCAGACCCAGATACCCTTTGAGATAAGCAGCTAAAATTAATTTTCTCTGAAGCTGCTTGTGACAGCCCATCATCTCTCCTCAGCCCAGCTCCACGAAATAATCCCCTTCAGCGAGAAGCACCTTTACAGCAAGAGGCTCCGAGCTGTATCACTGGAATTGGGACAGGGAAAGGTGAAAACCGATGGGGTGGGACTGGATTTTAATGCAGGCATTTCCCAGCTGAGCACTCAGCAGCCCTACACTGGCTGTGCCCCTAGTGGCGACAGGGACTTGAGGGTGCCACCACAGCATCCAGAGCATCGCTGTCCCCTGTCCCCTGGGGCTGTGCAGACACAAATGGGGCTACTGGGGCAGCGGGGAGCAGAAAACAGCCCTCAAGCACCACAACCCCACAGGCTGCCCCTGCTGTGGCTCCAGCGAGGGTCCAGAGCAGCCACACAGGACGGAGGACAGGGACGGGATCACCAGGAAGGCTCGATGCTTCTCCAGTTCACAGCGCGGAGTGGCTGTGGCTGCGCTCGGAGGAGCCCCGTGGCTCCCGCGGCCCCAGCCCGGGCGGCGGTGGCTCAGGTGGCCGGAGGGGTGGCCGGCAGCTCTTTGCCGGGGCCGGAGGGCGAATCAGCACCGCTGCTGGCCACGTTCTCGTATTTCGGCTCTTCCTCCGCGGCAGCCTCTCCCTTCCTTTCGAGGCTGCCAACTAACTCAGGGCTTTTGCCCTTCTCTGTGGCACCTGCGGCTTCGCTGGCCCCGTCCTGGGCACCGGTGTTTTTTGACGAGAGAGATGCAAGGAGGAGGGACAGTCTCTTTGCAGCGGGATGCTGGTGCTTGCCAGGGGCTGACTCGGCAGGAGCCCCCGGGACACTCTCCCTCTGCTTGGAGCTGTTCTCCGAGTCCCTGCGCTGCGCCAGAGCCCGGCGAGGAGGTTTCTGGATGGCCTCCATGCTCCTCCTCACCTTGGGCTCCTCCTTCGCAGCCCACTTGCCCTTCTGCAAGCTGCCCAGACGCTTCAGCACCGCCTGGACCGGTCCCTCGCCAGTCCCCTCCGCCTTGGGGTCCTGCCCGGCCGTTCCCACCATCATGTAGATCGTGGTGACGTTGGGCTCCTTCCCCTTGGCTTCCCAGCTGCCGGATTTCGCAGCCGCTTCCAGCGCCTCCACTCTCTGGGCTACGTGCCTGGTGCTGGACACTACCCTGCGGCGTCCCCCCGGGGTGGCCCGAGGCGATGGCCGGTGGCTTTCGTCCCCCTTGCTGAGGGGCTCGGGGTTCTCATAGCAATCGCTGGCCGGGCGCTCGCTGGGGGGCTCGGCCGCCACATCCCCCGGCGGTGGGGTCAGCCTGGACGGGCCCCACGGGGCTTTGGGCTTCCGGCTGGGGCTGGGGGTCTCGGCCGCCCCGAATTTCGTCCCCTCGGCGAAGGACACAGAGGGTCGCTTGGCCTTGGCGATGCTGGAGGTGCGGGGGATGGCGAAGGGCTGCGAGACGTCCTCGGAGTCGAAGGCAGACGGGTCCGGGAGCGCCTCGCCTGGGGGGGATGCTCCATCCTGCAGCTCAGCCCCGCCCAGCAGCGGGATGCCTGTGGGACAAGGTGACACGTGTTACGGCTGCCAGAGCTGCCACCGTGCCCGGGGACATAACTGGGGACACTGGGACAGGAGCTGATGCAACAGCATTGTGCCTGGGATCGTTTCCCAGGGAGGAGGTTGTGAAATGGGGTTGTCCCACTGGGCACGTCCCATGGCACGAGGCCAGACACAGACCTGCAGACAGGGAAACAAGGGTTTGGAAATAAACACGGTCTGTGCCAAGCACACCTCCCTGGGAAGGCCAGGATTGACCCCGGCGGCCCAGAGGTGATCAGAGAGGAGGAGGAGGAGCAGCCATGGGCGTCACCTTCTCTGGGAGGGACGGAATACTCGGGTCCCTCGTTGTCAGTGTCGAAGGAGGAGAAGGAGCTGTCTGAAACCCACGCAGACGATGGTGGCTCGATGAAGCTGGGGTTGAAGGGGATTTCTGTGTCGTGATGGGAAACTGGGGAGGAGAAGACACCCAGCTGAGCTTGGGCACCCTGGGGTACTTGGGGGAGAGGGGTTTCAGGCTCTCCCCCAATAGTGACACTGAAGAGAGGGCAGGGTGACCTTCTGGTAGTGCTGTTGGCAGCTGTGCTTTTCTTACCCGTGACTTTGGGAAGTTTCGAGCCACCCAGGTTAAAGCAGGGCATCAGGGCACTGAGGTTTGCCAGCACCCCCTGCACGCGGTGCTTCATCCTGGCCAGCACATCATCGTCCGGCATAGCCGCCCTGCAGAGCAGAGATGGACATCAAGGGACATGGGAGGTGGGGTTTTATGTCAAAGGCTGAAAAATATGAAAAAATACCTGTCTCTGGCATCTGCTGGGCCGGCTCCACAGCAGCAGCAGGCAACACAGAGCAGCAGCAGCAGGAGAGGGACGAGGATGGCGGCTGCAAGGGCTCTGTGGTCCTTCAGACCTGTGTGAGGAGATGGGTTGAGTCTGGCGTGTCCTGTGGCTGTGATGCCCGTAGAACAGCCCTGCACGGAGAGCACAGGAGCTGATAACTCCTAGCGAGGCCAGGAGGCACTAGGATGCATCCCAGGCTCCCAGCACCTTCCCCAGTGAGGATGCGACCATCCTTTGCCCAGTGCCGAGGAGTAAATGTGAGGTTGATCTTACTCAGCACACAGTCCCCCTGCACAGGGTCGCAGGTCCCCCAGGAGCACTGGCAGGGTGAGGAACAATTCACTCCGAAATACCCCTCAGGACAGGTGTCATTGCAGCTGGAAGAGAGAGGAAAGGAGGGAAATGCCCCAGAGAGAGCGAAGCTCCAGCCCTGCCCCACTCCCAGTGTTATCCCAGTGTTTTCCTGGCCTTACCTGTCTCCCCAGTAGCCTGCCTGGCAGATGCAAACTCCTGTCACAGGGTCACAGCTCCCTGAAACACACTCGGGGCAGAGGAACTGGCAGCCGTCACCAAAGGTGCCCACGGGGCAGGAGCTGTTGCAGCTACCAAAACAGAGCAAAGCATCAGTGACTGCACCCTGCAGCAGGGACACCCACAGGGACTGGTGGCCTCACCCTGGGCATACCTGGGTCCTGTCCAGCCAGGATCACAGCGCAGGCAGGACCCAGTCTGGGGGTCACAGGGCTCCCCATGCTGGCAGTGGGGACACGCCTGGAGGCAGCCGTCCCCATGGAATCCAGGAGCACAGGGATCCTTGCAGAGGGTCCCGTTCCAGCCGGGCTGGCAGGCCAGGCAGAAGCCATCCACGGGTGAGCAGGGCTGGCTGCGCTTGCAGCTCCCACAGCTGCGTGGGCAGAGAGGCATCGAGGTCACAGAAGCCACCCTTGTACCTCTAAGAAGCAGGTTTTGCCCCACAAAAAGCAGGTTTCACCCCACACAATCATTGAGCATCATTTTGGGCCAAGGGGAAATACGCAGGGGTGCCTAATGCTCTGTGGTAGCAAGAGGAGAGGAGGGCAGCAGAATCACAGAATGTTCTGAGTTGGGAGGTGCTGCTTTATCACCATGGGGAGCGGGACTAAAGACGACCAGATTTTAGGGTGACACTTTCTGCTGGCAATAGTGAAGTGTTTCTTTTGGGGCAACGCTGATGCTGCATCCGACCTGGGATGCCCAAACCTCCAGGACAGGTCTCCCTGCCCAACCAAAGGGACAGACACAAGCGCAGTGACTTCCCCCAAGATCTGACTGCAGCCCCGCTGGATCCCCCCTGCTCCCCCACCTCACCTGTGCACGCACTGAGATCCGTATTTCCCTGCCGGACAAGGGTCCCGGCAGCTCCTGCCCTGGTAGCCGGGCTCGCAGGTGCAGTGGCCGGTGAGGGGACTGCAGGAGCCGTGCCCGCAGTCGCAGCGCCGCTGGCACGCCGGTCCCCAGAAGCCAGCCAGGCACTCGCACTTGCCCGTCTCCTGCGCGCAGGGCGAGACGTTGCAGGAGCACTTGAAGCTGCACCTCCTGCCCCACCAGCCCGGCAGGCAGCGGCACAGCCCGCTCAGGGGGTCGCAGTGGGACGTGGAGGGGTTGCACTGGCATTGCTTCCTGCAGCTGGGTGCCCACCAGCCCGGCTCGCAGTGGCAGGCGCCGGTCAGGGGGTCGCAGCGGCCGTGGGGGCCGCACTGGCAGGAGAACTGGCAGAGCCCTCCCCAGTGGTTGGGGTCGCAGGTGCAGTGGCCGCTCACGGGGTCGCAGCGCCCGTTGGGGTGGCACGGGCAGCTCTGCTTGCAGTCGTGGCTCCAGTACTGCTCGGGGCAGCCTGCGGGGGGAAAGGACACAGCCAGGATGGGGAGAAGCCCGGCAGCCCCCCGAGCATCCAGCCGGCTTTAAAGGGGGATGGCAGAGGCTGAGCGTGGGGGGAACACTCACGGGAACTGCAGTCTGCTCCGAAGAAGCCGGGTTTGCAGCGGCAGAGCCCGGGTTTCAGGCACACCTCGCCCTCCCTGCAGGCGTCCTCCCCCTCGCACACGGCTGTCGGGACAGGAAAGGCACTCAGCACCCTCTGGCCTCCCCAGTCTGGCCGCTCACTCGCCTCCCGCAGGAACAGCATTCCCAGGGAAACCACCATCCCGCTTCCCACTCCATCCCTCTGGCTCAGCCGCAGCACCATCAGCAGCTTCGGGGGTCCCCACAGGGCAGGACCCCACTGGCACGGCTCGAACAGAGCTGCAGGGCTGCCCCCATCACTCTGAGGATCAGCCTGGATGAGCGTGGGGACCACGCTTCGGGATTCATCCCCATCCATCACTCACCGACCGTGCACTGCCTCCCGTCCTGCTTCCAGCCGGGACAGCACGCCGGGCCGGCCGGGAACCTGCGGGAGAGACCGGGGGGTGTCAGCCAGGGCGGGGGGGCCAGGGTGGCTTCATGGCCTCGGCCAAGGAGAAGCGATCCTCGCCCCAGTGCTGAGAAGGCGGCGCGGCCCCCAGGGCAACGCTCCGGAAGGAAACCAGCAGAATAGAAGGAAATTTAAGAGGCTGCAGCCCGAGTGGGCGGTGGGGCTGGCCTGCCCGGAGTGCTGGGAATGCCCTCATGGAGCCCGTGCCGGGGGTCCCATGCCCTGGGTGAGGCTCAAAGCTTTGCCAGCAGTGCAGAAATGAGGCACTGAATGAAGGCAGCGAAAGGCGTCACCGCTGGTGGGAGACAATGGCAGCCAATTCAGAGGACATCAGCTCCCAAAGCACTTTGGGGTTTGCTACACCCACAGTGAGTTTTGCCAAGGGTCCCGTATTGCCCCGTTGCCCTGTGCTCAGAAATGAGAAATAAACCCTGCAGAAGGGGTCTGGTGCCCCAAACACCCAGACGTGCCCAACCACGCTCCCCGGCATCACCCCAGCCTCTGTGCCCATCCTGTGCCAGGCTGCACATCTCTGTCCACGGAAGGAGAGACGGACAACACCCTGTGGGGCTGCTGAGAGGCCCCAGGAGATGGAGGGGCACAAGGGGGAACCCCCATGGCACCTACCTGCAGACATTGCTGCCCTCAGGGTCGAGCTCCTGGGCAGAGCTCTGCACCCACAGCCACAGCTGGAGGCAGAAGATGGGCCGGGCGCTCCCCATTCCAGCAGGGCACCAGGGCCCCCGTCCTGGTGGCTCCCCAGCCCCACGCTGGTGTCCTTCTGTCCCGTCTGTCCCGTCACTCCTGTGGTGCGGCCTCTTCCTCCCTCCAGCCTTGGGTTTCTTCCTGAGGAAACGTGGGAGGAGGCGCCCCGATCCAGACGTCAGGGGTGCGGCGGGGAGGGGGAGCAGGGAATGCTGCTGCACGGGCTATTTTTGGCCCTGGCTGCCACCCTATCACCAAAAAGGGGAATCCTGGGACTGGGCACAGCCACAGAGGGGCTGGTACCTGCCTGAATATCTCACCCACTCCCCCCGTGCCATCCACCATCGCCCCCAAAGCTGCTTTAGCCAACGTTCCCCCAACCCAAACAAGGCGTCCAGTGCCACCCCCTGCCTCAGCCACGAGTCACCCCATGGCACTGCCAGCCCCTAGCAGGGGCCCAGAGGAGGATCCCCATGTCCCCCATGGCAACACAGCCTGACCTATGTTGGCCTTTGAAGGGCTGCTGGCCACTGTCCCACCTTGACATCCCCAGGAGCTTTGTGTCAGCAGATGCACAGGAAACACCTTTTTCCTACCCGAGGCCGGCTCAGCCGGGGGGAGCTCCGGGTTGGAAGCACAGTGCTCCCCTTGCCCATGCAGGAATTAACTCCTCCATGCCCAGCACTGTGGGGTCACCCCCCTGGAGCTCCCTCCCCACCAAAAGGGGCTCAGGGCTCACAGCCATCAGTGGCTACACTGGAGAATAGTGAGGGAAATCCCAGAGCATCACTCAGCCCTTCCCAAGCAGAGGCTGCAGACAGAACCTCAGAGGAGAAGCAAAAGACTGATTTATTTCCAATTTAAAGGTAGAAAGTACCTGATCTGAGGGGACCGGCTCGCCCCCATGAACACAAGGATTGTTCCAGTCTGCCAGGTCCCAGTAGTGGCAGGAAGGGTCCCAGTACAAAACTGATTCACCTCATGCCTAAAAAGTGCAGGAGTGGCCCTGGTGGTGCTGGTCCTGATGGCTCCCAGCCACGGGAGCACGGGGACACCCAGTGCAGTGTGCTCAGCCCCTCCCAGCCATGTGGTGACCCCACGATACCCCAACTGGACCTTCACATTGCAGGGATTGGGGAGGTAGAGACAGAAAGGGGTGAGGTAAAACACCCCCACAGAGCAGGATGGGGGCAATGGAATCCTGGGCTGTGAGCAGAGGGGTTTGCAAAGAGCCACCAGTGGATGGGAAGATCCATGGATCCCTTCTGGGGTGTGGAACAGAAGAGGGTGCAGACTCCCACCATGCTGAGCTGCAAGCAGGGAGCAGTGGGGAGGGGGCACAGCTGTGAGGGACCCCCTGTAGTTAAGCCATGGGCACAGTGAAAGGGTGGCTGGTGGGCAGAGATGCCCAGAGGTGCTGAGCTGTCCCATGCCAGGCTGGCACCCCACATCCAAGTGTTCCAGTGGGTTTGCAGGAATCTGCCCACGCTGTGGCTTCGCCACCACCACGGCACGGGGAAGTGCCAGGGCTGCAATGCTGCTCTTGAAGCCACTGGAAGAAGAGGATCCAGGAAGTTCTGCTGCGAGGCCAGATCCTGCTCCTGCTCCCGTGGGGTCAGAGGGGTGCCATGGCTCTGTCAGGGGAGCTGGACCCTGCCTTGCTCTCTCTCTCTGGCTCCAGCTGCGTGTCCAGCGAGTCGATGATTTCCCAGGTTCCGGAGCAGCTGGATGTGGATGGGTCTTTGCTGCTGCCCTGATACCACAGCCCAAAACTGCAGAGAGAGCAGATAAGGGCTGTGGAGGAGAAGAACCTCCCCGGGGAGGATGTGGAATCCCAACCTCCCTCTGTGTTTGGTGGTGGCAGCAGGGGACAGCCTGGCTGTGGACCTGGGGAGCGTGGGGCACCCAGGACAAGGCAGATCCCCCAAAAACAACAACCCCTGTTTTGGGAGCATCCCTGCCAGCCCTGCACCAGCCTGCTGACTCTGTTCCCATCACATCCAAGCTCAACAGGTGCCAGGTCCCAGCCAAGCCCCAAACCTCTCTGCTGGCAGAGCCTCCCATCCCTGCCAGCACAGGAGCAAACTTACAAGCTCCTAATTTTGGATTCTGGAGGCTGAGCATCCACACAGTCTGTGCCATGACCTGGGAGCCAGGAGCCTTCCTCTTCATCGCTGCAGCACAAAGAAATGGAGGTAAACCTGCACTGAGCCACAGCAGCAAATGCTGGAGCCACTCTGGAGTTTGTCCAGGGCTCCCAGAGCCACCACCTCGCCTCCCTTTTGTCACATGCATGCAGGGACAAGTGGCATTTGGCCAGGCCATGCCTGACTGGTAACAGGGACACACAAGTTGCAGCACAAAGCCCAGCCCCTGTGGCACAGCTATGCCAGAGCAACCCATCAACCACAGACATCAAACCTTTGATCTCTGGAGGGAGGAGGCAGCTCTGGGCTTGGGGAAGTTCCTTTCCAGGGCATAACACACATGGAAACACTGGAGCAGGCCAGCCAGCACCCACCCTGCACAGGAGGATCCCAGCACCCAGCCTGACTCACCTGCTCGCCGACTCCTCTGCCGTTCCCAGCATTTTGGCTCTGATTTTTTTCCTCTGTTTTTTGATATTTGACTTCATTGCATCCAAGAAGAAGCTGGGAATTCTCTCCTCATTCAGCAGCTCCCTGGCAAAAAGCAGCCAGCTGGTTCACCAAGAGCCTGGGGAGGATTCTGCCCTGACTGTGGTGGGAGCAGCCTCTGATGGGCCGGGGGGGGCTGCAGGGACAGGACTCACCTCTGGTAATAGGCCAGTTCCTCCTGCACCAAAAACAGGTTGGTCTTCAGCTCGTTCCGCTCTTGCAGGATCTGCTGCAGCTCTTCCTTGGAGAAGCAGCAGTGAGCAGGGCTCCTGTCCCCATCCTGGTGCTGCAGCTCCTCTGAGGGTGACAGGGCTCCCTCCTGGAGGGGATGGAAAGAGTCAGCAGGCAAGCAGAGACCTCAAAACCCACACCCAAAGGCTGGGTGCACGTGCAGGCAGAAATGGAAAAGTCCCAGGAATGCCCCCATCTCAACCAGCAACCACTGCCCATCACCACAAGGGGCAAGCCCTCCTCATCCTCTGTGTCCCACTGAGTGTTAACTCCTATCACCTCATCTTGCTCCACCCGTAACAGTTTTTACAGACAAGGTGGGACTGGCATTGCAGACACCACACGGTTCAGTTTTCAGCTGTGGGGTTTCCTTGTGCAGCCCTGTCCGGCTGGCAGCCAGCAGGTCTGGGTGTGCCAAAAGCTCCACACAGGACTGGAAATGTGGGGTCAGCACTGGGGATGTCCAGCAGCAGCGAGGCCACAGCTCAGACTCACCACACCAGGCTCTGGGCGCCGGCTCTCCAGGCCTGTCCTGCTCCTCCTGCTCGTTTCCCTCTGGCTTTGCAGCATCGCAGCCTCCAGGTCTGACTTCTGCTCCAGAGCACTCTTGAGCTGGGCCTGCACCACGGCCACCTTGTGCCGCAGCTCCTCGTTCATGGCCATGAAGCGATGGAGCTGTTCCTGCAGCTGGAGGGCCCAGGGCAGCCAAAGGTGAGGCAGTGTCCCCACGCAGGGCCATCAGTGCCACCTGCCCTGGCAGGCTCAGCAGCTGTGACAGCCCCGGGGGGATATGACATGAAAGCAGGGCCCTGGGCACACCACACCCCTGAGCTCCCACGCCCTCACCGCCTCCGTGTCCCGGCTCTTGCAGACGATCTCGTGGGCCTGGGCACGAAGTTCATCCCTCTGCCTGTCCACCACCTCCTTCAGCCGCAGCATCACCTCCCGCTCCTTCCGTGCCGTGCTGTCTGAGACCAGACAGGGGTGGACAGGAATGAGAGTCCCCAGGGACTCCTCCAACCCCACAACACTACAAAGTTCCTCAGTGCTTCTGCAAAGTCTGACTTGCTCCTGGTAATCTCACAGTAGGAACAGTGGAAAGAAGGGAACCGAGAGTTTTAGACCATTCCTGATGCATCCCTGTGCTGGCACAGCAGCCCACACCCTGTGCCTGCCTCCACCACCCTCCTGGGGGCTTTCAAGGTGCTAGGAGGGTTTGGGATCCCTGTGATTTGCAAAACAAGGTAACACCTGTGCTCCCTGGTAGGACAGGTCTCCAAGGTGAGGGAAAGGAGAGCAGCATTCCAGGCTCCAGAGGAACAGGCTCAGCCCTGCACCCAGCCTGCCACTCCACAGGGACACCTTGTGGCATCGGGGAACCCCAAACTCACTGGGACACCCACCTTCCTGGGACACCCACCTTCCTGGGACTGGTTCTCTGCAAGCTGCCCCAGGAGCTGGCGGTTCTGCTCCTCCAGGCAGGCCAGGCGGCCGTGCAGGGCTCGCTCCCGGCGCTCAGCCTCCCACAGCCTCTGCTCCGGGTCCTGGGGGACGGGGACAGCTGGGTCAGAGCCACCCCGGTGGGCAGTGACAGCCAGGTCAGCCAGGGGTCAGCCAGGTCAGCGCTGTTCCAGTGGACGCTGACAGCCAGCTCAGGATTCCCAGGGGATGGGGGACAGTGGGGCCAGAGCCAGCACCCTGGAAAGGGGGACAGCTGGGTTTGAGCCATCCCGTGGGGGACAACTGGGCCAGACAGGTCGGAGCCATCCAAGGGGTGGGGGACAGCCGGATCAGATCAATACCAGAGGACAGGGACAGCGAGATCAGAGCCGTCCCAGGGGATGGGAACAGCGGGAACAGCCGGAACAGCCATCCCATGGGAGAAGGGAACAGCCACATCAGAGCCGTCCCAGGGGATGCAGGACAGCGGGGTCAGAGCCATCCCCTGGGAAAAGGGAGCAGCGGGGTCAAAGCCGGGTCCCCACGGGGAACGGGAACAAGCCGGCTCGGAGCCGTGCCGCGCCAGCCCCATGCCCTGGGCAAGGCGAAGAGCCGGCTGGGCGCCGTCCCCACGGCCACTCCTGCGGGGACACGCGTGGCTCCCGGACCCCCGCTCACCTCCGCCTCCTGCGGCCCGGCCGGCGCTGCCGGCGCCTCCCCCTCAGCGCCCGGCGGGGCCACCAGCGCCTCCAGCAGCTCCAGCAGCCGCACCACGGGCGGCACCAGCCCGGCCACGGCGTCGGGCCCGAAGCGGGCGGAGAGGCGGCGCAGCTCGGCGCCCAGGGCCCCCGCCATGCGATAAATGTGCGGCGGGGCCAGGCGGCCCGGCGGCGTTCGCCACAGCGGCTCCGCCATCGCCCCGCGCCGCGCACGCTCCGCCCGGCCCGGCCCGCCCCGTCCGGGGCCGCCCCCGAGGCGGGACCGCCCCGGCACCTCACGGGCAGCGCTCCCGTTGGTACAAAATTTATTGAGTGACGCGGAAAGTGGGGAAACAACGACGCGCGGGGTGAGGGGGGCGAGCGGGGTACAGTGGAGGGGGCACACGAACACGCTGTTGAATATCAACAGTACTAAGAGGGGCGGGATTAGGCGTAGAGATCCTCGCGGTCGGCGGAGTAAACCTCGCCCTCCTGCAGCAGCGCGAAGTTGAGGAAGTGAGAGGGGCGATGGACCTCGTGGTAAAACTCCTTGGGGTTGGCGAGCTGCAGCTCGTACTTCATGTTGGGGTCGTGGCGGACACCTGGAAGAGAGAGAGGGTCATCGCTACTGCCTCCTCCAGCCTTCGGGAGCCTAACAAAGCTCTCCACCCTTCTATGATCATTTCCATGCCAGAAGAGAGAGTTCTAAACCCACAGAATCATCCCTCTTTGGGTTCCCTCGCCCCTGAAGACATTTACAGTCCTTTTGTGCTAGTTGAGCGTTCTGTCACTCTCATTTCCTGACCCCTTCTCCAGCTGCCCGTGGTGTTCATGATACCAGGACCTCCCTACTGGGAACAACTTCTCTCTTGCATTTTCCATTATCCCTTAACATGGATTAATTATTCAGTGACGATAGACCATGCACTACAATCCAGACAGACATGGCATCTATTTTTCCTCTCTATCACTTTGCTCTCTTGCCACCAAAAACATCATTGAACTGACATCCCAGTGCTGGTACTAAGGAAAGTTCAGGGCACAGTGCTGATATGCCTGCTAGCTGCTCTGAGGAAGCTTTGGAGTGGGTAAGAACTATTCCCTCCTCCCCAGGCTCCCCACACTGCCTCCTTTCCCCTCCCCTTCCCAGCTCACCCATGAAGTTGTAGTTCCAGGAGCCCTGTGCGGGGACCATGAAGAAGCCGAGGAAGCGGTCGGACAGGAGCATCTGCACCCTCTCGTAGTGGGAGGGGAGGTAACCCTTGGGATTGTTTCCTTTGTCCGTGTTCTGCCGGCCCCACTCGTACCCGCTCGGGGTCAGCTTGTAGGCTGTCAACGTGCAGGAGCCAGGGGTGAAACTGAAAAGGAGAAGACATGAGGCAAGTCAGACTCACCTGGGGCAGAGCAGGGAAAGCAGGAATGAACCAGCAATCCCTTTCTGGCAATTTTATTTTGAGAGTTCCCCAGCACTGCAGCAACACACCCCTGAGAGGAGCACCAGAAGCCTCCTTGCCCCTCACCTGCAGGTGATGATGATGGTCTTCTCCCCATCCCAGGAGGGGTTGTCAGCCATGACCTTGGCGTGGGTGGTGACATCCTGTGGTGAGAGCTGAGGGGACTCATTTGGTTGGGTGTGAATCCATCCCAGAGGTTCCATTTCCTGACAAAAAGAGAGTGGTTTGGAGAAAAATCAAAACCACTCAAAATGAGACCACTTCAAGCCTGGCAAAAAGGATAGAGAGATCAAAGGCTTCCCCCTCACTTGATCTCAATTAGATTTGGTTTCAGGCTGAGCTCTTTCAGTCCTGCAACAAACAAAAGACCAAGAGAAGCTGCCCCACCACCTCAGGTCCTTTTTACTGACGTTCCACCCACTCTGGAAGCTGAACTTCAACTCACCTTGAGATACTCGTGCTGTGGCAGCTGCCCTGGGAGGTGCACGGTCTGGTGTGTCCCCCACTGGGGCACCATCACAATGCACCGGATCTCCTTCACCTGGGGGTTGTCTGGAGGGCTCACTCCATACAGGTAACCTGCAATCTAAAACACACATCTGCCTTAAAAAGCCAGAAGGAATCTCTGTGTAACTGTGAGAGTGGGAACTCCTTAATTGCTGAGGAGATCATCAGAGGGATTCACATGGACAAACAACAGCAGGTTCCCAGCCCTTCACCAGGAGTTCCCCCTGGTGTGTTTGAGCGGGGCACAGCTGTAACAAACTCCCTCACACTCACCTGGGCCCGCAGGTCTGAGATGCAGATGAACTTCTTCAACACGTTTTTGGGAAGAATGTAGGTGTAACCTGTCTCCTTTATGTCATCTGATGAGACATAGATGTGGTTTGTCCGCAGGTGGAGATTGGCAGCAGAAATTGCTCTGCGAGGAGGAGACCACGATCAGACGGGGCACAAATCCTCCCTGAGCATTCCAACCCTTTCCACCACCCCTGCCTGCCTTCCTACCTGACCCTCCACTCAGTCTTGGAGGAGAAAGTCTGCGTTTCGTAGTTGCTGGTGGTGGAGGTGATGATTTCATCCCCGTGTTTGTTCACTGTGCGGGTCTGTGTGGCTGTCAGCTGTGACTGCTCCTTGGTTTGCTTCTCGATTTCTGCAATCTGCTGCCTCTGCTGAGATGGGGCAGAGATCTCCATGCCCAGAATGATGTCTCGGATCTCTGACTGGGTCAGGGATGCAACATTCACGCTGGAAGAGAAAATCCACCCAAGTCAGGCATTTCAAAATACATTCTGGAGCTTTCTCACCAAGGCACAAGCTCAGAACGTTCACTCTGGGCACTATGATAAATAAACCCACAAGTTTTTTAACAAGAGAGAGGTCAAACCATGTGATGCTGAGATCAGGCAAGATTTGGTGCAGACATTTTTATCTGCCTTACCAGGAAGTTATTAATAATAACCAGATTCCCTACAAAGCTGAATTCACTGACACTTGGCCACAGCCCTTAGGGCAGGAAGGAAAGGCTGGCAGGATTATGGCTGCTGCACAGTGGCTTACTTGTTCTTCTTGCCATAGTCAGCAAGGATGAGATCCTTCAGCTGCACCTCCACCTTGATCCACTCCTCATCTGTCAGGGTTGGCCAGATGTGGTGAGGCTCAGTGATGGTTGTCTTGTCTGGCTTCAGGATAACTTTGGCTCGATCGTTATTCACGTGTAGCGCCCGGAGAATCAGGATCAGACGGGAGAATGCCTTGGAGATGAAAAAAAGATGGAGTTAGAAAGAAGAAAATTAAATATACAAGGCCCTAGTACAGCATTCCTCTGTTTGGGCACATGGGAACTGCCAGTGAAATCCATCTAAAGGAAAATCCAGGCAGATTCAGAGCCAAGTGCTCCCAAACAACAAATCAGAGATATCTGAGGTCTTGGATCCTGCCTCATTTATCAGCAGCAAAGCAAAATGCAGGGGACATATCTGTGCTTACTGTGTAAGAAGAGATTGTTTTCAGCCAGTCATCATAGAGATTGAAGAGAACCATCTGGGGTTCAGTGGCCTTCAGGATGAGATCACCAAACTTCTCCACTTTCAGACAGGCCTGGAAGGGCAGCTGCAACTCCGAGCCTTTGATCACAATATTGGGGAAATCCAGCAAGTGCACCTGGAGTTTATCAAGAGGGATTAGCTCACAACCAGTGCAGAACATCCCAGGACACAGAACTGTCCTGTTTCACCCACGAATTTTACGCATCCTCGTGGAGCTGCATCCTTACCTCAAGTGGGTCCAGCATGCCCTTCCGTGTCACTATGATCTGCTTTGGCTGCTCCTCCACGGGAAGGGATCGGATCAAGGCAGCCACTTCTTCAGCAGTCTTCCACTTGGCCAGCTACAGAAAGACAGCAGGGTTAGAGAAATATCCCCCTGCTCTCCAGCAGTGTCTCTGTGTCCCTGGGAACCAGAGGGACGCAAACCAAATTCTAAAATTACGACTGGAATTTATGGCTTGCTGCAGATCAGTGACAAGGCCCAGCATTTCCTCCTTACTGATCACAGAGGGCAGTTCCCATTCCTGGAGCTCAGTTACTCCTGAGTGGCTCAGAAGAAACAGCTGGCTACTCCACCTCCCTGGATTTGCCACCTGAGTTTTCTCTCTGCACTGGATGTACAGCCAAGTGCAGAGTGATTTGTGTAACAGGAAGCACAGCACTGTTCCTCAAGCTCTGCTGGATGATGTGGAGTCTTTACACCTCAGAGCCTCAAAATCCTTTCAGCAGCAATGCCTGTGTTCTTCCACTTTTATGTCCCACGCTCCTGCCTGCCTGACCACTCGGGACTTTGGAGCTCTAAACTCATTAAGAAGTAGGAAGATGAAGATCTGTGTGATGTTTTCTGCTAAGTGAGTGTCCCAAGCAGTCAGACCCACCCTGGCTCACACCCAAGGCACAGCCAGGCCCTACCTGTCCCAGACGCTTCTGTCCTGCCCACACAGATGTGTGGATGATCTTCAGGAAGAGCTGTCCAGTTCTGGGATTGAAGATGAAAATGGCTCCATTGATGGGTTTTGTGGTCAAATTCCCTTCAAAAGTCTGAGGAAACAAGTGAGAGTCAGAAGTGCAGGGAGATAAATGGAGCCCAGCCACACTTTGACACAACAGCCAACTCTGTGTGCTTTGAGCAGGAGCTGTGTGGGAAATGTAAGAGCTGATCTGTGCACACTGCAAAAATCTGGGTCCGTGTGCTGACTCCCAGTTTTCCATCATGCATGGAAACCTCCACCCCTTTCAGTCCTTCCCCTGAGACAGCCCTCTGGCCTCACCTTGTGGATGGTGACTCTGTACACGTTGGTGTCATCCACAAACCAGATGATCTGGTTGGAGAAGAGCTCCCCATAGTTCTGGGAGGACAGGTAGGGCTCTGTGGGCTCCGAGGAGTAGAGCTGCAGCCCTTTGCGGATTCGTTCCCTCAGCACATACAGGGCAGGGTTTGCTTTCATGATTTTGGCCATGGCCTGCTGGATCAGAGGTTTGCTCCCAGGGAACCAGTTCCCATAAGCACTGAAGAAGGAAAACAGAAGACCAAGTTGTTACCATTAGATCTGAAGAGGCAACAGCCACACAAGTCTTTCCATGCAGCAGTCAGGCTCCTTTCGATCAGCTGAAAATACAACTTTGTACTGCAGTGTGACTTCTGTAATGTCCCTGGGAGTTGGTCACCTATGGTTTTTCTCTACACCTCCTCAGTGGGAAGCCACAGCACACACATGCTACAGAATCCCAGAAAAGCTGCACCTTCTCTCACAAACACATTGGAGAATTGATTTCTGACTTTCCCCCTAGTTTCCAGTGAGAAATAGCTGCCCCCACTTGTAGGGGCCTTGAAACAAGGCCTGTCCTTCAGCTCCAAGAACAGTCTGACAGAAATATCCTAAGTAACAAATTATTAATGAACTGGGGGAACTGAACCACTACTATTGAGCAAAACTAGGCAACCTGAGATGCCTTATCCCACTCACTGCACATCTCCAGCTTCTGCCTTCTCCCCTCACCCTCCTGCCTGGAATACAACCCGGTCTGGAGATGTGCTGAGACAATACCCACAAGCCACCAGTTACAAACCTACAAATTAAAGCACAGAAGGTGCAGCTCTCACCTGTGCAGGTTGTAGGCCAGATCAATGGCGATGAGCACCCCAGTTGGAGAGGGGTAGATGCTCATGTTGTCTGTGGTGTAGTCCAGGAACTTGGCCCTGGCGTAGCGCTCGATGTCGTGGGAATCGTAGTCGCCCCAGCGCAGCTGGATGTCTATCCAGTACTTCTGGGTGGTGGTGCTGTCCATCACATCCCTGAGGAGAAAGCAAGCCACAACAAGGTCATCCTGCACAAAACTCTCCTGCAGTAATTGTCACCAAGCACGGACACTGCAGCCAGCTCATATCCACATTCCACCCTGGAAAGGGACTCTACTGTTCTCATCGCACAGCAGTGAAGGCAGAGGCTGTTCAAAGGTTTAAACAAAGCAGCAGTGAGTCCACTGCTGTGTAGTCACGAGGGTCATCTCCCCCAGGGACTGTCTGGTGAGGATACAGTGAGAATTCACTTCAGATTCTGGCCCTGGGCCAGCTCAGCTTTGTGGGGTTTCCAGAAGAACCTTCAGGAGTTCAGGGAAAAGTTCACCCAGAGAACAGGAGCAAAGGCAGCGTTGGCGTTCTGCAGAAGGCAGTGCCGGGAGGTGCTGCAACCACCTACCCAAACAACCCTGTGCTTTGCTGGACACAACCTCCAGTGTCCCCAGATAAAACCAACCCTAGATGCCCAAGAGACACAGAGGCTCTGGATGACAGGCTCAGCAGCTCTGCTCTGCAGGAATATCAAGGAGAGGGGAAGGGAAACTCACTTGGAATCTGCCAGCAATGATGGACGTGACACATTCCACTTGTAGGAAGCAAAGAGAAGGATATCTGCACATGAGGAATTCATCTTGTAGGACTTCCTGGGATGGATTGTCTCTTTCTGTACTGTCTCTATCTCCAGAGCATCCAGCTCTTGATCAAATACCTGGGGAAAAGGCAGTCAAAGATGAGCCGTGTTCAAGCAATCCAGATAAGGAATCTATCCTCAACACTGAGGCAGCCAGGAAAATCTCATTTCCTCCCTTTCTCTGCCAAATTGCTGGAGGGGGACTGATCCTGCTCCAAAAGGGCACAGAAACAAACCAAGCCAACACTGCTCACCTGACACAAATCCATGACAATGCTCTCATGGATCTTCTGCCACAAGTGAGCTCGGAAAATCTGAATGAGGGAAATCTTCAGCGTGGGGATTTTGCCGTGCATGAAGATCCCTGTCAAATCCAGCTGCACCTGGAACCCAACATACACCTGCAAAGGAAAAGCAGCTGTGAGAACACACAACAGCACGACTGAGGAAGTTTAAAAAATGGAGCATCTCCTGTTAAGGAGGTTTAGTACCTCTGTAAGAGATGTTCTGAGAATTAATTGGATCAATTAACTGCTCTCATTTCAGTGGAAAAGTGGTGTCTGCTCCTAGAGGGACAAACACCAAGTACTTACATTGGCTCTGTTAATGGTAGGAGACCACCAGAGAGTGAATCTTCTGTTTGGAATTTGGTTCAAACCCGATCTCTGGGCATTTGTCAGCTTCTTCCACTTCATGGACTCCTCAAAGCCACTGGCCTTCTCCCTAGAAAGGGCAGACCATCAGCTGTATGAGATGTCCCTCACCTCTGCTGCCATGTGTCACTTGTAACAGAGACAGGAATCAGCCAGGAGCCAGGAGGGTTGCTTCATGCCAAGATATTTCCATGGATTTGCAAGAAGTTCAGCTGTAGCTCCCTCCCAGGTGCCCTCACAACTGAACTACACAACGTTCTCAAGTGACCACTGAAAACCTGCAGAAACTCAACAGAATCAGCACAGCCTGAGCCCAGGGCCCACATTACAGTTCCTCTTACCAGAAGAGACCCTCCCACGTGGGGAAGTAGGTGCCCTTAAAGAGAGTGTGCTCCAAGATCCCTTCCACCCCGCCCAGAGCCTGGATCATGTCCGTGCGGTAATTGTTCAGGTTCCAGAGTTTGCCATCGTGGCGCTGGTGTGTCCACCAGAACGGGTTCTGCTTCAGCACCTGGAGACAACAGTGAGCAGATCATTCACCTGGCTGCACTAATTGTGGGAACCAACATCATGATGATGTCAGTGAACAGGTGAAAAGCCTCATGCCCTCAGTGCTGGAGCACACAGCTCACCTACAACACGAGTTCTGTCAGTACTACTGCACAATTCACACTGGGTGGAATCTCAGGTGATGTTTTTATCTTTTAAGGACTGGCCTTCTACAGAGCTATCACTAGAGGATTTAAATATGTTTTCCCAGTGTTATTAAAACTTATTGTTTTGGAATGTTTGTTTTGAGACCATTTTTTTTCCTCTCTCCTTAATATGCAGTTGCACTAATTGTGATTTTCCTCAATACACTGCAGTCTACCAAAATGCTTCAAAAGTGGAAGTACCAGTCAGTACCTGATACTGTTTGAAGTCAGTCCTGACTCTCCATCCTTTATCATAAGCCAGAGTATGCCGGTCCTTCTGGAAAAGGGTGTTAATACGAGGAATTCCCCTGTCCCATGAGTCCTCCAGATCCTCCAGCGTCAGACGCCTGAAGAAAAAAAATCCCCCCACTTTATTACCTCTCAATTTACAGCACTGCATTAATGAGTAGTTCAGCTGATGAGATCACAGAAATGACACAGAGCTCAGGGCTCTGGCAGGGGACACTCTAAAATGCCAAACACTCAGCAAAGTGTTTGCAGCCATCACTGTGAACCCGATGATACCAAACAGGCAAAAGAAAAAGCCCTTGGAAGTGCACAGAACTGCAAATGGGTCTGATATCAGCTTCTCCTGATGGCCATACCATTTTCCCTTAAGTGTGGCACTTTCTGCCTGCAGAGTCCTCACCTCCTCCAGAGGTAAGAGAGCAGCTTTGCAGGTATCACAGGGTCAGCAAGGTCTCCAAAACCCCCAGACAGCATAAAACTTCCCAGTGCTGCCTGTCCTCCCACACATGGACACACACCTGTTCTGGGCTATAGCCTCTTGTCGCTTCAGGGCATACTCTGCCCACACCCTCTGAGAGTCAATGAATTCACTCTCCCATGGCTGGATGTAACGATACAGATTTGGGATGAGCTGGTCCTCCTCATGACTCATTCCCGAGCGGAAGTGAGTGATGCCAACATCTGTCTGCTTGGACCACCTGGAGCAAAGAGACACAAGAATGAGGTAGAAGGAATTGGGACTTCTCTGATCACTGCCATGAGTTACTGTAAAGGCAACACAGCTCTGTACCATGGCATGGTCTAGCACTCTTGGAATATTTTTAGGGGAAAGAGCAGCTAAGAGAACATGCAGCAATTAGAGCAGGACAACTCACCTCAGGTCAGACTGAGGGATGAGAACGTGGCCCATGGAGAGCATGCCCAGCCCCCCAAGCTCCTTAGGGGTGTAGAACACCACAGGAGGAAAACGGCTGGGCATTTTGGAATTCAGGCCAATCTTGATCCGAGTCTGGATTTTATTCTCACACTTCACCAGCAAATCAAGCAGCTCCTGAGTATTTACAACAGCTTCCCGAAAATAAGTCATCAAGCCAATCAGAGCTGTATTCCATTTATTGACAATCTAGAAAGAAAAAGAAAGGATCAGCTCCCAGATCACTCCCCAAGCATCTGCAGAAAGCTCTGTCATCAATCTTCCTCCCCCCTTACCTTAGTGAAGGTTGTGGAGCCAGAGGCCATGAGGATCTGCCTCACTCTGTTGTGAAACCTCTGCATAGACTCGTCATCCACCCGCAGGAAGCACTGAGCCGTGCGCTCCTTGGTGACCTAGAGAGCACAGGCCCATCAGCTCCCTCCTGGGAGCCCCTCTCCAATACATGGGAATCCCACCCAGGGATTGCTCTCCCAGCCCACCTCGTTCTGCAGGTTCCAGACCCCGTCCTTGTGGGTGAACTCCTCGTAGCTGGTGCGGCACTTGGGCAGGATGCGGCACTCGAAGCCGCACATGTTGAACAGCAGGTTGGGGTTGTCCTTGCTGTACACGGACACAAAGCTGTTCTCCCACTGCACCGTGGTCACCGAGCGGGGCAAACGGTTCTTGATATCCCAGAACACAGCACGGCCACTGGAAAACAAGATGTGCACAGTGACACTTAATAATTTGCCCAAGTAACAACTGGGTAAGTTCTCAGAGCTTCCCTAATTTCTCAGGATTTCAGCACAGACCGCTCACTTCTCACATCCTGAGCACTTATCAGTCTCCAACAGCTTTTTATCACAACTGATTTCCCCCTTTTTCCTGTTCTTCTTCTTTCCCAGCTGCAGCACTTACAGGTTCACGTCGTGCTTCATGAGGCGCATCCGAGCATCCCGGGGCCAGCACTTCTTGTTGTTGTAGCCCACAATGTTCTCGTTGTTGGGGTCTGGGTGCTCCGTCAGGTACCGCTGAATCAGGTCTCTTGCCTCGTCAGCTGTAAACCTGGAAATGCATAGAAAAGGATTTGGAATTACATGATTGACCTATCAACACCAGTCTAACCAGAAAGATAAGGATTTAATTAGGAAAAGCTGTTTGTCAGCCTGTTTGAAGGTAACTATCCCATTTTTGTATCTTCACAATGAATGGGGGAATTTCATTAGCACAGGGCAACTCAGGGTTTGGGTTATCTTTCCATGAAAAGACAGAAAGGCCTCTTTTACCAGTCTCTAATTTACCAAATTCCTAAACAATTGAGCTCTTTACATTGTTGTGTTTCTATTGACACAGTGAAGCTGCAGAAAAGCAAACTGAGAAAGCAAGAGGAGACATGTGGACATCCAGTTATCCAGGGAAGTCTGTCAATTCAAATATTCCTGATCTTCAGTAGCAAAGGGAACAAAACCCAGGAGCAAGAGCATACAAATTCTCCCTTGCCTTTGTGTTCACCTGAGGAAAGCAGGGCCCCAGAGATCTCACCTGAAGAAGATGTGAATCCTGTCAATGTATCTGCAGAAGAGGCGAATGGGATGGGCCACCTCCGTGGCAATGTCCTGGAAGCTGAGGAAGTCATTTGGCATCTGGGGAGGCCCAGCCATTTCACTGGCCCGGTGCAGGCCCAGCACCAGCAGGTCCATCACAAGCCCATAGTACTGGACAATGAAGGAAGCAAACTGCAGCCCACGAATAATCCCATAGGAGTTTGTGTGATTCATGTCCTGAGGAGATGAAGGAGAATTGTGAGAAAACACATCACAACACATCAGAAACCTTTCACCTGAGCAGCTGTTCTTTAGCAGGACCCAGAAGGGGGTTTTTTACTCCCCCATTACTTTTCCCTGGCAAGTCTTGCGTTCCTTCTTTGCCATGGGTCCAAAACCTCCTCCCCCACGAGTCCCTTTTACTACAAATCCCCTTTCCTGACAACAGCCATCACCTTGTAGTTGATCACCACGTTGTTCTTGGCTGTCATGTAGTCAGCAATGTTGTGATCAACGATGAGACGGAGCAGCCTGTTGAGTAAGGTCAGGTCAATCTTCTCATACATCTTCTCAAACCGAGATTCCAGCATCACGTTGCATTCCCCTTCACTCGTTTCCCAAACATCCTGCAGGTTATTAATGCCTGAGGGAACAAACAATGTTGTGTCATCTGACACATCAGAGCACAGAAGCAGTCCCTGGGTACAGAAACTCAACGCAGGTCCTATCTGCCTGATTTTTCAGGCTCTAGATCTTCCAGTCTATCCAGAAACAGGAGGAAAACTATGTAATCAACTGTAAATGCTGTGCAAGTTGTCCTCCTCCAGTATATAAGTATGTATTAACCTATAAAATACATCTCTGATTGCAATTATTGACTGCAAATTGCAAAGATAAAAATTCAGCTTCCAAGGGGATTCATAGGACACGAGTTCCCCCATAGGAAAAATCATTTCTGCACGGAATCCAAGAGCCCACTGACCTTGGCACCACTTGTACACCAGCAGTGGGGGTGGTTCAGTGTCAGCAGGTTTGATCCAAGGAGGGAAGAGTCTTCGCTTATCAGCCTCATACCACAAGTACTGATCCAGATAAGCATCTGTGATCTTCTCCAGGGGCTCAACATCATAAACAGGGACCAAGTGGCTGTAGAGATCCATGAACTCGATTCCCACCTTAAATTAAAAAAAAAAAAAATAAATAAATAAAAAAAAAAAAAGAGGGGGAAAAACTGAGGCTGATAGTTAAGAGGAAACACCCAAATTTTTGTGCCACTCAGCTTCTGAATGCAGCATAACATGGCTGGGCTTTCACCAGGCTTTCACTCACCTCCTTGAAGGCTCTCTGAGTCAACAGATGTCGTTTGATTCTGGACAGAGCTTCGTGGGGATTATCGTAAGCCTGCTCAATCAAGCCCAGCTCCTCTCTCTGTGACTGATTCAGGCGTGACTTCACACTGAAAACAAGGGAGAACAGCTCAGCACCTGCACAGGAACAGCCTAATGGCCATTTAACTGCATTAAACTGATGAACGATGATGTTTAACCTGTAATTCTTCACAATCCACATCCCCAAACTTAGAAGCATGGCAGTGGTTTTGCCCAAGTGGCAGAGTCAGTAAGAACTCCCAGTTAAGCTGGCAGTACAAACAACAGACTTTATCAGATCATCAGGATAAATTTTACGCCATACTCAGTCCCAGGAATAACAGGTAACAAAACAGAAACCTTTCCCAGTGCCCCTGAAGATCAAGATCATTTCTCACTGCTTACCTGTAAGCTTCCTTCAGCCTCTCCAGAGCTAAGATCAGCAACTTGGTGTCGTGCTTGTAGGACAGTGGGGGGAAGGGAATGGGGGAGAACCTCCTGCTCTCCAGCCAGTGCACTGTGGTTGTGTACACAGCAACAGCCTCTTCTGCTGTGATGTAAGGCCCATCCTGCAGAACCACACCACCAGAATTAATCACTGAAAGCTTTCCTACAAAAACACCATTAATTTGGGCAATTTCAGGGAGGACAGAAGTACCTTTAGGTAGTTATGCTGCCGTTCCTGCTCAGCTTTCAGGTAGAGTCTGGTCAGCCTGCCCAGGTTCTTCTTACAGACGGTTTTGTCGACAGTGGCTCCCCGGCGGATCCGCTCCCGGTTGTAGTGAGCTGTGTTTGTCCACCAGTCAGCTTTGGCCTTCACGTACCTCAGGATCATGTTCTCAATAGGAGTTGGCAGCCCTGGCACCTGGGGAGGGACAGGAACTTGAGGGAAGCAGGAGTGGCAACCTCCCTCCAAGCAGTTCCACTTGGGAGATGTTAAAATTGAACCCAACGGCCAAGTGAGAGATTTACCTTCCAGGGAATATTGGCCTTCCAGCAGCGCCAAGCCTCGCTCAGGTGCTGCAGGATGGTTCTGGCTTTGTTCTGTTTGATCCCTTCTGGCATCATGTCCAGGATGTCGTGCATCACAGCTGCCCTGAGCTCCAGGTCGAAGTGAGACTCCACTCGCTGCTTCGTGACAGTCTTTGCAACACCCTTCGAGTGACGGCCTGGAAAAAGCAAAGTCCTTCAGGAATTCTGACACCACTGGGCAGTGATTCTCCTTCTTCCTAATTCAGGAGTGCATGGAGGTGCAGGATGTCTGGAGAAATTACACTGCCAAGACTCTGGAGTAGATGATTAAGTAGCTGTGGAGCAGGGAATCCCACTTCCATTCAGAACCTATTCTGGGGGCACAGAACTTGTAAGAGTTCTAAACTGGTCAATAGCTCTTAGCACTGGCATGGAGCACGGATAAAGACCACCAGTGTAAACAGAAAAGTGGCTGGCAAGCAAACAGTATTAATCTTTACCACACACTCCTCCCACATGCAGGATTTACAGGGTGCTGACCTTCAAACTGCCTGGCCAGCAGATTCCCCAGCCAGCGTTCCAGCAGCGGGGTGATGCCCCTCATGAAGAACAGCCACACTCTCCAGCCTGGAGCCCAGAAACCACAGCCAGGACCTTTGCCCACAGGCCCCTGGAAGAACAGAGACGTGGTAAGATCAGGTCATTTATTGACGTTTCAGAATCCCTCCCTTCTTCCTCAGTGTACACAGGGTCAGTATCACGTGGAAAGGTGGAACTTACTGTGTTAAACCTGTAGTAGATGAGATGTTTCAGGTCCTTGCACATTCGAATCTGCCTCATCAGTTTGTATTTGTACCGGTACATCCCCGTGAGCTGACCCACGTGGGCAAAGATGTACTGCAGGCCATCTGCCAGCTGAGACATGGAACACAGTCAGGGGTAACAATCAACACCTCAGACACCACCTCCAGCAGCCAGGTTTATTGTACAGAGCATATCAGGCCACACAAAGCTCCTAATGCTGGCTCAGACAATGATCAATTCTTATAAAGTAATATAAAAGCAGAATTTCAGACAATGCTGCAACATTTAGTCACTTTGTGCATCCCACAGATGCTATTTTCCATATAAAATATTCCAATTCTCCTCTCAACTTCCTCTCACCACATTAAAAACAAACAAACCAGAAAATGAAAAGAGCCTACCTGAAATGCATCCACATTTCCCAGTCTGTACTGGACGTGGCTGTCCACCACCAGCTTAGTCAGCCGCAGGACCTCTCGGCACAGATGGAAAGCGTTCCCAAAACGGGATTTTTTTCTTTCCTGAATAAGACAAAATATTCAGAATTTATGTAACAATGTCATAGAAGAATAAAACAACTCCAATTTGATGAGTCTGTACAGCAACTGAGCAGCTGAGGCACCGTGGCCTCTTTCTGCACTGGCTACCCAATGACCTTCCAGTAAACTCTGCTCTTGTGTACTACAGCACATGGACTGATACCTTAGTGGTGAGGGTCTTCACAGGCTTCAGGTTGAAGTTGTAATCCAAGTGAAGGTAATTCAGGTTCTTTCTGTGGATCAGCAAGTTCAGCATGTTGTAGCCCTGGCGACACACCTGCAGGCCAACTTCCACCCAGTCCAGCTTGGTTGACTGGAAAAACTTGGTAGCCTTGAAGGAGCGGAACAGGTACCTGGAGAGAGCAGAGACCACAATCAGCTCAATCCCCTACACAGATCAGCAGTTCCCCCACTGAACAGACCCCCACTCACCTCTTCTTCTGGGCTTTGGGAGGTCTGTGTTTGAGGGCATTCAGGACATAGTATTTCAAGAGCTTCTGGTAGGAGACTCTCACCTTGACTGGCTGTCCTGCCGGGCAGTGCTCGCGGTACCTATGGATAAACCACACTCCAATGCTTCAGCTATCTCACATTCCTCAGAGGAAAGTCTCCAGAAACTCTCCTAAAATCTCTAGAAACCAGTCACCATGATGTCTTGATTTCATTTTCATTGTAAAAAGGTGATAATGCCGTGATCACTAGATCAGCCCTGAACTCAGGACAGAACTCACCAGTTCTTCACCAGTGGGATGTCAAGAGCTCTCCGGGTCCTGCCAGACCTCAAGTTGAAGGGTCGTGGGGCCCACAGCAAGGCAATGCCATTGGCTGTGTTATCAGTGTAGAGAGGGGTATCCTTCAGGAAAGGTTCCACAAACTCTGGCAACTCAAACTCTTCATCGTCATCAGGCAGCGGTTCCTGGCTCTGAAATACAGAAGCACCACACAAAGTGTTTCCTGGTTGCTTCACCTCAGTTTTCTGAGTTAAGCAAGTAAAAAAGCCTTCTCTTTGCTCTCATGGAAGAAGTGTGGCTGTACTGAGCATGAGAGAAGCAAAAAGCATTCAACAAGGCAAACTGGGGCTACTAAAGCCTGAGTTAGGCTTTACAGAGGGAACTTCAGAGAGATACCAGCTCCATGAATACACCAAGGGCAACCAGAAAGACAAATAATTTGTCAGAAGACTCTAACACTGTTAATCAGACATTGAGCTTTATCCTACAGAAGCCAAAGGAAACGACTTTGTGCAACTCCAGAAGTAGAAAAAGACTAAAATGACAACTGTGGGGCTTTTTGTCAAAGGGCTTGTGCCTTCTCCTGAAATATCTATGTTTGTGTGCTGCTATCAGAACCAAGATACTAAAGCCCTCTACTTCCACACATAGGGTTTATCACAGTAAAGGCAGTGACTCACCTTGACAGAATGTCTGTGTGAAATGGGGTTGATCAGAGGATCGAAGTAAAAAGCTGGGAGATCAGGATCTTCTGTTTTAATGAAAACAACATTTGGAGTATGGTACCTACAATAAAAAATTTGCATTAGAGCCTCTGACAACCTTTCCCTCCTCTCCTGGCTCTGGAGGCTGCTGCACTTACCAGGTGAGGTGGACATGGTGTGGCAGGTTGTTGTACAGGTACGGGAAAGCAATTTTGTACTCTGTCCTGATGGGCTGCCTGATGATAATTTTGTTGATGTCATTAAATTCATTCCAGTCTTCATCCCTTAAATGAGCCAAGAAATTGTTATGCAAGCATTCAGGGTGAGAGAGATGAACACTTGTGACTGAAAACATACCATCAGCCCTTTCCTAGATAACCACAGCTCTCTCTCCTAAACCCAACACTTACTGAAGATTGATGTCTCTGACGAGGGGCTCAAACTTGGGACCTCCAGGAATGGCCATGTTCAGTGCCTTGGAGGTGAAGAAGGCTTTGAGGTCGAACAGGTAGAAGTAGTTGTCATCCACCAGGTCAGTGAGCAGCTGGTTGGCCAGGCGGTACAGGGTGGACATCATGGGGAGGGTGAACTGCCAGCGCTGGTACGTGGAGCCATTGACATACCTGGGAAGAACAGGGCATGGACACTCCAGACACAGCCACAGCACAAGCAAAGGACCAGAAATAACCAAACACCTTTTGCCACCTGTCATTTATCAAGGACAGGTAACACGTGGGCGCCTCTAGGCTGAAAGAAAGGCTGCAGCACTGTTAGAGACCACTTCTGGACTCTTCCTGCCCAGAAAATGCTGACTGCTCCAGTTCCTCCTCTGTGTCCAAAGTGACACAGAAGATCTGTGCACCTTTAGCAATATCAGTTTCAAATTCCAACTAGACAATCCAGGTTGTCAGCTTTATAGCATGGTCAGAAACATCAGTTTTAACAGCCCCCCAGGACAGAGGGACCTTGCTGGATGCTCAATCATAGAATCCCAGAATGGTTTGGCTTGGAAGGAACCTTAAAGCTCATTTTGTTCCAACCCTTCCACCTTCCACTATCCCAGGTTGCTCAGAGCCTCATCCAACACAGGCCTTGAACACCTCCAGGGATGGGCCAGACACAGCTCCTCTGAGCAATCTGCAGGCAAAGATGCAGTTTTACAACACTCAGGTTCTCCTTCTCACCCTTGAGGGAAGGTTTTTCTCTCCCCACCACCATCACACAAAGGTTACACACTACTCTGTACAGGTAATCCATACATGGTTTGTTTTCCTCCTTTTCCCAGTAAATTGTGCTACCACAGCCACGTACTTCCTGTTGTCCTTCAGAGGCTGGTGGTCATAGAACCAGTCCAGCACAGGGGCATCCTCCTCTGGATCCAGCTCCAGCTGAATGGCTTCCAGGGGCTCCACATCCAGGATGTTATCAGCATAATCCAGAGGGGGCTCTTCATCATCAAACGGGGGGAATCTCATCCTCTTGAAGTGACGCCTGTCCCTCTTCTCCCGCCTCATCATAATCCACATGGACCTGCAGGAAATCAGGGGAACGTTAAACAAGGATTTTAAGGTGCATGCACAAGGCTTTGTCCCACCTGGATGAAGCAGAAGGCACCTACCCCCACTGGGCAATGTAGACAGGCTCGATGACCCAGGGGATCTCGTTGACAAAGGAGATGGCGCCGGTGATGTGGTACAGGACAGGAACGTCTCGGATTTGCTCCCAGGGCATGGGCATGTTCTCCAGGAGCTTCAGCACAGCATGAGGCATGTACTTCAGAGCACTGCAACCACAAATCAAGGGAAACCACGTTGGAATGGATCTCAAGAACAGCCATCCACCTGCCACAAGCCCAACTACATCCCAGTTTTCCCTCCTGCAAGCTGCTCATCTGACCATCAAAAGGCAAATCCGTGAACTTCCCACTCTACCTTTGTACTAGCAAAAGGTTTTCTACTGATTTAGCTTTCATAAACGTTACAAACACAAATTGAAGTTTTAAGTGGGTTTTTTGAAATTTTTATGGGTAATGGTAAGTTAGTGCAACAGATTGATGCATTAGACAGATCTCTGCACCTGAACAGCCAAGAAGCACTCAGGATGCTTTTCAATCTTGCAGAAAACATATGCTGGCTATTTAATATTCTCTCCAACTTCTTTTAAACCAATGTATAATGCAGGGTAATGTTTTTTCTCATAAATTCAAAGCAACAACTCCTTTTGCTACTCCACTTCAACAATTACCAAGGCAGCAGAGGCGGATCCCCTGACCTCCCCCTCTGTCACACACCGGGGGTCCCTTACCCCAGGTAGACGCGCTTGTCGTGCCGGAACTTCCTATTGGTCATGTCGCCGTGGTCGCGGATGATTTTGCGGACATGCTCAGGGGGCATGTCCTCCTTCTGCGCGTCCACGAACCCGAATTTCCTCTTCTCCGCATAGCGCTTGGCCTGCAGCTGCTGCCACTTGCGGGCTGCGGGGACACAGAGGCGGCGGGTCAGGCCTTGTCCCCCGCGGAGGATCTGGGGTGTCCGGGGCCGTACCCACCTTTCTCCTGCAGCTTCTCCTCGGACATGTAGTCGGGCAGCGGCGCCAGCGGGTTGGGCACCGGGGCGCAGCCGCCGCGGTACGGGAACACGGCGGCCATGGCGACGCACCTGCGGAGAGGGTGGAGAGGGGCTCAGGGCGAGGTACGGGACCACGACAAGGCCGCCGCCGGTCGCTCCCTCGTCACTCCCGCCCGCCTCGGGCCCATCGTGGGCCCGCCGCTCCCCGTTCGCCCTCACCGGCAGCCGCGGCCCCCGCGCTCCCCCACCACAATGGCGGCCCCGCGCCGCCGCTACCGCGCCTCGGGGACCCGGATGTAGGCGGGACGCGCAGCACGGGCTGCCCAATCAGCTTTCAGGAAGTCTCACAGACAGCAGGCGTAGCCTATCAGAACGCGGAGCGGGGGCGGGGGCGGGACTGAGGGCGGAATAGGGGAAAAAGCTGCGTCTGGCGCACACTTCCGGTGTGGTGTCCCGCTTCCCCCGGTCCCGCCCTTCGCGGCTTCCGATTGGCGGAGAGGGGCGGCGGTGACAGCGCGGCGCCGCCTCTGATTGGACAGGGCCTGGCGCAGCGCACTCCGCGCTGCTGTAGGGGGCGCCCCGGGGCGGGGGCTGCCCTCACGGAGGGCGGTAGGGGCGGGGGGTCCCGCAGGATTTCCCCTCAGACCAAAGCTGCTAGCAGCTGGGACTCTGGCTGCCCTTGGAGTGCCAAACGCCACCTCCGAGCTGGCTTCAAGAAACTGTGTGGCTGAGTTTGGTTTCCCGTGGAAAAGGGCCTGCGCTCGCCTCCCGGCGGCTGTGGCCGGTCCAGGCGCCTGTGGCCGGGAGTGGGGTGCTGCCCTCAGGGGAGCGTCTTGGGCGCATCCCGGACACATCCCGCTGATGTCCCCTGTGGAGCAGCCTGGGGACATCCCCCACGGGGCCTGTACGTCCCCTCAGCGGGGCTGAGCCCATCTCAGCCCGCCCCCGTGCCCCAGGCAGGCAGGGGGATGCTGCGCCCCAGTGATGCCACCCCCCGAGCGCTGCCCCCACGGCCACGCTATGGCCCCTAATCCCCCAGCAAATAGCCACCCACCTCATTGCCTCCTTCCTGTCTCTCTCCAGGAGCACAGGTCCCCCCCCGGCCTCAGTGCTTGCCCAGCATCTGTGAAAACGCGAGGTCCGGCTCACTGTTAAGTGGGTTCAATACGTTGCCAAGGCCACTCAGCAGCCGGGCAGCCACTTGTCTTAGGGTTTTGCCGGGATAGGGGCTCCCATGAGGAGAGGGGTTTGTTCTGGAGGGATATTGGCTCGTGGGATGAGGGTGAAAGGTGGGGTGAGTGGGTGGCAGAGTGGGGTGTTGCTCCCCAGCAATTAATTCCCTGATGGAGATGCTCCTTCTAGCCCTGTGATCCCCCGTATGGTGGGAATAGAAGGATGAGTCCTTCCCAAAACCCTTCAAGCCAAGGCTGTGGCACTTTTCCTCGGGATGGACAAGCACAGGGCATCCCTACATCTGACCTCAGTGACCTGCAAAGCCGCTGCTTATCCCACCTTAGCCCTGTGGGAAAATCACAGCAGATTAAGAGGCGCCCAACACAGGCTCCCCAACCCCACGTGCCCGGGGTACAGGACATCCACGTGACAGCAGGAATGTGGGAACACAATCCAGGCCTTGAGAAAAAACATCTCTGGTGTGGGCAGAGGCTGGAGAGCAGAGGCAGCGTTTTTAGCAGATGCAGAGGTTGTGCTAAGGGATCAGCAGAGCAGCTCCTGGAAAACTGGGAGTACGTGGCTCAAACCAAAGAGGAAGCCCTGGGTGACAGTTCTGCTCCAGCTGGGAGCTGTGAGGGGCACACAGGCACCTCAACACTGCCTGAGGTGACAAACCCAAACCTGGAGTAGGTGTCCGCAGCACCTGGAAGCTTCCCCGCTCTCCACAAATAGAAACATAAGCAGCTTTGGCCATGCATTGTTTCCAGCCTCCAAACTGCCCACAGATCACTCATCTTTCCCTGCCCAGCAGGAATGTGTCTCCCTCCTCAAAACACGTGCCACCCTCTCCAAGCAGTGCCTTGTTCCAAGCCTGTCCCCAAGCTCTTCAAACCAAATGGGAGATTTTGCGTTAAAGCTTATTTGCCACACAAAGGAAACGTGACTGATCCGGTGGATTTCTCCAGACTGGTGCACGTAACCCCAAGTGGGATGATCTTGTTATGTACACAGTGCTGGGCTGCTGGGAAACAATCCTGTGTGTGAGAATCGGTGGGGAAAAGGAAATGTGGAGTAAAATACATGTGAAAACCTTCATCTTCCTCCACAGAAAAGAGAGGGATGGGGGAAAAAAGCCCAAAACAGTAAGAAAGGTAGCGTGTGCCAGTGTACAGTGTATTTTCACTCCATGGCAGGGAGACACAGGGTAAGGACTGTGCTAAGCAGTGACACACCCCCAGAGTGGGCTGGGATGCGGAGTCCTTTTGTCCCCTCTCAGTCCCTTCCCCTCAAGCCATTTCATTTGCAGCCATTTATTAAAAGCTCGTGTTAGTAAGAGCCTTTGCTGCCAGGTGAGAGCATTACACTGGGCTCTGCAGCACGACTTGTCATTCCCAACAGATGCCTGAATCCTAAAAGCTGCCTGAAAACCCCACATCTGTGGGAAGTGACCATCACACAGCGTCCTCCATCCAGCCACTTGCGCTCTCCCACGCTCATTTATGGGCACTTAAAATTATCTGGGGACAAAACACCATGAAAAAAGCTCCAGTCGAGGTTGGGGCTGCCCCCGAGCTGGACCCCACAGCAGGCAGCACCCACCCAGCCAGGTGTCAGCCTGAGACAGTCTCCTCAGAGAGGGCTCATCAGTGCAGAGTTTGGTTTTTACTGACCCTTGCCTTGGAGCCTGTCGTGCCTGGTGGTGTTCCCATGGGAGATGCCATGGAGGACACAGCATCCTGTGGCTGATGGGATGCTGAGGGCTGCAGCACCAAAGGGGTTGGAAACACCCTGTGGTGTTGGGATGTCCGGAAGAACAGTGGGGAAACAGTGCTGCTCTGTCCCCTTCTCATCTCAGCGGTGCCTCAGGGAGCTGTGAGAGCTGTTGAGGCTTCTCTGAGCAGCTCCCAATTGTCCGACCACATCATCCAAAGGCGTTTGGGGAGCAGAGCCACAGTGCCTGGTCCACGAGCACCTCCTCTGCTGCGCAGGGCCCAGGATCTTGAGCCACAAGAAAAGCCTGGATGCTCTGTCAGTGCAGACCCTCCCTGCAAGGTACTGAAATAGCCACGTTCACCCTCCACTTGCTCCATGGGCTTGGCACTGCTCCCCCTCACAGGCAAGGGGGCTATTCCTCCTTCTCCCGCTGCACATCCCGCCTGGATTTGAAGAAGTCGCTCCGCAGCAGGCGGTAGAAGAGGATGATGTTCATGGGTGTCATGATTGCCATGCCCACCGTGCCCACGGCGTAGGTGGCTGGGGGCACGTTCTGGCGATTGTGGAAGAGCCAGTGGGTCATCCAGGCCAGCGTGGCGATGCGGAACACCACGTAGGTGCCCAGGTTGACGACGCTGTTGAGGCGGTAGCAGGTGGTGTGCACCAGGTTGGCCATGAGCAGGATCTGCCGCAGGTGGAGGAAGATGGAGTTGATCTCCACCAGCAAAGCCACGAGGGCAAAGCCGACGTACTGGTGGAGCAGCACTGCAATACCAAAGCAGACAATCACCTGGGAAGGAGAGACAAGAGGGGCTGAGCCCAGGGGCTGGTTGCTCCCAGCTGTTGCGAGCTGGAACTCTCCACGCTTGGGCACAGGATGGAGCAGAGGTGGAAAAGACCATCTGCAGTGCCAAACCACTGGTCATCCCTGCAGCACTGCAGCCTCTGGCACCTCCTCACCATTGCATGAAACCTGAGTGGGATTTTTTGTTCCAGCAGGAATAGAAGGAAAACAACTCTCTAAGCCCCAGGTTGAGACAAAGCAGCCTGACCTAACCCTGCTGTTTGTGGCCTGGGGAATGCAGCCCGTTGTGGCCCAGCAGGTTTTTCCACACACAGTCAATGGACAGGAAGGGAGACTGTAGCCCAGGGCTACGGCTACTGCTGGCTCAGGGCTTCTCCCTGGAACAGGCATCCTGCAGGGATTAGGTGGCTTTGGTGCATCAGAGAGCCCCATGGGATGCCCCCAGCGTGGCCTGAAGCACCCTGGGGCTGCTGGGTCCTGCAGCAGAGGACAGGGCTACTGGGGACAGGATTCCTGCCCTGCACCCTCCCTGCCAGGCAGGGGGACAGGCTCTGCCTGCCCATGCTTCAGCACACTCAGTCCTTTCTTTGGTTTATGCTATTAATGCTGTTCTCTGTATGGGCTCTGTAATGAGATTATCTGCTCCCTGCTCTTTAAGTCACTGTCTTGGCTTGAATTAGCTCTATTGTGGAGATGAACTTTCGGCTCACCAGCAGCAGCCAGCAGAGCCCCAGGGCTCACTGAGAGAGCAGGTCTGACCACTGCCTCCCCTGACTCATCCCAGGTGAGTGTCAGCACTGTCCCTGTCCCCCTCCCCAGGCCTTGCACACCCCTGAGCCTCCCCTGAACCCTGCAGCATCTCTGCTGCTCAGCTCCAGGCTGTGCCACCCCCCTGCCCTGCCACCCCCCTGATCCACAGTCTCAGCATCACAGAATTGTTTTGGTTGGGTCGAACACTCTGGCACCTGGGCATCAGAGGTGATCGGAGAGAAACCCACAGTGGGCACAGCAAGACAGGCAGAAGGCACTGGAGCGGGAGTCCTGCGCCACAGCTGCTCCAGCCACACCAGCCCCAGAGGAGAGGAAAGCACCCTGGGGAGCGGGAGGTGGATGGAGGGGGTGTGCAGCCCTTCCTCGAAGGTGCTCAAGAGGGCAAGAGCCATAGGAGGTGAGCTGCTCACCTGTGCCAGTGGGGACACCTGGGTCACTGCTGTCAGTGACACTGTTGTGGATCAGCCCAGCTCTCTGCCCCCATACTTTATGTACACATGGTTTTTTCCTACCCCATTTTTGGGTGCCTTTCTGCAAATCCTCAAAGAGTACAGAGTCCTGCAGGACCAAAAGGAGCTCCCAGCCCTGCTGTCGGGGCTCCTCTCCCCAGGAAGCAAGATCAGAGATATTTTGTGGCAGGAAGCAAACGCCCACACTAACAACAGCAGGAGCCCCACTCGTGTCCCCTATCCCCAGCCTTGCTGGTGGTACCTGTGCTGGTGCACTCACCACAGAGTGATGAAAGAGCAGCTCCCAGGACTGATGAAGCTTCTGATTGCATAACATGTCCACAAAGTCTTCAAGGAAATAACCTGGAGTCGGGGAGTCCATGAACAAAAAGGGGGTCAGGAAGGGCTGTGCCAGCGAATCCTCCCTGCCCCAGTGGGCTCTGCACCTGACTGGGCTGGGCAGCTCCCCCAGGGAAGTGATGGTCACATCCGTGTGGGTGGGAAGTCACACACAGAGCAGGATCACACACAGCAAAAGAAGGAAAGTGGTGTGTTTTGAGTCCCTCTCGCAATCACTCTGTACAACATGCTCCCAGGAAGAGGCACCAACTAACTCCACCAACCCCATGCGGGCACGTTTGGGATGCCCCAAGGCCTGGCTCCCCCCGAGGACGGTGGAGGGCAGCCCGGTGCCCAGTACCTCCTGGCTGCGGGTGCCGTGGGACAGAAAGGAGCCACTGTCCTTTGCCAAGAATAGGGCGATTGTTTGAGGTGCCTGAGACATCGCGACATGGCTCGAGGGGCTGGTGTCAGGCACCGACGAGCGCGTGAAGACCCCCCGGGGGACAGAACAGGGCACAGCCCACTCGCCACACCTCACCTACAGACACGGCGACCAGACTGTGCGCCCCGGGCGGGTGTGTGCCCACCAGGTCCTTGGACAGCTCGGGGTGGAGGTAGAACCTGTGGGGAGAGAGGCTGTGAGTGTCAGGCAGTGTCTCTGTTTCCCCATTTCCATCCCAGTGTCCTCAGTACCCACCTGGTGCTGCCGACCCCCCCACCCGGGAGACCTCTTGTCGCCCTGCTCCACCCACAGCCACCTGTTTTCCCCGGAGACTCCCTATCCCCTGGTGCCTCCCTGTCTCTCGGACCTTCCTCCCTCTCTCAGTGCCCCCCAGTCTGCAAGTCCCCGCTCTCCCCAAGGTCCCCAACACCCCCATTTCCTTTCGTGCCCCCTTGGCCGCAGGTTCCCGTCGGGGTCCCTGGACGCTCCATTCCCTTCCAGTGTCCCGGTGCCCCCCGGGAGCCCGGTGTCCCTCCGGGGCTCCGCGGTGCCGCTCACCCGGCCAGCGCCCCGCCGCCGCTGAGCACGCTGTGCGCCAGCGATGTCCAGATGTTGCGCCACTTCCAGCGGTTGCGCCGGGCCGAGGGCGGCGGCGGCACGAGCCGCTCCAGCCCCCGGTTCAGCAGGCGGAAAGCGGCGAAGGAACCGGCCACCACCAGCAGCCCCGGGCTGAAAGCCATGGGCATCCACCGGCCCGCTGCCTTCCCCGGGCTCCCATGGGACCAGCCTCGCTGCCCGACGGGGTCCGCCTCGCCCAGCCCCGGAGCCCGCCCTGGGCAGCGGCACCGCCCCGGGCAGCGGCACCGCCCCGGGCACCGGCACCGCCCCGCCCTGCCCCGGCCGCGATGCGCATCGCCCGGGCGGGGGCACAGCGAGCATCGCCCCCGAGGGGAAGGGCCGGGGGCCGCCCCGCTGCTGGGGCTGGCAGTTCCCGCATCCCCCCGCGCAGGGATGCGGACACGCAGCGGCAGCGCTTCCCGTCGGGGCGTGAGACACGGAGGGCGGGAGGACGGGAATTGAGCCCCCGGGGATGTATCCGCCTTCCCCGGCATCGCACGGCAGAAGCGGCGCCAGCCTGGAGCTGGCTGAGAGCGTGGCACGGAGCGGGGAACGCGTGTCCCGTCGCTGTGCGGGAGCTGGGGGCACTTCCCTCGTTCCCCGGAGGTTCCTCCCCCACTTTGGTGGCACCGGGTGGCCGAACGCCTCCCCCATGAGGTGCTGCGGCCGGTGCTCCTTCACCCCAAAGCATCCCCGGCAGGTGGTGCCCGTCACCGTGATTGTTTCCTTGGGCAGAAGCTCCCCAAGCCACCGGTCACCCCGGGTCAGGACCCCCCCAGATCACACCACCGGGGCTGATCGCACACCGAGCACGGAAAAAGATCTGATTGCCTTGCCTAAAAATGCACTGCTCTGTTATCCTCCATCCCCCTGTCCCATGTCTGATCCTGAGAGGAGCTCCCCTGATGTCTGGGATACCCCAGCTCTGCTGTCTGGAGGTTGTGGAAATTCACGATCCCGTAGCCACAATTTTAGTCCTACCCTACAACTATGCTGCTTTTCCAGCTTCCCGTAATTTGATCGCTCTCTTCTTGCTTTTTGATGTCTCCAGCAGAAACTGCTGCACAGCCCTCGCTTCCCCTTCTGCCGCCGGGATGAGTCACCGTGTACACACCGATTAATGTCAAACTCTACCTCTCCTTTGAGGTATTAATTTTGGATGAAATCTTCTACTTCCTCTTCGCTGAAACAGAAGCATGTGGAGCCTGAGCTCTTAGTTGCTGTCCTAGCTCTGGGGTGATGGACACAAAAATATCAAGTACACACGGATGGAAGGGACACTGAGTGATTAAATCAAATTGGGAGACGGGTGAGGTTCTTTTCCAACCTAAACGATTCTGTGTTTCTATGATAGTCCCAATTGGTAGAAAAGCATCTGTTCATGCTGCACAAATCTGCTTAAAAGCCAGGCAAGACAATGTACTTTCATAACAGTTACGTGGCAGGGAGACACTGCCTGAAGTAGTAGGCAGCCCTGAGTACTCAGGAGATTTTAAATAATCTCGTGTATTAGGACTCGAAGGATCACACAGGCTAATCTGTTACTGAGAAGACCAAATGCAAAGACATTTTTGTTCAGCATAAGATGTGCTGAGGAAAGAGAGATGTGCCTTGGAGACGTGCTGGGCTGCTCAGGGCACTGAGGAGAAAAAGCGTTTAACAATTAATTGAGTATAAAACTGCACAGAGCCGGTTTCCAAATGAGAAGTCATCCGTGGCGTTTTAGCCTCAAAAAATCTTGACTGCCCCTTTCCCGCCCTTCACCTGCCTGCAGGGAGAATCCCAGACCATGGAATACCTGCAAGCCCAGCCCCGTTTCCCCAGGGGCTCCTCCATTTCTAGTGTGTTTATCCTAAAGATGAAGATTCAGCCAGGCTCGGGGACAGGAACAGTTAAAATATTTCTGGAGACTGGAGAGCTTTTACCTACCACTTCTGCATGGGAGGAATTTAAGCCGTGATTAATTGAGCCTCTGATTCAAGGACTTTGATCCCATTGCTAGAACACTACCAACAGTTACATATAAACTACTTTTGGGTTCATTTGAGCCCAGATTTTACTTAACTTTACCAGGACTTCCCATTGAGCTGTAGTTTCTTACAACCTCGATTCCAGCCTTTTCTCCTTGTCTTCCTTCCTCTGCAGCAATGGCATTAACCGGGGGCGGTTTTGGAACTGGAGACTTCCAAGCCCAGCTACAAACAAGTCCCTTGACAGCAGTTCAGGCCAAATATTCAACCACACGCCACAGGCTCGGGGGCCAGGCTTATCCCAAGAAGAACCCGAACGGAAGAGCAGGGACGGGAGCTCCCGGGCGCAGCTGCCACAAGAGGTCCCTGCACGCCCGCTGGAGAACGGGGAGCCCGATCCGATGGGATTCCTCATTCCCACCTATTTGGAGATAATGCCTTTTTCACCCAAATTTCCAGAAGTTTTCCGCTGTCCCCAAACGACCTCGTTTTCTGCGGGGAGGCAGCTCAGCCTGGTGCCGGGTGGCTGCTGGTGCCTGCTCCCAGCAGGGCAGGGGACTCCTTGCAGATACCAGCAAGGACGTGCCCAGGTCCATCCCATAATACCACGGGCATCACAGCTAATCCCATAGCGGGGGCTTTCCAGCAGCACTCGGGGTGTAAATCGAGGGTACGGAATTTTATTCAATAGCTGGACAATCGTTTTTGTCTCCCTTTCCCAGGCTGGAGTTTCTCTGCAGCACATCTGAGAGATGAATCCGTTTTCCACAAAAAAACCCCCTGACAGTTTAGTGGTAATCCACCATAGGAATTCTGCCAGTTGAACTCTGTCGCCCCTAGATGCTCCCCACTACTCCTGGATGGGGGTTTGGGTGTGCTTTTTGCAGTTCCACCATCCCTTCTTTAAGGAGGAGCCCACTCTGCTCCCAAATGCCACAGAGGACTCACCGGAGCCAACAGATGTGGGAGCCAGGCACAAGTTATGCTCCTGTTTTTGGAAAGCCTCCCTCCCTTAATCTGCCTGTCTGCATCCAGGGAGTCATAAAACCCATCTGCTCACATAATGCCAGACCTGGCTCACACCTGAAGTAATCTGAGGAGTCCAAGAGCTCAAAACAAATCAAGCAGCTTGGCTTCCAAACTTTAATTAGCTGTTGTCTCCATCCCTCTCTAAACTGTGTCACCACTCTGTCTGCTTAGGCCATAAGAAGTCAGATACGTAGGAATGCTTTATATATCCACATCTCCATTCAGGAAGTCTGGAACTCCACACTTATGAAAGGATCTACTGTGCAAAATGCAGGTTCTGCATGGCAAAGCATGCCCAGACATTGCAGAGGCAGCTGTGGAGAGAGCTGAAATCAATTCAAACTTGAGCATCTACCCCTTCCAGCCAGGAACATTTTCCTGATGCGGAAGCTGGATATTCTCCAGGTAGAACTTGCTGTGGACATGGGAGAAAGGGATTTCAGTCTCTGTGGGTGTGGTGAGCAGCTCCAGGATTTAATGCAAGAAATGCCAAAATGTGCAGCACTTCACCGCTGACCTCAGGACTTGAACTCATCTGGCAGAGGAAATCATCTGCGCTTGCACCTCAGCCTGTCCATTCACCCTGGCCAGGTCTGCAAGCTCCCTGTCCTGAGGGAAGGCTTTCCCTCCCACCTCCCACTGTTTTCACCAGCCCTGCAGGTGTTCTGCTGCCCAGGCTGCTCATCCTTCCTGAGATCATTCCTGCAATACAATGTCTCCTGGGAGCTTTACAGAATCAGGATGTTCTGGTGCCAGATACCAGCTGCAGACTGGGCACAGCAGCTGCCTTCTGCAGCCTGGCATGTGGGGATGTTCCCAAACCACCCAGGCAGAGTCTGCTTTGCCCACATGATAAAGACCCCAGGGCAGGTTGATCTGGATACTCTTCTTTTGGCCTTCCTCCTTTTTCCCAGGACTGGAAGGATATTTTTCTTTTCCTCAGGTCTTGGCACAAGGGACTTGTTGGAGAAACCTGTGTTGACAGCAGAGTGTCCCTAAGGATGCTGCAGGCTCAGCTGTTTCTCAAGGGCTTGGGCTGGAGCAGCTGTCATGAACCAGTGGCACGAAGGATGTGTTCTCCCCTCATTCCAGCTGCACAGGTATGCCATGGGATTAGCAAAATTCCATTGAGAACACACTGACTGGCAAATCCCCTTCGAGCACAGCAGCACAGGCAGTTCCTTACAGTTCTCTGCTTCCAGCAGCTGCCATGCCCCAAATGTTTCAACTTTCTGAACAGTTTATCTGCTGTTATTAGTGAGGTTTCAGGTTCCTTCTTTCCTTTTGCAATGTTCACTGTGGAGAAGTGGTGCCAGGTGTCTGCCAGGCCTGTGTCCCATCTCTCACCATCACCAGACACGAATGTTTAGGAAAAAAATGTGAAACACCACATGTAATTATTCTTACCCTGTAAGCAAATCCATCCCACTAAATATTTCCTTTTTCTTGTCTTCTTCCCTTGTGGGATAAACATTTTTTTCCGTGTTTAATTCACCAATCTCAAGCTTAAGTAATTTTTGATGAATATGCATGTGCTTTATGATTACCTGATGATGCATTTATGACTACGTGGGGGTGTTTTGCACTTCAGACAGGTTAAGAATGAGTCCTCCAAGGTGGAAGCACATCCCAGCCCCTACACCCAGTTCAGCATCACACCCTCTGAGCCCACTCAGTTCCTCCTATTTTACAAATACAAGCACAGGAGCTTCCCCGCTGCATCTCCTGCTGCTGTTGGCTCTGCAGCTTGGAACTGGTTAGGTTCCCTCCTGAATTCTCTTGTTATTAATATCACAAACCAAGCTGTTCTGAGAGCAGTGCCCCATTAATCACTTCAGCTCCGCTGCAGGTTTCACCTCGCTTCCTCTTCCTGCCACTGAGCTGCTTTCCTATGATTTGACTCTGTGGGTGCTGCTTGTTAAAATCAGCGGGTCTGGTAGGGCAGAGAAGGGCCCTGAGCTGGGTGAGCTGGGAAAAAGGTGGGAAAAAAGATGCATCCACACAGCCATGGCATGAAAAAATGTGCTACACCAGCTGATGGTGGTGGGAACTTGAAGGGAGGAAAGTTGCGCCCCTTAAATCCTTGTCTCTAAACCTGAGTTTTCTGGAGGGCCAGCAACACCAAGACACAGCAGAAGTGAAGGTATCTAATAAAATCCAAGGTCAGCTCAGCAGCTCGTGTGACTCAGCACCAACGTGGGTGGCAGATCAGCTCACAGATATCTGATGCCCACCTGGGCTCTGTTTGTGGTTGAGGGCACCACTTCCTTTTCCTCTCTTCCTTCCTGTGTTTAATCCTGACTTGTGCTACAAGCAAAGTAATGAACCAGTGAATGAACTCTAAAACCCTCTGAGTAACCACCTCTGGTTTACCTAAAAAGGGCCAAAAGATGTTTACAGAGCATCTTCCTGAAAATCTGCCTCCAATCCCATCCCAGTCCCTCGAGGGCATATTGTGTGTTCCTGACACACACCAACATCCCTGCAGCCAACCCAACCTTCTCTCTGAAGGGCATCCAATGCCCTTTTCCGCTTTCTAGCCTTTGTCAATCACCTTTTCTATATCCTTTCTATCATCCTTGCCTCTGTCAGGCATCTTGGTTTGCCCTTTTCCTTTGCACTTTACAAAAGCCTTTCCTGGGTGCTCGGCTGCATCCAGCAGCATCCATTGGCATCCAGCAGCCAGATCTGCTGCTCAGCCCTGCAGTGCAAATGTCCCTGCACAGGATCAAGCTCCACCTGCCTCATCCCAAAGCTGCCTGCCTCTGTACCTGCCCCTTTGCCTGTTCGCTGCAGATTTCCATCCGTGAGCAAAGGTTTTTCCAGCGATTTCTGCTGAGTCAGAGAACGCTCCGCGAGGGCTGCTGCTCCTCCACGTGGGAACGTGCTTCTGGGGAATAATTACAGAGAATTTAAATACGGACATTTGGCAGCCAAATTGCTTCACATTCAGGCTCCTGGCCAGGAGGGCAGAGCCCAGAAGCTGCTCATTGGTGCTGTGAGAAAATTCCTCATTCCTGTGCCCAGCGTGGGTGTGCAGAGTCCGTGGGCCGAGATTATCCGGACACGGCAGTGTCCCGGTATCCTGCTCTGGAGGAAGGGGGACTCACGGCTTACAGGGTTCCATGAATTGAACTGCTTCCCAAATAATCCTGCCTGCACTTATCCAGCATCCTGCACGTGCCTTCTTCTCCGGGTCATACCCACTAAAGGATTTTTATCCCCCCTGCTGCTGGATTTGGGAATGTGCTGCTGGCAGGGAGCTGATCCCTGTGGATCTCCTGTTCTGCAAGGGAGATGATGGAAGCACGCTGTTAGTAACTTTTTCCCCCCTTAATTTTTGAGGCATATTTTAAGTTGTGAAACATATTGACTGTGAAATAGAGATAAGAACAAGAGGAGACACAAACAGTGTAGGTGTTACTCCCGGTTTTTTGCAACTCCCACTTCGTTGTAAAAATAGCACAGCAAGCAGCACCCTGCTCCATGCCATCCTTCATGGGCCAAGGGATGATGGGATCGTGTGCCTGGACATCAGGGACTGAACCAGGAGCAGAGCTGGGATTTAAGGCACGTGCAGAGCTGCTGAACACTTCACGCTCCTTAAAATCAACGGAGAAAAATCCTACACAAAGATCAAATTAAAGAATTTTAAACGTTGTTGAAATATGTAAAAAGTAGCAATAACATTCCAAAGTGCTGCAAAAATGCGTTGTGTTGAGCTGGAATGCTTTCCATCAGGAAAAGGGGCAGTGGGAAGGGACCGTGGGATATCACTGCTTCCCCTTGAATTTCTGGTCACAGTGCCCATGGCACACCCCATCTTTACACCACACCTGTGCCATAATTCCTATGTGCCCTCAATTCTTTTGCAACTCTAAACCCCAGCAAAATACCCTTAATTAGGCCCAGGCCAGTTGCAGAAATCAGATAAAACTCCCTGACAGGCAGCTGCTTCCAGGAGCCGTGTCTCCTGATGGATGGGGATGTTGTGCAACTCGGGGAGAGCATCACCAGCCGTGGGCTGGCAGTGGGCAGAACATCTGTGGTGAGACACCAGGGTGTCACCTCACAGGAGAAAGTCGCAGACAGAAGCAGTGGTGGCTCTCTGACCTGGGGGATGGGTGCCTGAACCCCCCTGGCAGGACCAGGTGAGTACCCACCGATGATTCTTCTAAAGAACCTGGGATTGGGGCAGCGGTGCAGTGGGGATTTGCAGGAGCAAGTCACCACCCTGCACTGAAACCTGCCTTGAACGACCTTCCTCTGCTCTATTTCTTGCTTTTTTCTCTCCAAAATAGAGAGGCAGATTCCTAATCAGCCTCTCAATGACTGCTAAGGTAGGGACAGCATTAAAGACCAAGAGGTTTGACTGTTTTCTAGCCCAGGAGGCATTTTGGGCAGGAATTAGTGCTTTCACAGCAATTACCATGAGTAACATCTCTGCACAAACGTTGGAGAGGCTTTGGAGAGGCTGAAGTATCTCTTTAGACCCAATTTGAGGGAGACATGGGATATGGCAGCAGCACCTCCCCATAAATAATTGTATTTGTTTACAAGAGCCATTAATCACATCTGCTCTGCAGTTGAGTTTAATGGGACTCGGGGCTGAAAACAAGAAGTGGGTTAATTCAGAGGCGAAAAGGGCAGAGGAATGGATGTTGGGTTCAGACACAAAATTCAAATGGGTGTTTTCCACCAGCTGAAGGTCATTTTGCTGCTGCATCAGAAATTTGGGACCCCTTGAGTGCCTGACATCGACCAGCTCCAGCAGCCACCGGCATGGACGGCGATGACACCATCACCGCCGAGGTCTGCAGGGAGGACGACGTTGGGGATGGACAGTGAGTACCTGGGGGCAGTGGTGGGGATTTAGATGGTTCTGTGCCCACCTCTGCACCTCTGCACCTCTGCCCCAGGCTCCTGGAGGTGATGGTGGCCGGCTACCCAGTGCTGCTGGTGAGGAACAGGAAGGAATTCTGTGCTCTGGGCAGCAAATGTCCCCACTACGGTGCCCCACTGAGCAAAGGTAACCTCAGCTCGGGGCAGGGGGAAAAGAACACATTGGGGAGGTTGGTTGTCACTGCCCAGCTGGGGGGGGTTCTCTTGCAGGGGTTTTGAGAGGGGAGAGGCTGCGCTGCCCCTGGCACGGGGCCTGCTTTAACATCAGGACTGGAGACATTGAGGAATACCCTGCTCTGGACTGTATCTCCTGCTTTAAGGTGACTTCTTGTCCTCTCATCTGGGTGACTCTCACATTCATTCTCTCTCACAAGCTCCATGTCCCTGACACCAACTGAAAGCCTCCTGCCCTGACCACAGCTCTGTCCCACAGAGCTTCAACACAAGGGATGATCCTTGGGATGGTTTCTTGGGATTGTGTAACTCCCTGCCCTAAAGCTCCTTTCAATGAAAGGTGATGCTGTAGATCCTGGTATCCCTCAGAGTCAGCACAAATGCTTTTGGAATGAAAAAGAGGATTTACAGCTCTTCCTGAGTGCTCTTGGGATGAGAAGAAAAGCTCATGAGCTCCTCAGCATCATGTGACATCCAAGATCAGAGTCAGAGACAGATGGCACACTGGACCAGGCTCTCCCAGGAGAGCTCCTACCACAACCTCATGGATGCAGCACTTAAAAAACCTCTCCTTTCCCTCCTTCAGGTAACAGTGGAAGATGGAAAGGTGTTTATTACAGCAAAAAAGAAGGTACTGGCCTTACCTGCTGTCACTGAGCACAGGCAGCACCTCAGGCTGTGTGTGACTTCAGCATTTTGCACTTCGTTGCAGGACCTTGAAAGCAGCCTGAGGGTGAAGGACGCAAGCAGGAGGTGCCTCCTCAACAAGAACACGATGCTGCTGCTGGGGGGAGGTCAGTGAAGGGATCTTCCCTCTCCACACACGCTGGGAGCTGCCACTCTCCTCTCCAGGGAGGACTGACCTGCTCCTCCTGCTCCTCCTCCTCCTCCACAGAGATGTGTCAGAGGGCTGAGATGAGCATCTCTTGTAGGTGTGGCTGCCCTGGTGTGTGCAGAGACTCTTCGCCAGGAGGGATTCACTGGCAGGATCATCATGGCCACCAAAGAGAAACATGTTCCCTATGACAAGTCCAAACTAAGCAAGGTTCGTGTGTGATGAGGGCAGGACTGTGCCTGGGCACCACGTGTGACAAGGGCCACACTCGGGGCCAGGAGCACTGGAGTGAGCAAAGCAGGAGTGCTGAGGCATCCAAGAGGAACAGGGGTGTTATTTCCAGGGAAACATCATCTTCCTCCTGGAAAGTCTTTGATCAGAGTCAACATAAGCTGATGTTTTTATCTCCTTTTATTGAGTTCTTCCCACTAAAGTTTGATGGTTTTTCTGACAGCGGGGACAAGGTGGTGGGGCAGTGTGGGGAGCTGTGATTCACTAATGCAAAACTCACCTCTTTTGCAAACTGACTCCCCAGTGAACACTCCAGGAGAATTGCTGCCTGTAAGAAGTGCTTCATTTCATGTTCTTGTTGTGTTTCCAGGAAATGAACTTGAAAGCCGAGGATGTTTACCTGAGGAAACCTGAATTCCTCCAGGACCAGGGCATAGAGTTCTGGACAGAGAAAGAGGTACTGGTGCAGCTGAGCTCAGTCCTCAGTGGGCGATCCTGTTCCTGCCATGGGGAGGGTGTAACACTGACCTGTGTATCCATGGATGGACCTGTGGGAAGTGGGAGAGAGGACCCCAGCATCCCTCATCTCACCTGAGTGTCCAGAAGCAGGGCACACAGGCACAGGCAGGACAGAGAGTGGATCACAGGTACCTGTCTGCTCTGTGCCCCTTTTCTCCTGCAGGCAGTGTCGGTGGATTTCCAGAAGCAGAAGGTTCACTTCATGGATGGGTCCTCTCAGAAGTACCACCAGCTGCTCATTGCAACAGGCAGCCAGTGAGTGCACAAGGTGTTTGCCACACACAGGATTTTAGGCAGGACAACACTGGGAGGTGGAGGTAGGAGATGAGATGAAAGGGCAGAGTGGAATGACACAGCTGTGGGTTTGTGCTCCTTTCTTACTCTTTCTGTTTAATTTATATCATGAAATGCATCTGGATTCTCTCTCTTTCAGCTCTGGTTTCCTCAAAGTCCCAGGTGCAGACCTGCAGAATGTGTGCATGCTCCAAACCCCAGAAGAGTCCAGCAAGATCTTGGAGCTGGCAACTGGGAAGAATCTGGTGATTGTAGGAGCTTCATTCATAGGTACCAGGCTGGAGTGGGTGTCAAACCATCAGTGAGAGCCCTCAAACCCCCTTCTGTTTCGTATGCACATTAACCAGAGGCCCTCAGGGAAGGGATGTTCCTTTTCTACCCAGCTGGGATCCTCCCTGGAGCCCTGTAGCTGCTGGGGGTGTTCGTTACACAGCACACACTCATTCTTTCCTCTGATAGCCAGAAACTTTGAGAGCTATAAACAATTGCTGCACATGGACAGAGGGAAATGTGCCTTATGAAAAGGTCACTGTCCTCCAGAGGAGCTGGATTCCCCAGAAACACTGGGAAAGCAAGGGGCTAAGGCCCAGAAGCTATTCTGTACATAACCAGGAGCTATTTTGTACCTAACCAGGAGCTATTCTTTGCATTTCCTGATATCCAGGTCTGTGTGCACAAGAACAAAGCATGGGGGGAGCTAAATACCTCAGCCCAGAAATGCACAGCAAAGCAGTTCAGCACTGGCAGCACATCAGATTTGTTCTCCTGGAAGAGGAGAAGGTTTCCAAGGGTGCAGGTTCATGCTTGCAGCAGGCTTACCTTGGGCATGCCTCTTCCTTGCAGGAATGGAGGTGGCTGCCTTCCTCTCAGACAAGGCTGGGACCATCTCAGTGGTGGAAAGAGAGGAGTTCCCTTTCCAGCACACCCTGGGTCCTCAGGTTGGAGGTGTCGCCATGAAGGTTAGGAAAACCTGGGGCTGATTTCTAGGATGGAGAACACATGGTATCCAAGCAGCCCAGGGATCCACATCAGCCCAGGAAACCTCACCCCTGTGCTGAGTCATAACTCTGCGTGCCCAGCCTCTGTCCTCACCCACAGCTCACCCACCAGCTCTGCACACACGGCTGGCCCCAATCTTCCCCCCCCCCCCCCCCCCCACACATCACATTCTTCATCCCAAACCCACCTCATACACCAGTCCTGACCAGGACTGCAGAGAAAAGCCAGGCTCCCAGGCTGCCTGCACCAGCCAGGGACACAAATGGAACCTCCCTGCAGCCTGGAGCAGCAGCAGAGCTGTCTGCCTGGGTTTTGGCTGGGTACAGCTGTTTTTATAGCCTGGAATTTCCTAATGAATACTCAGACCAATCCTTTTCAGATGCTGCAAAATAAAGGGGTGAAGTTCTACATGAAAACAGAACTCTGTGAGCTGAAAGGAAGGGATGGAAAGGTCAGTCATGCCTTTGTGATCCCTGAACTGCTAATTTTAGGGGAAAAAAGCCCAAATTGAGGTATAACCCAGTGCCTACATCAGGCTTTCCTCTCCCTTGTCTAGACCCTCCCTTCCTTTTCACTGAACACAGCTCTGGGCTCAAAGGGCACCAGTAAGTGTTCCTATCCCAGGGACAACAGTGTGATTTTCTTTTGCATCCCCAGAAACACACATTAGTTGGACAAGGTGATCCGAACCTGGGGAAGAAAAAAGCCAGCAAAGAGCAAAGCAGCAGGGAGGCTGTGGGAATTAGGACAGAGGTTTTAACCCTTCGTTCATGATCCTTCCTTCTTTCCTAGGTCGCAGAGGCTGTTTTTGCCAACGGAGAGAATCTCCCTGCAGATGTGGTAGTGGTGGGAATAGGTAAGAGACCCCAGCTGGGAGAGGGAGGCAGCTTTGGGAATGGGGAGAACATCCAGCATGCCCAGGGCACCTCAGTTCATTTCCAGGACACCGTTCCCTGAAGTCTCTTTCCCACTCTGTTATCATCCAGCCCTTCCTCTTGGCCCCAAGCACCTGGAAAAGTCAGCAGCCCATGAGCACACACTTGGCAGGAGGAAAGGAGCTGGTTATGCTCTTGCCGTGCCTTTGGCTCTTGCTGAGCTCCACAGGTCCCTGCTTTGTTCCCAGAGCGTGCTGTGTCCTGGGCCCTGGTTTTATTGCCCCTTTACTGGCTCAGCACCAGCCCAAGCACAGCTCACTGCTCCAAGTGCTCTGTTCCAAGCAGGAACAGGCGCTGTGGGGCCAAATTTCCTCCCCATCCCTGCAGAGCTTTCATCCCTGCTCCTCTCCCCACAGGGTCGACCCCGAGCTCTGCATTTCTGAAGGGCACCTCCATTGCCAGAGATGACAAAGGTGCCATCCTGGTGGATCTGGTGAGTGCCAGCTGAGTATCCCAGGTCACACAGCATCCCTTCTCTCTCATCACTGCACTAATTTCCCTTTGTCCCACCAGCACATGCAAACCAACATCCCAAATGTCTTTGCTGCTGGGGACGTGGTCACCTTCCCAGTAGCACTGCTCGACGGGGACAGGTCCAGCATCCACCACCAACAAGTGGCTGAGGCCCACGGTGAGAGCACAGCCACGTCACTTCCCAGCTCCCTTGGAGATGGGAATGGGACAGAAGAGACAGCAGGAGACACAGGGAACAATTTTTAAGGACCTGCAAGAAAAATATTCCCTCTGTTGGCTCATCCCAGGTCACTGTGCTGCTTTAAACATGCTGAAGAGAGGGAAGGAGTTGCACACTGTTCCTTACTTCTGGACCACGTTGCTTGGGAAAAGCATCCGCTATGCAGGTAGGAGGGGACAGAGAGAGGGGAACAGGACTTCTTCCCTGCCCATCTGCTCACCCACCCAGCTGGGTCTGGGGCCTGTAAACACAGTGTGGTTGCAGAGTTCACCTGAAGCAGCTCAAGCTCTGGACTGGCTGCCATGGGGAATTTGAGCCCTGGAGGTCACCCAGAGCTCTTGTTCTTTGCTGATGTCCAGTGGCTTAGAGGTCACAGAGGAAGAACTTCCCTCTCCAAACCAAGGAGAGGCTCAAAGGCAGTTCTGGTTGTCCAGGGCCTTCATGTCTGCTCTCCAGCCCTGTCCCAGCCCCAGTCACTGTCCACTCTGTCTGGCTTCGAGGTGGGATGGGTGGCAACTGCTGTGCCAGGGCTCCCTAAGCAGGCTCTCTCTCATAGGCTGTGGGAAGGGGTACACTGACACTGTTGTGAAGGGCAGCCTGGAGCAACAGAAATTCCTGATCTTTTACATCAGGTGAGTGAATCCATGGCCAGTCCATGCCCTGGGAACAGGGCCCAGTCCTCCCTCTTACAGCCTGCAGAGATCCCACGGAGGCTCCACATCCCGTGGCTGTGCACTAAAGGCAGCTGCTGGGTGCTGAACCAGAGAAAACCAAAGCAGGGCAAGGAAGGAGAAGAGAATGAACCCGAATGGTGACACCAGCTGGGCAGAGAGCCTGGGACACATCTCCTCTCCCTCTGCCCCACTGCTCCCAGGCTCAGTGCCTAGCTCCCAGCATTGCCAGGCAATCTGCCATGAGCCCCTGTGCATCCTGCAGCACCAGCCACCCTGCCCTGAGCCCTCTGAAATACAGCTGCTCCCTGGCCACTGTGCCACAGGGATGCTGCTATGCTGAGTTTTGTACTCTGAGAAGATCCACATTCTTCCTCTTTCCCTTCCAGGGATGGCCATGTGACTGCAGCTGCCAGCCTGAACTGCGACCCCATGGTGTCTCTGATTGCAGAAGTATTGTACTTGGGGAAACAAATCTCCAAAGAAGAAGCAGAGTAAGTGACATCCTGACTGAGCTGGTGGGTGGCTCTGTGCTGTTCCCCATGTCAGCAGAGCCCACTGAGAGACACGAAACCAAGAGGAGTCACTGCAAATCCCCAAGCTACCTCTCATTTGCAGGGCCTGTGACATTGGCAACATCCCCTCGCTGGCACAAAGCTAAGCTTGGTGCGTGCCCCTCGTGAGGGGCTCACAACCAAGTGTTAACAGCTCCACATCCTCCCACCCTGGAGAAATAAAACCATCAGCAAAGCTGAACCCAGCACCTGCATTTTGTGTTTGCAGACAGCCTTTGGCTGTCCACTAGTGCCAGGCAAAGCACAGCAGAGCTGATGTTGTTCTGGGCTGGATGAGAGGAGGATGCCCGTGACCTGGGGCTCAGCTGGGGGTCTGAGCTGGCAGCAGCCACCACACATCCACAGATGCACCAGCCAGAGATCCACCAGCTCCTCCTGTTCCTTCCTGGTTGGCAGGGAGCTCTCATTTAGCACACCGGTCACACTGACCTTCTCCTTTGCAAAAACCCATTTTCCCACCAAGGGGAGCTGTGACCGAGACAAGCTGCTCTCCCAGCAGAGAATGAGGTGGGCTGCGTGCAGGAACTTGCACAGAATACCCTGCCCCTAAGGACAGAGGGATGCCACCCGACCTCTGAACCAGCAGCACCTGCTGGCAGTGCCACTGCTGTCTTGAATATTGCATTAGCTGCCGCAGCAAGCAGCCAGCCTCTGGCAGAGAAATCCCAGATCCAGCCTTTCCTGTGTCTGCACTGGATGCTTGGAGGAGGGGGCCAGATGCTAGAGGAAAGAGTTACTAGATTCTTGCAAGGCAACAGCGAGCGAGGCTGTGCTTTCTACAGGAAACCTTGCACTTACTCACCAGTCACATGGGGCTTTGCAGGAGGAAGGGTAAGTCCCAGGAACCAGGCAAGTTCCCACAGGGACACTCACAGCCAGCCCAAACCCCCTCTGGTTTCACATGAAGTGCAGGATAGCCAGAGCCTGAGCCCTCTGCTCAGCAGATGAGATACAGATGAGGTTTTGTGTTAAACACCCAAACTTGTCCTCTGGCCCCTTCTCACACATGAATTTGACCTGAATTATGATGTTTTGGATTTCCTGATCCCACGGGTTTGGTGCTTCTGCTCAGGGCAACTCTCTGCTCTGAAAGAGCCACATCTGACCCAGGAAAGAGCTGGGTTTCAGCAGCACAGGTTGTTCCTTCGTGACAAATCTACACATTCCCTGTGAGGCACACGGAGCACACAGCTCCCATATAGATAAATCTGTGCTGCATGGGAGGGGGAGCACGGCCTGGGAGCTGCTCCTCCCTGCCCTCAGGCACCCTGCCCATGACTTTCTACCCCTCGATGCCCTCTGGGATGTGCTGGGCACTGAGCAGGTGCCGGCTGTTTTGTTTGGACTTGCAGCAGGGCAGCTGTGGTGGAAGAGACGGGCTCTGCCTCAAGCTGGAGGAACTCATCCAAGGGCGTTCAGCAGTCCCACTCCCTCTGAGTGACAACCACCCCAAAGAAACTCGGCTTCCTGTAGCCATCAGCAAGCCCAAACCAAGCACAGCAGCTTTATGTAAGAAGGAAAGACCCCAGGACAACAGACTTATTCTCTACTTCTCCCACTTAATGGACACCAGGCCACTTTCTGTGCTTTGCTGGGTGCCAAAGTTTGAGAGCAGCCCTGCCTTGGGCAGCTGGAGCCTGGGCAGGCAGATTAAGTTGAGATTGTGCAGACATTTCAGCACAGGGCTGTTCCTCCCTGCCCGCCCTCGGAGCTGGGATGAGCTGTGCTCTTCCTGGCAGGCCCTGAGCAGCAATGCCTGGACACTCCCCTGATTCCCATTCACCAAGACAGCCTGGGAGTTGGTGGTCCCAGCCCTCCTGTGGGAAAGCCTGGGGTGCAGAGTCTCCCTAGAGCCCTTGCTGGGCCCGTGGAACTCCCCTCTCACTCAGTGCAAGGCAGGGACTTCTCCAGCCCTGGAGAGCAGCTTCCAAGTTCCTTCCAGGGCAGTCTTCTGCTTCTATTCCCCAACAAGCCAGAGCCTGGACCATGGAGGAGCCCACTAAAGCTCACCATGGCCCCTCTTAGGGGGTTCCAAAATACCTGGAATCCGGGCACCGCAGTCAGGGCTGCCTGGCCTCCCAGGGACAGAAGTTCCGGGAACAGCCGTCCGGAGCCGTGCGTGACTCGGCCCTGAGTCACCCTGTCCCAGTGGCCCGGCCCCACCGCACCCAGCCCGACCCGCAGCAGGGCAGCGTGGGTGTGGAGCCAGCCCTCTCCCCAGGCTCCATCCCACTGCCTGGCATGTTGCAGGATTAATCCAGCTCCTGAGCTCAGCAGCAGGTCAGACCTGTGGGGTATGCCCAGTCTTGGCTCACCTCTTGGGCTCGGGACGAACCCAAGGCATCTGAAGGATCAACCCTTCACCTGCAGATCCCAGAGTGGCATCAGTTGGGGGCACAGCTCTGGTGCTGTGCCCCCACCCAGGGTGTGGGGCCCCCACCATCTTCCCACCTGGTCCAGGCAACCCACAGGCAACAAACTTCCTAGAACTGAATAGTTGAGCAAAACAACGTTTAATGCCTCTTTCGGTCTCCTCTAGTCGCCTCCCAGCTCAGTGCCACCCCACTGAGAGGGGGACAGAGTTTGACAGCCCTGCTGGCACAGCTGCCTGGCAATCCTCCAGCCAAGGCTCTGTCTGGAGGCTGCGAGGAGACTTTCTTCATCCTGGTCAGACTCATCCTCAGCCCTCCAGTCCTCAGGGCGCTACAGAATGGCTCATCCGGGTCGCTCAGGGCACGACTCTGGCTGGCATCCAAGGTCCAAGTGATGAGAAGAGAGTGGCTACATTCAACAGTTCTTCAACTGGCAGCTTTAGCTACTGGAGAAGGACATAAAGCTTGCCACTGAAGAACTGGTGCTGGTTAGCCAGGAGCAGGGTGGCACGGCAGCATCTGGGAAGGGAACGCACATTTCAGAGCCAGGATCGAACTGTGCCGAGCTGAGCTGTCACCCACAGCAGCTCCTTTCCCCCACCCCAACAACAATCCTGATCTATCGCTCTGTCCTCTCCCCAGGGCTGAAATCCCCCCAAAGCCGGGAATCCAGAGGCAGCTCCGACCTCAACTGTCCCCATCCCTCCCCGCTCCCAAAGCGGGTGGTGCATGAACTCCAGCACCTGCAGCCAGCCCTAAACCATGAGCGACAGGCAAGGAAATCCAAGGCCATTTCTGCTGGAAAATAAGAGATAAGGCAACCTGCTCCAGCAGGGCCCAGCAGCCGCGGCAGGGAGGCTGCTGCAGGTAGGGGTTATGGCATTCCCAGGGCTCACCTCGGGCATCCATCAGCACTGGCAGGGTCCCACCTGGACAGGAGCCAGCCGCTTCCTGACAGGGAAGACACTTTGTCAGGCGGCTGCTGCCAAGCCACCGGTGGGGGAATTTCAGGCAGCTCAGCCCTTTTCTGAGTCGTTTTGTTGGAGGGCCAGGACGCCAACCCCAGGGCTGGTGTGGGACTCCACTGCTTCCCCCTCGGCGCGGGAAAAAACCCCTTTTTCACACCGCCCAGCGCTTTAGCTGCTGGGGATGGAGTTTTGGGAACCTCCCGGGAAACCGGGCACGGTGGGGGACAGATGGCAACGGGAAACATGGGAAACCCCCGGGCGGCCATCACGGCATCCTCCCACCAGCGTCACCCCAAAGGCACTGGGGACCCCGGCGGGCCCCAGGCCCGGGCGGGCAGCGGGGGAGGCCGAACCCCGGTGGGTGCTGCGGGGCTTTCGGTGCGGGGCCGGTGGCCGGGGCGCAGCGGCGGCGGCGGGGCCCGGCGGGGATGCCGAGCATTCCTGGCGTGCCGGGTACATCTGGTCCGGATTCCAGCGAGCTGGTCCCGGCCCTGCTCCACCCCCGCCGGCCCGTGAATCAGCACCCGCCGCTGAAGCCGCCGGCCCCGCCAGCACCGGGGGCCCCGCCAGCACCGGGGGCCGACGAGGGGGGGGTCCCTGTCGGTAACAGGGTTCCCACCCACCCCATCTCAGCACCGACAGACCCCAGCGGCTCTGATAAGGGCCCCGGTGGGAGCTCGCCCAGCTAATAAAAAATGCCGTGCCCCCAGCTGGTGCCCCCCTCCCGGTATAACCGGGTCACCCCCCCTCCCCCACTGTCTCTCCTCTCGGTAAAAGCAACTCCCCCCTCCCCCCTAACGGCGGCAGCTCTCCCCACACCGCTCCACGGCAAAGCCGCTCCCTCCACTCCCCCCCCGGGACACCCCGCCGCCCTCCCGGCCCTCCGCTGCCCGGGATGCTCCGCTCCGTGCCCACGGCGGGGAGCGGCCGCGGGTCAAAGTCTGCCCAGTCCGGTCCCGGAGTGAAGGTCACCCCCGGGGCGGCCACCGCCCGTCGCGGGGAGGCCCCGACCGCAGCCCCGCCCGCCCCACCGGGACGCTCCGGCGCAGGGGCCGCGAACGGGCCCCGGCCCCAACGCCCTTCCCCGCCCCACCGACACCGGGGGCGAGGCCGCCCGGCCCAGGCGGCGCCGCGGAGCCCGGCGAGGGACGCGCCGCGCCGCGTCCCCCATGGCTGCCCTGCCCCGGGGAAAGGTGACCTTCCCTAACGGGGCACAGCGAGGCCCCTCAATCTCCGGAGCACCGAGGGCGCCGCGCGGGGCTCGGCCACCCTTACCGCCCGTCCCAGCGCGGTACCGGCGCACCCACCTGCGCGGCTGGGCTGGGCTCGACTCGGAGCGGCGCCGCCGCCCCGCCGGTGCCGCCGCGGTCGTGCCCGGTGCCGGTGGCGGTGCCGCCGCCTCCCCCCGCCGCGCGCCGGCTCCGTCCCGGATCAGCTGGCGGAGTCATGACGCAGCCGCCCCCCGGCCACGCCCCCCGGCCACGCCCCCGGGCCAATCGCCGGCCGCCACTGCCGGCGCGCGCCGCGCCCGCCCCCGCGCCGCGATTGCCGCCCGCTCCCGCCAATGGCGGCCCGGCGCGACCCGCGGCTCAGCCAATGGGAAGGCGAGGCGAGCACTCTGCCCCGCCCACCCCGGCGGGGAGCGCTTCGCTCCCTCCCGGCCGGGCAGCGGTTGCCGTGGGAACGGGCGGGCCCGGCCCGCCTCGGGGTGTGCCGGGAGTTGTAGTGCGGCGCGGCGCTCCCGGCATGCCCCGCGTGCTGTGAGTTGGCATTTTCAAGCGGGTGAAGGGGCGGCGGGGGCAGGGCGACTCCGAAGGGGCTCGACCCTCCCGCGAGCCCCAGGCGGGGCGCGGCGCTGCCGCGGGCACGGCCCGGCCGCCCCCGCCCGCCCTCGGGCGGCGCCTCCCTGTGCCGGGGCTGGTGACACAGCCCCGATTCCGAGAAGTTGCTCTAAGTCCTCGACCAATCAGAAGTGAGCGCTCGCCACGCGCACCAATGGGCAGGCGCGGAGGGCGTGGCCGCGAGAACTCGGCTGACCCCGATGACTTGGCAGCGCCGCGCGATGACTGGACAACTTCTTTAAAGGGGCCGCACGCGCCGGAGGGGCAGAGCGCAGGGCAGCGGCGGCCCGGCGCGGCCCGACCAGCGGCGCTCACCCGCTGCCCCGCGGGCACTGCCGGCGCTGCCGCCGCCGCCCCGGGGGACGGGGGTCTGCGGCTGCGGGGCCCCTTTAAGGCCGTCTCCTGCCCTTCGTCCCAGTAACAGCTGATCGCAGCGGGCCAGCGCCGGGGCGCCAATCGGCGGCCGCCACGTCCCACCCACGTGACTCCCACGCGCCGCCGCGCCATGCGGCGCTGCCCGGCGGGAGCCCCCGGCGCCCTTAAAGGGGCCGCGCGCGGTCCCGTCGCCCGTGGCTGTCCTGACCGTGTGTCCCGCGGGTGCCACCGCACCCGCCGGCCCCGGAGGCTCGGCACCGCCCGGCTGGTGGCGGGACGAACCGGCTCGGCTCACGGGTACCGGAGCCGAGCAGCTCCCACAGCGTGCGGTGCCTCGCGGGGCAGAGGGCGGCAGGGTCCCGGGGCGGCGGGGCTGGGCTAGTCCCGCTGCCCCGCGCCGGCTCCCCCGGGCACTCACCTGCCGCCGGTGGGGTCCGCTCGCGGCGGGCGGGGACCCCTTTAAGGCCGGCTGCCTCGTCAGCGCGGCTCGCCCGGCTCCAGCTGACAGCCCGGGGCGCCGCTGACGTCACGCTGACGTCACGTCCCGCCGCCGCCGCGTCACGCGCCGCCGCTGCCCATGCACAGCACCGGCCCCGCGCCCGGGCCCTGCGCAGCCGCCCCGGCCCCCCCGCCCCGCGGCCGCTGGAGGGAGCCCGGGCCCGGCCCCGCGGGGCCCCGGCGGGGAGCGCGGCCCGGCCCCCCCCCCCCCGCGCACATGGCGGCGCGGCGGCCGCATGTGACCGCCGTCACCTGACCAACATGGCCGGGGCCGCCCCCGCCGCTGCCCGCCGCGGCTGAGCCGCCGCTGCCAGGTAACGCGGGGCCGCCGGGGCTGTGAGGGACCCCTCGGGGAGGGGGTGAGGGCTCCCCGGACCGGCCCTCGGGCCCGCGGGGCGCAGCCCGGCTCTGTCATCCCCCCGCCGGTGGCGAGGGCCCTGAGGGGCCGGGGCCGTGGCTCGGTTCCTGGGACGTGCTCCTTGCTGTGAGCATCCTCTGCCTCCCACCCGTGGCCCCTCTCCCTGACCCTGGGACTGCAGAGGTCCCTTTGTGTCCCCAGCACGGGGGTTATGCTGCAGAGATTCCATCGTGTACCTCTCCAGCTGCAGAGGGTCCATTGTGTCCCCACCGGCAGCCCCCGGGCTGCAGATGTGCCCCTCCACCTCCCATTATATTCCTTTTCGGTTCTTAGGGCTGTGAATGTCCCATTGAGTCCCTCAAGTCTGGGGCTGAAGAGGTGCCATCACGTTCCACTCCTTCACTGGGCCATTGTGTGTCCCCACACCAACCCTAGGCCTGCAGAGGTCCCATCATGTCCCTTCCCCCAACACTTGGATGTGCAAGTCCCCATCGTGTTCCCCTGCCTGAGCCTGGGGCTGTGGAAGCCCCACCACGTCCCCTCCCACCTTGTCCCTCACAGCCAGGGCTGGTCCCTTCTCACCCGCCACACACTGACAGAGTGACCAAGCTCCTCAAAACAGCTTTTCTTTTTCACTCGGGTGCCAATGGGGAAGTGAGACTGGGGAGGGCAGAGTGTTTCTTCCCCTCTCGGCTTGCTCACAGCCTGTCTGGACCGCCTTTCTCCCAGCAGAATCCAGCATGGAAGGCTTCCTGCAGAGCGTGGAGAAGGACCTGAACATTGACCGCCGGCAGCTGGCCCCCGAGAGGACCCACGTCACCGCCTTTGTCCCGGCGAAATGGCTGCAGAGCCTCAAGGAGCGCCGGGTGCTGCCGGCAGCCTGCCCACGGCCCGAGGGGCTGAGCGAGGTGGAGGTCAGGACGTTCCTGCAGCACTCGGTGCAGAAACTCCCGGCGGGCTGGACGCGGGTGGAGATCCACGGGCTGCGGAAGGCCCGGCTGGGGTACCCTCTGCGGGCACAGCCCCCTGACCAGCGCTGTGGCAGCAACGTGGACACCCTGCACGGCTTCATGCAGAGCGTGGCCACCCAGAACTACCACAACCTGTGGGGCCGGGCTCACGGGCTGTACGCGCGGCCCTACCGGCGCCCGGACGCGCCGCCCACGGTGCCGGCGCTGGACGCGCTGCGGGCTGCCCTGCACAGGGCCTACGGCTGCCCGGTCCTCCAGGTGGGCAGGAACGTGCCTGGCATGTCCCCTGCCAAGGAGAGCGTGGCCAAAGGTGCGCCCTTGTGCCCCAACATGCTGCAGGCTGAGGCGCTGCTGGAGTCGGCCGACATGCTGTACATCATCTACCCCTATGTGCAGTACTGCCTGCACGACGTCGTGACCTTCAGCCCGGCCAAGCTGACCAACAGCCACGCCAAAATCCTCTTCCTCCTCTTCCACGTGCTGCAGGCCATGAGGGCTTGTCACCAGGCGGGTCTGGCTTGTGGAGATTTCTCCCTTCGGGATGTGGCTGTGGATGAGAAGCTGTGCAGCCGTCTGCGTGTGAACTTCAGAGGGTACGAGGAACCCGGGGAGGAGGAAGAGAGTCTGGAGGGTGGTCTGGAACAAGTGAGCGAGCAAAGCTGCCTGCAAAGGCAGGAGGTGACGTGCAGTGCCTGCCAGAAGGACCTCCGAGACCTGGTGTTGCAGTGGGTGCACGGGCAGGTCAGCAACTTCGACTACCTTATGCGTCTGAACAGCTTGGCTGGGAGGAGAATGGGAGACCCCAATTACCACCCGGTTCTTCCGTGGGTGGTGGACTTCACTACCAAAAACGGCAAGTTCAGAGACCTGAGGAAATCCAAGTTCCGCCTCAACAAGGGGGACAAGCAGCTGGACTTCACCTACGAGATGACCAAGCAGGCGTTTGTTGCGGGGGGCTCGAGTGGGGAGCAGCTCCACGTCCCCCATCACATCTCCGACGTCCTTTCGGATATCACCTACTACGTGTACACGGCCCGCAGGACACCCAAGGCGGTGCTGTGCTGCCACGTGAGGTCCCAGTGGGAGCCCAACGAGTATCCAGCCAGCATGGAGCGCATGCAGAGCTGGACGCCGGACGAGTGCATCCCGGAGTTTTACACAGACCCCACCATCTTCCGATCCATCCACCCGGACATGCCCGACCTGGACGTGCCGTCGTGGTGCAGCTCCTACGAGGAGTTCATCGAGGTTCACCGCATGCTGCTGGAGAGCTGGGAGGTCTCCCAGGACCTGCACCACTGGATTGACCTCACGTTTGGCTACAAGCTGCTGGGGAAGGATGCAGTCAAGGAGAAGAACGTCTGCCTCCACTTGGTTGACAACCACACGCACCTGACGACCTACGGGGTCGTGCAGCTCTTCGACCAGCCCCATCCCAGGCGCATGGTGGGACCTGCCTACACTCCTGCTGAAGCTCCAGCCATTGTCCGGCCTCTGCTCCAGAACATCCGGGAGACTGTGGTTTTGGAGGACATCCAAGGCCAGGTGACGGATGTGATCAACGGGCTGGTCCTGGAGGCTACTCCCAGTGAAACCACCTGGTCTGGGGAGAAACCCATCGCTGGTGAGGATGATTTGGAGCAAGGCACAGAAGCCCTGGATTCCATTTCTGCTCCTGGTAGAGCCGCTGACCAGCCCTGTGCCACTGTGCCTCCAGCACAGCCCTCCACCCTCCCTGCTTATGCCACCGACGGCAAATCCTCGGGGGTCCGACCGCTCCGTCGGAGCAAGACGGGTGCTGTGGATCAGCTTGACATGAAGATCACACTTCCTGAGGGCTTCAATCCGCTCCAGGCCCTAGAGGAACTGGAGAAACTGGACAATTTCTTGGTTAAAGGCTTAAGCAGCGAGATGCAGCTGATGGAGCAGCCATGGGAAGAGCCACCCTTGGGTCTCTCAGACCTCTTCCAGAGGGACATGCAAGCTCTGGGCGTTCTGGTAGCTGAGATTATATTTGCACCGAGGCTGCGTCCTTCGAAGCCCGGCGCATCCCTGTTGGAGCGGTTCCTGATGGTGCGGAATCTCTGCCGTTACCACCCCAAGGAGATCCCGGCCCCGCTGCAGCACGTGCTGCACGTCCTGCTGCAGCTCAACGTGCCCGTGGAGAAGCTTCTGAAGAGCAAGCTGGGCAAGAGCACGGTGCAGTTGTTTGAATACAAACCCATCTCCCAGGGCCTCCCCCCACCCTGTCCCACGCAGCTCCTCAGCCCCTTCAGCTCCATCGTCCCCTTCCCCACGTACTTCCCAGCTCTGCACAAGTTCATTTTCACCTATCAGGCAAAGAAGATCGAGGATGAAGGGCAAGGCCGGGAGCTTGTTTTCCAGCTGTGGCAGCAGCTGGAGGGGATCCTTTCTGAAATCACTCCTGAGGGCTTGGAGATTCTTCTGCCTTTCATATTATCTCTGATGTCCGAGGAAAACACCGCTGTCTACGCCGCGTGGTACCTCTTTGAACCCATAGCTAAATCCCTCGGGCCCAAGAACGCCAACAAATACCTGCTCAAGCCCCTGATCGGAGCCTATGAGACGCCCTGCTCCCGCCACGGCAGGTTCTACCTGTACACAGACTGCTTTGTGGCCCAGCTGATCGTGCGCCTGGGGCTGCAGTCCTTCCTCCTGAACCTGCTGCCCCACATCCTGCAGATCCTCGTGGGCATCGAGAGCTCACGGGAGGAAAGCAAATCCTTCCTTGGCACCACTGAGGATGATGAGAGCGGAGGGGAGAGCCCGGTGTCGTGTGTGTTTGGGGAGGAGATCAAGATGGACGTGGAGCACAGCTCTGCTGCACTCGACCTCCTGGACTACACCTCTGGGGTCAGCTTCCACGACCAGGCCTACCTGCCTGAGGGTGAGGACTTCCAGAGTGGCCTCTACGTCGGGGAATCCCTGCAGCCCCAGGAGCAGGAATCACTCAGCCTTGGCCGGCTGAGTGACAAGAGCAGCGCCAGTGAGGTGTCCCTGGGCGAGGACAGACCTGCTGATGGGGACTCCCAGAAGGACAAGAGCAGCTTGAAGTCGATGGACAGCAGCCAGGACCTGAAGCAGAGCGAGGAGTCGGAGGAGGAGGAAGAGGAGCACGAGGAAGAGGAGCACGAGGACGCGGCGGTCGATGCGGAGCTGACGGTGGTCGTGGATGCTGCTGGGGCCTCCGTGGATGTCACCCTGGCTGATGACAGCAGCGAGCCAGAGGATGGGGATGGAGAGGAGCTGCCAGACCACTCTGATGACAAAGAGCAGACCATACTGCTGGGTAAGACCCTACCAGCATCCAGGCTGTTGGGCAGAGCCTGGGGGAGAAGTGGCTCCAGATTTGGGGGTGTTTGTGATCCCAGCTTGGGGACAGGGATGAAACCAGGGTAAGAGGCCAGGTCTGCATGTGGATCTGAGAGTCAGGGCTGGGGCAGCAGAGGCTGATAGCTAATCTGTGCCATGCTGGGCGCTGTCCTTGTGACTGCTGTTGTTTTACAGACACAGCCTGTAAGATGGTGAGGTGGCTCTCGGCCAAGCTGGGCCCGACCGTCACGTCCCGCTTCATCGCCAGGAACCTGCTCCGGCTGCTCACGTCCTGCTACGTCGGTAATGCCTCTTCCCTGGGTCCCAGGGTGGGCTGTGCCCCCAGTCTGTCTGCTGGTGGCTTGGGTGTGGCAGCTGCTTCAGCTCATGATGTGTTCTCTGGGCAGGCCCGACCAGGCAGCAGTTTGTACCGAGCAGCGATGAGAACAGTCCCCTGAGCACAGGGAATATCTACCAGAAACGGCCTGTGCTGGGAGATCAGGTGTCCAAGCCAGTGCTGGCCTGCCTCGTGCACATGGCATATTTGTATGGAGAGCCTGTCCTCACCTACCAGTACCTGCCCTACATCAGCTACCTGGTCAGTATTGCCTTTGTCTCCTCTGTGTTGGGGTAAGAGCTGTGTCCAGGTGTGAAGGGAGGATGTAAAAAAAAATAGTCCAGCCTCACCAGGAGCCTCCTGCATAAAAACTGAGCTTGGCTGGGCTCTGTCTGGGCCCAGCAGCTCTGAGCAGCTCTGGCTGTGTTGGCTGAGAAGGGCAGGAGAGGCACTTTTACCTCCTGCCACAAGCTCCAGACTGCTCCCAGCAAAGCACACAGCTGTGTTCATACCCCTCTTTCCCTGTCAGACCTTATGAAACCAGAGAAAAAGCTTTTCTTCTGCTTTTCTGGGTGACTGTGCCCAAACAGAGCTGGCACAAGGGTGGGATTGTGATAACAGGCAGCAGGAGCAGCTTGAGCTGGAGTGAGTGTTCACAGAGGTCTGTGTGGGTAGATAGGGGTGAACTGGGGGGAGGCTAACGGGTTTTCAGCTATCTAAAAAGCACTGGCAAGGCTCACTAACTTTACAGCTTGAAATTCGTAGCTGAACAGCAAGGAGGAAATGTGTAATGCAGCTGGTTGAAAAACTTAATTTTTCATTAAAAAGAAAAAGGTTTTGAATGTTTTAAACAGGCTTATTTTTCATATTGCTCACTCTTTAGTGGTTGTAAACACTTTGGTTATGGATTCTTGTTTAAATGGAAAACTTCAGTAGCTTTCTGATAATTTAAACATAGAGGGAAAGAGGCCACAGCTGTTCATTTAAAGAAAACAAAACGGCATTGTCAGTTTTTCCAGTGTTGAAGGGGAGGTTTTTCGGGGGAAAAAATCCCATTTTTCAGCAAAATCATTCTCCACCCAGTCGCAATCATAGCTCCAGCTGTTCTGCTTTGCTTTCCTAAGATCATTGCTTGGGGGCACGGAGGGGATTAATACCCCTGTGAAACAGCATTTGGCAACCTGATATTGGAGCGATGGAACTTGCGGGTCACAAATAGGATAAAGTCAATCCTTCTTGCAGGATTTGGCAGGGTGGCTGTTTTGTGAGAGGAAGAGCCTCTGTGATGAGCTGGAAGATGGCAGGTGTACAAGAAATATAGCAGGAAACTGGGAATTGTCTGTGGGTTTTGTTACTGGCTCTCTTTTCTTGGGTGTTTGATTTGTCTAGGAGTTAGGAAGCAGGACAATCTAGAAAGAAATATTTTAGTGTTGCTGCTGATGTTATTAACTCTTTGGCACTGCCATAACAGCAGCAGTACATTGTCAGCAGAAAAGGGATGTGCAGTTCTGCCTCATGAAATTACCAGCAGCTGGATTTCTAGAAGTCAGCAGCGGCTTTGCCCATAATTTGTGCTTGGATATTTCATGCAAGGACTGTTCCTCTGCACACTGTGGGATGAAGACAACGATTCTTGCTTTTAAATTGTGTGTATATAAGACCTTTCCCCTCTTTCTGTGCTGGCAAACGATGCTCTGGGGTGTCCAGGATGGTTTGGGCCAGTGTGGGGTTGTCGCTCTCTCTTCTGAGGTTCCCACCTGTGGGAATGTTGTGCAGGGAGATGCTCTGCAGAGGAAACCTGTGAGCTTGGGGGTGTCATTCCCCATTTTCCCCAGGCTCATCTCTTGTGCTGACAAGTGTCTGTCAGTTTTTGGGCTCATCCCTTGAGTGCCAGACACTTTTTGCTCTTGAGATTTGGTGCTCGGGTTCCTCTTCCAGGACCAGCAGTGCTGTGCTGGGTTTGAGGCTGAGCTCAGGTGACCCCGGGGTCACCTTTGCTGTGTCCTGCTGGGGAGGTGGTGGCCCTGGCCCTGAAGGAGTCCCTTTCACAGGTTGCACCCGGTGGTGGCTCCGGCGGTGTCCGGCTGAACAGCCGGAAGGAGGCCGGGCTCCTGGCTGCTGTGACACTGACACAGAAGATCGTGGTGTGTCTCTCTGACACCACACTGATGGACATCCTCCCCAAGATCAGTCAGGAGGTGCTGCTCCCAGTGCTGGGCTTCCTCACTTCGCCAGCTGTCGGGTAAGCGCTGCAGGATCAGCCCAAAATCAGGGATTTGGGAAGGGTTCTGTGGGGACCTTAACGCTCCCAGGTTTGGGGCGGGGGTGTTTCTGCCCTGATGCGTGTCTCCTTGCACTGGTACACTGCTGAAAGCATCCTGATAACACAGAAAAGGCAGGAAGCATGAGGCAGAGGATGGGAAAAAGGGATATGTGGAGGGCAGGCTGCTGATGGATGTCCTCTTCAGTTTCCCCAGCGGAGCCCAGGCCCGTGTTGCCCTGTGTGTGAAGACAATCAGCCTCATTGCCTTGATCTGCCTGCGGATTGGGCAGGAGATGGTGCAGCAGCACTTGAGTGACACAGTGAGAAACTTCTTTGGGGCATTCTCGCTGCTGCAGGAGCTGCAGGACCAGGTCAGTGATGTGGGAGGGGCCCTCCTGCACTCCCCCAGATGTGGGAATGTGGTAGGGATACCTGGCTGTGTTTGTGTAATGAACTGTGTGGTAAGAGCATCTCATCTTGGGGTTTATGTGATCTTGTTTCTCTTGTCCAGGGGTTGACAGCAGAGTCGCTGAGCAGCTGTGAGGTGCCAGTGATGGAGGTGCCCCTTTCAGACGGGAAGCTGCTGGCCCTGGATCCATCCGTGCTGGTGGAGTTACAGAAGGTGTTCAACCCCGAGATGGCCTACATCACCTACATCCCCTTCTCCTGCTTGCTTGGTACGCCTTGGGCACCAGCTGTGAGGGAGCTCCGTGCTCTGGGCATGCATGCTGGGCCTGAACTCCAGAGAAATCACAGCTCACAGGGCTTCTGGGGGAAACTCACAGCTTCTACAGCATGGCTTGGGCTGATTCCTGGGCTGGGAGGCCACTTCAGCTTCAGCTGGGAGCAGATGTGGGATGCTGTGTCCACAGCCTCATGCTGACCCTGTTCAGAGGTGTACAGAGGGGGGTGATGATGATGATGATGATGGGGATGTTGCTCCCCTTGCAGCCACGTTGTCTCTGTCTCTGTCTCAGGTGACGTTATCCGGACGGTTGTGCCCAACCACTCGCTGGTTGAGAAGCTGGCCAGCCTCCACCTGGAGAACGTGAACCCCAGCAACCTGCAGGTTGTTGGCCTGGAACAAACACCGAGCGTGGTGGGCTCAGACCAAGACACTCGAGGGGCTGAGCCCTTTTCCAGCCCCCAGGAGGACACTCACTCTGGCACTTTTGGGAGCGTGCTGGTGGGGAACCGCATCCAGGTCCCCGTGGACACGCAGCGGGAGGGTCTTGGCTTGCTCCGCCTCAGTGCTGGCACTGATGGATTCGTTCCCAGCTCATCCAGCGAGGAGAATGCCCTGAAGCACGACCTCCCCCGCAGCACCCACATGCTGTGTGGGAACTGGCTGGCCTACTGGCAGTACGAGATCGGAGTGAGCCAGCACGACCCCCGCTTCCACTTCCACCAGATCAAGCTGCAGAGTTTCTCAGGGCATTCCGGGGCCATCAAGTGCGTGGCACCGCTGAGCAGCGAGGATTTCTTCCTGAGTGGCAGCAAGGACAAGACTGTGAGGCTTTGGCCCCTGTACAACTACGGGGATGGCACCAGCGAGGTGCCCCCGCGCTTCACCTACGCTGAGCACAAGAAATCTGTGTTCTACGTGAGCCAGCTGGAGGCACCGCAGCACGTGGTGAGCTGTGATGGCACCGTGCACATCTGGGACCAGTTCACGGGTAAGAAGGGAAAGGGTGAGGAACTGGAGTGAATTGGTCCGGCCCTTACAGGCAGGGTCTGTGCTGAGTTTGGATGGCTCTTGTTAAAAACCAGCACAGAACTGGAGATCTGCTGTGTGCCTTGTCCTGCCATGATGTCTCTGTTGTTCTTTCACAGGCAAACTTCTGCGGACTTTTGATGAGTTAGACAGCAAAGTCCCCATCACAGCTGTGACCACCATGCCACCTCCCTATCACAGCATCTCTGTGGCCAGTGCAGACTCTGTGCTGAGGTTCATCGACCACAGGAAGCCGGGACTACAGGTAGGTGTGTGGTGCTCTGTGAGTCCCCTTCCTCCTACTCTGTGCTTAATGATGGGATCCCAGCTGGCTCAAAGCCCAAATCCCAGAGCCAGCTGTGATGGCTCCACAGAAACCAGCTTGTCCCTTAAATGCCTGATCCCCTGACCTTCATCCCCCAGCTGGACTGTCTCTCTTGCAGCACGAGTTCCGCCTGGCCAGCGGGGCGAGCGCGGGGCTCATCCGCTGCCTGGCCGTGAGTCCGAGCGGCCGCAGCGTCATGGCCGGCTTCTCCTCCGGCTTCATCGTGCTGCTGGACACCAGGACGGGGCTCATCATGCGGGGTTGGCCTGCCCATGAGGGAGACATCCTGCAGATCAAGGTGAGGGGCTCAGCTGGGATCCAGGTGGGGCCTCATCGATGCTCTGAGGCCACGTGGAGCATCCTTCCCGCAGGGCTTGTGTGCTCCATTCTTGCTTCATCCCTTCCTGTGTCCCTAAGAGGCTGCCCAAGCTCTCCTACCCCGTGGTTAGTGCTGCTGCCAGCTGTTCTTGGTCCAACTCGTGCTGCCAGAGTTCAGCCCTCCTGGGTTTCAATCCCTCCCAGGCAGGTCTGCAGCAGGGGCAGGGAGGAGCCACGGCTCCTGTGAAGGAGCAAATGTGTTGCTTTCTCCACGGGGCTCTCGGCTTCCCTGGGAGAGTGTTGCTCTAATGAGTAACTCTTGTCCATATTTACCCACCCCAGGGAGCAGTGCTGGGTCTCCAGTGTCCTCGACCCAAACGTGGGTTAAACAAAGTTCAGCAGTGTGGGTTGTTTACCCTCTCACTAGCTCTGCTAATAAGCAGCTGCAGGTTTCTACCCTCAGCAGTATTTTCAACTGTGAGAGAGCCTCTCAATTCCTTCTCCTGAGAAGGAAAATAGTTTGGCAGGTGATTTAGTGGAGAGGGAGACTGCATGATAATCCCTTTACCCACTGCAGTAGTATCAGATGATGAATGAGCGTTGTTGTGTATCAGGGTGTCGTTGAGAAGAGGCACAGCCCATCTCCTGGAGGAGATTGCCAGCTCCCAGAGCGTCCTTTAGCTTGCAGTGTCCACCCAAGGCCTTGCTAAGCTGCTCAGTACCACCATCTGCTTGGAAATGGCTTGGACAGTCCTAAGGGATTGCATTGTGACCATTAGATCATTGCAGCCACCTGCTGCTCTCACGTGCAGCACCAGACTGTGAGTTTTTACAGGAATTTTACAGGTTTTTACTGGTTCACTGGCCTTTCCTCTCCTGCTAGGCTGCAGAGGGCAACGTGCTGATCAGCTCCTCTTCGGATCATTCCCTGACTGTCTGGAAGGAGCTGGAGCAGAAACCTTTGCACCACTACAAATCTGCCTCCGAGCCCATCCACGCGTTCGACCTCTACGGTAACGAGGTGGTCACCGGCACTGTGGCCAACAAGATCGGGGTCTACTCCATGCTGGAGTCCTCAGCCCTGCCCACCAGCACGACCAAGCTGAGCTCAGAGAACTTTCGGGGTACATTGACCAGCCTGGCAGTGCTGCCCACAAAGTGCCATCTCCTGCTGGGCTCGGACAACGGCATCATCCGGCTCCTGGCGTAGTGACCCCTGGCCTGGCAGCCTGTGGCTGTCCCACAGTGCTGTGCTGGAGCTGGAAGCCAGCAGTGTGGCTTTTGGAGGAGGCAGAGTCAGATGTTTCTGAGCAGAGGATGCAGGGGGAGGTGTACTTGTTACGTCTCTAACCTCTTTCTGTATCTTGAAAAAGAAAAGAAGCCATAACTGAGAAACCTCCGCTGCTGCTGGGAGAGATATTGGGCGTTGCAGGTCACTGTCACCCCTGCAGAGAGGCCTGGAGCTTTCCTTACCATGTGTGCCTGATCCCCAGGGGCCTGTGAGCTGCCCTCCACAGAAACAGGGACCACAGGTACCCTCCCCCCTTCAGTTCAGGGTTAGGAGGTGCCCCTTGGCAAAACACAACAGTTTAGCTACTGCCACCTGCACTTCCCCTTCCCTTCCTCTCCTGAACCACTGATCAGCCTCACTGGGGTGGCAGAAGCTGGGCCTGGGAACTGCTGCCTTTGGAGCTGCATCTCCTCCTCCCATGGTCGGTGCTCAAAGCCCAGAGGAGGTGCTCTGTGAACTTCAGGTTCTGCCAGCTGAGTTCGAGCCTGCATGGGAGGAGGAGGAGAGAGGTTCACCAGAGCCCTTCTGCTGCCGTGCTGGCTCCAGGGCAAGGACTGGAATGGAAGCCAGCCAAGGCACAAACCCCATCTGCTCTGCCAGTTCCTGTAGGAATGGGCTGCTGCAGAGGGGCAGATTGGGGTGGGAATGTGACTCTCTGGGGAGGCCAGAAGTAGATGCTTCCATGAGGATTTTGGCTTCTGGAGCAGTGGGGTAGGGCTGTTGTTGGTTCCTGCCCCAGCATCCCACAATGAGGTAAGGGGTGAGGAATGCCATTTGTGCTATGCACTGGCAGTGATCCTCAGTAAATCCTTCTAATCCTCTTCTTCTGAGCTGGTCAGGCTCCTGGGGAAGACAGGACAGCAAAAAGGTGCTCAGTTTTGTCCCCTCCTGCCCTTGTAGGGTGTGAGGCAGGAGGCATGAATCCATCATGGTCTCTCTTTGACCTTCCCTTTGGGACAGTACTGTTCCCACCCCAAAGCCACAGAGGGTGCTCTTTGCCCCACCAGTAGAAGCAGTTTCCTCACTTCTGTTGCAGCCCTTTTCCATCCTTCAGCCTAGCCAGAGCCAGTACCAGGAGCCCCGGGGAAGCTCTTACCCTGGGCAGAGGAGGAGCCTGCTGTGGGTTGTCCCGGGAGGGGAGAGGGCTTCCATCCAGCTGCCACCTGCAGCTGGGGAGGTGAGTGCTTGGCCAGTGCTGCCCTTCCCTACCCAAGGGGAGCTCTCAGTCCCGTGTTGCCTATTAACCATTTGCAATAGATGTAAATATTTACTTCTAATAAACTCTTTGAGAGAGCTGCAGAGCTGAGGGTGTGTGTGTGGAAGCTCTGTGCTGGAGGGGCTGGGTGTGCTCAGCCAGAGGGACACCTCCTCCTTCAGGCTCCTCTTGTGTTCTGGGGAGCCCTGGATGTAGGATAGGACTCTGCTGCACAGGATTTGCTTTCCAAGAGCAATTAGCTCCCTGTGTTGCAGCAGCACATCCCAAATGTGGTTGCAGAGCTCAGACCTGTCACCCATTGTCTGGGGTGAGCTTGGGAACCAAGAGTTCCTGCAAGGAATGGATGACTGGAAGATCCTTTTGGTGCTCCCTGCTGCTCCTCAGTGACTCCTCTCCCACTGAGGACATGGACAGAGGCAGGAAGGATCAGCAGCACTTCTGCTTATGGCACAAATCCACACTGGGCAGGACTGCTGGAGTTGTGCCCATCCCCGAGACTTTTGCTCCGTGCCCCAGCGGTGTGTGCATGCCCTGGACACTGGGACTAGCTACCCTGGGAGAGCTCTGGAGCGTGCTGTGCCCCAGGGGAGGGACCAGCTGCTCTTGGCTCAGCCCAGCCTGGCCATCAGAGCCTGCTGTGTGCAGCCACGGGGCCCTGGGCACCTGCCCTCTGTTAAACCAGTGTCTCACATCTCCCTGGGATGCAGGGGGGGAAGAGCTGGGGGGTTCAGCAAAGAAAATTCCCAAACCAGAAAGCCCTGTGGCAATAAACACCGAGCCCTGCATTTTCACTGAAGGTTATGAATAAAAGAGAATATTCCCAGCATGGGCAGTGTGTGCAAAGTGGAGCCACTTGCAAGTTACTTCTGCTGGTGGGAGTTTAGCATCTGGTAAACTCAGTGTTAACATTGTCTTGAGGGCACAGCAGCCCAAAAGTACATCCCCATCTCCAAATGCACCACGAATTCACTCTTCTCCCCCAAACAAATGTTTAACCGGATGCTCTAGGTCAATATTTGCCTGCCAAATTCTCAAACAGGGGGTGGTGCTGAAGGTCGCTGCCGGGAGGGGGGCTGGGCAAGAGCTGTGTGTGCCCCATGCAGAGCTGCTGGACAGGCTAAAGCAGGTGCCAGCTCCAACGTGGACATGAACAACCTCAGGTAAGGGGCAAATGAAAGGATTTGTTATAAATGAGGGCTCCTCCAATGCCCCTCGGGGAGAGAGGGGGTGAATTTGGCAGAGGGTTAAAGGATAGGCACCGCCAGGGAGGAAAGGGGTATTTAGGGTTGTATGTGGCTGCAGGATTTGGGGTGAGGGAAAGGGGAGGAATGAGATGGCCTCAAGTTAGGTTTCTGCCAGTGGGATCTCAGCCCAGCAGTTCTGGGTGAAGTAAGGACTGCTTGGAGAGCAGAAAGCAGCCCCAGGAATTAAGTGTGGAAGCCATTCAGGGGGCTGGGCTTTGGCATGGAGGTTTTATGAGAAAGAGAAGGTATTTAATTTCTGTCTGAAAGGGAAAAGTGGCTGGGTGAAGCATTGGCCAGGGAATGGGTGGGGTTTTGTCCATGACCCTGGAAGCCCCACTGTCCCACACTGGAACTGGAGCACGCAGGTGGGAGAGGTGGGGTTTGCCAGCAAGGGGGGAAGATGAGTGCTGGGAAGGGGAGGACTCCCCCTTCCAGGACATATTGCTGGGAAACTGCTCTGGTATTGCACTTCCTACCTGCAAATTCCTACCAGACAGCACTTGCTGAGCACCTGCAGGTCAGTAGCCCTTCTCCCAAGAGCCTGGGGCACCCCTGAGGATGCTGTGCCTGTATCTCGGTGGTTTCCATGGGAAAGGAGCAGAAAGGCTCTTGTCTCCTTCCAGAGGCACAGTGTGTGCAGCACTGATATGGGAAATACCATCTGCAATCCAGAGAAAGCAGGGCAGCAGGGTCAGACAGGCAGGATCCAAGCGGAGCCTGGCTGTGGCTGCAGCTCCACTGCGGGTCCCTGCTCCTCTCTGATTTCCCTGCCTTGGCACCGGACCCAGGAGCCCTGTGTTGTTTCTTTGCAGCATTGTTCATCTCCCTCTTGCTTTCCATGAGCTCCTGTGCCAACCTGTTTGGCCAGGTTGATAATTTTCTCCCTGTAGACCTGAATAGGCTGAGCTCACAGCTGGAAATAACTCCTCTCTCGGCTGGTCCTTCTGTTCCAGGAATATGGGGTTCCTCTGGGGGCTGCTCTGCCTGGCTGCTCTGCACAGCCTCCCACGGGTAAGTTGCTCCTGCAGCAAAGAGCAAGGGAAGTGTGGTGGCTCCCTGAGCCAGACCATGGGGTAAATACCACCCAAAAAAGCCCTGGAAGGCAGATAGGTGGAGGATACTGCTGGGGGGGGGGGGGTTCACCAGCAAGGTTTCTAATCTTTTACCCAGCTGAAATAGTTGTGGATGTTCTTATTATTCATATTTATGTAGAAGCTTTTCTTTTGGAACTTGACCTCAACTGTATTTAGTGACCATGACCTTCAGGAGTTAACAGGAGGTTTTTGAAAAGCAGGTTTTTCCCTGCCCCCTTTTAAAATCTGGATCCCTGTCAGAACTGAGATTGCAAAACCCCACTGCTCACTCTCAAAAGGATCCATTGTTTTGTGCCAGACCGGCCTGACCCCTTTCTAAACAAATCCAGTGTTTGCAGTGTCTCCCAGCTCCTCCTCACTTCCACCTCCACATGTCTGACCCCACTACCCCTCAGTCTGCACCCCAAAATCCTGCCTGTGCTGTCGCCTTGTGGGGACTGCTACAGCCAGGATTGAAGTGGGAGCAGGGAAGACAGGCTCTGGAAATTTAGAGAGACCCGACTTTGTTTCTTTATTGATTTTTTCCCCTACAGCTGGCACATGCCATTGACCAGCAGCGTCTCTTCCTGGACAAAGATGGGAAGCTGAGGGTAAGCACTGACTGGTTCCACACAAGCACTGACATCTCCACACAAGGGAGATGAAGTTATGCTGTGGGATTTGCAGTTTTTCCTGATATAGAATGAGCCCAGGCAGTGCCAGTGCCATGAGAAAGTCCATCTTACTGCAGGCTTTACTCCCCGCTGCTGCCAATGCTGTGCTCCTTCAGGTTGGAAGCTCCACCCTAAATAACTGGGCAGAGTATGGAGTTAACACCAGTACTGGTGTGTGTACAGGGGCTGGCAGGTGGATGATTTAATTTCTGATTGATAAAGAAAGGTGAGGAAAACCACCAGCTGTGAGGATGACAGGGAGAAAGATCAGTAGCTGATCCAATCCATTGAGCCTGGGATGTTTCAGACCACGCAAATGTGAGGAGAGTAGTGGCAGTGCTAAAGGCTAAAGCTTAGAAGAGCGGAAAATGAGGAAATTTGGAGAGAAGAAGAATGGAATAGAACAGACAGGTCAAGAAAACACAGATGCCTGGAGGAGGAATTGAGCCAGACTGGACCAGGGCTGTGACAGCAGCAGAAGGGGCTGGGCAGTGTGAGGCAGGTGGGCACTGCTAAAATGTGTGAGGGGAGGAGGTGAAATCAAGGCTGAGGACGATGGATCTGTAAATGCTGAAGGCACAGGACATGTGCTGAGCATGAGTCTTGCCCTCAAGCTTTCCTGAGAGCTTTCCTGAGGAGGAACCACTGCCAGACCCTCACTGGGTCCATTTTCACAGGGTACAAGACCTTCTCTTTTCCAAAGAGATTCCCTCAAGTCATTATCCTCAGGGTTAAAGGCAAACTGAAGTAAAACCACCACCAGAGTAGAAGAGTCCAGCTCTCTCCAGTTTTCTCAGCCTGTTTAGATGTGCAGGAAAAGCCCATGAGGGTGTCAGTGCTGCTGCTTTCCCAGTGCTATCCTTGTTTCTCCCCAGGATGTGAAAAGTGCTGGAATGGTACAGTCGGATTTGCTGGGAGCTATCCCAACCCTGCCAAAGGGAAAGCTGGTAGAATTTACTTATGACAGCTTCCAGGAGAATGATGGAACCATGTCAGCATCCACCAGCACCCTGCCAGACACGAGGGATGACTGGAACTCAGAAGGTGAAGCCGTAGCTGGGGCTGGGGGTTGTAGTGGAAAGAAATCACCTGAGGAAAAAGCCTCTTCTGAAGAGGAAGGAGAAGCTGGAGATAAAGGCTGTAAGATGACTTGGAAGAAGAGCCAGAGGCTGGCAGATGGCTTGATGAGATTCAGCATTGATCTACTGAGAGAGGTGCAGCTGGAGTCCAACAGAACCAACGTGATCCTGTCCCCCCTCAGCATCGCCCTGGCCTTGTCTCACCTGGCACTGGGTAATTCTTAGTGGCAAAACCACCATTTCCTGCCCTTCCCCGTATCCTCTCCCAGAGGCACGAGCAACCAGTGAGCAAGATGCAAAGGAAATACAGTCTCTTCCACTTATCCTTGCTCCTGCAGCTTTAATTAGGCATGATTACAATTGAAGCTGCCCTCTGAGGCTCCGTCTCTCAGATTTCTCCAGCCTCTTTTGTGAGGCACAGCATGTTTCTAACAAGAGGCAGCCAGAGTAACGTCCCTGTTTTCCACTCCATGAGCATGAGACCTAACAGGAATTTGATTTTTAGGAGCAGCAAATCAGACAGAGAAGCATTTGCTGGAGGTGATGCACCTGGAGTCAGTGCCCTGCCTCCACCACATGCTGGGCACCCTTCGCAGGAGGCTCACAGAGTCCACCCTCAGCCTCGGGGCACGGCTGTACCTGCAGAAAGGTGAGAGGTGGCACAGGGGGGGCTGGACTGGTGTAGGATAAACCTCCCAGTCACAGAGAGTGATGGAAGCACACTGGAGACATCCATTTCCCCTATTTCCTCCTCTTGGGGAGTGTCACGCCATGCTGAGCAAACCTTTCCCATCGTTCTTCCCCTTTGCCAGGGTTTGAGGTGAAACAGAAGTTCCTGGAGGACTCAGAGAAATTCTATGGAGCAAAGCCCATGACCCTTTCTGGGATCAGTCAGGACGACCTCGTAGCCATAAACAACTGGGTAAAGGAGGCAACTCATGGGCAAATTCCCTCCTTCCTCCAGCAGCTCCCTGAAAACACAGTGATGCTCTTGCTCAATGCCATCTATTTCCATGGTGAGCTCCACAGGCCTTCCTTATTTCTTCAAGAGGAAATAGAACTCCTGTTTTCTGCAAGCCCTGTAGCTGAACAGCATCTCCTCTCCTCGCTTCCTGCTAGGCAATCTGCTTGTTCTTGTGCATCTGCTGCTCCTCTTGCTTAGATTTCTTTACAGTAATGATTCCCAACTGCTTCACATGTGCTAAAAATGTTACTTGACAGCAGAGCCAGAACGCAGCAGGTGGGACCTGCAGTGTCTTTGCCTCCCAGTTCAGGATCCCAGGCAGTGGCACATCCCTGCTCATCTACTCCGTGATCTTAAAGGTCTTTTCTAACCTAAATAATGAACCAGGTCGTAGCAGCTCACTGCACACCCACCACAGAGCTCAGAGGCAGCTTCTGTGGATTTCTGTCTGACTACAGCACAGTGGTCAGCCACATCTTCCTTTTTTAACTCCCTGAGGGCTGTGCACAGACCAAACACTTCCAGTGCAAATCTACAAATGTTTTACCTTGGTCTTGGAGCAGTGTTTCCCCCTAGGCAGCACAGAGGCAATACTCCCCATTTTTCAAAGCACAAACATAGTTTCTTTTATCTCCATAGCCTTCAGTAGTCTCCCACGCTGAGGCGTGAGGATTAATCCATGTTCCTTTTGTTATTCCATAGTTTCTCTCTGGCTGATAAGAGTTTCCTGCTGTTAGGGCTCTTCCAGCTTTGGTTCTGACTTCTCTTTGCTGTATTTTTACTTCCCCGGTCACTACTGGCCTTGTGAGAGAGCTCAAGATAGGAGGAGTGTCAGCTCAGCAGTTTCTGGTTTTCTACCCAAATATAACTTTGTTACTTTCAAAACTTTTATTTTTACAGGGTTTTGGAGGAATAAGTTTAATGCAAGCTTCACTGGGCCAGATGTATTCCACCTTGACCATGAGTTCGTGGTCTCAGTTGAGATGATGAAAGCCCACCAGTACCCCCTGAGCTGGTTTACACTGGAGTCCCAGGATATTCAGGTAGGGATCTCTCAGGAGCACTGCAAATTTTCATTGGAATTTCCTCTTGCTGTGGTATTTTACTAACTGCAAGCATTCTCTCCAAAAAACCAAATGTTTTTTTAACAGGCATAGCATAGAAAAATTTAATAATCATTCTTTGTCCTTGCTTCCAGCAAGAATGTTGGATCTTCACTTCTAATCTCTAGGAAAAACCACAAAGAGATATTTCCACTGACTGGGAATTAATAGGATTTTAAAGCCCAGAGTTAAAGATAAATGAGGAAATATGGAAAGGAATTCCCTTGGACAATGTGCTGTTGGAGTTCTTCAGAACCCAGAGCAGGGCAAACTTGTGCATGTGGGCCTTCACTCTGCCACGTGCTCAATCTCTACCAGCCAGTGGCTAATACTAAAATCTGAAGCTGTTATTCCAACAAATTCTCCCCTGGAGAAATCAGATCCCTCCTTCTCACCAGGCTGTTCTCATCAGAGAGCAAGAGTGGCCCTGTAGACCAATTAGAAAAAGACTAAATTAAAAGCATCACTTTCTGGACTTCCCTTCCTTTTCCCTAAATTCCTCTCTGGTTGGTTTTATTTCCAGGTGGCCAAGTTTCCCTTCAAGAGTAACGTGAGTTTTGTGGTCATCGTACCAAACCGGTACACCCGGAACACCTCTCACGTGCTGGAGAACTTCCCTTACAGACAGCTCTGCAGGCTTTTCCCCAGAGAGGTGCCCACCACAGTGAAGATCCCCAAAATAAAGCTGGACTACAAGCTGGAACTCAACCAGGTTCTCAGCCAAATGGGTAAGGCCTCTAGCAGGGTTTGCACAGAACAAGTGGAGCTGATCAATCTGTTCGCTGACACCAAAAGCTGCCACCCTTGTTGCTAAAGCTGTGCCTCACAGCTTGCTCCAGAACTCCAAACTCTCCCATGTCTTCTTCCTCTCCTCCTCCTTACTCCTTGCTTGCCTGGCACCAAATGTTTTGCTCCAACAGGATGATACTACAGAGCAGGCAGCGTTCACAGCTTCTCACAGTCTTTACGCGTTCGTCCTATTGTAGCCAAGACCAGCCTCCCCCTGTGCATCAATCTTGGTATCTGAATTTGTCATTTAATACAGTGGCCAGGACAGAGAAAATGCAGATCACAAAACCTGCAGCTGAAATAAACCACCAGGTGCTGCCTTTCCAGATGAGAATAATTGAAGAGTTCACTTTGTTTTGTAAAGAATTGCTTGAAAAAATAATCTCTGTAAAAGTGTTTCCAGCCTAGAGTCTTCAGACTTGCTGCTGCTTTTTAAGGATGACTTCAAGTTCTTACACTGCTATTCTTAAAGAGGTGGAGTTTTTGTTTCTCTTGCCTGTCAGTTCTCCAGTCCTCCATGGTGGACAGCACATGGAGCAACAAGTCAGGGAATTGCTTTCTTCAGACAGCTTTGAGAAAACTCAGAGCTTGTAGAACCAACTTGGTCTCATTTCTCTGCAGGCCTCCAGGAGCTGTTCACGAGCCCAAACCTCCAGAAGATCACAGAGGAGCCTCTCTTTGTGTCCAGTGTCCAGCACCAGGCCACCCTGGAGCTTAAAGAAGATGGGGTGGAAGCATCTGCTGCCACCAGTGTCATGCTGTCCCGCTCAGTCTCTGCCTTCAGCCTCGACAGGCCCTTTGTCTTCATCATCTTTGAGGATGAAACAGGGATCCCACTTTTTATAGGCAGTGTCCAGAACCCCAGCCCTGATGCTGCCCCCCAGATCCGAGAGCCACGGGACTCACGTGAAGCCACAGATGCCAACGAGCACCGCGTGCCCAAATAAGAGAGGGGCAGAGCCTGAGTGTTCTGGGACTACTGCCTGACCCTCTGGACCAGCTGAGCGAGGCCTCCTGCCCCTCTGAGGCCACAGGAGGCAATTCCTTGCTTTACAGATCCCTAGAGACCAGTCCTGGGATAGCCCATTCCAGCCCTGACGAGCTTCTCCAGGCTGCCTCCCCTCTGTTGAACCTGAAAAGCTTGTTCTGCCTGGATTTCCCTTTCAGGGCTCTCAGTCATGGAAGGGAGACTTTCTTGTCCCCAGACTGTTATTAGAGTCTTTATTAAGATCTTATTAGAGTCCCCTGTAGCCTGGAATCATCATTAGCATCTGGCAGCTTGGACAACAGCCAGGGATGTATTAATGTGGCTCTTCCTTCCGCAGTTCCTGGGAACATGTCTCCCTCAGTGTTCCTCTGAAAACCATCTGTGCCCACCTAGACAACGACCTCTAGAGCAACTGGACTAGAAACCAGTTGTCTTCTCTAGGATGAGTCACAGCCACTTCCAGGCATGGGCTCTTCTCAAAGATTCCCTTTTCCCACTCCTTGGCTACTTGGATCTGATGTAGGAGGCTCTGCAGTAGGAAACCCCTCCCTTTGGATCCTTCTCTCCAGGCCTTCCTCTAGAGGCTGGGTAAATGCTAGATTTTTTCAAGGCATATTTTATAAAGTGTTTTTTAGTAATTTTTATGTTGGCAGAATAATAAAGAATAACGCAGAATGTATTTGCTGAAGGTGTTGCATTGAAGGACCCAACAGAGAAAGGAAAAAGGCACAGAAATTGAGTAATTGCAAAGGTTGGGAGGAAAAAAAATCTGGGCATGACAGAAGCAAAGAGAGGAGGGGCTCTGGCAAAGGATCTGCTTTTTGCTACACCTCGTCACAAGGAACAACAGGGGCTGTGAGGTGAAATGGCAAATCTGTAAAGAATCTCCAAGGACCGAGTCTAACAAGTTTTGGGCATCTCCCCTGCCAAGTGTGGAGGGGATGGATGCTCTGTGGATCAGAGCTGGCTTTGTGAGATGGCAGAACTCCCTGAATTAGGGCATGAGCTCAGTGGCACAGGGTCAGGAAGGTGTTTTGCCTGTGAGCAGCAATGCAGGGACAAGCAAGGATGTACCAGCCCTTAATCCTTCTCTTGGGTAGAACCTGACAATTGCTGGGATCTGCTCAGAGGGTCAAAGGTGCTGATCTGGCATCTGTTATCTGTGATTTGTTCTTCACTGGGATACTCCTGGCTCCACAGCACAATGCTGTGGATGGCTGGGACAGCTTCCAGGGAAAGGAGGACAGACTTTGACACCTGCAGCTGGATGTCACTGCTTTTGTTTTGGCAAAAGACAATGTCCTGTTACAGCTTCCCTTTGGTCTGAGATGGGCAGAGCCCATCACACCCCCTGACATGGGTCCTTTTTCCAGTGCAGCAGTGCCCTAAAAGCCCATGAGGCCCTGACACAGGGTGCCCAGAGAAGCTGTGGCTGCCCCATCCCTGGAAGTGTCCAAGGGCAGGTTTCATGGGGCTTGGAGTAACCTGGGACAGTGGAAGGTGTCCCTGCCCATGGCAAGGGGTTGGAACTGGATGATCTTTAAGGTCCCTTCCAACCCAAATCATTTTCTGATTCTATCAAAGAATCTTGTGGTCCCTCCACCCAACCAAGCCATCCTACCACTTAAAAATACGAGCCTAACTCGTAACAAAGCAACTCCTGTCCAGAGTAATTTCTGCTTCCAAACCCCCTCAGCTTCTGGGTAGAAAGGATGGTGCTCTGTTCTTGCAAAGCAGCAGTTACAGAGCCCAAGGGCCATCCTTCTGGCAGTGTTTTCCTCGCTTGGGAAGGCTGCCTTCCCTCAAAGGAAGGAGCAGAATGCTTCTGGGAGCCTCCGTCCCTGAATAGTCTGCACCATCTGCTGGCATAAGAGAAGGACTGACTCACTAACCATGAATTTCAGGGATGCAGGCGACTTTGGGGAATAAAAAGTCCTGGCTCCAACCTCCAATTATGCATTTCTTCCAGTCTAAAAGGGGAAGAATGGCCGAAGATAATGCCTACCCCTCTAACCAAAGCAGTGACACAAACCCTTCAGCAAGAGGCTGTAATTACAGGGCTGTGCAATTTTAACAAGTAAACCCACAAGAATTCAGCCTTTCTTACTAGAGGGCACAGCTCTAGCCCACAGGGGACATTTTAGCTTATTTATTTATACAGATTCATTCCTAGCATTCAGAAATGCCATTCCATGCCTTAGGTAAGTCTTCTTTGGCTACTGTAACCTCCCCGAATGCCACCCTGTTGCACTGCAACCTCTGCAAAATTCGAAGCTCAACTCTTCCTTTTCACGCCTCTGCCCTCCAGCTCCTGCTTTTATAAAGTTTTTTCCCTTGTTCTCAGTTTCCTGAACAGCTTGGTTCTTATTTCCTATTTTCTGTCTTGCTGCCATCACTCCTCCCCCAAGCTATTCTTGTCAAACTATTAATTTCATCTTATTTGACAGTACAGCAGCCCTCCATGACTGCTTCGCTCAACAAATTATCAGTTACACCAACCATAAGACTCTTTTTCACTCCACTGACTTTCCAGAAGAGGCAGTTTGTAAAATGCAAAGTAATATTAATGTTTCTGCTCAGGAATTTCCACTTTGCATTGCTAAAGCTTTCATTTTGACGGAGCTGTATTCTGAAAAGACATGACTAGCACAGGGTGTCTGCTCTATCCATCTGCACCACTGGCTCAGAATATCAAATAAGTCCCAGTATCTTTAATATTAGATGTATTTTTTTCCTTACCTAGAGCAAATTCATATCACCACTACTTCCACAGCAGAGCTGAACCCTGTCAGAGAGCATATTGAACCCAAATCAGAACAACAGGAAAATGTTTGTACTGATTTAACAAAACTGATTTTGTTAGATGAGTTTAATGCACCATTTCAGGGATACCCCTCACCTAAAGGAATAAAGCTGGCTTTGGTCTATAATAACATTCTATGAAACTACCACTCTGATTTAAATGGGTTTAAAACCAAACCTATATTTAAACAGATGGGTTTCCATTTGAAGATAGAGACGAGACATAAAAACTCCTCTAGTGGTCCTTCCATAAAGGGCATTTTAACACCACAAACAAGGTATGGAAAAGAGATGAAAACCACCAGAAAACATCTCCACAGCCAACACCCCCATTCCTGAGCTGAGAATGGAAGAATAACAAGTACAATCTTTTCTCTGCACATGATTTTGCACAGAGCAAGCTGAGAAGCAGCTGAAAGCTGCTGTTGTTAGGAAGGCTCGCCTTTGAAGCACTGACTAATCACAGGGCACACCTGATCTGCTTTCCTGGCTTGCAAAACCAGCAGCTAATGCAGCTCTGAGCTCATCCTTTCCCCTTTGCTGAGGGACTGGACCAGCTCAGTGCTCACACAGGAGGAGCTCCTCATTACCTGCTGGCAGAGAGCCCAAAGAGATGTCCCAGACTGGGGGCTCTGATATCACTGCCTTTCCAGCACTTCCAAACAGAAAAAACAGCTGGGCCAGGTTATCTGCATGCCCAGTTAGCCCAGTATCCTGGCTCTTCCAGTAACCAGTAACAAATGGCTGGGGGGGAAAAAAAGGAATGACATGGGACAAGGAAAACCCACTGTTCTCTGGCTGTATTGCCCAGCTGGCCATTGGTAGCCTTCAGGGGACCTTTCTTCCACTAATTTGGTTTGGTTTGGGTTTTTTACCCTCAAATCTATGTATCTTTCATCTTTTGCAATATCTAGTTATGATGAGTTTTACAATTTAATACTTGGTAAAAAATACACTCCCTTGATTTGAATGTGCACGGGTGGGTGCTCCCCTTGAGCCTTCTATGGAAAGTAATAATGGAACTCCTCATAATATAATATAATATAATATAATATAATATAATATAATATAATATAATATAATATAATATAATATAAGTAATAATGGAACTCCTTTCTCTATATAATTTATCATTCTGAAAGCTTCTACAAATTTCTCTTAATTCATGTTCTTTTTTAACAAGTCCTTGGCTTTTTAGGCTCTTTTCAGCCAAAACTTTAAGCCACTTAATGATTTCTTGTTAACTAGTAACCATCACTGGATACAAGCAGTTCCCAGCATCTCAACTGCCTCAAACAACAGAAGCCTGTTTCCACTTTGTAAGTCTCTCCATTAAATCTTGGACATAAATCCATAAATCCATTAAACACTGCTGCATTAACCATACCTCTGAGACAGAAGGAATCCCCTGATGTGACCTATGGCAGAACTGCTGGGATAAAAAACTTGCTCCAGCACAGCAGGGAGTGTTTGCATTTCCAACCTGTGCTTTACCCACCAGGCTGCCCTTAGTGCAGGGATTTGTTTTGGGGGGGGGCAAAAAAAAGGGTTGAAAAATTAGTGCAATTCAGGGCGAGGGTGGCAGCAGCAGAAAATGGGAGCAGAGCACTTTAAGAGAGCCCCGGGAAGCTGTAACTTGAAGCCTGCTGAAGGCTGGGCTGGGGGAAGCAGCAAAAAGCAGATGTGGCTGCACCAAACCCGCACTGTCCTCGACTCACACCCGCTGGGAGCCCCTGACAGCAGCGGCCGAGAGGAGCCCCAGGTAAGGGACAGCTCAGAGACAGCTCACCTGTGCCACTGCCAGCGGCCAGGGGAGCACAGGGCAGAGACTGAGGCTGGGCAGCTCTCAGAGGACCTGGGAAATGGGAAGAATGGTCCTTCTGCAGGTGGGATTCCCACCAAGAGACCTCCCCAAGGATCGGGAGCCACCAGTGCCAGCTTTGCCCTCCGAGGCTGAGCTGTGCTTGGGAACTGGGGTGGGTTTCCTGCCTTTCAAGCATGTGCCTTGCAGCTGGGAGCATGCTTTTTGTCTGTGATGGTAACAAGTTTGGTGAGAGTCAGATCCTCTGGAGCTGGTGGTTGCAGGATGCTCCAGGAGCTGGTGCTGTGGAACAAGCAGAGCGAGCAGTCTGAACTCATGGGTCTTGTTTCACAGCACCTCTAAAGTCAGAAGTGTTTATAAATGATGTGAGAGACTTGTACCATTGCAGGTGGAAAGTAAAATATTTCCTTTGCACCTGCAGGCCTTCACAAATCGACAACTCCCAGACACAAAGTTCCTTCTCAGCTCATTTCTCAAGGTTTTCCTCCTGTACCTTTTGACTGTAACATCACACGCTGCTGCTCCTTCTCTTCTCCTTCAAGGCAGCCACAGATTTTAATATCATGCCTGAAACCATCCCACCTCTGATCCAACCAAATTCTTTTCTCTGCGTTTCTGGCCGTGTGCTAAGAGAAATACAAATAGAATCCAGATGTTCAGGCCAATTCAAACGCAAAAGGCTTTGTCTTTTTAGAATGGAAATTGCTTTTTGGCAAAGTCTGAGAAATATGAAGCTGGTGACAGTACTGGCAAAAACAATACAATCTGCAAAACCAATCTCCATTCCCATGCTCCCAGGAGCTCAGTGTAGCTGGAAGCAGAGGTTGTGTTGAGATTATTTTCTTTTTCTGCAGAGAAAAGGTTATGCTCCATGGAAAACCTTCATCTCTAAGCTAGACTGGGCCAAACCTCTTCCTCTCAGCATGCAAGAGTGCAGCTTGGTACAGGCATCCTCACAGAGCCCTCGTTAAGGCCTGTTTAACTTAGACTCATGCAGGGCTTCTGTCACCCCTCTTCCAGCATGGTGCCTGTTCACTGTAAAAGTCTGGAATGATAGGAGCAATCCCAACATCATATCCACTACCACACCACCAGATAGTAAATCCTCTTGATCCCCATCTTCTGCACCAGAAACCTCACCTACTCTGCAGCTGGGACAGCAGCAGGATGCAAGCGCACAGGGGAAAGCAGGTACCACTTCTGTGTTACACTGGCTGAACACAGATGAAAGCCTGAAACCTCTACTGTGATGCCTTTTTCTCCAAGGGAGAGCTGTCTCCAGAAGAAAAGGCAGGAAAGGGAATCAGCAAACTGCCTTTCACTGCCTGAACAGGGTCTGGAACTGGGGTTGTTGTCGCCACGTGTATTTCTAGCAGCAGGCGTGTTTCCTTTGAGCTGAAGTTAATCTGAAACACATGTTCTTCCTCTGATTTCTCTAGTTGTCTGGATGACAGGGGTTAGTTAAATACAACCCTCTTCCTTTAATTTCTGGGAATCTATCTAAACATTGCTTCAGACCAGCCTCAGTGGCGTCTGTTCTCGGGGGTGGGACACTGCAGTAGCTCTGGTTTACCCACAGCAAAGCCCTGGGTTACTCACTGCCCTCTGGACCAGACAGATCTGTCTGGAAGGGCCACTCATCCCAGTCCTGAAGTGATGAAAAGTGGATTCCACAGAAGGAACAGCTTTGGGGAGTTTGGTGCTTTTCTCCCACCTCCATTAAAAATGTTGAATAAGCCAAGCTCTGCCTTTCACTTCTCTAGGTCTGGCCCAGCACTAGATATTTACTCCCAGCCCCTTTTCTTATTGTCTTTTAAGAAAGTTCTTCTATTTTACTTTATCAAATTGCAAATAAGAAGCAAAGGATGGACACAGGTAGACACAAGGAACAGCAAACTACTGCCTGAGGCAGGTAACTTGTATAACACAGCAGTAACCAGTCAGTGTTGCTTTCTGCCCCATTCAACACTATGGATTTGGTACCTTTTATAAATGAAGTCTTGAATTTTCTCAAAGCCTAAGACTCAGAAATAATGATTTGTGCTTTTCTGGACCTTGGCACTCGGTAACTGCCAGCATCAGTGTGGTTTGGGCCACACACATCTGCTTTTGTGCTCAGGCACGCCCACACCGTGTGCTTGCCCAATTTTAAAGTCACTGGGGCCAGTTTGGCTGAATTCTTCCAACTAGAGAAGGCTGAGATCAGGTGTGTGTTTCACAACTGGCAGGACAAGCAGCAGCATCTGTCACTGCAGCTTCTGTCACAACCAGGTAAGTGAATAGCTGTGGTAGAGATGTATTTACCTGGTTGCTCAAACTCTCCCTGTCATATTCTTACTTTGTAGGTCCAGGCATGCAGATTTCAGTGGTTCTCCTTTTCCTGGGTCTCTTAACTGTCCCAAGCAGAACCCAGAACTCAGCTACTGAGCAGGTGAGTAGGAGACAAGATGCAGAGAGCAAGGGGGAGAGGTGTGGAGCAGGTAATTTAATTTTAGAGATCCTTACCGAAGGATTAAGCATTACCCTCCTAAATTACTAGGATTTTATTTAGCAACATAATGAGACTAACTCCTGCATTACCTGGATAAAACCACAGTAGTTACATCAGGGGATGACCATGAGGCAGAATTTCAAACCCAGTGCTGTCTTTGGCCTTAAAGTAACTGTTCCTACACTCTCTACAAGATGAAGCCAATATTTCTGTAGGTCATAGAAGAAATCTGTAGTGTTTATCACACCTGCAAGTCTAACCAAAACACTCCCTGTACCTGCCAGAACTCTGCCACAGCTGATGGAGCCAATGCTGGCGAGGAAGAGGAAGATCCATTCTACAAGAGCCCTGTGAACAAGCTGGCAGCTGCAGTCTCCAACTTTGGCTACGACCTGTACCGCCAGCAGTCCAGCCGGACTGCCACCACCAACGTGCTGCTCTCTCCCTTCAGCCTGGCTACTGCACTTTCTGGTCTCTCACTTGGTGAGTTCTTTGCCCCATTTCCACACTCACCATTTGGCTTGACAGCCCTTCCCTCACGTTTTCCTGGTCGTTGGCAGGGGCTGGAGAACGAACCGAAAATGTGATTTCTCGCGCCCTCTTCTACGATCTCCTCAACAAAGCTGAGGTCCACGACACCTACAAGGACCTCCTGAGCAGTGTGGCTGGGCCAGAGAAGAGCATGAAAAGTGCCTCCCGGATCATCTTGGAGAAAAGTAAAAGTCCTTCTTCCCCTCCATGAAATTTTACCTAAATAACCGTCAGCAGTAGTTATTTTGGTGTGTATTTATATAAAAACACACTGAGTAACACAGCACCAACAGCTCTGGCTCTGACATCTAAGCCAGGATGCAGACAGGGCATGGAATGCTCTTGCTGCTCCAGAAAAAGCCTGGAAAGTTTGTGTGCACTTAAATAAAAGCCCAGACATGCACACAAAGACATTGGTGACAGAACAGTTAACTCACAGAAGACCTAAAAGAAACTTGCTGAGAATTTTGCCTTCACTCCAGGCTGTCTGGCAGGTGTTGCTGGCTTCCAGGAACCACAGATCACATTTTCTATTTGTGATAACACTCAGCCATATTCCTTTGTTTAATTCCTTGCAGAGCTATTTGAAATGTCTGCTTCTGGCATGCAATAAACATCTGCTGAGAATGCTAAGAGCTATCTCTTGGAACCTGCTGGTTCCAAGAATCCAATAGGTTGAGTAAACTGTACTCATAAAGCAGGCTGGGGAAAGAAGAAAGGCTGATGTAGGAATGGCTGTGTCCAAGCCTTGAGTTCTTATCTCCCTTTTTCAGTTTTCAGAAGAGAGTTATCCCATGCTCCAGCATGGGTGGCTGTAGGATTTGGATCAGTTTCCTTAATGTGCTTTCAGATATTCCTCTTCAAAGCACATTTCTGTAGACAAACAGCCACAGATATTTTATGAGAGGCCTGCTGCTGGGCTTTGCATTGCAACGTGCTGCCTTGAGATTGTTTTGATAAGGGAGCTAAGCTGCAGGATCCATGTTTTTATTCCCCAGGACTCAGGGCAAGGCCTGGGTTTCACAGCCAGCTTGAGAAGTCCTACAAGATGCGACCGAGGGCACTGAGTGGCAACACCCAGTTAGACCTCCAAGAAATCAACAGCTGGGTCCGACAGCAGACTAAGGGAAGGATTATGAGGTTCATGAAGGACATGCCCACAGATGTCAGCATTCTCCTTGCTGGGGCTGCTTTCTTCAAGGGTAAGAATGTTGTGTGCTTGGATACAGAAAAAGTCCATTAAGCATGTGTTAGAGGAGATGTGAAGGAATGCTCTCACTTCCAATAAAGCAAACAGACTGTCAAAGAGACAGAGAGTGTGAGAAGAAAGTGTTTGAGAATGTTTAGTAAAGAAGTAAAAAAAAAAGCACACTACCTGAACAAAAAAAGTCCTGAGGGAGGAATTATTACTCTTGGGAAGCTGAATCTTGACCTGTTTGCAGTAAGAACCAGAGAAGAAAGTTTAAACTCACAAAACTCCATTCAGAGACAGGATATTACCATTTAGGGAAGGCACAGCTTAGAGTGTTCTGAGCCTTTTTACCACTGCAGAAGGAACAGTTTGATACTAGAGAGCTGTTCTTAAACATGCTGTAAGCCAGTGTCCTGGAGAATTATTGCTTGGAGACAAGGAGTAAAATAAAGGGTGGGGAGAGAAGCACTTTATATGCATCGACACAACTGTTACCCTTCAAAATAGTTTTGTAATTGCATAAGTAGACATCAACTTCCCAATAGCAACTCCACCCATACACTGGCTTGCTTATTTATTTGCCATTTAGCCAATTCTCAGATGAAAAGGAGGGGCCAAGGATGGCAGTAAATCAGTAGCTCCAATCAGTCTATTTCTATCCCTGTTATGCCTCAACTCTTAAAGCACAAGTGCTGTATATTAAAGCACAAGATTATTCAGGCACAGGCAGGAGCCTGGTTTCATATGCTATTATTCCAGAAAATCCTCCATTTTCTCTCTTGAAAAACAGGGACCTGGAAAACCAAGTTTGACACCAAGAAGACTGCCCTGAAGGACTTCCACCTGGACGAGGACAGAACTGTGAAGGTGTCCATGATGTCAGACCCCAAAGCCATCCTGAGATATGGTTTTGACTCAGAACTCAACTGCAAGGTCAGGGAGCAAATATTGCCTAAGATCTCCTAAACCTACTGAGGAGCAGGTTCAGCTACACCTACCTGTTAACCCAATCCAGCCTTGCTCCTCCCATCAACTACTTTTGCAATCCCTATTTTGAAAGGCAGTGTGTTGATTCTTAGGATATCCTGCTCCTACACTGGCTATGTCACAAGCAACCCAAAATTTAAATTATGCCCAGCTCCTACCAGCCTGTATTGCTTGACTTAAAGTTGGGCAAGAAGGGCAGGGCACACCTCTCAAAACTTTTCCATCTCTACCTCTTTCAACCAAGCTTTCCCTGGAGCATGAGCTCAAAGGTGTTTCAGTGAGAATTCCCCAAAGCAAAGCTGCAGGATTTAACAGGTGAGAGAGCACTTCTATAGCAGGAAGAGTGCAGGAAGGATGGATAGAAGCCTAGGGAAAAAGCCAGAAGTGTCAGGAAGCATCATGTCAGATAAAAGCAAACAGGGAAAAAGATCAAATGTTAACTGAAAAGGTTGAGATTCCAGCCTGAGAGTCAGGCCTTGGCCTGGTACAGGATGGGTAAAACTGTTTATCATTGATGTCACCCTCTCTAATCTCCCTCTTCTCTCTGGCCTTGCAGATTGCCCAGCTGCCCCTGACAGAGGGGATCAGTGCCATGTTCTTCCTACCCACAAAGGTGACCCAGAACATGACTCTGATTGAGGAAAGCCTCACCTCGGAGTTTGTGCACGATGTGGACAAGGAGCTGAAGACAGTCCATGCTGTGCTAAGCCTGCCCAAACTAAAGCTGAACTACGAAGAGGCACTTGGCAGCACACTAAAGGAGACAAGTATGTACATCACACCCCCTTTGCTGGCTGCCAGGGCTCAAAGCAGTGGTCAAGTTGCTTCTTGCTCTCAGAATAGGAAGCTGGTGGGTTGTTAGTTATGGTTGCGGAGATTTCACCAGCAACCAAATCACCTTCATCCAGGACTTCTCAGCTTTTTATCACATCCCTCCACCAAGCTCATACAATGCTGCTGAGATTGAGGGTGAAGCTCAGTACAAGCAGATGGAAGCTGCTTCTCCCTGTTCCCCCAGGCTCCCTGCCCTCCTGGATCACAGCATCAGCAGTGCTGCTCCCCCTTCTGCAATCCATGCCTTCAGCTAATGGAACTTTCTCTCTTTTCTCCAGGGCTCCAATCACTTTTCACATCACCTGACTTCTCCAAGATTTCTGCCAAACCTCTGAGATTATCTCATGTGCAACACAAGGCAATGCTGGAGCTTAGTGAGGATGGGGAAAGAGCCACACCAAACCCCGAGGCCAATGCTGCTCGTCTGACCTTCCCCATAGAATATCACGTGGACAAACCTTTCCTTCTTGTAGTGAGGGATGATACCACTGGAACCCTCCTCTTCATTGGCAAGATCCTGGATCCCAGGGGTGTTTAGATCCCTGCACAATAATCTGCAATGGTAGGGCCCAAATGGAAAGGGTGATATTGGGAGGGATACTGGCTCCCTGCTCTGCTGCACAAAGACACAACTTGCAAATCTTACGCCTTCATGCTGCAATAAAAGAGCTTTTGCTATTAATCTCAGAGAGCCCAAGTATTCTCCCTTGAAAGGTTGTCTGCCTACATCCTGTGCCTTCACTCCCAATTTCCCCAGAGGAGGAATGCAGTTCTGTGTGCTGAAAGCAAGCATTATCTGGTGTATGCTGCATTGTCCCCCATCCTGTTTTCCAGCCTTGAAACTGAATCCCTCATCACTGACAGACCTGTGCTGGAGCCCTCCAAGCTCTGCAGTGGCCCCTTTTATAGATTGTAAGTTTGCACTTCCCAGGCTGTTGCCTCACCCCTTTCAACCATTTCCATCTGACACTGGCAAGCAGGAAAGTGCCTCACAGTATCAAAAATAGAAGGCAGCGTGCTCTGGATGACTGTATGTTCATAATGCTCAGGGTACCACACAGGGGAGAGTCACATCTCACACAAAAGCAACTCAAACATTTGCTTCCAACCCACACACAGAACTTATACAACAGCCTCTGTTCCCACCATACCACACACAGACCTCTCACGTTAGAATTGGTCATTTTATTTACAACAGGCTCACTAAAGAGCATTTCAAAACTTCATTCAAGTTGCTGTTACACATGATTTTCCAGCTTGTACTACATGACTACCTTACCACATGACACTTAGCTTTGATGAAAGATGACATTGCAGCTTCCTTTGACAGGGAAATTAAGTCCTCTGAAGGATGTTTCTGGGAAGCTCTGACAGACAGGCCTTCATCTCTTGTAGCTCCTGGATCTGAGCACTCTGAGGACCGAAGTGCACTGACAAAATCCCCTCTGCTCTTTGAATCGTGCTCAGAGCTTCAGAAACTGCAAATCTGAAATAGGAAGATAATAAGAACAGAGCATGCAAAATACTTAATTCAGCTTCTTGACTTACACAACCTTTAAGCCCTCCCTAACAAAAACCTAAACCTGCTCATGGCTACAGATCCCACCCTCCCCTGCCTTCCAGCAGCAGGAAAACTGTGTCTGCTTCAGCTGCAAAAGGAGGATGAGGGGGAGGGAAAGGTGAGGAGATACACAAAACCTGAAAACATTATCTTTGAGTATATCACTACTTCAACACTGCAGCTCCTGCTAAAATTAATTTGGTTAAAGGGAGTTGTTGTGAGGAGATTTTCAGAAGCAGTCAGGGGATTTCCTTGCCAATAAAGCAAGAGGATTTCATTCCCTCCTTTGAGAAGATGTCAGCAACGTTATACAACTGAGGTATGAACACCAAGGGTGATGAGTTGACAGAATAAAACAATTGGACAGGGAATAAATTGAGCCAGGGAGAAGAAAAAGATAGGCACAAAGCAGAGAAACAGATTCCAAAGAGAGTACCTGTGCCAGGCATCCTGTGTCCTGTGAAACACCCTCAAGGTGCCAAGGGCCACCTGCCTTGATATTGTGTCAGACACAGGAGTGGTGCAGGGCAGGGACAGAGGATGAAACCAAACTCACCCATTGAAGAGGATTTGTGCCAGCTTGAAAAGTTCATGGCCTGTTTCTACACTTGATGGCCCATGGTGCATTTCCACAATCTCAATACTCTTCTTCAGGTGTCTGGCTGCTTCCTGCCACTTCCCTGATGGAAAACAAAACAAAACAAAACAATGAGAAATGAACAAATACTTCCTAGAGCTACTGCCACCCAAAGAATCTGACAGAATTATTCCAAATGTGATGCACTCTGTCCACAGAACCAGGACAGGGAATCTAAAAGAACATGAGAGCACAGTATCATTCACTGGCTGCTGGGAACACAGGTTTGGTCTTTCTGAGAGCCCTGCTGACAAAACTAGGGAAAAAAATGGAAGGGCCAGTCCAAGAAAACACTAGTCATGTTAAATTCAAAGTTCAGAAAACGTGGGATAGTGAGAGGACAATGCCATACCAAGAGTAGCATAGACCTGTGCCAGATGATCCTCCATCTCTCCCATCAGCAAATGCTCTGGAGACAAGAAGTTTCCAGCATCCATCTGACACTTCAGGAGCATTTTGATAGCCTGATCTATATTAAAAAAAAAAGGTTATAAAATTCACCCTGTCTCCAGTTTTCCATGGTCCATGAAATAAAATCAATCCAACCTCATCTTTGCATGTTACACAGCTGACTGGGATTTGGTTAGGATTCAGTGCTGACTTCATCTGCACCTCTCCTTATTCTACCCCAGGGTTGAGGTTGACCCAGCTCCCTCCAGGAAAACAAGACCTGGAAATGTCCAACTCTAATGTTTCCCTGATTTCTTTTTATTTAATTACTTTACTATGGAACAATATGTGACTTAGATTAACACCCTGATCAGGGGGTATAAAACAATCTAAAGCTGAAGTCCCCAGGGACACCAGGCCACATGTCACAGGACCCCAATGGCATGAGCAACAGTGCCATCTCATGGTTCCTGTCCCGACCTGGGCTCCTCAGCTCCTGACCTCAGGGCACAAAGCTGAGCCTTACCAGCCTTCCCGACTCTCAGCAGGTCTAAAGCTTTCTTGATTTGTTGCTGAAGGTCCTGTAAACGGCAAGACAGGTTCTCTCTGCTGGCTGAAGTTGCACAAGCTTCGTTTGAACAACAAAGTGTGTCCTCTTCTCCCTGAGGAAATCACCCCTGTGATCATTCCTGCTCATCTTCAGCTCAAAGCTTACTCTCCATCTGCATTAGGTGTGTTATAGAGATGCTAAATTGTTTCTCAGCTGTACTCATTAAACAAAGTGATTTTTGTTAATTTTTTGTAAACTTTTTAAAAATCAGCTTATTTGATTTTAGAAGGACCAGTGAGACACTGTCTTGATTCGACAAGGGCTTTTGGCTTTTGAGCAGGGATCAAACTGAGGTCTTCAACTCTTGGCTCTCCCAGACCTAAATCTTACACACCCCAGTAAGCTGCACAATCATTACTATGGAGAATTTACCTGCATTTGAGCCTGGCACTTGGGACAGCAGAATGAATTTCTGATGGGCACCAAGCTCTTGACACCAGACTCCAGCTCCTCGAGGCATGCCCGGCAGCGACACTCAAAGAAATACTGACTGAGAAGCTGTTGTCTCTCAGCAACCCTCATCCTACACTGGTGAGGCCCTGCAAAGCATGGCAAGGGTAAAGATCTCTCAGCAGGTACAGTTCTAAATATCAGGATAAATGGATTTTTGTTACAATTGAGACCAGGTATATTTTGGAGAGGACATAACTGGAGGCTGAAAATCTAACAGTGGGCTCAAGAGAGGAAATGCTGCATTGATCAAGGCTGTTAAACGAAGACTCTGGCAACATTAGATGACAACTGTATGAGAATTATGATATAAATAGCCATCAGCATGATGAGGAGGTCAATGATGTCTGTGCCTTGAGACAAACACAGAGTTAATGCTTACCATAGCAATGCAAAACCTCTTGGCCTCTTGGGATTGGCTGTGATGCCCTGACAGTGGCAGCTGTCCCACTGAATGACACGCTGGTGTTGGGGCAGCACGAGTGGTTCAGGAGGCTGAGGACAGGGAAGAAGGCTGTTGCCAGCCTCACAGGCTTCTTATTTACAACAGCCCCATCTCCAGGCCCTGAAGACAGAGGAAAAGCAAGCAGGTTGAGATTGAATGCTCACAAACTCACACAATTTCTGCAGTGAGCACCGTGACCGAGCGCAGGCAGCAGCAGAAAGACTCTTGGTATATTGCTACAATAAATAATAGCTAAGCACACTCTGAATGTGCACCAAGGAACAGGACAGCATGGGACAGGCCATTAAATTTTAAACAAGCCATTTCCATCTGCACTGGGAGCTTTCTACAGCTGATAATTCCATCTCTTCACTTCACACAAGGAAGATGAGCAAGGACAGGACAGTCCTGGGCTCCTCAGTACAAGAAAGAGGAGCTACTGGAGAGATCCAGTGGAGGCCACAGAGATGATGAGGGGTCTGGAGCATCTCTCTTATGAGGAGAGACTGAGGGAGATGACCCTGGTTAGTCTGGAGAAAAACTGAGAGAGGATCTCATCACTACATATACAAATACAGGTGTCAGAGAATGTGCTGGACTCTTTTCTGTGGTGCCAGGATGAGGAGTAATGGCCATAAATCAAACCACAAGAAGTTCCACCTCAACATGAGGAAGAACTTCTTTCCACTGAGGGTGGCAGAGCACTGGAACAGGCTGCCCAGGGAGGTCTGGAGACATTCCAAACCCACCTGGATGTGTCCCTGTGTCACCTGCTCCAGGTGGCCATGCCTGGGCAGGGGATTTGGACTGAATGATCTCCAGGGGTCCCTTCCAACCCCAACCATTCCATGACAACACAGTAGGGCTAAAAAGTTTTTATCTTACCCAGCTCCTGCATTACAGTGATTGCTTGTGCATTACACTGCAGCTGCAACACATGCCTCAGCATTGCTTCTGCCACAGTCTTCAGCTCTGGGGACAATTCATCTGAGGTTTTTTCACAGGTCTTTGGTTTGGACCACTGCTGATGTGACTCCTGATTCAACACAGCAGCCTCCAGGCCAGCTGCTTGCAGCTGTTTGCATATAGCTACCACACTGAGTGTGCAGAGGAACTTGTGCTCAGCACTGTGCTGCTCAGTGTGGGGCAAAAGGTGGAACAGAGCTTGGTAAGAACTCTGGTACCGACCATTGCTGTCACAACCAGGGATACCTCTGGTACCAGCTCCTGCATCTGGTGCCTCACTGAGAGGTTTGCATCTTGCCTCAGGGCTCTGAAGGTCCTTGTCCCCACTGTGGGAGCACCCCACCAGCCTGCTAACCTCTGCAAATCCTGCCAGCAGGACAGTCCTCAAGGCCACATGGCAGAAGACCCCCAGTGTGAGGAGCAGCGCTCCCAGGGAACACTCAGTCCTGTGGTACTGCTGCCACGCCACGTCTGCACAGTCCTGGCTGCAGTACTTGGCATAACTGCAGCCCTGGCAAGGCACCGAGGCCAGGAGCTGCCTCAGACAGCGGTGGCAGTAAAGATCTGCGTTAGTGGCTCCAGTGTCCCACGCTGCCTCGCCACCCTGCAGAGGAAGGCTCTCCCCAGGGCAGAGCACACTCACAAAGGCCTCCTCTTTTAACAGGCTCTGTCCTGGCACGATGTCCTGGGAGGCCACCAAGTGACGTCCTCTCTCTGCATCAAAACTCAAGCTCAAAGATGAAGATGCACCTGAAATATTGTTGTTCTCTTCCCAGATCTCTGACTTCCCTTGAATGCCACCACGTGCTTCTCGTGCAGGCTCTGGACACCTCTCTTTCTCACGTAACTTAACCTTCAGCTGACTTAACTTTTTTAGCCGTGTCAGGTGTGTAGTCATGACCCTATCTAGAGCAATTTTACTCTCCAGCACTCTGAGGATATCCTGTGCATCCTGTAACCTCCCCAGGCACAGCAGACACTCAGCTTTCCGCAGCAGGACCTTGGGCAGCAGCCTGTCTGGATAGCCATGGCTTTCAGCCCTGGCAATATCTTCCAAACAAACCTAGGAAAAAGGACAAGCTCTTTTAAGTGGGCTTGAAACCCAGCTCATGGTCTTTCATTCCACCTAAGACAAGTCTCATGTAAGCATTCTGTGTGTTAATCAGCAAATTCCATGTGCATAACCAAGCTGCTGCCCAAATAAAGCATCCTGACACAGAAGCAAAGTAGGAGCCCTTCAGAAAGTTGAGTTATGGATACTTTAAGCACAGCTTGGGAAGCACAGCTGATCTGCTGTCTCTTGTTCTAACAATCAAATACCTCAGGGGCACCCAGGACCTTGTGGGGTGGGTGCTGCCCACTTACCTCAAAGTGCCCCAGGTGGAGGAGGGCGGCGGAGCGGTTGGCAAAGCACACGGACACCTCGGGGCTCCCAGGGGGCTCGTGTGATGCTGCCTGCAGAGACCAGAGAACTGCTGCTGCCTCGGGGGACCCCTCACAGGACCCTCTCAGCAGGACCTGCAGGGTGTCCTCTTTGGGGAGCCCCCCATGGGAGCTGCTCCTTGCCCCTCACAGGAGCCCTTCAACCATGAGGGGCTGCAGGATCCCCTCTCGGGGATCCCCTCACAGGATCCCTTTGGCTGTGAGGTTTTGTAGGACCCCCTCATCCCACACCTACCTTAGAGTAGAGCCTCAGGGCAGCCTGGTAGCGGCCCTGTTTGAATTCCCGGTTTCCCTGCTCCCGGTACCAGCTCGCGGCCTCTGGCTCCTTGCCCGTGGGTGCCTGGTGGCACAACTGCACCAGGGCTGCCTCCTCCTCCTCCTCGGTCCTGTGGGATACAGGGTCAGAACCAAAGGATCAGTTTGGAATCATCTGGTCCCATCTCCCTGCTCAAGCAGGACGATCCCAGAGCACGTGGCACAGGATGGTGTCCAGAGGGTTCTGGAATGTCTCCAGTGAGGGAGATTCCACACTCTCAATCTGTGCCCGTGCATGGTCACTGCACAGGGAAGAAGTTTTTCCTCATATTCACAGAGCCACAGGATCAATTAGGCTGGAAAAGACCTCTGAGATCATCGAGTCCAGCCTGTGACCGACTCCCAGTTTGCCAACCAGATCACGGCACTGAATGCCATGTCCAACCTTTCCTTAAGCACCTCCAGGGACCACGACTTCACCACCTCCCTGGGCAGCCCATCCCAGCGTTTAATCACCCTTTCTGCGAAGAAATCCTTACTAATGCCCAACCTAAACCTTCCCAAGAGAAGCTTAAGACTATGTCTTCTTGTCCTCCTACCAGCTGCCTGGGGGAAGAGGCCGACCTCCAACCTCCTGTCAGGTAGAAAGGTGGAATTTTATCCAGGTGGAATTTCCTCGGCATCAGTTTCCGCCCGTTGCCTCGTGTCCTATTGCTCGGTTCCACCAAGCAGAGCCCGGTTCATCCCTTCATTTATACACATTAAGAGAGATGCTCCAGTCCCCCAATCCCCCTCGTCGCCCTGCGCCGGACCCGCCCCGCCCACGGCTCACCGGAGCAGGTCGCAACCCAGCCGCACCGCGTCCTGAAGCGAAGCCGCCGCCAGCCGCTCCCGCAGCGCCGGGTCCAGCGCGGCCCAGAGCCGGGAGGTGCGGCCCTGCCACTCCGCCACCGGCAGCGCCATCATCACCGCCACCGCGCCACCGGCAGCGCCACGACCGCCATGGCGGCGCCCAGCAGCATCCCCGCACGGAACACAGGGCTACTTCCGCCGTACGGCGCCGGGCAGCCAATAGGAGCGCTGTGCTGGCGTGTGACGCACGGCGTGACGCACGGCGGCGCCGGAAGGAGGCGGTGGCGGCAGCGGCGGCGGGAGGATTTGGCGGCAGCGGCGGACGCGGCACCATGAGCGTGCGGCTGAGCGAGGGGGCCATCGCGGTGAGCGCCTCGGGGTGGGCTGGGCTGGACCTGGTTCTGGTTAGGGTGGGAGGTGAAGGACGGACCTGGGTTCCGGGGCCGGCCCGGTCCCGAGGGGAGAACCAGGCCCGGAGCGGGGCCTGGTCCGGGGGGGTGGCTCTGGTCCAGCGGTGACAGCCATAACCGCGCTCTTCTACGGCAGATCCCCCTCAGCTCCGTGGGTACAACCCTTCATAGGTTGGCCCCGATTATCTTAGAGGTCCAACCTCGTTGATTGCGTGGTTCTGTCACTGTGTGTCGCGAGGCGTTCTCGAGCGAGGTGGTGGCACCTTCTGAGCGTCTCTTTCGTTTCTCCAGGCCATCATGCAGGGGGAGGACGTCTCCAAGCCCGTGCTGCAAGTGATCGTGAGTACTGTCCCTTCCCTCCTGTGCCAGCCCCTCGGCGACTGCATGTGGGCTCCTGAGTGCAGCCAAACTTCCACTGCAGAGCAAGGCTGCTCTACTTGGAGTTCTCTTAATTTTGTCTTACGTTGCTTGGGCTATGCCGTTGGTATTAGTGCTCAGAAAAGCCGAGTAGATGAGTTGCTTGCTGTTGGTGTTACTTTCTGTTCTTGAAAAGTTTCTGGACAAGTGTGAACTGACAGCCTGGGTTTTTTCTTTTCCCCGCAGAATACACGGGCTATTGCTACAGGAACTGGGCCCCCACGTTACCGAGTGCTGATGAGTGATGGGGTGAACACCCTTTCCTGTGAGTATGATAAGCTGCTTGTGAGGTTTTTGTAGGTGTGGAGATGCTAAGGGTGATAAAGTTCCTGGTCTAGTGACTGGGTGCGAAGTGGTGAAATGAATATTGAAGGAGAATGTGGTGTACACTGTGCCACAGACTTCAAAGTGTGCCACTGCATTTTGTAATTTAGGTGAAATCTTTGTCTTCTGGAACTTTGTGAAATGTAAGCAATTAACTTAACTTGCTGCAGGTTATAATGAAAATACAGAAACCTCTACGTGTAATGTTGATTTTAAAGTATTTTAGCTTAATCTTCCTCTCACATCTTTGATATACAAACATTATAGCTATCACTGCACTCTGAAATGTGGGCAATAACTACAGCAAAGTTTATGGTCAGTTTTGGTGACTTCTTAGCAGTTCCACTGGTTTTTTTGTCTCAAACTGAGCAAGTTGTAGATCCGGTGCAATGCTTGACTAGCTGGAAAAGTTGTGGCCAGGTATGGCAGCCCCTTTTAAAAGCTGGCATTGTGAATTTCTTCAGTATTTTCCTTTGCTCCTGCAGCATTCATGTTGGCAACACAGCTGAACTCCCTGGTGGAAGAGGAACGCTTGTCAGCCCGGTGTATTTGCCAGGTTAACAGATTCATTGTCAACAGCCTGAAAGATGGAAGGTATTTGTGTTAATCTTTAAGTACAGCCCTACAGAAAGGCAGCTGCACTACTGGAGGCTCTGTCCTTTGTTACTAAGCAGAGCCCAAGTGCTTTTGATTAGGATTATCTGAAAATACTCAGGCTTTAGGGTGCAAGAGCAAAAGTCCACAGCACCAGTAACAGAAGAAATAAATTGCAGATTGTGACTCTACTCATCTAGTGGGATCAGATGGGATAGATCTGATCTAGTGGGATCAGATGTATCTGGTACAGTGGTTTAGTAATATAAAGTTTCTAGTTGCAGTACTCCAATTCCAGCTGGAATACTCCAAATAATTGTAGAAAGCTTCCTTCAAATTACCTGCTGTTGAAAAGAAGCAATGAAGATATCTTGTTACTTAGGTGTTGTGGAATCTGGTCCTTTATTAAAATGTGAGGAAATAGGATAGGAGGAAAATTTGAGGGGATGGGGTACTGCAAAAAATGAGAAGGGATCCAGGTGAAACAGAAGAGCTATGTATATGTCTAGCAGGATATGAACTGAGGTTTGTGTTCTTTTTATTCAGTGTTTTTTCTGGGAGAAGACAACTTTTGAGGCAGGGAATGCATTCTGTCTAATAAAATCTGGTATGGTTTTGCTCCTTTTAAAACACAATGGTTTCCCAAGCTATTTTTGGTGCCTATTCAGCCTGCCATCACCTGTCCTTGATGCAGTGTGATATTGTTTCAAGCTTACTTGTCCCTCAAGAGAGGGCTTTGTTGACACTGGAGAGCTTTTGTCATCCAGATCCTTCATCCGAAGCATCTGCCCTTAGTGCTTGGTTCTCTCACCTGCTGCAAAGGATATTCAGAGATGGACTTGGAGAGGGAGTGAAAGTCTTTGTTTGCTGTCTGTTCTGTGTTGTAGGAGAGTGGTTATCCTGATGGATGTAAATGTCATGCAAACTGCTGATCAGGTTGGTGGGACTATTGGCAATCCCCAGCCATACAATGAAGGTGAGTATCTGTAAGTAAATACTTTTCTGTCAGCTCTGAGAGCCTTTCAGCTTCTCTCTTCCACTTAAAAGAAGCAGTCAGAAGACACATTCAGGTTTTTTTATGCCTGGAACAGCGATGTCCAGATCTTGAAAATCCTTTTTGTTTGTGTAACGCAAACTGGGGGTTGTTCATATTTTAATAAACTCTGCATTGTGGCTAAAGCTACAATTTCTCCATGGTATTTGGAGCATCTATACCTTATAACCTTGACAGGTTTTCATTGTAGTGAGTGGTCTCTACCTCGAGTTCCAGTAAGTAAGAGGAAGCTATTTTATGTCTCCTCATAATGAGTAATCAAATAAATTATAATTTCTCCTGTCTGGAAAGAAAACAGGAGGAGGAAGATGGAATAATGATCTGTAAAAGTCTAAGATGGCGTGGAGGGGATGAATAAAGAATGATGAATCTCTCTCTCTCTCTCTCTCTCTTTCCTATGTTCATTTGATGCTCTTCAGCTCTTGTGTTGTCAGGCAGTGGTTGTAAAACAAAGGCTGCACCACACCCCTAAACTGCATAGTTAAATTATGGAACTTGTGGAGGTAGGTGCCAAAAATTGGCACAGGTTCAAAAAGCAATTAGATGTGAAAGAGAAATCCATTAAAGGCTGTTAAACATAACAATACATCCTCTGCATGAATGTTAGGTGCAGGAAGCACTAAAACTTAGATTGTTCCAAGTGCATAGACGAGAGACTGGTATGAAAACAAGGCGAGCACAGAATTCCCTAAGCACCCATCCCTACCGTGCCCAGCTGAAAAAGGATTGAGGCACTGGGTGAACCTTAATTTGACCTGCCATTAATCTATTTGGGTCTGTTATTTTGCATAAATTACTGTGTTCTTCACTTTTGTGTGCTGAGCTTGCAGTTCTCATGCAAATGTTTCTATAAATTAAAACATTTTTCCCTCCGAGAACGTTCAAAAGTCTATTTTGCTCTTCCAATTCTGATCTTTTAAAAAAGGAGGGAGAATAATAAGCACTTAAAGAAAATATTTGAACAGCTCTGTCAGTGATGTATACACAGATAATGGCTGGAATTTAATAGCAAACAGCTCTTCCTGAAGATTTTTTTTTTATCCTGAGAGAAGTGAACTAATATATTTTTATTACTAAGGGACCACACATTAGTGGCAAGAGTTTTCTGTAGAATATTTTGGTCAAACAATGGTGGTAGGTACATTGCTCTTCTGGTTAAAAATCTGCTCTGTTGCAAAGGCAAAGACATCTTTCTTCATTAACTTTTTCCAAGGGAATTAAGAGGGGCGTTTGTTAAATGAGCCTAAAGAATCCTTTGTTCCTTTGATAGTTACTTAGCTAATTGCTGTTTAAAAAATGTGTTGACATCTCAGATTTTATGGTTTAATCCCACAGTTGCTGTAGAGACCAAGACTTTCAGAATAGCTACTGAGCAGACTGTTTTGTGCCTTTCTCCCATTTCCCTGCTTATGTGATACAAGAGCTTGTGAACTATAGTGTTTTTCAGTTATATTGTTGCTTAGAAACCACTGAGAACGTGGTATCTGACAGAACTGAGCTGAAAATATACCTTTAACTATAAATTCTGGTAAAATTACCATTACTTTGATCAAAGTTGTGTTCTTCATTTGGACTTACAAAAATACCCCACGATGAAGGTTTCAAATCTAAACTCTTTTGGAGATGTTACAGGTCTGTGGTCATAATATGTGTGGGCTTGCACTAGATAAAAGATGCCAAATAGGATGTGATGTGTGTTTCATTTCAACACTGATCTTACTCTGATGATGTCATACCCTTTTATTTGATTCTAAATAAGGTTTCTGATGCAGAAGATGGTAATAGTTTGGATTAAGTAAGCTAACCCAGCCTTGCTGCTCTGCAGGCTGCAAGATTTGTCATGAAGGTCTTGATAAAATGGCAGAGGTGTGTATTTCAAGTTGCATATTCTCTAAATTCCTGTGTATATTAGGAAATTGTGTTTTTGAGGGAGACACAACTAATGCAGAATAAGCATCTTAAATGTACTTTGTGGTTTCCATTAAAAAAAAAACTTCTGGTATTTTAAAAATGCATCTTTTAGCCCTACTTTTGGTTTTCCTTGAAGTACAGATTTCTGACTGCCAGACCTAGGATTAAGGAATATTCTTTCTCAGACTTTAATAGCACAGTGGGCCTCAGGGGGGTGAGAAGCTGGCTTTTGGCCACTTTACATGGGAGCAGTAGGTGGTTAATCTGCCTAACAAGGAAGCTGGAGACACAATCTTCTTATTACAAATCATAAAAACTTTTCAGGCAGCCTCTCATAATAGTATTGAAAATTAAGACTGAGCATTTCAGTTCTTGTTGAAGACTGGATGGTTGTGTTATTACTGTCTTTAATCTCATTCAAATTACTCTGCTGCTGGACTTTCTTTTCCCTATGACAATGACTTGCTACTTATGTTTAACTTCTGTCATTAATCTTTCCATGGTGAAATGTTTATGTACTTGCACATTCACTTGAACTCCTTATTCTTGCCCTTTCCACTATTGTGATTTAGGTGTGTGTTGTTTCAAAGTGCATTTTTTTTTCCCTTTCTCTCCCTTCCCTGCTGCTCAGTTCTGGGGCAGGTCTTGTGTCACGGCCCTGTGGCAGAACCTCTTGGTGACAAATTATTGGAAGCTGAGGGTTCCTGTTACACAGTTATTGCCTTTGAGTGGGCTGTGGGGCAGCTGCAGGCAGAGGTCTTGGGTTTGCCTAACCCACTACATACAGCAGAAATGCGAGCAGGTATTTCAGCTGGTTTTTTCACCTCCTGCTAATAAAAACTAACAGCAAAAACCAGGCAGTCTCCTCGGTTTTCTGAGCACTTTAAGTGATCTGTAGGCCACCAGCCACCAAAAATCACAGTTTAGGAGTCCCTAGGCTCTCCAAGCGAGAAAATTGGAGAGATATTTCTGCTACTTCTGTATTTGAACACATGCACAGATGTGTGAATTTATTCTTACTCTGTTGAGAAACACTCGGCTGTGGGTAGGCAGCCATTAAAATGTGAATTTGTGTTTCATAACGCGCACGTGTCCCAATGTATGTGGTGGTCTTTGGTTTTCAGTGGGTTTTTTTTTTTTTTTTTAATCACAAAATTCCTACAGAAAAAAAACATCTTTGGAACAAAAGTAGCAAGGAAACCTCTTGCTGCTTCATACCCACATTCTGTTCTCCCTGAATATTCCTCTCCTGACCAGACATATCTTTCTCTTGATGCGTCTTGTTGGGTTTTTTTCCACCTTCCCTTGCACAAAATGAGTTTGGGTGTGGAGTGCTGACCCTCTGAGCACCTGAGGCCACTGAGCAAGGGGGAGACCTGGCTCCTCCATCTAGTGGAACCTGCAGTAAATACACATTTTGCTGTTTGACGTCACGCTGTTGCCAGGGAGACTGTCACCAGTTCACCGATGTGACTCTACTGCGGCAAGTTAGAGGAGCAGATTGGGGTTTGTGCAAGGACCTGGCTTTTGGATTAAAAATAACCAGGGGGTTACTTCTGTAGGCTGTACCACATCAGGCAACACCATGCTGGGGTCTCCATGTGTTGTTTCTGCTCCTTTCCCGTAGTTTGGTGCTGTCCCTCTGTCCTGGGATTCTCTGCTTTTGTTCCTCGTGGTGCTCTACAGGCTTGGTCTGACTTTCTTTTCCACTTTCTCTGACCATCTTCCTCCTCACATCCCAAATCAGGGGGTCTTTGCCTGCTCAGGCCTAGGTCTACCTGCAAACCAAGACCTGAAAGATTAGTTGTGTCCAAAAGGACAAAAATGTTGGATATTTTCTCGTCTAAAGGCAGATTATATTGTAAAGGAATTCAAATTTTTTGAATGGTAAATTAGCCTTTTAATGGACTTTTCCTTTAGATACGCCTGTCTACTCTTTCCCTTGTAATTTATCATTAATTTAAGGCAAGTAAAAGTCCTGGAATCTAAAAAAATGGACAATCTATATGTACTATGGCATCACTTTGCTCCCTAAGCAATTTACTGCTGTGTGCCAAGAGGGGCCCTGGTGAATTCTGAAGTGATGACTCCATCACCCCCACATTAAACATCTTCATATTTTGAAAATAAAATACAGCAGGTGTTTTCTTTGTCTTGTGTTAACTTCAGGTTTGACTTTACCCAGTGGATTTTTGGCCCTTTCTGACTTGTGAGACAGAATTCTCCACAGTTTTTTATCTTAGCTGTTAGGTAGGAGCAGAAACTACCTGTCAGAGCAATAGCAGCTGATAAACACTGAAAAGTTGTCAAGATTACTTCAGGTCTGTCCTTTTAAATCACCATCAGCCCTGAGTTCTTTCCAAGTAGAAAGCAGTTGCTTGAGGAAAGAGATCTGACTGGAATTCCTCCATGGTAATGTTGTTCAGCAGATAGCTTGCTGCTCCTATGTCTTAAACACCTGGATTTTAGCATGTTCTCTGTGGTTTTAATTTTTTTTTTTTTTTTTTTTGCATGCAGGTCTTATTTTCTAAATTTTTAATTACTGTGCTCCCTACTCTACTCTATGGTCTCTTTCCATTTAATTACCAGGGCAAGGGCAGCAACGTTCTGCAGCTCCAGCAGGAAACCCAGCAGCCAGCAAACCACAGCAACAAAATGGCAATTTGTCTGGAGCAGGTAAGAGTCATCCTGGGCAGGAATTCTGATCTGTGCAGTGAGAAACTACAGCTTCCATTTAAATAAATCCTTTCCATAATGATGTTGCACAAGAAACTATCCATTGAGGGGTAGCCCGTAGCTTGACAAGGTGAATTCTCTCAAGAGAACTCTATACTTAGATTTAAAAGGGTAAAAAAAAATTGTCCCACTTCCCTTGTCTTCCCCAAGGGGAAAAAAAACCAAACCAAAACCACAACTTTATTCAGTTAATGCTGCATTCTTGAAACAGTGCTCTGTGGACACCCAAATTAGGCTACAATTTGGAGCTGGTCAACAAGTGTGTGTGTTATCAGTGCTGAGATAGAGGCCAAACGTTTTAGGCAGTACACTGAAATTATTTGATAGTACATCTAGAAACGTGGTTTTTTGATCAAGATTTCAGTGAGATACTGAAAGATGCAGTCAATTTAAATGTCAGCCTGTAGACTTTTTTTTTTTTAAGCTAAAAAGTTGTCAATCCTAATTCTTGGTGTCGCTTTAACTTGTCTGTATTCTTTACCCCCGTGTTTAGGAAGGATTTTTAAATAGTAAAATTTTGACATTTGCTTAGAAACTTGAAGCAGAAAACAAGCTTTTCCTTCCTTCCTTGCTTAAAGCTGATCACAAGAGTTCTGTGCATATACATTGACAAGATTGAGTTGATTAGCAGTATCATTTCATGTCAAGAAAACTGTGTGTGGGGTATTTTTCCTTAGTTGTTCCCCCCAAGTGGTGTCTTGATCTAACATTTCCCATCCCTGGAAGTGTTCAAGGCCAGGTTGAATGGGGCTCTGGGTAACATTGTTTGTGGAAGGTGTCCCTGTCCTTGGCAGAGGGTTGGAATGAGTCCCTTCCAACCCAAACCATCCCGTGGTTCTGTTGTTTTAGAGAATTTACTGCTAAACAGTTGTTTGCCACTTAATCTGTGTTCGAGTGCTTGACTCTGGACACATCTCCACTTCAGTGCAAGCACTCTAAAGGTCTGAGAGTGTCTCTTCTGCTGCATTTTGCAGCCTAGAAAACACTTGTGACCAAGAGCAGAAATGATTCAACAAAATTCAAGCCCCTCTGTGGTGCCCACATGGCACAGGGCTCTCCAGTGTTCCCTGGAACTTTGCCCTCTCTGTGGCTCCCCATGGCAGTGTGAGAAAGTTCTGCACCTTGAGTTGGTTCTTAACCTGATTTTTGTGTGCAAGGCTGAAATGCTCTCTGCTCTGTTGTGGTTTTTGGAAGGTCCTGCTGCTCCCAAGTACCACGCTCCCTCCAACCAGTTTGGAAAAGCGAGTGTTCCCAGTGCCCTGAAGACACCCGGGGGGTCTCAGGCCAAAGTGGTGCCAATTGCCAGCTTGAATCCATACCAGTCCAAGTGAGTTCTTGTGGTTTGCCAGGCCTTATTCATGTCACAGGCATGAAGGAACAATAGCTTTGTTTTGCTTTTTTGTGTGTGAGCCTCTGTCAAATCATTCATTGATTCTTTGGACTTTATTGGTTACGTTCAAACAAACTAACCCAACAACAACCACAAAAGCACCCAGAGAAACAAGCAAAAAACCTTCCATAGAAACACTTGTTTTGGTTTTTTGGGGTTTTCTTGTTGTTTTGGGGTTTTGTTTTCTTTTATTTTTTTCTGTGGAGAAGGGTGTTCTTTCTTTTTTTTTTTCTTTCTTTCTTTCTTTCTTTCTTTTTTTTATCTAAATTCCATCAACACTCTTAACAATCTGAGATTTGCCTTGCCATTGTCTTGGTGCAGCTGCCCTGCTGAGCTTGATAGGTTTTTAATATTTCAGTTGAAAATCGATTGACTTGTCTGGGGCCTTTTTTTTCCTAAAGCAACCTTCTTTTTGGTAACTTAATGACAAAACAGCTCAGTAAGCTATTCACTTCGGCTACTGAGCTGTTGAAAAGCATGAGGATGTAATTATTTAGTGAATGACATTTTTAAGTTATGCAAACTGATTTGATTACCCAAGTTAAATGCGAATCCTATAATTGAGCTCTTGAGTTCTGGCGTGGCTTTTCAGAGCAGGCAAACTGCTGTGTGAGAAATGTACCCTAGAAAAGTAAAAGATTTGAGGCCTGCTTCTGTGCAGAAGGATTGTTCACTATTATTATCATACTGGATGCTTTATGGCTGCTTTGTTGCCTTCTCTACAACTTTCTGCCTTTAATGGTTTAGGCCATTAAAACAGAAAGCAAAAGAGTTGTCGAGGTGCAGTGGGAAGATTCTGGCTCTTAAATAGTCACCTTCCAGTTCCAAAGGTTTGTCAAGTCAATCTCTTCTTTAAAAAGGTGAAAAGAGATGCAGAACAGTGATTTCTTGCATGATTTCAGGTGGACCATTTGTGCTCGTGTCACCCAAAAAGGCCAGATCCGCACGTGGAGCAACTCCCGTGGTGAAGGAAAGCTCTTTTCCATAGAGCTGGTTGATGAAAGTGTAAGTGTCATATGCTGAGACAAAGATAATGCATGCCAGATGCTGATGAACCTTTCATAAAGACAGAATAGAGGAAATAAAGTGCATTTTTCGGAAATGATTTTTTTTTTATTACAACTGAAACTTGTATCCCCGCATTCATTAAATTGCACATCAACGTGCCAGTTTTTATCCAGAATGAAGTCTTAAATGTGCAGCATTGCTGATTATTTTTCATCAAAGTCTATAGTGTGTGACTGGATTTTTGCAGCTTCAAAATAGAGTTGTTTATGCAAACTGACAACCTAATACTGAGGGTTGTGGTGGTTTCCTGTAGATTGAGAGTGACGTCTCCTCCTGGCTGAGCTACACCTTACAAAACAGGGAGTGAGAGCAGCATTAGCTCCAAGTTACAAGCTTTCAATTTTCATGAGGAAATTGGAGTACAAATTATCGTAAGGCTGAGAAATTTCCTCTGTGGTTTGTTTGGGGAATGGTATCTGGTTAATCTAACTAAACTTGCAGTTTGTCAAACCTCTTATCAAATTACAGCCTTTTGTCGTGAAAACAAACAAGATTCTGCTAGATTATATTGAGTGTAAAATGCGAGGTTAATGATGTAAAATGTTGTCACCAGGCATTTGTTTTCTCTGCAATGTCTGTATTCTTTTTTTTTTCTTGTTTAAACAGTGTTTATATCTAGTGAGGGTATAATTGTTATTAATTCTTACTTATAGACATATCTGAGTGGGAGCCATCACAATATACTGTGTGCTAACTTGTGGAGCTGCGGGGTCTATTTGAATTTTATTTCATCAATGCCAGTTTTACTGGCGTTTTCAGAGGTGTCTCTATGATGGATGTAGTTCTTATGCCTTTTATTCTGAAGCTGTAGATGTACTAATGAGACTTGAATATGAGGTTTGATTGTCAGGTGTAGAATATGTCATTTTTAGCTCTTAACTACAGATGTGAAGAGAACGTTGTTTGTTTCTCACACGCCTGGAGCTACCCTGGCAGACCCCACTGTCTCTGCAGAACTGCTGCCACTTAACATTGCAAAGATTTTTTTTTTTTTTTTTTTTAATCTTTTTCCATGCCAAATTTCAGTTCTGACCAGCTCCCCTATTTTCCTGCAGGGTGAGATTAGAGCTACTGCATTCAACGATCAAGCAGACAAGTTCTTTCCACTCATTGAATTGAACAAGGTATGGTAGCTTTGTGCTTTCTTAGAGTGACAGGAGCTGGAAAAGAAGAGCTTGAGCCTAGCAAGGATTTTTAAAGGTGAACACAATCTATTTTCCCTGACTACTGATAGTATCCCCTGTTCCATTGCTTTCTCCTGTAGGTATATTATTTTACCAAAGGCAATTTGAAGACTGCTAACAAGCAATATACAGCTGTTAAGAATGACTATGAGATTACATTCACTAATGAGACTTCAGTTGTGCCCTGTGATGATGCCCAGCATCTTCCATCTGTTCAGTTTGATTTTGTATCCATCTCTGACTTGGAGAACACGCCCAAAGACTCGATTGTTGGTCAGTCTAAGTAAAAAAAAGGCAGATTCTAAAGCTCTGAAGTTTTATTTTTGTGTCCTGAATACTGGGCAGGTAGTGAGCATAGGATGCTTCAAGCGTTGTGATCTCTTAATTGAAGTCATCCAGTGGTGGTTGCCATTAAAAATGCCTTAGGCAATTTTTCAAGATGTTTTTGCCCTGTTTTCTAACAATATATAACAATTATTCTTCAATCTTGTGCTTCAAACTAAAGACAGTAGGTGATAGTTGTTTATTGTACTATGATACTGTTTTCCACAGGAAAAGGCTGAAAGAAAAATGCCCTTGCTCAGCACGTGTGCATTTCATACCTTCTGTGGTCTTGCTTTCTTTCACTATGTGATTATCTCTGTAGTGATTTTGGCATAATTCATTGCATCCAAGTCCAAGCTGCATGACTGTTTTGGCTTGCTTTGTGAAGTATTGGAGGTTTGTTTTTCTGTAATTCGTTGGGCAGAGTACTCCGGAAAAATCAGAGGCTTGGGTGGGGGCGAGGGTTCTCAGGTTTCAGAGGCACAGGATGCCTGTGATTCAGAGACATTCAGCTGGGAATTTTAAAGGTAGATGGGTAATAGCAAAAATGGTGTATTTTTAGGGAGTGCAAAGGGGATTGCTTTGGCTCTTACCACCTGAACATGCAGACTTGTTAAAGTTTGCAGCTTATGATTTTGCAGGGATGTGTGGAGGCACGAGCCGGTTGTTTCATTGTGTTACAATCACTTTGAAGCTCTTGCTCGTGCTTTAACAGCAAGCGTGTGTAGCATGATCAGGACTGAAGTCCTTTGACAGAATGTGATGGGAAAAGATACTACAATGCCTTGATCTCTCTAATGTGGTGAGGCTTGCATTTATGAATATCTTAATGACTGCGTCAACAAAATTAAAGCACTGAAGAGTTCTGTAGTGGAACATTCCTACCATAATACACTTAATTTCCATATCAGATTTCATTTCAATAGGGAGCTGGGATACAAGGTAAAAATCTGACAGTAGGTTTGAATTCTTCTCTTGTGATCTTGTATTCCCCAATTGTGACCCTTGAGTAACTCTAAATTGTAACTGTTTCTCAGATGTAATTGGAATTTGTAAGAGCTACGAAGATGTCACTAAAATTACAGTGAAGGCTAACAATAGGGAGGTTTCAAAGAGGAACGTGCATCTGATGGATACATCAGGGAAGCTGGTGACAGTTACGCTGTGGGGAAACGAGGTATGTGCTCTCTTACCTGTTCTTAAGCAAAGCTTCCTTGGTGTAGGGTGAGGAAGTGCTGTTGTCACCCGAGATGGGCACAGCACTGACAGAGCCCTGGATGTTTAAGGATCAGGGGCCGAGAGAAGGTGAAAGACTGTCTGGTTGCGTTCAGGTGTGATGTTCTTAACCTTTCTCTGACAAACTGCTGACATGATCTGACTAATGTGTTCTGAACAACTGCAGACATTATGTCTCAAGCCGAAGTACTGAAGGTAGCGGGCTTCTGGTTTAGGAAGGGGTATGAGCTGCAGTTTGATTGTGGAAAAGCCTGGTGGCTATGGCTGTCTCAAATGAGAGGAATTTTATTTGTAGGGTGGGATACATGTTACCCTGCATGAATTGCTACCTAATGAGCAGGTTGAGAGACTCTGTCTCAGACTGGGAGTTTAAAAGCATCAGAGCCTTGGAAGTGAAAGTTTGAACCGTTGCAGTAGACTGCTTCCTTATCTTTTTAACAGGCTACTTTGTTTTCCACTGTTGTTATAGATACTTAGGGATTTATGTGCCAGTCTATAAAATGGGAGTGATCCTGCCAGCTTGACGGTGATGCTTTATGGCTAAATGATCAAGTGCACTGATACTGTAGGTACCTAAACACCATTAACCATCTGCTGATACAAATGAAGTAAACTGAAGTTCAGTATCACAAAGCCTTAAGATTGAACTAGGTTATAACAGGAGGGACTACTGGTATACAATTCCTGGCATAATTCTTCCAACAGAGATCAGGGTCTGCATTTTGCAAAGCTAAATCTGTTTGCTTGCCTGTAGAATAGAGGCATCAATAAGCCTTGGGGTGGAGTGATGTGTGGCTTGCAGCTGGAACAGTTAGGGTTAGAATCTGTATGTCCTTTCCAACAGTCATTGCCATGACTGCTGGGATATGTTTTCTGTTGTTTTTGCATCTCATGGGTACAGTGAGTACCACTGCAACTCCAGCTCGTTTGTTATCTTTAAGCACACGATCCTCCCCTTGCTTGCTGAGTGGTGTGGGGTCCATAAAATCTATGCCTTTCAAACCCTCTCTCATGCCATGAGGTTCTTTGGTAGTGTCAGACTACTCAGGTGATGGCATTAGAGCAGCTTTATGAGATAAAAAACAGAAGATGGAGAGTTGAGTAAAAATGTTTGGTCAGCATAGCTGCACTTCTCTGTAAGTGGTAGTAAGATGGCCTTGATTGGCTCAGTGCAGCTGAGTGAGTTGTTTCATCTCCTGAGGAGTCTGATATGAACAGTTAATTTTGTTTCCATTCCCATAACACATCTCCCTTCCTAAAATCCTGGTGTAAAACTGCTAACAGAGGGGACCAATCCTTTCTGACAAGCCAGTCGTGTGACTTAAGGATTCTCTGGTTCCCCAGGAAACGGGGTGTTAGGATTGCACAGAAAATTGTCACCTACCTTTGCTTAAACTCCTAATGACACCATTCAAAACCTTACCTTTTAGATACAGCAGGGTAGTTCGACTTGGTCTGTTGTCATGACCTGTGAATTATCTCCACAAGTTCAGTACCTCTCCTGTAACATGCTGCTGCTCTCTGGTTTTTCACACATGCAGGCTGAACAGTTTGATGGTTCCAGACAACCTGTGATTGCCATCAAAGGAGCCCGTGTCTCTGACTTTGGTGGCAGAAGCCTGTCTGTCCTCTCCTCCAGCACAGTTGTCATCAACCCTGATAGCCCAGAGGCTTTTAAACTCCGAGGATGGTATGAGTGTGTTTATGTTGCTTTGTTTCAGCCTCCTGCAGAGTATTTGTTTCTGTTTTGTTTCGTTGTACTTGAACAGTGTGTATAGCACTGAGGGAAGGTGGCAGAGGGTAGGGCTTCCAGGGCTGTAGAAACTTCTCTGGCTTGCAAGCCCTACAGCCTGGAAGGCTGTCTTTCTTAAGTTGTTCAATTCAAAAAACTTCTAACTCCATGACAGACCTTGAAAAATTGAAATCGGGGTAGTGCACGCTGACCCAAAGCCTTGGAAGGCAGCATGAAATCAGGCTTGACCAGCTCCACTTTCTGAGGCATGATCTGAGAGAACAGCATTTTTTTCCACAGGCTTTTCCATTGTGTGGAATCTGATATGCACTCAGTTAGTGTGGAGGGACTATTTGACATCTCTCAGTGTCTAGTTCTTGCCAGATATTTTTCAGATAGCAAAATAACTCTTTTATTGTCAGGAAAACAAAGTGATTTTATTGTTGCTTCTCCTGTAAGTAGCTGTTAAATTGTCTGCTGTAACTATGAGCGTGGTGAGATGTGGTGTGTGTGAAGAGGGTTAAGTGCCAACAGCATCAGACTTGTGAATCCTGAGTCTTCAAATTCCAGTTACATCACCCAAATGTGGATGAAATAAATGGCATCCTCCATTTGTCATTGAGCTGTGGCTCTCCCATACTTCAGAGGCTTGTTGGAGATAAAATTGATTGTGGGTCTGAGCTATTACTGTCACACTTTAATTAAGCTCAATTTTTGAGCCTCGTTGGTGTGTTTGTGAAATCACAAAGCCCATCGCAATGGGATGGCAGTGCAACCTTTTGCTGAAGAGCTGTGCTTTCTTATTTTAACAGAGGAAGCATAATCTTTTCAATGCTATTTGCTTTTTCTTTCGAAGCTGCTGCGAAGATAATGGTACCATGTAATTTAATTTTAATTATGGAAATATCTTGATGCCCTTAAATCTTGTTATCTGCCTGCCTTAAGAAGTGTGCAGTGCTTGGTTTGACCACTAGCTGGCAAACAAATTGCAGTTATATAGAACAAAGCTGTCCTCCTTTTGTGGGTTTATAAAATACTGTGCTAATTAAGTCAGACTATTAACTTATTCTGAAATGCTATTTTTGTTTGCAATATACACGTATTACTGTAATTGTTTCCTTTGCAATCATTGATAAAAAATCCCTCATGTATCGAGCACATGAAAATAAACGTAAGCTTTTGATAAGTCTGTATGGTCTGCTCTCCAAAAATAGAAGTGCATCTCTGTGGTTGCAGGTTTGACTCCGAGGGGCAGCTTCTGGAATGTGCCTCCATCTCTGATGTGAGGGGTGGGCCAGCAGCTGGAGCAAATACCAATTGGAAAACTTTGTTTGAAGCCAAATCTGAGAACTTGGGACAAGGAGATAAGGTAGAGCATGGCCACTCAGCACAAGCTTTGTGTATTGGGGAGAAAATAAAAAGCAAGGCTTTATGCAGGTATTCTGCTTATTGAAGTGTTGAGCAGTATGTGTTTACTGTCTTGGAATTTATGCTATTAATTAATATTACTGTTCTTCAAATAATTCCAGGCTTGTTGCCGATGTTGCAACGTGATACTTTGTTTGCAAGAGAATTCTAAGCCATGTGTAAATGAAGGGGGGATGTTTTTACCCCAAAGATGTTCATATAAGCAGCACAAAGTGTTCCAGGAGAAACAGGTGCATTAGGAGGAAGTGGTTTTCAAGGGTGCACACTTGGTCAATAGAAAAGCTGGTAATAAACCCCAGGTCTTTTGCTTTTTCATTCCAGAAACCTCTCTAGGCTTATACTGCTTTTTATTTTAATTTTTGTTGTTGTTGTTTCAAACTTAAAAACAAGCTGTTTGGGATATACAAGAGCTTTTATCCATGGAAAAAAACCCTTTAAAATCATAGAATGGTTTGGGTTGGAAGGGACCTTAAAGATCACCTCTTTCCAACCCCTTTATCATGGGCACCCTTTAGATCAGGTTGCTCAGGGTCCCATCCAGCCTGGCCTTGAACACTCTCACTTTACCTGTAATTCAGCTATTTTCTGTGACAATTTTTGCCCATGCTTTCTTAAGCAGCCTCTCTTTTTTTTCTGCTGAAAGACTTGACCGTGGTCTTAAACCATTATGATGATTATTTTAGTGTGGTGAGTGGGTATTTTGTTCTGTAGGCTATAGTTTAATCAAATGCTTATCTGTAACACTACACAATAGGCTTTCTGTTTCTTGTATTGGTTCCTGAAAGAAGCGTAGGAAAGTGCAGAATCTTAATCCTGTGAAAAAGTGCAGATTTGAACAGACACAATGGAGAATCAAATATGCTTTATCTAAAGAAGACCTAGCAATTGGAGTTTCCTGCAATGGAAACACAAAATAATCTTGCTGTAGGGGTTTTATTAACATAATGGAAGCCTGAAAATTATTGCAACAGAGGGGTTGATTTACAGTTTCCCAGTAATCCATAGCTGTTAAGCTTTCTAATCCTAAATATCCAAGTATGGGTGCCTTGCTTTTGTAGTTAATTCAGAATGGGGAAAACATTGAGTATTTTTGAGGCTAATGTTGCACACTCACTCTCGCAGGCAGATTATTTTAGCTGTGTGGGCACAATTGTACATCTGCGCAAAGAGAACTGCATGTACCAGGCATGTCCCTCTCAGGATTGCAACAAGAAAGTGATAGACCAGCAAAATGGACTTTACCGCTGTGAGAAGTGTGACCGCGAATTCCCCAACTTCAAGTACCGCCTGCTGCTCCTGGTGAGTACCCGGATCGGATTTCAGGGCGGTTCCTGCCACGTTCCCAGCACAATCCAAGCAGAGAATCTTTCGAGGTGGTGTCTGTCTGTCTGTGCTGCCTGGGAGTTAGAAAGTGTTTAGCTGGTTTGACTGCTCTACCTGAGTGAGGGATGTTTCATTGAGCTGATTAGCAGTTTGTTTTCCTAGTGCTCCAATTAAAAGCTTTTCTCTTTGCCAAAAAGTTGCTGCTAGCTCAGTTGATTCTGGTTTCCAAGTGTACTATGCAGTGCAGAGTACAGATGGCCTCCGCCTCTTCAGTAGTGAAGATAAACTGAAGTAAAATGGCATTTCTGGAGAGCAGTAATTGCACTTTTACAGCTGCTACCTATATTTAGTACAGTTTTTTTGGTAGGTATTGTTCTGCTTCATGGTTTAATGGAGCCTGCTTCAGAAAGTTGTCTGGGGATTATTACTGTGATGCCCACTTACACCATAGGCATTGAACCTTCTTTTGTTTTACATTATAAATTAGAGTTGTGTCTGCTTCTTAGAAATGCTCTGCCAGGTGGGCATGCAGAGAGAAGGGAACTATCCCTGCAGCCTCACTAAAACACAAACTGCTTCTGAATAATTTTTGTCAGATAACTTCTAGGAATGCATGAACTTCTTTACATAGCAGAGTCATTCTTGTAGAATATAAAGGGGATGCTGAGGGTACACTCAAGGCCTTCAGAGCAGTGTCTCCCATTTCCTCATTCCTAATTGTCAGAGCAGCCAGGAAATGCATGTGAGGCTGGAAATGGATCTTTTAACTTGTCCTTGAATGTTTTGATAGTTTCCTTAGAGCGTAACATAGTGTTCCATGAATTTATGCTCAAGTATTCAGGTATTTACAAAGTAAATTCAGTTTGCAGGCTTGCTGCTGTTCCCCCTTGGTGGTTGTTGTTGTGGGGTACCTGTTCTTGCTCACAGCTCATCAGTGGCAGCAGGACACAGCTGAGCATCCATCAGTGTTGTCCTGCTATAATCTTGTTGGCCTTTCCCTGTGGTTCAATCTACTGCCAGTATTAACTTGTGTTAAGTTATGGACATTCTGTGGAACTTAAAAAAGGTAGGAAGTCACTGCTTCCCACCCTCAATGATTGAAGGGACGTACAGGTCAGGCTCTGAGAGTTACTAGAAATTTAAAACTCTCTATAGCTCTGAGATATTTTTTTCTTTTGTGTTGTCTTCTGTCTTTCTGGAGGAAAAGGCAACTGGATGAAATAACCTTTTGGCTTTTGTTGTTGTATTCTAGGTGACCATTGCAGACTGTCTGGAATATCAGTGGGTGACTTGTTTTCAAGATTCAGCAGAATTCATTCTTGGGCAAAATGCAGCTTTCCTGGGAGAACTGAAGGAAAAGGTCAGTCAATTAGCCTATTGTATTTTTACATTTGTCTCAAAGCTGAACTATGTTTCACACATTTTGTGTTGGGCTGCCCTCAAATTTCTTGGGGTTTTTTTGATCCTTCTGGTAAGGAAATATTCTTGTAATGTTTTGAAGGCAGCTCTGGAAAAGATGTAAGATTTGTGTGGAACACCAGTGCTGATCCCTCAGAGAAGCATGGTCTGATATTTGTGTGTGAATGTACAGCAAATGTGGCAAAGGCAGTGGGGTATGTTCATGTACTTGCTGTGGGAATTAACAACATTATTAAAACACATTAAAAATGCCATATGAAAGGGGATATTCTGTTTCATTTCTCAAGGGTGACAAATTTGCCCTTTCCCTGGGTCATAGGCCAGCTCAGCCCAGCCCAAGGTTGTCCTCCAGATGTTGGCCTTCAGTATCTTTTACAAGTTCACAAATCATTGCTTCTCCCTCACCCAAAGTTCTTGGCAGGGACTTGTTTACTCTCCTCGGGATTATTTTCCACAGGCCATCTGCCTGAAGAACAGAGATTTGCCTGGTTTCCCCCATAGTTTGCTCCCACAGTCAGTCTGTCTACCTCTGAGCTCTTCTGGCTGCTGAAAGCTGGAGATCAGCCTGTCCTCATCACCTGGGCCTGGAGAGGCAGCTGATCACTCAAGGGTTGTGCCACAGCCTTTGGGGGACTGACAGCTTTAACACGTGTTGGCTCCAGTAGAAAAGACAGCCTGTTTTATCATTGTACCTAGATGGGAAGAATCTGAATAAAAACCCTGTTTTAGCAATGAATGCTGACAACATTATCCCTAACGTGTTCCAAAAATTTGTTTACAAAACCAAAAAGTTCCAGAACACTTTGTATGTATCTTTGTAAGTAGGCAGGAAGCTTTTTCAACTAATGTGTGTGAGCCCACTTTTGAAGGCTCTTTTTTTTTTTTCCCCACCAAATACCATCAGAACTTTGTGGGTCTGATGAAAACTATGATTTGTAAAATGGGTCATTGGCAGAGATGCTGAAGTGATCTTTCTGTGGCAGATTAGAACAGTTTTTAAGGTTGTAAGTCATTAGACACTAACAGACAGTATTATCTTCCCTTTGTCACTCTGTGCTTTTCTGCTGCATTTTTCTTTCTTCCAAGCAAAACAATCTTTTCCTGATATATATTTTTTTTTTAACTTGTGTGCTGTATAAAAACTGTGTGGCTTTGTTTTGTTTTTAAATGATGATGTGGAATGCATGATAAGTTCCTGAATTGCATATGAGCCTTGCTGTGCTCCCAGGCTAAGGCTGGTTGATTCCAGGACTCCACAGATATCCCAGTTGTTGGTTAACCCATTGCTTGGCTGGGGGGGGGAAATGAAGCAGAGGGATTGTTGAGGCTGTTGTCTTGAGACACTGTTGTAGACCACTGTTTGTGCAAAGCAGGGCTATTTTTCCTGTAATATGGGATGATTTTTGGATATTTTCTGCACTCTGGATATCAGAGGGTGAAGGGTACAAAGCTTGTGGTTCTGGGGTGCTGAGTTTTTGTGGCATTAGGAAGGCTGGACACCTCTGTTCTGTAGGAAGATGGTTTGCTGAGGGGATTCTAATTAGATATGCTTGCACTTTTTGCATTTCCATTTTCAGACACTCTTAACTTGTCAATATTTTCTTACTTCAGCCATGCTTAATCTCTGCTAGAGTTTAAACAAAATTTCTTAGTCGCTTTTAATGCTGAAGAAAACTGGGTGGGGAAGGAGAGACAGCAGATCCTATGTACCAGTACAAACATGTAATGTCTTTTGAAGAGCTGCCTAATGGAAATGGCTGAGGATAGAAAATGGAACATAATATGGAGTGAGCCCTTGAGCGGGAATGCTTTGTGTTCCAGGAGAAATTGGTTTTGATTTGACACTTTTATGAGCCTTTAAAAATGGTACTCGATGCATTTGCAGTAAGCTTTTCTTAGTGGTTTTTCTCTGATAGACCTGATGCAGTGTCTTGTGAAGTTGGTGGGAGTCTTTTCACTGCTCACAGTATGGATGGAGTCCATGTACAGCCCGTGATCACACTAAGCACAGGTACATGGGCAAGGTTTTTCATCTGCTTCTTGCCTGTGCTTGTTAGATACCAAAGGAGGTGATGTGGGGTAGCAGTGACTGCTATGCTGAGGGCATTTTCAACTCACTAATGGTTACCACAGTTTGTGACAGAGCTGCAAAGAGGAGCTAAATGCTTTATTAAGTGAGTTTTTTATCCTCTAATCCGTAAGATGGCCAAAGGAAGGGGTTTTAATATTCAGGAGGGATATGCCTGACTTCTGTAATCTGTGAACCTAGCTGCTCCTGTTCACCTCCATTTGTTGTGCTTTTCTAAACCCTAGGAGAATCACTGTGTAGTGTAAAATAGTGCTGCACACAGTGAAAAACAGCAGATGTAACACTTGGAATGTGAGTGGAACTGGGGTGGGTTCAATTCCAGATCAGATGCTCTGTCTGCTGCTGGAGTGACTGATCAAGTCAAGTGCATCTGGTAGATAAATGCATTAATAATTACTTGTCAGTATCATCAGGGGGCTGCAGGATTTTTTTGGAATGTCAGCAAAGGTTTTTACGGCTCATATTTTCACAAAAATAAACTTTTTTTTTTTCACAGTCTCCACGACTTGCTTGCTCCTTTTCTACTGTTTTGACAAATTGTCTGTTATAAATGATGATGATGATGTTTAGTGTTCATATGGTAATTAGAAGCAGCTTATGTTATAAATATGACAGAGTCTTCTCATGGTTATTAAAGCACGTTCAAAACATGGATCCACTTCTTTTAAAGAACATTCTCTTAGATAGGCCTGTGTCAGGATGTGAAGGATACATGCAGCTTTGATGGATAAGCAGAAAACCAAAATGCCTAATAAGGCAATTAATAGGGAAATAGTTAACTCTGTCAGTGTTTGTGGTCACAGCACAACATCAGAATTAGCCAGTTTGGCAGCTCCTGTAGATTTGTAGTATTTTTTTCCCTTATACCTGGTTGCAATTGTATGTTCCTTTGTTTAGGCAGCTAGGAAGTTGTCACCTTTTTATCTTTAAAAAGTTTTGAGTTACGGGTTTGGCATCTAAAATGGGATGATGGAAGACTCAGCTCTGCCTGTGTGGGCCAGGTAGTTCCAGTGTTTTGCCAACCTCCCCAAAAGCTGAGCTGTTCTCAAAGTTCATGGCACTACTGGGAGCCTGGAGTGTCTGCAGCTGATCCCTGTCTTTGTCCTTCCCTCAGAACGAGCAGGCTTTTGAAGAAGTGTTCCAAAATGCAAACTTCAACACGTACGAGTTCAGGATCCGAGTGAAACTGGAGACTTACAATGTAAGTGTTGCCCAAAAGGCAAATAATGTAACTTGTGGCTTTTGTAGTTCGACTTGTCTCCATAGGAGGTGACTTCCTCCTCTTATGTTTGTGGGGAGAGGTTTCCCTTGCTCACAGAGAACAGAAGATTCCAAAGATCACACAAAGACTTCCAGTCTCGAGCACTGAAGGAGGGGATCCTTGCTGCTCCCTCTCAGGCTCATCAAGAGTGGCTAGTTTCACATGAAAACAACATACCAGCTCTGGGAGTCCGTGTTGGCACTCCCAGCTAACCCAGATACCAGGAGCAGTAAGTTACTGGGGCAGAAGGAGGTTAGAACCAAATGCCTGGAGTGCTTCATGTTCTTTTACATACTAAGATTTCTCTTTCGCAGGACGAATCTCGTATTAAGGCCACAGCAATGGACGTCAAACCCGTGAACTACAGAGAATACAGCAAGAGGCTGATTGCCAACATCAGGAGAAATGCTCAGCTGGGGTGAGGAGGCCAGTGCTGGCTGGCTGAGCCTAGAAGTTCCAGGAAAAACTCAATAGATAACGTTACATTGACTTTTTCTCTGCCCTGTATGTGACAATTCCACAGTAGTTACACCGTGCGTGGCAGCCCAGCTTAGTGGGCTGAGTGATTTGATGCCATTTCTCTGGAGATGTGCCCTGCTAGGTAAGAGTGCACTCTGATGGCCACGATTTTGTAGCCTGTTGTGGTCTGTTAAACTCTGACAGCGCTGAAGAGGAATCTCTAGACAGTTTGCCAAGGTCTTTAGACAAACCACTCAGAATGTCTGAAGTAACTTTGCTCTCTTCCTATATGTAAAGCAGAATTATATAACCATTTTGTCTCCTTTGCAAGGAAGTTGTGACAAACCTTGACACTTTGACTTGTTCAGCAGAGGGTAGGAGGAACGGTGTCATGCAGCTTTCAGATATGGACAAAGGAGAACAGGTCTATTAGTACAAGTTAGTTCCCTTCCATAGCATTCAAAGGCTTTCACTTTCCACAGGTGCCATGCAGTTGTTAATGCTTGGAATGGCAATATGGTAGAATTATTAATCAAAGACATATCTCTTATATCTGAAGAATATCCTTCCTTCAGGGTTTAATAGACTGAGTCAGATGGGTCTGATATTAATCAAAATTGTCTCTTCTGAGGAAGGCAGATAAGCATTGACTCTCCATCCCCCAGGGAAATCCAGGCAACTACAAAGCATTGCTTTAGTTTTCTCTTCAATTAATACTATGGATTCCTGAGTGATTTTTTTTTTTTTGGCTCACAGTTCCTGCCTATACATGTTTTGTATGTTTGTATGTTCAGTTTCTTTGGTTTTATTTGTAACGATGTTAATCAGAAAGAGGTCTTTAAATGGAGGGAGCTTTGTTTCAATAAACACTGTTTAATTCCTGTGTAGTGAATATTGCTTTCTTTGAACACCAAAGACTTCTCATTACTGGAAAGCAATTAATTAGCTTTCATAATAAGCATTCACTTGGGGGAGATGTTACCTTATTACAAACTCTAAGGTTAGACTGAAGAATGGAGGCTTCTTTGCCTGATGTTAACAGCATGGAAATCCAGTGATATTTTCACCATTTCTGTGCCTGAGAATGCTGATGAGCTGGCACTTCTGGGATTTTTATTGACGTTTACACAGCAGTCTAAAACTAACCAGGCTTTGAGATTTGTTCAGACATAGAGCTAGTACAGAAAACAGTAATTATGCTACTGGGCTTTTCAGTCAGCAGAGCATGCTAGCTCTGTGTGCTCCTAATCACATTAATTATGTGTTCCCTGGCTGCAGCTCACAGCTTGGCATTTGCTGCACAGCTCCAAGCATCCAGGCGATGCTGCAGTGGGTCTCTGGTAGCAGAAGTGAGACTTATTTATTTATTTTGCTCTGTAGAGCACAGTTTCTTCATGTATTCAGTTGGTGCCCTTTATTCCCTGTGATTTCCTGTTTGTCATCTCAAGTCTTGGTGTTTAAGTACTGTAAATGTCATTTCCTTTGATGGACACGAAGCACATTATTCTGGGCCCATTAATTGCAAACACAACCTCTTCTTTTTGGGATTCTGAGGATCATGACTGGGTTCTTCTGCTGATGTCTTGCATTTTTTTATTGAAGTATTTGTTCCCTCTGACCTTGCTTATAAAGCATTGACTAGAAAATTACAGTCTTCAGCACAGTTCTGGATTGACAAATGGTAGGTTAGTGGTGATAATCCATCTTTCCACTCTGCTAACCAGTCTTTTAGTACTGCTCTCTTCCTATCCCTCCTTCCCAATTTTAGGGAGCTGGGAACAAGTGGTAGTGCACAATATTCCCTGAGGCTCATTTCCAATTCCTGGGCCCATCCATACACACCGGGAAGTTTTTATGGGTGTTGTTTTTGGCAGGTGTTTGCTGGCATTGCAGCTCTGAGTGTTGCACACCTGCCTCTGCTGGGGCAGCTCCTTCTCCCAGAGGGAATTGCTGCACATCCATATTGCTGGGTTTACCATGCCATTAGCCAGAGCACTAGAGATGGAGGGTATCAATACCCAAGAGCATTAAGTTATCTCACAGGATCAGCTGAATGACCTTGACAACTGGAACAGAAAATCAACTTAAAACAGTTTGTGTGAAAAGCCATTTATTTGAGGACTAATAAAAAACAACCCTCTGCTCTAAAGTGGATGCTCATTAGTGACTGAAGAGTTGGAGGGTTTTAATCATGCTTTAATCAGCTAGTATATGATAAAAACATCAAGCTATGTGAGGCAAGGTATTTCTAGTGTAGCTATACAAGTGCCACAGCATTATATAAGCCTCTGCTGTGAGATCTCATCTCGAATGCTATGTACAGCTCTGGCCTGCAATGTGGAGAGGCAAAAAAGAAACTCAGCTGGGGCGAGTACAGAGGAGGACTACACTGCTGAGTAGGAGAATGAGGATCTTTTTTAGGAGGGGCCTAGAAGAGCTAATATAGCAAAATGAATCCTGAGAGGGGCATATGATTTCCCACTTATATAAAGGATATATGCCTCTATCGATCTTGCCTTCCTTCCCCTGATCGTAGTCTAGAACTGCTGAAGGTAAATGGTTAATAAATTGTTTGTCAATCCAAGGAAAGTGAGATGCACGTCCAGCTGAGGAGTCAGAGCAAGGAAGCTGTGGAGGTGTCTCCATTCTCCTCCCACCTCACTGCCAACTGGCCATAGCCATCCAAACCCTGGTAGATCCCTGCAGCCACTGGCACGAGCCATGGAAAACTTCACAAAGGCTCTGGGCTCTTCTGTCTGTGCTAATTAAGTGGACTCACAATGCTAATTTGGATTATTGACAAACTAGCCTGTGCCTTCCTTCCCTTCATCATAAATCTCCCCTGCTACTGTCCAGGTTATCCTGGATGGCTTCAGCCATTACCTGGGCTGAATATGTATTTGCTCAATTGAAAGGATTCTGGAATTGTTCGTAACTAGATCTCTGTGAGGTGAGGATTCCTGTGGCTGCTCATGTTTTGCTTTAAATTAAATGTACACAGCAGAGATGAAACTGGGAGGCTGCTGGTTTTGAAATGGGCAGGTGCAAAGGCAATTACACAAGAACATCAAGTTCTGCATGGCCGAGGGAAGATCTGGAGCGTGCTCTGCGGGGCCATGTTCAGGTAGTTTGCTGTTTGTCTTAATTCCCTCTGGTGGGATTGAACTGTGTTTTCACTGGGCGTGAATCTTAAACGAGCTGTTAGTGACCCCTTATGAGTCCCTGGAGGGGAGATTCTGTTTGAGCCAGCCCTAGTTTTTAAGATGCATCAGGTGGTTTGTTGTTTGTTTGGGGTTTTTTGTCCCCGAAGTAAAGCTTTGAGGAGTAATACATTCTCGGAGCTGTTGTAAGGAATAAATGGTGGTCTTGGATGGATCAGGAGTGACTGGTTTGCTTTGTGCTGTGTGTGCTCTGCCTGGCAGCTGGGATGAGTGTGTGTGTGTGGGCTCCTGTGTTCCAGCACGATGGGATTGTCCTTTTAGTGCAACGGGTGTGAGAGTGGAAGCTGATGAGTCTGATGTTTTGATTCCTAATTCTCGGTGATATTTACGTTTGCCGCCCAAGATGCGGTGTAACATCTTGGGGAGGGAATATTAACTTTCCTTCTGTGCCCTTTTTTTTTTGTCATCTTTCCTTTGGCCTTGTTTTCTAGCCCTTGAACAAGTGGCCGCTTTGGAGAAGAGTGGCCACCCCACAGGGCTTCCTCCCTCACGCCTCAGGCAGCTGTCGGGCTGCTGAAGAGACTCAGATGGGAAAGAAAGGGAAATTTCACATCACTTTGATATAAAAGGCTTAGGAAAAACGTGAAATGGAGTAGGCTGCCTACTTCCAAAGCCTGCGTTCATGGCAAGGAGTGGTCTGCAGCATATTACGCATTATAAATACTGGAGTAGTGCAGTAAATATCAGTAATCTTATTACAGGGAGTGGAAATTCTCTTTAATGTATTATCTGTGAGGATGCAAGAGGCCCACAGACCTTCTTACAGTTTTTAAAGTCTGTTTTTCATGTTTACATTTTTGCATTTCAATCATATGCATATTTTAAAAAAAAAAAGTAGTTCGGATTGCCAGATGGATTTTTCATGAGGCCTGTTACACGTTTTTCTGTGTATTTTATTTGGATATTTAGGTGTCTGTGTTTGGGGGGTAGGGTGTTGTTTGTTTTTAGTTTTTTTCCTGTTTATATTGCATTGATTTGTTGTTAAATTCAGCCTCTGTGCCATGCCAAAAGCGTGCCTTTGGGAGTGTTCCTCAGCTGCTTGTTGTGCTTTTCTTTTTTCCCATCCTTGTAAGTTATTTAAAGTAAACTGGACACTTGCAAAGGCTTTTTTTTTTTTTTAAATTTGTCCCAAACATTTTGCCCTTTAAAGAGAGATTTTAAACAACAATAAAAAAATTTAAAAATCAACAAAACCAACCAAAAAAATCACCCTCCTGAGCTCCTCTTCTGTTGCCTGATGAGACTTTCTTTAAGGTCCCACGTGAGGATGTTACCTCTCACAGGGATGTAATTCCCAGGGATAGCCCAGGTTAGGATAAAGGTACTTGGGAAGCTGCACTGCAGAGGATGCACCAGAAATGGGCTCTCTGCTCTGAGAGTTTATCCTCAGAAAGTTGGCAGAGCAGAGCTGGTTGCTGGTTTATCTGATGGAGAAATGAAAGATGTGAGCATTTGTCATGTCCACTCTGACATCACCGCTGAGCAATTAAGAGGAAGAAATCTAATTTTTTTTTGCCATCAGTTTAGCTCTCGGAATTCCCTCATGGCTTATTGTACAAAAGGCTGAAAAATAAGAGTAATAATCCGATTTTTGTCTGTTTCTAGTGTTTTATGTTTTCCATTAAAGCCTAGCTGCTGTGCTGCACTGACTTTTTGAACTGCAGGATCAAAAAATACTCCTCCCTTTGTTTTTGGTGAAGACCGACTCTGAAAAGGATAAATATTATTGATTGAGGTATTTAATACACTAATGAAACCCACAATTATTGACTAGGTAATTAATATACTGTCTAAAAGTAAAGTTTGACAGCGCATATAGAAAAGCGATATTGACTTGGCTTCCCTGGCAAGGAGCCTCGCAGGTTTTTATTTATAGACACTGAAACACGTTCTTCAAGTAATGATTCAATCCCACTTTGTGCTTGCCACAAGCTAGAAGGCTGCCCTTCTTCTTGCTGACTGTAAGGCTTTCACATTAGCTGTGGGGAAGGAGAATTTTCAGCCTTCAGCTTTGCTGCCTCCTGCATTAGGTTTTGGGGCTGGGGCGGCCTCAGGCGCGGTGCTGTTTTTTGCAGACTTTTCCAATGAGATTTCTGCTTTTTGTAAGCAAGTTTGGGGGGCTTTTTTTGGCTTGATTTTGGGTTTGTTAACCTTGGTGAGTGATGAAAGCGTGAGGGAGCCAAGGGACAGCTTGGTGGAGCTGGGAGGGTTCTGTTGGATGGAGGGTTTTTGTTCTCAAAGCATCTTGTGGGGCAAATGCTCTGGTTTAGGCTCAAGGTGATACAAGGTTTTCCTCTAAGCTTAGGAGGCCTTTCTTAAGCCTAGCAGCAAGATTAATCTTCCCCCTGAACTGACGGGGGCTGCTGCCTGAGGTGTGTTCTTGCCTCATTCCAGGGTTTGGTGATGCTCACACATCTCCTTTAGCCTTGCTCCTCTTCCCCTTGCAGCCCAGCCTTGTGTTCTTTGCTGCTGCTCAAGTTGCCTGAGACTGCATTTAGATTGCCAGGAAGCTGAAGCTGCATTTATAAATGGCTTTAAGTTGTTCGTGTGCCCCTGTGAAATGTTAAACTTCTTAGCACCAGGTGAAGTTATTTACATCCAACTCAGAAGCTGATAATGAAGGTTTTTTTAGATTTCAAGTGATTTAAAAAAAAACTTCCAAATCCCAAGTGTATCAGCTATGTGGTAATTGGAGCTTGTGCTGTCATTAAAAATGACAGCTTTCTCCAAAAACATTCTTAGTGCTTGTAAAATGCAGCTAACATAACCTATATTTAACTTGTATTAGCTAGAATTTCCTTTCTGTGCTTGCTTACTTTCAGAGCTTTGGTGCGAATACCAAGGTCCTGCTCTATTCCTCAACCACAAATTATTTTACCTGGCTGGGAGAATAGAAAGCTTTTAACCAGGGTTGGACAGAGGGTATCTCTGTGGTTTTCCCCATAGAAGTTTTTTTTTTTTGTAGTTTTTTATTTTCAGCCAGCAGGTAGAAGCCATTCTTTGGGCAGAAAGAAACCTTAAGCACTAATGTGTGTGGCAAGAAAACCCAGATTGCTGAAGGCTGGGACAAAGCTCCTGCTCCTTAACCTTCCTGAACAGCTTTTTTTTTTTTCTTCTTTTTTTCCCCTCTTTTTTTTGTCCCTTTTCGGTCAGTCAGAAACATTTGCATGTCGAATCGTTAAGGCTCTGTCCCATAATTGAGATGCTGGGTGGCAATCTGCTCCCCTCCTCCGCCTGGAAGTGTTCCACACAGAGCCCTCTAATTAAACAGAAAATGGTTTGTCATGTGTAACTGCCTCTTCTGAATGTAACAAACTCATTTCAAGAGATGCCAACACCATCTTTATAGCTGTTTTAATAATCTTCTCTTGAATCAGAGAGGGCTCTAACCTCGTATTTCACTTCACCAGCTGTTTATTTTGCTGTTTGGTTGTTGGTTTGTTGGTTTGGTTTTTTTTTTTTTCCCCCTTGCACTGAGAATGTGTAGACTCTTTATTTTTTTGGTTTTTTTCCTTTTTTTTCCTGCGTGTGTGTGTGGAAATCCTCATTAGAGTAACTCAGCTGAAGTCTGTGAAATAGTCAGTTAGGGCTGAGGCTTTTAAGCTTTACTATTTACAGTGGGAGCACGTGCGGGCTTTCGGCTCCGAGCCCTGTCAATCACCTGCCTGTCACGCCGGGAGGGAGCCCAAAAAACTCTGCTGCTGGCCCCGTTTGCTGGGGAACGGAGGTGTTTAGGCAGTTTCCAGAGCTAACATCTATTTTGCAGACAGATGTGCATGCCACAGCCACCCTCCACACACGCCTGTAATAGAAACCATTAGCTCCCCGCTCCCCCAGCGCGGGGGAGAGCTGCAGTGTGTTCTTAATGCATGAAGTGTGGTCTGGGTAGGACACAAATAGTGTAGCAGATTACCAGGTGAAATTGGCTTTTACCTCTCCCCCATCCTTCTCAGACACTTTCCTGCCAAACTTCAGCTTTTAAGTCGGTGCTCAAAGAAATTCTCCCTGTGTAAAAGGCCTCTTGCTGCCTTTTAAATTGGCTAATGTTTGGCAGAAAATCCGAATAGCGGGTACAGTTATTTAGTGCCTTCATTACTTACTGCCTGGAGACTTTCTCTGATATTAGTGGCTCCTGTTTATTCAGAGTGTGCTCATATCTGCCTCTCTTCTGACAGCCTTTTGGGTAAGGGAGGACCTATAGGAGCTCAGGGTGCCGTGGCACAGCTTTGGGTCCTGGGACAGCACTTTTTCCTTGGACAGCTCCCATCCCCTGTGCTGGAAACCCAGAGCCTCCCTTGTTGTAACAGCTTCCTGCATGGCAGCACTGGTTAGATGAGGAGCAGTGCTCTCCCAACAAGCCACGCTGTTAACATCCAGCTGGGATGTGAAAATCACTTCTAGGTTTATGTCTCTAAATATTGCGAGTATGATGCCACCATCTTCAAAAAGGGAAGGAACAGCAAGCCGACTCCTGTCAGTTTGTTAGAGCATATTTATAACTCAAATGCTAATTCCTGCTCTTGACTCATAATAGCTTCTGAATTCTGAATCTTTAAGTTCCGGATCTCATGTTTTGAGGTTAATCCATTCAGATAGATTGGGAAGCAGAATTTATAATTTGGAGAAGTAATGTCAGTCCTTCTTTGCTTCAGTCAGTCATTCCATGTTGGCTGTAGGTCCCACCAGCAAGCCACTATTTGACCTTTCCTTATAGACTAGCCAAACCCAGCACGTTCATTTTATCTGACTTGATCCTGCTGTTCCCTTCATACTCATACCTTGGCCCATAAGCTTAAGAGTCACAGGAGCTGGCTGTCAGCACACTTGCCTGGTTCTGATTTAACTCATTCAGCTTATTGTGAGCCTTAACCTATTTTCTGTGCTGTCTCTAAGTGTACAGCTTCTGCAAAGAGATTAATAATTCAAAAAATATATCTTAGTCTTCAAACCTCTCCCAGGCAGCAGTGCAGACTTAGGGGGTTTGAAGAAAGGAGTGGCATTAATATCCCACCTATCAGTGGACATGGCCTTTAGCATCAGCCCTTAAGCCAGCCTTTGCAGTCAGAGCCTGTGTCACCATGGCTCCTGGCTGATGCTAAAGCTCCAGGAGCTGCCTTCACCTTGTAGAAAGCTTTGCTTGACTTGCTCTCATTATACTCCGGCCTTGTATCGGATTTTGGGGAGAGCATGCTCATTGCCAAGTGAGCTTTAAGGAAAAGAGTAACTGTGGTTTGATTTAGAATTTTAATTACTCTTCTTGCAAACAGATGCAAAAAGACAAAGCAATTTGAAGGTGAAATTCTTTTTGAAATTAAAACTTAGTGTCCGATGGGGTGGGGTTTTTTTTCCCCTCAGTTAACAAAGCTGGTGAAAGATCACAGCGCTGTAATGGTCCTGCTAGTGTCATTTCCTCTGATTAATGGGATGTCATCTGGTGTTAATGACTGGTCCAGTCCTCAAGCAGCAACCTATTCCCGTGCTTTGCCTCCTCTTCCCTTGAGCATTTTGAGGACATTGGGTATCTCAGAGCAGGAGATGAGCCACATCCCCTCTCCCAGCTCAGGCTTCTCGTTGAATTTACCAAACCTGAGGTGGTTGATTTAGCATTCCCCCTCAAGGGATGCTCCTGAAAATAAACTTTAGACTCTGCTTATACACCTTAGTTTATTGTGGTGGGTGCTAAGTGCTTGCAGGGGGGGCATTCATCCCAATTGAAGCCTGCAGAACACGGTGTGCCAGCTGTGTGTGACTGCTCCCATAAATCCCCCTTCCAGGAGTTCCTGGCTGTGCACTTTATAAGTAGGCTTGTAGCAAACACCTTGCAATACATATTCATTATTTCAGCTTTGCTTAATGCATAAGGCTTGGGGATGGGAGGAGAAGAAAGTGGCTTCTTCTCACCAATTTATGTTCCCTGAGCTAATCCACCTCCCCTGCTTGGCACCGTTAACTTTTAGTTGCAATATTTTGTGCCTCGCAGAAGCAAGTTTTAATTGCGCCACACAAGTCCCTTTCTGCCAATAGTTCATTAGACTTCGTGAATGCTCCAGCTGAAGAATGGTCTCTCTGGATTAGCATCATCTTCCAACACACCCTTCCTGCTGGATTGCTGTCAGATGAATTGATAAAAAGAGTATTTCTGGACGGAGCCAGAAAAGTACTGGGGGTGAGCTACAACAACCTCCAGGCTTCCAGACAGATGAGCCGAAACCAGGGAAAGCCATAATTCTGCATTCAGGACGTCACAGGCATGGCAGGAGCTTTGGAAGGTCTAGATTAAAAGGGAGCTATTTTTCTTCTGGAAATAGGAGGAAGGGATTTGGTGCCAGTCAGAAGCAAAGCCTACCCGAAGCAGGCAGGAAGCAAAATTCACTGCAACAGTTCCTCCCGGAGCCGAGAGCAGCTGCAGTGCCTGATCAATAGGCAGAATCCAGAGGTGCAGGCAGAAACATCTCTAATATGCCCACACTAATTAACTCTGAATTATCAGGTGTATGTGTGAAACCTTTACATGATCATCCTAGGATTTAGCCAGCACTTCTGTGCAGCAAAGTGTTGCCTGGGCTCTTCCTCTCCATAAAGCTGTTAGTGACCCTGGGTTGCATTTGTGGGGTAAGTAAGCTCCATGCTGCTGCTAAAGCTGAAGGTGATCCAGCAGAGCAGCCACTGGAATAACCCTTGGAAATAGGGTTTAGGCTATAAACTTTGTTTCAGCTATCTCATAAGAGCAGCTCATCCTGGGAGATAAGTCATCGTGTGCCTGTCTTTAAAAATGACTGGCTCAGCTATTGTCTGCATAAAATCACCTTTGTTTATAGTGCGTTTTTCTAATGGCTCGAGCAGCAGAGTAAAATTTAAATAAGTAATTATCGTGCAGGAGGCGCACGCTAAATGGAATGATTTCCCTGGCTGCTCTGCCCTTTTGGCTGCACTCTGAACACAAGGCAACTCCCTTGGTATTTAGGTGGGTTCAACCCAGCAGGTTTTGGCAGCTCGTGCACCTTCGCTGCAGGAGCTCGTCTGCAGCTCAACATCTGCCTAAGCAAATCAGCCAAATTATTGGAAAACTTTAAAGTCTGGGGGATTTTTTGGTAGTTTTTTTCTTTTTTTGGCTTGATTTTATTTTTGGGAGGGTTCTGGCGTTTTTTGGTTGGTTGTTGTTGGTTTGGTTTTGATTTTTGTTTGGTTGTTTTTTTTTTTTTTTGAACCTGAGAAGGCAAGAAGTGCAGAGCCTGGGCTTGGATTTTTATCCCAATAACTCGATGTCCCTCCACAGACTGGCCCTTCAGAAAGCCACCAGCACTTCTTCCGGAGCCAGCAGGTGGAGCTTGAAGAATAGCATCAATATCCAACCCCATTTGTGCTAGAGCCCATTGAGTGGGAACTATCTGTGCTGAAATCCTGATTGAATAAAAATTGTTCATTATGCAAACTGTCTGGTTCAGTACACAGAGGCAGCCCCCAGGCACAGACCCCAAGTAGCTGCTTTCTCTTTCCCCAGATTAAAACATATGAACTGCTTTGATGTAATCTTATAACAAAGCCTAATGGACATTTTATATCCTCTGAAGTTGACTGTCATTTCTCATTGCTCTGCTTCCTCTGGCCTATTAATACTCCAACCCAGGGAGTGACTTGGGCTCTTTTTGCTGGCAAATATGGTACATTTCCCATCCATATTTAAGTTTTTTTATTTATGTTTAAATACTGTTAGATTACATTACAGTATGTTTAATCCCTTGTTTTTTCCATAGCTATTTATCATTTTAATGGAATGCTGCAGAATATTACATTGTGCAATGTGTTTAAATTGATAAATTGTATTAGAAAAATATTGGATAGGATTTTTAATGGTAAGTGGGGCTTTAGTAGATATATTTTCTCATTAGTAGACTAACTGCACACAGACTGCATGAGGCTGGAATGTTAAGGATTTTGGGATAAGCTATATTTATGACTTATTTGACTAATTAAGGCACAATTTTATCATAAAGTTTTTCCCAGACTTTGCTGAGCAGGATGAAGGAGGAAAACTTGCCCCAGTGCAGTTACTCTACAACATCAGTTGCCATAACAACTTCATGCAATACTATATTTTTACTTGAAATTCCTTTTAAGACTCAGTTGCTGTAATAATTTGTTTCAGCTGCTAAAAGGCATGTTTCTCTTTGTGGTGGTTTCAAGGCTCTCATTACAGTAACAAAAAAGTGGTTGTGTTAATATAGACTCTTTTCATTTCAACATATGCAAAAGTTCAATAGACTCCAAAAATAGAATTAAAGGGTGGAGGTGATGAATCTGCTATAAAATCTCTTCCAGTCTTTAGGAAAGAGGAATGGGTTTAGCTAGTGAAGGTGAACTTTATTAACAGCCTTATGGAGAGATGCTGCTGTTACTCCCTACCTGTAATTATTGCACCCAATGGGAGGCTAAAACTGCAACTTCATGTTGTGCATCCCTCTGCCTCACATCACACCCAGGCCCTGTAACTTCCATGAGAGAGGGAGGATGTGCTTGCTGTCCAAAAGAGTTGAGGCATCAGCCAGTCACCTTTCCAGGGATGCTGTTGCTGTTTTGTGAAGCTGGTCCTGAAGTCTTCGTTCAGGAGAACAGCACAACGGAGCATTGGCTCCTCCTAATCTATCTGCTCCCTTAATTCATTAAATAATCACCTCACATGAACATATATTGTCTGGGTTTTGGCCACAGGCATACTGGAAGTGTAAAAACAATTTTCAGGCAGCCTGGAGCGTAATCTGATTTCTGATTCCGATGTTAATTTAGTGGAAGGCAAGTAGTGCATGATAAGAAAGTTGCTAACTTTTATTTTTAACCCTTTCCCCTAACTTTGATGATTGTTGCTTTCTTCCAGGAACACGCTGTGCTGGAGCAGCCCCTGCCCATTGAGCCAGCCTTGTGCTGTTATAAATCCCCCATCTGGCTTCTGGCATCTCACGGTGCAGGCAGCAATTCCTCGAACAAGTTCTTGTTCTAGTTCAGCATATGGACCCTGCTTCTGCTGGTGCCAGGCAAATAACAAAGTTTTTAGCTATTTGGTTAATTGAGACTGTCAAAATACAGCATTTTTTGGATCATCTCCAGGTTTCTCAGGTCCATGGAGCAAGAGGAAGAGATGTCCCGATGGCTTTCCCAGGTGTTTTTTCCTCCTAGGGAGGATGTGGAGGCAGGAGTTGAGCTGGTGTTTTGATTTCAGTGCTATTGAAGTCCCAGAGGATTGTGGCCTTTCTAACACAGCCCTTTTGGAGCAGGACTGAAGGTGATGAAACCGCTTTTCTCCCAGGGCAGGACCAGTGTTTGCTTTCTGGAGCTGGGGGATGCAGAGAGCCTAAACCCACCTTTTTCCCCAGTTCCAGATTATGGAGAGGATTTACCCTCACTGCAGGAAGGAGAAAACACCAAACCCCTTAAAATCTGTGATGGTTCCTCCCCTCCACGTCTTTGACAGGATTGTGACTCTGCTCTGCCATTTTACAGCTCTCCAGCTGGATCTTAGTCTTCCAATACATTTATGACTCTGCTTTTTCCTGCATTCTGGTCTTTTTGTTCCACCCTTTCCTAACCCTGCTTCTTTCTGCTGAATGGAAAGGGTTAAAATGGTTGTGTTTTGCATCCCTTCTCTCAGTCCAGTTCCTACCACGACCCCTGGATTTTTAATAACAGTGGAGATGATGGTCATTTAATGCAGCCCCCTGCCTGCAGCAAAATCTTCATCAAGGATTTCCTGCCGCCTCCCTCAGGCAGCTCATCTCGTTGCTTAATTGTCTTTATGCTTTCTCACAGCTTCAGATTTTAACTGTATTCCCCTCAAACTGTAACTGTGGTTGAGTTGTGTGGCTCAGGAGAGTGACCTCTTTACAACTTGGTGTCTGTCAGCCCTGGCTGTGAAATTTGGGCTGGGCAAATTATTTTGGGTGAGTAGAGATGATAGAAAAGGGCATGTCTCACCATGAAAGATGAATCATTCCTTTGCCTTTTGTTCCTTGTTGTAGTAACATTATTCCTGAGGAATTTTTTGCTATTTATGTGATTGTCAGATGTGATTCCATCAGAATTACAAAGGAATTCAGCACGAATTAGTGGCCACTTAACGTTATAGAAAGCTGCAATGTAAATGTACTCCATGATCTCATCTACAACTCAGTCCTTAGCGGATGCTTCAAGGTAGATTTTTTTCCTAAAGTGGTCATAAATTGCAACCAGTCATTGGACTCCCTCCAGTCCTAGAGCAATTACTGGGCCAGTTCAGCTGAAGGGTTTGATCAGGTGTTTTACTAGCAGGATTTTATTTCACTAAATGAACATCTCCTAAAGAACTGGGAATGTAATATTTACACGTTAAAGTGCTGCTGTAATGGCACTGCATTTAACTTCACTAGGAGACCAGGAATCCTGTGGTAAAATGCCTGATAACTGCTGCATTTACCAGGGGGATGAATTTATAGCATTTGAATTCCTCCAGCAGAACAAAGGGCTGTATTATGAAAGGACCCTCTTCTCCCTAACAAAAGCTTTGAGCCAAGTCCCATTTCCTGCATGGTGTTGCTTTGCATCGCTGCAGTTGTTGCCTTGCCTGACTGCCTGGGAATATTTTGGATAAGTAGAAAGAGAGGGGGTGTCATCCTTCTGGTATACCCTCCACAGGTTGTGTATTACTTGATCCCATTTGAAGGTTCTGGGAGAGATTCTCCACGGGAAGTGGCTGCTGCGTGCGAGCTCCGTACATGGAGAGGCGATGTAGGTGGGATTCAAATCCACCCACTTCAGCCTCGAGTACCCATCCTCCCTGCAAGCTGGAACACCCATGGCACAGCCACAGAGGTTTCCAAAGGCTGTCGCTCATCCCTGGGCCATCCTGTCCCCTCTTGTGGCTGGGGATGAGCATGCAACACCATTGCCATCTTTACTCCTAGCTAGTGGAGCCACCTCTGTATAAATAACTTATGTTATGCAGCTTCCCTTCCCCTCTATTTTCATCTACTGGTATTAATAGTAGCTAATTATTGCTTTTACTATTAGGTCATGTGTTGTAAATACACTAAATGTGGATGGTGTCCCATGCGTGCTGGTTTGGGTGCTAATGCCTGGATCCTGCCTCTTAACATGCAGCCTAATTGCACTGCTCTGCCTGGCATGCTATTTTTTGGGATAATTGCTCCCAAAGTCTCAGCATTTTAATGTAGTCGGTACTACGTGGTCTAGCTAAAAAATGTTCTAAGCAAACACTGGGTCCTGTCCCAAAAGAAATCATAGCAGAGCTTCCTGGGAAAAACGGGGTTTTTCCTCCTCTCTTTCCTCTTCTTTTCCCTGCAGTTCACTGTGCTGGGACTGCTGGGGTGGCAAAATCCCCTCGGAGCAGAGCCCTGCTGTCACTGCTGCCTGCATCCATGGGTGGCAGTGAGATGAGTCGGTGACAACCTGGTCACTGGTGAAAAATCTTTTTAATTATTTAAGTGGTGGTAAACGCCTGCTCTTATTGGTATGGGCATAAGCTGCAGCTTCTCTAATTTTCCTCTTTAATCTCTCCTGGAAGAGCTGAGCGCCTGCTCTCCTTGGCGTTGTGTTTCCCTAAAGAAAGCTGCTTTGAAGAAGTCGGCTCCCTGCTCAGGATGCTGATGCGAATGAGTCCCTCAGCAAACAAGTTCCAGGCTTTTACACTAAAAGCACTTGAGGGTTATTTGTGAGTGTAATGTCAAGACAGCCTAATGGGAGACATGTGCCCCGCTCAGGTTTAAACCACGCAGCACTGTGAGCTTCCCAGGTGTGATGTTAGTGCTGATTTTGCCTTTTTCTCCACTTTCCATTTGGGAGATGGAATAAAGCAGAGTCCCACGTTGCCTCTCGCAAGGAGACTGTCTCCTCTACTGACAGCTCCAGGAGAAACGTTCCTGCTGCTCTGTGGGACCTTTGGCTTCCCCCTCTCAGGCCAGGAATGCAGAGCCTGCTACTTTGCACAGGTAGTGCTTTGTGCATGAGTGTGTTCACTCCATCAGCAACTGATTCTGGTATAAGCAAGTCCTACACCCTGAGCTGTGCTGCTGCAGAAGAGCTAATTTTCCTCCCTTTCCCGCTCTTTGGGGCAGAGCAGAACATATGTGCTGTTACCTCTTAATTCTTCTGTGGAGCATTAGGACTAGTAAAAACCTTTCAGGGTTTCTGATGTGAGAAGCAGCTGGCGTTGCATGCTAAGAAAAAAAGACTGATTAAAATAAAAAGCCCCATGTAGTTCTCCCGGTAACAGGGACAGGGAAAGAGTTTGTGACCCCCTCCTGTGGCAGGTGACACTCTTCTTTGCTTGACTAATTGCACCAGAGCTGCATACCTGGGTGGTAACGAGGGACTGAGCGGCGGCTGTACCCTTTAAATAACAGAACATTGAAGTGTCATTGCTTTCATGTTTGTCTACTCGCTTCTAATTATTGAAGGCAGCTGACTTTAAAGCATAGGCCATTTCCTCCCCTTCCTGCAGCGGGGTCATAACAGCTTGTTTATACACTCCTAAGCTGGCTTGCTGCAACAGATTGTGACTTTAAATAGAAGGTTGCTAAGAGTGAGGTAAGGGTGCCGGGAGAAATGAGCTTTCTCAAAACAAGTCACTTGGTATTTCGGGGAGATGGGAGCAGCAGGCAAAAACGCATCCGTGGAGAGGTGCGGGATGGGCGGCGCTCGTTGGCGGTTGGTGTAACAACACAGATCTGTACATATGTAGGTATATATGCTCTTTTAGAAAGCACAGGGGAGTGTGATCGAGCCAGCCGTGTCCCGGGGAAACCTCGCCCAGGATTTTCCTGGACCAGCTCACGAGACTGTACCATTACTCGTTATTTATTCATCCTCGGCAAATGCCAGTAGCTCCTGTTTGGCATTGGGCTGAATATCAAGAAAGTTGATTCATTGACTTGAAGAAAACAAAGCAAAGCCTACACTGGACAAATGCTAGAAAATATGTGTTGGTAAAGAGGTGGACTGAGTGATGAACATATTTTCTATCTCTCATTTCTCTGACTCACAGCCCTAATTTAGCGCAGATTTTATCTTATCAAACAATTAATTACCCACATCCTTTAATTTCATATATATACAGTTTGAGATTGTTGTTTTTGTCTTCAAATGCCTCTTATCCTCTCCCCAGTAGACTGTTGCTGCTAAATAGATGGGATTATTTTCTTGGTGGCCACGCCAGATTTATTTATACTGCTAAGCCTGCATGAAGAGTTGGGGTGAAGACAACTATCAGGCTGTCAAATTTAGCCTTACCCCCTTGGATTTAGTCCCTGGCAGGTTTCTGCTAAAGTCTTGGAAAGTAAAATTCATTAGATGAACCTTAGCATGATTTTTCCATGGCTCTGATTTTAATCAAAGTGCGGATTTGAAATTGTTTCATCGTTAGAATCTGTTGACTGAACGTCAGTGCAAAGCAATTCCCCCCCTGCCTGGTGTAGAAATGCATCCTGTGTGCTTAGGTAAATCCCAGACTGAGGGAGTGGAACAGCAGAAAGGGTAGAAATTAGCCTCTGAGGCTTGCAAATGCACTGCAGACTGATGTCTCTCTGCATTTCAAGGACTGAGGTTCAATTGCAAGGCTGTTCTTCGGCTTACCCATAATGGGCAAACGAATCAATTAAAATGGTCTGTTCTTAAGCCATTGCAGAAGGGAAGCTTGTTTCTAGTAACTGCCTTACAAGGTCTGAAGGATGCGGGTTTAACACAACAGCCTTTTATCTCCAGATCTGCAAAATCAAGGCGCTGTGCTACGCCCAGGTACCTGGGAAGACAGATTCTGGGGAAGCTCTTTAGTAGGTTACTAAAGAGTGGTTTTGCATAAGGCGGGCGGAGTTGGTTTTCTCTGAAGACCAATTTAAACAAGCCCCAGTGACTGCAGCGAGCCTGGAACTCCCAAACCTCAGGGCTGCGGCTCGGCATCCTAACAGGAGATACTGAAGGGCCAGAGGAGAGACGGAGGAGGATCACACTCACGCCAGACCTTTTATACTTGGAGTGGAAGCCTGTGTGTTTAAGAGCTTGTTCTAAGAACCTGCATGCCCGTGTTTTCCGTAATACTCCCCGATGAGATCCGCCCTGGGTGTATACATTTGAATTTTAAGAGCTTTGCTTTCCAGGTCAACACGGTGCCTAACTCAGACCCAACTTGTAAATGGAAAAATTAAAAAAAAAAACCAAACAAACCAGAGAGTAAGGCGATGTGGGGGCTGCTCTGGTCGGGGTGTGCTGACTGCAGCATCCTCCTCTGGGTAAGTACAGTGTTCATCCGAGGCTGCAGGTAACCTCCTTGCCTGCCCAAAATCTGCTGCGTGACAGGCGGCAATTTTCTGTACTCGCAGGCAGGACGGGGTCAGAGCGTCCCGGCGCCGGGAGCGGCGTAAATCGGGAGCACCCGGGCTGGGATTGGTGATGTAAGGAGCGGTGTAAGGCAGAGGTGAAGCCAGACCCTAATGACAGCTTCTGCCTGCTCGCAGAATTCTGCATAGAGATCAGCACTTCCAGCAACAAAAGAAAGTAGGTCAGAGCCAGGTCCCCCTCCCCGCCTGCGCGCTGGAAGCACATGTGTTGGATTACACGCCTGCAGACTGAGGCAGGAGCCAGTGGGATGGGTGCTTTTCCTTCGGGAAGGTGCATGTGAAAGCAGTGCGGTGCTTCACCGTCGCTCCCACCGTGAGGTTTTCCATGGAGCTGCTGCATTCCCGATGCCTGGGGAGCTCGGGGATCTATTTGTGTATTAAAGTTGCAGGTGGGGGGAGCTGCCCTCATTCCCCCTGGTTTGGGGAGGGGGCGAGGCCAGCAGCAGCACCTGGGTGTGCTCCTGGTCCCTGCCCATGCTCTGGTACCCTGATGCTGAGCCTCTCCTTGCCTTGCTGCAGCCATGAAACTCCAGTTCTACTTGAACGATTACCCGACACGTTAATTGGGACTCCCGCTATGATTAAAAAGAAATTTCAGATTAAGCCCGCCATGCTGTAGAGCTCAGGAAGAAAACATCTCTTTATAAACACAGCAGGAATGTGGGGACTCCATTATTACTATTTTCTTTTAACTTTGAAGAAGCTGGCTCTCTCTGCTGTTTAGACCACAAGGAGACGAGTGTGGCCACCGCTCCACTGTGGTCAGAGCTGAGCGGAAGGGATGCTTGCAGGGAGATAAAATTGCAGAATGTTTCTCCTTCTTTTTTTATTTGAACTTAATGTGATAATCATAATGGATTTATCTCTGTAGACTTCCGATCCTGTCTATGGGAGACTCAGGCTCTGCCACTGCTGGGCAGAGCTCAGAGGAAGTTCTGTACAAACCAGGTGAGTGGGCTAGTGTGGTCCCGGCTCCAAGGAGCAGAATATGGTGTTTAGTGTGTTTAATTCATCACACAACCTTTGTAGTGCTGTTGTTGGCCAGCTCTGAGAGTGTCTCCAGCTTGCCTTGTCCCTGGGGAACATCCCAGGTGAGCAGCATTTGGTTGTTGGTCCCATTGGACACCGCTGGCCAGGTGATGTGCACTGAAATTGGTGACTCTTCAACTCTCAAATATTTGCTCTAATTATTTTCAGTTCTAAGGCTGTAATGTTGTTTCCAGTCAAAATCCACCCCTCCTCCTCCAAACACTGCCTTCTGATGGAAAACATCAGCTGAGGGTGTCTTCTCCTCCTCCTGTGATGCTTTCTGTGTGCAGTGGCTGAGGCAGGAAATCCCATTCGGATGAGTTCCCACTTGGCAGGGGCACGGGGAGCTTCCCCCTGCCCATCACACAGCAGGGAAACAACTCCAGCCCTTCCAGAGCACCAGGAGATAACTGTGTGAGTTCAATATCCAGAGCAGGAATCTCTGTGGGTCTGCAGCTTCCCAGCCCTGCCTGTGCTCCGTGCTGGACTTGCTGAGCTGGTAGGTGAGGGCAGCAGTAGATTATCCCCCTCTCCCCCCTGGATTTTTTTTTCCCTTTAAACTTACCCTTTGGTGTTCCATCTAAAGCAGCATGAGGTGAGTAAACTCCACTGCTCAAAATAAGAGTGGATAAGCTCAGTTTACTTGCATTTATTCATGACTTCACCACTCCACTGGGGCCTGAAAATCAGAGCCAAAAGGAACTGCAGTGAAAATTGGCCTACATGCAATGGCTTTAAATAATCTGCCCTTTTGCTCTAGTTCTGGGTTGAGATGTGCTGGAAGCCTGAGGAGCTGGGATCTGCCTTGACGTAGGAGCTGCTTTTTGTTTTCTTTTGTTGGTTTCTCTGTGTACAGTGTTACTTGGGGGAAGTTACAAAGCGGGAGGAAAGGAAAAAAAATCTGCTTGAGAAATGCTGTATTTAGTGCACGACTCGGAATTACCAGAATCCGCACAATGAGTTAGCTTTTCTTTCCAAAGATGTAAAAAGAGAGAAAATAGCAATAAAGTGAGCAGCCTATGTCCCAAATACTGACACCTGGGAACACGGTATTGTATTGGGCTGAAAAACATCGCTCTGCTGGAAGAGGAAGGGCTCATGCTAATAGTGAATTCTTGTTTGCCCTTACATTTGTGCAGACTTTTAAGGCAAATATGATTCCCAGCTGACGTGTGGTACATGCATGTGCCTGACACTTGCACCAGGCAGGGAAGAAGTCACGCAAGCCATCGGAGAGCCGAGAGCCCTGGGTGAGGCTCAGCTTCAGCATCTGAGCAGAAATAGAAATGGATCCATCTGCAAACCAGGTCATCGCCGCTCTTGTGCTTTTTCTCTTGGGCCCCCTCAAATCACATCATGATTTCTTTCCCCCACCCCCCTACCCCCAGCTCCCTGCAGCTGGGATTACTTTTCACGTACTCTGCTCACATAATTGCCTCTAATAATTTCTCAGCTCTCGAGACAAATACGTCCACCTTTCCCCTCGCAGGGCTGCACACAGCCGGCACATGTGCCCTCCTTCCTGCTGCTCCTGCCTCTCCCGAGCCCTTCCCTCCTCTCTCACTGCTCTAATCTTGAGAATTCCCATCTTCCTTCCCGGAGAGCCACTCGGTTGATGGCTCAGTGTGCCACACAGCTCCCGCACGCAGATGTCCTTGGCTGGTCCCAGCTCTGCTCCTCACCCGCCGGCGGGAAGGGGATCCTACCACCCCTCAGGGAGATGGAGCCTCACAGGAGGAGATGCTGTCAGGCAGGGCTGCTCCGTGCCTCTCTGCTCTCTGGATGCTGGGACCAAAGTTTCAGGGCAGTGCTGTGTCAGCAGCAGGTGTGGAGGGGGATTTTGGAGGTTTCCCATCTTTGCTCTGGAGAAAACCCTTCCAGCCACCAAACGAAGCCGGTGGCTGGGGTCCTGCTGTGCCAGCTGGAGTGCCAGGGAGTCGAGGCAGGCTGTTAACATCCTGTGGTATATTTAGTTCAGGTTTAACAGGGGCCCCATATGTGTGTGTTCTCCTGTTTCCTTTTGCTTTCTACGTGCTAAATAGATGCAGGGAAGAGTGGAGAAACCTTCCCGTGACAGCGACGATGAGGTTTCGCTGCTTCATGTTCTGCTCGCCTTTGCTGGGCTGCTTCCCTGAGCTGTGCCTTTAGAAAACATCGAGAGCTGGAGAGGAACAAGTGTCCCAGGGACTCCTTCTGTCAGGGATCCCTGAAAAAGTGGTAAGGGACGTGATTCTCCTGGGAACAGGGCAACAGCCAACGCCGTGTGCCAGTGGATTTTGCACATTTGGTCCTCCCAAGGATCCTTTGGTGCCAAAATAGTCACTGCTTTTTCTCTTAAATTGTTATTTTTTACATTTTTATATTTCAGAGTGAGGTTAAGGCATGAGTTGAAAATCATACAGATAGTCTGTGATTCCCAGGAGGGGTTCCAGGAGGGCTTATTCTGAGGACATGAGGGCATGCAAGGCACTTCATGAGACAGAACATGCAGAAACGCTTCCTCAGAGAAGATGTGTGAGGGGCCAACACCTTTGATTATGGGATATTTTAGCTGTAGAAGGATTGACTGGGGGAATCATGATGAAAACCTTCTCCAAAGAGAGCAATTTGTATGCACTATTGAGAAATCAGGCCTGAGAGAAATTTCACTAGGTCTGTAGGAAAAAAGAAATAACCAAGTAATGCTGGTAGGATCAAAGTAAAGGTGTTAAATCTCGTCTAAGAAATGGGGAAGGGGCAGCCAAGTCCTGAGCTGGGGGTACTGTGGTACCTGCCCAGCTGGAGAGGGATCACCTGGTGCAGCTCAGATTGAAGCAAACAAAATCCATCACTAGGGATGGCAGCCCTTGCTGGGAGTGGGATCTGCTTCTCTGGGGAGAAAAGTGTATGGATGTGGAGGAGAAATGGAAATCTCCCCAGAAATTCAGCAAATAGCCAAGAGTTTCATTATTCTACAATAGCCTTGGAAATCCTCAGCCTGTCATAGGAACAATTCTGTATTTTAATAGAAGTATTTTGCTTTTGACCCTTTGTAGCAGAGCAGCTTTTCAATAGGAGGAGAGTTTTCATTGTTTCCATCAGATTTTGGGTTTCCTCCCACTCCATTTGTTTAAACCTCCTGTCCCCTACGCAGGTTGGGGCAGGTGGGGTGCTCGGTGTGGGTGCTGGAGCCTTGCAGGGTGTAGCAGGAGCTAGTTTTGGCAGGATGGAGGTGTCAGACACCGGAGATGTCCTGGTGGCCAGGACGTTATTGCTAATCACAATTTGGTACTTAGATTTTGACACTCTCTAAGTGTCAGCTGTAAGTACAAAATAACCCCCACCTCCTGAAGCTTCCTGGTACCAGCAATGCCTTTTGTCCCTCAACAGGAGCAAGGGTTAGCTTGCAGAACACTGATTCCTGCCTGGATCTCTAGAGAAGAGAACTCGACTCTTTTCATCCAAACGAGACCCGTAACTTTAAACCCATGATTTAGCATCGCCCTTTTAGCTGGAAAACACAGGATTCAGAGCATCTGGCGGGTGCTGCAGCATGTTGGGAAAAGGAGACCACAAACAAACAGAGAGGAGAAGTGGAAAAGAGGAAGGAAATTTTGAGTGATGTTAGGAAGTGTTTGACAAAGCAGATGGCAAACAGCGCCTGCCTGACCCTGTGCCTGTCTGTGGCACCGGGGCTATGACAGCCGACTCCCTGAGAGCAGGGAGTGCAGGAAGCTGTCCATAAATCAAAAGCACCAACACTATCAAATTTGTTTATTACTTGGGGTAGTGCTGCTGGGTTTGACTCGTGTAGCTATTTTGTTTTGTTTCTTCTAGCTGCGTCCCACCCCCCACCAAAAACATAAATTTGTTGGAGAGTAACTACATCATTCCCTTTATCCTTAGATTCTTTCTTTCTTTCTTTTCTGAATTCTATTTTTTTGGCCCCCCAGAAGATAGCGAGCGAGCCATGGTGGAGCTGGTGGTGTTAATGTTCTGCAGCAGGAGTGAAATAGCCTGGAGATGTGCAGCAAGAGCAGGGGCGTGTGCCCTAAATAGGAGGGTTAAACAGGGCTTATTCTGAGGGAAGCAGTAATTGCAGCTTGCGTGAAGCAGTGATATTCTTTTGTGCATTATTTACCCAGGAACATCTGCTAATACATATACATTCTCCGGTGCATGTAAACAACTTGTGCAGGAAGAGGATTAGGAGATTTATAAAAAAATTAGAAGCAAGTTAAAAGGGCAATTAGAAGAGCAGAAAGAGATATTGAGCAGTGAATTAGGGAGGATATTTTAACACACAATCAGAGCTCCCCGAGACGTATTCAGAGCAGAGAGAAGGTAAAAGAGAAAATTGGCCAATTACGAAATGATAGCGGGGAATTGGTGACATGAGAGAAGGTAATGGCTGATTTGTTAAACAGTTATTTTGATTCTGTTTTCACAAAGGAGGAAGGGGATGGAGGGGCAGCTCCGGAAAGGACTTTGGTTGCGCAGATGAGGGTGGGGATGAGCCTGCAGAGAGATAAAGATGCATCTGCAGAGTGGCTGGGCGTGCGGAGAATTTCACCCGTGTTCACAGGGTAGGGGGAAAAACTGGATTTTAGTGAGCAGCTCTTTCCAGCAGGGAGCTGGGTAACGAGGGGCTTGTGTTATAATGCCTGCTTTTGTTCACCAAATCGGCTGCTTTTCAGTGGGGACCAGAGAGGTGGTCACTGAGATAACACATCCTTCTCCCTGCTGAAGGCTGTTTCTCTGGGAAAGGGGAGGACAGAACATGCATGGGGACTCTGGAGGGGTGCTGCTCCCAGGGCTGCTTTTATGTGGGCAGAGAGGTTTTTGGCTCGTCAGCGTGACACCTTCCCCAAAAACACGCATTGCAAAGCGTGAGCACCTGTGTCCCGCTTTCAAGAGTTGCTTTTGCTTCCATCTGTAACCCACAAACTCCAACGCAGTCAGGAATACAACAGCATCCCTGGAATCACTGTTCCCACCAGCACTGGTGTCAGTATCTCGTGTTTCTCCAAAGCAGGGGTGAGCTTGGGGGCTGCTGGATGTGGTAAGGGGAGGACAGGGGACGGTGCCAGGACCTCAAGGAGATAGTGATGAAAAGGGAAATAATCTTGCTAATGGGAAATGGGGTCTTGGGAAGCATTCCTGGGGGAGTGGTTGAGGCTAAGACAGAGACAGAATACACAGGCAGGGGATTTAGGGAAGGATAAACTTGAAGGACTGCAAAAAATGTTACTTAGCTGCAAGAAATGTGAAGTGGTGCTTTTGTTCCGCTCTGAAGGGGGACGTGTCACAAAGCAACTTTCTGAGACAAAGGAAACAGTTTGGAATTGGTGCAGGGGGGGCACAAGCGTGGTCTGGGGAGTGATGGGGAACACGGGAGAAACTGCGGTCTCGTGGTGTTGGTTTAGGCTGATAAACTAAAAATTTATTCTCAGTATCCAAGAGGTGTTTGGTTTTTCATCCTGCCTGGGAGGATAAAAGAGATGCAGTGTTGCGTGGTTTCTGATTTCAAAGCATGTACGAAAAGCTCCATATTAGCAATTACGGGATGAAACTGTGGAAAAGTGGTACAAAGGAGAGAAAATTGGCTCCGACTCAGGAAACGGGATTCTGCTGCTGGGAGTGAGTTTCCAGAGGCACAGTCTGGGGTCTCTTCTGGGTTCTCTGGTGTTTATTTTTTTTTAATGGAAAGGATTTGCATGAACAGCCCAAAGTCAGAACGTTAAAGCTCGCTGATGGAAGGAAGGGGAGAGCAGCCATAGTGACAGGGACTTGTCCCATCTTCCAGAGCAGCACAGACTGGAGAACACTAAAGGAAAGGGAGACTGATGAGCAAATAAAGGCTCAGGAGATGCTTTTCCCAGGGGAGGTGTCTGGAGCTCACAGCTGAGCCATTGGCAGTGTCTGCCCAGGCAAAAGGGCCTGTAAGCCCCCACTCTGAGACAGGATCAGGGCACATCCAAAGGATGAGCTTGTGATAGGAGCATGGAAGGGTTTAGAATTTATAGAATCATGGAATCATTTAGGTTGGAAAAGACCTCTGAGATCATAGAGTCCAACTGTTAACACAGCCAAAGCCACCAGTAAACCATGTCCCCAAGTGCCACATCCATAGGTCTGTTAAATCCCTCCAGGGATGGGGACACTAAGCCAGGTGCCATTGGCCTTCTTGCCCACCTGGGCACACCTGGGCTCATGTTCAGCCACTGTTGACCAGCACCTCCAGGTTCTTTCCCACTGGGCACCTCTCCAGACACTGCCCCAAGCCTGTAGTGCTGCATGGGGTTGTTGTGACCCAAGTGCAGGACCTGCCACGTGGCCTTGTTGATCCTCACCCTGTTGGCCTCAGCCCATCATTCCAGCTCAGCACCACCTCAAAGTGGCCACGGTGCTTCCCACCACTTTGGGGTTCAGCACTTTACCCCTGTCAGACACCTTGGGGGTCTGGGAGCACTTCTAACGAGATCCCAAATTTCTCCAACTTATCTCCAGCCTGAGCCAGACAATCTCTGGCAAGTCAGGGTTGTACCTAAGTCGGCTCTGCTGGAGAGCTGCTGCTTCAGAGGAGAGGGGATTTCTGCCGGGCCTCAGAGCAACATTCAAAATGCATGAAGACATGCTGTAGGAAGGAGCAGGGGAAAAGACACACGAGCGTGAACCCGGGGCCGTGGTGAGCTGAACCACGCAGCTGTGAAGTTCGTTATCGAGGCGCAGTGTCAGAGCATGCCATAAAAATTTAGTTTATCCTCAAAGAGCTGTGGTCGTGGAAGAAGGATGGGAGAGGGGAGGGATGGCAGCTAAGGAGGAGGCAGGAGGAATATCGGGAACCTGTGTGTCCTGGTTTGGGTTGGGTTAGTTGATTTTCTTCCTGGGAGCTGTGGTTTGGGGTTGGGATGAGAATAATGTTGATAGCACAGGGATTTTTAGGTGTTGCTCAGCAGTGTTTGCCCTGAGTCAAGGACTTTTCCTCTCCTCTGAGGATGCTGTGGGGCACAAGAAGCTGGGAAGGGACAGCTGATCCCAGCTGGCCAAAGGGATATCCTAGACCAAATGGAATCATGGTCAGTATATAAACTGAGGGCCACTGCTGAGGGACTGGCTGGGCATCAGCAGGTGGTGAGCAACGGTATTGTGCATCACTTGCTTTGCATATTCTAATTCTATTGTTGTTATTATTATTATTATTTCTCCCATTTCTGTCCTATTAAACCAGCCTTATCTCAAGCCATGAATGTCACTTGTATTTTCCCCAATCCTCTCCCCCATTCCAGCACAGCCGTGTGGTGTTCAGCTGCCTGCCAGGTTAAACCACAACCTTGTGTCAAGCGACATCTCCTATTTAGCAGTGTATCATGTCTCCCTTCTGGTTTTTAAACAGTTCTCTTTATCACTAGGAGTTAGAGCACTTGATTGACAAGGCTTGTAATACACCATGGAGTTGCCTTTATTTTTCCTACATGTTAAAGGAAAAGATACTAAAAATACAATTATGGTTTTGAGCCAGGTGTAGTCTGTTCTAATATAATTCATCTCAAAGACTATCCACCGTGCCTGCTGCACCCAAATCATTTATAAAACATTAGCATCTCCTGTGCTGACATTTCACTCCTATATTACAGGAGTTACGTGCAGACTTAAAAAAAAATTAATAAAGTGCTTCTCTTCTTCATTCTCCCACTGAGAGCTCTGATTTCCAGAGTATGAAACGAAATAACCAACATAACAACATTCTCCACTTCTGAGGGACAGTGCCAGACTCATTCAGTTGCTATTGGTTATAGAGAGTAGGACATGAGGGAGCTATTTCAGATCACGGATTATTTGTTCTGGCTGCATTGGACATCCCTTTAGTGGAGCTTTAGAGCCCTGTAGACAGAAAAGTTTGGGTAGGAGCTGGAAGGCAGAGGGCTTGATGAAGTAACCTCTTCCTTTCTCCCCCCAGAACTACTCTTGCTATTCCCCAAGAAGGGCATTTAAAAGAGAAGCATCCGAGCCTCTGGCCTTCCTTGCTTGTAAGACAGACAGAGGAGGCCATGCCCCTCCAGCTTCCTGCTCCCACCATCCAGCTGCTCATAAACACAAGTGCATCAGGGAATTTTCTGCTTCTCTTTTCAGTGGGAGTTTCCCTTTTCATTTCCAGATACCTCCAAGGGATCTTCCACTGTGTAAATACCCTCTCCACTTCCCCAACGTGGTTGGGAGAGCAGATTTCCCTAGCTGGCCCGTTCTTCCTGGAGCTAATTGTGTGTCTGATGGAAAACTCCAGCAGTTCCCTTTGGGATTTCCAGCCCCTCACAGGAGTCACGGGCTTGAAATACCACCACTGAGAGAGATGGAAAGAACAGAAGCCTTTTCTTGTCCAAGATCACTTTTATTTCCCTTGTTTCCATTAACTTCAGTGTCTGTTTGGTCTCACATATCCACGCTGACAGGGAATTCACATCAACTGCAGAATTTGGGCAGCACCTCCCCAAGCCCGTGGGCTACCGGCTCTGCCGTGCCCCCGACCACCAAACACATCCCTCCAGCACATGGCTGAACCCAGGAAGAGGGGAACAGGATGCCCTTCTCCCTCTCCTCCACCTCCCCACCACCCCCTTTGTACAGCTCTCTTGGACCACGGATTTCTCTCTCCTGCCACGGACCAGAAACCTCGGGCACCGCGCTTCTCGCCGGTCCTCTACAAGCTGTAGTTTCCCCCTTCTCTGACTCTTCCAGAATCTGTTCCTTTTAAGAAACAAAACCTCTCCTGACTCTGTCAGGTCTGTCTGCAGCCTGGGAGCTGCTCCTTGCTGCCCCAGTGAAAACCTTAGTCCAGCTATAAAGGTCCTCACGCCACCGCCACGGCTGGGAAGCCCCTCTCTGCCTCCAGCCCCAAAAACAGCCCCTTTCCTCCCCGGGGCCTCGGAGTGCTCTCCGGAGACAGAGCTCTATGGCTCTATTTATTTGGGCTAATTAATCTCTCTCTCTCTCCCCCACCGGTCACAAATTAGGATGTAAGGGTGAATTTTGACTCTCTGGGTATGGACTTTGCTGCATCACCCCCCAACCCCTCCCAAAGTTTAGTGCTCTGAATTGCTGAGAACATTGGTCCGCTGTGGTTCCCCCGTGCGTACTGAGCCCGCCCGATGGCTTTCAGCATCTGTAGGCACTGCTGCCGGTTTGTTTTCTCAAGGAAAAAAAAAAGAAAAAATCATATACTGGTCTGCTATAAATTCAATAATACAATCCTTAGTTCTGAAGATACAGTTTCCATATAGTTTATAAACATTGTAAGACATACATATGGATAATTGAGGGGAAGAGGGGGAGCCTGTGTATTTGTTGGGGTTTTTTTCTCAGATGTGTGGACATGGTTACAAAAAACACACCTCCTGCAGGTACCTCATTTCTTTATGTGTTGGGTTTGGTTTTTTGTTTGGTTTTTGTTTTGTTTTGTTTTGTTTTTGTTTAATTCCACCTCTAATCAGTTTTTCCTTTGGTTGTTGGCTACTCCAAGCCCAGCAGGCAAGCCCTGTTCTGCTGTAATGCCTGAGTTATCCAGGGGTTTGAGATTGTCTTCTAAGAGATTCCCAGCCAACTTTGGCCTCTGGGTTTGGAGCCAAAAGGGCTAAAACGTGGGAGAACCAAATGTCCTTATTACCTCGGTATCAGTGTCCTTGCACTCACTTTCAGAGAGAAACAGTGTAGGCTTAATCGGTGATGGTTTTTACAGCAATTATGTTCCTTTCGGTAATTGGAGGGGTCGTTCGGAGCGCTCTCAAACGAACGGGATTTCACAAGAGCATGGATACAGTCCATTTGTCCGGTTGTTGTCACCGACTAATTGGTTACCGTCCCTGTTATCTGCTTTTTGTAAGGTTGGCTTTTATTTGTTGTTGTTGTTGTAGGTGCTCGGTTAGGCTTGTTTGTGACAAGGTGTGATAATGCCTTTTAATCCGCTCCCGCTGCGCTCGGCACAGTCCGGCCGGGCACGGACGCAACCGTCAGAAGCCGAGACAACGTTCTTCCCTTCGCCAGGCCAACGCTGAGCCACGTACAAAAAAAGAAGAAGAAAAGAAACTCTGGTCCTTTGTAGATTGGTGGCAGTACAGCTCCGCTCCGTCCGCGGCCGGGGGTGGGGCTCAGCGGATGACGGCCGCCAACACCACCATAAAAACCAGGAGCGATGCCCTGAGCCCCGGGCAGCCGGCGGCCTGCTGGACCCCGCTGGGGGCACGGATGGGCGTCCGCCGGGTGCACTTACCCTTGCGCTTGGGGGACAGCGTGGGCATGGCCCCAAAGCTGTATTTGTGCTGATAATCAGGCACATAGTCTGGGACCTCCTGCCCGTTTTTGCGCGGCCCCAAGGACACCGGTTTGGAGGTTCGGTTACGGCTTTTGTGGCTGGTGCAGTTCTTGCCGGGTTTGCGGTAGCCCGGCCGGGAGCCGGGGGGGCCGGGCTGGTTGCTGTGCAAACTGTTCTCAGCCCCTCGCTCCTTCCCCTTCTCCTTGGAGGAGTGGTGAGGGTGGTGGGATTTGGAGGCTCCTCTGTCCGCTGTAGAGAAGGTGTGTGTTTTCATCTGATGGAGCGACTCGGACCCCGAACAGTTCCTAAAGTCTTCTGCTCTTAGCACCTTGAGGTCCTTGCCGTGCATCTGCTCGGGGAACTCGCAGATGACGCTGGAGCTGGAGCCTCTGAACCTGTGCAGCCATTCCCAGAGGGAACGGGCTTTGCAGTCGCAGCTCCATGGGTTCCCATTCAGCCTGAGAAACTCCAGGGCTCCCAGGTGGGCCAGGCAGTCCCCCTGCAGCTCCGAGAGGCTGTTATTGAACAGGAAAAGGGTGGTCAATCTTCGGAGGTCATGAAAAGCCCGCCTATGAATCCACTGCAGCTGATTTTGATGGATGAGCAGCCGATCCAGGTTTATTAGTCCCCTGAATGTGTTCTGATGGAGGCTCCAGAGCTTGTTTCCATGGAGAAAAAGATGGCTGAGGTTAACCAAGTCAACAAAAATATCATCCTGAAGGAACTCGATGTGGTTGTCTTGCAGGTAAAGGTATTGCAGGTTGTGGAGGCCACCGAATATCCCGCTGGGGAGGGAGCTCAGCCCGCACTTGTACAGATACAAGGCGTGGAGTTTCACCAGCCCTTGGAAAGTGTCTGCAGCTAAAGCCCTTAAGTAGCGGTTGTCCCCCAGGTCCAGCTCTTCCAGGTTGACGAACCCGTCGAAGGTGTTGGGGTCGATGAAGGTGATGTTGTTGGAGTAGATCCAGAGGGTGACCATGGAGGGGCTGAAGTGGCCCCGCAGCAGCAAGGTGATCTGGTTGTTCTGGAGGAAGATCCTCTCGCTGTCCTCGGGGATGCCCTCGGGGATAGTGACGAAGTTGTGAGCCTGGCAGCTGACGGTCATCGGGGAGGGGTAGCACACGCAGTCGGTGGGGCAGCCCAGGGCAGCGGGCACCTTCAGCCCCAGCAGCACCAGCAGCAGCTCCGCAAACCCCCCTGTGCGGAGAGAGGGGAGAGCGGCGTCAGCGGGAACCGGGCACCTCCCGCCCACCCATCGCTGCTGTGGAGACTATTCCGGGTGAAAAACGCCCCCAATTAGCTCAGCCCTCCTCTCTGCTCATGAATTACCCACGCGGCTGTGATGAGTAGGCTCATCACCCACGGCAGCTAAAACGTGATGTATGGAGTACTCCCAGCCTCCTCTCCCTGCCTGCAACAGGCAGCTGGTTGTGTTCCCAGCCCGGAACAGGCAGGAGAAACTTTCTCGGCGAGAATTCACGCTGGCAGTGCAGGCAGCGGAGCCCCTTGCCTGCAGGCAAGGAAACGCCGCGATGTGAGAGCAAACAGAGGAAATTCAAACCCTCGCAGGTGCCCACCCCCCTCCTGTAACGCATCTGTTAAATCGCTTGCACATATCGGAGAGGAAAAGCTGCACAGATTCAGCAATTCCCAGCGAACCACCTAAAATCACACGTGTGCAGTGCATCCCACTCCCCCAAAGGCACAGACCCATCCCCACCATCTCCTTTCACTACGGTTGTTAGACACCACCATCCACCCCGAAACCCAAGTGATTTGCAGGGAAATATGTTGTCAGCAGTTGGTGGAAAAGGCTGAGCCGAAAACTCCGTTTGGAAGTGGGATGCTCAGACATATTTTTAAATGGATGTCCTGTGGCAAAGCATATTGCATCCTCTGATGCTGCAGTGTGTGCCTGTGACTGGGGCTTTCTCGCAGCAGAGAAGCAGAGAGCGAGGCAGGAATCATCCCCTCCCTCTGCTCAGCTCTCAGAGCTCCGGTTTCGCCGCCCCGCTCCCGTCTCGCTCCCACTCCTCACACCAGGCTTGCTTTCAGGCTATTCCTTCTGCGCCGAGTGGCTTTTCAGACTCATTGCACCAGACTTGTCATTTCTCATTCAGATTTTCCTCCTAGATTTGGCTTTTTCCTCTTACACGCAAAATTTGCTCATGTCTAATGAATTCTGCCTCTGGACTTCATGGGGAAAAGGAGTAACAGAGGAGCAGCGCACAGCTGCCGGTGCCATCCTGCCCACGAGTCCTACTCAGCTTGTAATAATCTGAAAAACGAGAGTGGAAGTGGAGTTCATCTCTAATTACTCCACGTCGTTATCACCAGCTAGTCCAAGAGCATGGACCCCTTGGGCTTTTACAGTCCCTCTTTTCAGTGCCTACAGCCTAATACGAGTTGGAGGCACAGAAACCTCACTGTTTTCTTATTAATTGTGTTTGAAATGTAACTGCGTGGTTGCTGTTGCCTTTTGCCTGGTATGGAGATCTACTGCCGTTTAGTTAACAGCAGGTGACCCGTCCATCTGGACCCATCCTTTCAAGGCAAAGTTGCCACATATTTTAGATAAACTGGGTTATTCAGACTCTCCATAAATCACCAGTAAGAGGCAGTCATCGCTGACTGGGCGGTTAATAGGAAAAAAAATAGCAGCGCTGCCCAAAGCATCCGATGGAGCCTTGTCTGGGAATGGGAATGAGGGGGACGACTTCCAGGTGCTGCCCTTCAGAAACGAAGCACGGGCTACCAGGAGGGATGTCTCATCCCTGCACCACTGCCAAAAAGGGCTGGTGAGTCGGGAACGCTTAATTCGCAACAACTCCTACGGCTGTGTAGGAAAAGGAACGTTCTCCAAGTCACCGCCGCAGCATTTTGGCTTGGCTGTCGTGCCTTTGCACGATGAGCGAGGGGCTGCGCTAGTGGGAGCATCGTGCTGAGCACCCAGCACTCCCTGCCAGAACGGGAGCCCTGGCTGCCACTCACAGCCGGGGAAACTGTGCTATCCTGAGGATATTGTGATTATCCTACGGTGGAAGAGACAAAGCAATGCGTGCAGATATATTCTGCTGGTTTTTTAACTCGAGGATGTGCTTCGCCAAGGTGGGACGGCTCCACGTCCCCCATCTTACCTCGGTGACACCGGAGTACGGCACCTTCCGTAGGTCTGATGTTTATTAGTAAAACCCTGCCAGGCACAAGTGCTGTGACGATCTCCCACATGCAGAGTCTGTTATTGCAAATACCAAATCACAAGGGTCTGAATCAATAAACCATCTCCCAGCTACACGCAGCAGGTTGGAAGATTACATATTGCTTCCAAACAACAGTTTTATGCGCTCTTCCGTGACACGACAGTTGCCAGGCTAACGGGATTACTGACGGGAGGTGGAGCTGGGCAGGGATCTGGGAGCATACAGGATTTCACGTATAGGGATGGTGATGACAGGAGGCTGTTAGCAACGCGTGGTGATGGACCAAGGCAGCCCAGGCCTCCCTGGAGCATGGCCAAGGTAGAGGCTCCTGCCGAAAGGGAACGCAGTGTTTAACAGCGCGCTGCCTGCAGGGATAACTCCGGAGGTAAAGGTCAGAGGGAACTGAGTCCATCTCTTTAATTAACAGGCGGCTGTGAGTTAATGGCTGGGGCTCCTATGGAGAGAGAGATGTGCTTCCTGCAGACAGGGATGGTGGTGAGGATAGGCTGCGGTTGTTACTGGTTCTCAGCTTCCTGAGGATAGGGTGGTGGGAAGAAAAACCAGGGATGTCTTTCTCCCTATTGCAACTTGGGAGTTAGGAGAATGGGGAAACAGAAGGATGGATACTTAGAAAAAAAAGGGTGAACAGGGGAGCAGGACTTGATAGAGTCTCTGGATAGAGAGTAGGTTTAGATTAGGTATAACGAAGGAATTCTTCCTTGTAAGGGTGGTGAGGCCCTGGCACAGTCTGCCCAGAAAAACTCCGGCTGCCCCATCCCTGGAAGTGTCCAAGGCCAGGTTGGATGGGGCTTGGAGCAACCTGGTTCTGGTGGAAGGTGCCTCTACCCATGGCAGGGGGGATGGAACTAGATAAAGTCCCTTCCAACCCAAACCATTCTGTGATTCTGTCAAGGTCTGGACTCCCCAGTGGACGCACACAAGGCCTGTAGTCTCATCAAGGAGCTTTCCTTCCAAGCCTGTAAAACCTGCTGACTGCTTAGTGCTGTGAGAAGCTGCTCCTGGCATGCCCTGGGACTGGTCCCAGTTTAGATCTGGGAATGAGACCCTCAAAAAGCAAAGAGGCCATGGTCATGGAGCCATGAAGCTCCTGAGGCTGGGAACACCAGCACTGGGATATCCAGCAGCCAAATCCCACCGGGCCGAGACAGCCAGGAGCACTTGGGTCTCACTGGGCTTCCCAGACTGGAAAACACCATGGGAGCTTCCCAAGAGGCCCCAGCCCAGCTCTCCTGAGAGTTCGACCCTGTCTAACTTGTTATTTCTGACTCAGCCCTTTCAACTTCATCTTGTAAAGGTTGTGAGGCAGACAGAGGGTCACCAGCCCGAGTGTTGGAGCTCACTGGGGAGGGAGAGCTTCAAAAGCAACACGGAAAAATCCTCCAGAAACCTGCTGGTGAAGTGAGTAAACCCAAATCCCCGCTGACAGGGATAAAACCAGCAAAGGGGTGTTTATCTCCTGCCTTTCTCCCACTGACGTGCTGTGTCACCCCGGCTTCTCGCCGTGTCCTTCTGCTGCCTCCTGCTTCTGACTGAGGTTTCAGTGATTGCAATGAATTCGTCTGACTGTCCAAACCATTTCCCATGTAACATCCCTCTAATTGGGCATTAATTAGGCATCAGTTAATGAATGCTTGAAATAATTTATCTTTGGATGCGTCCAGTTTGCAGTCTTACTTTTAACAGCATTAGACTCATTATTAGATTAACATCGTTATAAATGTTCTCCATTACCTGCTTGTTTCCATTGTCTTAGCCTTATTACTGAGAGTGAAAATCACTCCTCCCGCATGCATTATTGATGAGTAAGGACTTTCTATATGTAGCACGCGATTAATTGTTATACAGTGTAATGCATTTAGTGTGAAGCCTCGATTTGTGCAAGAGCTGAAAGCAGCCAGAAGAATGCAGACGCCCGGAGCCAGCGCGATCGGCCAGACACTGCACATCTCTCTCCAGCCCAGACCAGGTTCCTCCCAAGCCGGTGCCAGCACAGGAAGAAATTTGAAAAAAAAAAAAACCAACAAAAAACAACTCCTGGTTTGATACCCAGGATCAAAGACGGATGTTTGAAGGGTTGGAGCACTTCTCTGCCACCGCGGCAGGGACTCTTGACTCTGCGGTGCCACTTGCTCCAGAGAGCCAGGTGTACCTGCCCTGGCAGTTTTCTTGCTTTTTAAGGTTTATAACACTTTACTGTACCTCTGAGCCAGGCAGGGACTCAGTTTCTGTAAAACATGATGCCACTTACTTTCATCAGGAGTCTCAGACTCAAGGCCCAGACATTGCTTAGGACAGGGATAGGTTTGTCCCTGGGGGGGATGCACCTGCAGGACAACCCCAAAAGGCAGCCCTGCCACAAACCCCAGCACCCCCTGCCCATTCCCTCTCGGCGAGCTGCTTCTCTCAGATGGATGTTTTCACCTCTCCACCCGGACAAGCTTATATGGGTCAGAGCCTGTCTAATTCTGCAGCAGGAGAATCCGCTCTCAAGGATGGAGCAGGCTGCTTCTCTTCCAAATCTCTCCTAAACCTGCCATCTGCTTTGGGAGACCCATCTTAGCTCATGTCTACATGCAACTTGACTGCCTGCTTACTGTGTCCATTACCGGGGCTGCTCAAGCTGTTAGATTTATAAGCTCTTTAGAGCAAAGCCCTCGTCTTCTGGTTGCTGATTTATGTATCTTTACTGCCATAAAACACTATGTATAGCTACTACATAATATAAATAATAACACTTAACCAGAGTGCGCTACAAGTGGGGACAAAGCATCTGCTCACAGGCGGGATTATCAAAAAGGGAGAAGCTTCCTCATCTCTCACCCTCTTCTGAGGCCAAGCTCACACCTGTTCTAACACCAGCACCTCACTGAGCTCTAGAGAGAGATTTTCCTGCCCTGATCTATCAAAGGATTTTTCAAAGTCCACCCCGAACAAGCTGGTGCACAAAGACATGACTACAACCCCTGGGGGAAAAGTACACTTTGAAACTTGGGAACGACCTCAGAATTGCATGTTCACATAGAGAGAAACTGTTGTTTAGGGAGAAAAAGAAGCCTCAAATGCTCACAATTTCACCAGCCAAGTGAAGGACAATGAAAGGCAAGGACAGAGTAGCAAAAGCAACTGGGCACGAGCCAAGAGCCCAATTCTGGATCTGGGATGGTTCGACAAAGCGGTGTCAGACCTGTGCTTAGCAGCTGCAGGGTTCATTTCCTCTTATTCTCCTTTTTTTTTCCTTTTTCTTGCAACAGAGAGGATAAAATAAACAAGCCCCTGCTGACTGTCACAAAGCCTAAATTCCCCAGTGAGCAGCAGCTCCCTTTCAGCCTCTCTGCAAAGCCCCTCAGGTGCTGCCCCGCAGTCCTGCAGCAGGAGCATCCTCGCTGGGATTGCTCCCAAGCATCAGCTGCAGCTCCCAGCACCAGGACACAGCACGAGGCTTTGCTTTCTGCACGAGCTGCCTTTCAGCCAGAGAGTGGCAGCCACCCATCCACCTTCATCATTTTATTATTTTTTTTTTGCGACCGGTGTCATAAATAACTGACAGATCCCAGCTGTTGGGAGTTACGGTTTCTGATGGAGTGACAGCTGCTCCCAATCCCCCAGTCATCACCCCGGCAGTTCTGGAACATTTCAGCAACATAAAAATCATTGGAGATAATTTCGGTTTTGCATAATTTGGTTAGGCAAGCTGTGATTTAATGGCAATTATGACCTCCGAGGCAGAAGATGAGCTTGGAGGCTACTGGCTTCACACGACTTTAGCTCGGGGTGCAGCGTCAGGGATGTTCCAGGGAGATGGCACTACAAGGAAAAAAACCCTTCTCCAGCAGCTGGAAATTGCCTTCCTTGGCTGGCAAGTGGAAAGACTGTTCCCACAGGAAGAAGCATACAAGGAAATTTGGAAGGAATAGTGCTAAGGAAAGCTTTGGGAAGAGGCCGGTGCCAAAAGATGCATCGGGAGGTACCTTTTAGAGAAAAGCCAAGAAAAGGCTGCAGACTGGGGAGTGCTGTAGCCTTTGCAAACCTTTCTGTGTCACGAGTATCTCATGTGTTAACTGGTACAAACCTCCTCTTGGTCACTCTGAAAGCAAATCCTCCTCCTGTGACTGAGATGGGAGAGCCGGAATCAGGAATGGGCCACGGCCTTTGCAGGCAGCTGCCTGCTCTGGGTACTGCCCTTTGCTCTCCCCTCTCACAGGGTTTCTCCTGCTCTGGGCTGTGTTGCCTCCTCTCCCTGGGTGCTCCTCATCCATCCCAGAGCCCTTTGGTTTGCATTTCTCCAGCAGTGACAGAAAGGAGCAAACCCTTGGGCAGCCAAGCTGTGCTGGGAGGTCAGCTGAGGATGGAGAACCGTGCTCAGGAGCTCTGGGGACATCATGGTGTTTCTGGCTGGGGGCAAAACGTGGCTTAACAGCAGGAGCAACTTTTGTTTGGAGCTGAGAAGGTCCAGTTTCTCCACTCCATCATGGCTGCCAACCAGCTTGGAGTTTGCTGTGAGCTCAAGCTCAGGGCGGAGACCTGGGGCCAGCAGCACCCCAAAATCAAGTCCTTTAGGGTGTTGCAAGTTCAGTTTACATTTGCTGACCTGGTAACTGGAGCTATTCACCTTCCTCCACCAAAGTCATGCCCAAGGTCACCTGGAAGTTTCTGGATGGTGATCATTAACTCCTATTGCAGTTTGAAACCAGACCATAAATTTCATAGTGTAATAATGTAAAAATCAATAACTCTGTTTGAAACAATAGCTTTGTCTTCCATTTCAGCCGGCTCTGATATCTCCCCACGGACCATGTCCCTCTGAATCACACAAATAAAGAGAGAGGAGCGATGGGTGGCGGGGCTGCTGCTCCCCTGCCAGGTGCCCAGCCCCTCCATCGTTACAGATTCAATTAGTTCATTTATTCCTCTCCTGCAGTTAAACTCGAGGATGATTTAACAGGAAAAAATAAGGAGCCTTTTATGCTCAGTCTCTCTGGCATCCCGTCCAAGAGAGCGTCCCTGAGGCTTTCCATGTGAGAGCTGCCCATGCCTCTGCTGTCTATTGCCATGGGCAGCAGGGCCAAAACCTAAAATACTTTTGGAAAGATGCAGAACCGACTCACATGGGCAAAAAAAAAAAAAAAATGAAAGTCCGCTCTTTTCCAGCTCTGGCTTTCCGGGCGAGGGAGGTCTGGCTTCCTTTGCTTGCTTATTTTCCGTTGTTTGCTGTAGCACTGGCTCGAAATATACATCGAGAAGCAGGATTGTCTTTCACATGTTGGTGGATGTGTGATCCTCAAAAACAAATTAGCACCGATTCACTTCTATATAGAGTGCAGCCGTCAGGGAATCACTCCTGAATTCACAGCGAAGGAAAGTAATAATGCTTCCAGCGTGCTAATCCTCTCCAAGAGCAGCCCCTGAACTCTCTCCTGGTGCTGGAGGCACCACTGGAAATTACAATTGTACTGAAAAAATAATAAATAAATACAGAAATTGGCAGGGTTTGTGCTAGTCCAGAGGATTTGTACCCTAATGTGGAACTCCCTGTTTAATTAGCACTCTTCTCTGTCTGCATCTCCTCCTCCTGCTCTCAAGCTAGAGAAGAAGGGGGAAAAAAGGAGGTCAATGGTGGAAGTGGCTGTGGGATTGAAACTCGGCTATAGAAACTTGTTTAATTTAAATGCTTCTTTCAGGACTAACACACGCAGAAGCAGAGGGATTGTAGAGTGTGTTTTCCCAGTATAACCTGCTCTGCTTAACCCCAGTTCTGGGCACACCTTCCATGGCAGGGATGCCCTTGGAGGAAAACTGCAGTGGGATGCTGCTGGTCCTGTGGCTGCAGGCACAGGGAACAACCCCAGCACCTCAGTGCAGGTTTGGGAGGAGACTGTCTAGATTGGAGGCTGGGCTGCTGCTTGAAGCAGTTGGAAGCAGATCACTGAGATGGGATGGGATGGGATGGGATGGGATGGGATGGGATGGGATGGGATAGAATGGAATGGAATGGAATGGAATAGGATATTTCTGTTGGAAGGGACCCACAATAGTCATCTGGTCCATCTGCCCGAAAGCTAAAGCTTGTTATTAAGGGCACTGCCCAAATGCCTCTGGAACACTTGGGCAGGCTTGGGGCATCAGCCACCTCTCCAGGAAACCTGTTCCAGGGTTTGGCCACCCTCTCAGTGAAGAAATGCTTCCTAATGTCCAGTCTAAACTTCCCTTGGTGCAACCACTCCCACACATCCTGTGCCTGGATATCAGGGAGAAGAGACCATCTTCTTTTCCTGAGTCTCCTTTGGCTGCTGCTGCAGGGTTTATTGTGCCCCTGTGTCTCACCCCACTGTGCATCTCAAAAGCCACCGGGACCTTTTTGGAGCGCAGGAATGCCAAAGGGAAAGGCACATCTCTTTGCACATGGATTAATCAAGTCCTTGGGTCCTGCTGTGGCTGGAGGTGTTGATGGACACCAGGATGCTCCTGCTTCTCCAGGAGAGGATGGCATGGACCAGGGAACACCCTGAGCAGGATTCCAGGCATGGATAAGGGTTTCATTGGCTCCTGGCACTGCTGTCCTGACCCCCAGCAGGCACCAGGCATCCTCTGCTGGTCCCCAGCACAGGACAGGGCTCTGGCAGGACTTGCCAGCAACCTGCAGTGAAGCCAGGATAGAATTTGGCAAAGGACAGGGAGATCTCAAGGTCCTTGAGAAGGGACTAATAATACCAATTGCCCCCAAGGAAAGAGAAATACAGGAGGATGACTTGAGCTTAGTGGATTGTCTGAGGCGTCTCAGGGGATCATCAGATACTTCCACTCCCTTTTTGTCCTGAGGTGACAAGTTTTCCTTCCCATTCACAGAAATGCAAAGCAGTTCATTCACAGCAGTAATAAGAACGATGTCCTTTGTAAAACAGCCGGTGAGTGAACCCTTCGAGGTGCTCTACAGCTAAACAATTGCAGATGAAATGACAAAACCCACCCCAGCTGAGCACCAGCCAGATCGGTATCAAACACTGAACAAGCTCATGTGTAGCGAAAGCAGATTCACCAGCTCTTTTCCCTGCCAGCAGCTGGCCAGGAGCTATGGAGGGTTTCTTTAGGATCAGAAATACAGCCAAAACAGAGCAGATATGAGATGGAAGAGCAAAGTGACAGCTGCCCGGGCTCTCAGTGCATGCTCGGCTGCCCCATCCAGCCCACGTCCACAGGAGACGGAAAAACTGGAGGCTGTGGGAAACTGGGGATGAGCTGGATGGATCTTTACCTGGCTGGAGCCTGGAGCGGAGAGCGACCCGACACAGGGAGTCAAAGAGGTTTTTATGCAAGCATGGCTAATAGGGAGGGCATTAGTCCTATAAACTTGTAATCCTGCTGAGGTCCCGACCCCAGCAGTGTCCTGTGCCACCGAGATCCACCAGCAAATTCTGTACCGTGCCGCGTGGGCTCCCTTTCATCATCCCTTTTCAGCCTTTCTGCATTTCAGATTTACTGGATGTCCTTGTGTTTGGTGGAGAAGAGGGCAAATTGGAGCCTGTCATGTACCTTCTTCTTCATTCAGCAGCACATCATTCTGCCTGCAGCAGGGGGGAAGGAGACGGACGGGCAGGCATCAAAGCTGCTGGCTCTGTCACATTTTCTTCCCCCCAACCAAAAAAGAAGTGTTGGCGTCATTTGGAGCCCAACCCACAGCCTCAGGTCTCTCTCCCACACCCAAAAAGGGCAGCAGCACCTTTCCCCATGCCCTTGGTCTCCTCTCAGGGCAATGCCACGAGCCCTCCAAGTGAACATCCCTGCGGGTCACCAGCCGAGTGAACACCACAGATTCCAGCAAAACCCCATCCTTGCTGGAGACGCGAGCCAGCATGCTGGGTCATGAGCACGGCTGCCTTTTAGAGACCTCTCCTGTGCTTTGCACTGAACTTTTTACCAGCTCATGAAAAAGGCAGTGATAAAAGCAGAGCAGTGTGAATAGCTGAGCTGTGCTGCTCCTCTGCCCGGCATCTGAGGCCGTTCGGAGGCTTAATGAGCCGGTGGGAAATGCCATGTGCCCAGTTGGATGTTGGGCACTGTCACTCTCCCACTCAGCTCTTGGGATGTGTGGGGATGTGTGGGGATGTGGGGAACCTGAGGACTGAGCAGCAATGCTTTGCCAAGCCCCTGAAATCCGTGTGTTTGGAGCAGCTGGGTGCTGGGAATGAATGCGCAAGCGATGAACGTGGTCAGGACACGGCACTCTGCTAATATCCTGCTTTGTCTAGCTCTGATGCCGGTATTCCATCCCAAAATATCCCCCTGAACATCCCTCCGGGAGTGGACTTTGTGGACATGCTGCACATCCCCCAGCACCACGCAAGTGCCTGCATTAAAAGCTTAATAAAAATAGCTTGATAACGGGATGTGTTCCCATCACCGGCGGCCCTCGAGCCCACGGCCGATCCCTGCACCTCCAACACAGCAAGGCCAAGTCATTACGGGATGGGGGCTGCAAGGTCTTGACAGTCTAATTTCTATTAATTACAGCCTGTGCAGGATCCTGTCGCTGTGGAAAGGGGAGGTGGGGAGATGGGAAATCGTTGCAGGGCTGGGAAGATGCTGAAGGTTGGTGGTTCTGACTGGTGGTGCTGACTGATCCGGGCTGGCCACAGCAAGGAGGGGTTTTATGGTGAAAAGCAACAGGTTGGGCTGTATGGAGTGACAGGGATGTTCTGCCCTCCTCCTCCTCATGTTTTGTTGCCCAAATGCACATTTTGCAAAGTTAAAACGAATCGCAAAGAGCGGAAATCGGGAGTTTTAAGGGAAAAGAAAAGAAAACAAAAATAAGATCTTGGCAGAAGGATAAAGGAAGGCAACTGGAATGCTCATTAAAACTGAGGGGCTCCGTTTCCCTGTCCAAGTGGCCACATCTCTGGAGGCTCCCAGATCCTTTGAAATGCCTTGTCAGACAAAGCCTTTCATCCTACCTGATTCTGGCTAAATTCATGGACCCAGAAATTTTCACTGGAAGCGGGAAAGAGGGAGCAACTCCATTCTGACTTTTCACTTCCCATCTGATCGCTGTTGATACAATTTATTCCTATGACAGCATCTGCTGCTTTCATGGGTTTTTTATTCTGAAGTACAACTCGTCTTTGTTAGTCCCATTTTTGGGCCTTTCATCATTTCAGTCACAACATAAAAGGCACTTAAACACTCCTGCTTGGAAACCAGGCTGGGAGAGGGTGGGAGCAGGGAGATGCCATTGTCTCCCCAATGCCAGTCCTCCTCTGGCACGGGATGGGCTGTCCCAGTGTGCCACAGCCCTGTCATGCTCCCACATGCCTCCTGCCAAGGATGGCAGCGATGGGCATGCCGTGGCTCCATTTTGGAGGGATGCTGTGAAATCCAGATGTGCTTTGGAGGTGCAGAGTCCTGTATCCCACATCTCTGATGGGGCAGCATCTCTCTCAGCTACCACTGACCCAATGCGTGTTCTCAGGGGCTCTGTGCCCTCCTCATCAGCCAAAGCTCTCGTTAGACAACTAATTGCCTTTTTCTCTGTGGCTCCAGCCCAGGCTGTGGTGCTCAGCTCTCTATGTGCCTGTGCTGGGGGGCTCTGCCACCCCTCACTGCATCCCACTGAGCTCGCCAGGGACCCTTGTCCCCACCAGTGCCTGCAGATCCTGCTCTGCCCTGGCATCTGCCGAGCTGCTGGAGGCACCAGGGAGTTCAGAGCTACCCACAGAAAATTGGAGTCTAATAATAGCTCGGTGGTGTCACACCAGCAGAGAGCTGGAACAGCCACGTCTGGCAGGGAGAGGCCACCGCTGGCTGCCTGCGCCTGCCCGGGCTCCTGTCTGCTCAGCTGGAAGAGCAACGCCTTTCCCGGGATCCTCCTCCCTGGCTCCCAGCTCCGCTCCCCCTGCAGCCCCCGCTGCGGCTGACGGACCACTCTCCACACTTCAAGGATTCCCTGCCACAGCAGCGTGGCTCACACCACTCCCCAAAATCCTGCCCATGCACATGCCAGAGGCACGGGGCTCCATGCCTGTGATGGGATTTGGACCCTGTGGAAAACCACAGAACGGGCAGGACCCACCCCCCACACCCCTGGATGAGCATCTCTGGGATGTGGTGGCCTGTCCCCCTCCTGCTTTAATTCCCCTGCCGTGTTTTCCACTCCAGCAGGCATTGCTGGCACCTGAGCATCCTCCAGCAACATCCCTCATCCCACCTGGTATCTCTCAGCCTGGATCCCATCCCTTGTCCCCCAGCTCCCAGGAAAGTGAGCGCAGCTGGAAACTGTGCTGCTGCTTATTGGAATAACCTTTCAAGATTCATTTAGTGCCGCTTGCTTCCACCCCACCTTTCCATCGTCAGCACTTTGCTAATTGCAACTTTTAACTCGTTGTGCCCAGGCAGCCCAAGAGCAGCTGCTGCTGTAAGGAATGGGGTCCCTCTGCCCCCCATGTCTCCTTTCTCCTCAAAGAAAGGGTCAGCCAAGTGAAGGGTGAACACCACACCAACCACAGCCTGTATGGCCCCGCTCCTGCTCCCAGCTCACCCCACAAACTTCCTGCTTTGGGAAAAGATCATCCCGGAAGACCACAAATCCCAGATAAAATCCCAACCGTCACCTGGGAGCATAAATCAGTGCATGTCTGGGCAGGGAAGAGGCGAAAGATCCCGACGGCTATCGGAGCACCGTCTGCCTGAGACTTATTAAATTATGGCTCTCGAGTTCAGCATCTGAGCCTGACGCGCCGGGGACCAGGCGGGAGGGGGGTGGGTTACAGCCCCCTAATTCAATCACGGGGCAGAGGCGATGGTGCAGCTGGTGGGGAAGAGGAGCTGTGGCTGTCAACACAGAGAGAACGAGGCTGCCACAGCCTTCCTGCATGGCTCTGCCCACTGACCCCTCACAGCTGCGTTGTCCCGTGCGCTGGGGATGGCTCCATGTCACTGCTAAGGGCTGGGGTCTGGTCCTGTGTGCTCCTGTGGGGAGCGGGGCACCGGTGCCACCGCACAGGATTGCACTGATCCAAGGCCACCTGCACTGGAAGGTGGGATGTTCCCAGCTCTGCTGCCACACAGCTTGCTGTCCAAAGAGAAAACAGGCCAAGAAACTACATTTTCAGGAAACTGAGGTGTTTTTTACGTAAGTCCTAGAACAGGGCAGCAGGAAGATGAGATGCTGTTTCCCAGTTGACACCATGAACCAGCAAGTGTGACTAAAACTTGGGAATGCTTTGCACAGGGGTTCAGACACTGCAGTGGTGCCCAGGGCATTGAAACCTCAGCAGCTGCCCAAGGAGACGAGGACAGAGGGACATAATTGGGTAGGAAAGAGAGGAGAGAGCTGGGAAGGCGGATGCTTTCCCTGAAAGCATTTCCAAGGTCAACGCTTGAAAGTGGAGCAGAGCGAGGATTTGGCTCAGGCAAGGGAGCGGGACCACGCTGGGATGCTCAGTGGGAGGCAGACGAACACCCAGCTCCCACGCCAGCACCGAATTACCCAGCTGAGGGCTAAGAGAGGCACCCAGACAAGGTCACGGTCCCACCGGAGCGGCGCGGGAGCTCCGGCTGTGCCGGCTCCTGCCGCCACGGCAGCAAATTCAATCGTGGCCAATAACAGAGTGGAACAAAATCCAGCAATGCAATAAAATCTCCCGGCGCCTTGTTCACCTGCAGCAGAGCAGCCGGGGCTCGCTCAGGAGGTGGCACGGCCTCTGCGGGCAGCCTCGTGTCTGGGGAGCCCGGCGAGGGGAGGGAGGGTTTGAAATGGCCCTTGGTGAGCTTTCAGAGGGTGACAATTCATCCCGAGGCTCACGGGCAGAGGGGGAGCGCCGGATTTCTGAGCAAGGGAGAGCTGCTGATTCCTTAAGAAGCGGGGAGGTGAAATCCAATTGTGCAGCATCCACGGCTGCCATTAACCTGTCTGTGTACTCCTGCGGCCGCCCATCCCTCTCCGCCTGACAGCCGGGGCTGCCCGGCACTCGCTGCCACGGCTGCCCGGGGATTTGTGTCTGCCTGCTGCAGCGGCACACAACCCTGCCTCGGGCTTTTCTCCGGTGCTTCGAGCTGCTTCCAAAATGGAGCGCTGGCTAAACGTCCCCTGGTGAGCTGGGGAGCTGCAGAACCGATTCCCGGGGAAGGAGAAATGGTGGCAGCGTGTGATGGATGATGCAGGAGGAGCTGCCGGGGCAAACCACAGCTCCGGACCTCCCGAAGTGAGGCCAGGAACGATAATGGCATCGGAGTTCCTTGAAGGAGGTCCTTAGGACATTCCTTGGGAATGCCCCTTGGGCATTCAGCTTGTGGTATCATCTCCATCAAGTGAGTGTTTAGATGCAGGGATCTCGATGGCAGCTTTTGGAAGCGCAGATGGGTTTGTGCCAGGGTTGCACGGAGCTGGAGGAGGCAGCCAGGTGGGCATTAGAGGGGTCTGCACTGCCAGGCATTCAGCTGGAGGCCCCCCGGATGTGCCAGCAGGGGGAAAAGGCAGGATCTGGACTCTCTTTGCTCAGCCCCACACTCTTCCTGGCCCATGGAGAGGCTGAGAGCCAGCTGGTGGAGAAGGGAAGGGAGAGGAGGGGTGGGGAGCAGGGAGGAGGTGCAGCCAGCCCCACCAACCACCTCGCCTCTCCGCATCCCAGTTCCATTTGCAGATTTATTAAATCGAGAGCCAATTCCGACATAATTTCTTTCAAGCAGCTCCACCTCGCAGGTGTGCGGAATTTATTTGAGATAAAGAAAACCATTACAGAGAGACAGCAATCTTCAAAGACCACCTCGGAGACCTGAGAGAAATAAAAACACTAGCCCGTGCAAATGTGCAATTAAGTTTCAGAATACTCCTGCTCCATGAAAAGCTCCGTCCCTGCAGAGAACAGGCCTTTAAGGCAATTTTCCCAAACCCTATTCAGCATTCACTCAAAAATGTCTTTTTAAAGCAACATGTGATTTTTTTTTTTTTTTCCCTCCCTGCCTCACTCCTCCTCCTCCCTGTGCTTGCTCCATCATTTCCAGGTGGGACACAGACAGCTCTGGTGGGGGTGTGGTTCCTCCCCATTTGGAGGGGGATATGAGGCACAGGAGGGTCCCATCCACAAAGGGCACAGCTCTGTCACAACCTCCAGTCTTGTCACATCCACAAATCAGGAATTTTTACAGCTAGTCTTGTTATTCAAGGAGACCATGACACCGGCATGGCTCCGCCTGGGGACAATTTGCCAACTATTCCCAGTTGAAGTATCTTCATATCCCTTATTCATGGGTCATTCTCTGCTTGGTGATTAATTAAAAATGCATAATTAACCTGTGGAACACACTGCCATGAGGTATTGGGGAGGCCAGGAGCTTAGCGGGATTCGGGGGAGGATTATATGTTTAAATGGATAATGAGAACATCTGGTGGTACATTAACAGGGATGAAGGAGAATTAGGGAGAAGAGCTTGGCTTGCTGCCGGCACAGAGTGCAAGAGGGCAACCACAGGGCCAGCGCAAGGAGGGCACTGCTGGTCCAGCCCCAAGCATGGCAGAGACACCAATGTGCCCCTGCACCCTTGGGAAGCGTGATTTTGGGAAAGAGTGGGTGTCCCTGGGGATGAAGCAGTGACAGAGCTGTCACCACAGGCCTGGTTGCCTTCAGGTGGGTTGGAAGTGGCTGCCTGGGACAGCGGGATGGTCACAGTGCTGCCAACTCCTTGCCAGAACACCCAGCCCAGCAGCCACCTCTTGTCCATGGAGATCCATGGCATGACCCTGACCCCTGGAGACACCCTGATAAATCAGCCAGAGTGTCCTTAAAACCCCAGGAGAGCATCCATCAGCCGCAGCCCTCCCTGCAGATGGCACCGCGCTTGCGTGCGCAATCATCCGTGCCGCTGGTGGCGAGCGCTGGAGTCATGGCACGCGACCAAGAATCCAAGGGAAGTGCAGGAGACACAAGACCAAGCCTCAGCCATGCAACAGGGAGTTCCTGGGGGTCTCCAGCTCCTGGACAACACGTGGCTCCTCGGACTGAGCCTGGCATGCACCTTCTCCCCATGGCAGCATCCCTCATGCGCCCCAGGCTCCACGTGGGAATGCAGACACGTCCCACCATCGCCCTTGCACGGTGGGCACAGACCATGTGCTTTGCTTCACTTCTTCCCCCAGCCTCGGAAGTTTCCTTAGAAAAGCCTGGCAGCCAAAGCCAGCGACTCCAAGAGCAAACTCCGGGCTGACGACAGGATTACTAAATCCCTGTCAGCAAACAGGGCTCAAGCAGCTGCTCTTTTGCATTGTAAATCTGCTGCTCCACTGTTGGTTGTGCAAGGCCTGGGAACCACAAACTCTTGGGGTGAAAAGCACTGAGGCCTCTCAGCAATGTCCCTAAGAACTGGGGTCATCCTCAGCTCTTCATGCCACTGCAGCACCAGGCTCCTGCTTTGCAGCAGCTTGGAGAAGGAGGGGATGCTCAGTCCTCCCAGCAGGACTCTGGATGCTCTCACTGTCCCTTCACCATTCTTGGTGGTGATGCCACCGACTCAGCAAGATTGGGTAACCAGAGGGATTTTGGGTGTCGTGGCCCCTCTGGACTCGCTGCTGGTCCCCTGGGACGAGGTGGCTGCAGCACATCGTGCTCAGCCTGCCGAGCACGGCCGGGGCCTGCCGGGCCGGGGTTAATCTTGTTGTCACACTTTCCCTCCTTCTTGCTGGCTCGGCGCGCTTTGACCCGCTGTGAAATTGTGGCCAACAGCACTGAATATTTTAAGAGCGGCAATGCAGTGATGGCCGCGCGGCGGAGCAGCAAGGCAGGCCGGGAGCTGGGCTGGGCCCTCACCTCCCCCCCGCCACCACCAACCCATTAGCACAGTTCAGGGAAACCTAAAAAATTCAAAAGACACTGAAATATGCAGCATTTTTGCTCTCTCTGGAAATGACGCGCTTCGCTTCCCAGATGCTCCCGAGTAGGAGGTTGTAAATAAGAGGCTTTATGGCACAGAGGGTGTTGCCGATGGGGCTGTGGGATGCTGCAGAGCCCAAATTGACACCCCAATCCCTGTCCTGCCCCTCGCTGGGGACAGGGCCGTGCTTGAGCTTGGAACAGACCTGCACTGCCATCAATGTCCATCCTCACTAGCGCAGTGCAGCCATTAAAGGAGCTTCCCCTCTCCATCCTTGGCCTCTGCTGGCTGCTCCCTGCCCCTTTCCCCCTGGGATATCCCCTCGGTGCATCCCTCTTCCCCTCGGCCGGGCGGGACGCGGGTGCCGCAGGACCTGATGCAAACACCTGTCCTCAGCACTTCTGCTATCTGGGGCACAGCAGAGCAGCAGCGCTGAGGAATTAAAAAAAAAAAAAAAAAAAAAAAAAAGGAAAAAAAAAAGTCCTATTTGCATAAACCTCCCAAAAAGAGGAGCTGGAGCCTGAGTCTGGAGAGCTGGAATATCAGTCAGGGACCACCAGAGCTGGTAGGAAATGCAATAAGTATTTGGGAAGCATCACCTGGACCTGGGCACGTTCTGCCACCAGGTCCCTGCATATCCCCAAAGTGCTGCCCCGGGGCTTGACACCCCATCTAGGAGTGACATTGGGACACTTTTGTATTCAGGTCTTAAGAGGGCAGATTAATCGCCATGTGCTGGATCTGTCACGCGCAGGGATGTATATTCTTCTCGGAATTTACAAGTAGTTCTGTCTGAGAAATAAACAACTGGAGATAAAAATTACATTGTCACCGTGCAGGTGTGATCGATGGGCGAGACAAGCCCTCGGAGTGCCGGAGAGGTGCCACTGGCACAACCTGCCCAGGGAGTGCCAGCAGCTGGGACAGCTGGAAGATGCCGAAAGGACTCCGGGAAGGGCAGCGGGATGGACTCCACCGACCCCAGCCTGTTGTGTCTCTGTCCCAAAAGCCAGGAAATGTGGGAACAGCCACCAAGGCCATCCCCAAGTGAAGATGATGCCAAACCCTGGAGAAAACAATGCTGGTGATGGGTGACCACTGGGATGAGCTGTGGGAAGATGCCTGGAGCAAAGCAGTCAGAGCCAGAGGGGGCTGCAGCCCCCAGGTCAGCTCCTTGTAAAACCCTCTTGGGCTCTCTCTTGCCCCCAAACCTCCTCTCCAGCGTGTTTCCAAGGTCAGCAATGGGCAAAAGACAGAGCCAGGCTGGCAGCCACCGAATTCCCCAGGGATTGTGAAAGAAGGATTGATGCAGTTTACACCAAGTCCCTTTCTAGTTTGGTTTCTCCTTCATCCTCCTCTGCTTCCTGTGGCTGCATTGCCTTGGCCTGGCTTGTCATGGAGTGACAGAGCACATTGCCTGCTGGGGTCACTCCCTGGGGAGGGACAGGCATTGGCTCCCTCACAGTTTAAATCTGAATTCACACTCAAAGCACTAAAATAGCTATGCGTGGATCCTTTCCCCAGCCTTCGGCATCCTGAGGAGTCATGACTCGGCTCAGCCTGCCGGGATGGAGATCCCAAAACCATCCGGGGATATCCAGCTGCCCCCGAGGTGGGTGCCTCGCTCCAGGCTGGCACCCAGCAGCTGGTCCAGCAACTGCCTTCGGTCTATTAATAAAGCTGGAGCAGCTGGTAGAGCATCCACCGCGCCAGTCCTCGGGATTTATCCACCGCTCTGCCTTATCAGCCATGCTTTTCACAAGCACTTAAATTCAGGAGGAAAAGGAAAAAGTGAAATCAGATAGAAATGCAGGTCTGTTTGCTGTTTTCTCCAATGAAATGGTTCTGGGTAAACAGCAGACGCCTTTGATGAAATCCCAGCAGGCTTAAACAATAAAGCTGGTTACAAACTCAATCTGGCGCAGATATCAGATCTGAAATTGTTTCAAAAAACATGTCAACATTTTCTAATGCTGCTGCAAAACTTCCTCGGCACCTTGCCACAAGCTGCATCTGTGACGCAGGTCCTGCGCCGCTGTCCCAGCTCATGCTCCTGCTGCTGCACTTCCCAGGGGGAGCCCTGCCCTGGCACCTCTGCAGCCCTCTGCCTGCTGGGAGACCCTGAGCTGCAGGAAGATGCTCGGCGGCATCACCTGGGAGGCAGGAGATGCACATTCCCTGCCCCGTGCTCGGGGCACACCGCGTTGTTCTCCAGCTGTAAATCCAGTCCCCATCCCCGGGCACAGCCAGGCTGAGGCTTCACAGAGCTGGAGGTCTGGCACTGCTGGACGAGGGGCATCAGGCAGGGTGGGCATGCCTCTTATCACATCTCAGGAATGGAATTTGGCCGTGGGTTCATCCCAGGCACTGCCAAGGACAATTGACTTTTCCATGGAAAAATTATTTGCAAAGCGTTGTGGTAGCAGAGGAGCACAGCCTGGTGCTCCTCCTGGGTTTTGTCTCCCCATGTGCCACCTCTGCATCCTGCTGGGACACCAGGGCACGATGAGGCTGCAGGGGGCTGCACAGGTCCAGCTGATGGAATGGCTGGCTGGGGACAAGGCTTGGTCCCTCTCCTACACCTATGGCACAGGCTGGGGGGGCACAACGGGGACTGTCCTGTGCAGGGCAGCTGGGTCAGGGGGACAGGAAATCTGGCAGCTCCTTTGGTGTTAGAGTGACAGGGACCATCCAAACTCGGAAAACATGTGGAGCTGGACTGCAATGAGGCAGGTCCTGCGCTGGCATTGCCAGGACCAGCCTGCCAGTTACCTGGCACTGGCACTTCCCAAACTCTGTCAGCACTTGGGGTCTCTGGAGGACACCAGGGGATGCAGGTGAGAGGGTGAGAGGTTGGGGAGGAGGAGGAGGAGGCACACCTGGTCACACCACAAACATGGACGCTGTCTTGGCTCTGGTTAAAAAGCCTGGGCCAGTTCCAAAGGCATTCAGGGTCCCCCATAGGCTCCCACCTCCATCCATAAGGGATCTGCTCCACAAGTGTGGGGACAGACACACTCATCCCATGTCAGATCCAGCCCTACACACACCCCATCCCACACCCCTGAGGCATCCCCCAGCCTGGAGCTGATGCCTGACACAGCTCATGTCCCATGTGGCTGTGATGGAACAGCAGACCCTTCATCCCTCCCAGGATCTGGAAACGACAAAGGGGACACAGGAGGGGAAGAACGGGGCAAGAGGAAGAAGATGAGGAGGGCAGGCAGCCCTGGGGGGTGTGTGGGGCCACGCCTGAGCTCCGGTGCAGCACAGGGGATGTGGCAGAGCTGACCCCTCTGCGGAGGTTGCCGTTGCCATCGATCCCTGTTGCACTCAGGCTCATTAGGGCCGGGGAGCTGCTGCGAGCGGCTGCTGGAGGAGACAGACGGGGGGAGCGCTCGCTGTGGCTCCCTGGATCGTATTAAATATTTACTTTGTTTTGTTTTGTTTTTCCCAGCTTATATTGATCAGAGATGGAGTGTGGGGAGGGGAGCAAGGGGGTGCTGTGGGATGCTGGGAGGGAAAAGCAGAGGCAACGGCTGAGCTTGGAAAACGAGGACAGACCCTGCTGTCGGGGCGTTCCCGAGGGATTCACCTGCTCTCCGCAGGGGCACCCAGTGCTGTCACCCTACAGAGATGCTCCCCTCAGAGCCATTCACCCCCCTCAGGGTCGGGACGGGCATCACCAGCACACGGAAGGTGCAGTGGGGTGGCTCCCACTCCCCAACCCACACCAGCCCCGTCTCAAGGGACGCAGGACGGGGGGATGCCCAACGCGAAGGCACCTCATAGCTTGGGGTATCGCCCCGCCCCGGGCTGAGAGGTGCCCCCCGCATCCCGGCTGGGCCCCGGGAGCGGCCGCGCAGTCGGCACTGTTTCTATTTCGAGAGGAGCTCTACTGGAAAAGGAACAAAAGCCGAGGGAAGCTATAAATAGCCGCCTCCTTCACACCAGCGCCTCCTCCGCCCCAGCATCCCGCGGCCGGGGGGGTCCCGCAGCATGGCCAAACATTCAGCCCCACCGCCAAACCCCCTCCGCGTCTTCGAGCCAACATCTCCATCTGAAAACCAGAGGGAATAATAAGCCGGGGGATATCTGCCGCCGGAGCAGAAGTGGCTCTGAGCAGCGGTTTGCCAAGTTCCCGGCGGCTCTGCCCAGCCTCAGCCGCGTTCCCCGGGGGATTTGCCGCTGCCCAGCCAGGCTCTGCACCCAAAAACACCCCGCGGGGATGGATTCCACCACCTGGGGATGCTCCTCTTGTCCCTGGCCCTATCTGCGGCTGGCAGGGAGCAGGAAGAGCCGAGTGGCTCGGGCAGACCTACTTTCAAGGCTTTAATCCTTTTCGCTTAAAGAATCTTTTTTTTTTCTCTCTCCCCTCTCTTTCTTTTTTTCCCTTTCTTTTCCTTTCCGCACGGCAAAGATGGGGCCTGATCAGAGGAGAGACGCAGGGAGCTGACAAGCTGCGGCGTACGGAGAGAAAGGAGAAAGAAATACATATTTATTACCCTCAATTATTAAAAAATAGATAGCAGCAGATCTTAGGCCCTGGCAGAGGCACTGCAGAGTCGTTTGTCTGAGGACTATTTTGTTTTTTAAATTCCATTGAAATTATAATATGCTGGGCTTGTTAGCACAAACACCCCGGCATATCCCTGCCGACGGGGGATCATCCCAACCCCTCTCCTGGCTCTGGTGTGCTTCCCGCAGGGTGGCTGTATCCAGCACCCGATGGGATGCCGAATTTGCAGGCAGCGGGGAGGGAGGGAGGGAGGGTGGCTGAGGGAGGGAGCGGATGCAGCGGCAGCCTTTGTCCCCATCTGCCTTCACCCCGGGGGGATCAGAAGGGCTAGGCCCGGTGCAAGCACATCCCAAAAGCACATGGATACCCAGGTGGGTGAAGGTCTCATGGACAAGATCTCACCCAGGTCACCTCGGGCCAAAAAGCCCCGTGACATTCTCCGCGCCCAAGGATGAGCTTTGCGCCTCTCGGGTGGCACCGTGGGGGTCCCGCGGTCACGGGGATGGGGTTTCCCCAAGCAAACCAATGCAAACGCTGGTGCGAATGCAGCTGGAAAAAAATAGAAAGCTGTTCCCAAGTGCGGCACACGGGGCTGGCGGAGCCGCTGGCACCTCCCCTCCGCTTGCAGGGCTGCTCCGTAAGGAGCCCTGCCAGAGCAGCAGCAGCCAAATTCCCTCCCGCCGCTGCTCCCCAGTAAACAGCGGCTGCATCCTCCCCGTGTGATGGTGGTGCCGGGACTTGGGGAGCACGTGGAGCACCTCTGACACCCTCCGGCTCCAGCACCGCGCTCTCCCCACAGACGGGATCTGTTTGGATGCCCTGGGCCACGATGGACACACAGCCTGCTGTGCCATCTCCAGGGCCAAATCCCGCAGCCACCCCATCCCGCTGGCCGTGAGAGATGCAGCCCTGAGTGGAACCAGCTTTTGGCACCGTGAGCGGTCGCAGCTCTCCCAGCCCAGGCAGGAGCATCGCTAAAAGCTGCTCACCAAAGCTGGGCCGGCTCCAAGCTGCCGTGCCGGCTCCGAGCCGCTGTGCCAACACCACCGGGAAGCAAGCAGCCAGCGGGCACATATGCTGTTAAAAAGGAAAAGGAGCTTTCTACACCAAATGGAGCATTTTCCGCTTAATAACCCCCAATCCTAATCTGCACAAAGAAGATTGCCCCCCGCATCTCCCCGTCCTGCATCTGCCGCTTGCCCTGCCCGCACTTAACACCCGGGAAGAGCCGCGGCTGCCCCACCAGCACGTGCCCTCGGCAGGAAAAGCAGGAGAAAGACCGACCATTGGGAGAACAGGCGATGCCCAGCACTGGGCTCATCTCCTTTGTCAGCACCGAGCCTCCACCATTTGCCATCAGTAAAAATAATATTCCTAAAAGTGTCCCCCCTCTGATTGCCGGGCGGCAGGCGCAGGGCTGTGGGTTTCCATGGTGATGCTGTTCCGCAGGGATGGTACAGGGGGATCGGTGGGATTGGTGCTTCCTCGATTTGGGAGATGGGACGCGGTGTTGACATCCGGAGCGAGGACAGCACCGGCCCTGCTGCTGGCAGAGGATCCCGAGGCTGAGCCAGCTCCTTCCACCTTGGGCTTGAGCAGCATCACCCAAAATAGCAGGGAAAGAGCACTCTTGCTGGAGAGGACATGGATGCTCCTGCATCCCAGTGGTGCTCCTGAGGCCGTGCCCTGCACCTCTGCCCGTGCCACCACACGGACCCCTGGCTCCTCCTCAATGACTCCCACCAGGATCCCGCTTGCTCCCGGCCTCACGGCTCTCCCTGCAACCTCCCACTTGTTGCCTCTGCTCTTCAATCAGACTCCAGCCTCCTTCAGTGGGTTCCAAACGAGGGCAACACCTCGCCCATCCCAACCTGCTGGGAACCCAAACAACAGCCACCACTGCTGGGGTGTGGGTGCCTGTGCTGCTGCTGCTGCTCCACCAAAGCGCTCTGCAAATATAATCTGCTCTTAATAACCCAAGTCTCTACTGATCGTGGCTAAACCCTGGAATTGCACTTTGCAAACAAAGCCCAAGTTTTTGGCTGTTTGGGGGAGACTGGAGCAGCTCCCTTGGGTGGGGACGGGCAGCAGTGTCACCCAGGGGTGCCCCAATGTGGGGGCAGAGCAGGACAGGTGGCTGCCCCAGTGATGTGGGGCTGAGGCAGTCGTGTCCTGGGTCACTCTTCTGCAAGGGGGGCTTTGCGTATACTCCCACAGGGGCACTGCCAGGAGCAGGGGACACCCCAATGGCAGACAGCCCTGGTCACACCTGGCCGCCACCACCACGTCCCTCCAGGCTCCCACACTTCCCTGCCTGGCTTTTGCCTTCAAACAAGATTTTGGCTCTTGCTGTCAAAACCCATCAGTTTCCAGCAGCCCAAGTTCCTGCCCGGCCCCAAGGCAATGACATCCCACTCGTGGCCTCATCCTGCAAACCACGGAACCCCCCTGCTCGTGATACCAGCCCGTGCCGCCGGCTCCAGCACCGCCAGGTGCTTCAGGGAAAGATGGGTGTGAAATCACTCTGGAAAATGCATATTTTTATGTCTCCCCAGCAGGTTCACTGATGTTTTTAGGGCAGTGCTTGGAGGCCACCTGGAGTGTCACCCACAGCCTCTGGCACCCAGATGAGACTGCAGGGCACCGAGTGCGGCATTTTAGGCAAAAGGTGGGAATAACATCCAGCCAAGCGTGGCCACGGCTCTGACCCTGCCAGGCTCCATCAGTGCAGGTCACTGAGCGGCGACGGCTCCTTCGCATCGCAGCTTCAACTCCAGGTCTAGGCAGGTCTCGTCTGCTGAGCCCTCCTCGCTCCCCCCAGCACCACCGCAGGGACAGCCTGGGCCGCATCCTGACCCCCTCCCCCTTGCTTCACTGGGCACAGAGAGCTTGTGGCTTCCTATCAGCTCTTTAGGAAATTAAACTTTTATAAGCAGAAAGGTTTCTGGGCTCTTGGCTCCCCGGCGCAAGAACCGCAGTCCAGCCTGCGCCTGCACCCTGCCCACTGACTGCTGCCCTGGCAGGGAGGGATGGAGGCTGGACGCCCCGTCGATGGGATGAGCGATGGAAGGGACAGGGATGTGGCTGCCCATGACCTTGGTGTCATCCTTGACCTGGAAATCTCCTTCTCCTGCATCACCAGTGTTGCACTCCTGCCTGCAGCTGCCTGCGGCCACCTCTGACAAGGCTGTGACACCCCCACCCGGGATGGAGCTGTGCCCCACGCTGTCACCCACTGCCACGCCACCAATGACATCTCAGCGCACGGAATCCACCCTGAATCCCACCGGCGACTCCATGGACGAAGCTCACAGGGCGCAGGAGGCCCAAAATGCCCCCAGGAATCCCAGCACTTCCCCAGCCATGCTGCCGCCATCCTGCTGCAAACGACTTTGCCCGTGCAGCACCGCGTGTGAAGCCGTCCCCTCGGAGCCGCCTCCCCTGGAGATGTCAACCACGCACAGCTCCTGCTGCCTCAAGTCCTGCCATGGCCCCAGCCTCAACCCTGGTCCCCGTCAGTGGGACGTGGAAGGCGGTGGCAGTGCCACCATCAGCCCGTGCTGCCACCCACCAGCACAGCCTTGCGTTGCCACCGTCCTTGACAAAACCAGCCGCCCCCGAGCCCCGCAGAGGGGTTTGGCCCCAGCCCAGCGCCCCAGCAGCAGCTGTCCTCTTTTGCCCTTGCCTCACATGTTGGGTGTCCCCTTTGCACCCCCCTTGGGGTGAATGCAGGGGATGGGGACCCCCTGCCCAGGGACACCTGGCCTCGGTCAGGCAGGGAGGGGAGAACCTGTCGGCAGGATGGAGGCCTCCTCTAACTGCCTGTTGAATTATTCAGGAATGGTATTAACTTATAAATGAGTGTGTTTGACTGATTTTGTGGTTGATGTACAGATAAATTCTAATGAAAGACAGCTACAAGATTTTAAATTATTAATTAGACTGCCACTTAACAAAGCCTATTTGGCACTCTATTTCCTTGCTTAACAAGACAAAAAACTTTAAGAATAGGTTTTGCTTTAGCCCACAGGCTCTTCAATTTGCATTTTGTTTTTCTAGCTCCACAAATGAAAGCTGTAGATCTTGACCTTAACAGGCTACCCCTGGTGGGATCCAACCCTGTCAGCAGCCTCGCTGCCTGCTTCCACCTCAGACTCCCAGTTTCCCAGCCTGGATGATGCTGTTCTTTGAGCCGGCAGCACCAGGGCTGGGAATCAAGGCTGGAAACCAGGACTGCTCCAAAGGCTTGGGGTTTATTCTCAAGTCATCCAGCCCGGTTGGGTTAATACGCCAAACAAAGCTGAGGCGGGAGCCAGAGAAAGGAGCATCCGAGTGCGAGGCCCCACAGCCGCAAGGTGACATTTCCCCCGGTGGGAAAAAGCATCCCTGGGGTGGCAGCGGGGGCTCTGCCCTGCTTGGGGGTCCGCACCTCAATGCCAGGGGCTGCAAGCACAGCGTTGGCATCTTCTCCCGCTGCCTGAGCCTCGTCGGAGATGGGCATGTGCTGGTGGTGGCGAGGGCTGGGCCTGGGGCTATGCGGCCGCCCCCTCCCCGGGCATGGGACAGCAGCGGGGGGTCCAGCCGGGGTACCCCAGCACGGCACCGCTGTCCCTAGCATCTCCCCGGGACTGGCCCCAGGTGCAGCGGGGCTGGGGGTCCTGCCCCCCCCCACCGTCCCGGACCCCCCGGGAGGGCCGGCTGCTCCCCTCGCTGTGATGTCACAAAGCTCCCCGATGATGTCCCAGGCGGTTGCCATGGAAATCGCGTGATGTCACAGCGGAGCGATTCTCCTCGGGGGGGGCGGAACGGGACGGCTCGCCCCAACTTCCCCGCCGAACCCCCCGCGCTTCCCGGTATGCCCCATTTCCCGTTCCCTCGCCCTGAGGGACGAGCAGCGACCCCCCCCCCCGCGCCCGCCGCAGCCCCGCTGCCTCCGGGACCCGCCGTACCCCGGTGCCGGCGGGACCCGCCGCGTCCCCAGTCCTGCGGGACCCGGCGCCTGCCCTGCCTCCCTTCGCTCCTCCCGGTCTCCCGCCTCCCCGCCGCGCTGCGCTCCTGCCGGTGCCGCTCCCCGGGGGGTGCCCGAGCCTCGGTAGCGGTGCCGGTAACGCGGTGGCGGCGGGGGGCGCCCGGCGGCGCGGCCCCAACTTCGGCGGGGAGACAAACTTCGGGGCCGGCCCCGCTGCCCCCGGTGCCCGTGGCACTCGGTGCCCTCCCGGTGCGGCGCTCACCTTGGCGGAGCATCTTGGAGCCGGGGCGGGCGCGGTCTCCCGGCGGCGGTGGCGGCGGCGCTCAGAGCCTCGGGCGCGGCGGCGGCGAGCGGTAGCGGCGGCGGCGGCTGCTGCTGCTGTACCGGGAACGAGGAGCCGGAGCCCGGGCGAGCGGCCCCCGCGGGGGCATGGCGGGCCGAGCCGCAGCGGCACCGGGGAGCGCCGGCCCCGGAGCACCGGGGAGCGCCGGCCGCGCCTCTGCCCGCCGCGCGTCCCGCCGCCGGCTTTTAGGGGGGAGCCGCCCCCTCGGGGCTGGGGCCGCCGCCGCCCCCCACCCCCTCGGGCAGAGCCTATAAAGGGGTGCCCGGTGCCGGTGCCGCGCTGCCTGCAGCGGCGGGCAGGGCTGGGCAGGGCGGGGCGGGGCAGCGACGGGGCGGGCAGGGCTGGGCCGGGCTGGGCTGGGCGAGCCCCCCCCGGGCCCCCCCTTCCACCGCCGCCGCCGCCGCCTCTCCCGCCTCCCGTGGACAGTTCGTGAAAGTGCCGCTGCTCCCGTTCCCCGCGCCGCCGCCCTCCCTCCGCCCCACCGGGGGATACGGCCCAGCGCCGCCCCCCCGGGGCTCTGCGGTCCCCCCCGGGACCGACTGTCACCCCCGGCCTGTCGTTGTCCCCTCTGCCGTCGTCGTCCACACGGTGCCCCGTTCTTGCACCGAGGCTCCGCCGCGCCGCCCCGCGCCTGCCGGGGTCACGGCTGTCCCCGCTGTCCCGCCTGCCCAGCACCGTCCCTGCCGCTCCCCGGGGACCCGCCGTCCCCTCTGCCCGCCGTGTTGCCGTGTCCTGCCGAGGTCCCGCCGTGCGATCCGGGTCTCTGCTGTCCGCGCTGTCCCCGCCGCCCCGGCACGGTCCCTGTCGCTCCCTACGGTGCCCTCCACCGCTCCTCGTCCCCTCCGCCCCACCGCGTCCCTGCTGTCCCACCGGCGTCACGGATACCCCACCGGGGGCTCTGCGGTCCCCTCTGCCTCCCGCTCGCTGCTGTCCCCTTTGTCTCCCGATTCCTGCTGTCCCCGCACTCTCCGCCGCGATCCCGACACCCCACCGGGGCCCCGCTGCCCCCGGGCTGTCCCCGCTGTCCCCAGACAGTCCCTCCTGCCTCCAGAGGGTCCCTCGCGCCTCCTCCCCTGTGCACCACAGGGGGTCCCGTTATCCCACCGGGAACGCAGCTGTCCCCGCCGGGATCCCCGCTGCCTCCTCGGTCTTCTATCGTCCCCTGGAGGTCCCCGCTGACCCCGGACTGTCCCTCCTGCCTCTCGAGGGTCCCTCTTGCCTCCTTCCCTCTGTCCCACCGGGGATCCCGTTATGCCAGCGAGAACGCTGCTGTCCTCACTGCCCCAAGAGGGTCCCGTTATTCCGCCCGGAGCACTGCTGTCCTTATTGCACCGTCGGGATCCCCGCTGTCTCCAGGGGGTCCCCATTATCCTCTGGTCCCTCTTGCCCCAGGCTCCGCAGGGACGTGGCTTCTGCCCCACGACAGGGGCGGGAGTGGGGGGGGGGGGGGGGGAAACGGACCCGTCACCATGACAACGTCCCCGGTGCCCCCGCCCCGTCCCTTTGTTAACGTTAAGACCGTTAACCCTGAAGCTGTCAGCACCGGGAGGGATGCGGCGGGACCACGTCCCCGACGTGAAGGGCGGACAGCCCCGCCATCGCAGCGCTTGTCACACCCCACTGCACACCCAGTGTCCCGTCGGGACCGTGGCGGGAGCGCTCGGTCCCCGCCGCTCCGCCCGTCCCGTCGGGGCCCGCAGGTGCGCGCCTCCGCTCGATCTCTCGGCCGGCGACTGCTTCCGCCTCGCGCGGGGATCGCTTAGTGCTGCCTTCCCGCCTCCACGTGCGCCACAGCCATGGCGGCCCCCGTGCGGGTCGGGAGCGCGGCCCCGGTGCCCGCCAAAGGTGGGCTGGGACCGGGTCAGCGCGGGGCTCCCGGTGCCGCTACCGGGCGCTGCTTTGGTTGCCTCGATGAGGGAGGCCGGGCCGGCAGCGGGAGGTGGCTCCGCCACCGGCCCGGCCACCCCCGCCGCCGGCCCGGCCCAGCTGGCCCTTTGTCGGTTGTCCCGTGGGCCGTGCGGGGAGGGTTTGGTGGCTCGTGAGTGCTGGTGTTGGGCTGGAAATAGTGAATAATCCCCCTGCTGTCACTCCCCCGCCGCACTCTGGCATCGCCGAGATGTAGGGGGGCGGCTGCTGTCGGGGGGCGGCTTCAGGATGAGGCTCCCGGGGATGGATCACCCGGCGCTGGGTGGCTTTTTCCCGGTGGGATAACGGGATCCCCTTGTTGGGGAAACAGGGGCGCATTAGGGTGTTGCCGGGGTGCTGGCGGATGAGCCGTGAGGGGCTGTGCGTGGTGTCCCCTCGGTGTGCGGACGGCCAGCTGCACTCACAGCGTTTCACATAGTTACAGCGGTGCTTTCTGGGCTAAAAAAAGCCTTGTTCCCCAAAAAAGCGCCAGCAATCTGCCCCCAGCGTGAAGGGCAGGACCCCACCCCTTTTCCCCGCTTGTCCCTAGGGGTTTGAGCACAGCGACCCTTCTCCCGCTGGACCCAAGGACTGACGTGAGGACAGCAGGATGCTGGTGGCCCGTGGGGTGCGGGCTGCTGTGCCCTCCTGATCCCTCCTTTGGGTGCCCCCGTTTGTCCCACAGCCCGAGGCCCCGCGCGGCACGTGGCACAGCAGATCCCCGAGGAGATCCTCGGGAACGCGGCGCTGCGGGAGGCGGCGGAGGCCCTGCCCCCCAACTACAACTTCGAGATCCCCAAGACCATCTGGCGCATCCGGCAGGCTCAGGCCAAGAAGGGTGAGCGCTGACCCGGGGAATGAGCGGTTTTGGGGCTGGTTTGTGCTGCTGAGCCCCTCCCCCGCAGTGGGACCCCCATGGGGCAGGGGTGGGGCCGAGCTGCTGCTGTGCCCCGGCGTGTTTAGGCTCTGTCTTGGCGAGCTCTCCTCCTCTCGAGGGGGGTTAATAGATCTGTATCTCTGGATTATAATCACATTGGACAGGACAGGTTGAGCTGCGCGGACCTGTCAGCCTGGAGACGTGTCTGGGATGCTGGCCAGGTCCCTGCTGTGCTCCTCTTGCCTCTCCTCTCTCCCTGCACTTTCCTAACACGCTGCCGGGGCCGGGAAGAGGGAGCCCCACAACACCGGGGCGGGGCTGGCAGGGAGCTAGGCCATGCTGCTCTCTGCTCTGAACCTTCCTCGGGGTCCTGGGGGCTCTGAGCCTTCCTCAGAGGGTTGTGTAGCCCCAGAGGAGCTGGGAACGATTGTGAAGGCTTCAGGAGCGGTGCCAGGGCTTTCCCTGCACAGCCTGTGCATCCCACTGAGCAATATGTGATCAACTACAGCGAGCAGGACACGGAGCCTCCCCCTCCATCCCCGGGTGTCAGCGGCGTCCCCACCCTCACTTCACGCGCAGGCAGGGGCTGCTCGTGGGGCCGTGTGGCAGAGCCAGATTTGAAATGCTCTGTATCCACCTGGGAACGTCTCTGCCTGCTGCCACCGAGCTGGCAGGGCTGGCAGGCGTCACGGGGGATGTTCTGGAAGCTGAGCTGCTCCCGGCTGCCATGCCGAAGGGCTGGAGGGTGTGGAGCTGCCCGGTGCATCCCAGCTGCAGTGTGGGAGTCAGGGCTGGACGTGTCCCATCAGGACACGGCGAGGCCGCCCAGCCGTGCTGCTCTGGCTTTCCTTGCTGTGTTTTGCTGCTTGGCACCTCCTAATTAAATGTAAATATGCGGCTGGGATTTAGGCTTCCGAGCTGGGAGCAGAGCCCATCAGCCAGCCAGCCGTGCTGGGATTTAAAAATCCGCGTGTGCAGAGACCAGCCAGGGGCTCGTTGCTGGGGGAACGCAGCCTCCCACCGGGCTGCAGCCAGCCCTGCCTGTGCCCTGCCTGCTGTGGGGTTTGGGGGGGCTGGGGGGCACCCCTTGTCATTGTGCTGTGATGGTGGAGAGCAACCCAGCTGCCTCCTGCCAACGCCCTGTTTGCAGATCTGGGGTGGAGGGCAGCCCCAAATGGGCCAAAATGGTCTCAAATGGCCTGGGGGATGCTGGGACACACAGCCCTCATCCCTGCCAGGTCAGGCAGGGGCTGGCAGAGCACGTGCAGCTTTCCTTGGGCCTTGCAGGTTGGAGCAGGGTGGGATCAGCCCGATTTGAGCCAAGCCTTTACACAGCTCCACACTGGCCAGCGGGCTGGGCCTGGCAGCATGGGGATTTTGTTGGAGGGGAATCTGGAGGGAGTGTTTGGATAGATAGCATGGAAGCTGGGATATCTTAGTGGGATTGGGAGGTGAAACAACAACAGGATTAATGGGGCCTTCTCCATTCACCTCCTCCATCGTGGTCCCTGCTCCTCCCCACCACCCCGTGGGGGGCTCCTGGCTGGGCCCCAGGCACTGGGCAGTCTGCTGGCCTTTGGAGGAAGAGGGATTGTTCTGAGCTGTGAGGAGGGAGCAAATGAGGAAAAATAATTTGTTGTTGAATAAATTCCTGCAAGGCACAATGCTGCGGCTGCTGCTGGCCACCCTCCTGAAATGGGGAGAGAAGCTGAGAGGGGAGTGTGGAGAAGAGCAGCGAGGATGATCAAAGGTTTGGGGCAGCTTCTGTATAAGGAGAGATTAAATAGATTTAGATCCTTTAGCTGGAAAAGAGGTGAACGAAGGGGGATATGATAGGGAGGTAGAATTGTGAATGATGTGGAGAGGCTGAACAGGGGATGATTATTCACTCTTTCTTGTACCAGGAGAACCAGGGGCACGCATTTACATTATTAGAAGCAGGTTTAAAATAAACAGAAGAATATCTTTTCCTGTGCAGCACATAATTAAAATCTGGAAGTCATTACTGTGGGAAGTGGGAGAGACCAGCAGTGTCAGCAGGTTCAGAGAGGGATGAGGTGTGTGCATAGGGAGAGTGGATACAGCCCAAGGCAGGACGGTGTGCACCCCAGCTGCCAGAGCCACCCAGATTTTTGGCCAACGCCTGCCTGGTTTGGGGAGGGTGGTTTGTGGCTGCACCTTGAGCTGGTCCTCACTTCAGGATGGCCCTTCCAGCCCCTCCTAACCCCGTGGGTGTTTCTCTTCCCAGTGGCCCTGCAGATGCCGGAAGGGCTCCTCATGTTTGCCTGCACCATCGCTGACATCATTGAGCGGTAAGACCACGGCTTTTCCCTGCTGGGCTCCAGGACTGGGGAGGGGGTGAGGGCTATTGCTGGGAATAGAGTGGCCACTGGGCAGGATGAGGCCCAGGGCTATGGATGAGGGGATGCTGTGGCTGCGCTCATGGGGCCGCAGCCTGGCTGGGCAGCCCTGCGGCAGGTCACAGGGACCTGCTGCCAGCCCTGGGGACAAGGACCGGCACGGTGCCAGCCCAGCCCTCGCTGCTTGGCTTCTCCTTCCCTCTCCGCTGTGCTGGGAGCTGCTGACAGGCTCAGCGTGCCGGGGCCCCCGCGGGGGTGCTGGAGCTGGGGAGCAGCCGTGTTAACAACCAGCTGACGCCAGCCCGGTGCCCGCGTGCTCGCCACGGCAGCACAGCCAGGGGAGGGCTGGCAGCGGGGCCACCGCTGCGGCACAGACCCGTCCTCCTCCCCCATGGCCTCGTCCTGCCTGTGCAGCCACGCTGCCCAGCACGGAGATGCTCAGGGGCAGCCTTGCTGCGACTGGGGAGGCTTGAGGCCATGGTGATAGCACGGAAAGGGTCACTCCTGCTGGGTGACCCCTTCACCGCGGCTCCTCTCTTGATTTTTTTGTGCCGCTTGAGAGGCGAGGCTGAGGCACCGGAGAGGAGCTGGGCTGTGCAGTGACAGTGGATGCAGGCACCTTGCAGAAATTGGCCGTGATCTCTTTCCTGCCGAGCGCGCCTGCCTTCCTCCCCACCCACCACAGCCCCCTCCGCAGCCCCTCTCTGTTTTAGCACAATGAATTAGTGCTAATAGCGCTTCGTGCCTCGTCTGCCATCGGGGTCGTGGCACTCATTAGCAGCTGCCTTCCCGGGGCCAGCAGCCTCGCCTCCCCACCCCGAGCCAAGCTGCCGCTGCCGTGCCGGGTGGGAAGGCAGCCGTGCCCGCGGGCTTTGTCCCCGCTTTGCCGTCGTCTCCCCCGCAGGGATCACGGCAGCCCCACACTGGGTGGGAAGGTGGGCACGGGCAGGGGACGGGCACGGGGGGCAGGGGATGGGTGCGAGTGTGGGCAGCTCTGCGTGGGTTTGTCCCTTTAAGTGGAGCTGCCTCCTCTCCGGCTTTGGCACCCAGCCGCTTTCATGTCTCCGACTTCAAAGGCAGTGGATTAAGGGGCTCTTTTATCTGAATGAAACCTTAAGCCCCACTTTCCCGGTGGATGGTGGATTCCAGGGTGCTGAATGCCGGGGTGTAGGTGGATTCTGGGGTGCTGGAGTCCTTGCTGGACTCGCCCTCTTTGCTGGGGGTGCTCCACAAGGCTGGTGAGGGGTGCTGGTGGGAGATGGGTGCTGCGTGGGTGGAGGTGCCCAGCCAAGGGAGGGGATGTGGGGGCACTGATGGGATGGTGTTTGGATGTGGGATGGCTTCAAGGCTGAGCAGGAGGGCCGTATCCTTCCCTCGCTGCCACCATGCATCACCCAGAGACACCCCACTGCCAGTCCCTTACGGAGAGCACTGAGTGCCATCCGTGATCCTGGCTGGGATGTGGCTGTGCTGGGTACCAGCACTGCCAGCCAGAGGATTGTGGCTGTGGGCAGGAGTGAGCCCAGCCCTGTGTCCACTCTCTCGGGGACACACTCAGGACCGGTTACACTGCCAGAGGTGAGGTGTGAATCGGCAGGTGGCCTCGTTAGTTCCTGCCTCTTCCTGCTATTAATATTCATCGCCAGCATTAATGTGGAATTGCAGCTCGGCCGCCCGCTCCTGCTGGCCCTCCTCACCCAGTGCTGGGGCCGGATGAGTCTCCGACGTGACAGGAATCATTGCAGCCGCGTGCTCTGGCTGCTGTGGCCAGGCTGGGGACAGGTGTTTGGGGTACCATCAGCTCTGGGCTGGTGTCCCCTTCTGGTGACAGAGAGGATGTGAGAGCTGAGCGTGACAGGAATACCTTTGTGCCCACGGGGGGCATTGCTCAGCAAGCAGCCCCTTTCCCCAGTCCATCCCCACAGCCTCCTGCCCTGTCCTTGCTGGTGGGAGTTTGGGGAGTGAGTTCCCGCTACATTCTCTGCTGCTGGCTGCAGAGCCATGCCCGGGGCTGGTGCCCCTGGGGTGACAGTGCCCACCCCTGTGTGTTCCGGTTGAACTGGAGCCGTGTCAGCTGCCACTCAGACGGAATATTTATCCCTTCTGCTGGAGCTGCCTTTTAATAGAATATTTGTGCCGTGGCCTGGTGGTGCTGGGGAGAGCCGAGAGCGGGGATGTGGCTCACTCCCCCGCATCACAGGCGGCTCGGGGAGGACACGGTGCTCGCTCTGTGTCTGTCTGTCCCCGTGCAGTGGGTTGGCGGTGTCACCACGTCCCTCACTGCCATGTGGGAGCGAGCAGGCACCCGGGGAGCCCCGTGGGGTAAGGAGGGGAGGGGTCTGAGCTTCCCAGCTTTTGCACTGGCACTTTTCGAGCCCCGAGGGGCTGTGGGAGATGAAGATGTAGCTGAAGCATCAGAGGCGCCGTGGGGTTCTTAGCCTGCAGCCTTTGAAATCGAGAGCGTACTCGGAGCATTGACCGGTGTGAGGCCAGTTAATTACCGTTAATAGGTTTGTCATTGTCAAAGCTGTGCCGGGGCAAGCTGGCTGCGAGGAAGGGAGGGGGGGTGGCAGGGCCGGGGTCTGCGCGCTGCCGGCGCCGCATCACGACGCTCCCGGCACCTTCCAAATTGGCTCCATTTGTCACGGCTGATGTAATTCGGCAGAGGGAAACTCGTGCTGGGGGGCGGCAGCGTGGAGAGCCGCGTGGGGGGAGCTCGGACCACGGCTCGGTGAGGGGGCAGCCCCCCAGCCCACCCGCTGTCGTGCCGGGAAGGTGGCAGTCGTGTCCCCCTGCACCACCAGCTTGCAGCTGGGAGCTGTGCAGCCAGGAGCGGACCCCTGCTCCCCTCCCTGCCGGGGCTGGAGCAGACGGATCAGCTGGGCTCTCAGCTGGGCTTTTGATTCCGTGTTAATAAAGTCGGCTGTCAGGCTTCGCAGCTGCTGATCCCTCTGTCTTCCTGTGCCACGACGGGGTGAGAGGCTCCTGCTAATCAGTGGTGGGGATGGGTGATGGCATTGGGGCCCAGGGGTGTCCTGATGCCAACACAGGCTGCTCTGCCACAGCTTTAAACACCTCCCAACTCCCAATGGCTTTTGGAGATCCATGCGAGGCGGTGCTGGAGGCACGCAGACCATCCAAGTCTCATCCTGGTGACTCAGGAGCATATGGGGACTTTTTGGAGTGACAGCAGGTCCTGGTTGAGCAATAAAGAGTTAAACATCTGTGTGCCCAGCCCAACAGCTGTGGCAGAGCTTGAAATGCCCCACTATGGCCAGGACAAAACAGCCCCTGATGACCGGTGTGCCCGGCGGTCGCCTGTGCCATGGCTGGTGTGCCCAGCAGGTTCCCAGCGCCAGCAGGCACCCAGTCCCTTGGCTAGGCAGGTCTGCCATGTGGCACTGAGCAGTGTGGCACTGAATGCTGTGATGAAGCTGGCAGCATCACCAGGAGGTCCCAAAAGGCCACCCTGGGACACTGGCACAGGTCAGGATCTGGCCTCAGCTGCACAGTGCTGTGGCTCTGCTGGCCAGCACTGCCTTCCCTTCTCCCCTTGTCCTTTAAGCACAACCTGGAGGCGCTGGCAGCGGGTGCACGCTGTGCAGGGGAATTTAATCACTGTCATTAACCACACAACAGCATCATTAGGAGGAATGAAGTTCTCACTTCATTGGAGATGTTCAAAACCTTCTACCCGGGTGGTGGCTGCACCAGTGGGATAGGGCAGGGTGGAATGTGTGGGGTCTACAGGGCTGTCACCTCCCAGGGCCGGGATGTGCCAGCACAGGTGTGGTGCCCACCACCATGTGCCCCATGCCACTTCCTCGTATCCCACAGAGCTCTGTGGCCTGGCCATTGTGAAGAGGGGACAGGCACCATCCAGGCACAGGATGGTCATGGTGGCTTTACAACCCACAAGCACTGGCCCTTGGTTTGCCTTATTTTGGGATTTTTTTGCTGCTACGGGACCAGCAAAACTGGGGTGCCCTGGGACATGCCCCTTGGGATGGTGGTGTTTGCCCTGGCACCTATAGTGAGGACAGAGTGGGAAGTCCCCTCAGGGGAGGGGACCCAGCTGGAGATGGTTGCCCCTGGGGGGCTGTGGGGACAGCCACCTCTCCCCATCCTGCTCCTCTTGCAGAAGCTCTGTGAGGCCCCATCACTGCCCAGCTGCAGCTGGGCTCTTCCAGCACCAATTGCAATAAAATCGCAAACTCGTTATTTTAATTATGTGCAGCCTTCCTGTGCTAATGAAGCTGGGAGTCTGGTAATGGGGCTTGGTGATGGACTTCTCCACTAATTAAGTGCCCTGTTCTCAGCCAGAGCTGGGCTCAGCCCCCATGGGTGTCCTGGGACATGCTGGCGTTGGGCACAGGGCAGGCAGTGGGTGTGGGGTGTGTGGGGTTTGTGGGGTGGTTGTGGGGTATGTGAAGGGCCACATGCAGGTGAGGCAGGGGGCTGTGAAGCAAGGGGCAGTCTGCACCATGTCCCTGTTGCCAGCACAACGTGCAGGCATCCCAGTGCTGGCTCCATCCTCCCATAGCCCCGTGGTGCCAGGACTGGCCACTCTCAGCCCAGTCCCCTCAGTCCCCTCCCCACCAAGGGCTGATGGACACACAGGGGCTGAGGACTCGTCCCTGCTGGGGAAGAGCGGCTCTGCCTCATGGCTTGAGGACCAGCACTGTATCATTCACACACTGCCAAGGGACCTTGCACTCCTGCCAGCAGCAAATGCTCTCATTCATTTTTCGAGGGGCTGGGATAAATCAGGGCTGCTCCAGCCAAGTGCCTGTGCTCAGGTGACACGGACTGGCTTGGAGACATGCAGGCCCTGTGTGTGCATGTCTCTGATCCAATGTTTTCAGCCCCCCAAACTTGTCCCTGGATTGCTGCTGCCTCTATCCTGCACTGGGGAGCCGGGCTGGGAGGGCAGGGGGGTCCCAGCTGGGATCGTGGCTGGGACCTGGCCCACCCTGGAGCACATCCTGCCAGTGCTGAGCATGGCGCTTTATAAATGGGATTTTGGGAGCCATCTGTTTAAAGGAGCAGATAATGAATTAGGGGGAGATGAGAAAAATGCTAAGGCCAGGCGGTTTTTCAGAATGAGCCGGGGTTTGCGGGACGTAAAAGATGAATAACCTCCCCACGTGTTCAATATTCATGAGCTCCCAGCTGTAATGAGTGTCTAGGCTCTGGGTGGGGACATCCCTGTCACCACTGCCAGCACACTGCTGGGACCCGTCTGCGGCTGTTACGACTTCCAGGGACACGAAACGCCGACGAGGACGCTCCCATGGCTGCCCCTTGTCCACGTCCTGGTCCGGGCTGGTTGGTGAGCAGTTCCCCAGCCCGTGTCGGAGGCAGGTGGATGCTAATTGACATTTCCTTCCTCTGTAGTTTGATGAAAGACTCTGGCGACACCGAACTGATTAAAACATCAAGGGGAGGCCCTGGCGCTTGCCTTTGATTTGTCTCGGGAGATGATTACGGCTCCGCTCGATTGTCCAGCCCAGCCGGAGCGGGTGATCGCGGTGTGTGCCGTCCTGGAGCCTCTCCTGCAGCACCACCAGGCTCCTGGCCTTGCCAGCACCATTCATTGGGTTCCCTCCTCACCGAGCATCATCCCGTGGCTTCTTTGCTCAGCTGTGACTCCGCTCCCTGCAGCCAGAGGAGGAATCTTGCCCATGGCCAGGACAGGGCTCAGCCCCGTCTCTCCCTGCCCAGCTGCAGCCCTGCACACCAGGCAGGGCCACGGGCACCTCTGCCCTCCTCCTTCCACCGTTGCTATTTCACTTTCTTGCTCTTCACCCCCAGGGACTTTCTCTGGGGTTTGGGCCAATTTGCATACATTTTAATCTATAAAAAATTAAGCGGCGCTGGCTGCCGCTCTGAGTCAGACCTCCCCATCCTGAATCTTAAGGAGCTGAATAATTTTCCACTTTTGCTGAGATGTGTGGAGTCTGATTCATGTTCATCTTATCACCTCTCATTAGAGGAGGGGGCTGGGGGCTCCAAAGGGTGGGAAGAGCCTTCTCGAACCTTCACTGGCAGCCCCCAGCCCCATGGCGTGGCCAGTGGAGGAGCCATCCTCCCACCCAGGCCACGCTGGCCATGAGGAATCGCGGGATTTGGGTGCTGGCAGGATCCAGCCCGTCTTCTGACGCTCCCCAGCTGCATCCCCAACCCCTGGAAAACCATGTGGAGTGGGAGCTGCCCAGGCTGGATGCAGGAGGTGAGGATGGCTGTGCCCCCTCCTCGGGGGTGCTCCAGCAGAGCTACTCCCCTGTCCCCCTCCCCGGGCGCTGACGGATGGGCCGGAGCTGTTAATATTCAGCACGCTCCGCCATTTCTCCACCTTCTGCCATCTGCCCAGCTCTGCCCACCATTTCTATTCTTGCCGCCGACGTAACGCTCCCTGCCTGGCGCTTGAGGGGAGCGCGGGACCCTGGCCCCCAGCCAGCGCTGGGTGCTGGAGGGGGTGACTCTGTGCCAGGGCCTCCTCCTTCCCTGGTCCCCTCACGCCAACCCTGTGCCAGCAGCTGGGGGGACCCCGCTGGCACCGAGCTACAGCTGCTGGTGCGGCCTCCTCGAGTAAATAAGGAATTAGCATCTGGTTTAAGCAGCCCCTCCAGGCACGGGGCTTTGTCATCGCGATACCTGCTCTCATCCTGCCGCAGCAGCTCCCTGGGAAGGCAGCCAAGCTAATAATCCCCCAAAATGGTGCAATAAAATACCCACAAAGGTGGCGTCTCTGAATCATGCCAGAGCCTTGGCTTTGCTGCTCAGTGCTGGTGTGTGCCCCTTCACCCACAGGCTGCCGGGTGCCAGGTGGGTTTGGACTGGAGCGCTGGGGGTAGTGGGCAGCACCAGTGGTAGTTTGGTGCTTTTCCTTGCCAAGTGCCATTTAAGCACCAGCTCTTCTGGAGGTCACCCAGTTTGGCCAAACTGGCATCCAGGGGTGACACAGCCAGGTGCAGATTGGGTTCACTGGCTCACACGGTGCCCATGCATGGGGTGATGGTGCCTTGGCTGGCACCGTAAGGGATGCCAGGACAGCTGTTCTGCTCATCTTGGTGGCTGCTGTCCCCAGGGCTGGCTGGTGGAAGCGGTGGCACCACGCTGTGCCGGGTCTCCCTCTGCTGCTCTCCCCTCTGGAGCATTAGGAATCTGGCAGCGTGTTGTTTGATGAGTGGATAATCCGCTGAATTGCAAACAGCTTTACCCAATTGAAGAGGCGGATTACCGCTCTCCAGCTTAATCATGTTGACATCTCGGAGAGTAGCCAGGGCTTGTCCTCTTCGGCGCGTGGCTCGGTGGCAGCGCGGGGTCCCCCGGTAGTGACATGCCATGAGGTTGGGGGGCAGAACCTGGGCTGGGGTGACACAGCCGTGACCCTCAGTGCTGCACTTTCCCACAGATTCACGGATGCACAGGCGGTGGTGATGGGCGACGTGACCTACGGCGCCTGCTGCGTGGATGACTACACGGCCCGGGCCCTGGGCGCTGACTTCCTGGTGCACTATGGACACAGCTGCCTAAGTAGGTGACACTCAGCCCCGGGGTGCTGCTGGGGTGGCCGTGTGTGGCACTGTGGAGGCTGTGCCGCTGCCACCGTGCCGCACCGAGCAACTCCACACCCCTCTCGACGCCAGCTCAGAGACTTAGTGCCAAAGGCTAATCCCTTCCCAGTGGGATTTCTGTTCTTCAGCTTCAGCTGCTGGCTTTGGATGGGGCCAGGCTGGCTGGGTGTCTGCTCACGGGCAGGATTTTGGGCACAGCAGGGTGTGCTTATCCTGTTCGGCTGCGGCATCGGATCCAGCCCTGTGCCCAAGAGCAGAGCAGCAAGGCCATGGCTTGGCAGGACCCCGCTGGCCCAGGAGCTGCCAGCAGAGATGAGGCTGCTCCTGCCCCCCACCTGGCTTCTGTGGAGTGATGAGGAAGGGAATGATGGCAGAGGAGAGCGAGGGCCTGAGGGTCCCACTCGCCTCGGGGCCGGGAAAGGCGGCTTTGTGGGTACAGTGCAGGCTGGGCGGGGAAGGGAGGAGGAGGAGGCTGTGTGCTCCCCAGGCGGACAGTACTCTGGCTCCAGTTGCCATGGAAACTGCGCTGCTGTCCCAGATGCTGCTAACTTTGAAGTCCACCCAGGATGGAATCAGCCCAAAAATAACAATAAGACGCTCTGGGTTTTAAGGTGGATCTGCAGAATTGCCATAGTGAGCGGCAGGCGTGTGCATCCCTGCTGCTGCCACGCTCCCGGCACCTGGCAGCCCTCCTGGACATTTATGGGGCCCTATAAACGGGCTTGAAGAATTGCATCAGGCTCTGTATGAAATACTGACTCCCCAGTTGAGAACTCTGTCCTGAAAGCCACGTCGGTGTGAGCGTTTGTGGTGATAAATACGTGTGCTAGATGCTTTGTTATGGAAGGAGGGTTATGGGCACCACTGGAACAGGGAGTATAAAACTCCTGGTTTGTAGGCTGCTGCTCATGAATGAACAGCGGGAAGGGGAGGAAGGGGCCGTAGGCTGCTCCAGGGAACAGGAGTCACATCAGCTAGAGCTGCTCCCTGCAGGGACAGGCAGGCACTGCCAGGCTGACTGTCACCAGCCCAGCTGCCATCTGCTGCCCATGGCCTTGTTGCCCTTGCCTGCTCTGAGTTCGGTGGGTCACAGGGGACACTGGGTTACCCACGGGCTGCTGTGAGGATGCTGGGCTCCTTTTGAGCTGCCCATAGTGGTCCTGTCACCATGGTGGCCAGTGGTGAGGCACACAGATGCTTCCTGCTCCCTCCTGGCCCCATGTGCCCCGCAGGAGGGAGTAATTTGCACTTAATTGTGATCAGGCAAAGAGCACCAAAATGGGAAGTGAATGCGGAGCTGCAGATCGATGTGGACTCTGTGTACTTTAATTATTCACTTAATCGTGGTGACAAAGGCTTCTTAGCACCAGGGGTAATTAGATTTGTGTTCATTGATTCCCCAGGCTGCCATTATCTGGAGAGAAATGAGCGGGTGCTCTCCGTGGCTCCCGTCTGCACCCCCTGCCCTGGGTGCCAGCACAGGCAGAGGGGTGGCACAGCTCACCCTGCCTATACCAGGGCAGTTTGGGGCATAGGGATGCTTTATCCCTCAGCTGCAGGCAGAAAAAGCCTGGGGCTCACTGGAGCCCTGGGTGTACCCCACACTCAGACTCTGTCTCTTCCCGTCACCAGTTCCCATCGACTCCACGCAGGGGCTGAAGATGCTCTATGTGTTCGTGGACATAAAGATCGATGCATCCCATTTCCTTGAGACCATTCGCTTCAACTTCGCAGCAGGCACCTCCCTGGCCCTGGTCAGCACCATCCAGTTCGTTTCCACGGTGCAGGTGAGATGGAGATCCCTGGCTTTTGTCTCCCCCTGAGTTTTCCCCTGGCTCAGCCCTGGGAGCGGCTGCCCTGGGGTGCTGGTGGAGCCGGTTCCCGTCTGACGAGTCGCTGCAATAATGTGCTGCTGCCATAATGTTGATCAAGTACTTTATAATAACTCTGATCAATGTTTCATGGCGGCACCCCCTCCCCAGCTCCCCTGGGAGCTGCTCTGGAAATGTCAGGGCAGGCGGTGGAGCACTTGGCATTTTGATGCAGTGCCGGCAGCGGCCGGGGAAGCTCCGGCGGGTCTGTCTGTCTGCCCCTGAACGGCCGGCTGGGCAGGACGGGAGGAGATGAATGAGCCTCTTGAGCCATGTCTATCTAAACACGGGGCTATCCAAGCGTTAAGCCTTTTCCCTTGTCTTTTAATTGATACGTTGGTTGAGCCTCACTGAGCATCCTGGCTGCACCAGGCTGTTCCCGGGGCCGCCCAGAGCGGGCTGGTTCCCCTCCACTGGGACACAACAGAGCTGGGGTGTTCCCAGGGGTCCTCAGCCACCCTCTGCGCCATGGTCTGTCCCTGCTGACCCCACATCTCCCACAGGCAGTGTCACAGGAGCTGCGCTCCCAGTACAAGGTGTGTGTGCCCCAGTGTAAGCCGCTGTCTCCAGGAGAGATCCTGGGCTGTACGTCACCCCGGCTTGCTCAGAACACGGATGCCATTGTGTAAGTACCCAGTGTCCTTCAGCACCCTCCTGCCTGGCCCAGGCTTGTCATCCTTCCTGCACCCTCTGCCTGGTTTTGTGCAATTTCAGGAGGTGGTGAGGAACAATCCACAGGCTGGGCTGGGCCCCCTTCAGCTCCTTGCGCTGCTTTAAGTGGCGTGTGCTTGTAGCACAGAGGAAATAATTGAGTCGTATATCAGAATAGATAATAGATGGAAGGGCGGGTGGATAATTGGAAAAGACAAATGGCCGGGGCCCAACATCACAGCAACATTAATTTTATTTAAGGACAGCAAATTAGAGGGAGCACTTCGCTTCCTATCACCTAATTATTTTAGGTAATGGAAATGCTTAATGTACTGTGAATACAGTGTGCCGCAGAATAAATAAATACAAAGACCCCACCCTTGGGGGGAGCCGGGGAGCCCAGGTGTGGGTTGGGGCCCTGCTGAGCTCCTTCTTGCCTGCACTGCTGGGAGCCAACAGCGGTGGTGCCTTTCCAAGCATGGCCGTGCAGGGAGCCGGGCTCAGGATTGCTGGGTGCGGGGTCGGTGGGAGCTCTGGCTTCATCCTGAGCCACGTCCCATCTCTCCAAGGACATCAGGAGCAGGCAGGGGCAGCCAGGCTGGCACTGCATTGGTGAGAGCGGGTCCTTTCAGCTGGCAGAGGAGCAGTGGTGCGGTACCAACCCGTGCAGGTGCACTCGGCCTTACCTGCGTCCTCCCTGCATTACTATTTTCTTCTTTGCACCGTCTCTGGGGCTAACTTTTGCAGACAAATTAGCTTTGATCTCCCAAAATGTCATTCTCCAATTAAGGGCAAAATCTAGTCAAGTTTTACGTCTGAATTCATTTTCCAAGCCCTCACTCCATTAGGGCAGCTGAATGAAAGGCTTTGAAATGTAATTGCTGACTGGAAATCCGATTAGAAATGGAAGCAGCAACGTCTAGAAGCAGCCATTGAGATGGAGCAGCTCCCAGCCACCCCGTGCCGGTGTGAGCACCCCTCCTTGCTCCGAGCATGGCTGCCTCTCCAACCCTGCCATGCCATGGAGCCCTGGCTGTGCCCACTGCCCCTGGGTCCCAGCACAGGAGCTTGGATTCCTGGCATCTCCACTGTGCTGCAGCTTGGGAAACTGGTGGACACATGGATGGGGTGCTGCTGTTCCCCAGTGCCACAGCTCTCCCTCCCCTCTCGGCAGGTATTTGGGCGACGGCCGCTTCCACCTGGAGTCCATCATGATTGCCAACCCTGGGATACCTGCATACAGGTACTGGCACCCACTCCCATCCCATGGTGGGGAGCACCCCAGCTTCCCCAGCTGTCCCCAGGGCTGGGCAGGCAGCTGCCTGCAGCAGGCATGGGCAGGTGAGAGGCCACGGGGTGGGTGAGGAGGTGCTTCGGGGGAGATGAACACCAGCCATTTACTCCGTCTGAATATAAACATTTTGACAAGTACCTGTGAAAGCTCGTGGAGGTGCAGCCATTAAAGCCCGGCTGCAGCAGGCAGAGGCCATAAAGCGCGATGATGAGGCCGCTGAAAGCAGATGAAATATCAGGAGTGAAAGGCTGGGCCCATTTGGAGGAATCTGAATTTCCTAGTAGGTCGTTTGTTACGAACGGGAGGCACACGTCAGGTTTATGGCGCTGGTGAAGCTGCCGAAACCCGAGTGGGATTTGATTAAAATTCTCCTCATCAAACAAAGCAACAAATCAAAGAATTCTTCATAATTGATGAGCCAGGATAGGGGGGGAGCTGAGTGTGAAGCCGAGCACGGAGCCGAGGCTGTGCTGGGTGTTGGGGTGCTGTGGTGGGACACTTGTCCCTCTCCCTGTCCTTGTCCCCTAACGAGCCGGCTGGGTCCTACATCAGCCAGGAGGACAGATGCTGTGGGAGGCAATTAGTGCTAATGAGGGCATCATTTGGAGGGGGGGCAGGTGATGAGGGGTGCATGTGAGCCTGGCTGTGCTTTGCAGGTACGATCCCTACAGCAAAGTGTTCTCCCAGGAGCACTACAGCCACGAGCGCATGCACCGCGCTCGGCAGGACGCCATCCGCTCTGCCACCAGTGCCCGCTGCTGGGGGCTCATCCTGGGCACGCTGGGGCGTCAGGGCTCCCCCAGCATCCTGCAGGTACCAGCCCCCTCCCCAGTGTCCCCACCGGGGCACCCGGTGCTGCTGTTGGGTGGGGGGAAGAATTGGTGAGCGATGGCACCATTGGTGTCCTCGCTGCCAGGGCAAGGGTGGATGTGGCACCGCTGGCAACCCATCAGTGGCCACTGGCCCCGGTCTGTGTGGGCAATTAGCAGCAGATGAGGGAGGCTGGACAAGGGCTCATTAAACCCGTTCCTGGGGAGAGCTGGCCAGTCTTGGAGAACCCCCCCGCTCTGCCAGACAGCTTGGCAATTAATTGGCTGGGTTTGTTTTAATTGGATGAACTTCCAATCAGGTTCAGTGCCCCTGCTCAGCTGCCATGCTGGCGCTTTCTGCACCCCGGCTGGGTGAGGGGAGCAGGGCAACAGGGTTCTGCCCTCTGAGCATGGTGGTCCTGCTCACACCCAGAAATTCTGGGGTAGCCACAGGTGAAATTTGAGGCAGTGCAGGGAGCAGTGGGCAGAGCAGGACAGCAAAGTCCCAGCAGCTGCTCTTCTGCAGCGGGCAGGACACGGGCATGGCCAGGGCCAGCTGGGCAGGGGGTGATTAGTGCTGGCTCCAGAGGACAAGGACATCTCTGGCCCCTCTCCTCCTCCTGAAAGCTCTGGCTGCAGCCAGCCCACGACAGGTGGGTGTCCCAGGGCAGGCAGCCGCTAACGAGAACAGATTGTTGTCATTGAGCAGTAATTACTTCATTAGGCTGAGGCACGTGCTGGGGAGAGCTGGGCACAAGCCGGAGCCATGGCCGCAGTCCCTGACACTGCGCCTGGCCTATGACTGCCAAGGGGACAGGGCCGTGGGCAGAGCTGGGACCCACAGAGGGTCTGATGCCAGGAAGGGGCTGTGGGCAGGGCTTGGGGGGCTTGCTGGGGGATCCTAACCCTGCCATGTGCCTTTTTTCCCCCACAGCACTTGGAGTTGCGTCTCCGCGCCCTGGGCCGGTCCTACGTGCGGGTGCTGCTGTCTGAGATCTTCCCCAGCAAGTTAAAGCTCTTCCCAGAGGTGGATGTGTGAGTGCTGCTGGCCCCTCTCCAGCCCCAGGGTGCCCCATGCCTGTCCAGTTCCTGTTTGAAGCTGTCACTGACACCTCTGTCCTGCTGTCACTGTGCACATGGCTGTGTCCACGGGGCAGGGAAGGGACATGGCTGTCCTTACCAGGGTGGTGCTGGCACAGTAAGGGGTGCAGCTGAGGGGCTTCATTGTGGCTTGTTCTTCCCAAAACGCTCATCACCGTTGTGACATTTCCCTTCCAGGTGGGTGCAGGTAGCCTGTCCCCGGCTCTCCATTGACTGGGGAGAAGCCTTCAGCAAGCCACTGCTGACACCCTATGAGGTGAGCACCCCTCTCCGTTTTGGGGGACCAGTTCTGGCTTGGGGTGATGCACCAGAGCAGGCTTGGGGATGTCCCTGTAGCCAGACAGCGTCCCCTCCTCTCTCCATCTGTGCTCCGTGCACAGTCCGGGCGTGCTGCTGGGATATCCAATCTTCTGTGAAACCAGTGCGATTCCCAGTGCCGTGAGCTTTGCCCCAGCAGTGCCCTCCTCGGCACACCAAGCTGGATGCTGGGACCTCTCCTAGCACCACCACCTCCCCCTCTGCGGGCCCCCCCTCGGGACTCATCCCCTGTCCTCTCTGCAGGCTGCGGTGGCTCTCCAGGACATCGAGTGGCAGCAGCCTTATCCCATGGACTTCTACGCCAGCCAGTCCCTGGGGCCTTGGACGGTGAACCACGGTGGCACACAGCCCCCACGCCGCGGGCGGCCGGCGCAGGTGGGCAGCGGGGAGGGGTCACCGGGTCCCCGCTCCATCCCTTGGGCTGGTGAGAGCACGCGGACGGGCTGAGCGCCCGGTGCCGCCCGGTGCCGCCCGGTGCCGCCCGGTGCCGCTCGGTGCCGCTCGGTGCTTGGTGCCGCCCGGTGCCGCCCGGTGCCGCCCGGTGCCGCTCGGTGCCGCTCGGTGCCCGGTGCCGCCCGGTGCCGCCCGGTGCCGCCCGGTGCCGCCCGGTGCCGCCCGGTGCCGCTCGGTGCCCGGTGCCGCCCGGTGCCGCCCGGTGCCGCCCGGTGCCGCCCGGTGCCGCTCGGTGCCCGGTGCCGCGTACCTAAAGCGCCACCCCGTGGTGTCGTTGCCATCGAACAGTAACGGGGACACTGCCAGCCCGGCCCGGGGGAGGGACACGCGGGTCCCCCCCAGCCCTTGCTGGGGTGAGCGCATGCCGAGCCCCGCGGCTCCCCGGGAAAGGGGGGATTCCCCCCACAGTGGCCCACGCGGTGCTGTGGGCTGAGCACGGACTGGCTCATCGCAGCTCCGGCTGGGGCTGGGACATCCCTGACCCTCCCTCTCCCTGCAGGGGAAGCCGCCCGCGCCCCCCGCCCCGCCCGAGGGTGGCGAGCAGCCGAGCACCGGGGACCCCGCAGCCTCCTGAGTGCAGCCGCAGCTGCCGCGCTCTGGGACCCGGCGTGGGCAGAGGCGGGGGCATCGCCGATGTCTCCCGCCTGGGTAAGCACCACCGGGACCCCCCTCTACTGTCGCTGGAATGAATGGGGATGCACCGCGTAGCGTGAACACACCGGTGCCCGCGGAGAGTTGCCCCTTTCAAGGCCAGGCCGTGCTGCGGCCCTGCCCGCGATCGCACCGGGGGTCGCGTCCCGCCCCGTCGGTGCCGCCCCGTCCTCACCCCTCCGGCGACCTCCCACCGCCAGGGGGCGCGCGTCACCTCTGCGAAGGCGCGCCGCGCTCTCTCTCTCCTCTCCGGCCAATCAGCGCGCAGCGTTTCGGCGGGAAGGCGGAAGGCGGAAGTGGCGCTCCCGGGGGCGCGGCCATGGCGGAGGCGCGGCCGCTGCGGCTGCTGGCGCTGCACGGGTACCGGCAGAGCGCCCGCCGCCTCCGCCAGCGCACCGGCGCGCTCCGCAAGGCCCTGCGCGGCCGCGCCGAGCTGGTGGCCATCGACGCGCCGCACCCCTTGCCCGCCGGCGCCGAGGACGACCCCGACGGGGACGATCCCCCCCGCGGCTGGTGGTTCTCTGGGCCCGGGGCGTTCGAGGCGGGGGAAGCGGCGGCAGCTCCGGCGGGGCTGGAGGAGTCTCTGTCGGCCGTGGCGGCGGCGCTGGCGGAGCACGGGCCCTTCGACGGGCTGCTGGGCTTCAGCCAGGGCGCAGCGCTGGCCGCTATGGTGTGCGCCCTGCGGGCCCGCGGCGACCCGCGCTTCCCGGTGGCCTTCGCCGTGCTGGTGGCCGGGTTCGCCAGCCGCGCCCCGGCACACGGACACTTCTACCGGGATCCCATCGCCCTGCCCACGCTGCACATCGTGGGGGACACCGACGCCGTCATCGCAGCACCCCTCAGCAGGGAGCTGGCGCAGTGCTTCGTGGAGCCCGTTGTCCTCACGCACCCCGGCGGGCACTTCATCCCCGCGGCTGCGGCGCAGAAGAAAGCCTACCTGGAATTCCTGGAACGGTTCTGCCCCACGCAGGGCCAGGCCGAGCGCCCAGGGGCTGGGGAGGTTTGAGAACGGGCTCTGTAATAAAAAGGGCTCTGGTGAGCCAGGTGCAGCCACCCGTCCCGTGAAACATCACTGTTTCCATGCCTCCAGAGGGATCAGAGAACAGCTCGCTGCACACTCTGCTCTTCAGTGTACACCCAGGCCAGGCTAAATGGTTCTTTTTCCCCTTTCTTTTTCAGCTTTGTTGTATACATGAGTATATAATACAGATTTAGGTATATATAAAATATATATTATTATGTATATAACATATATAGGTAACAGGCAACATGAGTGTGGGGGTGTGACATTGAGGAGGGGGTTGAAGGCAGGAGGGTGATGCTGCTCTGTGTGCAAGGTGCTTTCAGAGACTCAAATACCTGCTCAAAAGCCACAGTAAGTGTCTGCAGAGCACAGAGCTCCTGCAGTTTTCCACCCCAAAGACTCCTGGTTTTTAATATCTGTTAAGCCAAGCTTCCAGCTGGTCTGGGCCTGGAAAAACACTCTCATCCTTGGCAATGCCAGGGCTGGTGTTTGCTTCAGGCATGAAATGCCTGATGGCTCAGTGTGCATGTGTTGAATCTTCTCTCTACGAAGTGCCTCCGTGAGTGAGAAAAACTTGTCACTGTTTCTGGCTCTATTATCCAGAAGCACACGAAAATCTTTATTGCTGTTACAGGTGCAGGTGTCCTGCTCAGCTTCTGCCCAGTTCAGCGCTGGGCACCAGTCTCAGCAGAGGGTCTGCTAGCAGAGCTTTTCTAACCATGGCTTGGGGGTGTAGAGTCGGTGAAAGGGAAATTGGGTGAAAAATATTAATTTTCCCCTTGCTTGAGCAGCGGGGCAGTGCAATGTCAGCTCTGCAAGGGCCGGAGGACGCTGTGCTGCTGAAGCCCTTCCTGTGTTCACTCAGCTGGGAACAGGCTTGGGAGCTGCCATGGGTTAAACCAACCCAGCAGAAGTGAGCGTTTCTCAAACCTGCCGTGTTTTTACCCTCTGGTTTGCTGCTGGTCACGCCAGCAGCACGATGGTGATGGTGGCAGGAGGATGTGGCTGTTTCCCTGCAGCTGCTTTGCCCTGTGGGGCTGGCAGGGCTCGGGCAGTGCTGGGAGGCCGTGCCACTTCACGTAGGCTGTGTCACACCCGCTGCGAAGGCGTGGGGTGTCTGCACCCCTCGGTGACCACAGCGGGGACACCAGAAGCTGTTTTTTGGGCGAGTGCCGCAGCTTGGGGCTGCACGCCCGGCTGCAGCTGTGACCGAACGCGGCGACCGGCTGTGACAACGCACCGGAGCCTTTGTCTGTGCTCTCCCCGCGCTGAGCGCCGGGGCCGCCGGGCAGGGACGGCAGCGGCCGCGCTCGCCAGCCCCCGGTAGCTGTTTGATTATCGCCGAGCTCCAGGCACCGCAGCCATGGCCGCACGCCCGCCCGCACTGCGGCCCCCGGCAGCTCCCGGGCACCGGGAGGCACCGGCAGCTCCCGGCAAGAGGGAAGGGGAAGAAGAAGCCCAGGGCGCGGCGAGTGAGCAGCACGGTCCCAGGTCTGCAGGCAGCTGCCTCGGGTGAGTCCCGGGGAGGGATGGGTGACCTGAGCTGGGGTGCTGCAGTAGCTGCCCCTTTCCCAGGGGCTGCATAAAGATGGCTCCTGCCGGGTAGCTGCTGTAGCGGTTTAAATAAATGAATAAAAACAGATGGACGCGACCTTTGTCCACAGGAGGTGCCTGTGTGAGCAGCGGAGGGAGGTCCTGCTTGGCTCCGGTGTGGTGGGAGGAGGGAAGCGGCTCCCGCGGCTGTCACGGCGTGTCCACGCCGGACGGAGGGGTTTGCCTGGGGAATCCTGCCCTCTCCCTCCTTTTCCGCTGGCGACATGCCCTCGGGCTGGCCCCTGCCTCTCCGGCAGATCCAGGTCTGTTCTTGGGATGCAGCCACACTCCTTGGCTGCTCGCAGAGGTGAGCCTGGAGACAAGACCCGCTGATGTCGTCCCAGCTCTCACTCAGCTTGGTGCTGGGGAGTTTCCTTTTCCATCACCCCGCGTGGCCCAGGGGAGTTGTTTTTTCCCCCAAAACAGCGTGGCCCAGTTGCTGGGCAGGGCAATGATGGAGTGAGCCCGGGCTCCAGGTGGCAGCTGTGCCACTTGCCTGGGACAAGAGGGCCCTGGGGACAGCCACCAGTGTTACCAGCAGCACCGGGAGCCTGGGTGTTTTGGCAGGGGGGATGTCACCCCTGTCCCTAGATGTGCTTTTCCACACCCCAATGCAGCCATTGGAGCCACCCGTGTGACCTCAGGGACAGGTCCGTGGCCCCGCTTGCCACGAGCCTGCTGTGGGCATGGAGTGCAGGGCCCGGCCAAGCAGAGCTTTGCTCCCCCTTCCCTGGGCGAGCAGAGCCCCCAGGCCTCTCCCAGCGTCCCAGGGAGGGCAGGAGGATCCCAGCACAAGCGGAGGCTCTGCCAGTGCTGCCTCTTCCCTGCAAACTCCCAACTTTTTTCCATCTCTCCCCAGCTCCCTGCACCTCTTCCCCTTATGCCACTGTCACCTCGAAGTCACTGCACTGCCCACCCTGCCAGCCACCCACTTGGGGCACACCAGGCACGGGTAGGGGTTCCCGTGGGCAGTGCTGGAAAAAGCGACGTCCCGCCGAGCCTGGCGTCAGGTGCTGCTCGTGCCAGGGTTTGAGCCTTACTCATCTCACGCTCTTCCTCCTCTGTCCCCACCAGCGGGACCTGGCACAGGCGTGGGGAGGGGGCGCTCCGGGAGGGTGATGTGTTTCCCAGATGGTTTTACAGCGAGGCTTCCCCCAAACCTGCCAAGCTGCTGCCTGCGAGGTGGCAGTGGCACGGGCAGGGGAGAGCCGGGACCATCCCTGGGCCCCGCTGCTGGAGCAGGACCAAGCCGTTGGGAACAGCCCCCCCTTCCCTGCTTCACTCGCAGAAGCTTCCAGTTGTGGCTGAGTCACTCCTGCTGTAGCTCCTTCTCTCTCCTTGTTTTGGATGGAAGTTTTCCATGGAAACCCACGCTGGGCCGGGCTGCGGGCTGGGATAAACACGGCTGAATCACAAAAGGCCGTTTCGCCAAGAGCTGTCAGATGGCAACAACAGCGTGTGGGGCCAGTGGGCACCCACCCGGCCTTTGGGGGGGCAACAGCAGCACCTCTCCCTGCAGCCTCTGCCAGCTTTGCTGGCTCAGCCCCCCCCCAGCCCACCCTAAATTCCTACGGTGCCAGGATGCCACTTGGCAAAACCAGGAGTGGGTGACAGGCTTTGTCTAGAAGTTTTCTGGGGCCACGTGCTTTCCCAGGGATGCACAGGGAAATCCCGTCTGGGAGAGTCCCTTGGGACCTTCGCTGCAGACAGTGTCCTCAGCCGCCAGGCTCTGTAGGGTCGTGGCTTGGAGGTCCCACAAAGACCCTTCCCACCCTCCTGGCCGTGCAGAGGGACATGCTCCGAAGCTGCTGGGTGCGTTGCCGAGGTAAGGCAGTGTTTGTGCCGTGCCTGTGCCCCTCTGAGCACCATTCCACCATGGAAGGGGCCGTGGCAGGGGCTGTGATCCTCCTTGGCACCACAGTCCTTCCCAGCACTGCCGCGATCTCCGTGCTGAGGAGGAGCACGGGAGCCGGATGGCCTCTGTTCCCCGGCACTGACGGCTGGCCCCAGGCCTAGTGGCTTGGAAGTGCCGTTGGAAGACAAGTCTCAGTGTCAGGAATCCAGGATATTTTTAAGGACTCTGGAAGAAAAACTAATTCCAGGGTGTCAGCGGGAGAGACTTGGCCTTCAAAACAACAACAGTGCAGCTGGAGCGTTCTGGGGCTGGAGCGTGGGGTCCAAGGGGCCACAGTGCTGCCCATGGGACATGTCCCCTCACCCAGGGGATGTCACCATGGCCTGGACCTCACTGCAGTGCTGTTGACTGAGCACAAACTAGGAGGTATTTCCCAGGGGATGGAGGGTGGGTTTTGGGGCAGTGGCAACTTTGCAGCATGGATGTGCTGGACACAGCTGTGGTTTTACCTGAGTGCTGGTGGGAATGCCCGAAAATCCCCATCCTGGAGGTGTGAGGTGCTTGGCTGGTCACCAACGGCAGCGATGGGAAAAGCGGGAGTCAGAGGGAACAAGCAAGAGATGTGGCAGTGCACAGTGGGGACCTGCTACCTCCAATACTCCCCTGCCTGTGGCCCCCACGTCCCACTGTGGCTCCTGGGGACCTGGTGGTGGCCATGCCTGCCTGGGTGAGGGCAGAGCTGCCAGGTGCATGACCCCATGGATGGGTGAAGGATCCTAATGGGGCTGCTTTGGAGAGTGTGGTCAGGGGACCCTGTGTGACCCCTACTCCGTTTGGGTGAGACACCCACAGGAGCCCTGTGCTGCAGCATCCCAGGACTGGAGGTTCTTGTTCAGGGACTCTCCCTGTCCTCTTGCCGCTGCCACTCTCACCCACTTGGGCCTGACCCTACATCCCCACGGGATTAGGTACCTCCCTCCCTTCAGGGATCCGTGTGGTCACTACAGCCCTTCCAGCCCCCTCTCTTCGCCTCCGGGCTGTGGGTCCCCGGTGTTCCCTGCGAGAGGCCCTGCCCGGCCAGCACCGGTCGCCGCCGGCTGCCGAGGGCCCGGTGCCCGGTGCCGGGGCAGGCCGGGCCGCTCTGACTTCGCCGCTCAGGAATCTCCTGGCCGCGCCGGGCGGGTTGTGCAACCTGCGACCGCCCCCGGCCGCCCCCGCCCCGGCCCCGCGGGCCGCGCTCAGTCCCCGCCGCGCCGGCCCCGCCGCCAGCCCCGCTCCGCACCGGCGGCGGGGCGGGGGGGCACGGGGCGGGGGGACAGGACCCCAATCGCCGGGCGGACAGATGCGGCGGGACGAACCCGGCGGGGACGGTCTCCGAGGGGCTCCGTGTCCCCGCCGGGAGGGCAGGTGAGGGGCTGCGGGGCGGGGGACAGGATGAGGGATCCGAGGAGGGGGTCCCCATCATTCCCGCTGCCCGAGGAGGAGCCACTCGGCGCCCGCCCCCCCGAACAGTAAGAGTTGATGTGCGGCGAGCTGCATCCTGCATGTGAGCTCCTACTGCCCCGGGAGGCGGGCCGCCCCCGACGGGACCTCCGCCGCCCCGCCTCCGCCGCCTCGGGGACCCCCGGGGGTGGGCGAGTGGGGAGAGCCGGTGCTGCCCGCGGTGCGAGTCCGCCTGTCCCGGCGACCATGGCTGTAGACTGTTACCCCCCCAGCGGCACAGTAACAATCTAAAGCCACGGTCGCCCGGGCGGCGTCGGAGTGGGGGGGGGGGGGGGGAGGGAGGGTTGGGAGGGGGCAGCCGGTGCCTTGGCGACGGCGAGGAGGCGTCCCCGCCACCGCAGCGAGCGCGCCCGACCCCCACCGGCGGCGCGGGGGGGGCTGCCGGTGCTCGGGAGGGGGGAGTGTTGGTAGCATCGGCAGCATCGGCAGCGTCCGCCCACCCCCCTCCCCGCCCCCTGCCCTCCCACGCGTGTCCGCCCCGCCGGGGGTCCCCCCCTACCTGGGCTGCAGCGGGAAGGCGGGGGGGGGGGGGCGTCCGCCGTGGGGGGGTCGGTGTCTGCGGGGGGGGAAAGAGAGAGCGGGGTCAGGCGGGCACCGGGACACCCCCCCATCCCCGCCCCTTCCCGCCTTCCCCCCCGCCCCCGTCGGGGCGCGCTCCCCGACGGCTCAGCACCACGGACAGCGCCCCCCCCCCCCCCCCGGCGCTGCGGCGGGGCCTGTGCGGGTCCGGGGCCGGGCCGGAGCCGGTGCCGGTGCCGGCGGTGGGTCATGCTTCAGTAGCCATGACTGTAGACTGTTACTGTCCTGTCCCTACGCAGCAGTAAGCAGTCTAGAGCCAAGGTGCCGACGCTCTGACTCGGGCTCTCCTCGACGGGGTCTCCGCGCTCTTTAGACGCAGCGGGGTGAAGGCGATCGACCCCCCCCCGCCCCGGGCTGCGGAGCCGGCAGCACCCGGGCTGGGGATACAGGGGTGCGGGGAAACCCGAGGGAGGAGGCGGTGGAGAGTGCCTGGCACGGCGGCACCGCGGGATGGGGCTGGGAGGCGTGGGGGGTCCCGTCGGGGGTGGCTGCGGGGAGGCTCGGAGAGGGGGGACAGCGGGCGCCGGTGTCACCGCAGCGCGGGACACACACGCACAACCCCACACACGGATGCGCTTCCGCACCACCCCCCCCCCAACCCCTGCAAGGTGCGGGCGGCCGGTCCCCGCCGTGCGCCCCCCCGGGGCTGCCCCGCGCTCAGCGCCCGCCCCCGCGCACCGCCCCCGCCGGCGCCGCGCCCGGCCCCGCCGCCCCCGCCGCCCGGCCCGCACGTGGGGCTGCGCCAGGCGGCACCGCGCCGCCCCCGCCCGCCGCAGAGCTCTCCCCCCGCCTCGGCCCCCGGTGCCCTCCGCTCCGCCTCACCCCCCGCCCCGGGGCCGGCAGGTGCAGCGCCCGCTGCCGCTGGGCTCCGCTGCCCCCTCCCGCCCCCGCACCGGGCTCCGTCCCCGCTTACCTGGGGGCCAACCCAGCTGGTGCCTTACCTCCTGCGGGGCCCCGCGGCTGCCGGGCCGGGCACGGGCTTCGGCGGCTCCCGGCGGGGCCGGTGCCGGTGTCGGTGCTGCGCTGTCCGCAGCGCGCGGGGCTTTTATAGGATCGGGCTCGTAGTAACGGGGATCTCGGCTCATTCATAGAAAAGCATCAACCTACACAATGACGTGAGCGCTACGTCAGCGAGGAAATTTAGGGAACGGGAAGACGCTACTATTTATATCGGCGCGGGGGGAGGACAGCGGCCCGGAGCCGGGCAGGGGTCCGGGATGCAACAGGACCCCGGCCCCATCCCCCCGCCCCGGCCCCTCCGGAGCCTCCCCCTGTTCCCTGGCTGCTCGAGGAGCGCAGTGGAGCAGCACCCAGCAGCCCGCATCCCTTCTCCACCTGCTGCCGGTTCCAGGGGCCGTGCACCCACTGAGACACAAACTGAGGGTCCTGTCACCCTGGGGGTGCGGCGTGGGGCACCCCCTGTCCCAGACACGAGGTGTCCATCCAGGCACCCACAGAAACCCATCACCCCTGACCACCAGAACGTGGCCCCTATCCTGGCCTCGTGGCATCACCATGGGGCTGGTGATTTGGGGCTGTCTGAGCCCCCTGTCATGGGAAGGGGTTGCACAGGGGTCCCCACACCTGGGCACCAGCCTGGGGGTGCCCCCTGCCCACCGGCATCCTTCATGCACAACAATGTCCTGAGCAGCACCTCTCACACGCCCCCTCACAAGAACCCCTTGTCCTTCCAGTGCCACCAGCACCCATGGGTGGCACTCCAGTGTGCTGCAGGAGGATGGGACAGCACAAAGTGGTGTGGGGGTGGGAGTTTAGAATACACAGAGTGAGCAACCCATTGCAGCACCGTGCTGCCCTGACCCCTCCAGCCTCACAACGCGGCCTGGCCCTCGCTCCCACCAGGGTCGGGTCCCCCGAAAACCATCAGTGCTACAGAAACAGGTTGCGGCTTCATGGTTGAATTAATTTTGCCCCCTTGCTCCTTTCCAAGTGCCAGCAACCCCCAAGATGCGCCTCGAGTCACATCCAGGGGGATGTGGGGGCAGCCTTTCCCCCTTTATACACCTGTCCATCCATCCATCCATGCATCCATGCATCCCCCCCCATTCCTGCTGGAGCCGTCTGACCTCACTCTGCTCTGGCGAAGCATCACACCGGTAACCACAGCAACAGCGGCGTTGTCATTGACAGCAGCATCCGCGCCCGCCAGCATCCGCCGCTGCGCAAGGCCGCACGCTGCTGCAAGGCCACACGCTGCCACGGCAGCCTCAAGCCACGACCCCCCACCTCCCCACTCCCTTATCCCTCACACCCCCCAAATACCTGCAGGGCGCCTCCGAGAATTAACCCCTCCCAACCCCACCAGCACGTCCCCAACCACCCCGCTCAAGGTGCTGCCACCCCCCCCCCACCAAGAACTCCCCAAAACGCCTTACCCACCCCCAGCTAGATGGGGGTGTCCCACTCTTCTCCCCCCCCTTTTTTTTCCCCACACCCCCCCCCCCCACGCAGCACCGGCGCTCGCCCCGTCGGGGCTCTCCGGTTCGGGAAGGGAAGGGGAGGGGGGGGAATCGCTGCCGCAGCGCTCCCCGCCGCAACCGTGACTCAGCCCCGGGATTAGTCAGCAACTGGGGCCGGCCCACCAGCAACCGGCTGCGCAGCTCCGCCGTTCCTCCGGGGGCCGCGACCACCCCCCCTACTCCACGTCCCGGTCCCCCGACGCGCACTTTGTGCGCGTCGGGGGACCGGGACGTGGAGTAGGGGGAGGGTCGCGGCCCCCGAGGAAGGGGTGTCGCATCCCGGAGCGTGGCCCGTTGCTGCCATCTCGTGGGCTTCCCACCGGTGACTACAGCCGTGTCCCTGTCGCGGGAGGAGGGGGAGAGGGGTCCCGGTGATGTGGGTGAGGAGGGGGTGGTCACCTGTGGGGTTTGGGATAGGGGGTGTGAGCATTGTGCCGCAAGGAAGGGGTCCCCACTGCCCCAGCAAACAACACGTGGCAGGGATGGGTGCCCGTGTTTGGCTGAGGATTGCCCCCACAGGGGGGTCCCACTGCCCCCAAGAAGTATCATCCGTAAGGAGAGTCCCATCATCTCACCAAAATTCGGCCCACGGGGACGGGATCCTCATCTACCTGCAGAGGAGGGGTCTTGTCACCCCATCAGGCATCACCCCACAAGGTTGGTCTACAAAGCATCACCTCAGGGATGGGTGCCTTTGTCTTCCCAAACATCCCCCCATAAGGAAGGGATCCCAGTGCCCACCTCCAGCCGTCAGGGACCTCACGAAGTTCAGCAAGGGGAATCGCAAAGCCCTGCTCCTGGGGAGGGAGATCCCTGAGCTCTGGGATATCCCAGGGACTGGACAGCTGGACAGCAGTTCAGTGGAAAAGACCCTGGGGGCTTGGACATGCAGTTGACCACGTGTCCTTGGGATGAAGGAGGTGAATGGTGTCCTGGTCTGTGTTTGTTGACAGCAGTGAGGAGATCCTTCCCCTCTGCTCAGAGGACACCACTCCTGGAGTGCTGAGTCCAGTGCTGGGCTCCCAGCATGGAAATACTGGAGAGAGTCTGGTGAAGGACCACGAAGAAGAGTAAAGGACTGGAGCATCTCTCTGATGAGGAGACACAGAGAGCTGGGACTGGCCGGAGAAGAGAAGGCTCCAGGGACATACTCGGGGTAAAACCCCTGGAGGGAGGGTGTGGAGAGGATGGAGCCAGCTTGGCTCCTGTGGTGCCCAGAGCCAGGACCTGGGGCACAGACTGAGTCACACGGCCTCCCCTGACCATCAGGGAGAACCTTTTCACTGGGAGGGGGGTGCTGGCATGGGCTACCCAGGGAGGTGCTGGAGTCACCATCCTTTGAGATGTCCGAAAGCCAGCTGGGCAAGGTCCTGGGCAGCCAGCCCTGGGTGGCCCTGCTGGAGCAGAGGGTTGGGTGACGACTTCCTGAGGTCCCCTCCAATCTCAGCTCCCACTGTTTGATTCTGTCTCTTGTGCACCTGAATGTTTTTCCACAAGGAAGGGTCACCCTGCTCCATGGAATATCACCTTGCAGGGAGAGGTGCCCTTGTCTCACCAAGTACCACCCTGCAAAAAAGGGTCCCCTCAGTGTCACCCCACAAGAAAGGGGTCCCATTGCCTCATCAAGCATTGCTACACGGAGAAGGGCCCCTCACAGGCATCAGCTCACAAGGAATGACTCCCACTGTCCACCCCAGCAATGCCACCCAGACAGCACAGCAGAGAGCAGCCACCCTGGCTGGGCCTGTGCTGTGCCAGGGAAGCTCTGCCCTTCCCACTGCATTTCAGGGGTCCTCTCATGTTCGGGAGCACCCTGAGATAACTTGGCAGGGTCCCATAGCTGCCCACAGCCTTGTTTTGCTGCAGGCAGGGCTTGGCACCGGAACAACGCAGGAGATGGGCAGTGCCCAGCCCGGAACAGCTCAGCACTGGCATGATTTTCACAGGCTCAGCCCAGCCCAGGTGGAGGGGACGCACATCCCCCTGCACGCACAGGGGCCGCAGTTTCGGGGCTGCTGTACCCCAGCACCGCCGGGGAAATGAAGTGCGAGCTGCCAGCGGGGGCTGCAGGCTCCTGGCGCTGCCGGATGCGGCCCCGCTGGCCAACGCGCCGTAATCGAAGACATGTGTGTGGGCTTTGGGGAGAGGCTGCGCTGGGAAACAGGGCCCTGCAGAGACCGGGGGGCTGTATCCTGTCCAAAAGCCCAGGTCCCACATGAAGCCAGGCATGCGAACGCCATCCAAACCACAGCTGGATTTGAACCGAATCTCCCAGCATCTGGGCTAATTTGCTGCAACTTTGATTGATCGTGGGGAGGGGGCACAGGCGGGAGACGCTCCAGCTCAGACCTCCCAACAGAGCCAATGACTTAACCAGAGCTGGTTCCAATCTGCTCAGCACATTGAGGCGAAAATGCCCCTTTCCCTGCGCGCTCCCGGTCGCCGCTGCTGGCTCTTCTTGCGGTCCTGCAGCCCGGCCGTCCCCGTCTCTCGGGGCTGGACATCGGCTGCGGCTCCCTGGGGACACCGGGCAGTTTTTGGGGTCCCTGGGTGCAGAACGCTGGGTCAGGCTGTTAGATTTAAGATCCCTCCACAAGGATGAGCAGGACAGGACGGGGGATACCAGTGCAAGAAACCCCCCTCCACCTGCCCCAAACCCCTGCGGGCACCGACCCGCCCCTCTGCTCCTGGGAGAGGCCGGGAATGCGAGAGGAGCTGAAAACGAGGGTGGAAAAGGTGAGGGGTTTTTCCATTCCCTCCCTCGGCCGCTGCCCCCAGGGCTCGGCGTCACTCAGCAGGTAGCTGGGGCAGCCCGGGGTCCCGGCCGGCCCCGGGGGATGCAGCTGTCTGGGAGCCGCTCGCTGCCGTGATTTATGCAGCTCAGCCCCATAAATTACCGGGACGGAGCCCGCGGGAGCCATCGCTCACAGCGACGTCCAGAGCTCGCTGCCAGAACCTGAAACACTTCCAGCCGTTAATTGAAGAGGGGAAAAAAAAAAAAAAAAATGGGAGGGGGGGGGGGAGAAATTAGTGCCCGGGGAGTTGGGATTAAACCACGGCTCTAACGAGGGTAGCCCACGTCCCGCTCCCAGGATCCCAGCGCTTCCTGTGGGCAAGAGCCCAGCATGGGGGGCAGCGAGGGGGATTTCTGAGCCGGTGCCTGGGATGAGCCCACAGCAGGGTCCCCGTGGGCAGTGACACTCCGTCCCGGTCCCCAGGGTGATGTCTCCGCAGTGAGCTGGGACACGCTGGATCTGAAGGGAATCTGAGGATGAGTTCCAGGTGAGTGATGCTGAGCTGTGAGAGCAACGGCTGCCGCCAGCCTGCACCCTCCCTGCCAGCACCCAGCCTTTTCTGTCCCAAATTCAGGGCTGGCCAAACCCTGTCCCAGGCACCAGAGACCCCACACTGGTTCCCATTCACCAGGGGACCAGGGTCATGGGGTGAAACCCCAAGAGCATCCGGGTAGCCCAAGCTGGGAGGGATGGCCACTGCTTGGGGTGCCCCGCTCAGGTCAGGGGGTGCCAGCGGGATACCCCAGGATTACCGGCTGGCCTGGAGAAGCCCATCACGATGCTTCGCTGTACCAGGAGGTTGTGCAAGAGGCTGCGGCTGTGAGAAAGGAGAAGCGAAAGTGTGAAGCGAGAGGCGGCTCCCCCCGCGCCAAGGGGGGTACCCCATGCTGCACCCCCAGCCCAGCAGCCTTTCCAGGGGCGGCTGGAGGGATGAAGTCGGGGGAAACGTGGCTGTGCCTCCCCCTCCTCCTCCTCCTCCTCCTCCTCCCAGATCACCGCAAGCCCCCAGCCCACCCCGAGCCACCGCCACCGCACATCTGGGCGCCAGCGCTGCGCGCCCCTCCCGCTTTCTGCTCTCCCCCCTCACCGGCAAATTAGGGCCGGCTGCCTTCCCCCCCTTGCTCCCCGGAACCCTTCCCCACATCGTCTCCACTCGTCGGACACGGTGTTCCACCCTCTTGCACCCCAAAATGATACCACCCACTCCGGCCTTCCCAACCGATGGGTGCCACCCCGCTTTGAGTATCAGCACCCATCCCTCGGGCGAGGCAGCAAGCAAGACCTCTCCACTTTATCGCTCCCCACCACCGTCCGCCCCGTCGGGTCCCACCTGCTCGGGGAGGAGCCGCCTCCGGTACCGGGCGGGGTGGAGCGCACCGGGAGCCGCTAGATGGCGCCCTACGAGCGGTACCGACGGGGGGGACGCATCGCCCTCTGCCCGGTGACACCCCGGGTCCCCCCTCCTCGGGGCTTCCGGCCCCACCCGGGGTGTCCCCGGGCAAAGAGCGATGTCCTAAGGATAGAGACCCCCGAGGGGGCGGTTGGGGCGCGGCGGGAGAAGACCGGGAGGGGGGAAAAACCGGGCTGGGAGGAGGAGACCGGGATGGGGAGGGAGGGGTGTGTAAAGGGGGGGCCCGGCTTGTCGGTGCCCCGCCCGGGGATGGGAGGAGGAAAACCTCCCGCCGTCCCTTTAACAGCCAGCGGCGCTGCTCGGAGTTCAGGCCGGGGTCAGGGGGAGTTCGCAGCCCGGGTTTCACCTCCGAGCTGGCGGCGTCGGGAACCCCGAGGAACCGCTGCTGCTTCTTCCACAACCATCTCCTCCTCCTCTTCCTCCTCCTCCCGTTCCGAAGGACCGGCCGGGAGCGCGGGGTATGGAGGAAGAGAAGCAGCAGAGGAAGAGGAGGGTGGAGGGGAGCAGCAACCGGCGGCGGCCCCCCCGGGGCTGAGCCATGAGAGTTCACCGAGACCTCAGCTGGTTGGCGGAGGCCACCGGACGCCCAGGTAAAAGGAGGGGGGGAACACCCCGAATTATGGGGAAAATCAGCCGAAAAAGCAGCTCCGCGGGCGCTTGGCTTTACGCACCTGGGCGGGGGGCACCGGCAGCGGAACGGAGGCGGGGAGGGGAGGTCCCGCTCCCCCCCCCTCACACCCCCAGCCGTCCCCCCGCTCACCTCGAGGGGGGGAGAGGAAACGGGGGCGGGGGGCGTCCGGGGGGTCCGGCCGGCCGCCTCCCGGGACCGGGGCGCATAAGAAGCGGGGAGGCGCGGCGGGGAGCGGGGCAGCGGCGGGCGCGGGGATCGGCGGGCGGGTGGCGGGCACCGGGTCGGGGTGTCCCCCCTGCGCTCCCCCGGCAGGTGGGCGCGGGGTCCCAGGGCTGGCGGGGCCGGGGCGCGGCACTGGCGGCTGCGGCGGTGGGTGATGTCACTTTCTCCAAAACCCTCCGGGGGTTTTCGCCCCACTCCCGCCCCCCCGACCCGCCGAGAAACGAGCCCCCATATAAGCGGTGGCACCGGCCCGGCGGCCGCGCAGAGCGGCCGGGACTCAGCGGTGTGTGGGGCTGAGACCCGACCCCCCCACGCCGCCCACCCCGCGCGTGGGTGAAGCCCCGGACGCGCACGTCGAGCCCCCCGTGTGGGCATGTGGGGCCGGGCACGGCGCTGACGGGGCGGCCGGTGTGTTGCAGGGCGGCGGGCGAGGAGCGGGATGCTGGACGCCATGGAGGTGCCGAGCCACTCGCGGCAGCTGCTGCTGCAGCTGAACACGCAGCGCACCAAGGGCTTCCTGTGCGACGTGATCATCGTGGTGCAGAACGCGCTTTTCCGTGCGCACAAGAACATCCTGGCCGCCAGCAGCGCCTACCTCAAGTCGCTGGTGGTCCACGACAACCTGCTCAACCTGGACCATGAGATGGTGAGCCCTGGCATCTTCCGCCTCATCCTTGACTTCATCTACACCGGCCGCCTGGCCGAGTGCGAGCCGGGCAGCGAGCAGAGCCTGGGCGCCGTGCTGGCCGCCGCCAGCTACCTCCAGATCCCCGGCTTGGTGGCCCTTTGCAAGAAGAAGTTGAAGCGCAGCGGCAAGTACTGCCACCTGCGCGGGGGCTACGCGCCCTACAAGCTGGGCCGTGGGCTGCGGGCCGCCACGCCGGTCATCCAGGCTTGCTACTCGGGGACACCACGGCCCGTGGACCTGCCACCCGTGGAGCCGGCGACGCCGCTCAACACGCAGTGCGGGGAGCTGTACGCCTCGGCCGCCCAGGGTGCCCCGCTGCACCCCCACGGGCTGTGCCCGCCCGAGCGCCACTGCTCACCGCCCTGCGGCCTCGACCTCTCCAAGAAGAGCCCCACCGGCCCCTCTGCCCAGCTCCTGCCCACCGACCGCCTGCTGCCCAGCGAGCCCCGCGAGCCCTCGCTGCCCCCACGGCATGACAGCCCCCCCGTCAGCGCCGGCCTCCTGGCCAGCCACGCCGCTGCCTACAAGGACTCCCCGCCGGGCGGTGAGCCGGGAGGGCACCCCCACGCCCCCGACCCCTTCCGCAGCACGCCGCCCTGCACCGAGCCCCCGCTGCCCCGTGCTGATGGGCGTGAGCTGATGTACCGCTGGATGAAGCATGAGCCCCTGGGCCCCTACCTGGACGAGGGCGAGGCGGAGAAGGAGCTGGATAGGGAGGAGAAGGCCGAATCGCCGCCTGCGGCGCCGCAGCCCCGCTACCCCAGCGTGGAGAGCAATGACCTGGAGCCTGATAACAGCACGAGCGAGGAGACGGGCAGCAGCGAGGGCCCCTCGCCCGGCGACGCGCTGGACCGCTACTGCAACCACCTGGGCTACGAGCCGGAGAGCCTGGGTGACAACCTGTACGTCTGCATCCCCTGTGGCAAGGGCTTCCCCAGCTCCGAGCAGCTCAACGCCCACGTGGAGGCCCACAACGAAGAGGAGCTCTATCACAAGGCGGCGGCCGAGCAGGCCGTGCCCTTCCTGGACAAAGGTGGCCCAGGGCTGGGTGACATCTTGCGGCCTTACCGCTGCTCCTCCTGCGACAAGTCCTACAAGGACCCGGCCACTCTGCGGCAGCACGAGAAGACGCACTGGCTGACGCGCCCCTACCCCTGCACCATCTGCGGCAAGAAGTTCACCCAGCGCGGCACCATGACCCGCCACATGCGCAGCCACCTCGGCCTGAAGCCCTTTGCCTGCGACGCCTGCGGGATGCGCTTCACCCGCCAGTACCGCCTGACCGAGCACATGCGCATCCACTCGGGCGAGAAGCCCTACGAGTGCCAGGTGTGCGGCGGGAAGTTCGCCCAGCAGCGCAACCTCATCAGCCACATGAAGATGCACGCGGCCGGCCCCGACGGCAAAGCCAAGCTGGACTTCCCCGACAGCGTCTATGCCATGGCCCGTCTCACCGCCGACCAGCTGGGGCTCAAGCAGGAGAAGGCGGCCGAGCTGCTCTCCCACACCTCGCACTTCCTCAGCGACCCCAAGGCCATGGAGAGCCTTTACCCCCTGGCCAAGTTCACGGCGGAGCACCTGGGGCTGAGTCAGGACAAGGCGGCCGAGGTGCTGGTGCAGGCTCCGCACCTCCACGCCGAGGCTGCCCGGACCATAGAGCGATACTCGCCCCCCTAGCGCCGGCCTGGCCGGGGGGCTGGGGGGGCCGCTGGGGCTCCCCTCGCTGCCCCGTGTGGAGCTGGGGGGGGGGCGAGAAGTGATGGGTGCTCGTCCCCTGGCGCTACCGACGGTCCCGGAGAACTCGCTCAGTAGCGAAGGTCCCGTAAGAGCTGCTCCGGGATGGATGGACGTCGTGTCCCTCGACCAGCGCCCCGGCTTGCCCGGGAGAAGCCGATAAATCAGGGACTGACCCCACGGCACCTCCGCCCCTTGCCGTGGGGGGTGCCGGGAGCCCGGCACCGGGCGGGAGCGACGCACAAGCTGTGAGGCCGGGCTGCGCCCCGAGGCTTTGGAGGACATGAGCCCGCTCCTTACCTCAGGGCTGCCCCCGGGCGAGGGGACGCCCTCGGCAGCCGCCGCGTCGCTCCGGCCCCACGGTGGGACCCGCCGGCGCTCGGCTTTGCCGCGACGGGACCCGGACTGTGCCGCCGTGAGTAGCTCGTCCGTCGTGGCCGGAGCGACGCCTCCGTCCTGAGCGGGAGCGGCCAGCGCTGGGCTGGGGGGGTGTGCCCGAGCAGCCCCGGGGGCTCGGGGACGGACTGACGGAGGGGGACGGTGAGGTCTGAGCAGCGGGCGCGGGACGGAGGAGCGGCGGTCACGTCCATGCTGGGGGGGCCGGGGAATCGCCACGCTCCTCGCCCCGAAGCAAGCACTGACCTCCCGTCCCGAACCCAGGGGCTCAGCCGGCTGCTCCCCGTGTTTTTGGGAGGTGGGGCAGGGCCTGTCCCAGACTGAGCCCCTGGGCCCTGCCTCGCCATCAGGGATGCCCGGGGCACCCGGGGCAGCCCCGGGACCCTGCGGCTTCGCCCTCGGGCGGCCACTCGCCTTGATTATTTTTTAATTTTTTTATTTTTGCCAAAGACGCCCGTCTCCAGCGCGGCCGGGCCGGGCCGGGGGGCCCATGACAAAGACAAAGCGATCTCTGGTTTGTCAGCTACGGGAGGTGGGCAGGGGCTGCGGGAGGGGGCCGTGGGGCAGAGCCCAGGGGGTGCATATGACCTGGGGCCGAGACCCCCCCCGGGCACCTCCTGCTACCACCGCACCCCCTCTCCCACCTCCTGCTCGGTGTGGGAAAAGCCCCCCCAGCCTGGACCCCCCCGGCCCGTGCCCTGACCCCTCCGTTGGGGCTAATGTGAAGCTTCTCCCCCCTCCTGAGCCCCCTCCTCTCCTTTGCACACGAGGCTCCGGGTGGCCGCCAGCAGCGACTGCCCCCGGCCTCGCAGCCACTGTGCCTTAGCCTGAGCTGGCCGCTCCTGCCCAGCTGCCCCCGAGCCTCCCGGGGCTGTCCCGGTCCCCCAGGACCGGCGGTGTCCCCCGGAGCTGCCGTGGGGTGACTGGCGGTGGTGGCAGCACCCAAAGCACAGCTGGCAGCGCCCAGCGGGGCCCCGGCCCCCCCTGTATCACGTCCAATTTGTACACGGGCTTCTCGCCCTTTTTTTTTTCTATAGTCGAAACGGAATGAGCAATAAAGTGACATTAACACGCGTGGCCTCGCGTTCTTCTCTGGGGAGGAGCCTGGCTGGTGCAGGGCTGATGCTGAGAGAGGCTACGAGGTGACCCTGGGGGGGGTTCTGTGGGTGCAAAGCTGCAGGAGGGGACCCAAGGGACCTGGATCTGGTTTGCCCAGACCTCCTCAGCTCGGGGGCAGCAGCAGCTGCAGGTGGGACAGAGCCGCTGTCATCCTTATGTGTCCCACTGCTGTCCCTCCCTGGTGTCCCCCACCCCAACCTCAGCAGCAACTCGCCCGCCGACAGCAAATGACACACCACGCTGCACTGACACATGTTTAATACTAAAAGTGATTAAAACCAACTTAACAAAACAGCCCGAAGGCGGGCGCTGCCCCAAGACAAGGGCTCCCAGCAGCCTGGCAGGGATGGCCCCAGGCGCTCAAGCTCATTGTGCCAGCTGGTCTGGTGGCACCAAAACTGTCCCATGGCCGAGCCTGTGACACGTCTGGCAGAGCTGTAGGGCCCTCCAGGCTGGTGGTACCTCGGGGAGGGCCTCAGAAAGCAGAGCTGGGGCAGCGCCGTAAGAAAACAAACACTGAAACACACCCGGCATGGAGGAGAAGGCAAAGTCTCTGCAAAGCTGGCAGCCAGCAGGGCTGTGGGCAAGGAACCAGGGTGTGGGTGCTGTGCCGATGGCTCTGTGCGCCCCACAGCAGCCGTGGGCACCCCAAAGTCTCTGTGGGGCAGGCTGTGCCCCGCAGCATCGACCCTGTGCCCGGTGCCCCGGGCTGGGCACTGCTCTGGCACGGGTTATCCAGCACAACCCCGCGTGTCCATCGCGCTGCCGAGGCTCCGACTCCGGTGCTGGCCCCGGCCGTGGGGCTGGGCAGCTGGCACAGGGGTCACTGGGCTTCCTGATGCAGACACCGGGTCCGAGCTACCCACACAGGAAAGGAAAACGCTGGGCTCCGTCCTGCTGCTTCCTCTGCCACCTCTGCCACTTCCCTCCCATGGCTGCAGCGCCGCAGTGGGGACCAGGGGTGGCCTCGGGGTTGTTCCCACCCTCGGCTCATGGGACTGGCACTTGACAGAGCTTCAGGGGCTCGGGTTCAGGGGTTAATGCTCCCTCTTAGCTTCTGTATCTGGTGTGCCACTGGGGACAGGACACTTGGTGGTGGGACAGTGTGGGGTGTGGAAGGCTTAGCAGCACCCCAACCCCAAATCTAAGTGTGGAATGACCCAGGGATGAGGCAATGGCTCCATCCATGGACCCTCTCAGCTAGGCAAATAGTGGGGCTGAGCACTTCTGTGGTTCTCTCTGACTCTGCAGCCATAGGCAGAAGCCAGATCCCACATGGAAGAGGGGCCTGTGGCAATGTGAGGACACACAGTAGCCATGGGACAGCCGGTCCTGAGGTCCTTGGAGAATTCTGTTAGCCTCACACTGGGTCTTAGGTCAAAAGCATGCCTGAAGGTAGCAGGGTGGAACTAAGAGGTTTGGGGGAGAAGGGAAGGGGCAAGTAATAGCTGAGGCAGGCAGGGGATCAGGACGAAGCAGCTGTGGGGGTGTTCAAAGCCTCCCCCAGCAAAGCAGGCAGGGCACACACCTGAAAACTAACCTACACTGAAAAAATGGAACTCAACAAGCAAACCCTGCACCAGGGAGAGGACAAACCTCGGCAAGGCAGCACACGGTGGGGAAGGAGATGGGGACCTGGGGCTGTCTGGCCACACAGGAAAAACAGGCTGGGGCAGGGGGAAACCTGCCCGTGAAGTCCATGGCCTCTCCAAGGGGTACAGGCTGGACTAAGCAATCCCAAAGTCTGTGCAGGCGTGTCCCCCATCTCTGCCCTACGCAGCCTACAAACCCAAAGAGCCACCAAGGTGTGACTCGAGCTCTCTGCACCCAAGCAAACCAAGCAAAAGGCTGGTGATCCAGCACGGGGCTCACCCAAAGCTTCCCTCGCCAGCGGGGCTCTCCAGCTCCGCGCTGGCACTGCCCAAAGGCTGGCGGGACCCTCAACGGCCCAGCCTCCACGTGAACCATCCACAGCAATGACCTTCCCAGCTGGTCTGCCCTCGGGGGGCCCTTCGCAGCACGGCCATTCTGGGGTGGGTTGAAGACGTGGCGTTTATTGTTCGTGGTGGGCTGGCGGCGGTGGCGGCGCGGCGAGGCGGCCGCTGGAGCCGGGCTCCCACCGTAAGGGGCTGCGTGACTCGCTCAGGGGCCCTGGGCCCCGCTCGGCCCCCTCAGCCCTCCTGGGCCCACTTGAGGAAGGTGGGGATGTCCCGCACCGGCACGTTGCGGGTCAGCGCTTTGACTCGCAGGTTCCGGTCGTCCGTCAGCAAAACCACTTCCCTGAGCAAACGGATGGGATCGTCTGCAACGAGACACACACAGAGCACCGTGAAGCTCAGACCTGCCCCAGGCCTTGCACCCATCCCATGGCGTGTTCCCCTACCCTCCCTGCTCCCTGCTCCCAGCTCCCTGCTCCTTGCCACGCTTCCTGGTGGGTCTCGGACACAGCGCTGCATCTCGAAGGCCGTCTGCTCCCCTCTCTGTGCTGCCCAGGGATGATTTGTGATCACTGCCCGCTGCCCACATGGGGTGCTGGACTGGCCACAGGCTGGGAAGAGGAGGTCCCTGCCTGACCCAGGCCAGGAAGACGGCCCGCGACCCTGGCTCCAGCAGGAAGCTGGTGCTATTATTCTGTTGATCTCATTATAAGATCTAAAGCCACCCCTTATTTTTTGTGGAGCTTTTTTGGAGTCGCCACTGACACCGAGGCGTTTCTGGCTGGGGCTCAGACAGACACTGAGAGTTGATGCCTGAGAAACAACCGAAGGGATCTTGCCCCCAGATGGATGAGCTGCCCCGCACGCAACGCGCCGGGCTGGGATGTGGGAGCCACGCTTGTGTGTGTGCGAGGCAGGGGAAGCATATGGGGTATGTGTAAGCAGCTGGGTCCTGTGACCAGAGTACTGTTCCTATGAGCACAGGAAACACAGTGCCTCTGAGCCAGGACGGGAATGGAAAAAACAGAGTTTATGGGAGCCCAACATGGGCCCAGATTGGCTGCGCAGGGAGCGGCAGGACGAGGGGAAGGGGAGGGTGGCCAGGAGCGCGGGCTACGGTCACGGTGTCGGGGCCGGGGCCGGTGGGCGAGCGCCTGGCTGGCCTGTGCTGGAAGGAAGGGAATTAGGGGCTCAGTGGGAAGGCAGGCCAGGGATTGAGAGCTGCCTCAAGTGGGACCGGGAGGTTTTGCGCGGACACTTTAAGAAATGTGTAACAATAAACATCCTCTGCTCCGCGCTGGTGACGCGCCTCCTTGTTACAAACCAGAGGCTGTCAGCTTGTCAGGCCCCATTCCCCATAATCCACATGATTTCAAAATTCAGCATCATTTGCACATAAACATTTGGTGACGGTTTCTCTGTGAATCTGACAAGTTAAGCTGCTAAGAATTCGTGCTGACAAATGCGGGTTGATTTCTTGGGCAGCTGCTGATGCGATTCCCATCCCTGCCGCCCTGGCAACAGCCTGGAGGCTGTCTGGTCCCAGCACACACGGCTGATGCCAACCAGGAACCTAGAGGAAAAGGAGTCCTGGACAGAAGGCATCAGGGGTCGTGGGGAGGAGGCATTTTCTGGCTCTTTGTCATCACAAAAATGGCTCAGTGGATGTTTATGGTGGGTTTGTCACAGGCCGGGGCATCCCCAAGGTGCCATGAGGTGACATTTGGCAATGAGGTGGGACGGCCACAGCCTGGGGCTGACTGGAGGCAGGAGGTGGCACCTTGGTGTTGAAAGAGGCAAAATGCAGGAGGGAACAGATCTAACGGCCATGAAAGAGAAGTGGGAGGAGTCTGGGGAATGCAACAGAGAAGGAATAAAGAGGATGTGAGGATGTCCCACCTTTGTTGGAGGGCATGAAATCCTTGGCCTTGTCATTGCAATAGTGGAGGCAGCAGGACAGAATCAGGTCGTCATTGTTTCCCTGGAAAAGAAAGGGCAAGGTTACCCCTGGCAGGGAAAACTTTGCACCCCCAGCATCCTGCCTGCTGCACTGCCTTGAGAAACCCCGACACAGCTCAGTGAGAGCAGGGCTGCTCTGAGCTGAGACACAAGAACCTGCTCAGCCACCTGCAAAGTAGGGGCACAGAGACACCCCCTGCCCAGAGCTCATGGACCTCAGGGTCCCTGGTTTTCCCTGAAGAGGTGGTGGAAAAGAGCTCCCCACCCTCAGTGTCCAGGGTGCCCCTTACCTGCTGGCCAGTGGTGTCTTCACTGCGGAAGGAGATGGACTCCAGCTCGTTGCCCCGGCTGGTCAGAGCCCTCAGGCAGTTGTCCCGGCTCTCAAATCGCTCCTCCAGGAACTCGATGGACTTCCTGGCTCTCTCCTGTACTTGGCGGGCATAGCCTGCAGCCCGGTGCTCCATCTCTGGGCCCTTGGCCAGGCCATCCAGCTCGTTTATCACTTCAAACAGGAAGAGGAGGTACAGTTACTATGGGACAAGGTGCTCCCGTGACCTGCTGCTGGAGCACGTAAGTTGCCAAGGCCTCAGGGCCGGGGCACTGGGAGCTGGCTCAGGAAATCTGGGTTCAGCTGCTGCAGTGTCCCTGTGCTCCTGGACTTGGCTGCGGGTCTGGAAAAGCTTTGCTGCCTTCCACCTCTGTGGGTCACCTGGCTCAGCCCCGAGAGCGCAGGCACCTCGCCCCCACAGTGTAACTGGTGAGGGCAACTGGTCCTGCTCTGCCATGCACTGGGGAGCATCGCTGTGCCCCCCACCCCACATTCCTGCATTAATGACCAACAGCACGTCCGTGCCCGGGGGTGTCAGGAAACCCTGAACTCCTGCATCCTGCTCCTCTATCTCTGAGCACAGCGATGGCCAGTGGCACTGTGCCTCCTGCCCGTGTGGCACTGCCTGGCTCTGCACTGTCTGGGCTGGACATGGGAACAGGAAGCAGGCACTTCCCACCCTGGCACTATTTCCCACACAGATCCCAGGCCTGTTTTCCCACCTGAAGCCACCACCCTGTGCTCCTGGCAGGGAACAACTCTCCTTTCAACACCTCACCCATCTCTCTTTGCGCATCTGTCCTGCCTCGAGACGAGCTTGGAATCCAGGTGGATTCCCAGCCTGTTCACCTTGACTGGAACCTCTTGTACCGCTGCCAAGTGCTTGAGAACTCCAGCTGCTCCAGCCTGGCGAGCCCAAGGGACCCCAGAGCTCCAGGAGGGACCAACCCTTGGGTGCTGGGGCTGCTGGAAGAGCCGCTATGAGTGTGCGAGCGACGACGCTCGTGTGCACATCTGGACACACCCTTGTATGCCCGGCCTCACAGCTGGCAGCAGGGCTGGGCACACAAATGTGCATCCAGATGTGCAAGCAAGTGTCCCCTGGCTGTGCTGGCCTGCGTGTGCAGGGAGCCGCGTGCGCGGCAGAGCTGGTGTGCACGTGTGCGCGAGGGAGCCTCAGCGCGCTCCGTGTGTGTGTGTGTGTGTGTGTGTGTTTTAGCCATGGCTTCATTTCTGAAGATTGTTTCCGAGCTTGGAGCCAAGTCCTGAGTTCAAGTGGGAACTATGCATTCCTTGGGGGGTTCGGGGAGAGAGCTCGGGGTCTGAGGCCTCTCCCCAGTGCTGTGAATCACTGCCCGGGGAGCCTGCGTGATCGCTCTGTTCCATGGTGAGACTGGCACTCACTGTCTGGGTATTCCAATTAAATCTGCGTGGAGTTGCTTTGCTCTTCCCTGGCTGGAGACTCTTCTTGCTACCGACCTGATGCTGCCATTTCCACACAATGCACGGCTGGGCCCGGGGTGGGGGGAGCCGTGCAAGAACGGAACATCAAACAGGAAAAGCTGGTATTCCCTCCCGAAATCCGCCTTCCTGCTTCCAAGCTAAACAGGCTTCAAAGGGGAGGCTTGTTTGTGCTTCTGCACCAGGCCTGGCTTCTCCATGGCGGGGTCAGGCTCAAGGAGCACTGAGCAGGTTAAAGAGCAAGAGAAACAAACCCAACGAGAAGCCAAGCGCTTAACCCCTTGCTGCATCCCCAGGAAGAGCAGGGAGCAGTGCCGGGGGAAGGGCACCATGCCACTCTCCATTCTGCCCATGGGACACGGCACCAAGGCCTCTGTCCCCAGCAGCCACAGGCCCAGGGGATGGCTTCCTCCTGCCTACACAGATGGCTGTCCCGGGGGATGAGAGGGAATGTCACCAACATCTGGTGTGGACAGGGAGTTGCTGGCTTTGGGGTGCTTTTGGGAGGCTCGTGGCAGCAGTGGAAGACAAGTTACTCTGTCCCCATATGACGAGGCAGCAGGACAGGAGGGCACTGAAGGTGCTGTGGCAGGGCAGGCTCCTTTTGCAGGTTAAGGGCAGCAGCATCTTGGACAGGGACAGGACCAGAGTTTCCAGCTCTCCTGCTGCCCCTGGCTGGGGTGTGATGAAGAAGCCTCACAGCAACCACCGGAGTGCACCAGGAGGCAAAGCCATGGCTCCAGGGCAGGTCCCAGCTCTCCCAGGTGTTAACATCCTCCACAGCCCCCAGGGCTTCCCAGGCTCTGCCGGTGCTGCCGGCTGCCTTCCCTTGGCTTCTGCAGTGCCAAGCCACAGAGCAACTTGGCAGCTCCTCTGCTGAGCTGGGCAGGCATCCAACCCTGCTCTCCTCACCCAGGGGTGCCATCCCAGCCCCAGGAATCCCTCCTGAGCTGGGCTGCTCACCCTGAGGGGAAGGGCAGCAGCTGGATGTTGGCTCTGGAGCAGGCAGAGCTCTCTGCTGGGACACCCAGGAGTTGAGAAGGAACCCCCACAATTCAGAGGGCAGCACCCTGCATGCCACGGGGTGCACCTGTGCCACCTCCCTGCCTGGACACTGGAGATGCCCACGGGACACAGCTGCTCCTGTGGATGGGAGCTGTGGACGGGATGTGGGCTCTGCAAGGCTCAGCCCCACTCCTGCCCCATCGTCTCCTGCTGCCCTCGAGGATCCTGTGAGTGCCAGGCTGGCACCGGGACGTGCCAGGCGCCGGAGTGCCACTGGCTGGAGGAGCGGCACCTCCGGCCCAGAGCGTGATCAAACACTCAGAGCAAAGGCATCGAACCAAATCCTGCCGCCACCCCGGGAGACCACCCAGCAGCACAGCCGTTATCTGCCAGGGTGAGTGTTTACCAATAACGGGAACCAGCTTGCTGTTTTACTGCGAGCTTTATAAGGATAAAAAGAAGGGCTGGGCTTGAGCAGCTCCGAGATGCTGGGACACAGGCCGGCCATTTGCTCAGCCTGCCTAAGCCCCAGCTCAGCTGGGATAAGCTATCTGCTCCGATTGTTTAACAATTCCTCCTCCTTGCTCCCTTGGAAATTCCCTCCAAATCCTGTTTAACACCCATCTGCTTTCTCCCGGCCCCTGGCACCCCCAAATGCACCGGGAGAAGTTTGCTGAGTGCTGTGGGCAGAGGGCTGGCAGGGAGGGAGCAGGGTGACAGGGGCTGAAGGAATGCCAACAACGACTGGGATGAGACAGGGCAGGATGAAGTCCAGTCCCACGGCATGAGCTGACCAGCTCCAGACCACACAGGCACTGCGGGCACGTGGGGCATGGAGAGAGGGAGCCAGACTGGAGGGACAGACCACACTGGGGGAGAGGGGAAGCCCCCACCGCAGCACTGGCCCTACTCACCGATCAGGGGCACCACCAGGATGAACTTCCTGCAGTCCAGCAGCGTGACCAAACTGCCGAGGTGGTCGATGAAACCATTGGTGTCTGGGACCAGAAAGACAGGTCTGATCTCCAGCTCCATCTGCCTCATTTGGCTCTGGTCTTTCAGCACGGCCTGGAGGAGAAGGAAGGACACATGGTGAGTAAGGAGGATGTCAGTCCTATGACCTGTGGACCTGAGAGCAGAAGATAAGCCTGGCTGGCATGTACAAATCCATGTGAAGGAGACTGGGAAGAGGCTGCATCCATCCCACCTGCACATCCCAAACACCAGCTCTTGCAGGCCCACATTACACATGTGAGCAGGATGGCAAAAGCCCCCAAGAAAGCACTCCCCTGGAAAAACAGCTCTGTCCAGGCTCTGGGAGAACTGGGACCAGCCTTGAAAACGGAGGTATTTTGGGAATTGCCCTATTTGTGGGACTGGCAGTTGCCAGGATCATCTGCACCAGTGCCAAGGGGGAGGGAGGACAGGGGTTCTGGGGCTTCACATGGAAACAGGTCAAGGTGAAAACAGACAAAACAAACCAGTTTGGGATGCATAAGTCCTGCCAACAGCCTCCTAACACAGGGACCCCAAGCAGGCAGCCAGAGGTCTGTGGGGCAGGGATCCTTGGCTATCTCCCTCACTGTCCTACCACCTCCTGCACATGCCTTGCCTTTTCCGACTCCATCCAGCTGGGAAACCAGGTGGGTTCCAGCCCTGAAAACTCACAGTACTGTCCTTGGTCGAGCCCTTCACACCCACAGAGACCAGAGATGCTCACACTCGCAGGGGGAGGGTCTGCTGGGGCTCGCTGGACGCCCTCTGGGCTGCACCTGGACCTCTGGCCAATGCAAGCTGCCAAAATGGGACGCCAGAGCTCACGTATGACTTTCGAGGCTCTCGAAGGACTTGGGCTCTTTAGTAAGTCACAGGCTTAAAAAACTCAGGATGCTATTCTAGTGCTTCCTCTGCTTAAAAATAGCTTCCCTGGACTCACTGATGTTTGTTGCCTCTAATAGGAACCGGTCACCCATGGAGCACAGCAGAGCTGCTGAGGAACACATCCACCATGCAAACCCTTCTGAGACCGGGCTTGGACCCATCAGATGTGCCCTGGGCACACGTGGTGACCACTGACCCTCTCCTGCCCAATGTTATGGGAAGCTCCCCCTGCCCACGGTGAGGATCCCAACCCTCTCTCAGTCATGCCAAACCCTCGGAGGCGCCCTAGAACAACAAGCTGCATGGGCCAGGAGTGGCCATGGAAAGAAGTGGTTTTTAATTCATTTCCAAGTGTTGTCATCTGGCTTTAAATCTAGGCAGCTTGATGCTGCCACCTCCCACAAGTGTCTCCAGGCAAGGCAGCAACCAGAACCTCACCACGTGCCTCCCACCCTCCTTCTGGCAGTGCTGGTCCTGGGGACGTGGCTGCCACAGACCCTGAGGGGTGACAGGCAGAGCAGGGAGCATGCCAGGTCCTGTCTGCCGCAAGCCAGTGTGAGGACACGCCTTCCCCATCACACAGGGGACACACCAGTGTCCCCAGGCTGAAGCTCTGTATCAGCCACGTGCTAGATGCCATCCCTGCCTGTGCTCTGCCCTGGCGCTCACTGGCGGCACAGGAAGAGCCACAGTCAGGGACAACATGGAATCAATTCCAGCGTGGAGCTGCTGCTGCCTCCTCACCACAAGGAGAACAGCAGGTGGGGTGTCTCCACAGGGTTTTGGGGTGTGACAGGAGCTGCTCGTCCCTGGGAGGCACCAGACCTGGCTCCACCTGCCTTAGGGAGATGGAGAAGGGCCCCATTGACCAATGCAGAGACCCAGAGAGTGGCAAGTCCCTTGTGTGGTGGCCAAAGAGGTCAATGGCCCTGAAGTTGCAGGAAGTGGGGGTGAAACCACGCAGTCTCCACTGAACAGTGACAGTCCTATGTGAGCACGAGCTGGTGGCAGGAGGGGACCTGGCTCCTGAGCCTGTGACTCACCCCAGCCCGTGCAGGTAACCTCAGGAGTGTGAGCAGGCCGCACTGGCCAGGGGGCACGGGGGTGACGGCGGGGAGGGCAGTACCCTCGTGGGTGGCATTTGCCCCGGCGGCTCTCGCGGGCCGTACCCGGCCGATTCCTGGCAGCCGCCAGCAACGCCTGTGCCGGCCGTCACGTCCCATTCCGCTCGCCAGGCCGCCCGGTGAGAGAAGGACACAGGATGCGCCGGGAGTGAAAGAGCGAGGTCGGCGGGGAGCGTGCCAAGTCCCCGCGCACAGCTCCGGGCCGCTCGGGGAGCCAGAGGGAAACTCGCCTTTGCAGAGTTCAGAGGCCGGCAGCGAGATTTATTTTTGTTTGTGTGAGTAAAAGGCTGCAGAAGCCTCCGGCCAAGGGGTTTGGGGGAGAGAGGAGTGGCCTGTGATTCATGCGGACGCTGGCTGGCCCCACGCCAGAGATGAAAGGGAGCCCATGTGCGGCAGAACCGGGGAGGCCAGTTCTGCCTTAACCCTTCTGCCGGTCCGTGAGGCACGGTCCCGTAGGGAGGAGGGGGAGCATGGAGGTGTGAATCGGGATGCCCACGTCTGGGATCTGGCTTCTGTGCTGCCAGAGCTGCCAGAAACGAGCTGCTGGTCCCACCGTGCCTCAGTTTCCCTAAAACGAGGACAGGGAGATGGTGGCCTGTGTGTCCTGCTGGGAGGTGGGGTCTGGAAACCACCCTGGGGAGCGCAGGGTGGATAGAACAGCGGAGGTACAGCCTCGCCCTGGCCCAAGTGTTTTGGGAGAGCCGGATTTTAGCTTCGGCTTATTTGGGTTAAACAAATAGGCTCGGATTGGCTCAACTCAGTGGCAGGGTGATCCCACAGTGCTGGACGTGGCAGGGGACCTCTGAGGCCGGGGGCTCCTTGCCCTTCCCTGGGCTGCCAGCTCCACCCCCTCGCCTCCTGCACCCGCACACTGCGGTGTCAGCGCTGCTCCCACCCGCAGCCCCCTGCCCATCCCGCTGCTCCGGCCATGGGGGCTTCTCCCAGGAGCTGGGCCGGAGCCGGAGGTGGCTCCCCCGGCTGCCCCAGCTGGTGGCAGCACTGAGATCAGACACTCCTGCATACACAGTCCCAAATTCCCAGCTCATCCATCAGCTGGGATCACCTGGGGAATTCCCCGGAAGTCGATGCCCGAGTGAGGGCTTCCAGCGCGGGCAAGGGAGGGGTCCCCCAAAAGCCAGGACTTTGTGCAGAGCGGCAGGGGGGCATACTGAGGGTCTCCACCACCAGCACAGAATAGGAGAGGGCTCCACGCGGACCCTGGAGCTCCGCACACGGACCCCAGAGCTCCTCTGCCCGTGGTGCCAGGATGGCAGAGAGGCCGAAGAGAAGAAAACTGCCCCGCTGCCTTCGGGACAGGTCACACGGGGTCACGCCGCTCCGCCAGGACGGAAGGGCCACCACCATCCTGCCACCACCTCTCTCCTGCCACCACCCGCTCCCAAAGCCGGCGCCGCTGCCCCTTCCAGCCCCGAGCGCTCCGCGGGGATCGCATTTTCCAGGGCCGAGAACAATGCCTCCTTCCAGCCTCTCTGCTCCAGGGCTTCCTCCTCCCAAGGTTCGTCCCCAGCGTCTTCCTCGGGAGTAAACGTGCCCCGTGCCTGGTAGCACACCGGGGCCGCCGCCGTGGCGGAGCCGCCGTGGGTGGGTGTGCGCCTTCCGCAGGCAGCAGGCACCGGCTCCCAGGCAGGTGCTGAGCCGGCCGCGTGTGCGCCCGCGGCATTGTTCCTGCGGGGAGGGAGAGCGTGAATGGGACACGGCTAAATTTAGCCACTTACTCACACTACCGCCACAAAGGAGCGGCTGCATCTTAAGGGGGCGGCCGTTCCGTGGGCTCAGAAGGGACAGGGGAGAGGCTATTTTGGGAAGACATGTCATAATTGGCCGTCCCGGTTGAGCTGCTTCTGTAATGCTGAGCAAAACAATAGCAGCATCCAGAGGAAGAGCCTGTTATGTTTCAGGTGGGATGTTTTCAACCGGTCAGGAAACTCGACCGCTCCCAGCGCGCGGCGGCGGCACAAAGGACAGGGGACGCTGAACAGCATGGACCAAGGGCTGGCCAAGCAGCAGGACACGCTGTGGGCTGGGGACAGCCCTGAGTGAGTGTGCTGCCTGCCCCAGCAATGTCACTGCCACCTCTTCTTGTCCACCTGCCTGACCTCTCCTCCCTCCAAACACCCGGGCAGCACGCAGAGATGTGCCTGGTCTTTCACCTGGTCCTGATGCATCACTGCTGTCACCAGCTGTCACCAGCTCTGTCCCAGTGCGGGCATGTGGTGAGGGCAGTGGCAGGCTGGCAGTGGAGCCAGGGAGCTGCTTTGCATCTAGAGCTGCCCAGGAACACAAGAGACCTGACCCTGCTCTCATCTATCTTTCAGAGTAATGGTTTTGGGGTCTGTGCTCACATGGGGAAATGGAGCTGAGCTGAGCTCCCTCTAAAGCTGGTGCTGGCCGAGGGCCACCCCGTTTGCCATTTATCCTGGCAGGACCTGTGCTACCCCAGCAGCTCAAGCCACAGTCCTGTACACAGCCAGGACAGGCACAGGGACCTAAGGAGAGCAGTGAAGCTCAAATTCCCCTCAAGGTGTCAATCAACAGCAGAGCTGGGCTGCCAGCGACTGGGGAGCAGGGCAAAGACAGGAAAACCTGCAGGGGAGAAAGCAGTGACTTTACCCATGAGAGGCACAACTTTGCAAGTCCCAGGTGAGGCCGTGATGCTGCACTCTCCTTGGGCACAGAAAGAAACCAGATAGCCAAGGCTTTGCCCTGCACCCCAGGGCACTGCACACACCATCACAGATTCTACAGGAGGCAGCCACAGAGCCTGAACCCGAGTCCCAGTGCTGTGTGGGGAGCTGAGTCCTGTGTGCTGAGACAGGAGCCGCATCTGCCGGACTCGGAAGGAGCTGTGGCTCGTCCCAAGAAAAATGAAAGGATGACTTGGAGAGCAGCTGACACTCCCTAGGTGGGCAGTGAATGAGAGGCTGTAACAGGGAAGGGAAAAGGTCCCCAGCTCCCATGAAACACTAAATCGGCTGGGAAGAGCAGAAAGGTCAAGGATCACAGGTTACAAGGGAAAGTGGAGGGGGTGGATACTGAGCTGGCTCCAACCTGGTCTCCCCTGGCAGCATTTTCCACTTGAGCTCCTCCGCCGCTCCAGCTGCATGGTCAGTACCCAGGCAGGGAGAGGACTGGGGCAAGCACACATGTTCTGCTCCAGGCCATTCCCAGCCAGCTATGGCCTGGATGACTTTACTGAAGCCCCAAGGACTTCTCCTCCACCCCGCGCCTTCAGACTCCAACTGCACCTCAGCTCTCAGCTGTGCAGCCCCTGAAGCTGCCCACACCCTCATTTTGACCTCGCTCTGCCTGCGAGCATCGGCCCCAGCACGGCCGGGGAGGAAGGGAGGAGCAGGCCGGGGGGAGAAAGCCCCTGACAACATCAGGCAGCCCCCACTCTCCCCGCAGAATGGGCAGCGGCCATCCCGGGGGGCCCCGCTGCAGCTGCGCCGCTCGCCGGGATCTGCTGTGCGCTGCCCTCCCCGAACATGTGCAGTTCCTGTTTGCTGTGTCTGTACAAGGCAGTGGGAAGTGGGGAATTTACTTACACCTCCCGCTTAACAACCATGGGAGGCTGGAAGGCTTCAGGCCGCTTTAATTTACAGCCCATCTCTCCAATCTCTCACTCGTTTGGTTGCTGCTTTCTTCCTCCTTGTATTAACGTGACCCAGGTACCTGCCAACAATAATGGACTCGCTTGCGGGGGCGGCCCCTCCCTGCCGGCACACAAACTTCTACCTTCGCCTTGATATGAATTGCTCCGAATTCAAATGAAAAAAAAAAAAAAAAAAGAAAAAAAAGAGACAAAAAAACAAAAAAAAAAGAAAAGAAAAAAAAGGAGAAAAAAGGTGAAATCTGAAAAGGTTGGGGTGGGTTTGGAAAAGCGAAGCGCAGTGGTTCTGGGCCCGGCGCCAGTAGCCCGAGGGTACACATGTGCAGGCTCTCCCAGTAGGGCCTTCAGCAGCCCTGTTTTACAACCACCTCGGCACACACTGCAGAGTTCACGCATATGGCCAGACAGATGTGTCTGGCTTACGTTCAAGGCTGGAAAATGAAGAATTATGGAAGTGAAGGGCCCTGGGCATTAGAGAGGGCGGAGGTGAGGGGGAGGGGAGCCAGGGAGAATTTTTCCTCTGCTGAGAAATCCTCATCTGGGCTGCGAGGCTGGAGGAAGAGGGGTTGCGAGCGAGGAGGCAGCCAACAGCCATCCATGCATGTGAGATTGCTCTTAAAGCAACAGGGTGCATCGCCAGGCATCTGCTCCCAGTCCAACCAGTTTACTTCACCAGCTCCCACTGGGAAACACGCTCACATCAGGCCAGGGCCAGGCCAGGATCACCTGCATCCCGTCTGTTTGTCCCCATAACGATGGCAACGTTCTGGCTGCAGCAGCCCTTCGCAGACTATTTTTCCGCCGCTGGCTCCTGCATGAACTCTGCCGTTCACGTCCCACCCTCTCCCTGTCTGCCTGTGCCCCGCTGCACAGGAAGGCTGATTTCTCACCACATCTCGCTGTCACGGAGCCTCTGCCCTGGGTGGGGGCACAGCTCACTGGCGCACACACAGGAGCCGCTGCCCTGGGGCACAGCTCACTGCCTGGCACACACAGCGCTACAGCCAGCAGCTAAAGCACCGCCCTGCCACTCCTGGGTGTGCTGGCAGCTCCACGGGGAAGCTGCGTCTGGCTTCAAGAGGGTCCCCAAAACATTCATTTCAAGGCCTGGGAGGGCAGATCTTGCCCAGGGCGGGACAGCAAAACAGATTTGGACCTTCCAAAGGGCCAAAGCTGAGCTTGCTGCTGGGTTTCACAGAGGCAGCACGTGGCATTACACCCAGGAAGGTCAAGGTGCTATGGGACAGACATCCCAAGATGTCTGTTTCCTACCACTGAAGCATGGTAGGAAAACAGCTGTGCACCACTGGCACAGTGAGGTGGGATCAGCTCATCCTACCTGAATCTTGTCTTGACGGCGCTGCTGCTCAGCGACTTTCCTGGCCAGCGCTTGCTTTTTGGCTCTGAGCTCCTTGATGTCCATCTCTCCTCCACTGCCTTCAGTCTCAGAGTCATCTTCAAAGGCCTCAATCCTCACATCATCCTCCTTCTTCCAGGAAATGCAGGAAGAGAGAAAAACAGGAGGGCAATCATTGTAAGGGATGCTGGCGGCAGGGATCGTTCTCGTTCTGCTCTCCCTTTTCCAGCAGATAAATCCCTGTCAGGCACAGTCCATCACCCCTTGCTGACGGGTGACTATGTCTAAACATCCAAAAGAAGCCAAATAAATAGTAAACATTCAGGAAATGACAAGGTGAGACAGGAGGTAACAGGGCAGGAAAGGCAGCGACCAGGCAGGGCAGGGGCAGCCCAGCTTAATGCTCTGTTCTAAAATCACACCCTCTTCCTCACCTTGGAAAACTCTTCCCACAGCCTTGGGTGAGTCACTGATGTTTTATAGCCTCCAGTTCTGTGAAATCATGGTATTTCCCTGTCTCTCTGCTTTGCCTGGCTGTTCAGGCTGCATATCCCTGTTCAGGCTGCTTCTTCCCACCACCCTGCACCAGGGCTGTACGAGGCTCCTCTAACACCGCCGCCTCATCCCACAGGGCACAAAGGCTGCTCATCCTGACAAGGAACCTCAGACTCATGAACTCAGGTGCCCTCCTCCATTTTGATCACTTGAGTAGGCCAGAGAGATTCCTGCACCCACCCCAAAACTTCCAGCTGCTCTGGAACAGATGTTTCAGAAGGAGATGCTCAAAATCTTGGTTTTAAAGCTCCACATGACAGAGCATCCACTGTGTCTCAAGGTCGCACATTTCAACAGTTAATGACTTCCTCTGTTAACATTTCCACCCTACTTCTAGTCAGCCTTTGCCACGCTCCTGCTGTCCAGGAACCTTGTCTTTGATGAAGTCAAGGGTCCCTGGTTCTCCAACCTCCTGCCCACACGAGCACAATCTGGACCATACTGCATCTTCTTCCTCTCCTAGACACCCTTCCCTGGAGTTCCCCACCAGTTCTGCAGACCCTTCCCAGTATGCCTGCACTGCCTGGACACCCCAGAAGGAGCCATGCTGTTCCTCCCTTAGGTGGAGGCTACACTGGCCTGTCCCCACGTGCTCAAATCTCTGGGATACAGGAGGGTGGGAGGTGGTGGCTGGTGTCCAAATGGGCATCACTCACAGCCAAGTTCTGCCCAAGCTTTGCTGCTCTCCCCGGTCACTTCACACACAAAGGGGAGCCCACAAGGCCATGTTCCTCAACACATGTCCCACATGTGCTGCCCAGGAGCCCAGCTCTCCACTGCTGCCTGCAGACCCCTCACCTCCTACAGCCAACCTTGCTCCTCTCCCCAGTGATCATGGGTGGCCTTGGCCCAGTGATCATGGGTGGCCTTCCCAAGCCATGCCATTATCCATCCTCCCTTCTCTGCACAAAATCCAAGGGTTGTGATGGGGCTGGGAAGAGTTCCCAGATGGCACCTGGCCAGGAAGACCTGCTCTGAGCCCCTGGAGGGCTGCAGGAGACAGATCCTGCACAGAGGGGTAAGAGCAGGGCTACACTCCCTGCCCTGTGCAGGCTGCCACAACACATGTCAGCAGAAGGGACTCGTGGTCTTAATTTAGAACAACCCCAGCGCTGCACAGTCGTGCACTCGATCATTTCACCCAGACCGCGCGCCCGCCTGGCCACAGAACCACCTTCTCTTCTCTCCTTGTGACCTTTCAGCCATGGGAACAAGGAAGATGGGAGCCCTCAGGCTCACTTCCCTCTGCCTGGACCACAGGGGATGGGGGGATGCTGCCAGAGGGAGAGTGTCACACCAGGGCCTCTGAGAAAAGCCTCTGTCTGCTGCAGATCTGCTGTGGTGGGTCAGGACCTGCTTGCCCACAGTGGTGGTGGTCACTCTGGCGAGCTGGAAGCTCTCTTGAGATCAGAGGCCAAGAGGGAAGCTCCAGGGTTGCACAACGAGCTCATGGAGAGATTCCCACAGCTGAGCAGAGGCTGTGGGGACAGGGCAGGAGGGAGCTATCCTTGTGCTGTGCTTGATCACAGCAGGAATTGGAGGGACTGGCCCAACAAAAGGACCCTTCTGGAGAACAGGACCATCCCCGTCATGGGAAGAACCTAAACATCCCCCCATATCCCACATGCCAGCTTGAAAACCTCCAGCACAGACAAAGATCCAGGTCCCCCACCTTACAGAGACAACTCCTGCTGCCTGGGGATTTGCTGTCCTCTGCTCAGCTGGGACAAGGAGGGTGCTGAGTACAGTGCTGCTCTGGGCTTCTCTGACTTTCAGTTCCCATGGGACAGAGACAAGGTGCTGTCCCTGCACAAGGGTGATACCCCTCTGGCTCTGAGTGCCCAGCCCCAGCACAGGGAGGGGAGCCAGAGCGAGCCTGGGCAGCACCAGGCCACCCAGCTTCCCGTTCCCAACGCCTCTGCTCCTCTCTCCTGTTTCCCTGGCCTTTCCAACTGCAAGATTAAACAGAAGAAAGGAGTCAACCTGCAGAGCGGCTGGCAGGGCCCTTAAACACACACACGGAGCCTGGAGTGAAGCAAGGCCTACAGGAACAAGCAAGGGCAGAAAAACAAGAGTTGAATTCCTTAATCACATCAGGATGTGAGAGGCAGGGGAGGGACGGGGCGCCAATGTCAGCTCTTCCTGTACGTGTGCTGGAGGCTGGAGCTCAGGCCTCTGCCACAACGAGCTCCACCGCTATAAACTTGATCCTGAAGCTGAACCCTGACACCCCCTCGCCCACCTCCTCTCCCGGGGCCGCGGAGCTGCACGTTATTAAAGCTCCCCCCACCCTGGGTATGAAGAAAGCAGCATCTGGAACTCATAGCGGCGTGCGAGATAGAGGCAGGCGGGCTGGGCTGGCAGGAAAGGGCACGAGCGAAGCACACTCGGGAGACAAGGGCTGTGCACCATTTGCCCCCCCGCCTCCCCCCATAAAATGCACACGCAGCTAGGCCAGCTATAAATAGCGGGAGCTGCAGGGCAGGCAGAGGCTGGGCCCCACAGGGGTGATTCTTCCTTCACCGAGGCGCGCTCTTCCCGCACGGTACCTGATCTTCCAGTTGTTTTCCCTCTTGGCTTCCCATTTCCTTTCCCATGGCGTCTGGGACGGGTGCCACTGACACATATTTTCCACCCTTGAATGCCAGCAAAGGCTCTTCTTGTCCACAAAGGGCTTCCAGGAAATACTTCAGAACTGTGACCCTCTTGCAGTCGGCTGCAATAACCTACGGGGTGAGGACGAGGGGGTTGGGGAGAGGGAAAGGAAAACAAAGTCAGTGCAAAGGGGAGTGGATGAGTAACGACCAGGGGAAAATGTTCGGGATAGAAGGCCCAGTGGGATGCAGGCAGCACCACGGGGATGTGCAGCATGCCTCTCTTCTAAACACGGGTGGAAGGGGTTTGCCTTGCTTTGTAGTCCCCAGGGAAAAGGAGGCAGGCAAAGTCAGGACATTCAGCACCAATCCTGTCCTGCCTGCTGTGTGCACCCCCAGGCTGCAGGACTGCCAGGGCACAGCCAGCCCCATGCCCAGCCCCATCAAATGGGGGAAAATCCTGCCGAACCATGAGAGATCAATGATGTGGCCTAGCCCTCTGTTTCATTTTGGCTTCATTGCTGGATTTGCCCCCCAAAGGCTGTGGAGGGATGCAGGTGTGAGAGTGAGAGGGTGGGGGCATTTGAGAAAAGCTGAGCCCCTCCTCACCTCCAGCCTGACCCCATCCCACAGGCCCATCTCACAGACCAACTGGGGAGCCCCACTGGGGAGGCTGGGACGGATCTGGCCTGAAGGAAACTCAATAGCTTGGGTAATTATCCAATTTATGAGGCTCTCAAATGGAGTTTCCAGAGCGCGGGAGCCCGGTGCCTCCACAGCCCCGTCCCGCGCGGCACAGCCTCGGCCGGCACCTCCGCCACGCCTGGCCTTGGCTCAGCCCTGGTCCCCTTGCAGCAGGGCTCTGCACCTGCACTGCTCTCCCCTGGTGCTTCCTGCTGACCGGTGCCACCCCCAGGGAGCTGCAGATTTATAGGCAGAAAGTCAACAAATGAGACTAAAAGCACTACACGCTACGGACACAAAACCTGTGCTGATGCCCGAGCTTCTCCTGGTTTGCTGTGCACGTAGACCAAAGCAGTCTCAGAGACCCCCATCCCAAAAGGGTCACTGCAGGCTCCCAGGACCAGGATTCTGAAGCTGGGGAGAGGGTCAGGTGCCTCACAGCCAGGGACACACACCATGTGATGCCAGGCCTGGTCCCGGTGTGGTGGACACCAGCTTGTCCCCGATGGGGCCGTGCCTCGGTGAGCCAGGCCTGGCAGCGGCACCGGCCCCGCTGCACCAGGCTGCCGTGAGAGGAAACTTCTGCTCTTCCACAGCACTGCCAGTTTCCTCTCTGCGGGCTAATTTTAACCACCGTGTCGCTGCAGTGCGTGTCAAAAACCTGACCCTTCTCTGACCTCCAACCTCCCACCCCGGCTACTGCCGGCACGAGGAGCACCCTCGTGCACCCACAGCCGGGGTTGCCTCTGTTTGAAGGCATCCCCCTGGAATCTGGTGTCTCCCTGTACCTGTGTGGAGGGGGAGGAGAAGCCCTGTCCTCCTCAGTCCTCCCTGTGGAGGCAGCTGCTGCTGCAGGGAGGTGGTGTGAGCAGGGTGATCACAAGAATTAGTGTTCTGAGGAGCAAAAGATTCATAACCACTGATTCTGCACCTATAAAATGTGTCCTATGGGACTGAGGTGAGCAAAGGACAAGGTGACAGCAGCTCAGCAGTTCCAGGAGCTGCTGGGGACCCTCTTTCCCAGGACAGCCCTTTGCTGCTTGTGACACCCAGCCAGGAGCAATCCCTGCAAGTGTTACCACAGGAACATTCCCATCCTCCTGGCTCTCCTTTAGGAACGATTGTGTGCAGAGGAAAGTCCAAAGGAAAGAGAACACGAGCAAAGTGGGAATGGCTGTCATGGGAAACATCCCTCCTGTGAGTTCCTGAGAGCTCTGGGCTGCAGCTGAGGGAAGTGGTGGAAACCTCACCACTGGCTTCACCCCCAGCTCCACGGGCTAATGCCACAGAGACCCAGCCTGACTCACATGGGGTAACTTCTGCCCAGGGTTTTTCCAGTCTGGGTATCTGCAGTTCTGTTGTGCTCAAACAAAGTGCCCACCACCACCAGCCACGTGCCAGGGGATGCCAGGATGTGGCCAGCAGCAGCAGCAGCAGGGAAGGGGACACAGGAACTGGCTGTATAGGTGGGGGAGAGATGGGTGCCCCATCCTGACACCATTCCTGAGGGATTTCTCAAGACGCCTCTAGAAATATCTAGAAACATCCACAAGGTTTTCAGGAGGGGCTGGGTGCTGACACAGCTGCAGTGCAGCCATTGCTCCACAAAGGCTTAAATCTGAGCCTCTTGGATCAGGAATGATCGGGCAAAATGCAGAAGAGCTCCCTTCACCCTTGGCTGGGGCTGGGGACAAGGGCAGGTGGGATCACTCCTTCCTCCCCTGAAGAAGAAACCAGTAGGAAACACCAGATTTCCTGCCAAGCCAGCACAGCACATGCTTAAATCCAGCTCATCTGCTGGGGAGAAAAGAGCCCAACCAAAGGCCCATGACATAATGCCACAGCAACTCGTCTCATGAACACATTTTTCCAGCCCACATGAATGAAAAACAGGGAAGGAGCAAATGCTCCGCACATCCCCGTCACGTGCAGCCCTGCTCGGGGAGGACGCGGCAGAGCCCCAGGCTGCCGGCAGCCAGGCTGGGAAAGAAGTGACCCGTGACTGGTACCCAGGTCTCTCTCGAGCGGTGGAGAGGGACCTTGCGTGCCACCGAGCAACCCACTTTGGTCAGAAACTTCCTGTTTCGGAGTGGAAACGCGAGTGGCAGCGCCGGGATAAGCGGGATGGCCGTGAAGGCACTCATGGTGATGCCAGCGGAGCGTGGTGAGGACACCAGGAGCTGTGCCTGACCTTCCCGAAGGAATGGGAGTATGAAATGACACGGTGGTGATGTATCGATGATGTGGCAGCAGACACCCCGGCCCCAGCGGGGGATAGAGCCCTTCCCCCTCTGACCGTGCAGCGCGACAGCAGGAACTGAAAGCCTGGCTCCGAGTCACTGCTGGGTATGAAAATGGGCCTGACACGAACACAGCCGCTCTCAAAGGAAAACCGAAACCGAGAATTGCTGAAGTGGTCTGGTGCCCCCGTCCGTGACCCGGGCTCAGTTCCCCAGCGCCACCGCCGAGCCCCTCGCCACCGCGGTGCCTCTCGGGGACACGTGGCTGGGGACCAGGCGTGGGACCGAGCTGGCTTCAGCTGCAGCAGCCCCGATTGCCAGCCTGATCCCATCGGGGCTGGAGGGGAGACGTTTCCAATCTCCTGCTCCATCAGACAGGCTCACCACCAGCTCCAGCACCAGCCACCCACTGGGGGCTGGCGGCTGCTTGGCCACGCTGCCGAGGCTCATTAGCCAACTGCTAATTCATGGGTCACACATTAACATACTGATCATTGAGTAAGACACAGCGGGACACACATTAACACGCACTAACTGCCTGTAGAGACCCACTGGGCTGCACATTAACTGTACCAGCTGTTGTGTTTTCAAAGCCACTCTGCAGTGCCAGTGCCACCAGGACCTCACGAGTGTCACCTCCTGCCAGTCCTGAGCGGGGTTCCCCACTCTAACCAGGGGTTCCCAGATCTAATGAAGCTGACTCCCTTTATGGGGCCGTACTTCCCCCACTGATAATACAGGCAGAAAGGAAAAAGCTTCCCTGAGCGCTGCGGAGGGCAGAGGACTCCCACACCACATCACCACGTGTCCTTCAGGAGATTTAAGGGGAGGGAAGGGCCTCGCTCCGAGAGCTGAGAGCGCTGTGCCCGAGGGGACACCTGCACCTGGTGCTGGCGGGGTGACACCACCAGAAACCAGCCCCGCTCTCGCTTTGGGTCAGAGGAGCGCGCCCGGAGCCGGGGGGGCCGCGCCTCTGCCCCCGGGCCGGCCCCGCTGCTCGCACGCGGCTCTCCCGCAGCTCCGAAAATCGCTGTCACACCCTCCGCCGCCTTCAATCAACTTTTACAACTTGTTAATTTTACGCAGCGTCCTAAAGAGCAAACAACTGGGAGGCAGGAATGCAGATTCCTTCAGCTAGTCCAAAGAGCCTCCGGCAGCGCAGCCAGCTGGCCAGGGGAGCCCTGCTCAGCCGCGGGGACCTGCCACATCCCAGGGGGGGAATATGGTCTGGAGAGGGCTGCCCCACACCCACGGCAGCTTCTGGCAATGCCACGCTGCTGCTGGAGGTGTGTGGAGGGATCCTGGCGGCTTCTCCCTCAGCAAAACCTGAGACTCCACAAGGAAACGGGAGGCAGCGGCTCTGGAGAAGGGATTGCTCGGAGGACAGGCTGCCATTGCCGGCTCTGCATTCCTGTGTGCGAGGGGGAGACACCAGCACATCCTGACAGCTGGATTCAGAAGGGGAAAAGGACATGAGAAGTTTGAGTCATAGCATGGAGAGATCCCATCCCAGATTTGGAGATGGGAACGGGATAGGACCAGGATTCGGAGCCAAGCTCCAGCACGATCCAGCGCGGGGATAACACTGTTTTTGCCACATCATTTTAAACATGTCTTAGCTGAAGTAGCTGAACGATGCTGAAACCAAGTGAGCCCCAAACAATCTAAACCACGCAGCGACTGCGCTGCCCAGCTGAAACGTTTGCACTGACCCTGCTAAAACATGCAGGCAGGCCATGGCTCAATGCCTCCCTGTGCCCTCGGCCGCCTCCTCCCATCCCTGGGGAGCCAGCTTGGAGGAGGAGCACCGAGAAAAACGCCTCGTTTGGTCTCGTCCCTTCTGGGTTTTAATCTCGCAGGCTCGCACAGAAGCTGGGCTGGGTTTAACCCTGGACTCATCAGAGCCCAACTCCTCTGGGCTCGTTCCCCACCCGAGGAGCCCTTGCTCTGCCCAGCCCCAAATAAAGCTAAGAGGGGTTTGGCCACCTGGGTAGGGAGGACAAAGGTGATCGTCCCAGCTGGGCAGAGGCACTCACAGCTGGATGTAACCCTGGTTTCGGCAGCTGAGAGCTGCCTGCAGCCACAGGTCTCTCCAAGAAACTTTTAATTTCGACTAATCCCACAAGCAGGCTCGGTGGACGTGGTTCCCCCATGCCTGCAACGTTGTGTGTGACCCGAGTGAGCAACTGTGGCTGCTGCAGGGACCAAACCAAGGCACCTCTGGCTTGCGTGGATCTCACTGCTGGATCCTGTGCACCAACCAGAGAGCACATCTGGGGAAAGGATCCATGCCAGATGCTCCCATCACAGAGAGGAGCATGAAAAAACACCCAAGAAGACAGAGAAGTCCAGAAGAACCATTCCAGTTGCTCTTCCCCGTGGCCACTGCTGGAGAACCACTCTCCAAAGAGAAAGTGTGGTCATGTCTTATCCTAAACTCTCTCCCAGCATCCTGAGCCTCACACAGGCACAGCTCCAGCCTCTGCACTGGGGCACACAGTCTCAGACGAGTCATCACAGCAGATGTGCTTTGGCCTGGCAAACACCTCCGTCTTTCCAGCTTTAAAGGCCACACAGCTCAGCCAGGACTGGCCTTTAAAGCTGGAAAGCAGCACGGAAAGGGAGCCAGCTGCCCACCAACACCAGGCTTTGCTGGGCTTGCCTCATCCAGTGCAGTGATGCAGAGAATACACATGGGTGACATAAAGGTGCAAAGTGATGGATCTGAGCTGAGTCACCCAATTTTTGTGGTCAGAGACCAGAAGAAGCCCTGAGTAGCCTGCACAGATTCCTGCCAAGGTTCTGGTACCTGTCACTGCTGGCAGCTGTAGGACATCAGTGAGACCCAGTGACACGGGGGGAAGCTGTGAGCAGCTCTGGGGCTTGGAGCCAAAATACCTCTGAGGGTCCTGCAGGAACCTTTAGTTACTTTTGTGGAAGAATCAACACCAAAGCCAAAGCAGATGCTCCGGATGGAAAGCCATCCTCCAGATCCACCTAAAATTCCCGTGCCCAGGACGGTCTGGAGGGCTGACACAGCCCAGCCTGGGACTAACTGCTTCCCTGGAGCTACACAGCCTGGAGAGGAAAGTTCCTGATGGATTCCAAACCAAGCTTTTGGCTTTTGCTGATGCTTGGAAAGACTTGCCCTAATGTCTTATTCACCTGTTACATGTGCTAAAGAACCTTGCTGTCAGATCCAGAGAGCAGCAGCATTTTGCAGCACGGAGCAGTTGGCTCCAGGCTGCATCCGACACCTCGTAGGCAGGAGGTGGCTCTTCAGCTTGTTTAATTTTACCCCCACTAGAGCAGTCCCAGAGAAGATGATGGGATACAGGAAGTTTCCAGTGAGTAATGGGGATGGTTCATCTGGTTTGTGAGTGTCTGATTCTCCTCGTGTCCTCAGGCACTGCTGCCAATAGCTCAGCAAGGGCCATGGGCTCCTCCACAGTGTAAAACGGTGCCTCCAGTGAGACAATGCAGGAATTTTTGCAGGAATTTTCACTGGAGAAAGCATTTGCTTCCACCCACCATGGCCACATGTGCTGATCCCCACAGCAGTGACATATCCAGGGCATTTCTGCTCTTCAAGGTGGAGCCTTGAGCACAGGACCACACATTTTAATTGTCTATCATGTGAACAAGGGGCTGAAAAGTCACAGCTGTGAAAGAGGCAGATGACTCCTGGAGAAACAGTGAGTCACACGCAGGGACTCCCTGTTACAGCCACCTCAGTGCCCTGCTCTCTTCCCATCCCACCTCCCAGCACATCCCCAAACTTCCCAAGGAAAGAAAGAGAAAAAATCAGGCCACAGAGTAAAGCCAAGTCTGAAGGAGCCCACTCTGTTCCTCCCTTGCAAATCCTGCCAGAACACGATCTGGGGAAGACAAATCCCTGAAATCCTGCCCCGAGCCCACGGTCCCAGGCTGGGGAAGGAGGAAGGCAAGCTCCTTATCCTCAGCAAAGCCAACATGGCACCACTGACAGCTTTCACAGGGCATGGGCTGCTCTCCCTGCCGCAGGAGCCTCCAGCCTTTTCCTTTTCGGGGACTGGGAGAATTTATTTCCTCTGCCATTTCGGAGGATGCCTGCCTTGCCAGAGATTGTTTTGCAGAGTTCAGACAGATAAGAAAGTGGTTAGCAGGCTCTTCGGTGGAGGAAGGGAGGATTGCTTAGTAAGGGAAAGGCGACCGCTCTGCTCTCAGCAGCCACACACTGCCCTTCCTCTGAGGCCACCCCTCCAGAGGATCCTGGCGTTGGGGACAAGGCAGGGCCACCCCCACACCTCTCCACCCCGGCTGTTTTTCGGGTACATCTGCTCGTGGGGCCACGCTGGTGACCAGAGACTGTGTTCCTGTGCCAGGACTGGGATCTGTCTCTCCTGGAATCTGGGAAATGTGGCTGATGAATGTTCAATCCAACATCTCGATTGCAAATCTCAGGGCGCTCTTGCGACAGAGAGGGCCCTTTCTGCAGGATATGTGCAGAACAAAAAAAAGGGCAGGAGCCCAGTCCAGGCTGCCCATGCTGTGGGGACAGTGCTGTGGTTTTCTGGCACCCTCCCTGTTCCAGAATGTGTCTCTGGAGTGGTGGCAGGAGGGAGCTGGCCCTGCTGGGGGGCTCACAAGGAGGAAACCCTGAAGATTCACCAGCAGATAACTCTTTCCCAGGAAGTTCCTCATGGAGACAAGGGGAAACTGCCCCATGATTTGACCCATGGAGTAACTCAGAGATTCCTGCCCCACAGGACAAGGCACCAGTGTCACTGAGTGCTGAGACAGTGGGAAGTTGGGTGGTGGAAGGAAAAGCCTGACACCACAGGAACGGGGGAGCAGGGATGGCAATCTACAATATAAAAATACCAAAGAAAAGGTGCAAACCAGAGCTCACCCTGACAGCCCCTACCTGCCCTGCCTGCACCATCCACCTCTTGCCTTTCCAGTGTCACCTCTGCTTCAGGCAGAGAGGAAACCATGGCACGGTGGACTTCCACCCCCAGAGGTGTTCATGGGCCCACTGTCTCTCACAAACCTGACTCCTGACCTCGGCAGTGGGAGGGAGAGGAGAGGCAAGAGCTGGAATATTCTGCCTGGTCCTGGCAGAGCTGGCTGGGAAGCCATTTCTGTGAGTTTACACAGCTTATACGTTCTCCATGCAGTTCCTGGCCGCCTTCCATCGCAGATGAGAGTTTTATGTCGAATTTTAAGTTTGACCACAAATATTTAAACTTCCTTGGACCACAAATGCTGTATCTTCTTTGTGGTTTAGTTGGCACCAAATGAGTATTTACAGATCCCTATATGTCTGTCTGTCATTTAAATATCTCACGGAGGTGCCAAAGGCTTCCAAAGTGGAGGGGCTCCTCCAGCAGACCCCTGATTCCCCCTCTCTGATTCCTCCCTGGAAAAGGTGAGGGAGAGGTGCAGGCACTGGCCAAGCCCTTGCAGAGGGCACAGCTGCTCTGGGCTGAGCATTTCATACTTGCACTCTATTAAGTTTTCTTTCCAGAGAATGTCATCTGAGATCCCACCGTAACTTCCACAGTTCCCTGCCCTGGTGGATACTTGAACTGGGATGAAAGCATTTGGAATTTTCTCCTCTTCTTTTAGGAAACTGAGTCTACAGGAGACTGTTTTAATGAGAACCACTAAAACCTCCTAAAGCAGCACAGCTCCCACCTGGCCACTGCTCGCAGCCTCCCCACGGGGGTTTTCACTTCCTCAAACACCAGCGATTCTCAGCGGGTGATAATCCCAACCTGCTGAACTGGGATCCTGCTCTAGGTAAACTGGTCAGAGTGGTTAGTGCCAGTGACACAACGGTATCGAAAGCAGGCAAGGCCGTTAGGCCAGGAAAATGCAGCCAAAGAAATACCATAAAATATCCCTCCTAAGCATCCAGTGCCAAAGGAATTTGGTGTTGCTGTTACATGGAGCTGGATGGGGAGCACAGAGCTGAGGGTGCCTGAGCTGACACCCAGCTGGGTGGGTGACTTATGGAGAGCAGCAGCCCAAAATCTGAGTTAAAGCACGCACCGGTTTGAGTCAAGTTGTGTGCGTGTGTTTCATTTCCTTCAGACCTTTTAGTCTAGGGCACAAACTGGATGCTCATCCCACCAGTTTGAGGGGAACTTTAGAACACGGGAGATGCTGCTCCTGCAACACTGCTTTTCCCATTCCAGGGATCCACAGCACCGTCCGGCCGTGGCAGCACTCGGGGAGCTCTCTCTCAGCTCCCACCACACCTCGGGGGACACAAAACAACGGCTTTTTTGCCCAGGGCAAAAGCTCCAGTGATGGTTGCCCACATCAGAGGAAAGAGATACCTGAGTCAGAGCCATGGGATGAGAAACCTCTGCTCCACAAACCAGAAGCCAGACGGAGCAACGTCAGTGCCGAGCTGCCCCGGTGCTGCTCGCACGCCTCCCCAGGCCTGGATGCTTCTGGGAAGCTCAGGGCACTCCAGCCCTGCTCGGCTTTGGGAGTGGAAAGAGAAGCAGCTTTGCTTTGAACTAACAAAGCCCTCGTGGAAGAGCAGCTCGCGGGGCTGCCGCGTGCAGGGAGGAGCTCCTCCGACTGCTGGCTGCTCCGTCGGGGCCAGCACTGAATTCCCTTGAAAACAGAGGGTGGGGATACAGCAGGCAATGGAATAACACCAGAAAAATACCACCACAGCTTGGCTGGCTGCGACACCACAGCCCCAGAGATGTTACCAATACTGGCATTTCCCCCCCCGCCACAAGAACCGCGCTGGCAGCGCGCTCCCGGCTCGGGGCAGGGCGGGAAGCGGCTCACACCATTTCCAGCAGCCACTTCAGGGAGGGACAAACGCTCTATTTTGCTTTACAGTGAAATGCTGCCACTTAGGGGACTCCCGATGACGTTCTTGTGCCTGAGAGCCCATGTCCTCTTCCAGGAGGGGCTGCTCCAAGCAGGACATGCTCCATTAGCCTACCAGAGAGAGGTAACGTTCGGCACTGACCCTGAGCTCCAGCCCATGTGGATCCTGCTCTGCTTTAAGGAAGCAGCAAGCACAGCTCTGCTACTTATACCCAATACTCAGCTCTTCTGGCAAATGATTAATGGCCTGAGCCTTGCAGTTGCTCGCTTCCAGCTGGGCCAAGAGCTGCAAACACACCTAGGGAAGGGAAGGGAAGGAGGAATTGGAACGTTGGCTTGGTGGGGAAAGGAAAATTATTCGCTGTGTCTTTGTTTTCGGGAGAGCTCCTCCTCTCGGGAGTGGGATGCTGAGTGCAGAGCAGGGCCCCTGCCCCGAAACGGAGGAACTGAAGCAGAACAATAGGGTGGGGACTCTGGATGGGCCCCGACAAGTGGGGTGGGCTGGAGCAGGGGCACCGATCCATCCTTTTGACTTCATTCACACTTACAGCTGCATTAGAGACATTTCCTGAAAGCACAGTAGGAAGAGAGGGGTATTCACTCACTCCACCCTCCATCTAATGCTGTCCTCGCGATCCAGCCGTGCACCGAGAGCCAATTCTGGCCTCTGGCAGAGCTGCAGGCCAGACATTACAAGCGCTGGTGTGAGCAGCACAGGTCCCCACCCGATGAGCAGCGCACAGACTTGGAGCACAAAGGAGGGGTGCAGCAGCCAGCAAAAAGTAAAAAAAAAAAAAAAAAAAAAAAAAAAAAAAAAAAAAAAAATCAATGTAGGGAAATGCAGAGCATTGTCCAAGGTGGACAAGAAGGTGTCAAGAATGGGATCTGAGTGTTTGGCTCCGGGACGAGGAAAGGTACGGCCAGTGGGTGACATCGGATGAAGCGAGGCAGCTCGTGCTGGGAAGGAGGGCAGTGACAGCCACGCTGCACGGGGCCCTTGGGGCAGGATCTGAGCCACAGCGCTCCCAGCCCGGGGCGAGCACACGGCCGTGTCCCCAGCACGTCATCTCCCGGCGATGCCATGACCTGCACCGGGAGCAGGGATTGGGAACAGAGCGGTGATGAGCCCTGCGCCTGACTCACCCCGGCCCGGGAGCCTGCGCGGCCCCAGCGCATCGGGAGCCTGCATGTGGAGCCTGAAAAACAACTTTTTTTTCCCCTCTTTTCTTAAAAACAAAAAGCCAGACGCCCTCTGCCAGATCTGGAGTTACTCAGGCTGACTCACAGCAAGGCTCTCCTGGCTCTGCTGGCAGTGCCTGCACGTACCTGGAGTGGGCTGTGCAGGCTGTGCTGGTGGCACCCACGGTGTCACACACCTGGAGCTGTGGCACTTCCCTGAGTGCTGTGACAACAGTCTGCCACAGCCAAGCTAATTATTTTCAGCTTCAGACTTCAACCATTTTTGGTGAATCCCCGAATGAAAAAAAAAAAAAAAACAAATAAATGAAGACTATAATTTTTTTTTTTTTGTAAATGGGAAAAGTATTTCTTTCATTCTCCCATAATACGAATCCAGCAAACATGAAAAACATGAACCCAAACCAAAGCTCAGACATCACATCTGGGGAGAGACCAAGCATGGAAAATTTTAATCCAAAGGTTAATGTTTGGGAAGCTCCGAGTGTGTGAAAAGAGGGGTTAGATGGGTGCTGCTCCGCGGCTTGAACAGTTATTGCCGCCAAGTGGCGGCTTTCAAACGGTGCCTGCCTGCCCCAGCCCAGGCACTCGGGGTCAGGAGCTAAAATAGAAAACAACTGAAATCACTGGAAGCAAACAAACACTCAGATCAGATGCTGGAAAAGCCAAGCGATGAAGGAGCCAGCAGCAAGAAATGCAACTTGAGCCCTGTGACTGGGAACGGCCTCCTGACTCGCCCGGGGTGAAGTACCCCAAACCACATGGTGCTGGTGGCCCTTGTGACCCCCTCCTGCTCCCAGAGCCCTCCTGTGCCACCTCCAAGATCACCTGACAGCCCTGTGACACTCCTGTCCCAACCGTCACCTCCATCTCCTTTGCTCACTACTCTGCAGGGTCACACTTTAGTGGTTGTGACACCTTGGGGCTTTTTCCATCTCACACTTTTCTCACCAGAACCACCATTTCCTGCCCAAGGACAGAGCACCCAACTCTTCCCTTTTCCCCCAGCCCTTCACCCCACCCCAGCAGAAACAACCTCCCTGTACCTGCCCAGAGCAGCATCTCTGCTGCTCTCCTGCTCACTCCACCCTTGCACCCTGAGCTGCTGGGCTCCTGCACCCTCAGTCCTGCAGCAGCTCTGCCCTCTGAGCATCTCATGCCCCCGTTTTCCCCACATCCTGCCTCCAAAATGCCTTTGTCTTCATCTTCTGCATTAGATTATGCCCTTTCCAGACTGCTCCTTCCAGACACTAGAAATCTCTCATCCCCAAAGCTCCAACAGAATAGCATCCTAATTGCCTTTGTTAGGGATGGGGCCATGCCTGTAAAATTGCCACGGCTGCTGCGAGGCCGGGTCGGCACTAACAATAGCTTAGAAGCTCCAGGAGTTCAGCGTGGAGCCCTCCCACACTAAACCAAACACAAAGAGAAGGCACCATATGTCTGCAAAGGCAGCCGTGTCAGGTGGGTCGGAGCCCGGCTCCCGGGGCTCCCCGGGGGTGGGAAGGGAAGGCACGGCCCCGGCAGGCGTGAGAGCATCCGGCAGAGCCACGCTGCATCCAGAGGGATGCCGGCCGGGATGCTTCCTGGGATCAGCCAGGACAGATGGGCTCCAAGGAGCTGCAGCACCCCTGGGCTGGGCTCTTCACTTGCCAGAAGGGCTGGGCTGCTTCTCTCCAGAGTGCCAAGCCCAACAAGCTCCTGCCCAGGCAGCTGCTGCCTGGAGACACGGGAATGTTTGGTTTTAGGCATGTCACTGAAACAGAGTTGGGGTGTCATACATTGCTCCCTCCAAGGTGGTGGTGCTGACCAGAGAAGTGTAAGGATGGATGATGGAGTTCAGCTCCTAACATGCTAATTTTGAGGCTGCTCAAGGTGTCAGACACAACCAGGCTGCTGGGGGACAAACAGACACTGGCCAGAGAAGAGGCGAGGGGGAACTGTCAGCTGTTAGCAGAGAATCTCTGCAAAAAAAGATGGGAAAAGCATAAACTAGTGCACAGAAATGGAAACGGTTCTTTAATGAACCATTGGGTAAGGTAACCCAGCTTAGGACCAGTGCCTTGCTTGGCTGAGCCCAAAATCCAGGCACCCCTTGCTCCCCAGCTGCACTCTGCAGGTAAAACCCTAAATCTGCTGACAACTAACTGCAGAAACATGGAGATAAAAATGAAAAGGCAACAGAAGTGAAGCTGAGGGAAAACACCAGGAACCTCTATAGACACTGAATGTTTCTCTAAGCTTAGCCCAGAAAAAAGGCTCTAAAAGCACATGTAAAGCACCTCTGTCTGGGCAGGGGAAGGGAATGCTGATGCCAAGGGAAGACCCCGAGGAGCAGCTGAAGGGAAATTGTGGCAGGGCTCACCTGCAAAGGCAGGGGAAGTGTGTGATGAGAAACGTGAGCAGAACAGGCTGGCAAAGCCTTGGCTCAGGAGTGGGCTCCCTCAGGGTTTGTGCTCATGGCAGCATGTGCTAGCATGCTCAGAGGAGTCCCAACAAAGGCCAGGCAGGCATGCTCCAGCTGCCCGTGGACCATCGCTCCCTCTCCTCATCCCTCCAGCCAAGGGGGAAAATGTAATCAGAGCAATTTCTATTAGCAAGAATATAAAGACTTGGAAGCTCTGGGCTGTCTCTTGACAACTAATTAATTACCAGGTAGCATCCCCTTGAAGCTGCCAACACAGCACACACAAGTTCCAGCACGATTTAGGGAGAGGGATGAACTTTACAATAAACTCTAGAATTTTACTTCATCTCCCGCCACCATCTGAGATCCTGGGGGAACAAGAAGGGGTGGCAAGAGGCAAAGTCTGAAGCCATCTGGGATCATCATTAACTCATTCACTCATGGCCTCTGAAACAAGAATGCTGCAGACTTGTGCTGTGAGCAGCAGCTTCCAGCCACATGAGCTCCTCGCATCCTCCATTTCTTAAATGCTCTTCTGCCAGTTTCTGCCATCCCTGGCAGTCCCCTTGCCAGTCCCCCAACTACCCCATGCTGTTTTATGGGAGGAAAGGAGTCTCCCAGGATCATTCCCAGAAGGACACAGAGGGACAAGGGCTATTTGGGCTGCAGAGGCTGTCAGGGAGAGCAGTGGGAGCTGCTGACCATTGTGATGTGCCATGTTTTGTCAGGGTATCTCATACAAAAAAAAAAGCTAATGACAAGCTACAGTTGAAGAGCAGGATGTGTGACCTGTCAGGGAGCTGGGCTTGGGCAGGCAGGACCAAGAATCTCAGAATGGTTTGGGTTGGAAGGGACCTTAAAGATCATCTGGTTCCAAGCTCCCTGCAATTAAACACTCCCGTGGTTCAGTGTAAGCCCCATGGCAGCACTGTGAGGTCTCAACTAGGAAACAACACATAAAATGTGAGGATATTTAGGGACAGTCATCCCAACATAACATTTCTCAGGCTCTGAGCTTCAGGGAGACAGGAGATGCTGTTCAGTGTGGCACAAATGGCCTGAACTACCCAGTTTTGTCTGCACCCAGGGTGGTATAAAAGTGACCATCAGCAGCACCTTGATCAGCACAGGGGGACAGCGCTATGCTTGAGGACTGCCTTAAGGAGACATTTGATATGTGACTACTCTCCCACCACTTGAGACAACCCAGGCAGCTTTTGGGAGCAGAAGCCTCCATCTCCCTGCTCCAGGCCACAAGCTCTACTGGTGGCCATGGATTTCTCCCTTAGACACCAGCACAGCCACAGGTCATCTTGCTCAGGTGCAAATGTTCTGGGCTAAGCCAAAACATTTCTTTTCTTTTATAGATTTACTTGATGTAAGTCCAAAAACTGAGATGACATCAAAGAGCCCATTGAGCAGATCCCCTCCAGAAACACACGGGGACTTTACCTCGTTAGTACAAACACGGTTCCCCTGCAGACTTCCTGGGAACAGCTGAAGCAGCACCGCACTTCAAAAACCAGCCTGCACATCACAGGGCTGGGGAGGAGCTCAGTTCTGGCTCAGGATTGTTGTCAACCCTTTCAAAGCCCACGCAGGATCACACACAAAAATTGTCACAGCCCTGGGGGGAACAACTTTCTCTTTGTCCCCAGGAGATGGGCTGTAGAGGCAATGACAGGGCAGGAGCTGTCACAAGGAGCAGTCGGGGAGGGCGTGAAGTCTGATGTGAAGGAGAGAAAGAGAAGACTTAGAGGATGGATTTACCCCTGCTGGGACTGGTCAGTGATCGTTTCCCATGAGCTAACAAGAGGAATGAATGTCCCTTCAGGATTTCAAGCTCGTGCCAAGAGCCCATCTTTCTCTGAGGGATGGCAACTGCCAGCAGTTCTGTCCCCGCTGCAGTCCCCAGCTTGGATCTGCTGCTGGCTGGGGTCTGAGGTCACTTCCAGAGGGACACAGGAGACCTGCAGGAGCCCAGGCTAAGCCGTGGCATGGAGTGACAATCAGGAGATATGCTGCTTCCTGGAAGAGTTGGAACTGATGTGCAAATAATGGCAGAAAAATGTGGGGCAAGGGAGGGTTAGAGAGAGATTAGTCTGGGGCACACTCTGGGAGATACACAATGTTAAGTATGAGGGCAAAGGAAATGAAAACTGGAAACTCAAACATAGTCAAGAATCCAATCCCAGCCTGGGCAGGAAGTTTACACTCTGCTTCTAAATATACATGTTTTTAAATCAACAAGCTTTCTTGTTCCTCAGCTCTACTGTACATCCACACGGAGAATGAACCGGATGGAGGCACTGCCAAGCTCTCCCAGAGAGGTGTTCTGTCCACGAGGGACAGGGATGGGTGACAGGCATCCCTGCCATGTCCCAGCAGGGAAGCAAAGGCTTCCCTGCTCCTGAAGGTGCTCTGGGAGAACAGAATTCCGAGCTCCAAGCTCCCTGCTCGGCACAAAGCACCCAATCCCTTGCAGGCAGACTCCCCTGTGCTCTCCAAGTGCCCATGAGGAGAGGGAACACTATCCTGTGAGCATGGCTCAGCTGTGCTGCCTCTTTCCTCCCTGCTCTCTGGCCACTGCATTCATGCTCAGCAGTCGGATAGTCACATCTTTTTTTTAATTTGATATAATTATCTCCTAGAAATTACTGTACACAGCCTCTTGGGATCTAAAGCAATTAAGTGAAGATAAATTTCTTTCATGGAGCAAGCTGTCAAAGGATGAAGCAATTTCATTCCCCATTTGAAGTGGAAGCTTTGGGTCATGCATGGTTTATTTGAAACAATGCCATCACCTAAAGCTGCTGATCTTATCTGTCTCTCTCTCTCTGTCTCTCCATTTCAAACTGCTGAAGATGTGCAGCGTGGCACTGCCTGAAGTGATGACATCTGGCATCAGGCCAGCTACAGAAACAAGCTGCTCCTCCCCGAGCCTGAGTGCAAGAGGCCAAACATTCCTATTAAAAAGGGGGAAACCGAGGTGAAATCTGGGAAGAGCTGAAAGTAGGGAATCCTGCCCAAGGGAATGGGAGATCCACAAGCTCCAGGAGGAGCGAAGTGCCTGCAGGAAGGGGTGGCACTGCCCAAGACAGGATGGGGCATCTCTGAGGGGTAACAGGCTGCCAGGCTTCCTCTTCCTCACCAGGCTGCCCTGAAGCCATGTAAACCAGGCTTCCAGGATTTTATCACGAGGAGGAACAGCCCATGCCCTTCAGTCTGTATGAGGAGAGACATGGCAGGGTGGAAATGATATCCCATTAGCACATGCATGCTAAGTCTCTCAGAATTTCCAGCAAATTGTCTCCTGTCCTCACACTTCACCATGCCAAGATGTTTCATTTTAGACCAGAAAACCGCATAAAAATAAACTCATTTAAATAAACCATTCTCCAAAGTGGTGGATTCTATCCTGGAGAGGGGAGGATTGCTGTGGAGCAAAGTGTGGCCATGGTGAGGGCTCTGCTACCTCCACAGGTTCAGCACTGGAGATACTCCCAGAGATTTCCAGGAAGAAAGGCATGTTTAGCAGGTATTCCATACTTCCCAAATGCGGATACCTGGAGGATCTCTCCTTTCCCACATCAGGACAGTCACTAACTCAAGTCACAGGGAAATTGGTGAGGATGCTCATGTCTAAATGGAAGTAGCAGTTTTGAGTGCGGAAACAAGCAAGTGCTGAGCAAATGCAGCTCCCACGGCCTGGACTGACGAGAGCATTTCATCCACGAGGCTTCTGCAAAGCTCAGATCACTGCTGATTAAATCTTTGCTCATTAGAACTAAAAAAAGTTACTGGTACTAGAGGGAGCTAATAATAAAAACTGGCAATGGGTGCAAGTTCGAGAAGTGTCTGGGTGACTTAAAGAGTGCAAAAATGATCTTCAGAAGTGACCTCAGCACCAGACATGTGGCACGTCACCGACAGCTGCGAGGTCACTGTATCAGCTCCAGAAATGCACAGCAACAGGCACGTCCCTGACACACCCTGGGGCGCTGCTCCAGGGCCACTTTTCCATGGGAATCACGCCTGGAACAGGTATCAGGTGAAGTGACACAGCTCTGGAAGGATGTAGCAAACTCCCATCTTTTTCTGGATAGACATAAATCTCCTTCCTTCCCTAGTAATGGCTGCTATAGTAAACATCACAGCGTTTATGCTCGAGATAAATATGGAACCAGAATGTGAATCTGTTCTGTTGCTCACAGAGCAGGCAGCAACTCCTCAGAAAACACATTTGTCTTCATCCTGAGAGCTTGTGTTTATGCATGCATCCACCTATTCCAAGTACAATGAAGTTTTGGGAAAGTTCAAAAAAATAAATCAATGGAATGACTACAAGTAAGAACTACAGTTGTCACTATTCATAATATATAAACATATAGACAAATATTTGTTACATATGGTGGGGAAAATGCTTTATGTAACATGCTGGTATGTAAAATGTTAAGGCAAATTTTGTTAATTTAAATAAATTATGGGGTTTACCTTATGTTTAAGGAAATATATGCAAATATGTTATGGGGAAAAATGTGATTAAATTATCTGCTGGATTAAATATCCAGCATTTTTCATGTCCCACCACAGATACAGCCAGGCCAGCAGCAGTAAAGCTGCTCATGTGGGGTCTGTGTTTGGGAAGAATTTTAGTGCTTGCCAATGAACCTTCCCTTAGTACCCCCCCTTGTATTCCTAAGGGACACGGGTGGCCTGGGGCTGAGGCACTGGGCTGAAATCCTGGGTATCAGGGGTTTGTTCTCATCCTGAAGCCAAGGCTTCCTGTGGGACCAGCTTGGTCCCTCAGCCCCGTGTACCTCTGCTGCCAATCCCTAACAAGGAAATTGCTTTTCCTTCTGTCACAACGTGTTGTGGAGATACATTCATTAATGCCTGGGAAGTGCTTTGACTTCAATGACTTTGAGAAAAAAAAAACCCCAATAAATAAGATCATGGTGGTGTCTTCTTCTCTCTCGGGTTTGGGATGTGACAGCAGGAGGGCACTGAGGTTGACAACTCTGTCCTGCCACAGGAGCTGGGCTCTCCATCCTCACCCAGCCCCAGCCCAGAGCTGGCAAACGGATTTGGCATCCACAAAAACAACACAAGCTCCAGCTGGGAGCAGAAACGTGGGGAGCAGACTCCAAGCTCAATGACAGAGGTCACCTTCCGTCTCCCGTAGAGACAGAGTAGATCCCCATCTGTTATTTGGGCTGACCACTCCCTGCATTCCAGCCCGTCCACTTCTTTGGCAAGCTTTGCAGGACGTGGATCTTTCTTATTCAGGATAACAATGAGGAGTTATTAATTGGGTCTTTTTTCGGGTTTCCTGAGGTCCTTCCCATAGCTGCGTTGGTGGATACCACAGCCGTCCTCGCCTTCAGATGGGATTTCAGCATTTCAGTTGGGCAAAGACAAAACAGTGCCATGAAAGAGGGTCCCTCCAAAGCTGAGCCACAGGCAGAGGCCAAGAGTCAGGTCAAGGACTGAGTTTAGTACCAGAAAGAAGAGTCTGAGCAGTGGCAGCGTATCCAGGTGGCAAAGTGTGAGGCAAAGATGCAACCCCGAGTCCCAGGGACCTCTCATGTAATCCAAAGCACCACATTAACACCTGAGCAGCACAAAGATTGTCTCAGGCCATGCTTCATGCCAAGGGACAGCTCAGCCAGCCAGAGCAGCCTTTCCATTTCCTCAAGAGTTTCTCTGGGTAGCAATAAGAGATGGCTCATTGGGAGGGGATCCAGCATTAATGGTGTTTTAATGAGGCCTTTCAATACACTTATAGACTAATCAGCAAATTCCATGAGGTCTGGGCTCTCATATGTCATTCCAAGCACACTAAATCCGTGGCAATACCTCTTCACAGCCAGAGCTGTGTACTCTCTGGGCCTGATGTCCTGCCAAAAGGTGACAGCTTTTGTGCCATTTGGGTGCTAGGGCAGCAGAAACAAGGCCATTTCCCACTGGAAAATCCCAAGGAAAGTGAAGGGTGCACACAGTGTGCTCCAAGGAGGTGCTGCACATGGTCTGGCTCTCTTTTCCTAGGTCACTCCACTATTCCCAACTCTGGGAACACAGGGTCATCAAGTTTCTTGAATAGGACATTTCCCATTTCCCAAGAATCTGTGCTGAACCTCTGGAAGCAGCTTTTAGGACAAAAGGACTGAACACAAGTTTCCCATCTCATTACATAAACCTGGCCTGACCATGACAGAAGCGAGGATGTTGGACAACCAGCATCATCTGATCCACACGGAAAGATCCAACACCAGGCATGGGACGAGGCTGATTTATCCTGTCAGGCTCTGCCTCGAGCTGATGATCCCATCTCACTTCCAGAAAACACTTTAAAAGAGCCTTTAGCTGACACCAGAGCCAAGCTGTGCAGGGCTGGCTGAGGACCCGACACGTGCTGGGGCACGTGCACAGCTCACACCCTGATTCACTTGGAGCCGACGCTGTGGTTGAAGCGCCCTGTCCAAGATGAGCCTGGAGGAGAGGCAGAGGTGCATCCAAGGCTGGGGAGGAAGGCATGGAAACATCACAAGCCACTTGAGAAAACTCCCCACGCACCGTGGTAGCGCTCCTTCCCTCCACATGCCAGGAAAGAGGCATTTCAGGGACAGGGAAGGTTCTTTCCACCAACTGCCGGTTCTTCCCTCCCTGCTTCCCCCCACAGGAGATGGGGCTGCCTGGAAGGCAGCACCTTGTACTTCCCTGCAAGCTGTGCCCAGACCACAAAGCCACTCTGCCTCTCACTGTCAGGGGGGGTTTAAGAGAACACGTGTAACTGGATCTTAACACGTTGGCAGGTGGTTCCTCACCTCGCAGTGCGACTGCAGTTCCCACACACAGCTCTCAGCCCCGGCACCAGGCAAAGCAGCAGGACCCCAGTTCTGCAGGGTGGGGGCTGCTGTTAGATCTGCTCCTCCTCGCCATCCTGCCTGCCCAGGGCTACGGCAGGACCTGTTCACACTTGGCTGTGGCAAAGGGGCTGCAGGGCTTTGAACTCCTGCTGCCTCCAGTGCCATTTCACAGCCCGATGCCACGGCCGTGCGTCAGCAGCCCCGAGCGCTCGGCACGGCCGGGGCGACAGGACGTGAAAAGCTCCTATGCCCCAGGGACTGCAGTGCACAGGATACGGCCTGGATTAAAATCTGGTCAGCAGAGGTCTTAAAATGTCAGCGTAAACAGGAGGGCAGTGCTGGCGGGGCCGCAGGGAAGCTTGCTCAGGCTTATGCTGCTTAACAATAGGTTCAGTGACCTGGACAAAGAAAAGCTCTCCTGATAAAGCCAGCAGATTAGACACCGTCTCAAACCCTCCCAAGCTTTTAAGAGAGCAACTCAGTAACAGGTAAAAGCTTGGAATTGGTCAGTCACCTACTGAGGAACAAACCCCGTGCCATTTAACACAGTTAATGTCAATTTGTGCCTGCAGGAAGGAGCAAAGGCTGCAGGACACTGGGAGTGTCCAGTGGGTACAGAGGAGAGAGGGACAGCACAGTGTCACCTCCTCCTGAGCAGCAATGTGGCCAGCCACAGCTCAGACACACCAGCAGAGCAGCTCAGGGGATCCAAACCATGCCTGGGACTGTCCTACCTCTCACTCCATCTATTCAGCTTATGAAAAAAGCATGGGAACTGGGGGAGCTTGGGACACATTTACATATCAGAGCAGCAACCCACGACTTCCTAACCTACAGCAAAATTCAATTATTGGAAACTGAGACAAAGCAAGTTTAGCTGGGAAATAATGCATTTTTTTAACAGCAACTGAAACTGGGTCTGGCGACAATTTGCTGAGGATCCTGAAGGGTTCTCAGCCCTCCAGAATCAAGGGTTTGTGCTTTCTGCAAGACCTGCTGTTGGAAATTTCCCTGTGGTTTCATGAGGGAGAAAAAACCAGTGGAGATGGCCACAGCTTCCCCAGCTTGCCAGCATCCGGGGCTCTCCCGGGCTGGATTCCCAATCCCCAGAACTGACGCACAGCACCGTGGGCTCCTCTTTGAAGAGGGGGTTTCTGACCTGTACGTTCTTCCCAGAAGCTCCCTGATGTTCAAAGCACCTTGCTGACAGACAGGCAGGTGTGCCTGTGACAGTGACCACCTCCCCAAACCCAGCGTGGGGGTGGAGAGGGGGGAGCAGCCCCCCAGATACAGCCCTGGGCGAGGCACAGGGGAGGGCTCCCAGCCCAGCTGTGACATTTCCTTTCACCTATACCTGTACAGCTGTTTCCTACAGGGCTGCAGCCTCGAGTGAGATGTGTGAGGCTTCTGTAGGTGCTTGGGAACAAGATGGAACAGAAACGCTTCACACCTGGCCCCAAAATTACAGCACGCTGGCAAGTGGCCAACATAAACTGGCAGAGTACCAGTTGCAATGGACATCAATTAAGCAGCCTGTCATCCTCAGACTGCAGGCTTTGCTTTTTGCGATCTGCATCGCTCCCTAAGCCTTCAGCAGCACCAGCGCTGGAGTTTTCCAGATGGGATCATTTCCCGCAGATTCCACTCACTAGATTTATTGCAGGTTTTTTTTTTTCTTTTTAACCCACCCCCCCCTTCAAGAGGCTGAACTGTTATTCCACATTGCAGATTTCTCCAGGGCTGGATTCAGCGTCCTCGTGCCGCGCTAGTGCTTGTTTGCCATCGGTTCCCTTCACCTTCAGCTGCAGAAACTCAGTTTTAAGAATATCCTCAGAACTCTCTTAGCTTAAAAAGTGATTAAAAACTGAGGCCAAATGATAGCTGTACAGGATTCCTCTTTGGAAGATGCCCTGCACAGCCCTAGGAGATGTTGCAGCAGTCACTGGACAGGACTTGTGCCCATTGCAGACACCAGCATTGCCTCCTCTGCCACCAAGACCTGGGGACGTGGACAGAGCCTGGCACTTTCCACTGTGCTAAAGGCACCTGGCAAAGGCAGAGAGAGGCTCTCGTGGTGCCCACACAGCCCCTGGCACTCGTGGTTCAAGGTGATGCCAAGGACAGCTGAGGAGTTCAAAGCAGGTGATGTTCTCCACGCTACCTTCGTGGTGGCATAAAATCCAGCCTCTCCTCCATCACCCCATGACATCACCTTCCAGCATGGCCCATAATTTAGTTTAATTGCCTTTTACAATCCAAAGGCACCACATGAAAGGGAAGGTCGAGGCTGGGATGGAGTTCAGATACTGGTCAGAAAATGTAAACATCTCTTACTCTGCCGCCTCGGGGCTGCCAGCTCCTGCCAAGTCCCTGCTCCGAGCAGGGCTGCCTGTGGCAGGGATCTTTCACGGCTTGTTTGGAAACCCAGGGAAGCAGGAATGGAAGGAGTTTTTCAAGGATGACTCCTCCTTGGACTCTCCTGCTTGGGGCTCCGATCTCTGCTCACAGTTTCCCTTTTCCTCTCTGGACCAAGCTCCAAGCTGGAAGCTCTCGCTCTCATGGGCTGAGAGCATTTGCCTGCCAGCTGGAGGGAGATGCTCCAAGGCTATGGAATGGGAATATGGAAAGGATGCTGAGAAAACAGTTACATTTGCTCACTGGGGTTTTCTCTCTGCTTACAAAGAGTTTGTGCTCTCAGAGCCCTGGTCTTGCTACCTTTTCTCTGATGCCTTGCAAAAAGTCCTCCCAAAATCACTGTAGTGTGGCCGCTCCAAGGTGGATTTTATCCCTGGCATTCCAGAAGTCATTAGGTCTCAGAAAGGACAAAAAGCCTGGTGTTTAGAGGCATGACAGAGCCCAGTCACTCCAGCAGCTACTCCTCCTGGGCTTTTAAACCTGGGGCTCCCTTTCCAACAAGCATCAGACATGACTACATGCTGCCAAGAGATCTCTGAGAGTCTTAGGAAGACTGAAATACCATGAATAAGTGAAGTGAATAACAAGACAGGACTAATTTTAGCCCAAGTCTAAGTAATAATTAGCTCCTAATCAGCTAATCCAAAGGCTAGTGCCAATCTAGAGCATGTTGGGGCAACTAGAAAGAGGGGGCAACAAGATGTGAACTATCCACCTGGGCTGGACAGTGCAGAGGAAAGATATTTGGGATTTCTAAGGAGAATAAAACTTGGGGTTTAGGCTATCTGTACTGACAGGTGAGTGAAACAAGGAACAGCACCAAGTGTGGGAAGCTCACTGGCCACCCCAGAGCTAGAGGAGCCACGCAATACCCAGCTTGCAGGTCTGGCAGTAAAATATTGCTAATTAATGTTCAGAGCCTTGCATTTTAGGGCTTTCATTTGCCTGGTGAGGTGAGACAGGGTTGAGACCAGTTGAGTGGTGAGTATCTGAGACAGTCCACTCCACACATGAGCATGCACATGAGGGAAAGGGAAAAAAGTGCCTTTCTGTTTGAGAGGAGGGAACCACAGTGACTGGCCCTATAAGCACATGTATTAATCATGCACCGTCTGGTTTTAATCCACACACTGCTGATCCTGCGTCTCACTGTATTGTTATCAGGGGAAGGAGTATTTCTCCTCAATCTTATTCACCAGCCAAAAGCCTGAAAATGCAAAAAACACATTTGTGAAGTGCCTTCCCAAGGACCCTGGGCCCCGGACCTGGTGAGCTGGGGCTGCTGCCTTTTTATTGGCGTTTAAAAACCTTTTATTAACGTGTGTCAGGGCTGGGGGAGGAGAGACAGGCTCAGGTTTCAGGACCCCCCATGCAGAGAGGTTTATTGTGGGAAGGGACATTAACACTTTCTCCTCCACATCTGCCCATGGCTGGAGCGTGTGGCAGAGGGTGTGCTGCAGGCACAGGCCTGGGGGATGCACATGCTGAGCCCATGAAGAGCTTGCAGAGATGTGGGCAATCCATGCCTGCAGAGAGGAGAACCTCCCTGCTCTGCTCCACATCAGGGATATCTGCAGCCCTCATCCAGCTTTGCCACGAGCTCCATGGGGTCACTGCAGAGCAGGATGCTCCCGAGACAACAGCATCCAGCGAGAGCTGAGGAATCCAGGACGTGCCCCAGATTCCCAGGGCTGCACCCACGCACCCTCACCAGGACTCTCTTTAACCTCAACACGACCCAAGTGGTTTCCATTACCAGCTCCCCACAGCAGCACCGTGACTCCACAGTTGCCACCTTCCTCCTTCCCGACCTTAACTCAGCCATGCTGCTGCTCCCTGCTCTTGCCTCAGGTCCAAGGCTGGGTGAGGGAGGTCCTGGCAGTGTCTCCTTGGGCTGCAGAGGCTGCAGACACAGCTGACAGCTCAGGCACCAGGCTGCATAGTTTGCTGCTGACTGGTATGGTCGGTGGTGTTCCATCACACAAGCTGCAGTGGAGATGTGCCCAACACACACACCCAGGAAAACAACACCGAGTTCTGCTCACCCTGGAGCCAGCTTTTGTTGGTTACAGCTCCAATGACAGTGCAAGAGACGATGGGAAGCTCTAAGTGTCCCACTGGCTCCAGCAGGAATTCGAACGCGCGGCTTCATGGCAGCGAACGGAGTCAGAACGTTTTCACTCAAAATAAGAGCCAGGCCAAATGCTCAAAAACTTACTGAGAAACTCTGGCTGAATTCTGCACTCCATCTGCTAAATGGGACGTGGAGAACAAAAAGGAGTGGGAAGCACAGTGTTTGTCCTATACAGCTTACAAAACAACCACCCTGTTGGTAGAGCCAAGAGCCCAACACCATTTTTAAGCCCAATTCCCTTCAGTTCTGCCTTTCAACAGATTCTTTTCCTCTGAAATATTACAAATTAATTAAGAAGCTAGGGGGTAAAAGAATGGGGTAAGGATTTGGAGCATCAGCAAGCAAGGTGAGATATCCTTGTGGTAAAAGCCAACTGTCTCTTCCTTGCCATGCAAGTGGTAGAAAAGGGACCCAGAGTCGCTCTGGCACACCAGAACCCTCCTCCCAGCCCACAAGACACTCACATTGTGCCATATAAAGAGCAGTACATTCTCATTGCCTCTCCAGCAAAGAATTTGGGCTGAAAACTGGGCCAAGACTGAGAGCACAACAGAAAGAAATTGGGTGCAAAAAATAACTCCTGCTAAAAAGCAATGAAAAACCAGTATGGGAAAAAATCAGTGCCAGAGGGAGCTGCTCCGCTGCCATCGCCTGCTGGAGGCTCAGGGACACAGATCCCAACACGCCACCGTGCTCAGCACAGACATGCACCCTTCCACTGCCAACAGCCCAGAGATGCATCCCCTAGGCTCAGAATGGTTTAGGCTGGGAGGGATCTTAAAGATCATCCAGTTCCAACCCCCTGCCGTGGACAGGGACACCTTCTACTAGACCAGGTTGCTCCAAGCCCTGTCCAACCTGGCCTTGAACAGATAAGCTGCTGAGGAGTTGGATTCATCTGGGCTCTGCAAGCTACAGGGAGGGCAAGGAGCATGGTGGACTGGAGACAGCACCCAAGTTTAAGTTGGGTTGGGGGATTCTTGGCTAGAAAGTGCCTTTTTGTATCTTGCTCACAGTCACTCTCACGTGGGTTTGTGCCTCTCAGTCCTGGCTGGCTCTGCAGTGCCTTCTGCAACACTCCACTCCTGCAGAGTCCAATAATTCCTTCATTAATGCTGCAGAGCGATGACATTTGTGGACCAGGGCAGTCATTTGACTGTATTGATGCAGCTGCCACTCCAGTCCCTTTCTAGAGCGTTTCCAAATTGCAGAAAATGAGGTAGGATCATCCAAAGAGGTCACTTTGTCTCCTATTCCAAGGTGTTTACCTCAACCCAAGTTGTACCTGAGAGAGTCACCCTGCTTGCTTTTAAAATCTCCAAGGCTGAAGAGTTCCTGAAGACTCACTAAGGAAGCTGCTCCCAAGTGCTGAACTACCCAAAGGTGTGAAACCTTTCCTAAAGTCTCACTTTAATCTATTTTGCTGCAATTTCTGCTCATTCCTTCCTGTGCTTTTCAGCATGGAGCTGAAGGACAGCTTGTTCTCCTCTCTGCCTTTTCCCCAAATTTCCTTTAGACTAAAAAGCCCCAGCTCACCCAGGCCCTTCTTGGAAATCAGGCTTTTGAGCTCTCTTTTCTAACTCACTGTCCTCCTCTTCATCTTCTTAGGTGTCCTCTGCACACAGAACATGCACACCTGCTGTTTCACCTGTCTGGCCATTAATAAAAGCACTGGTCAGAAAGAAATAAAGGGGTACAGGCACAGCCAGGCCTCGCTGTTTCCCTCTGGGATCGGTGCTGCTTTTCCAGCAGAACTGAGAACACATCATGCCCGATATTCCCCAGTTCCTGGGTGGCTGGTGTTGAGTTGTGAGGGCACCAACTCCCACCTGTGGAGTTGTGCAGTTTCTTTACAAAGCACCAGAACCAGAGCTGGGACAGGGAGAACTCAGCTTGGAAGCTCAGGTGCAGGTACAGGACAAAGACACAAAGATGAGTGCAAGTGCCTGGCAGGGCAGGTAGATGGCACTCCAAATAAACTGGTGTGTAGTTAGAGGAGGCAGAGTTCAGGGAATACCGACCCCCTCCCACAAGTTACAGGGCACCAGGGCTGCTCAGCCACCTCACCTGCCTGCTGGGGGCTCTGGTTTGTGGCTGCTGGGAAAAGAATCTCTGTATAGGGACACTGGGACCGTCCCCAGCAGAACCCCCATGAGGCCACCACACACACTGGGATAATCTTAGGGCAGCAATGGCAAACAACTGCATGCTTCTTATTTTAACCCTGTCAAACAGAGACTTAAAAATTCATGTTTCCACAGACACTTCCTGGACTAAGGCGCTTCCCCAAACTGGGAGGGCTCTTGGTTTTACTGGGAGCCCGTGCTCCTGTGCTGCAGGCAGTGCTGTGAGCACAGGTTGGGGCAGACAGAGAAGTGAAACAGAAATTCGCACCTTTGGGTCCCTCTGTGAGAAAGGTCCTGAATTTCTCACTGTCATTTCAGGACAGTGTCAGGAGAAGAAGTGGCACCAGGAAAGGCACCTTGCCACTGTCACACACAGGCTCTCCACAGAAACCTGACTCTGCATACCCACTTCTTCTCCTGGAGCACCAACCCCTCAGGGAGGGGACACTGCAGCTTCCCAGATGAGCCACGTTTTTGGAGCTGCAGTTCTGCCTCCGAGCAGGAAACTGTTGAGAGCCACTCTCATCCTGCCGTGCCTCCGAGGGCGTGCAAAACAAATGCCATTGTGCCTCCTCCATCCCCCACCAGGCTCAGACACGTTCTCCAAGTGCAGCCCCCAGATCCCTCCTGGCCAGGTGGTGGCAGAGAGCAGACCCAAAACCCCACATCAACAAGGGAACTGATTTCATTATTCTAAAAACAAACAGGCAAAGGAAAGTTCAGCCTAGAATGGGCTCCTAGAGCAAAGAAAGGAAAATAGAGAGCGGGCAGTGGGGAATGCTTCATATTCCTAAAAGCCTTTTGTACGTTAACACATGGTGTCTGCTTCTCTCTAGTCACCTATTTATCACTCTCCTCTTTAGAGAAGGAAAAAAGTCCTGGCTGCCTTCCTAAGGCAGAGTTTTGTGGCCGGGGGGAGGGGGAGGGTGCTTTAAGCATGATGCAAACCATTTGGAGTGCACCGAGAGCTCTGCCAACACAAGCTGCACTATTTAAACAAGTGAGGAAATGATCGTATATACAACATGCCAGCGAGCACACACACACCAGAGGAAGTCAAGAGGGGTTTTCATGACACAGAGCTGGATGTCAGCGGCTGAAAGGTCGATATTTTCCCTTAACACCCTTCTCAATGACTTAATCGTGTTCCGTTTGCACAGAAAACTTCCCAAGAATAAAAGTCTGGAGGAATCGAGGGGGGATGTTTGGCCTACTGCTGACCTTGTCCGAGGTCCTCTCCACGTAGCAGGGCTCCTGGGGGGCGACCAGCAGGGGAACGAAGCCCGAGAGCAGCCGATCCTCTTCCAGGCTAAGCAGGGCAAGGTCGTCATCTGGGTCCTTGTACAAGGGCACCTCCGACTGATTCACTGTGGTCAGTATGTTACAGAAGTCAGCCAGCGTCGCCCACACATCTACTGAGACCCTGGGAGAACGAGGAGAGACGTGAGCAATTCAGGGCTGGAATGCGTTGGGAGTTGCCTGCAATGCTGCAGCGAATACCAGAGAGGTGAGGCGAGGCGAGGCACGGCACCGCTGCTGCCCTGCCCCGCGGGACGGCTCCGCAGCTGCGCTGGCACCCACCCCGGCAGGGACCGTGACCTTGGCCCGCCAGCGCTGACCCCGGCCACCGTCCCCGGGCATGGGGATGGGCTCCCGGGATCTCGCCCTCGCCGCTGCTCTGCCCACCTCTGCCCGCTCCCCCAGCCCGAGCGCCCGCGGGCAGCGGCCTCCCCGTGCGCTGCCGGCGGGAACCCGGCTGGTTCCAGATGGCAGAAGGGATGAGTTACTCAATTTTAAAGCCTGCTGGGAGGACAGAGCGAACACACCCGCATTGCTGCCGGGGCTGAAAGGGCTCTTGGAGGGTTCCAATCCACCCTGAGGGACTCCAGCCCAGCCCGGAGCATCCTCTCCTTCGCGCAGCTCTTATCGGCTGTGGCCACATGCTGCAGCCAGGCTCTGCAGCACAGAGATTTTCTCAGTTAAACCCCAGCCATGGGGGGTTAAAGCTGTGTTTTGCTTCTGGCCATGGGTTTCAACACTCACGAGCGACCTGCAAAGCTGCCTCTGCCATGTCTCACGTTCCCAGAGTGGCAGTGATGTGCAGGGTGCAAACACGAGGCCAAGGGTAGCCCTGGACTGCTTTCCACGGGTTCCCATCACACACCCCCACGGCTGAGCACAACCCAAGGAGGACCCAGCACCCCAGAGTGAGCCAGCGTGGAGAAAGCAGGGAAACAGGCAACAAGCATGGGGGGGTACTACAGCTGACCAGGCTGCCTTGCACTGCATTTCTCCTTCCTGTTTCTACAAACACTCAAATTGCGGGTTTTTTTAGGATGTAAACTGGGATTTAAGTAGGAAATAGGGGAAACTGGGGCTGATGTGCTTCTGGTGGGCTGTTCCTCCACCCCACAGCTCTGGAGAAAAGTACAGGGAATCCAGCATCCCCTGGGGTACAGCAGTGACCGGTGCGGGCCGAGGCAGCCCAGGGCTGGAGGGAGGCCCCCTGCTCTTTGAACTGCTCCAGGTGGACAGAGTCTGCACTCGGTTATTTACGGGAATCAATGTACCAGGAAAGCACACTGAAATGAAACATCTTGTTTTCAAGAGCGTCCTGGGAGCCAGGCAGAATGAGGAGCCATTAATCAAAGCCCGGCACGTAATCAGCACACATGTAACACAGAGTCGCCCACGTCCCCGAGCCAGCCCTAGCCCACGTCCTGCAGGAGAGAAGAGGTCCTTCAAAACCCTCTGGTCACAGACACCAGGAGCTGGGTTCATTCACAAAGCTCCATCGCTTGGCTCAGCCAGGTCTGGCTGTCAGAAATGTTTAAATATGGAAAAAAATAAACAGTTGCAACACGTTTTTCGGAGGGATCTGTCCGAGGCCCTTTGTGATGTAATGGGAAACGCTGCGTTTGTGCTACCAGCTGGAAAATAAACAGAGCTGCGAGGGTTAAAAGGAACTGAACTTTCCACGACCCCTATCTGCAAAAGAAGAAAATAATAAGAGGAATGATCCACTGCCCCACAGCCCTGATAGTTTATCCTCCAGCCCGGGCTGCAGAGACAAGCACCGGATGTGATAGGGCTGCTCTGGGCCACCTCCAAGGCGAGCTCTGCCCATGGGAGATGCACAGGGCTTGGGAGGCTCAGCCTCCCCCAGTGCCCTGCTGGCAACTGGGCTCGGCTGCCTGAGGTCGGTCACATAGCACTGGTGGGGCCCCACGGCCACGAGGGCTCGCTGGGATGAAGGAGGTGCAGAGGCATCAGCAGGGAGAGGAATGGGAAAAGTGCCCGCAACTGCTGGGGAATGAGAGCACTGGGGTGTTGGGGACAGGCAGGGATGCAGGGGACATTCCCAGGGAGCTGGGACAGCCAGGTGCATGGGGCCACGGTGGAGGAGAGCAGAAAGAAACACATTGCAGAGAGCTCGCCAGTATTCCCAATAAGCAGAGCTGCAGGCAGGGGATGATGGTGACGGTGAGGGCGGGAGGGAGGCAGAGGGCAGTGGCAGGATGCTGGGCTGGACTGGGATTCACAGCAGGGCAGGGGTAGCGGTGGCAGGGGTATCAGCACAGATGAGGTACAGGGAGCATCTCCCTCCACAGGGCTTGGATCCAAAGTCAGAAAAATGCCACAGGAACAGTCACTGAGCTGGCACTGCTAATGCCCTTGCAGGAACTCAGCCCAGCAGCGCCCTACCCTCTCCCCCCTGGCAGCGTTGCCAGGCAGGGCACCCCTCACCACCTGTGAGTGTGAGAGCAGTCCCTGTCACTTCATCCTTCACCTACAGCTTGACAGTGCCTTGCCACATCTGCCATTTGCCCTGGATGTGACAGATTCCCACCCTGGGCTCACTCCAGTCAAACCTCAGACTGTGCTGGCTCCCTGGGTAGCCAGCTCTCACTGCAATGCTACCCCAGCAGCGCCCTGCAGAGCCTTCAGAAAGCCAAGAAAGAAGCAGTGCTGGCATTTTTCCCTGGTTTTCTCCTGTGATGGCAGAGGCAGCACTGCAGAGATCAGTTCTGACCATTTTCTGCCACCCCCTGGGGTACAGCTCCTCCTCTGCAGCACATATCCCATCACTGCCACCACCAAGATCATTCACCAGCAAAGCCAGCGAGGACAAACGGCTCACGCTGACACCTATGGCTCTGTGAATCTCCTGCTGAGACATGCACTCGCCCTGGAAGGTCACACGACACTTGTGAGCCCTCTCAGCCTCCTTCTCCCCACTGCCCCTGCCCAGGACCAACCTCACGGCTACCCCCAGGCATTTCTGGCTTATGTCACCCCACGGCGCGGTGGTGCCAGAGCCTCCGTGCAGAGCCCAGGCAGTTCCAGGTGCCTGGAAGCTCTGTGCAAGCACAGTGCCACGGCTTCGACGTCCCTCAGTGGAGGGAGGCCCTGAATTACTGACACCGAGCCCAGGCACGCCGCTCCCAGGTACAGGGACGAGGCTCCCAGAGCTTTTAAGCGAGGAAGCGAGAAGGGGGTTAGCGCGAGGTCTTTCCTCGGAACGGGGGTTCATTCACTTCCCCACAGACACATTTACATTTGCTTATTCCACTAGGACAGGAAAAAAAAATAAGAGTTAATTTCTTTTTTATTGCCTCAGGATTCCAGGTTTAATGTAGCTGTCAGTGTGAGCGCAGCCCAGCTGCAACGCCGACGGACACGGCCCGGCCAGGCAGCGGCGAGAGCCGCGCAAGTGCGCAGCGAGCTGGACCGCGGCCCCGGGGCCGAGCACCGCCCTGGAGAGGCTGGGGATGGCTCCTGGCAGAGATGATGCATCACCACCCGGCTAAAAGGCACACGGTGAAGCACGGGGAGAGCAGAGGATGCCAGGGTGAGCCTGATGCTCGCCGAATCCCCACGCGGGGCTCTGGCGTGAGCCACCATCCTCACCGGGGGCGCGGGCTGCCTGGTGATTAATATCAAGCACAATGACCCCATGTTACAAGCCTGCGGGGGCCTGTGGAGGTGGCCATTTCCTGTGTAATACCAGCTTGTTTAAACACTAACATCCAAACTCCACAGCTGCAGCACAAACCCGGAAAGCGCGGCGCAGAAGAAGCCCTGCATTGTGTTCCCAGCCGCTGCCGAGCCGCGCTGCCGTGCAGATGGCAAACGCCTCGGGCCGCGCGCTCCCGGTGCCCGCCGGATGAGGTGCTCTGCAGCCTCCTCCTGGGCTTCCTCTCGGCTGGACCATGGGAAGCTGAACTGAAAGTGGCTCCTTTGCAAGGAGCAAAAAGGGTTGGCCATGGGAGCTTTACTCAAAAGGTGTTCACCAAGCTTGTTCCGGGCTCAGAGAGAGCAGGATGAGGTGGTCACAGCCCTTCTGCATCAGTGATTTCCCCCACTCTGCCCTGTACATGGTTATCCATAAACCCATTCCTCTCGCAGGAGGGAGAGCTGGAGGGATGCTCTCCTCCCCAGGAGAAGTGCAGTCTCCTCCCAGCCAGCCTCTGCTTTGCCACAGCCCCCTTCTCCACAGAGACTTTTGGCTTCTCCTTTGGTCAACTTTATTTCCAATCTCAACCAGGTTTACACTACTGAGACGCCTCTGAACCCTGGATTTGATGTCTCGATAGGGAAACTCTGGTGGCCAGTGTTACTGAGGCTGGGATCTGCAAAAGGGATTTTCCATTAGGTCTCCAGCAAACTCCAGCAATGTCTTGGCACCCCTGTGCAAGACTCTGCCCATCCCTCCCAGTGGGAGCTGCCATCTCAGTGACACTCCTCTGCAAGAGCCATGTGATGAGAGCGATCTGGCACATCTCTCTGGGAAGGTAAGCTCTAGAATGTGCTCACAGCTTTTGGATTTAATTTAATACTCGGTTTAAATTAACCATTTCTAAATGCTTGCAGACGCTCTCCACAAACTGAGAGGCCCTTGGCCCTGCATGGAAGGAGCATGGGTTCGACAGGGTCAGCCCTGCAGCAGTGTCTGTCTAGCCAGTGGCTTCCCCATCAGTCCCTGTGCTTTGTTTAGCAATGGATTAATTATGGCAACAGAGCAGAGCAAGGAGCAGCTTCGCTCCCTCTGTCCAGCCCTCTTCACCTGCTTCCCAGCCATATGTCCCAAAAGGGGATGGAGTCACTTGTACAGCAGCCTCCTTGGAGATCCACCTTTTGACCCATCTGCTGCCAGTATCTCTGCCTTGGGGGATCCACCCTGCTCCCTTCTTCCCAGAATCCCTGCTTTTACACCCCAATCTCTGCAATTTACTCCTGGGGACATTTGGTCCGAAAGATGCTTCTCCAACTGCCTTAAACAACCACCTGCACAGAACTCAACTCAAGGTTTGCCATAAAACATGCAGACAGAAATTAATTTTAAGATACAAAAGTGACAGCTGCTTGCTGCTAGAAGTCCTGGCAACACCTGGTTCAGACACACAATTCCCGAGGCACTGAAGCAGAGAAGTCCAAGGTTAAGTTTAGCTCTTATTCTGGAAAGACATGAGGAAAGAGTCATGGAAAGCTTGCTGAGCACCTCTTCCAAAATAGGAAGGACACCCTTCACCTCTCAAATACACACAGAGAGGTGTTTAGGAAGTCCAACAACTGAAAACCTGTTCCAGGGCATCCCCTGAGCCATAGTGACCATGCAGTGTGGCCAGGAGCTGGATGAGTGCACTAGACCAAGAAGAGTGGATTTGGGAAAAGATGGAGCTTCTTGCTTGGGTTGAATTCAAGACTGCTGAGCCCCCAGGTAGGGACAGGATGTCTCCCAGGTACCAGGGTTCATTCCCAAGATCCCACCAAGAAAAAGGACCTTGAAGACACAGCCTCCTGAGCCTCTCATCCCGCTCCACGGAGCCCACTCCCGCATGGCTCACATCCATCTGCCGGCTTTCGGCAGCGCTCGCTCCTCACACCTTTCCCTCCGCCTCTGTCCAAGGAGGAAAGCAGTGAGCTGAGGAATTTGGTGTGGGGTTGGTTTTGTTGGCTTTTTTTTTTTTTTTTTATTGTAAGGACTCAAATCCAGCAGTGTGATAAATGCATCCGAGCTACAATTAGGAAGATATATAGCATCAGAATGCGAAGGTCTGGGCAGCGTGGTGAAACGCGGGCTCTCCAGAGCCCCAGCTATGTTTCCCATTATGTAACCCTGGTCATGGGCAGACAGCCAGACTCCAAATGAAAAAGAGACTCTGGCTTGGCACCGTTTCTATTTTCCTATCCTCATTCGGGGTCAGCGCAGTGTCATACAGCTGCAGAGAAAGCTCCGGGGATTAAACCTGGGAAACACTCCAAGACCAGGACCCGGGTTCAAGTACCAGCTGAAAGCAATAAACCAACTGCCACAGCTGGGCTGAGTTTAGACGTTCTCAAAGTCCCCCAGCTCTCTCCCATATGAAGAAGAAGCGATTGTGAACATGGTGAGCGAGGCCTTGGGACACGCAGCCCCGGCCCAAAGCTCCGGCCGAGTCCTGCCAAGCTGCCTCACTGGCCCCGAGCCCAGCCCGGCATTCTGGCCCCGGATGAGCTGCACTTTGATGCAAGCTCTGGGCTCTGAGTGGGCTGCCAGGTGGGTATGAGGCCTGTTTTTTCCAGAAGCTTTAGCACGTTCATGGCATCCCTGCAGGGCGCTGCTGTGCTTCAGGGGATTTCTACATCCCTTTTCTGCGCCCATGCCATCACAAAGGGCAAGGAAAGTGGTTTGAGAGTATCCAACCAGCTTCTCTGTTAGCAGTGGTGGAATCTCACAGCACGTCCCAGAGGCAGGAGCATGTGTGACACGGCACAGGCTCCTCACTCAGTTCTGCAACTTGGCATCTGCACTTGCTCCTCACGTGCTCTCCCTGCTCCTGAGCTCACCCTGCCCATAAACCTTGGCTTACTCCACCACGCCTGCTGCTCTGACCCATGTTTTACTTCTAAACTTCTTTGAAGCTGCTCCTATCTAAACCCCTGCACTCGGTGGCTCTACCTGGTTCCTGAAGAGCCCCAGGGCAGCCAGCAGGCTTGTGTCAATAGAGAGCTGAAACACTAACCCAGTGCTCTCCTTTTCCTTTCCTATCCCCAGGGCAAACATTGCAAATCCCAGGTCATGCCCAAGAGCAGAGCTGGTTCCCTGCTGTTCATCACTACCTGCATCTCCATGGAAGCTCAATCACTGCTGTCCCAGAGTCCTGGACTCTGGAACCACCAACACCCATCCATACAAGAGATCTGGGCTGGAAGAGCAGCGTGGCTAAGGCAGATTCTCCATGTGAGCCAAAGAGCACCGCGGTGGAGGAGCTGGGAGCCAACACGGGGCAGGTGGGACAGGACGGGCACGGTGGGACAAGAGGGGCTGCTCAGCCAGCCTCCATGGAGAGGCCAAGCAAGACAGAGACCCTCGTTCCTCCACTGAGCACATCAGGATCTTGTGGAGTAGAGCCCCCAGCCTACACCCACCGCTCCCCCAAGAGCCCTGGGGTGGGCTGCCACCACCTGCTCCGTCACGCCAGGGGGGCACGGCCCCGTGCCCCGCAGGAAGGGGAGCAGCTCGTCCTGGGGCGGGCGCCGAGCGCTGGCTGTGTGAGCCCAATCAGAAATTCCATCTCGAGGCTGCCCCTGGCCAAGGGCTCGGCAGCTCCCTGCGCAGGCAGCGCGAGGGGAAGGGGGGGATTGGTGCAGCCGCGTTCACGTGACGGATCCCAGTTTGAGTTCCTGCCCAAAGATGGGCAGCAGTTCACATGAGCAGGCAGCGGTCCCACACCGAGCAGCCGACAAACAGAAAACAGACTCCATCTCCACAAAATGAGGCCCAGAACTTCCTGTGTGAGATTTCCATTTCCTCAGCCAAATGAAAAAGAACTGGAGTAAGAGGCAATAAACCAGGAGAGCGGGACTGGACCTGACGCACGGAGCGGGGACCCATTAATGGCTAAGCCACTTTGCTGGATTACTCTTAATGCGCCTTCCCATCACCCTGGGTTCTGGCTCCTTTGGATTAACAATAAGACGTGATTTCAGGCTCTGGATCCGGAGTACCGGAGGCAGATGGAAAATCCTGCGGGAAAGCAGCTACGGAGCATGCTCAGACGCTGTTTCGCATACTCCATACTTGGCCCCTTCGCTCAATTTTCTGTCCAAAAATATGCAAATTGCCTAGTCCGCATTATGGACTAATGGGCTGAAATCGGCCAGTTTAGAAAATTAACCCTTTTGTGTATTGCAGGGTAGGGACAAGCGGTTTCTGAAGCAGAGGGGAGGTGATTTTTGGAGCTCCAGAACAGGCAAGCTGCTCCAGGCTAGCCCAGCCCAACCAAGGTTGGCCTGACTCAGTCAAAAAAAAGGTAACAAAATGCTTATGCTGGAAATGGAGTTCCCTCTGGTCCAGAGGAAGGCCCTGCCTGTCCAGCTGGCTGAGCCAGCGGAACACCTAAAGGAGGGATATCCCAACAAAACCAGATGCACATCCTAAGCAGAAAGTAAAAATCCACCTCATAAGCCATCTTCTAACACATGGAAACAAAGGGCAGCCACCAGGCACCCTCCAGCACTACTCACACATCAATGAAGAAGTCACTGTGTCACCAAGGGGGACAAATTCCCAACATTTCCTGGGCAGTGGGCCTTGCCTGGGTGCTCAGGCCACGGTTCCACAGCCAGCAGTAAAGCATGAGCAAGGGGGAAGGGTGGCATGAGGAGCTCAGGGAGGGAGCAAAAACCAGAGGGTGCACGTACTGTTTGGGGAGCTCAAGAGACGTTGGAGGAGGATTCCAGGTGTCCGGGTGGCCAAGCATCCAGTCCGACCAGACCTTCACACTGGGGAGCAGCTCCTTCAGGTCCTGGGGCAAGGCAGAGACCTTGATGTCGTCCTCCTGCTCCATCTCTTGTGGCTGAACTGCAAATATAAGACGTGAGAGCTGAGGCAGCTCACCACAGCCAGGCTCAGGCAGGGACTGGGAAAGTATGACACAGATCCCAACATCCCAGCCTTGGACGCACAAGGGAACAGCCACAACCCACAGCAAGCACAAAGACAGATCTGTTCTCCCTACATGGACTGGCCTAGAGGGCAAGCCAGGGTGTTTGTGATCCCTTTATTGAGGGCAGCAGGGTGCCACTGCACCAATCAGAGAGATAGGATACCCAGGTCCCAGTTTTGGGAAGTTTCCCAGTTGCTGGCAGAAAGCATGGCCTGAGTCCATCCCTTTCTTCCAAATATTTCTCTCTGCACACATCAAGGGCTTTCCTGCTGCTGATCCAGCTATAAACTGGGCAGAGTTTGAGATGCTAGGGGATGATCCTAATGCCCCAACAGAGGGGAAAGGATGTACAAACCAGCAGAGAATGAAGGCCTGACCCCCACCAGGCTGCCTCGTGGGCCCCTGCATGGGTCCTGCTGCTAAGCCCTTACCTGGCACACATTCCCTCAGCAGGCTGGTGCACCTCCTCACCAGGAGTGCAAACATGGAGAGCCCCAGGGCTGTGGCCTGTTCCTGGATGACAGAGCGGCAGTCCTCAGAGATGCACTCTAGGAGACAGAGAGGGTTTGGGTCAGATATTCCATCTGGTTCCACCTTCACAGCCTTCACGAGGGGCAGGGGTGAGCGATTCCCTAACTCACACCCATCCCAGACATAATTGCTCCATGTAGCGGGGAGAAAAGGTGGTGAGTAGCTGCTCTGGAGTAAAAAGAGGCTGCAGCCACCTTGCCCACACCATGCCCAAGCCCATGGCGTGTGCTGAGCCAGCCAGGACCATGCTGGCTCCCAGCACAGAAGCTGCTGCTCCAGGCTGATGCCCTACCCTGAAGAGGGGGGTATGTTTAAGTGTTAAAAGGGTAATTAGCTGCATGTTTGATCTCTCTCCCTGCTGGAGTTTCAACCTCAGCAGCTGAGGAGGGGGTTCCTCCCATTAGCTCCACAGTCACACAACAGCTTGTCAAGAGAGCTTAATTGGAACTGTTACTCAAGGAGATGCCACACGACCACAGCTCTTCCAAACAGAGCCGGCTCGGAGTGAGAGCAAATCCCCCCAGCACATCTACACCCAGCCAGAAACCACTTCTGAGGCTGCTGAGAGCAGCGGGGAGCTGGCTCAAGGGAACTGCCTGGAGCCGGGCATGGGTTAGGCTGGGGAGTGCTGCGGGACATGCCAGCCTGCCCAGAGCTCCCAGAAGGGGTTTAAGCCTTAAGGGTAGCCTTTGCCTTCCCAACTCCCTCTACTCCACCCTACATCCTCCCAAGATGTGGGGGAGTGGCTGGCTGGGGAGAACCCACACACTTAGGGGGTTCCTATCCACCCACGCCATTTACTCTGTGCAGGATGCTCCTCGCTGGCTTTCTGCAGGATCAGAGCTTTCACCCTGAGAACAGCTGCCCCCAGGCAGGCAGAGGATTTTTACAAACTCACAGGTACTGACTCTGAATGGGTGAGTGAAGCCCCAGGGCTGGCATGGGGAGGGAGAGCCCCCAGCTCCCAGGCACCTCTGCCAGAGACATCAGCACCAGCTGCACGTCAGCATGGAGGTGTTGGGAGCTGAACTGCCCAGATGTGGCAGAGCAGGGATTTTGAGCAAAGGGCAAGAGGATTAGAGCAAGACACTGACACCCCATTTAAGCTGTGGCTAGCAAAACACCTGAGGTGCACAGAACAAACAGCGGGGTTTTAAGGACAGATCATTTCAGAGCAGTGGGGTGGGAGGTTAAAAACAACAAAAAAAAGACTAGAATGCACCAAGAAAACACATGAAAAATTAGGAGGAACATCTGTAGGCTTGACTGACAGTTTTTACAGCTGTCAATGAGTTCAGCACCCAGTGTGGAGACCACTGAGGGCACCAAAAGCACCTGGCAGCTGAATGATGGTGCTCTGCTCCCAGAGCCAGGGCTGAGCTGGTGCCGCAGAGCAATGGTAGGAAGTGCCGTACTGCAGGGGCTGTCAGCTTTTGGAGGAAACATAAAACTAAAGATGTGACCACTCTGGGACAGTAAATCTCTTTCATGAAGCCTTTCCCACAATTAAGAGTGTTAGTCCCAGTGCTCTGGCCACAGTCCAGTCCAAGAAATTACACTCGTCTTCCCCGCGCTCCCTCCTCCTGCACTCGGGTGAGATGCTGCACTGTCTTCACTTCTTGTCTTAAATGGACACACAACAAGACCACGGTGGTTCAGCTGCCACACCTGAGTCTGGCAAGTCCCCTGGGCGGTGAAAATCTTCAGGCATTTCAACAAGGACCCCCACACTTTGAGTGGGCAGCCCCCATGACTCCACGCACTGTGCTCAAGCCAGACTCACAGTGACCCCCAAACTGAGCGGGTGCAAAAGCTGCATCCTGATCCCCTCCAAAACAGGCAAAGCTTAAAGGTGTTTGTGATGGCAAAGGTGATGAGCATCCCATATTCCAGGGTGTATTTCAGAGACTGGCTGCAGAAGCCAGACCAATGTTCTGTGGCGGCTGTGGCCAGGCTTGGTCCCAGCCCTTCCCACTACCACCAGCAGGCTGAAAGTTCCCCACACAACATTTAACAACCAAAATACAGGAAAAAGTCTCTTGCACTTGAGCTGTGGCAGGTACAGCTGTCCATCAAACATCCTGTGTTGATGCAGACACAAACCATGTGCCCACCAGCTCATAAAGGCACGGTGCTCTGATGTACCCCAACGATACTCAGCGCCCTGGCACGGCCTGCAAAGCTGCCCACTGTGTAGGTAAGAGCAGCAGGACACCCACATTTAAGGGCTGTTGTCACACAGTTCCGCTCAGCTACCATGGGTGTTGTCAGCTCATCATTAAACTCATAAAATGCACAAACCTCCCCCAGTCCTCAAAGTTCAATCACCGGATGAGCTCATCGGCCTCATTCCCAGGAGGCTCCCCCAGCAGGGAAGGACAAACATCCAGGTGGGTGCTTGTTCAAGACCCCTGAACATGCACCAGCAAAGGCTCTTAAGAGCTTAATTGTAGGACAAAAGGGGAAAACACCATAAATCAGGAGAAACTTTCTCTCTGTGCCTTTTCACCACCTTCCTCGGGAAGCTGGGAGCTTTGGCTTGCCCTGAGCTGGGAGCCAGTGGTCAGGGCTAACAGAGGCTGTGGGGACAAACCCCAGGCAACCCCTGCCACGGGAGACAAGGTGAGGGTACAGTCAAAGGGCAAAGCACTTGGAGTGTTTAAACAGAAGCTTGCAGAGTGTTTTGAGTGATGGGCAATAAGGAAACCAACTCTCTGCACCCACAGCGTGCAGTGTCTGAGCCTATCCTGGCACTAAGAGGAAAATACTTTGCAGAAAATATGCTGAAATGAGGGTTGGAGCAACAAATCTGCTCTGCAGCCCACAGGGCATCATTACTTCTGAGCTGAGCAATGGTCTGTGCTGCTGGTAATGCACATTAAGACACAAACTTATTGGAAAAGAGATGTTTTTGGAGGATGGAGTGACACTTAGGTCATTTCTGTCCCTGTGGTTGCACCGCATTAGTAAAAATGGAGATACCAGCTGCCACAGAGCAGGGAGAGAGATCCTGACTGCTCAAATCAGGGCAAACCTTGTTTCCCCAGATCTGTTTCCCCAGATCCACAGTGGGTGCAGGACAAGCAGAATGACTGTCAGGTCCACAGGCAAACCTGCACCCTATCCCTGCAGGCTGTCACCAAAAGCTCGGTGACAGAGACTTCAAGTGGCATCAGTGGCACCCCAACAGCTAAAGCTGCCACAGATCTACTCCACTTCCTCCCCTGAAACCCCAAATGGGGCTGTAATCAGATAACCCTCCCAATTCACACCCAGCCACGCTGCGCAGCTAGGGCGCACTGTGGAGGTGTCAGACAACTGTGGAAAGGAATCACACACAAAAGAAGGTGCCACAAGGTCACAAGCTCTGAGCTGGCTGGAGCTGTGGCTCCTCTGTGCCACCAGCAGCCACGGCAGTGACACTCCACAGGAAATCATCCAGCACCACCAACCACAACACATTCCCTCTCCACCTTTCTCCCCTTGAAACCCGGCGAACGTCCCTGTTAATGCCAGCCCTGGATAAACAGCTCCTGTCACGTCACCTCTCAGCTCTTGCCTGCGCAGCCACCCCTGTGAGCACGATCACGCAGCTCAGCGGGCTCACAAATGTCACCTCTCAGCTGTACCACTGCCTTCAGAGGTGCTGCGTGGGTGGAGAGGCAGGTGGGCAAAGCTGGCACCGCTACCTCAATAACTGCTTGTTAAACCACAACCTAAGGTCAGGCCTGCAGCACTCGCAGCCAAGACTGACTCAAGGTAAATTCACACCCTCGTCTGTGTTGCTGTACCAACACACAGCCCGTGGAGCCACGCTGCAGCCACAGCAGGGAGCTGAGCTGGCCTGAAAAGCCTCCTTTTGGGAGCTTCCTTAGGCTGGAGCTGTTTCTTGACCACCTGTAGCCCCACATCACCATCAGCAAAACTCGGGTCCGTGGAATGCTGCACGGGGCTAGAAAGGAGCAGCCAGAGCATTTTAAAGCAGAAGTGTCATCAAACACTTTGAAATGACTGATTTGCACTGCCCCACACTTCATAAGCTGAATTTGCCTCAAAGATCTGTCTTTCTGCACCAGAAAAATAAGTGAGAGCCCTGCAGACCCCTGCAAGCCCCTGTGGTCAGGGCCCTGGAGGTCAGACTGGCAGCAGGACACGAGCTGTGACAGTTCTGAGCACCCTGCTGGACACTTGCCACTCGTCAGCCCCTTTTTCCAGCTGGCTCACACCTTGCTGAAGTTTCCATGCTGGGTGCCTGCCTTAGCCTGAATTCTCCTGGAAATCTTCAGCCAAAACAGCTTGGCCACTTGTGAGAATGAGGCTAGGAAACAAAATAGTGGCTTACCCCTGTTTGTAAAAAACCACTTACAACCTTTTCCTTGAGCTAATCTAGCAACTGCAAATCCTGGAACAAGGATCTGAGATTTTGCTGCAGAATAACCTTTTTAACAGAGAGTTTTCCTGCCCTACTAGAAATCTGTCAATTCTTGGCCAAGCTATAAACATCTGAAAGACAGCAGTTTTTCCACACTCAACAGGAATCCGTTTCAACAGTTAAAACCTGCTAAGATTTCACCTCCCTGAGCATGCTCCATCTTCCTACCTCCCTTCACCTAACCTGTGTTACAGGCAGCAGAGCTCCCATGCAGCACGTGGGGACCTCTGTAAAAATGTCCTTGTACGACTGCCTGCTGCTTGCTGCGAGCTGGAGTTTGGACCCAGGCTCCTCCAACTGGCGCCCAGGCTATGAAGCAGAGCCCAAAGGCCAGAGAGGGAGAGGGATGGGATGGAAAAAATGGGAGCTGATGAGCATCAGGCTGCGAGCACAGAGCAAAAGCAACTGGGAACCAGGGACAGGCGGTTTTTCTGAAGATCAAGAAAAGTGGCTGAGCTGCAGAGGAGTCCTCCTGTTTCTTTACACGTAGGAAAGAGGAGTTTTATTCCAGCTGAGGACTGGGCTGCACAGAGAGCGCTGTTTTCCTACCAGGAGGCAGTTTCCTGCAGGGATTTGCAGGGAGCTGGGTGGATCAGCAGCTGCAGCGCCCTCTGCAAGCACCTACCTGGGCTCTTCCAGGGTCTGTGGGCTCTGCTCCCACCCAGCCTGCAGCAGAGCCCGACCCAGGAGTTCTGCAGCCATCAATCTACCTGTTGCACAGGGGAGAGGGTGAGAGACGGAGAGAAAGGGGACTTTTGTAGCGGGGAGAAATTTGTGTTTCTCTGAGAACGTTATATTCATGGAAAACATAAACCAACTGTCGTCAAAGTCGTCTGAGCTCAGGAAATGGAGCGGCCGGGAGAAGGCTGCCATGTGGCCGGATGTTATGTATTTCTAATTAGTGCTATACATCTTTCAGCAGCGAGTGTCCTTTTGCTGGGAAACACAACGCGCTGCCCTTGTTATTGTAACTGTCAGAGAGTGCTTAAACAGATAATCTCCAGGAAAAGTGATAAACACATCCCCTCTCCCACTAGGGTGTGCAAAACAGCAGTGCCAAACCTTTATTAGGGCAACACAACCAGCCACGGGAAATGGGAATGGGAAAAGAGCAAGGGGCAGCCGCCTACGAGGAGAGGGATTTGCTGGAGGAAGCTTCTCGTGGCTGCTCAAGTGCCATGTGCTGAAGGAAATCCTGTGAGGGACAATCGGGGCACAGCGAGCACAGGACACGTGGGCTGCTCACAGGGATGGGGCAGGGGCTGGGAGTGAGGGCTCCCAGCTGTTCTGCTCTGAGAGTGCCCCTAGTTTAGGTGGAAAGGAACCACAGCAACCCCTGAGCTCACAAGCAAGCAGAGGACATGCTCCTCCATCCATCCATCCATCCCAGCTAACACAACACAAGGAATGCTGAACCTTCCACAGTTAAAACAATCCCAGCCAACAAGTCTCAAAGGAGACCAGATGCCTTTGAGTCAAGCAACCAGACTGCTCCAGCCAAGGGTCAGGAGGGCTCCAGGGGGACAATTTCCATGCTGGCCTCTCCGTCCTCACCTGAGCGGTGGCTCCAGGCCAGCAAGCACAGAGCAGTGCTGGCAGCAGGTGATCCCAGTGCTGGCAGAGCAGCAGGGATGTGCTTTGCTCCCAGGGAACAACAGCTGAATCCACCTTTCCTGGTGACAGGCTGAAGGACTGTATGGGAAGGCACTCAAAAGAACGAACAGTTCTATGGACACAATCCCAAGGATGACATAACGGGCTGGCCAGGGGACACAGGAGCTGCAGGAGCTCGGTGAGCGCAGGGCTGGGGGCGAAGGCACCCGGCTGATGTGTCAGCACATCAAGTGTGGAGGCACAGACAACTGATTCACCAGCTGGCTGCTGCCCTGAGGGGAAAAGACCCGGGCTGGTCACCTCGGAGCTGACACCACCTGAAGGCAATTCCTTTGCTCCCCCAGCACTCAGACACAGCTTTCCCCGTGAGTCACTCCCCGCCAGACGCAGCCCTGGCAGGGCTACAGGGCAGCCCCCCGGGGTGGGGCTGTCTGCAGGAAATGGGTGAGGAGAGCCCTGCTGCCGGCCCTGCCTGGTGGAGACCGCACACAACCACGGGAATATAAAGCAGCAAAGCCAGGGGGACGCTCAGAGCTGTGGGGCATTTCCCCGACACCCCCTCGCAGGGAACCTGTGAGTCACTGGCACTCCCAGCTCTGGGAACTGGCGAGTCACAAACGCACTCATCTGCCCCCAGAGAGCCTGGGAACCTGGAGGCACTGCTCAGCCCTGGCTAATGCCCTGGGAACCATGGGCAGCTTTCCTGGAAGGACGCTCCCTGACTCTGAGCAAACAGGATGGCAGTCCCAGTCCACCCAGCACTGTGGCCGAGCTGAACATCCCCACCTGCAGCACACAGGGCTGAACCCCTTCCAAAGCAACCTTCGGATTTTAGTAATAACCTGGATGCCCCCAATCCACCTCCCTGTACTGATGGCAGGAAGGTCCTGGGAGGGTCCCAGGTCACAGCAGCAGCAGCAGCACCGGGGAACTCGCTGCACGTGTTCCCAGAGCAGCTGGGGCCGCCCAGGAGCCGGCAGCTCCCTCTGCAACCCTGACTTGTCCGAGGGAGGGAAGGAGGGAGGCCTAGGAGGTGAGGAATGCCGGGGGCCTGGGGAGGATGGAGCAGCTCTCCCTGTGGAAGCCATTAGATATTCAACACTTCATTTGTTTCCAGCCGTCCTGGACTGCAGCGCTGGGCTCTAGGACGGGAGGCTCTTCTCTGACGTAACCAGGAAGCAGCTGCAAAATTAAGGAATCCCTCATGACATCATAAAAAGGGTCGATGGTTTACAGGGGAAGGTATAAAAATTAATGACATATTCCCACTCGAAGCAGCGAGCCTGCCCAGGAGCCACAGGGGAAGCCATGCTCTGCCCGACATGAAGGGGCTGCCTGCCCCAGACAGCTCAGTGCTGCCAGCTCCCTTCGGCTGCTCCAGGAGCTTGTCTCTGGCTCTGATTGTCCCTAAGCCCAGGCAGGGCTGGATCCTTGCACCTGGGGTGCGATAACCAGCTCAGTATATCCTTCCTGACCCTGATGAACAAAGCTTTAGGGAATGACTTTAGGGACAGCTTTCTTGTGTACTCGGGGCTGGCCAGGAGTCAGCAACAAAAAACATCATTGTGAAGTGACTATTAATAATAATAACTTAATAAGAAGTTGTTAATTTCCACGGGGAAAGCAGACACGTGCACAGAGTGTCCCCAACAGCCCAATTTCTGCAGGTCTGGAAGACCAACAGGACCTGCAAGAGGAGGCAATGGCAGTGGCACAATGTCCCTCCCCACCACACAACCCGGGCTAGGTCAGAAAGAATGACATTAGCCTTGAGGACAAGCACAAAGCCATTTCCACTTGAAAAGGGAAAAGGATAGTGGTTTAAAATTAACGACAGCCTTTTCCAGGAAATATCAGTGGAAAGAAGCAGCCATTTTTAGAAATGTTATTCTCAGAAATTTCCTGAAAAGACCCATCAGTCAAAACACAGATTGAAGCCATTTCCACTTGCACTAAGCAGCACTTCGGAGCTCTCCCTACACGCTTGGGGTGCTTGACCCAGCCGGCAAGGCCAGCATCCTGCTCTGCCCCCCTGACCCCAGTGAGGCTGTGGGAGTCAGTTTGGGATGTGGAACAGCCCATACAGAGTCAGAAACACTCCCCCTGCCTGGGGAGGCACATACATCCCAGTTGTCACTAGTCACGTTTGCACTGAGACATGCCACTCCCTGGCCATCACAGCTGGGGAAAAGGCACCCCCAGGCTCCATCTATGGTGGCAAACCTGGAGGATTGCCAGAGAAACTCTCATTTCTCAGCACTGCCCTCACCGGAGCCGCTCCAAGCGCAGGAGCTGACGCTGGCACTCGTGACACAGGCACAGCAAAGTCTTCACTGCAGATCCCCAGAGCCACAGGTTCTGCTGCCAACAACTGACAGCAACGTGAATTTGACCCGTCTGGCAGCTGAAAGGCTGGCAAATCCAAATGGATGTAACTCCTGGCTGGCTCATAAGGAAGCGTGTCCCTTCAAGCTGGCACGCCGGCTCATCAGCATATCTATAGCTCCAGACCAGCCTGGCACCAGCTGTCTCTTCCTGTGGAGGGAATATTTGCCATAAAAAGCACAAGCAGGATGGGACTGAAGACGCTGCAAAGGCAAAAAGGCCCGAAGGCAAGCAGGGCATTCAGATGAAACTGGGAATGCTGCATGAAAGAAGAAAAGTCATGGATAGAAATGGAAAAGGGTTTTAGGAGCACTGCAATGATGCAGAATGATAAAAAAGATAATCCCTGATGCCTATCCTCTGTCTACAAGGATCTGTCAGCCCTCTTTGAAGATGCCAGAGCTATGAACCTCACCAAAAGAGCCAGTGAGGAGCTGGGGAGCCCGGCTGGGTTACACAGCAGCATGGCAAGAGCTACCAGCATCCCCCGAGGAGCTGCGTGTGCCCAGCCACAACTGTGTCGGATGTTACTTACAACAGGGAGGAGGTGTGAACAGGGCTCCCCAAGAGATTTCCTCCAGCCCCGAGGGAAGTTTTACCAGGACAAACAACAGCAGCAAATAACGGGCAGCATTTTGCACCTCCCCAAACCCTTGCTGGGGGTGGGCACGTTGGCAGCAAAATGTGAGCAGCCAGCCTGGAACTGGATTCTTTGGGTGCAAACCTGGGTGAGCACTTTGAGCCTGAAGTAAAAGCTCATGAGAGCAAATGCCTGCAGACAGGAGCATTCAGAGAAAGGAGCCTTTGATGGGGCAGGAACAGCAAAGTGTGGAGCTTCCGTTCCAGCACATTCCCTCCCTCCTTTGCTGCTCGTCTTCTTACGGCTTCCTGAGGGCTCAGTGTGTCGGTTTGCAAAGAAAATGCCAAAACACGAAGTGAAATCCGTGCTCTTGGGAAGCAGGAAATCCCAGGGTCTTCATCAAATGCTTGCAAGCCTGAACTGCCTCCCCACCTCCCACTCCAGCCCTGCTTGGTCCCTCCAGCCTCCCCTGACTGGTGGCAGTGGCACCCCCAGTCCAAGGACACCCCACCAAGAGGGGCACAGCCCAGCCACTCTGCCTGCAGTGATGCTTACCTAACACTTTCCATTAGAAGACCTTGGTTTCAGTTCCTAAGAACTTTGCCAAACTTTAACCATTTAGGCTGCAACCCTTCATGCCAAAAGCTTTCCTCGAGCTAAATTTATTGGGAAAATTTCAACTACAAAGGTTCAGCCATTTGCCAGAATGAGGTTAGGGAAAATATATTGTTCTTCTCAAGTTAAAAATTCTTTGACTGTTTCAGCAAAATCCCTAGCACCTTCACACTTGGAGCAGGAACCAGAAGTTTGGCAAGGGACAGCAGAGGGGTCTGGGTGTGCCTTCTGCCACCTCCATCCTGCTTTGCCAAGGTGGGGGCCTACAGAAATCCAGGTGCTCACTATCAGACAGCTCTCTCACGCCACTCCAACCAAAGCAGCAGCTGGTTCATCTGCTTGGAAGAATAAAGCCAGGTGAGGGAAAGGCAGGTGGAAAAGGGGGCTGAAGCAGCTCAAGTCAGGCACAGCATAGCAGCCCTTTCTCCAGCCCCCTCACTGCTCTGCTGGCACCATCAGTGGCTGCTCTTCCCAGAGGATCCCAGCCCCACACATCCAGCATTCCTTGCATGGCAGAGGCTCGTGTGGTGCATCCAGATTTACGTGCCAGCCGAGGATCCCAGATGAGGTCAGCCTGGTTCCATGGGGGAGCTCACTTTTCTGAAAACTATGGAAATTACACACGCAAAAAACTCTCAGGACCCCAGACTTGGAGGCATCTCTGCAGCTTCAAGTCAACTCCATCACACTTACTCACCATAAAGCCGTCCTAACGACACATTGCTTTTTCTGCCCTCAAGGTACCGTTTTCAGTCAACACAGAAAATTAACAGGCAGCAGAGACCCTCCTGCAGAGTGTTCTGATGTGCTGAAATGTGCACGTGTTCAGTGAGGCTGAGGGCTGCAGGACCAGGTCATGGTTTGGGGGATTAAGATGGAGAACTTGATTCCATTCTTTGCCTTGGTCCTGAACTTTCAGGGGGATCCAGAAGTCCCCTTAACTCCTCCCAATGCATGTGGTCAGCTATTTTTGCGTCCCTCACTTGTTGGCTGGCTGGTGACACGGAGGGGATGGAATTTGCAGACACTGGGCAACTCTGCTTTGAGTAGGATCAAAGGCAACTCCCAAAGGATTTTTTTAGGAGAACTCCAACTCCTGCATCTCAAGATGGGCAGTCAAGGGACTAGAAAATCCTTTAAGCTCAGTTCCCCATCAGTACCTGTTAGAGGTACCAGGAAAAAAGGCACCCAAACCCGAAATGCTTTGAGCACAAACCAGTGAGTTTACACCATCCAATTATTTGGACCTGAATCTTGTAGCCCCTCCTACACTCCATGTGGCACCGAGCACAGCGATAACACTTAATCAGTGACTTCTCTGGAAAACTCCCATGAGAAGGGAAAGGAATTTTACAACTAAAAGGACAACAGGAAAATTGAGCCTGGGATCTCTCTGCCATATCATCACCTTGTCAATCACAGGAGGTTTTATCTGCCTTACACCACACCTCAAGTGCCACTGGGCACAGCCTTTGAGGCTCGCTCTGCTTGGAAACAACCCCTCAAAATGCTCCTTGTGAGGATACAGCCAGATTCACCCACCAGACCTCTCGTGGTAAATGGGGGCTGTAGTCTTCTGTGGAAATTTGGCAAGAATTCAGCTCCGAGCGGTGCCACGCAAAGGGAGGTTCTCAGGTGTCGAGCGAGCGATTCCCTGCGGGAAGGGCCCTGACCACAGGCACAAACCAACAGCACGCAGAGAAACCATTCCAGGAAGTTTAACATCCGAGCCCCCCTGGTAGAAAATACGATCTCAGTGCTCCAACAACTCACATGGAGCCGGAGCCTCGGGTCCCAACGCACGTGAGGGCTCACACTGGTGATAGAGCCCCCGCCACGGCACTCAGGAACTAAAGAGCCTGAACCCTCCACATTCATTAACAAGCGTAAGACATCACGCTTTTATGCCAAATTCCTCTTTTCCCCCGTGATTTGAGATAGGATTGGCATGACCATGATATTCCCTACAGCTACCGTTGCTGCAGCATTCCCAGCACGGCCATACAGAGGGAAAGGCTGTGCTGGCGGGTGGTGGGCTCACCCTGGGGTGCCCCAGCACCCCTTTTGTTTGCTGCTGTGTCTCCTGGCAGGAGGACACGAGGGAGCTGCGAGTTCCAGCGCCGTTTCCTGCAGAGATTTGAAAACCTGTTGCAGTTCCAAAGTGAGCTTCGATTTCACTGTGACCAGCAGCTCGGAGACTCATAGTTACTATACAGCCGAATAAAATATTTTTTCATAAATTTAACGCCAGCATGTCTGTGTTTGGAAACTTTGAAAATCCATGTTGTATGGTTTACTGCACTGGAAAAGGTGCCAACAGAGTTTCAAAGGAAGGGAAGTGTATAACTGTTTCCTTTCAAATGCATTTTCCAATGGGATCCATTGAGGGAAAAGGCTGGAACTAACTAAAACATTATTAAAAACTGTTATGAAAAGAGACAGAGAGATGGAAAAAGATAGACAAAAACTCCAATACACAGCCGAAAGGGAGGGAGGGAGACAGGCGGCAAGAAAGGGGATATGGGCAGAAAGACACGTTGGGTGGGGAAAATGGGGCGAGACGGGGAGTTTTAACTGGCAGTCGCCCTTCGTGGTTTCATAGTGTTGCAGATCAATTGATCAGGATTTCAAGTGCTGCTGGCCCGGTGGCACAAGGCGAACCACAGAGTTGGCTGCAAGCACAGCCCTTGCGAACTGCTGACCTTCAGTTTTCAAACCAAAAATATTCCTTGGGAAACGGTTACACCAGGTCCCAGCCCCGAGGCTGCCAAGCAAAAAGCAAGCACTACGGACCTGAAGGAACGCCCCGAGTAACTTACACCAAAGCAACAACCAGGGCTAGTAGCCTGAAGTAACTCCCTGGTGTGATTCAACCGGCAGTAACCGCGCGTGACATGTGTGCAGAGGGGCTTGGCTCTTCCGTCCTCCCGGAGCGGGGAGTTCTCCAATCACCCTCCGTCGGGATGAGCGTCGGCCCTCAAGCCGCTCCCGCTCCCTTGGCCACGCTCAAGCTATTCCAACCAAGCCTATAAATACCAAAGCCATCGGGTCCATATAGTGCAGTCGCAGCCCGATTCCAAAACCACCGCTCCGGCTCCAGGCGCAGCCCTGGGTTTGCTGCCCTGCGAGCGAAGGGGGAGCCGAAAGGGGCTGAGAACACACGTTTTGTCAAGGACTTCAGTGCCCTGGCCATCAGGAGGCTGCCAGGGTCGGGGCTGGATCTCTGTTGCTCTGCCAGGCTTCAAAGAGCCAGGCCGGGGGTAGGCAGAGCTCGTGGTGCGCCTGCAGAGCTCCAGGCCTGTGGTTCCACGGGGTGTAGTAACCCTGGGCTGTAGCACACATGTCGAGGGATGAGGGGAAAAAAATAAACAGACAGACAAAAGAATGAGGATGCTCTGCCAATTCCAATTGTGCAGCTTTTATTTTAAATGCTTATCAAGCTGAGAAAGAGCAGAGTTCTTGGAAAACAAGGTTTCCTTTCTTCCCATGCCAGTGTCAAACACCCTCAAGGACGGGTACAGCACAGGCGCTCGCTGCCGGCCGCCCTCTCCGCAGCCGCCATCCCGTCCCGTCCCGCCCGCCTCGGGAAGGGTTTCCAGCTCACAGCCCTGGTGTTTCTGGTAAAAAGATCTCTCTGTGATTTTTTTTTTTAAATATATATATATACATATATATATATAATTTTTTTTTATTAATCTCCAATCTGGCTGGGTTCAAATTATGGCCAATTACCCACCAACACTTCTCGCTAATAAAATAAATTTTTACGGGCCCTAATTACTGCTTTCGCTGAACTGCTCTACAGGAAGCAGAGAGGCTGTGGCTCTCCAGACGGCAGCAGACAGGAAAGCTACGAGGAACCCGCGAGTGAATGGAGAGCGGGCTCGGAGGAGACGGAGGGGGAGCGCGGCGCGCCGCGTGTGCCATGCGCACGGCGCCGGCCGTCAGGTCCCCGTCAGCCGCTGCACCCACCACCTGTGACGCAAGGCTGCTGCTGGGGACAGGAGTGACGGCCGCAGCGCCACGCCGGGATCCGCGGACGCGAGACGGAGGGGAAACTGTGTTTGGAAAGGGCTGCATCCATCACACGTGACGGAGAGACAGAGCCGCCTCCCATCGCTGCCCCGGGCAGCGGCCGCGGCACTGGGGACCCCCGCAACCAGCGCGGAGGGGGAGGCGGCTTCGCAGCCCGGCGCCCACCTTTGGTTCTCTCTGCTGCAATCGCAGTTGATTGAAGGAGACGCAAATAGCAGAGAGGTAGAAAATCCCTCTGAGAACGCGAAGCATCCAGCCTGCTCCCAGCTACACACAAACAAACGCACACGCTCCTGCCGGCCAGCGCAGCGCGGCCCCAAAGCGGTTCCCAAGCGTGACAAATGAGCAGAACCCATGGGGTGACTGCAGCCCGCAGCCCGTCCTGCCTGAACCCCGCTGCTCCGGGGGAAGCAGAGCCGCTGTTCTCCGTCAGGGAACACCCTCCGTGGCAGGAAAGCCGTGGCAAAACCACCGGCTGCTGGAGCCCTTCGGAGCGCGGCTGCCACGCAGGTATCCCAGCTCAGCTGGGGAAACGCGGCTCTGCGAGATTGATTAATTTTTTTTTTTTTTTTTCCCTTTTCTTAACCAGGATTACACTAATTTCCAAGGCCTAATGGAATCCAGCTGCGATGGGGAGGCAATGCTGCAGTTGTACAAAGACCTTTACACGTTGGTGCAAACTTGTACAATGCTCAGCACACACACACGCACACACACAAAGCCCTATAAAAAGGATGCACTGCAGCGGGATATTTTTAGTCTTGACAATACAGCCCTAAAAAAATGACTTTGCTAATACATCACTACAGAAATATTCCCAGTGTCCATTCAGGAACGGTTTAAAACATTTATTTTTGTTTCCTTTTGCAATGGTCAGAGAGGAGGGAGAAAATAGAAACTCATTGATAAGAGGAAACGAGAGAGACATGAAAAATTGAAAACTACCTAAAAGCTCATGGAGAGGTTTATTTTATTAGTTCTTAATAAATATCTTGCAGATTTCCTCAGGAAATACACCAGATCACATGTAAAATAGTTTGGTACTGATGTCAACTGTGTCAGCATATGAAATCTATTAGGGTGAAGCCACAGCAGGGTGATCAGCGTGCTGAAAAACTGCACGGCACTGAGGCGAGGGGGGGTGGGGGGAATCTCACGGCCCTTCCAAATTCTTCGAGAGGTAAAAAAGTCAGCCAAGACGCAGAGAGAGAGAAAAAAAGATCCCACATCCTGCTTTGCGCTGCCAGCAATGTGAAGTGCCCAGAGATTAATTCTATGTCTGGCCTGGAAATGTGACTTTAAAGCATTGGAGGGAGCGGGGAGGAGGAGGAGGAGAGAGGAACGAGAAGGCCAGGAGAACTGGGACTGGCACCGTGCCACCGACCCCCCTCCCGTCCTTCCCGAGCCGTGTTTCAACGTAGACAGCAGTAAACCCCAGCAGACGGCAGCTCCCGGGGCTGCCAGGGCCTCGCACCAGCTGGGGCGCGTCTCCCGCTCCCCGTGCAGATGGGCCTGGGAGCATCACTTCCGCTGCGCCTGCTTTTATAAAGCCACCCGGGCCCATGTGGCCGCCTTTGGCCGCTCTCCGCCACGGCCCCGCGCTCGCTTGGGGCCCCCCGGGCGGGACGAGCTCCGCTCCCAGCACCAGGCACGAGGGTTGTCAGCCCTTGGCTCCTCAGGCTGAAGGGTTTATGCTGTTCCCAACCCGCCTTTGGCAGCCGGAGCCTCCTTCTCCATCCCCGTGCCATTACCCGGAGAGCAGGCGCTGCTTACGCAAGACGCTCCTGCTCCGCTCCCGGGGCCGGTGGAGAAGCACCGGGAGTTCACTGAGCCAGGGTCAAGGGGCCAGATGATCCCAGGAGGGATGGTAGAAGCTCCACAGCCAAACCCATCCCCATAGTGTATCTCCTTCCCATCCCACAGCGACACGCTCCTGTCTGCTTCTCTGGGGTGGGACCTGACAACCTGGGGGGCAGACATATCACTTGTGCCCTCTGTGTGTCACCTAGGAGCCAGCCCTAAGGCCACCACAGCCATCACCAGCCACACCGACCAGCATTAAAAATGACCCTTCCGTTTGAGAAAGGCCACGTGCCTTCAGGGCTGTCACTCAGCCAGGGTTAAACTGTCCTGTTCAGTGAAGGTGGAGTGAGCATCACACAGCCAGGGTGACACCTGAAGGTCACACCTTCCTCCTGACTGTCACTTAGCTCAGGCAGAGCCCGCTCTGTGCTGCCAAGAACCTGCTGCACGGCACAGGCAGCCTAATTAGGGAAAATAAAAGATCTCCACACCTAAACCTGTGTGGAGTCACCTCCTCACTGCAAACCACTCAAGAGTAGAAACACGGCCGTGGCTATGCTGCTGTTCCTGATCTCAACATTACAGCAAGAAGAGATCCCAAGGAGCCCCCCCAGCACCAGGCACAGAATTCCCAGAGGGGTTGCAGCCTGTGAAAAGATGAAGGCAGGATGGAGCTGGCAGGGGATGAGCCTGTGGGGCAGCCCCTGGGAAGGAACTACCCCCACCGAGCTGGCAGGCTGCACCCAAACCTGCACGGGGCACGGGGCGGGCAGCCCTCCCTGCCTACACCTGGCAGGTTATAAAACAGCCCCGCAAGCTCAATCAGGAGTTTTACAACTTCACAAAGCAGCATAATTAGCCTAATTATACAGTGTTCTCTCAGAGAATTAAACAGAAGTACAGTAATTGACTTGGTGCTGCTTAAAAGCATGAGGAAATCAAAGGTGCAAGGCACATTAAAGAATCAGAAATATCTCTTCAAAAGCGAGAGGATTTCCTGTCACGCTGCAAACATCTAAAGCTTCACCAGAGCTGCTGCACCTGGTGCACCTCACTCTGACTCCTTGGCACCCCTCTTTCTCCACCACCAAAGCTGGGGAGATGCAGAGACCCAGGACAGCAGCCTCAGCACCTCCTTTCTTGTTTTACAGCTGGACAGACAGACACAGCGTGCCACTGCTCCATTTCCTGCCTTTCATTTTACACAGCGACGCTGCTTCTTCGTCCAAACAGTGGGTTGGATTCAGCATTTGCAGAGCTGGCTGTGCCTTAGAACCACAGCAAAGCCTCTCCAACCTCACCTCACCTGTCACTGGCTCTGTCCTGATTTGCTGCTTGGGCTGCTGAAGCTTGGCTCTGAAGCAGACTCAGGCTTTGTGTTTACAAATCATTTCCCCTCTATTTGTTGCCCTGAAATGAGATCCCGGTATCACCCCGTGGAACAGCTTCAAGGGCAGATGTAAGGATGTGCTTGTGTGACAGGCAGACCAGGCAGAAGCCCCCAGCAAGCCCATCCAACACTGCTCAATGGGGAATTTGCTGCACTTGAGCTGGAGGGCAGGAGTGGAGAGTCTGACACACCAGCAAACACTCAATTTTGCTGGAAACCTTTCCCTTCCCTGCCACAAAGCCCTGCTCAATCTTTTGCCTCCCAAGCCAATGTCTAGATTTCAGAAACCTGAACTGCCAGTGGAAATTCCCTGCAGCGCGTTGATTATTGCATCTCCTGCTGGCACTTGTGGCAAGGGGAAAAAAAAGTCACATGGCTTTCTGGACACACGTTTCACTGAGGAGTCTTGCATCAGAGGGCAGAAGCCAGCAGCCAGGAAAATAACTCCAATTACGGTAAATAAATCCCCAAATATGTGACAATCTGCCTTTTAAACAGGAACTGAGGGGAATAAGCAAAGGAAGACTTTGGTCTAAACATTGCTGCCACCAGCCTCAAGAGCCCGAGAGCAAGGCTCTGAAGACACGTCTGGGCCAGAATTATTTTACCTGAACTTTACTGATGTGTCTCAAGTCCGAGACAGTTTCCTTCCCTGAAGGGAAAGGCGCCGCCAGTTCCCAGCAACCGTGCCAACCTCCAACACTCCCAGTGGCCCAAAGGAGAAACCCTGGAGGGTCAGCTGCCATCTCTGGACACGTACATGTCCCTTAGGAGGCTCAGCACAGGAAGTTGTGTGGCTCCTGAGATGAGCAATGCAGGTATCCCTCCCAGCACCACTTCAACCCTTCCTCCTGCTCACACATCTCAAGGTCTGGGCTGTGTCTGGACACAGGAAGTAGCAGATATCACTAAACAACAGGTTAAGTGTAAAAGCCCTTTGCCAAGGCAGTGACATCACAGAACCAGCTTGCTCAGGAGCCTCAGTGCAAGGCAGGCAGCAAGGGGAAGGATGGACACCAGAATCGCCCAGCCCTCCTCTGGGTTTCCTCTCCGCATTACCACTCAAACGCAAAGCAAATATAAGCAACAATGTGAAAGCAGGGGAAGGATAAATTAAAACATCCAGTTCCTCCGAACTTAAGGCCTTGGGAAGTGTTATGTCTTAACACCACCTCGCTAAAGACAGCGCTGCCCAGTCTCACAGGGGAAGTCCCGCAGCGACTGCCAGGTGCAGCTGGAGATCTCAGCGCACACACCTCAGTCCGCAACTGCTGTACAACCACCAAAGCCCCAGCACCCAGAGAAAGCCAGATGTCAAACTGCTCAACTCCAGCCTCCCCGCATCAAGTGGGCTTTGCACTACAAACCAAGTCCCCCAGGCAGGTGGAGGGACCTCAGGCTCTGCTCTCAACGGAGCACAGGGCTGCAGATGCTCAGCATCTCCACAACACAGCCTTGCAATGTGACAGCTTCATCAGCCTCCTGGTTGTTTAGCCCAAAGGTGTCACAGCCCACAGCTGAAGTGTGTATTTACCACGCAAATAAGAGAGAAAAGGATTCAGGTCTGGTCCCCAGACAGGGAAAGATTGAGTTGCTTCTGCTGCTATCTACAGCCTGAGGTTTATTAAGCTTTCTTTTGTGCCTAATTTTAAAACTCCACCAAACCAAGGCAGCTACCCACAGCACTGCTTTATTTTTAAACTCGGGCAAATGCACTGGACTGTCTTGCATTTGACTCCCTACACCTTTTGTCAGCTCCAACATGCAAGATGTGGTTAGAGCTTCATGAGAAGACATCAAGGTGAGGCCGCATGTGATCAGAAGGTGCTTCCTCTGAGCCTCTTCTGATGCTGCACTCGGCTCTTTGAGCACAGCTGGGTCTGAGCGGCAGAAACGAGCCCATGGCAATGGTCAAAGCTGAGGCTCTGCTGAGGGCAGACACCACCAGCCTCTGCACCATCTCTGGGGATATTTTAAGGGTTTAGGCTGCAAGCCCGAGCAGCTGTGGTCAGCAAAGCGAGACCCGCTGTGTCCGGCACAGGGCTGTGAGCAGGGTGGGATGGCAGCAGAGCAGGCTGCTGGTTACCACAGCACAGCCTCATCTCAGGGCTCTGACCTGTCCTCTCCAGTGAAAAGGGGAAGTCCTGTACCTGCTTAAGCACTCCAGGGGATTTGTACTAACCTACAGATCCTTCCTTGTCTGTATCAAGACTCAGGCAAGATCCGCATCTCAAGCTGGTGTCGGTGTTCAAGGAGCAAGCAGGGCCATGGGCCTTAGCAAGTCCTTGCACAGGCTGCAGTCACACCTGTGGGACAGCAGCTCCTCTCTGAGCCAGGGAGAGTCTCTCCAACCCCTGCAGCACTGACCTGCTCAGCATTGGCCCGAGTGTGGCAAAAGCAACAGATACTGCTCTGAAGCTGCTGCTGTGAAACCTCCCTTTCTGCACGAGCCTTCGAGGTTTCCCAGCAGACACCACCTTGCACAGAGAACCCGACCCATGTTCCACTTGAGAAGACAGACCCAGGGTCTGCAGAGCAAAGCCCAGCCCGCCCCTGCCACACTGGGGGCCTTCTGAGCCCTCCTCACACCCCACATGAGCACAGCCCCACTGTCCGAGCACAAGCAGTAGGTTTTCCTCCTCGCCCACTGACCCTGGCAGAGCAGATGCCCTATGCCCAAACTGTCACTTCCCACTGGTTTTCCACTTTCCCAATCCTCAGCTAAAGCAACACACTTGGCCAGAACCTCCCTGTGCCTCTGTGCCCTGGCTCTGCTCGGCCCTGGGGGATGCAACTTCATTCCCTCCATGTGCTGAGGATGCACATATGGCAGCTCCCTCCCCTCTCCACTTCCACCTAAGCTCGACCTCCTAACAACCTCCACAAGCGACCGGCCCGAGAGTGCCAGAAGGCATCCAGGTGCTGCAGCCTGATGCTTCACACCCGCAGCCAGGCAAATTTGCTGGGATTTCCGGGAAGTGTCTCTAGGGTGCCCCGTGCTGCTGCACCCCCACTTTGGTGCACGCTTGTTTGGAATGCGGGGCCGTCGGGGGAGGGGGGGTGAAGGGGGGAGAGGGGAAGTTATTCTGGTGGTGGCCTATGAATAACATCCAGTGATTTATAGGAAGTATAATCCAATAATACAGTAAAATAAAACAGTGTGTCTGAGATGGGTTTGATTCCAGGAATTATAAAACAAATTATTAAAGAGAGAGAGAAAGAAAAAAGCCTCAGAGAGGCCAGATCGGAGTAAATTGGGCACAGATGGGCTGGGAGGGGGTTTCTCTCTCTCCACTCACCGAGATGCCCCTGCCGCAAGCACGGCTTCAATTAGTCTTTTCAGAAACCAGAGTTTTATTTCCCCAAATTACAGAATTAAAAAAAAATTAAAATTCTTGGAGTGTTTGTGGTCAGGATAAAGGGATCCAAACTTCTCTGTGAGTTGGTTGTGCAGATGGCTACCAAACTGTTAAACGGGCCACCCCACTACGGTCCTGCCCCAGCCAGAGCCCAGGATGGCCCAAAACAATGGTAGCCTATGTCCCATCCTGGAAAGCTCCAGCAACTGCAAGTCTCTGTCCTTCAGAGTGGCCACCTCTCTCTGCCTCCCTGCCCTGGGGGGGCACTCCTTGCCCCCTGGGTTTGAGGTCTGCAAGAAGTTTTTTTTGACACCTGGAGTGCTCCTGACAGGAGGGAGCCGGGTGAGTGGGACCCTCACTGGCTGCACGCCTCCCTGGACAAAGCAGGAACACACTGTTTGATGCTGAACAGCAGGGGATGCACTTCATGTGGGAATTCTTTGGCTTCCTCTGTCAGAGAAAACAACAGATCCAATTCATCTCCCAGGATCTTCCCAGTGCTGCCTGGCTGCACAGGCAGCTGAGACCAGCTCCAGCATGCCCTGTCCCTGGGGACAGCTGACAGCTCAGCTGCATGGGCCACTGGAGCCCTGCCTGGGCTTACCTGAGCCCTGGCACCCACTGCAGGGTTCAGGTAACCACAGCAGCAACCTGTGTGGGAGGAGGATGTGAAATGCCACGTGCTGCTCACAGCTGACTGGTTTTGAAACCAGTTTAAACACAGCACAAAAAAAGCCACCCTGTCAGAAGAGCACACGGTGACCTTGTGGTTGGTTGGTTTATGAGAGTGGCAGTGGCTGAGAGCAGAGACACAGAGGACATGTGAGAAATGCCATATGGGGGACACGTGCCAGGACAGGGGCACCCCTGAGGGACCACAGACAACCCACACCACAGCAAAAGAATAGGAGTACAAAGCAAAGAGCAGCAGATATAAACCATCATGTACAAGTCCCAACCTCCCGTGCTGCCCACTGCCTCACTGAAGGGCTGGGACAGACTGAGCACAATCCAAAAATGGGAGAAACTGAGGCTGAGATGGGGCAGGATTGCGTTTGGTGTAAGCCTGAGGAAGAGGGAGGACAGGTGTTTAACACTGCATTTAATTCTTCAAGTTCCCTTTTTCATAATACCTGAATCTGTGCTTAAAAGTTCTTATGCAGGGGTTAAAAATTTCATAGAATTCCCCACATTGTGACTGTTATGCCAGTGACACCACACTGTGACTGCCAGCACCACTGGATCTCAGCACCAGGGATTTGCTACACACCACACGTGGAGCAACAAGCACATTTACAAGTTCCTCAGGAATAGCTGGGGCTCCAGAGACCTGGAAACACACAGCAGGGAAGGGAGGGAGCAGCTATCCGTGAAGAGAACACTCCTGGACAGCAGGGAAGAGAGGCTCAGACCTCCCTCCCAGCCCCAAACCCACGGATCTCCTCCTGCTACTGCAAGCTGAGTATCAGGCCCGTGTGATGGGAAGGACACAGACACGCTCTGCTCCCAGAATTGCAGGAGGATTTCAGTAGGAGGAGATCTCCGGAGGCTGTTTGGTCCAACTGCAAAGTTAGATCCAGCTCTGTGGTGTGGACACAGCCAAGCTCTGACTACAGCCGGCTCCCCAGCAATGCTTCCTGGCAATTTGGGATGCAGGCAGGGTGGGACTGCTCCCTGCATCCCGCCAGCCTCCCACAGGCCCACAGGGGCGGCTCGGCCCCCTGGCTCCCACTGCTGCCCCTGCTGCTGCAGCACAGGGAGGTGACTCATGTGCTGGGAAATGGAAACCCGCACCTTCCCGACAGCGTTCCTGCCGCGCGCTCCCGCCAGGCCCCTGCCCACAGCAGCCCACACGCCGGGGAGCGAGCCAGCACCCTTGCTCCGTGCAGGGCACTCCATAATCATTCCAACATTCCTGCCTTCCTTCCAAACTCCAGGCCCTTTGCTGTTCTGCTTGTGATTTCCATCTGCACCCAGCTCTTCCCAGTATCGCAGCGTCGGCAGCGAGCCCAACCTGTGCTGTGCCAGCACTCGGCGTATGAGCACTCCGGGACCACCGGGGCATTCGCGCTGACAGCAGGGTTTGCTTTGCCAACAACACTCTCTGCGATATTTCAGGGTCACCAGAGCAAAGAGCCCTTGGGGAAATCCCTGAAGGGCCCTTGGCATCAGATGGCAGCTGTGGTGCCATCCGACCTGCAGGCATTCCATGGGCACTGCCACCTGCTCCGCACGCAGCCCGCAGGCCCCGGCAGGAATAGGTTTGCTTTCTCCTGAGATCCAAAAGCTGGGAGCAGCTGGCAGCTACCCACACAGGAGGCAGAAACTCTGAGAATACTTATTTTTCATGAGATAAAAAGCACTCCCTCTGTCACTCACACACATCCACAACTCGGCTATGGATGGACGAGCACAGCCCAGCGGTTTGAGAGCTGGGATTGTTTCCAGCTCTGCCAAAGGGGCTTGCCATCCATCCCAGACAAATCTCATCCTCTCCTTCCCACCCGCTCCTGTCTGTGGCACAGACACCACTATTAATTCACCTACCAGGGGTATTATTAACATTAGGAATACAATAATTACCGTCACGCAGAGGCATTTGCTTATAATCGCAAAGTACTTTGCAGCTCAAAGATAAACACGCTGTCGTTAGCTGGCATCTGGCAGGCAGGAGGGCACGGCTGCCTTGCCAGTGGGATTGACAGCTCCCTCCAGGAGAGGAGAGTGCCTGCAAGGCAGGCACAGCACACGGGAGCCACTTCCCAGCCCTCTGGCCGGCAACAGTTTACTCCATCAGCTGACCTTGGCCACTGACCGCTAGCCTGACAAGTGGCCAACTGGCTCACGAGAGAGGGATCTTCCAGCAGCAGCGCTCTGGGGCTCCGCCTGATCGCCCACATGCCGGCTTTAGCTGAAATCCATCAGCTGCAGGCCTTCATCTTTGGGATCTAAATCCCAAGCCATCAGCATGTGAAACACTGCTTCCTCCCACCCAGGGAGAGCAGCCTCATCCCTGCTCCCAAACACACGGCTCAGGCAGACCTGGGTACTGCTGCTGAGTGCGTGTTGGAGGAGACACAGGGCAAAACACAATCCCTGGAAGCATCATTTTAAACTCAGTGAAGAGAGTGGTTTGGTGGCATCTCTGCTGCCCAGCACATTAAACTTGTCAATGGTTGAGACCATCTGGGCTGCTGGGTGGATGGAGGAAGTGAGAGGAGGACGGTGATTAACACTGGATCTGTGTTGTTCTCTGCCTTAATATGGGGCACAGGCTCCAGCCTGGTGTTTCAGAGAGCGGCACCACATCCCCCTGCACGGACACAGGCAGCCACAGCCAACAGCTGAGGGCTCTGAGACTGTCCCAGCCCTTCTGGTGCCAGCACAGGCACCGAGCAGGGCCCAGCTTAAACGCTGGGAAGGCAGAGCCATAAGCAGCGTCTTCCTTCTGTGCTGATGACTCAGGCTCCTGGGGGATGCGATGCCTCCTCACTCCTCAGACACCTCAGCCAGCTCCAAGACCCAGCCAAGGTCCCTTTGTGTTGACACCCACAGGCATCCAACCACCACTCCCACCTCCCCATCTGGCGTGTCCCCCCCACCCTTCTCCACATGGGAAGCGGCTGATCCCCAGCCAGTTTCCCCTCAAGCAGCACGTGGTACCTTTGGGCTGGGAGTTGTACACTGCAAACATGTTGATGGCCACGAGCTGGAGCATGCGGGTGCTTCCGATGGGAGGGGGGCTGTGCTGCAGCAGCACCTGGAACTCCCTCAGGACCTCCTCGGCCACCGCAGGGAAAGTCTCCATCCTGCAGACAGAGAGAGAGGCTGGAGAGAGCAGGCTGTGCCCTGGGATGTGGGGTGGGCATGGTAGAGCTCATGTCACATCTCCTGGGGAAGGGGGAATCCCTGGGGTGCTGTCTCCCATCCAGGAGCTGTGGGGAATGAAGGTGCAGGCTGCTTCCTTAGAGAGGACAGTGAGGGATTGCTCTGTGACCGACAGGCAGCATTCTTTTGGCAGGAAAACACGGCCTTTATGAGTCATTTCTGACCAACCATTTTTTTCTACTGACTTCTACCAATCTGGGAGAGGTGCCAAGGGGCCAGCAGCTCACTTGGACCAGGAGCAGCCCATGGGACTCCCAAGGCTGCAGCAAAACGCACACACTGGTGCCACATTGCGGATGTGGCAATTCCAGTGCATTGAATGCTGGCCAGAGCGTGCTTCCTCCAGAACTCCTCGCTGCAACATCGGATCCCATGGCACCGAGCCCTGTCTCCCCCAGGCTACACACTCTCCAGCACTGTGATTGAGCCCCTAAACTTCATCACCTCGAGCCCCACAGGACAGGGACTCTCTGACTCGTGGAGCTGCTGACAGTGTCAAAGCTGGAGCGGGTCCCCGCAGCCGCAGCGCCGCTGTCGCGCGTCAGGACACAGCAGCCCGCGGCTGCGGGGCCACGGCTGGGGATGGGGTGAGCTTTCAACACCACTCACAAGCGCCCACGGAAATCTGACACCTTTATCCTGCTCTTCATCGCTGAGGGAATTAGCTGAGGTCACTTATCAAAGCTGTTGGATCCTCAGCAACCTCCGAGCTGAAGTGGGGGGAAAAATTGAAATGATTGCAAAGTGCACGGTCAAACCCCAAAAATGACTGACATGTGGTTGCCCGCAACAGTCCTCACCTGGTATCCCACAAAGACAATTTTATAACCAAGAAGCTTCCCAAAACTTTGGGAACTATTGGGGGGCGGGGGAGATGTGTGGGATCCTCCTGTCCCACTGCCTCTTCTGCAGAGTTTGCTGTATTGATTCTTATTCCTACACTAGAGAAAGCCACAGCCAGACCCAGCAGACTGAATATCTCCCACAAAGTGTCCACACCAGCTATCAGTGACATTATCAAGTGCCCACATGGGAGTGAGGGAGCCAAAATCCACAGTGGGTGAGGCATCTGGAGCCGGGGCAGGTGACCTCAGGGGCCTCCATAAGCAATTTCCTCTATCTTCCCCCAAGAGATTCAGATCTTGTGATATCACCATGGGCTGGATTAATGAGCCACTTCTGGTAACCCACACGGGCAATTCTGCTGGGCTTCCCCAACAGACTTCAGGACAGTGACAGCTTTATTTTTAAAGACACAAATGGCTTTATTCTTAGCCATAGTTCATGGGTGCTTTTCATCACCTGGGTGTGCCTCTACCAGCAGGGCACCCTCTCCCCTGGCACTGTTTGCTGGAGCAGTTCAAAGTCTCTGTTACCTTCCCAAAAACATGGGCTGGAACAAACAGGCCCCTTGTACTTTGTAGCTGTGCGGAACGGAGCAGCTCTGTCAGTACAAATGCACTGCTTTCCCTGCAAAAGGCAACTTCCCAGGATTTGGGGCACAGCCAGAGAATTAGAGCAAACTGATTGCTTCTAAAGACTTCCTAATTTTGAGAAATCTCAGACTACATCCAGTGTATCCAGCAACATCCTCCTAGGGCAGACAGCACTCTGGGGATGGAGGAGCCCTTTGCAGGATGGGTTGTTACTGAGGAGACGAAGATTATTGCCATGGAATAACAACAAGAAGGAGTGAGGGCTTCCTCAGCCCCGCCAGCTGTGCTTTGATACCACAGCACATCTGGAACAGCATGCAGTAACCCCACTGAGCTCAGAACCAGCAGGTCAGGAGCCGAGCGGAAGCTTTTAATAAATTGCTTACCTGTGGTTTTAGAAGCAAGAGTCCAATTAGGACAACATCATCTTTTCCATATTTTTTCCAGATAAATCACCCAAGATCCTGCCCAAAGAGGACTTGGCTACCCCTCACCTTTTACCTATTTTAAGCACGGAAGCTGTTTAGCAGGGCTGGACGATTTTCTCTTCCTGTGTCATGGTATTACTTTCTAGTTCCCTTCTAAGTACTTCAGGGCATATTGTACCATTAAACATACTTGGGTTTTCTAAATGACTGTCCTGGGAAGCAACTGCCTCAAACGCTGCATCTTAATTTCACAAAAGTCTCAGGAGCCAAATGTGCAACTGATCTCTGCTACATCCCCATTAATCCCCTGCTGGCATCCGTTCAACCGGAGCTCGACCGCGAGCGCGGCCCCACAGCGCCAGGGACCAGCAGCTCCCCGGATGCTCTGCCCTCCAGCACAGACCCTGCACTTCCAGAACCTTCTGTGGACTCTTGAAGTTCTCCTCCTCTTTTCCTGCAGGCAGCAGGACACCCAGCTCTGCCTCCTCGCTGCAGGCCAGCCTGGTGCCCGTGAGTGGATAATCAGTGCCTTGTGACTCAGGGAGAGATCAGCAGTGACCCTCAGACACTTGGATCTCCAACAAATCACCAGCCTCTGCTTCCCTTTTTTTTATGAAGGGTCCAAAGTGCCCCTCCTGAGTGGTCAGCCCTGTAAGCACTGGACACAGCAAGTGCTGAGGTGCTGCGTGGCAGGATCTGAGCTGTTCCCAGTACTGCTGTTGCTTCTGTGGTCCAGGAGGGAAAGGGGACAAAGAATTATAGATCCGAGTCAAAAAACCCAACAGCAGGGACAAGCTGTCACTTTGCACCCACACTCCCTTTACCTAAATGGCCTGGAAAAGGCCTTTCAGCCCTGTGACTTGTAGCCAGCAGTCCTGCAGGAGAACGAAGGAGCCAACAGAGCTCAGGAGACTCTGGCTGGTTCCGAGGCACTGGCAGCTCAAGCAGAGACCCACATGGGGTCTCTCCTCAGCAGCTGCTCCCACACAGCGAGGGCCGGTCCAGACCTGGAGCAGAGGCAGCTCCATGGGAAGACCATCAGCTGCGAGGCTGAGCTCTGCCCTCGGGGTCATAGGGATGTCCCCCAGGCTGGGATCTCAGCCCAGGCTGGGATCAGGCTTGCTTTGCTTCAAGGGTAGCTGTTCAATGACTTGAAACCCATTTCTGACAGCCACTGCCAAGGGCGCTTTGTACAAACCAGTTCCCACAGCCAGGGCAGCTCTCAGCTACGGCGCTTTCACCAAAGTGGCAGCAAAGAGATGAAGGGCAAGGCTTGTTTTGACACACTCTGGATGGCAGCTTTCAGCCACCATGTGGATCTGCCTCGATGGCTTTGTGTTCCTCACAGGCAACAGCCACTGAGAGCTCCAAGAGGCAGCTTTGCACTGGGTGAGGGCAATGGAAGAGAGGGGGTTAAACCCAGAAATTCAAGGGAAGGGAGCACAGTTAGGTGATGGGAGAGAGAAAAAACAGCCTCTAATCCCTCCTGGGTATGTGAACCATCTGAGCTCAGCTTCTGCCAGAGGGTCCTGGTACATGGGCAGGAGTGGGCTTTGAGGTGGGGGGAAGGAAAAGCCCAAGCTCCAACCAGTGTGGATTGGAGGGCGGGTAAGGAGAATAAGAACCAGGAAGCTAGGCCTGCAAGAATTCACACCCTGTGCCCTCAGCTCCAAACACAGCTTAGTTGCTAACAATATTAAATTCCAAAAAGACTTGTAATGTAGGAAAATAAAATAAACATCCTGCACACTTACCCAATCCTGGTAAACAGCTTCCCATGGGCATGGAGAAAACTGAGGATGAACCTTTTGTTCAGCTGCATGGGAAAAAAAAAAAAGGAAAAAAAAGAGAGAGAGGAGAAAACAATTAAACTCTCTCCTATTTCCTGTGAATTAAGAATGTCCCCAGTGACAGAAGAACCTGGCCTGGATGCTGGGGGTGGCACTGGAGATGGGAACCAAATGGACATGCCCAAACTCTTACAAACATCATGCACAGAGGCAGAGGCAAGTGCCAAACAGCTGGAGCTGGAGCTGGAACCGGAGCTGGGAGAGGCGATGGAGACACAGCACCCTCTGCCGGGTCCTGTGATCCTGCACAGGGCTGCTGTGCCTCGGGAGCCCCAAACCCCACACCCTGGGCACCCCAAACCCAATACCTGCACCTCCAAATCCGATACCTAGGCAAAGGTCTCTTCCCCCATGTCACACGAACTCAAAGCTTAGCACAGCCCAAGGGGTTCTGCAAAAGGAGTCCCCAAAGGCAGCGTTCCCCACTAGCATTTCCATCGACGGAAAAAACAACCCCACAACCACCAGCAGCAGCCTGTTCCGTGCTCCCGACTGTGTCAGAGGCAGAGCAGCAGCTGGACACAGCAGAGAGGGAGCAGGATGTCCTCCCCAGCGCTGTTCTGCAGAGCAGCCAGCACAGAGAGCTCAGCAGCAGCACTTTTTGTTTGTGCCCTGCCAGGAGCAGCTTCCAGAGGCAAGGGAGGACTGGGGTGATGCTGCACCCCATTATTTAACTGATGTTAGAGACAGTGTTCAGATGTGCCAGCAGAGCCCCTGAGACCCTGCATTTTGAACAGATACTGAACTGCCCAGAGAAGCTGGGGATGCCTCATTCCTGGAAGTGTTCAAGGCCAGGTTGGATGAGGCTCTGAGCAATCTGCTCAAGTGCAAGCTGTCCCTGCCCATGGCAGGGAGGTTGGAACTAGATGGTCTTTAAGGTCCCTTCCTACCCAAACCATTCCATGATTCTGTGGACACGGAGCTAAGGGGACACAGGGGAGCTGGCTGTAGCACACGGTGTGAAGGCAGCTTCCTGCCCTGCTTTGGTCCCCTGACTTCAAAACCTGACTTGAGTAATTGCTTACTACTGCCCCAGGCCACCTCTGCTAGCTCAGTACAGCTCCAGGCTTTCCCAGTCCTTATCTACACGGCTCTGAGGATGGCTGTGGGTGGGTAAGCACTCACTCAGCCTGGCCCTGGGGGTGGCTGTGTCACAGCAGGAGTGGACTGGCCTCACTTTTACCTTCCCCAGAGCAGGAGGTTTTCCTCTCTTGCCTGTGCCTGCACAGCCTCAGCACGCTGAGAAAAGCCAGGCCCCGAGCGCTGTGAGGGAGACGCTGACCAGGAGCGACCCAGAGCACCACCACGCTGCTCCAATCCACCCAGGGCTTTTACAGCTTCAACTCCCCCACTTCCACTCGCAGGGGGAAGCAGGAGCACAGGGAGAGGATAAGGTTACTGGGCAGGGCTGTGGCAGTGCCCAGCCAAGAGCTGGACATGTGCCAGAGGATGCAGGGTGGGCACTGGCCGGTGCCTCCTGAGCTCCCTGCCAGGCCTGGCTGCAGGGGACAGGTGTCACTGGCATCCCAGCTCTAGTGCCACCTCCCAGCCCCATTTGCTGAGTCCCTGGGCTCATGCCATGACTGATGCCAGCTGCTCTGCACCTTCAGTGAGGTGTAATTAACCCGGCTGCGTTCCCGAAGGATCCATGCAGGAGAATGATGCCCTGCTGCAGAGTCGCTCCCGGGCCATGTGCGAGTTTCAACATAAAACCTGTCTCATAAAACAAGCCAGACCAATTAAACTGGCCCCTGCAGCAAGGGGTTCTTGCTTACTCACTATTTTACTGCTGCCCTAAAGAGCCCTTTCCACTAGAAGTCAACTTGATTTGCCACCATTTTATTAACTCTGCAGATGGAACCCAGAAGAGACTGGGGAATACTGGGACAGCACAGCAAAGCCCTTATTCATTCTGCCAGTGAAGTTTGGATATAGCTGATTCTTCACCTTAGGACACTGTGGTAATTGAGAGCTTGAAGCCTTTAGCGGGTACTTTTTTTTCAGGCAACAGCTTGTGGAGGCAAAAAGCTGGTTTGTGACCAGCTCTGGCTGAAATCAGAGACCCTGACACAGACACAGCCCAAGGAATCTAAGGAATCACAGCGCCCAGCTCAGTGCAGGAGCCTTGGTGGGGCAGTGCTCTGCCCCACAGCAAGACCCTGTGCAAGATCTGGAAGAGGGGGTCCATGCTTCGAGGGGGAATATGGAAAAGAGAAGGAGCTTGTGGCCTGACCCATCTCTACTGGAAAGCAGTACTCAGAGGCAGGCTGCAGGTGGGGGAAAGAAGAAATTGGGGCAGAAGTTTTCCTCCAAGGCCCACATTCACCCACGGCCCCAGGAGTGTTCTGAGATCCCCACACTTTACCGGCAGCAGGGAAAAACCAAAATTCCCCACCTTGAATGGAAAGTGACACCCAGCAGGGACATGCCCAGAGTGTTTCCACAGACATCCAGCTCCAGCAGGGCTTGTCAGGACATTGGCTTCACCCCCATTTTCTCAAAGCAAGTTTCACACTCAGCCTTTCCACTCGCAATCCCAAGGACTAACCAGTCACACTCCCCAGGAACCAGTACAGAACTGGGACAGAGATATGTGCTCACTTATAATTGTTTTTAAGGAAACGTGATACCTGCCTCTAGGAATGAAGCATGTTTCATGCCTCTTGCCAACTTAAATCACAACCTCAGCAAGCCCAGGCAGAGCCCTGTGTGCCCCACACTGTGGCATCTCAAGCAGGCACCTCACGCTTCTTTCACCACTTTTTCTCTCACAGCCTCGAGGTTTTGATGAGCTCATCACTCAACTTTGGACCTTTCATCTTTGGGTTCATGCTAAGGTCATGGGGCTGCTTTGACTGGGCTTTTCTCTGGATGACTGTTTCCCTACTGACTCACCTGTCCCTCGGCCTCTGGGAGCCCTCCCAGCTCCTCCCATCAAACTCAGCTTCTCACGGGGAGAGGGAAACAGCGACCTCCGTGAGTGGCTTGGCACAGAGGAGGAAGTTCTGTCACCTCCTGCTCTGCATTCACATGGTAGAGAGGAGCACTTCCCAAAAGCATTGCCAGCATGCTCACTACCCTGAAGGTGCTGCCACAAGCTCTACAACTTACTGCCTTCATCTCACTCACTGTGCAGCTTAAAAACGGTCCCCTCCAAAGATTTCCCAAAAACAGCCCTCATGCCAATATCAGGATGCCAGACCAGGACTCTCAGCACACTGACATTGCTGCCCTTTGTGGGCAACACTGCTCCTTGGGACAGGGAACCAAATCTGGATGGTCCCAGTCGCTCACTTGGGAAAAGCCCATCAAGAAAAGCTTATGCAACAACAAAACTATGTCAAAAACTGGATTTTGGCCCTTCCAGCTGAAAAGAGGGCATCACCGATATGGAAGTTATGAGCATATAGCGAAGGCATTAGTTACAAAAACAAACCAGCTGTCAAAAAGAAGGGGTCCCTGCACACAGTAGTGCCTGAAGCTGAAAACAGCTGTTTCTGCTGTCATGAGTCAGCATGTGCAGACAGACTAAATCCACCTGGGAAGACGCAACCTCACCAGAGGAAGCAGCCCAGTGCTGCTTGGGGAGCATTCACACACCTCGCCGCCAACCCAACTGGATTTGTTGCCATGGAAGGAATCAACAGTGACTAACAACTTCTCGTGGAGCAGCTAAAGGAGCAGAGATAGCAATGGGGCTGAACAGCCAGCTCAAATCTCCTCGAGGCCGCAGGGAGCACGGCCTGACAGCAACACAGAACCGCTCGGGCAGCTTCGGGAAAGGTCCACCTCATCTCCAGCCAGGAGAGAAGAAAGCAACACTCAGCCTCCAGAGCCTGCACTGACCACGCTGAAAGTGGTGTTCCCCACCCCAGCACAGCAATGCTGGAAATGCCAGAGGAGAGCACAGGAAAAGGAGTGCCATGAGCCAGGCTGGGAAGCGGCGCTGCTGCGCTTGAACCCGTTTGGCTCTGGGCAAGGAGTGCACAGAGCTTTGGCACCTGAGCATCAGCCCCAGCTGTGAAGGAGGCACCAAATAAGGGAAAGATTCTGGAGAAGCGACTCCTGGGGAAAAAGCGTTTCAAGTTAAAAATTGTTACTTCAGGTTTGGAAGTAAATTCCAGGATCTGGTCTTTATCAAGCGAGGCAAACTTTCTTCAACATCAGCAAAGCATCTGTGGAGCAGAAAGCGGTGTCAGAGTCAAAATAGGCTGCAAAAGACAAGTCCATTAATCAAGAGACCAGATGCAAAACTGCCTGTAACAAATGCTCTGTCTCCACTGGAGTGGAAGGGCCTGGAGCACAGCGGGATGTTCTCCTGAGTCTAAGGGTCTCCTCGGTGACAAGGAGTTGGGATACAGACCACAGAGCCACACAGCTCCGCTCCAAAACACGTACCACACTCATCCCAAATATTTTTAGGGTTTCTTGGGCAGTCAGGCTTTTCCAGGCACAGCTTCCTTGCTGAGAACTGTGTGAAATAACATCCAGGCACCCAAAACGTGCCATATTCTCACTCCCAGCTCAAGGGTTTATTCCTCTTTTTCCACAGGCAAGCTCCCTCAGAGCACCCAGTCCAACACTGATACAGAGATTCCTGAAAAGCCCAGGATGCTGCAGCGGGCTAGGCTGGCAGGATACCAGGAGGAGTTTTTACTGCTACAGGTGTAACCCCACCAAAGTGCTGGTGGAAAGGGTTTTGTGCAAATGGCTACCCTACACAAAGGAGACGAGACAAAAGGGCTGTTAAAATTGTCTGGCATTTTTGCAGTGTTTACAAGGTACCCACAGAGCTGTGGGCAAATTCCAGCTGGGCTAATTACCATAATCACTTCTCTTCATATACCACCTGCAACCACAAATGGATACAGGGCTTGCCTTGGCTGCTTCTTGCCACGTGTTTAGTGCAGGTTTCTGCTTAGCAGAGCAATGTCCTGCCCTGAAACGGATTTCTGTAGCAGCAGAAGCAATTCCAGTGAAAATCCTGCTACTTAACATCAGACACTGCACAAACGTAAAATCCAATTTGCTATGACATGGAAGAGAGAGGGAACCCTGATGCATCATGGCCTTGAGGCATAAAAAAATTAATTTACAGGTAAAGAGACACTGAGACACTCCTGCAGCTCCCTTGTCTTTCACAGTGCAGCAGCTCCAGCTCCAGGACACATCTCGTGGCTGTAAGAGTTACAAGCCAGCAACCCAGCAAGAGGAAAAAGAAGCATTTAAGAAGCCCCTTGGCAAAAAGCAGTGAGCTTTTGAGTTCTTCCTTCATCCCAGCAGGGAGCAGGTGAGAGGAAAAACGTTAAGGAAGAAAATTATCTGCTTTAGTAACGTAAAGATCAAGCTATGGTAACTTCACTGGCTCCAAAACAAGTATCTGACTTCTAAATAAATTCAACACAATTTAATAACGAATTTACTAGCAGAACTTTCAACTCAACGAAAGCAGGTCAAATGGAATATTTATATGTGTGTTATTTCCTTTTCAACCAAGCTTGTAGCTAAATTTGGTTTCCATGAATTAGTAATGTGCAACATTCTTGAAAAAATAACATTAAACGAATAAACTGATTCAGTAACCTCTTAAAGAGAGGTCTTCAGGGACCCTCACTGAACTGGATGGGAAGAGGATGGTAGAGACTCACTAGAAAGGTTTTTAGTCAACAAAAGGAAACTCTGCTGTCAAACTGCCCCTTTGGAGCAATAAGTAACGATGGCTGCAGAGCATTCACACGGGGTTTACTATAACAGCTTCAAAATCTGGGGGTTTCCAACACCAAATGTCATGTTATTCATCTGGCATCACATGCAAAATTAAGTCTCCAGGAGATCGTGCCCGAGGCAGCTTCTCCAAAAAGCCTTTAGGGACCACAATGGCTGAATTCCCAAGGCAGTGTCCAGCAAAAAGGATTAAACACATCCCTTGGATGTGCAAGCAGAGCAGGCACTGGACAGCAAATTCACATCTAAATACAGCACTGTGGGGGATGACACTGAAATACTGCATCCAGCTCTAGTGCCCTTATTTTTTTAAAAGGATGCTGAAAAATTGGTAAGGATCCAAAAAAACAGCCATAAAAGTGATTCAAAGGCTAGAAATGATGCCTTGCAGTGAAAAATTTCAACAGCTCAATCTGTTCAGTGTTATCAAAATAAGACTGGGAGGCGATTGGATTGCTGGGTGCAAAGTGCCTCTGTGGTACTTAAGGGCTCTTCACTTTTGCAGAAGAGCAAAGCACAGGAACAAACTGGGAACATTCACTCCATAAATAAGGTAAAAGTGTCTCAAAACCAGTGCAATTATCACTGGAACGAACTCCCCAGGAAAAGGGTGGATTCTCAAGGCTGGATGTCTTTCTGGAAGTACTGTACTTTCTGGAAGTACTGCTTTAGCCAAACACGAGTTATTTGGCTTCATATAGGAGTAGCAGGGTGAAATTTAAGGACCTGTGATATACAGGAGATCAGACAAGATGATCTAATGGTCCCTGCTGACCATAAACTCTCTGAATCAATGCAAACATGCCAGAGAGTCCTCAGCTGAGATATCAAGTTCATTTTTGACACAAAACTTTTCACAAATTGGCTCTGGTGCTGCAGGTCGTTTAGGATACAAGCTCAGCTCTTCAAGGCTGCATCTGGTTAAGCACTGAAAGCCCAGGCAGAGCCTTCTGTGTCCAGCAGGTGAGGGGGAGGCCACATGTGCACTAAAGCAGCCCCAACCAAAAGCAGCTTATACTCAAATGCTCACTGTTTGCCAGGAATAAACAGTGTTCACCTTCCTGTGACAGAAAACTGACACGAAGAAATGTGTGATGAATTCTGGTCGTGAGAGATCAGCTGTTAAGGCAGCTCAGGGTGTTGTCAGCCCTCTTTACTACTCCAGAGTAGATTATTCGTGGGGTTAAAGCACAAAGGAGGGAGATAATGTGAGAAATTAAGAAGGGTGAAGACTGAAGAGATCGAACCCTGAAAGGCTTAGGATGGAGTTGGGCCAAGAGAGGAGACATTTGGACAACAGGCTGAGCAGAGACAGAGCCTTCCAGAAGGATGACAGCATTATCTCACGCAACCTTCACATTCCCACTCTTCCAGCCACGCTCCCTGTCCGGGATAATGGGAGCTGCTCCCAGCCATGCTGTGCCTCAGGCTCCCACAGCCCACAGGTAGTTGTCCACCCTGCTGCATCTCCCTCTCCACTCTGAATTATGCAGCAATGAAATCTGCTGGGGAGGAAGAGTAGAGCCAAGGACAGAGGAAATGACACAGACTCCAGCAGGTTCCACTCCCTGATCCTCCGGAAGGAAGTTTCTTTCCTAGTACCCACCTCCACAGTGGACACGAAGCCTGTCTGGAAATGGCTCATTCAACACTGAAGAGGAATAAACATTCCCCATGGCAGAATTAAGTGGTTTGGCTGTGGGATATGAGGTGCCAATCCCAAAAAATCTACACAGACAGCAGGAAACGTTGGCCTGGGCCAACTTCAGACAAAGATCAAGGTTAGACTAACAACAAAAAAAAGATCTCAAGAGAAATCAGTGTCTACAGCCTTCACCCTGCTCTGGGAAATCTCCCAACCCTGCTATTAAGATATTTTACTTCCTTTACCAGTACTGCCAATTCTGGCAGCACTCTCATCTCAAGTGCAAACTCTCCCTCCCAACACCACTGCGCAGCACCAGGATCGTCAAACCCACTGCTCTGAGAAAGGCCTCGTGTGCAGCAGCAGGAGGGGGTTTGGTTACACACAAATCCCTGCCTGATCAGCACCAGCAGGAGAGGAAATGAGGAAAGAGTGACTGACAGGGAAAGGCGGTTTCTGGATGATTGTACTTGGTTTTGGAGTATGAGAAGCTTGTTGGAACACAAAGTCTCGCTCCCCTCACCGCAGCCTCTCTGAGCACTGGGATAGAGCAGAGCCCCTCACACAGGCACAACTCAGTGATGTCCTTGTAGTGCTTCCACCTCTGATCCACCACACACATTAGCACCAGATGCCTGTTGCCAGAAGGAGAACATGCCAGTGTCTCTCCCATTCAGGCAACATTAGAGCCTGCCTTGTTCTTCACAGTTAAATAAAACCACCAACGTGGTCTAAAAAGAAGAAGGTGGTGGGGGGGGGGTGTGGAAAAGATCAACACCAACTTCTGGAAACTGTTACCAATAGCTCAGCCTTCACTTTCTGGGTAGTGACAAAAGGACAGGTTGTGCTGGAAAGCAACATTTGGGTTGTACATGACATGAATGCACAGGCTGGATCGGGGTGTTGTGGAGCAGCACTGAGCATCCATGGAACATCACAAGCCCAGGCAAAGTGGACCAGCATTTCTGGTTGGATTGCTAACACAGGAACTGCAGCCGAGAAGGTTTTTATCAGCAATTTAAAGTGAAAACACAATTTATTAAAAAAATTAAGTGCAAGCAGGGATGGTGCACTACTGGCAGGCAAAAAAAAGCCAGCGCTGAGCTGCATGGCTGAAAGTCACGTCTCAAACCCAGTGAGACCAGGAGTGTGGTTTTGGTGTTTAACCAGTTTCAACTGCAGCCTGGCACTCTTTTACTTCCTCTGCAGAGAAGTCTTCTCACTGCTGCGGGAAAGAAACCAACCTCACCACGCGAACCAAAATGGCTCGAGTAAAAATAAAGCCCCAAGGTGGCTTGGTAGCCGAGGTCATATCAGGAAGCAGAGGGCTTGCAGGCAGAGGAAAGCACTCAGAAAATACTCACGCTGCCAACCAAGAAAGAGATTACAGAAAAGGAGGCAGGGCAGAGAATTAATGCAAGTCCAGCAGTAAAGAGGCTGAGAAGCCTCTTTCACACGCCACCAGCTCCCCCATGCTCAAAACAGTTTGTAAACTGTTTCCTAAACACAAGGGGAAAAAAAAAACCCCAGACCTAGTCCTGACCTCCATGAATGAGTAACCAAACCCAACAGCTTCCTGCAAGCTTGTGGGGGTGAGGAAAATGAGGGCAGGACAGAGGGAATTCCACGCTTCTCCCTCTCAAGTCTCACTTTGGGCATGAAGATTAAGGATGCAACAGCTCTTGCTGTTCTCTCATGTGGGCATGTTCTCTCATGTGGGCAGTAGATGAAGGCCAGAAATAAGGGAAGGCAGCCCTTAGCTGACTGCTAGTGCCTGGCATTCCCACCTCAGAGAGCATCTCTGCTTGTTGTTGTGCTGCAGGGGAGGCTCAGCAGGGGCTGGCAGCTCTGCAGAGGTGTGGATCAACCACAGCTATGAGCAGGCTGGGGCAAAGCACTGCCATCCTGTGACAGCAATGACAGCCCATAACAACAGCAGACCACAGACAGGATCACTCACATCCAATACTAGAGAGCATCTAACCAGAGAGGGGACAAACTTCCTGACCTAACAGAAGCCACCCTCCTGTGACAAGGTGCCGACAGTGTAAGAGCTTGTGTGCATCCCACTGGCTCCTTCCGTGAGAAAAACCCGAGGGGACACTCCCTCCCTTTGGGGACACACCTACACTGCTGCTGTGCTGTGGCTCAGATGTTTAACTGGTGTGAGAACAGCTGCAGCAGCAGCACACAGGGTATGTCCAGGCACTGCTGGGCTAGTGGGTCCCATTCCCTCCACTCTCTGCACCAGCATCTAGTTTTGGGTTAAAAAAACCCTAAAAGAGTGCAAGAGTCAGCACAGGACATCATGTGCAGCAGCAGGGTTACCTTTTTGGGGAGCCACGCCCCAGCAGTGGGGGGAAGGCAGCAAGACTGTGCTTTTCACCCTGCCCATCTAAACCACAGGCACGGCCCCAGCTGCCTGGGTTCATTTTCCAGATCAGAGGCTCCTAAAATGGACCATTCCGAGGGCTTTGCCCACCTGACACCACAGAGGTATCAAATGAGAGAGCCCTGTAGGAGCCCTGTACTTCATCCAGCAAAGATTATTCATAAGAGCCTGCAAAGAAAAGATCAATCTTTCACTGTCCTGAGCGAAACCACCCAACCATGCTGGCAGTGAGGAGAAATGCTCCCACCAGCCTGGCAGGGATGCACCAAAAATAATGAGTTCCCCAAGCAGCCTCTTCTCCGTGCATCTGTATGGAAGAACAACCATCATTACAGCAATACATCATTTCCACTTCTGCCTGTCACTTACCTCCAGTCATGTGTAATGGAACAGAGTTACAAGGTGAGGGGAAGAGCTGAGAGAGGAGGGAGCAGTGCTCAGAAACAGGGGTGTCTCTGGGGTATATTTGCATGAGCAAAGTTTGGCCATGCTCAGAGACACCCAGCTCAGACCACAACAGCCTTTGAACAAACCAGACACTTCCAGGGAGCAGAGGCAGTGACATCCAGGCAAGCTTAACTCTGACATGGGTCACTACTGCTCCCATGTGTGACTGGTCCAAGTGAAGGGCAGACTAAAGGAGCAGAATGGCCAAGAAACCCCCATCACAACTGTTACCAGACTGAGGTTTCATCCCTCCAGATTGCAAAGCTCAAGCTCCACAAGAAGAAAAACTGCAAGGACTGAAACCAGGAAGGAGAAAGAGCCAGCTCAGTCACCCGAGTGGCTGCTGCCCAAGAGGAACAAGTGCACAGAGCAGGAACAACAAACATCACCAAGGAAAAATGGACATGAAACATGCAGGAGCTGTGGGACAGGGACCCTTTTCACTAAGGACACATGGCCTCTCTCGAGGAAGCAGCCTGGGCAGCCCCCCAAGGTCTTGCCCATGCTCCTAGATGCACAGGCATTCCCAAAATTGCCTCATGGCAGTATTTACTGCTCACTCATGGAAACCCTGGTGCAGTGTCCACACCCCTTGTTGCTGAGAAGAAAGTCTGAGTAAAGAAATGGCAGTTAAAATCTCCTCTGAATTCCAGAGATAATGGTTCCACCCCAATTTCTCTGCCATTGCAAAGGAGCTGTTGCTCCATAGGCACCCAGCACGAGGCAAATCCAAAACCTCTGTCCCTGACCAGCAGGCTGGAGGAAAATGGGAATGTTCCTGCAGCTGATGCACAGGGCTGTGACAGCAGATCTTGACTCTGGCCTTTGCTTTCCCAAGAGCTTTTCGGGTGGCCCTACCAAACTTTTGATGGTTCTACAAGACTGACCTCTCACAAAGAGGCTAAGAGACTTAATTCTTTAATGATGATGAAGTATTCAGACATCTGGAGAGAAGTATTATTCAATTACTGGCCTGCCAAGGGAAAACCTCTCTTCCCTAATCTTAGCTGCAGCAATCTTTATTAGTGCCTGCATGCTGCGTGGTAACACAAGGAAGTGTCTACTGCAGAGCACAGGCAGCAGGCAGCAGCAATTGTGAGAACCTTAACTCAGCATTTCCTGACAGGAGTGATTAAAATCTCAAACTCAGTGTAATATTAGCACTTTCTCAAGAGACTGACAGCCCGTTTGCCCTGTTTGCTTTACCAATCCATAGCCTGCAGAGCAAACTGCTTACGGTACTATCAGATTTAAGATGAATACAGACCCATGGCAAATGAAACCAGTGGCAGAGAAGAAATGGCAGAGGCTCAGCTCTTTGGCTCACCAACACAACTGTTCACCGGCTCAGCCTCCTTTTTTAGCATTTCTCATTGGAATTGCCCATGAAGTGACCAGATATTGCCAGGTAAAGGATGAGCCTGCCCCTGCACACCCAGAAACATGCAATGTACAAGAGACCACAGAGAACAGCCATTCACAGAATGAAACCCCAAAAGGCTGTGGCCAAAACCCTGAGCACAGGGCTCAACAGTCAGGCTGCAACTCAAACACCTCCTCAGCTTGCTTTGAAATTGTCCCATGCCCTGTGTGCCAGCAGTGCCAAATCCAGTGACAGAGGAAGGGGCCAAACACAGATTTACGCCCCTTGGTGTGCACAGGTGGTGCATTTTAGGAAGATGCAGAACTGGAAGAAAAGGGGATGGAGCAAACTGTGAAACAGGCAGCTCTGCCAAGCCTCCACCTAAAAACACAGTGCAAGGCAAACTGCCAGCCCCACATACTTCCCTCATCCCAGAAATGGCTGCAGTTTGAGCTGGCCTTTTCACTCTTGCCATCCCACATTACTAACTCCAGGCTGTGGGCTCCTGACCCTGAAATAAAGAAAATTTGGGGCCTTTGTAGAGAGCTGTGTAAGGGAAAATGAAGTCGGTGCTGAGCAGAGATGTGCAAGCCTGTGCTGACAGGGACAGCACACACACCAGCAGGTCCTGGGAGAGCAATCGTGCAGCACCTCCCTGCCAAGTGTGTCACATCACAGGACTGGCACCTCACCACATGCACGGAGAAAACAGCAACTACTGAGGACAGAAAACATCCCCAATCGATTTCTTGCCACCTGTAGAACAGCATCCTCACACTCAAACCATTTGTGGCTGGGTTTGAAACAACAGCCCCTGTCTGAAGGGTGCAAGCAGCCTCCGTCCCACACCCTGCACAGACTTCATCCAGAGCTGTTATACCTCTACTTGCAGTGTTATATCTGCTGCTGCCATCTGAACTGACCCATTTTACCCTGTAGAATGCCCTTCTCTGGCCCAGAAATAGCTGCCATAAGACTGATGCCTCTGCTACCTGCAGAGCACAGCTGTCAGGGCCAGCACAGAACACAGCCTGCCTCTCTCTGCCTTTTCAAGGGCTGAAGCTGGCAAGGAAGGGACCGGGGAGGCAATGACACATTTAGCCTCATTTCCCCAAAATGACACACAAACGCTGGCACACGTCCCCTGGGAGCAGAGCTGTTCCCTTCCGGCCGGCCGGGGATGTGGGGCAGAGGTGCTGCCAGGACCAGGGCTGCTCCTGCTCCTGTCCCGGCCAGGCAGGGCCCTTCCGAGGCCAAACAGTGCCACACAGTGGCAACTCAGGGCTGCTCGGCTCCTCTCCAGCCGAGCAGCTCCAAAACACCCGGGGATGCTGCGAGGAGCAGGCTAAGAGGCTACAGCTTCAAGGAGGAAGGAGTCCAGAGCTTCCTGCAGAGCTGCTGTCTTTATCCAGCCCACGGCTTCACAGCTCGGGAGCTTTGGCAGCGACACAGATTTAAGGTTTTCTTTCCACGTGGTTATTTTGGGTGACAGGGCCCCATAAGCAGTTGCGCCAACTCGAGTGCTGCCCCACGGCAGGCACAGGCAGCTTGAGAATAAATATCTTGGCTGCCAAAACCAACAGTGCCCAAACGCAGGCCCTCAGCTCCCCCCATCCTTTTGCCATTCTATTTTCTGCTGGTGTGGCTTCTCCATGATCAGAAAGCTCGTACTCATCAGGAGCCAATGTTTCAAACAGAAGGAAATCAAGACTAATGGTAAATGTCAGACAAACGTGTACAGACAGTGCCAGCAAGCTGCACTTCAGAGAGCACAGACCCCACTGAACAGAGCGAGGGGAGGCTCTACACTGGTGCACTACAAACACATTGCTGCCTCCCACTTTGCCAGCTGCTACCCTGCCTCATGTGAGAGCACTGCAAAAGAGAAACCCCCAGCGCCCCAAAAACACTGACAGCATCTTATGCCAAGCATCTTCATCAATGATTGATGGAGAAGCTAAAGCTTGGCACGTTCCTTTCAATGATGCTGAGGAAGCAAAAGTCCCCAGAAGAAAAGCTGAGGAGAGGGAAAACAACCAAGGGCAGGAACATCTGAAAAATGCTGCAGCAACGTGCCAGAGCTTATCTTTCAAAGCTCCAAGACTTCACCCCAGTTCCACCCAGCTGAAGTCACAAATCCGTTACCAAAGCACAAATCCAAGAAGCTTTGGGCCCCACAGTGTGCAGGGAAGGTCTTCCCAGCTCTCCTAAACTCCCATCCTCAACAGCCATTTTAGGACAGGCAGCCCAGAGCTCCCTGGCAAGTTCTCTTGCAAGTCAAATGTGCCAGAGCAGTGCAAAGATTCCTGGAGGATGAGCTCCCAACCACCACTGCCTTTGCCTGCATTCCTGGGCCTGACACAGAGTTCACCCAGGCTCCTCTTGCAAGGTACAGCTGGACAGGCTCACAGGAGACACCACCAGTTCATTATATTTTTAATCTTGCAAAAGAAAGGTGCTGGTCTGGCCTCTCAGCAGAGCAAGTTATGCAAATGTAACACCTACACTGGAAATTGAAACCACGGTTTTCACATTCCCAGTGCAAACCTCCAACCATCTGGCAATGGGACAAGTGACACACTTCCAGAACAAGCCTCAGAACTTCCAGGGTCACTGTTAACCCTGATCTCCAGCACCTGACCTCATTTCCCACCGGGAACCTCACCCAAGTTAGAGCCCTCAGAGCAGAAGCATTTCACAGCATCTTCTGTTTGTGCCTCTCTCCTGTTCCACATCAGCCACGCCAGCGCACGCTGCCAAGAAAGGGATGGTAACAACATGCCTTAAACACGAGAGGCACGAGGTCACCAGCTCCTCAGCCTGACCCAGGGCACAGCTCCCACAGGGAAAGCCAAAACACTGGAAAATTTAGCAACAGGAAAGCAAAACAGATCCAGTGTCATTGCACTGCATTCCAAACACATGACACCAAAGCCAACCGCCGCCTCCTGCAGTACTCACGTCGCTGGGGCTGAGGTTCCCAAGCCCATTGTCCTGCTCAGAATCCCGGCCAGACTCGTGGCCCTGGGAGGAACGGGGGTGGGAGGGATGGATCCAGATCTCCAGCCTGGTGGCATCATCTCCCACTTGTCGCAGCGTGGATTTCTTGCCCTTGCCCCGGCGGTTGGGGCTCACATCCAGCACGTGATGTTTCCTGTGCTCCATCTGCTCGGACTGGGCACACAGGACACATTCAGATCACAGAGGGATCAAGGGTCAGGGGAAGTGTATCATTTCATTAACATGGAAAAATTAGCCCTTTGCCCAGCTTCTCAACCCAGGGTCAGGTCCAGAATTTGGTTCTAACTCTACAGGACAGTGCAGGTGAGAAGTTTTCAACTCCAACTATCCCAGGACAAGAGTGTCCAGTCCCAGGAGTGTGTGGCAGCCCATGTGCTGTATTTGGGGTGACTCCCTGAGGCACAAAGGCACTGCAGCCTCCCTTACCCATCCCCACAGGAGTGGGGCACCTATGGAATAAAGCATTGATTGTGCTACACGCCAAGGCCATGCTGCAAACCACAGCAACCTACAGCCCTTGCTGAGCTCAGCTAAATCAGTTTGTGACCCAGAAACAAGAGATTCAGCTGCTCAAACCACCCCAAAACCATCATTCTGAAGGCTGCCTCTCTCATGAAATTTCTTAGAAGTAGGTAAGGAGTGCCTCCAAGTCCAAAAGCCACCATCCTCTCCATGCTCTCCAGCACAGGCAGGTGCAGCATCCACAGCCCAGCTCCAAGGCTCACCTTGCGTTTTGTCTCCTCAAACAGACTCATGAGGCTCTCCTTGGCAGTGAGGATGGGGTTGCTGGCAGCCAGGCTGCGCATGTAGTAGTACACAGCATCCAGCTTCCTCCTCTGCAAGAAACACAACCAGGCTCAGAGCTGCCACTCCTTCTGGGGCATCCAGAGCCACGCTCCCATGTGCTTCCCCTTCCCTCTCCCTCAATACTGCCTGGGACAGACAGACACAGTCAGAAAGGTCCTTCCCAGCCATGAAGGTTCTTCTGAACTGCTCTACTTTAAACCAGCATCTTCCAGTGTTGTGAACTGGCAGATCCCTACCAGCCTCTGTGCCCCAGCACGATGCTTCCATTATCTGCTGTCACATCTTCCCTGAAGTCAGTTTTCCTGCATGGCTGGCGTAGCCAGCACAACTGAAACCCGAGGAAGTCACGTGTGGATGCTGCTTAGACCAATGCCCACAGGTTCAGCGATAAGACAGCAAACAGATGGCTCTGAGCACAAAAATCTCATGCAAAAAGTGGGCTGTGCTTTCAACTTTAAACAGTTAACACTCTCAACAGCCCACAGAACAGTCCCCAAAATCCCTGAGGGAGTAGCGTGTATCTGACAAAGCTGCCTGGAGCCACAGCAGCTGGAACCCACACAGCACATCCTGCCATCAGCTTTTTTTTTTTACTTCTAAGAAAAAACCCCAAACCATCTGAGCACTGCCCTAAACAATCCCTTTCCCCACCAGATGGAATCTCATCACAGCCATCCCAGAGGCTCTCCCTGTGCCTGCACATCCTTGCAGGAGGAGCATCTCACCGTGTAGATGGCCAGAAGTGCCAGCTGGTTGTACGGGCGGCCGTTTTTGGGAGCAATTTGCTGAGCCTTCAGGTACCAGCTGGGGAAGGGAAAAAACAGAGAGAAAGGGTTACTGAAAGGACATCAGGCTGCCTTCCGTGTCCTCAAGGGTGCAGAACTCCCCTTGGAACTGGCATTTCTGCAGGGAACGGGCCCTTCCCACAAGTGCCCTCTGCCTGCAGGAGTGAGCATCCTGGGGAAGGATGGGGCACTGGACAAGAGAGGGCAGATCCAGCTGCAGAAGGAAATACCCCTGGCTCACCCCACAGACGAGCAGGATGCAAGCAACAAGTGCTGAGAAGTTCTGATGGAGTGAGAACATATGCATGCAAAAGCCACCAGAAAATACAAGAGCAATTCTGCCAGGCTCAGTGGCCTAAACCCTCCCTGCTGCAGGATCAGCACAGGACAACTTCCACAACCTCCACTTCTAGATGGAGGATGGCTGGATCTGGCAGCTTGCTCTCTGGAGCAGCAAAACCCAGCTACATCTTTCAGCTTTACAGTACTGCTACACAGCAGAGGAGTGGACAGACTTTAAAAAGGAGGAGAACTACTTCTTTGGCTAGAGGCAAGTTCAGGGATGAAATAACATCCATCCCTGGTATCCAGAGGCAGAGCTGTGCTGGAAGGACACAGCAGCTGAGTGCCTACCTGCGGGCCTTGCCGTAGTTCGCCGTGTCGTTGGCCTGTTCCCTGTACCGGCAAATGTCCCCCTGGCAGATCATGCACCTCTGGGCACTGATCAGAGCGTACTTCACCTGCAAAGGAGCAGCCATGGACCACCTGGGACACAGCCCTGACTCACCTGCAGACCCAGCGAGCCCGCAGGGGTTGTACAGAGCCAAGAGGAGGTCAGTGACACACTGAAGGTCTCACAGAAGGGCAGCAGAATGACATGACAAGGCTCCACGGCACTGGTTCAGCATTTGCAGGGCCAAGCCAACCCCCTAAACACCTTCTCTCTGACACAATATCCCACCTCTCTTCAGAAGGGAGTTGTTCAGTCCATGACCAATTTGAGGACAGCTGTTAAATAAACACATTTCTCTGGGAATGGAGCTGGACTAAAATATCCTTTCCCAGCTGTCCCTTGCACCTGCACTCAACAGCTCAGGGCAACCCATCAGGGAGGCAGCACAACTGCCAGCTTTCCCTCATTATTCTGGATTCCACAGGCAGAAAAAAAGAGATGGTCAGGGTGCCTTTGGACACTTCTTTCCTTTATTACCTCTGCTCACAGAGCTGGTACAAAACAAGTTCTTTGCAAAGGAAACTAAGAAATGGTACTGCACCAGAGTGCAGAGTTCTCCAGCAGCTGAGAAAGATTCCCTGCAAACAAACTGGCTCTGCTTGGAGGACAGCTGCCTGCCCCTTGGCAAGGGCAGCACACTGAGTTCAGCACCTTGCACAGGATTACCAGGATGAGAAGTCTCCATGAGGAAGCCAACCTACCATTTTCCTGAGAGGTTTACTGCGGATGGCCATCCCATCCATGTAGTCCTCAAGCTTGAACTGGTAGGACACCTGCAGCTTCTGGAGGAGGCTGTCAAAAAAAGAAGAGCCCTGCAAAACACACACACACACACACACACTTGGATGTTATGATCTTTCTGATGACAAGCACAAAATCACCACACCATCCCTGCCTCATTGAAGAAAGGAGGTCCCTCTCCATGAGATTTGGGCTGTTTCCCTTCAGAGCACAATAAGGAGGTTGGGGAATCTCCAGCCTCAGAGGTTTTGAAGACTGAGCTACACAAAATCAGGACTGACTTGCTTTAGTGTTTAACGAGTCCTGCTGTGAGCAGGAGGTTGGACTAAAGGCCTCCACCATCCTAATTCTGTAAAACACATCCTTTCAGGTCTGTCAGCCTCCCTGGTACAAAGACTAAACTGAGCTGCAGTTTTACAGAATGACTTCCGTGCAAATTTGGTAAAGATGGCACAAGCACCTCCAGGAACGCTTCTGTTTAGCTCCACTTCATTTTAGCTTAAATCAATTTCTAATTAACACAAACACACCAAAACAAACCTGGTTTAAATTCTAACAAATGTCTACCTAAACATACACCTGCCACACTAAACCATAAGGTGTCTGAGTATCCTCTTTGCATATGGATGACACAAGGAAGCTGAACTCATGCATAGGATCAAGACAACCAGTTGTCCCATTACACCACCCCTTTCTAAAAACCAGTCAATCCCACCCAAAGGTTTAGTGGAATTCAGGGATGTTTCTCTCTTCTTACCTCATCTAGAAGCAAGAGCAGTTTGTTTCGAATTTCCTGGGCATTTTCCCCCTGAGGGTCCTTGAGGAGCTGCCGGAATTTCTCAATCACCTGGTAAAAAGCATTTTTCCACAGTAACTGGTCCACGTTCTGGGTGTCAGAGAACTCAATGTCCATGAGGATGCACCGTTCATAGAGCTGCAGCATCTCCACCCTACAGCAAAACACAGTCAGGGAGTGGTCAATGCAACAGCTCCTCCCGAGCACAAGGTCTGGGCCAGGAACAAACACACAAAGAACCACAGGGCAACAGAGTTCTTGCCATTAAAATGACCCCCATCCCCTCTTCCATCCAACCAAAATACACAGCAGAGCACAGACCCTGCTTCCTCAAAACTGGATGAGTTGGGAACATCACAGCCAATGGAAATAAAGTCTCAGAGTCCCAGAAATCACGTTCCCCTCGTCAGCTGCCCACAGCCCTGCCTGGATGCCGGAGCAGAATTCCTCCCCCAAATTTAATAAAATAACTGCAGATTAGGAACAGCTCTGAAATAGTGGGGCAAGTTGATGGTACAGGGGATCCTCAGCTGTTCCTGCCTTGGCAGCCTCATTCCTTTTAATCTTTCAAGTCCTACAGAAACAACAGGAGAGCGTGGATGGTAAAACCTGGAGCGAAGCCAGATGACAATACCTGGAAGAGCCTGACAGGATAAGAGAAGGATGCACAAAGCACAGAGCCAGGATAGGCTGCCTGACCCCACACAGTCCCCAAACCCTACATACGCACCTGGAGAGCACAAGCACCAAGGGAACTGGACATTTCTGCAGATGGACATCGGGTAAGAGTCCCCACACAGCAGGCAGCAGGCACTCAGACACAGGCAGGACACAAGGGACACTGCCAGCAGGGACAGGGTCAACTGTGCCCATGTTCCCAGGGCAGGGTGGGCTTCCACAGGCCACAGCATCACTCCACAGTGCTTCCTCTCCTTCCACACTACAATTCTGGGTGACCTCAGCACCTTGAGGAAGACCTAAAATCTCTGGTGCTGCTTCAATCACAGACATATCCCACCCTGTGGTCTATAGAGCGAGTGCCCAAAACACAGAACAAGCCCTGAAATGAGCTCACTTGCTAGATTTACTGCCAGTCAGCTCTGCAAATCAGCCTCCAGAGAAGCCCTGCAGACACAGGTCACAAATAAAAGGGAAAGATGCCAAGAAGCAACTTGTTACAGCCCATGTTAACCACCCTCCAGAGCAACAGCATTACTTCTCTCTTGCCAGCCTGGCATCACCAAGTCAAAAAAGCGTCACCACGCTGAGTGGCATCAAGAGCAAAACTACACAGCACTGGAAAGGCACTGCCATTGTTGCACAGCACCAGGAATACACAAAATGCTTCCTGAGCACACGCTGAGGATAGGTAAGAAAGCAGAAGTCTGATGACAAAAACAGAGAGCACTGGAACTGAGAAACATTAGCTCCAGCAAGAGCCAGAAGAACCAAAAAGCTGCATCAGGTACTTGTCCTGCTCCTCTGTGTCCCTGCAAGGCATTCACTGAGCACAAGAAGCCACGGCTTAGCTCCCAGCCCAGGGAAATGACATCCATCCTCACCCACAGCTTCCTTCCACCACCCACACACCACTGGCACACAACAAACAGACCCAGCACATCAAAAAGCAGCAACCCAGCGCCCCATCTCCCAGCCTCTGAGACACAGAGATCCCCAGGGAGACACCATTCTCTTGTATTTCACCCTGGAAATGACTCACTCCCCCCTCTACAGCCCCCCCACGAACCTCAGCTGGGCCATCTTCTCCAGTCCCTCCGGGCTGATGCGGTCTCTGGACAGGAGGTTGCTGAGCTGCTGCTCCTGGTTCCCAGCCTCACGCAGGAGCTTGCTGAGCTCCTGCTGCTGCATGTTCCTCATCTGCTGCTCCATCTCGGGGCTCAGAGGAGTGGGGGGGAGTGGGCCACACAGGTACTGCCCTGCCTGGCCAGGGTACCCGGGGTAATAGGCTCCTGGGTACACCCCGTTGGTTGGACCCATAGGGTACTGCAGGGAATATCCACCATATGGATACTGGGGGCCTTGCCCGGAGGCACGAGGGTAATAATAGGGATTGTCAGAGTTTTGGAATTTATAGTAGGAGGGCTGGGCCTGGCGGGCTTCCCCCCAGGAGGTGGGGCTCACTTCATCATCCGTGTCTAGGAAGTGAAGCTGAGCAGTCTGGCTCTTCAGGGCAGGTTTTTGGTCCGGGTTGTTTGGGTCCCACAGCCGGCGGGCAGTGCCACCTCGGCCCCGGCTCCGGGGACCTTTGCTGCCAGCCCCGCCCAGCAGGAGCCTGGGCGTGGGGTGAGTGGCTTCAGGGACACCCACTGAGCTGGCAGAGAGGTCCGTGTTGGCAGGCAGGAACAGAATCCCACGGCCCCTCCCTTGGGGCTCCCTGCTCTGGCTCCTCGCCTCTGAAAGCTCTAAGGCCTTCAGGGACTTTTTTTTATCTGTATCTGCCAGGCTGACATCCCTGTTCATGGTCCTGCTGTCAAATGTGACTCGAAAGGGTCCCTTGGCTTCCCTGCCATTGCTGCTCCATTCGCTCTCGCTCCTGGAAGCTCGGCTCTGCTCCGAATGCCTCCTCCTGTCCGAGTTCCTGCTGGAGACGTACGCTTCTGCCTCATCAATCCTGTCGTCGTCCAAGGAGTCGGTGGAGGACATGGAGAGCTGCTTCCTAGGCCGTATCCTTTCCCTGGCACGCTCCTGCCGCCTCTCCACCCCATCCACGAGCAGGGCTCCATCTGTGCTGTTGTTACTTCCAGCTGAGCTCGTGCTGCAGGTGCGGTACCGGCTCCGCCGCTTGTCCGTGCGGGAATAGCGCTTGGTAGAGCCCAGCTTCCCCGGCAGCACCTCATCCCCCGTCCTCCTCACCCTCTCACTTCGCTCTGCTCGTCTCCCTTTATCTCCCCTGGAGGCTTTCACTGCTTCCCCCGCCTGGCTCCCCTCTCTGTCCTCCTTGCTCGATTTAATTCTCCTGTTGGTGTCTTTTCCAGCGCCTTTCTCAGTCTCTTCATCTCCCTCTACTTTCAGCTGCTCCATCCTCCCGGTGATTTCCTCGCTCGCCGACCGCAGGGAAGGTTCTTTAGCAGCCGAGTGCAGGCGCTTCCCAGGCTGGTAGATCTGCTGGTCTGGTTTCTTGGTTCTTCTAGGGGTCTTTGGACACCACTCATCCACAATGGGCTGCTTAGATAAGTTTTCCTGGCTTTGCAGGCTGCCTTTGGTCTCTGTTTCTTCCTTGTCCTGTGAAGGACCGTTCTGCTTGGGGCCATCACTTTTGTCCCAGTCCTCCACAGCTGGAGCTCCCACTCCCACAGAGTCCTTGTCCCCAGCACTCTCCTCCTTGTCGTCCTCAGCTCTGCTCCTTTCCTTCTCTGAGGCTTCCTGCTTTGGTGGCACAAGTTTGCTCCTCAGTCTGGAGAGGCCGGGTTTGTAAATCTCCTGGTCTGGGCGCCTGTTGTCTTTGCGATGCCTAGGCTCCTTCACCTCCTTCACGTTTTCTGGGGAAAAACAGACAGAAGGAACTCATTCCCAGGCACCAAAAAATACCACGACAAATATTCTAGGAGAAATATTTCGAGGCAAAGAGCCTGCCACCCTCAGGGCAGGTCCAGGAGAGATCTGAAAATCTATGTCAGTATGTACAGGAAATCACAGAATAAGAGTAGAAAATGAGAAAGTGTAACACAGCTGACCAAATCCTTGGCCTGATCCATTTACAAACCCCGTCCTGCAATAGGTTTTGCCTCAACGCACCAACAAGGCTCAGACAAAGCCTAACACGACACTTTAGCACGAATAACGAGAGTAAAGTCGTATCATTACAGGCTCAGCAGCAGTCACCTGCCTGCTGTTGATGCCGGAGCTGCCATCCCCCAGCCCCTGCTCTGCCAACAGACCGTATGGCATCAGAGACGCCTTTCCCCCTCGCTCACAATCCGGTAACGTTTTTCTCCTCCTCCTTTAACCGTATTTACACAAAAAAATCGTTACAGAACCCAGGCCGGACCACGCACGGTTAAACGACCCACCAAAGCCGGGCCGTTCCCGCTGCATTCCCTAAACTTTCCCCCCTGTCAGCACCGCGCACCGGCAGCAGCCCCGAACCTCCACCGGTACCGGGAGCTCGGCTCGGGGGACCGGGAGGGGCTGGGACCGACCATCCCGGGGGAAAGCCGCTCCAGCTGCCGCCGCCCGCCCCGCAGCCTCCCCGTTCTCGGTGCGGCGCCGGCCGTGCGCTCCCACCCCGGACAGCCCCGTGCCGGCGCCGGCGGGGCGGCAGCTCTGCCCCAAGCCCTACCCCAGGCGCAGCCGGGCAGCGCGGCCGCGGGGCCGTGCGCGGCCGCGGGGAGGTGCCGCTGCGAGGAAGGGAAGGCCCAGCAGCGAGTCGCGAGTGCCCCCGGCGCCCCTCACCTCGCCCGCCGCCGGCTGCCCGGGCCTGCGCCGCCACCATGTCCCGCAGCTCGGCGGCCGAGACGCGGACGCGCTCCAGCCCCTCCGCCATCTTGGCTGCGCCGGGGGGGCGGGCGGCGCCGACGGCGGCCGCGCAGGGACAAACCGCCGCCGCGCGCACGCGCGCACATGGCCGCGCCGGTGCTGGGAGAGGTGCGCGATGCGGAGCGGCGGCTGCGGGGCCGCGTCCACCGCACCCCGCTGCTCACCTGCGCCGGGCTGGACCGCAGGGCCGGCCGGAGGCTGCTCTTCAAGTGCGAGCTCTTCCAGAGGACCGGATCCTTCAAGGTGCGCGGGGGTGGCGGCACTGCAAAGCCCCGGGGCAAAGGTCGCTTGTTCAACGGAGAAATTCGCGTTCCGCCGGTACCCACCAGCTCCTGCCACCCTGCACGGGTGCAGGACTGAGGGAATGGTGCAAGGAGGACATTCAGCCCAGCACACACAGTCCCGTGCTCTCCTTCCAGATCCGCGGTGCCCTGAACGCGCTGAGGAGCCTCGTTGAGGAAAGCGAGCGCTCGGGACGGGAGCTGCCCCGCGCTGTCGTGACACACAGCAGTGGCAACCACGGGCAGGCACTCGCCTGTGCTGCTCAGGCAGAAGGTATTTGTACCACAGCCTCCAGCCCCAGCTCCGAGAGGCAGGCACAGGGTAACTGCAGAGCTGGTTCCGTTGGAGAGAAGGACGAAGATCCCTCTCCTGAACCCATGCAGGAGCTGGCATAGGCAAGGCATTGCTTGCTCCTGCAGTGCTAACTGGCTGCTGTGGCTTTTGGGCTGTTGGATTGACTTCCTCTCTCATCCACCAGGGATTCCTGCCTACATCGTGGTGCCCCGGACAGCCCCGCAGTGTAAACAAGATGCCATCCGTGCCTATGGTGCCACCTTGGTGCCATGCGAGCCCAGTGACAAGGTAAGGCACAGGGAAGACTGGCCAGGGACACAGCCCAGCCAGAGTGAGAGGTGACTGCTGTGCTTTCCCTTAGTCCAGAGCTGAGACAGCAGCCCGTGTAGTCCAGGAGACAGGAGGAGTCCTGGTGCACCCCAACCAGGAGCCGGCGGTGATCGCAGGGCAAGGCACCATCGCCCTGGAGGTGCTGGAGCAGGTGAGGGAAAGGCACAGCCTGGCCCTTGCAGGGGCACAGCAAAAAGGGGGACACAAAGTGTCAGAAGCTTCCTTTCTGCACAGGCACCCGAGGTAAACGCAGTGGTGGTTCCTGTTGGAGGCGGAGGAATGGTTGCAGGAATAGCAATTGCCATCAAGGTAGGCAACAGCTCATCCAGGAATCTCCCTGTGGGAAGGGTAGGACTCTTAAGGCAGGCAGCAGCTTTTAAATTTAGAAAGAGCCTGCTGTGGAAGTCTGTGGGTGCCTGGGGTCTGCATGGCAGCAGCAACAGGGCCTGCTCAGCCCCCTGCACGCACAGAAACAGGGGACAGGCATCACCCAAGTGGCTCCTCCTGCTCTCCCCAGGCTTTGAGGCCAGATGTGAAGGTGTTTGCTGCTGAGCCATGCAACGTGGATGACTGTTACCAGTCCAAGGTCCGAGGGGAGCTGACCCCCAACCTCCACCCGCGGGATACCATCGCAGACGCAGTAAAAACCAGCATCGGACCCAACACGTGGCCCATCATCAGGGATTTGGTTGATGATGTCCTGACAGTCTCAGAGGAAGAAATCAAGGTAAAGGTTCCCAGCTCCTTTCTCACAGTAGCTGCCAGCAGGCAGCTGCCTCCCTCCCCGCCCTGCCCCTCTGCTCTCACCCCAACACACTCCCAGAGCAGCACAAGCCCCCCTGTGCACCACTGCAGCTGTGACACCCACGCTGTCTCCAGCTGGAAAGGGCTGTTGGAAGCTCTGCTCTCCCTTCCCAGAGCACTGCAGGGATGCCCTGGAGCAGCCTGTGCTGGCTGCTAGGCTGACAGCTGCTGCCCTGTCCTGACAGCGAGCCACGTGGCTGGTGTGGGAAAGGATGAAGCTGCTGATTGAGCCAACAGCAGGCGTGGGACTGGCGGCCGTGCTCTCGGAGCAGTTCCAGGCAGTCCCCCGGGATGTGCAGAACATTTGCATCGTGCTGTGTGGGGGAAATGTGGACCTGAGATCCCTGACCTGGCTCACAGACCTCTCTGGGAAAGCGGAATGAGGATGGAGTGGTGTTGCAAGGAATGAAAACCTCACTCTCAGTTTGTGCAGTGGTTTGTGCGCTACTAAAAACAGATCAAGTTCAAACGTTTGGGAGTTTTTGTGGAGGGATAAGGGAAGCTGGCATTGGTCTCGGGGGGGACCTGGAAACAAAGCACTGCCTGTTCTCCCCTCCCCAGCTGCCTTGCTCTGGGCCAGGCCTCCAGAGAGCTGCACTCAGTCACCCTTCCCCAGCTGTTACTTGGCTTTTCTTTCTCAGCATCACAGCAACTGCCAGCAAACTCCTTCACACAGAAAATGCCCCCAACACCCCACGTGGCAGAGCATGAGGGACAGGAACAATCCCAGTGGGCCAGGGGGTTCAGTGGACAAGGGGTGCACACAGCCTCCTGGCCACCACCAAGACAGAGGCACTTAGGCATTTTTGACATTTTCCATTAAAATAAATAGCTATAGCTGGTACCTGAGCAGCAGCTGGCGACACAGCTACCCCTGTACAGACCCCAGCAGTAATACGTCCAAGGCATCAGTGCTGTCCTCACAGTGCACGGGCCAAGAACAGCATCCAGGGAGCCAAGGCACAAACTCCAGCCATGCTGGAGACTCATTCCATTTCCACCTCCCGCTCTGGCAGCGTGCTCTCACTCCTGACCCACGGCACAGGCTCCGGGACATGGGGGTCATAAGTCCATTTGGGAAAAACACGCTTGTAGAGGTTCAGCAGCACTGTGTCCTGGGACTTGAGCTGCCCATCAAAGTGGCACTTCATGTGGCCATGGGTCCCTAGGCAGAGGGCAGAAGAGGCCATTAGCAGTCTCTCTGGCCCAGGAGGACCACACCATCCCAGCAGCACAGAGATAAACACCAGATCAAGCCTACCCAATGGCTCCTTGATGTGCCCTCTGCGTCCCCACTTTGTCCTCAGCTCCACAGGCTTGAACCACATCACATCCTCTGGAGATGAAAACACGAAAGGCAGGTAAGGAACAGGCTGTGCTGCATGCACCAGCATAACCATGGGCACAGTTCTGCTTCCAGAACCCCTCTTCCCCCCCAGAGACGAGCTGTACCTCTGTTGAAGAACATGTATCGCACAACAGCCATCTTGGTGAAGATCTTGAAGGGGTGGCCACTGAGCACCAGGCGCTTGATGACGATCCTGTCCGGGTCCACGGAGAGCAGGGAGCCCGTGGCAATGAGGTCATGCATTCCTGCCAGGGAGAGTCACCAATGCATCAGGGCAGCTGCCTCCATCACCCCCTCCTCACCACAAACCCCTTCCCCAAAGGGCTCCAGGCCCAGAGCACCCCCACAGCAGGGACAGACAAGTGACAACAGGGATGGAGATGAGTTCATCTCAATCAGCAGGAAGGGGACAGCTTTTTCAAGTCATACTTTCTAGAGAGATGCACTCATAAGCACAGTATGGGGACGGTTTGTCTCCCAGACACCACCTCCTCAGCATTTATCAACTCACCGTTACTCCTCTGTTTGAAAAGCAGCACCGAGGCAGGAGGGAAAGTGATGGGAGCATAAACAGTCACCACCAGGGCAGCATCTGGGCGCAAGAAACGCTCCAGCTTGTGCTTATCAGCTAGGACAGAACAGCAGTGATCCAGTTCAGGCCAACAGCAGTCTTCAGAACTCTGGGAAACCCCAGAGCTCATTCTTCCCTGTCCAACAAACACCCCTCCTCTGCTGGCACTGAGTATCTGGGAATGAAGGTGATCCTCTGGCATGGAACCTGGACCGTGCCTGGATCAGTGAACTACCTTTCCCAAGCCATTCTATTCCCCATGATTTAGTGCCTGCCCTGGAAGCCTCAGAGCCTAGGAGTGATTCTTCACAAGAGTCCTTCAGCCAGGTTCAGACACCACGGCTAAGACATCACAGGCTTCCTGCTCTAGAATCCCCAACCCCACTCCTGGTGCACCCAGTCCCTGACAAACCTGAGGTGTGCTGGGAGAACAGGGGGGATGCTCGGAAGCGTCTGAACCCGCAGTGGAAGATCAGCTCCTCCTTGGCCCTCACTGGCTCGCTGTTGCCCGGATGCCGACGCACCAGGAAGTTCAACACGGACATCTGGAAGAGGCAGCACAGTGAGGGGCTGCTGGCAGGGCTGGCAGGGGATGGTGGGCAGCAGAAAGCACCAGGACATTGCAGCAGAGATGAATGCCCTTGAAAATGGGGGTCCCAAAATGTTACTGGTCACCAGTGCCAGGCTCAGACACTTTATCCTAAACCCCCCTGGCAGCTTCTGTGTGCTCTGACCTGCTTTGAAACAGTATTGTGGGGAGATTTCAGCCCAAACCCTCTGCAGCCAGACCCTGTCCAAGCCATGCAGCCTGAAGGAGCAAGGAGCTGCACATCCCTCCAAGGCATCATCCCTTTTGTTCACCTTTTGTTCATGGGGAAGCAGCGAGAACAGGACCAGGGGTTTCCCTTCCTTGAAGCTCTCCATCACTGAGACAGGAACGTTGCAGACGTGAAGTGTAACGTACCAGCCCACCTGCCAAGACAGGAGCAGTTGTGAACATTTCTCTCAACAGAAAAAGTGTCAGAAGATTGCCTGGATTAGGGAAGGAATCCAGGAGAAAATTGTCTGAACTTAAGGCTGAAGGATCCACCCAACCACCTCCCTGATAAGTCACTCCTACTGGGAGCAAAGGAACACAGTAGGGAAAGAGGAGTTACCAAAGGGAGTTACCAAAGCTCCTTCAGTCTCCTCCTTCTCTATTTGTCTGAAGAGGTTCTTTCTGGTTCGGGAGAAGTCCTGGAACTGGAAGATCCTGGCATAATCCCTTGGAAGATTCTCTTTGGGGTCCCATGGAGAAGTCCGGAAGCTTTTCAGCCCCCTGTACTTCTGGAACCTAGAGAACAGAGCAGGAAAGATAAATTACTCCATCACTTGAGGTGAATCCCATCCTTCACCACCACCTGTGGTCTGCAGGGTCTCATGCCTTCAGGGAGGGCAAAGGGAGCAACGCATACATTAGCCCTCAGGAAAGATCTTGGTGCAAAGAGAGCTAAAACCAGCAGCCAAATCTCCAACAACCTGTCCTTGCCTCAGGGCCCACCCTCCTCCCTCTCCCAAGTCAGGACCCAGCTCTCTGGGTCCTCTCACTGCCAACTAGTACCTGCTCTGGAAGCCTCAGAGCCAAAGAGAGTCTTCACAAGAGTCCTTCAGCCAGGTTCAGACACCACGGCTAAGACATCATAGGCTTCCTCACCAAATTAAACAGGCACCTTCCAGCTCCTCTCCCAGCAAAGCGTCCCATTTCTTACCTGACTCTGGCAGGCACGTCCCGTGGCGTGTCCACCTCATCTGGAAACATCTCATCCATTCTCTCCTGTTTGTATCTCTCCAGCATCTGTTCATCCTCCTCCATCTTCTCGTCGTACTGGTCATCCCGCAGGCACTCGGACACGGTCATGGTCTCGCTCTCCTCCTCCCCAGCTTCCTCCTCACTGCTGTCCCCCTCCTGGCACAGGGCAGCACAGAGCCTGTGAGCACACAGAGCTGTGCATGCAGCACTGGCACCCTGCGTGTGCTCACACTGTGTGATTTGGGACGCCAGCCCATCATTTTGGGGTCTAACAGGCCAAAAAAGCAACGTGATACATGTGGGGATTTAACAGTGGAAATCCAGGCAAGTTCTGGCTCTGTGTCATGCCCTTGCATAGAGCAAGTTGGAAGGACAGAATTGTCCTAGAACATGCAGTAATGGCCTGGCAATCACCTGTGCTATCAGCTCTTGGAGATACCTGGGAAACTGCCTCTTCCATCAGATCATCATCCATGTCGTCATCTTCATCATCATCATCATCATCTTTCTCACTGCCTTCTTCTCCATCATCCACAATCCAGGCAGCCTGGTACTTGGATGTGCCCTTGGGGACCTTCACCACCCTCCTGTTTGCCTTCAGAGAATCTGTAGGATTCCCACCAGTGGTTAATACAGGAACAATTCTCCTTCCCCTCAGCAACATTTATACCAGAACAGCCAAAACCAGATCGAGACCAGAACTGCTGTTTCCCAACAAAGAATTTATCAGGACAGCCAAAATCTGCAAACCACACAACCTGATGGGACTGGGGATGGAAGCCATCCCAACTAGGATGTTTCTTCACAGCCACCCTGGTGACAGAAGTTTCTAACAACCCTCCTAAGAGGCACAAGGAAAAGATACAGAACCATTGCTTCTGCTCACCCTCTGCTTCCTGCAGTTCTTCTTCAGTGGGCCACGTCTGCTCCCCTTCCATGGGATCAGGAACCACTTCTGACTGCAGGGACTCCTGCTTGCTTGGATCTGCCTTCATCAGGACCTTGACATCTTCCTCCATCTCATCAGCACCATTTCCAGAGTCATCCTGAAGGGTGAGAGCGGAGTTCCCAGCTCTGAACACACCTCACTGAAGCTTGCAATCGGCCTCAAGTGAAACTCCCTTCGTGATGTCACGACACAGCCTTCATTACACACGGCAGGCAAGGACCCTCAGCCCAGCAGCAGAACACAGACAGAACTCCCCTTTCCCCTCCCCTTGCCCACACACACCCAGCTGTATTCTCCACAATGGAAGTTTAGAAACGTCGTGTTCTAACAAGATTGGCAAAGCCTTCACCCCACACACCTGAACCTCCATGTCCTGACTCCTCTTCTGTCCTTTAACCACACGTGGGTTCAAAGAGAGAGGGTCTGGAGGGGCATCCACCTGGCTGACCTGGAAGTCCCCATGCCCCACAATGTGCACCAGGCTGTTCACATTGAGGGTCTGTCCCCGGACAAAGCCAGACACCTTCAGGGTCCCAACCAGGTCACTGTCCTGGCTGGGCACAAACTCAGCAGCACGGGCGAGCAGGTGAGCGCGGCGGTCCCGAAAAGCCAGGTGCCGCTGCTTCTGGGAGCTGAGGTGCCTCAGGAGCAGCGAGGATTCCTGCTCCGTGTTCAGTGGGAAGAGCTTGGCCTCAGGAAAGCGCTTCTCTATGGATTTGGAGAGTTTCTTCCTGGCATCTATCCTCTTCTTAGGGGGCAGGTCAGTGCCCCCTGGGACAGCCAGAGCTGCCGGGCAGAGAGCAAAGTTCAGGATCAGATCCTAAACCTTCTTATGTCCTTTTTACCAAACATAGGCAAATACTTGGATGTCAGCAGCCCAAATGGCCAGATTTGCACCACAAGGTAAAAAGGGAGTTTCACTGGTGCCCAACAGGGCACAGAGCAGTGGCCATAAACTGAAATGAAAGAACTTCCACCTCAACATAAGGAAAAATTTCTTTTCACTGAAGGTGATAGAGCCCTGAAATTTAATTACTATGACAGTAAATCTCCCTTAAGCACCCCCAGAGCCCCCTAGAAGCCCAAAACATTTCTCACCATAACTGGGGAGCCCCTGTGCAAAGAGGCAAGAGAGGCAGTGCTCCCCAGCACTGTCCCAGCCATCCACAGGATCCAGAATGAACAGCAGGGAGTCAGCAACCTTGGCAAGGTCTAAGACAGCGTGAAGATCCCCTGCACCCAAAACACCTCCATTAGTGGGGCTGCCAGAGGTACCAGAACAGGAACCCAACCAACAGCGGTGCCTCCTCACCTGCCTGTGCTGTGACAAAGCGCCAGCGCTGCTTGAGCCGGGGGCAGAGGAGAGCAAAGCCACCAGCCCTGCCCTCATCTGCACGGACAACGGCCGAGTCCTGGCTCTGCAGCAGGCGCAGGGTGTCGTGGGCTGCAGCCCTGCTGTGCAGCAGCAGCACCACCACGAGGTGCGGGGGCCCGTCCCTGCTGCCGAGGTTGCGCTTCTCTGCCAGCACCTGCGGGCACAAGGGCAGAGCGTGAATCCCAACCCACGTCCGGCTCCTCTCCCGCCCCCCGGCACGATTCCTGCACACCGCAACTCGAACAAACCCGGCCCAATAATGCTCTGCTTGACCCAAAGCGAACGGGCCCTGGCACCCACTCGTCTCCCCCGCGAAGACCCAAACCGGCTGGGTTACATCTTCCACAGCGAGACCGGCCCCGGCCCCATTCCGGCACAGACTCGAACCGACCCATCTCCCGCTCCACCCGCAAGAACCAGCCCGGCCGCTCCCCGGCTGCCTCACCGCCTCCTTGCGCTGCCGGCGGAGCTGCAGCGCCTGATGCCGCCGGTCCACCCTGTTCAAGTCGCGGAGCCGCCGGCGGGGCTGGGCCTTGACGGGGACGCGGCCTGGGGAGGGGGGGAGAAGAGAACGGTCAGGCGGGCCGAGGGCGGCAGGGAACCCGCGGGGAGCGCGTCCCGCCTCACCTCCAGCACGGCGCTGCGAGGAGCCGCTGTGCTTGCCGCCCTTGTGCGCCTTGTTCTGCTGCTTGAGCGGCCCAGGCCGGTGCGCGCCCGCCGCCGCCATCACCATGCTGCTGCCGCCTCGCCGCCACCGCCTTGCGTCACTTCCGGTGCGACGGGAGCGCGCGGGGACTCACGTGGGCAGCGAGAGGGAGGGACGGGACGGGACGGGGATCGACCCCCGGGAAAGGAGCCCCGGGAAAGGAGCCCCGGGAAAGGAGCCCCGGGGCGGGGAGGGACGAACAGCGGGGATGGTGCCCGTAGCGCCGCAGGGCAATGAGAGGCGGGAGCCAGAGCCGTTCGTTCAGCGGTTTATTGGTTGGTTCTTTTGTACAGGTATTTACACAGAGAGGGGGGACGGGGCTCGGCCGCGCTCCGGGAAGGGTCCCGAGGGATGAAGCGGTTGGGGAAAGGCCCTGCTCAGCCTCTGGCGTCGCGCCCAGGCCCCAGGGCAGGTCGGCGCTGCTCCCTCCGCAAAGCCTGATGGAGTGGAAACATTCCTACCGTGCCCCGGCCCGTCTGCTACCGGCAGCGCCGTGACCTCGGTCTTGCCAATCATTATCCAGCCAGGAATGTCTGTTCCTGGGCACAGGCCTCAGCCGAACCCAGCCGCGATGGGACATCACCCCAAACAACGCAGCAGAGCCCCTGCCCCCGCATCACTCCATCCCTTAGGGATGCAGCTCTCCGCTGGTTACGGGAAGCATTAGGGCCACAGCACCCCAGGAACGCGGGTGAGGGGCAAGGTTAAACATTCACGGGGGTGTTGCAATTGCCAGTAAAGCTGAAGCAGCCCGAGGAGGAGGCAGGGCAGCTGCTACTCCCATCCCGACTGAGCAACTGCATGGGAAGGGAAAAGCAGGTTCCTAGAGGTTCCTGCTGCCTCTGAACTTGAGGCATTTTCCCACCTCTTCCTCCTGAGAGGAAATCAGCAAGAGAGCAGCAGAGGGGGGTTGTCAGCTGTGAACTGGTCTTTAGGGATCCTTTTCTACCCCTAAAAGCAGACTGGCTGTTTAAACCTTTGAAACTCTAAATACGAGCATGTACTACCTGAGAGGAAGGAAGACACAAAATTAAAGATTCTGGTGACAGATGAACACTGCAGTGATTAAGTCTCTCTGTACAGGAATCCACTGGCTGTGGGACAGCAGGAGAGTCTCTCCCAAAGGCTGTTTTTGTCCATTAGCCAAGACAGCCCACAGCACTGCCACAGCTCTGCCTTGCAGAGCCAAAGGCAAAGAGGCTGCTCAGAGGAGTCTCCAGGGAAGAGGGAATAACTGAGATACTTCTTAATCAAGGAAAACATCCCGTGAGTTAGTTATGCCTTGTCATTTAAGCAAGACAAGGGGAAGGAGGAAGGTTGGAAACTTTCTTTGCTAGGGTTATCACAAAGCCAAATACTTCTGCCTCTGAGTCACCCTGAAGTCTGGAAATCCAGAGACAGCCAGAAGGGTCCCACACCATGGAGGCTGATGATCTTTGCAATCCTCAGAGCTGCTGAGAGCTGCTCTGGCTTTCCCACACGTCCATATGTTGTCATCTTACAGGGATTTCACTGACCTGCGCAGTCCTGCAGGGCCCTCCAGACCACAGGCTACCAAAAAAATCACAACCTGCCAAGCAGAGCAAGCACAAGAAGAAAGCCAAGCACTGCCTCACTGGCTGACAGCATTCCAGGTGAAAACAAGCATTCCTGTCAAGCTGAAACCACCAAGGAAATATGGATGCAGCCACAGTGTGAGCAGGGAAGAACCCTCCAGCAGCTGAGATGGAAATCCCTGCAGCAAAGCAAAGCCCTGGCGGGGGGAGGGCTCCCTTCAGCTCTCCTGTACCATCACAACACAGAGCCTGGTGCTCTGCACACACAGGACACCGTGACAGCACCTGCTCAGCACCATCTGTCACCCACTTTGTCCCCTCTGCACCCTCTTCTCTAAAAAAAAAAAACAAAAAAACAGGCTTTGTATCACAGCACAAAGCCCAGACAAGCTGTGTGACGAGCAGTGCAGCTCACAGGGTGCTCCAACCCTGGCTGAATCCCAAAAAGCAGCTGCACTGCAGGAAAGCTGAGCTCACATTCCTGTTCCCTAAAGGAAGAGCAGCTCCTTCTGAAGCAGCAAGAACTCTGGGCTGACTCCACACGGGAGGGAGCAACAAGCTGGGACCGGCTGGATGCAAAGGCATGGCCTTGGTTTAGGAAGGAAGACTGGTTGCAACTGGAAGGGCCAGTTTATTAGAGAAACCTCACATTGCAGAGAAGTCACAACACATTGGAAAGGGTCCAGGCCTGCTGAGGGGGAACCAGTCTTCTGCAGCAGCACAGATCTAAATCCCCCAAGCCCAGCAGGTGCCACAGAGGGAAGGGTTACCTGTAACACAGCTTATGTTTTACAAGCAGCCTGAGAGAGCCAGTAGTAAAGTTCCAAAAAAAGCCTCCCTGTCAGACAACAGTTAAAACAAAAATGGTTTAAAATGTTTAAAAGCTCCGTGTTCTTGGCTGCAGCATAAAGGGGAGGCAAAGGTCTACAACACACACAGGCCTCCGTGGGTCTGGGCACTCGCTCTGATCTACCAGTGAAGGCCGGAGGGAGGGGTCTTCTCATCTTTGTTGCTTTCCAGGGAAAAGGGTGGGATTCGGACATCAAAGTGGGAGCCATCAGGCCTCTCAAATCGAAAAGTGCCCCTGCAAAAATAATGGCAGAGATCACACTGAGGCCAGGGACAGACACACCTAGGAAGGATGAGCAAGAAGGTAAGACCTGAGCTCTTGCATATCCTCGGGGTCCATCTGCAAGGCTGGTCCAGCAGCAAGGACATGGCTCAGCTGCAGAACATCTGCTGCCAAGATGACTCACTTATGGAGGACTCCTGGGCAGTTTTACATCACATCACTGACACATTTCCTGCACAAAGCTGTGATGATTGCAGCCCACAGGAGTCAAGCACCCTCCACACACCTGCAGCAGTGTTTACCCAACTCCCACTCCCCAGGAGACAGAGCCATCTGAGCTACTTTTACAAGCTGGTTACACATAAATTCAGATTTGTATTTCTTAGCAGGAGCTCCACTGGTTGACTATGACATGAAGAAATCCCCCCATAGATGTAATTTAGAATAGCTTCAGCTTTGCATGTCAGAAATGAACCTGCCTGTCCTGGTACAACCATTTGTTTACTGCTCTCAACTACAGACAACTGTACTGCAGAACATGACATGGGCAAGAGGGTTGTGGAGATAAATTAACAGGTTCTCAGGACAAAGAAGACACAACTGAACACCAGAAATCAAGCTGAGCAGCTTTTGAGCTGCAGAACCTTTGTCTCTTTCTCTTCAGGATGTATGTAGAGAGGGAAGAACTACCAGACCATCTGGTTTTATCCCCCAGGGCATCCATTTGGGCAACTCAAAATGCTTCACATGGCAAACACAGTATTCCCTGTATGCAAAGAGCTGCTCTCCTGCTTTTCCCAACTCAAAGGCAGCTTAACTCTGAAGGAGATTTACTTAAAAAATGCAGGAAGACCTGTCATGCAGAAGGCAAGAGGTGGCTGTGCAATCCTTGTCCACACAGAGGTGGCACTAAATAAGCCAAAAGGCAAATAAAGGGAAACTACTTTAACCCTAAGGCACAGGAAAATAACAGCTCAGCTGGGCATTTCCCTCCCTGCACTTACAGAAGAGACTTAAACACCAGTTAGACTGAAGGCCTTATCTGGTCTAAACTGGGAAAACCCCTGCATGCCAATTCCTGACACAGGAGTGCACAGGGATGGAGTTAAAGCCCAATCCTCTCCCAAGAGAGGGACACCAGAGCACACACCCCTGCTGCTGAGGGAATGATCAGCACAAGGCCTTGGCTCTTGCACCAAGGACCAAAAGGGAGAACTGCTTCATGTCTTTAAATCCAGTCTAGCACAGACCACACCAGGAAGATACATTATCCTGGAACCTCTCCTGGTGCAGAGAACCAACAGATCATCTTAACACTAAGTGGGATACAGCTATAGAAAAGCTCACCAAATTTTAGCTACCATATATGCCCTTGTCCAGTCCACTTCCACCCAGCTTTCAGCCACAACCCCAGGCAGCAAACTGCACCCCAGCTTGCTGCTGGGGGATCCTACAGCCAAAACACTGTACAGCAGCAATAAGGGCTTCTTACCACATGTGACCACTGGATGCCTGCAGGGAGACGTGGCTGCTGTACTGAAATGCTGGCTGTTCTTTGGACAAAACTGGCTCCTGAGAAGACAAGAGACCACTGGGCATCAGCAATCTTAACATTCTACCCCAGAGAGGCATCAAGATGAAATTTACACAGCAGGGAAAAAAAAAAAGAAACAACCACAGACCCACAGCCCAGCACCACCGCCAATTACACAGCAAACTGAGTAGTGCCAGAATCCCGTTATTATTCCAGTTTTCCCATCACCAGTCATTTAGGATCATTCTCCAATGCTCAGTGTGAAGTTTCAGTTCATGCAAACAACAGATGAAAAGCTCACGTGGCTTTCTTCACTGCTGGTTTCCCACTCCATCTATTTCCAGTGCCCACTAAGCAATTTACTGGCCAATCCACCCAACCAAGCGAGAGGACTCCAGCAAAGGGCCATGCTTCCCTGAAAAAAAGCTGTGTAGTACCTACCCTTCCTACAACCCCACGGCCCCGGACTGTTTCCAAGGTGCCAGACAAGCTGAATATCCTCCAATGTCGCTCTCGGAGCTGCACCACTTCACTGTCCAGGTTCTCCAGGCGAATACAGTAGCGCCACTGGACAGAAGAAAGACTCTTATCAAGAACTGGAATCAGCTGCAACCAGTTGATAACCCACAGCTGATGCTGGGAAACAGTTTCCAGGCAAGGGCTACTCTCCCTCAGAGCTTATCACACAGCAGTGATGCCACAGCAAATAAACTCCTTCCCTTTAGCTGCTCCGTGACACAAAAGGCACTTACCCAGTAGACATGGGAATTCTGGGCTTCCTGTCAAGAGAAACAAAAGATTTTAGCAGCTGCCCTTGAACACGTGGTGCCAAAAACCTCTTCAGCTGTCAGCACAGCACCAGCACAGGGGCTCTCACTCCGTGCCAGGGTGACGCAGACAACTCACATGAGCACAGACAGCTGCTCTCCGAGGCCTTCCATCAGCAGAGCCTGGCATTGGCTGTGCTCTAAAGTAATCATGAGGTGGGAGATTTGCAAGGATCCCGTGACAACCCAGGGTTCATCTCCATGTTAATTATGCACTTTCTACAGATCTACAAACACCCCTTTCCTTGCCTTTGGGCACCTGTTTTAGGACAAACATCAGCTGGACTCCACAAAAGTTGCAAATCCTCACCAAAATGTGCACCTGCCACAGCTCAGGCTCCCCATCAGCCATGCTCAGAAATCAAACTGCTGTGGGAATTCCCAGCTCTCCCACTCAGGAGTCTGTTGGAGCCACATTATTTTGTATGGTCCACGTGGAGTTCTGTGCTATAAAGAGCACATGGTTATCAGCTAAACCCAGAAGGCTTTAGCCAAACCCTCTAAGCCAAACTAGAGGCAGGAAACAGGCAGGCAACCCCAGCTCATCACTGGGCAGGCTAACAGACGTGTCTGTTGTTACAGAGCAGATGGCCCCAGTGCCACCTCACGTGACTGAGGCAGTAACAGGACCAATTCACAAGCCTTCCTAAATATCTTGCTAGCACCGTTGTGCAGAACATTACAGGTTATTTCTCATCCTACTGATAACCAGCAAAAGCCAATATGCAGGAGCTGTTCTCCAAAAATACATGACAAAACAGTTTCATGTTTATACCCATGAGAGCGAAACTACAACTGTGGTTAAATGCCACTTCTTCAGTAAGCAGAAAGTACCTTCAGGCAGCAAACTGGTCTTACAAAAACATGCCAGTGAAGCAAATGGCAGAATGAACAGAGCAGCCCAGACTTACCCTCATGCCCATGTAGAAAGGGATGACGGTGACACGGATGTTCTCCGTGGTTTCTCGGTGCACATCCGACAGCTCCAGCCAGGGGTGGTTCTTCTCCTGCCACGCACACAGAGTGTCCCTTGCTACAAAAGGTGGGACTGTGGGGAGGGAAAGGTGAGGCTTCATGGGGAGAGGCAACACTGTAGCTGGAGTGCTCTTCCCTCAAAACAATTCCTTTCACATAATTAAAATCCAAAGGCAGCTTCACTGTAACAAACCCCAAGGTAGATGTGATTTTTATACCATATCCAAGATGATGGGGTTTGGGTACTTGTTCTAGAGCACTGCAAGCACGTGGCTCTGAAGAATTCCCTGTGAAGTCAGAATTTACCTTTTGTTTGGTCGTACATGAGGAACCTCTCAAAGAGCTCATGCTGGATGGGCACTTGATCAGTGGAGCTGTAGGGAAGGATGTCTTCATGGCTTACATAGTCTAAACCTGAAAAAGAAACCCAAAAGCCATTGAACTTCCCCAGCAAAGAGCAGCTCAGAAGTCTCCTGGCAGAAAAATTGATCACACTAGTGAGAAGTTAGGAAAAGGATCTTGGCAGCAGAAGCCAAAGCTAATATCACAACTGCAAGGAAGAATGGAGGAGACGTGCCAGGAATAACTCTTGGCAGTGTTCTCCTGTGAGATTTTTCATGGAATGACTCCTCTGATAAACACACACTGCCCTGCAAAGTGCCTGCACCGCCCCAAAAGCACTCTGGGCAGGAAATGCCCAGGACAGGAATAAATCCAGCTGTCCTGGTGACAAAGTAGAACAGCCCACATGCAGCTTGGTATGGGATCTGTGTCTCAAGAGCTCTGATTTAAATCAGACATGTCTGATCACAGAGTGCCCAGTTTCCAGCTATCCAAAGGGCTTCCTGTACTTTAGTCACTCTGTCGTCTCCAGCACAGCCCTAAGCTATGGACAGATCCACTACAGAATGTCCTGTAGGAACTGCTGCTTCTCTGGCAGGAGTTGACCACTGATGACTTTTCTGACCTCACCTCACAACAATCAGAGGCTGCAGGAGTTTTGCTCACCTGGGATGGCATAGAGGGCTCTGCTGTCATCATGATTTGCCAGGAACGTCACTGCCTCCGTCTGTGATCTCTGGGACTGAGAAACAGGGAGGTTTATGTCTTTCTGTGTGGATTGCTGCAGGACAGTTTCCAGTCATAGTTCAGTTCACTACTGGGGTTTATAAAGCACGTAATGTTTATTTCATTGAACCAATTCACCTCAGAACTTCCCTCTATTTAATTCCTCTAGGCAAACTCTCCACTCAAACAAGCAAGGAGCATTTTCAGTGCTGCAGCCCACATTCCCAATGACCTGCGTGCAACAGTGTAGGAACGGCACCAGGAAGGGGAAAGGAGGTTGGAAAGGGGAAACACGATCCAGAAAACAGTCACGTGACATTCCAGATCATCTTTCTCAGGGAAAAATATACCTTGAAGAATAAATTTATCCAAAAATCCTAACCAATCCAGTTAGCCATCCATTTTCTTTCAGTGCCTGTCCCTCTGAACCACTCATGTAGGAGAAGATGCTCAAGTTTCAATAGCAAGATTGCTCATTACTTACTATATGTGGACAATCCCGGGCATCTATTAACACCTGGTAGTAAGTGTGTGTTTTGCCCTTGACCTCCTTGGAACCATGGCCTGCCACATTCTCGCTCCTAAAGAGAAGAGCAGAACTCTGAGCTCAAGCACAGGATGGCAGCAAATTCTTGTTACCAGAACCAAGCACTCATAAACAGGTTTGTTTTTTTTTTTAATCACATTTCACAGCCTGTAATCATTTGGTTGCACCCAAACCCAAGCCCCATCAGCCACCCACACAATGACAGATGAGCTGAGATGCCCATGATGCCCATGAGGGGTGTTTGGCACAGGCACAACAGCTCAGAGGTTCTTCCTGCTGGATCTAACTCAAAAAGGGATTTTTGTAGAATACAAAGTGACAAGAGCATGATTTTTTAATTGATTTTTATTTCCTTCACACATGCACACTTTCACCCTTCATACTTCCATCCTGTCTCTAATTAACATAAAATTAATACTCAGTACTTAATAATGAAGCATCTCCTCTTTAAGCACCTCTCCCAGTTTATATTCACACAAACAGACCCATTGCCCTCCTTAAAAACACTTGTTTACCCCAAATAGGAAACTCACTACAAAACATAAATGTAACAGTATGACAACATGAACCAGAATGAATCCTCAAATCCTTACTTTTCTGTGACAGGAGAAGCCACATCCCGATCATAAAGCCTGGCTTGCCAGGGAAACAGGACTATTCCTCGATAGCCAAACACACTGTGAAGGAAGAGCTGGAAGGAACAAATAATTGCAGTTGAATCATTTTGCAAATCTGTTAACTGAGGTAAAACTACAAACATTTACAAAGGGTTTAATGTGTGGGATGGGGATACAGGGACAATCAGCACTGTGATTATCCAGAGCAGAAAGAAGGAACACAGTTTGGGATGAGAGGAGAAATCCATGTCATCCCTATCCTGTAGAAGGGAAGAACTAAACCAGTAATGCAGTAATAGAGCAGCAGAAAGGAGAGACTGCTCAGAAACAGATCTGAGAGCCTTAAGGACAGGAATTACAAGTGTAGCTGTTATTTCTCAAATTCAGTGGTTGTCTCTTTGAATTCCTGAGGGAGAAAACCCCAAAACAAGACCAGTAGAGTAAATGCCATTGTCCAGCAGTTGCGTTGTGCTGCAGATTCTTATCAACCTGCTATTGCCAGATGACTGACAAACTGCAGACACAGCACAGACAAGGAGCACTGAACTGTGAAGCTCCTGGCCTGCTGCTGCTGAGATTCTCCTTATGGGAAATCCTTTGGCTGCCCAATCCCTGTGGCACCAGCCTGCAGGGTCAGCTGTGACCCCCCCAGAACCACCTACCTGGCCTGTCTCATATTTGCCATGCTGCTTCGGGGCCTCAAACACCCCCACGGTCTCCAGCACTTTGCCCTCGGGACGGTTCCTTGGAGCAGAGAGGCAGCTTGGAGGTTTTGCAGGGCCTGAAGCAACCCCCAGGCCAGGGGGACACTGCTCCCCACCTTGTGCCTCCCTCGGGTACCCCACAAGAGCCCCACTATGCACTGGGCTGCCCAATCTCACTCCCTCCTCTGCCCTCCACCCTTTGCCAGTCCCCCCTTTCACAACTGCCCTGGATACCCTCACACAGCTGTCCCTTCAGCCCAATCCCCCATATCTCTGCCCTGACAACCCCCCCAACTCTTTCACAGTCTTCCCCCAGTCACTCACCACCCCCCAACCCACACTCCAACTCCTTCCCAATCACCCTCATCCCCAAACACCCTCTCACAACCTCCTAACTCCTTCCCGATTTTCCCCAACTACCCGCACCCCAAACACCTCCTGCAAGCCCTCACCCCCTCCCAATCACCCTCAAACACCCCCTCACCGCCTGTCTCCCCGAGCTCCCCAACAACCCCAACCCTGCGCCCTCCCCCCCCCCCCCCCCAACCCCTCACAGGCCTCACCGCGACGAGAGGTGCCGCCGCGGCGGCAACAGCAGCGGCAGCGGGAGCACCGCGGCTCCCCCGGGGCCCAGGGCCCTCAGGTGGCGGGCGGGGGGCGGCTCCCAGAGCGGGGGCGGCCCGCGGGCCCGGGCCCGGCCCAGCGCCGCCGCCACGTACCGCCGCGCCGCGCCGCCCGACATCCCACCGCCCGCGGCCCACAGTGCCCCGCGCGGCCCGCGCCGCTCCGCCCCGCCCCGCCCCCCCCGCGCGCGCCGCTCCGCCCCACCCCGCCGTCTCTATGGTTCCTCCCGCCCCCATCCCTCGGTCGCCCCGGCAACGCCGGCCGGGCCCAACATGGCGTCGTCGTTGCGAGCCGGGCCGCGGCTGCGGCGGGCGGTGCGGGCCGGAGAGCTGGCAGCGCTGCCCGCTGGGCTGCGGGATGAGCTGGAGGCGGCGCTGGCGGCGGATGGAGAGCTGGTGCCTTTCAGCCTGCTGCGGAGGCTGCACGCCGCGCTGAGGGAGGCAGGTAGGCCGCGCTGCGCCCGCGGGACGCCGTGGTCGCACCGTGACCGCCCCGACCGCGCCCTGACCGCCCCGTCCCCCGCCCGCAGGGTCCCCGCTGCACCTACACGAGCTGCTGGAAGGATGCGAGATCCACCTGCCCGAGGTGCCGGTGCCGCCGCGGGTAAGTGAGGGCCGGGCAGGAGTTGTGGGAGGAGGCGGCGGCGGCTGCCGGGCCTCACGGTGGGTCTGTGCCTTCCCCAGAACCCCGAGCTGGTGGCCCGGCTGGAGCGGATCAAGGCTAAGCTGGCACACGAGGAGTACCAGCGGATGACCCGCAACATCACCGGCCAGGTGAGGGGCTGCTGCGGTGCCTGCTGGCAGGATTCATCCCTCAAACACCTGAGAGCGAAGGAGATTTTCCCCTTTGAGGGAGTGCAGTGCAGAGGGGATGTGGCAGGCACTGGAGGTAAACACACCGGGGACAACAGATGCGGTGTTGAGGACAGAGGTAGGACAGGGTTAACAGGGTGGTGAATTAGACAATACCGAGTTTTGGGAACTGCTCACTGTGCCAAAGATCTCAGGTTCTGTTTTGGGAGACTGAGCACATGCCATAAATGTTTGACAGGGAGCATCTGTGCTGGTTAAATTTTTGTCATAGTTTTAAAATTGCCTCATTTGTGTCAAGGTAAAAGCTGAAAATACAAGATAACATGTGGGCACTCATTCTTTCCTGGGAGAGCTGGGATCTTCTGGCTGGGTGACTGCTCAGACAAGTCAGCATCCCTTCCTGCTGGCATTCTTTGTGATCCTATTCTGTCCTTCCACACTGTACCTGGCATCCATGTGCACATTAACTCTAATGGGAAGATCTGCTTTGCTCTCTGCTGAGCTTGACCACTCCAGGTTTGACCTGGTCTAGTGAAAGGTGTCCCTGCTCATGGCAGGGATGGTCTTTGAGGTCCCTTCCAAGACAAACTATGCTGTGATCTATAATCTGGGATGGTTTTACCAGAGCTTGTGCAAAATCTCAGAGAAGCCTGTGTGCTGTGAAACTGCTGCTCCCCCACAGCCCAGCCACCCAGTGCCAGGGCTCCCCAAAGCCTCAGTCTTGGGGACAGGACAGGGCATTGACATTGCTTTTATTCTGCACATACAGTAATAATGTTATTATTAACATTAAAATACAAGCGATCACAAGCTGTTTCAATCCCTTCTTTCAGGAGATGAATGGGCCATTGGCTGAATTTGGGAGGCAAGGTGAGTGTCTTCCTGTCCTGCTGGCACGTGCCAGGTCAGGCATGGGAATTGTTCCATCTCGAGCTGGTAACAGCCCTTCCCTCTCGGAATATCTCACCAGAAGGTTTTCATGCACTAAAGTGTTCCTTGAATGAAGGAGCCTCTTGGTCATTCTTACCAATATTCCTGGAGGCACCAAGCATGTGACTCCTCCAGGATTACACATCCCAGCTGAGGTAGCCCCAAACCAGCTCTGTAGCACAATCACACCTTGTCCCCAGCCCTACTCCCCAACCTTATGTAAAATCAATCACTTTACCCCTCTCTCCACCAGTTCGCTCCGTGAAAGCCGTTGTCATCACCATCTTCAACTTCATTGTCACCGTGGTGGCCGCCTTTGCCTGCACGTACCTGGGCAGCCAGTACGTCTTCGCAGAGACGGCGGCGGTGAGCAAGGCCCCGGAGCCCCCTGGCAGCCCCTCTGTGCTGGCCAGGCCGCACACCCAGGGTCACCCCTCTCTCTTTTGTGTCCCCAGCGTGTCCTGTCAGCCGTCATTGTGGCCTCAGTGGTGGGCTTGGCCGAGCTGTACGTGATGGTGCGGACCCTCGAAGGGGACCTTGGGAAGTTATGACCATGAACTGCAGGCTTCGTGCTGGAGGCTTTTTGTCCTCCCCAGGAGCTGCTAATTTGGGACAGGTTTTCTCCCGTCTGTACCTGTTCCTGCTGTGGGAAGACTGCTGCACTCCTCAGGCTCGTCCTTTGCTTCCCGCTCCTGAAATGAATCATGGGTTGGAAATCCCAGAGCTGTGGAATGGGAGAGGGAATGGCTGTGGACTCTGACCACTCCAGCAGGGAGAGAGGCATCAGTTCCTGCCATCCCTGTTCTGGGAAGTTCCTATCCTTTTATTCTGGAAATAAATAACACTGTGTGTTCATAACCTTCTTCCTGCATGTCAGGAGATGTCTCTTGGTGTGAGAAACATTGATGTGGCATCTAACACACCGCAGAGATGTGAATCTTCCCTCTCCCTCTGCATCCTGCATCCTGCTCCATCTCCTGTCCAAACCTTCCTCTGCCTGCACAGTGAGGGATGCGTGGTGCTCCCAACCCCCTGCCATAGGGTGCCCAGATTCTGGACATAGGGAGGGAACACCCCTCAACATTGAGCCCAGGGGTTTCTCAGGTGCCATGGGGCAGAGAGCAGAGCCGGCTCGGTGCACCCACAGCGGGGAGGGGACACCCACATCAGTGGGACCCGGACACCTGCTGGGTGGGCGCTCTGCCAGGGCTGGACACAGTGATTAATGCTCTGATGGCAGCTAAGCCCCTCTGGAAACACGGTTTAATATCCGACCCAGGGAGATCTGCCGGCACCTGCGAACGTGCCTGCGGATTAGGGGCGGCCGCGCCACAATCATCCGTGGATACGGCCTCAGATTAAGGTATTTTTTCCAAAAGATTAGTCGGTATTAGGGGGGTGATGGGGAGCTGCCCCTGCTGCGGCCGCACCGGCATTTAGGATATTGGATGACATCTTCGGAGCCTTCGGGACCGGCAGTAATTCCACACCCTAATGAAATCGTGGCGCTAATCCGGGGGGGGGCCGCGGTTCCAGGGGGGTCCCTAGAACACGGGGGTCCTTGCCACGGCTACGGTTCGCCCAGGTTGGTGATGGCCGCGCTGTAGATGAGGTCGGAGATGGAGCCCAGCGAGGTGGGGAGGCCCCGAGCGGGGCTGTGGGATCCCGGCGGCGGCATGGCAGGGGCCGGGCCCGGGGTGCTGCTGTCGGGGGGTGCCGCGGGGGGACCCCGCTCCCCGGGCGGCGGCAGCGGCGGTAGCGGCGGCGGCTCGGGCTTGGCGCTGCGGATCCTGCGGGCGCGGCGGTTCTGGAACCACACCTGGGACGGGCGAGGGGAACGGTGAGACACCGACAGCGCCCCGACGGGGTGGCCCCGCGGAGGACAAGGAGCCCCGGCCCCGAGAGGGAAGGAGGAAGGGATGGAGGGGAGGATCCCGCCTGCGCTCACCTGGATCTTGGCCTCGGGCAGCTGGGTGAGCTCGGCCAGGCGCTCTCGGGTGGCGATGTCCGGGTAGGGCACGGCGGCGAAGGCCCGCTCCAGCTCGGACAGCTGCCCCCGGCTGAACGTGGTCCGCCGCCGCTTCCGCGGCCCCCCCGGGCAGGGACAGGGGCAGGGGCACGGCCTCGGGACGCCGCATCCCCCCGCCGCCCGCCCACCGCCCGGCCCGCCCGCCCCGTCGGGGAAGCGGAGCAGCGGCTGCGGGGCGCGGGAGGTGCCCGGGGCCGCGCTCATCCTGCCCGGCTCCCCGGTCCTGCCGCCGCCCCGGCTTTTATCCCCCCCGGGTCCCCCCCGGCGGGCTGGGACCGCCCCGAGCGGGCGGTGCTGTCCCCCCCCAGCCCTTCCCAAGGGCTCTCGGGGCCGGTCCCAGCTCCGCGCCCCCCATGGTAGCGCCCCGACAGTCCCGACTGACTCGGGGAGGATCTCCCCCAGCATCCCCGAGGACCAGGACCCCCACCAGCTGCTCGTACAGGTCTCCCCCGCGCCACCGTCGGGGCACGGTGGGGCCCGTGAGGATCCCAGGGCTCGGGTACCCACCTGCCACCCGCCCCCTGCGTCCCCTGCCCCGGCTCCCCGCCCTCCCCCGCTCGCCCCCCGCCGTGCGACCGCCGCTCTCCCGCAGGGCTGGCACCGGTCAATGTTTAACCGGAGCGGTGGTACCGGTTGTGCGGGGCAGCCGGGGCCGGCTGGCGGTGGCTCCCGCGGGACCAGCCGGGCGCTGCGGGCACCCCGAGCACAGGGTGCTGAGGGGCGCATGGAACAAGAGGGGGAGCGGGGCGGGGACCCCCAGCCGGACCCCCGGGCCAGAACACTCCCACGGGGCCAGGAGAGACCGTAAGTTGTCGGGGAGACGGAGGAGACAGAGGCCAGCCCGTCCTGGAGCAGCCGGACTTGGGCAGTGACTGCCCGACTGATACAGGCAGCGGGGGGCGGCACCCCAAAAAGGCTGGGGGGGACAGGACCGTCCTTCTGCGGCGACATGGCGGGGACACTGAGCTCTGTCCCCCGCCAGGCCCCAGGGCACAGTGGAGGTGGGAGCACAGCATGACCAAGGGTCCCTCTACCCCAGCCCCCGGGGTGCCCGCGGGCAGCCCCCCCAGCTGGGGGGCACCCACCACCCTGCTGCCCTCTGTTCCCCAAAGGAGCCCTGGAGAAGAACGGGAGGGCCCCGTGCAGGGCAGAGAGACGCGCCTGAGAGTGGTGCTAAGGTAAGAGGAGGCGAAAGGGCTCAGGGACGCGGCAGGAACCTCCCTGCCTGGGACAAGGTCACAGCAGGGCTCCCCAGGGTCCCCATGTAGCGACACCTCTGTGTCCCTGTCCACCCCCACCATTAGGGTCCGGCCACTGACCTGCACAGAGACGCGGCGAGGTGACCGGCAAGTTGTGCACAGCCTCGGTGACGGCGCCGTCCACGTAAGTGTCACCTCCCCGCCGGGGTGTGGGCAGGGGGAAGGGGTGCGGCACCCCCTGAGCCGCCGCTGTCCCCACGGCCAGGTAAGCGCGGCCAGGCACGATGCCACCTTTGGCTTCAGCGCCGTGTTCGACGCCGGCGCCTCGCAGGAGGCTGTGTTCGAAGGCAGCGGGATGAGGCAGCTGGTGGAGCTGGCCATAGACGGGTGAGTCCCGGAGAGCTCCCCGCGGACCCCAACCCCTCATCCACCCCACGCCGGGCCTTTCCGGCGCGTTTGCACTGCCGGGGCTGTGTCGGGAGGTGGCATTCCTGTGCCACCGCCTGGGGCCGTGCCTGACGCTCCGCATCCTCCCCAGCTTCTCCTGCACCGTCTTTGCCTTCGGGCAGACCGGCTCGGGGAAGACCTACACCCTGATGGGACCCCTCGCCCAGGTACAACGCTGTCCCCTCCATTTGACCTGATCCTGGTGGTGGGATGGGCTCTTCCCTCCCGGTCGTAGGCTCTGGGAGCAGGTGTGTGCCCGATGCGCCCGCTCACCGTGCTGGCATCTCCGCAGAGCGAGACCCAGCCGGCATCCCCGACCCTGCTGGGGCTGATGCAGAGGTCCTTCACCTGCCTCCTGGAGCAGAGCCGGAGCCGTGGCTCTGACCTGGCTCTCAGTGCTTCCTACCTGGAGATCTACAACGAACAGGTAAGTGCCTGCCCAGCCGCCCAGTCCGGGCCTGCTGGCACCCTGTGCCCCGCTCCCCCGGTGCCTTCCCTCTGCCATATCCCCAGGTCCGGGACCTGCTGAGCCCGGGGCCACCGTGTGCCCTGCCGCTGCGGTGGAGCAAAACCCGAGGCTTCTACGTGGAGAACCAGCTCAGTGTGGAATTCGAGAGCCTGGAGGCCATCGTCAGCCTGCTCCTGCAAGGTGCTGAGCCACGGGCACAGGGCTGGGACATGTGCAGGGGCTGCTAGACCCGGTATGGGAGATTCAGCCCCCCGCAGACCGTCCCTAGGGCTAGTGGGGCGCTGATGGCAGCCAAAACCAGCAGCTTCCCGTTCTGCTGCAGAGCCAAGGCCGGCTCGCGTCTGGCAGGGGGTGGTGGGCAGTGGATGCTGTGGGGTGTGGGGCAGGGATTTGGGGTGTCATGCAATCAGTTCTTCCCCCGGCAGGATCCCAGAGGCGCCGGACCTCGGCACATGCCCTCAACAGGCACTCGAGCCGCAGCCACGCCCTTCTGACCATCCACGTCCGCACCCGAGCCGTGAGCGCACATCCTGCTCCAGGGGAGGGCTGGGGGGGTTCGGGGCTCATCGCGGGGCTGCAAACAGGTCATGCTCTCCTCAAGGGTACATTGGTGGGGCTGGAGTGAGCAGCAGGGAGTCCCATTCAAGACCCAGCGGTCGGGACACTGCTGTGGGCCGTGGGGAAGGGGTGACGGGGGCCAAAGCATCACCTCCCCAACACGGGTCCCCCAGGCCAGCGCCTGCCCCAGCAAGCAGGGCACGCTGTGCTTCGTGGACCTGGCTGGCAGCGAGCGGGTGAAGGAGACCGGCTCCAGCGGGGAGCTCTCCGTGGAGGCCAACAGCATCAACCGCAGCCTCCTGGCGCTGGGTAAGAGCTGGGGGACCCGCCCTGGGAGCCCTGTTGGCCCCCACCAGAGCCCTGTCACACCCTTTGTGGCTCATCTTCCGGCAGGACACTGCATCTCCCTATTGGCCAAACCCCGAGGGAAGAGAACACACATCCCCTACCGGGACAGCAAGCTCACCCGGCTGCTGGCCCGCTCCCTGGGCGGCTCGGGCATCACCCTGATGGTAAAACCATGGAGGAAGCTGGGCAGGGGTCTCACCCCGTGGAGGGGAGGGCTGGAAAAGGATGGTGACCCTCTGGATGACAGCTCACCCGCATCTCTTCCTTGTTGGCAGGTCGCCTGCATCTCCCCGTCCTCACGATGCCTCTCAGAGACACTGAGCACGCTGCATTACGCCAGCCGTGCCCGGAGGGTCACCACCAGACCCTTGGCCAACAGGGTATCACAGACAGGGAACTCCTCTGAGCCCCTCTGCCCCCTGCTGGGACCCCCCGGACCCACCCCTTTATCCACCCACCCCTCCCAGGTGTCCCGGGAGAAGCTGCTGCAAACCTTGGAGCAAGAAATCCATGCCCTGCAGCTGGAAAACCTCTCCCTGCGCCAGCAGCTGTGCCTGCCCAGGGTGCCAGTGAGGAGCATGGAGGTCCCAGGGAACCCTCCAAAAGCATGGTCGGGCTTGGGAGGCAGGTACGGCCCCGCAGGGCAGCTCCCACCCGAGGGAACCCCAGCCTGGCCCAGCCTCTACGGTCTCCTGCGGGACTTCGTGGTGGAGAACGAGCAGATGAGGTATGGGAGGACTGTGTGGGACCCCTGAACAGGGGATCAAGGGGCTGGCAGGGCAGCCAGAGCCCCTGGCTGGGCAGCACCCTGCACCAACCAGCCTCCCTCAGGGACTCCGTGGGGCTGGGCAGGGCTCCGAGATTCTCTGGAGGCTGCCAGTGCCCTTCCCTGCTTCCTCACTGCTCCCCAGGCAGCCCCGTCTGTCCCTAGAGCCCAGTGGTGACATCCCAGTTGGCCCATCCCACAGAGCCACTCGCGGCTCCTGTAACAGCCAGCCCCTGCTCCGGAGTGCCCGCACCCCCCATGTCCACCCTGGCCACTTGGCAAGGCACTGGCGGCCTGACACGACACCCACCTCTGTCCCCCAGCTGCCGGTGAGAGTGGGGGGCCTGGGGTCTGCAGTCATCCTGCCCACGGCAGGGTGAGGATGCACAGACCACCCACTCTCTCTTGCAGAAGCTCCCTCCTGCCTCCAGCCGTCCCAGCTGCCCAGGGTACCCACAGTGCTGCCCCAGGCCAGCTGATGTCACCATGTCCCAGGTACAGCCCCAGGGGTCTCTTTGGAGGAGGTGGCACAGGTGTGGCACGAGGCACAGCCACCATGACCACTCTGCTCACCCCCAGGTGCTGCCAGTGCCCCCCATGCCACAGCCAGTCCCCCCCGAGGGAAGTGCTGGTGTTCTGCCACCTGGACAGGAGGACATGGCACTGGCCGGCTCCCAGCAGCCCCACAGGCACTCCCAGCTGCACCAGAGGAAGCGGTGAGAGCCATTCCTTGGGCATCAGCTGCAGCTCAGGAATTCCCTGGAGTTTCAGGGAGTGGTGGGACAGTAGGTCAGGGTTTATTCATCTGTTCTCACGGCAGGAGTCGTGACAGGAGCAGGAGCTTGTCTCAGCAGCACCTGCTCCACCGGGAGCTGCCAGACCCTGAGCGCGTTCCCAGCCCCGAGGGGAGGGTCATCCCTTCGGCACCGCCATGGCCAGGATTGCCGGAGCCCAGAGGTGAGTGGGGCAGTGGTGGGAGACCAGGCAGGGCCTTGGATGGGCACCCATCCCCAGCACAGCCACTCACACGTGGGGCTGTGCACTGGCCCTGGGGGAGATGGAGACCTGACCCTGCTGCTCCCCGCTGGCAGCTGCCGGCACCGTCCCTCTCCTCCAGTGGGAAGAGGCACTGGACTGGCTGGCGGAGCAGATCTGAGCTGCCACAGGCACACCATGGATGGGGCCAGCATCGGGGACGTGGCACGGACTGGGGGGACAACCACAGCCCTCGGGGACACGGGATCTTGGACTGCGAGGACTGCGCAGACCATGGAACAGACAGTTGGATGGACAGACAGACAGAGCTCTCCAGCCTGCATGGCTCTCACAGTTTATTTCTGTCTAGCTGAGGCTGTGCTGCTGGTGGCTCTGGGGATCCCATCAGGTGCTCTCCTCCCCGGGCTGGGGGCAGTCCAGCCAGTACTGGGCGATGGAGCGGGGATAGCGTGGCCGCACCAGGTCCACGCGCTTGGTGCGCAGGTTGACACGGTAGTACTTGTCTGGGGGGAAAGGGGACACGGCTGTCAGGACTGTGACAGCTCTGGGGAGCTGCCAGCCCTCACTGCCAGCACCTTCCCACTGCATCCCAGAGCTCGGGGACATTGCAGAGAGAGAGGAGCCCTCCCCATGCCCCAGCAGCCCTGGTCCCACATCATTCCTGGATCCTGCTGGGCCAGACTCACCTCCAACAAAGAAGTAGACACTCTGGAGCATCTCACACGTGGAGCCCGACAGCCCATCGCTTTCAACACCTGCTGAGTCGGGGTCATTTTGCAGCCAGCTCCACAATCCCAAATTCAGTGACCGGTGGTGGTTGTACCTCTTGCGCTGGCGGCGAGACTTCCTCCTGCGGGGCTGCTGGGAGGCCACGTAGAGCCGGCCGGCCATGGCAGCGTCCAGCCGGCTGGGCACCCCCCGCCAGTCCCGGCTGATGTACCACGGGCCGTTCGCCCCGGCTGGAAAAGGAGCAGAGGGCGAGTGAGAGGGGCAGCAGTGTGTGGGGTGAGCTGAGCCCCCAGCACCTGCTCTGAGACCCACAGGAATGCTCCAAAGGATCCCAGCCTGGATGGGATGTGTGACAGTGACACAGGCCAGGCAGAGCCAGGAGCAGCCCTCCACCCCACTTTTGGCTGGGATCAGCTTTGTGCTGCTGAGCCCCCCCTTCTCCTCCTCTCCATCTTTCATTCCCCTTGCCCAGGGCTGGGGTTTTCCTGTGGCATCTCCAGCTGCAGTGATAATAAACAGTCCCCAGCAGCGACACTGTGGTGTGAGGTGGCTGGTGATGGGCTCAGTAATGTGCGTGAGATTTGGGATTCTGTGGGAGGTGCAGCTGTGGCCTAGGGGGTTCCTGTGCATGGCCTGGGCAGGACACGATGGCTCCAGACATTGCTCCCTCTCTCCTCCCTGGGTGTCTGCATCCTTCATGCCCTGTCAGTGCCCGCTGTATTGGCACCCTCCAGCCCTTTCCCCCGGGGGGCTGGCCCAGCCCTTACGCATCCTGCTGCCGAAGAGGAGCTGGAAAACATCCTCCCAGCTGTCCCGGTTCATGAAGGCGTAGTGCTTGAACACCGTGGAGGGGGAGGACTTCTCGCAGTCGGCCTGCGTGGGCTGCTGGGCAAAGTCGTAGGACCAGTAGTACTTGTCTAGGAGAGGATGAGCAGGGCGTTAGTGGGGGACAAGCACTGCAGGGGGAGAAGCAGAGGGGTGTCCTGCCTGTGCCCAGTGGTGCCAGGCTCTGCCAGGTGGAGAGGGGCTGCCCCTCTTACCCTTGAAGAAATAGACTCTCTCATTGCCATGGTAGCTGTGGGCGGGGAGGGCGAACGCCGCATCCACGTTGTTCGGGATGCCCTCAAAGCCCTCGGAGATGTCCCGTGGGTACCCAGGGTCCAGGGCTCCGTCATCAAAGCGCCAGTACTGGGTGCCCTGGGGGGTGGGGGACAGAGAGGGGTTACGGGTGCAACATCCCCCAGCCATGTGTCTGCCAGGAGGAGCGAGTGGATGCTGGGGAGCCCCATCAGGAGGCTGTGGCTGTTTGGGGTCCCAGAACAGCCACGGCGATTTGGGGGTATCTGGCAACCACTGTGTGTGTGGGGGTGCATGGGAGGTGCCAGAAGGGGATATAGGGTGGGTTGTGCTGGCCACCCTGGGAGTACCCCTGCAGCTCACCTTGAAGAGGTAAGTCTTGCCCTGGCAGTTGATGCGTGTGAAGGCTGCATCGATGGGGCCCTCGATGCCCCAGACGTCACTGATGAGCTTGGGGTAGCCAGGCTTCACGCTGCTCTTGTCCAGCTCGTAGAAGTACTTCCCTGGGGAGAGAGGAGAGGTGGGGGCAGCAGGAGAGACTGCAGACACCAGCATGGGGTGACAGCGTGGCAGCATGTCCCACGTGCCTGGGGAAGGTCCCCGAAGTACCTCGGAAAGCGTAAAGGGAACCGTTCTTCAGGTCGGTGAAGGCATCAAAAGGTTTCCCACTGCACAGCTCCTCAGGCTCCTCAGGCCCGTCTGGGGTGGTGCCAGGCAGCTCTGGCAGTGTCTCCTCAGGGTTTGGCTTGCTCTCTGGTGTGGTCTCCACCAGCACTGGGACCGTGGGCAGCTCTGTGGGGTCTGCCACAGGCACCTCGTCCGTGACAAATTCAACAGTGAGGTTGTAGTCCAGGTAATCGTCCTCCGGCAAGGCAAAGACGTCTCCCCGGGTCACTGCAGGAGGGAGCAGGTTGGTTTCCACTGGGTTTGGGTACAGGAGATGCTCCCTCCCAGGCAGTGCAGAATTATAAAATCATGGAATCGTTAAGGTTGGAAAAGCCCTCCAAGATCACCAAGTCCAATTTAACCCAGCACTGCCAACACTAAACCATGTCCCCAAGTGCCACAAGGACACTTTTTCCAGAACACTTCCAGGGATGGTGATTCCACCTGGGCAGCCTATTCCAATGCCTGACCACCCTTTCAGTGAATACATTTTTCTTACTGTCCAATCTACCCAAATAGCACAGATCCCACACTGCAGATGGCAATGAGCCAGCTCCCAAAAACCCCTTGTGCTGCAGCAAATCCTGGTGCTGACTTCACCCTGCAGGCACGGGTGGGTGCAGAGCTGCCCCAGCACAGACCCTCTGAGCCCCACAGTGTGGGGCACCCACAGCCACCCCATTCCCTGGCCAGGAGGGTGGCCATGGGGACTGTACCTTTGGCTTTGCAGACGGTGGAGTAGTCGCTGCAGCAGCTCTGGTAGTACACACAGAGGGTGTCACATTGGCACTTGTGCCCTGCATTGAAGCCTTCTTCGCAGCGGCCCTCGCAGGAGTCTGCAAAAGCCACCCCACAGCTCAGGAGGAGTAATGTAGGGTGGGGCACTGGGGCCTGTGCTTCCCCCCCAGCCCAGCTTCAGGAGTGAAAATAAACTTAGGGATACCCTAGTTGGGGGTACCCCACCTCTTCATGGTCAACTCCATCACCAGGGGTTTCAGAGGCTCCTTGCCCTGCTCCCACCCAGGTCCTGCTGGGATGGGAGCCACAGGCTGGGCTGTGCCATGGTCCCAGCTCCGTGCTGGCAGCCCAACTGTGGGATGGGCAGGGATTTGCCAAGGCACCATTGACACCCATGTGCTGCCCACTTGTTCTCCCCATCCTGCAGGGAACAGCCAACGTGGCCACGGCCACCAGCCGCTCCATCCCCACCCTGCCCAGGCTGCCCAGCCCCTCCATCAGCCCAGGAGCTGCTCTTGCTCCATCCCCAAAGCACCTGGTGTGGAGTTGGCTGGCTAAAGCTCACCTTCTGCGGCACGGGTGGTGGCGAGCAGGGCCAGCACAAGGGCAGGGAAGAGCAGCCTCATCCTGTGTGTCCGGGAGCGCAGCCCTCCTGCAACTGTGTGGGCTGGAGCACAGCAGAGCCCCAGCATCCACTGTTTGCTCAGCCTGCCCCGGCAGGAGAAAGCAAACAGCCCAAGGTCAGAACAGGGGAAAAGGGGCAGAGATGATCTCCCACCCAGCTTTCCCCACAGTCCTGGTGTGTTTGGGGGGGACAGGACTCCCCACGCTCAGAGGCAGCTCCTCCCCAGCCCTGGTGCAGGTCGGGCACTGTTCAGAGAGTGGGGAGGGACAGCAGGCCAGAGCCAGGAACCAGTTTTGAGGTCCTGCCACACTCATTTCATAACATCCCTCATGGTGTAAAAGCTCCCAGCCTGGCCGTGGCAAGACAAAAACCCAAATGAGGTGGGATGGGGGAGCGATGCTCAGAGGATAAAGGCAAAAGCCCCGGGCTTACACTTGCCCAAAATGTCACCATTTTGGAGGGCTTATTCTCGGAATTTCAGCTTTCTCAATGTCAAGGCTGGGAACAGACCTGGGGAGCCCCAAGGCACGGTGGTTTGGGATGGGGAAGGTGCCACCTCTGTGCGCGGGGACCAGAGGCCAGAGGTGAGTGGCCAGGGGCAGGAGCCCTCTGCACTTTCACTGCAGAAGGCAAACAAAAGCCTGTGTATTTTGCTCCCATCATTCCCCTTCCAACCAATCTTTTCAGTTACTAATTAATGTCGACTCAGCTCTTTTGGCAGTTCCTGATAAACTCTGGGATGTTTATTTAATCCGGGGCAAGGAGCAAATGCAGATGACGCTGCAGCAATCCTGCCTCTTCTGTCTCTGCCGGGACAGGAGCTCCATGGGATCTGTCCCAGCCCTTGGGCAGGAGCGGTGCAGCTTTGGGCTTTAAGTGATGCAAGATTTTGGGGGAGAGAAACCCGAGCAGGGTGCCCACTTCCCCAGGGGTCTTTCCTCTGCCAGCTCAGACACAGGCAGTTCCTGCCATCGTCTGCTCCGGGCATCTTGCTGGAAAGAGCTTTATTTGGTTTTGAGACAGGCATTTCCACCTGGAAGCCCTGGGGAGCTGAGGGCGGCTACCAGACACGGGCTTGTGGGGCAGAACTTCTGCAGCCCTCACCCCACTCCTTTGTCCCCTGGCCTCAGCTATGGCAGGGCTGGCATTGTCCCCAAGTGCCAGCACTATGGCTTCATCCCATCCCTGTTGAACCAATCCTGGGGGACAACAGCCCTGGGAGGGTTCAGGCTTGCGGGAGGCTCTGGGGGAGAAGAGCTGGGCATTATTTGAGCTGCTTTGGCTGATCAGCTAAGACAAAGCTCCCTCCTGCTGCTCCAGGCTCCCAACCAGCGGCCACAGACCCATGAAGGCTCAGTGAGCCCTTCTCTGCCAGGAGGAGGTCCCAGGAGAAGGGTTGGTTGGATAAAGTGGCCCCGGGGAGATCCTGCAGCCAAGGGCTGAGCAGAGCCAGTGGGGAGAACTCGGGAAATGGGGCTGATCCCCCAGGACAAGCCTGGGAACCGCTGCAATTCCAGAGCCCAGGCTGCTGGGTCTGAAAATCCCTCCCAAAAAGCAAAGCAAAGCAAAGCAAAACTTAAAGCAAAGTAAAGCAAAGCTCTCTGGGCCAGTCAGGACAAGCCCAAGGGAATGGTTTGAATTCTGCTGCCCCCGGGCAGCGAACCCCTCTGCTGCTTTGCACTGCGACGGCCCGTATGGTTACCCCTGATTAACAATCATTTATCAGGAAAATCCTTACTGGTTCTGTGCCGAGCTTCTCCCGCAGTTTTGTGCTGCTCGGGATGCCTTGTTTGCCGAGCTTCCCTGTGGGATGATGTCTCTTTCCTCTGTCTGTCCCTTCGTAGCGGATTCAGAGAGGATTAAGAGCGACTCTGTCACATCCAAACATCAACCTGAATTTAAGGCTCAGGCTGACCTGGCAACAACCTGGTTTTGGAGCCAAGGATTTAAGCTGCTCCTCCCAGCACATCCGAGAAATGCCCAAAGCATTTAAGCATTTCTGCCCTGAGCACGTCTGGCCTGGAAAAAAGAAAACAAAAGAGACCCAGGCTGCCTCTGCTCTTTCTTTTATCATGCAAATCCCGAGCCCACCCAGAAGAGCTGCTCTGAATTTCCACCAAGCAGTGGGTATTTTCCCCCTGCTGATACCAAACGGGTTCAAAACCGTGTGCCAGGGTGGCCACAACCTCACCGTGACCACCACGGTGCCCGGTCCCCTTTGCCTCCACCCTGTGCCCCCTCGCTGGTCACAGAGGGTCCTGAAGAGATGTGTTGCAAAATCAGCGTGGGGGTCCCTGCCTGCCATGGAAGCGACATCGCAGCAGCAGCTCGGGCACAATGGGGGGATTTTGGCCCTGGGGACAGCTGGACAAGCCCCAGCTCAGGAGGGACAAGGGAGGGCTGTGGAACAGAATGGTTTGAGTTGAAAAGGAAGGACTGTCTAGTTCCAGTTCCTGCCATGGGCAGGGACACCTTCCACTAGACCAGGTTGCTCCAAGCCCCGTCCAACCTGGCCTTGGACACTTTCAGGGTTGGGACATCCACAGCTTCCCTGAACAAGTACCTCGCAAGTAAAAATGCTCTCCTAATATCTAATCGAAATCCCTCATCTTTTATTTTATAACCGTTCCCCTTTGTCTTATCGCTATCTATTCACGTAAAAAGCCACTTTCCCTTTTTTTTTTTTTTTTAAGAGCCCTATTTAAGCACTGAAAGGCCACAACCACAGAATCACAGAATTTAGGTTGGAAAACCCCTCCAAGACCGACTCCAGCCGTCATCCCGGCACTGCCAAGCCCACCACCGAACCATGTCCCCAGGAGCCACATCCACGCTTCTGTTAGATCCTTCCGGGGCTGGTGGCAGGAGGGGTCTGGGGGGATCTGCAGCGGGAGGGGGCTGCAGCTGCCGGGACCGAGCCCCTCCTTGGAGAGGCGGTGCCTGCGCCCGGTGACATCAGCCCCGGGGACCGGGAAGCTGAGCCCGGCTCGGGGAAGGCGGATCCCGCTCCTCTTCCAGCTCCGCATCCCAGCAGGGCAGAGGGGGCAGCGGGACGCATCCTCCCTCCTGTCCCCCCCCAGCCGGCCACCCGCGTTCCCGCAGGAGCGGAGGGTCCCCGCGGGGGCGGTGGCGGGGGATGCTGCGGTAGCAGCCGCCGATGCTCGCCCTGCTCCTGTCGCTGCACACCCTGGGCCGGTCCCTGGCCATGGCGAGCGCGGAGAGGCTGGCGGTGCCCGAGTGTGTGAGCCGGGCGGGCGGCTGGGCGGGCGGGGGCAGCGCCCGGGAGCACGGCGGGGTCTCCCCCGGGGTGGGCACCGAGGTGCGGGAGGCGCTGGAGCGGGTCCTGCCCGTCCTCCGCCGGGCCATCGCCCACGCCACGCAGGCGGCCACCCCCGAGGGGCTGCGGGCGGCCCTGTCCGAGGTGTTCCGGCTGGTGGAGGAGGCCTGGGGGATGCCCGCCGTGGGGAGGGACGTGGCCAAGGTGCTGTGCGATGTGATTCGCCTCGAGGGAGGCCTGGACCTGCTGCTCAACCTGCTCTACACCGCCGAGCTGGAGACCAAGTGCCAGGCAGGAAAACTCCTGGAGCAGATCCTGGTGGCGGAAAACAGGTGAGTCTGCACAGAGCCCCTGACCCTGCCAGGCACAGCCCTCCCCACTGCCCCGGCCACCCCAGAATGGTTTGGGTTCGAAGGGACCTTAAAGACCTCATCTCAACCCTCTGCCATGGGCAGGGGCACCTTCCCATAGACCAGGTTGCTTCAAGTCCATCCAACCTGGCCTTGGACCTACCTTCACCCATCCCACCCACACCCCTCAAATTTCCCTGCTCTGGGTGCTCCCAGTCGCACAACCCCCCCCGGATCCCCACCACATCCCCCCACACCCAGCACTTATGCAAATTCATGTCCAGGCAATGACCATGAGCTGCTCCCTTCCCCCACAGCTGGAGGGAGGAGGACCAGCCCCCTCTCAGGGATGCTGGTGAGGGCTCGGCTGTCCTCCTGAGCCCCCCTCAGCCTGGTTGAGCTGAGTCAGTTTGGCTGGCTCAGAGCATCTGACCCGAAGGACAAGACGTGACTCCTCTTTAGCCATAACTGCAGCAGCAGGAGGAGAAGGAGGAGGAGGAGGACAAAGCCATTTCCCAGAGCCTTCCTGCTGCTGACCAGGGCTGGAATGAAGCCATAAGCAGGGGTCAGCAGCCCTTGACCCCTAGTTCAGATGCTGCCCAGGACAGGTGAGAGATGCTGGGATGTTTTTGTCAGAGCATGGGCACTGTGGGGTGGGAGCGTGGGCCTGAGTGTGTGTGTGTGTACACAGGTGCATGTGCACCCGTGGCACCTGACACATCGAAATCACAGCGCTGCTGATGCAACACCCACACACAGCTTACCCTTCCAACACCCCAAGTGCACTCTGCCAGCTCTGCTCTCCCTTGGAGCACTTTAACCCAGCCAGGCAGGGCTCTGGAAAGTATGTGAAGGGAGCCTGGCCAAAGTTGCTCTGGCTTCCTGGGGGGGTATCTCCTGCTGGAAGGTTGTGGACTCACAGCCTGGGCCTCACTGCATGCATTGTCAGGCAAAAATAAGCGGCAGCTAAATCAGGAAAGCCCATTAGGGTGGAATTTAATCCCAGGAAGCATCACTGGCACGGGCTGCATTCAGCACTCGGCTCCTTAGCAAGAGAAAGCATTTGCTGGAGTTGTTGTCTCTGCTCCAGGAGCAGTTCCTGGGCCATGGGCTTCCAGGCCCTCACCTCCCACAACTTCTGAGTGATGGCAGGGAAGTGTGGGGTTCCCCCTTGGGTCCAAGGCTCTCACTGACAGAGCTCTGCCAGTCTGTGCACAGCAGCAGAGGTGTTTAGCTGGGAGGTGGACAGGTCCTGGCTCCATCTGTGGCTGCAGGGAGTGGGGGATCTGTTGGGGCCATGTTTGTCATCCAGCTCCATGGCTGAGTCCGGGCTCGGAGCCAGACCCAGGCTGAAGGCTTTTTTTTTTCCCCCAGGGCTCTCCACAACATTTCCTGTCAAACCCACCCCAAGGTCACTGAGAGCCCTGTGGGTCACAGGCTTCCCAGAAACGCTCTTCCTGCCTGCCAGCACAGAGGCTGGTGTGCCATCACCCCACCATCGCTGGGGACCGAGCGCCACTGCCCTCGTGAGCAGCAGGGCATGGGGCACCTCTGCCAGTGCTGCCTCACTAACGGAGCAGCTCTGTCACGGCACCAAATGGCCACTGCTGAGGGGAGGAATGGAACTGCCACTCACCCCAGGAAAGCTCATGGGAGCACAGCCAAGAGCTCATCTCAGAGGGTGGCGAGGCCCTGGCACAGGTTGCCCAGAGAAGCTGTGCACACACCCCTGGGAGTGTCCGAGGCCAGGTTGGACAGGGCTTGGAGCAACCTGGGATAGTGGAAGGTGTCCCTGCCTGTGGCAGGGGGTTGGAACTGGAGGAATTTTTATGTCGCTTCCAACCCACATCATTCTGTGATCCTGATTTTCCCCTTCCTCACCTCATTTTCAAGGCACAGCCCCATTCAGGTGTCATTTTAAGCACAGGACTCCCAAGGTCAGCCATGGCCAAGCAGCAGCTGGTGGCCCTTGGCCACCTACCCCAGGCTCTTGCTGTCCTCTTCCAGAAGAGTGCAGGACTGAGGAAATAAAGAGCTTCCCTCCAGCTGCCATCCCAGGACAGACAGACCTCCCCTCTGTGTCCCACTTGTGGACAGGGCTGCTTGGCTGCTCATCCAGATGTGACAGCCCTGCCCTGACAGCACTGGCAGCAGTGCTTAGGGGACAAACAAGTTTCACCCCAAAACATCTCCACACCACAGCAATGGCTGGCCCAGCAGATCCATTTCCAGCCTGGCATTAACCTACCCTGCCTGTTAATTGCTATGAATATCCTACCTCGAGCATGAGAGCATCCAGCAAGGGGGTCCTGGACCGTGCACCCCATCACAAGTTTTTCCATCAGACCCAGACAGGCTTTTCCAGCACCAGCCTGTTGCATCCTGCTGCATTGCACATCTGGCAGCTGTGTCCCACAAGGAGCTGTCTGTCTGTCCTGGGATAAATGTCACCAAGGCATGGGGCACACCAGTCACTCTTCTCACTCCTTGCACACCCATCCGCCCCTCACCTGCCTCTCCTTCCCGCAGGGACCGGATCGCTCGGATCGGTCTGGGCGTGATCCTGAACTTAGCCAAGGAGCGGGATGTCCCTCAGCTGGCTCAGAGTGTCTCTGGGATCCTGGAGCACATGTTCAAGCACACGGAGGAGACCTGCTTCCAGCTCATCTCCGACGGGGGCCTGGATGCCATCCTCTACTGGTGCCGCTGGACGGACCCCGCCGTGCTGCGCCACTGCGCCATGGCCTTGGCCAACTGTGCCATGTATGGGGGCCAGGCCAACCAGCGCCTCATGATCGAGAAGAAGGCGGCAGAGTGGCTTTTCCCGCTGGCCTTCTCCAAAGACGACGAGCTGATCCGGCTGCACGCCTGCCTGGCCATCACGGTGCTGGCCACCAACAAGGAGATCGAGAAGGAGGTGGAGCGCTCGGGGACGCTGGCTCTGGTGGAGCCCTTCATCGCCTCGCTGGATCCGGAGCACTTCGCCCGCGAGATGCTGGGCAGCAGTGACAACATCCAGGGGCGGACGGCGCAGGACCTGCAGCGCCTCGTGCCCCTGCTGGACAGCTCCCGGCTGGAAGCCCAGTGCATCGCTGCCTTCTACCTCTGCACCGAGGCTGCCATCAAAGCCAGGCAGAAGAAAACACAGGTAAAGGGTAGGTTGGCCTGGAGGAAGGTGGTGACAAAGGGAAGGAGTGCCACAGCTGCATCTTGGTGTCTTTTGCTCACCAAACACCTTGGTCCTCCCCTGGCCTGGCACAGGTTGTTGGGAAGAGGATGAGGGGAAGCAAAGTGACATCTCCTCCCTTTGTGCCCCCAGATTTTCAGCGAGATCGGGGCCACGCAGAGCCTGAAGAGGATTGTATGCTACTCCACCAGCAGCACCACCTCCTCCCTGGCCAAAAAGGTGCTGCGCATGATAGGGGAGGAGGTTCCTCGGCGCATCCTGCCCACAGTTCCCAACTGGAAGTCCTGCGAGGTGCAGACATGGCTGCAGCAGATTGGATTCAATAAATACTGCCAGAGATTCCTGGTAGGGCTTTGTGCTGGGGGAGGGACACCTGGATGGACTCTTCTGCTCCATCTTGCAGCACAGGTGTAAGCATCTCACCCGGCAGCTTTTCCCAGGACCTTTCCAGCCTGGATTTCTCTTGGCAGGATCACCAGGTGGATGGGGACATTCTCCTGAGGCTGACAGAGCAGGAGCTGCAGAAGGATTTGGGAATGGACTCCAGCATCACTCGGAAAAGGTAGGACCACCACCAGGGCACACTGGACTCCCTCATGGCCATCACCACAGTGGCAGAGCCAGGGACAAGGCCTCTGCAAAAACAAGAATGGAGATCCTCCAAATGCAAAACCTGGACTGCCAGGGCTTTTCCACTGCACTTTGCAGTCCCAGAGGGATTTCTGTAATGGGACCACTGTACAAGTGTGGGTGGGGGAAAGAGCACCGGTGGCACAGGGCAGGTGGGATCCTGCAAGTTACCCAGAAAGATGGGAACTTACCCTTAGCTGAGCTCCTCACACCTCGGTGTCCCGAGGACCAGCACTCCCATGCTGCTGTTCTTCTCTTTCCTCTTCCTGTAGCTCATCCTTCACCCCAGCACGGAGCTACACTCCCTCCTGAGCAGGTAAAAGCTGTGGTCCCACGTGTCTCTGAGTGCCCCATTTATTTCTCCACCAGGTTTTTCCGGGAGCTGACGGAGCTCAAGACCTTCGCCAATTACTCCACCTGCGACCGCAGCAACTTGGCCGACTGGCTGGGGGGCATCGACCCCAAATTCCGGCAGTACACCTACAACCTGCTCACCTGCGGCATCGACCGCAACTTCCTGCACCGCGTGACGGAGCAGCAGCTGCAGGAGGACTGTCACATCCACACCGGCTTCCACCGCGTCCGCATCCTCACCGCGGCCAGGGGTGCGGCTCCCAGCGGGAGGGAAGGGTGTTGAGGGGTGTTTGGGATGAGCTGCCGGGTGGTTGTTAACTTCTGGTGGTTGTTTTGCGCTGCCTAGAAACGCTTCACTCCCCCATCACGCTGCAAACCACGTCCAACGGGACCGATGTGTTCATCAGCTACCGGAGGAGCACCGGCTCGCAGCTGGCCAGGTGAGTCCTGCAGGGAACGGTGAAGCCCAGAGGGAAGGTGGGTGGGAAAAGTGTGAAATGGGGAGGAAGGGAGGCTGCCAAAAGCTGCAGAAAAGATGGGGACAGCACACACGATAGCCTGCACAGTGGAGAGGTCAGTTCCCAGCCCTGTCACGGCTGCTTTGGCACTGACTGACCCTTTCCTCACACTTGTAGGGCTGTAGAGGATCACAGCAGGGAGTCAGTGTCAGCTCCTCGAGTTCTCTGCACGTGCCCAGACAGCTGGGCTGGAGCTGGCATCTCATTCCCTGCTCCTGTCTCACCGTGTCTCAGCCAACGTGGTGGGACAGCACATGAAACATCTCCTCACGGTGCTGTCCCCTCTTGCCACCAGCCTGCTGAAGGTCCACCTGCAGCTCCACGGCTTCAGCGTGTTCATTGACGTGGAGAAGCTGGAGGCAGGGAAGTTTGAAGATAAACTGCTCCAGAGCGTCCTGAGTGCCCGGAATTTTGTGCTGGTCCTCTCGCCAAACGCACTGGACAAATGCATGGAGGACCCTGAGTGCAAGGACTGGGTACACAAGGTAAGAGATGCCACCAGGTGGGAGCTGTGTGAACACTGGTAGTGGGAGGGAGTTGGTGATGGGCTGATAGAGGCCATGAAAACCTGCATGTTCTGTTACTGCAGGAGATTGTGACAGCCCTGAACTCTGGAAAGAACATTGTACCTGTCACAGACCATTTTGAGTGGCCGGACCCAGAAACCCTTCCCAAGGACATGAGGGCTGTCCTGAAATTCAATGGTATCATGTAAGTAAAAGCCAGCTGTGCCATGGGGTTCCTTGACACCTGGAGAGAACAACTTGCATAAGGAGTAGCAAAGTGCCCAAGGACATTGGGACAAACAGATGAGGGAGGCAGAACAGGTTGAAGGACAGTCACTCCAGGTGCTCCAAAGCATGAAGGGAGCAAAGGTTTCCACCAAATCCCTGCTGCTGGTGTTGTGCTGGGGCTCCTCTGGGTGACAGAGGAGTCACTGCCAGGAGGACACCCAGCCCCAGGCAGGAGTGATGCTGGCAGGTTTCACAGCTCACCTGGGTTTCTTTCCCCTCCTGCCTTCCCTTTGTGCATCCCAGCCTGGCAGGGCATCCAAGGAGCTCCTGGAGAGCTGGGGTGGAGGAAAGGGGTCTCTGGCTTCTAGCCCAAATGAATGCAGCTATCTTGTGGCACCCTACACACAACAGAGGAAGTATCACATTTTCCCCTCGAATACAGGTGGTCCCACGAGTACCAGGAGGCGACGATTGACAAAATCATCCGCTTTCTCCAGGGCCGCTCCTCCCGGGACTCCTCGGCTGGGTCAGAGAATGGGCTGGACTGTTTGCACTCCCTGGGGCAGAGCTAGAACCAGCAGCACAGCAGCCTCAGAGACTCCCAGCTGACCCCTTTTTGTGTGGGTCCAAATTTATCCCTCCTGACTTTTTCCCATCTTTGAGAGAAAACCTGTGGCTCTTTACTCCCTCCTCACCCTCCAAGTACAAGCCCCTTGGCCCCTCTCCCCATGGCACCTGGGGAGCCAAGCCAGGGTGGACTCTGGGATGGATTATGTGTCTTCCATGTGGGGTGGCAGGACATGCACGGGGTGTGAGGGAAACTGGCACCATCCAGACCCCACAAGCAGCTGCAGCTTCCCTCAGAAACACATCCAAAGAGGAAGGATCTTCCAAGGACTGAAAATTGGAGAAGTGTTGAGAATCCATCACAAGAGGACACACGGGAGAGAAGAGCAATTGAGAGGAATGTGTGGCTCTGCTGCGTGTCCCAGGAATATCCTTGTGGTCAGAAACTGAGAGCAGGAAAGGGCAAATAAAAACTAAGCCCTAACAAAATCTTTGTGTTTGGAAAAGATAACCCAAAGGGGCCTTCTGAACTGCTTTATCTTTCCCAGCAATGTCCCTTTATCACAAGAGCTCCTTCCCTCCTCGTGGGACTTCCACCTCCCAGTGCTGCAACACCGCTGTGTGCTCTTAACTCTGGCAGTGGAAGTTTGGGGTTAGACCACGTGAAGTTTCTGCAGGATCTCTGCAAAAAGTGCTTTTAAAATACCCTCCTTCCCTCCTTCTGAGGTCTCAGCTTCACCACTTTATCAGGTCTCTGATTTCAGGGCACTGGAGGTTGGACTGTGACCCTGGAAAAGTTCTATCCATGCAGGGAAGATGCTAATTGCTGTGTTTGTGGAGTTATTCTTCACTGTGGCTGTATTTTATCCTGTCACTGCTCCACAGCCGATCTCCCATGCTCTGTGCCTTCAGCAGGAGCTGGCGAATCTCTCTGCTGACCACCACACACCCCCACAACCCTGGCTGAGCTCCTTGGGGTCATCCCTACTCATTGCTGGATGCAATTCCAACTGTTTGTTCCTACCGACCTCTTCTCAACACCCACTGGGGCTGTTTGCATCTCCTCAGCTTAAAATATCAAGAAAAAGTGAAGCTGATGCAAAGGGCTGGCAAAGGATGCTCCAGATGGGAGCAGGACCATCAGTGCCTGCTGCCAACACTGCTGGTGAGGAACTGTGGGCATCCTGACACAAATCCCTGAATTCCACACTCCAGGCTGCTGAATCTCCTTGCAGAAGCAGCAGGCTCCTCTTCCTATCCCTGCTCGAAAAAAACTCAACTGTTTCAGGAGGTAACAGAGTCTCAGCCACCTTGTCCTCCTCCTGGCTCTCCCTGAAGCCCTGCTTTAACTGTCAGGAACACAAACACTTTTTTCTTTTGGCTTGGTTCCATGAACATTTCAGGAAAAAAGAAAAAAGAGAGAAGTTAATTCTGGTGCTTTATGGATAGTTCTTATCAGCTCACAGTTAATGGCATCTTTGCTTTCTACTGAAAGGTTAATAGCCCTATCTGCCCAGCATTCAACAGAATTAGAATCCATCTAATCTCCAGATTAAACAACCAGAAGCCAGCAGATGAGCCCAAAGGTGAATCTGCCAAAGGATAAAAGCCTCTTGTGAGCTGCTTCAGGGAAAAGCCTTCAGTAACTGAATGTCAAGGCCTCCATGGCCACTGAAGGAGTCCCATACAAACAGTCCTAAGGATTTTTCTCCCTGCAATAATACCTGGTAAGATGATTGTGTCTTGTTTCTCAGGAGCTCTGTAGCAATCAACCTCCTCACCCAGCATTCAATGTGGAGATTTACTTGTTCTCCACAGCTCAGGTGTCTCACCTGAAACCAGACCCCATCTCCTGCTCCAGCTGCCCAGACTGTGACTCCTCCTATTTCCCCATCATTATCTTCACCTCAGTGAACTTGCCCTGCTTCTGGCAAGACATCCCAGACCCAGCCCCTTCCAGCTGGAGCAGTCCCAAGGAAATGAATTCCTCTGTCCTCACCCTCCCTCATTCCTTTGCTCTGCCATGTCAAAAAGTGTTTGGAGTTATTCTATCAGGCGTTATTAATAAATCTGGTTTTTACTCTAAATCCCCACTCCTTTGTCTGTATCACGTGCTTCTCTCCCTGCAGGCTTTTCACACTTGTTTTCCCTTGCCATTGTGAAGCAGACTGACATTCCCAAGCACCATTCCCTGCAGGAACCCCTCACTTCCCACTCACCTTTCACGGGCTGATGCACTGCATCCCCAGGGACTCTGCCTGCTGCCACCAGCCATGGCTCCACTGTTGCAACTCTTGGAGGACAGCCTAGAAAAACTTTGGTTTAATTTTTTTAATAAGGCCTAATAGCTGCCATTGAACCTCTCCCCATGCAGAGCCAGGTTTCACCTCACTGCACAACACTGAGCAGCTGCTTGAATTGGCCTCCGTGGAGCAGAGACGACTTTGCTTCACAATCAGCTCAGCCACAAACATCTACTGCAGCATTCACAGCATGCCCTGTTCCTCTGGGAGGCCAGTTCCAGGCTTAGCCCAGCAATCAGACCTGTAACTCCTGTGTTCCCTGGCACGACTGCTTGGAGCAAGTGGAGGAACACCAAGTTCTTAAAGCCTCCCTGCTTCTCTACTCCCCAGTTCTCCTGCTTTGACCACAAACTCCCAATGGACAGGGACAAAGCTGGCTACAAGCATTTCATGTTTTCTGCACACTGAAGATGGGTTTCAAACGAAGCTCTCCTGCAAGCTTTACCTTGGTGGTCAGGAAAAGCAAGTTGGGGCTGCTTGCAAGACCCAAACCTGCATTTTTCCTGATTTTTCACTCTCACACACTCATTCTCCACAAGACAGATAAATCCCTGCTGCTCCTTCTTTACTAAAGTCTTCAATACAGGGCTGAGAATGAAAACAACAGAGAGAAGCCCTGAACAAGTCAAGGACGAAGGAAATCAAGAGCTGTACAAGATACCCAGAGTTTTATGAACCAGAAAAGAGCATGAAGGTTTTATTCATTCTGAAAATAAGAGTAAAGTCATTACTGCATGTACCAGAACAGCGTGTGCAGTGCAGTGCACACAGAACTGCTGGTTTATGGCACGTTGAAGAAAAAAGGGATTACAGCAACACAGGTAACGCTTCAGAAAGAACAATTATAAGCACCATGGACGTGGGGTTTGCTTGCTGGCATTAACAGATCCCAAACCAGGCAGCAAAGGTCATTAACACAAAATTATGCTACGTATAATGAAAAGAAACTAATCCTAAAGACACAAGTCCTGTCCCCACACCAGCTTGCTGAGGAAGGGCTCTGAATAAGCACAGCAGCGATTGCACACGACTGGGGCACACCCATCAAACTGTTTTGCAGTGTAAGGGGAAAAAAATCCAACAATTTTAGCCTTAAGTTCACCAAGTTTGGCAACTGTCGATTAAGGCACCTGCAGGAGTTGCTTCAAGGATCCTCGGGGGTCCCTCCCAACCTAGGATTTATTCTACTGGCACTCCAGTATTCTCAGATGATCTGTTACTTCTCAAAAACACCTCTGAGATCCTGGGCTGAGCTGCAGACGGGCAGGACATGCCCCTGGCATTCCTTCCAACACTTCATCAATTAGATCCTCTCCTCAGGACACCTCTGACTTGCAAAACCAAAGCTGGTTCAGTCAGCAAGGACAGCAATAGCACTCCTGTGCTAAATTGCCCCTCTCCATAAGGATTTTTGTGGTCTGGCATGTCACATTTGTTGGGTTTTTACTGATAACATGATGATCTGGAGCACAGATCTTCCCCCACCCCCAGCAGGACATTGCTGGGTGCCTCTGCTTCAGTCTGTGCCTCAACCACACCAACAGCTCCTCTGCTGCACACTGTAGTACTCAGAGGTGAAAATGCTTGGCAATCAAACCAGGACTCAGTCCTCTCTCCCCACTAAAAGCATGGCAGAGCCTTCTGGCCCCACCAAACCCCAAACTAGCTTTGCAAAAGGTCCTCAGAACAGCTTGATTGGCTTTTGGACCTCTTGGGTTTTCTCTGACAGATGAGCCAACACAATCTTGAGGAGGCATTCACAGCTCCAAATCAAGTTCCTCCTGTGATTTCCAACTATTTGGCATTCAGAAGTTAGTAAGGACAAGCAGGGTGTCCCTCCCACACTGATCTGTGCTTTGAGGGAAGAACAAAGTGCAATCTTCAGGTGGACGCTGCCGTGCTGGTGAATTCCTTGTTGTTAAATTCAGTCTTTCCTAGCATCTTGGAAGTGGTTGTAGTCGTGTTTTGAATCCCAGAGTTGTATCCACCTAGAAAAGAATGAACAGTTTCAGCTTTCAAAGGCACATGGGGATGTTGCTGAATTGAGTGAGTCTTACAAGTTTCAGAGGAACAAAACAAAATGACCCTGCCAGGAGCTGTTGCACTTGTACAAATCCCAACACGTCCCCCCCCCCCAGAGGATTTGTTTTCTATCACAACAAAACTTCTGCTTTAATTACTAAAGAAATTACAGGAAGAGAGACTGCTGAGAGAGCTCCATCTCCTCCATGAAGAACTTTCAAATTCAATTCCAGATTTTGGATTCCATTGAGGGTGGAGTGAGGCTTTGAAGTAGTTTGAATATCGGCAGCTACATCACTCAGGCTGCAGGTTTATCCCTACAATTCAGATTCCAAAAGAAATGACCTGCACCTCTGTTTACCAGGGCACCAAACACCCTCTCACAACCACAACTGAAAATATGCCTTAAAAACTGCCAGCTTCTATCCTAAAAGTAAATAGTATTGTCCATATGACATGGCATGGCAAAGTTTAGGCATTTGAAGTAAATTACCCAAGGATAGCTGCTGGAATAAGAAGAATTATAGCCCCAAAAAGAAATGGGAATCCCCTCATGAAGTGCAAGGTGGCAGGGTAGAGAGAGTTGAACACTCCTGTAGCCACGAGTGAACACAGCCCTTCCACGCAGGCAACAGAAGCAAAGAGAGCACCTGGAAAAGAGAGATAAGAGGATAATGGTGAGATAGGCAGGTGGTTATTGCCTGTAAACAGCTGTAACACATCACCCTCAGTGGATTCTGCCAGTCTTCCCAAGGGGTTGAACTTGCCATCAGAAAGGTGTATCAAGTGTGATAAGGTGGGACACAGGGCTGGCCCAGCAGGTCCAACCTGTGGCCAGGGTCACCTCACCAAGCTGCAGGATTTGGATCAGGAGCTGACCAGGGATATTATCTATCAGCTGGACTGTAAATGCTTCAGGTCAGGGCTCTGTAGATTGCCAAGCACCTCTTATCACTTGTTAAACATTAAGTACAGCAGAAGATTTAGTGCCATAAATCCGCTGTACGCGCCGTGGCCATTCTAAAATAAGAAACATGAGTTGTGCAAAATCACCTTTCGATCGCTGCCACCTGGATTCCCTCCTCCCTCTGTCTGCCTCGGAGATATTCCTATGCTCTGTTTCACAGCAAGTGCAAGCCCTCCAAACACAGAACTGGACAAAAGGCAATTATGCTCCTCCTGAGGGTTCCCCATGATCTTTCACCATGGTCAATGATACAACCCTCCAACAACACCTGGTTCTTCCCACTGTTACTGATCTACAGAGGAAAGTTATGGACAGCAGAATGACCCTTTTTTCCTCGTTACATAACCCATTTTAACTCTTGCTCCTTGTAAATGTTTTGGAAATGAACAGATGGATGAATGAAATATTCCCACTTCTCTTCTCTTGCTCTCATCTTGAAAACGCAGCAAGTCTGAATTAAAGAAGGACAATTTTTTGGGAAAAAAAATAAAACATTACCCTGGGCCTGAGGGTGAATGCAGGGGCACAGGAGTCCAGAGCAGCCAGGGAACTCCTAACCTCCCCAGAGTTTGATTTCAGTGTTCCAAGAAGACAGCATTTCAGGACCTGGCTTAAGCACAGTGGCTAATTCCTTACCCTGTTCCGTCTCACTGACCAGCTTGGAGAGCTTGGATCTGATGACTGGAGTGGCTGCCATGGAAAGGAACAGAATCCCATAACCTGTGAGCAAGACATGGCACATTAGGGAAATGCTCAGCTGAAAAATAAGGTCTCCACAGTCAGTCCCAGAAATCTGCAGCTGCTGGCAGTGTCTCCCTGCTATATTTAGACGCAATTCACCCTCCTGGATCTCATAAAGCACTTTAGTCTGTGTCTGCAGTGTAATACAGCTCTGGGAAACCTAACATTCTAGGAACTACATGGATGCACTAACAACTTTAGTGTTTGGCCAACACTGCCACAGTTTTTTTGGTGCACAAGGCAGAACTTCCTCACGTGCCTGAACTTCCAGAAGCGCATCATCAGCATCAATATGCTAAAAGCCTGAGAAACAGGGATTTAAGACTTCGGCATCACCTGTAAACATCAGTGGTGTTGTGGTAGCAAGGGAAATCACCACCAGCCCAGCAATGTTGGAGAGCAATCCTATCTCTGCCACCCAGGTGTCCTCAAGGCAGAGCTGCAGCAGCCTCAGCCCCACCAGGCTGCTCAGGTAAGCCAGGTAGCTGGCGGCGGAGCCGTACCCGATGAGGTCGGAAGCCCAGCAGAGAGGGAAGCCGAGCTCATACAAAACATAGAGGTCCTTGGCTCCAAAATGCACCGTGACAATCAGAAAGAAAGCCAGGGAGTACAGAGCCAGCTTCCACCTGGAGCTCGGGTGTTCGGGCGCCGTGTACAGCCTGTACACAGCCTTGTAGTGGCTGAGCGTGAACAGCTTGGCCGCTCTCTTCTGCTTCACCGACTCCTGGAGGAAGAAAGCGGCATAGAGAGTGGCAGCAAGGCTGGCAGCAAAGGCCAGCCAGAAGGGGTTGATGTAGCCCTGGGTCTTGCGCCACTGGCCACCGCCAATGCTGGCCACCATGCCTGCAGTGCCCAAGCACGCCTCGAGGATGGCCACCCGGAAGGTCCGCGCACGCCGCTCGCTGGTGTCGGCCACGTAGGAGAAGCAGCTGGCCAGGATCAGGTTGTAGTCACCTGTGAGGCCGCTCAAAATGCGTCCCAGGAGGAAGAAGGCAACGTGCAGCTCCAGGTACATGACCAGCAGGTAGATGGCCGTCTGCAGGGCCATGCCCGCGGCCGGCAGGATCAGCGCCGGGCGCCGGCCCACGCTGTCGCTCCATGGGCCGAAGAGAGTCACGGAGAAGAGGCTGACGAAGAAACCTCCCAGGTTGATGTAGAGGTTCCAGTGGGACACCAGGGCTTCCACCTCCTGCAGGAGAAACAGGCAGCTGAGGAGCTCCAACAGCAGCCAGTGCCATCCTGAGCTCCCCACTCCTCCTGGGGCTCCCTGGTCCTCCCAAGCTCTCATTCCTCTCCGGACTCTCCGCTCCCAGGGGCTCCCTGCTCCTGCCGAGCTCCCTGTTCCCCTTGGGCCTCCTCCGGGACACCTCTCTTCCCCTGCTCCCAGAGAGCTTCCCTCTCCCCTGGGACCTCCTGTTCGCCGTGAGCTTCCCACTCCTTCTGGGGCTCCCCACTCCCACAGACTCCCCTCTCCCCAGGACGTCCCCATCTATCCCCGTGCCTCTCCCCCGGACGCTCCTCTCCCCCTGAGTTCTTCATCTACACTCAGAGCTCCCCTCTCCCCGCTCTCTCCCGTCCCCCCGGGCCCCCCGCACCCCGGTGTCCGCACCTGCCGCAGGGGGTCGGCGGTAGCGTTGCCGTTCCCGCAGCCGGCGGAGTCGGTGTTGTTGAAGTCGCTGTAGCCGTGCTCGGCACCCAGCCGGTCCCACAGGTACTGGGTGGCCAGCGGGCCCTGCAGCCCCAGCGACACGGTGGCCAGGAACAGCAGCGGCTCTACGGCGAGCAGCGACGGGCGGCACCGGCCGGGGGGCACCGGGGGCTCGGCGGGCGGCGGGGCGGCCATGGCAGCCATGGAGGGGCGGAGGCTCCGCCCGGAACGGGACTAACACGGCTCCGCCCAGAACGGGACCGGCACGGCTCCGCCCGGAACGGGACTAACACGGCTCCGCCCGGATCGGGACCGACACGGCTCCGCCCGGATCGGGACCGATACGGCTCCGCCCGGGACGGGACCGACACGGCTCCGCCCGGATCGAAACCGACACGGCTCCGCCCGGATCGGGACCGACACGGCTCCGCCCAGAACGGGACCGGCCCGGCTCCGCCCGGATCGGGACCGACACGGCTCCGCCCGGAACGGGACCGACACGGCTCCGCCCGGGACGGGACCGACACGGCTCCGCCCGGATCGAAACCGACACGGCTCCGCCCGGATCGGGACCGATACGGCTCCGCCCGGGACGGGACCGGCCCAGCTCCGCCCGGATCGGGACCGACACGGCTCCGCCCGGGACGGGACCGACACGGCTCCGCCCGGATCGAAACCGACACGGCTCCGCCCGGATCAGCTCCCCCCGGTGCCCGGAGCGGAGCCGCGGGGGTCCCCGAGACCCCTCGGCGCTGGCGCTGCAGCGAGCGCGGTGCTAAAGGTGCAGCTCTCAGCGGGTGCTGTTGCATAGAATCGTGTGATTGTTGAGGTGAGAAAATCCCTCTGAGATCATCGAGTCCAACGTTAGCCCAGCACGGCCAAAGCCACCGCTGAACCACGTCCCCAAGTGCCACATCCGCACGATCCCTGCAGGGAGGGGGACTCCACCACTGCCCTGGGAAGCTGTGGTAGTGCCCAAACACCCTCTGGATGAAGAACCTTTTCCTAATATCCAGCCTAAACCCCCTGACATGGCTTCATGCTGCTCCCTCGGGTCCTGTCACTGGTCACCAGAGGAGAGAAAACAGCCCCGGCTCTAAAATGCCCCTCATGAGGAAACTGCAGAATGCAATGAAGGCTCCCCTCAGTGTTCTCCAGCCTCAACAAACCAAGCAAAACAAAAATCAACATTTTAACTGCACTAGGATCAGCAAAATACTGCATTTAGCAATATACGATCACTTCTATTACTTCACATTAGAAAATACTTCCTTTTATGAAGGACGAAATAACTTACAAACTCAGTTAGTAAAGGAGGTTTTGGCTGTGCTGTCTGATTCCTGTGAGGTTTGGCCTGCCTCGAAGAGCAGATCAGTAAGCAAAGACCAAGTTGTCCTTTAAATCCAAAGCACACAATTCAGAGTGTTAGATTAACCCGTTTATATAAACTAGAGCAGTTCCAACCTAATGTAAACTGGCATCGCTCCTCTGACACCACTGAGGGAATGCTCATGGGTCACAGGACAAGATAGAAACCATTCATTTTGCAGTAAAATACTTACACAACTCATTTTTAGCACCTTTCAAAGTGTTGTGACTCACATGACAGTGGAAACCATGTCTGTGGAGGTGCTACTTTTAAAGAACAGGCACAATTTTTCAGCTGAGACCCTTCCACATTGGTATTTACACTCCATAAACGAGGCTGCAGCTGGAGGCCAACCTTTGTGGCACAGAGATGCAAAAACGAGGTGTTCTTTTAAATTTTCATTGCAACCTTAAGGCCTAAGAGTAAAAAGCAGGAAAATGACCTTGCAGTTGGCTGCTTTTGTCACTGCACCTTGTCAGACAGTAATTAAACATTCAGTGGATGCAAGATGGGGGGGAATACAAATAACTTGAAAGCTCTTTCTCATTCTTTTTGTGCCAAGGGTGAGATGCTAAAGCTCAGGGTTGGCACCAAGCAACGTGATGCTCTTTGTTGGGAGCAATATGCCCAAGTCCAGTTGGCAAATCTGGCAGCTGATTTTCCATCATTAGCACATTCCTGAGACAAAACAAGCCCTAGCAGAAAAGGGAAGAGAGGCAGAAACAGCAGAAGCTTTTTGTGGAGCTGACATCAGATGACCTAATGGCTGTGCTTCCCTTTATCTCTGTCTTCTTGAGTAAGCTATAAACAGCACCAAGATGATTTATACCATTAAAATGGAAATGTTATCATCATTAGCTGTGGGGTGTGCTTGCATGATCTAACAAACAAAGCCTTCAATGTGGCATTAACAAGAAGTACCCTTTGGACTTCAAATGTTTAATAGTATTCCTGCAAATTTATAGAATCTAGTGATTCACAGCTTGTATTTTGGAAGTTTCCTCCAACTGGGACAAGAATCACCTGTAATTTCCCTGTAGCACCTTTTCTTCTTAATTTTTTTTCCGCCCAATACACCCTGCAAGTTCCCAAAGCTGTGCCTATAAACCTGCAAGATCAAAAATGTGGGGGAAAAAAAAAATAGCCTGAAGTCTGCAAAGTGATGTCCTGTAGCCAAGTCCTTCCCAATCCACTAAGACCCAAGGGAAGGACTGTCAGTCCCTTTCTGTGTGGGGACTTGACGTGGCACCTGGTGACAGCAGCTCTGCCCAGTGGCTTTTGCTACCCAAAGTGAATGTCTCAGTGAACACAATGATGTTTATGTAACATTTTGCATTGGTGTTTCTGAGCCCTGTATTTGAGCATTACAGATGTAGATGTTGTTTTCAGTGTTCCCCCACATTTTTCAAAAATTGAAATAATTTTCAACCTCTTTTGGAGGGAGCAGTTTCTCTTTTTTTTTTTAATAGGAGGAATAACGGTGTCTACTCAAAGAGGGCATTATTAGAGACCAAATCACTAACGTTCTTTTTTGAAAGTGTAGGTCATTTCAGGATGCTTTCAAAAACCTACTTGCCCCACAAGGAGTTAATTCTCTAATGGATTTATCACCTTTCTGAAAGATTCTCCTGAGAAAGTTCCTGCTCTGACACTCTTCTGCTGTCTCCTCCCTTCTCTTGTTCTCTTCCTTCTTTCTCCGATTACAGTTCCAAAAACAACACCCAGTCTCCTGAGGTCAATGGTTAATATTCCCTGGTGTTTATATAGGCTCCAAGCAGCAGATTCCAGGCTGTTCAGCACTGGGCTAGCTCCAGCACCATGGCTTTCTCCTGGCAGGCGGTCCTGGCCTGCAGGAAATACCTCATCATAATCTTGGTCCCCCTCGTGTTTCTCCCTCTGCCTCTGGTTCTGCCCACCAAGGTAAGAAATTTTAAAATTCAATTTAAAAGCCTCCACATCTCAGAGCTGCCCCTTTCAAGGGTGAAGAGATTCTTTCTCAGAGCACCGGCATCTACTGCTTGGAGATCTCTTGGCTTTTTTTCCTGAGCATATTGGGGCAATATAAAAGCAGTGGGGCATAGATGGATGAGCAGAAACATCTGTGATTGCATCTTCTAGAAGAACACTCAGTGACATCAGATTTTGTGACTCTTGCTTTTCATCTGGCTGATTTAGAAAAGGACTTTCTATGCTGAAGATTATAAGGCTCCATTTTAACCCCCCTTTTCATTTTCTAACAGTGTCCAGTCCACATCTTACTTTATTTTTTATCTTGTTGTCACTGCCGCTCAGAAGAGGCATTTTTAGGAAGACAAGACATTCTGATACATAGGGGAAAATAATATTTCAGTTTTGGTTTAGCATATTTCTGTAAGAATCTTCCCAAACTAGGATTTTTCAATTTAAAACACCCCTGGGGTGTTTTAAAGACCCCTGGCTTAGGGTTTCTTCAAGAAAAGTTGACTACAAGGAGCTGTAGGATCTGGGCAGGTACTTGTGGGACATTGATCATTTAAAGGGAGAGCTGTGAGCTGACAGACTACCAGTCTTCTGCTGCTTCTTCACCATTTCTTGCACTCCCAACCTCTTCATGCAGAAAGATCTGATCTCTGGTCTCTTATTACAGCCCCAGCACCATGAAATAGTCCCAAACTACCCCTCCTGTCCCTTCTCTTTGGACACCAACTCCTCTTTCCTCTGGTCTCTGCCTCCCAATCCCCACTGACTCCCAGTTTAAAGACTCCTTCTCCAAGCTTCATTCTCCACCTCCCTAACTCTTCCCTGCCTGTCCCAAAGCTCTGTCTTCCTCACAGGTCTGTTTCTGAGATACCAGAGTTTGGGTTGGGAGCACAAGTGGCATGGGCTGGAGCTGCGATGTGGCAGCTCAGGTGTGGCCTCTCATTCCCTCACTACGTAAATAAAACAGTTTAAATTATTACTTAAAAGCTCTCTAGGAAGGGGAAAAAAAAAAAAAGAAAATACCTTTTTTTGCTAGTTAACTTTCCATAGGTAAAGGAGTTACTGAAGTGAAAAGAGATCAGGATCAGGAAAGTTCTAAGGAGCCAGAGAGAGATTATTTATTTTTTTTGTCCTGAGGCCACAAGTTCAAGCTCATTTGCTGGAGGCATTGTTACATACAGTGAGTCCTTGGAGGTGCCTGTGCAATGATTTGGCAGTCTTGGTTCAGTTCCTCTTTGAAAATGACTCCCTCTGGTTTCTATGCAGTCGGCAACAAGACAAAAATTGAAAACGTCCTGGATTTTTCCCTTTGCGATTTAAGGGAACCTTTAAGAAGGTTTTTTGGTGGTTAAAACTATGCACTGTGCCACTGCTGAGCAGGAAAAGCTGGTGCCTCTGCACACAGTGGTGTGAGCCAGCAGCTACAGGGTGGAATTTCACATTTTTTCTGTTCTGTTGATCTATTAACCTGCCCTATAATGACATAGCACTGGACACTGAGCTATTGTAATTGAGAGCAAACAATGCTAAAAATCTTGCTTAAAGGCAGGCTAATGTCCTTACAGGATGGCTGACTTTGGGAAAAACCCTTTTCCAGCTTTTACTGAGAGCCTGTTCACAGCACGATGGAAGACACGGCACTGTGCCTAGGAGATACATCCCAAAGCTCTGCTAGGGTCTCTCAAAAGGACCCCATCTGTGTCTTTTAATAATAAAAATGGAGAAGAAGGATTGTCAAAATGGCGAATTGCTCTCAGTGATCAGTGGGATGAATAATTGAGGTTCTGAATGCTCTTGTTCAAAAATAAGGCTCAAAAAGGAATATTTTCCTGTCTTCTGGGATCTCTTTCAGATTTACTTCTTCAGCCTGTCTGCTTTGGTAATCCACACCAAGATTGCTGTCTTCTTCTTTCCTCCAGACTGCTCATCTCCCTGCTCATCCTTTCCTTCAGCAGCTCTTTAACCTCCACAGCATGTTCAGAATTCCCGAGCGTGTTCCAAAGCATCACAAATTCAATCCTGCCACCCATTGTCCCAGCTCCTTGGTTTAATCCTCTGTAATCCTCAATAAGCATCACTACAATTCCATTCATACTGTCCAGTGTATTTTAGTGGACATCCTTTATCCAAGGTTTTCTTCCTTTGGATTTGGTGTCTCCCATTATTGTGCGAGTTCCAAAATGAGCAAGACACCAAAACCTCCAATTTTACTTCTTCTTGCTGTCTTCCTCAGCCCAACCAACTGCCACTGTTGTGAGAAGTAATTTTGAATCTTTTCAGTGTACAGGGACTGACTTAAATATTTTTACACGAAATTTGGAGTGGTTGTCCAAAGCAGAACTGAATCAATGTTTTCTCAGAAAAAGAGTGACATGAAATAGGGGATCTCACTTTCCTCAAACAAACAAGACAAAGTCAGTGGAAGCTGAAATGATCTGTGACCAGTCTGCCAGCGAGCCTTTCAAAGTCTCAACTAAGTTAAAAATCCAGTGAAAAGTTATAAAAGTATTTACAGTATGAGGAGTTGAAATTAGCTGTGGTTCACCTGGGCCATGACCTGAAGCCCATGCGGAAACAGGTGGAGAAGCCCTGACTAGATCAGTAACTAATTGTACAACTCAAGGACATAAATACAGAATGTAACACCATCAGCACAATCGAGAAGCCTGTGCAGTGATTGCCAATCCCTTATCATGGAAAGTCCAAAGTCATCCATGTTTCTTTTCCTCAGGTACTATTTTTGCTCCCGCTGAATGTCTCATGCTCTCCTCAGAGTTCTGATGAGATTGCTGCACAGTTTGTCATTTGATTAGAATCTGCATAGGTCAGAGCCTAGATGGGAGAGAAGCACAGGAAATAACCTTTTCTCTAATCCCTTTATCAGGCAATGAATGTAATTATGAGGCCTTGGCTTCTGGAGAAGGCCCGGGTTCGATGTTCAGCATGTTCTGATTGCATGTCCCCTTCCCCTGGCAGGAGGCAGAATGTGGCTACGTGATCATAGTGATGGCACTTTTCTGGTGCACAGAAGCCCTGCCTTTGGCTGTCACAGCTCTCCTGCCCGTCCTGCTGTTCCCACTAATGAATATCATGGATTCAACAACAGTAAGAGATCTTGCTCCGTGTATTATTCCATCATCTTCTTTTATTCTGGGGTTATTCCCTAGATTTATATTATTGTCATCATCACCATCATTATATTTATATTATTGATAGTATTATTATTTCATTTTAACTTAATTTTTATTGTTGTAATTATTCTCTGTCTCCTCCATGGACTAGAACTTGCACGAGCCCAGAGTGAGCTCTGGGTGGAGCTGCTAATCTGAAATCCAAGCAAATTCAGATGCAACCCAGAGTTACTCCCTGCTCATGCCTTTGGAATAACCTCCCTCAGAAAATGCCCTCTCTCTTGTGACTATTCCCTCTCTCTTCTCCCACCTTGCAGGTCTGTCAGGAATACTTGAAGGACACCAATATGCTCTTTTTGGGGGGCCTGATGATGGCCATTGCCATCGAGAACTGGAACCTGCACAAGCGAGTGGCTCTGAGGGTCCTGCTCATCACTGGTGTCAGACCAGCCCTGTGAGTTACAGTGCTGGAAATGCTGTGGGATAAAGGATTTTATGGCTTTAGATCTCTGATGGGAATCTGCAAATCTTTCCCTACAAATGCTTTCCTATGGCCCAAGTGAGTTAATGCCTGAGCAAGCCTTGCAAATGGGGATCCTTTGAGGTGTTCCACACCTGGTGCGTCTTGTTTGTGGAATTCCAAAGGGCTTTAGGTGGGGAAATAGCAACAAGAGAGTCAATGATGGAAAGAGAAAGGTGCTGCCAGGCTGGGCCAGGAGCACAGCTTTGGACAATCAGGCAAGACCACAGCTGGAACACAGAAAACGTGGACATTCTGCCTGCTGCTGATTGCAAAGAGAAGAGAAAATATGGGTGTGCTTGCTTTGAAAACAACAAATGTTTCCCAGACTGGAACTTCAAGCTATGCACAGGCTGCATCAACCTGTTTAATCTGTCTCAGCTCATAAGAAGAGGGAATACCGAAGGAAATTACAAAGCAATAGAATAAAAATGCATACAAGATAAACCCTTTTCATCTGATACATAATCTACATCTCATCTAAAGAATAATTTTGAGACAAATAACAAAGTAATACCGAAACGAGGATTAGAATTTTAGATGAGTGGGAAGAGAATCTTAAATAATAGAGGTGGGATCAAACAGTAAGAGGAAAAAAAAGAAAGAGTTCATCTTCCTTATGGCTTAAACTGATTGCCATTTGGGATCAAATTCAGCTTGCAATTCCTCTTCAAAATGTATTATAATGCATTAATGTATTATTGAGAAATGTCTTCCTCAGAAGGATGTCAAATGAGCAGGATCTAACTGGAATAACTGCTTGCTCCAACCTACCAGCTTCCATTTTCCTAACAATAAGAATGCAAAAAAATTGGTTGAAGAAGAGAAATTAATGTTAAATCTTAACTTGGTGCCTCACCAAGCAGACCAGGGCGAGAGGAAGTGCTGGGTGGGGATTGCTGAGCATTTTCCAAACCCAGCATCTGTAGCTGACTCTTTGTAACAAAAATAAAGAGCATTGCAGGGCTGAGTCCTGATTTTCCTGAGTCCAGCTTTTCCAAACCTTCTCATTCCAGACTCCTGATGGGTTTCATGGTTGTGACAGCCTTCCTGTCCATGTGGATCAGCAACACGGCCACCACTGCCATGATGGTCCCCATAGCACAGGCAGTGATGGAGCAGCTGCACAAGTCAGAAATCGAGTCCAGCACCACTGTCCAAGTGTCTGAACACACCAACAAAGCCTTTGAGATGCAGGAAAAGTCACCTGACAGCTTCAAGGAACCAGAGGAAAAAGGTGAAAGGGTTGTGGGTGGTTTTCTCTTCAGGGTGGTGGAGGATGACCTGGTGCTTTCTTCTGCTCTAAGAGTTCCTAGTAAATTCTGGAAGGAGACTGCCCCTAAAGCCTCCTGACCACCACAAAGCTTTTCTGTGAACCAGACAAAACCACAATGAGCTACTGACTTGGTTGAAGCTAAATCAAAAATACAGAGAGGTTACAACTACTCAATAAACCAACCAAAAGTATAAATTCTCCGCTAGGGGAAGCCTTTACATCAGGCTTGCTATTTCCCTGCATATTTATGTTAGTTCAATTATTATCTACTGTGTAGATAGGGATAGGAATAATAGGGAATTCCCAAGGCAAAATTTCCGGCCTATTTCCAGCCAGAAAGTTAGGGATTAAAATGATCTTTCTAATCCAAAGGTACACAATCAAGGAACAATAGCTCTTTACCAGCTGTCTTGCCCTCTCCCCATCTTTGAGGTGATTCCAGGGTTTCTGGACATAAATCTCAGTGCCAGCAGACAGTTGCTGGTGCAGAACAAGTTCCCTTCAGCCCAGCTCCTCCAGCTCTGTTATAATTCCCTGAATTCTTGCCTCCCTCCCCTCCACATGCAGTTCAGACATCGCCCTGGCTCACCAGGAAGTGCCAGCAGTAGGTTCAAACTTGGTCACACATTTCAAATTCTCCTCTGAAAAACTGCTCTGTGTCAAGACAACCAGTGAAAATGGGCAGAAGGTCAAAGAATTAACAGTGCCAGCCTTAAAATGAGGAAGTTTGGTTCCTTCAGCTCTGAATCCATTGCATCCTAGCCTTGAAATAATTGAATTATGCAGGCCCAAGGCCTTTTCCTGTCCAATATAGCTCCTGCATCTCTTTTGTTCCTTGGGATCTAGGTAATTCTCATGTCCTGACAGTTGAGGAAGAGAGAAAGAGAAATGAAGAGCTTGAGAAGAAACACTTGAAACTCTCCAAGGGAATGTCTCTCTGTATTTGTTACTCATCCAGCATTGGAGGGATCGCCACTCTGACTGGGACAACACCAAATCTGGTGCTGCAGGGACAAATTAATGAGTAAGTCTGGCTGAAGGTGGGATCACACACCCACCAAACTGCATCACTCTGCTACAGCTGACTCCTAGGCAGCACAGAGAAGGAAAAAGTCAGTTTGATCCCTTTCCTGGGAAGGGAGCTTCTCTTCCTTGAGAAGGAAAAAGTCAGTTTGATCCCTTTCCTGGGAAGGGAGCTTCTCTTCCTTAATGGGCCCCACAGAACCTCCCCTTTTCCGACTCATTAATGAAGGACAGAAGAGAATGTGGAATTTTGGATGCTAACAGCCACCTGCATTTTCCAGCATCTTTCCTAGCAATGGTGGCATCATCAACTTTGCCTCCTGGTTCTCCTTCGCCTTCCCCACCATGGTGGTGCTGCTGATTCTGGCGTGGATTTGGCTGCAGATCCTGTACTTGGGCTTCAAGTGAGTATCCCTGAGCCCCTGCAATCCACCTGATGGGCTGGAATCAAGGACTCATTTAGCACAAGTGACCCTTTTACTGATGAGAAAAATCACACAGCAGGGGACAAATCCTCACACACAACAGAGACCAGAGCAGCACACTCTGTTCAAATTCTGCAAGTTTTTCTTCGAGGAATCTGATCAAATCCCAGCTCAATGTACTCTGTAGATGAGAATAGGAAGCTCTGAGTGTGTATGACCTGTTCTGCAGCATTGCTGTCGTGTCCTAAGAGATTGCTGTGCTCCAAATGAGGAAACTGATTTCTACAGAGAGCTGGTAAATGCCTTTGTGACCAGGGTTGCTTCAGACCTAGAGGATTAGTTCTGTGCTAGTTCTGGTGCAGATCACCCCACACAACCAGCCTGCATTGCCTGCCTGCTTAATACTCAGCCAATCATGTTTGTATTACCCCAGCTTCCCTTATTTTACATGGAGAGAGTGCTGTAACACCTGAAATGGTACTTTCATCTTCAAAATTCACCTTAAAATTCTCATTTTCTGTCGTTTTAAAAAGTTTGGCAACTCTTTACTTCCTAGTGATCAAGCAGCCTTGTCAATCCACTGTCCTGGTCTAGTGGAAGGTGTCCCTGCCCATGGCAGGAGTTGGAATGAGATGGAATTTAAGGTCTCTTCCAACACAAGCCATTCTGTGATTCTGTAATTTTTTCCCTCATGTGCACAGATAACTCACTTCTTTATGTTTAACTCAGGAGCTTTTAGGGCCAGGAAGCTTTTTTTGTCAACACATGCAGTTAGTACTCGCCGTGGTTGCTGATTATAAGATATTTAATTTCAATATTCATATATAAATGCATATAAAGACATTATGATTGAGTATAAAATTTGGATTCTTAACTCTGAGGATACCTGGCAAAATTCCCTGATATTTCTCATCCATTTTCTTCCAGTTTTAAGAAGAATTTTGGTTGTGGTGCCAGTCCTGCCGCCAAGGCTAAGGAGAAACAGGCCTATGAAATCATTAAGGAAGAGAGCAAAAAACTGGGCAAAATGAAATTTGCAGAAATACAAGTTTTGATCCTCTTCGTTCTCCTGGTGGTGCTGTGGTTTACAAGAGAGCCTGGGTTCTTCCCAGGCTGGGCAACAGTTCTCTTCAACAAAGATGATACAAGGTAGTGCCACTCCTCCTCCTCCTCACTTGGAATAAAAATGAAATAAGGCTGGATTTTATCCAGCTGAAAACACGGCTGACTAAACATCTGGCTGGTCTCTTGCAGCTATGTCACTGATGCTACAGTTGCCCTCTTCATTTCACTTTTGCTCTTCATCCTCCCTTCTGACTTTTCCAACCAGGGCAGAGAGGAAGAGCAAACAGGTGAGTTACTGGAGCACCAAAGATCGACTGTCAGTATAGGTATGCAGGAAATTTTACGTTTTGGGTTTACAAAGGAAATTTCAAATATTAAATAACAATTCAAACTGCTCTTCCAGCTGTGTGATTCAGGTTAGGCAAGGCACATAGCCCATAAAATTCTCTGTTTCTCATAATTTCACTAAGTAGGAAGCACTTATCCCAAGAGTGTTCCCACCCCTGTTATACACACGTGTAAAGCATTCCGAGGCTGGAATCTTCAGGATGGAATACATGACTCAACAGAAACACACAGAGTTGTTGCCACACACCTTTAACTCACCCTTCCCTGCCTCCTCCTGTGCTTCTTGGAGCAGCTACAGATCATTCATTAGAGCTTTTGCAAGTCAAGTTTTAAACCCTTTGTTGATGGTTCTCCCAGCATTTGCTTCGGGAGGCAATTCCCGAGCGTGCTGGCAGAAGGGATTCCTGATGCTCAGACTTAACTCCCCTCCCACCAAGGAGTTCTCCCTTCACAAAATCTCTTTTGAGTTCCAGGGGGCAGGGCAAAGTTCCGGGCACCTCTACCCCTCCTGGACTGGAAACTCGTTCAGGAGAAGATGCCATGGAACATCGTGTTCCTGCTGGGAGGTGGCTTTGCCTTGGCCAAAGGCAGTGAGGTAACATTCCTCGGCTCACCTGGGATTCGTGTTTTCCTGCGTGGTTTCTTTTCCGTCTCGCTCTTGGTGCTGTCCCAGGACACCAGAGGGCACACTGGGAGCATCAAATGCTGCTTTCCCCAGCTCCTGGTGGTGGGACCATCCTTGAAGTCCTGGGATCAGTTCCCGGTGCAATGGGAAGGCACCGCCACTCAGGGCAGCGCAATTAATTGTGTTTCTGGAAAAGGGGCTGATTAAGAAACTGCCCCGACACGTTGAAGGTTCTTTTAAATAAAATGTAATTGATGTGGCCAGCATGAGGAGATAATGTACCCAGGAGGGGTCTCCAAAGTATTTCAAAGCAAGGATTTACGGAAATAGGATTTAATTTAAACGATTAGAAGAGAAATGTAGAGCTTGCTAGAGAAACTTCAGGAGCAGGTAAAAAACATCTGCAGGAATCTGCCAGGAGCCCAGTGCTACACGTTATCTTTCAGTAATGATTTAAGTGATGGAACAGACAATCCATTTATTAAATCTATAGACAATAAAGAAATTCTAAAAGGCTTCAAGTGCCTGGAAATACTAGTTTAGAATTCAAAGATCAAAATTAAAATGTAAAAGTACATGTTTGGAAAAGGAAATATTTAAGAAATCACTTTAATTTATTCTAGAAGAAATCATCAAATGCATAAAAGCTGCTGCAGAAAGCCCAGAATGACAGGGAGGATGCTGCTGCTTCCCAGTGACAAGGATGAAGGATGTGAAAAGCTTCAGACAGTTATCAAGATCCCAGACAATGTGATGAAATGACATTAAATCACTAGAGCATCTGATAAGATACATATAAAAATATTTTAGAAAATTAATTCAAGTATCTTTGCTTACATTATTAAAAAAAAGCACCTCAAATACTGATCATGTACAAGTAATGATCTGAACAGAGAAATAATTATTTGCTGTTAATAACGCACTATAAATGCAGTATCTCCTCCTTTCCAGTTCCTTGGAAGGGAAATAATGCTTATTTTTATTTAACCTACTGAACAATCCTGCCTGTGAGCACTGGCTCTTCTTTTCTGCAGACAGCAGTTTGCAGGAGCACGGCTCTGAGAAGGGAGGGCTGGGACAGTGGTGTGGCTCTCTCCTCTCCAACCTGGCATCCCTCTTTGCTCTGTTGCAGGAATCTGGTCTGTCTGAGTGGCTGGGCACCAAACTGACCCCTCTGCAGGCCATCCCTCACCCAGCCATTGCCTTCCTGCTGTGTCTCCTCATTGCCACCTTCACCGAGTGCACCAGCAACGTGGCCACCACCACCCTCTTCCTCCCCATTCTCGCTTCAATGGTGAGTCCCAGCATTCCAAAATGCTCTTATAAGGACAGTTTTCAGCTCCTCAGTTGTCAAACCTGGCTGACAAAGCCAAGCACTGGTTCCTGTGTCCCATCAGGGGTACAAGACTTAAAACAAAAATATAGGTATGTGTGTGCATATACAAACACACACCGTGCCTAGTTCAACCTTTCTGAAATTGCTGGTGAAAAGCAAAGGGATTAAATTCATTGGCATATTAGACTTGGCCTTCTGGCCTAAACATGAAGTCACTGCCAGCTGTACTTGTTTTTTTCCAATTTGTTCTGCATGGAGACAGCACCAGCAGCAGCGTTTGCTTCCCTGCAACATTCCATGCCTGTATTTCACCCCCACCCCTGGCCTTCCAGAAGTCTCTGAAGGTGATAGCGTGACCTAATTCACACTTCTGCATTTCCACAGGAGATTCCTGTTGCTGGAGGAGACAGGGTTCTGCCAACTGAAAAGCTGGTTCCAGATAGAAACTGGAATGAGCTCCTCCAAAATCTTTTTGCATAAGCTGCAGACCCCAGCCAACCCCTAAACCAAAGCTCTCACCTTCAGAGCTTCACCTGCCTCCCCTGATAATTTAGTTTTGTTCTTAAGCAATATGAATTCAGGGTTTAGAGTTAAATATAAGCATTATTTATCCATTTATACAGGAGCAACACCAAGCCCTGACCACAAAATCAATTCTTGCATTTGCTGCATAAGGATGCTGGAAGTGTCTGAAGCAGCACCAAAATATGAGTGGCTGCAGAGTCTGGGGAAGGACGAGGCTTCTGACATGGACAAATAGAATCAGTTCTTTGCCAAAAGGTTTCTGTGCATTTTTGGGTATCAAAATCACCATCTCTGCTCTCTTTTCGTGCACAGGCTGAAGCAATTTGCCTCAATCCTCTCTATGTCATGCTGCCCTGCACACTCTCTGCATCACTGGCATTCATGCTCCCCGTGGCAACTCCTCCCAATGCCATTGTCTTCTCCTATGGACAGCTCAGGGTTATTGATATGGTGAGAAAAAAAAAAACAACACTTTCTTTCCAGAATTTTCACCCCTAGGTTTGATCTTTCCTTTTTCTAAAGCTGGCTCTTCTTGTGGGAGCGTTAGAAAAGTCAGTGTGCCCGGCTTTTGTCAAATGGAAAGAAGACATGTGCAGTAATAAAGGGTCACACTGTCTCTGGTACACTCTGAGAATCTTATGAAGCTGCTAATGAGCTTTTAAAGAACAGCCAGGACCTCTTGAAGATTTTATAAGAACAGCTGTCAGTGTCTAAACTGCTTGAAAAGCCCAAATATAGAGCACGAGGGTGTCAAAGAGCCCTGTCACCTGGGCAGCTCTTCTGCAGGGACAGGGAACAGCCTGGCACAGCTCACTGGGTGCCCTGATGCCTCAGGAAATCACTAAAGAAACAAGGACAGCAGTGCCATGTCTCTTGATAACTTTTGTAACTTAAAATTGATCCAAGAAGAAACCCAAAGTAACATTAGAGAGAAATACCAGGTCAGAAGAGAAGTGGATTGAAAGGATTTCAGGATTTCTAGTTTTAAGAGTTTTATCCAATGGAAACCTTTCCCTTTATACAAATTATATTTGTGAAGAAAACCAACTTAAATCAAATTTGGTGGAGTTGTGAAAAAAGGCCAAAGAGAAAATCAAACCATACAAACAACCCTAACCAGCAAGGAAGGCAAAAAGTGCTCAGGAGTGCTAACAACGCTTCTCTTTTATAATTCTAGGCCAAAGCTGGGTTTGTGCTCAACATTCTGGGAGTTCTGACGATAACTCTTGCCATCAACACCTGGGCTTCATCCTTGTTCCAACTGCAAACATTCCCATCGTGGGCAAACAAGACGGGGACCTGCCTGTAACGTGGGGAGGAGACAGAACCCAGACTGTTCCTGTCAGAGCTGCAAGGAGAGCAGGGCTGTCACCCACAGAGGCAGGGGTTAAGAGAAAAGCCTGGAAAAGGACAAGCAAAATCATCCCATTGATGACAGCAATAAAATTGCCCAGGTGCTGTTCAGGCAGCACTTTTGTCACCCCACCAGGAGGACGAGGTGACTTTTGGCTCTCCAGCCCTCCCACCTTTAGATTTTCTGCTTCTTCAGGGGTGTTTTCCCCCAGTGCTTTTCCAGTGAGTCTGAAATGTGCAGCGAGAAAAGAAGAGAGGTGTGTGACTACACAAAAGGAAGGAGAGAGACTCTGAGTTGCTGATTTCACACACAGATCTGTGCTGTCACCACTCTCCACCCGTGTACGTGTATAAGTTCGAGGTGTACATGATTGTTATATACTCTGTGGGCACTGACAGTGAGGTGTGTGTTGGGTGATTACAGAAAAATCACTGTCAGCCCATCCTGTTTTGAAATGTATTTATTTGCAGTTCCCCTTCTGAGGAATGTAGAAGATTCTTTTTCTCCCAGAATGTCTGCCCCGTTGTTATTTATGTCAGATTACAGCCTGCAAGGTCATAATAAGACTTTTCCTTGAGAAGGAGAGAATTTCTGTGTCCTAAAATATATATATATGATTGAATCAAAGATTTTTTTTTTGTAATGTACCCCTGTGTCCTGGAGGTTTTTTTTTATTATAGATCACTGCTTCTGTTTTCCTTGTATCAACTGCTTGTCCATGAGCTCACATATAATATCTTGAAATAAGCAGAGAAATCAGCATAGTTGATTTTCTCTTATCTTTAAAGTAGTAATTATGTTGTTATTATTGTTGAGTCCAATTTTCTTGGCATGTCCAACCCAAGATTTCCCCTTTAGAAAGCCTGTTATGTAATCCTGTTACATATCTAATCCCTATTCTGCTGCAGCTGACTTCCAGGAGCAGATAAATTCCTGATGACCAAACTGACAAAGGATTATCCAAAGCCACTTTTCCAAACCAATCCCTCAGTGCCATAAATGAGGTTGGGTTCAGACAGAGCAGTTACTCACTGGGTGCCCCTGGAGTTTGCTCTGAAACCTTTGTTCTGTTGTTACCTGCCTTAACTTTGCACAAAGTGCAGTTCTGGAATCCCACTCTGGTGGGATCTCCATACTGGTTCCATGAGGGTGAAAATGAGGGAATTTCACTCTGAAATAGTATGTTCTCTTCAAAATCTTTCTCCTTTCTCTGCCCTAATTATTAGGAGACAAGGACAGCGTGCAGTGCAATTTTGACTCATAAATGTCAGAATTCACTGACTTGCAGCAGTTTCTTTCCAGTTCCAAATATCCAGACAGTTCTAGTGTCTGCTACTCATTGATTCCTCGGCACCGACAGTTCCACTGGCTGTGGAAATCACTGTCTTGGAAAGAACAGCCTGGTATTAACCCTCCAGTGGCTTTGACAGAGTTTTAATTTGATGTGAGATAGAGATCCAGCAGAATATCCACAGCTCCAGAAGGAAAGGCATTTATTCTCTGTTGCTAATGAGCTCCTGGGTAACTGATTTCCATCACATAATGACTTGCTCAGGCCACTGCTAAACCACTCTCCTTTCCCTTTGCGTTCACCTCTCTCAAATAACACCCAAATCTCTCTAAGTATTTTCATTACCCTGCTCACCCTGTGTCTGAGGACCTAAAAATGACAAACTGGAGCAGATGATTTGCTGTGAGCCTCTCCCTCCTCCCTCCCTTTGTCTCCAGCATCAGGGCAGTGTGCTCTGCTTTTGTTTGCTTTTTGTTTTCTTTGAAATACTCGCACAGACTTTACATGTCCTTCTAAATTACTGCTTAGCTAAGCAGGAAAGGTGGAATTCTTATAACATTTCCCGTCGGCCTCTCCTTCCAGCCCTTTTAAAACTGTGTTATGGTTCTTTGAAGTCTTTTCTATTAGTCTACATTATTCAGAGGCTGTGGTGTGCCTAAAGTACCTGCAGGAGCACAGGTGCAATCTTTATGCCAATCTCAAGAAGAAAGGAGGGAGACATCAAGTAGCACAGAGTGTCATGGGGCCAATGCATTAATGCTGGGTGTTCCGTGTTCATTAACGTGGGTGAGTACACAGAGATTTACCAGGGAATATCTGCAGTGCAAGTTACTCAGAGGGTTTAAAAATGCCCAAATTCCATTAAAAAATAGGGGTGAAAAGCTGTAGGAAAAGAAGAGAAGAGAGAAGAGAGAAAAGAGAGAAGAGAGAGGAGAGAGAGGAGAGAGGAGAGAGGAGAGAGGAGAGAGAAGAGAGAAGAGAGAAGAGAGAAGAGAGAAGAGAAGAGAAGAGAAGAGAAGAGAAGAGAAGAGAAGAGAAGAGAAGAGAAGAGAAGAGAAGAGAAGAGAAGAGAAGAGAACACCAGCAAACGCCAGGACACAAAGAGAACTGAGAATTCCATTACCAGTTTCCACCTTGCAGTGATGATGGTGGCACTGGGCAGTTTATTGCCTTGGGTGTGTCAGAGCTCAGGACCAGTCAAGGTACAGCTAAATATAGAGTGCTTGTGCAAAGACCAGTAACACTATTAAAAATTTTCATAATTTTCTAAGCAAAGCAGGTAGAAAGTGTTTCTAAGCCCCATTATTACCCGGATCACCTTTGAAGGGTGGTTCCCCATTATGTTTCCAGATATTGCCCTCAAGGAGTGGCTCTATTTCCCATTGTGTGATCAAATTTCACAATCTGCTGCGAAACTGCCAGCTCAGCACCTGCTGTGCTTAGCTGTGATTCCCAATGCAGCTCCTTGTCTCGGAGCTGACACTGAGGCTGCTTTCCATAAGCGATCAATTCGGTAATGAGGAGGGGGCTTCTGCCTTTTTGCCTGCCTTGGCCTAAAAAGCACTCAGCAAAACCACAAAATACAGGTTTCCCACAGTGTGTGCCAGTGAGTAAGTGGGTGACTCGGAGTCACCTCCTCCATTCTCCCTGCAGTTATGGAGCTGTCCTGCCTTGCCTTGCCCAGGCACACGAGCACACACACACAGCTTCTGCAGGCACCCACATGTACTGCCAAGGTAAAAAGGAGGCCTTACCCTGCTAAACACACACATTTCTGTGACCACACTGTAAAAGCTGATGATTTCTGGGCAGGCTCCTGAAAATGGCTTACATTTAGGAAAGGCACCTCGCCATAAACACCTCGGCAGCAATTTGTAAAGTGGCATGGGAGTGATGCAAGGGTCACTGAAATCATAAACAGACGTAACAGGACACATGGCAATTTGAAAGCTAAACCAGGATGAAGCCAGCACATCTTTCTAATCCTCAAATTGGTTTGGAGAAACCAAAAATTTGCTCCCAGTCACTTAAGAGGTATTAAAATGAACCTTCTTGTACAGCACTGACATCTTGAAATATGTCCAGGCCTTACAACTCAATTCCTAAACTTTCATTTAAAATACAAATAAATAAATAAAATCTACCTGGAAGGACACCTTATCATAAAATGGACACGAAATAATTCTCAAAAAATTGAAAATTATTCTCAGCAAACCAACAGCAACATAAGGGTCTGTGTTTTATTCAATAATTAGCAGCGTGTAGGTAACTATGGACCTTTCTCCAGGAGCTGTAAAAGCAGTTCCACTCGTGTCCCTGAGGAAATTCCTCCCCTGGATAACGATGGCATGTTGGCAGCATCTCCAACCCTCTCTCCATTTGGTTTATTTTATTTTAGGAATACAACTCTCTGCTCTCAATTAGCACATTGGATTAAGTGCTTGCAAAGGCAGAAGCAGAGTTTAAACCCTGTACAATGACGAATAATTAAAGAACAGAAAGCAGAAACACGAGGACTTAAGAAATGCATAACTTGAAATCATCCAGGAATTTCACAACCCTCTTTTTTTTTTTTTTTTTTCCAACATGGGACCAATAAAACTATTTACAACTTGATTCACTGAACTTTATGGCTTGAGTTAGTAATGACCAAGGTGCCAAAGTCTGGAAATGAAGTGGTTTGAATGTACTAATCACCTGGTGTCCAAACTAACAACTGTTTAATAGAACTTAATCACTACTGTCAATGCTGGGTATTTTCTCCTATTAAGGAAACATTTAGTCTTATTTATCCTTTAATCATATTAATGCACCGAAACCATCCAGGTGCCATCCAGGAGGTGTGGGCTCCCTCCCCACGTGCCAGCTCCTGGCTGCAGACACTGCCCAGGGTCCCCAAATCCAGGCCAAGCACCTGGTCTGATGTTGATTTTCCTTGGAAAACTCCCTTAAACAGCTAAGGAATGGAACACTTTTCAAAAGCAATGCAGGACAGCAGAGTCAAAAAATTGATAAAATTTATTAAAATTGTCCAAAAGGAAAAAAAAAACCAAACCAAACCAACAAAGTACAAACTAACTTGAAAATAGAGGAGGAACAGAATGGTTAATTCAAGTGTTCAACACTTATATATTGTTATGAATGAGACCAGATTCAACTGCTTCAAGGCTCGGATGTTGGATGCCTGTGTGAGGTATTTGCAATCTAACAATTAATCACAATTACTTTTAGCTGCCACTGCAATTGAATTATTAACTAGGATCAATTAAACCATCAGAAACTTACTCTGCTTCCAATCTATGCCATTCAGACAACTTCAGGTCCTGCCCAGCTAAGCAGCACTCCAGGAATTTCCTCACTTTCCCCTGATCCCTGTCCAGTCCATGAAAAGCAGAGCAATTTCAACTTTTCCCCACACCTGCCCCTGGGACTAAGGGCTCTCCATTCTTTGGAAGGGGGTGGACACCCAATTTCAGTAATTCTGCTGATCCTCATTTCCCTCCATCAAGCCCAAAGAGAACTGGTCAGAGCTGTCCATGAAAATGCTGTACATTAATATGGAATTTCACAATGTGAGACGAGCAAGGTGTGTGCAGAGTGTTCCAGTTAGCTGGAATGGTACCAGTTTTCCCAGTTGCCTCTCGAGGGGACCTTAGTGAGTACTGGTTAGTCTGGGGCAGCTGGGTGACTGCAAAAGGAAAGCCACGTTTCCCTTTTTTGCTCTAGGACTCTCCTGATGAGACTTGCCAGAAAGCTGAAAATGGATCCTCTTTATTTTTGACTCGTCTGTCACCCGAAGGGAGCCTGAATTTTCCTCCTTGTTCTTACCTCTGGCAATGTCATTCCTGCTACATGAAACGTGCAATCATAAATCACTTGTCTGCATCACAGATTACACAGTTGTACAGTGGCAGCTTCCTCACACCTGTGCTTTTGCTTTTCTCCCCAGACCTCAGCAAGCGGTGGTGTGGCACTGGGAGCTACAGCTGGCACTGGAGGAACAGCAGTCTCACAAGATTCTATGGAAATAATCCAAAGTAACCTTTGTAATGCCTTTAGTGTTATGTTTTTATCACCCAGGCTCCGTGGCAGACAGCAACATCATCAGAATTGGCTCTGATGACTTTTAGAGTGAAGACAGGGCAGGTTTTTCCCCCAATTATTGACAAAAACCAATGATCACAGCCAGAGATAGCTGGATAGTCACAGTAGATCGGTGAATGGCACAGTGAAAACAAGCACCAATTTCATGCTCATGCCTTACCTGTTAAGATGGATTACATGGTGCATGGACAAGACAGAAATAAATTCCTGAAACATATTCCAGAAAGGCTGAAGTAGAGCCGCCAGAGGGGCAGGCTCTGACTGAATCCTGGCTCCAGAAACCAAAGCCTTTCTCCCAAGTGAGCACAGGGGGTGTGGAAGTGCAGGAGTTCACACTGTAAAGCTTCTGTATTTTGGCAGAGATTCTATAAGGAACAAAAACCAAACCAAAACATGCAGCTTATTAGCCTAGAAGAACAATCTTTGCTCTGTTTACACAGTAACCACACACCTGTATCTCAGAAATATGAGACAAGTGATGGGGAAAGGGGAGGGGACTGACAGCTTCATTTTCCTCTGCACCAGGTGCAGTCAGCTCTGTAATATCTTTCCAGCCACTATTTTGACTCAGTGCCACTGTTGGCCTCCTGTACCTGCTGAACAGCCCCTGCAGGGAATGACTCCAAAACATGCCCATGCTCCCTGCTCCAGCAAGATCCGCTCCTACCTGGAGCCCTGGCGGGTGCAGACACAAGTCAGCCAAATCCTGAACCCATCCTAGCACAGCTGCAGTTCCTGCAAGTCACAGAAAGACAAAAACCACTCAGTTTTGTCCTAAATTATTCTATCGATTCATTTTTCTTACAGGATGTACCTAATTTTTTGGTGCTGCCAGTTTATGTCCCATTTTTATGAGGCAAAAATATGGCATTAAGGAAACTTGTCCTGTCACAATGATACATCAGGGTAGGGGACAGAGCTGAGGAGTGTCCCACCTCTTTAACTCCTCAGACTAAAGTACAATTCAGTAAAATCCATTTGCATTAACTGCAGCAAATTTGTCTGTCTGGTTTTACTGAATATGATTGTTTGATATTGCCAGGCAAATGGAGAAGAAAAGAGGGGTATATATTAAAAGAATAAATTCACGTTTTTATCAGAATAAATTTCTTTTTGCCATGAGAACAACAGAAGAAGTTGCTTTATGTTTGTTAAGACAGCAGCCACGTGAGTAACAGCAAGGCAGCTCCTACTGCAACGCTGGTTAAGTGGCACCAACCATGGAATCATGGAATTGTTTAGGTTGGCAAAGACCTTTAGGATCACCAAGTCCAACCGTTAGCCCAGCACTGCCAGAGCCACCACTAACCCACATCCCCAAGTGCCACATCCACACATCTGTTAAATCCCCTGGGAATGGTGACTCCACCACCGATGGCCCTTTCGGTGAAGACATTTTTCCTCAGATCCAATCTTCCTGAGGCTGCACCCAACCCCTTCAGCCTGACCATTGATGAAGACATTAAGCAGGACTGGCCCCAGTCCCGGGCCTGGGGAGCACTGCTGGTGACCAGCCCCAGCTGAGTGTGACTCCATCCACCACGGTTCCCTGGGCTCCAGCCAGTGTTTTACCACCAGTGCACCCATCCAAGCCATGAGCAGCCAGTTGCCCCAGGAGAATCCTGTGGGGAGTGGTGTCAAAGCCTTTCCTAAAGTCCAGGCAGGCCCATCCCAGCCTTTCCCTCACCCACTGAGCAGGTGACCCTGTCCCAGGAGGAGATCAGGTTGGTCAGGCAGGACCTGCCTTTCATAGCCCTGTGCCAGCTGCGCATGATCACCGTACGTGCCACGTGATGGCATTCCAGAGGGTCTGCTCCACAGCCTGTCCTGGCACTGAGGTCAGGCTGGCAGGTCTGCAATTCCCTGGATTCCCCTCCAGATCCTTTGTGTGGGTGGGTGTGACATTTGCTGACCTCCAGCGAGCTCCAGTCAGCCAGAGCTGCTGGTAAACGCTGGACAGTGGCTCAGGGAGCACTTCCAACAGCTGCCTCAGCATCCTTGGGTGGATCCAGCCTCTTCCTCATCTGCTGTCACTGTGCTTCCCTCTACATCCACTAAAGGATGGAGAATCTGCTTCGCTTTTCCTCTGTTACTGATGTATTTATAGGAACAGTTTTATTGCTTTTTACAGCAGTGGCCAGGTTAAGTTCTGGCTGGACTTTGGCCCTTCTAATTTTCTTCAGCTGGCCTATTGAAACCACCAGTGAATAAAACAAATTTATGTCTCTATTGCTATTGAATTCAGTTCTTCTCTTTAGTAAAAGCATGACATAAAATCACGCAGGATTTACTGGATAATCAGTGTGAAACTGTGTATTACAGTGCAAAAGGCATGAAAGACATCATTTATCATGGAATCATGGAGAGTTTGGGGCTAAAAACATCAAAAAGCATCTCATCCCAACACCCTGCCATGGGCAGGGACACCTTTCACTGGATCAGGTCGCTCAGAGTTTTAGAAACTGCTCTGTACAGGTAGCAATGGGTGGAACTGGACTGGGCTGCTCAAGAGGGATATTATGGTATTGCACTAGCACAGAGTATTTCTATCATTTTTATTTCTTTAATCTGACTGCATGCAACCCCACGGAGCAGAGAAAGTCCAGTCTCTATGTTTAGGAGCCCAGGTCTTCATCAGGAAAGGGGTATTTAGGATTCTCAGGCAGTGATTAACATGAGCTCTGAGTTAGAGTTTATAAATATGATGAGTCTTTAATTTGCACAACAAGTAGAGTAATAAAGATTAGAGGAAAGAACTTGAGAGGGAGGGAGAGAAACCTCCATATCTAACCTAGGCTGTTAACACTAATTACTGTTGGTCTCTCACAACAAAATCTTTCAGGAGTCAGGATGTTTCAGCTTAAGCTTTAAAAATAACCAATGCACCACGTTAGTGCAAAGAAATTATCCAACACATACAACAGCAGAGCACCTGGTTTTCCTCTAAATCTTACCCAGGTTATTTTTTCATCATGAAAGAAGTGCCTGCATCTTTGGCAGTTGTAAAAATATCATGCATGGCACCACCTGCCAGACTAATAACAATAATTAGAAATGTAATAAACTGTTCATTGGCAAGGGAACAAATTGTCTTATCCTTTGAAAGTCACACTGGCCCGAGGCAATTCCTCACAGACATTCGCCACTGATGTCACAAGAGCTGGAGTGAGAAGCACACAGTGCAGAAAAACAACAGAGGAGGGCAATGAGAAAGGGAGAAAAAACCACTGACAAAGGCATTTGAGCAGTGTGGAATAGCTGCAGAGTATTTTCATTTCACTGAATAAACCATTAAAAACTCAGGATTTACAGAGAGTTGACAATTGGGGAGAACTGATCCTGTTGCTTCCTTGTGGAACTTTACGGACTGGAGCCTGTGGAGAATCACATGAACTCAAAACACTTGTTCAAGATGAAACATTTTTAACTGAATTTGGAATGAAAACCTCAGGCTTGCAATTACTTCCTTTTTATCCTCCTTAGGTCTTTTCATCTTTTGTACAATCATATTTCATAAAATAATTAGGATCTTTTCACAACATACTTTGCACTGAATACAAAGTGGTTACTTTGACTCTTGTATCTCATCTGTTTAATTTTAAATCTGGCAATCTGAGATCAATATTTCATTCTCACTGAAGCTCCTCTAAGTGCTGAAGCAATCTTGGTTTGGCTGCCAGATAGGAATTAATGGCCTGTTCAAGATTTTTACCTCCCATTATAACTCTCCATTTGAACAGACCACAAGATTTCACGTTGCTTGTTTTTAAAGGCCGTGTTTAAAATCATCCTCAACAATAAAAATGTGGTTTCATATGTTCACAACCTTATAATGTTCATGCCCCTTCTTCCATGCAACATGTTTTAGCTCTAAAAATCCACTGTCAGCCTTTCAAATGCAAAAAAGGCATCCAGAAATCTGTGAGCATTAAATATTTGCCTTCCTCATCCATCTTCTGGACTAAGAGCAAGAGAACACAGCGACCAGGTCCACGCTCACAGAGGACTGAAGAGAAGAAAATCAAGTTATAAACGCTGCCTAAGCACTTCTTTCTGAGGCTTCTGATGATTTCACAGTCCCAGTAAGTCATCTAGGAGGGGCCCATGCCAGGCAGCAGCCTGCTTTTGTTCTTTGCTTTGTACTCAGAAGGGAGGGACATTGCTGAGGTACAACACTCTGGGTATTTACGTGATTCACTCCTTCTTTCATTGAATCATTTTCTGGTTTCTAAGATAATACCTCTGGGATCATTTCAGTGGCTGTTTGCGGAAGCACAAGGTTTTTGTGTTTTCCACTATTGGGTGGGAAGGTGAAGATGAAGGGAGGATGGTCCAAGAAAGATGGGAAAATCCTTTGGACAGGATGGGGAGAACCTGGGAATTCTGATTATTGACCTGATGGTTCCAAAGTCCTGAACACAGGAGCTGGGATGTCAGCTCAGAACCTGACTACAGCCAGCTATAACTCCATAACCCTCCTGCTGAACACGCTGCTTATCTCCCCAAATCCAGGCACTGCTCTAGTCTGGGTCAAATAATTCATCCCAGGCTGTGTTTGCATTGTAATTGGTCAGGAAAATCCAAGTGTGTCAGTCCTTTTCAACATCCCAGGTCAGCTCTTCCCAATTTTCCTCTCTGTTTCAAAATCAATACAACAACGGCCGGTTGGATTTGAGACAACACCTTGGAGGGGTGATACCACACACCTGTCAGATCTACCTGTGAAACCTGCAGATATAACCGTGTTCTCTTCATAACCTTGCAAGAAATTCACATTTCAGCCTGGTTTACTGTTTGAGTAGGGCTGGAAGTGAGATAATCTTTAAGGTCCCTTCCAACCCAAAGCATCCTGGGGTTCTGTGATTCGAGAACTTAATCCGAGTTGTATTCCTAAACCAGTTTTTCTGCAGCACAACCCAGTTCTGCTGATGCATCAGTATTTCTCCCACGGATACTTTGGAAAGCTTGGGAAAAACATTCCCTCAAATTCTATGGAAGTGGAGAAACACTAAAAGGGTGTGCATGTATTGGCACTGGCTGCTCATGGAGCAGTCAGGAACATCCAAGCACACACTCCAAGAAGGAAAGAAGACAGACCAGTTGTTCTGGTTATTAGACATGGTTAAGGGGCTAAAAAAAAAAAAAAATGCAACACCAAACCAACACACACACACATGTTTCTGCCAAGCCAGTTATAAGAAGATAATCATGTGCTAGCCTAAGCCTCTGGCAGGAGTAAAACACTGTTAGCTGTCTTCTAGCTGGCTAAATATTAATCATCCTGTTTAGAACCAATCATGTCACTAACTGGAGAGAAACTTGGTTAAAGGTTGTGGTACCAAGAGGGTTTAGGGTTTTATCTCTAGCTGAAGGATTCCCTGTCTTCTACAGAAAATATGTTGAGTGAGGCAAAATCCAGAGCACTATTCCTAAATGCATAATTTTTTGGAAAGAGATTTAGGAGGTTCTGCAAGCTGAGGATGTGGGGAGACACTCCAGCAATTCAAACAAGATTCTCCTCAGCTGCTGTAAAGGAAACAGAGCACAGTGTTTCACCTTCGGTTGTGAAGTGCAGTGACTTGCAAACATTTTCATCTGAACCACCAAGCAACATCTTATTCACAAACTAATTCTGCTCCTGAACTCTGCCACAGCTCCAGAAGTGATGCTGTATGTTCACCACAGAGCATCAGCAAGGAGGAACAGAAAAAACCCCAAGAACTAAAAGTTGCACATTACTGGGGGAAGGTGTGGGTTATTCAACACCTCTGAAATCACCCCTCAGCCTAAAATAAATGGAAAATAAAAAGAGCAGGCAGCAAGCCTTAGAAGCAACAGGATGAAGTCATGGATGAGTGATCATTTCCCTGCTCATGCTTGAGCCACTAAGTGGCCAAACCTGCACAACATATTCAGAGTCATGAGTGTGACAGGATTGGGTTGGGAAGACTCATGTGGTTCAAAGGTCTCCCTTGGAGATCCACATGTTCTTGAAACTCCCACAGTCCCTCAGGGCCTTAAAACCAGGATGCAGCAGCACTCTCCTTTGAATCTGCTGTGGTCTGACCTTTAGAAAGTCCTGCTCAGGGAGAGGAGTTGGAGGTGACGAGACAGAGGATGAGCCTCTCCAATATCAGCAGTGCTGCTGGGATTCCATCAGTGTCTGGTGACATTGGCCACGTTCTTCTACATCCCTGGCTTTGACATTCATCAGATTCCCATGCTCTGGAAGCTGATGTACAGTAGGCTTTCTCCTTTTCTTGTCATGTCACCAAAACTCTCCCAACAGCCTCGCTCTGCACAGCTCTGTGATGTTGGAAACAGCCTGGCAGCCAAAAATGCAGAAGCCATGAGACCAAACAAACAAAGACAGCCTGCCAAGCTACCACTTATCCAGCAGCTGCAGGCTAGGAAAGCCTGCTCCCTTTCTGTTAACCTTGTAACCAAAAAAAAAAAAAAAAAAAAAGGGGGGGGGGGATCACAAAAGGCTTTTTCTGAAGTGCAGTGTCAACAAAAAAGGGAAAGCTGGCAGAATGCTGCCAACTCTTCACTAATTATTTTCAGTGAGAAGGTTTATGATCTGTTACAGGGCATTCCAACCTAATTCTGAGGTCTGAAACTTTCTATTTCTACAGTGATCTGCTCCGAGGAGGAACGGGAATTCCTCCTTGAGCACAGGAGAAGGATCCAGCTCCAGCTACCCTAGAACAAGGCAGCGTCCCAATGCTGAATACATAAGGACCAAATAATTAAGCACGAGACAAAATAAACCCGTGAGGACAATCAGAGATTATTACTCCCAATTATTAGCCCAATCTCTCTCTCTCTCTTTAATTAATTATCTCCCTGCTGCATTGAAAGCTGCACACTAAGAGCAGCCTTGTCAAAAAGGCAACCCAAAGCCCAGTGCTGAGTGACACAATGGCTGTAACAGGTGTCTAGATCACCTTCCTGAATTTCACCTAGAGCAGAAAGGCACAGAGTCAAGTCTAACACCGTGTCTTGAGCTCATCCTCATTTCCAAAATACCAAAATAACACCTTGCAGTGGCTGCCACACCGCTCCCCATGCTGCGCTTTATGGGCAGCACTAAATCACTGGCCAGGAAATGATATTTTGTGTATAATGATGGTTCTCTGTATTTTAATTTAAGATTGAACAATTAACGAGCTGAAAGTTCTGCAAATGCCAACAAAAGGACATCAGATTTGGAGGCCGTAATTCAGATCTCCCTGGTGAATTTCATCCTTCCCTCTTCCAACTCAGGGCTCCTCTGTAACAAAAACAGGGCAAAAAACCAGCTCCATTTCGCCAAAAGAAGAGGGAATGAGAATTATACTCTCTTACATCCCTGGAATTGTTCGAGTCCAGGTTGGAACAACCTGGTTTAGTGGGAGATGTCCCTGCTGATGGCAGGGGGTGGAAGGAGATGGGTTTTAAGGTCCCTTCCAGCCCAAACCGTGCTCTGATTTGGTGAAATATTTGGAATGCTGACATTGCTAAGCTCAGTTTAACCAATGTGCTTTTCTAGACACATTAATCTGCCAGATAAATGCACTTGTGATCACTTCTGAGGGACAGAAATGGACTGAAGTGTATGTAGGTTAAACCAAGGTGTGTATTCCCTAGGGATATCTCAGAAGATAAAAAGCAAGCCCTGACTACTATTTAAAGGCAGCCCAGCAGACGGTTAAAGTTACACCCAGGTGTGTCTTCCCTCAGGTGATCCCAAGGGAGAGATGCTGGGCCACTTTTCCTATTTAATGGTGGCAGAATAGCTGGTTAGATTACGTCTTAAGTCATTTTGTAAGCTTATCATCCAAATGTTAGGATACAAAAATTGTAAGCCTACAAAGCTATTTATGATAACAAATAGTGCTGCCATCACTGCATAATAAAATATAAACAATGTATTAAAAATAAGCAATTATCCCACTAGTAAATTAAGCTGGAATATTTAATCAAAGGGATTAATTTATGCTTTGGCTGGGCAAAAAGTGAAGTTCATAGGACGAACCCCTCGCTGACAAATTTCCAGATCAGCAAGACTGTTCTTGCCAATTATAAATAGCAGGAGGGGTTTATAATGAGGTCAGCAGTGTTTTTCCATGTCAAGGAATCGAAGAATATTAAATCTTAAAATTGATCAAACCTTCTGAATTGCACACAAGGTGTTTGAGCTCAGCTTATCCTTTCCTTTGGAAAACACCAGTCCAGGGAAAACTTCTAGGACAAGGATCAAATTGTGGAAAACCAGGATAATAATATTTTTCCAGCTTCTAGGACAAAACAACTCCATATACCCAAGATGCCAAAATGCAGTGCTACAGGAAGCAGATCATGCAGGATGACTCCCCCTAAATGAGGCAAACAAACAGGGAAGCAGGATCTCGAGCTGCTCATTCTGGACACACCACAAGCACCTCATGCCAGGTCAGTCGGGCAGGCTGTCATTTCTCTTCCCTCTCCAGTGCTTCCCACATGAAAGTACCAAACAATCCTCCCACTTTGGTCACCTTCACTGGGCAGCTGAGCCCTGGTGGAAGTAAATAGGAACCATTTCCACCTGACATTGTTACTTCAGACTAAAGACACAGTCAGACACCACTGAATTGGTTCCACTGACTCGCTTCTTGAATATTTACTTTGTAACTTTGATGGCTGCAATTTTATTTTTTTTTCTCCCCCCCCAAAATTAAATATCAGATTAGGGAAGAGAATTTAACAGTTTAGCATAGCTGCCAGTATAGCAAATCAACAGCTCAGTCTTTCCATAAAAGCCCAGACCAAGGAGAGACATAAAGTTACCACATTACAATAGACTAGTCTGGATCTGACAAAATCAGGGTTGTTCTGATGCAAACATCTTCATCTCTCCTGTTGTTTGGCTTCATCTCCTGAAGAACAAACTGTTTTAGACAAAACTCCGTAAGGAAAAAGAGACTATTGAGTTTAAATTCTACAAAACTCTTTTGCCACTCAAGAGGAGAGAGCCCACGAAGCAGTGCTGGTAGGTGGGCTCTGCTCCTCATATCCCCAAAAGTGGGTGTTGATCCAGGGCTGTGACACACGTTGGTGAGGGACAGGAAAATCTGCAGTGAATTCTGGCACCCTGCTTTCCTCTAGGTATTTCCACCTGATAATTCTCCCGGGAAAGAAGAGATAATGCTCTCTAGTCAGCGGTTTGATTTCATTCAGGCTCTTATCTCTGCACTGCAATCGACCTGTGACTCCAGCCCCAGCAAACACACCCACCAAGGTGGTGTTAAAACTTAGGGATCAGGAACTGCCTGGCTGCAGCAGCTGCATCCCAAGAGCCTGGGGGGACACTCAGGCCAGGGGTTGGCTTTGGTGCTGAGCTGTCCCTGACACAAAAACCATCTCAGATTAGTCTGTGCCAGTCATCACAGTAAGAATTGGAAATTAAAGGTGGTGCAGAATTTGGGAATAAAGAAGTAAAGATGTGGAGTGTAGTCCCAATCATCTCAGAACCTTCCCTGCCAGCTTTAGACACGTAACTCTGAGGAACATCAAACGTGAAAGTCCTTGGAAAAGACAAGTCATTACCCAGCACTATCTTTGGGATCTTCCAGACAGGAAAAAGCACATCCACCAACACTCCATGCCCACATCTCTACAAGATCCAGCAGATAAACTGACAGTCTTCATTTCTAGTACCAAAAGGCTCTGATAGATTTAATAAAATCAAACTGGCAACGTTTTGATAGGAAATAATTCATCACAGGTGAAAACATGGATTTTCTTCCACCTGTTTTTGTGGTGTGTGGATGCCCTGGCAGAGCTTTTGTGTCCCAAATCAGTGTAAAACATTCTCCAACAGGTATCACAAAATCCCTTCATGAACAGCATGAACATGAATTTAAATATGTCCTCCAGAGCAGAGAGGGAATTTTTATCAAAGTTTCAATACCTTGTTCAGTATCTGACCATAATCGTGGGAGATAAACATGGGTGTACCTATACAATGACCTGGGGGCCACAGAGATGTTTCTACTGTTTTGTGGAATGACGATAATTATATTTAGCACTCATTCAGGGCTTTTCATCTTCAAAGCACTTTACAAACATTAATTAATCCCCACAACACCCTATGAGGTAGGTGAGTATTATTACAGTAGGTGTGATCAGGGGACTGGAGAGTGTGCACAAAGCCAGGTAAGAGCAGCAGGAATACACCTTCCTGCAACTGCACATTTCAATTCCTGTTCCTCTCTATGGATCTGCACACACACAAAAACCTTTCCACGTAAATACATATGCACACACAGGCCCACCTAACCTATTCCTCTGATTTAGTCCTGGTTTTATGACCCTGCTAAGGCACTCTGGTTTTGGGAAGGAATAAAATCTTGAGTGCACTGGTTTTGTAGTGTTCCTCTGATGCTTTAAACAGTGCAAGATGTTTTGACATTCCAAGGTGGAGCCACGGCTCCTTTCCATGCTGAGAGTTCGGGCTGAACAAATGCGAGAAAGGCACCTATTTCTGAGAGCTGGAGGCTTTGGGATCTTCTGGCAAACTCCATGCCAGGAAAGAGTGTTTTTAATAACCACAGGTGGATAATAGGTTTGCAAAACACGGTAACAGATGGGTATTTTAAATCAAAAGGAAAACAGAGAGGTGGAGAGGGAGCGCTCTCTTTCCAGACAGTTAGAGCTCAATACCTGCCCAACTTCTCTGAAGAATTACCAAGAGAACAAGGAAAAAAAAAAAATGCAGCTTAGTCATATTTGTATTCTTATTAAATGCAGGACTGCCTGGGGCGAACAAGAGCTGATATCATAATTATTGGCTTGCCCAGCCAGCTGCCTTCTCTCACCTGATGTAAGATCAGATCTTTCCAGCCTTTGGAGCCTCTGTACCGCTGAGCCTCCACTCTCTCTGCAGGGCTGTTTGAATGACCTAATCCTGTCCTGGAGCAGCACCACGCCGTTGTGCTTCAGTAAAAAGGTAAGAGGAAACCTCTGACAACTCCGTGCAGCTTTTCAGAACTCAGCCGTGAAAGCCAAACGGAAGGGGGAGCAGAGCTCTCCTGCCTTGGCTCCTCTATTTAATGTGGAGTCCCTGAGGCTGACTTTGAAGAACTCCAGGCTGAGGGAAGGGGAAGGTCAGCACCTCCATCCTGTTCCTCGGCAGCTCCTGTAGGTATTTATCAGCCACCAGTGCGGAGGAGCAGGAGAAGGAGCCAAGGAAACACCAGGTAAGTTCATGGATCCATTGGTACTGGGAGAAAGGAAGATTGGAGGTGACTTCCCAAAGGGAAAAAGTAGCTTTTCTTGTCTTGGGTGCAGCTCAATCCAATCCTTCTGCTCCATAATTATAAAGAAAGCTGGAAGTGTTTAGCATTACCTGAAAGAAAAAAAAAAACAGGGAAATTAAATAACAAACCAAGAAAAGTATCTCGGAAAAAATATGGGAAGCCTCATGTCTCACCAATCCTTAAGAGATTTGTATCAAACTTTCCCAGTGGTGAATCAAAAACTTGGGAAGTTCTGTGTTTTGAAACCAAGCTTGTTTTTACTGCTGTTTGAAATCTGGTGCTTCTGCCTCGTGTGTGTTGTGGCAGAGGATGAAAACTTTGTTTAGATTTCTTCCTATATGGAAAGGTGACTGAAGTGACATCCAGAGAGAGGCAAGGATGTGTTAAGTGCAGGAATGACCGAGTTTGAGCGCTGCAAGTTGAAACTGAATTTCTTATTTCTTTATATACTGAATTTCTTATTTCTTTATATCACCTTCTTTTCGCTTTTTAGTTTCAGACTGTTGGATTTCCAGCAAGAAAGGGACTGTTTGTGTTACAATAATTATCTAAACCTATAAATAACAACCATCTGTCATTCAACTCTTGACCCTCCTGCCTTACAGGACAGCAGATTAAATCTTGGGGAATTAGACTTTATAAAAGTTTCTGTTTGGTTTATCAGGATCATACTTTTCTAATTTGAATACTATACAGGGTATGTTGAACTGGGTGAGGTGTAGGCTGAAAATGTATTTATTTTGTTAATAACTAATTATGGGCACAAAAGAACAAAAAATATTGGATAGATAAAGTATATTTCTGAAGGAGCAAAGGATTGCGAAGTTTTCTTTCAGCCAGATGTGATATATGCAGCCAAGAAAATACACAATTACAGCAGGTTGTTTATCCTGGTGAGGGGAGAAGGGCACTGGCAGAAGTGGGATTAATGTAAATGAAATAATCTGAGCTTCAAATGTAAAAGTAGAGTGTGAGAAAGTCCTGGCTTGAGCATGAGCACAGATTCTGGTGTGATATTGCTGAGCTCCTGGATGTTACTGGAGCCACGTGCTGGAGACAGGAGTCAGTCCAGTACTCTGGGGAGTAAATGGAAATATCTGTCAAATGCCACTGTGGTAGGTGCAGCACAGGAAGCTGCCAGGAACACATAAAACAATTGCTTTTACTGCAAGAGGAAAGTGTAGAGAGAGGGAAGATTCACCTACATGAAGTAAAGTCCTTCTAATCCTGGTAACAACAGGCTTTCCTTTTTTAGGACAATAGTTTGCAGCTCAGGTACGGGGGATAAGGAGAAAAACACATTTTTAAAAAATCAGAAAATGTCCTTTCCATGCTGTGTCCTTTCAGAGCATCTGTGCTGTAAAACAGAAATTACAAGAAACCATAATTGTTTAGGATTTCTGGAAACTAAACGTTCACCACAACAACAATATTTGAATATTTTTGGCCACAAAATGCCAGATATTTCACACAAGAAGTGGTGTCATGCAGAACTGCTTTCAGTCATGAAATCACCCCCATAACCTAATTTCATGTGCTGGTAAATGACCAAGGACAGGGAGGCAGTGATATGGCCTCCAAAAAAAAAAAAAATCTGAAACAGAAATTTCCAAGCAAAAAATACTGAAAATTGATTCATGTTAGAACCAAAATGATCCTTTGGTTACAGCCTAAAGGGACCACAGACAGGCTGGAAGGCAGAAGTTCTGCATTAGTCCAGGCAACGAATTTTAAAAGGCATAAAATTTCAAATAAACCTGAACAAAATGTAAAAATTTTTAGAACCCCACATGTGTTCACCCTTTAAAAAGCTGGGACTCAAAGCACTGAAGTGTGTAATGAAGGATTTTTACATGGACTGCTCTGTCCTGCTTACAGACCAAACAATTACACATGCAAAACACTCCAGCCTCTCTCCTGCTGAAGCTTTGGAGCTGCCTCTTGCTGCCTGTGCCCACTGGAAAGCGAGGAAAAGTTGTTTGGGATGTGGCAGGGGTGCAACAATCTTTGGGGTGTCAATGTCCATAAGGCCCAGGAAATGGGGATGATTCCCAGCAGAGAGGATTTGCTGGTGGTGGCCTTGCCCTTTATTGTTCCTCAGACAGCTCCAGCTCCGAGATTTGGGTCAAACACACCTCTCTGCTCTCCTGCACCTCAAAAATCATTAGCTCCAAAGACAAAGAGATTAATTATGGAGATAATGCAGATTAGGAGAGAGCTACAAATCACATCCTCCTCTCCTGCGTCCGTGAGCACGGCCAGGGCCACGTCTTCCCAAGGAATTCCTCGTGTTGGCAATGTTTGAGAGCAGGGTGAGAGTTGTCAGAGCTCTGCAAGGCTGAGGTACCCTGAGTAAATCACCACAACCTGCTCTGGTGGAAGGCTTAAGCTTTAAGGCCCTTCCCAACCCAAATAATTCCATGGATCTGTGGGTCAGGATCAGAGCTACGAGGTGCTGCTCTCCCTCTTGAGTCACTGTGGGATCGATGCCCTGATGTGCTGCCAGCCACAGGGTGCTGCTTATATTGGAAACTAAAAGCAAAGTCCTGGCCAGTCCTATTGATCAAAGACACATTGCCACTTCTAATAAGATTAGGGCAATAATTAACTCTTTTGCCACATTTCAGACATAAATCCAAGCAGTGCCCTCATTAGCACATCCTTTGCTACTTCCCCAGCTGTCTCCTCACTGCACAGGCAAACATCCTGGGGTTTTTTGTTGTTTTCTTTAAAATCAGTTAAGTCCTGTACATAACATTGCCCATTTGGGGGTTTTTTTTCACTCATTTTGTGCACCCAAGTCTCCTGGTCACACATGAGATACCAGCAGTGGTTGTTTCCATCATGCCAAGAGAGCTGAGACCTGACTATGACCCAGAGCCCTGTGTTTGCTGGATTTTTTTTGCAAAAACACCCTTTTTTGCCAAAAACCAGTTCCCCTTCCCCAGGGGACTATATGCCACTATTCTTCCTTCAAACAGCAACCAAAAGAGCCCACACAGAGCCATAAAATCACAGGATGGCTTGGATTGGAAGGGATCTTAAAACTCATCTTGTTCCATGGGCAGGGACACCTTCCACTAGACCGGGTTGCTCCAAACAGCTGTGACAGAACACATCATTCTTTATTTTATTCAGGATGCAAGGGCTTAGAGCTATCAGGTTTGGTTCCACTCTTTGCATTCTGTCAACCAAATAATAACACATCAGCTCATTAAATGTCTTTTACTTAAATTCCCTACATTTTCAAATGAAACTTGAGTTCTCTGGGCACTGCTGGGTGTTGCTGAGTACTGGAGGGAGCTGCTAAACGTGTGGTTAGCAAAGTGATTCCTGTGCAGCCTTTACAAATCTCAACAGTGCCTTTTGAGGCTCAGTAAATATATGTAAAATCATTTTAAGGTGTTTGGATGAGACAGGGCTACTGCAATGCAGAGCATTATTATCTTGCTGCTGGTGAACTGCTCAGAAATGAATGAAGCATAGAGGGTGAGGTTCCATCAGAGTCATGTAATGAAGCTGAACATGCTGTCATTTTAACCCAATTTGTTTCCCTCTGTACTGCTGCCTCACCAGTTTGTTAGAGCCTCTCAAAGGAGCTCATCCAGCTTACAACTTCCACACCTATCCCGTACTTTACTCCTGGAATGGGTAGGTATCCCTGCCCTGCAAACTCTTAACTGCTGGTTCAACAGACCTGCCAGGACAGGTCCCTGCAACATTCCCCTCTGTGGGCAAATGGTAGGATGCCAGAAATATTAGACAGGAACCTGTTCTCCCAGGAATGCAAGTAATTCATAGAAGGAAATAATTTACTATTTTCCCAGCTGGAATAATTAAACAGCGAGGCACTGTCCTCCCGAGCTGCTGGTAAGGAGAGCAAGGAAGAAGGGGGAAAAAAGAGCTGAAATGTCCTGCAGTGTAAATTATCTTCCAGACTAAACAACCTTAATTCTCTAAGTCTTTCCTCGTAAGCCAGAACTTCCAGGGCTCTGACCATTCTCCCTCCTCTCCTGTGGATTTCAACCTGGGGTGCAGCGCTTCAAAATGCACTGACCAAAATCCCAAACCTTCAGCTGACACTTGACCAAGAGGATTTGCCTTCCCAGGTCTCACAGAACACATTTCTGCCAGCACCTCATGCCTGCCAGCCTGTCTGCCTGTTCCATCACACCACAGTGTGGCTGATTTAGGCTCAGCCTGCAACCCTTTAAAACCCCAAGATCTTTCCAAGCAGAATTGCTGCCTTCTCCTCACCCACTGTCTGCAGGGTTTGTTATTCCTGCCTGGATGCTGAGCTCAGTTATTATTGAACTGCATTTTGCTTTCTTCAAGACTGTTTTTCCTGGCTCCTTTTGAATATTAATCCTGCCCTCCACATACATAGGCAAAGCCTCCCCTTTCCAGTTGTCTCCAAATTTGATTAGAGCTCCTCTCCAGCCTATCACTCAAGTCATCAGTGAAAATACCAAGCAGAGGCAGGCTCTTGAAGAAATCAACTCCAAATACCTTTTCACTCTGACAGCAGCCAGTCTCTAACCACTCCTAATGCTCTGTTCCACCCAGCCTTACCTCCTTTCTGCTGGAGTTTTATCTCAAATACATTTTCTTTGCTTGCTTATGAGAACATCACAGGCAACAGCAGAGCAGCCTCGCTGATATCCAGCTGCATTATCTCTATTATTGTCTCCTTGCAAGGCCAGTATCCAGGGAAACTACACTGCCAGGATGATTCCTCCTTAGCAAATTCATAATAGCTTCTACTTTTGCTTTTTTTTTTTCTCCCCTCCTTAGTTCAATGGGGTTTCAATTTTGTCCTTTTCTGGGAGTTAAAGTTAAATCTGCCACCTGTAATTCCCTCACACTTTCCAGTTCGAGGGCAGAGAGTGATTTACCTCCTGTCAGTCTTGTAAATCCAATTGTACCCAGCCAATTCTCAGACCTGCAGCTCTGCAGTAATTTCAGCTGATTCTCTAAAATTCGCCAGAACGAAATTAATTGGGGCCACGGAACCTGGAGACCTCAAAAAGCCTCAGCCCTGTCCTCTGGGAGGTGAGAACACAGGTATTCTTCCACGGATGAGATCACAGGCAAACATCATTAATATTCCAGAATTTCTCATCCTCTGACTTGGCAATGCCCCGTTAGTTTTCCACTGTGCTTTAAGGTCAGTAATTAATGTTTGCCCTACTTTTCCACCCAGGAATAGATTTGGGATGGGTTCTTTTTTTTTTTTTTTTTTTTCCCTCTTTGAAATGCAGAGTGTCTAGAGAGCACCTGCTCAACCCTGTGGGTTTGGGGTCAGCTTTGTGACACCTGGGTTCTGTTTTGGGAACATGCAGCAAATACTATTGTCCAACATCTTTTATATGAACCTTTCAAAGCACTGAAAAATTACAAACCAGGACCAACTTTTCCAAGATTAGCCACTCATGAAGAGTAATTTTTTTTTTTTGTGATAGTCTGCACACAGTCTTGTGAGGTGTTGAGCAATAATACCACTTATTTAAATCTATTTAAATTCACTGTCCATGGGTATATATCACTTCAGCACACAGCATAAAATACCCATCTGGAAAAGCTCTTTGCCTCAAAAAAACCCCAATTCATTCAATGGTTAAAACACTCTAGAATTCTTCTTAAAAAAAAATAAAACTTCCAAGATTTCTGCCCATCCTCACAGAGGTGAGAGTGCCCTGCAGTTCAGGAAAACCTAACAGCTAAAACCCAGCATAATTCAGTCACTTGCTCTTTTTCCTCTCTGACTCTACCAAAATACAGCAGGAAAGTGTTTTCAACAGGCAAAATCAGGCAGATTTATCCACTCACCAGTGTGCAGAAAGGCTCAACAGGACTGCGAAGGAGGCTGCAAAATTTGGCTTAAGTTGATGACGTTTCTCCTTGTTGAAAGCCTCCACAGAAAAAAAAACCCATTCCTAAAAATATATTCGACAAAAAGATTAAAAAATCAGGTATACAGGAATAGAATATTTTCCCACAAATAAAGACACTCTTAAGGTAAAAAAAAAAAACAACTGAGAAAGAATGGCAAAGAGGAATTTAAGATAGAATGAAAATGTGGAATCTGTAAACACTGAAAGTGAAGGTAGGAAGTGTCAGGAGTGAACTCCATGAATTTAACAATATGGATAATCAGATTTACCATCGTGGAGTTCTGAAAAATAAGCAGTGATGCACCTATGATACTTGCTCATGGTTTTACAAGAAACCTCTAAGAGTCCTTTGTTTCTTAACTACCAAAGCAAACATCTGCATTTTGATAAAAATTGCAATTCTTGCCCACTCCCTATTCCAGCAGCACCGAGTTTCCAAAAGAAACCGTGAGATACAGCAGGGATCACAATACAAAAAGTGACAACTGGCATTATTTAATTTGGAAGAGAGAGAGGGAGAGGAAAACTGTAGGAAAACCAAATGAGAGAACCCATAAGAATTCCTTTACCCTGGCTGAGCGAGTTTGATGCTGGGCTCATTAGAGATGTTAATGCCCAAACATCATGCACAGGGTTTGGAACAGACACAGGGCCTGGATTTCCCTGACAGAAGAAGGAGCCAGGCACGTGCTTTATATTTTTTAACTGTTTTCCTGCTCTTGTCTCCACTTTAACCCAGCTGAGCTGGCACTGAGCAGGGTGAGCTGGACCAGATCATCTCCAGAAATCCCTTCCAGCCTCAGCTTTCCCAGGACTCTGAATTTCTCCAAGGATATTTCTGCTCTGTAGATCTTGGTGTGAATTGGAAACAAAAGCTGTGAAAAGCAGACTGTGAGGTTGCTTCCAAGTAGAAATTTATGCCTCTTCACCACAAAGAGCAGCTAAAGCTGACAAAAACTCCTCACACAGAAATTCCTCTACAGCAAACTCAGATAAAACCCACTCCAAGTACAAATCTCCTTGGCTATAAAACACATTCCACACTTCATAACTGATAAGCTGCCACAATTTAGAACGTTTTTAAAGTGTTCAAAATTTAAGAAAAGAAGAAAAAATTCCAGGCTTAAGGGGGAAAAATATTAAATCAGAGGGTGCAAATATGTGAATGCAAACATTTAAAACAGAAGCATGTTCCTTAATTTTGAGACATTAATTCTTGAATAAACATCTACAAAGTCTCTTTGTTCAGGTTTCTACTTTCCCATGTTGACATCTTTTTCCTCCTGCTGAATCCATAACTCTTTGTTCTGGTTTTGCATCACTCTCTATAATGCCCAAAATACTCTAAGATTATAAATTTAGCCCTATAGGTGTTTAGAAAATCCAAGAAAATAAAAACACAGGACCAAGTGAAAATTTGCTCCCCCACAGAGATCTGTAAGAGGAGGCAAAAGGTTGAGCTGTTGCCATTATCAAACTTGATACAGGTCTGTGAGGGCTCATATAATCTAAATATATATTAAAATATCGATTCTCTTTCTTTCCCCTGAAATTGCTTGTCAGAGGACCTCGTCAGCAATAATACAAAACTGTATTTCTAGTCCCTTAATGAATATTCTTTATCAGCTGTGCTTTATGTGTTGAAAACAAACACCTGTAAAAAGTTTAATTTGCATTATTTTTTATGTATAAGAAAACAGAACAGCTTTGGTAATAGGTTTAGTTTTATGTCTCGACCTTTAATGTGGTAATCCCCTTAGATCAGTTAATTATGCTTTATGGATCACTGAAATTTAATATTTTAAGAGAAGAAATGAGCGTAGTTTCAACCTCTTTAGAGCCAGCTGCTCCCAAAAATTTAAGATTGTATTACAATAAAGGAGTTGATTTTTCACACTAAGGAGGGAATGGACAAAATCCCTGTTTAGAGGGGGAATGAGATTCCCAGAAGGAATCTCTTGGGCTTCATAAACTGCACAATGATACAGGAAAATGCAGGACTTGGAGGATTCTTAATTAATTTCAACCTTTTCCTTGCTTCTAATTTTCAGCTCTATTAAGAATTTTGTAACAGCTTCAAGGTCTTGTCCACAATTCAGTATTCTTGCTTAAATGATGTTTCCTCAACCAAACAGGGACTGTTTATTCAGACTCTTTATTGCAAAACTGCTTTTGCACACACGGTTTTGGGATGTTTGCTGTTTCTGTGAAATCCCTCTCCTTTCTTTCAAGGGTGTTATTACCTCAAGTTTTGTGGTGAAACAAATCCCTACTTTGTCTTCCTATAAGTGAGAGGTGTTAGTAAAAGCACAGAACTGAATTCCCCCTTATCAAGTGTGAACTTTGCATTTTCTTGTTTATTTAAGTTAGGTTTTTTTATTGTTATTATTCACACTTGGCCGTAAGATATTTTAATGAACCATCATTTGGGAGAGAAAAAAGCAAAAGCACATTGGTTGTCTCGGTTATCAATTCAGGGGACATGCTCAGCCTGAAGGGATTCCCTCAGTACAGGGACACACAAAAAAGATTGAATTTGGAATTTGTTCAGAAACAGTGGAAAGCAGAGATGCTGTTTTGAACACCCACAGAGCTCTTGAAGGAGGTTATTGCTTCAGATATTCATTAAAAAGTCGAGCTATTTAAGCATGGGAAAGGCTTTTATCATGGTCTCCATTTCTTAGCTACTACTGATTAAATACTTTCACTATTGAAGCCCTGAACAGATTCATGTACCCCTTGAAGAAGGGTCTGCCCATCACAGATTTGGGCATTTTTCCCTCTGTGGTTTTGCTGAGGAAAAATTAAAATGAATACAAAAGCCCCTCACGTTTCACAAGGCTGAAAAAATCCATCCTAGATAAACAAATTGTGCAAAAGTTTTGTATCAAACATTTAAATCACAATGTCTTGAATAATCTGATTCCAAACACTCAGGAGTGAAGAGAACTGGGGAAAGAAACTCAGCTATGTTTTGCTTTTCTTTTGGGAGAAACAGCTTTCACAAAGCTCAAAGAATTTTCCCAAAAGAGTTAAAATAGATGAAGAATAAAATAAAATTAAAATAAAAACCAAACAGCTGTTCTTGGTACTTTTGCTGTTCACAGCAGGGTTTATGAGACAGAAATAGGCTCCAGGAATAAATTAGGCATTGGGAAAACAGGTGGGTGTAGCAGAGGTGTGAGTGCTTGGGAAGTGGGCAGGGAAAAGGGGAAAAGCCAGCCTTGGACATTTGGCAGTGAAGGGGAGAAGGGTAATTGGGTGAAGGGATGATTTGGCCACAACTTACAGGTTTTAGACACTCTGGTGCTGGTCTTGCATCTCATAACTGTAAAAACAGATGGGTTAACTGTGCCTATTTCATATTTTCCCTCATTTTCAGATCTTGCCCTGGGAATTTCCTTTTTACTTATATTCACAGCAAACATTAAGTTTTCCAGTGCTTACAAAATCCTTCCTGGGCAGTTTAATGCCTTTGTGCACAACCTTAGTTTTGTCCACAATAAAAGATTTGCTTTTCCTTCCCCCTCCCCTCTTCTTTTAGTTCTTCCTAATTTCAAGTCTCTTGTATCTCATCTTCATCCCAGCAGTTATTCCTCCCTAAAGGATTAACATATTTCCATGTTACTCATTTTGCAAAACAATGTCAGGCCGTATTTTCCCAGGAGGTTCTTTCATTTCCAAACTGTCCCTCATTTATTCCTCAGCCTGTCTGTCTCGTGCTCTTCCTGGAATTCCAAAGACAATGCTTTAAATTACAAAAATGAGTTCTCAACTTGCTGCTGGGGTGGGAATGACTTTGTAATTTGGGGAGGGGGGAAGGGAGGTAAGAATGTTGGGATAATCAGGCATTTGCCTTTTTATCTTTTCACCCACAATTTTGTTCTGTCTCCCCCTTTTCTCTAAGCAGTGTTTGCTCCTGCAGGCAGGTAGCTGTAACTTCTGGAATTATGTCACTTTTTACACCGCAGAGAATTCATAGCACTGAAATGTGAAATATTCTGTGGGTTTATGTGTTTAAAGCAGACCTCTCATACCAGAGCTGGTGCAGAACTGCAGCCCTGTTTTGGTTAACAATGTTTTTTCACTCCTCTTTAACCTGCAAGGTTAATGCCCCATCACTGAGCCTCATCATGTCTTTTTGCTGTCCCTCCCACCTCATCTTCATCATAACTATTCAGAACAACACCATCACCTGCAAATTTTGCCACGGAGCTTTGCACCCCTTCTTCCAGGTTGTTTGGGAATCCTTTAAGCCCCACAAAATCTCAGCAGAGCCCCAAAGTTCACCCCAGCACATAAACCGTTCATTTTCCCTTTCAACCAAATATTCATCCATACAAAGAGATTTTCTGTCTGTATCCAGGATTTTGATGGATGTTTGGTTCCTTTAAAACCTGGTGAGGAAGCATCTTGTCAAAAACTCTTCCTGGTCCCCTGACACTGAACCGTGCCTTAAACCAAGTCCCTCCTGATGGGAGAGAATTTGCTGCAAGTCCTTGCAAGGAGTTTCAAAGATAAACCGAGACTTTTCCTGGAGTTTCAATGCTTCCAGATAGTTGTTTATTAAGTCTTATCAGAGGAACAGAGCCACCAGCGTGACCCAGGTACAGCAGAGAGCACAGAAAAGCAGGAGTGAAAGCTCTCTATCAGGATTTACACAGCCTTTTAAAGATATTTTAACCAATAGTTACTAAAAACGTACATTATTTTCACTTTCCTACCAATTATTCAGTAACTCGGGCAGGAACTGCAGAATTCTCTATCCAATCATTCCAAACTACTTTTACTGCAGAATATGGAGTAGTAGAAGAAGGAGAAGAAGGTTTAGAGAACAACAACAATCCTCCATTTTGGTATTTTTTACTCTTATCTATTTACTACAAAGAGAAGCCCCAAACCTCTAAATTTTTCACCCTGTGACAATCTTACATAGTAGTCTATCACCTAATTCACACCACTGTATTTTCTAGTTCTTGTCTGACCATTGGTAATTTTTTCCAAGGTTTGAGGCTAAAACAGTGTTGTTCAGGGGGGTAAGAACCCTTAAAAACAGGCAGAGAAATATTCTTGGCACTCTGGGTTCCTACAGTCCCCCAAACAAACCACCAGCCCAGCTTCCCCAGTAAACCTTAACGTGAGAATGAACCCTGGGAAAAAGCAGCAGTTTGTGGACAGAAAGGCTCCTGCTAGGACTGGGAGGTGAGGAATAAATGTCATTCTCCATGACCTGTTCCTCCATCCATCTTTCCTGCTTTATATGCACCCTTTCTCATGCATGCCTAGGGAGAGGTGTCAGCAGAACACATCACCCCACATCAGCTGTGTTCCTGTGAGTAGCTGGATTAGCTACTGCTTGTTAGGTGGATGCTGAAAGACCTTTGATCTCGTGAAGTCAGGGCAGGAGATTTAGTCTTGGGGTTTGGGTGGATTTTTTTTTTCCCCTCTTTCAAATGTTTCCCCCCAAAAATAAGTGCTTGAACCAGTGCTGCATTATTGGCTGCATAAATGGGTTTTTCTTCACTGAGAGGCTTAGAGGCTTGTGTAAACTACACTGTAGAGCCCAGAGTAAACACATAAAACATGTCCAAGCTGTAGTTTGAGCTGATTCAGTTTAATTCCATGTAAAACCAACAGGATCTGTTCCAATCAAAGCTGTAACTCAGGGCAGCTTCACCTGCTGACATTAAGAATTCAAAACAGGTGAAATTCTACGTGTTTACACCTACTGTAGCCTGACATTTCCAAAGAAAAACTAGAGAAAAAAACTTAAGTTAAACAGCACCTGGACTTGGTTTTTGGTGTCTCTGATGTTTCTGCACTTCACACATCCCTGCTCAGTGAATCAGCCATTCAAGGGGGGGGGAGTTTTGTTGTTTTTTTAACATACTCAGCTTACGACTGTGCAAATAAGGTTCCCAAATCCATTCCTCAGATCAAATAAAGGTAATTACAGAGCTTACTGTGGGCGATTCCCAGTGGGAGGGTGGGAGTGGCCACGGGTGGGGCTGTACATGCACAACAGAGAAAATGGGAATGTACCACACCCGTCATAAAACATGCTGCCACAGCCAGCAACAGAAACCATTAGGGTGGATCATCATCCACACCTTCTCATAAAGACAGAAAGATGGCATGAGATCCCAAGATGAACTCTCAAGTCGCAGGGAGATGAGCATGACTCACCTGGGGAGAAAAAGGAACGTAAAACAAATCAGGAGGCTCCCAAAAGTCCTACCCCACATCCCCCCTACACCGTGTGGCCCAGAGAGGATTAATGGGGTGCATGGTGGCACACACAGCCCTTGAGCTATCAATAGGTAATTTATGGGAGCAGCTGCTTATTAATCATCTTTCATTACGCACAAGCAGAGAGGAGCAGGGCCACAACTTGTTGTATTTTGGGTCTGGAGGAGCTGCCAGTCCCTGACCCACATAATTTATTACATCATTCAGTGCTTCTCACACTTTTGGAAACATTAACCACTGTCCACTCTTAGCATCTGGTTTTAAAAGCAGCTGGTATTTGCCTTTCCATTCAGATGGAGTGGTGGACTCTAAAAAAAAATAACCTTGTACAAAACATTGTGGATATAGAAAATATTGTGGATATAGAAAATATTGTGGATATAGAAAATATTGTGGACAGCCCATAAACTGCTTTGGAAACTAGGAACCAGAATAGAAGGGAAAGGGATACTTTAGAATATATTAAAAGTTTTTATTGTGTGATAGAAGAAAGTAAAATGACACAGACTGTCATTGCAGGGGGAGGAAAGGAAGGAGGATGGATAAAGGAATACGTGGGAGACAGCACACTTAATTATAGGAGAAAGGGACACTGAAGCTCACAAATGATGATGTGAAACAGGGCTGTAAAAAAGGTAAGAGTGAAGCACAGGTGAGGGATGCCTGGAGAAGGACAAAGTGATCATTCCCTGCTGCATTCTCCCAGCTCTCAGCAATCTGCAGTTCATGAATTTCTGAGCCAAAGGAGGCACCTCCTTATCTACCACCCAATTTATTGCCTGTAGCTGTTTTTACCCTTACTTCTTCCTAGGAATTACTTTTATAAGACACACGGTTGTGTTGATAGCTTTGCTGTATTTGTGGCATCTCCTCATTGCCACCCCCCAGAGCCGAACTCTGAACTCAGCCCAGATAATTCAGTTACAGATTTTGCTGCCGTTATCTCCTGTGCTGGTTTTTCCTGCCAACCCAGCTGGTTATTCATGACACAATCACACAGTTTCTGCATCGTATCAACTGCTCCCAACCCTTGGAATCGTGTCTGACTTCATGCTTAGATGTCTACAATAAAGCCATGAAATTTCATCCCCCTCCTTCAGGAAGCAGCAGAACCATTCATCCAGAAAACAGGACAGGGTATGCAAAGGATTGGGTTTGAAAATACTGGCAGAGTTGCAGGGCTGGGAGGGAGAGCTGACATCTATTTTAGAGGTTAACTGGTGGAGCTGGAAAGGTGGTGTAGTGTTTAGGATGAGGAGGGAAAAGGTGAGGGGGAAAACCAAGTGCACCTGACAAATTCATTCACCTTCTCAGCTAAATTTCTCCATGCTTGGTTTGTGTTCAGTGCTGAGTTCCCTCTTTGCTGAGCTCATTATGCAAGTTCAGCACCTGTGAGGGACTTTTCTCTGTTAAGAACTTCCCAGGTTATGAGTCTGCCCAGTCCACAAGAAATAGGGAAGTTCTTACAGTGTTATTTCAGCCATACTCTGTGAATTTTTGTCAGGCTTTCTACCTACATAAATTAACTCTTTAGAACCTCTTTTAGCTGTTTTAGAGGTAAAATCCTTTCCCAGAACAAGCAGGACCCGCAATGAAGCTGAGAAGAAGCCCTGTAATCTGCTTTCCTCTGTTTTGAGGGAATTTCTGTCTGCTTGGAGAGCAACCACCACGGTGTGGCTACATCTTAAACACCACAGGTGGTTTTGGCCTTTCCATCCCAGAAAGGCATCAGCAGAACTGGAAATCCTTCAGGAAAGGGCTACAGGTATAATCTAAGGTGTGGGGTTGCTTCAGAATGAGGAATGACAATATTTCATCCCCCCCAAAAAATGGGAAAAATAAGAAAAATGTAATAATTCACAAAGTTCTCTGCAGGGACAGACATGGCCCTCTGTCCTCACTGTTGGGGTCAGAAAGATGCAGGATAAAAGATAAGTAAAGAAGAAAAACTAAAATGCTGATGGAAGGATGGGAACCTGGACCAAACACCACAGTGAAACACCACCTGTTTATTTGCTGCAATGGAAAAAAACCATCCTGGTTCTGCCTCTAAAAATGTTTTTTTCCCATAAAATAGATGTGGGACAAAAGCCTTTTGAGGGTTTATTTATTCAGAGAGTTGTAGTTTTTTATAAATGTGTTCCTAGAGCAGATTAAAAACCTGCAAACACTCTCCCCATCTTCTCATCCAGGAAACACCTGGATGTTCCAGAGTTCCCCACCCCTCCTGCTGGACAGCACACCTGGACATGGTGGCAATTAGTCCACAGTGCTCACCTGGTATTCAGCCTTGCCTACAGGTGGCCCTTCATGAAAAAAGCCTGATAATTCAGGAATGATCTCATTAAAAATGGCATCCTTATCTCACAGGAATTCAGTACTTTACTACTAAACTGGCAGCAAACACATCCCGTGCCGTTGGATGCAGAAAGGGTCTCATGGTTGCAAATTTTCTTCACTCATCCTTGAGATTGCCACATTAATCTTCTTTTTCCTCTAATTATGCAAAAGATATTTCCAGAGGTAGTGAAGTATGGGCAGCCATCACGGCTAACCATGAGAGAATTGAGCTCAGAACCCTGGAATAAGAGAGCAAAAATAGCACAGTTAAATTAAACAAACTCACTGGCGGATTTAAATTCAGAAGAAAAGAAATTACAGTCCTTAGAAGCTCGGTAAAGTTATTCAAGTATTCTGTAATCAAGGTCCAATACATCCTGTGAAGAGGAGTAAGGGAGCAATGAGGAATTCATGTGGCCAAACCAGAGTTTAGTGCTGGGTTGTGCAGGTTCCAATCCTGCTCCTGAAAATGTCTCCTAAAAACAGGACAAGCCTCGGTGACAAGAATGTCAGGGATCAACAAAGCAATGACAGCTTTGACGAGCCAGCACAACCTGCAGTGTCAACCTGGCAGGAATAACCTTAGGAAAGTCTTGAACTCATTAAAAAAGCCTTTTAAAAAATCCTGATTCTTATTAATAAATTCCTCTTCGGAACGTTTTCCAGAATTAATAATGTGTAGAAATATTCCTGTCTCCGTGACAAGTGTTAGCCACAACATTCTGGGCACTTCTACAATGTTTGGCACATGGCATCGTTGACTGACAGAGGATGGATTTTTAACTGCAAAAGGAAAAATGGAATCCTGAAACCTTGTGGCTCCTTCCTCGTAAAGACTTGACGGGAAAAAGAATTCCGTGTTGTTGTTTGGGGAAACATCAGCGTGATGTGGAGAGGAAAAGGATGATTTGGTGTTTCGGGCAGAGATGGGAGCAGGTCACACCAGCTGATGTCAAACCAGGCTCAGGGAGCTGCCTAAGGCAGGCAGGGAGGATGGATTAGGAATTGGGGAACATCCGAACACACCTCCCTCTTGTGAAAACCGATCTCAGCCCCAAGGGCTGGAGAGGGCACTCTCAGCAACACCCAGCGAGTTCAGGTCGCTCCGAGAGGCAGAGGAGACACAAACCCAAGGATTGTTCAAGCCATGGATTTCTGCCACGGGATTCAGTCATGCAGAGCTAATAGATCAGCTGCTGCTGCCTCACTTACCCCAACACCCAGCTGAGGTTACAGTTTCTCACTATTTTCTTATTGTTGAGGTAGTTATCTTATCACAGGAGCCTCGCACGGTCATGCAACATTTACAGCAGCCAAAATGACATGAAATGGTTCCAGCTACATCTGGGATAATCAGATACCTCTTTCCAAATCAAAGCATCATTGTTTGCTTTAGCACATCCTACATCCAGGCAACCCACAACTTCCTTAAGCTCTGTCTCGCAGGAACAGTTTGTTGTAAATGATTTATTGTAATCCTGGTTATTGGCAACCTCCCCTGGCTGTAATTTCTGCTCCTAAAGAAGATTTGTCAGTGAGTGATGTGATTTCTCTTTGCTAAATTCTATGTTAACAATGCAAAGTGCTTTGGAGCTCGTTTTTGGGGTTTTGGGGGGGGGGGTTGTTTGTTTTATGTTCTTTCTACAAAATAAGACAAAGTGTCTCTAAAGGACATTAAAAAAAGATTTAATGAACAGTGACAGCAAAGATTTTTCAGTCTGTTGATTTGGCAGTTTAAATTGATCTACATTTGCATCCTGCTGTGAGACACATTCAGTGAGAGTGAAGTTGCAAATGGCTTTTGGAGTGAGAAGCTTGGAGTCCCAAGAAGAAAACGAAAATCAGAAATACATGGCCAGAGGTTTTTCTCTCACAGCAAGACATATCCACAGCGTGCCAGTTCCAGGATGAGGATAACCTGGAGCTGCAGTTCTTACTGAGCTGCTGGTGCCAGTGTGAAAACTGAAAGCAGCACTGTGATGGTAGCCTTGGGATTTTTCTCCGTATGGGAGATCCTCCAAAATGGATTCTTGACAAAGGCATTAAATAACCACCACTGAGCACAGATTATCAGCCCAACATTGTTTAAGGCTGCTTCTCATTTAACAGTAAAAAAAGAAAAATCCTTTCCCTATGGCTGCTTCTCATTTAATAGTAACAAAGAAAACACCTTCCCTACACAGAGGGAACTTTTTATAGTCTGAAATGGCACTGAGACTCCTCCTTTCCTACCAAAATGCAATTCATCAACAGAACCTGGCAAAGGTCTCAGAGGGGAGGGACAAGAATAATTTGATTTTCCTGGACCTTTTGTAGTGACTGTCCAAACAACCCTGATAAACTCACTTTGCTTTCAGAAAGGATTTGTCAAAATTCTCTCGCAATGCACAAGCCACCAGGCAAGAACTGTACCTGTGCAAAAGCTTTTAATAAAATTCTAATGCTCCACACCACAAATGAGGCAGCTGGGCTGAAAAGTTGCAGTATAAAAGAGGTCAGAGCCAGCTTTGTATAACCTGAAGATAAGTGGGAAAGCAACACTGGGAGGGCAGGCAGTGTGGAACACGTAGAGATTACAAATAGACACTCACATCTATTTCCTAGTTGTCAGTTTTCCCACCTGCTTCTTTCAAGATGAGGAATCTCTCTCCTCATCAGCCTCCAGTGAAGCCACTGGGAGAGGAGCCTGTGCCTGAGACGTTTCTGAACTTTATCTCACATCATCTTTTTTCCTGATGTACTACTGCAGATCTCCTGCTTCATTTCCAAGCCCCATTGTGCTCTATCCCCCCGGGCAGTGCAGTCTTACTCATCAGAAATACAGATTTCTCTTTGAACTATAAAGGCAAAAAAAAGGTCTCCACATTTTTAGGTGATATATCTTTGTTAAGCAAACCTAACAAACCCCTTGGATATTTACCTAACAGCCATTTCAACACGTGGCAAAGACTTGGCAGATTAACTCTTGAATTTGAGTGGCTTTTTTTAGGCCTTATTTGTTCACCTGAAATCTAAACTGTGAGCACCAACACCTCTATGTAGCTACAAACTTGGTGCATGACATAAAAGGATGGACATCCTGCTTTTGTTTTACTGTAAGGTTACAGTGAACAAGGAAAAAGAAGTTGTGGTAGAAAACAAAACACCAGAAGATTAAATTCATTCCTTTTAATCCAAAGACCACCATCAGATATATCTCCTATATCCAAAGATCAAAGATTGGGAACTAGAGAGGAGATCCAACTAACAAAAACAGGGATGGAATGATGAAGTCATTTACATATCTCAGATACATTTTAATCATGCAAAAGAGAATAGAAGGGCTGAAGGGATGGGACTAATAAAAAACAAGAGTGAAAATGTAAATGTGTTGTAACCATCAGCCTGGATTATGACAGGAAAATATCCTCTTTTTGATATAGTCCCTCTGAAAACAACTGGGGCACATTTATATCACAATCTCTCAATAAAGTGACATTGCCAAATTTGCACAACCCCAAAACAATGCATTTCCATTCATTTATGATCCTGCAGAAAACAAAGAAATTACTTATTTTTGTGAAAGTTGTGCAGTGAATCCATAGAAACCCCGAATCCCATCTCCTTTGGAATTGCATCTACAGAACATTTCCTTAAGACCAAAAATTCCACTTGTCAGGAGTTCCTCAGGATGGGTCCAGCTGCATATCCCAGCCTGTCCAGGCACCTGCACCCAACAAGGAGTTTGTTCCACAGTTTAAATTTTAAAAAGTGTTCATTGTAATTTGATTTTTGCCTTGACAGGGTTTCTGTCTGACGTGGATTTGGTGATGGTTTCGCTACTCCAGGACCAATCCAATATTAAATTTTCTCCTTCGGACACTCTGGAAAGGGACCAGCAGGACCTCATGAAGGCACAGGGGGATTCAATATCCCCAGTTCAGCAAAGTGTGAGTAAACTGGCCCAGGCCTGTTCTCTTTCTTCAAAGATCAGAATCAACATGCAGCTCTTGCTGTACTAAGTCTCACCAAACCTACTCGTGACAAAGCAAACACTGAAAGTTTTATTCTTGAAGGGTAGAAACCTGAGTTATCCTGCTCAGCTAATCTTAAACTCCAGCTAAATTTCCTATTCCATTGCTTAAAATGCCTGGAAAAGCTGTGCTGTGTTCCACTGCAGAAAGCCCTGGATTTATCCTGATTTATCCTTTTATCCCCTGAGGGATTTCTTGAAATCCAGCTCTGATTTGGAGAGGGAAGGAGGGAAGGGACCACTCAGTAATCTGGTCTGGACATTCCATTTCCTCCCTCCCTGCACACAACACCCTGCTCCTGACTGATGTGTGTCCTCTCAAAGGCATCCCAGTCATTACTCATCCCTGGTGTCAGGGAAAATATGCATATTTTCAGTGTCAGGATCCAGACACCAGCCCTGCTTCAGCCTTGCTCCTCCAGATTAAAGAGCACTTCAGTAGCTGGTATTTTCTCTTTGCTGAAGTGCAAAAGGGAGGGGAGGAGATGAGACAGGAAGGTTGAAGTGTCTGCCCAGAGCCTGCCTTGTCTCTCCAAATGAGTGTGGCCACCTTAATGAAGGGAAGTGATGTAACCACCAACAAATCTGGAGCCTGGAACACCATCAGGGAATGAGATCAAGCTTATTTGACTAAACTTGCAGGCGACAAGACTTGCACTTATCACATTCCTGTCATTTAATCTTTTACCACTGAGAGGTCATACCTCAGCTTTTTCCCTGGAATGGTCAGACCAGAGAGTCAAGGTGCCCCATTTTTCAAGGACAGTTCAGTTTTCTTGTGGAATCTCAGAATGGTTTGGGTTGGAAGGGACCTTAAAGATCATCCAGTTCCATGCCACCTGCTAGACCAGGCTGCTCAAAGCCCAATCCAACCTGGCCTTGCTTTTATTAATTAATTATTGAATAGTTTTGGACACCAAGCAATCAGAAAACCTTTTAGGTCTTTTTAGGGCTTCTCTGCATGAAGGTGGTTAGCACTGGTCATTTCATGCTTACCATTAACAATGCATTTTTAATGTAATTCAAATATAAATGATTTCTATAAATAAATAACGCAGATAGCGAAAAGAATAAAATATTTGCTCATACTAATCTTAAATACCAACCTCAAATCAATAAATGCCAATATTCCATCACAGGATAATCCCAGCTACAGCTGCCAACCCTATGAGCCAGACACCAGGACAGAAAGGAAGAGCTCAGAATCCTCTCACAGCCCCAGCCCTGCTTCCCCATCCCAGGACCAAATCCATGGGAGATACCCTGCGAGCCAAGGAATTCCCTGTGGCAAGAACAAATTCAAAGCATCCTTCAGCACGGAAAAATTCCGGCGGTACAGCTACGAGGAAAACACTGCCGGGAGCTACGACCGCTTCCTCAAGAGCAGCAGGAACCCCTTCCACCCTTACAAGAGGCAGATCAGTGAGGATGTTTTCCAGGAAACACACCAGGCCCTGCCACCAGAAGCTTCTCCCTTCAAAAGCCACAGGAGCATTGATGGCTTCGAGGGTCTGCCGGGATCTGTGGGTCCTGAGGAGCCGGAGGCGTTTCCCACCCACATCCCGAACATCTCTGCGGAGCAGCCCTGGTGTAGCAGCCTCCAGTACAGCACCACGGGGCAGGAGCATGGCTCACAGGTCATGGTCAGTGGTTTTTTGGAATTGTTTTCCCTGTTTTCAGTGGTAAAAATGTGCTTTTGGAAGTATTTTCTTATCTCTTAGTGTGAGTACATTGATATTTGTTATCCTGTCGAGCTACAGGCTAAAGCTCAGGAAAAGCATATTTAGATATATCCATATTTGTGTGTCCAAATTCCCTATTTTATGGTCTTTCCCTGCTGGAAAACATCCCTCAGAAAGATGCACAAGGACAAATGATTTTCCATTAGACGTGGTAAATGAATCCTAAATATCCAAATCCTCCCTGATTTGTCATCAGTTGGTATTTTCAAGAGGCAAAAGTTCACAAAACAGTATTTTCAAGCATGAGGATGTGGAGCAGATTTGTTACAACACCTCAACTCACCTGCACTTTTCTCAATGCAAATAGAAGAAAAACTTTAAGACATCAGTGCCACGAAAAATTAAATACCAGCTCTGTTTCTATGTGCAGTGTCAAGTCACCTGGGCTAATTCCAATACTAGATAGAGGCAACTGCCTATTTAGGGCAGCAGAGATCCCTGAAAAGCAAATTAAATTACCCTCCAGTATCTCCACACTATCTCTGCTGTGATCCAAGGTGTAAAGTGCATCTTGATCATCTCCTGCAGCCAGAAAGAACAACTCCACCTGCCAGAGGAGGGCCCTGAGCTGGTTCTAAATGGCTGGAAGAGGGAGAATTCGTGGGCTACCAAATGAAAGAGGAGTTTTTTAAAAAAAATCTTAATTGGATTAAGACCAGGGAATGGAGAGATGTTGTCAGGGAACATACCTGGGGATTGAAGCCATCCAGGTTAAGGAGGAAATTGATCTAAATCTCTTATTTCCTGGATAAACACTCATCTAGGTCAGAGGAGTTCAGTGCAAAACCTATGAGCAGCTGATGGAAAAAAACCTCCCATTGTCTTCCCAAATCCCTGGGCTGCAGGATGTGCAGGATGCAGAGGCAGCACTGCAGGAGCCCTTTACAAGCACTTGTAACTACTCCCTGTTGGTGTCTCCTCTGGTTCTGCCAGCACCCAGCTCCCAGCTCCTAAATCACTTCCAGCTGAAAAGTTGGGATTTCTGAAAATCTTCATCTGGTGGTCACTGATATTTATTAAGAACATAATAATTAAAAATAACACTGATACTTATTAATAGTGGATGTCAAACCAAGTCTAATTTGTGCTCCTAATAACATACCATAAAAATATTAAATATTTTTATATTTATTAGATATATTACATGCATTACATATAAAACATATTAAAATATTTATTATGTAATATATCATATTATATTTATTTATTAGACAAAATACCATAAGAGCTTGTCATTATTACCCTGCTTTAAAGCAGAAGGATAAGTGATATTAGATTCTTGAAATAATAAGATTCTCACTGAATTATTCCACTTTTACATATTCCCTGCATCTTGGTTGAACCCAGTAGTCAGCCCAGTGTGATTTTTCTCTGCCATCCCTTTCCTGTACATTGCAGACCTCACCTTCCAGCTAAGGCCAAAATTCCAGAGCCAGCTGGAGGGACTGCCAGCCTGCAAGATAAAATCAAGGAGAAGGAAAAAAGAGGGAGACACTTGTGCACACTCAGGAATGAAAGCTGGAGTGTGTGATTTGTGTGTGCAGGGGGGAAGAAATAAAAAAATAACCAGAGCCTGACATTTTCTGGGTTGCTCTTTGCATGGAATGTGGCCTGGGATTTCCTTTTCTAAAGCTGTAATTATGGAAATGCAGGAATTGGTTCATGTCTTCATTGAATCACAGAATGGTTTGGGTTGGAAGGAACCTTAAGGATTATCCAGTCCCACTCCCTGCCATGGGCAGGGACACCTTCCACCATCCCAGGTTGCTCCAAGCCCCATCCAACCTGGCCTTGGACACTTCCAGGGTTGGATCATCCCCAGATTTGCACCATTAGAACACAAACCAACTTCTATTACCTCTCACTAAAACAGAACTAAGCCCCAAAAAGTCAATATAGCAAAGGCAAATCTAGACAGTGACAAACAGAATTCTCCTACTTTAAATTAAGCTGTTTTCTCTAATAACTCATTCCTTGAATATTTTTCCAGCAGGATTCAGACATGAAGCTTAGGACATCCCCCCTGGAAGGGCAGCCTGGTTTGTATTGCTACCAGCCCCAAGTGCAGCAGATGTATTGCCCCTCACACCCTTTCCATCAGGTCAGTACCACAGGTGCACCAAAATCCCTGGATTTTTAGCCCTCAACTGGTACAATAATTATGGTAATAATAATTTTTTTAAAGGATTGAAAAACATCTTTAGATCTGTGGGCTTCCAGGGCCATGTTTATATACCTACATTCTGTTTATGAGAATGAGATCTTAAAAGAACCACAGCTAAATGCATTTTTTAATGGTCATTCAGAAAAAGAAGAAGAAAAAAAACAACCCCAAAACTTGTAAAAATGGAATCTTGGTACTGCATATTTATATTTTCACCCTTACACTCAAGAAAATTGGCTTTGAAACCAGATAAATTATTAACAAAACTCTTGGCATTTCAGGATCTTAATTAACTGTGCTTTAACTTCAGGGGGAAAAAAGCAAATACATGTGACTGCACACTTAAAATTCAGACCAAACATAGAAAGATGTTTTAAAGTAAAATTGGAACAGCAAAACGACGTTCACTTTCCTTGTGCTTGATGGCACACACGCCTCTTTTGAAATCTTTTGCCTCTTACATCATCCCCAGTGAGAGATTATTCAGCTGAAGCATGATTGACAATAATGCTGATGGTGCAGGAGAAACGTGCAAGATTCAGGTTGTTCTTCTGTAATGTAACCTTATTATTGACACTCAAAATCATTTCCTGAAGATGTAAATGGTGGGGCTGTCCAATGCTTTGAAACTTTCCTCTTTTATGCTCAATTGCCTGCACAGTATAAAATTTTCAGGGGGATGTTCAAGATCGAAATTTGCTGATTTCAAACAAGGGAAGGAAAAAACTTAAGGTGAAATTAAGGCAACAAGGATTTTTCAGATTTATAGGTAGAAATCCATGTACAAAACCAGCACAACTCCAAAACACCCACCCATTAGAGCAGAATTAAATGACACTTAAAGGGAGCTCCAAAATACATGAAGATAAAAGCTCACACCTGAGTTCTGTCTCCTTTGATCCCAGGGACTGATGACAGATTTTGTGGCATCATCTGTGCCATCTCATTCCACTGGCACATGGAGTATAAAACACGTGACTGACAGAGCAGGGATTTAAAACTGAGCAAAGAAAACCAAACCCAAGCTCCTGTGTGACATTTCACTGGGCTCGTTAATCTGTGTGGTGTTATTGAGTCATGGAAACACTCATCACTCCTGGTTTTTTATTTTACTTATCACACTGGTATTCCACCAGCCAGAATTTATTTCTTTTTCCCTGACATGTGGCAAAAAGGCAACAATCTTTAAATTCTTATCAACACTGCCATAGTTAATTTACTTGTGTTGTTTTCTTGTTAGCCTGAAACTCAGTGGAAGTGATAAAAGGTAATCATAAAATTAGAATAGAATAAAAATAAATGGGATATTGCACTACTATCCTAACTTACAAATCCATTATTTTTATTTTAGAAGAAAATGGTCCCAAAATGATGCAAAAAAACTGCTGTGGATACCTCACAGCTCTGTACATCTCACTCACCACAAAAATGGCATTTCTGTGTGCTGCTTTAGCAGAAACCCCCCTCAGCTTGTGAATTCATGGAATATTCTTGATTTCTTTATCCATTCTGCAGCAGGCACCTTCCCCCTGTCCTTGCTGATTTGATCCCAGTGCTGTTTCTATACTGACCACATTCCAAAAAACCTCCAGAATTAAAGCTCCTGGGAGCTGCCAGGCAAGATCCAACAGGCACCAAGAGGAAAATCCTCCATCCACCTGCAGGCTGGCACTGGGACAAATCTCTTAAGTGCAGCAGGTTTCTGTCAGACTTTTCAGTAGTTGTGCTTAATGTCACTATAGGAGAAGTCTGGCAATGTGTTCTACTGCTCAGGAATGAAAAAATAAAACAAAAAACCAATGGGTAAAAGAGGTGGAATTGCTGTCCCTGTGTCACAATCACACACTGGAAAATGAAAAGAACATGGGGTGCAGCTGAGAAGAAGGGGAATAACCTCTTCTGCATGCAGCAGCCCCATTCTTAATGCTTTACATTTCAAACTGGGATGGGGCAGTGCAAGTTAAATCACTCCAAGGAAGTTCTGCTCCGGAGAGGGGGCCCTGGAGTGGAGGATGTTCAAACTGAGCCTCAGTTTTCATTAGAGGGATGAGAGGGATTCAGCCCCTTCATTCATTTTGTCCAGATGATAAAACAGCCTCACCTTCCCCTTTGCTGGACACAACAGAAATGGTGACTCAGATGAAAAATGAGTTATTATTGGCCCGAATGAAGCAGCAGACACTGGCTGGAGTCACTCACCCACCCACCATAAAACACCTTTCATGCCATGTGAGACTGTAAAACCAGCTCCAGCCTGTCATTCCAGCCCATTCCCCAGCCTCCCTTGCCTCAAAAAGGACTCATGAAACCAATAAAACAGAAATAATCCCTAAAAGGCCCAGGTCTTGCCTTTCATGATGACATCAAAACCAGCCTCATCTTAGTGTTGTTTCCTTTCAAAGAGCCACCAAAACCAATAAAAATCAGAATTACTGTAGGAATTGCTCAGTTTCCTACTCTTGGGGAAAAATCTGCACCCAGTGCACAAGGCAGGGAGCACCACACTGCACACAAAAATTAGTTCACAGCATCTCTGGACACTCTAATTGTGCCCAATATTCAGTTTAACAAGGCAGGGCATGATTAATTATGTACATTTCATTTCTTTCACCATGCAAACAACTGAGTCTCTTCAGTCTGGTTTTGCACATTCCATTTTGGGCAGTTCAGTGCTAGAAAAAGAAAAGCAAACAAGCTAGAAAAACTCCAGCAGCCAGAATGAAACTACAGAGAAACCAAGATCAGTTATTCCGAGTACAGAATAAATAAATAAACTGTGAATATTTTGCCATTTTAAGGGGACAAACACCAAGAGCAACTGAAGCTATTGATCCAAAAAAAAAAAAGGGATTACAATTAGAAACTAAGGAGATGTCCAAGGGGTTTTTTTTTCCAATGAGTCTTGAGAGCTACATCATAATTTTATGGAGGAGCCACACAAACCTCATGACACAGGACTGCTGGAGGTGAGCAGTAAAACACCAGAACAGGCCTCAGCAACCTTTGAGTACCAGGGAAGGCATCCAGGTAGATTTTTTAATAGCATGTGACAGGAGTTCTAATTTTGGCCATGCCTCAGCCCTGGCATCTGGAAAGATTCATGTGGAAGAGGCAGAAATTCCTCTCTTGCAGAGCTCCCAGAGAGCCAGCTGATGTTATCTTACCTAAACTGGATAATGCTCCTTTGCTCTTGAAAGCCTCTTTCCAGCAGGTTTAAACTGTAATTTGGGGAAGAAAAACATGGAATTTTCAGTAAGGAAAAAAGGCCAAGTGCTGTGTTAAAAAATTGAGAACAAATCTACAGAAACTCTGGTGCAACCCAGGCTGTCTCTGTGTGGATTAACTCCAGTCTTTCACCTGTTTTTTTATCCTGGTGATCCCATCTCTTTAGTGTGACTTGGGAGCTGGACAGGCTTAGAGATCTCCTGAAGAGATAGGTCAGCATTTCTCAGGGAGCTTCTGCTGCTGGTCCCAGGGGGAAGGCAAGGGTGGCATAAATATTGTCTGATTTTAGGGGTCCTGGCTATTCTTTTTATCCTTCTGATACAGAAAATGGGGTGGAAATGTCACTTCAGGTGGTGGCTCCTTGGAGAAGCCTTTCCTTGGAATTGACTGTGAGGGAACAGACAGGGAGCAGCCCAACAGCTTCAGCACGAGACAGGCAACATGAAACCACCTCAAAAATGTCTCACATGCTGCTCTCCTGACCCCTGGAATGACATCACTGACTTATTCCATAATAATACATTCATCTTAAATACATTCTGATGCATCCACTAAAGTTCTTGTCATTGTTTTCTGCTTTTCTCCCTGCCTTGCATGGTGACAGCGATTTTAACAAAGATTTTGGGATGCTTTTCCCTCAGGAGCAGATTTTATATGCTTTCAGTTTCTGCCTTTCTGTACCCTCTGCACCTAAAGAAAAAGCAACCAAAAAAAATAGCAAACAAACCAACAGGGCTCAGGCAAAACTTCTCTGTTTCTTCCTACATTTTCAGCAGCTTTACTTACTCAGCTGGTTTTTCTAAGGTGAACATTGAAGTATTTTATTCTGGTGGCTTGGGTTTGTTTCTTTTAGTGTCAATAAAATTACATCATTCATTTTTTGTGTGCATGTTCAGGGGAGGCTGAGCAGGCTGAAATACTTCAAAAGAGATGGCTGAAGGGAGATAAGCTTTAGGTCTATAAAATTAAGAATTATCTGGAGACAATTAATAGGACAGGGTTCCTCATGATTTTCACATAGCAGGCAATAAAGAAAATACTTTTTTCCGTGCAGTATCCTCAGAAACAATGCTGTTATTAATGCTGTTATCAGGGAATATTTTTGGGAGCTTGTTGGTAAAGCAAATAACATCTCTCCTGTGCCCACAGTACCCCTCAGGAGGCAGCTACCCCGTGACTTACATCGCTTCCTCGCACTACCCCTACCAAAGGATTGCTCCTCAAAGCAGCCAAGAATCCCAGCAGCCTCTGTTTCCCAAACCCATCTACTCCTACAGGTAATACAATATTTTTCCAAGCCCTCACCTTACAGGAAATACCCTGTTTACTCCTGGCCTCTTTCCAGCATCGTTTGCAACAACACGTTCGCTCTTATTTGTCTTGTTCCTGGGCTGTTCTGTCCTGTCCCTACGGGTCACAAAATGTTCCAGACTCTGGGGCCGGTCAAGGCACAGAGAAATTAAGTGTTGTGAAGCAGGGGAACAGTCTTGATCAATCCCAAAAAAAAAAAAAAAAAAAAAAAGTGAGACGTTTCTCTAATGCAAAATTTCAGGTGCTGTGAATTTCATTCAGTTGTCTATTCCAGCAGCTGCACTAACTCTGATTTTTACTGGAGAGAGCAAATGCCTAGAAAACATATCAGCTATGGCAATCATATGGGTTTAGCCCCCAAAGTAGACCAGATAATTAAATTTTAATTATCCCTCTGTCACTGTCAGTTTGAGTCTCTTTGTGGCCTTCACCAGTTTAAGCATCCAAATAAAACCTCCAGTGACTACACACCAGCAGGATTTGAAGGTCTTGATTCTGCTTTCTATGTTGCTTTATTTTAAACACAGGTTGGACATTCTGTATGAGCTCTGTGAATTACCTGTAGGAGTTAAGCAGTGCAAGGAGGTTGTTGTAAACAACTGAGTGGAAACATAAAATCATCTTTGTATTTGTGCTACGACAGTGAAAGTGGCAGTCATTACACACACTGTGAAAAATGAGCTAATTTTGGTTGTGAGGAGTCAGGAAGAAGATGCTAAAACACTTTTCTTTCTCTCCCTAAAGCATCCTGATCTTCATGGCTCTCAAAAACAGCAAGACAGGGAGTTTGCCAGTCAGTGAGATTTACAATTTCATGACGGAACACTTCCCTTACTTTAAGGTGAGTTCCACAGGGATGGGGAGGGGAATCTCCCCCTAGGCTTATCTGTCAGCAGAGGGAATAAGGGATGGGATTCCAGCTATGAAAAGGGATCATTTCTTAGGAGGTGAATACCAAATCAGTTACACACTTTATACTCTCATGAGCACAGACTACTCAGCGTTTTGCACCTGGGCAGAAATGTGAAATGTGGTGATATTTAACTCCAAAAGATCTTAGGAGCCGTTCCAGCTGTGAGCTTGGGTGTATTGACAGTGACCCATCCTCACCAGCAGCTCATAAAAAGGGTGAATAAGTTTAAAAACACATTCACTGCTTCCTCTCAGACCTCAAATACCAGGCAGAACTGGTCTTGTAGCTTGCAGCACCTCCAGACTGGTGTGGAAGCAGAGGATTCCAGGTTATCTCACTGCATCCTGGAGCTGGGATATTCATCTTGAGCAACAGCATCCCATGCCTGCCCTGTACAAAGAAAAGTATAATGTGTGATAATGGCCCTAAGCTCATAATTACACAGGGAGCTGGGGAGGGAAAGGGTGGATGGTTTGCAGCAGCACTGCTGAAATTTGGATGCCTGCTATGAGGGAATGGTTCCTCACACTTGGAATGCCAGTGGAAAATGCTCAGTCAGCACAGGGATCCAAGAGCAGGAGGATTAGTTAAGATTTTTAAAAGAGCTGTAATGGAATCATCAAGTGCTGCTCCACTCAGAGCTTTATTTCTGCTGATTCTTCAAAACCACCTCACTGAAGTCCACAGTGGGTGACCTCAGCTGTGAGCAAGGCCAAAAATGAAAATAAAGCCAGTGAGTCTGTCCTGTTTCCTATTGCAAATAGCCCTGCAGCAACTAAAGCAAATTTAAAACAGCCACAGCAAGGCAGTTCAAACATTTATAATATGAAAAGAACACAGAGAATAAGTAAAAATAAATGTTCCAATACCATTTTGCAGTGATTTTGGACACTGGGGATAAAATAGAGCACACACAAAAAAGTAGTGAGATTAAATACATCAGTAATCAGAGAAAAAACCCACATTATGGCAGAGGAGGAACTGTCAGGATCCATCACACTCCTGTACTCCCAGATTTCCTCCCAAAGGAATCACTCACTACTCCATCATTTATTACAAGCAAGGGAAGGGAGAGGAAAACAAACAAACCTACCATCAGAAATCCCAGTGGAACCCACAGGAAAACAGCAAGAGTTTCAAGCAGGGAGGTGGGAATATTATTAATAGTTTTTACAGGCACATGCATGTTTATTCATCAGATCAAACTCAAATTAATTTCTGTTGTCTTAAAACACAATTGATCATAAAATTAATCAGCATCTTTAAACCAAGTGCTGCTGCTGCCAGCATGGGCAGAATCCCTCAGACTCAGGACTGGGGCTCTGCCAGGACCATCCTGGTCCTTCCTGGTTTTTCAGCACCTGATATCTTTTTTTTTTTTTTAATTCGTTTAAAAATTGATGAGAATGAAGTTACTGCTGCAGGAAGAGCATAGTGCAGAGGGTACTACCCAAATAGTCACTATTTTGTGACAGCTTTGGTTTTGCATTTTACTTACAAATGCAGTTACATGTGTTTGACTGTAACATCCTTAAAATAACCAGGGGAGAATGAGCAATGAAATATTACACTTACAGGCATCAATCTCTGTCTGCCTCTGGTCTTTACAGCAGCCCAGAGAACTACCAATACACAGCAAAAAATCAATATCCTCCATCTTCCCTCCTTTTGGAGAGTCTTCAGCAAAATAAAATCACATAAAAATCAGCAAAGAGCATCTTGCTGCTGCTACCAGCACTCACTGAAGAGTAGGATATAACAGGGAGAGGGGAAGCAAGTTAGGTTGGAGAGAAAAAGAGTGCAAGTGTGCACAGAGCCTTGCTGGAGACATGGGATGATTCAAGCCGAGTCAAATTAACTGGGATTCGCTGCCACAGCAAATTTAGTTTCTATGATGCAAGAATCTCATTTCTAGTTGAAACAGAGCAATCCAACTCCTACGTTCTACCAAAAAAAAAAAAAATCTACGCAGCTGAAGTTGAATTAGTCTTTGATGTACCTCTCCCTTCTCTTGAAACCCAGATTTAAAGAGAAAGGGTTTTGCAAGATCACTGAACTCTTTAAACTTCAAGAGCTGGTCAGGATCAGTGGGGTTGGACAGTAATATTTTTGGCTTGTCATGCTTGTCCTTTTTTTCTTTTTTTCTTTTTTTTTTTGTAGTGATTAGTGAGTCTAACAAAAAGCTTTCATCTTTTTAATTGGAGTTATTGCCAGTGGTCTGAGAGGGCAGAAAGGTCTGTGGTCTGATGGAAGTGTTCAGGTGCTGTAGATGTGCCACCTGGGGATGTGGATTGGTGGTGGCCTTGGCAGTGTTGAGTTAATGGTTGGACTCGGTGGGCTCAGAGGGCTCTTCCCACCTTAATGACTCTGGGATTCCCCAGCTGATTTTAGGATTCTGCAGTTTCATCCCCACCGTGCTGGATGCAGCCATGGCCAAAATCAGCCATAGCAAGGAGGTTCCAGCTACCCAAGAGCCACTCCAGCAGCCAAAGTTTGCTCATTAACAATCACATTTGCTTAAAAAACTGGTGATTTTTCACCTGACACACTGAGTGTTCCTTCAAGCCCTACCTGGGCAAACAAATTCTCACAGCTCAGCAATCCCAAGTTTAATGCAAGAACTTGCTGGGCTCCCAGCAGCAGCCTCCAAAATCAATCCCTGTCCTTTTTTGCTCGTACAGTTTCTAAAACCATCTCCTAATTTACACCCCCACACGTTCTGAAAACCTCTGAGAAGCCCATGCCCCTCCCATCTGAGCAGAAACACCAATTATCCTGTCTAGGTACACACAGAGGTGCGTGGAGCCTGTGTGCAGGGCAAGAAACAGGAATATTCTTCCAGATCAGCTTGTTCAGGAGCTAAATACACAACTTACCTGGGAGGAACAGATTAACTCACTTTTGGAACTGCCAGAAAATAACTTGAGTATTATCTGCAAGGGAGAAAAACTGATCTGTCATGTTTAGTATGACTTTGTGGCAGAAAAGGTTTCGAAAGGTTTGGGGTTTGTTTCCTCCTCTTCTCTTCTCTTCTCTTCTCTTCTCTTCTCTTCTCTTCTCTTCTCTTCTCTTCTCTTCTCTTCTCTTCTCTTCTCTTCTCTTCTCTTCTCTTCTCTTCTCTTCTCTTCTCTTCTCTTCTCTTCTCTTCTCTTCTCTTCTCTTCTCTTCTCCAATTTATGTTGTCTCACCCATGAGACAGAATAGTGAAATGCTGACATCAGGTGGGCCAAAATGGTAGAAACTGTGCTGCTATGAAAGAAAAATAGTTTCTCTTTTAGTAAATAATATATATTTAATTCCACTCACATTTATTTTTCTAATGAAGAAAATGAGCATTCAGTTTGACCCTCAACTCTTCAATAAGGCTTTTTAAACCCACACAATAATTCTTTACAAGCTACAAAGGTTTTGACATTCCTTATAAAAGCAAGTACAAAAAGTTACATCCTGATAAAAGAGTATCATCAAAGCACGTTCAAAATTCACAGTCTGGCATGTGAAAGCCAAAATGGGATCAGATCCATTTATAAAAGATGGTCTTAGAGGAAGTCTGATGGACTAGGCAACAATTAAAGGAATTATCAAACTATCAAAAATCTGGCTGTGAGAGAAAGACTCTTTTAATAAAGAGTAAGAATGGAAAAAAACTTAATGAACATAAGAGGGAAATTCTAATTTTCAACATCTTTTAAAAGACTCTGGAAACCCACATTCATTTCTTGTGCTCTCTGTTCAATAATTCTCTGCTTGATATAAGCAGTTATGATGACAAATATTTGCATCCATGAATATGAATCAATAGCCACGGACAACTTCACCCACATTTCATTTCTTTCAATTCTTATGAGGAATTGAAAAGAAAAGATGAGGACATTTTTGCAAACAAGAAAAGAATCATTTTAATGATCCACTTTAAAGAACCTTCCAGCTGCTCCTGCTGAGTTAAAAATAAATGCAAAGCACAGAGATGAGTGATCAGCTGTGGAAACCTGTATCTCATCTGTAGGGCTTGTGATTAAACCATTTGGTTATGTAATTGGCCAGCACACAAAGTTACACCTACAGGAGCATGATAAATTCTTTTGAAGTCTGCCTGGACATTGAATTTGAGCCCAGGCAGCATGTAGTGCTTTAATGAAGTGCTGGAAATATTTCCAAGTGCTCCAAAATAGGTTCTGATAGATTTCTTGGTAGTTCTAGAACATAAATTTTTACACACTTAATTCTTGTGATGTGCAAATTCACTCCTAAAGATCCAGCAGGTCTCTGACAACCTTTCTGCCTAGAAGATCAGTTACTATTTTATCTGATCCCTCTCTTCCCACACAACATGACTGTAGCATTTTTGTGGCTTCCCTCTAACGTACGAGTTTCTCATTGCAGAAGGCACAAACTTCAACAGCATTTCTTGTAACCTCACCAGTCAAAACAGAGTTATATATATATATATACACATATACATTTTAAAGGGGTTTTTTTTAGCTTGGAGTTCTGTTCTTACACTGGATTTGTTTCTCCAGACAGCTCCAGATGGCTGGAAGAATTCCGTGCGCCACAACTTATCTTTGAACAAGTGCTTTGAGAAAGTTGAGAACAAGTCAGGGAATTCTTCTCGGAAAGGCTGTTTGTGGGCTCTGAATCCAGCCAAGATTGACAAGATGCAGGAGGAGCTTCAGAAATGGAAGAGGAAAGACCCAGTTGCTGTAAGGAAGAGTATGGCAAAGCCAGGTCAGTTGTTTGGCAGTGTTTTTGTTCACAAACAGCTCTCCCCAGGACTTTTCCTTTCAGCAAGATCTATAAGAGAATTTAAACATGGTTTAGGAATGCATTTAAGGATTTTTCCTGGTTGGTAAAACAAGAAAAAATATTAAAAAGAAGAAATAAAGTAGACCTGGTTTTGTAGGTGTTTCCAGATAAGTACAAAGAAGGTTCACCAAGAAAATATTTTCTCTTGGTATCTCACTAAACTTTAAGATAAAAGGCCTGGTTGGATGGGGATTGGAGCAACCTGGTCTAGTGGGAGGTGTCCCTGTCCATGACAGGGGGGTGGAATGAGATGATCTTCAACATCCCTTCCAATCCAAACCATTCTATGATAAAAAGAATGATGAAATAAGGAATATCGATTAAAATTTGAGATTAGCTGCTAAGTATCCAACCTTTAAACCCAAAAATGGAATTTATTGCATACTCACTTGGCAACGATAAGTTAGAAAAACATTTCAGACTTTGGAGTTCTTTATAAACATGAACCGGCACCTCTGTTTGCCATTTCCCGAACAACACCAAAATTCCTGCTGCAACCTATCCAAGGCTGAGTCAGTCATGGGCTTTCCCCTTGTTTTCCAGAAGAACTTGACACCCTGATAGGCGACAAGAGCGAGAAGCTGCGATCTTCCCTCCTGTCCTGCAGCCCGACGGGCGCTGCAGGTGCGTCCCTCTCCAGGCAGATGGCAGCCCAATCCCATTCCTTATGCGAGCCCTCGCTCTCCTCCGGGATCCCACAGGGATTACACGGCATCCACGCCTCGGGAGCTCTGCATGCCAAGAGCCCCCTGCCCACTTTGCTGGGGGGGCAGCAGCCCGGGTGCTACGCATCCCCCCAGGGCTTCCCCCAGATCTCCACGGCGCTGATGCAGCACACGCCGGGCCCTCAGAGCCTGTTCCCTGCTGGGGAGGCTCAAAGCCAGCTCCGGACTCAGCCCAGCATCCCTCAGGATTCCCCAGTGCCGGCGCAGAGCCCCCCGAGCTGCGGGATGAAGATGCTGCCCGAGCATTCTCCGGCCAGGACGGTGCAGGACACGCTGCTGCAGGAGGGAGACCTCAGCAATGACATCGATGCTCTTAATCCGTCCCTCACTGATTTTGATCTCCAAGGTGCGTGTTTAAGGTGTTTTTATCTTGGAGAGTCAGGCTTGTTATATCCCATCCCATGTCCCCACTTCCCATCCCATCCCATCCCATCCCATCCCATCCCATCCCATCCCATCCCATCCCATCCCATCCCATCCCATCCCATCCCATCCCATCCCATCCCATCCTCCACAAGATCTATTTCCGTCCCTATTTTACATCTCCACGCCGCTGTTACAAACCCCACCTTTCTTGGGTTACATTATATATAAACACCGTGAAATTTTGTGTTTAAATCTTTTAAAATTTTTTAAATCTTTTAAAAGTTTCCCAAAGAAGCTACAGATTTGCATCCAGAGTTTAAGAAACATTCCTGCTCCCCCCTTGGCCACAGTTGCTGATATTAAGTACTGCAGTACAGCATTTAGGATGTATTGTTTAAATTCAGACCTATTTTCAACTGAAAGCTGCTCAAACACAGCTATTTAGTGCCATTCTTGCAAGAGAATTTTCGTGTGAAAGGCACCAAGAGAAACAAATTTGAGTGAATTAACATTTTAACATTTTTCTTGACCAATAATTATTCCAACCCCTTCCACATCTCTGCTCAAAAGGATGCTCTTTCCCCCTTCCCAAGGCATTAAGAGGATCTACACCTTAAACAGTTATATTTTCTGAGGCGTCTTCTTTTATTCTTCATAAATACATATTTCTAGCAGAATTATCAAGTGAAAGAATTTTCTTAAATTAACGCTGTTTTCTCCCAGATTTAAATTTATGGAGACAGACAAATAATAACCATCTAAACAACCTCTTCCCTTCCCCAATCCCAAGAGATTAGGATCATCCGCACACAATTGTTTAACAGCCAACATCTGCAGCACAAGGATTAAAAAAGCAAATATAAAGAAATACATGGAGAGAAAATACAAAGAAAGCCGGATCGATTTGTTAATCAGCGTGGGGTTTTTTTGTTGTAGGGAATCTTTGGGAGGAGCTGAAAGACGACAGCCTAGCCGTGGATCCCCTTGTCCTCATTTCATCATCGCCGATGTCTTCGCAGTGCTTCCCCTCCCACTGCCAGCTGGAGAGCGGCAGCAGCGTGCCCATCCCGACGGGAACTCCGCACGGGAATGTGCCCGACCTGCAGCTCACCACCCTGTACTCTGCCTTCATGGAGCTGGACACGGTGTCCCCTGCCTACCTAAGCAGCCCCGGATCCAAACCCATCGCCTTAATGTGAACCCCACACCAGCCCCACTGCTGAGATGGAAACCCAGTCCTAACCATCACACACACTGCCCTGATTGATGTCAGCTGAGACTGTGTCCACGGGAATAAGAATTTTATCTTTTTTTCCCAGAAGTCGCCCGCAGCATATGTAGCTTTACTATGATCATTTTCTACAGACAGATATGGAAAAAAAAATTTAAGATATTATTTAAAGATAATATTGTTAACAGCTGAACTTGTCAACACCGTTTTATCAAGCCACTCATCTTCATCTTCCAGAAATAAGAGGAAAACAAATTATTGATCTTTTTTTTCTCCCTTTTTCTTTTTTTACCTTTAACGAAAGCTGCTTGCAAATGAACACAGAACTCACAGCACACAACAATTTAACTTATTTCTTGGAGCCACTGATGGCAACACCATCCACCACAGACCACTCAAAATATAATATCTACCTATTAAAACACTTACAGTCCCCTTGAAAGAAGTTCTGGGTTTTGGTGAACATGAACTGAAAATTCTGCAAGTATTAGAAGATAGAAGACAAGCTGCTGACAGACTAAACCAAAGCAACAAATACACTTCAGTGGAAAATATCTAAGTTTTACTGTATTTAAAAAGAAATTTTAAACTCTGCTTTTTTAATAAAAAAGAACAAAACTATTTAGTAGAATTTTTGCTTGGCTGGAGCTTATTCCCATTCACGCCTCTTATCTTTTGCCACATAAACTAAACATTGACATGAATTATTAAGCCATTAAGTGAGGGATTTTTTTAAATGGTAATAAAAAAGAAGAGAGGAGTTGCAGTTGGCCAAATCCGGAGAGCATCTGTGTTTTAACTTCCTGCTGTCTGTTACCTCCAGTGGGGTTTTTTGTGATGCTGAACCAAATCTTGCAGTAGGTTCCTACTCTGAACTAAACTTAGGCCAGTTCTTCAGGAACACTTTTCTCCCTCTGATTTTACACCAAAAAAAATGGAATAAAAAAGTAGAAAAATAGAATAAAATAGAATAAACCAATTTTATTTTATGTGATGCAGTCTAAACCCAGAGTAACCTGGAGGAGGAACTTAACAGCACTATGGAAAATAGTCTAGAAACCCAAAAAAGTGTCTTGAATGACAGGGTGCCCAGAGAAGCTGGATCCCTGGAAGTGTCCAAGGCCAGGTTGGATGGGGCTTGGAGCAACCTGGGACAGTGGAAGGTGTCCCTGCCCATGGCAGGGGCTGGCACTGGATGATCTTTAGGGTCCTTTCCAACCCAACCCATTCTGGGATTCTCTGATCTCCCTATTCACAGATGATGTAAACTCAAACTAAACCAAGGAGGTTAAAATTTGAGTCGGATTGGGTGATTTACACCCCGAAAAAGCAAGGAGGGATTCCCAAGGATGGAACAAAGGAGTTGGAATGGTTTAAAATAGAGACACACGGGTTTAACTGGCCGCTGTCTCACAGCAAGGTGCGAGCTCTGCCCGCTGCCACTGATGCCAAACCCAGGTCCAAAGCTACACCCTCACCCTTTCCTACTAGGCCAGACTTAAAATCAGATTAGGGGCAGACGGATAAAGGCAACTTAGGAGGAACACATGTGATGCAGCTTTGTAATCCCTCACGCAACCACCAAGAAATCCTCACTTGACTCCTCTTCCTGCTAAGAGAATACAGAGAGGAAGAAATGCAGCCAGGTTGGCCAAGCTGCTCCAGGGAGGAAAAAAGAAGCCAGCAGGATGAGAGTTACACAAACATATTAGAGCTGGGGGAATCAGTTTTTGGCCATCCTAACACTTGCATAAAGAAATAAGGGAAAAATTAAGCATTATTAGAAATGTGAATATTATTATAAGTATAAAGCATGTAGTGAGTATAAAGCTTCTAAACAGTATATAAATATAAATATAAATACAAATATAAATATGTAAATATAAATATAAATAATATAAATATAATGCTGTGTGTACATACATTAAAAAGTGTGTGTATATATGTGTGTGTAATATATATTATATATATTAAGCACAACATGTGTATATAAAGCACTGTAACTGGACAGAAAATTATATGGACATATAACACACAGTACATATAAAATACTATTTATAAACAGTGTGTGTATATATATATATATATATATATATATATTCAGTGCAATTTAAGAGTCACCAACTTACAAATAAATACCTACCAAGTTCATACTATTAGAAGGATAATATTACCCTAAGTGCCTTTAAAAAAAAAAAAAAATCAAATAAATACACATTTTAATACAGACCTGCATTGAGGAAAAGCAAAACCAAAGCAGCCCCTGCCCTGTGCTCAGGCACTGGTTTTGTACCCCTGTGGCTCTTGAACACACAGCTACCCTGATGCCTTAAAACATGCCAGCATCACTCTTAAGCCAAAAATAATAAGAATAATTGGTAAATAATGTTCTCTACAAATATTAGACACAGGTCTGGCACATGGGAGGGGTTGGTTCCCTCAGCTCTGTGTGTGAAGATCCCAGTGTTGGACCAGGACCGCCAGTGCTGGGCAGGACCAGGTGTCCAGATGCTCCAAACTCCTCAAGGTCACTTCAGCCCCACCAGTGCCAGTGGGAATTCTGCACAGCTCCATCCTCAGGGAGTGAATTTCCTGATAAGACGCTCTCAGTTTCAAAGCTTTTCTCTGCAAACACCAAAGAGTTGGCACACAGATTTTCTGAAACATTTTCAGCACCCCGAGGGAGTGAGATGCTCAGTTCTCCATGACTTTCAATCATTATTTGCACCAAATTCTTGTTAAATCCTTTTTAAACTCCTTACAAATTCCCCTCCTGAGCTGCATGCAGTGAACCACCACAGGCCTTTGCAAGATATTCCTGACAGAACAAGCAGCATTCCCAGTATTTTATATTTAGTAGAGGAAGACAACAAGAAAATGCATGAGAACACACCAGAGGAAGTGCAGTGAGATGGTTTATTGCTCTAAAAACATGGCAAAAATGTAATAAAATATTTATGATTAAAGCAAACTCATGGCATGTGAAAAAATCCATCAAAACTGAGAGTAGGAGTCTCTGATTACTGACCTGAGCTAAATAAATATCTGTGAAACTCCAAATTCACAGATTTGAAAGCGAGAAAAGCAGAACTGCTTTTTCTGTGTCAAGGATTTATAATTGATGGGCACAACAACCCGTCCATGATTTGTTAATTCCTGTGTGTCACTCGTGTCCTCTGCAGTCTCAGGCTGAGCCATTCCCTCAGAGGCACCAATATATTCCATGCTTGTGCCTGCACACATGATCACAAGCTGGAGGGGGAGGAAGAAATAGAGAAGAAATCTGAGTGTCAGATTTTATTCTGTATTTTTTGCTTGGTACTGAGCCTTTGAAGAATGATCAGACATAAAGAACAAAAGGGAAAAAACCACTTCAACATGTTTTTTCTTGTGCTTTCTTGAGTTTCTTCTATCCACATGAGAGGCTTGTCCTCCCTTTAAAAAGTTATTTATTCTGAGCACCTTAAAGTATTTTCTCCAATGCATTCCATATTTAATGGAATTGAATTAATGGTTGGACATTTCACAGAGGTTATAAGAAAAGTCCTGTAATAACTTTTATTTTAAAAGAGTTCTGTTTAGGATAAACAAACAAACAATACTGCAAGTTATTAACTAATATAAATTGTCTGGGTTGGGATTTCCCTTCCTGCTCCACTTCAGGCTCCTACATCTGAAATTTTATTGTCTTGCTTCAGTTTAGCATTAGTGGTTCTGGTAGACACAAAACCAACTCATTGAAATATGGGTTCATGAGAAAAGAGTTATACTATAAATTACAGTTCTGGAATCATTACTAAAAAAAAAGTTTGAAATCATGTTTATTTAACTACTTTTATTTCAGTTTATATACAAGAAAACCCTGAGCTTTTGCAATCCTTATTTTTGACTTTTGAAATAACTTGACATACTGATAGCACATAAACATTTTCTTAGAGCTGGTGACACCCTATTTCATACCTATCATAAAATCAGTATTTTGCACACATTGCAAATCTATTTCAGATACATTTGCATTAAATTCCATTTTAAGCACTCTGAAAACAGGGGGAGAAAGAAAGGAAAGAATGAAGTTTTCCCAGTCCAAGGCTAATGCTGTCTGCTTAATCAGCCTCTTCCAAATAGATTATGCAAACCTGTCTAGGAGAAAAAATAACCCTAAGTGTAATTACCATAAAAATATCTTATTACCAAACAGAAGAAAGTGCTCACTGCTGCCCTCTCCAACATATGATTAGGAAAAATTTGCATTCTAAAGTTTAGGATTTATTAACTTAACCTTTTTTTATTGCAGGTTTCATTTCAACTTCAAAAAATTCAAATAACCATTTATATTGGAACTATGTTTTGAAGCTGTTTTCTCTTCTCATGAGCCCAAATTATCACAAGGCTTCTGCCTCCCATATTTGCCTGTTCTTGGTGCAAAACCATCACCCCTGAACATGCATTGGCTTTTGTTGAGATAGGAACTGATCTGAGAAGATCTCTGTCTGCACAATCTTTCAAACCCCTGGCACAGCACTGAGCTACTTAAACCCAACAGTGATTAACAGGAGTTATGGAACAGATAAAACACTAAATATCACATCAGCTTTATTGTACACAAAGCTTGACAAGTGCAACAGACTTACTGGCACTTGCAAACAAATTTAAACTACTGGGATAAATATTTGGATTCCAGAATTTGGTTTACCAGGGCTGCTGCTCCAATTTTGTACTTCAGACTTCCAGAGATCTGTGTAAATGTTTGTATTTAGACTATTAAATATCAAAACCAGCAAACACTTTTACATGAGCTTTTCCTGACCTCCTAATCCATTTCCAGTCTTACACAAACAAACCCAAAACCCTCAGTAGTGGAAGAAGAACTCTCTGGTTCACTGTGCATTCCCTCCCTGCAATGATATAAACCAAAGCTTTAAAGAAGAATTCTCCATCTGTGGTCACAGCAAAAACTGAATTGAGAACTACTAAAATAATGAATGATGGAGTTACCACAAAGCAAAATCTAAATGCAGTCTGTGTAGAAGCAGAAAAGGGCTATTTTTTTTAGTTCAAAGAAATAAACACACACAAAGAGTATTTGTTTGCATGGGAAAAGCTGAAATTACTGAAAATTACCAGCAGTGGGAAGATCATCAATGCACATGGGACTTATTTCACCTAGGGGCTCTTATTCAAGCAGCACATTAATGAAAAATAGCAGGTATTTGATATCAACGTAACAAATGCTGACTGAAATACGAAATTGATGATTTTTAGGTCCTTTTTTCAATCATAAAAATCACAGAATGGTTTGGGTGGGAAGGGACCTTCAAGACCATTTTGTTCCAACACCTTCCACTAGGCCAGGTTGCTCCAAGCCTGACATTGAGCCACAGCTCCCATTGTGCATCACCACCCTCACAGCCAAGAATTTCTTCCTCATATCCCACCTAAACCTCCCCTTTCAGTCTGAAGCCATTTCTCCTTGTCCTGACTTCTCAAAACCCCCACCCCAGGCCTTCTGAAGGCCCTTTAGGCCCTGAAAGGCCGCAATAAGTCCACCCCGGAGCCATTTTGCTGCTTGGATGAATGGGAGAATCCTGCTCTGGATCGATCCAGCTGTGACCTGGGCACAGGAGAGTTGTGAAACAGTGAAACCATTAAAGATTTATTCCTGACAAAACCAATCAGGCCTGGCTGTGCAGCAAAGGCCCTCATTTAGTAACACGAATTGATTCCTTATTCACGCCGTTGGCACCAGGAAATTCATTCCAGCAGCAGCAGCCTGGGCTGGGTGGATGAGGGAAAAAAACCCACTGAGAGCTCGGGGAGAAGCACACCAGTCACAAAAAAACACTGGAGAAGGGAATTCACATGATTTGGATGAACATAGAATTCAAGATCTTGCTCGTCCAGGAAGCTGCTGAAGAATTTAATTTCAACTACATGAATAAGCCCAGCATGTTTGGGCCTGCTGGAGGCACCAGGCCTGAACAATCACCTCAGGCATTTATTGTACTTGCCTTTCCCTCTAGATCAGCTTTAGAACATCAAAAAAACTCCTAAAACATACAGAAAAAATGTTTTCCACCTAATATCCAGTTAATCTAAGGAGAAAACTGCAATGCTTAGTTAGCATTAAAGGCATTTAAAGAGTGCCCATTTTTGCTTTGGCTAGAAATGATCTTTCTCATTTTAATATATCTCACAGAAATTGAAACAGTGGCTGAAATATAATAGTTCTTAGAAGTTATCTGAGTGGTGACACTTGTGCTTGTGTTTCCTCCAAGCATGTCTTGCCACACAGCCACAGGAAGCATAGTCCTGTGTTTGTCAGCTGTCATTTCTGCACTGTTATTTCAAATTTAGGTTATGAGCAATGCCAGCTGATGAATTCCAGTGGGAAAATATCCTTAAAATCTGACATCTCAGTGCTGAAGTGACTTGGTGTGTCTGGGGCAGAGTTTTATTCCTCTGAACTTGCACTCAGGTCTCTGTGCACACTTTAATTTTAAGGGTTACAGTGAACCCTCTGTTCTCCTGACTTATGAATCTGTGCAGACATGAAAGCAGGCAGCAGGTTTAATTAGACACTTAATTATAGATCAGGATGGCAAGGAATGCATTTGGGAAATAAAAACATGATTTTCAACCCCAGTCAAATGCCAGTGAACAGAGTAACACCAGCACAACATTGGTGCACTGTGCCCTTCACATCACTCATAAAAAACAGAGTTTGGGTTGGAGTTTTGGGTTTGGTGTTTGGTCGGTTTATTTTTTACCAAAATAGGTTCTAAATAATTTTAGCTTTCAGGTCTGGCACATGGAGCTCTCTGGGCAGAAGGAAGAATTTCTTCCTCATCTCTAATTTAATCCCAATTGCTATTCCCCTCTTCTGATTTATCCAGTCAATCCACAGGAAAGGAAGAACTGAAGGTGTTTGGAACTCTTCTCACCTGTCTGTGTTATCTTCCTTTCATAAAGTAAACTTAATTGTGTGTTCTCTCTACTGCTGTTTGTAACTTCCCTGCCTGTTTTTATTTCTTGCTACAGATCGCTTTCATACGCAGCTTCATTAACATGGTTTACACCCTCCACTAGAATAATTAAATTATTATTAAATAAAACAGGCCTTTGTTACATAAGGTCCCAAGTCATTTTTCAAAATAATGGCTGGGAATCATCCAACTGCAATTATGCTCTACCTACCTAAATTCTCTTTGTAGTTTTAATTAAAATAAATTATCCAGGATGATTTCACCTCCTGTTTTAAATTCTTGTACAGCACTGGTGAAGGGGGGAAAAAATAATCTCTGTAAAGCAATTGCTCTATTTTGTGGACTTAAAGAGGGGGAATAAATAGTTTTGGGTTATCCCAGCACAGAATGAGAGATTTCAGTCATCTCTAAAATTATCTTTAAAGTAAGATACATTGTGTTAGAGGGAAAAAATGGGAAATTTGGAGTACTTTATCACTGAGAAGTGTTCTTCCTCCAGGTGAAAACTGTTAAGGGAACGCAAATCAGAGATAGATGAATGCCCTTGAACAATGACAAATAAAATAGAAACATGGGGTGAACACACAAGATTTGCCACAACAACTCAGCAGCTGAGAAATGCCAATGGAAATATGGATCTGAGGAGAAGCAGAGAACATCTCCAGAATGATTAGGCATATTTATTAATAAAGGAGGCTGACAAACCAGCTAAAGGGGGGGGGGAAAGCCCATTGTAATGCAGTGTATTTTTGGCAGACATTTAACACTGAGGAGTTTTCATGGGAATAAAATCCAGATTTTTTTTTAAGGTTCTTTCCAATCTCAGAAGATTTCTAAGCAAGTCCAGGTAATCACACCTGTGCACCAAAATCAGAGAGACTGTTTAACCTGCTTTATTAGCTATTAGCACTGATTTTGCTCTTTTTTTTTTTTTTTTTAAGGTGTTCAGTGAAATCAGCATCCAGTCCTTGCAAGAATTCTAACCTGATGCTTCCAGTTGTTCAGGTAATTTTGAGAGGAAGCTCAACCAGGAGAGAACAGGCACAGGCAAAGCCAGGAGCTCTGTAAGGGAACTGGTGCCACCCTTGGAGTGCAGAGCAGTGACAGCTGAAAAAATCACATTACAAACCTGTGCTCAGGTAACCCAGAGCTCAGTGCTGGTGTTTGTGCAGCTCCAAGTCACAATCCAAAAGGGAAACCCTTGAATTAATAAATTCTTTCCTCAAATTCCAGTACACAACGATGTCCCGCGGGATATTTTGTTAGTGAGGAGTCCCCAGGAATTATGTGGAATCAAAATGAGTTATAGAAGATATTTTCTAATAAAAACACCCTACTTCTTTCCCTCTGAGAGTTGTTCTGCTCCCAGAGAAATACAGAGGTATTCCCAGGAATTTCTGAATAAAATATCGACACCATCACCATGGAATTAGCGCAGTAAAACTCACTTCAGCCCGAGCAGCTGGTTCCGTTTCAGCCAATAAGGCAGAGACAGCAATTTTCCCAATTATTTCAAAATCTGATTCTCCAAAGCACAGCCAGAAATCCTTCAGAAGCACCTGCTGCATAATAGTGATCCAGGGAACTCCAAAGTTCTGTTAATGTACTTGGAAACGAATTTCTTTTTCATATTTTTCATTTTTTTCAAATTTATTTTTCAAATTCTCCCATTTTTCACTTCATTTTTCAATTTGACTTTTCAAAATTTCAAATTTTTTAAAATCACAACCTGATACACAGCTGCAATCTGTGCAACTCCAAAGTCCCATCAATGTAACTGATACCAATTTATTTTAATTATACCCCAACATGTTTTCCCAATCCAAAAATTAAATCCCACTTGAACACTTTTAATGTGATGGTTTTACCCACAGAACTACCCAAACCACTGCAGAGTTTTTGCATCAATCACCAGAAAATGAAGCTGCTCACACACATTTGCACACAAACTGGAGTTTGTATATTGATGGAAGAGACCTGAAAAGAAAGCTTGAATGATTTTTTCATAGAAATATTTAAATAAAATAGACAATCGCCCTCGTTTCTAGGATCAATAATTTATTTAATTTTTTTTTTTTTTACATTTTGCAATTTGTTACAGGAGAAGAAACACTTGCTAATGGAAGTGACATGGTTTTGAACCATTTTCCAAGGTAATGGAAGAAGTTAAGCATATTCCCTAGGATGCACATTGATGACTAAGCTGCCAATATTAAATCAATTGAAGCAAGTGCAGTCCCTATTTAATCCTTGTATAAATTAATTTAAGGACTCTCCTTCTCCTACAGGAAGACTAAATTGTAGCATCTAATTTTTTTTCAATCCTGAAGTCTCAATCTTTTCTCTCTCTCTCTCTCTACTTAATCTGCAATAAGTCAAACAGACTGAAGCCAAAGCCACAGAACAGATTCCGTGCCAAGGTTCCTTCTATTCCTGGTCATCTCCTCACTTCCCTCCCGTCCCAAAAAGGAAACAAAAGACTCCCAGTTTTCTGAAAACCAGATTCTCTGCATGACAGTGCATTGCATTGCCACAGGATGGGCCACAGTGGATGTTCTCCTAGCAAACAAATCACTACCAAGGTACAAAGAATTAGAAATTAACTCGGTAAAAATGCTCCTAACGTTTTCCCAGTGGTATAGTAACCAGAATCCTACTTTCCTTCCACAAAAAATAGATATATTCTTTTTTTATAAATACATTTTAATACAGACAATTCTGCTTCTATGCCAAAAAAAAAAAAAAAAAAGTCACATTCAAACAGGTTTGCTGGGTGTATTAAGATACAAGTAGACACCAGAGCAGGCAGGAGCACAAGGGGGTTTTGGGGGGCTGCAGACACACGAACACCATTTCACCCACTGACCAGGGATGGGGAGAACAACTGAGCTGCAACATGAGAGCTGGAGCATCACACCCCTTGGACAGTTCAGCTGTTTCCATGTGTAGAAAATGATATGAACTCTCAACAGTATTTAGCATTAATATTGAAAAGCCTCTATAAATTTAGGCAGTGCTTATGCTGGGGGTAGAGAGAAGAACCACGAGCAGGAGCTCCCAGCTGCCTCAGACTCAGGAGAAAATTGAGTCACTCACCATGGCCTTGAAGCTCTTGGGTCCAAATAGCTGAAATTAATTCTTTTCCTGTCCTTGTCCTCTTTTCCCTCACCTTTCCCCCCTCAAATGCACAAAACCTGCCCAGCTTTTGTGCCATCCACACAGTGCCAGCTGCTCCCCTACAGCCCCAAACGACAGCAATGATTTCTCTGGTTTCCTTCCTAACCAGATCTAATTAAAACTGGGCTGTTAAGCATCTTTTTCAGGTTATGAATAATTAATAGAGCATTTTTATAATACTTATTAAATATGACAGTGTGATATTAGCATTTTCTTACCTTAAATAGTCCCACTCTTTGCATGACTAAGAGTTCCCTTTAACTTTTGTCATGAAAATTGGGGTTCATATTTTATGGATTGATAGGTAGGACTACTTCTCAATTAACAGTTTTTTCTCAACCTGAAGGGATTTGGAAGTTGGCAGCCTGCATGTTTCACACACAGCCAGCCACCACTGTGACACTGCACAAGATTCTGGAATGAAACTCAGAGGACAGAGGTGGAAAATAGAGGACCTTACTGACCTGCTCAAAAAACAAGACACAGAGAGAGATTACGAGCAAGAACTAAACCCCAGCAGATTGTTTCCAACCCTGGGGAGACTTCCTACATTAAAATAAATAAATAAATAAATTCTTCTGAGTCAGGAAGGGTGGATCATTCAGTTATTCCAGAAATGTCACCACACAACGGATAATTCACAGAAACAATTTTGGCTTTTGCCACTGATCTCAGAGCAAAGTTTCTAGCTTTTAAACCACAGTTGATGCATTAATTCTAAAAAGAAATGGTTCTCTCCCTGCCACAGAAGTGTGAGTTATTAGAGCATGCAGCTCACCACCAATGTACTGCTGCTTTTCTTAAAAAACCCTGACTACTAAAGGAATCCAAGACTGACAAAGTGAAAAAATGTGTCAAATTATAATTTCCCTGAAAGAATGTGTTGAGCTGTAATTTCCCTGTCTCTCAGAAAAATTATGTCACTATTAGAACTCAGAGAGACTTTGTTTCTTTTTCCAAGATTAAGTCACTGTGTAAAGCACACACTTAATCCTGTTTTATGACAGGAAACAGCCGGGCATTATTAGCAGATAATCTTGGTTAGCTCTTGAATGTTTTCTTTCACTTTCAGAAACTCAGATCCCAAATTGCCAGGCTGGCTTGTTAAAACAGAGCTGTAGTGCTAATTAAAGTCATGTTGAAAATGAGATCAAGGAAGACAACACAACAATTCTTTTTTTTCCAGAGCCAATATTTGGTGATTTCACAATGAACTTCCAAAGTAAACCCAATAATGATGAATGTTAAAATACCAAATAATAGCTAGTCAAGAAGATTAACAAATTCTTCTGTGAACAATGCTGCTAAGACTTGCTTCTCAACTGGTTTATAATAAGAATCAGCTGCCAATTTAAGGTGAAAAAAATGTGGGTTTCCCAACTGAGCTGCAAACTCTCAGGTCCCTTTCCGAAGGAAGTTGAAATTAGTGGGTGCTGCACAAAGCGTGGTCTTTAACACCACATTTTGAAGGTGGTTTTTAATGCAAAAAAAGGACAGAAGTGGCATTGGAACAGCAACTTTACAGCCAAAGTTTTTGAAGAAAAATCCTTTCAGTGCTGTTGATGTGCCTCATGTCACCACCACACGTGATACTGCTGCAGGAGCAGGTGGGAAAGGAACAGAATCTCTCCCCTGGACAGTGATTCTCACGTTTTTATAAAAATTGTGGATGTGGATGACCTTAAAGAAATGCTAACAAAGAGTTTCCAAGTGAAACAGAGGGATGACAGCAATAACTGCTCCCGTGGGACACAGGAAAAAGCACCTTCATTGCACTTCCCACAGAAAGCTTTGTTGGTTGCCTTGGTTTAAGAATCAGAATTTACTTGTGGCAAACTGGGGGTTTTTAATAGAAGTAAAATTGTCCCAGCTGAAAAGCTCAAGCTAAAACTGGTTGGAATTGATATTATTGAAAATGTCCAATCTTTGTTTCTGGCTTAAAATATTCCTAATAATATTAGGCAACAAACTCACTCAGTGAAGTATCTCCTATATGATTCACACCGCTGTGAGACTGGAATTATTACACATATAATCCAAATTATAAAAGATTTCAGGAGAGGAGCAGCTGCCAATTCATCCTCCAGTGTTTAACCTCAAACCTACCCTAAAACAGGGTCAGAAAGTCCATCCACACTCTGCCCTCCTGGGAACACAGTGATTTCTCTTGGTTCTTTTACAAGGGGTATGTCTCCCACTCAAATTTCCCTTGATTACAATAATATTTTTATGGAATTACTCCTTTTTTAAAAAAGTCTTGAAAGGAGGTAGCATAAAAAAAGGAACAGAACGTGACTATTTCAGAGGAAACTCCATAAAATGACCCAAGAGTCCACACCAAAGCACAACTGATCTCATCACAACCTATTAAATAGATGACTGACAATTCTGGGCAAATTCCATTCCTAAAAGTCTTTTAAAAATCTTATGCACAGAAGTGGTTGTTATGAACAGCAGGTGAAAAATACCCCCCAAAAAACCCTATACAGGGTGGTAATTATAAACATATATTCTATTATGTCTTTAAATCAACATCTTCTCTCCTGCAAATTGAAACAAAACTCAGAAATACTTCAAACTTGCAAAATGACATTGGATATTTGATTTAACAGCCCTGATGGAAAAAAAAAACCAACAAAAACCAGTTGGGGGAGGAATTAAAACCTTTTGAAGCTATTTTCATCTTCAGTAATTATTGTGCTATAGAATGAATGGTCAGTAGCTCAAAGCACTGCACAAATAATGAGGAAATTCTTTGTATCTCTCAAACTGATCAGTCAGCCGTAGGCTACTTGTATGACTTAACACAATAGAGACAAAAAATAGTGATAAATACAAGTCCCACCGTGATAAGAATCACTACAAGCTACTACTTGTGTAGAATCAGTGAACTTGACACACTTTTGTAGCTACCAAGCTTAATAAAAACTGTGCTGTAACCTAAAATCACTGTGGTTTGGTTTAAAAAAGCTGCCTCCTCTCTCAGCAGTCGAGAAAGCCAAGCCAAATACAAATGGTGACAACGTTGAAAAGTGACCACAACCCCAACAAGAGCACAAAAACCTCCCTGGCCTTAGGCTACACTTGGAAATGTTTGTAGTCCTGTCTGACGTAGGCTGCGACTACAGAGATGCTCATCACGACCAGAAATGATATTTTTTATAAAAATTATTACAATTATTACACCTATCTGAGGCTAACATAGAATGTTCCACTTCAACTCACAGAATTAGACATGGAGACATCAAGTATTTATAGAAATATCTACAAACTGCAACTGTCTTTTGTTTTTGTGTTGGTTTTTGTTTTTTTTTTAAGTATCAGTGAACTGACCTTCAGAGTAAGGGTTTCATGACAACAGGTCACCCCACACTAGTTTATTCTTGGTGTTGCTATTTCTTGAGCTAAACTGGTGTTAAACTTCTTCCAGAGTCTGAAGAGAGAACTTTTGCTAAATGTTTTGCTGTGTGTTAAAGTTGTAGATTATTAGATTTACTTTCACCTGTATTAGTATCGGAGGAGAAACATTTTTAACAAAGGGAAAACGCTGTCTTAAGCTCCTTTAAATGCAGACACAAATACAAAATTGGAAATTCCACATTCTCCAGCTGCCCTAGACAATTAAAACGTTGTTCTAACAAGCAGTGCTGAAGCCCTTATCTTGGCATCGAGCAGAGATGAAAGAAAATAGACATGGGAAATGTGTGGCATGAACAGGCTGAATGTTAAATAAAGCAAAAATGTTAAATAAAGCTAAAATCCTTCCGTTTTTCCTGATTATTCTGCAAAAAACTGAAATCCATGGAATGTACTTATGGAGGTTCACAGACCCACAATGCCATTTTACCTTCATCTGAAATGTAAAAGGAATGTAAATGTAAAAACACCTGATCAACACAGCTCTGCCACTGAACTACTGCTCTTCATTGCAAGTTTTGGTGTTTCCAAGGTTAAACAGAACATTACACAGAAGGACCGAAACTGAAGGATGAAATATTCATGGGGAGAGCCAATCTAAAGAGGAAACTTGCCTTTGTGAGATGTTTTGCTCGATATTTTCAACTGGCTGGACAAGTTAAATTGGCCTTTGAAGCATACACAAAGAGAAACAACCACCCAAACCTCTGCCTTTGCATCCATCCACTCCCACAGTTTCTCTGATCACATTCTTTGGGAAAGCAATCCTAAAAGATACTCGAGGGCAAGAACATAAATTCACAGAATTAGGGCAAAACCCCTCAGGTCCCACAAGGCCATTTATCAAAGCAGACACTTAAAGAACTCAGGGAAGTGGTATCCAAAGATCATTTTAGCTTAAAAGTTCTGAAGAACCGGGTCTGCTTCAAAGCTCAAAAGAGATGTCATGAAACTCCTACTGTGGCAAAGAGTCCTTGGTTGGTGGATCCTTGTCCAGGTGACATTGCAGGCAGCGGAGCTGGAGGTGTTGGGATCCCTGACGACTTCCAGAGGAAAGGGGAGGCCAGCACAGGTGGGGCCCATCCAGCCTGCGCTCAAGGTCCTCCACTGTATGAATAATCTGCCTTGTTGTGCATCACCAGCTTGTTGTCTACAAAGTAGAAACTGTCCGACTGTGTCTCGTAGGGATGCAGGATCATCTCTCGAACTGTGAGGGGGAAATGGGGGAAAAAAAAGCCCAACACAATTAATGTTGAATTAATTTCAGCAGCGTCCCGCGCTGGGCTCAGGCACTTTGCAGTGTCACTCAGGCAGCTGCAAAGTCAGGTGAAAAACCAAAACCCAAATGGGAATTGGCCAAACCATTCCCTGTCGGTATCTTTTAAACAATTCAAGCATAATAATGGAATTTTTATGTTGGGAAAGCCCTCTAAGGCCTTAAAATCCAACTGTTAACGCAGCACCGCCATGTTCACTGAACCCTTGTGCCACATCCACACTTCCTTTGCACACTTTCATGTTCCTAATCCAAATATATTCAGGCACCATATAAAGGGGACCTCAGAACAAGAACTCATTACATTTTGGGTTAGGGTTTTTTTTGTTTTGTTTTTAAAAATAGTGATAAAACAGCAAACTCAAAGTAAATTTGTTCTGGCCTGACAGCAGTGCCTCACTGTATTTTCCACAGACTGTAATATTAGTGCTGACACACACAATTAGGGGTTGTAAAGAGTAAGATCACAGAGATTTAGTGCTTGTGCTACTGTGTCTTGGGAGAGAGGAGAGAAAATAAAAGTTATGTTCATACTAAAACCTCTCAAGCTCGCAATATAGCACATCAAACATTAAACCAGATCATAATATTTAAGTTATCCATTTATTGGATGTCTTTTTAATCTTGTTTTTTCATTGTTTTATAACACAATTATCTTTTTTCTCCCTGATACCGAAGCTTCCTTTTTATGAATTAAAAAAAACCAAACCCAAGCAACTGCCTGGTGTGTGATGAGATACACCCTACCAGAAAACAAAATCAGTGTTAACACAGACATAAAAGTATGAATTATTCTACCCAACCCACTCTCTAGAGACAGCTTTTAAGAAAGGGCTCCCCCAAACCACCTCAGATGAACATCATGGTGTGACAACTCAGAAATGAAAGTTTATAAAAAAGAGCTTACTGAGATCCTCTGAGAGCTGAGGGAATTCATAGATGTGCTCACAAGTATTTTTACTGCTGGGGATGCAGAAGCCAAATTCAAAATCAAAACTTTTCAGCAGCTGGTCACGGAAGTAGTGCCTCTCAATCATACGGAAATTATTGATGGGTTTGTCCCCGACTGTGAATTCCACCCTGAAAAAGAAGGGTAAGACCCATGTGAGCTTTCATGCTTAAATAACACTTGCACCCTTCCTGAAAGGCAGAAGAGAACTCTGAAAAGAACCCAAAAAAGCCAAAAACATAAAGCAACAGCTTTATAAAAATATAAAGCAACATCAAATTATTGTTTCCTCTTTTCCTTAAAGCATTCTACAGGGACACAACACAGCATTAGAAAAACATCTTAATAATCGACAAGTTCCACCCTTACCACGGGCAGGGACACCTTCCACTATTCCAGGTTGTTCCAAGCCCCATCCAACCTGGCTTTGGACACTTCCAGGGATTCAGGGGCAGACACAGCTTCTCTGGGCAGCCTATGCCAAGACCTCACCACCCTCACAGGTAAGAATTTATTCTTAATATCCCATCTAACCCTGCCCTCTGACACTGTGAAGCTGTTCCCCCTTGTTCTGTCACTCCAGCCCCTTGTCCAAAGCCCCTCTTCAGTTCTCTTGGAACCCCTTTAGGCACTGGAAGGTGCTCTATGGTCTCCCCAGAGCCTTCTCTTCTCTGGATAGTCTTCCCACCTTATTTTACCCCTTTTAGCATCAATCTCTTCAGCACCAGGCCTATCCCTGACTAAACAACCTAAAGTGACGGAGAAGGCAAGAGATTTGGAGACCCTCATAACAAAAGAAAAAGCCCCCTGTTAAATCAACTTCCTAGCAGGATCAACATGGGAGAGATGGGGTTTTTTTCCTAAGATTTCAGTTGTTTCCTGTGCTAGGCCAAGGAGCAGAGGGGGAGTTACTCACGTGGCTCCCACTTGCCGCAGTCTGAGAAAGGCTGGGGTGAACTGATAGCGCACGAAGCGTCCGGCGTTGGGGTCCACGTCCTTCCTGTCATTGTGCTCCCGCTCTGCAAAAGCCCAAAGAAAACTCTGTCAGAGCCTCCTGAAAACCAGAAACTCAGGGAAAATACTTGTGGTGGTGTTCTTGTGCCACATGAGCTGGGAAACTGCTCTGATGCTGAGATCACCCTCCTCCTTTCCTGAGGTGTCCACCACTGGTCACTCAGACATGGAATGTTGCAACATGGCCCTTTGGTTTGAGCCATTTCTTATCTTCTGGGTTTCTGTTCCTCATCTACTGCTCCTGCCTCACATCAGGACTGCAGAGTGACTCTGCACAAGCCATTTCCCCTTAGAATGCCTGCCTTGCTACCTGTAAGCTACAGAAAACATCCTCTCACCTGCAGGGAGGTGGGGAAGGGTTAAAAGTGCCTGGCCAGGAAAAGAACAGTTGCCCCGGGTTTTTATCACCACTGGCAACAGGCAACACTTGGATGCTTACAAGTAACACCTAAAAATTAATGAAACAAAAAAAAAAAGGCAAATGTTCAGTTTGTTTAATTCGCCCGTTGGCAGTTTCTCCCTTCTGAAAATACCATTTTCCTGACTCCTCAGTGAGAGATGTTAAACTAAGAGCTAAACTATGTGCAGGGGGCACAAGCTGATGAACAGCCAAGAAACAACCACCCGGTGATCTCCTCCTCCTCCCCAGCTCTTGTTTACAACATCCATCTGTCCCTTGCCATCACAGATGGCAACAGTAAGAGCACAGCAGCAGCCAGCTCTGCTCACCCTGTTGGTACAAAGAGACACCTGAAAAACATTCCTGCTGCAAGATGGGGCTCCAGCCCTCCTGCAGTTTAGAGATTCTCCTATTTTTGGAAAATGTATGGAGTAAAAGGAGTGGGGAAAGGCAAAAGAAAGCATTTGTTCGTGGAAACCTTATTTTGTGTGTGCACTCACCTGAAGCTGCTGGCTTGGTGATTTCAAACAAGACTGTGCCAGATTCCATGTCCCGGATTTTGAACCTGGTGAAGTCTATCTTGTAAACATTTTCCTCTGGAGTGCACAAATAATCTGCAGGGGGAAGCAAATTTAAATGAAGGCTGCCCTGAAATACCAGGAATTTCTGGCTGTTCTCTGGAGGCCACACCAGGAGTGAGAGCAGCCCAAATGCACCTCCACTACTGCCTGTTTGAATTCAAAACTGATGTCTCTGAAGACAGAATCACTTCTGGAGGCTCACACTGCCCTGTTTGGACAGGACAGGGGAAAGAATTCTCTCCCCCAACACACAGAGGTCATCACCTTTTCCCAACCCTGTGCCAGCAACTCTTGCATCCATTTCCCGTGGCATATTGAGACTGGTCAGCACCTCCATCAAATCCCAGCCTTTCCAGTATAAGAGGCTTTGCCTGTTTTAAAAACTGCCCTGTGGCAGAATGCAAGGGCTAAGCAGCTTTGGGAGCACTAAGCCGACTGCACTTAACTGGAACAGGAGTGTCCTCCCCTGTGCCACCTCCCTGCTCCAGCCCTCTGCAGACAAAGGGTGGCCTCTTCTCTCCACTGCTGCTCGTCCCACACCAGGGCTTGTTTTCCTGAGCACTGAAAATGATGTTGAAGCCTTTCCCTGTGTTAGGAAAACAGGGAGCAGAGCCCTTCCCTGCTCTATCTTTGAGGGCAAGTCATGGAATCATGGAATCATTAAGGTTGGAAAAGCCCTCTAAGATCATCAAGTCCAACCACTAACCCAGCAGCGCTGCGTTCACCACTAAACCATGTCCCAGGTGCCACATCCACAGGCCTCTTGAACACTCCCAGGGATGAGGATTCCACTATTAAAACCCCCACGGTTTTGGCCTTCAGCCTTGCTGTGCCCTGAGCCAGCTCCTGGCACAGGGATCATCCTCCTCCCTGGGGAAGGAGTACATGCAGCACAGATTGAAAGCAGCTCCAATAACTTACTTTACCCTGACAAATCTAAAGAAATGCTCTGTGTAGACAAGTCAGAACAGCTTTCAAACAACAGCACATCTGCCTGATGTAGGAGACTGGTTTTGGAGGTTCCAAGGTGAAAACAATACTTTAACATTCTAATTCGAAGCACTTTCTCAGCTACTAATTCCTGCTGTTAATCTGAGCTAATCACTTATTTCTGTCTGCTTTCTTATTCTGAAACTCCAGCAAATTCATCCACCTGAGGCTTAGTCATTGACTACATAAAAACAAGTTGCAAGTGCTCAGAGCTCAGGCCTGCCCATTACAACCTCAGACACCAGGTCTGAGAAATCCAGGACCACTGTGAGAGACTTCTGAGCTCCTGGGCATGAACACCTGGCACCAGCACTTTCCTAGAAGCCTTTTATTCCTTCCAAATCTCCATAACTTGGAGAACTGTCCAAGTAAACTCAGTACAAGGAACAGAGGTGTTAAATGTTCTCCCTGGACGGTTTTACTGCTCTCCAACAACCCCATATGGTGAATGCTCAAAGGAGTGCCAGAGAATTTGTGGATGCCCCATCCCTGGAAGTGCTCAAGGCTAGGTTGGAGGGGGCTTGGAGCAACCTAGTCTAGTGGGTCCCTGCATGGCAAGAGGGGATGGGACTGGATGATCTTTAAGGTCCCTCTTAAACCAAAACACTCTGAGATTCTACAATTCTATAAATGGGCGTTCAGAGAGAGGACAGTGTTTGAAGCATCCCTGGCATTTGGCAGGGATTTTCCCTTCCCTATCAACACAGCACAAGGAAAAACTGACACCAGCACTCATGCTGTCAGGAAGAACAAGCTAAAAGCTCGACCTTTTTACTGCCACAAGAACACACAAGCCTGTGTTTGGCCAAATACCTCAAGAACTGCACAAAAATCTTCTTTCGTGTCTTAAACAGTAGCCAAAGAAGACAGGACAGGAATTTGAACCCAGCCCTTGCCTTAAGCCCTGATGTTTAGCATTCCTCAGGGAGATGTCCTGCAATTACACCGTGATTTTAGGCTCTGACCCATCAGCCACCCCAATTCCTAACCCGTCCCACAACTTCCCAGCTCCGAGCACCAGCGTGCAAAACACAAACAGATGGAAGCAGGCACAGCTTCCCACAGCCCAGCTTCGCCTCCCTTGGCCCCTGGCTCTTCCCTGGGAAGGCTGTTGGGAACAGGCAGCAGTCGCCCGGGAGCCCGGGACATCTTCCCTGGAGCATGCCGGCAAATCTGAAGCCGCGTTTGTCTGCAAGTTAATTATTAAGTGTTTCTACTCCTGCAGAATTCCTGCCCATCCAGCACCATGGCAACAGCTTTATCCGCCTCCTTGGCAGCAGCGTTGCTGCAGTAACAGTGTCCATGACTCATCTGGAGCAGAGGAGAGCCAAGCAGAGCCTCCAAAGAGGAGTAAACCCCGGGTAGAATCCCCACCAGGCTCCTGCTCATTGATGTTTGCACCCCCGCACTGTTCTTTCCCAACTCTTTTTGCCCTGATAATATTTTAAACCCTTCTTTCGGTTGGTTTTTTTTAAAATCAGCTTGCCAATATACAACTGGATGACATTGGGGAAGATCAGCTGCCAGAATACTGCAATCAAGCGGGTTTTTTTCCTCCTCTGGCAGTGCCCAGTCTCCTAGAAAGGAAAAAAAAAGAACCCAGAGGAATACATATTCCTCTCACTCTGTATTACATTTGTTTCTGCTATTCCTGTTCAAAAATCAATCAAAGTAGCCACGTGCTGGTTTTTTCCCCCACAAGTAACAGGAGCCTGCGGCTGCACTGGAAGGTCTTATTGGGAATGGGCTGCTTGCAATTGGCAGATCCTTCTGCTTAGCTGAGCACTGTCAGATTTGCTAATCTCATCCCATACACACTTATTTTTAAATTACTGTAGGGCCCAGTTGCCCACACTTCCGTGACTCACTTAAATGTATCATCTGCTTCCCTTATCCTAATTCACCGTCACCACGATTGGGGAAGGAAGGCAGCATCCGTGGCTTTTTTAGCTGGGAATGAGGCAGATCAAACCTCCACGGAGGGGATTGTTACAGAGAATGGTGGGTTGGTCTCTCAGGACAGAATTTTTTCTTGTTTCTTCCACTTCCCCTGGGAAACAGGTTGTGCTGTTTCCCTGTTAATAACTGAACAACCATGGTTTGTTCCTGAGCCGTCAGTGCTCACCTGATTTAGGGATGAATCCCTAATGTTTTCCATGGACATGGTAAACCCATCAGACTGGATTTTATCTCAAAGTACCCACAAAAAAAAGGTCACAAAAGAGAAGTACTTCCTACCCTTTCCTAAAGCTCAGGGAATTGCCATATCCCAGACCTCCCTCCCCAAACTCTTGTTGAAAAGAATCCACCTGGTATTAGCAGCCACTTCTCACTCACACATCACCATTCCTGATGGTGCTTCTCCAGCTTCTTTCCCATAACCTCTGGATCATGCCCAAAGATCTGCAACTCTTAGAGACAACTTCTACCTTAAGGCCTACCACGGTTTTGGAGAGTTTGGATCACAACTAACACCACTGTGGTGGCCTGAGGAAGCAGCAGAGGTGATTGGCTTCCTGAGCCTGGCTCAATTAATTCCTTCATGAATTCTCCTATTCCCTTTGTAGCAAAAAGTGATTCCAAAGAGACCCGAAACAATTCAGTGGTCTCTAGCTTTGCTCTCAGAAGCAGCAGGTGCTCCTTCCCCTGGTACAGTTCTGAGGTGGTACCTCCACTGCCTAATCCAGGGAAGAGCCAGTTTTTATCCAGGAAACCTTCCTGCTCTCCCAAACCCAGCCAAGATTACAAAATAAACCAGCAGAGCAGCCTGGACAATGCCAGCAGGCACTACTTGTGAACACTGGCATGTCCTGAACCCAGGTGCTTAATTCCAGGTGTGTATTTTAGCAGCTGGTGTTACAGAAGAGCACAAAAGGTGAGGGATAATACAGGGCTAAATAACACAAGAAAGCAAACAAAGGCACTTTCTCCTCTGGACCTCTCCCTGTTATTTAAATGGATGAGATCAGGTTTGATCCTCACCACAGGAAGCTAAAATGTGATCCTATATTTCCAAATTTCCTTTGCAACCACCCCACCAGGCACATTTTATCACAAGGAGTTCATGGGCAATAGGATTCACATTCTTTGTTGTGCTCCTTTCAAGATCCCTTCCCCATCTCTGCAATCAGGAGGAAGCACGTGTCCCCTCTCACAGACACCAGGGATATTTCTGTGCTCATCTGAGTCTAATCTCAGATGGGGCAGCTCCTATTTTAAGGCCTTAAGAGCCCACAAAGGAAAGCAGAGCACACCCAGGCTAAGAAAGAACTGAAAATTTGGTCCTGGAAATGGGTGTAAATCAGGAGGATGCTGTACAAGAGACTGATGCAACAGCAGTGACTTGTAACAGGAATCTCTCTCCCCAACACAGACAACAACAACAATTTAGGGAATGGATGAGAAGGCTCCTGTAGTTACGCAGGCCTATTTCCCAACGTGCATTAACCAACAAGGTCAGGAGCTGTTTTGAAGCCAACTCCCAAGACATAAGCCAGGTATAAAGCCAAGACAACTGCAGAGGAATTGCCAGGAGCCGGAGATTAGGAGATTATCAGATTGAAGAGTCTCAGGAGGAAGCAAAAATAGCCCAGACCCCGCGAAGAGGCCAAGCGGTGACGCAGGACACGGAGCAGGACCTGAGGGGAAGGCAGGGCAGGTTTCAGGTGCTACTGATACACCTGCCCAGGCAACCTGGGCTCAGTTAAAGAAAAAAATAAACCATTTCCCTGCCCTCTGCCTCAGCAGTTCAAGTCCTGTGAAACCAAGCCAGCCAGGAAATAGGATCCACTCGTGTAAAATAGATCCCTCCAACCCAAACCATGGGGGGCTTGGATAACCAAAGGCCAGGGGGGTTGCACAGGGAGGGAAGCAGCTGCCCTCTGACCTAGCTCAGGAATTAGGCTGCTGCAATGGCCCAGAGGGAAAATCTTGCACCAGAAGGATCCCACAGGGGTTTTTCCACAGCAGTACATTTACTGTCAAGGAAGCAGAGGGACTTAGGCTGGGAGGCTCCAGGCTGAGGCACTTCCCAAGGTCCCCAGAGCCCCTCAGTTGCCAAGTCCGACAGCTCAGCTCACCAGGCTCTGATTTTTGGGGCAGCCTGCTCATCTCTTTTTTTCTTTTTTTTTTTCATTTTAGCTAGAGCTTTCCAGACTTCACCCTCTCACAATTCATTTGATCACAGCCCTGCAGCCTGTGGATGGAGCTGCTCTTCCCCCATTTCCAAGGCATCCAAACACTTTCTCCTGCCCCCTTTTCACACTGATTGCATTCAAAGTCTGAAACCACGTGCACAATATCAACTAAATCAGCTATTTTTGGACTTACACAGGGCTGAGTCAAAGCCAAGACCCCCAGGCTGACTCCCTCAGCTTTCCTCTTACCTTTGCCATTTCCACCAGGGATGGGCCAAACCCACAACTCCAAGAGAAGGAGGAATCCCACACCACACACACACACCATGTGTGCTGCCCCTGGGAATCCTGACAGCTCATATTGTACTGTGAGACTTTTGGAAACACCATCCATCCACACAACACCCTGAGCCTCGCGGCACCACGGAGCCCTGGAAAAGCTCACAGCCTGTGTGGGATGCTGAGGAAAGGGTCGTGGGGAGAGCAGCTCGGCACAGCTCTGGGATATGGCTCTGCAACAAGAAATCAGCACCTCAAAACACATCCACACATCGCAGCCCTGGACAGGGCAGAACAGGGATTCATCAGCCTCCTCGCAGATAGCCACAGCTCCTCAGAGCTCCTAATAAAATGCTTTCTCCCAATTAACTGGGGAGGGAAGTCATGGTCCAGGAGCAGCTTTGAAGATGGATTCATGCACATCTGCCTCACATTCCTGTTAGTGCCTCCCTCTCTCCTTGCCTATCCAAACCCCATGGATTTAGAAATGGATTTGAACATGGATCCTGGATGGTTTAGCTTTACAGGACTTGAACTGCTGAGGCAGAGGGCAGGAAAATTGGAAATTTGGCTTTTTTTTTCTTTAATTGACTGCAAGAAACTGGTATTAAAGTCCCTCAAGAAGGGTCTGCCCCGCCTAACCCACTGAGGCAGCCCTTTGCCAAGCTGGCCTTTAGCTAAAGCTGCCTAGAGAAGTCTCAGAGAAATCCCAAGTGACAGCTCAAGGAAGAGATTACTTTCAGAAATGATTACGTGTGTGTTCCTTATTTTTAGGGTTTGTTTTGAAACTGTTCCCAAGCATGTAATCAATGATTTAACCCCTTGGTTTGCTAAAATGAAATCAGCTTCAGAATAAAACTTAAAATGTAAGGCTTTATCTGGTATTACAGGCAAAGTGTGCAGGTAATAAGCAGGGCAGCCTCAGAGGCTGGAGCTTGTCTTTTGTTACACATCTGACTGCTCTGATCCTCTGGCTGCTTCAGTAATTAATTGCAATTTGAACTGAGCTCTGCCCCACTCCTTTGCTAATCTTAAATTAATCACGTCATGAGCTTTTTCCGCTTTTCCCAACCACAGTTGTGCGAGCGAGTGACAAATCTCGCTAATTGCAAAGGAAATGGTTCTCTCGCCTTACACCTGATCCAGCTGGAGCAGCGCCAGAGCCAGCCTGGCCAAAAGGCCCAGATATCCCAGGGCAGCATCCCAGATCCATCAGGCTGGACCCCAGCGTGCCCAGAAACGTTGTGGGCCCGGAGCTGCTGGGGAATTAAACACTGGAAGGATGCAGAATGTGCAGGACAGGTCACACAACTCCCCAGTTAAGCTTATTAGAAGCACATTAGGTTCAGGGTCCAGCTGGTTCCTGTGGCTGCCCACAGAGCCACATCCTGCCTCACCACCCTCCCAGCCCAGCCAGCTCACATTCAGTCAGCTGCACCTACTGGGAGAGCAAAGCCCAGCTGTGCTGCCTGGTGGAAAGATTATTAGGGAGGAATTCTTCCCTGTCAGGCTGGTGAGGCCCTGGCGCAGGTTGGACAGAGAAGCTGTGGCTGCCCCATCCCTGAAAGTGTTCAAGGAAAGGTTGGATAAGGCTTGGAACAACCTCATCTAGTAGAAAGTGTCCCTGTTCTTGGTGAGGGAGCTGGAACAAGGTGGTTTTTAAGGTCCCCTCCAACCCAAACCATTCTGTGCTATAGCCAGAATTTCACCTCTCCCTGCATAACCTGGAAGGCTGCTCAGAAACAAACAGTGCTCAGAAACACACAGCCTACTCCTGGTGTGAGCACTCCTAAAACACACCTTCCTGTGGTACCAAGCCCTGCTGGGCTTTGGTTGATGAAGCAACCCTAAAACATGGCCAGCCCTCCCCAGGTCCCTGGGCAGGACACAGCTGAGTGCAGTCCCTCGACAGCGTGAGCTGCTGTGCCACTGGTCCGTGAGGTTGGCTAAAGATGGATTATCCTCTCTCTAGAACAACAAAGGACATCCAGGGCACCAGGACGTTTCTGTTGCAGCCCCACCACCAACTTCTCCTTCAACTTCAGACTGTCAAAGACAGAAGTGCTGCGACAGGGTGTGGTGTCTGCCCTGACACTCAGCACGTCCAAAAGGCTGGGGCAGCTGTGAACTTCTCTCCCACAGCCTGGTCCTTCCTCCTCCCCTGCCTGAAGCAGAAGAGTGGAACAGTTTCACATTGATATTTTTGGCCATCTGTTTTTAAGGGTGTAGACATGAGCAAAGGCCACAGAATGCCCCAAAAATAACCATTAGGTGTTAAAGATCTGAAAAAAAAAATCTTTGTGCTCTGTTAAACCCACCAGGAGGAAAACTGAGCTTGAGAAGGGGAGCTGCAAGTGTTCCTGGGTGATAAAACACAATATGCTCAACGTGGATGTATTGCTTACCTGTATCCCCAAACTTGCTGAGGATTTCAGGATTTCCTGGCCCCCACACATCCAGCAGGACAGGAAGCACTTCCCATGGTAAGCCTGGGACATCATCACAGTGCCTGGCTCTGTTTAGCATGACCCATCTGCACCCCTGGTACCAGCAAGTCTCATGGCAGGAGGGGAACCCAACATTTTCATGCATTTCACATCCTCCCTGTGCTCCAGAGCACTTTGACCGGGGTTGGAAGAGGCAGACAACAACCAGCTCTGCCTCAAGCCAGGCTCCAAAGCCGGGGTGACCAGCTTAGCCTTCCCTGCTCCCTGGGAAGGCAGGAGCTTACCAAGAGCGTGCACCATCCATCCACACTGATGCCACACGAGGTGAGAGCGAGGGAGTGGGGTGGCCCTGTCCCCTCCAGACAGCGCTGGTGAGGACAGGGACACGCAGGCTGCCATGAAGTGAGCACGCAGTGCTTCACACGGCCATCACTTGGATTCACCACCCAACTGAGGACGCTGGCAGGATGCTTCAGTGCTGCTGCAGGCAGGGGATTTCTGGGCCTGGGCAGTGAATCATGCAGCTGCACCAGCAGAGCGGCTCAGCTCAGAGAAAGGGACCCAAGGGCCCCAAGCAGTAGCAGCCCCTCTCAGAGGAGCCTCTGTAAGCCCTTCCTGAGGGCTGACACGAGTCCCTGCCAAGCTGTCCTCCTCCCATCCTGCTTCCAAAGCAGCCCCACGGGGCTGCCTGCACGCACCAGCACCCACAGCCGCATCCTTCCTCTCCAGGGCTCGTCACAGCCCCAGCCTGTGACACAGAGCTGGCTCTGAGGCCACGTCGCAGAGCGCTGCATGGCACAGGGAGCACGACCAGCCCCCAGGCCAGCCCCTCTGCCCTGCCAGCACAGCGAGACAACCCAAAGGTACTAGGACATGGAGAAAGGACTTTTTGGGACACCAGGGCAGATTGCCCCTGAGGCCAGGCTGGCCCGAGGCACACGCATTACCATGGAATGGTTTGGGTTGGAAGGGATTTTAAAGAGCATCTGGTTCCAACCGCCTGCCAGGGGCAGGGACACCTTCCACTAGCCCAGGTTGCTCCAAGCCCCATCCAACCTCATCTTGAACACTTCCAGTGATAGAGCAGTCACAGCTTCTCTGTGCCAGGGCCCCACCACTCTCCCAGAGAGGAATTTCTCCCTAATATCTAATCTAAACCTGCCCTCTGTCAGTGTGAAGCCATTCCCTCCTGTCCTGGCTTTTCCCCAGCTCCATGTGCTGCTGTCCCGAGCTCTTCTGCCAAGCACAACAGCCCCTCCAGCCATAAACTCCCACCCACCATCCCCCAAGATGCCCTCAACACCACGGGACCTATACTGGAGAGGGGGAAACTGGGAGGGGGGGCTGCTGTGAAGCCCCCTCATGCTGTGGCCAGAGATCCAGCCCGTCCCATTGCCGTGGGCACAGGGTGAGGGGCTCCACTCTGGGGTGCAGACACAGGGAACGGGTGATGGGGAGAGCAGCGAGGAGCATCCCAACACCGACCTTCGACCAGAGCTGGGGGGCTGCATCCCCAGCTCCAGCCATTCCCCTATTCCTTCGATGGTACCCAGCCCCCCGGGGTGCAACATCCCGGCACGGACTCTGTCCCTGTGGTGCTCCATCCCCACTCCCTATCCCCTGGGAAGGGGGAACGGCTCCCCTTTTCCCTCCGGGTTAGCCCCCTCGGAGAGGGCGACCGGCTCCCCTTTTTCCCCGCACGGGGACACGTTCCCCATCCTCTCCGCCCACTGCGCTGCCCGGACCCCCCCCCGCCATCCCCGGTACGCACCGCTGGTGACCCGCTGCAGCCCCAGCACGTCGTCGGGCCCGATCAGCGCCTTTCGGCCCAGCTCCTCCTCGGTCCTGGCCGCCGCCGCCCCGGCCCCGCCGCTCTTCTTCACCTTCATGGCCCCGCCGCCGCCGCCGGTGTGAGCGGCCCCGGCCCCGCTGCGCGCCGCCGCACCGGGAGGGGCATCGCCATCACCGCCCCCGGCCCGCCCCCGCCCGCACAGCACCGCCCGGCTCCGGGGAAGGGGGAGGAACGAGGGGAGAGAAGGAAAGCGGCCCCTCACGCTGCTCCCAGGGGCTCAGGGCAAACCTTTTCTGCTGGAGGAGATAGGGCTCCCCCCTCCTGCGACCCCCCCCCCCCCCGCCATAGGGGTCAGCCCCCCCAGGAGCGCAGGTGAGGTGGGGACAGACCCCACACCCGCCCCTAACCTGCCTCAGACCGACACACAATGGAGGAGCTGGACCCAACTAAGGTGGGGCTGCCCCTGGGGGCTCTGCACCCATGGAGGAGATGGACGCCAGTAACTGCCCCTCAGGAGCTGTCCCCCCTCCCCAGCCAAGTATTTTTGGCTAAATACCCATAAAACAGGAGCCAGACCCCATAAAGCAGTGGGAGGGGGGGCAGGAAAGCTGGGCCAGGGGAAGGCAAGGCAATAGGTACCCCCCAGAAGGCTAAAGGACGTTCACACAGCCCCACATCAGCCCCCCACAGAACGGGGAGTTCTTTATTTACACAGCAGCTTGTTCTGAATACAGCACCAGGCTGGGGGTGCACACAAGCAGCCCCTTCCCTCCCCTCTCTGTGGGTGTAGGAAGGCTCAGCACCCAAACTGAGACCATTTCCCACCTCCCAAAGGAGCCTCTCTTCCCACTCCTGCATCCTGGCCCTGGCACACCCAAGCCAAGCAGCCAGGCCTGGCCCTGGGGTGCCTTCCTGGGCCATGAGTCTGTGACAACACCACCCCACGAGGTGGGGACAGCCCCAAGCCAGGGCACCATGGCTCAGTCCATCTTGGTGGGCTCCTTCGTACGCTGCCTGGTCTCCCGGACAATCTTGGCCAGGGACAGGAGAATTGGGACAGCCATGGGCAGGAAGAGCGGGATGTAGATGGCAAATTTCTGGTCATCAGGGAAGTAGAGGAGATGGAGGAGAGATGGGTCAAAGAAGGCCCTCTCTGAGGAGGTGACGGCCTCCTTGCTGGCCTGGAAAGCTGCGTGCAGGTGGCCCAGGGACAGCTCGGTCACAGCGCTCTGGACTGAGGCCACTGCCCGGTACACCTGTGTGGGAACAACACCAAGGGTCAGTCCCTGGCCAGGGAGCACCACAGGGACACTCAGCCCCCTCTGCTCCCCAGCTCAGGGTGCCCCAGCCCTACCTCAGAGGCAACGTCATCCTTGATGACAATGTTCCCAATCTTGTCCAGGAGCTGGGCCAGCGAGGTCAGGGTGGTGGACACGGTGGCGATGTTCTCCACAGTGTGGGCCCAGAGCAGGTGGTCCAGCTCCCAGTCAGCCAGCCCCTCATTCCCTGGGCTTTCCAGCAGGAACTCGGGGGGTACCTCTTCCCGAGACAGCCCAAAGAGTAACCTGGGAGTAAAGGGATGGTCCCAGCCCACATCACAGGCCTGCATTCCCATGAGCTCCCTGCTCTTTTTCCCTGCTGCATTTAGTCCCAGTCCTGCCTAATTGCCTCCTGGATGTGTGGCAGGATAAGCCAAGCCTCCTACCCAAGGAGACGGGAGATGTGCCAGCACCCCTGGCCACAGAGCAGCGATGGCCAGTAGCCAGCACCTCAAAAGGCCACAAAGAACCACCCTCAGTCTCCCAGAGCCCACGGAGGGAGGCATGAACAAGCTGTTTGGGTACAGCCTGTTCTGACCCCACTGATTTCCACAGAGGCCTGGGGACAGAAGAGAGCATCCTCACCGGAGCTGGGCCAGGAAAACTTCCATCACTCGTGCCATGTCCACATCCACATGCAGAGGGAGGGAGGCTTGGGGGGAAGCAGGGGCTTCAACGTTGTAAACCTGCAGGAGAACGTGTCAGCGAGGCACAGCTGGGGCCTCAGGGCCTGCAGGGTCACCAGCTGGGAATGGGGAGCCACCACCTTGTCCCAGCATTGCCAGCACCCCCATGGCTCCCGTACCATGATGCCGCCCCAGCGGGGGCTGTGGAAGGCGTTGGTGCTCACTGGGGCTCCATCCTTGTCCTGGATGTACAGGGGGGAGTGGGAGCGCTCTGGCACGTACAGCAGGAAGTTCAGCACGGGGTAGAGTGAGGCAGCACTGGAGCCTGCAGTGGCACAGAGTCACAGAACTCTTGTGGCTGACAGGGACAGCAAGAGCAGCCCACAGCTCAGCTCCTCCTTCTCAGCACCCCCGGCAGCTCTCACATGGGCTGGGGGGGAAAGGGACACAGGCACAGCTGTCCCCTCTCCCTCAGCAGAGCCTGGTCCCATGAGACAGATCCCAGCGAGCCATGAGCACGGTGCTCACCCAGCCGGGCCTCCACGGGGTTGATGACGTGTGGGAGGCTGTGAGCACTCAGGAGGAAGCTGGAGGACTCCTTGTCATAGCGTGGTGTCACTCCTAGGACAGCGTAGTACAGGATCTGCAGGCACACAAGAGACACGTTGCCAGCAGAGGAGCGCATCTCAGGGAGGTCAGGGCTGGGCTTTCCCCACCATCTCTCCCAGCCCTCACCTGTGAATCCACAGAAAAGTTGGCCACCAAGCTCAGCTTGTCCAGGACGGGCTTCACGTAGCGGTTCACAGCCCCCTCAATGTCCCAGTCCACGGTGTGGGACTTGGGGTCAGGGTTCAGCAGGCTGAAGGTGATCTCATACCCTGCAAGGACCTGCAGCCTATGAGGCACCGAGGCCGTGACAGAGCTCCCAAGAGCAGCAGGGCCTGTCCCCTCCTCCCTGGCCCACGCCAGTGTGGGGTCACACCAACAGAGCAACCACAGCACAACCCTGGCCCAGAGCAACTGCTACAGGCAAAGGGGTCTGTTAGCCCAGAAGACATCCAGGGATGCTACAAGCAGAGCAGGAATGGGATCTTCCCCAGGGACAGAAGGTTTTCCCGAGGCCAGGGAACAGGGATGGAGGGCACATCCATACCCAGGCTGGATTTCAGGTACCGCCGTGCATCAGGGCGGAGCTGACCATCGGGCACACGGTCCGAGAGGGCGGCGGCGATGGAGCTGGCCGTGAAGGACATCACCTGTGTCACCTCCCGGAGCCGGGCCTGCAGGGCAGCCAGGCTCCCCCCAGCCCTCACCAGGGCGCTGCGGTGCTTCCCCACGTAGACATTGGCACCCTGGGGATGGGATGGGGTGAGGGCTGGGAGCAGCACCCTGAGAATGGCACAGTGCCACCTGTGACACATGCCACCTCCCAGGGGTGAAGCACGCAGAGACTGGCACCACAGGGTGCTGCTCCCTACCTGAGGCAGGAGAGAGGAGGTTTCAGGGACCACATACATGGTTAGAGAGCCCAACGTGGTGTCCTGCAGTGGGTGCAGAGCAGCATCAGCGTCTGGGGAAGATGGAAGCACTGGCAGGGTTGGGAATTTGACTCCAATCCTCATTCTGAGACAAAGCAGTGTTCTCTGCTCAGCCAGCCTCGGGAAGAGGAGCTCCCCAGCAATTTCCCTGCTCCAATACCTCGTGCAGTCGCCGCAGCCAGCGCTGCCTCCTCCTGACCCGTGGTGCTGCGATAGAGCATCTCATAGCGGGACGTGACGCTGGTTCTCACTGCAAGGGCAGAAAACCTGAGTGAATCTGCTGATCCCAGGCCCCTCCAGGAGCCTGGTGCTCACAGGAACAAGGGACAGCCCCAGGGGGACACACAGTGCGAGGTGCCAGCGGGGTGAACCACTATGGCATGTAGCATCACTGGTCCACACTGGTAGTTGGGCAGCCCCACACCAGCCAGACACATCTCACCCTCCATCATCCCCAGGCAATGGGGCTGGTCCCTTCTCTGTAGCACCCCGCGACTTTGTTGTCTCCCCAGTGCTCCCTGCACCGCCAGCTCAGGGCAGGATGGCACTGGTGAAAGGGGGTTTGGGGTCCCGGGCACGTTGGGACCCCTCGGGAAAGGACGAGGCCACCCAAGAGGAGCAGACGGGGCAGGGACAGACAAGGAGATCTCTCACGGTTCACGGAAATCTCCATCTCCTGCACGTCCCTGAAGGGCAGCGGCCTCGGCAGGTCCGCGGGCACCGACCCCGGGCCGAAGACCACGGCGATGGGCACCACCAGCTGAACCTGCACAGGGGCAGCGTCAGCCCGGGCTCCCGAGCCCCCAGACGCGCCGCCCCCGGGCCCGCCCGGCGCTCACCGGCTGCTGGCCGAGCCCATCGATGTCCGCGTAGGGCAGGGCGGCGCGGTAGGTCTCGGTCGTTTTCCACCATAGCGGCAGCCCCAGCACCACGGCGATGGTCGCGAAGGACAGGGCGGCGCGCCGCCCCCGCGCCCGCTCTGCGGGGACAGCGCTCAGCACCGGCCCGGCTCCCCGGGGACCGGGGCCAGAGGGCCGAGAGACACCGAACAAGCACCGGGCATCCAAACCCACCAGTACCTGCTTCATCCGCCGCTATGGCCGCCGCCGCTGTCGCCGCCACCATCTTCACTTCCTGGCCCAGCCGGGCAGCGTGCCCTGCGCCCAGCCCAGCCAATCAGAGCTCACAACGCCTAAGACAGCCAATAGGCGCGGCGTGCGCCGCGCGGCCGAACAGACGGGCGGCCAGAAGAACCAATCAGAACGCGTGTCGGCCCTGAGGAGGCGGGCTTTAAAATCTACGAGTGCCGCGGAGGGACATGTGGCGGCGTGGGAGCGCGGTAGATACCGGGGTAGTGCCGAGTACCGGGACAGGGACGCGGAGAGGCGGGGACAGGAGCTCCTCACCCGCCTCGTGTCTCTTATGGGGAGCCCACCCACCCTCTTCCAAGCTCACGGAGCCTCACGATGTGTGTGGGAGGGCTGAGACCCAACACAGCTCATTGCATAAGTGAGCACAACACGCTGCCGGTGATGCCCGGAGCGGGCGGGAGGGACGGGGCAGCCCGGGATGGGGCGGGCACAGAGCTCCCGGGTGCCCCGCGGCGAGGAAAAAAAGCGGCACGGCGCTGTCTCTACCATTTATTCGTTGTTAGGCTATTTGGTACACGGGGTGCACATGGCGAACACAACACAGGCGCCCCAAGGGCGGCAGCGACCAGGACTGCAAAGCTACGGCAGGGCAGGGGCACCCCCAGGCCTCCCCTCCTGCCTCCCACGCGGCCTGCCCTCCTCCCCTCACGGCCCGGCTGGAGCCCCCGGCCAAAGGGGCACCCGGGTGGCTCCCCCCGGGGCCCGGCTGACCCGGACCCCTCACTCCATCAGCGGACACGGCGTGGGGCCGGCCCGTGGGGCGCTCCCCCCTTCCCCTCCCCGCGTGGCGGCTCCCCTGGGCGGCTGGGGTGGAAGCGGGGTGTGAGCAGTGGCGGGGAGGGGGCCGGGACAGGGGCCGGGGCCGGTGGGGTGCCCGGCCGGGGCTCAGTAGGCGTGGTTGGCCACGTAGAGGGACTGCCCGGCGGCCCCCGAGTCGTCCCCGCTGCCCTCGTACTTGCCCAGCGCTGCCAGCCCGTTCACCTGCAGGGGAAGGAAAGGTCAGTGGCCGCTCTGGGGTGTCACTCAAGGGCTCCAAGTCACTGGGGATACAGCCTTCAGGGTCCCCCAGCTCATGGGGACACAGTGCTTGGGGAGCAGAGCCCAGGGATGTGGCCTTTGGCACCCCTCATTCTTCACTGTCCCCCCACAGAGACAGTACTGTGTCCCTTCCATGGGGACCATGGTCCTTGGCATCGCTCGTCCCAAGGGGCACAGCCCTTGGTGTTTTCTCTCACCCTGTGGGACACAGTCCTCAGCCAGCCCTCCTCCCATGGGTACACAGTCCTCGGTGTCCCCACTACCCCAGGGTATGCAGGAGGGCCACCCCCATCACCTCTGCACGCTTGACAAACTCCTCGGTGGCAGCATCAGCGTTGTCCCTCTGCCCACGCCAGGCGCTGAGCGCCGACGCCTGCAGCGCCCGCCCGTAGGAGAAGGTGAGGGCCCATGGCCGCACCAGCGGGCACGTGTTGATAGCGTTGAGGTTGATGGAAGCCTCCTCCTCACTCTGACCCCCAGACAAGAAGGTGACACCTGTGGAGAGTAGGGTTATGGCACAGGAGGGGACACAGGGGATTGCCCTCCTGGTCTCTGCCACATGCCACAGCTGGTACCTGGCACAGCTGGGGGCACGGTGCGGCGCAGAGCGGTGACAGTGGCCATGGCGATCTCCTCGGGGCTGTACTTGGTGGGGCAGGAGTGCCCGGGGGTCACCATGTTGGGCTTCAGCAAGGTCCCCTCCAGGTAAACGTGGTGGTCACTCAGTGCTTTGTAGACAGCTGCCAGCACCTGGGGAGGACAGGCAGCATGATGGAGTCCCATGGCATGGCATGGCATGGCATGGCATGGCATGGCATGGCATGGCATGGCATGGCACAGCACAGTGCCCACCCTGCTGCCACCCCAGCACTCACCTTCTCCGTCACATACTGGCATCGCTTGAGATCGTGGTCACCATCAGGCAGGATCTCCGGCTCCACGATGGGCACGATGCCATTCTGCAAACAGCAGGCATCACAGTGATGCCCCTGGGCATCCCCCAGCCTCATGGCTACATGGGACAATGCCCAGACCTGGGGAGCGATGTTCAGCCCCGAAGCTCAATGCCCTCCTTGGCAGAGATGCCCAGCCCCATGGGGGGATGCCTAACCTGGGAGGGTCAGTTCTCGGCCCCATGGAGTAATATCCATGTTTGTGAGGTGCACACAGCAATGCCAGGCCCCATGGATTGACACCTGACCCTATGGGTGATGCCCATGCCACAAGACATGTCCACCCATGTGAGGTGTTACCCAACACAGGGGTCATGTCCAGCTGCTGGGCATGATCCCCAAGGATCATCATCACTGCACAGGCGCAGTGCTGAGCCTCACAGATCTGTGCCCACCCCCGTGGGGCAATACCTGCCCACACAGGTCAATACCATCCTCCAGGTCACTGCCCACCCCGTGGGGCGATGGCAGCAGGCAGGTACCTGCTGGCAGATGCTGGCGTAGCGGGCCAGGACGTTGGCGTTCTCCATGATGGCAAGCGCAGAGGGGGTGTGCTCGCTGATCTTCAGCACGCAGCGCCACTTGGCAAAGTCTGCCCCATCCTTCTTGTACTGGGCACAGCGCTCCCACAGCCCATCCAGACCTGCGGGGCAGCGTGTCAGCCCCACAGCCCCAAACCCCACTGCCCCGAACCCCACAGCCCCTGCTACACCTACCCTGCGTGGTGGTCTCGCCATCAGTCCCGGCCAGAGGAACAACACCCTTGTCCACCTGTGGAATGAGGGGAAGGCGGCGCTGAGCCCCACCAGCACCCTCCAAGCACCCTCAGCACCCCACAAACCCTCCAGGCACACCCCACACCTTGATGCCCACGACAATGCCCTTGTCCTTGATCATCTGCACGAAGGGGGTGCCATCATCAGCCTTCTGGTACATGGTCTCGTGGAAGAAGATGACGCCCCCGATGCATTTCTTCACCCGGCTGTCGGCGCTGAAGAGGATCTGGCGGTACAGCCGGCGGTTCTCCTCCGTGTTCTCCACCCCAATCTGGTTGAGGCGCTTGGCCATGCTCCCTGCGGGCACCCAGCACCCTCATCAGCCTCCATCCAGCGTGGGGAAAAGGGGTGGCGGGACACATTTCCCCCCCCCAAAACTGACCTACGGACTCATCGGCTGCCAGGATACCCTTCCCCGGGGCCACGATCCGCAGCGCGATGTCCGACAGCTCCTTCTTCTGCTCGGCCGTCAGCGCGGGATGTTGGTGCGTCATGGTGGCGGTGGCTGCGAGCGGACGGGGACTGAGTCACGCACCACCGGGGCGACACCCCGAAACCACACCTAGCCCCTTCCAAGGGGAGCGGGGACCCCCACGGGGCTGATAGCCCGGCCCCACCGGCCAGGGCACGTTGTGTAAGCCTCGTGGCAGGGATCGTGGAGGATGCCGGGCAGCTCCCAGCCATTTTGCTGCCTGCCAGCCCGCCCCCAGCCCAGCCATCTTGAGGGAGCGCAGCTCCGCGGGGACCCGCGCAGGACACGAGGGGACCGGGATGGGGGTGCCCTGGGCATTGGAATCCCTCGCGGGGAATGGAAACAGCCCGGGGATGGGGATACCGGAGGGGCGGAAATACTCCAGGAAAAGGGGATAGACAGAGCCCAGGGAGGCGCTACCCGAGTCTGGAGTTACCCGGGGTTTGGGGTACCCCGGAGATGGAGTACTCCATAGCCGGGAATAGCCCGCGGGGAGATTACCCGGGCGATGACGATAACACAAGAATGAGAATACCGGGGGGACGGAAATAGCCCAGGAATGGGGGACGGAGCCGCCCCAGGGCGGCACAAGCCGGGGATGGAGGTACCCAAAGTCTGGGGTACTCCGAGGATGGCGATACCCCGGGGCTGGCGCCGTCGCGGGGCCGGTGATGCCCCCAGGAGCCGGGGCGCTCGATCCCCCGGCCGGCACCATCGCGGCTTCAGCTCCGCCAGCGCAGGAGGAGTATCCTGGCTCCCCCAAACCCCCCATACCCCCATGCCCGGGGGTCCCTTTGCCCTGGAGCCCCCCAGCGCGGACCGACCCCCGGGATGCCGCACGGAGACACCCGGCAGGCTCGGCGGGGCTGCCGCCTCCCGCCGCCGGGACCCCCCGGCTGCCGGGACCCCCCGGCTGCCCCCCCCCCGGCAGCTCCCCCCGGCTCTCCCTGACCCCCGGCTCCCCCGTACCGTGTAGGGCGGCGGCGGCGAGCACGGACTGCGGGCTGCGCGCTCCGGCCCCGCGGTAAATGTGGCTGCGGTGCCGCAGAGCTACGTGACCGGTGGGGCGGCACCGGGCAGGACCGGCCTCCCGCCCCGCCCCGGCCCGCCCCCGCCACCGCCCGCGCCCCCCCGCCGGCCACAACACCCCCGTCGGGGTCGTGCCCCTCCGCCGGCGACAACCCGCGCGCTCCTGGTGACCCTAAGGTGACAATCCCAGGCTGGAGACCCCGCTGTGCCGCCCCTTGGCAGCGCCTTGCTGGTGATGGGGACCCCTCTGTTCCACCCCCCCGCCACCGCCCAAGGACACAGCTGAGTCACCCCTTGTCATGGGCAGGGCCCCCCATGCCATCCAGGCACTCCGCTGTGCCATCTCCAGTTGCTGCTGGAGACCCCTCTGGCCCACCACCCCTCTGCTTGGTTATGGGCAGAGACCTCTGACAGCCCCCTGCTGCTGCTGGGGACGCTGCTGTGCCCCCCTGTTGCCACTGCCAGCTAAGGACAGAGATCCCCTCCATGCCACCCCCGCGCTGTGCCCCCCTATTCCTACTACCAGTTAGGAACAGAGACTTTCCCCTCATCACCTCTGGACCAGGGACCCCCTTTTCCCACCCCCAGGCTGGGATCCCTGTTACTGTGCAGGATACCCCATCTGGGTCACCTCTGTGCCCAGGGACCAGCAGCACTGAGCCCCAGACCATCCAGGACAGGGTGGGGACACTCAAAGGAGAGCAACTTCCCTAAAAAACCACCCACAGCCGGCACAGGGACAATGCCAGTGTCCCCACTCGCCCCACGGGGACGGCTGCCAGGGCCCCGCTGTGCTGAATCCCGCCGTAAAAGGAGGCTCAGCCACCCTGCGTGGCCCTAATCCAAGGAAGGGAGCACATTTCCCTGCATCCCAGAGCCGGGGGCCCCCCACAACCTCGGAGGGCTGTACCCGACCCAGCGGGGTCACAGAGAAGGGAGGGAGGTAATGCCAGGGAGCAGCGAGTGCTGCTTCTCCACGAACCACCCACGCACCCAGGACATGGAAGCACAGCCCCAAACATTGTCCGGGTAAATCGGTGCCAGCGCCCGGCGTGTCACGGCACCCGCCCCAAACAGAGCGGCAGGGCTGTGGCAGAGGGCAGGGGAAGGTGATTTCCCCCCCCTTGGGCAGGAGAAAGAGGCCATTAAAAACCAGAGCACTTGTTGGAGCGCTGCTATTTTGGGCCAGCGCAGGGGAGGGAGGTGCCGCGTGGTCCCCGTGGCGGTGGGGAGCATCCTTGGGGTCAGGAACACCGGGAGGGAGATCCCGCAGGAGCTGCCTCAGCAGGGAAGGAGGGAGGTGAGGTTGGAGCTGTTCTGGGAGGCCGAGGAGCCCCTAAGGGAGCCCCCTCCTCCATGCAGCAGCGGGGACCAAGCAAGGGGGGGGGGGTTGGGAGCAGGAGCTGGCAGAGCTCCCGGCGCTGGCTGAGCCATGGGATGCTGCGTGCTGGAGCCAGGCTGGGAGGGGGAAACATCCCCGTGCAACAGGCATGTGCCCACAGCCCCGTGATGGGGGTGCAGGATCCAGCCTCTGGAACCACCCCTGCAATAAAATGCGGGATCCAGCCTATGGAACAATTCCCACGCAACAGGTGTGTGCCCACAGCCCCACGGATGGGGTGCAGGATCCAGACGAGCCCCTGTGGAGCAGGGCACAGAGGGAATCTAGGGCAGGAGGAGGAGCGGGGAGCAGGGGAGGGAAGCTGGCTCAGCCCGGGCACTCCGGCTGCTGCTGAGGCCGCAGGGTGGGAGCCTGGGGAACGCGGTCCCTTATTGTGAGCAAGCACTGGCAGGGGGGAGGGACGTATCCCCCAATAAGGAGAGGCCCTGGGGGTGGCAGGGAGCTGTGCCCACAGCCCCGTGACGGAACAGGAGCAACCGGCACAGGCTGGACAAGTTGTCCCCACCCACAGCACCAGGAGCTTCCTGAATGCACACACCAGGCGGGGTAAAAGCCAACACGACTTTATTCAGTAAATAATTACAACATTAACAACAGGAAAGGTTTCAGGCTACAGGCTATAGCGGCTCGGCAGCTTCCTTGCTGGCTGGCTTCAGGCCCAGGTAGCGCAGCAGGCTCTGGAGCTCCTGGCAGCCCAGAGCCACCTCAGGGACAGCCGACAGGACCTGGGGACAGCAGCAGCAATAGTGTTTGGGTTGGTGTTGTTGCAGTCACAGCAAGGGTGAGCGATGAACCGTAAATCTCACCTCTTTCATCTTCTCCTGCATCTTCTCGTGGGTCCTCAGCACTTTCTGGGTATGATGGAGCTTCATCTCCAGCCCGCGGACCTGTGGTGGTGGGAGATGCCTGTCAGGACTGTGCTCCAAACTTGGACAGGGACCAGGCCAGAAGGGAAAGGGGACCTGCCCACATCAGGAGTGTTGGAACTCTGTGATCTTTATGGGCCCTTCCAACCCAAACCATTCTGATTCTATGAGTGGAGCCAGGGCAGCCCCTTGGGGCTCCCCATACCTCCTCCAGGTACTTGTCAGTGAGCTGCAGATTCTCATCCTTTTTTTCCAGGAGCAGCAGCCGCAGTTTATCCACCTGCAAAAGGAGCAAGCCCGGCTGAGATCCCTGTGGGGTAAAGCTCTGAAGTGGGGGGCAGGGTGCGAGGAGCAAGGTCTGAAGAGGTTTCCTTGTCCATGGTGGGGTGACATGAGGAGCCCTCAGCCCGGCAGCTCCCCGGCCTCACCTCCCGCCGCAGCATGACCCGCTCCTGGACGTAGGCAGTGTCCACCTGGTGCTCCTTGCCCCGCATCTCCTCCCACAGCACCCTGGCCTCCGTCTCTGCATGCTGGAGCGAGCGCTTCAGCTGGGAGACCTCTGCCTTCAGCCTCTACGGGGGAAGAGGGGATGCTGAGAGGGGTCCTGTGGCTGGCAGCCCCCCCAAGGGTGCTGCCCAGCCCCTGCCCCCATCACACACCGTGACTTCCCCACTCTTGTCGATGAGTTGAAACATCTTCTCTTCCTGCTGTTTCACCACGTCCTGCAGCTCCTTCTCATTCTGCCAGGGAAGAAGAAGCAGGGTCAGGCAGTGCCCAGCCCTGGCCACCCCCAGCACCCTGGAGCAGGTTTTCTCATGTTTGAGGAGGTCAGACAAGCCAGGAGCACCCATGGGGCATCACCAGATTTCTCTGTGTCCTAGATCAGCGCCCGTCCCAGTTCGTCTCTGCCCTGGGGTGAGCTCTGGCCCACTTCTGGCTCACCTCAAGCTTGGTCCTCAGCGCCTTGTTCAGCTTGGCGATGGTGGCAGCCTGGGCATCCACCTTCTCCTGGCTCTCGGCTGTCACCGTCTCCAGGCGGAGCTGCAGGTCAGAGCTGGGAAAGGACAGTGGTGGTGAGCAGGTGGGGATCACAGGCGAGCACAGCACCAAACCCCCTCCTGGCCATCCCACTCAGCCTGTGGTGAGAGAAGACACCTGGTCCAGCCCAGCCAGATGGAAAAAAACCCATCTTGCCATGGCAGGAGAAGTCTAATCCAGGGCTGGGGCAAGAGGCAGACCCAGGCAGGCTGCCTGCAGGAAAGGCCATGCCCAGGAGAGTGATGCCCCTGCCCAGCCCTTGACATGAGCCCCCACTGAACTCACATCTCCGTCTGCAGTGCCCTGAACTCGCTCTGCTCCAGTTCCTGGATGCGGCAGCTCAGCATGGCGAGGTTGGAAACCACAGCTCTCAGCTCCTTCACGCTGTCCAGCAGAGTGTCCTCAGGGTCTGCAAGTAGGAAAGAGTCTCGTGAACAACACAGAGGGAACATCAGCCCCAGGGAACACAGAGGAAGGTGTGCCTGCTCATCCCTCTGCACAGCAGCCCTGCAGCTTCAGAGCAGGGTCCCACACAGGGTGACAGCCCCAATACCTATTGGCTTTGGTGTGGATGCAAGTTTGTCCTTGGCAACTCTACTCCCACTCCTGGTGGTTTCATCGGCATCTACGAGAAGAGAGGACAGCAGCTGTGCCCAGCCCTGCACATCCCCCAGCATGGGAGGGAATGATCCCCATCCTGGGACTCCCCAAAACCCAGAGCAGCAAGTGCCAGCTCACCTTTCCCTGCCTCAGCTTTCAGGACACTGCCCACAGAGGAGCTGCTGGCGTGGTGCGGGGTGCAGCACGCCGGGGTGCGGAAGGCCGGGGTCCAGGCACGGCGCGGTGTCTGCCAGCCCGGGGTCCGGGGGCCCGGGGTCCAGGCTTTGCTTCTCGATGGAGCATCATCATCATCCTTCAGAGGGGAAGGAGAGCAGAGCACCAGAGTGCAGCTTGTGACTGCCCCAGCAAGCACAGTGTCTCAAAGCCGTGCCATGGAGAGTCACGGGTATGTGACCCCCTGGGCCACCCTGTTGTCCTTGTCTCCAGCACAGGGCTCCTACCTGCTCTTCCAGAGCAGCCTTGAGGCAGTCAGCGAGCTCCTGCAACCGCATCTTGCTCTCCATAATGTCCTTGGAGCACCAAGAAACTTTGTTCCTCTTTTTCTGCAAGCTGTTGAGCTCAGCCTTGGTGCTGTTCAGCTCCTTGCTGAGGGCAGCCTGCTCTTCCCTGTGGGATAGCATCAGCCTCAGCAGGAGCAGCATTTCCCCTCCTTGATGTGGGATGGGGACATTTTCAATGCCTGCCTCTCATCGTGAACCAGCAACGGTGCAAATCCCACAGATTTAGTCAGCTTCCCTCAAGATGGGATCTGCTGGGCTTCCCCACAGCCTCTCCCACCCACCCAGACCACCACACTTGGCTGGGGCAGCAGTGACCATGGTCACAATGTCCCCTCTGACACCCAGCAAGGGCTTGATTTCCCAAAACCAGAGGGGTTTGAGTGGAGCTGGTGAGTGGGGCGGTACCGCAGGCGTTGGTGGGACTCCATCAGCTCCTCGTGCTGCAGGACACGCTCCTGCAGCGTGGCCAGCGTGGAGTTCAGCCTGGCCTCCACCTCCAGCAGCTGCGTGCGGCACATTTGGTTCTCCTGATCCAGGAACTGTAAGAGGGTGGGGGGACACAGCTGTGAGCAGTCAAACAGATCCCAGGGGGCTCACCGGGACCCTCAGCACAGACCCTCCCATGCCCCAGGGTGCTGTTTCTAATCAGGGGCAGCTTTATCCCAGCAGACCAAACCCTACAAACCAGTTTACTAGGGACACAGGACAGGCTGGGGGATGGCTCCATGCCTGCAGGGGAAAATTATCTCCAAGAGCTGCCCAGCCCCCTCCCTGGGAATCCCTGCCGGGCAGGATGAAAAGCTAAAAGCTGCGCTACGTGCGGGATGTCAACCCACCCGCCCTCACAAGCTCATCCCCCCTCCACAGGAGGGCTAATCCCGCTCCTGGCCATCTGCCAGCTTTCCTGGAGAGGCCGTGATGGGGGCCGGCAGCACGGGCAAGGTCAGGCAGCTCCTACCTCCCGGCACTCGGTGGCCTCCCGCAGCTCCTGGCACAGCTCCTTGCACTCCTGCTGCAGGGAGTTCCTCTCCCGTGCCAGCCTGTGGGGATGGGATGGGATCAGGGCGTGCTGTGTTTTGGGGGTCAAGAGGTGGGGAGGGGGCTCAGGATATCAGAGCTCAAACCCACTGGGCCATCTCCTCCCACTGCTTCTCGTTCTCCTGCTGCAGCGCATCCCGCTCCTGCTCCACGCTGGCCAGATTTACCATCACGGAGCTCAGGTCTGCGAGGGACAGAGCTGTCAGCCAGGGGGGACAGGGGCAGTGGGGATGAGGCAGCTCCAGCCCCCATGTCACCCACCCCCACCTTTGCCCAGGCGAGAGTTGGCCACTGTCAGCTGCTCCAGCTGAGCCTCTGTGTCCTGCAGAGCCACCACGGTCTTCTGCAGCTGGCAGGATGCCTGTGGAGACACGGTGCTTGCTCTGGGGCAACTCTTCTCCATAGGGTGTTCTCGCACCAAGGGGTGCCCCAAATCACCCTGTGCCTCAGACATCTCATAGCACTGGGCACCCCTGTACCTCCTCCTTGGCTCGAAGAGCTTCCTCTGCTCGCTCCTGTGTGGCAGCCAGCTCCTCCAGGCAGCTCCGCAGCTTGCCAGGCACACGCTCCAACATGGCATGGGACTGGTACACCAGGGCCCTCGTCTGCTCTCGCTGGGAAGGGAGACAGCACCAGGCAGAGCTCAGCGTGGCACTCTGCACATGGCACCAGGGATAGGTCACAGCACCCAGGGCACAAGGCACTGAGGGGCTGAGCCCCCCCCCCCCCATGGGACACCGCTCACCTCCTCATCCAGGGCTCTCCTTTCCTTCTCCAGATTTTCAAAGGTGACATCTAAGAATTCCCGGAAAGTCTGCGCCTCAGCAGACAGGGATGTCTGTAGGGTAGGAGGGATGAGTCAGCACTGCCGTGGTGGAAAAACCACATTTAATGGCCATGAAGGGAGGCAAGTGCCAGCCCTGAGGCCGAATTTGCAGAAGCTTCTCAGCAGCAGCACCAGGAAACCTCTGGTGCACCCAAGCCCATCGCAGAGCATCACCCAAGCTCAGGACGTGGGGATGCCCTTCTAGCCCCTGATCCAGTGTGGGGTGGCTGGGGGTAGCACTCCACTCAGTACCTGCAGGTTGATGGCACGGGCCAGCAGCATGCTCAGCTCTTGCTGGGAGGCCAGGCTCTGGTCACGGGCACAGATCTGGGCACTGGCATGGGCACAGAAAGCCTCCAGGAAGAGATATCCCTGCAGAGGAAAGGATGCTGCTCCAGCCATGCTGTCACACAAGGGGGAAACTCCCAGGAGCCATCCCTGCATGCTGCATCAGCCTGGGACTCCTGCTCCCAGGGGTGCACAGCCCGTGCCAAAAAAAACATCCAGAGAGCTCCATCACACAGCACTTCTTGCCTTCCACATTGGGATTTTCTTCCTCTGGGGTGCCAGGGAGATCCTCACCTCCAGAGATGGGCAGAGATGCAGGATGTCCTGCCAAAGGCATGAGGACAGCTGAGACTGCCTCGATCCCACAACAGCTGTCCCCTTACCTGCTCCTTGGCTCGTAGGGCTTCATCCACTCGCTGCCTGATGGCATCCCGCTCTTCCAGGCAGCTCTGCAACTTGCTGGGAGCACTCTCAGGTACAGCCTGGCACTGGGACACCAGGGCCCTCTCCTGCTCCTGCTGCGGGAGCAAACAGCACCATGAGGCACCAGGTACAGCTGCCATGTGTGCCAACAGGTCTCCCAAAACCCAGGGGGAAAGGAGAAGAAGCAGAGGGATGTGCAGGAGCTCACCTCCTGCACGAGGGCTCCCTGCTCGTCCTGCAAGCTCCGAAAGGCGGCATCCGCGAGGCCCTGGAACAGGGGGCACTGGCTGCTCCAGGTGCTCTGGGGAAGGGACAAGGACACCGGCGTTACGGCAGCTGCCACAGGCAGCACCGGGCACATGCGTGGGCCCTGCGTGGCTGAGACCTGGCACACTCATCACCAGTGACAGCCACTGTGCCCACGGCACCCAGCTCCAGATCCCATTCCGCTCCCCATTGCCACTGCACAGCCTCCGTTTTCCTCCACAGCTCGAGGTAGAGCTGCCAGTAGATCTCCTCCTCCCAAGGGCATCCATCAGAGCAGAGGGGGCTTCACACCAGCCCCGCTCCACCCTGGGGCCAGCGAGAGCTGGTCAGCCACGTCACCTCCTATCCTCCCCCCACGAGTACCAGGGATGTTTCCCCCCACGAGGGTTCAAATCCAGCAAACTCAGCGGGTTGATCCAGGCATGACAATGCAGTACCGGGCGCGTGATGCCGTGATGCAGCAGCCCTGCTTTACTTCCGCTCCACCAACCCAGACGGGGTCACCGTCTTGCCAGCGGCACAAGGACACTGTCACGGCACCGAGGCTGCGGGGAACAGGGTGGCATCACCTCAGAGAGGACTCTTACCCCTTCAGGGTGGGTGATGTCCGTCTGTGTGAGCGCGTCCCTCTGCTTGGCCGGCCCCACGCCAGGCCGCAGCCGCTGGCTCTCCTGCCAGTCACGCAGCTGCAGCGAGAGGGCTTCGATGATGATGAGGGTGCTCTCCAGCCGCCCCTCCAGCTCTGCCCGCGGCAGGGTCTTCAGCTGCTCCCGGGGACAGCTGGGGACAGAGACAGGGCTTAGGGCAAGGACAGCTCACAGGTGCCACAGCCCCATCCAGGGGGGCACGTCCTCATACTTACTGCCAGAGCAGTGAGTCTGTTTCGGCAGCGCTGTCCTTGGCACAGGGGATGCTTCCCCTGGATGTGTTCATGCTCCTCTCCCACACGTCCCGAGGTGTCATGAAGGTGCCGGTGGCCATGGAGAGCACCGGGGTCATGCTGGTGCCTGTGGCCATAGTGGGCGCCGGGGTCATGCTGGTTCCAATGGCTGTGGTGGGCACTGGGGTTGTGCTGGTGCCAGCAACTGCAGTGGGCACAGGGGTCATGCTGGTGCCAGTGACCATGGTGGGCACTGGAGTTGTGCTGGTGCCAGCAACTGCAGTGGGCACAGGGGTCATGCTGGTGCCAGTGACCACGGTGGGCACAGGGGTCGTGTTGGTGCCAGTGACCACAGACATAGAGGTCATGCTGGTGCCAGTGACCACTGTGGGCACTGGGCTTGTGCTGGTGCTAGCAACTGTGGTGGGCACGGGGGTGACACTGCAGCTGGCATCCTGCTGTGGCTTGCGGAGGGGCAGGCTGTGCCGCAGGGATTCCACCAGGAATGAGGTGTTGAGGGTCTTCTCCAGCCACACCAGCGGCAACATCCAGGACACAGCACCCAGGGTCAATTCAGGCGAGGGGACAGGGGTGACAGTGGCTTCTGACCCAGCAGGTTCCAACCCACTTGCCTCGATGGGAGGGAGGTCGGGTGGGCTCTGCTCTGGGGGGACAGGGGCGGGGGACTCAGCTCCCTCAGGGGTGCCTTGGCAATGCAGAGGACCAGCACTCCCATCTGCAGACAGGGGCTCGGAGGCCAGAGGGCTGCAAGAAAAGTCTGCAGGTGCTGCTCGCCACCCGTGGAAAGGAGCTTTCTGTGGGGTGGAGCTGGTGCCAGGGGGCCCTGGGGTGCAGGAGGCTGTGCTGGCATTGCCAGGGGACCCAGAGCTGCAGGGTGGTAGAGCAGGGCTGCAAGGAGACTTTGGGTTGCAAGACGCTGAGCTAATGAGGTTGGGGAGCCCTGGCGTGGTGCTGCCAGGGGACTCCAGGGTGCAGGGTCCCAGGACAAGGCTGCACATGGTGCTGCCAGGGGACTCCAAGGTGCTGGGCACTGGGATGGAGCTGCGTGGAGAGACTGGCACGGTGTTACCGGGGCTCTCTGGGGTGCTGGATCCTAGGATGGACCTGCACAGGGGGACTGGAAGGATGCTGCTGGAGGGCTCTGGGGTGCTGGACACTGGGATGGAGCTGCACAAGGGGACTGGAATGATGCTGCTGGAGGGCTCTGGGGTGCTGGACACTGGGATGGAACTGCACAAGGGGACTGGAAGGATGCTGCTGGAGGGCTCTGGAGTGCTAGGCATCGGTATGGAACTGCACAGGGAGGGTGGCACAGCGCTTCTGGGGGGCTCTGGGGTGCTGGGGACTGGGATGGGGCTGCACAGGGAGGCTGGCACAGCGCTGCTGGAGGGCTCTGGGGTGCTGGGGACCGGGATGGAGCTACACAGGGAGACTGGCACTGTGCTGTTGAGGGGCTCTAGAGTGCTGGGGACAGGGATGGAGCTGCACAGAGAAGCTGGCACTGTGCTGCTGGGGGGCTCCAAGGTGCTGGGACCTAGGACTGGGCTGCACAGAGGGGCTGAGATGGTGTTGTCAGGGAGCTCTGGCATGCTGGACACTGAGATAGGACTGCCAGGGGCCTCTGGGCTGGTGCTGCTGGAGGTCTCCAAGGCACCAGGCGTAAGGGTGGGATTGCTGGGGGCCTCAGAGGCACCAGGCTTAAGGGTGGGAGTCCTGAGGCCACGGGTGGAGGTCCTGGAGGGCTCCCAAGTGGTGCTGCTGGGGGTCCCCGGGATGCAAGGCATTGGGGAGATGCTGCTGGGAGGGCCCAGGGTAGCACTTCGCGGGAGTCCTGGGGTGCAATGTGCGGTGACGCTGCTGCGGGAGCCCCGGGCGCAGGACGCTGGGGTGGCGCAGTCATGGTCCTACAGGACATTTTAGGAGGAAAAGGGAGTCAAGACAGCGCTGCCCTTTCCCGTTGCACCCCGCAGCCTTTTGCCCCGGTCTCCCCATTTCCCCCACTCCAGTAAAAACGCCCGCCCTCCCCTTGCCCCGGTACCATCTAACCCCCGCAAGATCCCCGGTTCCGGTACACCGCAGCCCTCCCCGTTATCCCCCGCACACCGACCTTGAGCCGCAGCCGGCGGAGCAGGGGGGTCAGGCTGGTCCGGTCCGCGCCCAGCTGCAGCTCCTGCAGTGGGGTGCGCCGGGGCCGCTTCTGCGCCTGGGGGGGGCACCGGGGGGGTCACCGGCGGCAGCACCGGCAGCTCCCCACCACCACACACACATACATACACATAGAGATACCGGGAGCGCTGCGGGCCGCACCGGACCCGCCTCCCCCTCGGGGACCAACCGGCCCCGCCGGAACATCCAAACCGAACCCCAGCCCCGGCCCGCACTCACGGCGGGGGTCTTGGCGCGCTGCATGGTCCGGGATTGCTCGCGGTCTCGACTCCGGTCGCTCTCAGTCGCGGCCCCGCTCCCGGTCTGGGCCCTGGGCCCGCCGGTTCGGGTTCGAGCCCCGGGGCCGCCGCCGCCCGCGCGCCGCCGGTTTGAAAACCACGCGCGGCTCTGATTGGCTGCGCCGCGCGCGCGTCACCGCGCGGGGCGACCGTTGGGGCGGCGGGCGGGGGAGTGGGCGTGGCTTTACCCGATGGCCGCGCCCCCTGCCGCGGTGTGAGGCGCCGGGGGAACGGACTGACGGACGGACACCGGGATGGACAGACGGACCCAGCAACCCCCGACCCTGGGGAACCCCGCATCGCCTGTCCCGGGGAAACCACCCCACACAGCCCCCAGACCTGCCCCAAGCCCGCCCCGAGGGAGGAGGGCCCAGCCCCCGCCCCGTCCCGCTTTCCCCACCACGAGTCACGGCAGCAGCCGCAGCAGTGTCCGCGGCTCTCGGGTTTATTGCTCCCGCGGGGAGAGGTACAGAGTTGAGATACCCGGGGATGAGATTGGGGGGTACCCGGGTAACCCCTTGGGGGACCCGGCCCAGCTGGGTCTGACCCGCTGCTGGGGTAGGGGGATGTCCCTGAGCGATGCCGAGGGTCCCAGCCGTGGTGGCTCAGCCAGGCCAGGGCCGGTCCGGGGGGGCGGCGAGGTCGTAGTCAAAGTCGGCAAAAGTGGCGGGGTCGGGTGGGGGCTGCTCAGGAGGTCGCGGGGCCACCGCCACCACCACCGGGTCCTTCTGCAGCAGGTCCGCATCGAAGGCCACCCCGCGGAAGAAGGGGTGGCCCTGGAAGTGGTGGAGGTAGCGCAGGCGGTACAGGGGGTTGTGGCACAGCAGCTGCGGACAGAGAGAGGACAGTGAGAATGGAAATCCCAACATCCGGCCCTGGGGCCAGTGGGAACCCCAAAATCCAGGCAGGAGGGTTACCTCGGCGAGCAGCCGGGCCAGCTCAGGGCTGAACTCAGGTGGGCTCTCATAGCTGCTCTGTTTGACACGTTCCAGCATGGCCACATGGTCCCCCGCTGGCGCCACAGGGAACTGGGGGGACAGACAGTGAATTCAGGGTCTCCCTGAGGTGTCCCTGTCCCTCCACCCTGTGGTCCTCACCTCCCCACTGGCCAGGGCGAAGAGCAGGACTCCCAGGGACCACCAGTCGGCCGCGTGGCTGTAGGGCCCCCCGCTCAGCACCTCTGGGGCTGTGGGGAGAGTGAGTGAGCACCCGGGGGTCTGTGCCCTCCACCACAGCCCCCCCAGCACAGTCCCCCTTACCCATGTACTGCAGGGTGCCACAGATTGTGTGGGCTCGCTCGCCCCACTGCAGGTACCGGGAGAGGCCAAAGTCGGTGAGCTTGAGGTGTCCTGTGGGGCCAGACACCACGTGGGAACCCATAGAGAGGGTGTCCCCATGGACGGGGTGTCCCCACGGATGGCGTGTCCCCAAGGCAGTGCCACCAGGCTCTTACCTCTCTCATCCAGGAGGATGTTCTCCATCTGAAATCAGACAGGCACTGGGGTGGCCTCTCCGTGCTGGGGGTTCAGAGACCCCCCCCACCCCATCCTCCAGCCACCCAGCCCCACTGCCACCCACCTTGACATCTCTGTGCATGATGCCCAGGTCGTGGAGGTACACTGGGGACAAGACAGAGCAGTCAGTGCCGTGTGTCCCCTCCCAGCACGGTGCCCATTGCCACCCCTGGGGTCCCTGCAGGTCCCCGTTGGTGGGGACAGTGGTGGCTGTCCCGAGCATGGCGGGTTACTCACCCAGCACCAGCACCAGTTCGGCGGCGAAGAGGCGGACGGTGGCCTCAGCCAAGCAGCCAGCCGTGCGCCACAGCGCGTGCAGGTCCCCGGTGCTGCAGTAGGTGCACACTGCCGGGACAGGTGACATGCCTTACTGACCGGGTTGGCACGAGGGACACTGGGGTGGCACGGGCACAGGGGTGCAGGAGGGGTCACTGGTCATCGAGGTGGTGGAAGCACTGGGGTTGTAGGCAGTGAGGTGGCACAAGCACCAGGGCAATATGGGCACCAGGTTAAGGTGACACGGGCATGAGTAAGGTGGCATGAGAGCATGCAAGTACCACGGTGACATCGGCAACAGAGCCCTGTGGGCACTGGGAACACACAAGCACCCAGGGCCACATGAGGTATTAAAATGACGTGGTCCTTGGTGGTCACACAGGCACCGCGAACACACAAACCGCAGCGGCCGAGGCGACGCAGCCATCAAGGCCGGGCAGGCACCAGCGCTGGGGTGCTTTTTCCACCCCCACACCGGCCCCTGTCCCGCCGTGGCTTGTGTCCATCCCTGTCCCCCATCCGCATCCCCGCGGAGGGTGCGGGGTGGGAGCGGCGGCCGCAGCGCCCGGATCCCCGCGGGGCAGCGGCGGCGCGGGGGGAGCGCGCGCGTGTGCGGGGACACGTGTGCGGGCGGCGGGGACACGTGCGCGGGCAGGGGGGGCCGGGGCGAGCCCGCGGGCAGATGGTCACTCACTGATGAAGAGGTGGCGCTGGCCCTGCCAGCTGTCCCCCAGCCCGTGGACGAACGGGTGCCTGACCTGTCTCTGGGGACACAAAAGCACAAGAGGGTGAGCGGCCCCCGGGGTAGGGGGGTCACGAGGGGCCGGGGACCCCGCTTCTGTCGTCTTCCATCCGCAGCTCTCACGGCTTCCTGATGTCCCCATGGCCACCCTGAACCCCTTCACGGGCCGGGGTCCCTCCTGGGCTCCCCCTCACCTGGATGCTGACTTCTTCTTTGCACTGTTTGAGGGTGTCACGGCGCAGCACCTCCACCTTGGGCACCACCTGGGGGGGCGGGGGGAGTGAGGCACTGTCAAGGGGGGGGGACAAGGGCAGGTGGGGGCACCCATGGGCCCCGGGGGTCAGCACCCACCTTCACGGCGCAGACCTTCTCCCGCCCACAGTCCAGCACTTTGAGGATGGTCCCGAAGGAGCCTTTGGCCACGAAACCCAGGATCTGAGGGGAGGAACAGGAGCTGAGCTCTCCACGGAGATGGATTTGGGGTGCTCAGGTTGGGGCTCCTGCGTGGGGTAACGTGAGGGGCACAGAGCACTCAAAGCAGACGGTGGGGACACATGGGGACCTGGAGGACCCGATAGAGACCCCAGCAGGGTACATGGGGACCCGGTATGGGGCACAGGGACACGGGGGACGGGGACACTATAGGGACCCCAGCACGGCAGCGGTGGGTGTTGACAGAATGCACAGGACCCCCGGGAGTACTCGCGGGACCTCGGTGGGACAGCAAGCTCCGGTGTGGTGCAGAGGAGCCCCGGCAGAACACACCGAGACCCGACACGGGGATCCGGCGGGGATAGAAGGGGAGCCGGTGGAACGGCCGGGGACGCCGGTAGGATACGCAGGGACCCGGCAGAGCGTGCGAGGAGAGCTCGGTAAGGCAGTCGGCGATGCCGCGATGGTGGCACGGGATGCACGGACGGCGCGGGAGGATGCTCAGAGCGCTGGGGGACCCCGGTAGGAACGTGCAGGAACGGCGGTAGGACGAGCAGGGACACCGGTACAGGGTGCGAGGGGACCCGCTAGGGCGCCCGGGGCTGCCGGGGCTGGATGCGCGGGCGCCCCGGGAGGACGATCGGGGACCCCGTTGGGATGCACCAGGACCCCGTTCGGAGGGTGGGGGCCCCGGGACGGCACCTTGAGCTGCTGCTGGCGGGCGGAGGGGCGGACGGGGAACTCCGGCAGGAACAACGAGACGAGCTGCGGCAGCGGCCACCCGGGCAGCGGCGGCTCCTCGGCGGGGCCCCGCGGGGCCAGGGCGAGCCCCGGTACCGGCACCGGTACCGATACCGGCACCGACCCTGCTCGGCTCAGCAGCGCCCGCACCCACGACCCCACGGCGCGGCCCTGCGGAACCGGGGACAGCGTCAGCGAGGGGACCCCGGGGCGGGGGATGCCCAGGGGGATCCCCGGGGCTGATGCCGCCAAACGCACCTGGGGGGGCCGCACCGGAGCCGGGGCCGGGTCGGGGCCGCTGCTCGTCGCTCCCATCGCGGCGCCGCCCGGCCGCGCCCCGGGCCCGGTCCCCGGTAATCACCGCCTTACATAACCCCACCGCCCCGCCCCGCCCCGCCCGCCGCGACCACCCCCCGCCCCGGGGCTCGGCGGCGGGGCTGCCCCTAGCACCTCGACACCCACCCGGGACCGATCCCCCCCACCCGGGACCCCCACTACACACTCGGGGGTTACTCACCTTCCCCCCCGGGACTGATCCCAGCCCCTCTCCAGGATCCCCTCCCTACACACTCGGGGGTTACTCACCTTCCCCCCCCGGGACTGATCCCAGCCCCTCTCCAGGATCCCCTCCCTACACACTCTGCCATTCCCCCTTCAACCTTTCCTCCTCTCTTTGCACCCCACGTACTGCAGCCCTGAGGGGGTGCCTGCAGTCCCTGCTGAGTCCCGGCACGGCCCTGGGCTCACGGAGGAGACCGGAAAAAGGTAAATGGACAGCTGAGCCCAGGGCAATGCAGGGGTGCCCTGAGTCCCAAAACGGGGTCCCTGAGCAACTCCTGGATAAGCCCAGAGGTGAAGCCCCCGTGATGTGGTGCTGCCGGGCTGAGGTGGGGCATGGTGCTGAGCACTGCAGGGTGACGCAAGAAACAAGCCACTGGCCTGCGCCTGTTCCAAATTAAAAACTCTTTATTTAAACTCTCTCCTTGCTCCCCTTTTTCCCAGCCTGGAGCGATCCTGCTGCTTCACCAGGCCCAGGGGCTGGGCCCAGCACCCGCACAGCAGGGAGAGGGGGAAGCTCACAGGAGGAACCCTTGGCACGAGGGTTCTGCACCCCACAAAGCGGTCCCGGAGCACCCTGTGCCCCACATCCCCGTGCTGCTGCTCCACCCCTGCCCCACAGCGACGGGGCTGCCGAGGGCCTGCATGTGGCTCAGCCCTCCTCGGGCAGCGCAGCCCCCTCTCCGCCTTCGGGGTGCCCCCCCAAGGGGGGAGCACGGGGCACCCCAAGCCCCTTCCCGGCCTGCCGGGTGCTGCCGTCATTTGCGCCTGCCGAAGATCGACTTCTTGCTGGGGTTCTTCTCGCCCACGCTCAGCCCGATGAGCAGTCGAGCCTTCTCGTCCTCCTCCTGCTGCTGGATGGTCCCGTCGGATTTGTTCTCCAGCTTCCCCCGGGCCTCCGCTCCCGCCGCCGGCTTCAGGCGCAGCTTCTCCTTTATCACCTGTCCCGGGAGTCAGGGGGCTCAGCACCCCCCATGGCCACATCCCGGGCCCTTGGCATGGGTGACAGCCTGAGCTGCTGAGCCAGTGCAGCTGCTTCCCGCTCTGGGGAACGTGACACCCACCCCCTGGGGTTACCATCTCCATCCTGGGCAGAGCAGCTCTGGCAGCCTCCAGAGTGGGAAGAGGGATGTGGTCCCACGTACCTGTGCCACCAAGGCTTTGCGGCTGTCCCTCTTCACCGCCATGGCAAAGTCCAGCCATGTCCATGTGTTGTTGTGGTACTCCAGGCATGGCAGCACCAGGTTCAGGTCACCCCAGTCCACGCTGTTCTTCTCCCCCTGTGTGACAGAGGTGTCAGGCAGTGTGGGACGATGCCCCAAGCCACCCCCAGGCACGCCCTGTCCCACTGATCCCACACCTTGTAGCTGACACAGAGTGGCACCTGCGGGATCTTAATGTAGATGAAGGAGTTGTTCATGGCTGCACGCTCCTTCATCTTGTCGATGTCATCCACGGGATGCTGGGGACAGAGCAGAAGCCATGAGCAGAAGGGAAGGAGGGGGGACACAGCCAGGAACCAGCAGGGAAGGGACGGCCGGGCACTAGGCCACGGCATTGCTTCACCAGGGAGAGGTGAGAGCTGCACTGGCAGGGTGTTAGAAAAATGAGATACAGGGATCACATCAAGCGTGCAGGCGCCTGGTTGTAAAGGATGCAAATCCTCATGGTGGGAGGGAGCAGGAGAAAACAGACAAGTGTGGGAGGGAAGTGTGGGAGGACATGGCTATGCAGCCCTGCAGTCAAGGGAAAACAGACTGGCACCACGGCAGGGCTCTCACAGATTCCCCCCTCACAGCAGCAGGAGGTACCTCGGGTGCTTTTCGGAATGATCTTCTGACCCCTGATGTCCGGTTCAGTCCCTGAGCAACTCCCTTCCCTGGGCCCAGTGAGTCATCGGCCACGATCAGCTGCCGTGGCTTCACCACGGGGATCCCTGGGGCAAACAGGGCAGGAGGTGGTGGTGGTGTCCAGCCAGGGATTAGCCATGACCCAGACCCTCCAACCATCTCCCTGTCCACAGGGGAGACCACAAATCCCTGTTCCTCAACTCATGGCTGGACAGCAGCTGCCCACAAACATATCCTGGACACACAGCTAGAGCTGTTCAAGGACATCCAGAGGGGAGGGTGATCACGAGCCTCTCACCTGTTGTCACCAGCTTGGACTTATCTTCCTCATCCCCCACCTCCTCCTCCTCCACATTACGGCCGGGGAAGAAGAAACCCATCATTCTGTGGAAGAACTGGTGGGTGAGCTGGATGGTGAGAGGTACCACATTCACCTGTGGGAAGGAGACATGTCAGAGCCAGGCACACACTGCCTGTGCCCCACGGAGACCCTGGCACCTCCTGGCCCAGCCCTGGCACCTCAAAATGCTCCTTGATGGAGATGCCTCCCACGGGCGGCCGGACCTTGCTGAAAATCCTCAGTGCCAGCTGCCGGCCGGACTGGCAGGAGCTCTGGGGACGCAGCACCACCTGCAGGGAAGAGGACGGGTGGTTGGGGTGAGGACAGGCCACTCAACCCAGGCCACCCATGGGTCCCCAGGATGCAGGGCTGCTCCCCCAGCTGCCGCTTGCCTTGTACACAGCATTGGGCAGGAGGTTGTTCATGGTCACCCAGCCCAGTTCCAGCAGATGCTCAGCCGTGTCATCGGACTTGTTGACCTGTGCAGACAAAGCCATCAGCTCCCAAAATCCCTGTCCCCAGCTCAGGGGCTGTGGGTGGCACTGTCCAACTCCACACCTTGCTGTAGAGGAAGCGCTGGAGCTCCAGCTCGGCGATGCCCAGCTGCCCATCCTCCTCCGTCAGGCGCCAGCGTGCCTGGGCAAAGTAGAACTCGGTCCTCCGTGCCACGCTCACGTCCTCCGGCTGCTTTCGCAGCTCCATCTTGTTGGCTCGCTGCAGCTGGAAGTCCTTGAAGCACCTGCAGCACAGAGGAGGGAGCTGGGATGTGGGAGCCCTGGGGTAAGGGGGACACAATGCTCCGGAAGGCTGAGATCATAGAATCATAGAACGGTTTGGGTTGGACACCTCCCACTATCCCAGGTTGCTCCAAGCCCTGTTCAGCCTGTCCTGGAACACTTCCAGGCATGGGGCAGCAACAGCTTCTCTGGGCAACCTGTGCCAGGACCTCACCAGGAAGAATTTCTTCCTAATATCCAATCCAAACCCACCCTCCGTTTAAAGCCATTCCCCCTTGTCCTACCTGATCAGTATGTTCAGCTCCTCGCTCTCCAGCTGCAGGTCAGCTTTCTCCTGGCTCAGCTGCTGCTGCAGCCGATGGTTCAGGTCGAGCAGGATCTCGTTTTTGCTGTCATCCTTCAAGGACTGAAGGACAGACAACCCTTAGCACCCTCTGCCCTGGAGTGGGGATCCCAGGGAACCAGGGATGTGGGCTCACCTTCATGTTGGAGTACATCTGTTTCTCCAGCTGCCGGATCTGGGCCACGTGCTGCCTCACAGCCTCTTGCAGATGTAGGATACTGCTGCGCTGCTCCTCAGGGTTGCTGGAGATTTCCAGCTGGAAACGCACCCGCTGCTTCTTCTCACTGTGCTCCTGGACACAGGGATAGGGCAAGGTTAGGACAGCCTGGGTGCACTGAGTGGCACGGACACCTGGAGCCCTGTGGGTACCTTGCGTTTGGGTTCCACGTGCAGCAGCAGGTTGTTGACTATGTCGAGGATCATGGCATACTGTGCAGGGTTGGTGGAGATCTCCAGGTCATGGTGGATCAGGGTGAAGGTGTCCACAGCTCCTGCAGGGACACAAAGGGCAAGTGGGGCCTCAGCATGGCCAGAAATGTGCTGGGGACTCCTCCTGCATGCAGCCCTCTGACCTCAGCAGGGCCAAAAGAGACCACCCCTGGAGTTAGCCTCCAACCGTGGGTCAGCCCAGAGCTCCACCCACCAAGGCACACTGCCTGCATGCACCCACCCTCCTGCTTCTTCAGCAGATCCTCCTTCTCCTGGTTGGCAGGGGTCTCAGGGGGCTTTATCTGCGTGGCCAGCTCGGGGTCGATGTCATGGCTGTAGCTGATGTAGTACATGCGGCAGCTGCAGCGAGAGATGATCCTCTGCACCTGCTGGGTCTGCTGGGCTTCCGAGGGCTGATTCCAGTCTGGGGACAGGCAGAGGGACCATAGTCAGAGTGCCATGTCCTGGCACATTGGAGACTGCACAGTGCAAGGCTTGGAGCATCAGCCACCTCCTGGAGCCACACAGGGCCAGGCCAGGTGCTCTCAGCTCTACCAGCCTTGGGGTCACATCCGAGTGGGACTGGGATAGGCACAGCAGCCAGGGCTGTGGGCAGTACCTGTGGTGGTGCTGACCATGCCCCCCACTGCCTGCCCGCTCTCCATCAGCTCCTGCACAGAGTCCAGGCTCCTCTGCCGATGCTCCTCAATATTTTTCACCTGGGGAGGCAAGGAGGCACCGCTGGCTGTCCCCATTCTCCCTGCCTTGGCCAGGGCACTGACAGCACTGCCTGTCCCCCACGCAGCTCACCCACCACACACTCACCTCCAGCCAGAGCTGGCCATGCTCCCCCTCAGAGGGGCTGCTCTCTGTCGTGGCAAAGTACTGCATGCCATCCAGCAAGCATGTCCAGGATGTCTTCTGCTTCAGAGTGTCCCCGTACCAGGCGGGGTGGTGCTGGCACTGCAGCAGCTGTGCCTTCGCGGCAGACACAATCACACAACCCTCCGTCTCTGCACCACGCAGAACCATCTGTAGAGGGAGAGACCCCAGGGGTCTGATGGACCTTTCTGGGGCAGGCACAGCCCCTGTCACAGCCAGGCCGTGGGGACAGGCAGGTACCTGGCAGTTCACCAGCTCGATGAGGCAGTTGCGGTTGTAGATGTCGTCGGTCTGGCAGGCGGCGATGCCGCAGAGCTGCTCGCTGGCCCCTGACTCCTCCTCTGTGAAAACCACAAACTTGTCCGTCTCCTCAATGAGCTTCTGCAGCATGTAGGCCCCTGGGGAAGGAGAAAGGGTCAGTGCAAAGCTGTGGGGGGATAACTCAAACGTACAGGGTGAAGGCAGGCATGGCTTTGTGCTGTGACTTTCCCCTTGCTCCCCTCCCTGCCGTGCTCACCCCCCGAGGAGGCTCTCTCGGGACGGCCACTGGTGATGGGAGCGGTCACTCTGGCAGGGATGGAGTGAGCAGAGAGAGGGCCACGCTTCAGCTTCTTGGCCTGCAGCTGTGTATCAATCTTCAGCCCCTTCAGGGCCTCGGTGGACAGGTTACGCTTGAGCACTGCCGCTTTCTTGTAGCCATCGTAGAGGCCGAAGGCGATGTCCCGGTTTGTGGTGGTCCAGGATGCCCGCAGGTCCACCAAGTGCAGCTGGTGTGTGTGGAAACCATCGTCCCCATCACGCAGGGGCAGCTCCTGGGCACAGAGGGTCAGAGCCTCAGCACAGCAAAGCCATCCCCAGCTCTGCCCAGTGGCCTCATGCACTGTAGCCCTGCCAGGCCCTGCAGGCAGAGTGTGGGGACTGAAGCCCAGGGGACCACCCCAGAGACCCCAGCACGGGCCCATGCCAGGGATGGGACAAAGTCAGGTGCTTGGTAGCTTGGAGGCCCTGAAGTTCTGTCTCTTCCTCAGCCAAATCCCTTCCCCAATGCACCCACAACAACCAACATCCCCTCGTCCCGGAGATGCCACCAGGCCAGCACAGGCTGCCGTGCCCTGCTTGCAGCAGTACCTCCTCAGCCGTGCGGTTGCTGTGCCGCTGGTAGGTGAGGGAGGACAGGCTCAGCAGGTGGGTTTTCTTCACCAGGGTGTCGAGCTGGTGGTCGGCGTTCTCGTCACAAGTGGAGGCCATGAGGTGCACGGTGACCTGGCTCAGGTCACTCACCATCTGCGTGATGCTCCACTCCGAAATGAGCCGTCGCATCACCGTGCCAGCTGGGGGACAGCGACAGGGCTCAGCCAGGGCCCTGCTGCACCTGCAAGTGCTGCTGGCAGGATTCCCACTCACCTTGCGGGATGAGCCGCTGCGTGCCCCGTGTGAAGATGTGTCCCTGGCAGCATTCCACCTGGATCCCCCGCTGCTGGGCAAAGGAGGCCCAGTAATGCACCTGAGAGGGAGCAGAGAGCAGCGGCTGAGAGTCCAGCACAGGCAGAGCAGGGAAGAAACACTGGATTCCCAGCCCTGGGAATTACCTGCAGCCGGGGGAAGAGCGCAGTATAGGACAACTGCTTGTAATGCTGCCCCAGCTTCTTCTTGCTGGGTTTCATGTTGTTGAAGAGCTTCCCACGGCAGATGGGCCTTGTCACGCTGGTCCACGTGGCCCAAAAATTCTGCATCCAGCGGAGGGTGCTGCTGTAGAGCAGGATCCGGGGCTGGGAGTGCTCTGAGAATATACTCATCATCAGCCAGCACCATGGGGCTGGGACATGGCAGCACCTAACCCACAACCAGCGTGCCCTGCCCCATCCCCCTTGCTCCCAGGGGATCCCCAGGATGCTGTCAGCCACCTTTACTGGGCTGTGTCAGGTCCATGCGGATGGAGAGGTTGAGGTTCTCGGAGCGGAAGGCACGGTAGGAGTCGTACTGCTGCCCCACTGGCACCTCAGGCAGGAACTCAGGGGAGCGCAGCACCACACCATGGTGGTCGTGGGGGTTCCCATGGCACAGCCACTGCAGGTCCAGTGTCATGCACAGGTCAGGCAGGTGCAGGAAGCAGCAGTCGTCATATCTGAATGCAGAAAGAGACCCCAGTCACCCCGCAGCACTGGTGGGGGGCCCCCGTGCTTGTGGCCCCACACTCACTTGGAGGCTGTCCGGACGTTGATATCCAGGTTGCCCTTGAAGACAAACTGTCCGGGCTTCCAGTGGAAGGAGAGTTGGCTCCACTCCCAGTGCATGTTCTCCGTGGTGTTGTAGGGGTCCTGCAGGGACAGGGGTGAGGAGAGACCGGTGTGAGCTGACCCCACACCACGCTGTTCCCCAGTCCAGTGGCACCCACCTCGGTGGCCAGCTGGTGCAGGTTGGCCTGTTCAATGTCCATGTGCCAGTCTCCGTGGAAGAGAAGGCGGCTCTTGTCCCACCAGGGCAATGGGGCACTGGGGTCCTCTGAGGGCTTGGTGAGGAGATCCACACACTGGCCGATCAGGGTCCAGGCTGGGTCCCAGCAGGGCCCCCACACAATGGTGTACTGGGAAATCACAGCTGGGGACACAGAGGTTGGCTTGGACATTTGCCCTGTCCCTACACCACCACAGAGCCCCCCATTCCTCCAGCTCTTACAGTGAAAGTCGTGGTAGAACTTCAAGGGTGGCATGTTCCTCTCCACTGTGGCATCCCCCCAGGGCAGCCCCAGCTTCAGGACCTGGCGACGCCGGGAGCAGGCCTGGCCGCACTGCTCGGCTCCGATCAGCCGGCCGGACAGCTGCCAGTTCCGGATCTCAAACAGGTACCGGGGGTAGTCACGGATCCGCACTGCGGGCGGAGGAAGGGCTGAGGGATGCGGCAGCAAAGAGACAGGCAGTCCCCCACTCCGGCCACAGTAGGAGCCGACGTCCTGTCACATCTCTGCTTCCTTCCCCCTCCCTTGAACCTCCAAAAATTCTTTTCCCTGCTTGGTTACACACCACGTGGTGCCATCCCAGGCCACGCAGCCATCATGCTGTCCTCCAAGGGCACCCTCCCACGAAGCAACTCACCAAAGAAGCTGCCAACTCTGCCCTTCATCATGCGGCACCACTGGGTGACCATCTCCAGACCCTCAGGGGGGAACGGGCTGACATCATCCAGGTCCCTCATCTGCTCCAACACACGCTCTGTGCCGTGGAAGGACTCATCAGCCATGGCCACCAGCTCCAGGTGGGCCAACGTCCAGGTGAGGAGGGCCCTCCGCATGGGCGTGTTGGCGTAGAGGCGCCGCGAGCGCTGGATGTAGATCTCGATGTTCTTCTTCTCCAGAGCAGCGTAGAGCTCCTCGATCTTGCGGGCAGGCAGCAGCTCCCCGTGCTGCTTGCGCAGCGCGGCCACCTTGGCGTCCAGCAGCTGCAGGCGCTTGGCGCTCTCCTTGCTCTCATCCTTCATCAGCTCGTAGTTGTCTCGCAACTTGACCTCGAAGACATCATCCAGGAAGACCCAGGAGAAGTGGGTGACTTTGAGCAGGAAATCGGGGGGCAAGGCTGTGCTGGCGGGGCACCTGGGCCGGTGCAAGCCCTTCAGCCACTTCTGCACGCCCACGGCAGCGTCCAGCGTGCGGGAGAAGTCGTACTGGTAGGGGAACTCGATGGTCACACTGGCGAAGGAGAAGGCCCAGCCGCGGTTGCGGAGGGTGCGCAGGGTGGGGAAGGCGTCGCGGTGCCGGACGACCTCCTCCAGCTCCGGCAGCAGCTTCACCTCCACCTCCTTGAAGCTGAAGATGCTGTGTCCATCAAAGCCGGCGGCCAGCTCGGGGCAGTAGCCGTGCAGAACACCGCCGTGCCAGCTCACCGAGGTCCGTTCCGCAGCCAGGCTGATGTAGTTGGCCTCAGAGACAAAGGCTGTGAGCTTGGCAGAGCTCAGCTCCAGGGACAGGGACAGGAATCTTTTGGGAGAGGGTCCTTTTGGCTGCAGGGGCCCCGGTGACTCAGTAGGGGTGGCTGGGTTTGACGTGGGGCTGTCTGGGGGCACAGAGGGAAGCGTCCTGTGGCCGAGGGCGCTCCGCAAGGTTTCGTGGCACTGCAGGGTGGCCAGGGTGTGATGGTACAGGTGCATGTGGTCAGGTGGGCTCCACAGCACCGCCAGCCCCTCGCCGCACTGCACCTGCACCGGAGAGAGTGAGCAGGCACCACGTCACTGCCAGGGCAAGCACAGCACAACCCTGTTCTTCCCCCAGCACCTTTCACGCCAGCCAATCCTCCCCCTGTCCCATCCTACCCAACAACAGGATAAAGCAGTGGCCCGATAGCCAAACCAACCTCCAGAGAGCGGATGCTGCTGTGGTAGGTGACAGAGAGCATGGAGAGGTTGGCCACTGGGTTGGGGATGGCAGGAGCTTTGCAGCACGGCTGCATCTTCTCAGTGATGCTCTTGACCAAGGCCAGCACCATGCCCTGGACGCTGACCGTGCAGCTCTCAGCACTTCCCAGGACGGTCAGCGTGTCCAGCCGCAGCTCCAGAGCACCTGGAGAGACAGCATGTTAGTGCTGGAGGCACAGAGGAGGCACACCACAACATGCCAGGTTCCTCTGACTGCAGGACTATTCCAGGACAGACATCTGGGATCAGCTTGGATGCTACTTACCCACTACGGCCGAGAGCGTGAAAAGGTTCACGTCTTCCACCTTCAGATCCACCTTCCAGAGCAGCCCCCAGGGCTCGCTGGAGACAGAGGGCGGCTGCTTGGCAAGCTCAGCCCCACCAGGCCGTGGGCAGAACAGGGGCAGGACCCTGGCCAGGCACTCAGTGCAGGTATCAGATGACTCCACTTGCAACCCCCGGATGGTGCAATCCAGGAAGAGCGTATCTGACTGGGCGCTGGACATGCCTAGGGGCTGGTTGTAGCTGCCCTGCAGGACAAACAGGACAATCACTCTCAGGCTGCAGGACATCCCTGTGCCACCACACATCCCTGTGCCACCCCCATGGAGTCTGAGACTGAAAGCCACCCCTTGTCCCCTCGGCTCGCCCCTCACCTGGAGGTTGAAGGAGTCGAGGATGAGGGCTTCTCCCCACACGTGCATGTTGGGGGGATGTGGGGCACGCTGGATGTGGGAGTCATTGCCCACCCGCCAGCACAGGTGGTCCACAGCCAGCACTGCTCGCTGGTGCACGCTCTGTGGCCGCAGGTGCTGGTAGTCTGTGGGCACAGAGGAGGGGGGAAGCACAGGCAGGGCTCACCCAAACCTGGGCACCTCAGACACAGCCAGGCAGGGATCCACAGCCCTTGGCCACACACACACAGGCAAGCACAGCGGCAACATGGCCCTCCCCATTCCCATCCTTGTGCCTCTCTGGCAGACCCCAAGAAGAGCCCAGCACCTCCCTGATCCAGCCTGTACCTGCAGAGATGGAGTTGAAGCCCAAGGCGAAGGGTGGAGTGTCCCCCAGCTGCACGGACACATTGACGTTGGACAGTGAGGCACTCAGGATGATGGGCGCTAGGATTTGGGGATAGCTCCTGCACGGGACAAGCAGGGATGGGCTGTTAATGGGAGCTGTGTGCCACGGAGCCTGGCAGGGAGCAGGCCCAGAGGGATGTCCTCTCTGCAGGGACATGGCCTCCTGACCAGCCTCTCCATCCCACAGGCTGTGCAGATAAGGTGCTGAGTGCCCAGGCACCGTGCCAGAGTGTGGACAGCAAGAGGAAACAAGCTGTGATACCAGCAGCTGCACTGAGGCCAAGTTTACCTTCCCTTGTGCCCTTGGCTGGGGACAGGCACCACCCGGCACCTGTATTCCTGTGCCAACAGGCCCAGCCAGTGCGAAAACTCTTGGTGACGGTAGTGGATGATGCAGGTGTTGAGCAGCACAGCAGCCGAGAGGTCAATGGCTGTGACCTAGAGCAGGAAAAGGGCCAGGTGGCAAAAAACTCATGCCAGGAGCCAAACCAGCCACCCTCAGGGGACAGAGTGTGCCCAGTGCTAGCTCACCTGCACACTGGTCTTCAGGGAGTTGAGGCACACGATGCGTTGGCGGCTCTGGGACAGGAGAAGACCATCTGGGGGGACAGAGGAGCACAAATGAGGGGTGGCAGAGGGCAGTGATGGCAGCCCTGTCCCATGGGTGCCCTCCTGGCTACTTGCCCTCCAGCTGGAGGTCTACACTCATTTGGTCCAGGTCTGAGGTGGGCGTGAAGTTGCGCAGCGGGATTTGCTCCTCTTCACGCTGATATAGAAACTGCAGCAGCTTCAGGCTCCAGGTGAGGTGCCTGGAAGACACACAGAGTCACTGCCAGGAGGGAACTGCACTGTCACGTCCTCCATCTCCCTGTCTCTCATCACCAGCTGACCAGCACGCTGGCATAGACAAACACAGCAGCCAGTGCCCAGCTGCAGCCCAGCCCAGCGCTCTCATCCCATCGCCTGAGGATCCTCTCAGCTGTCCTACTGGAGAACCAGCTCACGTGCCTTCCTGCCTCCCCAAGAGCCCAGCCCCAGGCCAAGCTCAGTCCTTCCCACTGGAGTGGACTCTAGGACACGCTCTCTGCAGTCTGTCAGAGCTAAAGGATGAGCAAAGAATGGCACACTTGTCCCCAGGTCCATGTCCCCAGCTTTAATTTGGACTCGGACAGCCTCCCCCTCCACCTGCCTCCTTTACCTCTTCTGGCTGTTCATGGACAGCACCATGCTAGTGTTCTCCAGCTTCATCTCCACCCTCCTGGGGATGAGCTTCAGTGTGTCCCTGCTCAGCACAGACAGGGACTTTGAGGGCTCCCCTGGGCCTGGAGAAGGACAGAGAGAGTCACGGGAAGGACTTGCCCTAACCCCCACACCCTGGAGTGGCAGGGAGGGATCCCCCAGCCAAATCCCTCTGGCTCCAGTGCAGCTATGGGGGCCACCAGCCCCTGCCCTGCCCAGAGCTTGCCCCTGCCCATCCTGACCTGTGCTGGGCTCTTCCCCCATGCTGCTGTGCTGGGCCCCAGCAGTGATGTGGTGCAGGAGGGGGCTGCAGAAAAGCCCCTCGTGCAGCTCTGCCTGCAGTGTCCGGACGCAGAGCCAGACGCCCACCAGCCGCCGCTTGCTGCTGATCTCCAGGGAGAGGGAGAGCGCCAGGGCCAGCTCTGCCAGGCACGTGTCATCCTGTGCACAGGGGACACGGCAAGGAGCACACAGGGAGTCACACAGTGCCCTCCCAGTGGCTGCTGCAGGAGGAGAGCTGGGCACAGCACAGTGCCCAGCACCTGGCAGCATCATCCTGTCCATCAGGGACACCCTGGAACAGGTCCTCAGTGCTCCACAGAGCCAGTGCCCAGGCTCCAAGTGTGGAATTTCTCCCTCCCGCAGCACTCACCAGCTGGCTGCTCCGGAGGACTTTGCTGTTCACCTTTGTCAGGCTCACCTCGCACGTCAGGCTGGGGAGAGCAGAGAACAGAAGGAGGATGTGGGTCTTGCTGCTGCCAAAACAAGTCCCTGCCCTCTTTCCTGTGGGACATAGGGACCCCAAGTTCCTGCTCCAAGTGCTCCCAAAAGCAGAGCATGTCCTAACTCCAGGCGCACTACGTTATTTGGAGAATGCACAACCCTAGCTTCCTGTGACAGGAAAAGGAACCAGGCCAGCCTCAGAGGAGGTTAATGTGTCACATCACAGGTGACACGGGATGCTGCTGAGCAGGACAGAGAGACGAGAGACACCAGGCTGGGGTCAGAGGAGCTCCCTGCCCTGGAAGCAGAGTGGGGTATGAGCACAGCATTACCTCTTCCCATTGCCATTCAGGAGGAGACGTGTCTGGCTGGCCTGGATGTGCCAGAGAGACTCTGAGGTGGCCACGTGCAGAACCATGATGTTGATGGAATCCATATGGATGGAAAAGAGCTGGGAGGAAGGTGCTGCTGTGAGGGATATCCGACAGCGGCGCAGCCCACAGCGGCCTCTCACTGAGCCAGTGCCTCACCTGGCTAAGGAGCCTCAGCAGGGAGGGTTTAAGGGTCAGGTCTGTTCTGCTTTCATTTCCATCAGCTTCTCTGGGAGTCTCCGGGACGGACGGCTGGAACCCAGGGCCTTTCTGGAGATCCGTGCGGATTCGCACCTCGCCAAAACACAGCTCGAAGTAGCGCCTGGGGATCAGCCACACAGGCAGCTCTGACAAGAGCTCGCACTTGGCACACCTGTCCTCATCACCAGGGATTTCCCCCACCCCAGGGATGTGCAGGATCGCCACAAGGGCACCCACAAGACACTGCAACATCCAAGCGTGGGTCACTCCCTCACAGAGCTGACCACGGGGAAATAAGGATGGCAGAAAGGTGTAAAGGCAGCGGGGCACAGCCAGCAGGGCCAGGGGTGACACAGACCCCCAAAGGGAGCAGGCAGGGAGCTGGGGTGGGGGTACATACGGCAGCTCCCGGCTCAGTTTGCTGGAGATCCAGATGTTGTCTATCTCCTGTAAGGACACACAGGTAGGTCAGAGAAGAAAAAACTTGGCTCTGCCTTGTGATGCTCATCTCAACATTCCCACTCCACCCCCAAGGCCTGGGATCATGCAAGGAGCAGCCAAACCCCCAAGTATGGCCATGGGAGGAAGGGCCTGGTACCAGCCATGGGGATGTTCAGTAGAAGAGTGGCTCCATGGATTTGCTGCCAGACTGGAAGTGACTGGAACCCCCTTCCCTACCTGTCTGCCAGTGACCACCCCTCACCCAGGTACCCACCACAGTCTGCTGCTCCCGCTGGAACTTGAGGCTGATGTTCTGGGCCCAGAAGAAGCCAAAGGAGCCGATCTTCAGCTCTGCATGAAGCTTTTGCCGGCACCAGGTGACGGCCAGGCGACATGCCAGCCATCTGTGGGGACAGGGGGAAGGCCAGGGTCAGTCTCCCAGCTGCAGCTGGGGACCAGGGATGCTCTTTGCCCTTTGAGCACCAGCTCCAGCACCTGCATCTGGACAGGAGCTCCCAGACTGGGGAAGAGACCCTGCAGGACCACCCCCAACAATCCCTGATCCCCCCCTCCCAAGCCCTGAGAGCTCCCTTTGACCTCCACACCCCTCTGACACCCCATGCCCACCCTTGTGGGCTCCCCTGAACTTCTCTAAGTCTCCAAGCCTCTGACACCCAGCTCTACAACCTCCCAATCCCCTGCAGGCTCCCCCCAACTCTCCCCCAGCTCTGCGAGCGCCCCAAATCCCTGACACCCCTCCCCAAGCCCTCTGTGACCCCCTTACCCTCTACTCCCCTCCTCCCAGACCCCCAACACCTCACCCTCAACCCCGCGGGCTCCCTCCACTCCTGACACTACTCCAACCAGCCTCACCTCACCCCTAAAACTCCCGTGGGCCCCCCCAAACCCCCTCACCCCCCACTGCCAGCCCCTCGGGCCTCCCCTTGACCCCGGCGAGCTCCTCCCACCCCAGCAGAGCCCCACCCGCCGCGCTGCCACCCGCCCCCCCCCCCCAACCCGCTGTCCCCCCACTGCCACCGCCGTGCCCCCTCCCCACCCCTGCCACACCCCCCGAGCCCCCGCGGGGCCCCCCACGCCCCCAGACCCGCCCGGCGGGCCCTGACCGCGCCAGCAGCCCGGCGAGCAGCGCGACGAGGACGAGGCCGAGGAGAGCGGCGGGCAGCGGCGGCGGCATGGCGGGCACGGCCCCGGTGCGGCCCCCGGCCCCCGGTGAGACCCCCTCCCTCCCTCCCGCCCGCCCCTGCCCCGGCCCCGCCGCCGCCGCCGCCGCCCGTGGGGCCGCCCGCGCACCCCGAGTGGCCGCTGGGAGGGGCGGGACGGGGCGGGGCCTTGCCGGGGACAGCGGCGGCCGCAGCGCCCCGCCGGGGCCGCACCGGAACGGGACACCGCGATGGGGACAGGGCTGACTGCAGGGCGGCACCGGGGTGGAGACGGGGGGAACGCGGGGATGGGGACATGGGTGACACGGGGGTGGGGAGAGGGGTGACACCGGGGCGGCACCGAGGTGGAGGAGACAGGGGGAACGCGGGGATGGGGAGAGGGGTGACACCGGGGCGGCACTGCGATAGAACGAGGGGGTGACACCGGGTCCGGCAGCGGGATGGGGAGAAGGATGACAGTGGGGCGGCACGGGGTGGGGAGATGAGTGACTCCGGACTCTGGGGTGGAGTGATGGGGGTGACAGCAGGTCCGGCAGTGAAATGGAGCGAGGAGCAGGGGGGGTGACACCAGTGCAGCTCCGGGTTCAGACAGGGGGTTGATACCGGGTCTGGCACTGGATGGGGCAAGTGGGTGACACCAGGGGCAGCACCAAGATGGGGCAAGGGCAGATGACACCAGGTCTGGCCCCCAGTGCCAGATGTCCCGTGCGTGCCCTGCACAAACAGCCACACCACAGGGCAGGGTTCAGCACTTTTATAGCCCCAGGTCCTTGCAGGGCACAAGGAGCAGTTTGGGGTACAGCAAAGGGCACAGCTCCTAGAGACAGTAGTCCTTTAAGGGGGGGGGGTGGTCCTTGGACAGAGTGGGCTGGAAAGGGACAGGGAGGGAGTTTGGGAATTTGTTTTGGGTCAAACCTGGATGTTGGGCTTGGCTTCGTGCTAGATTTGGGATGTTGGGACCTGCTTTGTGCTGATCTAGGATGTTGGGCTCTGCTGTGGGTCAGGTCTGGACATTGGGATCTGCTTTGTAGTGGTTTTAGGATGTTGGGAGCTGCTTTGGGTCAGGTCTGGACGCTGGGACCTGCTTAGTGTCAGATTTGGGACAGTGGAATCTGCTCTGCATCAACTTCAGGACACTGGGATCTGCTTTGTGTTGGGGCCCTGTGTCAGTGGTGTGTGTCAGTCCCAGGTGGGGACAGGAGCCATCCCCCTGGGTTCAGCAGTCCCAAACACGGCAGGGCAGCGCCCGGAGGCTCAGCATCAGTCTGTCTGTCCCTCACAACTCGGCGTGGTACTGCTCCGTTTGGAAGGCCTCGCTGGGCTGCATGAAGATGCCTTCCATCACCTTCCAGTAGTTATTCTGGCTGGACGTGGCCATGCCATGCACCTCCTTCTGCCCGTGGATGGGCCGCCCGTACTGCTCCCCGGTCACCGAGAGGAAGACGTCGGTGGAGGTGTGCTGGAAGCGCACCTCATCGTCCCGCACCCAGTATGTCCCACTGCACACCACTGTCCAGTCGTCCAGGTAGTCACCCTCGCCGGCCTCCCCGAAGGCACTCACCTCCTGGGGGTGAAGAAGAGCTCGTTTGGGGGCCAGCATGAAAAAAGGGGAGGGTTGAGGTGGGCAGAGAAAGGGGCTGGGCCTAGGGGGGAGGAGGGACCTGGTTGTGACTGAGGCTTTGTTGGGACTTGGAAGGTCTGGTTGGGATTCAGGCACTGGCGGGGCACAGAGAGCTGGGAGGGAGTGGGGAACTAGGCAGGGCTGGCAGGGACCCAGCTGGGACCAGGGAAAAATATAGTGCTGGTAGGAACCCAGCCTGAAGAGTCTGAACTGGGAAACAAAATGGGACCAGTAGGGATACATCTGGGGCCAAGAATTACGAAACGCTAGTAGACATATGGGAGGATCTGGCTGGGAGAACCCAGGATTCTGACTGGGGAATAAGATGGGGCTGGCAGTACCGTGGGGGACGAGGGGGACCCAGGTGAGATGCGTAGGGACAGGGAGAACCCAGCAGCGACTCAGGGGACGCGCAAAGACCCGAGTGACAAGGCGGGCCCGGTCGTGCCCGGGGAAAGATGCCGAGCTCGGGGCGCAGGGGTGGTGACCCCCGGCCGGTACCTGGTTCCCGGAGAGCGGCGAGGTGAAGCGGTGGCTGTGCAGGTTGCGGCCGGTGCCCAGGTGCGTGAGGCGGATGGCCTGCCCGCAGCGCACCGGCGTGCCCCGCTGGCACACGGCGGCCGTGCGGCCCCGCACCCGCCAGTAGCTGTTCCCGTCATCCGCCGCCGACACCCCGGTCACCGATTGCTGCCCGCTGCCTGCGGAGGAGGGAGTACCACCATCACACCCAGCTCAGCCCAACGCGGGAGCCGGGGGGAAAGCGCGGAGGAAGGGGGAGGGGGCGCGTCCCGTTACCGGAGCCGTAGCGCACATCGTGCGAGTGCAGCCGCACGTTGTGCCGCACGTTGAGCAGCTTCACCACGGAGCCGCAGGTGACGGGCCCGGGGCCGCCGCGCCCCGCCGCGCCCAGCACCGCCACCAGCAGCGGGAGCAGCAGCGGGAGCAGCACCGGCGGCCGCCGCGCCGCCTCCATCCCGCAGGAAGCGGAAGCGCGGCCGCTCCGCCCGCCGGGAGGTCGCCGCTCGCCCGCTCCGCCCCCCGCGCTCGCCGCCGCCGCCGCCGCCTCCATTTTCCCTCGGCCCCTCGGGTAAGGCCGCGCCGGGCCCGGCGGGGCGGCGGTGGCGGGGAGCGGGGGTCTTTTACCGGGGGAAGGGCGCACCCGCGTTTGTCCCGGCCCGGGCGTCAGTCCCGGCCCGGTGCCGCGGCGGCTCCGAGCCCCGGTGAAGGCGGCAGGGACGTCCCCGAGGTTGGTGTCGGGCTGCGCCGCGGGCCCCGGTGCGGGGATGAAGCGGCGGCGGCCGCCCCGGTGCGGCCCCGGTGGCGGCCGTGGGTGGGGCTGGCGGCAGCAGGAGCCTCCCGGGGCGGCGGGCAGGGCCAGGGAGGCGAGGCGGTGGCCGGGGCCGGGGGCGGCTCCCCCGGGGCCGGGAGGTGCCGCAGCCCCCGCCCGCCGCGGCTGCGGGGTAGCGCTGGCACGGTGGGAAGCGGTGATGGCGTGGCTGTGGGTGTGAGGTGATGGCGTGGCGGAGCATCGGGATGCCTTTCTTGGAGAGGGAGAAAGGGTCTGACCTTCGTTTCTCAGCACGCTGGTGGTCCCGGACACCCCCACAATGCCGGTGTGATTCCCGGATCTCCGCTCCGCAAGTGTGATTCCCAAACCGCTGCGTTGGGCTTTCCAAACTTCTGGCGATGTCCTCCCTGAAAAGCCAAGGGCCTGGGAAAGCCCTTTTGGGTTTAATAAATGACTAAAAGGTGGCAAACGATTGGTGGTCACGGGGGAGTGAGGTTGTTGTGGAGTTTCAGAGTCATCTCCTCTGCTGTTTTTTTTTCTTTTCTGAATACGATGATGCGGAGAAGGAAGGTTACTCCTAAATTATTTAGGGTAACTAAACTGTGGGGAGTTGCAGAGACCAGATAACACCCGGTGGGAGTGCTGGTGTGGTAAATGAGATATGACAGAAGGTGTAAGGAAGATAACAAACACCACAAAACTGGCCCTACATCAGCTCTTGTAATTCAGGGAAGAGCAGTAGGTGTCTGAGCAATTGTTTCTTTTAAAACAACTTCAACACCTCGTTGTAGCCTGAGAGGGATATTTTGAAATTGCTTTAAAGGAGGAGAGAATGAAATAGAAAACATTGTCATGCTGCTGAGTAAGTGGTTGGCAGTTTGTGCCCTGGCAATTCTGGTTAGACCATCCCAAAAGGAGAGCGCTGGAAAAGGCAGGGGCAGGAGCAGAGCAGGTTTTTGGGTAATCAAAGCCCTCATGCCCTCACCTTAGGGGAGAACCTTGCTGACGGGGAGATACGATCCAGGTGCGTGAAGTCATGGGCAGGTCAGAGAAAGCGAGGAGGGAGCATCAGTTTTCTGTTTCTGACCGGAAATTATGATGCAGCAGGGCTAAAATAAACAGGCGGATGTGCTTTTTCGCACAACATGCTATTAAATGTGTCACCCTGCCACAGGACGTGCTGCCACCTGATAGCATCGGGGGCGGTGGGACCGACGGGAGCATTAAAACCAACAAAGCAGGTATGGGAAGTTCCTGAGCTGTGGTGGCTGCCTGGACTTTCCTTGTCCCCAGTCATCACTTCCCCCTGTGTTCCACCAAGCAGGGTGGGAGTGTCTGGTTTAGATGCCAACTTCAGAAATCTGTAAAACAGCTTTAAAAGCTAAATATAAAATTATGTATTGCCGATGTCAGGGCTGTCATCAGAAGTCCATGTGGATACCAGAGTGCCTCTGAGGAAGAGCTCAGCATCGAGGGGGTGCCCGTGAGGGTGGTTCCTCATGGTGTGGGTGCCTTGCAGTGCTTCACAGGGATGTTTTTGTTAGGCTCTTAAGCTTCAAATTAAAAGATGCCAAGATGATTTTGTCTGAGTTCTGTGGTGGAACACAGCCTGAAGATCGTTACTTAAGTGTTAAATCCACACGTTCCAACTCAACTATGGCTTGGGTTTTGGTTTTTTTTTATTTTAAGAAAACTGATACTGATTTCACTGAGAGCTTCAGGGAGTGAAACAGTGGCATTATCTTTGCAGTTCATTTGGGTTTTTCCTAGTCAAGACATTTGTTGTCAGTCTTGAACTCCTGTGGATGCACTTGGACTGTGCTAAAATTAATTTCACGAGCATTTAATTGACAAAATTAATAGATTTGGCTCTGCATTTTGAGTCGAGTTCCCCAGCTCTCTTACTGTCACAGAGCTTTCTGAATCCTCTGCAGTTTGGCTCTTTGAAGTGTGGCCATGAGAACTGAGCGAGATGTTCAGTGGTGACTTCGGCAGTGTGGTTCCACGGATCTGTGTGATCCTAAATGGACTGTGAGTTGAACCATGAAGTGGCAGAGGTTAGAACCATCCCTGCCCAAGCCCTCTCCCCCCCCCAAAAAACCCCACAGAACCAGTATTAATGTGGGATTGATGTCATTTCTCCCACAAAGGACTGTCTTTGCTGCACCCATGGTGTCCTAAAGCCGAGGTGAGCACTTGGCTTTGCTGGTTTGTGTATTCACACTGCTGTCCTGAGGTTGATTGCTGAATAATAAATATTTCTTGCTCTGAGGACACTGCTTGGTTATTCTGTGAGCACCACTGAAGTCTCCTGCCTTAGGTGGCATCCTTGTAGCTGGGAGAGTATCGGATGTTTCTGCTTTCTCTCACTCCACACCTGCTCAGGCTGTGAAGCTCGTGAGGGACTCTGCCGTTCCCAATGTCCTGAGCAGCCAGCAGATATCTGGATGTGTGAATGATTTCTGAAATCCTCAGGTTCTCACAAAGCAGCACTTGCCCTAAGGGCCCTGCCTCACCTCACGGAGCCTGCGGCTGATGTCCATCCTGGTCCTGACCTGATCAGAACTCAACGGTCCCAGTTAAAAGGAGCTTGTGGACTCTGGATCAGTGCCACTGTGCCCTTGAGCTGAGCAAAGTGCAGACACTCCTGATCAAAACAGCTGGGCTGGCCCAACACTCCTTGATCCAGAGTCTTTGAACCTCCTCAGGTCTCTCCCTGTGTGACCACACCAAGTTCTGTCTGTGCACCTCTGCTCACTTCCCTGGCTTGTTCTGTTTCAAATTAGGGCCTCCCTGGCACAGAGGATGGGAGAGGCACCTTTAATCCATGTCTGGTTCAACATCTTGTTTCTGTTTTCCGTGCTAAGTAACATCCCTGCTGTCCTGAGATGAATTTTTCTGGAGCTGAAAGCACCCGGGTTTGTGGGTGGTTGGCTTGTGTGGAACCTGCTTGGCTGGATCATTTAAATAAGATGGCTTTCTCAAGTCCCATTTGTTCCCTGTGTCCAGACAAATTTGAGTTGACATGGAGTGAAATTGCCAGGAAATTTTAGAACAAGTGATGAGGAAGAAAGTTGGAATTGTGGGCTGAACACTTCACTGGCAGAGAACGGTGAAATTGGATGTGGTGCTTTGATGAGATGGGTTTGTGTATTGATCATGGGCAGGAGAAAAACGAGGTTATTAGACTTGGAAATGCTCTAGGGAAAGCCACTCAGCCTGCAGGTTTGTGTATGTTAATGCACCCTGGTGAATACCTGTAGCAGGAGATTGGTGAGAAAGTGTGAAGTTGGCAGAATATTCATACACAGGCGGGTAAACAGAATCCCTGTTGCTCTACTGTGTGTAGTCACACGATTCATCAGTGGCATTTGTATCAGGAACACCCATTTAACTGGCATCAGTGCTGCCCTCTGAGGCATTGTTTCTGAGAGGGATGCTTAAATACAAGTGTGTGACTTCTAAAGTGTCCTCTTGAGAATAGGGATCCCACACTGAACCAGAGCAGTCCTGTCTGGATGCCGAGCAGTAGCCTTGGCCTGCTGTGATTTCTGCCTGTCTGGAGCATCCTGCGTTGGCCACAGCCATATATTCTGCAGCCAAGGATTAGGAGCTGCTCTCCACTCATGTCTGAAGTCTGGCAGAGGTCTTTCCCTCATCTTTGTTGTGGGTTTTCTTTAATGAGATACGGATGACGCGTTCCTTCCGAGCTGCTCGTATTTTAAGACTTAAAAGATCATCCAAGATCAGCCTTGCACCTTTTAACTCTAACTGAGCACTAAGTCCCTGTTTTTCTCCCAAGTTGTTGTGTTTGTGCAGCAGATGTGTGGATCTCAGGGCAGAACAAGAAATCCTGCACACGAGAAGCGTCATGGCAAAGCCTTGATCAGGTTGTCCCATATGGGACTGATTTCCTTCAGTGGGTTGTTTGCAGTGGGGAAATGATTATGGGAATGTTTTGAAGCGTGTTTGTTTAGGTATCATTCCTTACCATACGGGATTCTTTTCTCATCTTTTTCTTCCTCTGTTGTTTTTGCGTGTTTGTGTGTTGAGTTACGTCAGATGTAATTTAACATGGAGGTTTTGGCTTTAGATCTGACACCTCTGAGCTGCTTTTTGTACCTTCCCAAAGGCATGTTACTTCTTCCTGGGCTGGCATTTTCATCCTCACAGCCGTTTGAGGAGTTGATTTGGTTTTCCTCATAGCTGAGTCTTGCAAGCTTCAGTTGTTTTGATATACGTAAAAAGGAGATTAAAAAACTTCCTTTGAAAATTTCAAAAATATCAATGAGTTTGTAACCACCAGAAGTGGAAGGCTCAGAGAAACAGAACTTGGCAAACACTTTCCTTTGTGCCAAGCTTGATTTATATTGTTTCCAGAAACCCCAGTTGGGAAAAGCATCAAACAAAAGGTTCTGGATATAGAAAATGCGCTGGTTTTGTAGTTTTCCTGTTGCTTCCTCAACTCTGGATTGAGGCATGGGATATCCTGGCTCTGGCTTGTGGGTAGCCCCAAACCCCCAGCCCCAACCCAGGACCCCCAGACCTCTCTCCAGTTTGCTCCGTGGGCTCTGCAGAGTCTCACTCGCAGCCGGCGATCGCAGCTCAATTGAGGCCCTTTTCAGGGTCACTCTGGCTTCATCAACTGAGCCAGGATTAATCGTATTAAGATCCTAATTAGCTGGGCCGTGTGCCTGACATGGTGCAGCATCAGTGGGAGGGTGTGGATGGGATGAAGGCTCTGGCTGCGTGTGCCTTTCAGCCGCAGGAGCCGCGAGTGTTGCTGTGGCAGCTCCTGCCCTCCTCACCCAGACACGGGTTGGCAGGAGCTGGCAGCTCTTGGCTGCTGCTTTCTCCTGCCTAATATCTGGTGACAGGGATGTCCAGGCAAGGTGGACACTGGGTAATTCAGGGCCTCTGTAGCTAATTTGAAATGCTTCTTGCTTTAGCTGCTTTCTCTCCAAAACCTGAAGGGGGAAGTGCTGGTGTTCTGCTTGCTCAGCTGATGCCAGGGATGTTTCCTCTTTCCCCAGCTGCTGTGTGAGAGGCTGCAGCCATGTCTGACTTCGTGGAGAGTGAAGCAGAGGAGTCGGAGGAGGAGTACAACCAGGATGGGGAGGTTGTACCCAGAGTGACCAAGAAGTTTGTAGAGGAAGATGAGGATGGTGAGTTTGCTGAATTGTCTGTGTTTGTTGCTGTTCTGTTCTGCATCCTGTGACTCTGCAGATGGAGCAATAACTGGGCTATAATAGCAGGGCCATCTGTAGTCAATAATCTCAGCTGTTTGAGTGCTTCCTTTCTTCCAAGTGCTCCAAGAGGTTTTTATAATTGGCAATAAAATATATGCTACTTCACCCCCGTGGGACTTGTAGTCGCACAGTTTGGTAGTAAATGGTGAAAGCAGAGGAATTCTTCCAGTGTGACCACTCCACCTGTTCCCTCTGCAGAGAGAGCACGAGACAAGAAGTGGGGATCTGGCAGGAGCAGCTGGCTGGGTTCCGTGTCAGTAAAAGTGTTCAGTTAAAACTCTGTGTGGATGGTGTGGAGGAAGATGCTGCTTGCACAGAGCCAGGTCTCAGTGGATAAGCAGGAAGTGTCTAACACGTGCTGCTCTCCATCCCAGATGAGGAAGAGGAGGAGCTGAACCTCGATGATCAGGATGAGCAGGGGAACCTGAAAGGATTCATTAACGATGATGACGATGAGGAAGAGGAGGAGGAAGCCAGTGACTCTGGAGACTCCGAGGATGATGTTGGGCACAAAAAGAGAAAGCGCAGTAAGTTTTGTGATGATTGTTACTAGTAGGTGTAATGCTGGCAGAGAGCATCCTCTGCCCTGGGTGTCTGCATGAGCTGGGTAAGCTGTGCCCTTCTGGGCTTAGTGCATTCCCAGATTAGTAAAGGGAGAGTGTAACTGATCTCTGGTCTCTTCTTCAGCTTTTGATGACCGCCTGGAGGATGATGACTTCGACCTCATTGAAGAAAACTTGGGCGTTAAAGTTAAAAGAGTGAGTTGTGTTCCCATGCTGCAGTTAATGGTGTGGTGTGTTTTAGCACGGAGGAGGGTGGGCTCCAGCCTGGCATGAGCAGACAGTGCCTCCCATCAGCTCCTGCCCTCTGGGAAAGGGAGAGCTGAGTGCTTGAAGGAAGCAGGATCTCTCCTTGCCCAAGCAACTGGGACCTGGCTGCCTGGAGTTTGCAAAGCACTTTTTTCTGCTTCCCAAAGTCTGTTGTGCTCCTCCCTTTCCACCTCTTGAGGACAGTCTTCCATTCCTGTGTGGTGCTAACCTCAAGGTCAGCACAGGCTGTTACAGACTCTAAAGCTCTTTCTCTAACATTAGAGTCACGTCAGCCAGGCCAGCACTGGTGGTGACAGCACACAAGTGGCACAGGCACACCTCCTGAGGGGGTGGCTCTTCTGCCCTGTGTGCCTGTGTCGTGCTGGGCTCCATCCTGCTCCCTCCCAGGTGCCTGCAGAGGAAGTGCAGTGCTGAGCCAGGAATTGTGAGCACTAGCAGGACATTTTTCTTGCAGCAAAAATTCAGGCGTGTGCGAAAAATGTCTGATGATGAGGACGATGAAGCAGAAGATTATGGAAAGGAAGAGCATGAGAAGGAAGCCATTGCTGAAGAAATCTTTCAGGATGGTGAAGGCGAGGAAGGAGGGGAAGCTGTGGAAGCTCCTGTTGCTCCACAGGAAGAGGAAGAGGAGGAGGAGGAAGATGAATCTGGTGAGTGTGGGTGGTCCTAGGATTTGTCCTAGGATTAAAGCACAGGAGCAAAGTTCAGACTTTCTGTGAGCTAGCAGTGTCCAAAAGCTGTGACCCTGTCGTGGCAAAGCTCTTGTTGGTCTGATTAGTACAATTCTTAGAATTAAACATTTCTGAGTGACAGGTTTTGTTTGTCTGTCTGAACCACTTCGTGCAGGAGCACGTTTTGTGTGCTGAGGTCTTGAACACCTCCCCTAAGCTGCCTCAAAAATGAAAATGCTTCAGAGGAAGGCATTCAAGGCACTGTTAGTACCTCATAGCACAGTGCATGCCTGCCCTACCCCTTCAGCATCAGCCTGTCCCTGCTGCTATTACCATACCAAAAAGGTTTCAAGAATTCTTTCCACTGTCCAAAGCAGCCAGGCCTTTCCTGACTGTATTTTCAGCGCACTGAGCTGCAACTAATTGCCAAATGGCTTTGCCTGTGTCTGGAAGTTTGTTCCAGCTTGTTACTGTGGTTCAGGCTCCTGGAGTGTGTGAGATTGGTGTAGGAGATGCTGTGGGGAGCTGGGCAGACTGACAGCCAGCAGCAGCCTAAGTCTGTGGTGGAGGCTCACAGTTGCACTGGCTGAGCTTTGTCAGAGGTACCAGTTCTATATCCAAGTTCCCTGACCACTGAATTGCTTCTCAATGTCCAGACATTGATGACTTCATTGTGGATGATGATGGACAACCTCTGAAGAAGCCAAAATGGAGAAAGAAGCTTCCAGGATACACAGACGCGTAAGTATTGATTGGAAGTTGGCCTGGAGCCTTGAAAATACTGCTCAGCTCACTCGGTTCTTGCAACTGCAGAGTGATTCAGCTTGTGGTTGGATTCTGCTGGTCTTTTTCCCAGAAGAAACCTGGTAAATTTAGACATAGAGCTTTTAGTGTGTGATTTCTCAAATGTGTGACTCCTTTTTTCCCCTGGATTTTTTTAAAGGGATACCAAAACCAGGCCCTTAAGAGAAATATTTGCAGCAAAGCTCAGAGTTTGTACCTGTCCGTGATTTTTTGGCCTGGGTGGGAAACTGAAGCTTAGATTTGGGCACCCCTGGCCTTCTCTGTGTGGCTGTAAAGATGTTCTGTGAACCGCACTGTGGGGCTGAACAACAGGGGGTTTTTTGCCTTCCAGTGCTTTGCAGGAAGCCCAGGAAATCTTTGGCGTGGACTTTGACTACGATGAATTTGAGAAGTACAACGAGTACGATGAGGAGATGGAGGAGGAGTATGAATATGAGGATGAGGAAACCGAAGGGGAGACCCGTGTGCGGCCCAAAAAGACGACCAAGAAACGCGTCAGTCGCCGCAGCATCTTCGAGATGTACGAGCCCAGTGAGCTGGAGAGCAGCCACCTCACGGACCAGGACAACGAGATCCGCATGACAGACATGCCTGAGAGGTTCCAGGTGAGGGAAGGGGCTGCAGCTCTGCAGGCAGAAAGCATTTTGGCTCCCAGGCCTGGGACATGCAGGCTGGCTGGATTTTGGAATCTCTTTTTCATTCTTGGACGACCCTACCTGTCAAATGCACAGGTTAAAATATCAGTGACTTTGGAGCTGTTGAACCTGTTGAGTCTGGGTTTGGCTTCAGTCACAGCTTCCCTGTGGCCACTGGGTGCCAGTGTTGCACTGCTGAAGTGCAGGGTTTGGGCTCTGCTGAGGTGGCTTTGTGCTGGATGATGTTGGACATATGGAGAGCAGGATGCAGTGCCAGGGAAGGCTTGGGAAGGCTTCTAGCCTACCTGTGTGCCAGCCAACACATAACTGCTGTAACCCACTTCACTCAGAGTGATGGGACTTACGCTGCTCTCCATACAAAGTGCTATTTGTGCTGTGAGGAATCCCTCTGGTGTCTCATATTTTTGTCTTAATTTTACCCTGTATTCAGATTTTCACTGAATAATCCATCTCCCTTTAGTGTATGTTAGTATAACTCTGTGCAGAGGTTTGTTACCCTTCTCAGTTTTCCAAAGGACCTTTTTTCCTAATCCAGCCTGTGCCAAAGAAGGGAGGGAATGCTGTCTGTAGTGTCTTCTGGCTGTAGGTGGCCTGTTCACACATTTGTCATCTTCATGGATGTCAGTGGTGATTAGAGCAGCACCTCTGAAAGAGAAGTGGCTGAGACTGAGTGCCCAGAGAGGCTTTGGAGCTGCTTTATGTTCTGTTACTCTGTGGCTGCAGCAAGAAAAGTGGTAGCAGGGCACAGATAGATTGGAACAGAGGATGTAACTGCAGAAAATTTGGGAGTCTGGTGGGAAGTGGAGATATCCTCCCTTGATTTTCACAGCAGACTTTGCACTATTGCAGGCCTTTCCACAAGCCTTTGACAGGATTGTAGCTGCCTTTATCTAGTGTAAAGCTGCTGCAGTTTCCTGTGTGCTCAGAAGGTGCAGCCATTGAAGTGATATCCTTGGCACCCCGTAGGTGGGGGGTCCCCAGAGGTAACCCGCAGCTCAAACCAATGATTTCCAGGCTTCTTGGAAACGTGGCAGTGCAAGCCCTGGTGCTGCACGTGCCTCTGCTCATGCTGTTGTCTTTTCCCAGCTGAGATCCATCCCAGTGAAGAGTGCTGAAGATGATGAGCTGGAGGAAGAAGCTGACTGGATTTACAGGAATGCATTTGCAACGCCCACCATCTCCTTGCAGGTAAAGGACTGTGCTTGGGATTTGTTCCCAGGCACATTCCCTGCTGATAGGAATGTGATGCCCAGTACCACCTTCATTTCTGGTTTTGAGCAGGTCATTTAACATGTGTGTCTTCCTTTTTGCATCCATGAAACAGGACAAAAAGGAACACAAGGAAGTTGAAAGAACCACAGTTTCTCAGCCTTAACTTGGGGCTACTCTTTTAGGGGGTCAGCTCAGGAACAGAGTGAATAAACACCATGTGTTTCTCCTTTTTAGGAGAGTTCTGACTACCTTGACCGTGGGCAGGCCAGCAGCTTCAGCCGCAAGGGACCCAGCACCATCCAGAAGATTAAAGAAGCCCTGAATTTCATGAGAAATCAGCATTTTGAGGTAATCTGCAACTTCTCTTCATTACCAAGGTCTGTCTACTTATCCTGACAGGATTAGCAGGGCTGCTGGAAACATTTAGGGCACATAGAAGGGGCTGAGATCCCTGGTTGCCTCTCCTGTGACAAAATGATGCTCCTTTGGGAACTGCAACTCGTCCTATGTGAGCTGTGGCTATGCAGGTTTTTAAGGCCTGTTTGACAGAGCTGCTGTCATTGTCTTTCCCTAATTCTGGACAAATTGAGGCTGAATGAGGTGAGGGAATTTCTCTTGAGCCTGGCTTGGTCCATCCAGTCTGTTCTCTGAGGTGTTGCCTGATGTTGCAGAAGTTTTTTAGCCTATGTGGTGTATTCTTTGGTGGAGTAAGAACTTGCCTCATTAGCTTGTTCTCCCACATGGAACAGGAGCTCTGTGTGGGCTCCTGGCTGCCAGGAACAGCCCAGTCCCCTGCACAGGGGTGATGAGTTTCATTTCTGACCCAGGTGCCGTTCATCGCCTTCTACAGAAAGGAGTATGTGGAGCCAGAGCTGCACATCAACGACCTGTGGAGGGTCTGGCAGTGGGATGAGAAGGTGAGGAATATTTTCATTGCTGTTTGTCCCATCCATCTTTGTCTTCCCACCTGATACTTTCAGCAGAGTTCGTTTTGGCCATGTTTGGGTTTTTTACCCATGTCTTTTTGCATGTTTGCTGACATGTGGTGGTAAAGGGATTCAAAAAAAATCCTTCCCCTTCACTGAGTTCCTTTTGTGCAGTGACATTTCCTGCCAGCAATGCAGGTTGTTTCTCTACTATCAGATCCAAACCTTGATTTTTTTTGTTGTTTTTTTTCTATTAATATCTTTGAGATGAGACCTGCCACATGTCACGTTTGGCTTTGGCTGTGGATGAAGATTTTAATGATTATTTTTATATGACAAATATCCCAAAATGCTGCAAGTCCCTGTTTGGGAAGGGAGGAGACAGGTGACACACTGCAATGAGGTGTTTCACTGGAATTCTTTTGTTCTCATGTCAGTGGACCCAACTGAAGATCCGCAAGCAGAACCTGACACGACTGTTTGAGAAGATGCAGGCCTACCAGTATGAACAAATCTCTGCTGACCCAGACAAGCCCTTGGCTGATGGAATAAGGGCCCTAGATACTACTGACATGGAGAGGTAGAGTGCCATGACTTTTATATTCATCCTAAAATGACTTAAAATGTGCATTGAATTACCCAAACAGCACAAGCACTCTGGCCACTGCAGAGCACCAAAAAAGCTAATAATGAGAAATACTTAAAATTCTTTTGCAACATGAGTCCAAGGGCTCCTCTGCTGCCTAACCTGAGTCAGAGCAGGTTCCTTGAGTGCTCTGAGCACGGCCCAGCTGCAGGCAGGGTGTAACGTGCTGGTTTTCCATAGGCTGAAGGACGTGCAGTCCATGGATGAGCTGAAGGATGTGTACAATCACTTCCTGCTGTACTATGGCAGAGACATCCCCAAGATGCAGAACGCTGCCAAGGCTGCTCGCAAAAAGCAGAAGCGTATCCGGGAGGATGGTGAAGAGGAGGAAGGTTTGTCTCCCCACGTTTGATAATTTTCTCCTTGTGGGCTGCTTGAAAACCCTGGTTCAGAAGAGCAGGATGAAGGTTTGGTGAAAAGCCCATGTGTTTGCACAGAGCATCTCTGCTGGTCATTTCTGTCTCAAGTTAGTCCCAGGTCTTTCAGGCACCTCTGAAAATGTTTAGGGTTTGCCACACAAGGTGCTTTCCAATGGAATATGAATGTCACCTCTTGTGTCAGGGATCAGCAAGCAAGAATCAGCCATCTTGATGTGTGTTTTAATGTGCAACCCAGAGATACTCCTATTAAAACTGAACATAGTGACACTGAAGATAGTGTTTCCAGGGTCTTTTTCCAACCCTGAATAATTTTAAGGCCACTGTGACCTTTGAGATGCCTTTGTGAGATTTAGGGGCTCTGTTGCAGGTTGTGTTTTATCTCTTTATTGTGCTTCTGACGTGCTCCAGCTGTCTGGATGCCTTTCTAATGTATCCTTCCTACAGGTGAAGGGGAGGATGCAGAGGATGATGAGCAGAAGGGGCCTGAGCTGAAGCAGGCTTCCCGAAGGGATATGTACACCATCTGCCAGGCAGCTGGGCTGGGTAAGGCTCTGCTCTGTCCTGCTGAGCGTGCAGTGGCCTGGCCCACATGCTCTGCTGGGTGCTGTGACTTACCTGTGCGAGGAAGACTGGTAGTTTTGCTCACTATTGGCTTGCAATACCCTTGTCCTCATTGGTTTTTTGGTTTTTTTTTCTTTTACCAGATGGTCTGGCTAAGAAATTTGGTCTGACACCTGAGCAGTTTGGAGAGAATCTCCGAGACAGTTACCAGCGTCACGAGACAGAGCAGTTCCCTGCAGAGCCCCTGGAGCTGGCCAAGGATTATGTGTGTAGGTCAGTATGTGGGGTTCCTTGTGGAGTTAACTGTGGATGTAATGCAAGTGAGGGGATCTGGGGACATTTTTCTAAGCCTTCACGTTGCATTTTTGCTTGTAGTCAATTCCCAAGCCCAGAAGCTGTGCTGGAAGGAGCTCGGTACATGGTAGCTTTGCAGATCGCCAGGGAGCCCTTGGTCAGACAGGTCCTGAGACAGACTTTCCAAGAACGAGCTAAAATCAACATTTCACCAACCAAAAAGGGGAAGAAGGTAAGGAAGGGAGCTCTGACTCCACGGCTGAATTCAGGGAAGGATCCAAATAACACACAAATACTTGTTCTCCCATGTCAGTGGCAGCTCTGAATAAATCTCAGAGCCCAGCTCAGCAGCATGCTGCATTTTTAGTCTCAGCATTTTACCAGATGAGATGTTGCCTTCAATTATTGGAACAGTCTCTGTTTCTCTGGGACTGGGAAGCAATTCCACTGTGTCCTGCTGGGGAAGGAAATGCAGACTGGCAGGCATAGGGCTGAGGGGGTATTGAATAAAAACCATTGTCTGCTGTGGCATACAGAAGGATCTTTCTTCATGAATGCCCTGTGTGCATGCTGACTGTCTCTCCTCTTTCCCAGGATATTGATGAAGCCCACTATGCCTATTCCTTTAAATACATGAAGAACAAGCCTGTGAAGGAGCTGCGAGATGACCAGTTCCTGAAAATGAGCCTGGCAGAGGACGAGGCGCTGCTCACCATAGATATCAGCATTGACATGAAAGGAGTGGAGGGGTGAGTTCCCACTGGCTGTGCCATCCCTGGCGTGGCACAGCTCATTCATCCAGTGCTGCTGTGCTCTTAATGCTCCTCTGTAACCCAAACTACTCCTGCAAGTCATGGCCTCAGTCAGTTTCCTGCACCTCCAAGTCAAGCAGCCTTTCAAAATTCTTTTATTGTCTTGTTGAAAACTTTAGCAGACATCTGTCTTCCTCACTTGAAGGCAAACTCTAAAACCTTTGGGATTTTTGTGGAAGATGGAGCTTGTTTCCCAACCAACTTGGTTCCTTCCCTGCACATCTGAGTGGCCACACTGTGCAATATGGGTGTGCTGGGGTGTCTGAGCTCTGTCTACAACATCTCTTCTGCAGCTACAGCAGCATTTGATGGGAGGGTTGGCTCTTCCCTAATTTTTTTCAAGCAGCTACCTGAATCTGAGGCGCTGCTACTGCATCCCTGTGCAGGAACCTGCCAGTGATGGTGTCCATGCAGGTGTTTGGAGTCTTTCTCTATCTCCTCTTGTCCTTTCTTGCAGTTATGGCAGTGACCAGACATACTTTGAGGAAATCAAGCAGTTCTATTACCGGGATGAGTTCAGCCACCAGGTGCAGGAGTGGAATCGGCAGCGCACCATGGCCATCGAGCGCTCCCTCAACCAGTTCCTCTACGTGCAGATGGCCAAAGAGTTAAAGAACAAGCTGTTGGTGGAGGCCAAGGAGTACGTCCTCAAGGTGAGATGGGGCACAAGTTTGAGACAGAGCTGGGCTTGCAAATGCTGACAGTTCTGGGGATAGCTGCTGACAGGTCATCCACAGGTTCTTGGGAAGGAGGAGGAGGCAGGGATTGAGTCTGGTTTGACTTCAACTCCAGAGAAGGGCTGTGCCAAGGCCCCTGCAGTGGATTTTCTCACTCCTCTTTGTCCTTTCTCTGCTCTCCCAGGCTTGCAGCCGCAAACTGTACAACTGGCTAAAGGTTGCTGCCTACAGGCCAGATCAGCAAGTGGAGGAAGACGATGATTTCATGGATGAAAACCAAGGGAAAGGGATCCGGGTGCTGGGCATTGCTTTTTCATCAGCCAGGTAGGAGGCAGGGAGTGGCCTCTGTATGCATGTCCAGCTTTAGCAGTCCTCCATGTCTGAGTGATCTCTGTTTGACAGGGACCACCCCGTGTTTTGTGCCCTCGTTAATGGTGAGGGTGAGGTGACAGATTTCCTCCGACTGCCACATTTCACAAAGAGAAGGAATGCCTGGCGTGAGGAAGAGAGGGAAAAGAAGGTGAGCCTTGGTGCAGCTGTCACTGAGATGAACGTAGGTAGCTCAGGACAGAAACCCTCTAGCTTTTCTACTCTGATTTTCTACTTTGCTTTCCAGGCCCAGGATATTGAAACCTTGAAAAAATTCCTCCTGAACAAGAAGCCTCACGTGGTGACAATTGCAGGCGAGAACAGGTCAGTCTTTGTGTTCCTTCCACTTCCCAGTCTCTTTGCAATCCTTTCCTTGTGTCTGTCTACATTTTACTGTCTCCAGGACCCAGCTCTGTGCTGTCCCATCAGTCCCTTTGGCTGTCTCTCCCTAGGGATGCTCAGATGCTGATGGAGGATGTGAAGAGAATTGTTCATGAGCTGGACCAAGGGCAGCAGCTGTCCTCGATCGGAGTGGAGCTGGTGGACAATGAACTGGCCATCCTCTACATGAACAGCAAGAAGTCTGAGGTGAACCTTCTGCTACTCCAGCTCTCCCTTAGTCTGTTGCTCATTCGTGCTGTGTCATCCTCCATTTGTTGTGCTGGCCTTGCATCATCCTCTGTCTCATATGATCCATCTGGACAGTCACATACTGATCTTTGGATCAAGGCAAAACATCTTAGGCTTCCCTGAAGAGATCAGCACCAGCAGATGCACAAAGTGGATATTGATGTAGTTGGAAATGAGTGAGATTGTTCCATTACTGATTGCATTAAGAGCTCCTGGGAGCCTTTGACCTCAGCTTTCTTTGCCCTGAGTACCAAGTGCGTCCTTGCTCCAGTCCCTGTCTGATGTGTCCTTTGCTGCTTGCGGTACAAAGTGTGGAAACACCACGAGGGTTTTGCCTGATTGTGTGTCCTGTTGCAGAATGAATTCCGGGATTACCCGCCCCTGCTGCGTCAGGCCGTGTCCCTCGCTCGCCGCATCCAGGACCCCCTCGTTGAGTTCGCCCAGGTCTGCAGCTCTGATGAGGATATTCTCTGCCTGAAACTCCACCCTCTGCAGGTAAATTTTCCTTGGGCAAGGGAGATCCTTCTCCACAAGAGAAAGCGGCCTGTGAGGGTTTGCTTTCAAAGAAAAGGTTTCCAAGTTAAACTTGTGCAAGTTCTGCCTGTTCTGTGCCATATTCAGGCTACACAGCACCCTTCTTTCTTTTTTTTTTTCCCTTTGCTTCTTCCTTATCAGCCTTTAGGCTGTTCTCAGGGGTAACTGAGGTGCAACACAGCTCCTGGGAGCCAGTGTGTTGTGTTTGGCTCATGGCAGAGGGATGCACAGATCCATCTTTTCCAGGGCTAACACCTCTTCTCTCTGCCAGGAGCACGTGGTGAAGGAGGAGCTGCTGAACGCGCTCTACTGCGAATTCATCAACCGTGTGAACGAGGTGGGGGTGGATGTGAACAGGGCCATTGCTCACCCCCACAGCCAGGCTTTGCTGCAGTACGTGTGTGGCCTGGGACCACGCAAAGGCACTCACCTGCTGAAGGTAAGGAGGCTTCTGGCCCTGCCTACAAAAACAGCACGTCACCAACACTGTGTGAGTGCTCAGGAGGTGACTCAGGGTCCCGTGTGCCAGGTGCAGCTGACAGCTCTGTTGATGTGTGTTTTTACCTCGCTGTGCCTCGCCCCGAAGCTACACGTGGACTTGTGTCCTTGACAGACCCAAACAGCTCAGCAGATCCGTCAATCCCAGCCAGCTCCCAAACCCACAGGAATGGATGTGCTGTCAGAGCGTCAAGACACCTCCACAGTGTAGAAAACACCAGGCAAAAAGCCAGCACTTTTCCTGAGAGTTGGAGCCGTGATGATGTGGAATCATCATCTTTCACACAGTGTTGAGGCACTGGCAGGGAGCAACAACTTAAAGAGTTGTGATGGGCGTGTGTCAGATGCTTTAAACACTGCAGTGTGCTGTGTGAATCGTCGGCTTTTTTCCCAGAGAATCACAATGGTTTGGGTTGGAAGGGACCTTAAATATGTAATTCCAACCCTTGGCCATGGGCAGGGATACCTTCCACTAAAGCAGGTTACTCAGAGCCCCGTCCAGCCTGGCTTTGAACAACTTCCAGGGATAGGAAGTCCACAGCCTCTGTGGGCAATCTTGTGTTTGAATAGCAGGGTTTATGCTCTTGCCTCTCTCAAGGTTTATATTCTTACCTTTCTCTGCAGATCTTAAAACAAAACAACACCCGTCTGGAGAACAGGACCCAGCTGGTTACGATGTGTCACATGGGACCCAAAGTGTTCATCAACTGTGCTGGCTTCATCAAAATTGACACAGCATCGCTGGGTGATAGGTGGGTATTGGGTTGTATTTGATGTCCTATGGGGTGTGGAGTTAGTGTGAGTGACAGGCTGAAGCAGTGACCTTCCCTGAGTCAGTGTTCCCCAGAGTTTCCGTGTGGCCCCTCTGATTTTTAGCCAAGTTCAGCTATTGCTGGTTATTAATCTGATTCTTAATGGCAGCTACACTTGCACAGCAGCAGTGTGAGCTGCAGAACATGAATTATATGGCTTACTCTGGGGTGAAAGACCCTTTGTGGTCAAGGGGAACTAAACTAAAACCAGTTTTTCCCTCAAATAGTTGTCATGCAGTTGTCAGTAACCCATGGGCACTTCAGCTTAGTTTCTGCCTGGTCCTTCTGACAGTATTTTATTTTTCTAAAGTTTCAACCTTGAGAAATAACTCAGCAATTTGGCTTCCTCTTAAACCAGTAGCAATACTGGGACTTTTATGGAGCATTAAGTTACTGGTGACTGCACGAGAGGGGTTTTGAGGACAGCTGTGACCTTGTTTCTGAACCTCTGACTGCTTTGCACAAAGGGTCACTTACTGGAAAGGTGCTTTCTCCAGGGTTTTTTGCCTTTGAAAAGCAATCTGCGAAAGGACACCTGGCTGAATTCCTGCACTGAGTGATCCAACCCCACTAGATCCCTTGATTCTTGCAGGATACAAATCCCAGAGATGCCGGGGGCAAAGTGTAGCCCATCCAAGCAGCTCGATGGCAGCACTGGATTTGTATGAGGAGAGAAACTGCAGGGAGCTGTGTGCTCATAGAGCAGCTGTAGTACACAAGGATCAAATCCACCCAGCATCCAAAATGCCTGGCTGTATCTTTGGAGCTGCAGACTGGAGTTTGCCAGGTCTTGCCTTGGCTCCTGTTGGCTTAGCAATGAATAATTCATAGTGTCCTTTTTGGAGCTCTTTGTTCCATGGAGGGCAGGGGTGGTGCTCAACATTGTGCTTGATCATTGAGCTGCAGGAACAGCTGGAACCCTCAGAGCCCTGATCTGAGCATTGGTTTTGTTTCAGCACTGATTCCTACATTGAAGTCCTAGATGGCTCTAGGGTCCATCCTGAAACCTATGAATGGGCAAGGAAAATGGCAGTGGATGCCCTGGAATATGATGAGTCAGCTGAGGATGCAAATCCTGCAGGAGCTCTGGAGGAGATCCTGGAAAACCCCGAGCGCCTGAAAGACCTGGATCTCGATGCCTTTGCTGAAGAACTGGAAAGACAGGTGTGTTGGGGATTCCTGGTGCTGAAAAACAGAGGAGAAGCTCTGCTGCCCAGCTGGCATTCTCATGTTTTATAGCTGGTGACCCTTTATCCTTTTTAGGAGCTGGGCATTAGCTGTGCCGTCGTAAAATGTATAAACAGCAATGATGAGCAGTCAGTGTCTGACAATGGCATGTAGTAAATGCTTGCAGAAAATGCACTTGGGGCAGGAGACAGTAATTGGACCATTTAAGCTCTTCTCCCTGAATTTTTTTGTAAATATGTTTGTCCTTTGACCTCCTCAACATCCTGTGACTAAGTTTCACCATTTGTAGGTACCTGCTGCATTCCGCTTCTTTAAATTTGCTGTTTGATAAGTTCCTTGAGTTCTTCCATAACTGACACTGGGTTCCCTACTGACCTTCTTCCTGCTGCTCATGCCTTTATAACCTCTGAATCCCACACAGGGCTACGGTGACAAGCACATCACTTTGTATGACATTCGAGCTGAGCTAAGCTGCAGATACAAGGACCTGAGAACCCCGTACCGTTCTCCCAACACAGAGGAGGTCTTCAATATGCTGACCAAAGAAACTCCAGAGACATTTTACATAGGTACATCCCTGTCCACATCCCTGCTTTCTGTCCTCCTAAGTTGACACAGGATGTGTGAAGGTGGGCAGAGGGATCTTAGTGAGCGTGATGCTGGGACAGTGCTGTGGTGGAGTGTGAAGCAGCTTTTCAAGTACCTGGGTGGTCTCCTAAAACCTTCATGCATGAATAACAACCTTAGGTGGAGGAAACTGCCCAGCTCTGCAGTTCTTCAGTCTTTCCCTCCCCTCTCCCATCACCCCACAGGTAAAATGATCATCTGCAACGTGACTGGGATTGCCCACAGGCGCCCACAGGGAGAGAGCTACGACCAGGCGATACGGAACGACGAAACTGGCCTTTGGCAGTGCCCTTTCTGCCAGCAGGACAACTTCCCAGAGCTCAGTGAGGTGGGGCTGCTTCTCCTGACAGGCCTGCCTTAGTCAGGAGCCTGCTAGCAGCAGGCTGGAGTGTTGTGTAGGGTTCTTGGGAGGAAAGGTATTAGAGCCAAGATTGCGTCCACAGATCCCGAGCTCTGATGTGGCCTTTGGCTGTAAATAAAATCTGTTGCACTTCTGACTAATTGCTTCAGTATAGATTTGACAGATGTTTTATGGCTACATTATGGATTTTAGAGTGAAATGGACCTGAGGCTAAGCTGAACAGTTCTTTGCAGATACATAAAGCATCCTTGTTTGTGGTCTGGGATTGTATTCTACGCAGAGAAATTGCCCGTGACACTGAGAACAGAAGGCTGTGCCACCTTCTCAATTTTAAGAACTTATCTGGACCACCTGCTGCTTAATGCAGCTGTACTTTAGGTCCCTTCTAAACACTGAATTCCAGCCTGGGTAATCCGTGACTTTAAACCCCTATAGTGTTCATTAGAGACCAGCCCTGGCTGCAGGCTGGTGTTCAGGGTCTAAAAACGTTCTGACCTTCCTGGTTGCAATGTTCCATAAGCTGAGCAGAACTGGAGGAGGAAGATTGCATTACTGGGTGGCATTTGTTGCAGTCCTCTGTCCCTTGCCCTTCTATAAGTCTCTGTTGGCTGCACCACTTCGCTGACACAGCTTTTGGACTTGTTTTGAGTATGAACTGCTGGGGCTATTTTGTTTCCATGCTGAATGATTTATTTACTTTTGCCTTGCTCAAGGTTTGGAACCATTTTGACAGCGGTTCCTGCCCAGGTCAGGCCATTGGAGTGAAGACACGTCTGGATAATGGTGTTGCTGGCTTCATCCCAACAAAATTTCTTAGTGACAAGGTGGTCAAGAGGCCAGAAGAAAGGGTGAAGGTACGAAAACAATGGATTTTCACACCCCCAGCACGAGCTGGAAGAACCTGGAGCCAATACCAAAGACTCAGAGTTTGGTTAATAACACTGTTGTAAAATGACTTTCCTGGCTTTATTTTCATGTAAGGACTTTAAATCAGCAGGAAGTTCAGGTTCTGGTTAGTGTCCTTGTCCCACAGTGCAAATCTCCCTTGGCAGCTGGTGAGACCCTGTTAATCAGTTAACACGTTGTGCTGCAGGAGGATTTATTGTCGTCTGGCTGAAGTCTGGGTTTAGGAGACCAGAAGGCATTCTAATGCAGAGCTGCCTCTTGTTTCTGGCTTTCTAAAGGGTTCACAGAACTGCTTTTGGACAGGCAAGGGTCATTTTCCCTCTTACAGCTTTTTCTTCCCTCTCCATTAATTTGTGGAGGTCATCAGAGTTACTGGTCCTGGGGTTCTGAAAGAAATGGAATAACACTTTTTTATCACATAATAAAATAGTAGGTTAACGTCTTTGCTGTCTTTTGGGGTTCCCAACAGCCTGTGCAGGTGATGGATAATCCTGTAAGCTTAGAGGTCTCAGCGTTTCTTTAAAGAGTTATTAATTAACTTCATCATGGTCAACTGAACTAAGACATTGCAGTTTTTGTGGGGGGATTTTCTGTCTCATGTTTTATTAGAGCAGTCCTTTGGGTGTCTGCTTCTGAACAGACTTAACTGCCTTCTTGCACATCTTGAAGTTCAGTTTTGCTGCTCCCATTGTGAAAAGTACTTGAAATAGAAAAGGTGATTGTCCTCACCCTCCAGACTTGCAGTTTCCTGTGTGGTGTGGGTCATAGGTAGTAGATGTGCTGGAGAACTGCCCATTTTTCCTTTAATCTCCTTTGGTTCTGATCATTTTTGGGATCAGTTGACTTTCAGTTCGTGCAGAAAGATCACTTTTAAAGGTTGTATCAGTCTGAAGTAGGTGAGGTGGTTTGTACCTCCTCAGTGTCAACGGGATCCCCCGTGGATTGTTCTGTAGCACAGGGATTCTGGTATATCTGCCAAACCTGCTGCTCACCTTGGCCTGCACCTCCTCTGCAGGTGGGAATGACTGTCCACTGCCGGATCATGAAGATTGACATTGAGAAATTCAGTGCAGACCTGACCTGCAGGACCTCAGACCTGATGGACAAGAACAATGAGTGGAAACTGCCCAAAGACACCTACTATGACTTCGACTCTGAAGCAGCAGATCACAAACAGGAAGAAGACATGAAAAGAAAGCAGCAGAGGACAAGTGAGTCTCTTAATTTCTCTCTCCCTTGTAATTCCAGCCTTCCCAGGCTGCTTCAGGACAATCAGCACTATTAGATACAGTTGCATTAAAGCACTTCCTCTTGGAAGGCTGAACGTTCCCTTTGTTCCCCAGCATACATCAAGAGGGTGATTGCTCACCCATCATTCCACAACATCAGCTTCAAGCAAGCAGAGAAGATGATGGAGACCATGGACCAAGGGGATGTGATTATTCGGCCCAGCAGCAAAGGGGAGAACCATCTGACTGTCACCTGGAAGGTCAACGATGGCATTTACCAGCACGTGGATGTCCGAGAAGAGGGCAAGGAGAATGCCTTCAGCCTGGGCTCCATGCTCTGGATTAACACAGAGGTAAAGCCCTGCAGAGCATGCCTGGGAAGGGGAAGGACCTATCTGACAGGTTGACACAGCCTTTCTGTCCTTGCAGCTGCTTTCACACTCTACCCTCTTAGAGAGTAACTTCCAACACATTCTCTGGATCTTTAGACAATACTTGTCTCTGGTTTTTTTCCTCAAGCCTTGCTGTGCAGAGTGTATGACTAAATACACCCTAAATACCTCTTTAAATGTGTTTGTTCAAAGGAGTTTGAAGACCTGGATGAAATTGTTGCTCGTTATGTCCAGCCAATGGCTTCTTTTGCCAGAGACCTGTTGAACCACAAATACTACCAGGACTGCAATGGTGGAGACAAGAAGGTAAGACTGTCCCAGGATGTGGTAGCTCCTCAGGAAGATACCATAGGCTCTGTGTGTTGCTGAAAATGTGGGCTCCCCTGGAGCATTTATCTTCTTTCTCTCTTTAATTAGAAGCTGGAAGAACTGCTGATAAAGACCAAGAAAGAGAAGCCAACATTTATTCCATACTTTATCAGTGCCTGTAAAGATCTACCTGGTAAATTCCTCTTGGGATATCAGCCTCGAGGCAAACCAAGGTAAGAGAGTGGCAAGCCCAGCATCTGTACTGAGTACTGCCAGTACCAAACCTCAACTGACTGCTGCCAGTTTTTCTTCCAGCTCTGTCAGAATTCCTGTGAATCACACCACCTCTTTCCCAGGATTTGGCCTCCTGACAGTGGAGGACCCAATTCTAGCAGTAAATCCCACCCAGGAGACTCCCATGTTTCTTAACCATCTGGCTGCCACTGTGCTGTGGGTGTCACAGGACTGTAGGCAGGGAATGATGGATTTTTCATGGAAAGGCAGGGTATTTTGAAGCAACTGTTTGAAGATAAAAGTGTCTTGGGTAGATCTGTCTGTTCATTATCAGTTCAGCCATTGCCTGTGTTTTTAGTCCTGACTGTTCACTTGTCAGTGAGTGACTGAAGCAGCCTGTGATGTGTTGTGGTCTCCCTGCTCCTCCAGGATAGAGTATGTGACAGTGACACCAGAGGGATTCCGTTACCGGGGCCAAGTCTTCCCTACTGTGAATGGACTTTTCCGATGGTTTAAGGATCATTATCAGGACCCTGTTCCAGGTAAGCAGCCTAAAACTTGAGTGCCTCAGCTGTTTGTTTATCACACATCGTCAGGGACAGTTATTAAAGGGCAGTTCCGTCGTCTTTGTCCCTAGAATGTGTCCTAGGATTTTTCTATATGTGGGAAGTTTCAAAGCAACGTTCCAAGTGTTTGGTTCCGTGGACCCACTGAGAGCTCTCCTGAGAGTTAATCTTTCAACCAAGTGGGCTGTGCAGCAAAGCATGGACCAGTCCCTTTCCTCTCCCTTGTCTCCCCCACCATACAACCCAGCACGCACCATTCCCTGGTGGCAAACCATTGTGCCAGAACCAGCATTCCCTCAATTTTTTCAAATCCCAAGTTTCAGGTTTCTCTCTTCCAGGAGAGTTAATCTAGCTCTTGGTTGGTATTTTGCACAGGTATTACCCCCAGCAGTAGCAGTCGGACCAGGACTCCAGCCTCCATTAATGCTACTCCAGCTAACATCAACCTGGCAGGTCAGTGCAGGCCATTCCCGGTTGGAATTGGGATGTCAGCTGCTCCTCCAGGCTCCACTTTTCCTAATGCAATGTGTCTCCCTTGCAGACCTGACGCGTGCAGTGAACGCTCTGCCACAGAACATGACCTCCCAGATGTTCAGTGCCATCGCTGCTGTGACAGGCCAGGGACAGAACCCAAATGCCACCCCGGCACAGTGGGGCTCCAGCCAGTACGGCTACGGAGGCAGCGGAGGCGGCAGCAGCGCCTACCACGTAAGTGTCACTTAAATTTCCACTGGCTTCTCCCTGCTGCTAGAAACCACTGGGAGCCTATAAGGAATCCCTCATTGCCTGGGGTCCCCAAATCCTGGTTTTGTCCCCCTGGTGCTGCACGGGCTGGATTCTTGAACCAAGTTTCCTTTTGCCTCGTGTGAGTGGAGAAACGAGGCGCGTAACACAGCCCTGCTCCGGGAGGAGTTGGAGCAAGGAGCAAACTGGTCTGGCCCCCCCCCCCAAGGAATGTGGCAGGGTGGAGAGGTGGGATCCAGCAGTGAGGGCACACAACCTTCTGATTGTGCCCCTGAATTGGCAACGTGAGCTGCCAGCGGAGGAGATTAGCTGGGAAAGTATGCGCTGAGTTTGCAGGGCTTTTCAGCTCAGCGCTAATCTCCGAGCTGCACCGGCGGGGAACACCTCAGCCTGACCCAACACCCAGGGGCTTTGCAGGGAGTAAGATGGAATTGGACAGTTTTGGCTCATGCTGAAGCCTTCTTGCATGTGTGCCTGCTCTCAGCCCGCTCTGCAAGCTCCCAGCTGACACCAAGGCGAATTCCAGCTGCGGAAGGACTGAGGAGCCTGGCTACAAAAAACACACCCAGCTGTTGTACCCAAAGAGGAGATGCTGCAAGACAAGGCTTGCAGGGAGGAGTGCTCCTTCTTCAGAGCACCTTGGGAGGCTTTCAGGAAGTTTGGCACAGTAAATGCCGAGCTGGGGATAGGCAGGGACGGTGGATAACCAGATGTGTTAATCATCAAGACATCTGAAGAAAAGGGGAGGTGAACACCGGCAGGCAAAGACGCTAAGCTCTCCATGGGACAAGCAGCCAGCTGGCTTGGGATGTGGGAGGGAGCTATCCTGGGAGCTGCTGCACCTTCTCTGCAGCCTGCAGGGGAAGAATTTATCTGTTCTTCGTGCCCACTGCAGGATGTCATTGCTGCTGGCTTGCCCCAGGTGTCTCTTGTGCCCCTTGCCTTTGCTTGTCTCGAGCATCTCCCCTTGGGGTGAACAAAGAGGGCAGGCTGTGCTGAATGTGCTGTGCTCAGCAGGGCTGGGGGCACACAGTGAGGGTGGGCACCCTCCTGGGTGAGCAGGGCAGTGCAGACCCCCCACAGCCTAGCAGGGTCCACCCTCTGTCCCCTGACAGCCTCTGTTCTCTGCAGGTCTTCACGACTCCAGCACAGCAGCCGGTGGCCACCCCTCTGATGACCCCCAGCTACTCCTACACTACTCCCAGCCAGCCCATCACCACGCCCCAGTACCAGCTCCAGGCCAACACCACACCCCAGTCCACCCAGTCTCAGGCACAGTCGCAGCCATCGTCCAGCTCCAGGCAGAGGCAGCAGCCAAAGTGAGTAGCTCCGGGTGTTTGTATCCACGTCCTGTCTCTGTTGCTTTTCATGATTTTTGTAGGAACAGCATGGTGGGGAGGGAGGGAGGGGGCGCAGGGAAGTTCTCCTGTCACATCTCACCTTGTCCCCGTGTCCTTGCAGGACCAACAGCCACGCTGCCATCGACTGGGGCAAGATGGCCGAGCAGTGGCTGCAGGAGAAGGAGGCTGAGCGGAGGAAACAGAAGCAGAGGTTGACCCCTCGCCCGTCTCCCAGCCCCATGATCGAGAGCACGCCCATGTCCATCGCAGGGGACGCCACGCCTCTCCTGGATGAGATGGATCGATAGGACCTGACACCCGACACCTCTGCTCTCTTCTCCAAGGAAGGGGGAAGGAGAGGGAACAATTGGAAGCGACTTCCCTTCGCTTAGACACATAACTCCCGTTTTATACGTCGTGGGATGGTGGGAAATGACTCTTGGTGATGTGCACCTGAGCGAGAGAATAGACTTGGCAGGGCTGGTTTAAAAATATATACTATATATAAGAAAAATATATCATAGAAAGGAACACTGCATCGGCCTCTGCATTCCAGGCTTTGGTTTTGAGGCACCTTGGAAACTTAGCAAAGCAAACTTGAGGTCAAAGGAGCCTGTCCTTGTACATGCACAGCACTCTGCTTTCACCCCAAAGACTGGGAAGCAAACGGAGCTGAAAGTGCATCGCCCTGGAGTGAGCCTGTTTCCTTTGGATTCTCCCAAACCCTGTGACTGTCACTTCCCCTCGTCCCAAGACCACAAAGCAAAGTCGTGGGGGGGTCGTGACTAATGAACCAGAGTTCTCACAAAGTTCCTGTTGTTGTTTGCTCCATGTTTTCATGTGTGACAGGCTCAGCAGAGCCTGTGCCAACCCCAGCTGTGTCTGGAGCGGTCCAGCACAGCGGCTCGGGGTCTTACTGGAGATGCAGCTGTTGTACCAAAGGCTTGCTCTCTCCTCTGGCTTCTTTTGGAACAATATTTATTTAGTTTTGGGTTTTTTTGGTTTTTTTTTTTTTTTAATCAAACTGCGAAATAAAGCGCCAGCCTACGGCAGCTTCCCCGAGACAGACACGTGGGATAAAGCACCATGGAGCAGCCTGGAGTGCATGGCCTCCTCCTCTGTACCTGCTTCCCCTGCCCAGCTGTAACCAAGAGGGGTGAATAAATAGTGTTTTTACTGAATGCTAGCTCAGAGGTTTTCTGCCTGCACCCTGCCCTCTTCCCCCTTAGGATTTGCTCAGAGCAGAGTTGCGTGGCAGGAGTCGCTGCTCCTTCTTCCTTTGTTGCTTGGTCTTGCCCTCTGTGTGCTGGAAGTTCCGAAGAGAAGCCAGTTTCTGTTTTTAAAGAATAATGCACCGTATGGAGACATCACACCGACATCGGGGCACCTCCCTGTGGTGTTGGAGAGGGAGAGGCAGTGGGAGGGCTCGGATAAAGTGGATAACTTGTGTCAGAAAGAGCTCGGTGCGGTGTCCCTGAGGGCTTGCCAGAGACGGGAGAGACATTTCGGAGAGGAAAAGTTCCTGCTGCACACACTTTCCCCTCTCCTGCTTTGTTAGTAGGGATTTTCTATGGAAGCAGAGTCTTTGTTCCTTCCCAGTGCTCCTGGTCAGCCTCCTTTGCTAGGAAATGAGCAGGAACAGCAGACCTTAGGAAACAAAGGTCTTCTTTGCATGTAAATGCTCCCGAAGAATGGCAGCGACCCGGGAGACAAAGCAAAGCTCTTTGCACAGAAAAATGCAGGTCCTGGCTTCAATGCCATCCCCTCTGCAGTGCTGGGGGGCTGACAGGGTCCTGTTCCTCCCAAAGCCACCCAGGCCAGGGGGGAGAACCGTGGGCTGGAGCCCACAGCTCCGAGGTTGCAGGTGGATGAACCTGGCGCTATTTTCTTATTTCATGGGACTGTACGATGGGAAATTTGCCTGGGAGCAGCTCCTTACTGGTTGGACCTGGAAGGGGGGGCTAGTTGTGTGTTGTTGCCTCCTTTCTGGCTGTCTTTGTTTTTAGTTTTCCCTTGCTGTCAATAAAAGTTCTACTTTTGGGAAGCTTGTCCCCATGCCCTGCGTCCGTCCGTGCTTCCTGCCAGGATGCCGTGGCTGCCACAGGGGCTTTGCACCCAGAGAGGAAGCAATGCCTCCCTCCACCCCTTGGTATTCCCCCCTGGACTCGTGTGATCCGCTTATTTCAGGGATTTGGGGTTGCACCGCACGCTCCTCAGTGTGGGGTTTGCTGTCTGCCCAGCTCCTGCCGCTCCAGCTTTTCCTGAGTCTGGAATTTGGTGCTGGTGCAGGAAGATTTTTCCACCACCTCGCCAGGACACTGGGCTGAGCCACTCTCCACCCTCGGAAGCACCTTGCAGGAGTTGGTGGCAGTGCCCTGTTCCCTGCTCCTCACTACAGGAGCCCACCAGGAAGGGACAGCATTCCCTGCCCCAGCTCTTCCCAGGCAGCATCTGCCTTTGTCCCAGGGGCTGGAAAAGCATCTATTGTCCCACTCCAAGGAGCTTTGCAGGCATTTGAGGAGCCTTCAGGGAGGGCCAAGACCCTGTTCCTCCCAAAGGAAGGGAGAAGGAGTTGGTGCTGATGTGGGAGCATGGGAAAGGCGAGGGGTTAAGAGGATGAGAGAGCTTGGGTGGTGCAATTCAGAGAACTTCCAGAGAAAATTACATGCCTGGGGAGCTGGAATTTAACCCTCTGGCAGGGGAGTTAAAACTGGGCCTCAGCTCTGCTGCCAGTGTGTGGCCAAGAGCTGTGTCCCCAGTGCCAGGACAATGACATGAACTGATGGGAGCAGTGAGGAACAGCTCAAACCCCTGGATACCCACCCAGCTCTGGGTGTTACCCTCCCACGGGATCAGCCCCAGGGTTTCCCCTGGATGCCGTGCCCAGTGCCATCCTTTCCCCCACAGAGACAAAGCCGAGGCTGCTCAAGCAGATGTAAATTTATTTCACAGCCAAGACCCACGCAGGGCTCAGGGAGGACTCAGAGCTGCAGCTCTCGTGCCGGCTCAGCCTCAGTTTTACTTTTCAGCCTCTTCTTTCTGTTCCTCTCCTTCCTCCTCCTCTTCCCGCTGGCGGTGGGGACTGGGGAGGGAGTGGCTGGCGCTGGCTCCCTGCCCAATCCCTCCTGTGCTGGAGCATCGCTAAGGATGGTGTTGGATGCTTCCCCCAAGGATGGCAGCAGGGCCCAGGGATCAGCAGGGACAGCAGCTTCAGGATGTCTCCGCGCCCCCTTTTCGGAAGAGCCTTTCTTTTTCAGACCTTTCCCCTTATTTTTCTTATCTTTCTTTCTCTTCCTCTCTTTCTTGACTGCCTTGGGGGCTGTCCCGGTATGATGATCCCCTGGGAAGGCTCCTCCCCATGGGGGGCTCAGGGGGACTCCCCTGGGCCTGGCTGCCCGGTCGATGAGCTCCCCCCCAAATTCATACAGCACTGGCTCCCGGGGCACCGCCACGGCCACCGTGTTGTACGTCTTGCACCTGCCAAAATTGAGGCGGCACCACAGGGTGGGTGGGACAAGCCCCGGGCAGGGGGACAGTCCCCAGGGCAGGGGGCACTCACCAGACATAGAGATACGGCTCCACACACTCCTCCCTGTAGGTGAACTCGAAGCAGGGCACCTGGATGACGTTGAAGAAGGCCTGGCCCACCACCCGCGAGGCCGTGTCGTTCACCCGCCGCAGGCACTCCTTCAACCTGCCCCGGGGCAGAGCCGGGCTCAGGGGGGCTGGCACCCCCCGGGGGGATATTGGGGTGCTCTAGGGCAGGTTTGGGGACGCTCACCTGTGGTCACAGTCGCAGTGGCTGATGGTGTGCCAGCGCAGGTTGCGGTACCCGTAGCGGGCGGTGAAGGGGTGGATGACGTGCTGGCAGTGGTCATGGTCCCGGCAGCACCGGTCCGTGTCCCGGTGCTCCCCTGCAGGGAAAACGTGGGGTACAGGCAGGGCTGGGGGCCCCACGTGCAGGGCTAGGGTTGAGCTAGGCTAGAACTAGGATCAGGATTAGGTTGGACAGATGCACACCTGGAATCATACTGGGATAGGGAAGGATGGATGGGTGGGGGCTCAGCTGGATCAGCACTTGGGTGGGGACAAGGCTGGCACTGGGATGGGGACTGGGCTGCACCAATACCACACTGGGGATGAGACTGGGACTAGGCTGGGGTCAGGATGGGGACCAGGACTGGAGCAGGACCATGAGAGGGTCTAGGCTGGGATCAGGATAGCAACTGGGAGTGGACCAGTACTGGGATGGGGACTGGAATGGCAGCAGGATGGACCACAGAGCAGGCTGGGGACAGAGGGTGGATCAAGAGCAGAGCAGCACCGGGAAGGATTGTGATAGGGACTAGGCAGAGATGAACTGGGATTGGACTGGTGCTTGGGTGAGGACTGAACTGGGGCAGACAGGGGTTGAACTAGCCCGGGAACAGCGGCTGGAGTAGACCAGTACTGGGATGGGACTGGATTAGGATTGATGGGGACTGATGCAGCACTCGGTTGGGGATGGGATGGGTTGGGATGGGATGAGAGAGAAGGGATTTGAGAAATGGAATAGGGAGGGATGGAAGGGAGTGGGATGGGATGGGATGGGATGGGATGGGATGGGATGGGATGGGATGGGATGGGATGGGATGGGATGGGATGGGATGGGAAGATACAGGTAGCAGCATCCCTGCCGCCCTTACCCAGCTGCTCGTAGCTATCCGCGTTGCTGCCAGCACCACACCACAGCGTCCCGGGGTAGGTGAGCCCGCGGCGAGCGCGGGGCCGTCCCGGCGGGGCCGCTCCGGGGGCAGGTGGCAGCAGGAGCAGCAGGAGCAGCAGCAGGAGGAGGAGGAGGCGGCAGAGCAGCCCCGGGGCGCACATGGCACCGCGCCGCTCGCCGCCGTGGGGCCGCCTTATAGAGCGGCGCAGCCCGCCCACGCGGGGCGGCCCGGCACGGCTTGGCACGGCCCGGCACCGTGCGGAGGATCCCGCAGAGCCGGGGGGCTGCAGCCGCTCCCGCGCCGGCAGCCCGCGGGGAAGGGGTCACCCCTCCCGGTGGGACCGGCCCCGTTGCTGTGGCAGCCGGTGGGGTGATGTGCCGGGGCCGGTAACGAGCCGGCCCCAAACCCCCGCCCCGTGACGCACCGGCCCCGCCACAGCCCCCGGCCCTGGAGCGGCCCCCGACGGGAGAACGATGCTCCCTGCATCCCTGCGTCCCTGCATCCCTGCATCCCTGCATCCCTGCATCCCTGCATCCCTGCGTCCCATCCCATGGGACCATCCCTGCAGCTCCGTATCCCAGCCCACAGATGCTCCCTGCATCCCCGTGGATGCTCCCTCCCCACGTCTGCACAGCCCATCCCATGAATGCCTTACTGCATCCCCATGTCCCATCCCACAGGCATTCCCTGCGATCCTGCATCCCATCCCGCTGATGTGCCTTTGACAGGACAGCCCAAGCCCACTGCCCAGCCGGGCTGGCAGCCCGCACCGACATTCCCAGAGCGCTGCCAGGGCTGTCCCTCTCGGCCAGCTCCTGCCCTCGGAGCCCATTGACAGTCAGGACACAGCCCTGGCTCACTGGGATGCTGTGGGAGCCAGCGCTCAGCAGGGCAGGACAGCGCCTGGACTACCCAGTGTGGGGACGTGCGTGGCCTCAAAAAATCCCTGCGCTGCCCACGACCACCCAAAACTGCAGGACATCGCCCTGAGCACCACCCTGGTTCCCTGACCCTTGCACCACGGGGTGCCACCCCACTGTGCCACCCACACCGTGCCCTGGCACTGTGCAAACACCACAGCCCCGTTGCTCCCCACCACAGCACTGCCTGGCTGGGACAGCAGAGCCAGTGGGGGACATTGCTGGTCCATGGGAAGGGTTCCTGCCTGGCACCAGCCCAGTGTCCAGCTGGCCGAGGGCGCTGGCCCAGTGCCGCAGGGGCTGCCCCTGCTCAGCTGTCGCTGTCTGTGACGCTCCTGTGACGGTCCCGCTCGGCTCAGCCCCGCCGCCAGCACCCAGGTACTGACCCGGAACGGGCACTCTGGGCCCTGGGGTGCCACATGTGGGTGTGGGTGGGGGGCACCGGGCCGTGGGGAGCCCTGTGGAGGCTGCAGGTGGGCAAGTCTCACCCCTCTTCCACACTCAGTGCTCGCAGCACCTGCAGTCCCCACACATGGACCTGTGCCACGTCCCTGCCACCCCGGAGAAGGGCTGGTACCTGGCACTGATGGCCCCCAACGTCAAAGGTCCCAACTATGCCTGGCTGGACCCCTCCCGGCTCTACTGCCACCCGCAAGTACCCAGTGCCCCGGGTGGATGGCACCGTGGGGGTGTCGGGGTGGGCTGCATCTCCGCAGGGCTGCCGGGGCACCCAGCTGTGGGGGCCCATGGTGGGCTGCGGGCACCCAGCACCTCCACTCTCCCCCCAGGGCTTGCAGGACTGCGTGGCCGACCTGCTGCAGCCCTTCCAGGGAGATGCCATCGACATGGTGGCCGGCATCGACGCCATGGGCTTCATCCTGGGTGAGCGGGCACACGGGTGAGTGTGGGGCCACTGTCCCTTGTCCCTGGGGGTCCTGATGGTGCTGTCCCCATCTCCAGGTGCTGCAGCCGCGGCCACACTGCGGAAAGGCTTCCTGGCCATCCGCAAAGCCGGGCACCTCTGCGTGCAGACCGTGGCACAACCCTACACCGACTACTCGGGCCGGGAGAAGGTGATGGAGGTCCGCACTGATGCCATCTCGCCAGGTGAGCCTGTGGGGTGCTCCCGTTTTGGGGGGCTGCCAGCGTGGGCACCAGGGCACTCATCCACAGCCTCTGCCCCCTCCAGGTCTGCGCATCCTTCTCGTGGACCAGTGGGTTGAAACTGGCGGCACCATGAGGGCGGCCATCGAGCTGGTGGAGCGGCTGGGGGGGGTCGTGGCAGGTAGGAGGGGGACACCAGAGCATCCCGAGGACCACCATCCCCATAGCCTGTGGTGGCCAGTGCTGAGCCCCACTGTGTGTCCCCACAGGTGTCGCTGCCATCTGCATTGAGAACAGCGAGGGAGGGAAGTGGATCCAGGAGCGCTACAAGTGCTCCCATTGTGTCCCCCCCCGCCTGCAGCCCTGCTTTGACCAGCACCAGTTCGGCTGGGACTGATGTGGGACTGGCCTCTTGTGTGTCCCCTGAAGCCCCCTGAGGGACACAGGGCTGCTGGCTCTGCAGGACAGGGATGCTCCTGGGTGGAAGAAGGAACTCGTCCTCAGTGGCAGCCATCCATTCTTCCTGGCTCCATCGTCCTGTTTGCCCATGAACCTGGGGGCTGCACCCAGGGACAGGGAGACCCAGCCAGCCCCAGCCCCCTGCCCCCAGCCCCACACCTTTCTTACAAAGCATAAAAAAGGTTTTATTAAGACAAAAGGGAGCCTGAGGCCATCTCCCCCTGCGAGCAGTACCTGGGTTTGCATAGCTACAGGAGCCACACGGGTGCTCCTGCCCACCCCAGCCAGGGGTGCCCAGGCAGGCGAGGGGCCGGGGGGGGCTAGGGGTGGCAGGGACGGCTCCTCGGGGCCGGCCGGGGTCGCCCCTCTTTGGTCCAGAGGTGTGAGCACGGAGGGGGCTGGAGGCTGCCCCTCACTGGCAGCACTTGGGTTTCTTGCGGGGCGTTGACAGGTACAGGTCGCTCTCGTTGCTGTTGATCCCTGAGGGAGAGAGGAAGGAGGGTTGGTGGGTGGGTGGGGGACAAAAAGGGACACCCGTGTGGGGCTGGCCAGGGCTACTCACGCACGGTGTCGCCGATCCGGCGGGTGTTGTTGCCGCGCTCCAGCTCGGCCAGCACGCTGTTCTCAAAGGTCAGGGCTGCCACTCGGAAGAAGAAATCCCGCACGTTCTCCCCTGCTCCACGGGAAGAGACCCCCCCTGAGTGTCTCCTGACCTGGCTGGACGCTGGGATCTGCATCCCCCCACGCAGCTGGGACTCACCGGTGAGTGAGGAGACAGCCCAGTACTCCGCCTGCATCTCCTGGGCCACCTTGAGAGCGTCCTTCTCCATCAGGCTGTACTGTGCTGGTGACTGCCAACCGAGCTGAGCGTGGGTGGGTGACAGGGACAGCCAGGGCACAGTTTGCCCACGGGGAAGGGGACACACTCACACTCAGATCCTTCTTGGAGCCCACCAAGAAAAGGATCACGCTGGACGGGTCGTTTTCCTTCAGGGCATCAGCCAGCCACTGCCTGTGGGAGCCACTGTCAGCGGCTGCTGGCCGAGCACTGCACTCGTGCTCACCACACCACAGCAGCCCCACAACCCCTCTCTGTCCAGCCCTTAAGGCCCCCACGCCCCTCCCTGGTCCCACCCCTGGGCCATGTGTCACCTACCGTGTGTGCTCCAGGGACCCCACGTCGTTGACATCGAAGACAATCACGATGGCTGGGGGAGGAAGGAGGAGTGAGGCGGGGACAGGGACAGCGGGATGGGCAGCTGGGATGCAGTGGGGAGCTCACCCTGTGCTCCCCGGTAGTAGGTGGAGGCAATGCACTTGAAGCGCTCCTGGCCAGCCGTGTCCCACCTGGGGGGGGGGTGCGGGAGGTGAGGGGGGGTCGCAGGAGTGCGTGGGGAGGGGGCTGGCACCTACTCACAGCTGCAGGCTGAAGGGCACCCCCAGCACCTCAAACCGCTCCATCTCGAAATCCACCCCGATGGTCGCCTTGTAGTTCTTGTCAAAAGTGTCCTTGCAAAACCTGGGGGGTGTGGGGGGGATCAGCATCCCCTGACCCCCCCATCCCAGCCCCTGGGGGCTCAGTGCCCCCCACCCTGGGCGTACCCAGCACCGGAGTCTGGCTGGAGCCGGGCTCAGCCCAAGGTGCTGCTGCCCTTTGGGGGAAAGGGGTTCGCTTCCCCTGCTCCCCGTCCCCCTCCAAGCCTCTCCGGGGGTCCCGTTACCGGTTGATCAGGCAAGTCTTCCCCACCGAGAGGTCGCCCACCACGATGATCTTGGAGATCTTGAACCTGCGGCCAGGGGGACGCGCGGGGCTCAGCAGGGTGGGGGGCAGAGGGGCTGGTGGGGTGGGCGGGCATCACCCCACGGCCCCTCGTGTCCGCAGCGCTCCGCATCCCAGCTCCACATCCCGGCTCTGCATCCCGCCCGCCGCGGCTCATCCCGGATCCCCGTGTCCCCCCCGCCCCGTGTCCCCCCGTGTCCCCCCCGCGCCGCATTCCAGCGCCGTGACGCAGGGCTCGGCATCGCGCAGCGCCGGCAGCCACGCGGCGCCCACGCTGCGGACCCCCACCCGCGGCTGGCGGCACCGCGGACCCCCCCCCCCCACCCCATCCCAACAGTGGGGGACCCCAAACCACCCCAGACTGACCCCACAGTGCCCGTCCGCTGCTCCTGGCAGGCGCTGACCACTGTGGGGTGGAAGGCGGGGCGGGTGTGCAGGGCGGCCTCCTTCCGAAAACACTGTGAGGGGGGACAAAGAGGGACACCAGGGTGACCACGGGGCTCGGCGAGGGCACCTCCGGGCTGGTGTGTCCCCCTGCTCACCGGGGGCAGGGCGGTGATGACCCTGTCCCTGCGGACCGGAGCCAGCACGTTCATGGTCCGTGGGTGGCCGAGGCGAGGTCTGGGGACAGAGAGAGCAAGGAGTGGCGATGTCCCCGTGTCACAGTTGTCCCCATGAACAGCATTCTGGAACACGGCTGTCCCCGTGTCCTCAGGTGGGGCTGTCCCCTTACCCCAAGTGTCTCCCCTTTCCCGGGATATGATTGTCCCTATGTCCTGACTCTCCCCGTGTCACCAAGGATGGCTGTCCCCACATCCCTGCCACCTCGAGCCCCCTGACTGTGGCTGTCCTCACGCCCTGGGGCACAGCTGTCCCCACATCTCCGCTGTCCCCGTGTCCTGGCCATCCCCACATCCCCAGTGTGCCATCCCACTGTCCCGCTGCCCTCAGGTGTGGCTGTCCCACACGCCGGGATACAGCTGTCCCCGTGTCCCACCACCCCCGCATTCCCACACTTGTCCCCATCTTCCATCTATCCCCGTGTCCCAACCATCCCCACGGCCATCCCAGGGTATCCGCTGTCGCCGTGCCCTGCAGTGTGTCTGTCCCCATGTCCCACCCATCCTCATCTCCGTGTCCCACCGGTCCCCGCGTGTCCCCCCCCGCCCCGTCCCGCGTGTCCGCCGCGCACAGACCCCGCCGTCCCCTCGCCTCATCCCACTCCAAGTTCTCCCCGCCTCGTCCCTGTCCCCACGGCGGGGGAATGAAGCGGGGTGTCCCCGTTACCGCGAACCTCCCAGCTCCGGTAGCGGTGCTCGGTGCTTCACGCCCAGTCCCGCCGCAACCGGCGTCCTGGCCCCTCCCACGCCCCCGTTCGGGGGCGTGGGAGGGGCCAGGACGCCGGTTGCGGCGGGACTGGAACGGGGGCGTGGGAGGGGCCAGGACGCCGGTTGCGGCGGGACTGGGCCACTGCGCTGCTACCACCGCGGCGAAACCCCGGTAATCCCCCGCCACCCCGGGTCTCACCCCGGTCCCGCACCGCCACGACGGCGGGGAGGGACAGTAGCGTGCCAGACTACAACTCCCATGATGCCCCATGGAGCGCCCGTTGCGCGTGCGCAGCCGAGTCCGCTAACGGGTACTACCACTACCGGCATGCTTTGAAGATGTCGCGAGAGTTGGCAACGGGGGATTCTTCTTTGCTCTCGCGAGATTTGGGGGTATAAGCCCGTGCGGCGCGGCGTGGGAGACCCCTTTCGACTTCCGCCTGGCCAAGATGGCGCCCAAGGCGAAAAAGGAGGGTGAGGGCGCGGGGCGCTGGGTCCGTGTTTGGGGCGGGGGGCGGCGTGTGGGACCGTGCGGGGTGCGTGTGTATGTGGGGAGGCCGGGCTGAGCGAAGTGGGGAATGACGCACGGTTCCAGCGCGCTGCTGGGCGCGGGCACGTGGAGATGGTGGGACAGGCCTGCCGAGTTGTGTGAGGGAGGTGGGGGGATTGTTCCCATCTCGATGCTGGGACTCGTGCGTGGGGAGGGAATAAGTGCTTTTTTTTCCGCACGGAAACGGGAGGCTTTTAACTCCATTGGGCGTTTCGGGGCTCATCTTGGATGGATGAGTGAGCGCGGGCCGCTGGGTGAGGTCCTGCTCATTGACCGGGGGAAGCCATGCCCGGCTGGGGAGCACATCCTGACGGTGCTGACTGAGCTCTCCTCACAGCTGTGCCTCCGAAGACAGAGGCGAAGGCAAAGGCGCTGAAGGCCAAGAAGGCCGTCCTGAAGGGGGTCCACAGCCACAAGAAGAAGAAGATCCGCACGTCACCCACTTTCCGCAGGCCCAAGACGCTGCGGCTGCGGAGGCAGCCCAAATACCCCCGCAAGAGCGCCCCACGGAGAAACAAGTGCGTGTGGGCTGTGGGGCTCTGCTCTGCTGGGGGCTTTGGGGGATGGGAGCAGCCCCATGAATGGGCTGTTAGGGGACCTGGTGGTTTGGGATGCAGGTGATGATTTTAAGCGACCAAAGCCTGAGAGTTTGTGATTATAACCTTAGGTGACTGATGCACCCCAAAGAAAGCTCCTGAAAAGCAGAGGAGCACCTGCTAGCCCTCTGTTAAGCATAGGACCTCTTTTGCAGGCTGGACCATTATGCCATTATCAAGTTCCCTCTGACCACAGAATCAGCGATGAAGAAGATTGAGGATAACAACACTCTGGTGTTCATCGTGGATGTCAAGGCAAACAAGCACCAGATCAAACAGGCTGTCAAGAAGCTGTACGATATCGATGTGGCCAAGGTCAACACGTTGATTAGGTGAGAAAGGGGAGGAGAACAGGTCCCTGGTGGGTGTGAGGTGCTTCATTTTAGCTGAAAATGGGAGCGTGGGGGATAAAGCTGCATAGCGAAGTGCAGCTTTTGACTGAGCACATCTTGGTGGAAGCGGGAAATGTTGGCAGAACAGAGGGTTGGCTTCCTCAGGGGGCTCTTTGCCTCCTCAAGGAGCACTTCTAACACCCAGAGAGTCCTGTGCAAATGATGTAATTTCGATTCCACTGAGCAGTGTGATGTTTCCAAAGGAACCACTGATGCACATGGGAATTGCAGGAATGTGGAGCAGGGGAGAGGAGTTACCTCTTCTTCTGATGCCTCCTGTTCTTCTCTAGGCCTGATGGAGAGAAGAAGGCTTATGTCCGACTGGCTCCAGATTATGATGCACTGGATGTGGCCAACAAGGTGAGATGTCTTTGAAAGTTGGAAGCTTTTTTGCAACTTGTGTTGTGTCTCCTGCACTGATTGTTCTTCCTGAGATGCTTGTGCTTCAAGTGTGGTGGCACTTCCATGTCCTTGTAGCCAGACAGGATCTGAGTGTTTAGGAGCCACGTTCTCAGTCAGTTCAGTCCTCGAGGTGGTTGAGGTAGGCAGGAGGCAGAGGCGGTACAAAGTGGAGTAGGGGAGTGTACAGCACAAGGATCACTCTGGAATAAATGTACAAAGTGGATGTGTAAGGCTCTTGGGCAGTTCTGGGAGGAGGAAGCCAGTCCTTGGAGGATAGGAATCCTGGGGAGATGCAGCCATGGCAGTGATGTCTGTGGTGGAGGCTCTGCCTTTCTGCCACCATAACATCTGTTTTAACATCCTTTGCTTCTTTCCAGATTGGAATCATCTAAACTGCATCTGCCGAGGACTGTACAGACTAATAAACATTGTGACACCACTGAGGGCTCTTGTGTTTTGTGACAGCACAGCCCGTGTGAAAGAGAGTGCCCAGCAGAGTTTTGGGCCTTCATTTCATTACAGGGATTCCTCCTTCCCTTCCTGGCAGTGGGTGGGCACAGCTGACTGCTCCACCAGAGGATCACATGGGAGTGGTGCTGTCCTGCTCAGAGGGTGTCTGAGATCATGTAAATATGTGGGTGAACATGAGGTGATACCCAAATCTCAAATATCTCTGCATTTACCCCCAGAGCTCTGGTGTCCTGCATTTTCTTGCACAGCATAACTGGGATGTGTTTGTGATCGGTGTTTTGGGTGTCCTACGTCGCTTCCATGTGGAGCAGACCACGGGTGGCCACAACAAAAACCTGCCAGTGGCTCTGATGTGACCCAGGTGACCTGTCACACCATTTCCCCTGTGTATCAGCTCTCTGCTTATGCTGCAGGTTCACTTGGAACCCTCCTGCTAATCCAGCAGCAGAGGCTTTGTGGGTTTTTCTGGCATGATCTCTGCTCTATGTGCTTGTGGCGTGAGTTTCCCTGTTGCTGTTCCTCACAGGGTTCGCTGTCCTCAGGGCTGTTCCCAAAAGCTGCTGTTGCTGCTTCTGCAGTGTTTGGCTGTAAGTCTGTAGATGAAACCAGCTTTTAGAGCGTTTGGAGTTAGGAGAATGTGGTGCACTGGCTGAGCAGGGAATGGGGGAATTATAAAAAAGTCTTCAGGGGTACTTGAGCTTAAGTACATACTTAGGCTTGACTGAGAAAGGTGATGAAAGCCGTGACCAAATATTGATTAGGTAATTGAGCTCTTGGGACACAGAGTTCCTTCAGGCCTCTTGTGGAGGGTGGCAGATTCCCAGGATCATGGTTTGCAGTGTGAAGGATGGTGGTGGATGGAAAGCAGGAGCTGCTCTCAGGACTCTGGTGGAGATTCATGCTGGGCTGTGTGTTCCTGGCTTGACACCCCTCATTTGGGCTTGGGGACTGCTGTAAGGGATGAAAAACTACCTGGAGGGAGGAGTGCTGCTTCCCTGTGTGCTTCCCTGGCACCAACCCAGCCTCCTGCCTGGGGATGAGCAGCAGCAGGGTCCCCTGAGCCCCAGGCCACCTTTTTACGTGTAGTCGCCCCAAGAAAGATGTGGGAGAAGCTGCCCCTCTGGTAGCAAAGCCGGTGTCACTGCTGGGCAAGGATTGGGTACAGAAAGCCTGGATGTGCAGCAGCCAGAGGCTGGGAGGGATTCCACATCAGCATGACTTGCAGTCAGCCCTGGCCTTAACTCAGCCCAGTGGTGCTGCCCTGGCACGTCATTTGCCTCTTGCTCCTGACTGGCAGCCTGCCTGATCCACAGCTGCACTGCTGGGGGATGCTCCTGCTGGAAGCCAGGAGAGGAACAGCAGGGAGCTGTGCTCCCTCCTTTGGGAAGCTTTGTCGTGCCTGGCCTTCCACACTGGTATAAGGACATTGGAAGTGTGGGGTGGTTTGAGTCTGTGACCTGCTGGGACAGAGCTGTGTCTGCTTCGTGTGGAGAGACAAGGGGAAATGTGCAGCAATAGGGGTGAGGGGGAGATCAACATTCGGGCTTAATGGTGTGGGGTGATTGCAGATGCAGTCATCTGAACTGCAGAGAGGCCACAGGGCTTAAGCTGCAGCTGGAAGACACACATGAGAGCAAGGCTGTGCCCCACCAGGGCTGCTAAGCTTTGCTTTGAGTAAGGAGGGGATGAGGCAGCAGGTTTGGAGCTGGCATTGATCCCTGCCCACACTGTCCCAGGTATCCCAGCTGAACATCTCTGTTCAGCTGCCAGGCTCTTCCTGGGACTGGTGTCAATGCCCACCAGGGAGTCTCAGCAGGATCCTGATCCTGTGGGGTGTTTCCCGGCTCTCTGGTGGAAAGATGATCCCCCACTGCCTCCCCTTAATCGCCGGCTTATTTCAACTGCAGTGCCTGTCTCTGCCTGATCTGGGCAGGTGCCGGGCTGGGTGGGACAGGTCCTGCCCGGAGCAGGGGCTGGGCAGTAGTCCTTCTAAGCCCTGCTGCTAGTGCTGATCCGGTGCGGTCCCAGAGCTGTCACGTCAGCAGGATTTGCCTCCCTGGTACTCCACAGAACCGGCTGGGCCAGTTCTGGCCCCGCTCCCCTGGGGTCCTGAACCCCCCTTCTCCTCCCACTGCTCTGGAGGGCTGCTGGACCCGTCCTGGTCCTGTGGCTGCAGGAGAGGGGCCAGCATGCTCACGGGGCTGCAGCTGCACTGTGCCAGTGAAGATCGCTCCAGGGGATGCAAGCATGCAGCAATCTTCCAGGAAGAGCTCATGGCCTCACAAGGCTTTTCCATGCCAGCTCCACTTCACGTGGCTACCGGGTGAGTCACACAGCCCAGCCAGGCTCCTCTGGAGACAGGCAGGTCAGGCACTGCCACAAGGCTTGGTACCGCTCTTGCTTCCCCTCAACTGTTCCCTGCACAACCCTGGGTCTCTGGAAGAGCAGAGGAATGAGGAAGAGGAGGGGAACCCATCCACGAGAGGGACGGAGTTGTGCTGTTCAAAGCTCAGCCGGGTTGGCAGGACCCAGCAGGCTCGAGGGTCCCTAGAACAAAGCAGGCAGCAGAAATGTGCCCTCTCCCTCCCCAAGAACTGCCAGCCCTCCTCTGGGAATGGGGCACATCCTTTCCCAGAGCCCTGGCCCAGGGGGAGTCCCCGACCTGCTCTGCCCCACAGAAGAGCCAGCCCAGGTGTGCTGCGGCAGCAGTAAACAGACCGATTTTAATGCACAGAACACCCAACATCACCACGGGAGGGCCTCGTCCCCTCCCTCACAACCCTCCCAGGCCATCAACTGCGAAGCGCAGCCGCCCCTGGCCCTCCAGCTGCCTGCAGGGAAGCCGGCTTGGGCTCCTTCTCCATCGGCCGTGCCTCTGGCTTTGGCAGCATCCCTGCAGCTCAGTGAAGCTGTCGGGCTGGTCCAGCAGGGAAGCGCTTTTAGGCAGCAGAGCGGGTGAAGGCAGGGCCTGGGGCCAGGGAGCGAGCCCTAAGGCACATCAGAGCAGCTTTGGAGAGCCCAAAACTTCCAGGAGCCGGAGCCTGGGTCCCTCTCGGCGCGCACGTCTCAGTCTATCAGAAACTTCTCACCGTCTACGTCTCTCCCCGCAGAGCCCTTGCGCAGGGAAGGGAAAAAATCGGAGCGGAGGAGGCGGGAGAAGTACATGAGGATCATGGCGTCGAGCAGCAGGAGGTTGGCGGTGAGGAAGGCACCCTGGCCCTGCACCTCCACGTAGCGGAGGAAGTACCAGGTGAGGTAAGCCTGGGGCGCCAGGCGGAAGGCGAAGTACATCACCAGGTTGATGTACTTGTTGGCCTCGTAGAGCGCCGGGGAAGGCACGTTGCTCATCTTCAGCAGCATGCGCACCGTGAGGAAGATGTTGCTCACCTCCACCAGCAGCAGCAGCACCGCTGCCACCAAGAAGCGGCCTGTGACGATGAGTGAGACGAAGGCAGAGATGGCCTGGGACACACACACACACACACAACACAGAGCAGGGTCAGCTCACCTTGCCCTGGGGAAAGCGAGTCCTTCCCCACTCCTCAGCGAGAGCACACAGTGCTGTTCCCCCCACCCAGAGATCCCAGCCAGGCACCTGAGCTTAGAGAGAAAACCAGTCTGGAAAGCCAGATCCCCCAGGACCAGTTACACCTCCCTGCACTGGGACGAGCCTCCAGCTCTTCCCCCTCCCAGCTCGGCAGCCTGGCTGGCTCCAGGCGCTGGGAACCGATGCTGGCAGGCGTCCTGCCCTGCCAGGCGCCCTTGCCTTGTTGATGAAGAGCCTACCTGGCAGCCAGGGTGAGGCAGAGGGAAGGGCTCCAGCTTGCCCTGCCATAGCCCATGAAACCTGGGTGGGCTGAGCCCCGAGATGTGTGGTAGCCCCCCCATGCTGGCCATACTCACCATGGCATGGTGCACCAGGTACTCCCAAGAGGAGCGGGACTGATGGTTGAAGATGATGTCAAGGGTGTCGTGGATGAAGTAGCCTGTGGGATGAAGGAGAGCATTTAGAGGGGTCTGGCTTGTGCACTGTGACCCATTGTGGAAAGGAGGAGCAGCGAGGAGGAGGAAGGTGGTATGACTGCTTTCCAGGTGTTGGAAATACCTCCACCCCGTCTGGGTATGGAGAGACGGCTATTCCCTGGGGGTTGGCAGCCTGTGGGCTCCACGCTCGTGATTAAGGCAGGAGGCATGGAGCTGCCCGGCCCTTGAGCCGGGGGCTCATCCCGAGCCAGCATACCGGGCGAGGCTGAGCAGGGAGTGGGCAGAGCCCGGCGGGGTGGCTGCGGCCATTGCCCTGCCTGGCTCCTTACCTGAGGAAAAGCAGACCAGCAGGTGCCCTGAGACGCTGTAGCCGTCCTGGATGTCGGAGAGCAGCTCCGGAGAGTGCCAGAGGCTGGGGGTGAGGCGAGAAGGAAGAGGGTCAGCCTAGGCTCCGGAACGGGGAACACGAGGACCCCCAGCCCCCTCCCCAGGGTGCCCAGTTCGCAGCGTGCGCCCGCCGCGCTGCCCGGTACCTAAGGAGGGCCCATAGCCCGGCCAGCACGGAGTGTGCGAAAGAAACGAGGAGGTTCCGCCAGCGCCAGACGCGGCCGGGACGGCTCCGCACGGCGGCGGGCTGGGGCAGAGCCAGAGCCAACCGGCGCAGAGCCCCGAAGATCGCCACGCTGCCGCCCACCAACGCCGCCGAGGCCGCCCGCCAGCCCGGGCCCATCGCGCCCAGTCCGGCGGCGCGCGGCCGCGGCGGCGGCGGGCGGAGCCCCGGGGCCGCGCCCCCTCCCCGCCGACCGCGCCTCAGCGCTGGCCACGCCCCCGCGCGCGCGCTTGCGGAGCCACGCCTTCCCATTGGACGCTCCCCCCCCCGCGCTGGCCACGCCCCCCCGCGCGCTTGCGGAGCCACGCCTTCCCATTGGACACTCCCCCCGCGCTGGCCACGCCCCCCGCCCGTGTGTGAGCGCTCGTAGGCGCGGGGCGGGGCGCGCACGTGTGCGGAGCGCGGCGGGGCCCGGGCTGTGCCGCTGCCCCGGGTGTGCCCCTGCCCGGGCTGTGCCGCTGCCCCGGGGCCGCACCCGTGCGGGGTTCGCACCCGTGCGGGCTGTGCGCTTGTTTGCTGAACGGGCGTGGAATTGCACGTGTGTGCGCGACACCGCGCGCGTGGGTGTCGGATGTTGTGCTGGGCAGCGCGGGAAGGTGGGTGCAGCGTATGAGTGGCAGACGTTGCCCATCTGTGCTGGGCCCTGCACATCTGCCACGGTGGTGCGCAGCTGGCGTGGGCCCAAGCACATCTGTTCTGCGCCGTGTGTGTGTCGCCGGCACGGTGTGGTTGTCGCCGGTGGTTGCAGCGCGTGGTGTGGGGGAAACCGTGGTGTTTGGAAAAGTAGTGGGAGCAGCCACAAACGCTCACCTGAAGACAAGGGGGGGAACCAGGGCGGGGTGGGCTGGGGCACGCAAAGGTGCCCCCTAATACCAGCGTGGCAGTAGAGTGAGGCCGGCTCTGTGGGCACCGAAACGCGGCGGCGTGCTGGTTCCTGGGTGGGGGAATGCTGCCCCATCGCTGCCTCACGGTGCAGGGCGCTGGCTGGCTCGAGGAGGGCTGACCCCCCTCCCCGGTGAGCCGGGCTGGCTGTCGCTAGATGGCAGCAGGGCCACGTGGCAGTGCCACCACTGTCACTGTCCCCACTCCAGCACAGTGGCTGCCACTCCTGGGTGCAGGGCAGGACCTCCTTCCGTGCTACAGCAGCTATCACGGCTGGCCCCGGGAGTGTTGATGGTCCTGAGGGTCTAAAGCAGGTTGGGGGGGCCACGGAGAGGACTCGTGCCCCTTGTGCAGCAGCGTAGCCCCCCGCAATGGGTGCCCCTCCAGACTCGGGGCTGGAGGCTGCTGGGGACGCCGCCGCTCTCTGGGGGTGCGGGGGGTCCTGCTGGCATCCCCCAGTCGGGGCGGGCAGCCCAGCGCACCCCAAACCTCCCTCCCTGTGTGCTGCCCAAGAGGGTCTGGCTCCCGGTGGCACTGGGATGCCCACCCAAGCGGGGGGTGGCGTTTCCTCCCCCCCTCCCGGCCGAAACACGGAGCCCCCTCGGCCTCACACGCACGGCGCGGTTTGTCTGCCCGCGGACGCCGTAGCAGCGCGGAAGTGTCTCCATGGAAACGACAGGAGCCGGGCCCAGGGATGGAGAAATACGAGCGGATCCGGGTGGTGGGGAGAGGGGCCTTCGGGTGAGGGGCGCCGGGGATGGGCGATGGGGAGGTCTCCAGCCTTTTTACCTCAGAGCGGGAGGCCTTTAAGCCGCGCCCCTTTGGCAGCGAAGGGCTTGTGGCCATGCGGGGGTCGGCCGGGGTGTGGCACCCGGGGGGGACACGGCACGGAGCGTGTGACACCCCGGGGCGCGGGGATTGCAGGCCATCTGTGTCACCCCAGGGTGGTGGCCAGGCCCTGCGTCGTGTGCCCCGTCCCCGCGCTGAGGCCCCGTCCCTGTCCCCGCAGCATCGTGCACCTGTGTCTGCGCAAGGCTGACCAGAAGCTGGTGATCCTGAAGCAGATCCCGGTGGAGCAGATGAGCAAGGATGAGCGGCTGGCAGCACAGAACGAGTGCCAGGTCCTCAAGCTGCTCAGCCACCCCAACGTCATCAAGTACTACGAGAACTTCCTGGAGGACAAGGCGCTCATGATTGCCATGGAATACGCCCCAGGTGGGCCCTGCTGTCCCCCAGTGCTGGCTCCTCTGCAGGTCCAGGGGATGCCAAGCACTTGGCTCTCTTTGGGTCAAGCTGCTGTGGCCTCATGTTGTGTTCCTTGTAAAGATCCTGTGCTTTGGCCCCCCAGGAGTCCAAGCATGTCTCTCTTGAGCAGATATTTTCTGTAGAAAAGTATCTGGGGTTCCTGGTGGACACTAAGTTGACTGTGAGCCAAGTGACCAAGCATTGGTGCAGGTTTACCAGAGAGGTTGTGGAGTCACCATCCTTGGAGATACCCAGAAGAGAGGTCCTGGAACTGGACAATCTCAGTGGCCCTGCTTGAGCAGTGACCTCTCAAGGTCTCTTCCAACCCCAGCCATTCCATGATTATATGCTTTACACCTGCTAATCATATCCAAAACAAGGAGATTTCAAACCCCTCTGTCCCTGATCAGCATGTTACCATCTTGGCTGAGGTTTCAGGCACATTTCAACTCTGTTGGCCCCACATTTCTAACAAGATTTCTTGTGGAGTTTCAGATGAAATCCACATTTGCATGAGGGTTTGCTAAAAGCTGTTTGTGAGCCCTGAATCTGGACCTCCCCTTCCTGACAGGGGCCTCTCTGTGCCACGTGGCCTCTTGGACTGCAGGAATTCTCCTCTGCAGAACAGGCTGAGCTTGTTCTGCCTTCGAGGTTTATGTCCTGTTCCAAGAGCTGTAATTTTAGTGTTTCTTTTCCTGCTGCTTTTGATAATATGTCAACAGTAACTTCTCTCTGGCTGTTTCTTCCTCCCACCAGCTGTGCTGCCATTGTTCAGGAGCATTGGAGGATGTGCCGTGTGTGCCACCAGGATGTGTTTTTCCCACATGCTTGGCTTGTTAGGATGCCAAAATGGCAAAATCCCCCCAGTTTTAGGCCAGCTTTGTGCTGTCCTGTGCAGCCCCCCATACCCACAGCCCTTTGTTGTTCCTTGCAGGGGGCACTCTGGCAGAGTTCATCCACAAACGCTGCAATTCCTTGCTGGATGAGGACACCATCCTGCACTTCTTCGTACAGATCCTCCTGGCCTTGCACCACGTGCACACCAAGCAGATCCTGCACCGTGACCTGAAGACCCAGAACATCCTCCTGGACAAGCATCGCATGATCGTCAAGATCGGAGACTTTGGCATCTCCAAAATCCTGAGCAGCAAGAGCAAAGCCTACACGGTGAGTGGCAGGGGAGCTTCTTATCCCATGGCAGCAGGCTGGAAACTCTGGATTTGGCTCACAGTAGTCTCTTGGAAGTGGCTTTAGGCAATGCTGCTTTGTTCCTTGGAGTTTATACGGGCTGCTATCTTCATGCCCGAGTTTGCTGTGGCTCTGTGGGCTGCAGAAAGGTAAGAAAGACCTGCCCAAAGCTGGGAGAGGATGGGGTGTCTGGGCCCACTGGTGAGGGCAGACAGGGTGGCTCCTGCTGGGGGTGGTGTTTGCAGACTCGTCTGACACATCCTTGGCAAATAAATTCCTGCCTGTGCGCTCCCGTCCTGCCTTAATCTCCTTTCTCTGCTTGACATTTGAGCGTCTTTCTCTACCTGGGCTAATCTGACCAGACGTTTGTATCACGCTCAGCGCTCTGGGCTCTGATTCTCTCAAGTGGATAGAAGCAAAATTAGAGGCAATTACTGAATGTGTCACTGGAAAGGCAAATCCTCATGTTTTTCACTGAGATTGTCAGGCAGCTGTTGATGCCAAGGGAACAAAAGCCCAGCTCTGTGGAGCTTTAGGTGGTGGTGTTCCAGCCAGCTCTGCACCATGCCTTCCTCTTTCCACCTCTCTGCCCCAGTTTCACTGCACTGTGGTGAATTTTTGTCTCTTGTAGGTGGTGGGAACGCCGTGCTACATCTCCCCAGAGCTCTGTGAAGGGAAGCCTTACAACCAGAAGAGTGACATCTGGGCCCTGGGCTGTGTGCTCTACGAGCTCGCCAGCCTCAAGAGGGCTTTTGAAGCTGCGGTAAGAGGGTTATGGTTTACACGTAGCCCAGGGAGCTGTGGCCCCTCACAGAGGTGCAAATGTATGCTGGGATCGCTTCTCAGCGAGCCGGGAAGTGTGAAGGCAGAGGGCAGTGCTGAGAGCTCCTTCCTCCTTGGCCTCGCCCCTGACTGCCCAGCCACTGTTTGTCTCTTGTTTTCTCTCCAGAACCTTCCTGCCTTAGTGTTGAAGATCATGAGCGGGACGTTTGCCCCGATATCGGATCGATACAGCCCCGACCTGCGCCAGCTCATCCTCAGCATGCTCAACCTGGATCCTTCCAAGCGGCCCCAGCTGAATGAGATCATGGCCCAGGCCATCTGCATTCGGCCCCTCCTGAACCTCTACACAGACGTGGGCAGCGTCAAAATGAGGAGGCAAGTGACACTGCCACCTCAGTGTCCCTTGGGACGGGCTGCCACAGCCCACAGCGTGTCTGACCAGCTCACTGCCTCTGTTCTGAGCTCCAAAAAGAGCATTTTCCCAATGCAGCTCTGCTGTGCTGCCCAATGTGCAGCTGCTGCTAGCTGAGCCTCGCCCAGGGGCTCAGAGCCAGGCAGGTGCCACAGCAGGTGTGGGCCTGTCATCACAGTGACAGCAAACAGAGAGTTGTGAGCACAGGGGGAAGTGAACTCTCTCCCTCTCTCAGGTTGCTCAAAGCACCGAGCAGTGCTGTGGGTGATTCAGCCATGGTTTCTGCTGTAGCTCTGCCCAGACGTTCTGTGATCCAGAGCTCTGCAGGACATTAAAGGCTGGATTTTGGTTTGGCAGGCCTGAAAAACCCTTGGCTCCAGTGCCAACAGTGACCCACAGCCGGACAGGGGGACGGGCGAGCAGTGCCAGGCCAAGGGGTGAGTTCTGGCATGGTGTGTTCAACTCAGCTCCGTTTGGAAGGACCCTTTCCTTTGGGTGACACAAGTCAGAGAGGCACTCAAGGTTCTGGAGAGAGGAACTTAAGAGGTGTCACCTTCCTTGAGCCCTGAAGGAGCCCTGCAGCCCCTTGGACCAGCACTGGTCTGGCTCTGGCAGCTGTGCTGGCACCTGGACTGGCTGGTGCCATCACTTTTCCTGTGGGAGGAGAGTCAGGAATCCACACTAATGATTTCTGTGTGCCCCACAGGTGTCCGATGTGGTTCAGCCAGGACAGGAATCCCACCTCCACTGTCATCCATCTACACGTGGGGCAGTGGGATCACCACCCCTCTCCGCCTACCCATGCTGAACACCGAGGTGGTGCAGGTCTCTGCTGGCAGGACACAGAAGGCTGGGGTCACCAAATCCGGGAGGCTCATCCTGTGGGAGGTGAGTGCAGGGAACCTGGGGCAGGCAGTGGCTGTGGAGGCCTCGATGTGTGATTTCTGTGAAGGAGGAATTTCTGCTCACTCACAGACCCTGGCACTGCCTCCTCCAGGACTTCAGTCCCAGCCAGGGTGTGGGTAATGCTGATAAACCTGTGGGAAGGGGTTCATCAGTGTTCTCCAAGCCAGCTCTTCTATGGCTTCTCTCCATCAGGCTCCTCCCATGGGTGCTGCTGGGGGCCCTTCTCTCCCAGGAGCCACCGAGCAGCTCCAGCCTCAGTTTGTGTCCCGCTTTCTGGAAGGCCAGTCTGGAGTGACCATCAAACACGTGTCCTGTGGTGATCTTTTCACAGCCTGCCTCACAGGTGAGCTGCTGCCTCCTGCCTTCACCTGCCTGAGTCCCAGAACCCCCTAAAACCCAGTGGGACTGCCCGGGGAGCCTGCTCAGAGAGGAACCAGAGAGATGCTCTGGGCTGGGGTGACACAGGGGCCTCTTGGCCTCTCATGTAGCATCAGGTGGAGGTCAGAAATGGCAGACATGGTTCTCCTGTGATGCCACACTGGTCAACTTGGTCCCAAACTGCCTGGTATGGGGAAGGCTACAAACAGTTGGACTTTAGATGATCTTAAAGGTCTTTTTCCATTACTTTTTTTCATAAATTATTCTATGATTCTGTGAAATCTCCTGTGCTTGTTGTCCTGGTTGCACTGGTGTTACCTGGAACCAGAACTGACAATGGGGACTGCAGTGTGAGGAACATCTCTGTCACATACTCTGTGAGCGTGACACGGGCACACGCAGTGACCAGCAGTGACTGGTGTCACAGTGAGGAGTCAGCGTGAGCTGCTGCAAGACTGGTTGTGCTCAAACTGCAGGATAGCAGGGTTTGAAGCCCCCTCAGAACAGTCCAGGAAGTGTTCTGGGTGGAAGGGGAGCGCGCACACCAGTCCAAGGCCATGTTTGAGGAGCAAAGCCCTCCCAGTGGTCCCGTGGGAGCTCTGTTTGCTCTTCTGCTGGGGTCAGGGGTCAGCAAACGAGAGATATGCAGTGGGCAAACTCCATGGGCATGTGTTTATCCTACCTCCCGTGATGTTTCCTGCCACCCCTCTGCTGGGCAGCTGCTCAGGGAGTGCGTCTGTGACTTTAACACCTTGACAGACCGTGGGGTTTGCAGCTCCTGCGTACACAGCTGCAGCAGTGTTATCTCAGCACTCTTATCACTGCTGTTTGTTCATTGAGCCCTTGCAGCATGGTGAGGCTGCTGCTCCCTGGAAGCTCCTGCAGCTCCTTGGAAGCTCCTGCAGCTCCTTGGAAGCTCGCTCAAAACTTGTGACTCCTGCAGCTCGTTCTGAGTCAGAGTGGGTCCAATGTCCTGGGAGCCACGGCCACCCCTCGGCTGTGTCGCCTCGTGGGGCCTCACGTGTGCCGTGCAGGGCCTCACGTGTGCCACTGACAAGGCTTCTTTCTGCTTCTCCAGACAGGGGGATAATCATGACCTTCGGCAGCGGCAGCAATGGCTGTTTGGGGCACGGAAACTTCACGGATGTGAGCCAGGTTGGTGGAAAGGGTGCTGGGCGTGCTGCTCCTCCAGGGTAAAGGATAGATCGTGGCTTCTGCCCCACGTGAGCAGGCTCATCCCAGCTCCAGGGATGTGCATCCCAGGCATGCTCTGGCATCTGACCCCCTCCCCCTCCTCTCCCTGTCACTGCGGGTTTTAAAAGACCCAACCTGCCTCTCTCTTTCTCTCCCCCCCCCTACACAATGATCCCTTTGAGCGTGGGGGAAGTCAAGAGCTGCCTTGTGGTTGCTGTTGGCAGGCTCCCAGCTTGGAGCCTGCCTCCAATCACACACCTGCCTGCTTCACTCTTGGCCTGCAGCTGCCAGGGTTCACTGAGAAAAGTTATTTTTCAAAAGAGCCAGTATTTAAAGAAGAGCTGTGTGTTTCCGATTGGCTCAGAACACTGGGTTTGAGGGCTCATTGCTCCCTTCCAGCTTCTTCCTCGCCTGCCCTCGGATGTGGCAGCAGCCGATGGCTTCCAGCCGAGCCCGGGGACTGGTGCCATTTGTCACTGTGGTCAGCTGGCCCATTTGTTCCTGCTCCTCCCAGAGCTGAGCTGCTCCCTGCTTATGGCTGGGGAGGGGAGACCAGTTGGAAGCAGCAGCCAGATCCCAACAAATGGTGCTTTTCACTTGAGGAGGATAATGAGTATGAGGCGAGGTGTCAGATCTAACAGCAGGTCACAGCAGGGGCTGGGTGAAATGTGGAGATCCTGGTCCCTCCACACCCTAATGAATCTGAGCTGTTAACTCACAGCTCCTCTGTAGGAGAGCTTTTGAGAGCCTTTGAGCCAACACATCCTGCACCAAGCCCCTGCCTGCTCAGAGCAGGCGTTCACAGCCCCTGGCACTCCCCACATGGGCAGGGGGGCGAATCCCAACCCTTGCTGAACCTCTTCCCTCTCCAAACTCTTGTGCTGGCTGCTTTCTTCCGCCCCAGAGATGTTTGCATTATCTTCTGTGCTGCATGCACGTAGTCTCTTATCCCTTTGAAGACTGTTTGGAACAAAAAAGAAAAAAAGAAATTTCTCTGTTGTTTGTGTTGGATGAAAACTGGGATGCTGCCAGCGCTGTGTTGAGTCTGGGGGGGCCGGGTGGGAGGAATGGGAGCAGCCGGGCAGGCTGGGAGGTCTCGGCTAACGGCTGCTGCTCTTCCCCTGCCAGCCCAAGATTGTGGAGGCTCTGCTGGGCTACGAGATGGTGCAGGTGGCCTGTGGAGCGTCTCACGTCCTGGCGGTCTCCAACGAACGGGAAGTGTTTGCCTGGGGCAGGGGGGATAATGGTAAGAGATGTCTGTTTTGCAGAACAGGGCTTGTGCCTGTTCCCACTCCCTTTGCTGGCCCTGCTTGCCCTCAGTCCCCTCCAGATGTGCCAGGGTGGGTGGGTGTGGAAGAGCTGCAGCTGTTTTGCTGCATACCAGGGCCCCCGTGCTTTGGGTTTTGCTGCTTTCTGGGATCCCAGGCTGGGCTTTTGCAGCAGCTGTGTCAGTGCTGTGCTCAGGGTGTGTGTTGCCATCAGCTGTTCCCTGCTCTGTTCCTCCTGCCAGGTCGCCTTGGGCTGGGCACCCTGGAGTGCCACAACTGCCCCCAGCAGGTCACAGTCCCTCCAGAGCATGAGGCTCAGAAGGTCATCTGTGGCATTGATTCCTCCATGGTCCTCACAGTGAAGAACCAGATCCTTGCTTGTGGGAGCAACAGGTAAGAGGGGTGAGGGTCTGTGCTCTACATTTTACCCTCCTGGGCCTGTCCATGTTGTGACCAAGGAGCTCCAGAAAACATCCCTGTGTGATCCTACCCCTCAGCATCATGCTGCTGATGGTGTGGTTATTCCAGGGCAGGACGTGTCTCTGGGGTGTCTGTGCCAGGCTGTGTTGAGCCTGAGATTTTCCTTGTTCAGGTGTAACAAGCTGGGCCTAGACCGGATCAGCTCAGCAGAGGAGCCCTCCCCAGAGGACCAGGTGGAGGAGGCCACTGTGTTTGTGTGTGCCCAGTCAGCCCCCTTGAGCCAGGAGCCCATTGTGTGTGCTGACATCGGTACAGCACATTCGGCTGCTGTCACAGGTGAGGCTGTGTGCCCAAATTCTGAGAGGGGGGACACCTGTGTTCTCCCTGTCTTCCTTCTGCCTGTTTCCCATGGGCAGTCTCTCAAGAAACACCCTGCTCACAGTGTTGAAGCTCTGTGGAGCAGGATGCTCAGTGTGGAGACAGCAAAGAGCTTCAGGGGTTTTAGTGTGTCCCAAGTGACAGCCAGTTGTGTCTCTCCTCTCTGCTGTCAGCCTCTGGCCACTGTTACACCTTTGGGAGCAACCAGCATGGGCAGCTGGGCACCAACTCCTCCCGCAACAGCCGCGTGCCCCACCTGGTTGTGGGGCTGGAGACGATGAAGGTCACCGTGGTGGCTTGTGGGGATGCCTTCACTGTGGCCATTGGAGCAGGTGAGGCTGAAGCCACCATGTCCTGAGCTGCAGCAAGCCCTGGCTGGCCTCTGGCTCTGCTGTGGTCAAGGCAGGTGTGCAGCGAGGTGTTTACATCCCTCTGCAGACGGCGAGGTGTGCACGTGGGGGAAAGGAGCCCGGGGACGCCTGGGCAGGAAGGACGAGGAAACGGGAGTGCCGAGGCCGGTGCAGCTGGAGGAGACACATCCATACCTGGTGACCTCCGTAGCCTGCTGCCACGGGAACACACTGCTGGCAGTAAAGCGTGAGTAAAGGCTTTGTCCCTGTGATTCCTGCCATGAGGGCCCGGCCAGACACAATGCCTTGTGACCGGAGCTGTGCCGAGTAACCCTGGCACGTAAGCTCTGTGTTATTCCAGTCCCTCTCGAGCTGTAGATGAATGGAAATAACTTCAAGCCCAAAATAATTCCCCTTCTTCTCTTCAGCTCTGTGACACTGCCTCTCCCACTGGGCCAGGGGAGCAAAGGGATGGCAGAGGCTGTCTCATGCACTCCCAGACAGGTAGGCTGGCCAAGCTGTGGCCGGCGGGGAGCTGGCGTGCCAGCAGCCCACAGAGTATCCAAAAAGAGCAGTTCTCTAATTGATGCTGCTGAAATAGAAGCTGAGATTTGAGGCGTCATTTTGGCTGCTGCCTTTCCATTGTGGTTTGGAAAAGATAGCGATGGTTTTGTGGTTCCTCTCTGCTTGGGCCAAAGGCAGCATCGCAGCGCAGTTAAAACGTGCCCATGGCGTGACCTGCCCTTCCGTTGCCTGGATGTACAACGGGAGCCTGGCCCAGACTGCTGCAGGGGCCTTTCTTCCTCCTCTGCTGGGCTGATTATGGCCTCAGCCTGGGCTGAGGGATTCCAGTCTCAGCCCACTTCAAGGAGGCTAATTACAGCCCAGAGGGGAGGAGGCCCGGCTGATGGCCCAGGCACAGCGGAATCGGCCCTGGCTCCCGTTCCTCCCCTGTGAGTGCCCAGCTCTCACGTGATGTGTGTTGCCACGTGAAGGGGACGGGAATGGCCAAGTCCCCAGGCTCGGGAACAAGTAGGGCATTTGTCATGGGAGTAAAAGGGTTTTGTCTCTACAGGAAGACTGCAGGCTGCTCTCCCCTTCCGCTGCTGGAGTCGCCCTGCACTCTGTGGCAGCTGGTTTATGGGCTCCCACCTGCAGCACTGTAAGAGCAGGGACTGAGTGTGTAGCCCCACTGCTATCCAACTGCCTGAAACGTTGTCCTGTCCCAGTACTGGGAGTGCAAACTCAGCGGTGTGAGGGCAGCAGCCTCGCCTGCCACAGCATCCCTCAGCAACCAGTGTGCAAAAAAGCATCAAGAGCTCTGTAAAGAGCTGAGATCTGACTTTGGACTTTCACACAGCTCAATCTGCCTGGAAATTTCTCCAGCGAAAACATGAGATCCAGTGACACATGTGAAGTCATTGCTGCTGTCAGCTCTGGCTGTTATCTGGCCTGGGAGGGTGCTGGCACAGGCGAGCTGTGCTCCACCTTTGGAGTAGCCGTTCTGCTCCTCCTGTGGGGATAACTCTGCTTTTGACTGGCTTGGGCTGCTGCCCAGGTTATCATGAGCTGCTGCTGCACCCTCTTCTCAATCCCACTGCAAACACAGAATAACTGGGAGAAGCCAGGCTAGAGAGGAGGAGGAGGAGAGCACAAGCCTCAAGAGACTGCATTTCGTCCTGTTTGGGCTCTGTGTGCTGGGTGTTGCCCTTGTGCCACTACTGAGGTCTTGCAATGGCTTCCTGTAGGGAAGGGGACAGGGATTGTGGTGCCCATCTGTTGGGTATCAGGCCTGTGTGGGGCAGAACGCTTCTTGTAGCTTCATCAAAGTGGGGCTTCCAGCTAAATCTTGGTCTTTACCCTTTGTGTTTCAGCTGCTGTGGAGGAATCGCCTTCCCAGTGAGTGAGAGCAGCCACATCCTGCTCTTCCTGCTGCCCACGGTGGCCTGGCTCAGACACACTCCAGGCTCCAGAGCTCCTCAGCTGCACTCTGAAGGCAGCAGTCTGGAAATAGAGAGTTCCTAACGATGGTTCCCAAGGAACCAGAGCTGGTCTCACTTATTGAATTGTCACTGTGAACCTCCAGTGCCTGAGAGTCGCTGCCCTGGACATGCCATGGGGTGGACATCCCCAGAGCTCCTGTGTGCCTTCGGGGGGTCACACCGTGGCTCTTCCCCTCCCTGCTGGAAGTGCCTGTGTGGAAGGGTGAGGAGCACAGAGGTTGTTTTCCTCTGTGGAAACTGTTTCTGGTTATGAAGCCCAGGCTGACAGCTCCGTGTCTGAGAGAGAGCTGTCAGCCTTTGCACAGCAGCGTCTGGAGTCAGGGCCCCAGGCGCTGTGCTGGGTGACTAAATGCAAACCTCTGTGCTAATTAGAGAAGTCTGTCCTTTCCCATCCCCCCTCTAAAACGTTTCACCCATTTATTGAGCACACTTTGGAGGGTCCTGCCTGCACGGCTGGCCGAGCTCTGCACGAGCAGCCTCCCTGTGCTGCACAGCTCTCCTGAAATGCCGCCTGGAGCTTTCCAATTACAGCATCCCCTGGCCCCAGGAGCTCGCTGGAGGATCTTCCAGCTGACATTTGTCCTCGGGCCCCTCAGTCCTACTGCTGACCGGCTCACTGGCTCCCAGCTGAGCTGGGGAAGGCAGCAAAACACAGCCAGGGATTGTCAGTACTTGAAGTTTTTTAACCCAGATTTTTCCAGGGAGCTGATGAGTTTTCACCAGGGATCTTTGTGGCAGGAGGGGCACATCCATGTGTTACGGACAGGAGTCACGTTTTTTGTCTCCAGAAGGGTCGTTTCCTTTCCTTTATTTTTTTTCCTCTTCTTTTCTTTTTTTAACTTACATGTGCCCTGGGCCATTTTTTGATGAGCTTCTGTCTCTGATCTGTCTGACATTGCAAATGCTCTTGCCTTTCACATCCATCTTTGTGCTGTTGCCAATCTGTTGTGTATAAAGTCGGTGCTTTCATAAGCTGGCTGAGATGAAATCTCTCTAATTATTTTTGTGATTCTTTCCTGTTTTCAATGAGGGAAACCTCGACGGGCTCTGGTAAAAGCCAACTGATCCCTCTGTCATGTGGAAGGTAATGAATTTCTGCAGGTCTCCTGCCCTTTCTTCCCTCTCCTCCCAGGCTCCAGCTGGGGAAGGGAGCAGGTCCCGTCCGGCCGGGAGAGGCGTGTGCAGCCCTGGCTGCAGACACAGCCTCCCTGTTTGGCTCCTGGCAGGGTGGGTGCATGGGTTTTTCCCTGCCTTTTTTGTTTCTTGTGGAGCTGCCTTTTCAAGTGATTACACCCTGCTATCCCAGGAAGCTGACTGGAATTCAAAGGTTCTGCCAGTCCTTTGGCACTTTCCTGCGCTGCAGGTTAAGGGGACGGCTCAGCCCGGTGTTGGGGAAGGTGCTTTCCCCTCCCAGACCAGCCTGGGCACCAGGGTGATTGCAGGGCTGGGTGGCTGGGTTCAATTGCCTCAAAGCCCCTCTGGGCTGCTGCCTCTCCTCCCTGTGTGGAGCTGGCAGCAGCTCCAGCTCCTTCCAGCATCAGATTTCTCTTACCTCTGTTGTGCAGAGCTCTCAGGGCTCCCCTCGCCCCACACCACATTCATACACATCCCATAGGAAGGGGCTGGTGTTCCTCCTGCAGCCTTGCCAGGGCTGAGGGCTGGCTGGGACAGCAGCAGGCAGGACAGAGGTGTGACACCCTTTGTCTTGTCAGCAGTGGCACCAAAATGCCACTGCTTCAGGAGCCAAGCTCTTCCTGCTCCAGCTGGGCTGCCAAATCCAGGGGTGCGGCCCTCGCCCCGCCGTTCTTATCGGTGTGCTGGTGTTAGGTAGATGGTTTTATGGCTTTATGACACCTTTGCACTGCCGTGACGGGGCTGGAGGTGTCACCAGCTTGAACATTGGGATCCTTTGCTCCAAACTGGGGAAACCACTGTGGACCAGTGTGCTTTGTCCTGGGCCGGGGGCTCCGGCGAGGGCTGGAGCCCTCGGGATTTTGCAGCCTGGGCTCTCCGCACAGGAGTTCAGCTGTGAAGCCCAGCGAGATCATTTGAATAATTTAATACCGGGCTGTGACCAAGCCTGGCGAAAGGGTAAAGGAAACAAAGAGGCCCCCAGCCCCGAGCAACAAAAGCTCCTGGAACGACAAGCCGAGGCATGTCCGCGCTGCCGGAGGCAGAGAGCAGCCCGGGCAAATAGGCCACTTGCATTCCTCACGTCTGCTGCTTTGTTTCCCTGCAGAAGCTCCCGGTGAAATCTGCAGGTCTCAGGGCTTCTCCCTTTATCCTTGTTTTGTTCCTGTGTTCTGTGGGGCTGGTGGTGGATCAGTGTCCCCGCGGCTCTTCCTGCTAAGGAAAGGCAGGGCCGGAGGGGAGTGGGAAGGGGAGGTGATGTGAGGATGAGGCTGCCTGGTCCCCCCGCTTGTGCATCCTGGTGCGAGTCGCCTCTGGCCATTGTCACCCAGGGAAAGGCTGTCCCTGTTCCAAATAAGATCCTGCTGACTTGGGGCCATTACTGTAGCAGGAAACAGCCCAAACCGCCTGCTGATCCCGGAGCTGATTTGATTCCGGCACCTCTGCCGAGGTCGTATCCTCATTCCCACGAGGCTTTCGGCAGGAGGTGCGGCTGCTGTCCCTCTGTCCGTCTGCCTCGATCCCTTACCCCTGCCCTCCCTGGGCACGAGGCCCCAGAAGCCGGGAGAGGACTCTCCCCACTCCTTTCCCCGGGGCGAAAGGCTCCACCTTAACTTCTTTAGAAGCCGGAGCGTCGGTTTTCTGTCCCTCCAGTTTAAGTTAAATACAAGGCGGAGGGATGGAGCAGCAGGGAGAGGCTGGGGAACAGGAGAAGAAGCCTCTCCGAACCCAGATGGGTTCAAGAAGTGACCCATCATGGGGGACAGGGAACATATCACCTCCACAAAGGGAATTGCCCTGAGTGTCGCCTTTGTGTGAGACAAATGCCTGGCTGTGATGTTGAGTGCGGGGAGGGCTTTGCTTAGGGAGAGGGGAAAAGGAGGGATCTTTGTTTGCAGGGTCTGACACCTCCCAGCCGCCCTGCCGGCACAGCCAGCACCTTCTGATGGCTTTGTCAGCTCTTGGCTAATTAGCAGAGATGCTCTTCAGTGAGGTTAGGGAAGAATAATTTTAAAAACATCAAAGAGAAGCAGTAAATAATGATAAAAGTCGGCTGTTTCGTGGCTGTCATCGGAGTCACAGGCTGCCTGTGTTTACAGGACTGATGTGTCCTGTCTTTGGAGTCCCATCACCCCCCAGGATACCAAGGACCTGTCCTTTTGGCCTGAACCTTGTCCCATAGTGATATCCGGGGACAGTTTTTAGCCGGGGCCAGGTTACAGCATGTCAGGGACAGTGTCTGGGTAGTGCCTACTCTCTTGTTGGAGACAGCCTGGCTGTGGGCTGTGCTGGCACAGAGTGGCAGAACCAGCTGGACCATGGGGCTGCTGGTAGATCCTGCCCTGGGGGGGTCACAGCCCTGAGCAAACCCAGCCGAGGAGCACCTCATCCCCGGCTCAAGGTGCCTTTGGCTCCCCACTGCTCCCTGTACAGTTGCCCACTGTCACTTGTTTTTACCTGTCGGGTTTCCAGTATCACTGGGAGCTGGTTAAACTTTAGCTCAGCGCTCTCCATCATCCGAGCAGCGACTCACGTTCTCTTAGAAAATCCCCTGCTGATGGCAGCTCATGCACAGTGCACCCCAGTACAAGGTTCCCTGATATTTGGGAGCCTCAGTGCAGGTCAGAACGACCTGCCGTCTGAGGGGAAAGGTGTGTGCTGATGTCTTTACAAACAGTTTGATGGGTGTTAATGTCTTTGAAATGGGTCTTTATGCCCCTACTGACTTCGGGCAGCAGGTTCTTTACCGGGCCCAGACAGCTTGGCTCCGGAAACAGGCAAGGGTCTGCACAAGGCTGAACTTCTGAACTTTGGGGTAAAACAGTAGGTTCAAGGGGGGATATGGGGTAGGCGGTTCGGGAAGGCTGTACCTTCCTGGTACCTCAGCCGATGGGGAAAGGAAGAGGGCAACGTGCGGCCGGGAGCTGGGATAAAAGGGAGGCTGTGCCCTCCGAACTCGAGAGAGAGAAAACCCCGCAGGCGTATGCTCCAGTGGCCTTTCTCCCTGTATTCGAATAAAGTTGAAGGACTCCTCTGTCTCCTTTTTGGACATAAACCTCTGGCGTTTGTGGATTTTCCTAACACATCTCTCAGAGTAACCCCAGAAATGAGCCACCCATCCCCTCCGTGGCGGCTCTGGCAGCGAGCAGGCTGCCTCCCCCCGGGCTGCTGCAGGGTTTTATTTTAAGCAGAGCCTCTCGGGGAGAAGGGTAACGTGAGCTCCTTGAGTGACAAGTGATAGAGCTCGACTTGCTCAGCGTGTCCCCCAGGAATCCCGCTCCTCTGCCATTTGCTAATTGAAAACTGCTAACATTTGGGTCTGGAGCAACTGCCACCCTTAATGGGAAGCTGGCTGGAGTGAGCGTTGGTGGGACTAACACATGCTCACAGCCTGTCATCTGCTCGGCTCCATCTCTGGGGAAAGGGGCAAATACTCCCATATGCTGCTCTGATTTCTGAAAGAGTGACGAGGGGGCTGGAGCCAGACAGATTTGCTTTTATTCTCCCTCCTCCGGGCTCTTGCTCAGTTGCAAACCGTGGCTGGAAGGAGGCTGTTGGCTGCAGCCTGGGGCGTGAGCTCCCAGCAAGACAAAGCCACAAGAGCGTGTGTCCCCTCCGTGCCTGTGGCGTGGGGGGCTCAGGGCAGCCCCTCCATGTCCTGCTGTGAATGATGGCTGGGACACGAGTTGCTGTTGGTAGGAGCAGGTCTGGGAGCTGTATCCCACCTCCAGCCTCGCTCAGAAGCTCAACTGTGGCCCCGGGCTGCCTGCAGGAGTGCGGCACCCCTGGGACACCTCTGAGTCAAGGAGGGCATGTAGGGTCAGCGAGGACAGCAAGGTGTGTGCCCCCAGAGCCCAGCCCTGGGCCAGGGGATGCTGCAGTGGGTGGGGGGGCCGTGTGTGATGTGATGTCGATGCTCCCCAAACTCCTGCGGTGGCTGTTCCCAGCGCAGAGGGTCACAGGCGCTTGAGATGATTGTTCCCAGTGCGGTGGGTACCAAACACCCCCAGAGAGCTGTGCCCGGTGGGGTGCTCCCCAAACCCCTCGGAGGGGGCTGTCCCCGGTGTGATGCTCCCCGAGCCCCCGGAGGTACCGGGACCGCTCCACCCGCGCCGTGCGGCGGCGGCGGGGCGAGGAGGCGGGGTCCGGGCGGGGGGCGGTGGCGATGGCGATGCCGTCCCCCCGTCGCGGGGCGGGCTCAGGCCGGTCCCACCGCCCCGTCCGGCCCCCGGGCGGAGCCGGACGAGGAGCGCGGAGCCGAGCGGGCGCGGGGCGGCGGCGGCGGCGGCGGGCGCGGGGCGGCGGCGGGATGCCGGGCTACGACTACAAGCTGCTGGAGCGGCCGCGGCGGCGGGTGTTGTGCCCGCTCTGCGGGAAGCCCATGCGGGAGCCCGTCCGCGTCTCCACCTGCGGCCACCGCTTCTGCGACACCTGCCTGCAGGAGTTCCTCAGGTGAGACCCCGCACCAGCTCACGGGCGACCCGAGCTGACGTTACTCCGCGCACCCCTTCCCCCTGGGGTACCCCGGTCACGCACCCCCGCGCCGCCCGATCCGGGGTTCCGCACCCCGCTCCCCGCCACCCCCCCATACACCGCCGGCCCCGGGGCTGCGGTGTCCGGGGGTGCCCCGGAGAGGGGTGCGGGGTGCCCTGGGCCGGTGTCGGAGTGCGGGGTGCACGGGAGTGCGGATGCGCCGGGCCCGGGAGGGAATGCGGGATATCCCGGGGAGGGGCGCGGGGTGCCTGGGGGTGCGGATGCCCTGGGGAAAGGTGCGGGGTGCCCGGGGGTGCTCCGGGCCGAGGAACGGCTGCGGAATGCCCCGGATAAGACACGGAGTGCCCCGGGAAAGGCGCGGGGCGCCCGGGGATGCCTCAGGCCGGGGAAAGGTGCGGGGTGCCCGGTGGTGCCCCGGGGCAGGGAGGGGGTGCGGGGCGCGCCCAGCCCGTGACAGCCGCCCCGCGGGTGCAGCGGCCCGTGGCCCCTTTCGGTGAGGAGGAGGAGGAGGAGGAGGAAGAGGAGGGCCGGGTGAAGCCCGGAGTGGCGAGTTTCGAGATTCGAGTTTAACCCCTTCCTGCCTCTGCCCCGCCGGAGGAAGTGGCCGGGGGTGTTTTTTGGGGAGGGGTGTACGGCCACCCCGGTGAGCCCACGGGTGAGCGCGACCCGGCCGTGTGCTCTGGTCGGGAGCGAGGAGCGGGGGCCTCTTCCCACCCCTGCGGCTTGGGCCCCCCGGTACCGGTAGCCCGGGGGCACGTGTGGGGCCGGTGCTTTCCCGGTTCCCGGCTGCCGCACTCGGCGCGGTGCCGGGGGTCCCGCGGGGCACGGCGGGGGGCTGCCCGTGCTCTCCCCACGCGGTGACAAGCGTCACCCTGGGCCTTTCCCCGCCGGTGCGACCTTCGCCCGGGGACGGCTCCCGGGCACCACCGTCACCGGGGCCGGTTTCTGTGAAACCGGGCGTTCCCCGGGGCACGTGTCAGAGCGCATCTGTCTCCCCCCCCTCCCCGCACCCTTCCCGCCGGCACCTCCGCTCCGCCGGGGGGAATGGACTCGGGGGTCCCCCCACTGAGTACACCCCGTTTGCCCCGGATCAGTTTGGGGATCCCATGGGCTGAGCCATCCAGCCCCACCGCGGTGCTGGGAAGGGGGTGCCGGGGGATGCCGGGGGATGCGGGGGTTCCCCGCCCCATCACCTCTCTGTGCCCCAACACGCCGTGAAGGTCAGAGGCAAGGACGGTCCCCCCGGGTGCTGCCTCAGCACATTCCCTGCCCGGCCAAGCGTGAGGAATGGGGAGGCTTTGTCGGGGATTAGGCGCTGGCTTCGGGTCATCGTCCCACTTCCCCACCAGCCCCAGCACCCCAACACCGTGCACGGGGTTCAGGCACAGCTGGCAGCCCTGGAAAGGCGGCAGTGTCATCCCAGCCACGAGGCAATGCCAGCCACGAGGCAGTGCCATGGGCTCCCCGGGAAGGGCCGGGTGCCCGGCCCTGTCTGCGAGCTCCTTATCTCTGATGACTCCCACAAAACCACCTGCAACAAACAGAGTGGGCACGTGGCAGAGCTGTTTGCAGCCGTGCCCCATGTGCATCACACCCCACACCCCACAGGCCTGTGGTTCCTGGGGCTCACTTGCACCCCCAGCACGGGGATGGTGGCCACAGGGGACATGACCGTGCCACGGCCAGGCAGCCCAGGCCAGCGTGTGCCAGGCAGCACTACTGGCTCCATCCCGGCGTCTCACATCCACTTGGCAGCTCTGGTTGAGGCCACACCAGTGCCTGCCAAGGGCCTGCAGTGATTAGATGGGCACAGGGGCTGTGCAGGCAGGACAGGCTCGTCCGCTGTAACTGCAAAGACACCAGAGCCACAGGGTCCCTGTGTGTCCCTGCTGCGTGGCCCTGTAGGCAGCAGCTGTGGTCTCCCACCCCAGTGTCCATCGGGGATGGTGCATGGACGTCCTCACCTGCCCCTGGGCACAGTGGTGTGGGACCAGAGGTGATGGTGACTCCTGGCCAGCCTTGTCACAGGCCGGGCTGCCTCTTTGGCTGTGTCCCTGTCTCCACTTCATGCTGCTCCTCTGCAGGTCAGGGCTGAGCAGGGCCCTTCCACCTCAGGGACAGCTCTTGGAAGGACCACCCCATCCTGGGGGCCCAGCAGGATGGGGACCCCTCCAGGGTAGCTGCCTGTCCCCTGTCCTGACTCACCTTAGTGGCTGCTGGGGCCATTTCCTGTGGAGCAGGAGCCCCAGGGCCACTCATCAGGGCTGCACATCTGGAGCACAGCTGTTGCCCTCCCCCACCTCCCCTGGGCCTCGGCACCTGGGGCTGTGGACGCTCCGGCCCCTGCCGGCCCCCTCCTGGCCAGCCGCAGGCACCCTCCTTAATCCCAGGGGACAGGACCAGGGGCTGCCGGGGCTCCAGATGGTGCCACGCTCTCGGCGGCTGGCCCAGGCCCCTGGGGACCGGGGCCGTCGTGCCCGGCTGGGGGGGGTGGGGGGCTGCCTGGGGGGGGTGTCTGGCTGGGGCATTTCCCAGCTCAGACAGATGGAGCAGGATTAGAGCCGTGGCTCCCCCAGGGTGGCGGCTGGATTTGGCACGGGGCGAGCGCTCAGCAGTGCAGGGACAGCGCCAATGTCCTGGGGTGGGATGGCGGGGACCCGGTGGGACATCGTGGCTGTGTCACTGCTGTCGCGCCGCTCGCCAGCCCCGAGTGATCCCGAGCCCTCTGTGTCTTGCAGCGAAGGCGTCTTCAAGTGCCCGGAGGACCAGCTGCCCCTGGACTACGCCAAGGTGAGCCTGGCACACGGATGGGTACCCTGCTCCAAGGGGACATCCCCGCCAAGGAGCCGTCCCCAGGCTCCTCACAGCGCCTGGCACAGCTGCGCCGGCCTGGCACGGGCGCCCAGGCGGAAGCAAGAGCCCTTTGTGCCGCGGGGCCGGGGAGCGGAAACCCGCTCCCGACAAAGGGAGCTTGTTGGCGTGCCCAGGGGGGGATCCGGCCCCGGGCAGCGTGCCCACGGCTGCCAGCCAGGCTGTGCTGGGGGCTGTGTGCCCCCACAGCCCGGTGCAGGATGCTGATACCCCACTGCTGCCCCTGCAGATCTACCCCGACCCCGAGCTGGAGGCGCAGGTGCTGAGCCTGGCCATCCGCTGCATCCACAGTGAGGAGGGCTGTCGCTGGAGCGGGCTCATCAAGCACCTCCAGGTAGGGCCTGGGAGGAGGAGGGGGGGCAGAGTTCTACCCCGTGGCTTTCCCATCACCATCCCTGTACCCCCCCAGGCCCATCTTGGTACCTGTGGCTTCAACGTGATCCCCTGCCCCAACCGCTGCAGCGCCAAACTGAGCCGCCGTGACCTCCCCGAGCACGTCCAGCACGGCTGCCCCAAGCGCAGGGTCAAGTGCGAGTTCTGTGCCAACGACTTCACTGGGGAGGCCTTCGAGGTGGGCAAGTGGGGGGGACACTGTGGGGGACACAGCTGGCCAGGGTGCCATGGTGGGCATGGCTGTGCTGGGGGTATTGTGGGGGTGTAGCCGGGGTGTGTGGGCATCCCCAGTGGGCTGCAGGAGACAGGCTGGGTGTGGGGACAGAGCCTGAGCAGGGACACTGTGGGAGAGTCATTATGGGGAGGACAGCCTTGGGGGGTGACGTGGTCATGTGGGCTCCTGGTCATTGTGCCCTCTGGCTGTGGGGGTACTGTGTGTCCCCATCCCTGTCAGGGCTGGCTGGTGAGGGCAGCCAGAGGGTGATGATGCTGTCATGGTCCCCAGGGCCACCAGGGCACGTGTCCCCAGGAGAGTGTGTACTGTGAGAACAAGTGTGGGGCCCGCATGATGCGGCGCCTGCTGTCCCAGCACGCCCTGGCCGAGTGCCCCAAGCGCACCCAGCCCTGCACCTACTGCGCCAAGGAGTTTGTCTTCGACACCATCCAGGTGAGATGGAGCCCATGGGGACCCTCACCTTGCTGGCTCCCAGCCCTGGCTGACAGCCTCTCTTCCTCCCTAGAACCACCAGTACCAGTGTCCCCGGTACCCCGTGCCGTGCCCCAACCAGTGTGGGACACCCAGCATCGCCCGGGAGGACGTGCCCACCCACCTCAAGGAGAGCTGCAACACTGCCATGCTGCTGTGCCCCTTCAAGGAGGCTGGCTGCAAGCACCGGGTGAGTGTTGTCCCTGTGACCACCCTGCCCTGCTATCCTTGGACATGGGGTGCCATCCCCTACCCTGTGCCCCGCAACATCCCCACACCGCTCCTGCCCTGACATCTGTCCCGTCCCTTGTGCTCAGTCCCATCCATGTGGCTCCTCATCCTTGTGTTTGCCACCCCAACCAGGTGTCTCTGTACCGCCCCTGTGTCCCCATGACATCCCTGTGCCATCCTGCTCCAGTACCCCCATGCTCCAAGGACATCTCCATGATATCCCCACGGCACCTCCTCTCCTGTCCTGTGTCCCCACACCGTCCCTGGCACCCTCCTGCTGACGGTCCCTCTGTCCCCGCAGTGCCCCAAGCTGGCCATGGGCCGGCACCTAGAGGAAAGCACCAAGGCCCACCTGGGCATGGTGTGTGCCCTGGTGAGCCGGCAGCGGCAGGAGATCCTGGAGCTGCGCCGGGATGTGGAGGAGCTGTCGGTGAGCAGCGACGGGACCCTCATCTGGAAAATCGCCGACTATGCCCGCAAGCTACAGGAGGCCAAAGCCCGCAGCAACTACGAGTTCTTCAGCCCCCCGTTCTACACCCACAAGTACGGCTACAAGCTCCAGGTGTCGGCTTTCCTCAACGGCAACGGCAGCGGGGAGAGCAGCCACCTCTCCGTCTACATCCGCGTGCTGCCCGGCGAGTACGACAACCTGCTGGAGTGGCCCTTCTCCTACCGCGTCACCTTCTCCTTGCTGGACCAGAGCGACCCCTCGCTCTCCAAGCCCCAGCACATCACCGAGACCTTCCACCCCGACCCCAACTGGAAAAACTTCCAGAAGCCGGGAGCCTCGCGCAGCTCCCTGGACGAGAGCACCCTGGGCTTTGGCTACCCCAAGTTCATCTCCCACGAGGACATCAGGAAACGGAACTACGTGCGAGATAACGCCATCTTCATCAAAGCCTCGGTGGAGATCCCCCAGAAGATCCTGGCCTGAGCCCCGGAGGGGGACAGGATGTGACCGGGGCACCCGCCCAGGGTGGCCCCAGGTGGTGCTGAGCCCCCGCCCGCAGCCGGTGCCCCCGGCTTGGGGACGCTGCCGAGGTGCCGCGGTGGCTCTCAGGATAGGCAGGGATGGGGCCTGGGGCCGGGACTGTCCGGCAGCCCCAGGCCCTTCTCAGGTGCCCGGGGGTGCCGGGGGGCTGGGCCCCCTAAGCCCCTCCCCGAGGTGCCCAGCAGCCCCCGCCAGCCTCGCTGGGGACCCTGCAGGACCCCACTGCCCAGAGCCATATTTTGTAAACTGGTGCTCCCCAGGTTGTTATTTATTACCCCGGGCTGGGGCTGCTGCCCCCTCCCCACATCTTTTTCTTTTCAATAAACTTTTCTTGTATTTATTACGGCTGCCTGAAGCTCCTTCCTCAGCCTGAACCTCCTTCCCCTGCCTGCCGGGAATCGGGATGGCAGGACCAGGGGATGCTCCTGGGTGCAGCCGTGGGTGCTGGGGACAGGGAGAGCCGGGACTGGGCTGGGGTGCACGGAGAGGGGTAATCCCTGACCCACATCCCGGCAGCAGACAGGCTCAGATGGAGCCGGTTAATTCGGTAATCACCGGCAGCAGCGGGGATGTGCCGGGCTGGGGGGGTCGCCACCCCCGGGGGGCTGCTTCCCTGCAGGCCCCCTCCTGCCCCATCAAGCCCCTCGTTAGCCCCGGGGTAATTAACGCCCCGGGGGAGGCCGGGATCCCGAGCAGACAGGGGATGGGCAGTGGTGGGGGGCAGCAGGGCAGATTGGGGGGGTCGGGCTGGATCAGGCCCCAGGTCCATGTGTCTGACCCCCCCCCCCAGTCACCCCGGCAGCAATGGGGGGGGGGTCACTGTCGCTGCAGGATAATCCCACAATTACATTAGTGCTGTTCCGGCCTAATGCAATTAGCCCCTAATTAGCTGCACCCTGCGGCCCTGGCTGGGCTGGGGGAGCAGCACTCCCGGGGGTGTCCCCAGACCTCGTTTCCCTCCCCCCCAGCAATGTCCCCCTGGGCAGGTCCCAGCCCGGTGTGGCAGCACGGGGCCCTGGGCAACTGGGCAATGCTCCTGCCCATGCTGGTACCAGTACCAGCCTGTACTGGTGCCCAGTACGAGTCTGCACCACTGCCCAGTACCAGCCTGTACTGGTGCCCAGTTCCTGCCCATACTGGTGCCCAATATGAGTCCGCACCACTGCCCAGTACCAGCCTGTACTGGTGCCCAGTACGAGCCGCACCACTGCCCAGTACCAGCCTGTACTGGTGCCCAGTTCCTGCCCGTACTGGTGCCCAGTACGAGCCCACACTACTGCCCAGTACCAGCCTGTACTGGTGCCCAGTTTCTGCCCGTACTGGTGCCCAGTACGAGCCCGCACCACTGCCCAGTACCAGCCTGTACTGGTGCCCAGTTTCTGCCCGTACTGGTGCCCAGTACGAGCCCGCACCACTGCCCAGTACCAGCCTGTACTGGTGCCCAGTTTCTGCCCGTACTGGTGCCCAGTACGAGCCCGCACCACTGCCCAGTACCAGCCTGTACTGGTGCCCAGTTCCTGCCCATACTGGTGCCCAATACAAGCCCACACCACTGCCCAGTACCAATCTGTAATGGTGCCCAGTGCCAGCCTGTATTGGTGTTCAGTGCCATACTGGGCCACCAAACCGGTGGCTGATGCCAGCCCAGTCTGGTGTCCAGTGTCAGCCTGTACTGGTGTCCACACTGGCACCCAGTGTCACCCCACACTCGTGCCAAGTGCCAGCCTTATCGTGATTTCTGATGCCAGCCCCTAACGATGGGCAGTTCTTGCCCATACTGGCGCCCAGTGTGCCCAGGATCAGCCTGTACTGGTGGCCAGTGCCAGCCCAAAGTGGCGACTATTGCCAGCCCATACTGGTGCCCAGTATCAGCCCCCTGTGGTGCCCAGTTTCAGCCTGTACTGGTACCCAGTACCACCCCTGTGTTAATGTCCAGTGCCAACCCATACTGGTGACCCGCGCTGGCCCATTCTGGTGCCCAGTTCCAGCCCATCCCTGTGCCCGGTTCCAGCCGCTCCCGGTGTCCCGTGTCCCCCGCCCGGTGCTCGGCTCGGTGGCGCCGCCGCGCGGGGACCGAGGGGAGGGGAAGCGGGGACATCGGGCAGACGAGGTGTTAATAGACATTTACAGCCTTATAATTTAAATTAATGAATGATAATTATAATAATTATCGTATAGAATCATTGCATTAAAAAAATTATCATTTCTATTAAATATACATTTTATTCTTACTTGTGTTATGCTTTTTATCTTATCGTTAATATTTATTTTTTATATGTAATACTTTAAAATATTTTTAAATTTTATATATTATATTTATATTATTATATGAAAATTGAATACATCAGTATAATTGCTTTATATAATATTTTAGTATTTTATATTACATAAATTTTACATTATAGAAATTTTATCTAGATATTTACATATATTTCATCTTTCATATTTATTACACATTTAATTTATATTTAGTAGCTGTTCATAATTTTAAAATTTTTAATTCTTATCTTTTATATTTTTATGTTTATTGTGTATATTTTATTTATGTATTTTTATTTGTCTGTATATATATATCTACATACCCCCACATACATCCACACAGGGTACAGGGACATCCCTGTCCCTCTGACCAGGCCAACACAGGGGGTTGGCAGCCCCTTGTTGCAAGCAGTTGCCTTAAAAGAAATCAAATCAAATCAAATCAAATCAAATCAAATCAAAATCCATATATAATTTATGAACTAAAAGTGGGAAGTGGCGCTGGAGGAAGCATCTCCTGGATGAGCTCAGGGAAGCCAAGGAGGGGTAAAAACACCCTTGGGAGCTTGGAGTTGTCCCCGTCCCCACCTCAGGGACCAACTCCCAACTCTGCTTTCCCCGCTTGGGTTGATTTTTCCCCTTTTCCTGCCCCTTTCCAGCCATTTCTGTGGGATGTGCCGTTGGGTGCCGCTCTCCAGCGGCGCTGGCACCGTGCTCCAGCTCCATTTACCTGGGCACGTCTGGAAATGTCAGCCGGATCTTGGAGCACCTCTTAACCTTCAGCGTTCCCCGGCAAGGCCTGGGCTGCAGAGCAGCAGCAGCAGCAGGAGATGCTCTTAATGCTCAGGGAGGAGAGGGAGACCAATCGATTTTTTGCTACTAAATTTAGCCTCAAATACCAAATTTAAAAATAAACTTCCTGGAAACTTGTTGGTTTGAGGGTTTCTTCTAAAGGTCTGTTCTGCCAGCTCACTCCCTGCTCCACTGTCCCAACATCGCTGGGACGCTGGAAGGAACTCCAGAAGATGCTCAAATCAGAGAGGAAAATCTTATTAAACACCCCAAAAATCCAGGGAGATCCCACCTGGAGGGCCCTTTGCCTGTGTAAGACCCCCACCACAGTGGAGATGCCCTAAATAACCCCCAAACCTTTTTAACCTCTTTGGGATGGTAGACAGGGAGGATTTTTGGCAAAACAACATCACAGAGCCCGGATTTGTGCTGATTCTGGATGCTTCTTCTCCAAGACAATGAAACCAGACACTGGTAATTGTACAAGAGAAAAATGTGAGACAAATTTGCTTTGCACATCTTTTATTAAAGACCCAGCTGGGCCCCTTCCCTCCCCATTTGCCCCCGGACTGAGGGGTTGGAGGGCAGTGAAAGCTGCCAAGGTTTCACAGCAGTTTTTTGGTGCAATTTCACTCCACTGTCGGTGCATCTCTCAGGCTTGCAGCCACCCCAGCAGAACCAACAGCCTGTACCAAATTGCTTTGAAATTAACTTAAACTAAGCAGATAAAACACTCCAGTAATTTTATTGCAATTTGACTCTGCTGAACGTTGAAGAGCATCCGAAAGGCACCTGTTGCTGGAGGGTGTCCAATGTGTGCTCCTCCAGGAGCTGACCAAAATCTGCCTCTTTGCTTTGGCTCCTCCACTCTCTGGACCGCCCCCAACCCCACATGGAGCAGGACCTTTTTCAGCTCTGAGTTTTTGCAGCATCCCCAGCACTGCTCCTCTCGGAACATCACGAGATGACGGAGCTGTTGGAGGACATCTGGGTGTTGCCTACCTTGGGTCAAAATCTTTGGAAGAAAAACCTGTTTGGCCCTAAAGGAGAAGTTTTAAAAGGCTGGATTTTACTCAAAGCCCTCAGCTTAGCTGTGGCTGCAGGTGATCCCTCGATGGAGGCAGCAGCTGCTCACACCAAGTCCCTGCTGGATTGTTATCCACCAGATCCTCTCTGCAGGTCCAGCTGGCTGCAAAGATGATGAGAAAGTCTCCTGAAAACTCCTTGCAGAAGAGATTCTTCCTGTGGGGGGGATGGATGAAGAAACCAGATACCAGAGAAGCTTCGAGTCAAAGGAGAGAGGGATCCTGAAGCTCTGGATGGAGCACCACTCTCGAATTTCCAGATGCTGGAGAGGGATGCAGCAGTGCCTGTGGGCAAATAGCTCTTCCTGCCTAAGCTCAGCCAGGCTAACCTGCCTGGTTTCACCCGAATTCCAGGAAAACCATGTGGGAACCAAATGTCCAGAGTATTTGGGGAACATTGGGAACAATAGGGGAGAGGGATTTTGATGCTCAGTTTTGCAGCGAGCGCAGGAGATGGGGTTTGGGTCGAGTTGTTCTGAGAGATGGAAGCAAAGATTAAATGAGATGCACGATCCTGGGAGAGGGGAGGAAACCCTGCCAGGTCCCATCTTCCAGGTGACTGCAAGTGTTACAAATTCCCTTTAAAATTTTGGCAGGACTCAAACCCCCTCTCCACTCCTCCTCCTCTTCCTCCTTTTTATCATTGTTTCAGCACCTTTCTGTCTGAAATTCTTTTTTTTTCCCCAGACCTTCCTAATGCTCTTACTGGAGCAGGCAGCCAGGCTCTGCCTGATACATTCCTATCCCAGAAACCCATGGAGACCCTTCCCCAAATTCCCTTTGGGACAAGCACCCACTCTGTGGCTCCACGGCCACACAAGCCCTGCACAATCACACTGCATAAAACCAGCAGAAGGGGAGGTCTCTGGCTTTTATTTTTCCTGTGGACAAAATAATAAAAAAATTCTAATTGGCACAGAAGCAGCAGCCTTTATCATCAGTCTTGTGGTTTAATGAAACACAGCAGCAATTCCCAGTTCTCTCCCCAGTGATCCCCAGCAAACAGCTCTGTTCGGTTTCCACGGGAGAGGCCGAGGCCCCCGGAGACATCTGACATGGAAAGCTTAAAGAAAATTCACAAGTGCCTTTTATATGTTCACTTTGGGCTGTAACAAACTGGGCTTGTGGCTGAACAGCTTCAAAGCTTCTGCTCCAAACACGGGACACAGATTCCCTGTGGAAGGGTTCACACCATGTCTGTGTTTATCCCTTCCCAGGATCTTCCTAATGTCCACCTCGAGATCCTGAAGTGGTGTGGGAATGGGAATGGGAATGGGAATGGGGAGGGAAGGTGAGGAGCTCAGGAAACACCTGAGCTTTACTCATGCAAGGAGCAGAGCAAGCACCCAGGACCCAGCAGGGAGCAGAGCCTTGTGCTGGAGTCAGAGGTGGGGAAGGCACTGACCCACGGATGGACAGATGGACAGAAAGGCAAGAGGAGCAGCAGTGTGAGCCCCAAAGGTCAGTGACCACCCACGAAGGGCTACTGGGAGGCCCCAGGGGGAGGGAGCATCCCCGGCCTTTTGGTTCCTCTTAATTCTGCACAGGGCAAAGAGAGAAAAACCACGGGGGGTTTTTTCCATGTTTCCAGGAGAGCAGGGCACAGTTCCTACCACACAGAGCCTCTGCTCTTCCCTTCCTCACCCTGGTGACAGTGCCACGGCCAGACCCCCACCCTGGGCACCTACACCACATATCCAACCTTTGCTCCCAACATTCCACCTGGGAATGAGGCAGGACAGTGCTTCTCTTTAGGGATGAGCAGGGAAGGACGGAGATCCCATCACAACAGGGCTGCTGCAGAGGTGAAAAGGGTCGGTTCAAAGAAAAATCTCACTCCCAGACCAAAAGGAAAGGTTTCAGTATATTTTAATAGTAAAATGATTCTTATTTTTTCAAGCAATGTCCCACCTGGATGAGTCTCAGCAGGATTTTTGCTTCCCGGTCCTGCTGTACCGGGGCAAAGCCTCGGAGGTCGTGGCTGTACCTGTGCAGAACAGTTCCCAAAAAACTCACAGCGTGCTGCCAACACCACCAAAACACCTCCCAGGCAACCACCACCACGGCACAGGACTCTGCTCAGGCTCTCGGGAGAAGAGCAGGAGTTAAAAATTAGCTTTTAATAACAGTCTGGGTTAAGATTTAGAGCAGGCTACAGAACAGAGGAGAGGCCAAGGTTTTATTGAGTAAAAAGGTACGGACTCAGGTAGCAGAACACCTTACAGTGACTGACTGGGCAGGGAGGGGTGAGGTCAGAGCACAGCCCTCGCTGGGGTTGGGTTTGGGACGTGGAGGACGACGGGGTGACTGTAGGAGAAGCAGCTTCAGACTCGAACTCTGGCTCCAAGAGAATGGATTCAGAAAAATATTGCATGAAAAGCCTCAGGATTTTCGTTCTTTCATAGATGTATATTTACCAGTTTTCACAAAGACTGCAGGAATACGATTATAAACAATAAATTAGGACTTCATGTTGCTATCATTTGGCATAACACAATCAGGCAATTTTTCCTTTTTTAAATATAAGGCAACACAAGCCAACACATAATTTAATCCGTCTTTAGTCAAATTGCTTAACTTTGCTAAGGAGTTACCACTAAAGAACGGGTTATAGTACACTTAAAAGAATTTAAATAATGACATGATATAAGTGTACTAACTTACGCAAGGAGTCAGAAACGTACTCTGCTAAGCTTTGAAACCTAAATATTTGTTACAGCCCAGGACTACACGTTCTAAATTAAAAAAATACAAATAAATGTTTTCTAATTTTCCCATTTACGAAAAACGTTTAAGAATCTCTAGCCAACTATGACGTCACTTCAAAACTTGTTTTTTTTTTTAACTTTTTTTTTTTTTTTTTAAATTTTGTATGATGTCTTTTAAGATTTTTAAACCATGCTCATTAAGGAAAGTTCAAGGAGCAAATACTTAAGGCTTTGTTTTTCCAAGGGCTGTGAGGGAGGCCAGTGGATGGCAGAGGCCAGTGGGTTCACCCATACACAATGCTACTCAAACCCACACTACCAGGCGACATTCATACAGAAATATTACACTTAAAAGTTACAGTGTAGAGCAATATTTTTTAGCCAGTGTACATAGAAAGAATCAATGCATTTATTTTTTAAAATTTTTTTTCTTCTTCTTCTTTTTTTTAGTTTTTTTTTTCTTTTTTTTTAATTTCCAAACTTGATTGTGATCATTATGTTCAAGTATTAGTCTCGTTAACAGAGATGAGGAATTTTCTACTTACAACAGATTCGGCTGTTAGAAAGGAAAGGGATGTTTTGGTACACTGAGGAGAACACGATGCTGAGGTTAGCCAGTAGTTAGTGTCCTACAGTCACTGACTCAACTGCTGGAAGTGACGTGGGGAAGGAACAGAAGGAGTTAGGCACCGAGACCCTGGGAAAAAGGGATGTTGTAAATAGCTTCGCTAATTCCCAGGGAGAAGAATTGCTCCATTAAATCCGCTGGGGGGTTTTGATGGAGAGGAACAGGGGACTGTCAATCCCACAGTGGCTTGTGAGAGGAGCTTTGATTCAGACCAACCACCTCCCATCCCACAGCGGGACCGCGCTCGCTGCACCGGGGATGGGCTGAGCTACACCTCCTCACCCTGACAGTAATTCCAGCTACCAGAGAAGTGGCTGAACCCTTTTTGGAGTTGTCAGTGGGTCTGGATTCCCTTCACATGAGGCTGGCCAGACTCCTAGCAGCGAGGGGTTCAGACAACATGGGCTTTGAGGCTGGTGGAAGGGCAGTGGGGAGGGGGAACACGATGAAAGGCAGCTCCCTGAGGCTGCCTTCGTCCCAAACCCGCCGTTCCCCTCCTCCGTACCCTGTCCAGAAAACAGAAAGCATCAGAAAAACCTGCCAGAGACTTTTGACTTTGGACAAAGTCTAAATGATAAACGTGGGCAAGAAACAGCTGAAAAGCTTCTCCCTCCATTAAAGCCTAAATACATACCCCTAGCTGGCTCTTTTCAAACGTAGGCTCTTTTTCAATTACACAGGCCTCTAGACAGTGCAAATGGTCAATGTTTAATGCATTAATGAAATGGGCTTTCGAGTTGAAAATAAGCCCTACTCCCTGACAAAATTCTGTTGCTCTTAATCTTGTGAGGAAATTGAGATGGAAATGGAAGCAGCTACGCTACCTCGCTCTCGCCGGAGCTGGAGAACAGACGCGGCTGCGAAACCCTGCAGCAACTCAACCTCAGTCCAGCGAGGAGCTGCTCAGCAGAAGGCAAAGAAAAAGCTGCACAAAGGGGAACTCTGGAGTGAGGAAACAGCTGTGGCGTGAAGTAGTGTAATGAAATTCTTTGACACAAAAGGCATGTTAAATATTTGATGCATAAAGGAGAGAGATAACATGTAAGCAAAGCTCTTTAAATATACAGTATGTCTTCTTCCAATGGGTACTATAATGATCACACAAGTTTGCAAGTTAAAAATGCCTTGCTTATTAATTAAAATTAAGACTAAAACCTATAATTTTTTTGTCTGTGAAAGTGACTGCAGCCTATCTATACCCTGGGTGTTGAATATGAAGATTTCGACTATCGGTTGGTTCAGGTGCTCGGTTCATGGGAGGCCGATGGACTTTTCCCAGCACGGCCATGCTCTGGTCTCGGAAGCAGGACTGCTGGAAGTCCCCACTTAGGTAATCCATGGTCTGCATCACATTATTCTGGCTGGATGGGCCAGCTCCAGCTCTGAAATGAGTTCCTCCTGCACAATCCAGCGGCGCTCCCGCTGGCTGTCCCCCGTGGAAAGGCATGGCGAGGTCCTGGGACCCAGAGCTGTCACTGTTGGGCGTGGGCAGAATGTTATTCCAGAGGGGCTGGAAATAGTGCCCATTGGTATATGGCAAAGGTCCCTGCAACCCGTTCACAGGCGGAGAAGGCGTAGGCTTCTCGATGGGGGGCTTCAAGCTGAAGGACTGGCCCATGCACAGTTCTTGAGGGTAGTTGGAAGTTTTGCCAGGGAAACTCTGCCCTGCAATCTCTCTCTGAGGGTGCTTCCCTGCGAGTCCAGCAGGCCCAGCAGCATCCCCACACATTTGCTGCAGATGTGCAAGCTGGTGCTGGTTCCACGCAACCGATTTGATTTCGTTCTGGTAGGCGGGTGGCACCCTGTTAATATTGACCATGGGCACATTAACAGAGGCAGGAGGAATAGCAGCAGCAGCATGGTCGACAGGGTTTACTACACAGGAAGGCATGGGTGTAGGGACATTGTGAGTAGATACCCTGGTACTTGCATTGATAAGCAGGTTGCGACTTATAGGGCTGGGGTTTGCAATCTGTCCCTCACACACTGAGGTAGTGCTAATGCCAGCTCTGGCCTGGCAGAACTGGTTAATCTGGTGCACAATGCTGCTCAGGTCCGGTGGCTGGTTCTGCTGCAGGGTGGCAGCCATAGAGAGGGGAATGGTTGAGGTAGACACGGTCACATTCGGCGGCGCGTCTGCATCCGGCATCTTTCTGCCTCCATGTAAACCCGGCTGCAGCAGCGGGTTCGGGGGGTGCTGCAGGGTCTGGTGTGCCATGGTCTGAGGGTGCTGCAAGCCCTGCGGCTGCTGCATGTTCTGCGGGTGCGGCAGCGCCTGCGGGATCCCCTGAGGGTGCGGTAAGCTGGGTGGCTGTGGAATACCCTGAGGGTGCTGCGGGATGCTCTGGGGGTGCGGCAAAGTCTGTGCATGCTGGAGAGCCTGCTGGCGAGCGAGCGCCTGGGGGTGGGATAAAGTGCTTGGTGCAACGTACGGCGTGGAGGGGGGGTTCATCATCGCCTCCGGCAGCAGGCGCGCGCGCGTCCCGTCAAAGTCCTTGATGATTCCTTTCGCTGGGGATTTGACTATGGCCAGCAGGCCCGTTTTCGTGGTGGCCTGAGATGGGTAGGGGCTGTACCTCTGGCCCGAAGTATCGAGTCCGTTCACAGTACGGCGTATGTGTTTCCTCTGGGGAACCTTGACGCTGTTTGGGAAGATTTTTATAGTCAGTGGATTGTTGGCGACCTTCTTAGCATAGGCATCCAATTCTGCTGGGGTAGGATACTGTGCAGATCTCATTTTCTGTGTAGTGTCCCCTGCGGAGAAAGGAAATTCGTCAGTTCTGGTAAGCAAGGGATCAACCCCAGGGCAAGACAGTCACACAACAAGGGCAGAAAACCTCCAAGGAATCAAGAGGCAAGAAAACTTCATCCTGCCAGACCAGCGGGTCATGAGGCAGGTACCTCATTCCCTTTATTACCTGGTGACCAACACAAGCCCCAGATCAGCTTAAGGCAAGATGTGCCCAGGGGAGCAAAACAAAACCACGTTCTCATCGCAGTATGTTTGCAGTTGGAGAAAAACAGGGAAGGTGTTATAATCATCAGATTGTCTCCAGCTGAAATATTCCTCCCAGCCTGCAGTGGTGGGCTGGTTTTTATTCTCTTAATTTAAGCTGCCTCCCCATAGCTCTTCAAGCCACTCTTGGTATTTTTATCATGGAACTCAAAATTGGAAAGTTATGAATTAAACATGAAGCCCCTCTAATCCTGAAGTGGGAACCACACTGTGGTGGGCTGACCCTGGCTGGGCACCAGGTGCCCCCAAAGCTGCTCTGTCACTCCCTTCCTCAGCTGAGCAGGGAAGAAGAAACACAGGGTCAGAATAAGGAAGGGAAGATACCACTCACCAACTGCTCTCACGGGCAAAACAGACTTGGGGAAATTAAGTTTAATTTATTACCAATCCAATCAGAGTAGGGTAATAAGAAATAAAACCAAATCTTATAACCCCTTCCTTCCACCCCTCCCTTCTTCCTGGGCTCAACTTCACTCCCGACTTTCTCCCCCTCCACAGCACAGGGAGATGGACACAGCTGCCTCACCATGGTCTTCCCCATGGGCTGCATGGGAATCCCTGCTCTGGTGCCTGCAGCACCTTCTCCCCCTCCTTCAGCAGTGCCCTGGAGGGCTCTGCAGAGCTGTTCCTCTCACATATTCTCACTCCTCTCTCCAGCTGCAGCTGTGCAGGTTTTTCCCCCTTCTTAAATCTGTTATTTCAGCAGCGTGTCTGTCCTGGGGCCAGCTGGCACTGGCTCCATCAGACATGGGGGAAGTTTCTAAGCAGCTTCTGTATGCCCCCCCTACCAAACCCTTGCCCTGCAAACCCAATATACATCAAAGCTTCAGCTCAAGCCTCCATTTACACCCCACTCCTTTCCTAGCTGCTGACATCTGAAAGCACTTGGAGTGTCTTTCTGTCCATTAGGAAGCTCTTGTCGGCCCGAGCTCAGCAAATGGAAGGAGGCTGATTATTTTATGGCCTGCAATTATTTCTTCAGCTGACTTTTCAGGGTGGCCATCTTGCTAAGGACACCATCCCCACATCACGTGGCAAAACGATGTGATTCTCTCGCAAGATTAAAAACATGCTACTCCCCAGATATAGGCAAAAGGTTTCTGCAGACAGAGGTGTGGTTTCACTTCCTCTGATTTACCAGATACCTACCTGGCTCACAAGCTCTGACTGCTTCTGCAAAGAACTCCAGAAATCTAGGGAAATGCTTGTGTGTCTCTTGCCATAACCATATTCCAAGCAGAGAGTTGGGTTGTTTCCCACCACAGCTCTGCTGCCGAACTCCTATGGGATTCCTGCTGATTTTATAATCTTCAAATAATGGCTAGCAGCTTTGACAATCCAATTTAGCTTTTGCTTGATTTCCTCCCCCTGCCTCACCTTGCAAACAGTTCACAGGAAAAAAATGCCATCCTTTTTCCTAAAATTTTCAGCATCCCTGCGCTATCTGCTGCTGAGCCACCCAAGAACACCCCAGCCCCATATCTGGCCCTCTGACCCAAGGAAATTTAAGAGCTCACTGCTCCCAGGAAAACAGCCCTTCCTCTTGAAAAGCCACCTCTGATTCTTTTAAGCAAATTGCCTCCAAAAGATGAGTACCAGCCACTTCTCTCTTTGCATCCTGCAGCTTCCCATTGTCACAGGTGAGGGAGAGCAGCTCTGCTCTAAGAGCTCTCACTTTCAGAAAGGAAGGGTCAGAAAATGGAAAACAGGATGGATACTAAAAAGAAAGGTTAATTATAGAAGTATCAAAAATATCTTTTGTGAAATAAGAAGCTTTACGAGCAGTTTGTCTTACATGTCCAGCACAGCTCGTACCACGGCGCCGGTTATACTTGTACTCCCTGTGCTGTCCAGACACTGGCACATATCATCCCTTTCTCTTAATCAAAGGAAATATTAACCCAAACATCCTCTCTGTGCACATCTCTGTACCTGTCTCTGCAGGCAGGTGGTTTATAGCTGCCCTTTTGAGCGAGCTGCTGTGCTCCTAACAGAGAGGAGAGCCTCCGAATGGCATTTGCCAGTGTTACTCTGCCTCAAAAGCCAAGGCCTTCATGAACTCCCAACCTTTATTTTTAGCATTGCCCATGCTCATTAAGGTCTGTTTCTTCCCCAAGACATGACCCTGGCAACCCCCCATGAACCAGAGAAGAATCAAAGGACAAAGGAGCCCATACCTGTCTGTGTTATGGTTTATGTTATGCTTGCAGACATTGTCACATTCTATTTTCAGATGAAAAATTAAGTAGATACTTTAACACACCTTTGCCATCAAAGTTTCCCAGCCTGGTTTACATTTCTATAGGCAAATGAGAGAATTAGGTGGTAAATACAAACACTAAACAAACACACTGAATACTCTCTTTTCCAATCATCTGATCTTCTGTTACATAGAATTTTCAGGAAGCAGCTAAAACATGGATGTTTGAACAGGCTGCAACCATCATTCAGACACGCCTCTAATCCCAAACCTGGAAGAACTCCTTCCTCTAACGAGAAAAAATAACCCCTCAGCTAAACTTAAATGACACCCCAGCATCAAGTTTGGCATCCTATTGAAGGCAAACCATCTTTTAAACCACATGGATGGGATCTTCTGAACTCAACCACCATTTCAAACAGCACCTGGTTTATGTACAGGTGAGATGATGTTCCTTTTACTACAGGCTAACTCAGCCACGTTACTCAGGCTTGAAGGTGATGTATTTCTGAGTGCCCCAATGTGCTTTGCTAGTACTTCCATAGGCAAGACTCCATGACTGTAATAATTAAGGCAGTAAAATAATAGCAGAAAGGCGTTACGGGGTGAGCCAGAGTCTGAATATCCCACACAAATATCCTACAAACCAACAAAGAACAACTAGTTCTGGTAACTAAGTGAATGAAAAACCTGCTAGAACAGTCTGAAAGAAAATGCTGGTATTGGAATATCATCATCTGTGTGCAAGAGCAAGAATTCCAGATCAGGCCATAATAAAACGATGAGGCAATGGCAAAGGAAGAAGCTTCATTAAGAAAACAATGGGATGAGCTCCAGGAAACTCCCTAATGGTGAATGCAAGGCAGAATACTTTTATTGAAAAGTAATTATTTCATGTTTATTATAAAGCAAAGCTGTGCATATGAGCAATCACCCCAATAAATTGGTGAGCTGCAAGTTCACAACTCCTGCTAATCCCGTGGCAACCGAGTCCTCTGGTCCCACTCCTGGTCTCACCACTGGAGCTATTTTTGTCATGGAATGAGACAGATTTCCCTGCCTCACCTCAGCACTAATGGAACATCTTTTAAGTGCATTTCACATTACGACTTTAAAACCCACTGCTTTTAAAAGCTGCCTATGGTTAAATTTTCATTATCATTAAACAAAACACAAACAGGCCTTCAGGAGTGCCACCCTAATAAGAACTCCTGCACTGGGACAAGCCAGAACCAGCTGTGTCCATCTTCTGCATTAAAACCACCATTTCAACAGTTTCTCTAAAGGCTTTACAGAAAGAGCCCTCCCAAAAAGACTGTTTAGCTGATGAACCCCTGTTCAGTCCAATCTTCTCTGATGTCCCCCCTGCAACAAAATACTTCCTAAGAAGCACCTTTCACTTGATTTTGCACCATTGTCACAAAAAAAATGACCCTTTTTTCCTCCAGAAGGTCTGGCACTACTGCTAATGTCCAACAGCAGCTGCAGACACAGCCTGAACAATCTTGCCTCAAATATGCCAATTGACCAGTCAGGTTTATACTGGAGTCACTGGGAGAAAGGAGAGAACATCGGAGCCAGTGAGAAATCCCCTGTTTAGAAAAGGATGAATTACGGGGTTAGCCTGAACTCAGGCTGGAATCCAGCAAAAAATACTGAAATTGGAAGTCCTGTAGTCATCAGTTTCTAAAGGAAAAAATATGTGCATATTAATCTACCAAACTCCTACTGTACAGACCACTTGTAAGAACAAGCCCTTTATTAGAGAGTGAATATAGGAAAAAAAAAGTAATTAAGCCAATGGGGATTTTTAAGCACTGATAACAAGTCTGATCCAGAAAACTACACTTAAAAATTATTAATACAAACACTCTAAATCTGAAGAAAGGCAATCCTGTGGAGTTCTGTGCCTTTTACAAAAGCAATAGCACTATTATTACAGCCTGCTTCCACCCCCCATCGAAAGTCACAAGTCACTGTTCATTAAGAAATGCTCATTAACTCAGCTCTGCCCTGGCCAGGGGCTGGGCTACTCATGCATCTCCAGCACGAGAGAAATGCACCAATTAATCATGCCCACATCTGCAGTGGGGCTGAGCGAGGTCTGTACCAGCAGCCTCATCTTCCATATAAATCAGAACAAACCCAACAGCTGAGCATTACCACTGCCAGCCCGTGCCTGCCAGCTACTTTATGTCCTAAATTCTTTGAAATGCAGTTCCCAAAGCTCTTCATGGAGCAGGACACAGCAATGCTTTCAGCACATGGATCAGCAGATCTCCAAGAAACAGCATCAGGTACCATCAGGTGAGGAAAACTGCCCAACATACCAGCATGTTGCCTTGTAAAGCTGTAATTAGCAAATACCTGATTTATGCACAGCTGCCCTCACATGAACCTCAACATTTTGCTTTCAGAACTAAGCTCTGCCAAAGAAACCTCATGCAATGCAGGGTCCTGGGCACGTCCTCACCCCACAGGCTGTCAGCAGTGCTCACACTGAAATGGGAAAGAGAAAGGGTGCCCAGTTTGATGCCATCACCAGTCCTTTGGTGAGTGAAGATTTTTATTGTTGCTGAGTGTCATTACAGTTAGCCAAGTCCATGGAGTCAGCAGAAGTGCTGTGGGGGAGCTCAGGTGTGTATGTGAACTGTGCCAGTCACTTCTGGCAGGACCAGGACCCTGAGCATGTCACCCTTAACTGCAAAAGTACCTTCCCTATTTATTTTCTGTAGCATCACAAGCCTCACTATATGAACAATTTATCTCCACTTGGGTGTAAATCACTTGGGTTTAAAAAGCAACGAGTGCACCAGCAAACTGAGATCTCCCAGTGCACATTTCAAACACAAGGGACAGGTCACAGCCCTAAGAACCAAGTACACAGACACCCTGGCATTTCTGAAATTTCAGCTGAACAATCAATGTGCTACTTCAGTGATAAAGAGGAGAGACAGAGTAAGAGTTAAAAAATCTCTAGTCAGTAAACTTCCATTCCCAAGCACAAGTTGTTCTTAAAAATACCAATGCAACTATGAAAAAAATGACTGAAGTTATCAAAAAAGAATTATCAGAGCACTCTGCAGACATATTTTCAGAGGCACCAAAGAGACATCAGAAAGAAGACAGAAACTTTGAACTTTAGTAATTTGGGCTAGCTCACTAATATTTGCAGTATAAGCCCCAGGTATATAGAGCAAGAGCTGCTGACCTCAAAAGGTTTGCATTAGACTGATCCAACTTTTACTGGTGTCTACGAGTAATTGCATGAAGGGAAGCGAAAAAGACTGAGGAAAAAGTTGTGCTGAGAATCAAATCAGCTGGCACACTTTTAGTACAAAACCTTTTCAGCAGAGGCACGAATCTCACAGGAACCTCACTTGCTGCATCCTGCTGTGGTTAAAATTAACCTTTGCAGAGCCAGGAACAGAGGAGAGCTTGCTGCACACACGTGAACCTCCACAGCCATTTCTTAGAGCCATTACTGACAGATGCCTTGAAGGCGTAACAAAGGAAAGACTCTACATTAAACAGTTTTCCCACTGTATCCTGAATGTTTATGTCACAGCGGTACCAGAGCCAGATTTAACAGTTAACCACATCCTGCAGACAAAACATCACTCACATTTCTGAAGTCCAGTGTTCATCTGCGTGTAAGAAAGAAGCTGAAAGGAGAGGTCGCCTGGTCCTGGCAGACAGGCCAGCATGGCAGACAGGCACTAACACAACATGGGGCATTCACTCCTCTGCACACTGCAACAACAGAGAGACAATTCAAAGTTATAATACAAGGAGGAACAGAGAAAAGAAAGCGGCAAAGAGCCATCCCTGGGTGAAGGCCTGACCAAGCACAGATGCACAACCGCTGCTCCAATCCTGACTGCATCTCCTAACGGCAACGGAAATACTTCAAGAACTGGGTCATCTGCAGGGTTAAAACCAAAATAGCTGCCTCGCTCTCCTCTGCTGCTTCACACACAGAGAATAATCCATAACTCTGTCCTCACATTTCAAAGGTGGTTGTCACGAATGGTAAAGAAACCACCATCACTCATTTCACTAGGTTGAAACGCACTGGTATCCGCCAAGGCAACTTCTCTGGAGAAACCCTGTCAACTGCTCTTTTGCATTTAACAGAAAGGCATGGCATGCATAAATTGAAAGCAAAGTATGCAGCACTCTGCCTTGTGGCAAGATTAAGCTGCATGCTACAGCTTGTAATTTCTGTGGTCCATTAGGCTGAAAGATGAATGGCTACAACTTCCTTAATTTCAGCAGAGACTCACTAACCCGAGCTGCTCTGGGGCAGACAACAGCAAGATGTGCACAAAGGGGCTTCAGAGGTGCCACCATCCTCTTCTGTTTGGTCCAGCATTTTGGAAATCAAATCTTGAAATGGAGCACTAAAGCCCTTTGTATTTAAACACTACACAACTCCCCTCAAATCCCACCACTGCTGTGCAAAGAGGGATCCCAGCAACAAGGCTAACTGGGGCTCAAAGTGTCCAATGTTACTAGAACTATAGAGATTTAAGCTGGAACAAGATCTCTAGAGGCCATCTGGTCCAAGTCCCTGCTCAAATCCTCCTAGCTGCAGCACTTTAGAAAGTTCTGGGAAACAGGGTGACAGAACCAAGGAGAAATCAGTCGATTTTTTCTCCTTGTCCAGATGTCCACAAGCATCAGTACTGCTATACAGAGCACAGCTAGAAAGGCTTTGGGACTTGTTATATGACCTCCAAAACATGGGAAGAATTGAAGGATTCAAGACTTGTAAGCTGATTCAGTTTCAGTCATTGTTTCACAAACCCCAATTAAAACAAGTGGGGAGGCATTCGAAGATCAAAAGGGTGGGAAGGAGAAAGCTCGAGCCCAGACATGAGAAGCCACATCCGCCAAAGCCTCTCAGAGGCCACTTCTGAAAAGAATCTCACTGCTGAGATGGCACAAACAATGCGATGACAGCGATGTGACACCGTCAGCACCACCACCTTCATGCTCCAGAAACCTCCAACAGCAGATTTCTGCAGAGACCTTTGGAAGACTTGAATGTGAAACCTCACCTCAGACCACCAGCACGGGTCAGACTGCCCACAGAACACTGGCACCAACGGAGTGAACAGCGTGGACTCGAAGCTTTCCTGCAGCACAGCAATTACTCACTGTGTACAGTTCATTAGCTCCATGTTTATGCATCTCCTCAGCTCAACACGCAAAGGTTGATTAAACCAACGGCCAAGAAATCTCATACAAATATTAATTTATGAGAGCTTCCGCATCTTCACTGAGCGAGTGCTCTCCAAAGCTGACCGAGTGTGGCTGAGTGAGCCTGCTGGGAGCCACTGTGACTAACAAAAATAGTTTTGGGCACTGAATGTCAGCCTGACAACTGCAGGCTGTTGCCCATTCACCCCTCCCACACAGAGTAACAGGGACCTGGCGCCGTGAGAAACACACACACCACCTCACCAAGGTGCAGGCCTGACAGCACAACCACCAACAGAGCACGTTTGTATCATTCTCCATTTCATTCCTAGGAGACAGCAGCAATCAGCATTGCTAGAAGTCCAAGATATGTAAAAACTTGTAAAATAAACCTAAACCTGGATTCTCTTCTCATTCTCTGAAGGAGATGGAACTCTCAGAGTCTTTGAGAAATGATGACCTGTCACATCCACAACATCAAGGAATTGCCTAAGGAGCTAAAAAGTTGCTTGACCTTTATAGATGAGATTCAGTCGTGACTGTGGGTACACAGCATTCAGTGAAACTTCGCAAACAGCCCGTGGGCAGCAGTTCCTTGTCCCAAATCATGCCCAGCAAGACCAAAAAGACAAAACAAGAATCCAGCTCCTTTTAATCAGAAGAAAAAAACACTGTGAGTTGTCAGAGCTTTACCTGAGTAAGCAACAGAAACACACACAGTCAGCAAGAAAAAAATAATAATTGTATTTTCCTTTTTTCCTCATTTCATCAACTTCAGAAGGCTGGCACAAACAAGACCTATTTCTCAGTGAAAAGCAGACAAACAAAATTAAGAGCCTTCACTGTAGACAGAAAAACAGATCACACTATTCCCATATTCACCTGAGCATCCACCTTTTACTCCAATAACGTCTGACGCCAGCCCAGGATTCACTTCCCGTCCCTGCAGGCCCGAAGGAGGTCGGTGTCTAAAACAGTATTTAATTGATGGCAAGTTTGTGTGCAGCCCTGAAAGAGCACAGCTGTGCTCTGACTGAGGGAGCAGCATTTCTGGCAGCAAGACACGGGGAGGGTTTGCTCACCTGCTCCATCATTAACGCTCATTAGAGCCTGAACTGTGACGCTCTCAGAAAGCCTCTTGCTGAAGTGCCCCAGCGAGGTGCACACAGCAATAAACAGGATAATGGCACATTAGGAGAGAGAACAAGTGATTAGGAGTGGTCACAGCATTCACCTCGGAATAGCCAGGCTCCTGCTACATGACAGCAGTGCTTCCTTGAAGGTCAAAACATGTATTTACAGAAGCTTTAGCTCCAATATGGAGAGCAATGTTTCAGAGAGAGCTATAAAGGCAAGTTGTTCCTGCAGGCAGATAATTGTTTTAGGTAATGCCAAAGGTTCATAAAAGACTGGGGTGGCAACAATAATTTTAAAGGAAATACAGGACTTACAAAAATAATTTGAAGTGGAAGCCTAAATCGCTCTTTTAGCTTGATTTACAGTAACCAAATTGATGACATCTAGGTCACTGCTGAGCACTAGAGAAAGAAATTCAGACTTGTATAGAAGTGCTGACCATAATTCCATTGCTGAATTTTTTATTATAATTAAAATCCTGCTTCGGTTTTTATTCTCTATGAAATCAATACAGGTTTTAAAATTTGAGATCTCAGTATTTGAAAACAAGAGCATTTGAAATACCTTGACAAGCACCCCATTCTTTTTTTCTAGTTAGAAATTAATTAATATTTATTCCCTTTGAGATACTCAGCATCTGACTACTACTTTCTGACCTGACTCTTCCTCAGCATGAGCTGGCATGGACAACTCCAACTCATCACCAGCTAAAATGAACTGAATTTGAGGTGAGCACTACTGGCTGTCTCAGGAGTGGCAGCTGGGCCCATCAGCCCCTCCTGCTCGGGTCTATTCCTTCTAATTAGTCCAGAGCAGGAGATAAACTGAACTTGGCACATCAGGACTTCTCACCAGCAGTTCTGGCTCTACGCTGGCAACTGGTGTGGGCACCAGCACCTGCAAAGCTCCAGTTCCTCCAAGGATAGGGGAACTGGAATGGAGAGGGTTTTGTACTGTACCAGGGTCAGTAACACTGTCATCTAAACCAGTCAGCTGCAAACTGGAGAGTGATCTGACCAGTAGGCTGTGGCACCCAGCCATGGAGGGCTGTGAACCGTGGAAACCTGAGGTTTTAAATTGCATTTTAAACAGATTCTGTACACTGCCAAACGCAGCACAACGAGCTCCGTCTTGAAAAAATATATACAAAAAAAGATAAAGCATTTTTCTAGAGGAAAACAATCATTAGATTGGAATAAATAAATAAATACTCCTCTTTGAAGTGATTTTAATCTAATCTGGCTGCGGGATATAATCTTAACAGCACACGTACTGCAGGATGCTCCAGGAAATAGCAGGTTTAGACATGTGAACAGATTTCTTTCTCTCCTAAGATTTATTAATAATTAAATCAAAGCATGTTAAGCTTAAGAGGGATTTGCAGTGCTTGGGATTTGGGGGGTTATTGGCACATCCTCACGACTATTACGTTCAGCCTTACCTGCACATCAGGATGTTTTTTGGTCCAGGCAGCAGAGTGTCCCCTATCACCACAAGGCTCACCAGGAGGGAAGAACTCGCATCCACCCACTGCCCAGGGACACCTCTGGAGAGCTAGGAATCAGTTCCAGTAGCACTTAGCACAATACTGCCTTTCTTGACTTAAAAATGTATGATTTTCTGAATTATAATCAACATTTAATATTTATTGCCTCTGTGCTTCTCAGACCAGGGGGTACTTTCATAACCTAGAGTAAAACCTAGGTGTAAAGCAGCTACTAGGAAATTTCTAACACTCTAACACAGCTTTATCATCACATAAATGGACCACATATACAGTTATTGCCAAGTTTTTAGATACCTCATTCTCTGAAGCTCCCGAGAGGCCTTACAGGGTGAGAACACAAAGGAGACAACTCCCCACAAACCACCCCATGCCAGTGAAACATGGGAAACTGAGCTGGTTTAGAGGAAAGCAAGCTGGTGAAGTCTAAAGTTAGGTTCCTGAAAGTAAACACGCATGTTTGAAATTCCACGATTAACTGCGCGCTCATTCACAAACCCCGAGGCCAGGAGGAAGCGGGAGCATCCACCCACACACAAAAGCTCCAAACTATTCCAAGTTTCCAGCACCCTGGGGTCCCGTGAGCCTCTGTGTGAGGGATGTTAAAGGCTTGTGGCTGCTATGCCTTGCTTCTCCTCTGCTCTTTAGTCACAAGGTAGCTCCATGAAGTTCCACCAGAGCCACCGGCGGGATTTGCAGCAACCCCCCGAGCGCACGCGGCACATGCCAAGTTCAGAACGCGTAAATGCTGCAGGCAACAACAAAAACTAACTGGGGTTGTGAAGTTTCTTTGGTACGAATGTCTGCAAGAGCTTGCCAGGAAACATAATTGAATCCGGGCCAATTTTCATGCTCCGAGGGAAACTCAGTGTCTCATTTACCCCCTGGCAGGCTGCTCAACACCAAGGAGAATAATTCCTTTTCCCTCTCCCAAAGTAACCTAAAATGTAGGGGTTTCAAAGACTTGTTCATGTCAATGGCAGACATTGAACCCTCCTGCCAACCTCAGCATTCAATACAACGTCTTCCAGGCAGTCATGCTTTGCTTGACAGTGTCTAGATCCATCCTGCAGGCTTCCTGCCTTTTTCCAGCTCTCAAAACTCCCCTTTATTCTTGGGCACTTACCAGAATGGCCCTTTCCCAGGACTGCTGAAGAGCCAGAGATAAATCTTAGCGTTTCCTGGAAGAAAATGACCAAACCAGCACCGTATTATTCATCACTGGCTGGTATCACATCCTCTTAATGCCTTATAAATGGAAAACTGCAAAACAGTGGGCAGAGAAGTTGCCCTCTGAAATGGCAATAGATCACAACAGCATCGAGTGTACTTGGGGATAAATAAATAGGAAACTGAACAACAGAAAGTCGCTTTTTGTAGCACGGGGAGTGCACTGTCAGCACCTGCCAGCACAGGACCTTTGGCTTTCTGCATTCAGGTGGACCTTTTGTGGAGCCCTGCAACAGTTTCAATCTAAATCAATTTTTGCTTCTTGCCATTTAATTAACTATGATTTTGCTTGTAAACCACGTCACCTTTTAGGCTGACCTCCATTTATAATGTTACTCAGGCAACAAAATTAGTTTGGTGGGGAAGGGAGAGAGGATTTAAATGCTGCCATAGCACAGCTCTGCTCCTCTCTCCGAGCTGGCATGGACACGCCCAATAGGGAAGAAAAGGAAGCAGCTTTGGGATAACAGCATTTAAATGGAATATTGTTCATATCACACTCCTCATGCCCAAGGGCTACCATTGAAGGCTTTTAGGTGAGCAATTTGGAACAGGATGCAGTGCACTAAAAAAAGCCAAGGAGGCGGCTCTCAGCTTCAGGTATTGCCACGTGTGACATCAGCTCCATCAAATTCACTCCTCAGATAAAGCAGCAGCCAGCTCAAGGTTATGATCTTAAGAGTTTAAAAAGCCTTTTTTTAGGTCTGTCCCAAGAGATTATTTTAAAACACAGTACTACGCATCTGCTGAGGAGTAGAACAGTTGGCTTTAATTGTAAGATGGATTTTTACATAGCTTCTGACCTTTCATCTAATTGAGGCCTGAAGAAGAAGAAAAAAGAGGAAAAGCCATACGTCACTTCAGTTATTAAAATCCATCAAGCTCAGACTTTAGCCCTGGGATAACCACAGCCAAAAAATTGACTTGCAAGTAATTATCACTGCTATCTGCAATAAAAGTTAATTGGACATAATTGAACTAAAGCCCTAATCTGAATGAAGCTGTTGCTGGCAAGAAGCCTGTTCCTGCCTGCACTCTGCAAATGGAACTGCTAGCAGGAAAATGGACAAACACGAGGCTGCTTTACAGTCTGCCCACTGGAAATCAGAGCAGTTCTGCAAACAGCTCGTTAGCTGGGCCAAGATAAAGCCATTATGAGGGCCCGTCCTCACCAAACACACCCTTCAACTACACCCAAACAGGGCCATGGCGCAGAGTTTCAAAAAACAAGTTTCAGCTTTATTGACCTCTTAATTACAGGCACTGAACCATAAGATTCACGTCACCAGACGCCGGTTTTATCAGCCCCCGAACGCTGTCAATACCAGTACAAATAATGTACTTTTTGAGCACGTAAAGATACCGACTCAAAAGGTTTTCACTGCTGATAATTTACCACCTTCATGCAGTTCAATAGCCTTTCCTGTTGTAGGACCAGCTTCTTTCATCTCTGCAGCAGAGCAGACAATTAGCTGCTTTCTGTGCTCAGCCCATGCAGGTGGCTGGGGGAAGGGAGCGTTCAACTCAATTCCTGCTGATTCGTCCATTTATATTTTGCATTTTTGTTAACTAACAGACCAGAAAGCGGTCGTCAAACCCCATGCTACTTCAGAACTTCTTAACAATTTTAATTATTAACACTCTGTCCTTCACCAAAGCATATCAAAGCACTTAACAAACATTACTGAAGCCACATAACCACTCTGACACAGGCAAAAATTGCACACGACTCCTTCTAGAGTCGGCTTTGGGTTTTTCGACCATATTTATGTTAGAACAGTGGTCTCCTGATGATGGACTAGTCTATGACAGGAGAGATGGAGGGAAGTATCTGGCTCACCACAGGTTCCTGACATAATTTTGGATGAAGCATTTAATCACCTGATGCCACGGTCACTCTTTGTTTAAAGGACAGCAGTGGGTGACAGTTTTCTACCACTGAAGACTGTGAAGACAAATGAAACTGCAGAGCATTTAACACCACCTTGACTTCTCACATCCAGCTTACAAGGTCACGGTCTGGGCAGTCTCCTGGGGACAAATGGACACAGATCCCCTTTCCCTGTCCTGAGCACCACTTGCTCACCCCTGCTCCTCTGCATCTTCACAGCTCAGAACAGAACTTCTTAGCTCAAGAAAGCTGCAACGAAGAACCAGTGACATCAATTCCCTTTCATGACCCAAATCAGTGGCTTACTTTACTTTGCTCAAAGCCCTCACCTCTTTTTAAGAGTATTTTTAGATTTAACTCTGTATTCTGCAACGTGGCAGGAGCTGACAGACAACACAGGTGTAAAGTAGGTCTTGCCAGATGTTGCAGGCCACTCCTAAGGTGAAGGAAAGATGTAGAAAAGACAAGTCAGGACGATTGTAGGGCCTGGCCAAAGCTTCAAAGGAGGATTTCTGGCTGTGCTTGAAACACAAATACTAGTGGTCAGTTGTGAGACAGATGAGATACTACTTTTACCATGGGAACATATGCAAGAAATAGGAAAATCGACCTGCCTGAAGTCAAAAGCAATTTGAATAACTTTGTATCTGCCTCCTCTCAATTTTCCCTACACTAAAGCACTCTGACTTTTAATTAATTTTCTCTCTCCTTTTATATGGTAAATTCCAACTTCAAATTTTTCATGCTGTACTGGTGGGAAACAGGGATGAAGACACAGCCTGTCATGTATCTTAGCTGTGTTCCAGGGTGCATATGGCTCCATGGATATTTGGGGAGAGAGCAAAGGATGCTGCAGTTGAACCACAGCAGCTAAGAGCACAGGCCAGGTAAACACAGCACTGTCATAAAATAACTTGCCCAGGATAACAGGCTTACATTTTTATTTTCAAAATGCAAAATAAGACTCCCTACCCACCACTGTAACATTCACAAAAGATCCCATTTTCCTCAACAAGATACTGTCAGGCACAAACAAACATTCCTTCCTCCAAAGCACCCATTATCCTCGGGGCAAACTAAACCCAACTTCTTTCTAGATGCTCGAGCAGCAGCATCTCTTAACATCACAGCAGCTCTAAAATATGGAACAAGGCTTACAGACACGAGTGTGCCTGTTCTCATGTGAACACGAGGGAAAATTAAGGTTAGTTGAGATGACTTCCATCCAAAGGAAACCCAGAACAGCCTAGCCTCTACCAAACTACAGGATGCTGCTCACACATACCCCAGTGGATGTACCATGCATTCCCACCAACAGACATTCTCCATCCTTTATGCAACTTCCTTCTGCCTTCAAGTGATAAGAAACCAAAATACACACTGACCCCTTTCCCATAGGGGACAGCCTGCAGTTATAACCTCAACATCCTCAGCAGGAACAGGGTTATGTGCAGCTTTCCTATGTGTTCCATGTGTGGGAGAAGCACGAGGTCGTAATTCTGGGCTTTACTTTACCACACAGGACATGCAAGAATTGTGAGCTTCCTCATGCCACTCGTGGGCAGAATTCCCCCCTCTCAGCTTTCTTGCTTTCCCAGATCTGAAAAGGAAGTTTTTCTTAGGTACAGCAAACAGCTGCCTAGGCAAAGGGGAAAGGAAACATGAACAAGTTCCCTCTCCTGTGGCTGCTTCACAAAGATCACCATTATCTCCTCTCACTCCACACTTACTCTGTAAAAGCCCTGAATTAAAGTCTTAATCATGACTTACAGAAATCCTTGTGGCTGCACATGACAGAAGGAAGACAGTTTTCCCTTCTAAAATATCGTTAGAAGTTACGGATTACGACAGTTCCTGGGTAGGAAAGCAGCTATCTTCCCCTGTTTATTACAAGCTGATTATTAAAAAAAAAATAAAATTCAGAGCTAACTCTGAACAAATTTTACCTCTATTCAACAGACAAACAACAGAGCAGACGTTTGTTAGCTATTGAAAAATATGTTTTGAGTCCTGTTTTAAAAATAGACTCACTTGAAAATGAGAAATATTTGCAAATAAGATGAGGCAGAATGCATTATACTTCATACAAAACAAAAATCTAACTTGTATATAAAGGAATAAAAGTAGGAAGTGACTCACTTTTGGACCAGGTGTGAACACAGACTCACAGGGAGGATGGATTTTGATTTGCATTGATCATGCACGTGAACCCTTTTGACTTGTACAATCACACTGACAGTTTGGTTTAGTATTTATCTCTCTGGACACTGAATTATGGTCCCACACGTGGTGAAATTTTAACAGCCCATTTACAAAGCCAGCAGTGAAAAATACATTTTTAAGATCCAAAACTGGAGATCTCTCTCTGATTGTGCATAGCAACAGAGCTTCCTGCTGGACCATGACCACATCAGCTCTTGGATACACATTTTATCATTTGTAAGGGCAAGATAAGACCTCCTCCTGTAGCTGGAGATACCATACAGCCAGCTGCAAAGATGAAAAGCATTTTAAGAACCTCAAACAGAAGCTGCAACACACGTACAAAACACCCACCAGCAGAAAATGGAAGCCATCAGGTGAATACCAAAGAGCTGGACCAGACACTTGGGATGGTGTTTTCCTGTCAACCTTCACAACGAGGTGCTGGTGTCCCGCTGGCTTGTCCTGACACAGACCTAATGTCCTTATCAATCTCCCAGGAAACTCAAAAGCCACCTCGTAACAACTCAATAGAAGAAAGGACAAGAAATACATTAGTTGTGAGCTACTGTAAAAAGTCTGCTATTCTCAGTGCTTTCCTGAGAAGCATGAAAAACAGCCACTTGCACAGCTGGCAGTTCAAAACAGCCACAGGGAAAGCAACACAAGTGTGCAAGGTGCCTTCAAAGCCTCTGCACACCACAAGCACCAGAGGTTTTTGTCCGAAGATATAATGAAACATTTCAGCACGATCTCACCTGACTCCTTCAGCAGCTGCCAACACACCACCTTTACCCAAAGTTTATATATTCATGAAAGATTTCTTTTTTCACAGAAAGTTTTACCGACTTCAGGTGAGCAGGATGTTTTTGTTTGCTTTTGTGCATCTTTCCTCCTCTGCACTTGCCTTTTTCTTTTTAAAAAAAACCCCAACACACAGAGAGCAATAAATAAATCGTATGGGCAGGACACAGAGGGAGCTGAAACTGTACCACAGGCAGCGAGATCCCTCTGCTTGGCAAACTCAACGTGGCTGTGTGGAAGAAGAGAACAAACACTGTTGCTGCAGCCTGTACCTCAACAGCAGACAGAGCACAAAGCTGCCTGCACGAGCTCCTGGTAACCCATCTCCAACAGCCCTGACCTTCCACCGTGCAGCTTCCACTAAAAGTATCCCCTGGTTTTAATTTCCAATTTGTCTTTCCAGCCACGGAATTGCTACAGTCAACAAATTCAAAAAGGTAAATTTTTCTACCTTCAATTAACTGCATTAGTAGTGTTTATAACTACGTGATTGATAAATGCTCTCCAGAAGCTGTAATTAATGTATTTTTTCCTTGGAACACACACCGAACCCCTTGGCGCTCAGATACTTAATGAAAAGCAATTTATCAACTTGCTTTGAACAGCTGAATCTGTCTCCTTAATGCAGAGAAGTAACACACTTTGCTTTAAGCACCACCACTCTGAGAAAGGAACGCGCACCGCGACATTCCGAATGCCATCAGACTCAGCTGGGATTTTGATCGGGATGACAGCGACCAGAGTGCTCATCTCCCTGGCTATGATTCAGGCTGGCTTAACTGGGATCCTTTCCTCCTGGGATGCAGTCGAGCAGGAGATTTGTGCAGATGTGTTTTTGCAGGATGAGGGGTCGGGAGTGCCTCTTCAGAACACGGGACAAAGTTCCAAATTCTCCCATGCCTGGCACGCATGTGCCGGGAAGCAGCAGCAGCAGCAGCTCCGAGTATTTCAGCCTGGACATGTGTTCAGCTGCTCACAAAGCAGACAAAAATAAAGTGCTTACAGAGTGTTTGAATGCTAATTTCTCAAATTGAGCGTTGCTTTGTATAGTTGACATATGCAGGAAAAAAAAAAAAAGAGGGGAAAAAGAAGCATTTAGGAGGAAAAGTTTGACATCACAGAATATTTTATGTTGGTATTAACCACTGGAGGGGATTAACCAACCTTCAAAGCCTAAAATCTGAACTCCCATTTCTGGGAGTATAGACTAGAGATTTCCAGTATAGAAACTGGTCTGTACTCCATGTGGCAGACTGAACGTAAGGATTACATATTTCCATGGCACATGTAAGTCTGTTTCCCATTCCTGCAGGGTCCTGCTCTCTTCCATTTGTCTTTTGATGCAGATAAAAGCTAATGTAGATTGCAACTGCGATACAGAGAAAGGCGCAAGACACAGTGAGCCTTTGGACTAAGGAAAAAAGGGACTCGGGTCCAGACTGCTCGAGCACGTCAAGAGATTGTCTTTGAAACTATAAAACTAGAAATGAAAGCGCTGCGTTTTTATTTGATTTGATCAAAGAGACTAGAAAGGAAGGGGGGAAAAAAAAATCACATCTTCTAGATGCAGGGTAGCATTTAACTACTTCACACACGATGTGGGACCAGCTGATCCCATACAGATATGAATTTGGAGAAAAAACAAAGAGGTAAAGTCACTCCAGCTCTGCAGACGCTGCCTGCACAGATCACTGCTTCAGGCTCTGCAAAGAGCAACAGGAACCTGCTTCAAAGCCAGAAAGCCACCGGAAGCACATACCCAGCCCTCGCCACGGGCACAGGTTTCCAGTCTCCAGTGAAGAGCAGAGGAGTGAGCTCCTGTCAAATCACAGAAAACAGACTCCAAATGTAACAGCTACTTGAATAAATCACTGATTACTCCCTGTTCCAGTGCTGTGACTGTGGGATAGCAGCACACCGTGGTCATCTTCCCAAGGAGGGCTTTGGACTGCAAGCTGCAAAGGGACAAGACCGATATTTTTGAAGGAAGCATCTGCTCCAGCATGTGCGTGGCACCACGAGAACGAGGCTCTGCAGAAGTACAAATGGCACTACAGGTAGCAGCTTTGCAGATCCCAAATTGCAGCATGGAAAAAACGGATACCTTTTGCTGCCACATTCCCTAAGAGAACAGATTTTAAGTACCTGCTCATGGAAATTTCTAACTGCAGAAGGGGAACCATTTAGATTGCCTCTGGGCTGAAACCATCTAGGTCTTTGCCTTTCACTAAAAATTAAGCAGAAGTCATTTTAACGAGGCAGGCAGACAACAGTTTTGCACAGGAGATCAAAAAGCTCTCCAGATGTTTATTTTAAATGAAATTCAGAAGCCAGTATAAACCAGATTTTAAACACTGAATAATCCTTACCATAATTTGCATGAGAAAAACAGGCAAAAGGTTCCATCCTACTGCTCTGAAACTCTCCAGGAACATGCAGGGCTGGATTTTGTTCCCAGATTCTTCAGATAAGAATCTGAAATATGAACAGCCCCACACTGCAATCTGATGGCTGTTAAGAATGTTTTTCCCCTGTGCTGTACACTCAGATGCTCAACACATATACACAGGGGCATCCCATGTGAAGGAAGTCTCTGACCTTCCTCACCAAGATGGTGCAAAATTATGGATTGAAAAGTGTCTAAAAATGTCAGTCCTAAATCTTAAACTTCTTCTCCTCTTGCTACTTTCACTGAATGCCTCCTGATTGTGCAAAAGCAGAATATTCAGGCGTCAATCTAAGTAGTTTGGGTGTTACGCTGACAATGTCTCTGGAGAGTGGAAGAGAAGAGAGGACAGATTTCCAATAGTTCAGACACTTCCCTGGAAGCAAAGCTGCTACACAGCAAAGGAGATAAATAAAGAGGGAAAGTAACACACCAGAGAACTTTCACCAAGGTCATGTCAGGATGCTGAACGCTCCCCATCTGCAGGGGAAGATTTAGATGCCTGTTCCACCACACATATCCACTCCCCTGTTGGCAGCAACAGCCCTCATTAAACCAAACCGGTTCTAACCACGAAAGAAAGGACATTGGGAAGATGATATTAGCTAACAAATGCAAAAGGAAAACCCAACAGAGGCAGTCCTGGATGGGTGCCTTCTGCAGCAAAATACAGCCCCATGGCATGTGTAGAGAGCCCCTGCATGACCTGAGAATGGGCAACACAGGTGATCCCACCCAAAAGGAGGGACAACTCTGCTCTGATCAATGCTACCAGCTCCTGGCTTGCAGCCGAGAGGAGATTCCGTAGCCATTCACCAACAGCAGAACAGGGATCCCATCAGGAACAGGAGCTTTTAGGACTTTGCTGCTACACAGGGTGACCTAAAGGTTGCAGTTCCTCCTTGCTTTGCAGTCAGGGCTGTGGACATGTGGCAGAACCCTGCAGACAGACCCTACCACAAAACAACAGCCCTGCCCCCCCAAATATTGTATCAGTTACTGCTGTGCCCTTAACAAGAGTGTTTCTTGCCCATTTCAGCAATCTGAAAGACACGCTGGGCAAAATTTCAAGCTATGACAAAGTGATCTTATCACTTCTGTGCTGTTCTCGCTACACAAGCCCCTGATTCAGCAGCATGTAATAAAATCTTCATTTGCATGAAAAGCACTCTCTGATCACAAAGTCTTCTGTTCGACAGCCCTCTTCCCATCCACAGCGTAGAGATGCAAGCACCACTGTCATTTTGCCTGTGACTGAGGTGGAATATTTTATTTATGTTTTATTTGGAGAGGCTCTCAATGTTTTAATGCCATCTTTTCCTAAAAAACCAGTATTTTTGAACAACACAAAAGCTGCACACATTCCAACTATGCAAGCACCGCGAAGTTCACTCACTGCGCTCACACCTGGATTTTTAATAACCGTGTCACATGAAGGACATTTCATATCAGCACACAGTGATCATGAACAGTTCTAAAATCTTTTGTATTCAACAAGTCCAGCCTTTTCCAGTTTGCCTTTAGAGGCTTGGTGTCATGACACACACAGCACTCAGAGGATGTATTTCAAAGGAAAGGAAGGTGTAGCCATGCAAAGAACAATGCTCTGCCCTCGAGATTAATCGCTGTCATGGGAAACCAATAAAAACAAGTATCTTGTTATCTTTCTTTACAAAGAGACTGTTAAAGCTTAACTATATTAGGAAACTTTTTCCTTTGGACTAAACCATGAGCCTAATGTATGTGGGCATCCCACATGCCAGCATATGCGATTAATTGGCTCTCGCCTGATGCCGCGGGAGAAAGTCCAACGTTCCAGAGGCAGAATGGAGCTTTCACACAACCAGCCTGTGCCCTCTCCTGACTACAGCTCTCTCACCAAGCCCAGCCCCAGCTCCCTGTCCCGCACCAGGTGACACCATCGCCCATTTCCACCTGTTAACCATGTCCCACGTACGCACCCCAATATCACACCCGGCTCTGAGCGAACTCAGCCAAAGCAGAAATACCTTTCATCACGTCAGCAGTGCGGTCCCCATTTAGAAACGCTTTCTTTCACATTAATCCAGTGCCAAAACGTGGTGGTGTGGGCTGTGCTGATCCAGAAACGGTGCTAAGGATGCTGCTGCCTCCTGTCTATCACTGCACGCCTCATCTCGCGCATGGCCAGGCAGTGACGGCCCTGCGACAACAGGCACTTTAAATTGGGCAGCTCAGCAGCACATGTACACTGAATTTTTGAACAAGCTATTCTAAGCTGCTTTGCTAGCAATTCCTGGCCTGTGCAGTTTGAAAGCGCACGGTTCTGGCCCTCACAAAGAGCAGACCTGTAAATGACATCTTGAGGATTAAGCTGATTGAGATGCAATTTGCCTAGCAACCATTCATTAAGCAGAGTTCAGAAACAGGCCAGCAATCTATTCCACCTCCTTATCTGAGCAGTAAACAGATAACAGTCTCTACTGTGTCCTCTATCCTCCAGTTCAGACACATTGTAAACAGATTTTTCAGAAGTTTAAACTCCTACGGTAAATCTCCGAGAACAATCCCGCTCTCCGAACACGAGGGATTCGGCTTCACCAAGTGTCTTACAAGCGTGGAACAGCTCTGGAAGGAGGGTAATGCAAATCAAATTGTGAATGCATTTGCAGTTCCTGTGCCTCCAATATTTTCTCACATCAAGCACTAAGAGCCCATCCCAGTCGTTTAAAAAAAATGTTTAAAAAAATCTTAATCACACAAGCATTTGGCATTGCTATTCTGATCACTGGAAAAAACTCAATAAAAATCTCATTCCCTTCCTTCATCTTCTGCAAGGAATCGATTGACACTTCCAAAGTCTTTGATAAAGGCTCCCCCGCTTCAGAGAAGAAAACAGAAGTCACGTCCTCCCTCCCATTAAGCATTTTTTCCCTCATAAAATAAGCAAGACAACGTAAACGTCATCAGTGGAAATCAAACAAGCTATTTCAGCTCGAAAATTTCAGCTGAAAAGATTAAGGGAAATCATGATTTTGCATAATTGTTTCCCTGCAAGAAACATCTGATAATATCCCATTCTCCTCCAAAATTAAACAACAAAGATTAGCATGGACGTATTTAAGAATATATACCTGAATGGTTTGCCTTTGGTGTACAGTTCTTCTGGGAAATCACTGTGACATACAGCATGCTATTACAATTAAATATGCAAGAAAGAAGAATTAAACTGACTATGAATAATTAATACCCTACAATACTACTTCATAAGGAGAAGTCTGGCTGAATATTCCCGCAGATGAGATATACCCAAACACGAGGCACAGCAGAGCTGGCAGCTTTACTTTTATGATGGGGTTTAAAACACCAAGTAACTTTATGGCTGCTACTCAATTCTAGAGAAGGTGCCAGCCATCCAGGCCTTCTCCTGCTGGATTCCCATCCAGCTTCAGAAAAATGGCATAAATGCAACTGTTGCAATAGCTGCTGCACTGCTCATCCATGTCCCGGAGGTAAGCAGGCTTCCCAAACACTTTCCATTAGAAGGTATAAAGCAATTATCTGACTTCCCAGTAGGGAGAATAACGCAAATATGATGCAACAATTACTTAGGTGATAAGATCAGGCTAAGGTTGTGAGAAAAAACAATTAAAAAGGGTTGCAAGAGCTAAGGAATGCAGCTTACTTTCCCAGAATCTCTCTTAAGGACGAAGATACCATCAGCTCCAAGAGTCGACCTTCCTGTTTCGAGTTTACTGATCTGCAGGCTGCAGAATATCAACTGTAGCAAAGCTGAAAACGGCGATTAAAAATATGGGGTTTTTTTGGCACAACATCACCCCTAAATTGCATAAATTAGTATTTACTGAACTCCTTGTAAAATTAATAACATTTTCCATCAGACTCTGGTTGGGTCAGCGCACTGATAACTGACACAAATACATTTGTTGCGAATTTTTAGCCGGAAATCCCCAGTTCCCCTCCGTTTATCCATGCATGGCACACTCAACACCCCTTCTGGAGACAGACATTTGAAATCCAACCAACATTTGTAATCACTGAGGTGGAACAGGGCACTGCTACTGGACTTGCTGAAGGTGACAGTATCCCTCAGCTCTAAGCCCCATATTGCTCCAGGAGGGTCTTGCTCCTGGAGGATCCAACACTCCAAAGCAAACATGAGCTGAGGGTCTTTCTGGGCACAGGAAAAGCCATGTTTGAACTATGCTGGCTTAATATTAATTTCTATTAAAAATTAACAGGATTAAATTAAGCCTGCAAGCCTATGGGCACCAAGGCAGTTATTTTGCCAACGCACCCACTGCCCGGAGGAGCGGGATGTGAGGGATGGGCTGCAGTATTCCTGCAGGATGCAGGATCCATGTGGCTCATGGGGGGAACAGGGGGCTCTTCCCCACACCCCCAGAGGGGCCCTGTATTCCATCAGTGCTGTGTCACTCCGCCGTCCTGCCCAGAAACTGGTGGGAAAGATGAAACCCTGAAGAGATCCTGGTGAAAACCCCGGTGTCTTCCCACCCGAGATCCAGCCTTCTCTGGACACTGCCTCCAATCCTCACCCATGTGCCTCTTTCCCACTTCCCAGAATGAATTCCCTTGCCAGCAAGAACCCTGCAAATATCCGGAGTTTACGTAAGTTTAACCTTCAGTCCCTATTAATGTTAACGGAATAGGAAAAAATTAACCATGGTGCAAGAAAAGCAGCCTGTATCTGCATTTCTAATTATACAGCAAAACACACCACGTGGCAGTATTTCCAAGCACCTTGCTGGGAATAAAATAGCCAATGGACTAAGGCTTCCATTTGGAGTAGTGGATGCAAGAGCAACGAGCACTGAGGCTGTCAAGAGTTAAGGGATGAGGACATGAGAATTAAGGGAAATGAAGTGACATACGCGAACGATGGTAACAAAAATGTTAATAATTAGAAGAACAGTCACCTTAAAAATTTAAAATTTCATGATCTCTCCTACTTTTTAATGGTTTAGCCTACTTTTTTCAACCTAATTTGCATGATCAAAATAGGCCTCCTGCCAGGAAGCATTAAAATGGCAGCCCCCCATCGAGACAAAACTCCCTTCACCATACGAGACTGAAGGACTAATAACTATTCCTAAAAACATTTTAAATCCATTAATGTTGTTTAGCAAACACTTATTTAGAATTAGTGCCGCTACCAGATTTTGATTGTGCTCTACTAAAGTGTTCTATAAAAGCCTCTGAGGGAGGAGCAGGTCCCTCCCAAACACCTGTGCCATCTCCAACCCTCTCCAAAAAGCCAAGCACCCTCACACTCCTGAATGCTTTCCATCCCAAAACCCCAAAGATATTGGTCGATATTCTCCAATATCAACCAGACAATTCCCAACAGCTCTTCAGAGTGCCAGGCTGGGCAGTTGGAAGGACCCTCCAAGATGCACAGAGCAGCCAGACCAGAGTACAGCATCCCTCCCAACCTCTACACTCAGCAATTAATTCTAGACACCAAAAAACTCCAGGTTAGTACAAAAATATAAACCTCAATATTACTGATATACTGAAGATTTGGATTCTGGTAGAAATATGTGGTGCTTTATACAAATTTGTCCGAGCTATGTGTTATCCTTTCAGTGCCATCTGCACAAAACCAGAGTTTTATCTAAGCACTGGATACTAAAATAAATCATTTTCTCTGTATCTATGATCTTGTTGGAGACAGACGCCACAAACCTGAGAGCTGGCTAGTGCAGGCTTGTCTAGTCACAAATAAAATTACATCCGCATCAATATGATTTATTTTTAATAAAAAAATAAGGCAAACCAGGCTCTTCATCTCAAAACAGGCTCAGCCAGCACCCTTCATGCACACAGGAGACATCATGTACGGTGTGAAATTGTCAGAACAAAACTGGGACTGGCGCTGCCATCTCCCCTAATAAGAAATACCACTATCAAGAGACACATTTTAATTGCCACACGTAATGAAAAGTACCTGCTCATTCTCCACCTGCTGTAGTTATTGCTATTTAAGTTCAGGACTACAAGTCTTGGCAGGATATTTTCTGGTGACTTTAGTTTTTTGGAGTGTCCGTGCCCCACCAGATTTTTAAAAGTGAATCTGGCTCTCCAATACAACACAAATGACCCATCTCTGTCTGTGCATGAACGAGGTTCTTGGGCTGCACTTCTCAAAGCATCTCGTCCTGAGCGTCCCCTGTGAGCAGGGACCTCACAGTAATTAGCACAATCTGATACTGGAAACTCAACTAATTCTAACACTGATCCCTCAGGACAGCACAGCCCATGATTTGAGAAATGTTCATCCCAAAAGACCCTTTGTTTCTACCTTTCAAAGTCACCAAAGGCTGGTAAATAAATTATATTCTCCAAAAGCTCTCCAATTCCTTTCTCCTGGCTGGATACATTTTCCAACCAGCAGCCACAGCTGAAGGTTTATACAGGATCACTGAAAGCACCAAACCTGTTTTATTTTCTTATACAGAGCAGCTTCTAACATCTGCAGTCAATGCTGTGAGATTGCAAAGGATTTTATTTGCCAAGTCAAGCTGTCGAAAGGACAGATTATAAAAAATAAACATGAACCACTTTTAGATGTAACTTTCCCCCACAGACTGTGTTTTATGCCCTTTCACTGGAAATGTTACATCAGAATAAAATCAGATTTAATTGGCTCTTAAATAACTGAACAGCCACTTTAATTTTATTTCAATAGCAATAATTCATAAATCAAGCAGCTGAAATCCTAGCACGGAGTGACAAGTAAATAGAGCAGAACACAGTGAAGGAGAGCACGAACACCACATGGTGAAAGGTGATTTTTCTCAAACTTCACATGTCACCATTTTATGGACATCACAAAGGTACCACCACATAAATACTTGGATCTCAAACCTGTCAGTTCATCAGCAGTAACTGCTTAACAAAGACCAGTGGATGAGATGATCCTGCCCAACTGGAACTGCTATGAGCATGGCTGGGGTTTTAGCAGTGGATGCAATTTCCCTCATGCACACTAGATGGAAGTATGGAAAAATCTTAATTCTTTCCTGTCTCAACTTAAACTCAAGTGGTTGAGATGTTATGTTGGACTGTCAGATTCTGAGAAGAATTTTTTTTGGTTCTTCATCAGCAACTTCAGTCATTGGTAAGCTCTTAGCATAAAGACGCCCTAAAATATTAAACTAAGCAGTGTTGGAAATTAATAGTAAATATAAGAGAATATACAGCAGAAATACTGAATGTATTATTCAGGCTAATTTTTCAAGTACACACATTCAATTTCTAGAATATTTGAATAATAATCACTAATGAGATCCTTCAGAGACACTGAAGTTACAATTTTTAAACCTCCAGGTTATTATAACAAACACCACCTTGTCAATGAATAGAAACAGGGAATAGAAAAGGTATAAAAGGATTCATAAATGCTGCTGCAGTTCTGACTGGAAAAAAAAAACCCAACAGATTTGTAGAAAATAGTGGGAGAGGATAGGGATAGAGAGAACCTGAAGTCTTGCAGAACAAGCAGATCAGAGAGCAGCAAACCTGAATGGGATTAAATTACACACAAATCTCCTGGAAACGATCTTAAAAGTGACTTGTTCCAAAACAATCCATTTCTAAATTTAAACACTAAAGAGTTCACAGACACAAAAACTAAATCAGGCAATGGTGTGACCAGGAAAAGGTGCTGGAAGAGCTGTTTTCCCTCCCCTACTCTGGCTTTTTCACATATTGATTTTCCTCCACGCTCATTCACAAATGCTCAGCAGAGCTGTGAACAATTTAAAGTCAAGGGATGCACGAATCACCAGCTCCAGGAACACACCACCCATTTGAGGCAAAAGCTGAGGGCTTTGCTGTAGCTGAAGAAAATAAAAACCAACCCAGAATCAGAACGCACTGATGAGCTGGAAGAGAAGGGTGAGCAAATCCCTAATTTTCCCTGTCCACAACAAAGCCAAAGCACATGACATTCCTCCAGCTTAGAAGACAAAAAATTAAGAAAAGCAGTGCCAGAACAGAAGGATGAATGAAGAACAATGCTGGATAAAAGAATATAAAGTAGGCATGAAGGGCTCCCCTTTCCAGATGTTAAGAAGACATGCTGTTTTTCATTCCAGGTTTAAAAAAAGATAAGCAGAGGAGGAAGTTTACTTTGGAGAGTGGGAGCATCTGCATAATTTTTTGAAAAAGGTTCATACAATGCTATTTCCTTCCAACAGAATTTAAACTATTATCTATACATATATGCATATATATCTGTGGTATGGGCTCAAGAAAGTCACCCTATAATATTTTTCGAAGTGTTCTCAACTGCCTACGGAGAGAAACAAAATGAGTGGCAAGGGACGGGGACAGGAAAGGGCAGGACTGTGAGACACACATCCTCCAACATGCACAAGTTTAACATGAAGGCAAGGAGAGGGACAGCAGGATACAGCAAAGGATATGCTGGGACCAGGAAATGAGAAAATACTCCACAGCTCTCAACACTGACTTATGTGAGATTTTACCAACAAAAACACTGGATTTTTTTTTTTTTTTTTTTGCAAGTGTGGCTCCCACCTTAGCCAGGCCAGGGAGATTGTCCCAGTATGAGGAGAGAAATTACAGAGAACAACTGCTAGATCCACTGTGAAGAGCAGAGCACGGTGTTTCACCTATTTCCACTTGCTCTCGCGTGGTTCCCAAATTAGAAACAATCAGAATCCTGCTGGAAACAATATACGGCACCTTAATTGGGTTGGCTGCACTACAGACGTCAGCAATGTATCACTTAGTAGATCATTTTTTGACTGCTTTTTTTTTTCCTTTAATGCTAAAAATAGCTGTGCTTTCATGGTTCACCTTTTCTACATCACCTTAACCACAGACATCACAAGAAATTAAACGTTCACACTCGTTGCCCACCGAAGATCCTACAGAACCCACAGATCTGTCACCTAATTCAGCAGAACTGTACTTAAAGGTTTGTCTCAGACATGTTGCATCTACAGAGAACCTGTTTTCTAACACATTTCCCTCTAGTACACCCATCAATGCATCTATTTAAAAGCCTGGAGCAGTTCAGTTATCTCTAAATACATCAACAAGCCAGTGCTCCACGCATTCCAAGCACTCCAGAACCCCTGCACGGGACTCGGGAATTCACATGAAAAATCTTTCCCAGTTTTCATCCCCAAGTGCTACACCCCCACTGTTCCCTACCAAATCCATGCTGCAGCCAAACTACATTCCTGAGAAATTATTCCAAGAATGAAATATCACCATTTTCCTCACAAACCCTGGAAACTTGGACTAATCTTCACACACAGCATAAACAAGTTAAGCAGTGGGAATATATAAACGAAACATAATTCCTAAACACAATGGGAGAATAATTATAGCAACAACAGAACAAATACTATATGAGTGGGGAGGCATGGAGGGACACTCAGACAAGAATGTGCTGAAATAAGGAAAAGGGACCTATAGGATCTGTGAAGTTGGGTCAGCCAGGAGCTACAGCTGCTGGTTTTTAAAGTGTCCATTTAAATCAAATAACTAAAAACATAGAAACCAGGAGCAGATGAACACAGAGGTCTCTGTCAGCTCCAGCTGTAGGTCAAGCTATGCCCTACTTGGACAGTAAAATCAGCTTTTGAAAGAATACAACCCCTCAGAAAAATATCTTTGGGTAAAGTTCAGAACAACTTTTCTGGGTGTCAGCCAGCAGAATGCCTGTTCAGGAGGCCTGTTCCTCAATCAGTATTTGGAAAGCTTTTTTTTTTTCCCAAAGAAAGATGAATAGTGTGACAAACTCATTTTAGCATTCACAGTCTAAGTAACGATCTGCAATTAAAAGCAAAAATTGCTCCAAGATCTGTGTGGTGAAGATTTTAACATGAGTCAAAAAGTACAATGGGAAAATGGGAATGTGGCATACCACACAAGGAATAAAAAATTCAATTACTCACTTCACTTCCTAGTTTGAGAATGTTTAAAATTGTTTAAACGTCTCAAGTGCTGAAAATTGGAAAGGGTGGGGTGATACACTCATTACAGACGCAGAAAATTGTGAAACCTTTACTCATCCTCAGGGGCATCTTACCCCAAAAACAGCCTCTGAAGAGTCAGCAGGGCCTGGATACAGTGTACTACACAACAGTGACCTGTTACTCACCTGCTGGGCGTAGCATTTCAGTGAACTACACGTTCTTAAGGTAATTATTTAAAAGGGCTGATCATCTGTTAAACAAATCAGGCTGTGGCTATGTTCTCGGTGGTGTATTTAGCAATTCCACACATCCCAGAATCCTGCAAGTTTTACCTAGCTTTAGAGAAATACAGAATGGACATTACTTTATCTCTCACTTCATAAATCTGTGACTCTGCTCACTGAAGATGAGTGAGCCAGGAGTATACAGGATATAAAATGCTTTGATGATGGAGGTTTTTGGCATGGGGGCAGCCAGGCCAACACCTTCTACTTCCTCATCTCCCCATCTCCTTATGCCAGCCAGTAACAAGTCATGGTCAAAAATGAAGAGGAATAAAAATGAATGGACAAACCAACGTGAAAAACTAAAATATTGCACTGGAAACACTGATAAAAGTTTCTATCCCACATCCAGGCATTTCAGCAAGTGCAGCAGAGGACACAAGCTGAGGCTCCTGCACATTGTCTGAGCTTCTGGGAAATAGAGATACTTCAGTCCTTGACAAAAATCCTTACTTCTCCTCTTGATCTGGTAACAGTTCCCAGAAGCAAACATAGATATAAAAGCTTATCTATCAGAGGACAACTTGAAACAAATACAAATAAGGCTTAAATGAAGGCAAATATCCAAGCTGCAGAGAACACAACGGTTCCTTAATTTCACATTTGGAGAAAAAAACAATACTATGTGGACATTCTCCAACATATTTTTAATGTTATTAACAGAAATAGCACCCCAGGCTGTGCTCAAGCTGAAAAAGTGTGAAACTGCAACGTGAAGTGAAAGGGGGATCAAAAATACCATCTTATTAAATGGCATTTATTTGGTGCTAAGTGAATTATTTATTCAATTGAGAAGTTCACAAAATGACAGGGGGGTAAATGCAAGAGAGGTCACTCCTTCATGTCAGTATCAAAGCTGATCCTTAACAGAATTTAAGCACCTGCCTTTTCTTTTATCTCAGCACAAAATGAGATTTCTTTCTTTTTTTTTTGCACTTCAAAAGCCATGTAACACAACAGAATATATGCCAAGCATGCAAAAACAGAGCATGCCAGCATCTTTCAGCAATCAGCTTTCTCTTGTCATCCATTATGTCAGATTTATCTATTTTTGCTTAATTCTTGCTCCAGCAATACGCATCCTTCCTCTCTCCAGACTATCAGCCTCGTTGGGCTGGAATTCAATACAGCTTCTTAAAATAGTTGAGAAATATTGAAAATATTTGAAGCGATGCCTGTGAATTACAGCCAATTCATCAACTCCTCTTCCAGCTCCTGCTCGACCTGTGCTCCCCCAGACAAGGGGCAATTTTCATTTCTTCACCTCAGAAATTCTACCCAGTGTAAATATCATTTGGAAAATAAATAGCCTTTATTTTATGGAAGCATTTCTCCATGAAAGCTTAGATTCTGTGTTAATTGCAAACCTTACCCTCTGACTCTTACTCGCTTTTGATCCAAATCTTCCACTGCTGAAAATTAATACTGCGTGCATTTGCTTTTAAGTTTGCTTTCTGTTATCACTGCTTTTCCCCTCCAAGTTTCCAGACCCTCTGGACTGCCTTTACAGGACACCAGACCCACCTGAATGCTCTCCCTGAATCCTTCACTCTGCTGCTGGCTGCAAAACTCTGCTCTCTCCACCTCTAATACCAAAGACCCCTGAACATCATCTTTCCCCACCGCTTTATGCACCCACTTAAACGACCAGACTCCAACAAGTTCAAATTCTTAAGCTGAAAAAAGCCCTGATCAGAAATAAACAGGCTGAAAGGAAAATGCAACTCTCATCACTCTATTCCCTCACTGCCTATGGAGCACCAAGCACGGAATTTTCTCAGCTGACTGCTGAATCAGACGAAGTTTCCACAGTGCACACACACACAGTCACAAAGCCCCGACACGTCCAGGAGGATTTATTCCATCACAAAGTCACCACCGTTGCTCCAGCACAAATGACATCACTTAGGAACCCAACCTCATCTCCTGAGAGCTCCCAGCTCCCTCCTCTCCCGCAGCGACCGGAGCAACAAAGAACCGGGTTTGTGCAATAACGAGGAAAAAAGTGTTGCTGCAAAAAGTTTTCCAGATAAACTTATATTTTCTTGAGAATGTGACTACAGAAGAATTGAGGACTGTAGTAAGAAGTGAGCACAACAAATTCGGGTTGAACTAACCAACCTGCATCTGTGATTTATCCTAAACTTGTACCTAGTGATACCAAGGGAGGGTGAGAGACGTCTGTGAGCCCTCGCAGGTGTTGCTCGGGGAGGTTCACACGCTGCAGAACCAAAACCACTTTGCTGTACGAGTGGACTGAGAACTGGAGTCCAGCTCTACAGTTTTCTTCTTCTTCTTCTTCTTGAGACTCTTGAAAATTGGTTGGTAGGGAATAAAAACGACGGATGATTTATTGACGGTACCTGTGCTTCCTGCCCACGGCAGGGGGCTGGGACGAGATGGGCTCTAAGGTCCCTTCCAGCCCAAAGCAGCCTGCGATTCTCTTGCAAAAAGACACTTTTCTTGGGAAAGAATCACACAAAGGATGTGCTCGCACTGCGACCGCAATCCCCCCTTCCCCCTGACGGCACTTCTGTCGCGATGGCTGACGCACTATCGCGATCCCGGGCCGTGTGCGCGGTACCCAGGGACAGGTAATGAGGGCGCCGGGGCTACCGGGGGGCCCGGGAGCTCCGTGATGAGCGCGGGAGACCCCGGGGAGGCGGGGTGCGAGCGAGTGTCGCGACAGGCGCCGGGTGCCGCGACAGGAGGGTGGTCGCCACACCGGTGATGCCTCAGCGGGCGGGGGGAGGGGACACCCGGGAAGGACAATGGTGGGGGGGGGGCGTGGGGGGGGGGGGTATGAACCGCGGCGGTCCCGCCGCGCTGCGAGGGGGAGCAGGAGGAGGATGACGGTGAAGAGGAGGAGGAGGTGGCGGCGGGGCCGCGCCGCCGCTCCCGCCGCGTGCCGCACTTACTCTCGGTGCCCCTGCCCGGGCCTCATGGCGCCGCCGCCGCTGTGCCCGCCCGGCCCCGCCGCCGCCGCCGCCGCCCGCCCCGGCCGTGCTGGCTGCGCAGCCGCCCCCGCGCACGCGCGGCCCGCGCGCCGCCCGCCCCGCCCCGCGCACGCGCGGCCCCGCCAGCGAGGGAGCGAGGGAGGGGAGGGGGAGAGAAGGGGGCGGGGGAGGGGAGGGGAGGGGAGGGGAGGGGAGGGGAGGGGGGGCAGCGCCGCGCCGCCCCCTGCCGGTAACCGGGGGTAGTGCAGAGAACAGCGGGAATGGGGGGACACGGGGGGGACACGGGGGGGACACGGAGGGGACACGGAGGGGACACGGAGGGGACACGGGGGGGACACGGGGGGGGACACGGGGGGGGACGTACTGAGGGACATGGGGGACATGAAGGGAGGGACACAGGGAGGACGTGAAGGGGACATGGGGGGAACAAGGAGGGACACGCAGGGAGGACATGGGGTCATGGCAGCGGCACAAGGAGGACATGAAAGGGACATAGGGGTGGACAGGGAGACATAGGTGGGCCAGGAAGAGGACGCAGGGGGAACATGAAGGGGACACAGAGGGGGCTCTGCCACAGCTCCGGTGCTGCCCACACCGAGGTCCCGACAGACACCCCCTGCCCACCTGGGGTCAGTCCTTGGTGTTTTTCCACAGGGAAGTGACGATTTGCACCCCTGCGGTGGGCTTGCGGTGGGATAATTAACCTAATTCTCAGAGCTCGTTAAGGAGCTGCAGGTCAGGAAGGTGAGAGACTTCACCTCTTCCCATGCCAGGAGCATTCCTGCTGCCCCCAGGAGCGGCTGTTGCCCGGGGCACTCGGCTCCATCCCTGGAAGCAGCCTGGGATGAAGCTCGGGGGAAGCACAGGGTGACCCTGACCCCTCCCATGACACGGCCACACAGAGGGGACAGTCTCCCTTCGTACCCATGAGACACCTCTAACCCTGCTTACCCAGCTTTTCCCCCCAGAAGGTGCAACCTTCAGAAGCCACAGCTCAGGAAACGGGATCTAAGCTCAGCTGAGAAGGAGGAAAGACATGAAAGTGCCCTGGTTTGAGCTGGAATAAAACAGAGGGAAGGCAGTGGCCGTGAAGTCAGGCTGCCAGGGAGGAAGAAAGGAGAGAACAATCACTTGTGCTGGGACCTCATTTTATTGCAAGGGAAATACAAAAGTTGGACAGCAGCATTCAAGGGACCACAGCACCCCCTGCTCCTGGGAAACATGGAAGGACAGTCCATGGAGGTTTCCCAACTCAGTTTTCAGTCGATCTCACATTCCAGATAGAATCCTCCAGCAGAAGGGTAAAACATCTCTTTCACACTGCACCAGAGAGGGACGAGGGGCGCAGCAGGTTTGGGTCCCAATCTTTTCACTGCTGGGGTTTTCTTCCCTCAGGGATGTTAATTTATAACAGCACACAGAGCTTTACCTGGGTTTCTGGCAGGAAGGTACCCAGTGCCTCAAACACCTGAGCACAGACATGTGAAGAGACAAAACAAGCCCCAAACACCAGATCCAGGTGCACATATGTGCTGCCAGGCTCCACCATGCCAAGGGCTCTGCAGAGCCAGCCCTGCTCCTCCCAGCCTCACCAGGTGCTCTCCATCCCCAACCCTCTGTTACACCTGAGCTATACGGAACCTGCTGCTCTTCCCACTTCAGGGTTTTCTTTAGCTGCAACAGCTTCTGTGTTTGTATCTGTGAACCTGGTGCAAAGAGTGAGGACTTGGAAGCAACTCTGATGCAATAAACTATTCCGATTCCTAAAAAGTGGGTCCACGCTGGTTTTGCATGACAGACAAGCCAGTCAGGCATTACAGATGTTCCAGCTGCCAGGAAACCCCTAAAACCGACTCCCTACACCCACCAACTTCAACAGGGCAGGGAGAAAAGCCCCTATGAGACCATCAGGTGGGCTGGGGTGGCCTCGTCCCCCTATGTGACCATGATTCAGCCTTCAGAAGAGATTACAAAGGTGTGCTGATAATCCTCCACTGCAACCCTTCGTTTGCTACAAGGCAGGAGATGCTCCTGAGCTTCCATGTACAAACACCCGGGAGAAAGGATGTGAGACACAGCCCAAAAAGAAGTGGGTGGCAGTTCTGGAAATGCAGTACCAGAATCATGGGTGCAGCTGATTCTCCAGTGTCCGTCCCCAGTTCAGATGCCATAGAATGTCTGGAGATTTTATTTCAGTTTGGGCTGTTCCCCCAAAGAGTAATATATTCCACTTCAGCCCACTGTAGTGGTTCCATCATCCTCTGTGTCTGGATTGAACAAAGGTGCCGAGATAGCCCCAGGACTGGTTTCTCCACACAATCAGAGTTCAAGGGTCGTTAAAACACACAAAGGGCTCAACCCTTCACCTCCACCTTGAGCTTCAGGCGGACGTCACACAGGAAAGCGTTCATCAGGTCCTGGCCAGCCTCCTGAGCAATCCTGCTGATGACCTTTCCTCCTCTTCCAATCAACATCCTCTGTGTCAAAACCCAGAGAGAACATCATCAAACTCACCCTTCCACTGCCCAGGAGAACAGTGCAGCCACAGAAGCAATGAGGAAAATTCCAACATCAAACCATGAGGCAACTTCAGGAAGGTGTGAGTTGCTACTGAACAGCCCGTATTGGGCCCACGGCTTTTCCCAAAAGAGAGGGAGAAGGGATCACAGAAAGGATGCACACGTGTAGGACTTGGGGAACCTCCCTTCACCCTCCCCAGCATTCCATGTCTTCCCTCACTCACCTTATGAGACTCCCTTGGGACCAGGAGGCTCTGCACGATGAGGAGCTCCCCACATTCTCCTTCCTCCCAGATGTCCGTCACCTGCGACAGCAAGCGAGCACTCAGCAATCCTGGAAAACCCTCAGGAACCCCAAACACCACTCCCCTGGAGACACCAGCACACGAGGGTGACCCCCTCTCACACACACAGAAAGGGTCTTAGAGCACACCTGGGGTGCAAGTACTGAGTCACTCCACAGGGCCTGGCAGATCCCACAGATCCAAACAAAGGGATTCTCATCGCACAGCCCAAAATTCCCAATAAAACAGCTCGTGGCCAAATCTGCCTGGGCACACTTCCCACCTGAGTCACTCCATAAGGCACTTCCAGAGGCAGGTACTCCAGGACCTTCTCCCTGATGATATTATCACAGATCTCTTGAGGTGACTGGTTGGTCAGGACATCGCTGTGGAATTCCCAAGGGCCTGGCTTGGCTTGCATCAGGAGGTACCTCTGTGGGCACAACACCCCCCCATCAGCTGCCACGTGTCACCCACACAGCGCCAACATCCCTGTGCAGAGAGGGCACTGCTGCTGGCCTGGCATCAGGGCAGTAGTTTGGTATTTTGGGCAGGGGAAAGAGAAAGGGAAGCTCTGAAACCCCTCCCTAGGGCCGTGTGTATCAGTTACAAAAGCCCACAGAACCCCTGGAGCTGAGAAGAGAGCAGTGGGTGGATTCATTGTGGTGAACAAGCTGCTGCTTGGAGAGCCCCAGATAAGAGTTTTGTACAGAAAGTCCTGGAGATGCAGCAAGGACACACCCCATGGTGACACCTGACACTTTCCCCCCATCCCAGGCCAGGAACAGGAGCTGAAGCTCTGTGTCAAGTGCTGGGGTCCCACACCGGTCTCCAGGTGTGACACAAGTTCAGACTGGAGTTACCTTGAGTGTATCCACCTCCTCCCCATGGAGAGCTGCCAGCATGAAGATCTCCTGGAAGTGTGGCCAGCCTTTCATATCCTTTAGATCCTCGGGTCCGTAGTGCTTTGGCCCTTGGGCTTCCCCTGTGCCAGCACCCCCAGCAACACTGCTCCTGTCCAAAGCAGAGCCTTCCTGGGCCTGATTCTTTTCCTGCCCACAGGGAGATCCTGGGACCTTGCTTTCAGGTGGAGAAGGCTGAGTGATTTGAAGAGGAGACTTTGCTGAAGAACTGGAATCCTGTTTAAATGCAGATTTCACTTCCAGTTTCTTTCCATTTACAATTCCCTCTGTCAGGTCAGCTACTATTTCCAGCAGGAGAAACTTCTTCTTTAGTATATCCACCTGAAATCAGAGAGAGAGAGAGAGAGAGGTGTCTGGATTTGTCCTAAATGAGGTGGGCAGCTGGGCCCTGGATCTGAAGAAGCCACAAGAAACCACCCAGGGAAGCAGCTGCTGCAGGATAGGACAGTTTTGTGACCAGAAGCCAAACCAGAGTGTGGCAGCAGTGCCAGCACAGTTTGCCCAAACACTGAGAACCTGTCAGCTCTGCTGAGATTCTCCCTGGCCAACCTGGCTCCTCTTCCCAGGTGGATTTAAACCCCAGACAGCAGTACAACTTCAGGGGTGCTTGTGCATGCAACAGGTACCCACACCCCCCTCAATATTCTGGAGCAGAGGGAGAAACCTGTGTCCTTTAACACACCAGAGACCCCAAACCCCATCACTGCTGACGCCAGGTGGTGCCTGAAGAAAGCAGGAAGAACAAACAGGATTTACCTTGTTCAGGACCAGGACACTGGGGGTGTGGGGGAACTGAGACAGGCACTTCAGCACCTCCTTGCTCAGAGAGTTCCGTGTCCAGTGATCTGACACGTCCACCAAAACCAGGACTGCCAGGAAAGAGGGGGGGGAAGGGAACAGGATGAATCCACATTTTCCAGAATGTTCACTTGCAGCTTTAGGGTCTATGGTCACTCCCCTCCTCAGGAGGGGACAAAAAGAAGAGTTTTAATTGACAAAACACTAAAATGCAGCTTACTCCTGTCACCCTGATGACATCACACATGCTAAACCTCAACATCCAAACCCAATCATTAACCCCAAGTGCCTCCCCTTGGCACCAGGCAGTTCTTATCCCCTTCTCAGGTCAATATTCCAAATCTTTTCTCTGCCCTTCCTTCCTTGTTCACACTCCCAGGGCTGCCAGCAAACACCCAGATACCACAGCTGGGAACTTGTATGGCAGAAAAGGATTTGGTTTGATCCAAAAGGAGTTGAAAGCCCACCTAAATCCGCATGTTTCATGCTGTCCCACGGGTCTGTCAGCATGGCTTCATCTAAATTATGCCTGAAAGACACATACAAATGAGTAAAGCAGACAGACTTGATTATAATTGTGTTCCTCCCCCTCAAAGTAGAGGAAAACCAGTGTTTTCCCTCATTCCAGCTGCCACAAAGCTGATTTAGGGGCTGTGACATCCCTTATCATGTGCAGATACACAGAACCAAACACAAAAGGGCTCAAGGGATGTCACAGGCTCTGTGTGCTACTGAAATTGCAACAAAAAAAAAAACAACTTGGAGACCAAAATAAGGCTAAAAATACACATTCTTTCACTCCTATTTTACAACCTTTGCACAATGAAAATCACATTCCTGTCTTATCAACCCTTGATAGGCAGCACACACCCCCCTCCCCACACCAGTGGTGATACCTTTTGGCTTTTAAGGGGTTAGTGAGGCCTGGTGTGTCCAGAATGATCTAGGAAAAGGAAAAAGCAATGTTTCAAGTTTGCCAGCAGTCACAGGTCAGGGTAAAACCCTATCTTTGTGCAATGAGAAGTGATCCAACAGGATTCAGACGAGCAAATCCTGCCCTTTGGCTCTGGGACTCACCAGCTGCGTGTCCTCGTGTGTGATGACACCCCAGGCCTTGCACCGGGTGGTGTGGACCTTCTTGGAGACTGGGAAAACCTGCAGGAAATTAATTAAACACGTTACACAGCCAGGACACGCCAAAAAAAACCAAGGTAACAGCCTGAACTCCACCCCAGCTTCACCTTCCTGCCCAGGAGCCGGTTGCAGAGTGTGGACTTCCCAGCGTTGGGAGCACCGATGACGGCAATTCTCAGCACCTTGGGGTTCTGGGGCTGGTCGGGCCGATTCTCCAAGAGGCGCTTCTGCTCCTCTGCCAGAGAAAGGAGCAGCTCGGATGCTGCCAAACCCCTCTGCGGGTCAGGATCGTCCTGGGGCGGGGCGGCAGCCGGCACCACTCACCTTTGTCGGTGGCCACGGGCGGCGGGTGCTGGCCCAGAGCGGCGGGCGGTGCCTCGGCGGGGATGCCCAGGATCCTGCCCAGCGCCGAGCTGCGCCCGCTCCAGCGGGCAGGAACGCCCAGGATCCTGCCCAGCGCCGAGCTGCGCCCGCTCCAGCGGCTCCCCGGGAGGCGAGCTGGGAGGACACCGCCGGGAAACACCGAATATACCAAGAACGTACCGAAAACACCCCAAAATCGCGTTGATGCTTTCGTCCCCACGCAGCGCGCAACCCGCTGCCACAAGGCCTCTGCGCCGGCCCCGCTCCGCCCCGGCCTCCCGCTCGCCACCTCCCCCACCCAGCCGCCCCAAAGCACGCCCGCGGCCCCACCGCACCTGCTCCCAGCCGGAGCGGCCCCGCCGCGGCGGCACCGGCGGCCCAGAACGCGGCCCGAGCGGCGGCCGCGGCCATGGGAGCCGCCATGTTGGCCCGCCGCGGGGCACGCCGGGAAGGCGAGCAGTGCCCGCCCCCATTGCCGCGCGGCGCGGGGACAGAGAACGCGGGAGAGCGGGGCCAGAGCGCCGCTGTGCCGCGGGGAATTGTGGGATGGGGGCGGACGAGGGGCCGGCGGAGCACGGCGGGGAGGCGGGAGCGCCCCCTGCCGGCGCCGCCGCGCGGTCCCCGGTGCTCCCGGTGTCACCAGTGCCCCCCAGTGCCCCCCAGTGCCTCCCCAGTGCCCCCCCGCTGCTCCCGGTGTCACCAGTGCCCCCCAGTGCCCCCCAGTGCCTCCCCAGTGCCCCCCCAGTGCTCCCGGTGTCACCAGTGCCCCCCAGTGCCCCCCAGTGCTCCCCCAGTGCCCCCCCGCTGCTCCCGGTGTCACCAGTGCCCCCCAGTGCCCCCCAGTGCCTCCCCAGTGCCCCCCCAGTGCTCCCCCAGTGTCCCCCCAGTGCTCCCGGTGTCACCAGTGCCCCCCAGTGCCGCCCCCATTGCTCCCCCAGTGCCGCCCCCATTGCTCCCCCAGTGCCCCCCCAGTGCTCCCCCAGTGTCCCCCCAGTGCTCCCGGTGTCACCAGTGCCCCCCCAGTGCCCCCCCAGTGCCCCCCCAGTGCTCCCGGTGTCACCAGTGCCCCCCCAGTGCCGCCCCCATTGCTCCCCCAGTGCCCCCCCAGTGCTCCCCCAGTGCCCCCCCGTGCTCCCGGTGTCACCAGTGCCCCCCCAGTGCCCCCCCAGTGCTCCCGATGTCACCAGTGCCCCCCAGTGTCCTCCCCAGTGCCCCCCCAGTGCCCCCCCAGTGCTCCCCAGTGCTCCCCCAGTGCTCCCGATGTCACCAGTGCCCCCCAGTGCCGCCCCCAGTGCTCCCCAGTGCTCCCCAGTGTCCTCCCCAGTGCCCCCCCAGTGCCCCCCCAGTGCTCCCCCAGTGCCCCCACTGCTCCCGGTGTCATCAGTGCCCTCTACAACGCACAGCCCAGTTTGTCCCAGTGCTCCCTACAACCCTCTCCAGTCCATCCCAGTGCACCCCAGTGCCCCTCACAACACATCCCATGCATCTGACTGCTCCCCTGTGCTCCCCAGCGGGACCCAGTGCTCCCAGTTCCCCTGTTCTATCCAACCCTGTGCATCTCAACGCTCCCCCTACACTACACCCCAGTGCTCCTCAAGTCTTCCAGCCTTCCCAACACACCCCAGTGCCTCCCAGTTCTCCCCAGTGCTCCCTGAAACACCCCACAGTGCACTCGCGTGTCCCCTGCACCACAAAGCCCTGCCCCAAGCTACCCCAGTGCCCCTCTACGCCCAAATGCACCCAAAATTCCCCATCCCACCCTGCATCCCAGCGCACCCTTGAGCCCCTCGGTCCACCCCAGTCCACCCCAGCTGCTCATTTCCACCAGGCCTGGAACCCCCAGGGGACGCGGTGAGGAAGGAGAGACGGAGCCACGGTTCTGTAACCTTCTTTATTGTCCTGTGCCCGTCCCCAGGGCCCCATCACCGTGTCCGTGCCGTGCCATTCCGTGCCATGCCGTGCCATTCCGTGCCATTCCGTGCCATGCCATGCCATTCCGTGCCATGCCATGCCATTCCGTGCCATGTCATGCCATTCTGTGCCATTCCATGCCATTCCGTGCCATTCCGTGCCGCGTGCCCGGCCGTCGGCAGAACCGTTACCATTACTAAACTCAGTAATGGTAACGGTTTCCCCGCCGGCCGTAGTGGGTCCCTGGCTGTGTCCAGATCTTCCCGCACCCCAGGATGCCCCATCCCACACCCCCCCCAGCCCGTGTCCCACATCCCCGGTGCTCCAGGCCGTGGTCCCGCGCCGGTCCCGGCGGGAGGTGGTCGGTGCAGCCCGGGGAGTACATCATCTATACTGTAGTGTCTCATAGCCAACTTACAGTATACGATGATATCCTGCCCGGGATGGCATGGAGAGGGGAGCAGAGCCTGCAGGGGAGAGCGTGGTTAGGGAGTACAGCCTGTTCCCACCCTGATATCCCCCTCACCCCATCCCTGTCCCCCTGGTCCTGTTGCCTCCTGAGCCTCCTGGAGGCCTCCCCACTCCAGCACCTCCCTACCCGCTCTTTATCCCTCCCAATTCCACCACCCCAGAGCAGGATAGAGGTTCTCAGTGGCTTCCTCACCCAGGTATCCCCCTAATCCCTCCTTGTCACCCCATTTCCACCACCCTGGAGAAGAGTAGAGGTTCCCAATCACCCCCTCACCCCAACACCCCCCTACTGCATCTTTGCCCTCCAATCCCACTGCCCCAGTGTGGGAGGAAGGTTCCCAATTGCCTCCCCACCACACCATCCCCCTGTATCCCAAATCCCACCATCTCAAGAGCAGGACAGAGGTTCCCAAAACCCCCCCTTTGTTTCCCCCCAATCCACGCTCCCTGAGCAGAACAGCAGCTCCCCAGGTGGTGACACCTACCTATGGGGGTGGCACTGGGGCTTTGCGGGGTGCTGGAGGTGCACCCGCCTTATAAAACCTGCTCTGCCTCATCTGCATATCACATCTGCACTGCACAGCTGGACGGGGCCCTTAACCCCTTCATGCCCGGGGGGGCACCACCCCAAGCAGCTTCCCCCATCCAGCCTGGCATTGCCCATGGAGGTATGTAGGGATGTGGGGTTTGCAGGGGGTCACCCCCTGTGTTTTCCACTTCAGCTTGCCCCACAAATTCCCCATTCTCCTGTGGTCACCAGGATTATCCCTTCCCATAGTTGTGAGGACCCTGAACTGGGAGCTACCCACTGCAAACTGTTTCCCAGTTGCTGGACAGTGGTGTTGGACAGGGCAGGGGGGCAGCCCCTGGGGATGGGGCCCAGGAGGGACATCTGGGAGTGGGGGGTGACCCTGCACAGACACCCCCAGGCGAGGTACAGGGTACACATGGGTTCAGGGAGCCTGTGTCCCCCTGGGGCGGGTGCCCCTGGCCATATATGCTCCCCTGAGGGACATGACCCCTAGCAGTGTGTCCCCCAAAAAAAAGGTTTTACCTCCTGCCTTTAGGGACACCCTGCAAATACATTTCCCCTCCCAGCGGGATGTGGCCCTTTGAGGGATGTATCCTCCAGTTAGGGGTCCCCAATGGACACGCTCCCCTGGCCATGTGTATCCCCCAGAGGGATGTATCCCCCAGCTGTGTCCCCCCAAAGGCACGTGTGTCCCCAAGAGGGCTGTGTCCCCTCATTGCACATGACCCTGGTCATACTTGTCCCCTGACCACGCATGTCGTGGCTGCACCCTCTGACCACCAGTGCCACCTGCCTGCGCATGACCCTGGTCATTTGTGTCCCCCAGCCCTGTCTGTCCCCACAGGGCCACATCCTGCAGCCAGCGCTGTGTCATTGTGCCGGGTTGTTTGTGCCAGGACAGGCTGGCATTCCTGGAAATCGGCTGTGGGGAGGTGATAATCCCCTGCCAGGACCGGGACCGTGTGCGTGGGGTCCCGATAAGCAGCAGCCTCCAGCTATCAGGGACCCTGCCCTGCCACACAAGGTGTCCCTGGACCCACTGCCACCTCTGGGCGACAGGAGGAGGGGCAGCATTGCCCACACTCCCCCTGGTCTGGTCTGGGCAGACCCTGGCAAGAGGGGGCACAGGGTCAAGCCCTGGTCTGAGCCTGTCCCAGGGCATGAGATTGTGGGGACTTGGGAGCTGCAAGGGACCATCCCATTCTGGTTTTGGTCCCTGCAGTGACCCAGAGGTGTTCTGGAGCCTGTAGTGTTCCCCAAACCGTGGCACAGGCACCCCAGCATGTAGAACAGTGACATAAGCAAAGCATCCCTGAGTCCTTCAAGCCCTGCCAGCTCCAGGTGAGTCCCACAGGATTATCCCCATGGGATTGCCTGCCAGCCCTGGTGCCTGCTCAGTGTTCAAGGGCAGCCCTGCCCTGTGGCCTTGTACCCCACAGAGTTAGAGAGGGCCTGAGTGTCCCCCAGGCTGGTACCACAGAGCCGGTGTGGGGACCTCCAGGTGTCACAGGAGATCCCCGTGTGCCACAGCCCTCCCAGCAGCAATGCTGGCCCAGGGCAGCGTGTCTGACTCCAGATAAGGAGGCACTGGGAGCTGCAGAGCTGTCCCCACCCTGTCTATCTGCAGGGCCACCCTGCAGGACACATAGGTCATGGCCTGTTGTCCTGCCCTGTGTTTGGGGGGACATGGAGGGTCTGGAGGGCACAAAGAAACTGTTTTCCCCACTGAGGGTAGTGCAGCAAAGCCCTCCATGCTGGCCAGCCCCGTGCTGGCTGTCACTGGTCCTGCTGGCAGGGTGACCCCGAGCAGGACAGGTACCCCCAGAGCTGCCCTGCTGTGCCCCAGCACAGGGAAGGGTGCGTGGGGCTGGGACAGGACTCCGGTGGCAGGGCAGGGGGACATGAGCTGCTACCACAGCCTGGCTGTTGGGACAGAGCGCCTTCAGCCCTGCTCCAGAGCCCAGGGTGCCACTCTTTGGGGTGCCCGTGCAGTGGCCAGCCCCCGGGGTAACACGGGCCGTGCAGTGGAGCTCACTCGGTGCCTCCCAGCTCCACACTCATCCCCGTGGCAGCAGGACAAGGCTCTACCCCACGGAGGGCTGCGACACAGAGCCCGTGGGGACACGGTGACCGTGGGGAAGCCGCCAGCTCCCAGGAGCTTTGCAGGAGCAGCGTGAGCCGGGGCCTGACCTCCACGCACCCCTCCTTCCTCCATCCCAGCGGGAACACTCCGGGGCCAGCAGCCCCCAGCCAGCCCAGGCCACGGCTGGCAACGCAGCCGGGGGTGCTGGGGCGGGACGGACGGGCGTGAGGGACGAGACAGAGCCCAGGCAGGAGGTGACAAGGGTTTATTATCTCTCAGCAGCGGGGTGGCGGGCGCAGGCACATGCAGATAGGGCCCGGCCCGGCCCGGCCCGCCTGCCCGCCGCCCGCGGGCCAGCGCAGGCCGGGGACCGATAACGCCGCTGGGAGGGCACGGGGGGGCCCCGCAGCAGCCGCGCCCCCCAGCCGTGGGTCACTCCTGGCAAAGGACAGCACCGGGAGGGACCTGCCCCCGCCCTATGGCACGGGGTGGGGGCACTGAGCTGTGGGCGCAGGACCCCCAAACGCCCCCAGCCCCCAGCAGGGCCAGGCTGACTTCACACAGGGTCTGGCTGTGCCAGCCACACGGAGCACAGGCATCGAGACAGGCAGGGAAGGGGCAAGGGCCAGCACAGGGCTCTGTGGCACTGTGGGGAGGACGGGCACACACAGGGGACAACCCCTTTCACATTGTCTCAAGGCAGCAAAGCCACTGGCCAGAAGAGGCAGGGGGAGGGAGGGAGGCAGGGGCAGCTGTACAGGCTGTGCTGGAGGAGCCTGTCCCCACCTCAGTGTCCTGCTGGGCCCCCAACCCACCTCTGACCACCATTCTGCTTGAGTAGTTGTGGGGTCAGGAAGTGCCACAGCATCTGGGGACACTGCCCTCTCAGGGGATGGGTGGCTTTGGCACAGCGCTCCTTTCTGGTATTTCTAGTGGGGGGACCTCACCAGGGCTGAGCTGGGCTCCTTCTGCCCTGTGGAGATCTCCCTGCTCCAGATCCTATGAGGAAAATTCCCCAAGGGGAGCCAGCATGGGAGAGGCTACGTAGCACCCACTGCTAGTGCTGGATTGTCACCCTCCTGGGGGGGTGACTGCCACCCACCCAGCATGGGCAGGGCTGCTGGCACTGCAGGGACCCTGGGGGTGAGACACAGGGACAGGGAGAGCCAGCCACAGGGACAGCTGTGGGCAGAGGCAGGGCTGGGACAGTGCCCAGGAGGGTCACTGAGAGAGGGCAAGGAGCCCAGGGGAGGGGAGGTCCTGGTTCTCTTCCTAAAGCTCCACATCCCAAGCCTCTGCTCCCAGCTCCAGGTGCTCACCCCAGGGCAGAGAACAGCAAGGCACTGGGACTGCAACGCCAGAGAAGCTGCCAGTCATAACCGGGGATGGGATTGGCCTGAGACAACACAAGGTTAATTAGAAAATAAATCCTCTCCCAGCCTTGGAATAAAAAGAGCAGCAGACAGGACATGCATCTTTCTGGCCCTACAAAATAAGGCACCAGTTACAAATGAAACTCGGATTGTCTTTGATATAAAAGGAATTCCCATGTGTTGAAGGCAGTTGATGTCTGAGTGCATAACAGGGAGTGATCTTCACTAGCTTTGGGTTGGCCAACCTCATTCCTTGGCCTCGGTGGCTTTCTGGAACAGGGGAAGCTGCAGGAGGGGAAGAGAGAAGCTGTTAGGGCTGCAGGAAGGGAAGGCAGGGAGCTGCCTGCACTCTGCAGTGGACAGGGCTGGGGAAGGAGAGGTTCCCTGGGAGACTGAAAGCTTCCAGGCAGGTCCCTGTGCCTTAGGAGCAGCTGGCATTGCCAGCTGCCAGCGCCCAGCTCACCTTTGTGAGATCCACACCAGTGATGGCACGTACGGAGGCGGGGACCTCAGCCAGGAGACGGTTCACATCGGACATGGTGCTGCCTTTCTCCCCGCTGAGAATAACGATCTCATTCACTTTGGAGAGGGGAGCAGACACTTGGGCAGCGATCTGGGGAAGCAGGGAGGAGCAGAGAGTCAAGGAACTGCTCAGCAAGTCACTGGCAAAGGTCCCTACAGGGCCTTGCTGTGCCTCCAGGAGACCTGGCCCAGTCTGGGAACTCCCCTGGTCCACCTGGAGTAGGGAAAGCTGCTCCCTCCTCACCTCAGGCAGTGCATCCAGCACTAGAGCCAGCTGGGCAGCTTCTCCATACTTCTGGAGCGCTTCTGCTTTCAGCTTTAACCCCTCAGCCTCCGCCATCCCCACGGCCTCGATCACAAAAGCCTCGGCCTCTCCAATCTTGCGGATCTTTTCCGCCTCCGCCTGAGCAAGGAGGATTTGCTTCACCCTGGAAAGGGAAACACAGCCCTGCAGCAACCTGGATCCCTCAGAGAGCCCAGGAGCTGGGGCTCAGGGCAGCACTGTGCTCCCACCTCCCCAGCCCAGGGCAGGGGCTCACTCACTTCTCGCCCTCGGCGATCTGCTGGATGCGATAGGCTTCGGCCTCGGCCGGCTGCTTCACGGTGGCCATCAGCTCCTTCTCCATCCGGACCACCTCCTTCTGTTCCACCTCGATCTGCTTCTTGCGCTCCACCACCTCGATTTCGATCTCCTCCTGGCGGATCTTCTGCTGCTCCCGGGCGCTCTGGAGCTCGTAGGCCAGCTGGGCTTCTGCAGTCTGCACACGGGGAAGAGGAGAAGAGGGGTCTGGGCCATGAACTCCTGTGTGCAGATACAAGGACTCCAAAAACAGACACGACTCCTGCTATTGAACTTCTTCCCAGGGGTGACATCCCAATCCTCAGTGCTGCTCTTCCCACAGCAGTTGATCCCAACCAGCTCCAGGTTCAACCCTCCCCACCCTTTCCTCTCCTCCAAGTCCCACCGAATATCTGCAAACAGGAGAGGCATCTGCTGCAAGGAGCTCACAGTGACACACAGACCTGGGTTCTCCACCTCTAGCTCTCCTAACAGATGCAGGAGGAGGAAGCTGACAAGTCCCAGAGCCACCAACACCATCACAGACCCTCCAGGGAACAGCACTGGGCTGTGGGATGCTGTCACCTTAATGTTGACCTCCTCAGTGAAGGCAGCTTTCTGCAACTCAAAAGCCCGTTTGGAATCTGCTATTTTGGTATCTGCCATGAACTTGACATCCAGCATTTCTCTCTTGCACTCTGCCTCCTGCAGAGAGGGAACAGAGAGCAGAGCTTCAGAGCGTGCAGTTGGAGCAGAAGAGGCTGCTCCAGGGAAGCCCGGCACATCTCTGGACTCACCCGAATGCCAGCATCCCGCTCGGCTTCTGCCACTCCAATGTCTGCATCCCTTTGGACAGCTGCAATCTGAGTCTTCCCCAGGGAGCTCAGGTAATCCACTTTATCATAGACATCCTTGGGAGGGGAGATAAGTCATAAGCACTTCAAACAAGTGACTCCATCTTGCTCCCTTCCTACTGAAGCTCAGCACGGTCAGGCTGGGGTCAGAACACGCCATGTCAGCTGCTCCAAACAAACAGGGGAGGGCAGGGAGAAAAAGGCCATCCCGACATCTTCCCTCACTCCCAGGGGGCTGGGTTATCTGCCAGCTCCCTCCACGAGCCTGTTTACAGAGGCAGCTACCCAGCTGCTCTTGGCCCAGCTGCCTGGATACAGGACATGCTGCAGCGGCTGTCATGGAAACTCCCGGAGGGCTGGGACAGGCTGTCAGCAGGGGAGTCAGGGCCAGGCTCTCTCCTGCTGCTCCCACAGCTCTGCCCAGAGTGCAGCACCCAACATCTGGGCGTACCTTGATGGTGAAACTCAGGATCTCGATCCCCATGCGACCCACGTCGGGAGCTGCCACCTCCCGCACCAGCTTGGCAAACTGGTCCCTGTCCTGGTAGATCTGCTCCACTGTCAGGGTACCTGCAGAGTGGAGGAAGGTGAAGCACTTTATTTGGAACAGGTAACATGCAACGACGTGGGTCTAAGCTCAGCAACATCCTTGTTGTCCCTAATCTCTTCAGGCCTGGGCATAAGGGCATAATCCTCTGCCCCTGCAGTGGCACCAACATCTCAACCACCACCCACATGTGCTACCTGTGGCCCTTGGGGACTCAGACATCTCTTGCTGCAGGCACCGAAAACTTATTTATCACAACGCCCAGCCACACAGAGGGAGCTGCTGGAGGGGAGATGCCACCTCTGCAGGCAGCAGAGGAAGGTCCCGTGTGGCTGTGTGGTGACAGCGATACTGCTGGGACCAGCCAGCTGAGAAGGGACAAAGCCACTCGAGATGCCTCCAGGGGATGAGCCCCTCCATACCTAGGATGGAGCGCAGGTGTCCCTCCAGTGTCTGCAGGACCACGTTCTTCACATCCTGCACGTTCTTCCCCAAGAACTGCTCACAGGCCACAGCCAGGAGCTCCTTCTCGGTCATTATCTTCACCTAGAGACAGGAGACAGAACCAAAGGGACTGAAGGTGCCTGTCCAGGAGGTGCAGGCACCCAACAGCAGCAGCAGCAGCAGAAGCAGCAGTACCACCACCAGGGTGCCAGGCCCCCATGCTACTGATGCTCCAAGGGACAGCACTGAGCTGTCACCAGGCTGAGCCAGGCCACTGGACCAGCCAGCGAGGCCCTGCTCTCTGTGCTGCTGTCCAAACCCCTACAGCAGCTCAGTGTGGAGGTGCTCCCTGCAGCCATCTGTCCCACAGCAGTGGGGACAGAGCCTGGCCCTACCAGTCCCAACTCACAGAAATCCTACAAAAAGCCCCAGTTCAGCCATTGCACCAACACCAGAGTCAGAAGAAAGCTGGCTGTTACCATCCCTGGCCAAAAGCCATTTTGTTACCTTTCACTTCCCTCCTCTTTCAGAATTAATTTTTCTCTGACCCAGGAAAGGCAGAAAACAAGAAAGAGTCTGACAAACCCAAGGAGCAGCTTGGGAACAGGGTCTGTATTCAGTGTTCCCTGGAAGGAGTGATGAGACATTAAGGCCACAGCACACTGGTTTGTCCTGCCTGTAGCTGGGAGCTGCCAGACCCCAATGTGTCATGGTCAGGACTTGGCTGTTCTGCTCCATACTGTCAGTCTGGTGACGATCCCCAGAAGTGGGACACAGCTACCCCAGCAATATTTTCACCTCCCACAGCCAGAGCCAGGTGTAAAAGCACCCCCATTCCGGCCAAGCCAGGGTCTTAGGATGGTCCTGCTGGTCACAGGGCTGCTTTTTAAAGGCAAAATGAATTACAAATCCCCGTGGGGTGTGTTAGGCAGTGGAGATCTGTGCTCTACAGCACCCAGCTATGAGGAGCTGCAACCCACCAAGATGTCAGCTCCTGGTGGCCCTGTCCAGTCTGAGGGCTCAGGCAAAGGCTGGGCACAGGGACATTCTGTGCCTGGCAGCACCAGAGAAGGAGCAGGTCCATAGCAGCCACGCAGCTTTCTGGATCCTACAGCACCCTCTCATGGACACAGCTGCGCTGGGCAGTGCCTCCTGTCCCACAAGGAGCTGGTGGCACCCGGAGTCCTGCCCCAAGGACATTGGTCGGACCTGGTTCAGAGACCTCCAAAGCCACAGATGCTGCACAAGGACCCTCTGAGGGTCCCAGCACACACTACTGAGGGATTCACAGCCTACAGACCTCGTCCCGATACCTTCTAGAGCGCTTCCAGCTGCAAAAGCAACACAACTCTTTCTTGAGATCCATCCAAAATGATCCCTCTGGAGCCAAACTGCAGCACCTGGCCCCAGCCCTGCCAGAGAGCAGGACAACTGGGACTGACTGTCTTCTAAAGGGACAGGAGGTGGACTGTGTTAGACACAGTGAACTGGTCAAAACTCACCTGCCACAACCCTGCCCCTTGTAATGTGAAGAAAGGCCAACTCAGGCTGAGCCTATTTCCTACTGCTGCTTCCCAAACTGGTTCTCCCAGTCAAAAATGTCAAACAACCTCAGGCAAGTGTGGCAATCCTCTTCCTCATTGTCCCCAAAGCCTCTCGGGATCCTTTCGGGGCCAATTCCACAGTGGTTTCTTGTCCCTACACCCAGGCCAGCAGTGTGCTCTTCCCACACAAGGGGGAGTTGGGAGAGCTGCTCTGGAGCTGCACCCAGGAGCATGAGCCCTGCACAAGGCCCTGCCACAGCGAACAGGTTTTTGCAAGTATCAAAAGCAATTAGACTCAGCAGCAACATTTATGGTGAGCATCTGCCAGCAATTCCACCTCTCCAAACAATCCCCACCCTCGGGAGCTGTGGGGAGGACAGAGCACAGGGCGGGATGTTCATTAGGAGAATCCCTGCGGTGCTTAGGAGCAAGGAATGATTCAGCCTCTGGATAAAGCCAGCCAGCCTCCACTGGTGAGCCCTGGACAGCCCATGGGAGCCTGGCTCTGCACGGAATACAGATCCCAACCTCCAAAGCAAAGGCTGCACAAAAGAAACCAGAGTTGAGCAATTCGTGCTCAGTGTGTTCTGCAGGGTTTCAGGCAAGGCACTGCGACACTCAGTGCTTCTCAAATGTCATTCCCATCAGAGGGAGAGCCCTCGGCTGGCAGGGAATCAGAGAGCCTCCATCCAGCAATCGTGTGCAGGATCGATGCCGCCGCACCCTGCTCCGCCCAGCTGCACTCACAGTGAGGGGTGAGCACAGAGAATCCAATTAGCTGGAGGCTCAGGAAAATGGTACAGAAGGATACAGAGCTCGGCATGGCCCAAGGCAGCAGCATCCCAGCACATCCCAGCACCCAGCCAACGCAGGGAGGAGACTACTGGTGAGCACTCACTAAATCCCTCCTCAAGAAAAGAACAGCATCCTTGTGCACATTAAGAATTTCTATCATTACAGCAAACACTTTGAAAGCTCTTTCTCCAGGAATAAGTTGTTTGCTTTTTTTCCTTTCTTTTTTTTTGCTCAAGCCCTTAAAAGAAAAATCTTTGTCTCAAAAGTACTTCTGCAAAGTTAAGGTAACCTCTGCCATGCACATCCCCAACAGCCTTGAGGCTGCTTTCTGCGTGGCAATTCCTTGGATCCCAGCTTTAAAATTAACTGTCAGTGGAAAGAATGAACAGTGAGAGGAGAGAATAACATGAATGAGATGAACTGGGGTCTGCATTTTTAAATCAAGGCACCTGGTGATCCAGCCCTCTGCTACCAGACCATTTTGCAGACAATGGAGGGATTTCCCAAAACTAGGACAAAAGGGAATGCTGACTTCAGAGAAACACCAAATACAGAAGGAAAGGCCTACAGATTTAGGAAAAGAGTGTGAAGGGAGACATGGGTGCACACATTTTGCCAACCATGCAAAGACCACTGGGGTTTTGTGACGCCTTAGCAGCTAAATGGATATATAGAACTGGAAAAGAACTGAAAGATGGATATAAAGTATTGAAAAATTGAAACCAAGGGTGCTGGCTCCATGAGGGATTTTGGTCACATCACTGCATCACTCAGCAGCTCCCCTTGGCTCCAGAGCTCCCCACAGGGAATGTGGCAGCCACTTATCCTGTGACAACACACCTGGACATGCCTTGGACACACAGTGACCACAGCCCTTTGTGCACTGAGAGCCGCTCTTGGTTTGTACATCCAGAATGAGCTGTCAGGAACAATTTTCAATCACAGCATCCAGCTGCCTGTTTGAGGAGCCCAATTCCCTCAAAAACTAACAGCATTTCCCTCCCAGCATCCTACCCAGGGCAGGACTTGGCCCCAAGGACAGCCTGTACCAGGACAGCAGACCTCAGACTCTAAGAAGTGCAGGGTTTTGGTGTGCTGCCACAAGCAGCAAAAGCAGGTTCTTACATTTGAAGAAAGCTGGAGAGAATCAAAATTCAATTCCAGCCAAAAATTTTACACGCCAGTTTTAACACCTGGAGGGACTAAGTTCTTTTTTTTTTAAGTTTTAACTCACCATGAAGAAGTACAAGGTCCATGTGCTAACAATAACAATCCAAAGGAATATAAAGCTCAATACCATCTCAGGAGGTTATGGGTCAGTCCTGTGGGGTCACACACAGCTCCAAGGCCACCACAGCACATCAGCATTCCACAAACACAGCAAGTCACCCCCACACACCTCATTTGCCACGTGGACAAATGAGACACCAGAAAAAAATTATTTTAGGGAGAGGAGGAGGTCACAACCCCCTTCACCACATGGAACATGCTGGAGTGTGTTTGTACCAACAAGGACAGTGTGGTTTGGTACACGGATTTATTCCATAGTTGGCTTCTCTCCCTGGACAACAGCCACCTCTTAAGGGGGAAAACCAGATGTAAGTTAGAGACATGCATTCCTGAAATGATGTTTTGGAGTTACTGTACCTGTGCCACACCTGTGACAGTTATAGCTACCCCCTCCGCCGTCTCTACGTCCTCACACCTGGGCTGTAACGTCATTATCTCTAGGGAAATCCTGCCAAAAAACGTAAAATATTTGCACGTTTCCAGGTTACACACACTCAGCTCTTCCCTTTGCATCTCCTGCCCCAAGCTACCTGCTGCACTCATCACAATGTAATGTGAGTAATGCAAGACAGGCACAGAATGCAGCCGAGGGACCACATCTGTGACTGGAAACAGACTGGGCACTGCGGCCAAGAAATAGATTTTCAGATAATGCTTAAAAGCAATTTATCAGCAAAGGCTGAAATCCAGACTGGAAATGATCCCGTGACCCTTTCCCTCCTGCTGGGTTAGTGAGGGGCCAGAAGCTGCAGCTTTGGGACCACAAAGGGCCCTCTGTCAGAGGCTCATTGTGCCATGCTGCCCAATGCTGTGGCAGCACAGGATGGTGTCACTGGTTCAGAAGCACAGCACAGAACTGGGATGCTCCCACCCACCTCACACGAGCACTGGTGCTTGGCAGAACCTGGCACTGATGCTGAAGAAGCAGCCCTGGGTTAGCCCTACACAGACCTACTCCCTGACCTGGTTCACCTCTCTCTCTATTTTTCCAGTGTCCCGTGACCCAAAGGCAGATGGAAATGAGTCTCCAGCTCTTTATGGCCACGCCTGTAGAATATCAGGCACCCAGGAACAGATCTTGCAGCTCCAGAGCTTTCTCAGCCACCCCAGGTGGGCCTGAGGTACTTCGGTCAGTCCCAGCAATCTGCAGGTCATAATTTCGTAAGACAAGGGACAGAACCTTGGCTGTGGCAGGTTCTGTTCCACGAAGCCAAGCCTGGCTCCCACGTCAGCCATAATGGGCCGGAAAGGCGTCGGGAGTCAGGACAGGGAGCCACGGGGCAGAGAGTTTGTGTCAGTGAACATTAGGTCAAACATCTGAACCATGAAGGGGCTGCCCTGGGCTGCTGCGTGCACGTTGAGTTGCTCCAGAATTGGCTGGAAGTGCTGAAACCTATCCCTGCAAATTCATGCCTGCCTTGGCCACTGTCCTAATTAAACTGGCACGCAAACTGGGAGCTGATAAAACACATCCCACTGTCCAGGACATGCACAGGCATTTTTTGCCATGTGTTCACAGCTTTAATCAGATACTGCAGGATTTCAGCCTTCTGAAGGCCTAATCTAGACTTGGAATTTAATTCCCAAACTGTGCTGCTTCTTAGTTCTGTTCACAGGGATGTTTGGTCATTAATGGTTCATAATGTCAGTCCTGTGTGCTGCAACTCATCCGAGGTCTCTGTGCTGTACTTTCAGAGGTGACAACATCCAAAATGGGCAGTGTCTCCATATGGAGGAAGAAGGGCTGAATGGGAATCCATAGCCAACCGTGCAGAGCCAGGCACAGCTGCAGTTTTGAAATGGCACAAAGCCTGCCTTCCCACCTGTCCCAAATCCTGTACAGAATCCAACCTGGCTTGCCTGTGCCTCCACACAAAAGCAGATGCCCTTCTGCTCTCCCCCATGCCCACAATGGAGACAGTGCTGGCAAGGAAAGGGTTACAGCAGGAGCAAACGTTTGGTACAGCAATGCTGAATTTGGAATTTGCCAGGGATGTACCTGTCTGCATTATCTGTTAACTGTGGAGTGCCAAAGGGCAAGTGCTGCAGAAGGAGAAGGGGAAGGAGAGGAGGGTATGGAGATTTCAGCTATCCCATCAGAAAATCATTAGTTTTTGTTATCCTGCTGCTGCTGCTGCTGCTGCTGCTGCTGCTGCTGCTGAAAACAGAGGGATAAACAGTTAGACAGGGTGTTAGGAAGCTGGTGGATTATTACCTGTGCAACCCCTGTTACGTACAGTGGGACCCCCTCCGACGTCTCAACATTCTCGCAGCGACAGAGGATGGTCAAAACCTCCAAAGACACTCTGAGCAGGGAGGAGTAAGGGTAGGACAGCAAATACACAGAGCAGTTACCAGAGAGTAAGACACTCGTTGCAAAGGACAGACGAGACTTTGAGGTTTCAGCCTTTCCCTGTTCAGTTTGCCTTTTTCCCACTGCCCGCTCCCAGGGCTCCATAATCAGCTCCCCTGGTCGTTGGGGGGGGAGTTTGCAGCATACAGCAGCTTCTTTTAATGAGGATAGATAGGCTGGGGGCTCATGCCCACCCTGCACATGAAACTGAACCATCTACGCCATCCTGGTGTCAGCTGGAATCCCCTGTTGAAGTAATCTCTGCACACAGAAAAATTCCTTTTGGTAATAATTTAGATGCTTCTATGTCAATATTTAAGAGAGGCCAGAAAAATGAAAATGCCAGGGACCTGGCTACCCACCCCTGGCTAAGGCATTGAGGAGAGAAGTTGCTTCCAAGTGCTGTCCTGAGAAGCTGAATTAACACCATTTGGCTCCCCCAGAGGCATATTAGACCACGCTGTCTCTCTCACTGCTTTTATTTCTGACCCCTAAACAGGGACAGCATTTTTTCCCCTTGTTTTTCCCCAGTGCTCAAGGTTGGAGCAGGGTAAGTGCCCAGCACCCTGCCAGCTCTAACTGTTCCTTTTGTTCCCAGGTTAATGCTACCTGGCGGGATGCCGCTGACAGCAACACAATTGCTCCTGTCTCTCTTGCTTGCAGCACTAGAAGTTCCAGAAAAAATGTCCTAATTTCAGAGAAGGAAATCTGTCTCACTCTTCATATTAATGCAGTGGGCTCCATCTGGGGCACAGCTTATGGCATTTGAGAAAGGAGAATTAAGCCCCACATCCCACGGCATGAACTGTTTGAATGATATGGATTTTAAAGCAGAAGATTTGTTTGGATGCTGGAATTCCTGTCAAGAGCCCCATTTGCTAAATAATGCCCAGACCTCTATCATATAACAGCTCATTCCTGGCAATCCAGTTCTTGGCCCTGGATTCAGCCTATCCTTAACTTAAAAAATCAGCCTCCCAAATATATCTGATCTCCTGCACTGGGCAAGTCAGGGTCCTGCACCATTCTCTGCACTTCTCACAAAAGAAGAGGAGAAGGAAGAACCATTTGTTTAATTAACAGTTCTCCCAACAAGGTGTCTTACAAAAATCTGGGAATGAAGCTTGTTTGGATCAAACACAGCCCTTAAACACTAAACCCACAAGCTGGGCTTTTCCTTCCCCTCCCACCTTCCATCACGCGCAGAGTGAGGGCAGCCACATGCTCACTTTGTCTGCTGGTGACAACACAGGTGCAGGCAAAAGAGGTTGGAAGAGGCTGTAAGGGTTAACTACAACCTCTGGCCATCATTCAGTGTAAAACCCAAAAGTCACGTCTTTATCCTTTTCCCTGTTATTTTTTTACACAGATGGAGGAAACCTGCATCAGTGAGCATGAGGGATGTATTGGGAGGGAGCATTCCTACAGATCCTAGAGACAAAGAGCTGTATTAGCAGGACAGCAGCACTACCACAGCATGTCAGCTCAGAGCCCAGACTGTAAGCAGCAGCAAGCAAAATCTACAGCTGAGGAAAGGGAGAGCAAGGAAATCCCGTGGTTTTAAATCAGAGCAGTCTGCTCCCAAGGTGAGAGCAGCCAGCAGTCTTTACAAAGAGAGACTTGAGGAGCAGAGGGCGGCACTGGTGCACTGCAGGTCACAAACTGGTTTGTTACTGGCTAAGGGGTTGGGCCATACTGGGCAGGACTTGGCTCCTCTTGAGGACATAGAGGCCATTTGAAAAGTACTTCAGCTGAAAGCATGTGATTTCTTTTTTTGTGTGTCTTTTGCACTGTGGCATCCAGCTGTCCCCATGCCAACAGCCAGCAAAGAACTCCTGATGTTCACCCCTGGTTTCATACGCAGTGCCTGGTCCAGTGTTCCTAAAGACACTGCTGACAGCCCCACTGGGATGATTTTGCCAAATTCCTACTCCAAAAGCCCACAAACAACAGGGGTCTCCTTACCTTTGGGTGTCAGTAATGCACCACCATGCCCAGGCCCAGCCTCCATACACATATTGCTTCTCATCAGAGCCACAGCAGCCACCTGCAGCACAGCAGAGAGCACAGAGACATGAGGATCACACACATGCACCTGCTCTTGGACAGGGAATAACTTACAAGCAGAGAAGTTCATGCTCTTCCTCCTCTCCATGGGCTTCAAGCAGCAGTTTTCCCAAGGCAACCTTTTTTTGGAATTGTCTTATAAAGTTGGAAAATAGTATTTGTATGTACTATGACCAACAGCAACACGCAGAAACTGACTGTATCTCAAACCAGGGCTTTATTTTAGTTTTGTTAAGCACTTTTAGCAACCAGAATCAATATAAGTATCTTCAACTGTGATGTTAACTGTTAGGGAAAGCCATGTAACAAACCCACCTCCTTTCCTTCACACCACCCTTAAATTCCCAGAGGAGCTCTCAAGTCAGCACTGGAGGAGGGAAGAACCCTTGAGCTCCCAAAAAATACCTCCTAGTTCTGACTTGTGTAAGTAGCACAGTGTCTGATGCTTTGATGGTCCATCTCAGAATTGGATGTGCCCAAGATTCAGGCAGCCTCCAGAACTCCTCTGACACATTTAAGATTTGATCCCAGTGAAGCCAGAAGATGCCATCTGGATTTTTGTATCTTTGATTTAAGAACAAGACACCTGCTGCCTTTCAAGAGAGCACCCTGCCAGTGATCAGCCCTGGGTTTTCATGGCTGGGAAGGGAGGAGCTCTGCAGCTCCCCAGCTCAGACCAGGGCTGGGAGCTGCTCACTCTCAGGCAGATCGAGCCAGAATTACCTCTCTTGTCTGCTCTCCATAATCACTCTTACTACAGCAGTGCCCGAGGCCCTCAGCAAGATGAGTGCTGTACAAACAGAGCAATAGACAGTTCCAGCCCTGCGGGATGGATCTCTACAGGCAAGACAGAGCCGGCGCACAGGAAGAGCAGGAAGGCGGAACACAGCGTGGCTGTAGGAGCTTTGGGTTGTGGGAGGGGAAAGGGAGAAGGATGAAGCCAGCAGCCAGCAGGCCTTTCAAGCAAAATGACCATTATTGTTTCCTGCAAGAGATCAAAATGAAGAAGAAGAAGCAGCACACATCCAGGCCAGTATGCCTGCAGGGCCCTCCGACCGCAGGAGGGGACTCTGTCCTCCCTGTCTTCCTCCTCTTCCTCCCAGTCCCCCAGCGTTTAGCTATCTTCTGCCTGCTTCCAAACACTGGCCACATACTGCCTGCTTTGCTGGCTTCTATGCAATGGTTGACAAACCAGCAGATGAGCCCCATCTACAATTCTTCACCCTTGCACTTCAGTAAGAATTAAACACGAACGGGAAAAGGCTTTACACACTTTTTCAGATCTCCTGTGCTGCACAGCCTAGAGCTCAGAGCCAGCCTTTGGCTTCTTCCCATAGCTGGAAGGCTATTTCAGCCAGGCAAGCGTTACAGAAGCTGATGATACAACATCCTGCAGTAACCACAATGCCTTTAACATTTCTTGGAGGGCGTCAGCCTGGTTAGCTCAGCCTCTCAGCCAGGCCCTTGTTTTCCAAGAACAGGAAGGGAGGTGTTCCTGGCACTCGGGAAAAGCAGCACCACATGGAAAGGTATTTTATTTCACAGGGTCTATGTGGTCTTTTCCAAACCTCTGTTAATTGTTTCTTAATAATATCCTGAGAAAGCTCTGCACCCTAAACCCACCATTGTTACAGGAAAGTACCTCTCCACACAGATGTTCCTCTTCTTCTGCAGGAAATGCACAAAAATACCTTATTTAGTATCACACCCAAAACGAGCTCCACATTTGCTTCCTGGTGCTACACAACGCAGCTGCAGGGCACAGTCTACTGAGCTAGATTATATGTCAAAAACTGTTCAAAGCCTAAAAAAACAGGGAAAACGAACACATTAAGGAGGAGTGGGATGCCAGCCAGTTGCTTTCACGCACGCTGGACGTCTGAGCGCAGCAGAGCTCCGTCCTGGTAAGGCTGAGGAGCTGAGGGCTCATTTTCCATGGCAGTCCTGCCGTCTCTTTCTCAATTCTCAGGCAGCAAGTGAAAAAGGAACCAACAAAGCGAAATCTTTGCAAGGCTGAAGAATAAACCCTCTTGCACAATGAGATTTGGCAGAGAAATTGCCTTTTCCAGCTATAATACGCCCACTGTTCCAGCAGACTGGGTCTCACAGTGGCTTGGCCATCACTTCCACAAACATCCACCGTGCCTCTTCCGGGGCAGTGTGCGGGGCCACAAATGGAGGATTCATAGCCAGGGAGCTGCCAGCCAGCTTGGCCTCTTCCCAGTAAAGGGGTCCCATGTTCAAGCAAGAATTCCCAGAGCCAGGGGAAAGTACGTTGTCTGTTTGTTTGGGGTTTTTTTATTATGAAATAAGATTAATCGCTTGGGAGTTGGTAGATAAAAGGAGCTCTCAGCAGATGCAGGAAGCGAGCAAGGAAGAACGTGAGCCTCAACAGTTTTGGGGACACAGGGCTCAAAACATCAAAGCTGGGATGATCTGAACAAGCTCTGTGTTGTTTGCTCTCCCAGGTAACTCGGGCACTGAGTTACCTCTGTGGCAGGAAGTGGTGAGCGTTCCAAAATCAGGTCATGGTAAACAGGCTGCTGAGTGCGGGTAGACCAGGAAAAAGTTGGTAATTGAAAACAGTTACTGGCAGAAGATAATGCAGAGATAGAGGAATGCAAAAGCATACATAAAGAAAATCACATCCTAAAGCAGGGCCCAGACTAAAGTCAGTGTCTGGCTCTTAGGCCCCGCTGTGCATATAAATTAGGCTTTGTTCACATGCAGGAATGGTACAAGGTTAACAAAAATTAATTTAAAAAGATGCAGGGTTCTGAGCTGAATCCATAAAAGCTTCTGATGGTCACTGCAGCAGATGAAAGCAGATTACACTGGCTATCTTATTCTGGATGTAATCTACATGAAAATGACTTAATGAGTAACAATGCTACAGATTGAGTTTAAAAATACATTTAGTAACTCATCTTGTAAACAGCAACTCAGAGAAGAGAAACAACAATGAAGCTACACAACAAAATCAGAGATACTACCCCAGAATTCCTTTTGGAAACCAAAAGTGAAGGCCTGAGACTACTGTCCATCTGCTCCTAACAGGATTTCCAAAGAGTAGTTTGCAAGTTCTGGAGATTTAACAAGCACATTACAAGGGAAACCTTGAGCCCCACCACCTGTAAAAAGGTGAAGAAGCACCTCCTGAGAAGGAAAGATCCCAGATGAGCTGCGTAAGGGCCCTTTTGAGCACTCATGACTTGAGATCAGATGCAACACTGCACTCTCAGCAACCCCTGAGCATCACAAGCAGTGAGAAACCAACCACGGGGAAAGATTTTTGGCTTGCCTAAATCTGCAGGAGCACTCAGTTAAACCTGGCAGATGACCATCAGTGGCACTGCAAGTTTCCTGCACAGCTTGCTTGGTATGAGAGGTGGGACACCCCAACCACAACCCTGGGGAACAGTTTGAACTGAATGAACTGTATGAACACAGGGCAAAACCTCAGGTGAGACCCAGCTGAAGCTGCCTGCTCCTTCCCACAAACTCCTGTTTCTTTTGAGGCTGAAGAACTGGAATTGCACCACCAGCTTTAGGGTTCAGGTGGCTCTTGCTGCTCACCACGTCTTTCCATGGGACATGGCCTGGACCTTCCTGTTCCATTTTCATGCAATAGACTGTTCTCACCTAAGTGTAACTTCTACATTCCTCCTTCCTGAACTGCATCAGATTTTGTTCAGCCCATTGGGTCAGTCTCCAGAGTTTGTTTTGATCCTGATCCAGCTCTTCAAAGCTCTCGAATCCATTCCCAGCTCAGTCTGCAAATTCAATAAGCACATTCTTGATTCCATTATTCAAGCCAAAACAAGGAACTTACTTGATAAATTCTTTCAGCTGAACAGTGAGCTACTGTCAAGTTCCTTGGCAATGGTTTTCCAGGCAGTTTCATATTTATTTCATAATATCTGAGAAACCAGTTCCTCCTTGCACTGTGGACTGTAGGTCTCTTGCAGGAAGGGCTTCAAGAGCCTCAAGAAATTCTTATTTAAGGCCTTCAACTTAGAAAAGTAACATGAAAACAGCACAGTCTCAAAGACATGAGCGGTTCTTGAGGAGTAAAAGGGATGCAGTAAGAAGATGGAAGAGCCTAGAGCAGCCCTGGAAGGGTTACATACACCTGACTGCTGGCATACAGTATAAAATTCCCCCACAAAAGTAGAATTAGCTGCTAGCTCTTCTTTTACTTTGACAGACATCAAGGAGCCTCAAAGGGTGTTGCACTAAAGTAAAATTTGAGAAACTGGGCTGAAGCGTATTTCTCAAGCTGACTTCTGCTCACCTGAGAGGGAATCGGATTAGCTGGACATGGCAAATACCTCTACTTGTGCTCTTCAGGGTGTTACAAGCAATTTATTTGTTTCAGTAGTGTCCTAGGAAATAAACTTGGGTGGGATGGGTTGCAATCCCCTGATTTTTTTCCTCCTTTCACTCCCTAAACTTCTGCTGAAGCAGGAGTTTGTTCTGATGCAGGAACAGGGAAGGCTGTGCTCACTTTCCCCCGTCATGTATGTCCAGGTGTTCCCCTCAGAGCTCCTCTGCTGCAGCCTTTGCCACCCAGAAGGAAAATGCTTCAACTGTAGAGATTTGGGCAATGCTGTTTGGTAACTGTTAGATGAACATGGTCATTATAAATATGTATTTCCTTATTATGACACTCTGTGGAAATATTACCGCACTGTATTTCAAAATCAGCAGATCGACCCTTAGCCACAAAAGCTGCATTTAATCAGATTGTAACCCAAACCCAGGATTTCACAGCCTATTTGGTTCCCTGGTGGGAACATTCAGATATCAGACTGAACAGGTACTTTGTGCATTTCCCTGAAAACTTCACCAGCACCAGTTTTGCTCAGAGCAGGCTCACTGATGTGCCACGCTCCTGCCAAAGCCTCCTCAGACCTTGTGCCAAGGGAGTCTCCCAGAAAAGTCAGACTCACAATTTGGGGAGACTCAAGGCTCTGTGGGGCATTCCTACAAATCCTGGGCTCCACGATTCACCGATAGATCAATCAGCAGTGCAGTTTCTTAGAAGGAGATCGATGTTGCTCAGCAGGGGAAGGATGGCAGCACCAGTGGAGTGCTGAGCCGTGCCTGGGAAGCAGCTTCCCAAATAAGGCTACAAAGCTCCATGTTCCCAAAGCACAGCTGGCTGCTCCTTGAGCACTGGAGGAACTCGAGTGTCTCACAAGAAAGTGAAAAGAAAGAACAACCCTCCTCAGAAAAACCCATGTGCCAGGGGAGGCCCAGGACTAAAGGCCAAGGGGCACAGGCTGAATAAAGAAAGTAAAGAAAACCCTCCCAAAAAGTGAAGTCTTTCAAATAACTACCACATGACAATTCAACACTGCAAGCCAAAAGCCTGCCTCTAATAATATTTGGTTTATTTAAATTAAATTAACTAAAATGTATTTAATATTATTTTGGCTTATTAGTAATTATAATTGGTTTCTCATTCCCTTCCCCTCTCTCCCCAAATCCAGCTTAGTATCACACAAATTAATGCTGGCCCAAGAGGTCCTCCCTGCTTTTCCCCGGAGGAACATGGCTCAAGTTCCTGGAATTTCAACAGCTTGTAGCTACACCCTCTCACTAATGCCCTGGCAGCCGCTCTGCACACGGGCACAGAGGAGCTGCAGGGCCCTGCAGAGCTCCCAGTTGGTGCCCTCAGGATTCAGCAAGTATCTGCAGACTGTGTTGGGCAGCAGCTGAGGAAAACCAGCCTGGTGGCAGCTCCAAACCCCATCCCAACTGGAAGAACCCGGGGCGATCTCTGCTCTCTTCCCAAAACGCAGCTGCACTTAGAGGAGTGTCCTGGGCTCGCTGCTCCTGGCTGTGGAAAAGCACCAAGCCTGGAACTGCAAGCAGATGCCACAAATTCCTGCTGGCTCATCCTGGAAGCTGCGTTTTGTAAACTCCAGAGCTGAACAGAAGCAAACCCAAGCTTTGAGACTAAAGGGCATCCTGGCACACCTGGAGCACAGCTTCCCAATCTTCCCGTGAATGTGGCATTTCACCGAGCAGTGCCAATTTTGACAGGGGGCTCCTTGGAGGGAAGCACAGCGTCAGCTCTGGATCCCACTGGGAACTGCAGACCAGGAAAACTGCAAGGAATATTGCTGCTCCGGGCAGCTGCTGGGTGCAGCTTGTAACTCCTCAGAAGCCATCACCAGAGTGGGCATATTTGTTTCCAGAACTGCAGCCTGCTCCTGGCATCTCCTCAGGAATTCCTGTAAGAGGTCTGTCATCCAAGAGAGATTAACTGATAACAGATCAGCCCAGCTTGCTGGAGGCTTTGGCTCCAAAACCACAATAACATAGCTGCAAGCGTGGCAGAGCTGTGACTGAGGCACAGCCCTGACGTTCACATGCGTTTTCTACCAGGTGCTCATTACCTTGCACTTGGCCTCAGTCTGCCACAGAGTAAAGCTCCCAGCCCTCACATCACCTAACAATAATGAATTCACCTAACAATAATTAATTAATAATAATCCTGTCCGCACAAAGCCTGGTCCATGCCACAGTGCAGCCTGGAGCTTCAGCAGCATTGAAGCAGCTACAGGGTGAATCAGACATGGGGGATTTCACTGCTGGCTTGTTTAACCCCACTCTCAGTCAGCTCAGTCAGTTGCTGGTGACATTCCACATGTCCAATGGGCATCACCTGCATCCAGTGCCAGCACCACTGAGAGTCCAGGAGATGCGCTGGTGAGGAAGCAGCAGCAGGATGTGATGGATGAAGATGGGCACTGCAGGGACAAACCTGCAGCGCTCTGCTCCAGGGGGATGCTCACACTCAGCTCCCCTTCCCTGGAAAATCCAACCTGTCCCGGGGAACAGGACAGCTTCCTGGCAATCCAAGCCTAAGCCTGTTAGCGGGGACCCAGAGCTTTGCTGGTGCCACTGCCTGGTATCACCCGAAATCAGCAGCATCGGAGGTGCTGCTGCTGACACCGGACCCCACCCCAGAGCCCCGGGGTTCATGCAGGGACCCCACCCCGGAGCCTCAGTTCCATTGCAGCATCTCCCATCTCCCTGTCTATTCCCAAATCACTCGGGGCCCTCCCAGGACAGGGACCCCTGGAATCCCTCGGAGTGTCCTCACAGCCAGGACCCCCCCCCAGTTCCTCCCTCCTTGCACACCCCATCACAGAGACACCCCCAACTCCCACAGGTTCTCTCCATGACAGTGTCCCCCCGATAGGGACCCCTCAAGCCCCTGAGAGTCCCCTCACAGCCAGGACCCTCCGATTTCCCCCTCCCACGAGGCTCCATCCCAGAGACATCCCCCTCCTCGCAATTCCCTCAGGGCCCCCAGTGATCGAGACCCCTCAAATGCCTGAGAGGAAACTCCAAACCCCGCCTCTTAGCACACCCCAGTAGAGACCCGCCCCAATCCCTCACGGTCCCCCCATGATAGAGACCCCTCAAACTCCTGACACTCCCCCACAGCCAAGACCCCCAACTTCCTCAGGGTCCCCTCCGTGTCACCCCACAGCCCCTCTGTCCCGACCGTACCTGACACCACCAGCGCCTCATTGGGCCCCACCGTGTGGCAGTTCCCCATGGCGGCCCCGCCGCCGCCGCCGCCCGCCCCCACAACCCCCCGCGCCTCGCACGGCGGGGGCGCGGCCCGCGGGCGCCGCCATCTTGGGGAGGTCGGTGCCACACCCCGGGGGCGGGGCCGGGGCCGTGGGCGCCGCCATGTTGGGCGCCGCGTGCGCGGGTAACATGGGGGCGCGCGCATGCGCGGTGTGCGCGGGTGTGCAAGGGAGGGACGCGTGAGTGTGCAAGGGATGTGTGTGTGACACTGCATGGGTGTGCAAGGGATGTGTGTGTGACACCATGGGTGTGCAAGGGATGTGCGTGTGACACTGCATGTGTGTGCAGGGCAGGGTGCGTGTCCTGCAATGCGTGTGCAGGCCTGGGTGTGCCGCTCTGCGCACCCACGCTGTGCACACGCACACATCCCCTTGCACACTCCCTCACTGTCACCCTCCCAGCTCTGCTGCACGTGCAGGGCACGCTGTGTGTCCACGTTCAAGGGCTGGCGGCCCTCGCACACTCCTCTTCCACACCCACACAGGACCCCCTGGGCTCCCTCATCACCACCAGCCCCTTTATTGTGCTGTGGGAGCAGCAGGGCCCTCCCGATGTCCCTCCCGATGTCCCTCCCGATGTCCCTCCTGATGTCCCTCCCGGTGTCCCCCCGCCACCCCCAGCCCCACCAGCCGCTCGCTGCCCTCCCAGAGTGCCCGTGCCAGGCGGTCATCACGGCCTGCCGGCCATGGCAGCCGGGGGCCACAGTCAGTGAAGTAGCGGCCACTGAGGGGCTCGAGGCCGTCCTGCGTGGCGCAGTCCAGCACCACCTGTGCCCCCTCGGACGGGTCCAGGAACAGGAGCCAGGCCAGCGGCAGCAGCAGCGGCTTCAGCCACAGCGGCGCGTGCCGGAACAGAGAAGTGTTGACGAACCCTGTGGGAGATTGGCACATATGGAGCGTCCCCCATGGACTGTCCCCCTGTGTGCCCCAGTGGATGGGCACGTAAGGGAGGTGACCAGGGTGGCCTTGGCATGGGCAGCACGGCTGTGATTGTCCCCAGGCACTGCCACGCTTGTCCTGGCCATGCAAGGCCGGGGAGGGGGTGTGTGGGTGTGCCCCATGTGAGGACACGTGCAAAGGGAGATGCCATGCAAAGGGACACATATGAGAAGGGACACACTGTATAAAGGGATATGTTGTGCAAAGGGGCACTGTAAAAGGAACACACTGTATAAAGGAGCACAGTGCAAGGTGACAAGGCGCAAAGGGACATGCCAAGATAAGGGACACACCATGAAAGGAGACACTTTGCACAGGGACACATGCAAAGGGCCGCACAGCGCAGCAGGAAGATGCTCCCCGTGCAGGAATTCCCTGTGATACAGCAGCAAAGCACAAGGCCACCCCCACAGAGGGACACAACGGGACACAGAGGTGTGCAGATCACAGACAGACACCAAAGGTGAGCTGGGTCCTACCTGGGTGCACGGCGTAGCAGGTGACCTGTGTGCCCTGCTCGCGCGTGGCCAGCTCGCGGGCGTGCAGCACGTTGGCCAATTTGCTGTCACAGTAGTCCTGGAAGGTGGAGAACAGCCCCGAGGGCGGCCGGCCCAGGGATTCAGGGTGCAGGCGGCCGGCGCAGTGAGCGCTGGAGGCCACGATGACCACCCGGCTGGGAGCGCAGCTCCGCAGCCGCTCCAGCAGCAGCTGGGTCAGCAGGAAATGGCCCAGGTGGTTCACCTGGAAGGGAAGGCTGAAGCCATCCTCTGTCGTGCCCCCGGTGCTCACCCCTGTGGAATGAGGAGGCAGTGGCAGCTCATGGTGGTGTCCTGGGGGTGCAGAGGGGATCTGGAGTCCCGGCACTCACCTGCGTTGTTGATGAGGAGGTGCAGGTGGGGCTCCTGGCGCAGGAAGGTGCTGGCAAAGGCTCTCACCGAGCGCAGGCTGGCCAGGTCCAGATGCATGAACAGCACCTCGTTGTTCCCTGTCTCCTGTGGGCACAGCAAGGCCTGGGGCAGGGCCAGGGGGACAGCCCAGGGGGTGTGCTCTGCCCTGGGTGGGGGCTGGAGACAGCCAGGGGCAGGGGGATGTTCTGGGAACTGGATCTGGCCCAAGGGCTGCAATGTGCTGGGACCCCCAGCATGAGAAGCTGCAGCCATCCCCAGGGTACAGTGTGCCCCTCTCTTGGAGTATCTCGGGCTGCCTGGTGATGTCCTGTGGGGGTGTCTGAGGGGTTGTTCCTGGGGTATGCCATGGGGGTCTCCTGGGAGTACCTGGGGGTTTCCTGGATGTACCCATGGGGGTGTTTTGGGGGTTACTCATGTGATGCTCAGAGATGTCCTGTTGGGTGTCTTGGATGGTGTCCTGGGGGTGCCCAGGGGTATCCCAGGAGTGTCCTGGAGCTGCCCATTGGGTGCCGGGCTGCATGTGTGTGCCATAGGGGTATCCTGGGAGTGTCCTAGAGCTGCCCATTGGTTGCTGGGCAGTGTGTGTGTGCCATAGGGGTATCCTTGGAGTGTCCTGGAGCTGCCCATTGGGTGCTGGGCAGCGTGTGTGTGCCATAGGGGTATCCTGGGAGTGTCCTGGAGCTGCTCATGGGGTGCCAGGCTGCGTGTGTGTGCCATAGGGGTATCCTGGGAGTGTCCTGGTGCTGCCCATTGGGTGCCGGGCTGCACGTGTGTGCCATAGGGGTATCCCAGGAGTGTCCTGGAGCTGCTCATGGGGTGCCAGGGCTGCATGCGTGTGCCATAGGGGTATCCTGGGAGTGTCCTGGAGCTGCCCATTGGGTGCTGGGCTGCACGTGTGTGCCATAGGGGTATCCCAGGAGTGTCCTGGAGCTGCTCATGGGGTGCCAGGGCTGCATGTGTGTGCCATAGGGGTATCCTGGGAGTGTCCTGGAGCTGCCCATTGGGTGCTGGGCAGTGTGTGTGTGCCATAGGGGTATCCTGGGAATGTCCTGGAGCTGCTCATTGGGTGCCGGGCTGCATGTGTGTGCCATAGGGGTATCCTGGGAGTGTCCTGGAGCTGCCCATTGGGTGCTGGGCAGCATGTGTGTGCCATAGGGGTATCCTGGGAGTGTCCTGGAGCTGCCCATTGGGTGCTGGGCAGCGTGTGTGTGCCATAGGGGTATCCTGGGAGTGTCCTGGAGCTGCTCATGGGGTGCCAGGGCTGCCCTGAGGGTGCCATAGGGATGTCTGGGAATGTCCCGTGGGTAGGAATGCCGGGGGTTCCCCGGGGGTGCCGGTGTCGGTGCTCACCCTGCGGATGCGGCTGGCGGCGGCCTCTCCCCGCCGGGCGCTGCGGGTCGCCAGGATAACGCGGGCCCCGCACCGGGCGAGCTCCAGCGCCGTGGCCGCGCCGATGCCGCTGCTTCCCCCTGCGGAGCGGAGCGCGGGGGTGAGCGGGGGCAAGGGCCGCACCGGGGCCCGTCGCGGGTCCCTGCCGGCCGCTGCCGGCGCTCACCGGTGACGATGGCGGTGCGGCCGCGCAGCTCGGGGCGGGCGCGGGGCCGCGGGGCGCTGCGCAGCCCGTGCCGGAGCAGCGTGTACAGTGCCAGCAGCAGCCCCGCGCCCAGCAGCGCCCACCCCATCCCGTCGTCGTCGTCGTCGTCGCCGCTCCGAGCAGCTCCGGCCCGGCCCGGGCCCGCCCCACCGCGCTGGGGCCGCCCCGCTCCCGCATCCCCGCCCCGCCGGGACGGAGCCACGGGCGGACGGGGCAAGGTCCGCGCGGCTCCAGGCGACGGGAGAGGTGGAGTCGTGGCGAGCAGAGACAGACAGAGGGTGAGTGCGGGCCAGCGGTGCCTCCCCGATAAATACGCCGGGAGACCGGTCCTGCCCCGGGGGGTGGGAGATCACAGAATCTGGGGGTGGTTCCGGTGGGAAGGGAACATCGGAGGTCATCTAGTCCAGCCCCCCTGCTCGAGCAGCGTTCCCTGGAGCACTGAGAACTGTGCCTGGATGACCGAGTATCTCCAGGGATGGGTAATCCGCCACCTTTTGGGGCAGCCTGTTCCAGTGCTTAGGCACTTGCATGGTAAAGAAGTTCTTCCTCATGTTCAGGTGCAACTTCCCTTGCTCCTGTTTCTGCCCTTGCCTCTTGTTCTATTGCTCAGGACCCCTGAGAGAGCCTGGCTCCATCCATCCTCTAACACGCCCCCTTCAGATCCATGTATTTGAGAGTAAGATCTCCTCAGTCTGCTCTTCTCCGGGCTAAACAGGCCCAGCTCCCTCAGCTTTTCCTCATAAATGAGGTGCTCCAGTCCCCTGATCTTCCAGGACACTTTCAAGCTGTCTCTCCTACCCTGAGTAGCCCAGAACTGGATGTGCCCCATCCCTGGAAACATTTGAAGTAAGGTCGGGCCACACTGAGTTGAAGATGTCCCAGCTCATTGCAGGGGTTGGACTTGATGACCTTCAAGAGTCCCTCCCACCTCAACCAATTCCATGATTCAATCACCTTCCGGTCCTCACCCTCTTCCCTACCAGCATCCTCCCACATCCCAGGCAGGACACCAGGGTCCCTCCATCCCATCCCACGCCAGCCTTGTCCCCCAGCTCAGGCTCCTCTGCAGTCAGACACTCTGGGGGAAGCTCCAGGTTGTGGTGACACGAGTGAAGACAGACAATCGAGAAAACAGAATGTGAAGTATTTTTTTTTTATATACAGAATACAGGAAAGTTTCTGTAAAGTCTAAAACGTTACAATTACTATGTACAGTGGAACTAGCTGTTCTGCTGCGGGGAGGTGGCAGAGAAACAAAAGAGACAGACAGGTTACGACAAACGATCTGCTACAATAGACAATTTGAGGAACGTCATACCACATGTAGCACTGTACACAGCTTTAAAACATTGAAAAATGCCATCACTGATGTATTTACACAGAATCCAACACTTTTCCTTATTTGAAATAAAAAATAGGATGGACACCAGGAAAAGAACTCATTTCTCACTGCCCATAATACACAGTAGCTACTTGTAGTGCAACCATAGCAGGGAGGGATGGGAAAAATAACTGTGGGAAGAAGAGCGCTTCTTTACATTAAATAAAACAATGATATTGTATAGATTTGCTGTATGAAAACTGTATTTCTCTTTTAATATAAAACTATTGTCACTGGCACAAAATAGAACAAGTTTCTGATTATTTTACAACTGCATGGGAACTATCTGTCAGAGAGAGTCCTCGAGTCAGACAGCGGTCACCCCTCGCTCTGACACGTCCTGCTCTCACTGCAGTTTTCCTTTTAAAATGAAATGTATAGTACAAATATATGTGCAAATGCCCCTAAAACTTGAGCAAAAAAGAAAAATTAAAAAAAGTTAAACGTTCTTCATTTCATGCAAACGGCGTGTGAACAGTCTCTGGGCCGACACAAGAAAAATCCCACCTTGGTTTGTACATTTTTGCATTGTAAAGAGTCTGAGGGCGTTTTCCTTACTCCAAAAAGCTCTCTTCCTAAAAATTCCTAGGGAACTGAGTTGGACCGCAGCACGGGCACCTGGTGGGGTTTCAGAGAAAGCTTCTCCTCCAAGTCCATATCTTGTACTAAGGCAGTGTCCCCCTTGGGCTGTTTGGTCGCAAATTCGGTGATGCTGAAAACGAACTGCAGGCAGCCCAGCTTGATGTAACTGCCGTGGTGGAGCAGGGCCGTGCCCTCCCAGCCAGCCCCGCTGCCCCCGATCAAACTGGAGCTGCTGGCTTTGCAGTTACAGGGTTTCCGATGCTGCCCTTGTGCCTGTGCATTCATCACAGCAGCTTCTTCATGCGCCTCCTCTTCCTGTTTTCTGCTTTTATGTCGTTCTGGAAAAGAATAAATAAAATGGTGAGGTTTGGGCAGGTCAGCAGCAGCTTGTTTTCATCAACAAGGGTTACTGCTGAGGTGCTTCATGGGTAAGATCCTCCAGCCGTGGGGGATTTCAGTCTGCAGTGAGGAGCTGATCAAAAGGAAATGGGAATCTGCTCACAGATTTGGAGAGGCTGAGGCGTTTACACATCTATTTTGGCAGCCCAAAAAGAGGAAGCTGATCAGGTGGAGAGCAGGAGTGAGCCATGCAGGGATGGAATGCCTGCAGCACAGCCCAGATCTCCTCACAGGCTGGGAACGGAGGACATGCATGGGGAAATGTCTCAGGCCTGCTCCAAACTGGCTGCTCATTGCGTCCTGGAGCTTGGTAACTCCAGCACTGGAGGCTGGAGTGGGGTTTAGGTCAGAGCACAGAGCTCTCCAGGCTTCAGAGGAAGGTCTTGCATAACCCCAGCTGAGGGCTGTGGCAAGGCTCCCCTTTTTGCAAGGGGTGCACCAGCCTGTGCAGAACAAGGGGCATCAACAAGGAATTGGTTTCCACCTGCTCCTGCCCTCTCTCAATTAACTCGCTGTGGGGGGCACATGGGGCTGGTGCTGCCTCAACACTCACTTATCACACTCTGCACTTTGGCAACAATACTGCTGGGAGGAGTGGGTGTCATCTTCTCCGAGAAGTCACACGAATACAGAACATTGTCCACAGTCGTCCCATGCTCACTGTAGTTCAACAGCTCATAATGCTTTGTATTCTGAAAAGAAAGGGAACAGGAGGGAATAAAGACATGAAGACAGAACGGTTTGGGTTGGAAGGGACTTTAAAGAGTATCTTGGTTTCAGCCCCTGCCATGGGCAGGGACACCTTCCACTATCCCAGATTGTTTCAAGCCCCATCCAACCTGGCCTTGAACACTGCCAGGGATGGGGCAGCCACAGCTTCTCTGGGCACCCTGTGCCAGGGTCTCTCCACCCTCACAGGGAAGCATTCCTTCCTAATACCCTATCTAAGCCCACCCTCTGACAGTCAGAATGAATGGATTCTGCCCATACACACCTCTCTGGAGCACTGAAACACAACCCCTTCTTGACCAAGTAAGAGCTGGTAAATCTCCTCCAGCTTCAGAGACCACCAACCCAATCCCCCTGCTCACAGAACAGCCAGCCTTCCTGCAGGAGCTGCTTCCTGGCAGAGAAGGAGGGCCAAAGGGAGATGGGTTTTTCCTACTGCACTTGAACCAACACATCTTTTGGAAATGGGATATTTAAGCTGATGCTCACAAAAGCGAGCATTTTACAGGCACACCTGATGCAAACTTGGCCCAAGACCTGTGCCTAGCAGGAAGAGATAAGCTTTGGAAAGCAAGCACAAGATGGCAAGCGGGCTGCCACGTGGTGCAGCAGCCTCAGGACAGAAGCAGTCTGGGATTCACAGGCCTTGTGCAGACGCTGAAATGCCAGCAGACATTACTGTGACACGCAGCGTTACACAAGCGGCGTCACGCTCAGCTGAGCTTTGTGCAGGATGTTGACAGAGTGGAGGAGATTTCAGGTTAGCTCACAGAAATCATCCGAGAGCTCAAGACCTTGCCCCTCAGGGACTACAAGGCTTTAATCAAGTTACAAAAACTCCACATGCACAAGGGAGTAGGTTTTGAAGTAACCTGCTACACTGCAGAAGGAGAACCTGCAGAGAGAGCTCTAGGAAGGGGAATTCTCCCTCTCCAGAGTGACCACAGCCATAGGAGACCTGCTAGAGGGTCAAAGGTCAGTGCCTGGAGCCTGATTTATGATGGACCACTGTGAGGAGATGCTTCCACACAGATTTAAGGTCAGCATCCCATTAGTGAGTGTGTTTGGTAGCTTGCAGGGCACTGGAGGAATGGCTAAAGCTGGCTGTGGGTTAATCCTGGATCCTGCTCTGGAGCTGGTTGACAAATGGTGATATAAAAGGCTCGATCTTGCTTCAAAGACCATTTCCATGCTAGGAGACATCTCCAGCAGTGCTGTTACTGGCAGGCCCGCTGGTCTGTTTACTTCAAGAACAAACTAATCTCTGGGCTGTAGCTAAGTAGAAACTGTAGGTTTCTGTTTATGCTGTGAGCTTAACTGAAGTTTTAGCTAAATAAATAATTTATAGAGAACTGCAGACACTATGAAAGCTTCGTTCCCCCATCACACCTGAAAACACGGGATTCAGAGCAGTTCCCTGGTTTGTTCCAGCTGAGGTTCGATGTTGACACCTAAAGTTTAGCTTTTATTAACAACACTTCCAGATCAAAAAGTATCAGACCATGTCTGTGTCCTTTTCTTTCCCTAGACACCAGCAGTGACAGTGCTGACTTGTGGCCAGTCCTTGCCCACAGGCAGTTAGCTCAGAGAAATCGTGCTGGCAGAACTCTGTGCTTCAGAAAAGGGTTTGGCAGAAAACGCTGACACAGCCTCCACTGGAGTAAAACCATTCACAGCCCTGGCTCTTACTTTGTAGTCCACAAAAGGAGCACCACACAAAGACAACCTGCTGCCTGCATCTCCAGCTCCCACTGCCATGCACACCAAATAATAATAATAATAATAATAATAATAATAATAATAATAATAATAATAATAATAAAGAATCACTCAGGCACTCACCTCATCATAGAATATACAGGCATGTTTGCCAGACACATAGTTACAGTGACCATAGCTTGTAAGGCACACATCCATATCAGCTCCTGTCATGGGGGAGGACAAAACAGGCTCAGTTTGTATTGGGAAAAAAAAACCAAACTGTCAGGCAGCAGAGAACAACAGACAGAATTAAACTTCAATTAGCAAAACAACAGGGGAGCAACTGCTTTTGTCCTGCTCCCAGGACTGCATGAATAATGCTTCCATAAGCCACCAACAAAGTTTCAGTGGGGGAAGGGAGCCAGCAGCTCCACGAAGATTGAAGAGCATTTCAGTGCTCCTGGGTCTACCCACAGCACCAGAAGAATCTAAGCAACAAGAAACAAAACCTGCAAGCAAACCATAACTCTCCATCAGTCAGGCATTAAAACTCCACGACAGCTGTTCTAGTTATGACACCAGGTGACAGAGCTGCCACCCACACAGATTCAGGCAGATGGGGGATTTCCACACTTCTTGGTAGTGCAGAATCCCTGTACAAGTGGCCATAATGAGTCTGTTTCCTTTGACACCCACTTGGCAAACACCTTAGGGAGGGTCAGGGAGAACCACCCTGATTCTGAAAGGTCAGGGCAGGAAAAAACTACTCACCTGTCCCAATGTAGAGGGTTCGATAGCACATATTGACTGCACCCCCCAGGCCCATCAGAGGATAGAACACCGCCCGGGCTTGCACTTCCTTTCTTTGCGCTGCAAGATAAAAAGGATTTACTTGAACAATGTTATCAGCTGGGAAAGCTGCTTGACCCCAGTGTCCCCAGCTCAGAAAGCACAGATCCTAAGGAGGATGCAGTCAGTTTGGTCTAAACACCAGTTCCCAGCCCTCTAGGAATGTTTGTGCATTAAACCTCTTTTTGCCAGAGAAAATTGCTTTCTCCATAACCCACACAAGCCATGCAAATGGGGGAGCATTAACACCGAGTGTGCACAATGGAGCCACGCTGAGAAACACACAAGCCTTCTACCACTGGTTTCTTTCTTAATCTCTTCTACTCTGGATAATCAAAGAGCTCAGTTTTTGCTCTCAAAGTGCCACTTAAAAAGAATTGGTACTGGTGAATTCACCAACTTAACAGCCATGATTTCATTTCTAGTGAAGCTGCAGGAAAAATACCTGGGCTGAACGGGGCTTGTCAGGGACAAACCCAGCTCCCAAGACAAGATGATTTACTAAGTGGATTCTTTTACCCTCGGGTCAGTCCCTATGGCACACTTGACAATGGCTGGGCCAGGGCTGAGCCTCCTGAGCAGCTCCAAGTTCAAATCACACACTCACATGCCCATGTTAACTGGACAGAAAATTCTTCTGTGGAACACATATTGAACTCCATGGGGCCACACAGGCCTAGCCAGGATTTCAGCACTGTCTTTTGGAGGAAAACCCCTTATACACTGAGTTTGAGCCTCTCCTGATACCACATCTGCAGGACAGCGTTACACCAAGAGGGTGAAATCAAAGAACAGAACAGGAGGATTACGAAAGACTGCAGAGGCACCTACATCAAGAAGAGTGGCCACACCAAGTGGCATCACAGGTCCCACCTCTGCCTGGCTGCCCTGCATGAGTCCTTTCAGCTGCCTGGCTCTGCAGGGCTCACTAAAGCCTTTGGATCTAACATTTCATCAGCAACGCTAAGCAGCCACTTGGATGCATCATTCCTGCCCAAAAAGGGTGATGGGTTAAGACAGCACCAATCTGCCTTGAGAAAGGCAGACTGCTGAAGAATTCCAGACCAGGAAGGCAGCTCATACCACAGCCTGCTGCTGTGTCCTGCAGCAGCCATCACAAGAAGACTGACAAAGCATTTAGGGAATGCTGTGATGCTAAAGCAGGCAAGCACAGAGCTTCAGAAAAAGATTACTGACTGACTTCCAAAGATCTTATCTGGGATATTTAGCCCCAGGCCCAGCAGAGGGGGAGCAGAGAACTGCTTCCACAGCAAGGCTGTCCAGTTGGTGCTTGAAAGCAGATTGAACTGACTGGCTGCATGCAGAGGAACATGAAGCCATGTTCACCCTGCAGCTTTAGGTGATACCAGTGATAATAAACAAAGCCAAACTCAGGAATCTGGAGATTTCCAAGAGGAACACATGTTGTTTTCCATTACTGGCATTAGTCATATTTAGTGGTTTCAGCTTAACAATGACATTCTGAACAGGCAATGACAATGTCATGCATATATTCTGTGCCCCAGTTCCTCCTGTTCTTGTGCTTGTATCACAAGCAACTCCTCCAGAAAGAGAGAGCAAGAATTCCAGATTTCTCTTGCCCATCTCAAAAGTAAGGGCAAAGAAAAGCCACCAAGCACCTGAGATGAACTTTCCCATCTCTTGCTAATTCTAAGATGAATAAAACACAACTTCACTAAACATTTCCAGCAGAAAATCTGAAGCTACTAAAAGTATTAACATTGCTCAAATTTGTAAATAATTAAGTAGAGGAACCTGACAGAGTTTCTGGTCAGTGGACATCCAGAGCAGGGGGATGGGAAGAAAAGAAAATGAAAGGCAGCATCAGATCCCAGAAGAAGAGGGAAATCTCCTTCAAGGAATAGACAAGGCAGTCCCAAAATCTATGGCTCAACATAACCCAGCTATTCTAGGGCTGCTCTTACCTTCAATGTGGTTTCCCACAGGAGATTGCTGATGGGAATTGACACTGCTCGCTAGAGACTGAGCTTTGGGAGGAAAGAGCTGATGTATTCTCTGCAAGGCCAGAAACTTGATCAGCTGCTCATCCAGCATATTTATCTCAATCTCTGTTAATAAACAAAAAGCAATTAGTAGGTTATTCAGGGAAAGGGTGCAATCTGAGCTGCAGTGGATTTAACTGTCCCACTTTCAAACCTGCTGGTTGCTTCAACAGCAAAGACTCGACCAATTCTGCAGTATCAAGACTCTTACACATAGGTGAGCTATTACTTCACATCACCTCCTATGAGCAGAGTGTGAGGAGACTGCAGCCACAGCTGGAGAGCTACAGCTGAGGCAGCAAGCAGAAGTTTGGGGGAACCAGGGTTGATAAAAGCTGAAAATCTGCTGTTTTGGCGCAGAATCAACAAGTCAGCAGAGGTGGCCATTGAACCCCTTTGGGCAGCATGTTGTGTCCTTCCTCTGAAGCTCTGTTACCTGGTTAGAAAGTCCAGCCCTGCATCACAGAGGAGAACTGTAAGCACCTCTGAAGCTGCTGCAGGCTCATGCTTGAGTCCCGTGCCCATAGCAGGGTTAATTAAACAAACAGGGCAATTCAGACAATATTATTAATGAGCTTTAGAGCAGATCTTCTGATAACTCTGTTTATATTTGTAAAGCCTTACAGAGGTCTGCTTTCTTGCAGCAAGGAGGCTGGGTAACCTCTTCTTCCAAGAGCTTTCTCCACATGAATGAGAGTTAAAATGGAAAGGAGAAGAGGAAGAGCTGTAAGAGCCTTTCCCAATAGCAGAGAGGGTGGGCTGGGCAGCTGGGGTTCACTCAAGAAAAGAAGGGTCACACTGGCAATGCCAGAAAGGCTGTTCTTCAGATTTCAGATGTAGGAGTCATCTCTGGCAACAGCCTGGCTGTGCTACTGATGATTGCTGCTCAGCAATATCCTCCTGAAGGCACTCTGCTAATGTCTGGCATCTCTTCCCAAGTGCAACGAAAGCAAATAAAAACCAGGCCAGTCTAGGAGACTGACAGAAGCAGAAATAAATTATAAAATTAACGGACCCACTGGAGCACCACCACTCAGGTGACTGCTCTCCTACAAGATCTATTGCTGCTGGACTTTACATCCGCCAGGAGCAGCTCTGGATTGCAGCTCACACCACAACATGGCAGGGCTGCAGGTTTCTGCATGTGAATTCCACCTGGAAAGCAGCCCAGTTGTGATTCTTCCCCAGAAAAGCTTCAGGCAGAAACACTTCATTGGCCTTGCTGCCTTGGCAACCCTAGGAGCAGGGAAGCATGTGACATATTTAAGGTAATGTACACCCAGCCCCTCCCTCACCTGACTGCAACCCTTCTTTATCTCTGGAACTTTTCCTCAAGCAGAGATGGAATGCTTTAGGGAAGCAAACACACAGGGCTAGCAGAGACTGATGATGAATTAAATACTCACCCCCGTCCATAAACGCTTTCAGGGAACTGGTGAAGTCCAACATAGCTGCAGAGTTTGAAGTGAGTGATGAGGGTAGAGTTAAAGCGCTTCCTATGGATAAGGTGCTGGGACTGACCTTACCATCTACAGAGAGAGATGGTGGAGAGAAGAGATGTCACTGTGACGTTCACCAGACATGCACCCAGCCCTCAGGCTGCCCTCAGCTGCCAAGCTGCTCCAAATGACTCATTTTGCTCAGAGTCATGCTTCGAAAAAGGCCTGAACTAGAGGCCAGGAGCTTTCTTCTGCTCACAGAAAGGCTTGTGTGTGCCTCCAGCACAGAGCCAAACGTGGCTTCTGCCTCATCTCCGGCTTCTGGAGGAATTCTTGACCTATACATTTAGTCTCCTGCTCCCTGTGGTGACACTGGAAAGATGAGCACCAGCTCCCCAGGAGCTTGAAGAATTTATTAAACCTAAGAGACATTTGCCAAGTAGCTTGTCTAGGTCTCAACATGTGTAAAAAGTACAACTGCCCTGGTTTTATTTCTACACTGTTATAAAGTCTGGGGTGCACATCATTGTCCAGAAGGAATGTGACAGTCATAAGCAGATTTTATTATTTACAAAATAAAATCCTCCTGCTTTGGAAGTGGCCATGCAGCTGAAAGAGGCAGTGGCAAATGCCAGGAAACAAAATCCCTGTAATGTGTTGTCAACACCAGATCTTCTCGAGTTGGTTTGCTTATAACTACTGAAATTTACGGCAAAAAAAGTCATGAGCAGTTTGCATTTTTGTACTTGGCAGCAAAATTTGCACAACACAATTTTTGTTATAAATATATATATCCATTGTGTTAGATGGAAAATTTAAATGTTTACACCTTTCCCAAGAGACACTGCAGCAAGTAATGATTTTGTAGAACACAAGCTTTGCACCAGAGGCAATTATTTAACATCTTAAGTAACTGCAAAATTATGTAGGGTTTGCAGTGCTCTTCAAACCACAAGCAAGAAGTTTTCTATAATACGGTCTCATTTCCTCTACCAGAGCTTCTCCCAGCCTTGCATTTCTAAGCAGGGCATGGTCAAATCAGCAGCCTCAGAGTAACCAAGTTTATTCAGGAGGAGGCCAAGTACCCCAGGGACTGCTTCCAAAGGCGAGGCAAAGCTCAGAAGTTACTCACTGAGGAATTTTAGAAAGGATTATAAAAAGATGTTGCCCTGTTGCTTTATAACCACCAGACCTGAGCCACTCCACAGCAGCCTGACACTGAGCAGGTTGGAACTGCATGAGAAGTGACACACAGCTCTGTCATGTGCTTTTCAGTGACTGCCCCCACCCAACCTGCACAAAGGGTTTGCTGGTTTGAGTGTTGAGCTGGTGTGGAGAGAGGCAAAAGGAAGAGAATGCCATATGTGAAAGTTTATTCTAGCAAAACTTGAGCTGTGGGCAGTTACTCCAACATCTGTCAACATTTTTGACTTTATGTCTCTACACTAAAAATGGTTATATACACTTTATTATATACCTTGCTATTATTTAGCAAGTTTTATGGGTACAGCTCAGGATCCTTGGCATATCCAAGTCCATAACCTTGTATCAGACCAACAGATCCTAAGCAGACTACAGCTTCCCAAGCCCACATTTCTCCAACATCAAGGCTGTGCAGCTGAAGATTCCAACAACACCTGCAGTAGGGGACACAATCACTGCCTGAACAGTTACTCTGGATTAGATCCCAGAGAGCTGCTCTTGTGAGAAGGACTGACTACCTTGCAATCCAAATGGCCATTTGAAACAAACCAGTGGTTTTACAGCAGCGCTGGGGTTTTAAAGCAGCAGTTGTTGAAACAGCAAGGCAGCAGCCAAGTGATATAAAGCTACTGTTGCTTTCCAGAATTCAGCTGACCTACTATCCTGCTTGTCAGGACAGAGTTTCCCTCTCAAGTATAGGCAGCCAGCAAAAATACATCCCATGGCTCCCATAAAGGGGCTTAAGACAGAGAAGACCTGAGAAACTCTCCACAGAAAGCCCGATTCCCAGTCCAATGAGGGCACAGGGCTACTGCCTTGAGGTTCTGAACGAGGTTTAGCCGGAGCTTTTCTCAGCCCTGGGGCCAAGGTCAGCGGCTCAGCACATACCTGAAGGTGGTGCTGGTGAACAGAATCTGTTTGTGGACCCAACAGCCGAGATCCCATCTCCTGCAGCCTGGGGAGGGGTGAGAGCCCGGGTGGCACTGAGCGGGGACCCCCCGGCCCGCAGCTCTGCCGTCAGCGGCGGCCCGATCTGCGTCTGCACATTCTTCCTTTGCAAAGTGCTGGTGGTCTCCAGGCTGGCACAGGAGCTCGATATGGACGTAGGCAAACTCGTGACCGGCGCAGAACCCCTTTGTGCACAAGAAACGGGTCCTGCTACGTTCTCTGTTTTGACAATGGTTCCAATGGTGTGATTCAGAAGTCCACAACTCGCTGGGGGCGTGAGGGGCCGAGGCCACGTTTGCCGATGAGACAAAACAGGTATTGTGTTCCCAGACCCCATGAGCCTCTGGGAGTCAGTCAACTGTGCTGAGGATTCGGATGAAACACCATAGAAATGAGGCCCGTTCACTTTAATGTCAGAGGCTGTCGGCCCATTCGAGGTCCCGCAAGAAGACGCCTTCTTGGATTTATCTATACAAGAGCTGCAGTTAACATCTTCCTGTGACAAAGTCTGCTGGGATTGCGAGGAGCTCAAGGAATTCTGGGTGGTAATCCCTGAGGTGCAGGATGACATGGAATAGAGGGAAGGTGTAGGTGCCTTGTCAGCTGCCTGGTAAGGGTTGGCGAGTGAGCCGTCTGCCACAATAACAGGCTTAATATCAGCCTTCTCTGTTTGTTCAGAGTCCCAAAGCGAAGTCATCTGCTTAGCAGATAAATGTTTCAATATGCTGCACTGGAGCGCAACAACACTACAGAGCCACTGGAAGGAAGAAAAAAAGTGCCAGTTAGTTCTGGAGGCAGCAGTGCTCCAAACCTCTACAGTTACTCCACTGTTCACCCAGCTCGAGGAAATCCAGCTGCTGACTGCTCAGATGCAGTCTGGAACTACAGAATCTGCTCTGGAGCTCATCTACAACTAGGAGAACATTTGTCCAGAGGTACAAAAGTGCAACCAAAATAATGTACTGTTTATCTCCATGTTGGGGATAGGACAGAGAGGGGCTGAGATTAAAGGAGGGAGAAGGCAGCATTTTCTCACTCCCAAACTCCTCCTTCTCTTCACTTGTTAAGTGCTGCAACTCTTCAGCCAGTTACAAACACACCTTTCACTAATTTGGGCTTCTAGTCAAACACAATCCTCCAACTTATTCTATAGCACGTTGGAAGGAAATGCTGCTCTATCTCAGGTATAGGGAGTAGAAAGCTGAGGTGGAGAGCGCTTTCCTTTTACACAAAGTGAAGGAAGACCAAAAGATTTATTCTAAGTTTTAAGCTCCTTGGTGGATGTGCACCTGCCACACAGGAGAGTCCTGTCTGAGCTAACAGAAGGACTTAATTTAGCCTGTTTGCAATGCCTTCACACTGTGGAATCTGGCCAGGAGTTTCACACAAGATTTAAACACTCATTTGACCTTGATTTACATGTCCAATTCCATCCGCAATAAAAAGCGACCCAGAAATGGGACGTTAGCTTATAAATAAACGTGCCAGAGAGCAGCCTTACATAATCAAAGTGCAAAGTATTTCCCCTCAGCCACGAAATAAAGATGACGTCTAGACAGAAGGCCCTCGACTCCACTCTTAAGGCCAGAGGACTATTGCACCACTTCCCTGAAGTGTCAAATGAGGAATTTTACATCTCACCTGGAAAGTCAAAGTGGAGTTTTAATGGGCAAGGGTGTCAGAGATAAAACAAAGCTATCACCTTCACACACGAGCTGGAGATTGGTTTCCTAGACAACTGCTCCATCATGACTGAAGTGGAAGGGGATCTTTGTACCAAAGCAACTACACACACAGAGTCCAAGCATTTGACTTCATTTACCTCCTGTTGTTCTGTCTGGCTGGCTAAGTGCTCAGTGTTCAAAAGGTGCTTCTGCAAGGGTTCCTCAGGGATCCCGTTACAGATCAGCTCACCATCTCTAATTGCTGCAGGCGCGAGTAACGGGGGTGGAAGCCGGTATTGGGACTTTATAGCATCAGGAACCTACATTGTGGAGAAAGAAGATCACACATGAGAACAATTACTCAAGAATGACTTGTTAAACCAAGTGCCTGATCAGCACTAAACTTTGCATTTGCTGCTTTCTCACCCAAAGGAACCCTGCAGATACAACATCAGAAGTATCAAGGACTGAGTACTTTAAATTGATGCAGCCATGCTGAAATTAATAGGTTTCATTCCCTTAGGTCGGGCATGACTTTGGTACAACATGGTGGCTACAGAGTAAGAGAAATCATGAAGAAACGGCCAAGGGAAGTCTATATGGCAGTTTTTAGGCATCCTGGCAGCAAAAACAGCCTCAAACCTGACTGTAGGGCCACCATCAGGAAGTTTTGTGTTGTACCTTCTATGCTTGTGCTAGATTTAAGTGCTTACTTGTAATAATTGAGCCTTATGGTTGAAGGAAAGAGATCTTCTTAAATCCTACAGGTAGCGACTGCTGACTCCCAGATCTCTCACCAACACAATCATTCAGACTCTGTCTTCTTCCTCCTGCCCCAAGGAGTATGCTGGTTTCCCTTCCAAACTAAAACACATACACAGGGGTTTTCACCCACCACTGTTTATTTACACATACCTTCAGACCTTTCCTCTTCACTGACTGAAGAACTCTGCGATTTGGAGGGTGTTTCTTATGGATTCGGTTTAAGAAATCCACTTTGACAACGTGCTGAGATATGGTGTCCTGGAACCGGTCAAATACTCGGCACCGATTACTCAGGGTCAAGTTCTTCTGGTTCAGCTGGGTGATCAGATAATGCCACAGGAGTTAGGGATCTGCAGGTCACTCTAAGGTACCCTAAGACTTTCATAATGCCTCGTAGCACTGGCAGTACAGCATCAGCTGAGCTTTAGACTATTTGTTTCCTGCAGCACTAACCATTTCTGTTAAAGGGCACATTGCTGGAGATGAATACAAAAGCATTTAGAGGCCGACTAAGCAGCATCAATGCTCTCAGAAGCAGTTTGTCTGGGAAAAAGCTCTTTGTTTCAGCCCCCTGTTTCCTGAGTATTTAAGTCTCAAGTACACTGCTTTTCCAAAAATGAAAACTCCCTCTTGGAATGAAAGTTTTTTGGGTTAAGCATGCAAAGAATTACTTCCCCTATTTGTAGCACTGTGCTGCTTTGTATCCCAGTTCTGGAAGCTCATCTAGATCTTAAAGAGTCCAGTCAAAAACTAGACAAGCTGTCAGTGAGCCACAATCTGAGCTGTCAGCTTCAGTTACAGGAAGGAGTTCCCCCATCTTTATATCTTATTGCAGAGAGCAGCATCATATTCCTTTGGAGAGTGCGTTGCTTGCAGCAGGAGCTTTACAAGCGTTACAGGGAGCAATAAGAGCCCAGAAGCTGTTTTACATTTGTTGTGCTTTGTCCTTTAATGGACCTGCCAGGTTCCACTCCAGCATCCGGTTACCATACTGCAATCATAGTCCTGCTTACCACCACGTGTTCTATGTGATTTGGGCACATCCATCTACCCAGAGGCATGGCAGTAAGCGGTGGCTCCAGACAATCCATGTGGAACAGGAGTGGGCAATAATCACACTGGATTAGAGGTGCCACTCTGCAACTCCTGCAAAGAGAGAGCCAAATCTTATTCCCTGTACACAGTATAAATAGAACATTCAGACAAGCTTGGCTGACCACTTCAGTTTATTCTCTATACTGTTGTTTGCACCAAAAAGCAGGATTTCTGATTTGTAACTTGATCTGTTATGGATCTTCTTCAAGACCCACTCAAGGCAAAAGCCTTTATTTGAAGCAAAGTTCAGAGATCAAAAGGAAATCTCAGATTTAGGTAATTACAAGCTTCCTTAGAGGAATAATGTGTGACGTTGGGACGTGTACATCAACAAGATGTTCTCAGAACAAGTCTCAAACCCCAGAAAAACAACTACATCTGAATCCCCAGGCTTAAAAGAAGTCTTTGCTCTATGACAAAGTCATCACTTGTTCTCCACAAAAGCCCACCTGAGTCTCCATCCCATTTCCAGAAACTCACTCTGACTGGGTTCCTGAAATAAAGGTTTCATTTTCACTGACATTTTGAATTGGGATTGATCTATGCATTTTTTTATGCAGCGACAAAACCCATCAGTATTTTGTACTGGTTTTCAGATTTACAATTTCAGCACAATATTCCTATTTGCCTTGGGCTTATAAATCTCTCAGTAGATTTCTATTTCCTAAAGGTCACCTTCTTGCACACTTTCTTCACAAACCATAAACAAACATCTCCATTTACTAAACCACCATCGCTTAAGAATATTTCTTTGCATAAAAACACTGAAGACAAGATGGCTCAATCTTGTCAATCTTCAGGCTACATTTTAGAACCCTCTACAGCCAGACCTACACTTGCTGTGGTTAAACACCTGTTATTTATCCAAGCTGAATATTCTCCCATTTGTTTAGAGGATTGTAAGTAAGTAATGAAGGAGAAGGGAAAAGGGAACAGGTAATTTACTTTTTTTCAGCAAGAACTTTGCTCCTGTGAAAGCTGCAGCTACACTGAACAGCTTCCCTGGAAGAACAAGTACCTGTTGCACGTGAAGCAGACCTTCACTGGCAAGGGAACCAAACCATTGTGGTCTAACTCATGTTGTGCTTTCTTGACATTCTTTCCTGTGGTTTCTTCCTTTCTCCTCCTCTTACTAGTACCTGAAAAGGTAATTTTAAAAAGCTTTGGGTTATCCACGTAGCAGAGATTTGCTTTCTGATAGATACACATAATCATCTCAGACAGAGACAGACAGAAAAGTCAAAGATTGCTGCTTAAGGAACCTCTATCAACCACTAAATCTTAGCCTTAAGTGACAGAGACTGTCTTTAAAAGCAGATATATTTCACAGTTAGTAATTTCAGTGACATCCTATATAGTTACTCACTACTGTTACTATATTATTGCATCATAAATCAAAACTCAAGTATTTTGACAACTGATTTTTTTTTTAGTATTGATGATCAAGACCAAGGTGAGAACAAGAAGCATCTGTCACAAGTCCTGATGGATATGGTGTGTAGTTGCAGTGTCCCCACAGCTCAGATTTGAGAGGCATCTGCTGTTGGGCAGCTGGAGGAGAGCCAGGGGTACCCTCTGCTTTCACCAGCGAGCACCACTGGAGCCACAACTACCATGGAGTCAAGAGGGAAAAGAGGAAAGATGGCAGCAGGATGCAACTGCAGACATCTTCAACACCAGACAAGCCACCGCTCACCTGGAAGTGCTGTGGTGCAGGTCAGTTCATTCGGCAGCTGGAACTGCGTTGGGTTCCTTTCCATGGCAGCAGCAATAAGAAGCTCAAAGGGTCGCTTCAGCTGGGGCTGCCCACAGTCCATTTCTGCAATGGCAGAGTCATCATCCACGTCAATTATGTCCTCATCGACATCATTCTGTTCTGAGTTGGGGGTCTCGGTGCTGGCATTGGATGTGGGAGTGCCAGGCCGGCTTGCTCTCCTTTCCAAGATCCTGGCATGCGCATTAGCCCTGATGCTGCTGCTAGACCTGTCCAACAGGTCTGCGTCACTGGTGGGGGAGGTGGTCCTTTTCCCAGATTTGTCCACCAATCCATTTACCTGCCCCAGCTCTTTCTTCTGTTCTCGCTTCTGCACGACATGAATAGGCAGGCTTATCATGGAGGCCACAAACAAAGCACATCAACCTTGACAAATATGTGACTGAAGACAAACAGCATCTGAAAACGCTCGAGCCACTCACTACAACTTCCCCCTTGAAGTCATTAGTCTCGATCAAGACCAGTCTGATGGCAGCTAAAGTACAGGTGACAGAACAGCTGAGGAGAACCAAGCATGAGGAAGAACATTACCATGTGTCTCTCCTTTCAGGGTAGCTGTGCTTGAGTCCAGATCAGGACAACATTTCACAGCATCTAGTCCTAAACACTTGACAGATCAGACACCTGTTTACTTTGCTACCAACACTGAGAAACTCCACAGCAGACTGTTCACTGTTGATGCAGCCTACTAACCCTGGCACTGCATACAAACCCATGACGGGCTGAGGCGGTCAGCTTGAGAATACAAGCACAGTGTACAAACAACACTCTGCTATCTCCTGATGACAGGAATCTTGAACAAGGTGCAGCAGAGAAAAACTATACATTGCCATCACCACAAGATCCATTTTGCAACAGGAGGAGATGCTGCATGGCCTAGGATGGGCAGCTGTGCACTGCTCCAGTGCTTGACAGCATCACCCGTATGGAGGAACCAATCTACTCCATCACTAACATGGTCTGCAAAGGAAGCAAAGTGTTTTCAGGCAATTATTAATATAGAAAAGTTGGGGATTTTCTCCTTTTCTCTCTCTTTTTACTTTATTATTTGTTTTTCGATTTGTGACCTTCATTTCTATTGTTGGCAGATGGCTGAACAGTACCCTGGAAACATAACAAGGCAATCACTTCAGGAACAAAAGGCTGAGCACACAGTTTTCTTCCAATCTGTTTTGGGTGTCACTTCAAGGGAACAGTTGCTAGATAGCTTGGTGCAGTTTCTAAACCCTCTGCTACACAGCCTTACGTGGTCACAGCAATAAGATGTTTACATTGTGCAAGACAGCTTCCTGGAGAAAGAACATCAAGGCAAAAAAAAGACAAGCTACGATCTTGCCCAATCATCTCCTCCCCATCCTGTTCAACAGCCCAGGAAATCATAACTCACTGTGATTTCACCCTCTGCTGATGTACAACTGCTCTGAAGTCACACTTCCAAAAAACACATATTACCTAGAATCACAGCCCTGATGGCAAAGCTGCATTAACATGACTCCCGTTCTGCCTGTAGACAGCTCACCTCCTTGAGCACAGGAGCCATTCCCATTTCCTCTGTGCCTCAGCTCTCTCTCCTTTCCAGAAATGGCGGGGCAGGAAAACAGTTTAAAAGGCACAGATTGACAAGAAGGTATCAAGCACTTCAGTTTTAGCTCCTAGTAGTGAGGTTAAAATATCGTGAGGGTCTCACCAAGACCTCTTAGGTTTCTTTAAGCCCTTTCCTAACAAAGCCCTTTGCAAATGCGAGCACAAAGAGTAGCTCTGGTTGTCTAAGTACACACGAAGGGAGAGGTAGGTATAAACCACAGGATTCAGGTTTCAAATGGCCACTTGGAAGGGCAGGGATTGTGTCTGTTTTGAGAGGCTTTACCTTGCGGCGCACGGTGCAGCGGTGGCACATCCACTCCCCCGGAGGCAGCATCTCCTCGCTGAGCGGAGGGTTGCTACAAGAGAAACACAAAGCAAAGCTTTATTGTTATTTACTGTCATTTCTGGAACTCTTCTCACGTACACACAGCCCGAGTCAGGGCAGCTCTGCAGTTCCGCTCCCAGGCACTTCCTTTTATTTATGGTGAAGCTCCCTGGATTCGCTCCCCCATACATCCACTTAGCCAGACACCTCCAAGAAGCCAGTCTTCCATGACACCCACCTCAGCTCCACGGTTTAGGAGCACTCTCAGACTTGAACAGCAAAGATAAATGGAAGATTCACTGGTGTGCCACACACATACCTCCCTCCCAACACTCCACCTCCTTAAATAACTTGATTACTCCATGTGAGACCACACAGATTCCTGTGCAGCAAGCACAGTCATACATCCAGGCGTTTCCATCCCCTGGATTTGCACTGAGTCCGACTGAACGAGCTGCCATGAAGTCCCACCACCTCCCATGTACTCCATCCCTGGGCACACCTACTTAATGGTGGAAACCACCTTCTATCTTAAGACAACCCAAATACTCTTAAAAGTGTCACCATACACAGCTTGCCTTGGCTACGAAGCACAGGATACATCCTACTCACATGGATCTGCACTTACTATAAAAGCTGTATCACAGTGAAATGACATTCTCATTTTGATGCTAGAAATAAACCAAAGCAAATTAGACGAAGGAGTAAGGAGGGCTATTTTGAGAAACACTTTTCCTCAGCAAAAGGCAGAGCAGCATATGCTAGATGATACACTTTCCTTACAGATCCTACTACTAACTAAAGTACTTTCCAACACCTCTTTATCATTAAGATTTGTTATTTGAGCAAACTGCTGACTGTGGCAGGGAAAATGTACCTGCTGGCAAAAACCAGCCATTTACCAGGCAGTGTGGCTTAAGATAATACTTTTAAAAGTTTTCCTGACTTTTGCTAGAGGCAGCTACTTAGCAAGTCTACTCTCTTGTGCTGAACACACAGATGTACTATCGCAGGATCTGGAAGCTCCATTTCCTACTGACTGGGAAACAGATTTCAAGGATTCACTGGGACTGACTGGATTACAAGGGGATCAAGAAGTACAGTAGCTTATAAGACTGGCCCAAGAAAGCCACACATGGGAAGCTAGACTGTGGTTCATGGCAGGAGTCTCTATACTGTTTATTGCACCTACAAATATCAAATCCGAGTTAAGCTTTCCAGTCTCCAGCCCTGACAAGCCAGAGAGGATAAGAGCATACTTGCTGGCCAGGAAGAGCTGTGCTTTGCAGCAAAGGGAGAGGCTGTCTTCCTCGGGAATCTTGCTCCTAGCACAGGGAAATGGCACAGGATCCCAGCCCAGGCTCCCAAGCCTGAACTGTAAAAACAAACACACTTCCTTTGTTTAAACAGAGTCCCGGCGAGCCTTGCCCCAAGCTCGCCCGCGTGCCAGTGACAGCCTCTGCAGGTACTGCAGCCATCCGGGGTCACACTCCCTCTTGCAACACTGTGCCTGGAAGACTGAAAGAAGAACACAGCAAGAACCAAGCTGGTAATAACCTCAGCATTTCTGGTGTCAGGCTCCGGGGAATTCAGTAGAGCCAACACATCTGGCAGCCATTTTGAGGAGGAGTGCAGGGTTTCAGAGGCCTCCGTGTTCCAGGCGCTCCAGAAACGCAGCGCTCTGCATATATGCACTGACATACCTGCAGCTTATGTTTCTCATTTCCTGGAGGGCTTGGATGAACAAGAGATCAGGCTCTAGATGAGAGCACCAAAGCCTCCACTACTGGCTGCTTCACCTCAAATGCTTGGATGAAGCAGTAACTCCCTGCCCCAAACTAATCTTTTGCTAACAGAAGCAGGGAAGGGGGGTGGAAGGAGGAGAGTAACAAATGATCCCCTTGTGCTTGCTGCAGCATAAATCCATGCTGAATCCTAAGGTACATCCTGCAATAGCTCAGGTTTTACCCCTGCTAGAAAACGAGCTCTTAGATCTGCAGCTACAGCAAGTATGGATTCATCTGGCCCATTCCCCTTTCCCCTCCCAACGCCCCAGGGGAAAAAAACCACAGACTTTGATTTGTTCCTAGTAAAATTTCACCCTCTGAAGCTCCCGACGAGCGTGCCTGAACTGCTGGGAACACGTCTGCCCCATTCCGACGTGCGGCGTGCCAGGGATCCACGCGCTGCCAGATGCCTCCGGTTATTTGTTTTAACTGTTACCTCAATCTTATGCATTTTACAATGAAACAATTAATACCACAGTGAACCTTGAGAGATGCCTGGAAGAGTCAGAACAGGTTTCTTCTTCAAGTGTGTATGTTATTGTCCCATTTGCTGTGTTTGAACCATGAAATCCTACATATACTGTACTATTGAAGAAGCATTTTAATGAATGCTGCTACCCAAAGGCCTGTGGAAGGAGGGGGAAAGATTCATTTCAGAACAGTAGCAAGGTTTTAGCACTCAGACAAGCCTCCTGAGGTTTTCTGCTCACTGTCAGGGCCTAGCTGCGATAGCAAGTGTATTAAAAGACTGATTCTGCCTCTCCTGGTTAATGAACTGTTCATCAAGGCAGCTCACCATGCTAACAAAGACTGATGAAGGCTGCTCCTGCACTGCTGGCCTCGCAGCAAGCAGAGAGCATTGCCTGGGTCTCAGCAGAAAGCTGGGGAAGCGCTAAAGAATGCTGTTTTAATTGACTAGGTATGACCACATTCTTCAACCTTTTACTGTAAGCATAAAAGAAACTGATTTTTAAATCTGAGCAAGATACTTGATCTTCATAAGCAAGGTAAGAATTAGCACTTTGGCAGGAGCACCACGGCCCTTTTCTCCCTATCTTTCATGGGTTCATTAGCATGCACAGCTCCAGCCGCCAGTGTTTGCTGCCAACAGGACCTGGAATTGTACAGCTCCCACTTTATCTTCGGTTACAACACATCTCCTTTCAACTACACACCAGTCAGTTGCGCTTTTCAGTACAATTTCACTAACCCTTCATTTCAGAAAGTTTCCCCTTCTGTCATCAAAGACAAGAGTGGTGGCCACCGCTGTTTACCTGGGGGTTTGGTGTGACCCAAATCAAACCTGCTCAGCAGAACGTGTTTCTGCATTTAAGACAAAGACAGGTCTGAAAAACACAGACTGACTCAAAAACACCTGGAAGACTAAGTCATACAAAGCCTCTGAAAATTAAAGGAGACATTTACCACTGCCTAGTCAAAAACCACTACACTGACTACAAAGTCACTTGCTGTATTATAATATCTGTCTCATGGCTTTTTCTGAAAAAGTTTAGTATCTCCTGAAATTCCTATCAGATGCATTGTCAAGCACTGCTCTGCCATGGTCAGAACGCAATGCTCTATCCCTTAAATAAAACTTAAATGGCTATGACAAAATAAAAAAAATCTTCAAGAGCATATTAGGAGTTTTTATCAAGCAAACAATAGCATGAAGCCGCTTAGCTTTTCAATTTCACACTCTGGGGCTCTCATACATCAGATGCCTGTTGTCAAGTCTAAATCCCATAATTACTCCTCACTTTGCTGACCTCAATAAATAGGTAAACAAGCGCTCCAAGGAATGGCACCCGCTCCAATACAAACTGGGCCGTAGCTCTCAAAGGATCCAGTTATAAGCAGACCTGAGGTTATTTACACACTGCATTCCTGGCCATCTTGCGTCAAAGGCACGTTGACACTACTTTTGGACCCACCAGGATACAGCCAGCTACCAGCTGGGATAATGGTGGCAGGAAAACAAACCAGTGCCTGGTGAAGCTTTCTTCAATAACTTGTCTTTCACGTCAGTTGTTTTCAACAACCGGACATAAATATTTTTTTCTGTGCGGGGGGAAAATAGTAACACCATGAAAAAATGCAGGCAAACACATTTTTCCTTCTCAGGAAATTTAATTAACTGACCAAACCTCAATGACAGGCTGATAACGAAGGATGCTAGGTATGTTTGCCAGTTAAGGGAAGAAGGCTTTCGGCTCTTCTATGGACTCCTATTTATCCCTATGATGGATAGAGCTACAGCTGTTCTACCAGCTTCATAAAGAACAAGGCTCCCTGGCTTCCTACAGCAGGGCCTCAATGGCAGCTAAAACAAACCAGGAAACCAACCTCACTGTCAGGGCACTACAAGAGCCCCATTGAGAAACAGGGAAAGTTGCATCATTTACAAATTCAGCTTTTTGGAACATTTTTACTGCGCCCAAGTTACACACTTCTGCTCACAGCTGCTCCCAAACCCGGCTGGAGGAGGATACCTGGAACCCTGAGCCTCTACCTTAGACAGAATAAAACCACACCAAACAAGCTAACAGCTGCAGCCTGCGGTGAGTTCCTCTCCACTGCAACTCCCTTACCTTCCTCTTGTACTCTTGCATCAACACAGAGCTTCTGAAGACAAAAGTCAGACTCCAGTTACCTTAGAGGTGGTTATTTGGAATACTATCACCTCCCTCCTCTCCTCCACTGTTACTCCTCAAATTATTCAGTGAAGTCTCCAAGTTCTGCTCATTAACATGGATAAATCATGACATTCAGCTGTACAAGAAACAATCTTCCTGAAAAAGCCAAAGATTTCTCAAGCACCAATGCAGAGACCACCAAACTTCAGATAAGCCCAGGATAATTTTTGTTCTTTATGGCCCTCTAAGCATGACCCGACCACATTAAAACTAACAGTTTCAGCAACTTTCTGGCCTCAATTAGGCTCACATTGTTTATAAGTGATACCTATTTTAAGTCAGCAGCACAATTTACATTAACTACAGAGCATCACCCACTATACTTCTACCTGTGGTGCAACAGCTCCTGAGGGAACCTGTGAAAAAAGCTTGACAGCAGCCAGCACAGCTTTGTTTACACTGAAGTGAAAGTCTTGAGTGTGCACATAAGAAGTTCTAAATTAGTAACATCCAGCAAGCACTCCTGGACACCACCAAACAGGTCAGGACATGATTATTTTGGCTGCCACTATGCATGGAAGGGAACCAAAATGACCGTTTCACAGGTCACCAATTATCCCATCATCTGGAACGCTGCATCTGCTTAGCATGCATCTTTCCAACAGCATGGCCAGGGCTGGAAATAAGGGTTCAGCAAGAGACAGTAAACAGAAGCAGGATTAAAACACCATTATATGGGTGACAGCGAGGAACAAGATGTATCCAAGGAAAAAATAAAGGTACACTACACTGTCTACATGATGCTACAAGAGTGGAGGAAGAGTTCAACTCTTAAAGGTTTAAGTAGCAGTATTGCTGGGTATGCCAGATCCCAAAATTTCCTTCACTGTGTGCTTATTTTTACTATCTAGACCTGCCAGTGTTCAACACTTCAAGGGTTTGGCCAGCAGTCTCAGTCTCTGGCAGCAGCACCACCGTGCTCCTAAGAACCAGGTACCATTTCAGGAGTGTATCATAGATTTTGTGAGTATTCTGTGAATTTCAACGCCAATGAACTTATTTACGTGAATCCTTCATGAAACCACTCCTGCTACTCTCATCCTGGGAAGACAACCTCGTGGAAGCAGGTGTTTATCTACCTTACCTCAGCTCCCTTCCTGCCTTCACTGGGGGTCCTGCCTCTTCCCTGTGCCCTCGTGCACAGGCCATCCTGAGGTTCATGGGGAATCAGGAAAGTTCCCTCCAAGGCATGAAGTAGAACTTTTCTGCCTCCAACCTGACAAGCAGGGGGGTCCAATAAACTGGATAAGCTGCATGTAAACATGTGATCACCTGATGTAATTAGTTACTTCTATTTATAGAAAGAACCTGGCCCACAGAGACCATTCCCTAGACAACCTGTTAGTTATTACATTCATTAATGTCCAGCTGACAAAAAATTAAAGGAAGTATTGTTTTTTAAGATATCAAATTTCCACACATATGTAAACATATACATATATAAAAATAAATATGCAATAAAAAGTGTATAATACCATTAGTACCGCAGTGAGGTTTTTTGATTATTATTTTTTAATTAGTTTGACTGGTTATGAACTCTGATATTTGAGACATATTTGTTTAGGGAACCATCCAACTTTGGATTTATAAGCAGAAACCATGGAAGTCGATAGGAAGAATTGTTGACTTTGAAAAATGTGGGTCAGACACAGAAATTCAGACATTCTGCACATCCTGACTCCTGTTTCTTTCCCAGGCATCACTCATGCCTGTGCTGCAGACAATAGTAACAATAGCCTGAATTCAATGCCCAGGTTCATTATTAAGTGTTCGGGTCTTTATAGCACCATCTTCTTAACAGATTAGAAGTCATCTTCTCAAAGCAGGATGACACATAGGGCAGCATCAGGGAAAAGAAAGGAGGCTGAGGAACAACACAGCCCTGGTGAGAATCACTTCATCCAATTCTGTCTTTAAAGAACAATAAATGAAGAGCCATCTCTGATGGGAAAAAAAATAATCAAAACACAGGTCTGAGAGGTTTCTGAGAAGTGAACACATTCAGCCCCAGCCATACTGAACACGTTCAAAGGAGACAGGGGTGAAAGGACAGCGGCAATAAGGTGGAAAAAAGGAAAGCAGCACATCAGAAGAGGATGAAGGGCAGACCCATAAAAGCAAAAGCATGAATTTGTCTTCACACAGGCACAAGTGAACTGTAATTCTGACACCTACATGTGGACTAGGCTTTCCCAAGAATGCTGGGGAAGAGAGAAAAAAGAGCAGAGACAGAAATATCCACCAAAAAAAAAAAAACCACCCTTAGAGCAGGGCATACATTCTTTTCTGCCTTTTCCAGATCACCTTCATATCTTGCTCCTGTTGCTATTCTAGACAGAGATCACTGGGAAGTTCACATGATGCCATGCCCAAAGTCAGAGGCTGTACAGGCAGGTGTTTCACACCAATCACTAGTGCTTGCCAGAAATTCAGCATGGGGTTTTCAGCCTGCTAAATTGTATCCTCAGGCCAGTGCTTTCTGCAGGGTTCAAAGTCGGTAATCTCCAGCTCCATCTAGTTTGCTTCCAGTGATCGTGCAGAGCAGACGTCAGCAGAAATGGGTTAGAGTTGGGTTCAGGCACTCGATTCCCCCCAGCTGGCTGAGATGGTCTTTGCCTTTTGTGCTCATGATCTGATACACTAACAGGAAGAATGATTTATACAACTTCTTTTTTTTTCCCCCATTCATTTTTGGCTATAAGGGAGCATTTACTCCATACCCTAGAAAGGTATGTGATTGCATTACAACTGGTATCTGTCAACCCCTTTATTAAAGGGAAGCTACAACACTATTTTTACTCAGCTTACAGAATTACTGGATACTGCAGTGTTCCTTCGAGGAAGCTGGGCAGACATCTAGCGAGCAGTGGAGCTGGAGACAGCACAAATCGATTACTATAGGAAGGAAAAGCCAGCTCTGACAATCTGTGTCACAAAAATCACAGGTCTAGCCAGTAACCTGACGTGGCAAGATGCTTTTTGCTTACACTCACTTCTTTCATACCCCGGTAACAAAGCCATGTTATATCCCCAGATACATTTGCATTTTCACAAGTCCAAGAGAACTTCCTGACTGGTTAAAAAAAAAAACAAAACGGGTACATCCTTCTCACATGATTTATATTCCAACAGACAGCACTTCCTAAATATTCAGCCTGTCACACTTGCTTTCAGGGAGAAACACCTCTTTCCTACTCTGGAAGTAACTGCTCCCTTTCTGCACAGCAGATTCCTGCTATTTGTTACTGACTCAAGGATTAAGAAAGGCTGCAGAGCACAGGAAAAACTCAAGAACCTGACACCTACCAGTGAGTCAGTCTAGCAACAAAAGCAGTTTAACATCCACTGGTATGGGTCAATAAACGGAAGAATTTATGTTAGTCTTGAAAAACTGTTTCAGTATCGATGCTACAACTGAAATTTCAAATTGACTCTGTCTTACACAGGGAAACAGGAGCCCTGCTCTCCTGCAGGTGTTCCTCACACCACCACAACAGAACCTACAACCCAAAGAAGGCCCTTTTTTGTGTGTGTGGGGGGGGGGGAATAATGCATGTTTGGTCCTGATTCTTACTAAAAATACACAGTTCTGTCACTGACAACTGCACAGAGGCACTCCCCACCCCGGGGTGTCCTTCACACCCGTGGTAAGAGAAGTACAGCCGGATGGCAGGCATGCCAATTACCACTGCTTCCCTTTTACTACCCCACCTAAAACAACACTGAGAAATGGAAAGAGAGAGAGGGAAGAATTATGAGCTTTATAAGATCTTGTGTAATAAACACAGTAGTCCTCCATTCCCAACTATCAGATCTGCTGGCGGCAGTACAATCTTAACAACACTGAGCTTGTATGTGATAAAAAGACAAGTCGAGCTAAAAGAAGGTGAATATATTTACAAGATAGTGCCAAGATCTCCATAACAAACAGTCATTAGCAGATTAGTATTATGAATCTAATCCAATTAAGAATTTCCTTTGCAAATGCCTGGAGGAGCTGGAATTCCTCCGGGAAGACCTTTCCACGTTGTGAAAGGCTCCCGTGAGTCATGCCTGCAGGCTGACATACCAGGAAAGACCAGCTCTGGAGCAGCAGGAACAAAGCAGTGAACCCCACCTCGAAGCAAACCGCTGCAGCCTCCTGATCCTGAGGAGCCAAGTCAAAAATGGATCCCACAGCAGCACAAAAAAAAAAGACTTATTGGTTCCACAAGTCGTGGTCAACAGAAAACTGGCACTTTCCTAGACCAAGGTACTAAACCACAGAGAATTTTCCTTGTTCACAGTCTCCCACTGTGCCATTTTAAACAGCTTTGGAACAATGCGGGTGTTTGATGTAACACCAGTCCACGCAGCAGCCATGTCTGAAGGCAAAGCCTAAGTTAAGCAGTTAAACATCCCCCTCCTTGACTTCGAATCCTTGACTTTAGAATCCCAAAGCCATGCTTCTACCACTCCACACTGACGTTGGGAACTGCAGCAGAGACCCACAGCTCAATCCAAATCCCCAATTCTTGCCCACAGTGCAAAATCTGCTCACGCTCAGTTTAACATCCACACACACAGGTGAGAATGGTGGTTTCAAAGTCACCCAATCACGAGTTCATCAAATTCTTACTGTGAATGATTTGCTGAAGCCCTCAGCTGAAGTCCATAGATTTAGGCTGACCTTATCTGCCTTTGCACTGGGAGATTTAGGACAAAATAAGGAGAGTGAAAAATCTCATTGGTACAACTTGGCTGAGCAGAGCTGCCAAGACTGATCATGTTACCACATCTGCAGGCGCACACGCAGTGACCCTCCCCTCCCAGAAACCCAGCCACGACAATCACTTCCTCCTGCCTCAGGATCCAGGCTAGGCTAGCCCCAAGGCTCCCAAAATATCAGAACCAGAGATACATAAAAACGAAAGTTGGGGTTTTTTTGAAAGCACATACTTAAACCAGTATTGTTTTAACAAAGTATCAGTTAAGATAGATACATTTAAATGTTGGGAACACAACAGCTTACTCTGACTTTCAATATGCAATTACATAAACATTAAAGTAGGGGTTTGCTGGTCATTTACTGTTAAACCCCAAACAAACAGAAAGCCTCATAATAAAAACTTTCTGCACTTAAAACTACAAGCTTTTTTGAAGCTGTGATGTAATTCGATGTACTGAAACCCTGCTCCTAGCCACTATTAGGTAGGAAGTTTGCCTCTCCAGCACCTTCCTGGACATCCTGCTACTCCTTGCAGCACGAGATGCCTAAAAACATTCTAAGATTCACCTGAACCACCCGAGGCAGCCCAAGATAACCACTAAAGGAAGGATTAACAGACAATAGACTGGCCATTGTTTTGCCCCGCTCACAGACTGCATATTCATGTAAAAACCCAAAGCTAGAACAAATGCCAAAGATAAAGCAGGGCATTTTAGACTGAATAAGGTGGGGAAAGACTTATCAATGTCCTACCAGCCAAACACAACTTTTTTCCATTCTTTGTTCGAAGCACTAAAACAATGCGACTCATAGAAAATACCCAAAACTCTGGTTTAACTTCCTCTGCTGCACTTTGCAGCTCTGTTACTCCTGTTCTTCGACACCAGCACTTGGGTGAAGACTGCCAAATCGGAGGGGAAATGAGCCAAACACTGCAAATATAAACACAAGGAGGTGTTGCAAAAAGTCTGATGGAGGTAGCAGGCTCCAGTATGGACACAGTGCACTTCTTCCAGCACCGCAGTGAGGAACCCTAGCTAGGAGGAACGTTTTTGCTGGGCAGTGCCACAAAACTGGTACTGTCTGTTTACGTAACTGGTCAGCTTTAGGAGACTGAGGTCACTCTGCCAAGCCAGCAGAGCTGCACAGCCAGCGGCGTGAGATTTTACAAGAGGGACTTGAACCGCAGCATTCAGCGAGGTTTGTGCTTTTGGGCTCCTCCAACCAGAAACTCGGGCAGGGAGACTTTTAAAAAAATAAAAGGAGAGAGAAAAAAAAAAACAAACACAAAACTGTTCTGTGTTGGTTCTCCCTCCTGTTGTCACTCCCCTCCCCCAGCTTGTTAACTAAACTTTTCCTCTCCCGGGGATCTTTCTAATCCTTGGTAATGAATTTGCAACATCAGTCACTTTGCAAACCCGCTTCAATGTGAATCAAGTTTACTACAAGCTCAAGAAAACACAGGGAATTCTAACAATCACATTGCCAGGAGGAGGATATAAATGGGAAAGAATAGAAGTAGCACTGGAAAATTGGTTTTCAATCATGTAAAGAAGGAGCGTGCACCATCCCTGGGGGCCTGGGCTAAGACGGAACATCAGGATGGAAATGCACTCTGCACTGTTACCCAAAGCAGCAGATTATGGGCAAACAGCAGAACCAAACACAAACTTCAGAGCTAAAAATTCCATGTTCTGTTTTCAAGAATTACTAGGGACCCGAAAATCCTCAATCTGTAAATTCAAACCTGAAGAGAGTCACCTGACTGTCATATTCATCCAAGTATGCTGAAACGAAGTATCTGGCAGGGATTTCACACTTTCCTGTACCCCTCCCACCAGGCCAGTTTATCTGCAGCCAGGCTGGAATCCTCTGGACCCATGGACTCTCACAGCACCTACAGCAGCTTTACACTGAACTAGTGATTCCAAAACGGAGTTGTGGGAAGAGCTGACACCCCGACAGATGAATTGGGAAGTCACTTCCACCCACATTAATTCAGGAAAGCAGTTGTTCCATGGTGTAACAACAAAACTTGTTATTTACCATCTCGGATGTGTAATACTATCAGTCTTGGAAAGTTTTGGAAGTTTTGGCCAAGTGCCTTCTGTTTCCCGCAGAGGACAACGGGTTTAAGTGCTAAACTGAAGTTAAGGCAAACTGCTGAAATTTGAGGGTCACACACTTACCTAGCAAAGCCAACTTTCTCACTACAGGCTTAAACAACGTGATAGAGAAGAGCCCTCTCTACACAGGAAGGAGCAACACGAGTTCCCAGGAAGCTGAGCAGGGTTTGCCTCCAGCTAACTGCATGACTTGTGCCAATCATACCTCTGAAAATCCCTTTCTTTTATAATATGGCCTCTTCTATACAGCTGTAATCAACTGACCACAAACCCTAGGCCAATTAAAAGCTACTTTTTAATTTCTGTTATGCTAAATTGATAATAAATTCGACCTGGTACTAAAGCTTACAATAAATATTCAGAGAACAGGTAAGCTGTCACCACAAATCACTTAGAGTGCCCCAGCAGTGCTATTCAAATGACTTAAACCAAGCCTTGCATTACAGCTGCTATTCTTTAAATAAAAAAGAGGAGGCAGAAAGGAAGTTGCAAGCGCTGTCTTTATGCCTAAGTTTATATCCAGAACGGAAGTGTACTTTAAGCAAGATGTAGGAGGTAAAGGGAAGACACACGAAAACAAAACCTGAGCATCCCTTTGAGACAACCTGGGTCACCTGAAGGCCATGGCCAAGGGTCCAGCAAAGGTCCAGGAAGAAGGAGGGAGAACCAGGCCCAAGCTGGAGGCCTTTAGACAAAGCCTTTCCACACTGTGCCACCTCCCACAGCAGGATCTGGGCTACTGTCAAAGGGATCGCTTGAGAAACCCCAGAAGAGGCAACAAATGGAGTGAAAGAGAGTATTTAGAATTGCCCCTTTCATTTCTGTTCTAAACAGTGACTAGTTAACCAAAGATATATATATTTTTATATAATATTTTAATATAAAATTTTTACATAGCTATAATGCAACTAACTCAGGTACAGTGAAAGCTTTCCAGGTATCTGATTTACCTGATTGTTTCTCACTCGCTAACTACAAAAAACTCACCAAATTAAGCCATGAAATTTAGGCATGCACGAAGTGGTCTCATTTATGGTGAGGTTTAAGTAGGATTCAGAGTCAACCAGGACACTCTACAGCCTTAGTCACAGCTCTTCCCTCCCAAAATGTGAAGTTTTAGCCATCGCTCCGGCCTCGCTAAGAGAAGGCTCAGGATGTGTTCAGCGACATCTGAAAGCAACTACGCCCGGCAGAAGGAAAAAAACCACCCTTAAATTAAAGCTCATCAAGGACACTGGATGAAAAATAATGGTAATTACTACCCTCCTAGTAAATATTAGAGGATCTGCACTACCACCAGTAGCACTTCCTCAGGGTAGGAGGGATGATGTCATGGCTGCATGCTACAGCATTGTCGGGTTTGCCTGGCTACACGCTGCTGCTAACGGGACACTCCCTACACAAGTGTGACCGAACACTCAGCTTTCCTGCTATCAGCAACCAGTTCAGTAAGTGTTCAGAGACCCTCAATTAGCATAGAAATGCAGAACAGCCAGCAAGCAAATGAAAATCAGAAAAAAGCAAAAAAAAAAAACACCAAAAAAAAAGAAAACACAACAGAAGAGGGGAAAAAAAAAAGCGCAGAGGAGACAGCTGTAACAGGGTGGCAAACAAAGCTCCAAAGCATGAAAGAGAGAAAGGAATGTGGTTAAAAATCTCCCCTAAGGAAGAATACTCTGTACTCCCAAGCTCCAGCTGTTTGACTTGCCCCGCTCCCTCCTCCACTCCATTATCCACTCTGGCTGTGCTAATTTAACACAAACCGCCCGCCTGTGTCAACTGTTGAAAGGGGGGATTTCGGCAAAGCGGCCTCGGATGCATCCAAGCTCCGGGTGCAGAAAAGGAAAAACTTTGGGGCGGAAAGTTGAGGCGCTTTTGGCGTGGTGTCGCTTTGTGCCGGGAGAGCTTGGGAAGCTGGGAGGGAAGGCAGCAAGAGCCCATCCTGCTGCAGCCTCCAGCACCTCGAGCTCTGCCACCGCTTCCACACGCACTTCGACTCCCAGCCGGCAGCCAGATTTGCATGCAGAAAGCTCTGCCTTCATCAACGAAGCCACACAGCTCCCAGCAAGAGCACCCGACAGCCCCCCAGTTCACGGCAGACACCCCCACGGATGAGACAAGCAGGTCGGAAGAGCAAGGAGGACGGGAAAAAAGGAGGGAAAGGAATAAACCCGGCCAACATTAAAGTCTGGAGGCCTGGATTTCCATGGGGAAGGTATTTTCACGTTTGAGATACTGTGGGGAGCGCTGCAAGGGTTTGGAAGTCATATATGCAGCCAAAATGGCGCTGAGAATAAAAATATAATTTAAAGGAAGGTCGCCATATTGTAAACAGTGAGGCAGGGAGACACAGAGACAGCAACCTCCATTATTCCCAGCAGCTGCAGCAGCACGGAAGCACTGGGAACGTCAGGCCTGGTGCAGAGACGCCACCAGGGCTTCCCCCTCTCCAGCCAGGGCCCTCCGGAGGGTCCCCCTCAAGCCAGGCACCCTTGGAGAGCGGTGAGGAGGGGAAGTTTCCCGCTGGGAGGGGGGGCGGAAGGCCGGGCAGGGGCAGCACCAAGGCAGCCAGGCCGCGCAGCCAGCGGCCTCGCTCCTCCTCCAGGCCTCTCGCCTGCTGCTCAGCACAAAAAGAAAGGAGGAGGGTGGACCCCCAACCCTCCAGAAAGCAGCCAGGGGAAGGTTCACCTCGGCCGCTGTGGATTAGTCTCAGGACGGATAGACCCGAGTGGGGTTTGCATCTCCTTTTTGTTCCTGTCTGCTCCAGCCAGCTCCACGTCCTCCCCTCCCCGGGACCTAACGGGAAGCGGGAGCGGCCGGAGGGAAGGTGCTCTGGGCAGATCCGGAGGGAGAGAGCGCCAAGCCTTACCAGCACTGGAGGTGGAAAGCGGCGGGGCAGTGATCGCAGCACAGCAGATCCCCTCCTTCCTTGCAGCTATCGCAGCTATCGTGGTTAGTGGCCCTGCCACTTCGCCTGGGCTCCTTCTCGGGCCTCCTGCTCTTCTTCTCCCCATCTTCGCTCTTGGGGGGAGCCAGGAGGGCCTGGATTTGCTGCACATGTACACACAGACAGAGCGGGCTCTGAGGGGCTGCACGGACCCTGACCCAGCGCCCTTCTCCCCGTGCCCGCCGGCGGGACAGCGGCCCCGGGCCCTCCGGGAGGGGATCGGCGGGGGGACAGAGCCCCGGCCGAGCCCGCCCCGCCCGCCCCGTGGCCGGCAGGGCCTCTCCGGGGGCCGGGCGAGCTGCCTCCGTCCCTCCGCACTTCCTTGTAAGGCCACGGGGCTCCGGGGTGGGGGGGGTCCCTCGCCATCTTGCAGCCCCACTGCCTCCCCGGTCCGGCCCCCCCCGCCGCCGCGTCCCGGGCCTCACCTCCATCAGCCCCCCGGAGGTGTCCAGGTCGTAGACGATCGTCTTGGTCTCCATCTTCTCCCACATTCATCCAGCCCGGGAGCGGCCCCGAGAGCCCCCCCCGGCGAGAGGGAGCGAGGCGGGGACGTGCGGCGGCCCCTCAGCGGCGGCTCCGCGTCGAGGCGGCGGGGGGGGGCGCGGCGCGGCGGGGGCGGGCGGGCGGCGGGGCCTATCCCACGGGCCGCTGCGGCTTGCGCGTCGTCCTCCTCCTCCTCCAGCCGTGCCCGGGGGCGGCCGCGGGGGGCCCGACGCCCGCTGCCATTGCCGCGCAGGGGGTGGGTGGGTGAGGGAGGGAGGGGGCGGCGGCCCCGCGCCCGCCGCGGCCGCTCACGCACCGCGCACGCCCCGCGCACAGGCGGCGCCGACGCTCCGGGCCCCGCGCGCACGCGCACTCCGCGCCCCCGCCCCGCCCGCCCCGCGCGCATGCGCGCTCCGTGCCGCCTCCCGCGCGCGGACCTGGCGCGGCGGCGGCGGCGGCGGCGCGGGGGGGCGGGGGGGCGGGGGGGGCGGCGGGACGCACGCGGAGTCACTGCGCGTGCGCGAAGCACGGCCCCGCGCGGCTCCGCCCCGCCCCGGCTCCGCTTGGCTCCGCCCTTTCCCCGCCCTCCCCTCGCGCAGGCGCACGGCGGCCGTCACGTTCCAGGGAGGAGGCGCGGTGCCGGGGACGTCGGTGACGTAACGACGCGGGGCGGGGCGGCGGGGCACGCGCGCGTCGGCAGGGGGCGCGCGGCGCGCAGCGGTGGCAGGGGCGTGGTTCCTGGTTGTGACGTCACACAGACAGAGGCCACGCCTCTTAAAGCGGCAGTGTTTCCCCCCCCCCCCCCGCCACCAGAGAGCACGGGAGGGGAGGGTGAGGGGATTCGAGATGTCATGGGGGTGTCTGGGAAGTGGGCTCAAAGTCCACGCTGTGGGGTGTGGGTGTATCCCGCTTCCGAGCTGCCCGGCCCCGCTGAGGAAGACGTCATCGCTTCTTCTAAAACACCAGTTTTTTATTAATGAAACAACCAAAAGATGGGGAGGGGGGCGGTGTCCCCTCCAGATCGAGGGGGCGGCGTGGGCCGGGGTCACTAGCCCGGGCGGGACGCGGCGGTGGTGGGGGGGGCACAGCCATGCCCGGTGCCCCTGCCCGCCCCGTCACTCCGGGTCTGGCCGCGCTGGGGTGCCGGGACGCGCGGGGGGACACGCCGGTGGCGGAAGGGACCCCCCCGAGGAGGGCGAAGCAAGCGGGGGCCGGGGGGACACGCAGCATGCTGGGGGCACGGGGGGGACACGTCCCTGCGTGGCGGCGGTGGGAGACACGGGGGGTGCCGGGGAGCCAGCCCTGTGCTGGGTGGGGGGCGAGGGCGGGGGGAGCACCCACATGGCCACCCAAGCCCCTCGCCCACCCCCCGGGGCTTCGTCCCCTCCCCGCTGCAGCCCCGGGGAGCCCTGTCCTTACCTGGGGGTCCCCACAGCGCTGCTCCCCCTGCCTGTGTCACTCCTCCGTCGCGGGGACTGTAGGGGGGCTGCTGTTTTCCCCCTGCGGGGGGCTGGAGGGAAGGATGGAGCCCAAAGGACAGGATAAAGTCCAGGGGCCCTCGCTGGCTCAGGGGCCGGGGGGGGCAGGGTGGGGTCCAGGGACCCCCACTGGCTCAGCCTCTCATGAGCCCAGTGCGGGGGGCTGGGTGACAGTGGGGCTCGGGCAGACCCCACGGGGGTCCGGATGGATTGGGGGTGGCAGGGGGGTGGATGGTGCCCAGGTGGGTCCTGCCAAGCGCTCGGCTTGAGTCTCCTTGGGAGAGGTGTTCCCAGCCCGTGCCGGGGGCCGGCGGGCACGGGGGGGCCCGGGAGGGGTGGCTGCAGCACCAAGCTCCATGCTGCCCACACCTAGATGGACACCTCATATTCCCTCGTGTCCTGCAAAGAAAACAGACTGCAAGGGGTTGGACACTCGGCAGTGCAACGGGACAGGGATAGGGCATCTCCCATCCCATAAGGACCTGGGGACACATCCCAGACTACAGACAGCCCTGGGGATGCGTGTCCCATCCCAAACGTGAGTCCTGGATCAGTGTCCATCCTGTACATGGTCCCTGGATGGATATCCCAGATATTGTGTGTGGTCCCTGATGGCTGTCTGAACTAAAGCGTGGTGCCTAGGTGTATATCCCACCCCACATGTGGTCCCTGGATCGATGTTCCATCCCATGTGTGGTCCCTGGATCAATCTTCCATCCCATGTGTGGTCCCTAACCGGATGTCCCTCGAGTGAATGGTCCCTGGATAGACATATCATCCCATGGGCGGTCTCTGCATGCATGTCCCATCCCCAGTCTGGTTCCTGGGTGAATGTCCTGGCTAATGCGTGGTTCCTGGAACACATGGCCCCATCCCACGCCTGTCCCTGGCACAGGTGGCCTATGCGATGCAGGGTCCCTGGGGTGCCCAGCCCCAGATGGGGGGCGTGGGGGCCAGTACTTACTCCTGTCTCATAGGTGGGATTGTCAAAAGCCGACTCCACGGTGATGTGGTCATAGGGGTGGGAGCCGGCAAGGGGCAGCTGCAGGACTGGCTTCCCCTGGAGCCTGTGGGGAAAGGGCAGCTGGAGTGGGCAGCAGGAGGGCATCATAGGGTGACAGGGGCCAGTGGGCCACTCACTTGGAGAAGTAGAGATAAATGCCCCCGATGAGCAGGGCCACCACCAGCACGGGCAGGAAGACAGCGATGGCAACGTTGGTGCCCTCCAGCGTTGTCCCCGAGGGCACGGCCTTGGCCACAGCTGTCCAGGAGATGTGGGGACTCACCGAGGGGACACCCCACATTGGCCACACCCTAGGTGCCCATCCATGCCCCAGCACCCCAGTACACCCTTGCCCTTACCATCCAGGTTGCGGTTGCTGTAAAACTCATCGTAGGAGGCTGGAGGAGGGGGAAGAAAGAAACCAACACCGGGGGTGAGAAGTGGGGTGCCGAGCGGTGCCGGCAGGGTGCGGGGGTGCGGGGTGGTCCTCTCACCCGCCTTGCAGATGGGCGGGGAGCCGCTCCAGCGTGAGGGGTGCCCGGGCAGGCAGCGCAGGCTGCCCTCGCCCAGCAGCGCCCGGCCGGCAGTGCAGGAGAAGTGTAGGGTGGCTCCCGCGGGGTACAGCCGCCGCTCTGGGTTCTGCTGCCCGCCCGCTGGCACGCCGGGGTTGTGGCAGGGCTCATACGTCTCCGCTGCGGGGCAAGGGTATGGTGGGGTCACTGCTCGCCATCGACTTGGGGGATATGCCCGGGGAGGGGGTGCCCAACTCACGGATGCACTTGGGGAGACGGTCACTCCACTTGGGTCCCCCCGCAGCACGGTCATGGCAGGTGAGGGTCCCAGTGCCCGCCAGGACATAGCCCTTGTCACAGACGTACTGCACAGTGGCTCCCACCGGGAATTTAGGATTGGAGACCACCCTGCGGCTGTGCTCAGCATCCCCAGGGTCCCGGCAGGTTGTCACTGCAGGTGGGAGTGACCAATGGTGATGGTAGCTGGGGATGTGCCGCAGAGCAGGGGGTCACTCGTGGGCATCACTCACCCCTCTCGCAGGAGGGCAGGTCACCACTCCACGTCAGGTCCCAGTGACACATCAGGAGGTCAGTGCCGGTCAGCTGGAAGCCAGGGTAGCAGTGGAAGGTGACCACAGTCCCATGGAGAAGCTCTGGCTGTGAGGACGTCTTCCAGCCATTGGCGATGTCCGGCAGCTCGGGGCAGGTGTCATTACGGGGGACCTCTGTGGGCATGGAGGGATGAGCAGGGCAGTGGGGACACTGCAGACACCAGTGACGCTGTCCCACTGCGGGGCTCACCAGAGAAGTGGATGACAAAGCCCTGCCGATAGGCAAAGGCACCGGCACCAGGGTCAGACTGGAACTGGACGGTGACATCGGCAGTGGATGCGTAGAGCTTGAAGCGGCCACGGGCGCCCGTGTACTGGCCCAGGATCCGCGCCGTCAGGTCATCGCCATCATAGAAGGTCAGCATGTCCCCCGAGCCCAGCCGCAGCCTGGGGCAGGGGGGCAGTGAGGGCAGGAAGTGTACAGACCCCCCCATGCCACTGTCCCCATCCCGGGCCATCCCAACACTCACACACGGACATCCAGCATGATGCGCTTGTCCTCCTCCACGTGCAGCCCCCAGATGCAGTCCTGGCCCTTCCCGTACGCCTCCGGCCAGTTGGGTGACAGCACCACTCCGGCCGTGTCCGTCAGCTCCCCGCTGCACACCGCTGTGGGCACACACCGGGCTCAGCACTGCCACGGGGCACCCGCCACAAGACCCACTCCAGCATCCCAGATCTGGCACCCGCCATCCCCCGTGACTACGGCTCAAGCACACACCGTGGTGCAGTGACTCCAGCACCCATCGTGGCCCATGCCTGGCTCCAGTACGCACTCCAGCATCCCAGCTCCATCACCCACCATCCCTGTTGGCTTCAACTCACACCATGTCCCTCAGCTCCATCACACACAACAGCAGTATCCCTCATGCCCCATCCACAGCAACCCCCAGCACCAGCACCTACCACGGCACGCTGGTTCTGTCTCATTCCACTGCGGGTCACTGGGGTCCACACACTCGATGATGGTGGAGCCCTGCTCCAGCGTGTAGCCAGGGTCGCAGCTGAACTCCACTGTGGTACCCACAGGGTACCGGGGGTCACTGGCCGTGAAGTTCCCATACTTGACGAAGGGCTCGTAGCAATGCCCCTGCTCGAAGGCTGCAGGCAAAGGGGCAAAGGTCTACAGGGGCCAGGTGGGCACGGGGCTGTTTGGGTTCCCCGCTCTGCCCCAGCCCCATACCCTCATAGCGTAGTGCCATGCCTGCAGCGGCCCCGCTGCTGTCGGTGGTGAGCTCTACGAAGAAGTGGCGCCCAGTGCTGAGCAGCCCCTCGATGGGCAGGTACTCCACCTCGTAGGAGTCGTACACCGGCGGTGCCTCCACGTTGTTGCCGTTGCGGATGATGAGCCTGCCAAGGCATGACAAAGGCAGGGTGCAGTGCTGGCCATGGCGAACAGCACCATCCTTGGGCATGGTCGGAGGTTATCTTCCTTGAATATGGCCAACAGCACCTGTCCTTGACCATGGCCTGTGGCCAACAGTAGCCACACTTGGCCATGGCGAGCAACACCCATCCTTAAATATGACTAATGGCACCCATCCACGACAGATCCCATCCTTGGATATAGCCAAGAGCACTCATCCTTGAACGTGGCCCTGTGCCTCAGGGTGACCCCACACCCCCAGCCCCCTCAGTTTGGTCCAGAGCCAAACCTGTCATCGTCCTCTGCCAGTGACACCTTCTCGAAGTGCAGGTGCAGGCGGTGGCCATCTGGTGCCTCCAGCAGCCAGTGGCACGTCAGGTTGTTGCTGTAGTTCCCGGGAAAGCCGGGCGAGACAATGCGTCCCACTGTGGCATTCCGGACCACCCCGCCGCACGCCGCTGTGGGAGAGGGACCATCAGTGGGTGACTGTGCCGTGCCAGCTGTCCCGTGTCCCCACGGTGCCCCGGTGCTTACCGAGACAGAGGGGCTCGCGGGCGCTCCAGAAGGGGCGGGTGGCGTTGCGGCAGAGGAGCCGACGGGCGCCCTGCAGTTGGTATCCCGTGGAGCAGCGGAAACGGGCGTCCCCACCGGGGTGCAGGCTGCTGACCGAGACCTCCCCGAAAGCCGGCCGTGCTGGGAAGGGGCAGCTCAGCAGGTAGGCTGGAGGCGGGTGGCGGTGTTACCAGGGGTGAGGGGCAATGGGCCCCTCAGAAGCCAGGAACTGCCCCAGAAATGCCTGGGTGTGGCAGGGCTGAGTGACACTGTGTCTGTGGCTGCCGAGAACGATGCTAAATGAACCCATAATTGCTAAGGCAAATTAACTCTCATGGAGAGATTACCTGGTCAGTGCTCACTTATAACCCACCAGCAACACAGATAAACTGCTGGTGTATCGCCACGACCCAAATTAGCACCACACTGGCAGGGAAGATCCCAGAGGGTACAGAGGGGTCTGAGCCCCATACCTTGGTAGTGAAAGTGGTAGGAGCCAGGGCTAGGGGGCCGGGGGCTCTGGAAGCGCAGGGTGAGGAGGTTGGCGGGGCTGCGGATGACCTGGCCCCGCAGCAGGAAGGACTCGTTGGCCAGGAGGTTGGGCTCCAGGCCTCCCGCGCTCTCCACCGTTAGCGTCTCCCCTTCTGCCAGGCTGATGTTCTCTACCTGCAGGGGACACAAGTGTCACCACCACAGCATTGCCTGGCTCGGAGCTGGTCCTTGAGTGGCTTCTCTGTGGTTGATAGCCCACTGGAGCTTATCTGTGCGGGGCAGTGCCTTTCAAACACGGTTAGCAGTGCCATAAATCATCCCCCACGCCATGAGCAGCAGGGCCCAGCCGGTGCTCTGCCAGAGCACCACAGCACAGCCAGGCCCACGCTGGCAGCCTTGCAGACAGCCAGCCTCACCCTCTGGAGCAATTTGCTATTAATGATGTTAATTAAGCCATGCTGCATGGTGAGGAGCAGCAGCACGGGTGAGTGTGGGCTGGAGCAGGGCTGATGGTGGAGATGCTGCCTCTGGCTCACCGCTGGTTTTCGACAAGCCACGGCACTGCCCTGTGGTGGCTTCAGCAGAGATGGGGGCACATGGCCACGTGCCACTGACGGGAGCAGCACATGGCCTCAGCACAGCAGGATTTGCTGTCAGCCTCTGCTCCTGGCAGATGGGCGCTGGGTGTTCCTGGCCCTGCAGCACAGCATGGCACCTGCTGGCACTGCTCACACCTTCTCCATCAGGGCTTTGTTAATTAAATCTCTCAGCACTTCTTTGTGATGGGTGCCAGCCACAGCAGCTGGTGGGTACAGAGCATCCTGGGGCATCCATCCCACCAGCTCATGTACCCACATCCCTGTGCTGGGCCCTGCGGGTAGGCAATGCCCTGAGCCAGCTCTCTTGGCTTAGGGACACAGGAATGGGGACAAGGACAGGGACAAGACCATGTGTTTGCTGCACCCTACACAGACACAAAACCATGGCACAGAGTAAGGGACATGCCACGCTTGTCTGCAGGCTCTTGGCACCCTGTCCCACCCTCAGTCCTCAGCTCACCTTGAGCTCCACACCATAGCCAGGGTAGACAGAGATGGTGTAGGTGCAGTCCAGACTGCCATCATAGGGGCCACCAGTTGGCTCTGGGGACACCAGCCAGCCCTCGGGACCCGCCAGCGTCCGGTTGCAGGGAGCTGGTGACAGAAGAGACCCCAGCTCAGCCCCACTTCACCCCAGCTCCACCTGACTCCCTCCCTGGCGCTCACCTGGCCCCTGCAGTGTGGTGACAGTGGTGGTGGTGATGGTGGAGGTGGTGGTGGTCCCTTCCTCATCCCCAGGCACCACAGCAGCCCCGGTGCGGGGTGCCAGGGATGTGCCGGCCGTGGTGGGTGCCTGGCTGGGGGATGCAGTGCTTGACTCTGGCACCCCAGAGGGGGACCACGAGGGGTCTGCACCTGGCACAGCCCCCCATGCCTCCCCCCATGGCCCGGGGCGCCCTGCTGGCGTGGTCAGCGGGTCAGTGGGGAAGGCAGGCCGGGGCAGGGCAGGGGTGCGGGCTGAGGGCTTGGGTTCCGGGGGGCCGGGGGCCGGCTGGAGGGCACCAGCAGGGAGGAGGGGGCCAGCACCAGCAGGCAGGAATGGTGCCTGGGCCAGGTAGTCCTTCTTCAGGAAGGCTTCGTGCAGCAGGTCCTCCAGCAGCGGGTGATGGTTGAGGATCTTGAGTGTGGGCGCCGTGCTCACAAAGCGAGCCTCTGCCTCCCGCTCCGCCGGCGTGGGCAGCGCCGTCGGCTCCACCTCAGCACTCTCCCCGGTCTTCCTTGCCAGCCCGTTGGAGCCTGGAAGGAGGAAAGAACACGGGATGCTGGGGATGTGTGGAGTGATGCTCTGTTGGGGACTGACAGGGAACGGGGGACTGGTGATGCACCAGGGAGTGATGCTCCATCACAGACCAACACTGTGCTCTCAGTGGCACCTGGGACCAGTGCTTGGACATGGGCTGATGCTGTGTCAGGTATGGATGCAGCTCTGGGGAGCGGTGCTGGTGCAGTGCCACAGATCCCTGCAGACCAACACTTCCCCATGGACCAGGCCTGCACCATGGGCGAGTGCCGCTCCAAGGACTAACGCTTTCCTGCACACCAGTATTCCCCCAAAACCAGGCTGGCAAACAAGCCACATGCAGCGGGATTGTGACACCCTCTCCCCAGCATACCCTTCACTGGGGCAGCCCTGGAAATTAAGCCCTGGCTAATTAATGCACATCTGCAGCTTGTACCACGTGAAGGGGTGCCCACTCCTCCTCTGAGCCAGCCCTGATGGAGACAGCCCTGGGATTGGGTGTCCCTGATCACCGATTATCCTTCACCACAGAAGTGGCCATCCCGTGCCGAGGTTTCCCCGGGACTGCACATTCCCAGAGGGCAGACACGCAGGTGATTACCCTGACTGCCATGGCTGCACCAGGAATGTCTGGACACTTGGACCCTCCTCCAGGCTACCAGAGAGCTCACCTTCTTTCCAGCCAGGCTGTCCCTGAGCAGTGTGAGTCTGTAGGGAACCCCCTACCCCATCGATGCTCCCCCCCCTCCCACCCACAACCACAGGGATTCCCCTGTCACAGCCCCATGTCCCTCCCAGACATTAGTCCCCGAGCAAATCCTCAGCATGCCCAGCCCAGCCGCTTACAGCTTTCAGACCAAAAATAAAAGAGAATTTAATCAGCCCTAATGAGTCACCCAGCATCTCCCACTCCCGGATCTGGCACAGCACCATCCCCTCTCCTGCTGGGCACATCTCGGTGTCCCCCAGCCCTGCCGTGCCACGGCAGAGGGGATGCCATGGTGACACCCAGCATCCCTCTGAGGCCCCGGTGTGAGGCACGAGGCCACGGGAGTGCGTGGGCACGTCTTGCCGCCGTGCACAGGCACTGATGACACGATACTGCCAATTACCGGGTAATTATCCCTATCCGTAGCAGGGCAGGGCCCCGCGAAGATTAATTACTCTGCGACTGCTGCTTTTAAGGGACTATTAAAACACATTATCTTGGGTGTGCAGCGTAGTGGGGAGCTTCTGGGTGCTGGCAGGCATCCTCACACCCCTGCTACCCACCCCGTGTCCCCACCGACCCCCTGCCATCGTGCTGGGATGATAATGCCCTGGGCACAGAGGCACAGCGGGGACACCTGCCCACACCAGCTCCGAAAGGTTCACTTGCCCCCCAGCAAGGCCAGAATTATATTTTAATAGGATCCATTTATTAGAACATAAAAGTTAATGAGTTTATACTGAAGGGCGCCAAAATCTCCGTTAGGCTTTATTAGCAGATTAGTGCTTGGGGCTGGGCCCTGCGCCGTCACCACTGCCCCATGCAGTGAAGGCTGGGCTAGAGGTGCCCACCCAGCCCCCTGGACACTCCTCTCCATGGGCCTCTCACCTGCCCGGGGTACTAGGGAGCACGGTGGTCCCCATGGAGGCGACTGGCTAAGGCCAGGCCTTACAGCAAGGATCCTACAACAGGTCCCATCTGGATATTCTGCACCCTGGGCTGGGCAATGTTGGCACCAGGCACTGCCCTGGGCTCTGTGTGGTGCTCTGGGTACCACAGGATGCTCTTGGCACCGGGGGGATGCTTGAGGCTGGGGATACAGGATGCTCAGGACACCGTGGGAAGGCAGCGGGTGCCCTGCTGCTGCCACCCATGCCCCACGAACACCACGGGATTAGAGCCTCCGCCTCCATAGATGTCTCTAAGCAGCTTATCTCCAGTGCCACAGCTATGTCCCTCCCATGTCCCCAAGGTGACCAGGGACTGCTGACATGGGACTGGCTACCCAGCACAACACCCCTCTGGGCCCTGGCACCCAGCAGCGACCCCGCTGAACTCAGGGTGGGCAAAGGGGCTGTCAAGTAGCCATGTGCCTGTCGGGGTCCCTCGGCAAGCTGGCCACGTGCCCACGGCCGCAGCGGAGAGGGGGTCCTAATCCCTCCCGTTGGCTTTGTCGGGTGGGAGTTTATTAACAGCAGCTGGGAGATGCCAGAGACTAATCCGGCTGTGGCAGGCGGAGGCCCCCCCGGCGGGAATCGATGCCGCCTGCTGTCACAAATAAATAAATAAGGCGGCACACAGCCGCCCAGGGAGCACCGATCGATGCTGCCCGCCAAGAAAGCAATAACAGAGTGCCCAGCTCAGGGAGGGGACAGGGCAGGGCCCTTGGTGGCCCCAGGAGCATCACAGCGCACAGTGGTGTTCCATGCCTCAGTTTCCCCATCTGTAGGATGGAGGAAAGGGGGAGGTGCAGGTAGCCATGTGCCTGGCACGGGGTGAGGACAGGGGCTGGGCCTCACCAGACTCTAGGTTTATTTTCCAATTTAAAATCCAATCTGGCTTTGCCCCCCATGGCCAGGGACAGCAGCTGTGATGAATGAGCTGTCAGGCAGCTGACACTACACTCCCCCACCCACAGCCTCCCTGTCCCATGGCCCCCAGCCCCCTGGACCACCCCCAGCCTCCACAACAGCAACAGGAGAGGGAGCACACCCTATTGATGCCAGATCCCTACCTGTCCCCTGCCCTGGTAGCCCTGGGGACCCCAGGCAGGGAGCAGGGATTGCTTCCAGGTGTGAAGGCAGCGTGGGCAGGAGCAGGCAGAGAATACAGGTGGGTGCAGGTGGTGGGTGGGCAGGTGTAGGCAGCGTGGGAATGCAGGCATTGTCGGGATGCAGGCAGGCGTGGGTGGGCAGATGCAGGCAGGAGCACACAGATGGTGTGAGGATGCAGGCAGGGGCAGGTGGGCACAGGCAGGACTGTGCAGCCAGCTCCCCTGCCACCCAGCTGTCACCGCTGCCACGCAGACAAACCACTGGCACCCAGCGTGGCCAGCTGGCAGCTATGCTGGCATCCACGTCCTGCCACCCCATGGCTACCTCCACCCTGGCACTGCCAGTGACCCCAGATGCCCACGGCCAAGCTGAGCCTGTTAGAGCAGCTGGAGCAGGGACCCAAGGGGCTGCCCTGGTGCCCGGGGACACCGCTGGCGAGTGCGGCCGCCAGCCCTGGCAGCTATCGGAGGAGCTCGGCTTTAATATTCATGGCAGCGCTGGCGGGGAAGCGTTTGACCTTGTATGTTTTGCAATTCTCCTTGAATTGAACAGTCGTTTACCCGCTGACACATGTCACATCACCGCAACCGGTTCCCTGGAGCATCGCGGCGGCCGAGCGCCGGCTGACACACCGAGCGCCCCGAGCACCACCAGCACGGGGTGGGCATGAGGGCAGAACCCAGCGGCCAGCTGGGTGCCCATCCCTGGGGCTTTCCTCCCTCCCCACCTGGTGGATGCCAATGGGGCCCTTGCCCCCTCCTCGCCACCCACAGCCCATGTAATCCCCCTTCCCCATTCTCCCTGCGGAGCTAATGGGTTTCTACAGCAATTTCCCTGCGTGGCAGCAGCGGTGATAAATTGTATGTCTGCTGCTATTTCAGACCCAAGCACTGTGCCGTGCCATGTCCCCCCTCCCTCGGCTGACAGCACCCAAATCAGCCTCTCCCCCAGGCTTTCCTGGGATGGATACCCCACTGCTGGGCAGCACCCACTCTGTACCACGCCACATGATGTACGTGCCAGGCCCCCATGGGGCTCTGTGCAAGCTCTGGTCTCCCCCAGGACCCAGCACAGCTCACCCCTCTGGGTGGCAGAGGGGCATTCAGCCCTCGGGGCACCCCTGGGTGCTGGGGATGCCTGCCCAGAGTGGGCAGGAGTCAGGCAGGGCAAGCAGGGCCACGCTGCCCACCCAGCTCCCGTCTCCCCTTCCCTCCGCCCACTGCCAGAGACAGCAATTGAAATCGGTTGCGGGAGGCGAGCGAGAGCTGCTTGTCGGGCTCCGCGTTGGGCTGCTCAGCCATGTCATACTTCCTGCAGACACCATTCCCTCCCATCGCCGCCTGCTCCTGCCAGAGCCAGCATCTCAGCTGTCCCCAGCACTGTGTCCCTCCCAGCCAGCCCCACACCCTGCTCCAGCACCGCTTTTCCTAGAGGATGAACCATCCAGTTCTGGAAGCCACTGAGGGCTGATTTTACAGCCAACATTTCCCCTTGCTGCCACTCCCCAGGGCATCTGGGGACTACCAGAGCCTGCCCTGCCCAAGCATCACCTCGCTCATCGCCCAGCACCGGCTGATTTGGCGTTTCAAACACCTCTCTCCATTTTCACAGGGTCAGAGCAGCGCTCTTGCAGCTGATTAATATTTGATCCCTTCAGCACAGCTCGTTACTGCATTTAAATTATATATGTAATAATTCTTACTGGCACAGCGAGCGTGCGGGCTGGCTGCTGCCACTTCTCCTGCATGTTGGGGGCCGAGCAGATCCCCAGCCTTGGCCAACGGGACCCCCTGGCATCTCGGAGGATGTGATGAGCAGTGCCAGGTCTCAGCACAGTGCAGGCTGGCAGTCAGCCAGGCAGATAGAGGCATCCCCAGCTGCCTCTGAGGGCTCCAGGCAGCCCCTTCACCCACCCGAGGATGCTCATGGTGGGAGCATGCTGGTCCTCCGGTTGTCCCCATCTCCCCAGCAGCAGGAGGAAGGGGTGCTGCCACTCCCGAGCTCCTGCCTGCGACTGGAGGGAATCCATTACCTCCCTGGTTATAGGCAGCTTTCAGAGGCAATCTTTCAATTGTGCGCATTTAAAGAATTGATTGGAGGCGAAATTATCCTCTCCCGTCAGAGCGGCTGGAGACACAACTTCATCCACCTCCCCTGGGGGCTGTTGGTGCTCCCAGAGGACCCCACAGCCAGGGTCAGCCACAGCCCCTACTCCAGCAGGGGCTGCACAGAGAGAGTGACAGCCCCAGGAGCTCAGTGCCAACCTGGGGGTCCCACCAGCACCATAGAAGTTGGGGGTTCTCTGCTGCTCCAAACCAGGCCTGGGGGTGCCCTTGTCGTGTCCTTGCCCAAGCTTCTTAGCCCCCCATTTTCCCCCACATTCCCACTGCTCTGGCTCTGCCTGGTAGCCCTGCTTGGCACAGCACCCTGAGCCAGATTCATCCCTGCCACTGCAAACCCACAGATGATGCCTGCGGCAATCAGGCTCCCGGGCAATGGTGGGGGTGGTTGGCTCAGCCCACGCCCCACATCCCCATGGGACGACCCTGCCCTCCCGCTCCCTGGCTTAAGAGTATTATCCAGATAATCCTGGCCTGGCGGCACGGCAGCGTGGCGGTGACGAACTCCTCCGAGGCACGCAGGGCATAAGCACACGCGCCGTTAATTACCGGAGCAGGCGCCTGCCTCCTTCCCCAGCTCCCCCCCCCTCACACTGAGACCCCAGCCAGCACCCACATGCCCAGGGCACCGTGTCCCCCAAATACATCACCCCTGTGGGCACAGTGCTTCTGGCTGATGCTGGATGCCGTGGCACAGCTCTTGGGGGCACGGCCAGGCCCTGTACCCCTTACCACAGCCTGTGCTGCTTCCCTTTACCCCAGGCTGCCAGGACCCCAAATTACAAGGAGCTCCTTCCAGTGGGGCTAAGACAAAAAATGCCTGGCCTTCCACAGCTTTGGAGAGCTGGGGAGAGGGGCTGCAGTGGGCTGGGGCTGATGGAGCTGTGCCTGGCACCATACTCCTCAGCTGCATCAATGCCATGGGGTCCAGACCCCACTTTCTGCTGGGGCAAACCCCTGTGGATACCAGGGGCTGGTGGTGACCCACAGCTGGGGCAGGAGAGAGATAGGATCAGACCCTGCATTGCCACCACTCGGAGCACATCACCAAGCTCCCCATCCTGGATGAGGGGTCCAAGACTCCCTGTCCCCGTGTCCCTCAAACCCATGGCTTCATCCCCATCAAGCACCAGCCCATCGATGCCAAGTCAAGGCCACAGTGACACTGAGCATGGCAGTGCTGCATGGAACCCGTGGTGCTCCCAGGGAGCCCTGCCTGATGGAGGATTGGGAGCTTGGGGCATGAGCCACACAGGCAGCTCCCAGCACATGGTGGAGGGATACAGGGTGGACAGGACTCCATGGGTCCCAGGCCTGGGAAAAGCTCAGCACCTCCCAGGGCATCCCTACTTTTAAGACTCTGGGAAATGCACATGCAGTGTTTAATTAACTTTATTGATATTCAGAAATTAGGGGACTGACTAGACGTAATTGCTCATTAGAAATTATTGAACTGACACAGTAAGCACCAGCCTCCCTTGGGGGAAACCTGCCCTGCCCAGGGCCCTGCTCCCAGGACAGCGCCAGCGACATGGACCTCCCATTCCAGCTTTGCTGCCCCCCGGCAGGGCAGGAGATGGGGATGCCATGGCATTGCCCCACTTGCCGTCCCCATCCACTCCCTTTCCCAAGAAAGAAGGCTGTGGCAGCAGCCCCAGGCGGCAGAGCGAGCTGGGAATAGCAGCGGGCGCAGGGCCACGGCGCCCTTCCCCGGCTGGGCTCCGCTGCCAGATGGGGAGTTTATGTAACTCCCCGCACGGCTGCTGCCTGCAGCCGGTGCCCACATCCCGCATCCCACCGGGGCTAGCAGGGCTGGACCACGACCCGCCCATCGCCCCGTGCATGGCCACAGTGCTCCAGGGCACCCCAATCCCTGACAGGTCTCCCCAAGCCTTGGAGGGTCCCCAATCCTATTTTTGGGGCAGCAGAGTCGCGAAGCATCGAGGCTTCCGGTGCCCCATGGGTGGCAGAGCCAAGGAGCCGAGCTGGGTGTTGGCTGCTCTCCTTGGCAAGAGCCAACACCCGCCACCCCTGCGTCCCCCGTGTCCCCCGCAGAGCTGGAGGGGTCACCCCAAGCGGGAGGAGAGGGGGAAAGAACCAAATGCCCCCAGTGCCCCCCACCCGGCAGTGGGGACCGCACGGAGGGACCGGGTCACGGCATAGCCAGCCCGAGGGTGGCTCGAAGGGCTCGGTGACCGCGGGAGCGGGTCCCGCCGTGCCTGCCCAGCCCCCGGTGCAGCGATGCTCGCCCCACTCCCGCCGGTAACACCGGCAGAGGGGCTGCCGCCGGAGCCTGCCGGGGGCGGCGTTGCACCAGCCCGGCTGCAAAGCGCTGTGCGCGTCCCCGGAGGGGGTGGCGGTGGGGCGGATAACGGGGAGGGGAGTTCTCGGTTCAACGGGGGGAAACGGGGAGCCTCCCCTCCGCACCGAGGGGCGAGCACGAGTTGGCAAAGTTTAGCGGCGACGGAGGAGGGTTGAGACCACCCGGTACCGAAGGGTGGTCGGTGTGCGCGGCGGCGGTGACCGGGGGTGTCGGCCGGCGCTTACCGTGTACCGGAGCGCGGAGCAGCGCGGCGAGGAGCGGCAGGAGCAGCGCGGGCGGCGGGCCCATGGCCGGCGGCGGTCAGCACCGCGGACAGCTCCGCTGCGGGCGGCGGCGGCGGCGGCGGCGCCCCGAGCGGCGCCCGCCGATACCGGGGACGGCGGAGGGGGGGGGCCGTAATGCTCCGAGCGCGGCGCACACCAATCCAAGGATCGGGGGGGGCTCTGCCCGCCTCCCCCTCAGCCCCCCCCCGCCGTAATGCTCCGAGCGCGGCGCACACCCAGCGCCGGGAATGGGGGGGGTGGGTGTGGGGGGGGGGCTCTGCCCGCCTCCCCCTCAAATCCCGCCGCCGTAATGCTCCGAGCGCGGCGCTCGCCAATCCCGAGGACAGGGCGGGGGGACTGCCGTAATGCTCCAAGTGAGGCGCTCGCTGATTCCAGGGACGAAGCGGGGGGGCCTCCCCCCACCCACCCGTGGCCGTAACTCTCCGAGCACGGCACCCTCCAATCCCGCAGGCTGAGGGGGGGGGGGGGGCTCCTCCCTGCTACCCCACCCCCACGCCGTAACTCTTCGAGTGCGGCGCCTGCTAAAGCTGGAGATGAAGGCTGGGGGAGGGGGATCGCCTAAGCCCCCCTTCCTCCCCGAATCCTGACAACCTTTCGGGGTGGGAGCCACCGAGGGCTGTGGCAAAGGTACTCGGTACCCACCTCACCAGATCCTGCCGCCCCACCGTCTCACCACAACCCCCACAGGCTGCCCTTCCTTATCCCTAAATAGCCCAAATTAGGGCTGGGTTCGTCATCCCCCAAGCAGAGACACCTAGACCCGGAACAGCACAGAGGAGGGCTGGTATTCGTTATGGTGGGGGTCCAGCAGCCCCTCCCCAGCCCCCTGCCTCGGGGTCCCGGTGGGCAGCCAGCCCTGCAGCGGGCAGATGGTGTTGGCACCGGCACCGAGCAGCTCCATCTTGGCTGACGGACGGCTCTTGCGGGTGTTAAAAGTATAAAAAAACCCAGCTCTTTGTTTAATAACCCCCTCCCCATCCCTGCAAAAGCCCAGATGGCTTCGCCTCGCCGGATCCCCCGCAGCCCGGCCAGCCCCGCTGCACACACGGCCCACGCAGCCAGCTCCGGTGGAGGTTTAATTTTAATCCCAGGTCCTGCTTTGCCGACATGCATCATTCCTGCCATGGAGAACGGCATGGCTTGGCATGGCGAGCCAAGAGCAGAGCAGCAGCCAGTCCCATGGCATGGGCTCTGTGCCACCAACGTCGTGGCACTGTGTCCGTGCCACCATCCCCACGGCTGCGGTGGGAGCGGGGCTGGAAGCGATGCCGGGATGCTTCTTATCCCGGGGGTGCTGCCGGCTCTCCCGCAAAACACTTTCAGCTCTAAACCCAAAACTTTGATCCACCGGTAGCGCCATCAATGTTTAATGCAGCAAAGCCCTGGTAGGGCTCGGAAGATGAGCATTTTGAGGCCAAATTGAAGTTTCTAATATTATGATATTCAAATAATTTTAATCTGCCTGATGCTTCCCCAGGCACGTACCTGGACTGCTAATGAGGGGCTGCCTTCAGCTGCTGTTGGTTTTGACAGAAAACAAACAATCCTTTGCAGGTGCCATCAAAGGATTGGGAATGGAGAGGTCTGGGGAGGAAAATGGGGGCGAGCCTGCGTGGAGCCAGCATGTTGCGGCTGGGAGAGAAGGATGCTGTGCTCCCCTCGGCTCCCTGGGGAACAGCATTGCTCCCTAGTTCTTTTTTAAGTCTTGGTTTGTGCTTGGTGAAAAATGAGGCCAGCACAGATGGATGATGGGATTTCGGGAAACTTCTGTCCCAGTGTAGAGTGGGCAAAAAGGGTGCAGTGGGTGCAGAGTCCAGCACCCATCAAGCTGCATCTGATCCTTGCCCAGCCTTGGCCAAAGTTCCTCATTCCCCATTTCCCCAGCACAACATGGATCTGAGCTGGGGCAGCTCCCACAGCCTGTGCCAGGCGGTTCTCCAAGCCCCCATTTCCCCCTCCCCATGCCATTCCCAGCCCCGAGTTTTCCCATCCATCCACCCAGCCCACATGAAATATTTCATTTTTACTGAACTCTCCTGACCCACGCCGGCTGCTTAGGGAAATGGATTTCTTGCTGCCACAAGCATTGCCTCCAGTCAGTATAAACCCAGGTGAAAAGGACATGGCAGGGATGATGGAGACCCTGGCACAGGGCTGAGGGACTGCCCAAAAATTCACCCTAAGGCAAGTTGAGGCCCTGCAGCTGCTTTTTGGGCTCTGGGGGTGCAGACCTCCCTGATGCCTGGGATCAGACCTGGTTGGGGTCACCTGCAGAACAAAAGAAAGGGCTTGAGGGTTCCCACAGAGCCCTGGGGATGGTGATTTGCATCCCACCAAAGGTCTCACCATCTCTGTAACCTCACAAGCGAGGCTTTCCCATCCGTTCCATTACCACACCGCTAACGGGAGAGGAGTTCATTTTTACCATTTAACGTTTCACAGATAATTAATTATTCTTCATCGTTCCAGCAAAAAAAGGAAGAGCAAGTAGAGGGGCTATTCAAAGCAAAAAAAAAAAAGGCATCTGAAACCCAGGGAAATTGCTGAATTATTTGTAACATCAAAGGCGAGTGAGGATGTGCTGATTTAACGGGGCCCTGTGCGGTGCAGAGCCCTGGGCATCTTGGCGATGCTGAGACTGGGATGCACTCATTGCAGTAGTGGTCATGGGCAGGGGGGTGGATGAGGGGTCTGGGGGGTACCCCAACCTCTGCCTGTGCTGCCCATCCTCCTCCTCTCACCTCCCCATCGATGCGAGCTGCCTGTTCTGCCTTTGCACCATGTTGGGGTGTCCCTGTGACCTGGTGGGAGCCTCGAGTGCTCCCCAATGCTTCATTCATCACCAGAGGCAAGTGGCAAAATAAATAATGATATTTAGCGTTTTGTAATAACGACAATTAACCAGTAAATAATGCCTTTTACACCGCAGAAGCCAGAGTGAATTAATTCCCCTAATTAGCTGTCAGGCAGCACGGGGCAGTGGCAGCAGTGGGCAAAACTGGCAGCCCCTGCCTGTGTTATCCTCCACTCTAAGGCATTGTTCCCAAACCCCAATCATACCCCAAAATTTTACAGATTAGCAAAATCCACCATGGGGCTCTGTGCCGCATCTTGGCAGCTCTGGTGAGCCCTAAATCACCCCTATCTCCCGTTAAAAAAATAACAACAAAAGATGGCAACAAAATGGTTTATGGCTGTAATAAATTGTGCTGGAGGGAAAAAAAAAACCCCTGTTTGCCTGGAAGCAAGGGGGGAGTTTCCCATTGCCACACTAATGGAAGCCCTGTGTCCCACCACAGCTGGAGCCAGCAGTGACCGGTGGAAAGGGGGATTTATTGGAAGCAGTTTTCCTTCACGTCTATCCCACCCGTTCACTCTGATCAGCTGAACTGCCTGCCCTGGGACCAGGTGCTGGTGTTGGTGGGGGAATGAGAATGTTCCTGCCTGGCCAGCCCTAAGGGGTAGCAAGAATGTGGCCCCTGTGTCCCCAGAGAGCTGGAAGGTGGCCAAGGCTCCACCACCCGCTCGGCTTGGCTGGACTCTGCCCCGTTCCTCCCCTTGGCTCACCTCCCAGCGGCCACAGGGACAGCAGCAGGGACGAGGACGAGGACAGACATGGCTGCCCCAAGCCAGCCCCAGAAGTCCAGCTACGATGTCATTGTCATGGGGGCCGGCATCCAGGGCTCTTTCACTGCCTACCACCTGGCCCAGCGCCACAAGGACACTCTGCTGCTGGAGCAGGTATGGTGACCCCATTCTGCCACGTCTCCATTCCCAGCAGGCTGGGGCGGGTGCCTGCAGACCTGGCTGCCCTCCACCATGGCACAGAGCAGAGTCGCTGCTGGCACCAGTGCCCTCGTGTCCCCAGCACCAGCACCCTCATGTCCCCAGCGCCAAGACCCCCGTTTCCTGCTGTTTCCCGGTGCCAAGGTTGACAGGACAGGCTGTGTCCCAAGGTGCCCTGTGCGGCACGGCGCTGATGCACACGGGGCTGGTGCGGTTGAGGGTGGCAGTGTCTGTGGTCACCCCCATGTCCTCTCTGCCCCACAGTTCCTCCTGCCCCACTCTCGGGGCAGCTCGCATGGGCAGAGCCGCATCATCCGCAGCGCCTACCCCCAGGAGTACTATTCCCGCATGATGCCCGACAGCTTCCGCCTCTGGCAGCAGCTGGAGGCCGAGACCGGCACCACCCTCTACAGGTGATGGGGACAGGGATGCAGCCACCGCCGGGCACCGTCCCCTCCCCGAGGGACTGGGGGCGGTGACCTTTGGGTGGGATGCGGCTTCCTTGGCAGGCAGCTGCCAGTTCCTGGTAATTTATGGGGCTCCATGAAGGAAATGTCATTAAGGAAATGAGCATCTAAATGATCCTCCGATGCCGGGGTCAGGGCTGATGGCTCTTGCTGTACTTAGGGGGGAGAGTGTGATGTCAGTGTCCGGACCCTCCCCATGCATCTCACCCTAACCGCTCTGCCCTTGTCACCTGCATCCCAGTGTGGGGTGCGCCAGCACCAGGGTGTAGCACATCCCAAGTATCACTGGTGTCACCGTGCCTCAGTTTCCCCCAGGAGCAAAGCAAGCGGGGGGTCCGCGCAGGGAGGGGGAGCAGGGCGAGCTGACGTGACTGGTGGGATGCAGACAGACGGGACTGGTGGTGCTGGGGCTGCCGGGAGAGCCGGAGCTGGAGGCCTGCAGGAGGAGCCTGGGTGTTGACGAGGTCCTCGACGCCGCGGCGCTGGCCCAGCGCTTCCCTGGCTTCCGGCTCCAAGCTGGCCAGGTGGCCGTGTTGGACAGCACTGCCGGGGTGCTCTTCGCTGACCGGGCACTGCGGGCGGTGCAGGTAGGTGTTCCTGAGGGGATGGGATGATTTGGGATGGGATGGAGGTCCCCTGGCTCTATCCTCGCAGCCACCTCCTGCCACCCTTCCCTACCCCAGGAGGTCTTTTGCCGACATGGGGGCACCCTGCGGGACGGGGAGAAGGTGCTGCGCATCGAACCTGGGGCCACTGTCACTGTCACCACCACTGCTGGGGTGTACAAAGCCCCCCGGCTCATCATCACGGCCGGAGCCTGGACTGGTGCCTTCGTGGAACAGCTGGGTCTCCGCCTGCCACTGCAGGTGAGGGTTGGTGGCACAGGGGGGTGGCACAATCATGGACAGAGCTAACGGAGTGATTCCAGCCCCTGCGCATCAATGTCTGCTACTGGAGGGAGAAGCAACCTGGGAGCGCCAGCTTGGGCAGTGTCAGTCCCTGCTTCTTGACCCTGGGGCTGAGCCAAGCCCCCCATGGCATCTACGGGCTGCCCTCCATTGAGTACCCAGGTCTGATGAAGGTGAGCGGGGTGCAGCTCAAGGTGGGGGGATTCCTTAACCAGCCTGCCCTGACCAGTTGTCCTCCAGGTGTGCCACCACCATGGCAGCCCCACAGACCCAGAGAAGCGGGATCAGGCCCCCTCGAGTGCCCCCCACCCTGACATCGCCGTCCTGAGCAGCTTCATCAGCAGCTATCTGCCTGGGCTGGAGACCCAGCCGGCAGTGATGGAGACCTGCCTCTACACGGTGAGACCCCCCCACTCAGGGCACAGATCCAAGCATCCTGAGCCCTCCCCCAGCTGAAGGTGGACCCCACCCTGTCCCCTCACCTTCACACCCTGGCTCCCCAGAACACTCCAGATGAAGATTTCATCCTGGACCGGCACCCCAAGTTCAGCAACATCGTCATCGGTGCCGGCTTCTCAGGTAGGCGAGGGCAGCCACGCCCCCAGCCCAGCACCCCAGAGCTGTCCAGGGTCACGGGGATGGTTGTGTCCCCACCTTCCCTCTCCTTCCCACAGGCCATGGGTTCAAGCTGGCACCAGTGGTGGGAAAGTTGCTGTGTGAGCTGAGCCTGGGCGAGGAGCCATCCCACAACATGGCCCACTTTGCCATCACCCGCTTCCCCGGTGTGCTTGGGGCTGCACAGTAGATGTGGGGCTCCAGACGTGCCCCCATGGCATTGCACTGGCCTTCAGCTGTGTCCCTGCATCCCAGTTCCTCACACCTCCATCCCCATGTATCTCCACCTCCCTGCACCCTGGGGAGTCCCAACATGCTGCACTCCTCCAACCCCGCCCCCCAGATACCCAGCATCCCCACGTCTCCATATTCCACCATCCCAGCACGGCTGCATCCTTGCTTCCCCACATCCCTGTATCTTGGTACCCTGCCTCCCCACATCCCAGCATCCCCCATGCCATGCGGTGCGAAGCAATCTCTACCAAGCACCCACTCCTGGGGAACAAATTAAGAAGCTTTGTCAGCCTCATGAAGATGGAGCTGGAGCAGCGCGGAGAGACACACTCGCTTAGGAGTCAAGTTAAATGTTTTAATGTTAAATGTGCCATTTTATTATCATTAGATCGCTCCCACTTAATGAAAGCGCATTAGCGCAGCGTGGCTTTATGGCAGAGAGCACCGAGCTTGGCCTGTGTGCTTCCAGGAGGTGGTGGGGAAAGGGAAACAACCTGCCAAGGAGTGAGGGGGGTCCCCAGGGTGCGGGGTGTCCCCGGGGCCAGGTGCAGGGCACAGCACATGGCACGGGGACAGCACACGGCCAGGGCCGAGGCTGAGCCGTGCAGGCAGCCAGCAATGCACATCATCATCTCCTCTGCGTTAATTATTTAATGCCGGCAGGCAGAGGCTCTGTCCCGCTGCTCATCTGCATATTTATGAAGATTGATAAATGATTCAGCACTGGCACCCACGAGGGCTTCCCCCCGCCCCCCCCCCCAGCACCCATGGGTGCAGCAGGCTCAGGGAAGAAGCCAGACTTGGTCTTTGCATGCAGCTCTGCATCCTTGCTGGAGCTGGATCCATTCTGTCAGACCCCTCCACCATGCAAACACCCCCCCAAAATGGGGAGACCCCCCAGGCACATGGAACAGGCAGCAGCCGGTATCACCAGCCAGAAATGACGTTTATTTTCATACTGAAAGTAAAGGGGGTGGGGGGAGAATGCACAGCTGGGCTAGTGCAAAACAGCCAGGCAGAGGTGGGGGGCTGGGGGGGTGACAAAAAACCCAGGTGGGCACGTGGGACCCTGTCCCCATGTCCCCTTCCCGGCTGCCGGGCGGCTGCTCCCCAGGGCCCGGCCAGCGAGAGACGTCTTTGGCTCAACTAAAAGGGGTGTAAGAGGACGGCAGGGTGCCGAAGGGGGGAGTTTAAGTTATAAAACAAGGAGCCAGCAGGCACTGAGGAATAAATCCCGGGTGCCGGAGCAGCCGGCTCCACCGCCAAGGACAGACAGGAGGTGGGAGGGTGGGGGGTGCAGCCAGCGAGCCGGCCGGGCTGCTCCTCCCATGGCTGGAGCCGGGGGGCTCCAAATACCGGCTGCCCGGGGCGGCCCCCGGAGCTGAGCGTTCCCGGGGCGGTGGGAAGTGGCGGTGGGGGGCTAGGCGGGGGTCTCGGCAGCCCGGCTCTCCGCCTCGCTGGCACTGGGAGAGCTGCGGGAGGAGCGACGTGTGCTGTCCCCGGCGTCGTGCTCATCATCCCATCTGTCGTAGGTGAAGGTGTGCCGGGAGCTCGTGGGGCTGTGGGAGAGAGCGGGGTTAGAGGGGGTCACGGGGGGCTCCATGTCCCCAGCATGGCTTGGCTGCTGAGCACATCTCCCCTCCGGCTGCAGCGGGAGCTGCGGTGAGCCAGCACGCTGGCAGCCAGCTGGATGGAGCCTTGATTGCCTCCTTTTTTATTCTTTCCGAGATATTTGGGACATGCCTCACTGCAAACAACTCCTCGCTGCGCTGAGCTGAGCCCCTGCTCTGCACTGGGGCTGAGCTGAGCCTGCCCAGGAAAAAGCTCGTGGCCCTGGATGCCAACACCAGCACTCCCAGACACCCTGACTGAAGGTCCCGGTTGTACCCGAGCCCAGGGCTGGGTGCTGGGGGTGTTGCTCCCCCGGTACCCCATGATGCCTTCCCTGCCTCTGGGACAGGCAGCCCAACGGCGACAACATTTCCAAAAGGCTTCTCTCCCTTCCTCCAGCGGCTCTCCCATTCAAGCCATATCAGAAAGGATTGAGCCTGCTCTGGAATCGCTGCTGGCGAGCCCCAGCAAACCCTCCCCTCTGCATCAAACAGCATGCAGAACCCCAAAGTCCTGCAGGTTGAGGCCATTCACACCCCGAATTCCCATCATAGGCGGCCGGCAGGGCACGGGGCAACTCTAAGCTCCAGCTGCCCACTCTGGGTCCCCCACCGCGGGTGCTGCCTCCGTCCATGCTCACACACTGCAGTCGGTGCGTGTTAGTACCCATCCCACTCCCCGCTGCTCCTGGGGGCTGTGCTGCCCATCAAACCCTTAAAAGTTTCCTGAAGGAATAAATCCAGATGTGTCCTGGTCGATGGCTGGGGAGCCAGGAAGGGATTAGCACTTCCTGGTGCCCCGCAGCTGCTAATCCTGAACACGCTGCGTCCTGGCAGCACGGGCAGCTGCCGGTCCCGCTGCGGCCATGCCGGGGATCTCCCCACAGATGGAGATGCGTTCGGGATGCCCTGCAGCATCCCAAAAGCAGGGCTGCTGCAGGCACAGAGGGCTGCCCCATCCCGGGGTGCCCCATGCCGGCGGAGGAGAACTCCAGAGTCAGGAGAGGGTTAGGGCGAGCGGTTAGTGGCACACGGGGAGGTTCATGCTGCACGGCACACACCGCTCCCACCTCCTGCCTCAGTCGCTCTCGGGACGGTACAGGTACTTCATCATCAGGCTGTCCACCTGCTTCTTCCGCTGCTTCTCCTCCTTCTTGCCCCGGGCAGGACGTGTCGGCTCCTCGCCCCCCGCCGCCCGCGGGCCCTTCTTGACACTGGAGGTGCTGCGGTAGGAGCTGGTGGAGCCGGAGGAGGACTCGGAGGAGGAACTGGACTCGGATGATGACTGCTGCTTCTTCTTCTTCTTCTTGGATTTCTTCTTGCTTTTCTTGGCACGCTTCTTGGAGCTCTTCTTCTTCCGCTCCTCCTCCTCCTCAGAGGAGCCCGAGCTGCTGCGGCACCGGCAGGTGTGCCGGGAGAAGTCGAGGGCGGATGCGGAGCGGCGCAGGCTGCCGGAGGGGCGGTCAGCGGCGCCCAGGGGGGCCGCACTCCGGACACTCCTGACACTCCGGACACTCCGGCCGTCGTCCCCCGAGTCGGCCTCGGGGCTGGAGCAGCCCCTGGCCAGCAGCGGACGGTAGCTCAGCACCTCCTGGATGGCGGCCTCTAGGTCGGGATCGAGGTAGGAGCGGTGCCGCACGGGACGGGCGTCTCCAGGACCCTCCTCCTCGGAGGCTGCGCTGCGGGGCCGTGGGGGCACAGAGAAGCTGCGCCCCAAGAGGGGCTGCCCGCGGGACCCCTCGTCCGCCTCATCCAGGCGGCTGCGGGCCAGGGAGAGCCGCGACTCAGGGCGGCCCTCGGGCCCCCCGCGCCGGCTCCGCAAGCTGCCGGGGCTGGAGAGGGCGAAGCTAAGCATCGAGCACCCCTCGTCCCCATCATCGCCGTCCTCCAGCCCGCGCCAGGAGGCGGAGGAGACGCGGCTCACTGGGGCGGAGGCGACGGAGGCTTTCTCTACGTCGGTGGCCGAGAGGGACCACCGCTTGTCCAGCCCTTGGCGAGCCCGGCCGCTGGCGTCGGCGAAGGCGCGGGCGATGACGGCCGCCCGGTCCTGGGGCTCGCCGCCGCGGGCCGCCCGGCGCGGAGGGCGCTCGGGGGAAGGCGGCCGCTCGCCCAGGGCGCTGAACAGCGTCTGCTCATCCCCGCGGCCGCCTATGGAGTCCTTGAGGCCCGGCCGCTTCCTGTAGCTGAGGGAGCTCAACACCGACACCGGCCGCTCCTCGGGCTCGGGGCCGTCCGGCGGGGCTGACCTGTGCCGCGGCACCGCGGCCCCGCACGCACCGGGGAGACAAGAGAGACACGGAGATGAGCGGGCGAAGGGGGGGGGGCTGCGAGGCGGCCTCGGCAATTTGCGTCAGCGGGAAATGGCATCGTGGAAAAATGTCATGTAAATGTGGGAATTGTTCTAGCCCAGCACTTTGATTCCCCTTTAAAGTGTTGCCTTCAATTTATTTCATTGTCGGCTACCGGGAGCCGCTGTGTTTGATTCCCGACTTCAGAAAAGGTGGAATTATCTCCAATAACAAAATGTTTTACATCTGCACCGCTGAATAAATTAAACCAATTAACAGAAACCAGCTCAGATCTTTCCCCCCTGCTCGGCAGAGGGAGGAAGTCCCCTGGGACTCCTGGAGCCCTGCTAGGAAATTGGGTTTGGATAAAAGCAAAGCAATCTGTGCTCAGCAGGCAAGCATTTTCCATGGGGAAGGGTAGTGTGCCCCAGCCCCATGCCGTGGGTGCACCTGGGCATGTTCCCCACCTCTGCCAACATTTTCTGAGAGGTGTGGGGAGGGATGGGGTGGGGCTGAAGAGGAGGGAAGGATGGAGCAGGGAATCAGTCCTGGAGTGATGGAATCCTGCACAGAGCTAAAGCCCAGTACTGAAAGCCCCGAGGAGGCGGATGGGGTGGGGGCTATGGATGCCCATATGCCTCCAGGGTGGGATGAGGGAAGGGGGACCAGGGAGGTTCCCTTGGGTGGGGGGACATGTGTCCCCAATGGAGACTGAGCCACATTAACCCTTCCCTGGCCAACAAACACCAGATGGGAACACGGCACCAAATCCCACATCCCGTGGGCACCCACCCAGCCCTGTCCATGTCCCAGCACAGCTCAGCCTGTCCTCTGCCCGCCAGCCCCGTGCCCAGCCCTGCACCCACCTGCTGCCCTTCAGGCTGCCGTCATCCGAGAGCGCTTTGGAGGAGCCTTTGTTCTTGGAGAGCCAAGACTTCACCCCATCCACGCGCTCCTCCAGCTCTGAGTCCACATCTGAGTCACCGTCACTGCCGGAGGAGCGGGTCAGGGTGGAAGAAAGCAAGAGGTCAGCGTGGGGCAGTGATGTTTTGGGTGCTGGAGAGATGAAAGTGCACTGGAGAGCACTGAACTCCTCCAGTACCCACTGCCTGTGTACCCTGGCATGGGTGAAACCCCATCCTATGGTTCTGCTCCATCTCCAGGACATAATCTGCATGCACACAGTTCAACCTGCAAGGCAGGGGCTCCCTGAAGCACCCCCAAACCACCCCTGTGCCTGCCCAAGGGGCTCTTGCACCCTCTACCCAACATCTCTCCCTACCACTGCACAGCTCTGGAGCTGGAGACAGCAGGGCCTGGCTTTGGGGCAGCAGGCTCCAGAAACACAGGAGATTTCCAACTCCAGGACCGGGAAGGAAATAAGTGGGTTCATTTTACAGGCTGCCGTCGCGTGCAGAATTACAGAGAGGAAGAGCAATGCTGATGGCCCCGGGTAAACAGGAGTTTAGCAGGCGGAACAGAAACGACTCTGGCACAGCGGGCGCGGGAGCACAGCGGGCAGATTTACAGCCCTGCCGTGCCCGAGAGCCCCTGATTTACGTCCCGGCGTAAAAAAAGTCCTATCTGGCTTAAACCATCTAATTTATAATGGCCGTTTGTAACCATATTGATTGCCTTTAGAAAGAAGGTGCTGTCTGCATTGCAAAATCCATTCCTCCACGTTAAAAGCATCCCTGAATAAATCTCTCTTAATACCTCACCGCTTACTGCTTTCATTAGGGTTATGGCAGCACCAGCGGGATCTATATGGAAATTGAAGCAGTGTGGTCCCCTCTTGCCACCCCGCTCCCACCAGGCCACTTCAAGGAAGGGATCTTAAACAGCCTTTTATCCTCCTGGTTTTGGGCTTATTCTCTGCCTGGGAATGACAGCAAACAGCACAAGGGACAGGCTGGAATAGACCCTGTATATGAATCCTTCTCTTTATAAATTCAGAGCAACGAGCCGCACTCCATCCTGCGCATCTCCCTCCCCTGCAATACATCCAGGCAACGCTGGGCTTGGGGGAAGAAAAAAAAACCAACAAAAAGACACAGAATGACACCAAAAAACCCCCCAGCAAGCCCTAAAAACAAGCTCTGGGGGCAGCTAAGGTTTTCTGACCAACGGAATTAAGCTCCACATCAAACACAGTTTATGTCCAGGCAAACGTGCCGTTAGTTAAGCAGGATCTGGGTCGTGGGAGCGACCATGGATGGGGGTATTAATTAGTGGCAGCAGGGCTCCATTGCTGCCCCATTCTGACAGATTTGTCATCAGCCACAGCAGAGCATCACCCCCCCAGCCCATCCCAGGGGCTTGCCCTGTCCCCATGCGTGGGACGTGGTTATGTGCCGTGCTGTGGGTGCTGTTAGGGCATGCAGAGTTGGGCCAGTGGCATGCGGGACCCCGGCCCCTGGGGGTGAGGTGGAGGTTAGGGGAGGGGAGGAAGGAAAGAGATGCTCCTCACAGTTTACTCTTTCTTTTCTGATACTTTGCCACCATGTCCTGCAAACTGGGAGGCGTTGGAGAGGGCGGGGTCAGAGGGGGGAGAAACACAACAGAAAAGAAATCAAATGAAAGGAAAATTAAAAAAAAATAAGACCAAATGGGTGGGGAATAGATGTGGGCAAATTAAATGGTGGGGATGGGACAGGGGAGGGAAGCGAGGCTGCTCTGTGCCCCTGGAGTGGGGTCGCACCCAGCTGGATCCCAGCATCCCAGGTTGGGTGCTGGAGCATATCCAAAGAAAGGCAACAGAGCTGGGGAAGGATGTGGAGCACAAGTTTGATGAGGAGCAATTGAGGGAGCTGGGGGGCTCAGCCTGGAGAAAAGGAGGCTCAGGGGGCACTTTCACCCTTTACAACTTCCTGAGAGGAGGTTGTAGCCGGGAGGGTCAGGCTCTGCTCGCAAGGAACAAGCAATAAGACAAAAGGACATGGCCCCAAGTTGTGCCTTGGATATTAGGGAAAACTTCTTCACCAAAAGGGTGGCCAAGCATTGGAACAGGCTGTCCAGGGAAGTGGTGGTCATTCCCTGGAAACATTAAAAAAATGTGTGGATTGGCACTTGGGGACATGACTTAGTGCTAACATGGCAGTGCTGAGTTAATGGCTGGAGTCGATGATCTCAGAAGGTCCTTCCCAACGTAAACAATTGTATGATTCTATGATTCTATCCTGGGCTGGGCTGCATCCCAGCATCCCAAACCTCCTGCCAGCTTGTGTCCTGGCTCCTGGGGCTCCCTGGGCTGTTTCCAGCCAGCTGGCGGGATCCTGGATGCACTTCAGGCACCTCCACAAGTGGCTGAAGCTCATGGGGGCTGCGGGTGGACGGAGGGATGGATGCACAGGTGCATGGACTGATGCCTGTGTGCACAGGTGCCCGATGCACGGATGGACAGACACGGGTGCATGGACAGATGCATGAGTGCACGATGCATGGATGGATGCACAGACAGCATCCTGCCAGGGCCAGGCAGAGCAGAGGGATCCCTGTGGCATTTCCAAAGTGGCGAGGGAAAGAGGTGAGCCCCAGGGATGTGCGGGAGCCAGGCCCCGGTGCTCTCACCTGTTGATGAGATCCTCATTGCTGTCACTCTCCATCTCATCCTCGATGGCTGCCTGCAGGTCCCCGATGCGCTTGAAGGCCAGCTTCAGGTCTGACTGCAGGCTCTGGTTGGCAGCTTCCAGGCTCTCCAGGTCCATCTCCTGCGGTGAGGGAACGGGATGAGCTGGGTTCCTTTAGAGAACACCCCCTTGTGCCCTGCCTGGCCCTATCACAGGTGCCTCACCAGCTCGTGCTTCTTGCGGCTGGCTTCTGCCTCCTTCTTGGCCAGCTCGCCCATCTCCTCCTTGACATCACGGAGCTGCCGCTGCAGCCGCTTGTTCTGCTCCTTCTCCCGGTTCTCGGCGGCTGCGCGCTGATCCCGCTCCTCCGTCAGCTTCTCCATGTTCTCCTTCAGCCGTGTGGCCAGGCTCTGCGGAGCAGCGGGGTCACCCCAAACCCCCCCCACAGACCTCTCATCCTGCAGGTCCACCCTCACCCCAACACCCACCAGGAGATGATGCGAGGATGGATCTCACTCCCATAAAATTACACAAGGAGATGGAGGAGAAACCATCCCCTCCCAGGGCCAGGGAAGGGGCAGAACAACAGCAAGGGCTTTGTTGAATTGGAAAAATAGATTTAACTGTGTGTGAAGTAATTAAAACATGTAACGTAGGGAAAAAATAGCTCCCGTTCTCCCCCAGCCACTGAGCCAGCCGCTGCATATTTATGGCCTCGGCAGAGAGAGTGGGGAAGGAAATAATAGCTTGGAAAATATGAAGAGGAGAGCTAAGCTGCTGCGCTCCCCGGCAGAGCTGCGGAGGCAGAATATAAAACAGGCTGCGTTCGCGGGACTGGGGAGTCTATAATTTCCCTAAGTCGATGCAGGGAAAGAGCAGCACTTTGCCGGGCTGGGAGGTGGATTACTGTTATCAGTGCTTGCAGGGAGTCCTCCCTGTGGAGATGGGGATGGGCTGCCAGAGGGAGAAGGCTGCAGCGTGGGGGGTCCTGGGGAGGGGAGGCACTCAGCAGACCCTCAGGCAGGTTCGTTATGGTCCTGTTGCACCCCTGTCCCAGCTGGAGCAGAGGGGGAGCTCCGTGACTACCTCCAGGCGCTTGACTTGAGTCCTCTCGAACTCCAGCCTGGTCTCCAGCTCGCGGATCTTGGCCTCCTGCCGGCTCACCAGTGACTTGTCCACCATGGACTGCTCCAGGAACTCCAGCTGGCTCTGCAGACCTTGCAGCTGTGGGAGAGGGCACAGCCTCAGCTTCGACCACAATCACCCTGCCCTCCCTGCCACGCTGTCCTGGAGGAGAGCTGCTGGACATGCTGCTCCCATCTGGATGGAGAGCTTCCCACAGGACTGCTCTGCATCCCCACAGTGCAGGAGGACCTGCATGATGTGGGCAGCGGGTCTCTGGATGCCCCCCAACACCCTGGCTTCACTCAGGGTGCATCCCCACCTTCTCCTGCAGCTCCTGCTTCTCCTTGCTGACCTCCTCCAGCTGTGCCTGGAGGTCATTCATCTGTGCCAGGTCCCGGGACGCCTGCAGGACACACCAGGGCCATCAGTGGGGATCCCACTGGGCTGGCTCCAAGAGGGACACCTTGAAGGGGTGGGGTGGGTGCAGCTGCTGCTCCCCCTTCACCTGGGCCACAGCTGCCTTGTGCTTCTTCATCAGCTCATTCATGTCCTCCTGGTCCTCCTCCAGCCGGCTCTGCACCTCGTTCTTTTCCCGCTGCAGCCGGCTCAGCTGCTCCTCCAGCTGCAGGGAGACACACGTGTCTCTTGCAGCATCCCTGGAATGGAGCACTCACCCCCCAAACCCACTCCAAACAGTCTGGGGCCACCCTGGGTGCAGATGGGGCACGGCTCCATGGTTCACGGCACCCCAAACCCACTCACCGCTGCCTTGGCCTTGGCAAGGTCATCGATCTGCAGGTGGAGGTCCTCGATCTCCACCTCCATGGATTTGCGGGCCTTGACGGCGGCCGCGCACGTGAACTCCGACTCTTCCAGCTGCAGAGATATAGCTCAGTGCCTGGCCAGGGAACAGGAACACTCCCTGTCCCTCAAAGCCTGCAGTCTGGAGAGGGTCTGGATGCACACCTGGTTCTTGAGCTGGGTGATCTCCCTCTTGCTGGGTGCGTTGTTTTTCAGGTGGTCCAGCATGATCTGAGCATCAGCCAGCAGCGCCTTCGTTCTCTTCAGATCCCGGCGCAGGCGCTTTTCCGTCTCGAAGTCCCGCTGGTTGGCCTGTGGCAGGGGAAACTTTGCCATGGTTCCATGCCTGAGGGGTGTTCACCCCGCCACATCCACCTCGGGGTCCCCAAAGCAAGGCAGGTGCCCAGCTGCCCATCACCCCACCTGCTCGCTGACAGCAGATAACTTGCTCTCCAGCTCTCGCTTCTCTCTCAGCACCTTCTGCTTGTCCTCGTACTCCTCCTCCAGCTGCACCTCCATCTGCTTCAGCTGGGGGACAGCCAGGAGGCAGCCGGTCAGGGAGGTGGGGAGGGGTCATGACCCCCCTCCTCAAGTGTCCCCACACACTAGGGACACCAGGTGACCCCCCCGGCCGGCTGTTTGTGCAACCAGAGGCACAAAGCCCAGTGTGAGCTGGCCGGGGCAGCAGAAGGACTGGTCGGACCCGCCGGGCCGGTGGAGCCGGGCTGTGGTCGGCTGCGTGGGAGCCAGGTGCTGCATGACGGTGCCCGGCTGGCAGCTCCCAGCACCCGGCCACGGTATGGGGATGCATCCCAGGCCCTCCTGGGCAGAGGGGCCGCAGCCGAGCCCTACCTTCTTTTGACATGACTGCCGGATCTCCTCCACCTCCTCATCACGGCTCTCCACCTCCTTGGCGTGGGTCTGCCGTAGCCGCTCCATCTCCATCTCCAGCCGCAGCTTCGCCTGCAAACGGTGGGGATGTGGTCAGAGTGAAGGGGATGTGGGGACCCCTGAACGCCGCTGTCCAGGCACCACTCACCCTGAAAACCCCCCGGTCTGAGGCCAGCTGGGCTGCCCGCCCCATGGTGACCTGCCGGGCCATGGCACGGAGGGCCGGGAGCCGTGTTGGCCGCGGCGATGCCTGGCCTGACGCCGGGCTCAGGGTGACCGCCTCCTCTTCCCAGGCAAGCCCGGCCCAAGTAATAACAGCCCTGCATGAAACCACCCCACCCAGAAACCTCGCCCCTCCCCGTCGTACCTGCTCCAGCATCTGGATGGTCCCAGCCTGCTCATCCAGTTCCTCCTCCTGGTCTTTGACCTTTGCCTCCAGGTCCCTCAGCTGTTTCTTCACCTTGGCCAGGGAGGCTTCGTCCTTTGACTCCTGGGAGGAGATGTCCTGCAGCTCTGCCTCCAGCGCCTCCGCCTTCTGCGTCAGCCCTGCGATGTCCGAGTCCTTGTCCTGTGAGAGACAGGGTCACCGTCAGCCCGGGGCACCTGGTGGTTGGGAGGCTGGGGAGGGGGCCGGGGGTCACTCACCTCCAGCAGCTGCTTGAGGCCAAAGACCTCGGCCACCAGCACATCCTTCTCTCGGCTCAGCTTCTCCCGCTGCAGCCGTTCCCGCTGCGCCTCCTCATGTGCTTGCGAGAGCTCGCTGTCAAACCTGCGTGGGGAGAGTGGGGTGAGCGCTCAGCAGCCCAGGGACTGACCCTCAGCCCTGTGCCAGGGGCACTGCACCGAGCATCCCCTTCCCTCAGCAGCAGGCCCTGGGAAGGGCGGTGTGCCGCCGAGTGCTTGTTTGAAACACACTGTTGATGAGTCTTTAATTGCCAGCACGGTGGCACCGAGTCACTCAGACACTCCTCCTGACGCCTTCGCCCCGTGCTAATGGGGAGTGCAGCACCTGCAGCACCGACCCCAGCAGCACCTCAGCTGTTCTCCAGGGCCAGCACGTGCCCATGGGACTGTGGCTGCCAATGGCAGGGACTTGGCTACTCCAAGGCAAGTGGGGACACGAAACCCTCCAAGCAGGATATGGAGAGTTCTCTAGGAGAGATGGGTTCTTGCAGCAGCTTGGCTCCCACCGCTGCATCCCAGTGCCGGGGTTCCACGTGACATGGCACCGGTCCCATCCCCGAAGGGGACATGTGACCCCTTGGAGGGGACACAAGGCCCTGGTGGAGGAGTGCTCAGCACAGCCTGTAGCCAGGCAGTGCCGTGGCAGTCTCTCCCAGCGCCCCTGGGATGGGATCAGCCGGGTTTACTCTGAAATCACTGCCTTTGGGGCTTGGAAAACAACCCTGCGCTTGAGTTTGTGACCTGCGTTAAACACCTCGGTGGCTAATCCCCATTTTTCCTCGCGCTGGGTAATAAACAGCTGCATTAGCACAGACTCCAATCCGCGGAAATTGAAATTAATTAGATTGGATTCTCTCGCTGTATTTGTGTGTGCGATCATTACCATAATGAGATGAAAGCGTCCCTGCTGCTTAATAACGTTAGCAAACTTTGGGGCTGGGAGAGGGGACGGGATGGCAGCGTGTGCTGAGCACAGAAGCAGGGCACTGGCAGCCTCCACCATGGGACATGACCCCACATAGGGGGGATCACTCAGCTCTGGGCCCCCCCAAAAGGGCATGGGGATCCTCCCCACAACAAACACATCCAGCTTGGGCAGCCCCATCCCACTAGAGACACCTCAGCCAAGTAGGAGCTGGTGAGGTGCCCAAATCCCTGCTAAAATGGTAATGCCACTTCGCCAGAGGCGCGTCCCCCGTGTCCCCCCCGCTGCCAGCACATGGTCCCCACCTCCGCTGCTTCTTCTCCAGGTCGTGGTTGCGTCCCTGCTGTCCCTCGAGGTGCAGCTTGGTGTCCTGCAGCTCGGCAGCCAGGCGCTGGCACTTCTTCTTCAGCTGCTGCAGCGCCCGCTGGCTCTCCTCGCTGTCCGCCTGCAGGTCCGCCAGCTGCAGGCACAGGTGGGCAGAGCAGTGAGGGCTCCGGGATGCCACCATGTCCCTGCAGTCCTAGCCATGCTGAGGGGGACCAGGGAGTCCCCAGGGCTGAGCCCCACTCACCTTGCGCTCCAGCTGCCTCTTGCCCTGCTGCTCCACCTCCAGCTTGTCCTCCAGCTCCTGCTGCAGCCGTTTCTTGGTGAAGTCGATCTCCCGCACTGCCCGCTCGTATTTCAGCCGCCATTCGCCACCTGTGGAAATGCGGCCACCAAGGGGCTGTGGGGGTGGCACAGGGAAAGGGGGACACTGCAGGGTGTGCCAGCAGCCAGCGCTGGAGGCAGGACAGTACCTGAATCATCATCGTCGAGTTCCCCATTGAGCTCGGCCGCCCGGATGAGCCGAGCCTCCATCACCTCCATCTCCATCGACTCCATCTGCTTCTTTAGGGCATCATACTTGGCCTGGGAGGGGACATGGCTGTGGTGAGCACTTGCGGGGGACAGGAGACACTGCGAGGCCAGGGAGGGGCCCATTTACCTGCAGGTCCTTCATCTCCTTCTCAGCCCGCAGCCTCTCGGCCGTCTCAGCGTCCAGCAGCTGGGAGGCCGACTCGCCGGTGTTCCGCTCGTCCGTCAGCTCCGACGTCAGCTCTGTGATCTGGGGGCAGCAGGGGGAATGGGGCCATTGGCTGGGGCAGGCTGGCACAGCACCATACCCCATCCTGGCACCGGCAAGGACCTACCCTGCTCTCCAGGCGGTCGCTGTTGAGCCGCAGCTCGTTACGCTCCTTCTCCACCTTCTCGAGTTTGCTCTTCAGCTGCTGGATCTCTTCCTGCAACAGAGAGGGCGGTGAGGGAGGGGGCAGGCGCAGGGAAGAGGCTGGCGGGTAGGAGGCTGGCAGCTCTCTGCCCCTCCCCAGCACCCCCCCAGCGCAGGATGGGCAGGGTGGGGGCTCCCCAGGGCTGCTCTCCCCTGCCAAGGGCTGGGCAGGGACTTTCCCCAACCCGCTCCGCTGTCTGCCGACTCCAACCCCATAAATGGTGTTGAAATGCCAGGCAGTCCCAGAAAAGCTGCAAAGGGGTACCCACATCCCTTGGGAGAGGGGGTGGGAGCAAATCCACCTATCAGCAGCTTGCTGAAGGGCTTGGGTGCACCCAGCCCAGGTGGGGAGGGAGGGGGCCCACCAGGATGCTGTGGAACCAGGGACCACCAGCCAGTGCTGTGGAAGCATGTCTGGCTGTTAACATCTTCCTCTCTCTTCCTCTGGTTCCAGCACAGGCTGGGGGGCCAGCAGGGGGCCCAGGTGCCCCCGCCCAGGTGCCCCCACCCAGGTGCTGTCCCCAGCAGGTCAGGGTGAAAACTGAGCCAGGCAGCAGCTCCATGCTCGGTGAGTGCACCGGTGTCTGGTTGCCAGTGCGAGCGGAGCCCCCGCATTTGCCTCTGGCACACGGTTTCACTTCCATTCTCCACGCTTGTAATTGGGCTCAAGCAACAGCCGGCTCTTGGGATGCTAATGACATGCTGATTCGCAAATTAGGGAGCAATTCGAGCCTGGCGCTGGCGGGACGCAGGCAGACATGGTCGTAGTGCATCTCACCCCATCATGGGCTCCTGCATCCCAACCCACTGTGGGGTCCTGTATCCCAATCCACCACAGGATCCTGCATCCCACCCCACTGTTAGCTTCTGCATCTGACCCCACCCATGGGGTCCTGCATCCCACCCCTCTACGGGGCCCTGCCCAGGACCAGCACTCCCCCAAGCCCTCCCTGCTCCATCCAGCATCCCCTGGCATGGATACCCACGTCTTTGCCGCGGATCTGGTCCTCGGTGAGCTGCACCTGGATGAGGGGCCGCACCGTGGTGAAGAGCTTCCACCAGGGCCAATCCTTCACCCTTTTGTTCTTCTTGATGTTCTTCTGCACGCACCGGATGGCCAAATCCTGGATCTGTGCAGGGCACAGGGCATGGGATCAGTACGGGGCCACCAGCAGGGCAAAGCGGGGCGCGTGGGTGCTCAGCACCCCTGCCAGCACCCCAGCATGCTTCCCTTCATTAGCATTTAGGCTAATTGCACCAGCAAATCTGCTGTTTGATCCTCTCCAGCCCCTGTAAATGCTAATCCTGGGAAAGCAAGGCACTGCGAGATGCCTATTTTACACCTTCTCTAATGATAAAAGTAGGAGCTGAAGTGTGGCTTCATCCTTCTGCGGCGATGCCCAGCAGCCTCCCTGCCGGTTCCCCCTGGCCCCCCGGTTCCCCCTGGCCCCCCACGGCTCCGGGGGAGGCGGGAGGAGGAGGTGCTGGCCCAGGAGGCGCAGAAAGGCTGCGCTGCCCATTTTAGGCGAAATTGTGCAGCAGAGCGGGGAGGGGAGAGTCGCTGGGACGAACCTTTCTCTTCTTGAAGTGCTGCCGTGCCAGGAAGCCCCTGCACGCTGCCTGGAAAAGGGTGATGTTCCTGCTGGTCTGTGTGTCCCGCTGCTCCTCCAGCCTGGCCAGTGATCCAGCCCGGAAAAATACCTGCGGGAGGGGAGCAGGACGGCGATGGGTGCCGGCATCCCTCCGGCCACGCCGTGCCACCCTCCCGCTGGTGGGGATGCGTCTCTCCCTTCCGCAGCCACTGGTCCTGTCCCACGGTGGGGTTTTATTCCCCAGGCACGAGGAATGCCGTGGGTGGGAGCGAACAGTGCTGCCCTTTTGCTGTCCCACCGTGCCATGACGCACAGCCCTGCCCACACCCACACCCGGTGGTGCCGGGCACCGTACCCGGCTCAAGCCCATGTGGTAGCTGCTCTTCTCCAGGTCCAGTGACTCCAGGAGCTCCTCCACTGCCTGCAGGGAGGGAAAGGTGTCAGGGCCAGGCACTCCAGGGTGTAGGGGACCCTGGACCACAGCAGTGACTCTGACATGGGGCACGTACCCGCTTCTCATCCACCACGATGTAGTTGCGCCCATGCTTTTTGGTCAGGTGTGGGGCCAGGACATCAAAGCGCCGCCTGAACTCCGCAAACACCATGTGGTCGGGGTAACCTGGGGAAGCAAGGGAGAGTGGAGCTGTGTGGGCAGCCAGGACACCTGGGGGATGGCCAGGGACAGTCCCACGTGCCCTGACATGCTGAGGCTCATGTTTTGGGAGAGCTGATGGGGTCACCCCACGTGACACAAGTTCCCCATAGGGTCAGGCATTGCTGGAATGCCCCCAGCCTCCCTGGGAGGTTTTCCTTGGCTGCGTTCTCCAGCAATTTTGGCCGGGATCTGAGGAGAAAGTAGCCAAATCTCTCCTCGGGGGGAGAGCAGGGACACGTGTTGCCTGTGCAAGTCCTGCTCTGGCTCCACTCTGAGCCACAGCCAGCTCCTGCATCAGGCTCCAGCACTGAGCCTCCATATCTTAATTAACGATGAGGTATTGATGGAGACATTGACCCCAGCACGGCCGGCTGGCTACGGCCATCGATCCAGGAGGTGTGCAGGTGGCATCGATTTCCAATCACAGCAGGAAGGGTCTGGCCTCCAAGGAATAAACCCTCGGCCGGGTGGCTGGCCAGCCAATGTATCAATAAATGCTTTGCTGAGCACAACCCAGAGGCCCTTGTTCCAGTGGGACAGGGGCTGGATGTCAATGGGATTGCTGCCAGGAACCAACGGCACCAGGGGAGGCACCCAGTTAAGGCCATGCCTGTTCCCAGCCCAGATAACAGCCCTGCAGGGGAGGGGGGACAGGGACAGGACCGCCCTGGGGAGGGGCTCCAGAGTTCAGAGCAAGGGTATGTGCTGAAGGGCTTCCTGGGGGTCTTTGGCTCTCCAGCAAGGAGATGGCAGCTAGGACCTCCGTGTTGTCCACCCCTGGTGCCAGGGCTCACCTTGGCGGTACATGCGGAGGGCGTCGAGCAGGCGGGAGCCGCGGAGCTGGGCACGCAGGAGGGGCACGTCCAGCTGCATCAGCCCGGCCTCGCAGTGCTCCGTGGGCAGCTCCAGCTCGCTGCCGCTCACCCGCCGGCACGGCACAGCCTGGGGGTCCCCGCTGCCCCCCGCCTTGGGCAGGAAGCAGTGCACGAAGTGGAGCTTGGACTTCTTGATGCTGTCGATGAGGGCATCCTGCAGGTGCGGCAGAGCAGGGTGAGCGGTGACGTGCAGAGGTGCCCCAGCCAGATGCAGGGATTCCCCCCCCAACAAGCCCTCACTCACCACTTGCAACTTGATCTGGATGCACAGGGATTTCTTCTTGACCGCAGCCACGCCGGTGGTGAAGGTCTTGCGCATGCTGGTGGCCCGGCGCAGGGCCAGTTGGGAGCCCCCCTCCAGCCCCGCCACCGAGCCCGACAGCACCAGCGCCGACCCGCCACGCCCGGCAAACAGGCTGCTGATCACCTTCCTGCAGGGCACAGAGGCTGTGTTACCCCCCCAGCATCACCTCTCCCCCCGCCATGCTCCCACCCCAGGACCCTGCTCACTTTTGGGACTCCTGTAGCAGGACAGAGGCGTTTTGGGAGGCTGGGTTGTGCTTGACGTAGTTGAGCCATCCTGTAGCATCGTACTCCACCCAGTTGGTCCCCGAGCTGTGGCCCAGGAGGAAGTGTCGGGGCTTGTCACTGGGGAGCAGCGGGTTGTGCCCTGTGGGGAAACAGCACCAGTGAGCACAGCCCCAGGGACCATGGGGCATGTCACAGAATCCCAGAATGGTTTGGGTTGGAAGACACCCTAAAGATTATCTCATTCCACCCCCCTGCCATGGGCAGGGACACCTTCCATTACAGAAGTTGTTTCTGGCCTAGTGGACACATCCCCACGGTCCCAGGCCCCCCTCCATACCTTTTTTGCCTCCTTCCTGGGGGCCGTAGTAGGAGAAGAGCCGTTCCAGCAAGGTGTCCTCGCTGCCGCCTGGCTGCAGCGCCTCCTCCTCCAGAAGCCACAGCAGCCCCCGCGCCTCGTCCGTGCGGGCCAGAGACCGGACCTGCAGGGTCACCATGCTGGCAGCTGGTCCGGCACACCAGTGTCCCCCAGGGCAGGGACATGGGGTGACACAGGGCACCCAGGCCACCCAGGAGTCATGCAACCTCCCACTGTGTGAGAGGGCTCCTGAATCCTGCTCCCCAGCAGGGAAAGAGTCCATATGGGACACTCTTGCAGCGTATCTCACGGAGGTGGGAAATGCAGCACTGGGCTGAAACCCAGCACAGGGATGGTGCCAGCAGCACCCCTGGTCTCTGCAGCCTCCTCCAGTAGGGACTGGAGAACCTTGGGGACCCATGGACACTGGGGACCTGAGCACCCTGGGGACCAGAGCATCCTGGGGACCAGAGCAATTTGAGAACTGGAGCACCCCAGAGATCACAGTTTCCAAGCCCCCTGCCCACAGCACAAGCAGCTCCCAGGACAGGAGGGGAAAACCATGCTGGGGGATGCACCAGGTATGTGGGCTGCACACACACTCGTACCCATGCTCTCATGGCCAAGCATTCAGGACAGCCCCTTTCCTCCCCCTCTACCACGGAAGTGCCAAAAAGCTGCCCATCTGATGCCGTGATGTGGATGGAAGGAAGAGTGGAAGGTGCTTACCAGTGCCTGGTGTGAGGACTGGTCTACAGCAGCTATGGAGCCAGAGGAGCTGGGCTCAGCATCAGCCAGGGCGAGCTCTATGTTCTCCTGGTGAGGGGAAACAGAGGCAGGTGAGTGTCCACTCCGCAGAATAGCAGTGATAGGGATCGTGAGCCCATCAGGGTGTTGATCTCGATGGGGTTTAGGGTGATGCCACATGCTAAGAGGGGACCAGGATACATAGAAGGGTCCCTGTGGGCTGTCAGTGGTGAGATGGAGCAGCAGCAGTGACCACCATCACCCACAGCTACTCCAACACATCCCAGCCCAGCCCGCCTTTGCTGTGCTCCACAGCCAGCACAGGAGCCCTGAGGAAAGCCCTGAGCACCGAGCATCGTGTCAGAGTTGCTTTGGTTGGACTGGTCCAGAGTGACCACTGGGTGAGAAATCAGGAGGGACACGTAGGAGACGTTCACGTGGGTGTAGGAGGGCAGGAGTGAAGGAGGTGATGGCAGCCCTGGGTGTCCCTGGTACCTCCTTGTACCGCTCCAGCTCGCGGGCAAAGGTGCGCTGGTGGAAGAGCTGCTGCAGGCGCTCCTGGGCGTAGTTGTGGCAGAGCTCCTCAAAGGTGGCCCCTCGGCTCTGCCCTGCCAGCTCGGGGTTCTGCGCCCCGGGGGTGTCCACCACCGTCACCGAGCACACCGAGTGCTGGCTCGACTTCAGCGCCCTGGGGGGAGCACAAAGGGACACAGTGGGGTCAGTGGCTGCTGCCAGGCACCCCCCAGCTCTCCTGCCAGCCCCCCCAGCACGTACCTGTTGAGGAGGGAGATGAGGAGCGTGAAGAGCTCGGAGTACAAGCCAGCTGCCATGCCCTCCAGGCACTCCAGCGCCGTCAGCTTGGGACCTGGCCAAAGCAAAGCTGAGTGTCCCCAGCCCAGCATCCCTCTCCGGGCCATCTGCTGTCCCCCCCATATCTCACCCTACCTGTGCCACTGTCCCCCAGGGGAGACTCATCGGGGCCCTGCCGGAAGGAGGTGGAGCGCTGCAGGGTGCCCTTGGGCTGGTGCTTGAAGATGGCAGAGGAGATCTCCTCCAGGCTGCAGCCCAGCAGGTACGCAGCTTTCTGAGCCCACTCGTGCCGTGCAAACTGTTTCCTCCCAGCTGAAGGGTGGAGAAGAGGGCTCAGAGCCTAGCAGGGCACCCCCAAAAATGGGGAGTGTTTCCAAACAGGCCTGAGATGATCTTAGGGACCCACAGAGTAGGCTGGGGATGATGGGTACAGTGGGAGCACACGTTTTGGGGTTTGAGGAGACACGAGATGTTTGGGGTCTAGAGGAGACAGGGGTGAATGGCTTTGTGCTGCTGCAGGGCTGAGCCTGGAGCCACACGGGTGTGAAGCACGGACCCCTTGCCACCACTACCCAGGGACCTCTGAGGCTCTGAGCCACCCCACGCGGGGACATGTCCCTGCTTGGTGACACAGCCGCAGCGCAGCCGGACAGACACAGAGACAAGGACGCTGGGGGCGGTGGGAGCAGGTTAATGGTGACACACAGGGACACGGAAGCGGGATGATGGTGGCACTGGGGGAGGGGGAAGCCAGAGACACGCGCGGAGAACGGGACTTTACCTTCGTCGGCGTCTGCATTGCAAAGGGCAGCATGCACCATGCGAACAGAGACAGGGGTTAGAAACAACGGCACGGGACGGCACGGGGACGCCCTCCTGCCACCACGCCACCGCACATGCCATGCCTGCCCCCTCCCCAGCCATCGCTGCAGTGACGAACTGTGACCTGGCATGGGGGTCCCTCCCCTGTGAGCCCCCCGCACCATGGGCACTGCTGGGGAGCAGCTCGGCTCTGCCCCGGCGCATGGGGAGCCCCTTTTGGATCCAGCCCAGGGTCAAGGAAATTGTGGGGCTGGTGCAACTCAGCTGCCTCTGAACACCCCCAGTGTCCACGAGGCGCAGGGGAGGCTTCAGCAGCAGCAGCAGCACAGACCTGGGAGCGGGATGCTCGCCCCGAGCAGGATGCAGCAATGCTCCCCCCCCAGCAGCATCTGGGGTTCCCCCACACAGCAGGCTCCCATGGAGAGGCTCCGGAGCTGCCTGAGCATCCCGCTGTGGTGGCTGCAGTGGGATCCTGCTGCCCTCTAGTGCCCTGAGAGCACCCCATGGGCCAGCACTGCACCCCAAGAACACACCACGGGCCAGCCCTGCACCCCAACGTGCATCCAGACCCCTCCGGTCTCTCACTTCTCATCCCCAGCTCATTTTTTCCCCCAGGGCTGCAAATTCCCTGGGTGCAGCCACCAGCTCCAGGTGCCCATTTTAGGGGTGACATGCCCAGCTCTCCCACCAGTGTGCAGCACCGCAGGGGCTTCCAGCACAACAGGCAGAAAGAGAAAGCCACAGGGAGAGAAGGGCAGCCCACAAAGCCAAATTTTCCATCCCCAGGAATGAGAGCAAAGCTGGTGCTGTGGGAGACTCACACCCATGGTGAGCTCTGTGTGCCAAGGCAGCCCTGCCCCACACCATCAATGGTGCTGACAGGACGGGGTTGGGAGTCCTCACGAGCAGCAGGCAAATTTGGGGCTGCCAGGACACAGCCAGGGTCAGGGTTGGTCCAAGCACACCAGCAGCATCCCAAGCCCCCAGTGCAGCCCCCAAACCAGCATTGCGTGGCACCCCCGAGAGCAGAGCCCTCCCCACTCCCATTACCAGCTCCATCTGCCAGTGGCTCTGCGAGGAGGATGGAGGGAAAGGTGTTACACTGGGAATGGGGGGACACCCCCCACCCGACTCCCTTAGGCCCCACCCAGGCCCCCACTCCCCCAAGTTGTCAGGGGCCAGCCCAGGGTCTGGGTGTGTTCAATTCCCACCAGTTAACGAGTCCACCCCGACCATGGGGATCAAACTGGGTGTCCCAAAGCACCCAGGATGGCAGGGCACTGTCCCTCAGCTGATACAGCCCCCACCCCCTCCCCCAGGGCTTGGCTGCACTGCAGGAGACTCTGGCTCTGGAACCCCTCACATCCATCAGTCCCAAATCTCCCCTCATTAATGGCTCCCAGCTCACTACCTTTGGTTGCCCCAGCAGCTCCTAGATGGTAAATGGCTCCCAGGATGAGCCAGAAGGCTTTCTGCTCATCTCCTGAGATGCCCATCACCTTCATGGCTGCCAGGAGCTTGCTGAACTGCTGGGTTGCCTTCTGCTTTTCCTCCGGCTGTGGAAAACAACAGAAGCCATCGGTCTGGGAGCCCAGCTCTGCCTCCCCCTGCACTCAAATGGGCCAGAGACCCCCATCTTCCCCCACAGCTCCCCATGGCAACAACCTTAGAGGGCGGCACAATGCCGAAGACATTGTTCTCTGCCAGGTGGTTGAAGTGAAGCTCAGTCCTGCAGGAATAAACACCATGGTTGGCCCCATGGGGGAGGTCCCAGAGACCCCCCCTCACGATGGGGGCTGTGCCCTCCCCCCCAGCTCACCGCAGGGTGCTGTCAGAGCAGGCCAGCAGGTAGTAGAAGACATTGAAGGTGGCCTCGTTGGCCGGGCGCCGGGCCACGCGCAGCTTCTCCAGCAGCAGTGTCTGGTGGAGGTGGGAGAGTTGGGAGCTGCCCCCAAGTGCCCCTCTCCCACGGAGACCACCCAGCCCGCCCCAGCCTCGTCCTTGCTGCCAGCCCAGGGTCCCCACAGAGGTGTGAGGGTGTCCCTCCCACTGCAGGGCACCATGTGAATGCAAACGTCACCCAAGCAGCCCATGAGCATCTCTCTTCAGTGAATGCTACCACAAGAGCACGGAGTGGCTCTCCTGGATTTTAAGGGCTCTGCTGTTACTACAGCAGGGAGGTGTCTGGAAGACATGTCCCCTGATTTTGGGACTAACTCAGCAAGGATAGGGAGCCCATCTGATCTGGGTGTGAGCAAGGATGAGAGCAGGATGCCAGGGTGCTGAGTGCTGCGAGCATGGGGCTGGGGGTCTATGGCAGAGCTTGCAGTGTAGAAAACACCGGGAGAATCACGGAATCATGGAATGGTTTGGATTGGAAGGGACCTTAAAGATCAACGAGTTCCAAACCCCTGCCATGGGCAAGGACACTTTCCCCCAGATCACGCTGCTCCAAGCCCTGTCCAACCTGGCCTTGAACGCTTACAGGGACAGGGCAGTTAGAGCTTCTCTGGGCAACACTCCAGTGAGGATGGACTCGCTCCCACACCAAGAGAAGCCACGCTGACAAGGATGGACCAGCTCCCGTGCTGGGGGGGCCACCCCGGCCCCCTCACCTGTACAGAGGCAGACGCCACCTGCCCAGCCTGGTCGAAGTCCAGAGAGATGATCTGGGAGAAGCGGGTGGCGTTGCCGTTCATGCCGGTGCTGCTATTGCCAAAAGCCTCCAGGATGGTGTAGAGAGCCTGCCACTTCTCCACTGCGGGAAGAGAAGTAGGGCGGTGCAGGGGCTGTGCAGTGGCAGGGGGCCAGAGCCAGCCAGGCAGGTGCTGCTGCTCCTGTGCCATGCTCTGCGCCGCAGCAGCCCCCAGGAGCGCGGCAAAGGCACCGGCGTGACACAGTGACAGCCCCTCTGGCGCGTGTCCGGCCGCTGCCACGTGCGTGGGGCTGTGACTGCAAAGCGAGGGGCGTGTGCAGGCAGGACAAGGGGACTCAGTGCCCCGCCAGGGACTCACCAGAGAAGACCTTGCCGGTGCTGCCGGCGATGGTGGCGAGGTACTGGACCAGGTGCTGGCAGTTGGTGGTTTTGCCGCTGCCGCTGGTGCCCAGCAGGACGATGGCCTGGTCCTGGCGGCTCATCAGCATGCTGCGGTACGCGGCCTGCGCCACGGCGTAGATGTGCGGGGACGTGTCCTCCCTGCGGCACCCCTTGAACATGTGCATGACCTGGAGGGGACGGGGAGGGGAGGCGGGTGATGGTCAGCACCCTGCCACCCCTCTGTCCCCTCTGCGCGGCGCCAGCTGCTTGTCCCCTCCGGTGTCACCCCGCTGCAGCGTCACCTTCTCAGAGTACATGGAGGGGGAGCTCAGTGGGTTGATGATGACCATGGTGGGCCCGGCGTAGGTGTGCAGGAGGTTGCCGCCGTAGCGCTGGCGCAGCGTGTGCAGCGTGCTGGACTCGTTGAGGTAGAGGAGGCTGGCGAGGTCCTCCACACGGTCGCAGGACGGAGGGTTTGCCTGGCAGCGAGGTTGGGGTGGGGCGGGTCAGGCGGGGAACGGGGCTCTGCCCCGCCGGCCCCCGCCCCGCAGCCCTACCTTCTCCACGTCGTCCTCTTCCACCTCCAGGACGGCTCCATCGTGGTCCAGTTTCACCTTCACCTTGCCCTCGGGCAGGGGACTGCCCGCCTCCGGCCGCAGCTGGCTGCCTGCAAGGGGCATAGGGCACTCAGAGGGGCTGTGCTGGCAGCCCCCAGGGACACCGCAGTAGGGTCAGGGGGGCTCGCTGTGCCACAGGAAGGATGGGGTGCTGTGTCCCAGCAGTGCCCCTGGCTCACCCAAGGAGAAGCCATCCTTGTGCACCAGCCACACCTTCTCAGTCTCGTACCAGGCCTCCTCGGCTGCTATCTGCTCCTCCGTCTTGGCCTGAAGGACAGCAGATGTGGAGAGGTTGTAGTCACCTGCCCCCTGCCCTGTCTCACCCCCTGCCCACATCTCTGGGACTGGAGGGAGCAGGGCTGGCTGGTCACAGGGCCATGTTCTGGCCATCCAGACCACCTTCACAAGCCACAAGCCCTTCCAGTATGTCCCCAGTTTGCCCACTGGGCTCAGGGCTGCAGAGACCACCGGGATCCTGCCACAGCTTGGGACAGACATAAAGACACAGTGACCCACAGGCACATTCACTACGGCCACCTCGGGCAAGCCTGGAGGGGCCAAGCTCCCAAACCACAGCCCTGAGAGCGGGCACCCATGCCAGCCACGTGTCAGGATGCAGGGACACCAGACATGCTATGGGGACACGGGACATGCTGCAGGGACATGCTGCAGGGACACAGGACACACTGAGGCACATAATGGAGACACACAGGACATGGCACAGGACTGTGACGTGGGAAATGCCAGGCTGGCGTGGCCGGCACAGTGGGGATGTGCCTGGCACACGGAGAGCAGGATGAGCCCCAAAGCCAAACCTGAGCTGCAGCAGGGACGGGGCCAAGAGGAGCTGCCGGCGCATCATCCGCTGGACCCTGGCGAGGCCGAGAGACGGCGGTGAAGGCGAGAAGGGCTCAGCCCTGCCCCGCACACAGCACAGAAAGAGGCGGGGAGGAGCGAGGGGGGGCAAAGCACCGCTGTGCCAAACCCTGCGGGCGCTCCTCATGCCACGGCCACCACTGTGGACAGCGGGGTGGCAAGTCCAGTGCAGTGCTGGACATACATGGAGCTGGGAAGGACGCTGGCCACGAGGCCGTGCTGCCAAAGCCCTGTGGCTGGGGGTCACTGCACTGACCCTGCTCTGAGCTCTGCCACAGCTGCTTTGGCATGAGCCATGCATCCTGCCAATGCCAGCACTCTGCCCCTTCACACCCTGCTCCACACCCCTGCCCGCCCCAGTTGTGCCAGCTCCACTGAGGGCACCCTCCTGGAACATCTGGCTTCCTGGCACAGCCTCGCTGGGGAGGGGAGAGGCACCCAGCCCTGGCTGCCCTGGCACCTGCTGGCCCCGCGGCAGCCCACGGAGCAGGGTGGGATGGGGAAAGCCTTACGCTCCAGCACGAGGCACGGGCGCAGATGCCAGCCCACCGGCAGACAGAGGATGGCAGGGGGTCGCTGGTGGAGGCAGAGGGCTCCTGAGGACGGGGGTACAGTACCTGGCTGGGTGCCGAAGCGGAGGCGGCGGGGTCCAGCTAATGGCAGCAAGGAAGGAGGAGAGAAAGAAGAGAGGGGGTGAGAGGCAGAGAGCAGAAGCAGCACCCTGACAAGCCACAGGGCCCTGGCATGGCCATGACTCACACAGCACCACCAGGACATCATCCATCCCAGCCACCACAGTGTGCCTGGGGCCCCCGTGGGGATGCCGGCAGTTCCCCATGCCCAGCACGCTGGGCTGGGCAGTGATTCCCAAACCCACCAACAGCCCTGGTCATCCATTCCCTGCTGCCAGTGTCACCCAGAGATGGACCATGGGGTTGGCAGCCAGATACAGGGGCACAGTCACTGTGTGCAGAGCACACAGCATGTCTGGGACAGCCACACAGTGCCCACGTCTCCCCGTCCCTGGGAAGGTGACACGCAAGCACCAACACCTCTGGAATTACAGAAGTGGTGAAGATCCTCTCCAGCCGCAGCTGCGCCTCCTCGGATGGGCTCAGCAGGGACGCGGGGCCAGGGGAAGCAGGGTCGGGGGCAGCCTGGAGGCAGAGCACCATTAGCTCCAGGCCAGCTGCCCCACAGACCTCACAGCCCTGGCACATGGGCACCAGTGGGGCCATTGCAAAGGCTTTCCCAGCCCTGCAGCCCATCAGTGCTTGGGGCGGGTCCCAAGGTGAAGGCACAATTGGGTACCAGCGTGTACCCACAGTGTCCAGGGACCTGGGTCCCCACTCCTACACACCTGCTGGGGGGCAGCTGGGGCAGCTTTCACAGGGGTGGGCCGCTTCTCGCTGGTCTGCAGCTTCTTCTCCACATGAAATGGAGGGGAGACAAGGGGCAGTATGATGACGTGGCCACAGCACACACGACTGCCCCAAAAAAGTGACTCCCACCCACACCACACATCCCAAAACCACTGCAAACCATGCAGGTGAGATCACACCATGCTGCACTGGGGACACTTAGAGCATCCCCCACCGTGCACACACCGGTACCTTGTGCCTCTCCAGGGCTGTGGGTTTCAGAGCAGGCGCCTTTGCTGGCTCTGCTTTCCCTCCTGAAGGCTGCACTGGTGGCTGTGGCTTGGCTTCGGCGCCCGGGGACGGCTTTGCGTCCCCTCCAGCCGGCTCACGGGACTTCTCCTGCCTGTCCCCCGGCCGGAGCCGCGGCCGGTGCTCCTTGGTTTTGCCCTTTGCCATGAGGGTTTTGAGCCCCTCTGAGATCTCATCCTTGGGTTCTGGCTTGGCCGGAGCTGAAGGCACCACGGTGGGGGGAGGTGGCGGGGCTGGGGGAGCCGGGACACTGGTACGGCCTATTTCCTCCTTCCTTGGGGGTGGCACTGGCTCAGGAGATTTGGCATCTCGTCCCGGCTCCTTGGCACTGCCAGTGTCCTCCCCTGGCAGGACTTTGCGGACCACCTTGCGCACCACCCGGACCACCTTGCGGCGGGACAGCCCCTGACCATCGTCTCCCTGTTCCTCAGTGGCCGGGCCCTCCAGCCCATTCACAGCTGCCCCATTCAGTACCGGCTCTGGGCTCTTCCCTCTCCCAGGAGGTGGCTCGGGGCTCTTCACAGGCTCAGGGCTCTTAGTGGGTTCAGGGCTCTTCCCAGGCTCAGGTTTTGGGGGCTCAGCTTTCGGGGGTGCAGATGCTGCATCCTTCAGGCTCTCTGACTGCAGCCACAACGACACCGGTGTGAGTGGAGGTCCAGCCTCCACTGCTCTTTGGGACGTGGTGGTGCCCAGGGCTCTGCCCTGCCACGGAGCACAGCTCCCAGCCAGACCCCAGCACTGGGGACACAGCACCCTTCCCCACCAACCTACAGCCCCACAATGAATCCCAGGGCAAGGAGCAGTGGTGACCTCCCTGCCCCACATACAGTGACCCACTGACCCTCAGGCTGCCAGCACGGGGGTAAAACTCAGTGCTCAGGGCATCACTAAGCCCATGACCCTGGATGGTGTCCCCAAGCCCTGTCACAGGGGCTGTTCCCACCAAGGACAAGCCCCATCCCCAAAAGCTCCACCCTGCCCGTGCCCTGTGACACTTACAGCCCCGTCCTCCTTCACGGGTCTTTTCACAGCTAAAGATTTGTCCTCGTCCTTGACCTGAGGGTCAGACAAACAAGAGGAGCACGTTTCAGCCCACTGTGGGGCCTCGCTGCCAGAAAACCCACCAGGACCATTGCTCCATGCCAGCCCCAATTTGCAGCCCACTGCAGGGACAAGGACGTGTGTCCTTCCAGGCTTCCCATCAGCTGAAAAAACAGGGGTGAAGCACAGAGATGCACCCTGGTTATGGCAAACCCCAAAGGTGGGAGAGATGGCCTGGGCCCTCTCATCATGTGCAGCCAGTGAGGGAGCTGGTTCAGAGTCCCACCACTGCTCCTGCAGGGCTCTGTCATTCTGCACGTCACCCCCCCGGTGTCACAGCACGTTTTAAGTGTCACCAGCTAATCTCTGCAGCAGCCGCAAGTGGGACATGCCAGATCCCTGCTGACCCGGGGAAACCAGGGGCCTCTGGGGGAGGTGGGCGGCCAAACTCTGCCCTGAGCCATGTCTCTGAGTGCCAGGACTTGGCTGTGACACTGTGGTGGCAGCGTGTGGTGCATCCTGTGGCCAGCACACCCCGACTCGCCATCACACAGCAGCTCCTGGCTGGCAGGTGGCACTAAGGTGGCTCACACTGAGTTAGGGGCTGCACCAGCCACTGGCAAAGCCGTTAGTGATGGTGTTAGTGATCACATGCATGGCTGTGTTGGTGACCCCAGCCCTGGCCAAGCTCCTGTTTGCCTGGCACAGCCCCTGTCATGGCAGCACAGTGAGGCTGGGAGTGCTGCTCCAAACACGGTGCCAGCACTGGGCAAACTGGGGGAGCCGGTCAGCAGCGTGACCCAAATGTGGGGTGCAGGCAAACATGCGAGAGAGACTTCCCTTCTGCTCCCAGAATGCAAACCGGGATGAGAACGCCATGGTGATGTCTCATGGAGCCGCAGCCCTGGCTGGGGAGAGAGGGAGAGGTGAGACGGACTGGGGACAGCACACAGAACGCCAAACCACGGCCCAGGGTACAGGCATGGTGCCCTTCCCCACCTGGGATCCTCAGGAGCGGGGGTCTGAGCCCACCTGGCCCTGCCCAGCATACAAACAGTGCCCGCAGGAGGGGCTCTGGGGACAGGCAGGTGACCAGTCTGAGACCTAGCAAAGCTCACCGTGCAAAAAAAGCCCCTTTAGTCAGGCTGCAGGACCGTGGCCCCACTCCCCCGAGCGGGCCAGCCCGCTGCGGTAAGCAAATGCCAGGGTGAGGGAAGGGATATTTTCTGCCCCAGCTCCCTGCTTGCCCTGAGAGCCAGGGTTTATTCTGAGCCTGACCCTGTGCCAGCAGCCAGGCAGCTCTGGTGGGACCTCCTGCCCTGGATGGCAATCGCTCTCCAACCCCAGGTTGTGCTTGGGGCCACTGGGGAGAAGCCCCCTCCCATGGCCAGGTGTGGCACAGGGGAGCCACCAAACCAACCCAGCAGTCTGGGAGTACATCCCTGAGGGCTCCCCTGTACCCCCCAACCATCACCATGCTGTGAAATGCCAGTGCCAGGAGCACAGGCTGAGCACTAGGGTCTGGAGATGAACCCACCTGTGGGTCAGAACCCCCCCAAACCCCCTGCCCACAGCACTCCCACCTCCAAGCAGCCTGGCACTGCCACAAAGGTCTCCAGAGAGCACTGGCCATGAGGTCCCCACAACAAACAACCCCCAGCCACCAAAGCGCCACAGGGGTGGGTTCAGCCTCACAGTCCCCACTCCCAGCGCCAGGACTGTCTCCCACATGCCCCCCTCGTGCTCCCCAAGCCGTGCTGGCCACGCCGGGGGTCCCCACCTTACCAGAGGGAGCCAGGAGCGGGGTTTCCGCCGGGGCGAGCGCGGCACCGCACGGGAGAGGCACTAGTGGGGCGGCAGCCGGCAGCGGGGACAGCTGGGCTGATAGGGCCACCCTAAAAATAGCCGAGGAATGCGAGGGCCCCGCCGGCGCAGCAGCAGCCGGAGGGAGAGCTGGGGGGGAACACGCGGGCAGTGGGGCCTCGCCACCACCACCGTCACCGCCGCCACTGCCAGAGGAAGTGATGTGGGCTCCGCCGCGGGGGGAACTGCCCGGCCTCCGTCCACACGGAGAGAGTGAGAAAGACACCCCCAAGCCAAGTGCAGCTGTGGAGCTGGGGGAGCCAGGGAGGGCTCTGTGCCTCAAGATATGGGGTTGCACACTCCTGTACCCCGGGGTGCCTGGTGTCAGAGCTGGGTTCCTGGTGTCGTGCCAGGCGGTGCAACCCTGACACTTCTTGTTCCTCCTTCAGCTTTCCCATGAACACAAGATCCCCCCAAAATGCTCCTGGGGATGGATAGCACCCCAGCAGCCCATGGTAAAGACATTTTCATGGCAAAGCTGCCTCTGGAAGTCCAAGGTCTCCCTGGAAACAGCGGGAGTGGGGCAGCGGGCAAGGGGCTGGGGGTTGGGGGCCTCCCCGTGAGGGGGCTGCTGGAAGGAGCTGGTGGCAGGGAGCCAAGCACGCTGGTGGCATGGAGGAGCAGCACTGACACAGGCATGGCACACTGGGACCCCAGCTGGCAGCTGAGCAGGTCCCTGCCCGATCTAAAGGAGACAGATGTGTCCTGAGCAAAAGACCATTCCCATGGGAAGCAGGGGGTTCCAGCCTGGCACACCCCACTGCACAAGGGACAGGCCACATCAAACACCCTTGGCAGGGCCGGCATAACACAGCAGAGAGTGCCTGTGGTGACACAGGTGTCCCCAGAGAGCTGGGAGGATTGAAGACACCTCCACTGTGATGCCCAGCCCAGCTGTTTGGTGACAGCAGCATTTCTGCCTGGCCAACATTATTTCTCTCACTCCTTTGCCAGGAAATTTGACAGACACGTGCTGGCCCATGGCTGAGCCCACTGGACACAAGCCCCCTCCCAGGACCCCTTGGGACTCCCCCACACTGGGACACCACAGCAGCACCAACCCCTCAGTGAGAGCAGAAAAAGAGCCAAACCAAGAACTTCACAAGCACGGAAAAACGATAAAAGTGCCTCTAACACGATGAGAGTCCCACATCCCACCCTGGTGGGACACAGGGAACCCAGCCACGCCATGGCACAGTGGCCTTGCACCCTGGGGACAGCGACCTGCAGGGACCTGGGTGCCCGTGGACAGTGGCACGCAAGGTCAGCCAGTGCCCCCGCCGGATGCCTGTGGTCCTGCTGCAGCCCTGGAGCGGTCAGAGGCGTTTCTGGAATATTTCTGCTGGGCCGGCGCACGCCTGGGCCCTGCCTGAGGAATTTCGCCGATAAATAAATAAATACGAGTGTGGAGCCGAGCCAGCCCAGCTGCCCCACTCTGGGAGCAAGCCTGGGACACAGAGGGGGTTTCACCCCATCCCCAATACCCGGCCACGCTGTGGCACTGGCTGGCCCCCTGTCACCCCACAGCACTGACAACCCCACGAGATGCGGCGGGTGCTGCCCCTGCCCAGCCGGGTCCACAGGGACAAGGGTGACTCAGCACAGACCTGGTGAGGGGGTTAAACCCCCTCCATGGTGCACAGAGAGCCTGGCACCGTCCTGCCCCAGCTGGGGAGGGGCTTCCAGAGCAACAGCCCAAAATATGTCTATAATTTCCTGTTTCAAAAAGGATCATTTTTATTTAAATTAGGACCAGAAACATTCCAGGGAGCTTAGTGGGGCCTGGGGGAGAACCAGGCCTCCCTGTGTGCCAGCACCTTGTGTGAGAGACCCCCAAGTGCACCCAGCTCCCCAGTCTGGGCTCCCTAGTACCGGCAAAGCCACAGCGTGTCACTCTGGTGCACCAAGCAGGAGGAGGAGGCATCCCGTGCCGGGAGGTGCCTGTGCTGCGGTGGCAACCCCACGACACGGTCAGTGCCAGCCCTCTGGCCAGCTCCCACCGGCTGATGCCGTCAAACCACACCACGTTCCGGCACAAGGCTGCAGCCTCTCCCATGCAGTCCCAGCGGCACCGGCGTCTCCTCTCTCCCTTCCCAGCCCAGCCCTGCGCTCCTGGAAGGCACAAACGCCTCGCTGGCCCCGTGTGCCAACATCCAGCGCACACCTGCCTCCGTGCCAGGGTCACAGCCGTGCCCCGTGTCCACACGGGGTTATCCAGGCAGCACTGCCCGGTGACGCCTGCAGGGCTCCGGGGAGGAGCTGCGGGGAAGCCACCGCTGTGGCTTGGCACAGACTCCACCCCGCGGTGCCGGCATCTGCTCGAGGAGCGCATGGAGCCCCGTAGTCACCCTCACGCCATCCTGGCCACCATCCCGCAGGCACAGGGCCTCGCCATGCTCACTGTGGTTCTCGCCAGTGCAAGCAACCTGCTCTGCAGGCACAGGCATCCTCCACCCCTAAGAAAGGCTTAAAAACACACTAAACAAGTCCAGTTTTATGCTAAACAATGCCACGCTGCTGCATCCCGTGCCATGGTGGAGGGGGTCCAGCCCTGCAGGCTGCTGGCACTTGAGGGGGCTCTGCTGCCGGCTGGTCAGGACTCTGGTTAGCTTGTGGCAGGGTCAGCAGTGGAGGGCAGCAGGCGTGAGGGATGTGGGTCACCCAGCCATTAAGTTTCTATTTATACAGCAGCAGCAGCAGCAGCCGCGTACGCAGGGCTGCGCACACCAGCAGCAGCTCCCGGCCCCTGGCACGCTGTGTGCCTGCCCCAGTCCCCGGGGAGGATCCCAGTGGGGGACGCCAGCGTGGGCAGTGGAGCAGGCAGTGTCCTTCTGCAAAGTAGCCTTTGGAATTTCCTGGCAGTGAGGAGCAAAGCTCCCTTCTCAGCTGGACCGTGCTCTGTCAGCAAAGAGATGGGGACAGACTTCCCGCAGGCAATGCAGAGCTGGGCTCTCCTGCAACCCCTCTGGCAGGAGGCAGACCCAACCCAACAGCACCCTGAGCATCTTGGGGGGCAAAACCCACCAGTGACGATTTGCAAGACCTGATGCACCACTGCTGCATCCCAGCCACAGCCTCCCACTCCTCCCTGTGCATCACTCCTGGCCGGAGCAGCCCCAGCACCCGCTCTTTCCCACAGCCCCTGCCAACCTAAACACCCCCGCGAGGACGCTGGCGCTGGCAGAACGCAGGCCCGGCAGGGCCCGTGGCGGGGCCGGCGTTACTCACATCCCAGGCAGCACGGCGTGTCCCCTGGCCGCCCCGCAGCCAGCAGCGGCTCAGCTCGCTCAGCTCCAGGATGGGCTGCACCTTCAGCTGCACCGTCTCCCCCGACTGCCGGATCATCTCCACGATCTCATCCCGGGATTTGTTCTCCACGTTCCGCCCGTTGATCTCCACCAGCCGGTCGCCCGGCACCAAGCCCAAGGCCAAGTCTTTGGTGCCGGCTCCGGGCTCGGCGAAGTGCACGATGCGCCGGTACACCTGCCCGTCGGTGCCGCGGTCCAGCATGGTGGTGCGGCGCAGGGAGAAGCCGAAATCGCCGGTGTTGCGCCTCTGCAGCTCCAGCTGCCGTGGGGTGGGGGGCTGGGGGGGCACCAGGGCGGGCAGCCGCAGCTCGGTAGGGAACCTCTTGCCGACGAGCTCCGGCACCCTGGCACGCAGGGAGGTGGTGAGAGGGGCGCAGGGCTGTCCGGGGGGAACCCCCTGCTTGTCGAGTGGGGTCTCCAGCATGCGCACCTCCACCTGGGGGGACGGGGCTGCCGAGTGCTCAGAGGGCGTGGAGGTCTCTGAGGTGCTCTCATCCCGGCTTTTCTGGGAGAAGGAGAAGCGTTTGACAATCACCTGGGAGTTCTGCTTGGCCAGGGAGCCGAACTTGGCTGCCCGCTGCAGCACTGAGCCCTTGAAGTTGGTATCCTCCGCCTTGAGATCGTCGCTGGAGCTGGCCGTGCTCAGGTGGCCCGAGTCCAAGATGACGCTGCCCCGATTGCTGTCAGAGTCAATATCTGTGAGGTGCAGCTCAGAGCCACTGGCCACTTTAATGGGGATGGGGTTGGAGATCTCCAGACGGGTCTTGGAGTCCCGCTTGGAGGCACGGTTGAGGTTGAAGAAGCCCCGGCGCATGCTCATCTCCTCCAGGCTCTTGAGCTCAGCTGCTGACATTCGCTCCTTTTTCTCCTTCTTCTTCTCCTTCCGGGTCCCATCCTTCTCTTTGTCCTTTTTCATCAGGTTGAACATGGTGATGGGGGGCTCGGGGTGCTCTTGCCCCCACGGCAGGGCACTGGGTTGGGGTGCTGGTCACGGCACGGCCGCCTGTGCAGGACAGACAGGAAGGGTGCCATCAGAGAGCAGCACGGCCAACACCCACCCACCACCCTCCATCCACCCCATTGGTCACCCCAGCTGCCACCCCCAACCCCTGGGCCATGCCCCAGTATTCCTGCCCTCCCCGGGGACTGCAGCACCACAGGGCTGAGACTGCCCCAGTCAATGTGTCCTTGCCCTGGCTGGGCACCAAGCCCCAGGGATGCAACAGGGATGGTCCTGTACCCCCAGAGACACCCCAAAAGAAGCCCAGAAGCCTGGCAGTGCCTGGCACCGGGGCTGATTGCAGGCAAGGCCCTCAGCAGCTCAGGAGCTGTTTGGGAGCAGCACGAGTGGGCAGGAAAGAAAATATCCTGGTAGCTTTTGCAGCAGTTACTGCCGGCACGGACACTCCCCAGGGTAAAACCCCCATCCCATCCAGCCACCAGCGTCCTGCCTGCTGTTCAAAAGCCCCTTGTCAAGGAAACAGAGGCCTTTCTGCTGCTCATCCTGGTTCTGGCCACCGCAAACCACAGGGACTGCCGTGGGCAGTGTCCCCACCAGGGAGGAGCTGGAAACACGGCCTGGAGCAAAGGTTGCTCTAATAAACAGGAACCTGTAAAATCACATCCCTCCCAACACTGATAAGTGTCTAATTTTAGCCAGGGCGATGTAGAGGCTCGTGACGCTGCCGGCGACCTCCAGGAACAGTCGCTCTTTCATTCGGGCATCCCGCGCAGAGCGGGGGGAGCACCCAGCTTCCAGTGGGAAAAACACGGCGGGGCAGAAAACCCAGCTCCCTCCTGGAAAACCCCATGTGCACCCCGTGTCTGGGGACACCCAGTGCCTGGGGGCATCCACAGTCTCACCCTGCATGGGGTGCTATGGGATTCCTCTGCCCCTGGGGTAACTGGTAGCCCCCCCCCCAACCTCCATCGAGCGCTTGGGCTGCCGGTAAACAACTCCAAAGTGGAGCAGGCGGCTGGCAGCACCCGTGGGACGGGCTGACAGCTATATATAACAGGGCAGGAAACTGCACAGGAACTTAACCTCAGCACAAAGGACAACAGGAAAGCTCCCCACGTTTGAAGCATCTGCTTTAGAGCTCTCTGACGGGTGTGGGGACAAGGTTTGGGATGGGTAGCGCTGCCCATGGTGGCAGTGTGGGCTCTGCCTGGGGTGCAGGGATGTGCTGTGCCAAGCTGCACCTTGGCTCCAGCACAGCATCAGTACTGCATCACCATCACTGCCTGGACCATCTCCCTGCAAGGGCACATGGTCTCCACTGCCCTTGAACACACTCAGTGGGACAAGGGAAACCTGTTTTCCCCTAGGCAAAGCCATACAGGGATGGCAGGGAACTCCCTGAACCTCGATGCCCCTCGGGGCCAAGGCAGAAGCACACAGTGCACGGGAGAGGCCTGGCCACAGGGCAGGTGAGGACAAAGCTCAGAAAGCCATGGCACAGTGTTGGCCCTGGGTGTGTGATACCTCTGAGGCAGTGAGGGGAAGCAGCCCGAGGGACAAGGTCAGGCTTGCAGCTGCAAGGCTCCTGGCCATGGCCAGAGGTGCTGCCACAGTTCTGCCCACATCATCCAGCCCCGGGGTTCTGGCTGCTCTGCCTTCTTCACAGCACCTGGGGCTTTACCCAGACCCAGAGCAGGACCTGGGCAGGGCAGGACCCCAACACACATAAAAACAAACCAGTTCCTTTCTCCTCTCCCAGAACTGCTGGCTGTGGGGTGATCGCTGACCCGAGCCATGGGACAGCACAGCAGGTGCTGTCACAAAGGGCCCCATGGCCGTACCATCCTGGGGGTGCCAAGGCCTCAGCACAGGCAGGGAGGGAACCACCTGCACCTGTTCCTGTCCCCTCTGTGTGACATGTACCACTGGTACCACAGCAGCCTGGGCATCCCTGAAGCTGTAGAAAGGGCTGCACCCCTGGGAGCACCCAGTGCTCACCCCATGGCATGGAAGGGGCTGCTGGGACCCTTCCCGGGGATCCCTTGGGAGCAGAGCCACTCATCAGGCAGGTGCTGGTTAGAGCCTCAGCGCCAGGAGACAGGCAGCCAGCGCGCTCTTTGTCCTCGGTGGTTTCTCTCCCGGCACACAGGCTGCCTCCCAGCCTTTGTATGCCCAACAAAAAGGGGGAACAGCGTTCCCAGCCGCATCGCTAATCAGGCAGCACTGGCGGCCACTGCCGCAGCCACGTGTGTCCCACTCAGGGCCACAATAGGCAGCAGTGGGGCAGGGAGACAGGACTTCTGTGGGCTGGGGAAAGGACCGCAGCATCCCCCCTGCATTGGTCTCCCCAGCCCACGTGGAAATTGTGGTTTGTTCCCTTTTCCCCAAGAAAGCTCCTGCCACGGATGGGTGCAGCCCCATGCCGTGAGCAGGAGGCGGCTGCCGAGCGTCTCCTTGCTCCTGATTCAGCCCCAACGCGCCTTCCCTGACTCAGCCCGGGCTCGCTCCGGGACTCCCCTTGGCCAGGCATGTTTGGGGCAGCAGCGTGCACGAGCCGTGACAGGGAAGGGAGAGGCGCCCGCCGGCGCTGGCTGCGCTCTGGGATCGCACGCGAGGATGCTGCTGTGTGACACTGGGCTGGCAAAAGATGAGGATGTCACCTTGGAAGGGCCAGATGGCAGAAAGAGAGATGCATCTCAATGCTCCCCAAGCCAAACGTCCTCCCTGAGCCACTCAAGCAGGAGCCGGATGCACCTTCCCCCATGTTCCCTCCACCACAGCCATGAGCCCCCGTGTCCCTGCCAGGGCGTCAGAGAGTTCCAGGCAGGGAGGAAGGCGTTCACTGAAACTCCCAGCCACTCCTTCCGTGCTCGAGACGCAATCTCGTCCGACACGCTCCCGTGCAGGGACCTGCACAGCAAGTTTCACGGTCACCTGCTCTCCCTGCTCTGCTCCCCGATGCCAGCAGTAGGGCTGTGCTCCCACACCACTTTGGCACAGGAGCTGGTGGCTGTCCTCTGCTTGGGCACACCATGTTGGGGTACCCCATGTCCTGGCTGCGCCCAGCCAGGAAGGGATGATGCTGTGCCAGGGAGTGGGAGCTGCTGGCAGCAATTCCGAGCGGCCAGGCCAGCTCCCATGCAGGGCAAATGGGAGCTGACCTGCGTGATGGCTCTTTGCTGGACACAAGTTTTCCATGAAACAAGGAAATTTAGGGGGTTTCCAAAACCCTCTGCAGTGCCTTCCCTTACAGACAATGCTGGAATGTGTCAAGAGGAAAACAATCCCGGATCTACCTGAGTCACAGATGAGATGTGCCAACAGGCTGTCCCCAGAGCAGGATTTCAGGCCCTCCTGCTGCAGGAACCCCATGTCCAACAGCAAAGGGGACCCAGACTGGTTGTGAGGGGTCACTCTGGGCCAGGAGGGTGCAGGGGGTGCAAGCATCTGCCTCGCCCCAAAGCCAGGAAATGACACAGCTTGAGAGGTCTTATAGGGTAAACACAGAGGTAGTGGGGCAGGATCCCGGCTGGGCTGCCAGGTGGGAGATGGTTCCATGACCAGCTGAGGGAGGACAGGTGGGTTACAGCCCCCTCAGCACAGGCCTCCCTCATTACCCTTTTCCAGCCCCAAATTCACAGCCTGACGCCCTGCATGGCCCAGCCCATGGCAAAGGTGAAGGGCTGAGCCCCAGCTTGTCAGTGGGCAAAGTCCAGGGCTGATGCAGCTGTGGTGGGAATGCTCAGCTCCCGATTGGGATGGGACAGTGGGCAGGGGTCCCCCAGTTCTGGAGTGCCAGGGCCAGCCTTGGGGTGTAGGAACACACTGCCATGTGCCCACACTTTCCTGTAATTGCCCTAAGTTTAGCTCTGGCACTGGCTGACCAGAAAATTTGCATCTCACAGGCCGGCTGGAAACCACACGATTTAGGGATGTGCATCCCAGCCCTTGCCCGATGCTCCAAATATTCCTCTCTGGGAAAATTAACAGGCGCTGGAGTAGCCACAGCCCTGCGAGCCCCCACCACCCCCAGCACAGCAGCTTGCTGAGGGCCACCCACCTCTGTCACTCCAAAAAAAGTGCCTCAGGTGCCAGCGGCACCGGCCCCAGCAGCGATGTGGCTAGCGGCGAGCCAGGCTAATGGCTTTGGATGTAATTCCCTGGTGGTGTGGGAAAGGCCCAGGCCAGCGGGTTCTCCCTGCAAGCAGGGCTGGCCCTGGGGAGCCCTGCAGCGGGTACCGGGGTACCCAACACGGAGCACCTGATATGGGGCACCCTGCAGGGGGGACACACAGGGACACCGCACACAGAAACACACCCCGCACAAGGTGACACACACATGCAAACACGCACACGCCTGACACCGGGGGCTGCACAGGCGCTGCAAGACAAGAGCGGGCCATGCTCACACCCACACCCCGCAACCGGGGGGCGGCACCGGGGGGGTCGGCACCCACCCACCCACCCATCTACAGCCGTTGTGCAACGCCGGGGGGGCACGGGCACGGCTGAGCTCGGCTCGGCTCGGCTCGGCCCGGCCCGGCCCGCCGGGGGGGCGATGCAGCCGCGGCCCGCCCCGCGCCGGGCGGTGCGTGCCGGTGCCCCGGCCGCGGTGCGGGTGGCCGGTGGCCGGTCCCGGTGGGATGGCGGCGGGTACTCACCCAGCGGCGGCGGCGGAGCGGGGCCCGGTGGTGGCGGCGGCGGTGCCGGGCCCCGGCGGCGGCGCGGGGCGGGGCGGGGCGGGGCGGGGCGGCCCCGCACCGGGGCGGGCACTGCCGGCTGTGCGCGCGCCGCCCGCCGCGCCGGGCGCGGCTCCGGTCGGCACGGAACGGAGCGGCGGCCCTGCCCACCCGGGAGCGCCGCTGCGCCCCGCAACCCGGCTACAACCCCCGTGCGGACCGGCGCCCGCAGCCCGGCGCGCACCCCGCATCGGTGCAATCCCCCCGCCCCACAGCCACGAACCGGGGTGTCACCCCGCACCCCCCCGCACACCGTGTGTGCGCACACCCCCGGTGTGACACGGTGACACACCGTCCATCTGGCAGTTCCCGCACGCACACACGGCCCGATCCTCACGCACACTCACGTGTTGTGCTCTCGCACTGGTGCACACGCAGCCCCGTGCATCGCACAATGCACACACGCACTCCTGGGGTTCTCCTTTTTGGAAGAATCCCATTAGGAACAGGACTGGATCCAGACAGGGAAGGCTGCAGGCTGCTGGCCAGAGCAGGGTGACCAGTGCCCGCTGGCCCCAGTGTGGGGAATACAAAGCCGGCCATGGCAGAGCTGCCTGCAGAGCCACTCTGCAGCTTCTCCCGCAGCACCTGTCCCCAGCGAGGGCTGTCAGCCTGCAGGGACTGACTGTGAGGACAGTGCGAGAGTGCCCTGCTGCTCTGTCCAGGAGACCGCCCGTGGTTAACAATGAGCATCTCCCAGCACACCCAGCAGCGAGAGCAGCATAGTCTTTGTTACACCCCGTCCACTGGTGTCCAGCTTTGGGACGTCACTCCGGGGTTGGTCACACACAACGAGAATCCTGGGACAGATGGTTTCAGGATAAGCCCTGCCTTATCAGTGCTGGGACAACCTCCCTTCCTATCGGGCGTGGAAGCAACTGGTCCCAGGAAAGCTGGAGTGGGGCTTTGGGAACAGGGGCCCCAGAGAGAGGCATTAACAAGCTCTTTCCAAAAGCACTTTTCAGGCAGTGCTCAATCTCTGATGGGAAGATCAGGATGGATAGAGAGACGACAGGGACAGTGCCCTGTCACAAGGTACCCCAGGGGACTCACTCCAAACCCCTGCTGCCATCCTACCATCGCTGGCTGAGTCCTGTGGTCCTGGCTCTCCCACCATCAGCCTGTGAGCCACTCTTGGGACACACCTTTCTGGGTGTCATAAGCCCTGCTCCCTTGCAATGGTAAAGCTGGCTGTGATTTCCAGCCCACAGCCTGTGCCCAGGACATGGTCCCACAGCAGCAGCAGAGCAGGACACATGGGGCATGGCAGAGCAAGCTGGCAGCTGAGCAAGGAGCCCTGTGCTGGGCCCTGGCCCGAGGGAGGAGTGGAGTGGAGGAGATGCAGCCCTTGCAGGGGCGGAGGACGGCGGCAGCGAGCGCAGCCGCCTGCTTTTGTCACACTGTCCTTTGTCCCAGGCACGTGGCACCAAGCACAGGGAGTCGCAGCCATCCGGAGAGCAGGGATGGGGTCGAGTGATCTGGAAGGGCGGCAGAGCCCGTCTGAACTTTCAGGAGGGTTTTCCAGCTGCGGTGGCGAGGGCACACATTGTGTGGCTGTAACTCTGCCCTGCTCGCTGGCACAGGTGGGTGAACAGCCAGTTACAGCCTGTGGCAGCTCCTGCTTCCTTATCACGCTGGGCAGGTGGTGATGGGCTGGTGCTGGTTGGAACTGCTGAGCTGAGGGACAGCACGGGGTCCCCAGTGTCACACAGCCCTGCCACCAGCAGCCACCCACTGGGGCCACTCTCCTGCCACATATCCAGGGCTAAAACACCCCGTGTTTTCCAGTAAGCTGACCAGCTGTTCCTGTCTACATGATCCCGTCGGGCTTTGCCAGAAACAGGTTGGGTTGCTCTGAGCAGCTCTCCCTGGCAGGGGGTTCCTCAGGCACCAGCAAATCCCACATCCAAGGAAAGTCTCTGTGTTGCCCAGGGTTTTCTATGGACAAGCGGGACAGAGCTCCGGTGCCAGGGGCATTTTGCGTGCCCCTGGCAGGCGTGGATGGCTGGCCAGAGCAAGGGCCCGGAGCCGGGCTGGGAGGGGAAGCATCTGTTTTGCAGCACCGCGGGGTTCCCTAAATAGGTCACTGCATTTTTATAGTCTCTTGGATCTAGAAAAACCAGTTGTTCCGGACAACCTGTGGACCCGCCAGCATCATCGGCTCCTCAGGCACTTGCCACTGTGCCCCCAGGTCCTTGGACACCTGCCCCAGCAGCACTGTGAGCAGGGCCAGGAGCTGGGGGGGCTCGCAGCAGCCTGAGCCATATCGGGGTCCTGTTCTCTGCTGAGAGTGACCCATCCCCGGCCACGCCCGGTGTGGGCTGTGCATGGCATGCTTTCCCCCCACCTTGCCCCTGGCTCGGCTGCCAGCTCCAGGCTTTGCTCCGGGGTGGTTTTCAGCCAGAAACAGCTTTCCTGTTGCAGGGGGAGGCAGGTCCCTGTGTGGGGTGCAGAGGGGTGTGCAGTGCCACCCACCCGCGGTACACCCGCATGCGCCGATGGTGTCCCATCCTGCTCGGGCTGAGCTCTCCCTCTAGTGGCACCAGGCTCCTGCCAAAGCCTCCACACTCCGGGGTGGCCGGAGCCGTGACCAGGGCATGTCCGAGGGGCTGGAGTGAGCTGGAGGGCGAGCTCCAAGCTGACCTCTCCCCTCAGCCAGGATGCCCACAGCAGGTGCACAGGGAAGGTGCTGGGAACGCTTTGCAGGAGCATCCCACCACCAGCCCCCCATTTTGGCATCCTTGCAGAGGGCAGGTGGTCCTGCCCTTCCCATTCCCTGACCCAAATTTGCTGGGATGTGGTGGTACAGTCACCCGGCGTGCCGGGCCTTGGGGGTGCAGCCCCACGGCTCTGTGTCACGGTGATCCCCCCAGTGACACCGATCCCACCCCTATCCCCATCCCACAGCAGCCAGCGAAGGGAAGGACCCGCACAAACCCCAGCTTCCCCCATCAGGGCAGTGCCCTGCCCGCAGCAGGGGTCCCCCAGAACCCCGCTGAGCCCCACGAGGCCCGTCTGGTCGGGTGCCACCCCGCCGCGCGTCCCCGCAGGGTCCCCCGGGCCGGGCGCCAGGCCATGCCGCAGGCAGCGCTGACGGGGCGCTTTGTTTTGTGCGGCCGCGGCTGCCCAGCGGGGAGACAAAAGGGGCAGTCAGACGCGGGCGAGCATTGTGCCGGCAGCCATGCGCTGAGGCAGCAGCCCGCGCCGCCACGCTCGCCTCGTGACCCCCGACGGCCCGGGCTGTGCCCGCCATGGTGCCCCAGGGCCTGCGGTGCCCGCCCCACGGGAGCCCCGCATGAGAAGGGGGCTGTGGGGCTGGTGGCGGTGGTCACCGCAGGGCCGAGGCCTCCCCACGGTCATGGCAGGCGTCCTGGGTGTGGGGTTGTGGTTGTGGCACTGCTGTGTGGAGCGCTGGGGCTCGGCGTGGCTGTGGGGATGTGTCTGCCAGGGCCACGCCAGTTCTCACCTCCAGCCTCCCTCGCCGGTGATGGGAGGAGGGTGTTCGCACCAACGCGGTGATGGGGAACACGCCTTGGCTGGTGAGGCAAAGTGACAGTGCCTGGTGGACACTCCCCTGTGAGCCCACCGCCCGCGGGGTCTCATGGGGAGGTGTCCCCACCGTCCCCACGGTGCCAACCGGCGCCAGGGCCAGGCCAGCCCCCAGGCTCACCCCGTGACGGCGCGGTGCATTGCCCCTGGAAAATGCCAGCGCGGTCAAATCGTTGAGTCATTTGTGCCCAAGATTATCTGTGCAAACAGCCGCCCCGATTATTTTTTTTTTTTTTATTATCAAATTTTTTTTCTTTTTCCCTAAGAATGTGGCTCAGACCATGGGGATGAGCAGCTGAAATCTCTGGGGATCAGCAGGACAATGCCAGAGCAAGCATTGTGCTGACGGCTCTGCAAACGCTGGCACCGGTTCCCGGCCAGCAGTACCCTATAAAAGCTGAGCCGCTGAAGTAGGCAAACATTACATGGGCGAAGCAGCAGTAACCGCCTGAGCTAGGTGAGTCCTGGACCGATGCGCACCTCTCCCACCTCACCCCTCCGCTGCCAGCCGGCTGGGCAGACACCCTTCCTCCTGCCTGGTGGCAAAAGACACCCAGAGGGACCACCGCTGTTTCCCATGGCATAAGACAGGCTCACACGTCCCCGCTGGCAGCCGGGGGGGGGGGTGAGAACCCCTCTACAACAGGGCACCCCACTCCTGGCACCCACCGGCACGGCACGCTGGTTGGCATCTCCCACCATTAGCCAGGGCTGTCCATGGGAGCCCACTGTGCCTCCCAAGGGACACTGGGCAGGGAGAGGGGAGCAGGCAGGTCTGTTGGACACTGCCAGGCACAGGGCAGCCCGTGCCCGCTGCAGCTCCCTGCTCTGGCTCAGGGGTGCTTTTCCTAGCAGTGGTCTGGCCTCGGGGAAGGAGAAAGGGGGATCGGGCACTGTGCCCCGGTGGGCACACAGGCTCCGTGCCATGGCCGGGAGGAGGGAAGGGGCACCGCAGCAGTGAGAAGGGAGCAGCCTGCTTTGGATGTGTCCCACAGCCCCCTACTGTGCCCCCTTCCCCATCCTTGGGCTGGCAGGAGGGTCTCGCTGAGGCTGGTGTGGCTTGTCCCCAGCAGTGGGGCAGCTGTCCTTGAACAGGCGCTGTGGGTGGCGGGCACAGGGCCGTCCCCCAGCCTCGCGAGTGGGCAGCAGGGATGCACAGGAACATGCTGCAGTAAAAAATGGCTTTTCCTTCTTTCTCCAGACACCGATCCAGCAGCAAAGATGGCTCAGACAAACCCTCTGCCTGTTCCCATGGGCCCGTGGAAGGTACGTCCTTGCATCCCCTGTATTTCGCCTTTCCCTGTGTGCAGGTAGGGAACAGGGAGAAGGGCAAAGCCTGTCCTCCAGGGCCACGAAAGTTGCACAGCAGGCAGTGAGGCAGAGACGAGCACAGGAAACAGGCACCCCTGTTCTCTGCCCATGGGAATGTGCCTCCTGCCTGCTCAAATACCTCCCGGGTGTTTTTCATAAGGGTCTTCACAGCATCCCGGGCCAACTGTGCCCTGCTCTTACCAGGCATCCGGTGACAGGCAGTTACAGAGTCCCCAGAAGCCACTGGCTCTTGTTCACCCTCCCCTGTCCATGCAGACAGGGTGAGCAGTGGGCACTGTGGAGCAAGGTGGGGAGCAGCCCCGAGGGGTCTGGCAAAAGCCCCAGGGCCATAGGTCGAGGAGGGAGCCGAGAGGGAGTGGAGAAACACGTGCACAAGTGAGAAGCATCCCGTCGAAGCCTGGAGCTGTCGCGGGAGAGGAGAGCGCCAGCCGCAGCCCCCCGGGGAGGTGCCCCTCGCCCTTTCCCCCGTTAATCCTCTTTGCCCTAGAGCGTTCGGAGCCGAGGCCGGGAGAACCTCCAGCCACAGCCCTGCCACCCGCCCGTCCCAGAACGGCTCCGCTCCTCTCTCCGGACGGCACCGCTGCCCCGGGAACTGATCTCCGCAGGGGTGAGCAGGAGAGCGGAGCGGGGGCCAGCCTGCGGCTCCCCCGACACCAAGGCAGGGCGTCGCGGGGCCAGCAGTGCAGGGACGTGGTGGCGTGCGGGGCTGTGTCCCAGCCCAGAGGGGTGCCCGGTGCAGCCTTCGCTGGCTCTCTCCCTGACGGAGCCACCCTCCGTCTCCAAGAGGCGCTGAATTGCCTGGGGCCACTGCGGGGCAGTTTCCAACTCGGCAGCTCGCTCTCCGTTCCAGATCACCGTGTACGACCAAGAAAACTTCCAGGGCAAGAGGATGGAGTTCACTTCGGCCTGTCCAAACATCATGGAATGTGGCTTCGACAACATCCGCTCCCTGAAGGTGGAATGTGGCGCGTGAGTACCCAGCTGCCATGGAGGGGGTGCTTTCCCAGGCGGGCTGGCTGGGAGAGGGGTGCCCAAGCATGGAGTGGGACCAGCTGTCCCCGCTCTGCTTGGCTGGAGCCAAGCACCACAGCCAAGGGAAGCCAGGCATGGGGGGATCCCACCCTGCCGCGGCAGAGCTGCCAGCTCTGGGCAGCACGGATAGAGGGAGAGGGCCAGAGGACAGTGGCAACACCTTCGGCATCATCCAAAACTGCCTCCCGCAGTGTTGGAACAGTCAGGTTTGGAGCTGCCCGAGGATGCAGCGAGGGTCAGTGCTCAGTGAGTGGCTCTTGAGCTTAGTCTGGTCCCCATCATGTCTGTGTAACCCCACGAAGCACCAGCGCTAGAGAACCACCTCTCACCCCAGGGCCCTGCCCTCCTTTGCCCTAGGCTTTTCCTGCACTGCACAGCTCCCAGGGCCAGGGCAGAACCCTCCCGCAGCTTCTCCAGTCCTGAGAGGGGTAGAGAGCACAGCCGGGCTTCTCCCTGCGCGCGGGAATCTTCCCTGGCACAGGCAAGGCACCTCCCGAGCAGCTCAGGGAGGCCGTGTGTCGGGAGCGGTCCCCTCGGTGCACATCCCGCCGGGGCGGGGAGCAGACGAGCTAGATTTGTGCTGCTATCTTTAGGACGTGTAATGCTAATGGGATTACAGCAGCATGCGTGCTCACGCCGTAATCAGCTCCCTGCTCCAGTTGACGTGCTCCTAATCAGGCTGCTCACCTTGCACAGGGCAGGCTGGCTGCAGGACATGGCACTGGGGCTCAGTTTGGGTCAGTGGCAAGAAACCCTCGGCACCCCAGCTCAGGCCCTCTGCACCCTTTGTACCCCATCAGCAAGGGATCCATGCACTGCACAGCCCGTGCCACCCACCGTCCAACCCCCAGCCCAGGCTCTGTCCCCAGTCTCCTTAAGGGGATGTCCCCACCCTGGAGAGAGGCAGGTGCTGTGTGGGCAGCACCAGGGCTTGCAAAATGTGTCCTGCAGGGTGGAGGCATCCCACTCACCTCTCCTTGTTTGCTTTCAGCGAAGGCAGAAAGGGGAAAGGCCATAGGTCCCTGCTCTCTGCTCAGAGCCAGATGGGCTCTGCCTGCTTTGGACATCAGGAATTCAGGTCTTTCCAGCAGTGTCAGGTTGTAATTGGGAAACAAGTAAGAAATGAGGCCTTTGGGAGAGAAGGGCAGCTGGGGCATCCTGAAGCGATGCTGGTCTGCATAAATAACGACAGAGCAGCCAGGGGGAGAACGACCTGTGCAGGATGGGCCCCTGGATCTCCCCATCTCCCACTGCAGCCGGGCATGCCGTGGGGATGCCTCCCCAGCACCAGATGCAGTTTCACACTCCCTGGGTTCTCTGCCCACATCCAGCACCGCTTCCTCTCCTCCCAACGTGTGGGCAGAGGCCAGACCCCAACCTCCTCCTTGCACCTACATCCTGCCTCTGTGCTAGCTCCGAGCAGGAGCCCCTGAGCTGCCGCAGGAAGCCTGGCAGCCCTCGCTCTGTTTTTGCAGCTGGGTCGGTTATGAGCACACCGGCTTCTGTGGGCAGCAGTTCATCCTGGAGAGGGGAGAGTACCCGCGCTGGGATGCCTGGAGCGGCAGCAACGCCTACCACATCGAGCGCCTGATGTCCTTCCGCCCCGTCTGCTCCGCTGTGAGTGTCCCACGGGCCTCTGATTCTGTTAAAATGTCCCAGGCCATGGCAGTGAGGTTAGGAAGGGAAAACACAGCTATGCCACACACAGGGGCAGGCTCAGCGCTTCCCCCCAATCCCAGCAGGATTTGCTCCTTGTGTCCTGTTTTTTAAAGTTTTTGAGGGAATTTCTGGTCAAGCCGTACATGACCAGAGCTAGGGGACAGCCAGTCTGAGACAGTAGCTGTGGCATAGCTGATACCTCCCAGCCACCCAGAAAACTCCAAGCAGCCAGGGTCTGAACACCTCCCTCTCCAGGAAACCCTCTGGGTAATGCCATAGGGAGTGACAGCCCTGCCATTCCCACCCACGCTGGGGCAGGAGCACCACCTCCCCCTCAGCCCCTGCTCTCCTCCTCAGAATCACAAGGAATCCAAGATCACCATTTTCGAGAAAGACAACTTCATCGGCCGCCAGTGGGAGATTGCTGATGACTACCCCTCGCTGCAGGCCATGGGCTGGGCCAACAACGAAGTGGGCTCCATGAAGATCCAGTGTGGCGCGTAAGTGAAGGCCAAGGACCAGGAGCAGCAGGACAATCCGCTGCCATCGCTGTGCCACCACGGTGGGAGGGGGACACCCTGTAACCCCCCTGCTTACCTCTTGGTCCTTTTCTTCCAGCTGGGTGTGCTACCAGTATCCCGGGTACCGTGGCTACCAGTACGTCCTGGAGTTTGACCACCACGGTGGAGACTACAAGCACTGGAGAGAGTGGGGTTCGCATGCCCAGACCTCCCAGATCCAATCCATCAGGCGTGTCCAGCAGTAGCTCCCCAACTTCCCAGTACATCTCTGCAAGGTTTCGAAAGCTCACCGGCTCCCTCTTGGTGCTAATACTCCCCTCCCGAAATAACCACCCCCTCTTGTACTGCCACTGCTTATGGAACAACACTCCCAAAACGGTACCAACTGCCACAATTGCCAATAAATGTGACTGAAAGAAAAAGATAAGACAGCTTGGTGTGTGTTTGCTGTTGTGTGTTTGGGACTGAGGTTGCACACCCTCATCCCAGGAGCAGGGACCAGACTCTTTCCTGCTCACTTTAAGCTGGGCTGAAGCATGGCAGGGCTCACACTGAGGGAGGTTCAGACCCCCACTGTTGCACAGAAACCCTTGGTTTTTTCCTTGCCTGCCCTCTCCTTCTCCTGACGAGGTAAAGGACACTTGGACTCTGCCCCACTGAGCCATACCATCCACGTACATACAGCTCGTGGGCTCTGTGGCCAGCACTGCCAGGCCTCTGGGATCTAAACCCAGGCTGCTCCCCGAAAACGCAAAAAAGAAAGTCACACTGACACCCACAAACTTTAAAATTTTTATTCAACAATTTACATCACTTATTGTCTGTCTTAACGTATTCGATCTACACAAATTTCTTTTTTTTTTCCTGATAAAATAATAAAATTTGGATAAATTTTGAAGACCTGTTGGTGCAGAATAAACAAAATTTCAGGTAAGGTTGGTTTTTTTTTTTTTTTTTCTTTTTTTTTTCTTTTTTCAAAACATATAGTGTGAAGTATGACATCATTGGTAAAGATACATCATGCCATTACAGCTCATGGACATTACCTATCCTTACAGTCCGTGACATCACCCACACCAGCGCAAGGGGCTGCGCCAGACACAGCTACAGCAGGTTTTACACTAAACTCCTCTAGCCACCCTCTCACCACCAGGAAAATGCCTACGCTTTTCCAGCTGGGCACACAGAGTGCATTCACCTAATTGGAAATTACTGGGGAGGGGAGAAGGAAACACAGACTACCTTTACCGACCCGTGTGGTCGCACACTACAACATCGACACCAAAGAGGGGCTGCCCCTCTCCGCAGGTCAGAGGTAATTCAGCTCCTGAGCAGGTAGAGCACAACCCCTCGCAGCGATTTGAATACAAACCAGGAACAAAATGAGAACTTATTGAAGGGGAAGGGGGGCAGGAGAGGAGACAGACCCCGCCCGGCTCTGCCTGCAGGGATCTCTCCGGCCCCAGCTCGCAGTCGCAGTCGAAGCGCGCGGTTGTGTTTTGCACCGCCCTTAACACTGAAATATTCAGGGAAGGGAGAGAGAGGGGCATCAGTCCCCCCAGTAAACAAGTTGAGGACCTTCAGAGGCTGGGAAGCCTCTGAAGGTGTGTAAGTACACGTGTGATGGTAGATAGAAAAGCAGCCCTGTTCTGTATGAAAAAAAGCTGTCAAGTTAGTACAAATTTCTGCCATGGCGAAGGGAACAGAAGGAGAAAGCTGTCAGGGTCCTTCTCCTGTCACAAAATCCCAACTCTCCCGCACACAGGCTCTGGGCTAAGCAACATGTTTCCAAAGGTGGTACCTGCAACCCAATGCACCCAATGCATGAAAACAAAAACAAAATAAAGCTCTCACCCCCAAGGCTGGAGGGAACCCTGTCTCCACTCCAGCCCTGCAGTGGGATAGTGAGGAACCCTGTCCCTCCTGCCTCACAGTGGGAATACACAGCGGTAGGATTCCTCTTGGTTCATTTTGTCATTAGAAGCCTCGAGTTTGCCCACGCCACTGGCCTGCAGCGCAGTGGACTGGTCTCCATCCCCTCCCCAAAGCTGCTTTGTGTGGGGGCTCCCCGTCCCCATGGGGACACTGGTGGGTGCCGCCACCACGCTCTCCCCAAAAAGGGCACTGGTTCATCCGCCAGCACAAAGTGTATCCGAAACACAAGCCAGCACACCCCACTCCCTCTGATTCAATTACTAAAGTAGGCTCTTTAAAATAAAAAAATAATATATATATTTATATAGCTATACAGAGAGATACAGAGAAAGCAAAGGAGAGAGAAAGGCTACTAAAAAAATCAAGAAGCGCCAGTTTTCTGCTACAGCTGTCAGCAAAGAACTGTCACCTTACATCATACCCTCCAAGATGGTGAAGAGAATGGAGGCAATGACAGCACAGGAATGCAAAAGAGGGCAGATAAGTCACTTCTGGTAATGAGACACAAATTAAACTTTCAAAACATGTGCATAGCTTTATTCATCTGCTTCAAACTAACCTTTTCACGGAGCTTCAGTGAAACCCGAGTGTGCAAAATGCATTTCTAAAAAATAATGCAAGCAAGCTTTCACATTTACTGTGGCAGAAGTACAGAAAGACTCGGACAGAATCATCACACACTGGGGTGGGAGATGGAGAACCCAGAATTGCACAGCTTGGAGTTCTGAGTCACTGACTGCAAACACAAGCGTTTGGATTTCGCTAACTTCAAGCAAGGCATGTTGACTTCTCCTTTACAAAAAAATACTCATAAACCCCACAGAAACAAGAACCACAACCTGGCAGGGAATAAATCCCCTGGATAATGGGATCATGGTGCCACAGGGAGCCTGAACTCCAGCAAAGCTAGTTCCAGAGCTTAGCTTGTTTTGGCTCTGCAGGAACACCATGGCAATGCTGATTTTTTGTCCACAGAAGAGCAAAGCAGCTTTTCTTTCTCTCCCTCCCATTCCCCTCTGAAGTCACAGGTGCCACTGCACAGGACTTCATCCCCAAACTAAGACAGCCACTACACAGGCTGGAGTCCAAGTCTCATTTCGATCCAAAGGGTCACCAGGACACTAAGGAACCCTCGACTGTGGATGGGGAGTGGCCCTCCCAGCCTCATCCCCAGCTCACACCCCCCATCACCTCTCTCCAGAAAGACTAAGCACACATGCAAGGCACATTGAGTCAGATGTACACACGCACCTGGGTGTGTAAAAGAGCAAACGCTGGCCAAAAAAGAAATAAATTGATGCTGAATAAACTAACTAAACAGGTAGAGAGCTCTGGCCTATGTATCTGTAGACTATTTTCCAGGCAGTCGTAATCCCCAAGTGTTTTTCCTACGTGACTTTAGACCTTCCTTACTCTTCCCTCACTTTGCAGAGAGGTACTTCATATTCCTAAAGGATCTTCTATAAATAGTCAAGTAAATTCCCTTTCTTCCCTCCAGTAAACTCCTCCTCCAGGATACACATCCCCCACCATGATGCAGGCGTGACCCATAAAGAGAAGAGGTTCCGGACCTGCCCGTGCCTCATGGCAGCGCCTTGATGCAGTGAGACCTCCCTCCACTGCTCCCTAAGCCTTTCACTGGCAGGTTTTGGCTGGCTGGATGGCTTCACCTTGCTTTTTTCTTGGAAAACATCTGACCCCAGGCACCAAGCGCTCCCCAGGTGGAGAAGGAGCCGGTGGGTCCCCAGCACTGGGGTAAGGGCAGGACGGAGGCCACGCAATCCTTAATACTGCTGGTTAACTTCACATTGAGATAAAGCATTCAAAAGATCTTTTTGTAGAGATGAGCAATTTCCTTCTACAGGTAAATTCAAATAGAAAACAAATATATTAAAACCGGAGACGAGACAAGAGCTGACTGAGGTTTTTCTACCTTACAAGTAACTCAGGCACCTTTCCCGCACCACCGGCCATGGAGGAAGGAGAAGCTGAAAACCTCAGGGATTTGCACTACCCTTCCAATAGCAGCTTGAGAAAAGGAAGGAGAGGAAAAGAAAAACAAAACAAACAAAAAAATAAAAATGCACAGTGTTCTCTCAAGTTAAAGAGTTCTCCTTTGCTTGCGTTTGCATAGAAATTCCCATAGGTCAGCACCAAAATCAGGTCCACTCCTGTCCTACACCCCGGCTCCCCCAGTTCCTACACTCTCCCAGTTAGTGGCTGTGTTACAGGAGGGTTCAACTATCCGCAGAGAAACTACATGGTCATGTTAAAAAACAGAACAACAAAAACGAAAAACAAAAGTGCATCACACATTCTTGATTTTCAGGGTTACTTATAGCAGCAGCATCAGCATTAATCCAAGACAATGAACAGTTGTAGATTCGTTCTTAAATGCAGCAACACTTAATGAAATGTCTTCGGGGAAGGGCATAAGAGGGTCCTTCTCAAAAGGATAAAAATGAAAATTAGACTATTCAATATGGACAAAAAGGAGATAAAACAAAAATTAAAGACACCATCTTATTTACATTAAAAAAAAAAAACATTCTTGTTAAAATATCTTTACAACACCTAAGCAAAAAAATATGTATTTTAAGAATAAAGCAGAAACTCCTAAAGCAGTATCCATTTTTGGAACCCTTATTTAGCACCTGAGGAAAGACCATATGGAAAGCAGACAGGTTGGGGGGTTTTTTTGTTGCTTTTTGTTTGTTTTTTTTTAGAAAACTGTAAGTTGTGTTTTGCTAAATGTTCAGAAGTTTGCAGTACACAAGTTTCATACCACAGAAAGAAATGAGCAATTCTTTTTTTTGTTGTTGTTTGTTTTCTTCTTTTTCAAGATACTCTAGTCATTAATAAGGCTGTAGAAAAGGGACACTGCTATCCTACAAAATGGCTTTAGAGCTCTGGACACTTTGTACGAAGCCTTCTGACTAACAGTCAAGATAAATCCAGGTCAGCAGCATCCCCTGGTTAGGGCACAGGCAGGACTCTTGCTCCAGTCCCAGCACAGGGAGTGGGCTCATGCCCAGGACACGAGGCCACCACAGGGGTCTTTTACCTCCCCCGACATCCACAGCTCCACTCTGCTGTTGCTGAGCAATGCCACTTTAGAGGATCTCAGGCAGGACAGAGGAGCCAGCCTGACCCTGGGGTGTAACATGTACTGGGCAAACCTCTAAAGCTCTGTAATCCCTGGAAGGCAGCACATCAAGATCTCCTTCCCACCAGCCCAGGTTCCTGCTTCCCAGCTGTGTGCACTAGGGTTTTCCCACATGGAAAAGTGCTCTGGTGGTGGCCAGAGCCAGAATTACTCTGGCTTTCTTGGCTACTCCACCACACCAGCCCTTCTCCTGCCTTACACCCCCGTGTGAAAATGTGCAGCAGCTTTAAAGGGGTGAATCCTTGTTCTCTCCCCTCCTGACCTCAACCAGCTCCCTTGTAAACAGCCTCTGTAAGGAAAACAAATCACGACGGATGGACGGACAGAAAAGTCTTGTAGGGATGAGAGGGTGAGACTCCTGAAAGCTTGGGACACCACAGCAACTTACTGAATCAAAACTGGACACAAAGGAAAACTACCAGCAGTTCTGGCTGTGAATGCCATCACTCCCACATGTCCCTGACATCACCCACTGGCCACTTGGGAAAGGACACTATGGTGCTACTGTAATGCTCTCTTGAAGGTGAAAGCACTAATTACACACACAGCTGGAAGGACAACTTCCAGCTCTTTTTTTTTCCTAGCAGGAAGCAATTTTCCTTTGCATTTAGCTGGCTGGTTCACCCATCACCCGCTCCCAGCTGCCAGTCTCACAACCTAGTGAGAATTGGGTTTCTTTCCACATTTCAAAGAAGTTCACAGCAGCTATGGAAGGCAAAAAGTGGGATTTACTAGCTCAGAAAGGTTTGAAGTGGGTTAGTGACAGAATCCACGCCCTGGACCTACCCACTGGTGAGACATAGGAGATTTCTAACAGGTTTCACAGAGGATTGAGGTGGGTTTAAACCAAAACCAAACTCTATGCAAAGCTTGAAAGCCATTGCTTTGCCAGTCCACCAGATGGGTGGAGTGGGAGAGAGCAGACACTGAAGGCCCCAAACCACTGTCATGGAGCAGTTGTTAAATCACCTCTTGGAGCACAAGGAACACTCCATGGTTCACCAAAGAGCATGCAGATTCCAAGCTGGATCTGGCTGGCACCACACACTCCCGTCTCTATTACACAAGACCCTGTACAAGAGACACCCAGAAGAACCTGCTGGCAGGAAAGGAGAGGTGGGGAATGACCAGAGGAGAAAGGAGACAGACCCTGCCTGTGCAGGAATCCTCACTTCAATGAACAGGCAGCTTGGAACGGGAACCAGAGGAAAGGGACTCACAATGGGAACAGAAACGAGAGAGAAGCCTTAACCTGAATTAGTATCTTCATAGCTAATAAAAAAATAGGTCATGATCTCACCCTTAGTGCCGCTTTCCGATACTACACGTACTTAAGGGGTTTTAAAACTTTCTTTACTCAGTGTAATGAAAACAATGGCACAAATAAATACACGCTCGCTCTCCTCACAAGTCAGATGCTCGCACACGCACCGCCGGCCCCTCGCCCCCACAGACACCCTCGGGTGCAGACCCGGGACAGGAGGCTGCTGCTCCCCTTCCCGGGCTGTATTTGGTTTATGCTACAGTACTAATACTCTGAGTCAAACAAAAAACCAAAACAAAACGTGAGACTTATCAGTAACACCTTATCGTTATTTCAATGTGCTAAATTAGTCACAGCTCAATTTCAGTTTGGTTTTTTTTTTTCCTTTTTTTTTTTTGTTTTTTTTATAAGTATACACAAAAATAATCAGAAAACAGATTAAATCTTAAGATATTTTTAATAAGTGCTCAGTTAAGAATTGTGTGAGGACTTGGGGAGGACTGCAGACAGCGACAGGGCGAGTTACACGACAGCACGAGGAAGCTCCTTCCATGGCCCTGCCTGGCTCTAGGCAATAGTCTATCCCAGAAAATACCGGGGAGCCAGAGCTACAGGAGCTCAGAGAGAGGAATTCCTAACTGCTTAGCGCTGAGCACACGCTGTGGAGCTCATGGAGACAGACAGACAGACATCTGAACAGAGGATGGTCACAAATACAGCAGAGAAGGTGCTGCCGAGGGTGTTTCTGGATGGGTCCCGCTGGCGAGGCAAAGCCACAGGGATGAGCATCGGGGGAAATCCAGCCCATCCCATTGCTCCAACTGTGGTTCCCTCAGCATTTCTTTTGCTATTCAGGTGACAGACTGGACTAGGCCAAGATCAGAGTCCTCAAATATTCAGCAAGACTCAGACCTTTTTAGAGACGCAGGGTTAGTGCTGCTCAACTCCTCCATTGCCCCGAGCGTGGACCTGGGGCAGGGGGACAGGACAGCACAGACCCCAGGGAAGCAAAACAGGGTGTTTTTGTCTTTTTTCTTTTTTTCTTTTTTTTTTTTTTTCTTTTTTTTAATGGAACCCAGCCCTTAAGGCGACAAGTGACTACACAAGGCAAATAAATACACAGCAGAGCCTTAAAGCCAGTAAAACAAACTGGAAACTTTGCTATTAGACTTCAACTTTTTGAAAATAATAGTAATAAAAAAGGAAAAAGAACATTTCTTCCACCTTCATTTTCCCAGCCCCACCATCCAGTTTGTTCAACACTTTAAAGCTCAGGAATGCCCCAGCTCTTCAGCAGCAGAGCTGGAGGTGATTCCGACTTTTGGCAAGCAGTTGGGAGACTCAACAGAATTAAAAATAGGAACGTTGGAGGACTAGATGTCGGGCACATCTGTAAACATGTTATACATCTCAAAGTTACACACACCTGTCGAGGTGGTACAGTTTATAGGTGAAACAGAACTATTTGCGACTGGCCAACCACACATTTCTGAACCTGGACTGATACAATACATGATGACTATATAGTATCACACTCAGTATTATACTATATAGCTTTGGATACATCAAATGGAGTAGGCAATCCATAGTCAAATGTTTAAGCGTGGCAGAAAGCGAGCGTCTTACACAAGGTACAGAATTCAGTTTCATTGTCCCACCATGAACTCATAAGCGTCTCATTCAGGAACAATCTTATTAAAAGTATAAAAACAATTAAAAAAGCCACATGCTACATACTCCTAATTTAAAAAAAAAAAAAAAAGAGGAAAAAAAAGAAAGAGATAGAATTATAGAATATTCAGAGTTGGAAGAGACCCATCAGGATCGTCGAGTCCAACTGCTGGCCCTGCGCAGGACACCCCAAGAATCCCACCCTGTGCCTGAAAGCATTGTCCAAACCCTTCTTGAACTCAGACAAGATTGATGCTGTGACCACTTCCCTGGGGAGGCCATTCCAGTGCTCAACCACTCTCTTGGTGAAGAACCTCTTCCTGCTATCCAATCTAACCCGCCCCTGACTCAGCTTCAGGCCATTCCCTGCCACTGGTCATGAGGGTGAAGAGATTGGTACCTGCCCCTCTGCTGCGCCTTGGGAGGATGTTGAAGACCACAATGAGATCTCCCCTCAGTCTGCTCTTCTCCAGCTGAACAAACTAAGGGATCTCATAAGGCTTCCCCTCCAGACCCTTCCCCATCCTCATGGTCTCCTTTGGATGCTCTCTAAATAGGGGTCTTTTTCACTTTGTGATGCCCAAAACTGCCCCCAGGACTCAAGGTGAGGCCACACCAGTGCAGAGCAGAGCGGGACAGGTGATGCTGGACCTGGTGCCCCCCAGGACATTGTTGGCCCTCCTGGCTGCCAGATCCAGATGGCCATGGACCAGGACCCCCAGCTCCCTTTCCATGGCACTGCTCTCCAACCTCTCATTCCCCAGTCTATCCAGGGCTGCCCATCCCAGGTGCAGAATCCAACACTCACCCTTGTTAAATAGTTGGTGATTGCCCATCTCTACTTTGCTGAGGCCTCTCTGCCCTCGAGGGAGTAGCCAGTTCCTCCCAGTTCAGTGTGTCAGCAAACTTATGATCTCCTTGAGTCTGGTAGCCAGGTTGTTAATGAGATGTTGGAGAGAACAGGGTGAGGACAGAGGCCTGTGGAACTCTCTGGGGACCTGATACCGGCCCCATGGCTGGATGGACAGATCTAAGCACAAAGGGATCCCAAAGTTTTGGGCTTATCTACTCCTTGTAATGCCCCAGAGGGTCCATTTTAGGAACACCAACTGCTGCTGACCTGGATACCCAGGAGCCAGGATTAGGCCACAGACACCCAGGATGAGCTCCATGGGGAGCTGGGGGCTGGTCAACAAACCCATTTCTGCTTTATTCATTTCCCGCTCTTGCACTGGACCCTGTGAACTTTCCACCTTTTAAAAAAAACCCAGAAAAACTACCCGACCCCCAGATGATTTGGACATGTTACACAAGCTGCAATGGGACAGAGGGGTTACATAGCTGGAGCCTGCACTCTGCTCAGCCTTCCCTACCACTGCTAGGAAGCTTTCCTTTCCCTGGGATTATTTTTTTTAATTATTTTTTTAAATTATTATTTTCATTCCTAAGTCCTCCATTTTTTTTGTAATAAAATATATTTTTATTAAGAGATAATTAGAAGCAGAGCCCGGAAATACACAGACTGCATTAAAATATAAAAGAGCATTTCCAAGGGGCAGGAAGCCCAGCCATTGGCATTCTATGGACAAATTGAAAAGGATTCAAATTCCCTTTTTTTTTTTTTTTTTTTAACTTTTTTCCTTTTTTTGTTATTTTGAAATTTTTTTTTAAGAGAAAAAATAATTCAAGAAGGGTGAAAAGTTAGCAGAACTCAATTCCTCTTCAGTTTTCCAATGAAAATGGGAAAAAAAATCCAGCACATTTAGTGTTAGGAGACAGACAGAGCAAATATGAAGCACCTACAGTTGAAAGCAGAAGATACTTTTTTTTGTCTTTTTTTTTTTTCTTGCTCCCAGTAATACAATGACATTAAACTGTGGGAACAATGGGGTTTTTTTTGTTGGTTTTTTTCCATATTAAATGCCTAAACAGATTGCTTATTTTTCCATGTTGTCTTTTAAAATGAAGTAACTCTTCAGTTGCAATAGTCCAACGTGTAACAGGAGCCAGGTCAACTGTGTGACTTCACCATGCATCCTAGAACTGCAGTATTACCATCTTTCCCTCAGCAGAATGATCCTTTTAAGACAGTATCACCAGCATAGGATTGCTGCTTTACTCCTGGCAAAACATGCGGATTATAATTCTCTGGAAAAAAAAAGAAACTCTGCAAACTTCAAGGCGTTTCTCCAGCATTCAATGGAAAACAAATCAGAAAAAAAAAAAAAAAGAAACCAAACAGGGGAGGTGGAAGGGAAAGGGGAGATGAAGGATGGTGAATCATCCTGATTTCCCTGTGATTAGTGTGTCACTACAGTCACAGAACAAGAAACAGAAACCTTGTCAAGTGGAAATGCCTCTCCAGTGGGTTGCTGTTGCCCTTGTAGACGACAGCAGGAACTTTGAAACCGGGCTTGTAATTGAGTCTGTATTCCTTAATCACTTGCATTCACTCTTTAAACAAAAACAAAACAAAACAAAAATGAAAAAAAAAAATCTATTCAGTACCGGAGATTAAATAATCACATGTGTAGTCTCGTTGAAATAAATTTTCAGATTCCTTAAGAAGTCTAATTACTTTCAGTTGCCATTTTTAAATAACTATATATATATTTGTATATATTATCCTGTGATTCTAGTTATGGTTCCTCTGCTGCACTGAAGATTTAGAAGGAGCATAAAAGCCTTTTTGTCCCCCAGGAACAGCACAAATGCTGCAGAAAGGTTATAACAGGCAGTCTTGTCTTGCTACCTTCATTGATCCGGGCGATCCATGGCTTCATCATAAGTGATTATCCTTTTGGGATCTGGAAAGAGAGCAGAATCCTAAGTTTTGGACAAGCTACTTTCAGGCCCTGTGGCTGAAAATAAACACAAGGTACTTGACTGTTAACAGAATTTTCCTTGGCAGGATGCCCTCTCCTGCCAAGCCACCCCAAGGCCAGGTGGGCTCCCACAGAGCAGAGCCTGCTCCCCACAGCAGCACACGGGTCTCCAGGTATGGCTCTTCCCACACAAAACCTCTTCTCAGGTGACTTGTGGGGATACATCAGAATTTAAAACTTACTATTGGATGTGACACCCAACACCAGAAACAGAAAGCAATTTTGTATACACATAGGGAAGAGTCATTAAATCTAATTTGACACTGGGTTTATTGCTCTTTTAGAGACTCTGCTTCTCTCCAAGCAGCTCACCATTATAGCAAAGCTTATTGTCCTGACTTTCAGCAATCTGAAAGGGAGATAAATCCAGACTACAAACCGCAGGAGCTGAAGAACTGAACCTGGGCATCTCCAGACAGAGACAATCCACTCTCATTCATCCCCCATCCCAACAGACAGAGCAATTTGGTTCATTTATTCTTTCCAATGTCCTTACCTTGCTTCTGCAAATTCCAAACCGCTTCCATTTCTGTGGAGGCAAAAGGAGACCATTGTTATTATGCAGATTGATGCTGCCATTAGAGACCACTCCAAACACACTTCAATTTTCCAAGTGTGGCAGTTGTGCTGAGGCTTTCAAACAGAGCCAAACCCATCCCAACCCAGCAGCACAGTGCCAGCCCACAGGACTACACAAATTTGACATGAATAATCCAGCAGTAAAAGGCAAAGGGATGGCTGTAACATCATCTTAAGGGTCAGAGAGCCAAGCTGAGCATCAGAAATGTCATCACCATTCACCAGTCCTACATATCACAGTCTAACTTCAGGCTTTACTACTCTGACTCCAACGCTGCTTTGCACATTACAGCCTCAACAAGGAGCCTGGAGAGATGATTTTTGCAAGTTGATGCTTAGTGTGTGTGAAATGAGAACTGCTGGACACAGCGAGCTGCACATGGTTCACAGCGTGCGTGTGCTGAGGCACCAGGCAAGGGCTGCCGTGTGAACATCTCTGCAGAGCTGCTGCCAACACACTGTCCAGGAGCAAGGTGTGATGCTCCACACACCTGGCTTGCAGTTGTTCCCCCAATTTACCTCTACAACACATTTGTAGGCTGAAGACAAACCTTTCCCAGTTCTCCCTGGACAAGCATGTGCTTCTGTTTACCCAAGAAATAACAACAAAGTTAAATGCTCTTCTCATTCACGCTGAGAAACAGAAGGCTCTTCCCTTTAAAATATCCCCCCCAAAAAAGTCGCATCTTTACAGAACTGTTAAAAGTAACTACTTTGAGCTGCTATCGAGTTGGAATTTTGTGAGCTAGAATATTTATGAAGACACTGACTGTACCTTGTGTCCAAGTTCAATAGACAAAATTACAGAAAATGAGTATTTAGTCAGAACACAACCTGCAAGTACCACTTTTCCGGTCTCTTTTCTGCCAGAAAGGGTGACAGGACCTTGGTAGGGGCTAGGAAAAGGAGATGGAAAGGGATTATCAGGCTACATGGGATGTGCAGTAAAGCACAAAACAAGGCAGTAAGTAAACTAACCAGCATGGGAAAGGAAGAAGAAAAAGCCCTTCAAAACCCATGGCCTCAGCACGATGTGTGCCAAGTGTCACCTCCATCAGTCACCTCCCTTCTCCAAGCCTTCATCTGTCCTTTGTCCGCTACAATCTCCAGCTCCCTGGGGCAGGAAATTGCATGCAAATAAATATTGCCAGCCCTCACTGCACAATTAAGCCTTTTGTAAGGAAGGCCCTGACAAAATTTTACGAGGTCTGTTATTTTTGCGTCAGGATAGTAACAGCAACACTTTGCACTTCTATTGGGGAGCCCTAAGTGCTTTGGGAATAGTAGCCAGCCTCTAACACCCCAGGGATAGAAGCAGGCTGGCGAGGGACTGCCTCCCTCATCTGCCAGATGCAGATTCCCCTGAAGTAAAATGAACCAGCTACTAAAATTACCTCCCGTGGAGCGAGTTTTCCATTCAGCGCAGTTTGATGCATCATTTCCTAACAGCTAAAGAACATCTCCCATTTTAACAGCTTTCCCCAAAGGCAGGGGACAGAAAACTACTCTCGAGTTGTTGGCTCCTGCACATTAGAGCAACACTTGAGCATCAAATACAAGGAGGAGCTGAAGCACCATCCACCACTCTACCCCCATGCAGAGACCACGCTGTCCCGTGCACTTCATTTGGCCTAAACTCTGGACACAATGTGAACTCCTTGTGTTAAGAATATATGACAATAAGACCAACAGATAAACAGATAAACAAACAGAGATACTATTAAGAACACAACAAAAAAACTACTAAGTTGACAAAGCTCTGTTTCAAAAAAAAAATTTAACAAACTTACAACCTTTTCAGACTTCAATTTCCCTTCTCCTCCTTCAGAAAGGGAGGGTGGTGTAAAGTGTCCTGGAAATCCCAGACACCTGGACACACTGGCTGGCAGATGCTCAGCCTGAGCAAGCTACAAAACCAAAGACCATCAACAAACAAATGCAATAACAGCTCTTACTAAATATCACCTGCCATCAGCAGAGCAAGGTCCTCCCCTCCAGCTGGCAGCACAGGGCCAGGGGACAGCACAGGTTAAGCACACTGACCAACTGAAACAACTTCACAAGGGAAAAAAAATGTCTGAGGCTAACTGCCACACAAAACTAGGGGAAAAAAAGGGATTTCTTCAATCTTAAAATTGAATTATATGATTTATTCTGCTTTACTTGGTAATACAGTAGAGTTTTCCTGTCAGTTCCAGATTGTGGTCACCTATGACTGACAAAAGGCGCTGTGACAAACGCCATGGCCACTGTCACAGGGTGACCTGGTGACTGACCTGGTGAGCAGGCAGCTCAGCAGAGCCACTGCTGCCCAATGCCTGGCTCCAGCCATGCAGAAGGAAAGACAGCCCCCAAGCACTGGGCATGCAAGAGGCCCCAAGCGAGCTTTCAGCCCTCCTTCTTTGGGCTCAAAGAGCTCTTTTCTTGAGCCTCTCTTCCCTGGATAAAGCTTCTAGAGTGAGTTTAAGCAAAGGACTCCTACAGCTGCTTATCCTGCATAAGAAAAGGGGTATCCTCACCATCAGCCCAAGTCCTGTCTCTCAGATACTGCCCCCAAAACCCAGTACTGCTGCTTTCCAAAGACCTTCCCAACAGGAGCCACCATTCCCAAAACCAGACATGTGGCTGAGGAAACAGCAAACCTTCTTCTCAAGTGAACACCAACCCAGCTGGAGAAAATGCCATCAACAAACCCTTGCACAACCCAGCCCTGCTCCAAGCCAGGGGCAGAACAAGGTCACCTCCTGTGCCCCTTCCAACTTCTCATTTCCAGGATTTTGTACAATTAGCTCGCCTCTCTACAGCCCTCAGGCTCGTGGTTTACTGAGGAACTGCCTGGGGCAGACAGTCCCAGCCACATCCACCTAAAGCATTTTTCTGGGGACTATCACTGAAACAAAGGGTCACTGAAGGAAAGCTTTGATGTCAGGAGCAGACTAAGGCACACTCCGGTGAATAGTGCTGGGATTCCTCATAGGTCAATAAACTTTACAGCAGGACTGGTACACAACCTTGGAGGGGAAAGAAGTGTTTCTGTAATAACTTGCTAAGACAGGCACTTTTACACACATTTTCCTTGCTAGAGAGGCAGTCCCTGCTCACAGAAGTCTCTGCACAATGCCACGCTACTATTTCACTGTCCTTATAAATCCCAAAATTCTCCCTAAAATACAACACTAAAGAAATAACAAGAAGGGACCATTCTCATCTGATTTTTTTCTGTTTGTATCTGCAGGACAATGATTAAGTATGGGGATTGCCCTGGAAACAAAGCGAAGAATAAGTATTCCATGCTGTGGAGACTCATGGCTGCACAGCATACACTGTACTCATCCTGACAACTGGAAAGAGCAGGGACTGGAAGGAGAATTAAATCAGCTTTTGCCCCACAGCTCAGGCCCCACAAGGCCATAACCAACCCAGCGAGCTCTAACCCCTTCCCACCAAGGGGGGATGGGACACCAAGGCTTTTTTTTCCCCCCTCTCCTGATGTAAAGGATGAAAATTGCTGAATTCACAGCTCTGCTATTTCTTCTGACCCAGTTCACCATTCCGGCGAACGCCACTCCTGGCTGGCCCACACTGCCTTGCTCTATTTTCCATGCTGCTCTCCTGCTTCTTCACGCGAGCAGAGATGCTGCTGCCACCGAGATGCTGAGAAGGAACAAAGCAGCAGCACAGGCAGAAACTCAGGGGCAAGAGAACAAGGGAAACCCTGCAGCTCCCTCTTCTCCACCCATGTGGTCTTCGCTGCTGTGCAGCTGAGCTGGAGGCCTCAATTATTTGCTTTTTAGCTCAGGACAAGCAAATTATTGAGCTTCCCACCACAAAGCTTGCCATTTAGAGCTCAGTGTTAGTGACAGCCTGACCTGGAAGAATGCAACTGCCTGAACATGACAAAATTCTCCAAAGCGTTGACAATTATTCCGATATGAAGTGTTTCATCTAGCTGTCATTAAAAGAAGGACTAAAGCAGTAAGAAGATGCTGGTTTCAATGCAAGTAAAGCTGACATATACTCAACCTCCTTATCTGAAGGACCAAAATATCTGCAAGAATCAGTTTTACCTCAAAAAGATAAGGATTTTGGCAATGCCACACAAAGGCAGAAGTTCAACTCTAACCTAGATAGGGGACAATGACTCGAAGCGAGAGCACCATTTCTTCCTGGGCCTTCCAGTCTCCCATGTGAAGCCCATCCCTGTCTCCAAGCACATCCAGAGCAGGCCCACCAGCGCTGAGCTAAATCAGATCTCCCTCGGTAAATGAGATCTGTCACCCGTGAGTGTTTCAAGGCACTGTCACAAACACCGAGCGGCACGGGCTGTCAATGAAGGCAGCCACATTGAAGGATCGTGTTTTACACTCAAGCAGATCAGATGATCAAGGAAGTCTTTCTGCCCTTTAAACAGAGGAAAAAATAAAGAAGAAGCAAGGCATGAAGCAGGGGTACAAGGAAACCAACAGCTTCCAAGAGATGGAACAAGAGGGTGCACCATCATCATCATCCTTGCCTAAATGTTGCCAGTGCTCTGACTTCTGGGGAAAAAGCACTCTGGGTACAGGCAAAGGAACACAGGAATCCACCAGGACCTCGCTGTGCTCTGCAGCCACCCAGCCTCACACCCAGCACAGCACAGGGATACTGTGGTGAGTTACAGGAGCACCGTACCAGAGCCAGTCTTTTCTGGGTGCCACCTCCTCCATCCATCTTTCCACAGGGAAGCTGTGAAGCAATTACAGTTTATAATGTCCTGTGCAGTCGCTGGGCAAACCACGCGTAGGAAAGCCTGGTTTGCTGGAACAAAGCTACTGAGTAAGCTGGAGGCTTTCCCAGAGAAATTTACAGTCCAGAATGAGGATCCACACAACCTGGGCACAGTTACAGGCACAGTGCAAAAAAGGGTGCACAGTTGTGACATTCAAAGCACCCCAACCACTCACACTACAGCTCATTCTTGACTCCAACACCCAGAGCTTCATCCTTGCACTGAACTACTGCACACGGAGCTCAGAGTAGGGAACACACCAGGACCCCACAGTGCTCCATACTCACCCCTGTCCTTGTCCTGTGATCGTTCCTCTTTGTGTTCATAACCCCAAGGGCAGGGCAGATGCAAAGATCAAACTACTGAGACGTTGCTCAAAAGCAAACAGATCAATCTGAGAGGGAGAAGTTCACCTGACTCTCAAAATCAAAACCAAACAGTCTGAGGACCCGACTGCCCGGAATGCCCTAACACCGACCCAGGCAAATCCACACGCTCTCCCAAGCAAGGAGGAAAAGGCAGCTTGTGAAAAAGGAACTGAGTGAAATCGTTCTTTTCCTACTCGGAGGAACTGGCTGGCTTGGAGTTGGACCTCAGGAAAACAGCCCAAGATAAACGGAGAGAATAGTGTGGGAATTAACCCCCGCACTGCCGTCCTGCTAATGCACCCTACAGCTCCAGTTTTGAGGCATTTTACAGTACACGGTGGGCTCTGGCTGCAGGACCACGGCCACGGAGAGAGCACAGGAACCACCGTTCCTCCAAATATTTCTTAACCCAACTCACCCCAAGGGTGAAATGCAACACTCATCATCACAGAAGTACTAAGACCCGGACTGATCTCTTGCTTTGTAAAGCAGCTTTTGAACTCTAAATAGGAAGACAGACAAGCCCAAGCTGTTTGGAGCACCCCATCACTGCATTAATGACAACGCTGATTAGAAACATCCATCATCTTTTACCCCTAAATAACACCTTGAAAATGGCAAGCACGTAGCCTGAAAAAGAAATTAGCAGAGATGAGTGCTGAGGCAGGATCGGGTATCCCCAGACCATCATAAAGGTGTTTGTTCTGGATGCTCAAAGCAAGACCATTCACATGCAGAAGAAGAGCAGAGAACAGTATTTTAACGGGTGCTTTAAGTGGCCATTCTTGCCAACAAATGTAATTAACTCCCGTGTCTAGAAGAGCTCAACGCAGCCAGGCTTTGAAGTTAACACCTCCTTGAGAGGACATGGGATGGGAGTGTTCTTTATTTTCCTGTTGTTCCTATTGTTTCTGCCTTTCACAGCAAGTGAGAATGGGAGAGCTGATGAGCCTTGCTGGCAGCACAATTGCTTTTCCACAAGTTCAGGCTGACAAAAACAGAGAGGCAAACAGAAATCTAGGGAATATTTGCAAAATTAAGAAACAGATCACCGAGGATTTTATTCCATGTTATGCTTTCTGATACTCCTATTTTTCTGATGGGAAGCTGGCATTTAGGCTGCAAACAGACACAAAAAATGAGAACAGAAAGCCTGCTTTAATGCTGGAATAAACTGAGTAGAAGGGAGAGGACCCAGATAAAATCAGTTGATGAACACTGTTCTCAAGAATACTAGAGCTTGAAATGTTAACGTCTTGAGAGGGAGATGACCTGGAAAAAAAATTTGGAGTTATTATTTTTAAATGACTGGGCTTGTCATTACTACAGGAAGGCATCTGAGTTTATGCTATACAGAGTTTGTGAAGTAGTAATTCAAGAACTTTGCAGTGGGTCAAAACAGCAAATTTGCCAAAGCCAACCAAGTACCAACCCCCTGCAGAGGGGAGCAAGACATTTTCCCTGTATGCATGTGGAATACTAAACAAAAAAAGGATGATCACCTTGTTCCCTTCAGGGTAGAGGGGTGCAGGGAGAGGGAAGGGGGTCAAAAAAAAGGGACTGCCCCTGTGTTGGTCAAGTGTGTAAACACTGTGACAAAAGGGAACACACAACCAGGCTCCTGTTAGCACTGAGCCACCACCAAAAGCCAAGAACTGCCCCAAGACCTCAGAGCTTCTGGGGGCTGAGGCTAAAGCAGAAAGCAAACCATCCCACAGGCTTCCCTCTCTTCGTTCCCATTTTAAAGCGCCTGTATCATGTTTGAGTCATTTCAATCTCAAAAAAACAGGAGAAAAAGGGAGCTGGACTACAAAGGACTCCATGAAAGCAATAAAATCATCTGAAAGATGTGGTCTACAAAGACAAGGAGAGAATTCAATCTGCAGCTTACAGAGGAGCTGATAAGAAAAGATTGGTCTTGCTGTTGCTGTAATACTCAAGGGCAGGGAAAAAGTGTGTGTGGGGCACACTTTAAAAAATAAATCACACCTACAGCTGTAGGAATAATTTTTTCTTCCTTCAAAGCCATGATTTCATGGTCTGATCTGCCCAGGGGAGAAGCTGCAACACTTTGGTGGCAGAGGTGTGAGTACAGACTATGAAGCCTTCACAGGGACAGAATATCACCTGGTACATCTGGAACAGAGCAGCCGAACCTACACGATTAACTCCTTCCAATGCTTAGGAGGACCTGCTAAGTATCCTCCCTATCAACATCACTCATGCCTGTCCACGGGAACAGAGAAACAAATACTTCTTAACATTAATTAAACAACCCTTTGAGTAACTTCCCCAAACCATTACTGCCACGAGAGATCGGCAAGCAAAGACAAGGTCGTTGTTAAAACAATTAGAATTTCTGGAAGGAACTTATCATGTTAGAATATTGCACTAATAAAAATAAAATAAAAAAAATAAAAAAAAATAAGAGAACGCCCTTAGGCAGCAAGTTAAGCCATTACCTTTAGTGTGATATAGAATAGCAGCCCTCAGGTCAAAAGAACCCCAGCTATCTTTCCTTTCTAGGCCTCTCTGGTACCTCTGTTCTTTGGCGGAGGCTAGCAAATTGTTCGTAGGAGAGGCCAGAGGATTCTCTACTTCATAGTCTTTTGAAAGAAACACTAAAGCACCTTGGCTACCGGTGTCTGCCTTTTGTAGGTCACCTGTGTGATGCGACTCCAAAGCTAAGACACCACCCTCAACAGCAGTCCCAGGCTTAAGAATAGCACTAAGAATTTGAGGGCTAGTCCGTTTATCCAGCTCATAAGCCTTAGGAAACACAGGTTGTTCAGTTCCTGAGGGAATGATTTCAGCACACTGTGAAACCAAAGTGGCAGGATATTCCCCTTGAAATGTCACTTCCATTAACTGATTATCCGCAGATTTCCCCACAACGGTTTCAGGTCCAGCACTGGGCTCGTTTATGAAAGACAAGCCCCACTGATTCTGGAAGATATCCCCCAGGTTCTGCTGATTCGTCTGCGAAGGGAAATCGACTTGCGCTGTCCCCAGGAGCACAGTTTGCATATTTGAAGGGTAGATAAAAAGGCCAGATTTCTTTTGTTCGAGGGCTGTCGAAGTTGTACTCATGTCCTGGGGTACTGACTCAGAGGAAGTCGATGGTACAGTACTAGCAGCAGTTGAGAGCAGTGGCTGGGCCCCTGGGGAATACACACTTCCATCGGTCCCCGCGAGGATCGGCCCGTTGGAGAAGCTGGCAGAAGTGACAGATTTCATAGCAGACATGGGGACTTGGGACAGTCGACTTGATGTCTGGGCCTGAGTTTCCCCAGCAGATGACGAAGATGACGAGGATGATGTGGATGGGGTTTGAGCTGCTTTGTTGAGGTTTTCTTTAACTTTACTTGCATAACTAATTTTGGGAACAATTTTAGCACTGCTATTGTCCACTGGAAAAACTGGGGGTGGTTTAAATAAGGTCCATGAGTCCTCTTTAGACGTAGCCGACGATGCGTGCTTCCCTTTGGGCCGGTCATCAAACTTCTTGCTGCTAATCCCAGGTTTGGCATCAGAGTTTTTCCGCGGTACGTCCCCGAGCCCAGGCTTTCCCCGGCCTGCTCCACCAGCCCCAGCCTCGTATTTCCAAACAGGCTTAGTATTTTCAATTCGGTTCCCCTTTTGTTCACTATAATCAGGCTTGAAACTCTCAAGTTCCTGTTTCAAGGTTGGTGCGCTGACCTCCTGCTGCATTATTTTGTCCTGTACTAGATTCAAGTTCTCACAACCCTTGGCACTGTTGCGCCTGCCTTTCCTTTTTTTAGGCGTAGTATATCCACTCTCGGAGCCACTACCATCGTTGTCAGCCCCTTTGCCTACGTAGCCATTAGTGATGTAGCTGGAATTATTGGTCACCACACCGTTTGGAATAGCCACTCCCTCTGGCTTGTCTGAGGACTGGTTTTCTCTGTGTTTGTTTTCGTAGGACTTCTCATTCTTTTTGTCCATGCTATTTTTCTGAATGAAGTTCTTGGTTTTGATTCCAGCTTTCCCCAAAGCACCGGCCTTCACAGTCTGCTTTGGGGTGGCATTAGAATCTACGAGCTGCTGGCTGCCATTGGGTACCCTGGATCCTGGGGCGGTGGCTTCATCAGAGCACAGGCCCTTTAGTGACACTTCTCGTTCTCCTGCGTTACCATTAAGCTCTCCGTAGCCTAGAGGGAAGCCAAAAACAGCAAAAGGCAAGAATTAGAATGTGAAATGTTAAGACTTGTCATTGCAGAAAGCTGTAGTCAGCCCCAAACATACCCAGTTTCCTCATGCAGACATTTTAAAATAGGAAAATATCTAGTCTCTGAGGTAAAGCAGCATAAATTTATTTGCTGGAACCCACAGCAAGAAGGGTTAAGCATAAAGGACCAGCTGTGACTGATTCTCACATAACTGAGTGACACACAGATAACATAACAAAGCAAAACAAAATACAGATACTATGTCAGGAAAATATACTGTACTGAAGATCACTGGCAAGCTGGGGAGCTATTTCATCAGCTACTATTTCCAGGTCACAGAGAGGAAAAAATTAATTCCCAGGATGCTTCAAGACAGCGGGATCCGCTGCCTTTGTGACAAGATCTGTGGAGGTTCAGAATACACACTGTGAACAAGGGACAACTACCATCTCCATCAGCTCCTGGGCCTGCAACACCAGCAGTCGTCCTTCCCACCCTGCTCCCAAATGCCATCTCAGTAAAGGGGTGGGGAAAAAAAAAAAGAAAAAGGCAGGATTTCCAAAAGGACGTGTGCAAGTCCAGTTGGAAGATGGAGGGAAGAAAATGTGACCACATCTCCTCACCACATTTCAAGATAGTGAACCAGCACCTCCCTACACGTGCTCTTTTGCACTGAAAAGGTGACAAAACTGAGAAGAAATGCATCCCTGTAAGCACCCTTCTGCTGCCACCAGGAACTGATCTCTTGCCCACTGAAAAACTCGTATTTCAGAGTCCCCAAGAGAGCTGGTATGAGCTGGAGACCCGAGAAATCAAGTACCTGCTGAGGGCTCCAACTCACAAAACCATGAGATTGTGCTGTACACTCAGCTTTCATTTTTCCTTCTGAAGTTCACTTCTATGCCTTATGGCTCTGAAGGGAATATTGGGAGTGCAATTCAAGCAGAGCTGGAAGCCCAGACAGTCCACACTGAAACAACTTAACTTCCTCTTTGCTTTTTCCCTTTTAAATATATCTGGCCAGAGGCCGGCTGCTTTCGAGGACCCTGGCTACAGTGCCCCAAGAGAAGCCCTGGAGCCCCACTGGGAGACAGGGAGAGCACACTGTGCCCTGCTTAACAAATACACTCCAGCTGCGGACGGAGCAGAGGGATCCCTCCTACTGCTGCTCCTCTGACTCATCCGTCCTCCTTCCCGAGGCTGGAAAGCCTTACATCCCCCACAACCACTGACCCACCTAAGGCTCCATCTGCAGCCACGGTGGCACAGAGTCAGCACAGAGAGGGAGTCCCTCAACAACTGGAGCGGGCAAAACTCCAGCTTGAAAAAGAATGTTTTTGTTGTTGCTGATGTTGTTGAAATTAACTGCTGTAACTAAAAATCATTGTTACCCTCACATCCTGGAGCCTCAGATGTCTGGCAGATGTAACAGCTCAAGTTCTGTGCAAGTCGGGAACACAAGAATCCTTGTAGGAACCTTTACAGAAATTCCACAATTGAGTTTGCCGAGGGGGATCAAAAAGGATTTTACTACGTGCAAGTATCTGTAACCACCACAACTTCCACTATAGCTTTCAAATATGTTGTTAAGAAAATTAACCATAAATACTTCACCCCAGAGAGAACTAGTACAGTGGGATCCTCTAAGATTAAGTATTTCAGAATAGCGTGAAGAGGAAGCCCTCTCAAGAGCAGTGTGTTACAGCTGACCTTGTATGACTCAAGACTTCTGACACCACTTGTTAATGAAACAAAACAATAAGAGTGGTCATAAGACCATTGCAGATGAGGAGTGAAAGAATAAAATGAAGAACAAAATCCATTTCAGTAAGTCAGTGTGTCAGCAGTTTCTAGTTCCAATTCTCAAGTATTCACAGCTCAGCTGCCTGAGTTTTCTCCAAATCAACATTTGGCACAGCTGGCCTTGGCCTGGACATGGAGGTGCAGGAACCAAAATTTAGGGGAGAGAGAAAAAAACCACGATGGTAAGAAGAACAGGTGAAGAGGATCTGGCAAGCTCACAAACCGTTTCAGAGCTGGGAAGGGAGGGGTGCCAGCCTAGGCACATATTAAAACCCTGGGCACGCTGCAAACAGTGAAATGACTACTCAACTTATTTTTGCTCGGTAACTTATTTTAGCGTGTACCGGATCAGGTCCCTCCCTGCCTGCCCAGGCTGCACATGGGGCACTGCCGACCCCGCTCTGCTGCTGCCAGGCCCCCTCCCACCTCGTTATGTAAAAGGAAAATTCAAGGGAAGAAAAAAAAAAAAATGTACGCGGCACTCCAGCCGGCTGGTGGCCACGCACTCGCTTTGACCCCGCACAAGCACCCCCAAAGGGGATTGCTGGAGCCGGGAAGCCCCCCAGGAGCGCGGCTCGGGCTCCGGCCCTGCCCGGGATCGGCTCCCCCCGCGCCGCTGCCCGGCCGCCGCCTCTGCGGCTCTGCCGCCCGGCCAGCGGCGGCTCGGCACGGCCCGGGGGCCGCAGCCCCGGCCCCGGCGGGGAGGAGGCGGCCGAGCGCCCTGGGCCGGGCCGGGCCGCGCCGCCTCCCGCCGCCGCCGCCGCCGCGCCGGGCCCCTCCGTCTGCTCTGACTCATTGATCCTGGCGCTCATCAATCGCCCGGCCGCCCCCCGCGCCCCCCCGCGCCCCCGGGACCCGGCCGGCGGGGGCAGCGCGGCCCGGCCCCACGTGCCGGCGGGCGGCGGTGCCGGCGGGCCCGCGGCTCCCGCAGCCCCAACATGGCGGACAGGAAGCGGCCCCAGCGCGGCGGAGAAGCTTCGAGCCGGGCCGGGGGAGGCGGCGGCGGCGGAGGAGGAGGAGGAAGGGAGGTGGGGCGGGGGGGCCGCCGCCGCCCCGCGAAGGTCACAGGCCCCGTCCCGCTGCCCGCCCCAACCTGGTCTCCGCTTCGGCGCCTCCGTGTGCTGCGGGCCGCCGTGCTTGTGCTCGTGGCGGAGCGGCGGCTTGGGCTGGGCTCGGCCGTCGGGCGGCGGCAGGTAGGCGCTCTGCGCGTGGTGGTGGTGGTGCCCGTAGTAGTAATAGTGGTGGTGGTGATGGTGGTGGTGGGGCTGCTCCTCCATGGGGGGCGGCTGGCGGGGCCGGGCCGGGCTGGGCGCTCGCTGCTGGGCCGTGCGGCTCCGGCGCGGGGACGCGGCTGGCGCGGGGGAGGCGGCGGACTGGCAGCGCCCGCCCTGCAATCAGCGAGCGGCGCTGCCGCGCCCGCCCCCCGCCCCGCCCCGCCCCGCCGCGCCGCGGCCGGGAGAGAGCCGGCACGGCCAGCGCGGAGCCTCCCGGCCGCCCCCTCCCCGGGCCAGCGGCAGGTGAGGCTGCCAGGGACGGGGCTGTTTCGGGGCGGGCGCGCTTCGCCGCCTCCCCGTGCGAGCGCGGTAGAGCCGGAACGAGCGGCCACGGCGGAGCCGCCTCCGTCCCCGGCCCTCGCCGCTGGGGTGTTCCATAACCGGCGCGGAGCGGCGTGCGGCCCCGGGGGGCTTTCACCGCAGGGTCACCGGGAGGAGGGAGGCCCAGGATGCTCCAAAGCCGCGTTTTACCGTCATGGAGCGGGTGAACCGCGCCCCGCAGCAGGCGGAGAGGGTTGGAACAGCCCCAGCCAGCGCCACGCGGAGGGGATCTGGGCAGAAATCTGATCACCGTGAGCGGCCGGGTTCCCAGCAGCAGCCACGGAGAGCGCGGAGCAGCAGCAGCGCCCCGAATCGCTGCTGGGCCGAGCTGCAGCGCTCCCGCGGCAGCCGGAGCTCCCGCGGCTCCAGGGCTCCACCCGCAGCCGCCCGGGCGGACCCGCCGCTCCCCGCACGGACTCGCCACCGGGCGTGCTCAGCACCCACCCGGCCCGGGAAAGGTGGGCTCACTACATGCACCTATCCACCTCCGAGAGAAGCACCGGAGCTTTGACTGATGCTTAACAAAAGATCAAAGCTTGTTAGGGAAGCCCGAAGGTGTAAGGAGGAGAACTCTTGAAACTTGTCGGAATTTGCAACAGATTTCATACCATTTCAATTTCTGATTATCCCCACTTGAGCACGTTCGGGGGGGATGGTGGCAGCTAAATGACCTGAACTCCCGCCTCTGCTCCGACCAGCCTCCACTGCAGGACGGCAAGACATTCAATGCTGCTCCTGGATCCCTCCTCAACACCAAGGCCCAATTCTCCAGACAGCACTGAGACAAAGGGTTTTGGGTTGCATGGAGGAGTGAGGAACTGAGGCAGGAGTTAATTAGGAATGTAGGAAAAGGGCAGAGAGAACGGGGAGATCCACGACTGACACAGACTGGAGACAGAGGCAGAATCCTGCTCCAAGTTATTTGCTGCTCTGGTGTGATTAATTGCCTCCAAATACTCCCAACAGTGTGCACTGCAGCAAGCAGGGAGAAAAAGTGACAAAATAAAATGTATTCATGTAATTAAAGACTGTTACAATTAATGTGCACAAAAATATAAGCAGGCTCCACAGATAGTCTTCAAAATAGTATTGACTTGCTCCTCAAGGCCTTTCCTTGCAGCTTAATGTTCTGTTCTATTTTTTGACTATTTTAATAAAGTAAATAAAATTAATAAAGTTCATGTGTCTAGAAAGCCCTATCAGACCTTGGCACTGTACAAAGGACAGAGCCCTTGTCTGGAGATTTTACAGTGCCCAAGCTTTATTTTAAGAGAACACAGTTGAAAGTTTATGCCTCAAACACAGCTTCCCACTTCACCCTCCTCTTTACTACAGAGGAGGTAAAGCTTTTTCTTACCAGAAATACCAACTTCGACATTAATACAGAGGGTTTTTTCAAGATTTGAGGTGCCTGAAATATCACAAGTTCTCTGCCAAATCATTCCTGCAGTTTACATTTCTTTCAGCACAATGCAAAGCAATTTAAAACGTGATGAAACCATTTAAGCAAGCAATGATGAACTTTGGGCTTTACCCAAACAATAACGGTCCTGGTCCTTTCAAACGCTGACTCATTGAGTGACTTCACAGTGCTTAGGAGACAAGTCTTAAAATGAAGAGTCGGGCTTTAATCACAGCTGACATTTTATTGGTGGCTTGGAAGAATTTATTTTTAATATAAGGAGCTGGCTTGAAGATTTAAACTTCAAAAGACTCCGAAGAAAGCAAACAATTATAGACAAATCAGCTCCACATACACATACCAAAAATCTGAATACAGAGGGAGGTGGGCTGTCTCTTTGTGAAAGACAAAGCAACTATGTCACTGCTTAGAAGTGTCATGCAATCAGTATTATATTATCTAAAGCTTGCAAAAGAGATAAAAAAAGATCTAAAATAATACAGCCTGGGGCTCATCACCTTCAGTAGCACACCTGGCACATGAAGCATGGGCATCCCACCCTACAACATGGCGTGTCCACAGTGGGCCTTCCCCACTTCCCACTGATTCCACGTTGCATCCGCAGGGATGCATTGTGACGTTGAGTAGCTCAACTCATCCCCTTCAGAACACATCCCCTTCAGAAACTGTAGTTTCTGTTGATCCCAGTGTTGCAACAGTTATACTGTGCATTAATATTCAACAGTTCTTCAGGATGTGTTCTTGGGAAAAGGGAAACTAGAGATTTCCGTGTCTGCTCATCTGCAGCAGTTTTCCTTCTTACTGCACTTTGGCAAGCTAGCAAAGAGGCAATTTTCCTTGGAATTCCACACCCAGTGCCAAGTATTCCCACATCCAGGCACAAAGCTAGGCCTAGCCAGTATAATTTCTAACTCAGTAATTTATTCAAAGCTCTGTTTTATGAAGCTTTGAAGTGGATGGCTTTGCAGAGAACCTGCCATTTAAAGCTGCAAAACTAAGGCAGCAAGGAATGAATCAACTGCTACAGGAATCATGAGAAAGTTTTCCTGGAGAGTCTGACCCAGGCTGAGTTTTGTGTTCATATTAAAAGGCAGTTAAACTGAGAAGCTATTGAAGTGATTTTTTAAGAACAAATTATTTCCTTTCAAAGGCAATCCTCTCTACGACACTACATTTAGTTTCCATTAACTGTTTTCAGGTAAGTTAAAAGTGAAACTATAAAATTAACCCATGAAAAAAATAAAATGCTTGCTTTGTAATATTTCATGTGTCTGTCTCCTGTTTAAAACTCAAAATTGGGAAACACAAAAATTACCATATTTATAGATATTGGGAAGGGCTGTTATACAAAGTATGTGTGGCATTTATTTACATTTTTTCGCTACAGTGTTTTCATTTATAGCAGGGGTTCAGACTTGCGACATTCTCCATATTCCAACACATCCAACTTAAAGCACTCCAGCAGACCTTCAGTTCCAAGCAGGATTATAACCACACTGTTCAAAACCTTGCCACGTTTGGCCGCTGGGATCGAATGTGTTTCAGTACGAGGCAGTTGTGATTTACCAGTTGATATGCAAGTGCTGGAATCTCAGAATTAATTCTCAGAAGCAGTTTAGTCAAGATGGATGACAGGGTACGAGCACTGCTCACAGCTTGACCACAGCTATTCTCACAGAGCTGCTGCAGTTATGTTCAGGTAAGGAGGAGCTTCTCCTTGACTCCATTTTTGTACTCTGCTGTGTACATTATTTATAGGTACAAAGCTGGTCTCTTTAAAGACTTCTCTCTCTAGAAGCAGCTGGATAGTAGGCATTAGGTTAGAGGTCTTAAAAAGCAGCAAAACCCAAAAAATTAAAAAAGGATTTAACCCCTAGCTGAATTGTAGAAATGGATACAATGGACACTCATCTTTCCCATCCCTAGCAATTTCAGCATTTCCACCTCAGCACATGCTGAATTATGATTTTTTTTTTCTAAAAACTTAGTTTCCAAATGCCATAAGCACACTATGTTAATTCTTCATTCACTCTCCATAAAATTAAGGCAGTCCAGCACCAAAAATAACCATAAGGCATAGTTTTGTGAGGCAGCAAAACTGACGTAACGGCTGCTCCCAAAAGGGAAGGTCATCTCTCTCTGCCCTGCCCTCACAGCAATGCTGCTGCTTCTCAGAGCCCATTTGAGAAATTAAACTAAAAAACAAATCTTCAGATGGAAAAGTGTACATTTTTATTCTGGTTAAGCTCCCTGAACTGTTTCACGGAGGAAACAGACAAATATTAACACCCTGAAGAATGGGCTGTCACTACAGCAGCTCAGGAGTTGCCTTTCCACAGCCAGCCTGGCTGCAGGGATGACCTTCTGGGAATTGGGCAGTGGGGACACAGCTGGGGTTGCAGCCACTTAAGCCATCTAATTTTATTTTGCTCATATTTGTGAGTCAATCCCCTCAAGTGCCCAAAGGAGGATGGCGTGACCATCCTTCAAAGTGTTTTGAGCAAGCTGTAACAGAATGGCTGTAACCAGTGGGACTTCTGGTGGGTACATCCATTGTTTCACAGGACTCAATCTGAGGATCATCCCTGTTGCAAAGACACTGAAGTGTTCACACAAGCATGAGTAACATCTGCTGCCCATATCTGCATGCAAAATTGTTTACTAGAGTGCAATTGTATAAACTGGAGGCAGCTTCCTGGACACATACAAGAAGCAGCATGGGAGGCAGGCTAGCAGATTGGCCTCAGCCACATCTCTCATCCTTACTTCTCTGGGATTTCAAAGAATCCTGGCTTTCAGACAATTCTGGATCTCCTCCTGCTTCCTAGGATCGTCACAGGGAGCACAGAGAAACCCCCACAAACACCTACCAAGGTGTTACTGCACAAACACCCCTGCTGTTAGGACCTGAGGCACAGGCAGTCCAGCCTGACTTACACAGGAAATTGTATCAGTCACTGCTTGCAGTAGACTTTGACCTCTGGAAGACAAATGAAAAAAAGCTCAATCCACAAATCCCAAGCACTTTTTATCTTGTTATACAACACAACAGTCACAAGGCTGCTAGTCACATTTCATTCTCATTTCATTTGGATACCAAGCAGTTACTTTGAAACAGAGATTTTTTTTTTTTTTGTAATTATTAGTTTTTAAATGTGCGTTGGGTATGTCTGCATTTGGCACATGGGGACTCCACTGCTTGTGTTTGCACTCAGGGTCTCCAACCTAACAAGGCCCAGCACTGACAGAACACCAGATCTGGAGGGGTTATTATTTGAGTTATTGCTGTGACTGCTGCTTCATTATGTGACACAGGGCAATGATGGTTCACTACAAGATTAGGGATTGGGAAGAGCCCTTGTCTGAAGGAAATTTAAAAAGACTGGGACCATTCACTTTGGAGGGAGTGAATCAGAAAGAACACAGTGAAGGTATTGCAGAATGCATAGCTTAGAGATAGCAGCTGGAGAACTTTTGTTCACCTTATCTCAAAACATAGGAATGCAGGAACATGAAGGAAAAAAAAAAAGGTAAATGAAAAGATAAGCAACCACCTTTTAATGTTTTGCATAAAATATATACGGGATTCACTGATAAGCTACATTGTGAAGAGCAAAGTATTATTAGTTTTCTCAATGAATGGGCATAATTCAGCTAAAAGTAAATATTTGACATCTAAAATAGAGGTTTTGTAAGGATTACTATTCTTTGGAGCACAAATGAGCTTCTGCCTCTTGGGATTTAAGAGGCTATTTCTGCCAGGTATCCAGGACCTGGGGAGCTCAAATAGAAGCAGCATGAAGAACTTTTAAAAAGCCATCTCCTCTGAAGAACTCATGGACTGAATACAAACGAGACAGCTGATGGCTCTAGTTGGGGAGGAAAACAGACTGACTGGCAGGGCAAGCAATGGGCACTGTGCAGCAGATGCTTGTTAACATCCAGATTCCACAGAGGAGTTCCTGCATCCTCAACTTCCCGGATCTGTGCTCCATTTTATACAATTCAGGTATTTTTGTTACTAAGTGAGGACGCTGCAGGAGTCAAAGGCTAACCCTTGCCTGTATTTAGCCCTACTTCCTTACCTTGGAATCTGGTCCACAGTGCCACTCTCGTTCTCCCACAAAGTTTCTGTACTCCACTGCTTACCTACTCATGAGGACTGAATTCCAGGACAAAGGCTGTTGTTCGCAACAAAGGGTTTGTGGAACAGCTATTCTGGCATGGCTCCCCAGGTGGAGATACAGTTCATATAGGCAAAAGAACTCACTAAATCATGTCCTTAAAAGGCAAACTACACCATCAGAATAAATCATCTCCACATCTTTGCTTTTTGCATGCCATCATTGCTGCAGGGTTAAGTCTGGGATTTTTACATTCCAACCTGCATAACTATTCTGGCAAAACTAGTAGTTCCTTGACCAGGAAAGGCCAAATGCACCAGGAAACAAAACAACAACCAACCAACCAAAACACACCAATAAAAAAGATCTTGCCTTATTTTCTTAACTGCTTCTTTTTTGTATGAAAGAATGAGCCATGAGCACTGGCTCTGTTAACAACTGGAAGGGAAACTGGAACTGTGTCCAAAAGTCACCTCTGGGGTGGAAAGAAGCAGCAGAACAGCAGTACACAGCAACCCTTACAAAAGGATTTATTTACTACATGTGTGAAACAAAAATATGGTGTCCTAATGAAGATATGGTGGAACACAAGTAAAATCTAAAGACATATAACTGAACCAGAATTCTAGACCCCCACTAAGACCTCCACTCTATAGTAGCCTATGAATTCATTCATCAAGTCCAATTAATAATATTCACTCTTCATTATCATCTTTTCACTGCAATAGACCTCATGTCAGCCCCAGGAAAGGATATGAGTCAATCCTTGACTAAATGCCTCTGATTCACTAAGGAACCAACACATATAAAATCACTTAAGATTAAAAAACACTAAGGTTTGCCTCACTGGTAATTTATCTAATGGCTGCTAAGATTGGGGCAATGGGAGAGAGATGAGAGAGAACAGCACTACATCACTATGGAAACTAGAATTTTCAAAATAAATACCTTTGCAGAACTGAGGTTGCAGGTCTAAAATATCTTGGTTTTGATGTTACCTCCCTTTACCACGAGATACAGCCAGGCTGACCAGTCAGGCACAGGGAAAAAGCTTGCATGAGGTGACAGAAGATATCCCATGGCTGACGTTCCTTATTCCAGTGCAGGTACCAGCTCTGAATGGAAATTTCAGTGATTGATTTGTTACCTGTACACTTCTGGGGCTCTTTCTGCCCCACAGCCATCCGGTTGCAGAATGAATCCATACCACTTCAGATGGGAAGTGTTACCTTTATCCCACTATATTATCCCACTATACTGATAAATATTTGCAGTCTTTTTTTTTTTTTTTTTTTTTTTTATATCAAGTGAACTATGACAACACAATATTTACAGCTTTGTGAAGTTCCAATTCCCTTACTCACACTAGGAAACTCCTTACCCTGGAAATAGCTCCACTGCAGTTACTGTTTAGGGTACCCAGTCCTTTGATTCCCATTAGTCAAAAATGGAAAATACAGCTGGTAACTTCCCCACTTGTGCCTGGGCAAAGGGTTTCTCATTTTAGACACAAACATACCTCCACACCCCACCTACCTTGTACCATCTCACTGATTGCTGCTGTAAACAAGTCAAGGCTCTAGAAATGCTGACTCACAGTGCTAAGACTATGGAAAATATTTAGAGTTGCTAAAGAAGCAAAGCCCAGCAGGTTTCCTGCCCTTCCTCCTTATCTGCAAGCCCCTTGCCATGACAGGCTGTAATGAAGGACCTCGCTTCCTGAGAGGAGGCAAAGAGTAGGTACTTGCTTCCTAAAGATAGCCCAGATTCCTTTGAATTCCCAGTTGTTAGCTAGTAACTGCAGGCAGGGGAAGACAACCCCCAGTGCTCACAACCGCAGGGCTACAGATGTTGAGAGATTAATGGCTCCTGGGTAGGCTTTCTTGCCCAATGCAGCATTGCTCCCTTCAGTGCATTTCCTGGGACAGAGTCAAGTTCCTTTAAAATGCCTCAGTATCTGCTACAGAAGGCTGTTCCTTACCTATGGACTTTACTGAACCGGATTTATTACTGATTCCTGCCTTCAGCACAGCTGAGTCAGTGCAGACAGGCAAATCACTATTTGCTTTGGGAGGGTTGGTACTGATCAAGACATGGGCAAGCAGCACGGGGTGCAAATTCTGTTTCCCTGCGGGCGTGCCAGCGCAGGCAGGGACAGGGAAAGGGACCGGTGCTCACGCTGAGCTGGGGGCTGCGGACAGAGGTGGGGAGAATGAGGAAATCGGGGCTATCTCGACAGGAGCCAGTCTGGGTGCATTCTGCCTGTGCTAGCACACTGCTGTGCCCAAACTAATCGGCTCTGGATCTTATCCAAATGACAAGCTGAGTGCCTACCATATCAACAGCGTGTTTTCCCCACTGGGGAATGACCTGTTGCAAAAGGCAGAGCATTTAAGGAAACAACAAAGTTTTATACCCACACGATTCACGTGGCAAATAACTTCAGAACGCCTAAGGAGCATGGAGCCTTTATGACCGGCTGGGGATGGGCAGGTTGCAGTGCTGCTGCCTCCTACTCCTCCTCCCATTACCTACGCAGCTCATTTGCAAAGAAGCAGAGACTGATGAGCTACATTTACAAGCTGGGCAGGGCAGACCAGGGAACAGCTCTCACTGAAAGGAAGGAGCAGGCTGTGGTGAGAAATTGCAGTGCTCAGAAATTAAATGGTCACGGGGATGGTATTGAGTTGATTTTACCTATAACCTGTTCTAACTGCAGTCTGCAATTAACATGGCCTATAGCTTCTAAATGCACTAGAAGCACACAAGTAGGGATACAGAGTTCCCTTTTCTATTGGCAGCTGACTTCCAGCTGCACATCAAATGAAATTCATAGCAAGCTGATCATGCGCATATTTCTCTCTATACTTGTCAATATGGAGATGCATTTGGCTTAAGTCTCCCTCGTGTGAGGCAACAGGAGCCATTTTAAATAGGTGGGGACAGGGGCTGGTCCTGCAAGACTCCCACTAGTTTAAGAGAACAGTAACTATAGTGCTTTTGCCCTATTTATAGTGCTTACTCAAAGCAAACCTGAGGTCCTATCAGTCCTTCTGATAGTGACAGCGAAGGTGGCTCAGTGTGAAGATGGCCCTGTATGAAGAATAGATTGGATCATAAATGCAGAACAGCTGCTTAAGCAGAACACCAGGAAAAGAAGCAACGATGTTGCTGGGCAGAGAAAAGCATTGCAAGAGCTCACACATAGCCTCCTTCCTCCAAAGGCACATGCGCACTGCTATCACTCAGTCACATTTCTCTCAAGCTTCCTGGTAGCAGCATCAGCAAGTGCATTCTGCCACATCTGACTGGCTACAGAACTCTGTCCTCGTCTGACAGTAATGACCTGGCCTCGATTTTTCACATTTCTGTAGTCTCCTTCCTCTCTTCCAGCCCTATAAAAGCACTAGGCATGAAACCTGCAGCACAAAGGAAATTCTCGCTAGCACAGCCTGCCGCAGTACACTTACCTCAGCAGCACAGGAGCTGCAGGCATGGCAAACCTCACATAACCTACATTAGATTCCCATAACGTTCCAAATCAGGCACTTAACTTCCAGACTTGGCTGAGACTCATCTCCATGGCCAGACTTAGTATACACAACAGAGACTAAAACTCTGAGGATCATGGTGTGCAGCTTTGCTCCTTTGGTAAAATGTAATGCTCTACAAAAACAGACAGTTCAACCTCATAAAAACAGCCTATTTTTGGCCCAAGAACAAATACTGAAATCCCCCTAGAACTAAGGGCCATCCAGATTTCTCCACATGCAAATTGCACTGTAAAAGAGCAGCTCTCTGGTTGAATGGCTACAGCAAAACACACTTGACATTGCCATGGCCTAGCCTCTGATCCGCCGCTGGCCAGAGGTGATGTCATGGGCTGTGTTCACTGTCTGGAAATGAGGAGCAAGAAATGCTGCATTGGCTGGCCAGCCCATCCAGTGACACATCCTGACATGGGCCACAAGGAGACAGGAACAGACTGATAACTCTCAAACATCATGGAAACAAAACCCCAGGGAAAAGTTGTCTGGGTATAAGTACACTAACTTGGCCAGCGGCAGCGGGTCCGCCCACGCCTTTGACATTTCAGCCCATCTCTCCTCAGTCCTGTCCCATCCCTCACCACCTCTCTTTCCTCAAGGCTGTTCAGCTAAACTGCTGCTGTCCCTGCTTTGTTTACCCAGTTCTACCTGCACTGAACAGGAGCAAGAGTGCTCTCCACCGATGTCACCACTACCTTTGAGAAAAAAGCTGACCTGCAAGCTATTTTTAGCCACGTTGTAAAGTTGTGGAGCTATTTTGGTCACATCTCTGTATGAAAGCTGCAGGACGCTGACAGGCTCAATGATTGCCTAGGGCAACAGGGGCTTTAACTGGGAACGGGCACAGCTTGTGACTTTGCATTAAGGCTTCTCTGCCCTTCCCATGCCATAGGACTCTTTAGACCAAGATTTGATTTCCCTTCCTTTTAGGAAAGAGTAACACACCTTCCTGAATTCTGCTGGATACCACGGGCTCTTAAAGTCTTTGCAGTGATGGCCTCCAGCTTGCACTATCTCCAGGTCTGCAGAAGGTACTATTTATTCTGTGGGCTCCCTCACTCCCATTTGCCTCATTCCCTAGGAGGAGGCAGGTGCAATTATGAGTTCACAAAAACACCGGACAAGATTTTATCAATCTTCCTTTGCATCAGACCTCTGTAAAAGATCAATAAACATTAGGCTAGTGCCTGCTGAGAAGTCGGGTGCACATAACTCTGTGGAGGTAAGAGGAAGAACAGAAAGGGATCATTTGCATAGCAACATGTTGTCCTGAATACAGAGTAATGCCTGGGAGCTCTGGGGTACGTCCAGGGCATTGGGCAGAAGATGCCTGGTCTAGACAGTTGTTTTCTCTGGAGTGCCCAAGGGTTGGCTGCCAAGTTTGCTGGGGCTCTGTAGCAGGTGCAAAGCACAAGGAAAGTAGAAGTCAAAGGAACTGGATTTAATAGAATTAAGCCTAGAGATACAAAAGGAATCTTGAAGGATATAAGATATGAGGTAAATGAGAGGAGAGAAAAAAAATACTGAAACTGCTGTTTAGGACAGATGAGTCAGATCTATTAAAGAAGGAACTGTATGAAAGTTTTTGAACAGCTGTCATCCAACCCACCCCAGAAAACTTGCCTTAGGACTACTGCTGTCTGCAGCTACGGTGCATGTTTTCCCAAGACACCTCAGCAGTGTTAACAATTCCGCACCTATCCCATTTGAAACAAGCCCCTGATGCAGCAAGAAGAATCAGAATTTCATCAAGTCCGATTTCAAAGTCTCTCTCATGTATTTTTTCCCCCAACTTTCTTCTAAAGGTGGTCTGTTAGCAGTTCTTACACTAAAACCTACATCCTGCTTCTAAGGTGAGCCACTCCTTACTTCACTGATGCAACTTGCACCTGCTTTCATGAGTCAGCACAACCTGCATATCTCCTCCGTAGCCGGATCAGTGCCTGCTAACAGGATGAAGTGTCCCAGGCAAACACTGGTGACCTGTTGCAAACAGATTTGATATGCATTTTATTTCACTGGGCATTTCAGCAGAAGGAGCTGGTTTAACTCATGTGGTCCCAGACAAGCATTAATCTGTGTTATATACTTTGCAATCTTCATGCCAGGAAAATCAGCTAACCATTAACTAATATCTTATGACATGTAAATTAAAACTAGCTTAATAAGAATTTAACTTTTTAGTCAATAGGTGGAAATGGCATGGACAGAATAGTATTGTTTAATATGCTGTTATTTTAGCAGGACAGAATGGAATTGTCGCAGTTCAGATCAGGCACAGAGACATGTCCAGCAGCAAAATGTCAAGACCTGTTGGATCAAAAAGCTCAATGAAGTGTTTTGTGTATCAGCTTCCCCCAGAGCTATGCACAAGACTAGCAGCAAGCATTACATAGTGAAAACGTTTTGATCAGATGAAATAACATAGCAACATGTTGCATTACTTCCCTGCCGAGCTTAAGTAGCCTTTCTTTGGGACACTGCACAAGCAGGATAACAAAAACAGCACAAGAGTCTGACAGAACAGATAATCTGTCAGTTCATGCATGGTGGATCCATGCTCCTGGTAGCAGAACTTTGCCAGTGTAGGGAGTAACTACTTCACCTTAATCATTTCTCTAGATTCTTAGTTTTCATCCATTACCACACAATCTGATTGTGAGAGCATTACTGGCATAATCTCTTGTCTCCACTGATTATTTAATGAAGATACCCTATCACCATCTCCACAATGCAGATATTTTTCTAGTAAATATCAAGAAACTGATTGATTTGTTTTTTTCAAACATTCCTACACCTGTTCTATTTTCCGGTGTGGAAACACCAGGAATACAGTAGCAAATCACAGGCAGCTCACCCCATAGACGTAGACAGGGGTTGTCCACCAATTGTGTGGATCCCGGCAAGCGCACACACCACGCTGGAGCTGACGACTGCAGTTGTTCCCAATCTCCTCTAGGGAGTGCAGTCGGAAAGGAAGAGATGGAACTGCAGCGCACATGCCAGCTGGGAATCGGTGACTCAGGACATTCAGTCACAAATGGTGTCTGTCCGTTTCCAGCTGAAGGCAGGGAGCAGGAATGAGGTTTGAGCTTGATGTAAGAGCAGAATTCTACTAGAACACGAGGTATGCTTTACTAAGTGAAAGGAAGGTCTGCCAAGATGCTAAAAATCAAGATGTACATCAAGCAATAGGACTTCAAATACTGGAGCAATCGTTTAAGCCAACACCCCTACAGCTGAATGCAGCATGGACAACACTTCTGTGGGGCTTCCATCTCTTACACCCTAGTATATTACGATGTGCATCCATCAGATCATCCAGCAAAGGTATGCCTAGTCTCAAAACATCATCTAGGCCTTGGTCTCTGCGCAAAGAACATCAGAGACGTCATCTTTTAGAACTAGATGTATGTTGTGTGCACGTGCACAGTGCTCAGTACTAGAAACTGGGCAGAGCCATCAATTTATTTCACCATGGATTCACAAAACAGCTAAGCAGATAGTACCTGTCTGATCTCTGTGGTAAAGAATCACGGATAAAAAGGCCTAAGGTTGTCTCTTTTCTCCTTACAAATGACATGCATGCCTTGATTCTGTGACCTGTTACACCTTCCTTAAAGAAGGACCAGAATGTAAAATATATCTACTCAGAACAGGATTTTTGCCCTCTTCCCCCACCCTAAAACAATACTGATCCATGTTCCCAGACTCAAGATAAAGTACTAAGAAATGCAAAGTCATACTACCATCTACCTAAGGTAAAGGATAAGAGAACAAACTCACCAGTTAAGAGTCTGGATAGGAAAAGCAGATCTGCAGGAGGGACATGCCTCCATTCAGACATGCGCCAGAGTGGATCCCAAGCACAGCAGAGGATGCAGTAACTTCTGCAGTTACTGACACTCTGTGACAAAGCAGGTCTGTGGAACCAGTGAGAAGCTGCAGCTTTGAGAAACCAAGAGACAGTAACTGTTGCTGCTTATTGACAAAGCTGCCAGGCTGTCACAGACAACTTTGCTACATACAGAAATTACCTAAAGCAAAACACGAACAGACATTCACACGTCCTAAAGACAGCAACCAGACCAGGAGCCAGGGATTTCACTTTCAGTTCAAGTAGCAGCAGATACCTGTGGGACAATGCCAGTCTTGTGCTTTCAGAGACTGAGAGTTCCCTCACTAGCAGGTGAGAGGATGAGAGCTTCTGCTTGGCTGTCTCTAGATGTGGGTTCTGCAGTTAAACTGCCAGCAGCTATCTCAGTTTAGAGTGAACAGCATTGCTCCATTTGTTAGTGTGTGACAGCCCCTGGGAAGGAGGTAGAGGCTCTGAGCACAAGCTTCATGTTTACCCAGCAGCAGTTGAAGAGAACTGTCCAGTTCCTAAACTCCTGTTGCCTCCCACTTTTTGTCTCATCATCACACTACATATCTAAGCCACACATACAAGGTACAACAAGCTAATTCACTCATCTATAGCCCCTGTTGCTGTTTGCTCACCTGGCTCCCTCAACCAGCGTACCAAAAGCCCCATTACTGACATAGGGGAAAAAAAAAAAAAGAACAAAAGCCTGTAGAAGCTGTGATAAATAAAAAGGAACCATCAGCTCTTTCTTGTCCTTGCAAAAAACAGAGCATCTCCTCCCTGACATGTCCCATCCACTCTTAAATTTTCCCACCAGCACTGATTTCTGTTGCTGTCTTGAATAGCTACAGGTGGGTTTTTCTAACAAAAGCAGGGAAAGGCAGGCTTAGCATCAAGAGATCTTCAGAAACCGGTAAGATTATTCCTGGTGAGGGCATAATTGATTTCCAGGGAGATGTTTATGATGTATGCATTATCACAATCTCAGAACTTCATTCCCCACCTATTTAGGATTCCCACACTGGATTACAACCTGCCTTCACATATGAGATGTTGAAGCTTTCAATGAGGTCACGCCAGACTCTGACAAGCACTGATGGGTGAGTCATGCTGCAGTAGCCAGAGATACTAGCAACACATTTGTTAATCTGTATGCAGTCTAACTCTTTTTCTGGTCTAGAATCTTATTCAAAGGTGAAATATAATGTCTCAGAGATAGGTGACTGCAGAACTGCTTAAAAGCAAGGCCACAATTTCACAACTATTTTACGGATTATAAGAATCAGTGCCTGGAAGCACATTTACAGCAACGTAAAATATTGTTTTACCCATAAACTCTATAAAACAGGAGATCAAGATCCAGATGGGGTTAACTGCAGAGCTGTTCACTGCAGATCATTGGAAAAGCCACCATGCTAGAATGGAATCTAGTTCTCAGAAGAGTTCCATCAACTCTTGCTCCAGCAGTTCCAGTCATCATCTCCAGCAAACTGCTCTTCCAGAGGCTACTTCCCTGTACCATGGTCAGCTGGTGTAGATACACATCCCTACACCAGCCAGTCTAGGACAAAGCCCAGAGTAGTCACAGCACTGTCAGGCTCGGGTCTGAGCTAAGACAGCCAGCCCTAACCCAGCAGGGTCAGGCACAGAACAAACTGTCTTCTGCTGACTCAGCTATAAGGGAAAACCTGTGGAGAAGGATTTGATCAGACAACAGCAACTTCTTGAACCACCACAGCAAAATTCTCCATGGAAGCTTTGGAAATGCGGCAAAAAGGACACAGAAAACCATGGAACAAGTGAGATATGGGGAATGAATGCATTACAGCAGAAAAAAAGTTTCTTCATCTTGGTTAAACTACTGGACAGCCAGGAAAAAGAACCAATAATAAAGGGAAGAGACAAACTAAATCTAAAAGAAATCCTGCAGACAGAGAACAAAGAAATTAAATGCTGTTGTATTTTCATTGCCACGAAGCTAAATTAAGCTTCCTAAGTGAAGCAGAGAAATAATTGGTTTAGATTTCTATTCAGAAGACAGCATGAGCAGCAAGTGCCAGTGGAACAACTAACAAAAGGTGTCTTCCCTCAGAGAACGCAAGCCAGCAGATTGCATAACTTAAATGAGTTTCCTCCCAGTTTCACATTATTAGTCACCTTTCTCCCTTCTCTGCCAAAGGCCTCTTCTTACCAATCCATCCAAGGACCAGAGCCAAGACCTTTCCTGTGCTGCTTCTTTCCATCAGTCACTCTTCAAGACCAAGGCCTCTATAATACTGATCCTTGTACCCATTGCAGGTATTCTGAGCCAATGCCAGAGTAAAACCCCCTTCAGCCCTGCTGTTGGGAAAAAATCTGAGATACCTGAACAGACTCTCCTTATACTCAGTTGTCATGGCCTAAAAAAACAGTTAGTTCTGAAATTCTGAAAAGATTTCAAAGCAAAATTATTGTGAAGACCCATTGAAGAGCCTTCACTAGCAGAAGACATGCTACCTAGAGTCCTTTGGAAACCTGTTTGACTCAGGTGGACATGACCCACTGGCATTTATTTGTAATTGCCCAGCATGGCAGTGGCGGAGGAAGGAAAAGCAATTGAGTCACACTGCAAGCCACTTTTCCACTTTTGTCTGGTTTCCCAGAGGGCAGAGTGGGACAGTCAGAAGGCTGAGATTCTGACACTGATTTCCCATATGACCCTGGCAAGTATTTCCTCTTGTGCCACCATTTCACCATTTCTTAATAGCTAAAACCACTCAACTCATGGGACAATCATAAGTGCACAGCAAGGAGCATCTAATAAAAGGTATGAGAAGAGCGAAGTATTATTACTGTTGTCATAGAATACAAAAGCAGTTACGTAATAATGTCAATATTGCTTCATTTTTGTCCTTACAACATGAACTGTCAGAGGGACACTGTCTGACACGGCATCTTCATCCCAGTGGATGTACCCAAGCATTTACATCACTGATACAAAACCAGATTGCTGTAATCTGGAAGACTCTACCTCGTTTATTTTGACCAGCCTTTCTCTAGAACATGTTTTTCCTGTATAACCTCATAACCCATAATAATGGCCCAAACTGCACTATAGGAATGATGGCAGGTTTCGTGTGCTAGTAAAATCAAAACAGTTCCTCACTTGTGCATTGCACAACTGGTCACTCACTAAAACACACAAGTGCTTATCTTCTCTGCAAGCAGAAAGTTAGTTTCTAAATTGGTACATCATACATACAAAGAACACTTTCTAAAAAATCTCAATGGCATGAAAGAATTAACTTGGCTAAATTATACCCTGCTTGTATGATGACAAATTTCCTAAGAAAAAGCATTGATAACTGCTGTTGACAACTACTATATAATTAATAACCAAATTTCTCTGCTTCAAGTTCTATGATTTCTCCTAAAATTTACAATTATTTTCTTAAAAATGGCCAGATTCAAGCAGCATGTGGACTGAAGGCTGAGGAAGGCACGGCTGTAATTACAGCAGCTGAAACTGTGCCCTAATCACACTCTTATCTTTCTTATCTACTCCAAGTGTTTATAAAGCAATGATTACTGTACTAGGCCCCATCACTGCTCCGAGTTAGTTCTGAACCAGCACCTTCATGTTGCCGTAAGAAGTTTACACTGCTTGAACTGGTGTCATTCTGCTGAGACAGAAAGCCAAGCCTCTCATCACTTAAAGTCATTAAAAAAAAATAAACTATGACACCTCTAAAGGACTAGGGGTGTTAACCCCAATGTCCTGGCCAAACTCCCAGCTTGAGTAACTACAACGTGCCTTGAATAAATGCTTGCCACAGTTTCCGTTGGACATAGTATTGTTCTCTACTTTCTCTCCTACAATATCATGGAGTGCTGGTGCATGCTCCTAAAGGTCCTGTCCATGCTGGAGTGTCATATGGGTCCACTCCAGGACCAACTCTGCAGCAGCACATTGGGAGCAATGTGTTGAAACTAGTTCTGCCTGTCAGCTGAACCGCTAGGCAATTTGTAATATTTATTTATTGATGTTCTGGCACCTCCTTCAGACGGAATTAACTATGGGTATAGCTATCTGACAGATAGACTGGTGCAAATCCCAGATGCAGACGTACATAAACCTGTTTAGTTCTTCTTTAAATGGACTAAATTTGCATCAGGAAATTAGCAAATGAAGCTGAACTAACTTTCTAGATGCCGTCTATGGTTTTTGAGAAGGCAGCAAGAACACGCCTAATGAGATGAACTAGGAAAGCTAAATGTGCTGTTTAGTTCAGCTGGCAACAATAAACATAATTTTCATACTGGCTGTTCCTTCAGAATTTCAGTGGACTTTTTCTAAACAGTCTGTTCACAGGCTATATGGTATATTTTTGAAGCAGTCACTGAATACATATCAAATGCAGATCTAGCATTTCAAGTAAAATACTTGTTAGTTAATGGTAAAGCATTATTCACGTTTTTCTGCAGCCACTGTTAGAGACTCTAAGGATTTTTACCTAGAGCTCTCATTATCTTGCATGTGTGTAACACAAAGAGCTGAGGCCCAGACTCTCCACTGGCATTTGCTGGGTTAGCTCCATGGACCTCGCTAACTCTCATAATTCATGAGCTTTACAGGCAATTTGTCTGCAGGAAGAAGTACAAGATCAAGATTCAGAAGAACCTGATTCTCAATTCTACCTTTTGACCCCGTGGGCAGATCACTCTCTCTTACTGCTCCATTTTGTTCTCCCATCTCCAAAAGCAAATGATACACACTAATTCAACAGAACAAGTATGAAACCAAATTAATATCAATAGGCCACGCTGAGCAGATTCACATTAAACACCATTCTTCTAACATTTGAAAATACAAATGTTTACCTTTCGAGCACGCCCTTAATTTCCCCAGAAGCATGTCTCCCATATTATTTCAGAAGACAAAAACTGTAGTTTCAGAAAGCGGATGGTTTTATTTTTGTGTCATTACAAAAATGCCTTTTAACTTGTCAAATGATACACTACAAATATCTTTGGCAGATGAATGAAACCAAGTTTCCTGTCATAGCTGCCAACTTCAAGGTTGAGATAATCAGATAAACCTTTAGTTTGCCTCTCCCAATACCCACAACAACATATGTTTGAAGTGATCCACATTTGTCTCATTTTTCCTGTTGGGATTTGAAAAGGCAAAGTATCAAACCACTTTGTGACAAGTTCACAAAACTCTAGATGTGGTCCACAATTGTTATGGCCAACAACTTTTCTCAGGTGTCCCCCCCATCCCAGGTTAAACAGTCCCCAGTAGCTCTGCTTGTCTAAAGGTAAATGCAAAATTTACCTAAATCATATCCAGCATCACCTCAACACCTGCTGGATGCAAAGCTTTCTTATGATACAAAGTATCTTAGATTTTGTAGAAAATAGGAAGGAAGTTTGTTTCTCCTGTTTTATTTCAGCAGTAGCACTAATACTGGATTTACAGAATTGTATTATTTCATGCTGGGAATATCTCAAAATTGAATATTTGCAGGGTACTTTATAACAAAGCACGCTGTCCATTCAACGTAATTCTGAAGTCAAAAGCGGAAGCCACCCCTACAAACACACCTTTGACAAACTTTGTGTCTTATGTAACTGCTTCTATTCATTTATTACCAGGATGTCAGTACAAATTGTTATTTTGATGATTCCTTGCCCCCACACCTCTGAAAGGGAAAGCAACTATAAACACAAGGGAGACTGACCTCAGTGATTTCCTCTGTTCAGACAGGAGCACAATGCACTCAAACACCATGACAAGGAGAAGTGGACTGTTTAGAATTCCTCCAGCTGTAATCTATAGTAAAAACAAATAAACAAATACGTGACTACAAGATGCGATAATTAATCCCTGCATGAAGCCAACTGTTATCTCTGCTTTGTAGATGGAGATACCAAAGCACACAAAGGCTCAATAACCTACCAAGTTCAACACCCACCACTGAAAGCCAAGAGTACAGTTTAGGAGACCACGTGCTCAGTCCATCCGATTTTTTTTTTCCTCTTCTGGCCACAACCTAGATACAGCCTGGCCAAGGGCAGGTTGAAATGCACCCATTTGGTGAGGGCATTTGCACTAGAGCAGTCACCTACTACCTCCTGGGATTGCCACCACCTGCAGCTCAGCTGCTCCTGGCCAGAGAGGCAGCTCCACTTGGCTCCATGTCCTCACCCCAGCCAGCCTGCCCCAAACCCACTGTCCTCTGCCCCCCAAAATTTTCCACCCCTGCCAGGCCTCTCCCCTACACCTCATCTCCCTATCCATGTCCAGGCCCCATGTGTACCCCAATACTTAGCTCCCCGTCTCTCTGCTCCCCCACACCTCTACTCAAGCGTTCTCATTCCCCCTCAGGCCTGCTGCCCCCCACAAGCCCTGGCTGAGCTCAAATAGCCTCAGCAGCAGCCTCCCACCATTTTCTCTCTCAGGCACCTCTCCTCCCTCAGTGTCCCCACACAGGGCTTCCACAAACCTTCCTTCCCAAACTCCCCTCAGCAACCCCACGTGCCACCTCTTTCGTATTCTCCTCTCCCTCACCAACCACTCACCCTAATTACCCCTCACCTGTCCCCTCAACCTGCCTCTCACACCAAAACCCCTCCCCACACAACCCCTTACAGATGGTCACTCTTTCCTCACACCAACGAGCCCTCCCCAAGAGCCCCTCACACCGAGGGCTCCCCCTCACACAACCCCTCACAGCCGGCCGCCCCCTCCTCACAAGAGCCCCCCCCCCCGGACCAACGACCTCTCCCCACAGAGCCCCTCACACCAGCACTCCCTCCCCAGAGAGCCCCTCACACCCACGACCCCTCCCCACGCAGCCCCGCCCGCGCCACAACTGCCCCTCCACCGCCCCCTCCCGGCCCCGCCCCTGCTCCCCCCGCCGCCCCCAGCCCCTCCCGCCGGCCGCGGTGGTGGGGGGGGGAGGGAGAGGGCGGCGAAGTCTCGCGAGAGGGGCGGGCGGGGGCCGCTGGCTGCGGGCAGCGCGGAGCGGCGGCGGCGGCGCAGCCGGAGCTCGGGCGGCGCTGAGGGGAGGCGGCGGCGGGGCGGCGGCAGCGATCGCGGCCCGGCACACGGACCCGCTCCGCCGCGGCGGCACGGCCGGCGCCGCCCGCCCTCCCGCACGCCGTGCCTCCGCGGCGCGGCCTGGCAGCGGCTCGGCGAGCGGGGCCCAGGCAGCGGCGGTGGTGGTGGCGGTGGCGGCGGCTGAGCGCTCCGCCGCGCCCGCCCTGCCATCTTAGGTGCCGTGCCCCGCCGCCTTTGTGCCCGCCGCGCCCGGGCACCCGCGGGGGCCGGGCCCGACGCCCCTCCGGGGGCGCCTCCCCCCGCGGGGCCGCCGCCCCTTGCCCCGCTCCTCCTCCTCCTCCTTCTCCTCCTCCTCCTCCTCCTCCTCCTCCTCCGCGGGGGGCCGACCGGCGCTCCCAGCCCGGCTGCGGCGGAGGGTAAGGCGGGCAGCGCGGCGGGGGGCTCGGCCGGGGCGGCCCCGGGAGGGTGAGGGAGGAGGTGGGTGGGGGGGGCGGCCCGGTGGGGCCGGCGCCTCCCCCGCCGCGCTCTGCGGCAGTGCCGCAGGGTCGGGGCCGCCGCCGCCGAGCACCGGCGGGGGAGCGGGCGGCGAAATGGCGCTTCCCGCGGAGGGGCGGCCGCGGGCGGAGGGGTGTTCCCCGCTGTCAGGGGCCGCCGGAGGCCCAGGGCTGGGGCCGGGGCCGGCCCCGCGGCCAGGCGTGCCCAGCGCCGCGGCCCTTTTTGTCTGCGGCTCCCCCGGGGGCTTCGCCGGCCGAGCCCCGACCCCCGGGGAGGTCGGGGGTCCCTCGGAGACCCGCTGGGATTTCTGCCCTTTTATTTTTTTCACCCTTTTATTTTTTTTTTTTTCCTCCCTGCCTGTCGCTCCTCCCCAGGCAGTGAGTTTTCAGTGTATATACCATTTTGTTCGGTGCTGGTGTGGGATTTGGCTGAAAGTGACCTATTTTAAAGACCTTTTATTGCTCCCCCCTCAGCAATGCATGTGGCGGCCGATTCCGTTACCCAAATAGCGTTTCCCAACCATTTTAATTTGTCAGATTAAAACATCTCATGGAGGCTGGATTTCTGTAACCCGCGTGTGGGTATGTCGTTAGAAATATCTCTCACCCCGCTTTGCTGCAAGCATCTTTGGAGCATCAGAGTTCACCTTTGTCACTGTGAAAGCAGAAATAAATATCACGGCGATACCTGGGAGATGCAGTTGTACCATTGTGTTGGGCGCGGTACAAGAAATGGGGGGGGAGGGGGGAGAACCAGAGATTAAAATGGTTGTTGTCAAATGTAGATCTTTACATGCCTTCGGAAAAAAATTATGACAGATCGGTAACAGCCCTGAGGACTTTTAATATATTTTCTTAGAGAAACGTTTCATGTTTATCGTGCTTGTCTCTGCTGGTTATCATGGTAGGGAGTATTTCATTAGGTGGCATTTTAGTGGCTGTGTTGGTTAAATAGCAGTTGCATTAACTAGTTGAACAAATTGTGTCCTTCACCTTTGACTATTGCTTTTTGAGAGCCCTTACAGCAGTGGGCCCATGCATGCCAAGGGCGGATTAATAAGATGTTACCTAAAGGTTTGGATGTTATTGATTCCTTACTATTAATGCTATTTATAGTGTGTTTGACATGGCTCTTGTTTTATGTATTTGGATAAAGGTTATCAGCTTGGAATGCTTCAGATGAAACGTTTCAAAAATACCACCCTATATAAATATGTATATAAAATTGAACAATATAGTTCAGATCTTCAGTGTCTGAAAAGAAGCTTTAGTAGATAGCACATAATAGTGAGAACCGTGGAGAACTGATACATTTTGACACTAGGGAAGGTTTGTTTTCATATTTCAGGATTACAGAATAACAACTTCTGTTGCAATAAATACCCTTTTGGGTATGTTTTTCTGGAGCCTACTTTGAGCCTACATTTTCCTTGCCTTTGTGCTTCCTCATAGTTAGTGTGTCATAGTTATTGCTACTTATGTCCAAGGGCAAACCTAATCAACGATTGGTTTGAGCCTTCATATTAGATTCTCCACAACATTGGCCTAGTTCTGACTGGTATGTTTGCCATTTTTAGGACTCTTCTTCCTTTTATCTGTAGACTGAAATACATTGATAAACTTGAACCTTAATTTGTCCTTTGAACTTGAGAGAATGTTTTTCTCCTCTGTTAACTGAAGAGAAGGTGATTGTGGTAGAACAGCTTAATTTTAAATTTAATCCTGCTGAAACATAACTGCCTGAAGTAAAAACTCTTTGGATAGTTTGATGTTACTTTTCTTTTTAACTAGACTGAATTAAGTATTGCCTGTACAGGACCAGATGTTGGCATTAAAATTTTGTACAGATAAGGTGGCTTAGGCCTCAAGTTAGACTACTTGAAAAAGTTATCTATGTCCTGCTGTTAAATTCCAGAGTAAGCTAAACTGAAGAACTTTAAATGTTTACTTCCAGCTAAATAACATTTCCGATTCTGCAGTTTTCATCTCTAGCTCTATTCACCAGCTTTTGTCTCCAGAATAACAAGTTTTTAATGAGTTGTAAGACAGTCTTAGGTTTTATGCTTGGTGAGATTCATTAGAAGAGAAGCAAATATCACACTAATAATTACATCTTCAGATGTATCCTAGTAGTGGATTTCCTGTAATGAGGATGTTTTGTAGAGAACAATAGATATGGCAGCAATTTCAGAGATTTGTTTTAAAGATGTTGTAGGTAGCTGACTCTGCAGTTGTGAGTTCCACTTTGACATGACCCTTGCATACTCAACAGAACATTAGGTGGTTTCCAGGTACTTGGTTTTCAGGTGCAATTCTCTTTCTAGCAAAGACAGATTAGATGTACTGCTGCTGTTGTCTCTCATGTCTGTCACTTCTGCAAGGATATGCTTCTGATCTAACTTACTAGGGAGTAAGGTCATTTGCAAAATAAGCCTCATAGAAGTTTTTTGACGGTATAGGTATTTCGTCAAGTAAGGAAATAATTAGGGTTGCTCTGGCTCTCTTTGTGATCCAGAAGTGGTGAGGAAGCAGTGGTAAATACCACTTGTCTTATTCCATTCTCAGTGTATTTTGGAGAACACTCTCATAATCAGTAAGATCCTATCTTAGAAGCATTTTCTGTTGTGTTCCTGTTCACATCTAAGTCATGTAAACAACATACTGTTAGGTTGAAGTGTATACTAGAAATTATAAAAATCTTTGGTGTTACCAGGGGTGAGCCGGGCTCTTGTCTTCTGAATGGCAGTGGTGCTGGGTGGCCATTACATTTTTCCTGTTCAGGTATGCTGTGTAGTGTCAAGGATTTTACTTTTATTTCCTCTTGTGAACCTGGACAAAGAGAAGAGCTGAACTTCAACCCTGGGATAGAATCATGTCTGAATTGGAAAGTTTCCTGGGTCTGACAGCAGGGTTTCAGTTACGGCTGACACATGTCCTCCTCTGTTTAACCATGCTTGGGACAAGCTTGCCTGTATCAGCACAGAGCAGGATGATTTAATACCTTCTGAGACCCACATGCATTCTTTCTTTTATAATAGTGAATGTGTCCTACTCTTCTGCACAAAATGCTCGTTCTGGATGGACGAGGTGCAGGATGAAGCCCTGGTGTGTGCAGCCTGGTGCTCTCTGGTGATTTCCCTTGATGCTGGAAGTTGACTGAGGTGTGCAGTCCTGTCCTCCACCTGCTTCTCCATGTGTGTCATTCCAGTGGCTCTGGTCTTTGATCCTGCACCAGCAGAAAGCTAACCTAAGGAAAAATACAGTTTTGTGTCAGCTTGGTGATCTGAAATGGTTCAGTGCATAGTGAGGTGAGGTTAGAGACAACCCCAGGGACTGGGCTGCACCACCACAGCCAGCGATGAGGTTTAGAGACAGAGGTGGCTGGTGGCAGTTTTTGCCAAATCTGTAGTGGTTAGGTTTCAGGATTCTTTGTTTTTATTGTCCTTTAACATGCTGAGGCATTGCTGATCATACATTGATTTCTCTGTGGAGAAGAGACTGAAAAAAATTCAATGGACAAAGGGTCAGAAAATCACTAATCCCCTCATGTGAAGTTCCAGAGGAAGAGTCCTTCCTGTGAAAAAATAGAAAATATAAAAATATGAAATCAGAGGTGAAATGCAAAGTGTCTGAGGGGAAGAAGTGTGCAGAAAATAGTAGGAAAAGATAGAGAGCTGTTTAAAAGCAGAGTTGGCTTTTATACATTACTCCTTCCTCCCTGTCTAAGTGTCAGCTTGGTGATCTGAGCTCATTTACAGTACAGAACATGGAGGAGGGAATACTTTCTGAAGGCCCTTAGAAACACAATGGACATTAGCCAGCACAGTGGGGGCTCCAAACGTGGTTTTTAAAGCAATTTTTGAACAAATATTTGGTGATGACTGAAATGACAGTGTTTTTTTAATTATGAAAGGGAAGCTATTAGGAACTTCTAATACTTGGTCAGAAATCAGTGCATTATTACTCTTGACTTTTCTTTTTTTTTCACATTCTGCTAAATCTTTGTTTCTTTGCCAGAAGAAAAGGCAAGGTAGCCACTGTAAACACAGCATGAAATTGCCAAAGCAGCACTAAGTTTTGTCTAAACAGAGAAGTTTCTCCAGTTTAATCAGAGCTTGCTGAGGACAGATCTGCAGCATTAGTTACACACCTACAGCTTGGAGGTGAAGTTTTCTTTCTCTTAGGGATAGGTGAGGACAGTCCAACATGAGTTAGAGTGATAAGGGCTTCTTAATACAACTGGACAGTAGCTCGAAGTTTTGCCTGCTGTATTGCTTGGCTAGAAACAGTTTTGATTTTTCTTTAGAGGTCAGGATGGGGTGACAGCATGAGATTTACATATTGAGTATTGTCCTTAGGATGGAAAAGGATGGAAATGTTTTGTTTGGGGGAAAAGTTAGATCTTGAGGGAAAAAAGTAAAAGTCACAAAACTCGAAAACTGGCAGGATCTTCAGTTTTCTGTGCCTGTGATCTTCCAGTGACCCTTATTACACTCCTGGCTACAGCCATGCAAATATTTTCTTTAGAGTGAGATGTAATTTTATAAGAACAGTTTTCTCTTATGCTTATTGAGTGCAGTGTGTTTACAGGGCAGCCTCTTATCAGAATGTGGGGGAACAGTGCCTGTGAGTTTTGTTGGAAGCTTTTATTGCATGTCAGCTTTGTCAATCCATATTTGAAAATTTTGATGTTTACTGTTAATCTCAGAGATTTTTGCTTGTAGCTTTAGACCAAAAGCCAATATGTATTACACTTGAATTCTTAAAATGTGAATAAAGTTACTTTCAGCCTTTCACTTAGTTCATCTAAACTTTAAAACTTCTTTTTCTTCCCTTTAGCCTTCAGCCATTTGTTGAGCACCACTAGACACAGATTTTGAGGGGTTAGGTCCTTAGGATCAGTTCTTCCCTTTGTGTTGCTGGTTCAACTTCAGTTCACTCTGGTCTGGCTGATTTCTAACCTCTGGAAAGCTTTGGGATCAGGGAGCATGGGGAAGTGGAATACGCTAGTACAAGTATGTTGAAAGGGTAGGGACCATTTCTTGTAACACTTTTGGCTTGCTCCTCATCCATGTGTTCAGTCTGTTTTCCAAGCACCCAGCAATCTTCCCTGACATTCCACTGCTCAAGGGCAATAACAGACCCATGAGCCCATGCCCAGAGAAATGTTGTACTGAGATTTCTTGGAAAGAATCTCATGTGCTACTGCACATGTTTGTTATTTTTTCCTCCTTAACCATTCTTAATATGCAGTTCTCATTTCCCACCTCAGTCCCCTTTTAATTGGTGACTGTCCCTCCCTCCCCAGCCGACATGAGAGGAGAGGTTATTTTTGATAGTGCTGTTTCTCAAATAGGCCACGGGTATCCAGTAAGTAGTGCACTGACTTTCTCCATCAGTTACTAGGATTTCTCAAGCTGTGTCCTGGTGGCAGTGCAACATGTTTCTCCCTTAATTCTGGCTTGCAGTTGTCACTAACATTAACTCCTCCCAGTTCCCACTTCCTTGTAACCCAATCTGAATAAAGATCATGGGATTTGACTGTGCCTTGCTTTGCTGCTGCTGCTCTGGATGTTTGGGTTGTCTCCATGCTCTTTGTAAACTGTGTGCTGTGATCTTCTTTTTGGCTTTGCCTGTTCCAAGGAGCAGTTGACAGTTGTTAAAATCAGTTCTGGGCCAGCCGTGATTTGATGCGATTAAACTGTGTTAAATGTGTTCCAGAACTGTTTCCTGGCCTAGATAGCAAACTAGTTAAACCCTGGGTTTCAAATCTATTTTGGTATGATTTGGCTCTGTACCCCTAGGTAAGATGCCTCCCTCTTTGAGGGTCAAACAGAACACAGGGTCTGTGCACAGCACATGATCTTCTGCCTCTAAATCTACCACCTTCATATCTCCTTGGGCTTTTTATATTAGTGTTTGCATATCGAAGTCTTGTCTTGAGAGTTATGTACTGGACTAACTGCAGTAATGTGGTTTTCCCACCCATAAGGACTAAGGTGCAGTGATATGATTTTCCCTGGCATCAGCTGAACTGGTATGAACCCCACTTTTTACTTGCTTGGTACATCTGAGTATGCAGCCAGGCTCTTAGATTGGGGTTTTTATGAAGGCTTGCAACCTTAGTTAAAAAAGAGGGTAACCTTGGCCTTGACAAAAAATCCTGCTGTCTCCTAGAAGTGCATGTCAGAGTTGGGAAGGAAATAATGATACATTTCAGAGGCAGTGCCTTGCAAAGAATGCCAAGCTCCATTTTTATTATGGGTTAATTGCCGTATAGGCAAACCTTGAACTCTTACCTGTGTTTTTGGCTTAATTCTCCTTCTTCCCTTTCCACACAAACCCCCCTCTAACACATGCTTTGAAGTGTTTAAAACTAGGTTAGTCTCTGGCTGGAGGTGTGTGGTAGAACCTCCTGTTAATTCTTGCTGGGACCTGCCCGTTTTGCAGCAAGAATGCAGGCGAACCCATCTGAATGCTGATCATCTGTCTTTTGTGAGTGATGGAAGGTTATTTTTCCCTTCATTTGGCACAATGTGTGGGCAAAGAAATCCTAGAGCATCTCCCTTCCAAAAGCCACCTCAAGTGGCCAGATTTGTACAAGCTGGAGTGCCCATGGAGGTGGGAGAAGAGGGCTCAGTGAGGATGCTTGGGCTGAATTTAGGTGATTGCATGACAATCACTGGAGATATTTCCTTCTCCAGCTCTCAGAAGGTGTTGCTGTCAGCTGCTAGCTCAGTAGCTGACCACATTCTTACCAGATCAACCTACACAGATGTCCTGAGCTGACCAGAGAATTCAACATTTCTGTTGCTGACTGGGAGGACAGAGCACAGGGACCCAAACACTAAGATTATCTGTACTTAAGAAGAGGTCTGTATACATGGACTTTTTATCCAAAATAAAATGTTTTGGAAGAAGGAAGTCTTCATCCTCACCATTGCTTTAATTTCACTGCAATACTGATGATGTAAATTTATTTGCAAAAACAAGACTGGGCAAAAGATTTGTTCCTGATTTGACAACAACAAGCAGAGTGCTTTGAATACTAGACTAACGTGAAAATAGTTTACTTATAGAGTACATGATTTACCTTCACTAGCTCATAATTAGTCACAAAGACATAAAGAACACTTAAAGAATTATTTGCTAGTTTATTGAATAAAAAATTCGACAGTGAATTTTTGATGCCCAGTTTTAAAAAATATTTTGGAAAAGCCCCCTAAATCTTCCCACGTATTTTAGTGCTTTTTCTTGAATGGCCCTTATCTCTTGAAAATACTAATTAGCACATTATTTTAAGTCTCTTATGTTATCCCTTGTTACAGGAGTTGGTAATTGTGGGCCACTGTGCAGGTGGATCATCTCATAGGGCTCTGGAGTTTTTCCACAGTGGCTGGTCCAGCACCAGGGTGTGTGATCCTCATCTGAATAGTCTTCCCATTGCTGTGGGAATCTCTGATACTGAAAATGAATTACTCTAGAGACTGCAAATTGATATAATAACAATTTTTTTTTGTAGATTTACAAATATTTTATGTTTAAACAGAAATAGTTATAATTAATATTAATATGAGAAATGAAATATTAATATACAAATAGAAATTTAAGCTGTAACAAAGAAATAATATCTTATATGTGTGATGGTTTTATACTTTTCTTTGAATTGGCAGGATAATAGTAGTAATTCCCTGCTCTGAATTTCATCCACAAATCTCAAGGTATTTCAAGTGGATGATAAATGCATGTTTATTTTCCACATTTATAAGGTGGGGATACTGAAATACAGGTGGAGAAGTGAGTGATTTACTGAGCATGGCTGGTGATGGGGTCCTCAGTTAGCATCAGCACCTCCCAGGTTGTAAGGTGGAAGCAGAAGTGTAGGAGATGCTGCTTTGCCTGTGGGGTATAGTGGAGCAACACAGACCTCAAAGTTCAGCAGCACCAGTGTCACAGATCTCCCTCTGAAGGTCTGCTTGACCTGCTGAAAATGCAAGGGATGGGGTTTCTTGTTTCATCATAGGAGCACTATGTAGATTTTTTCTTACCATAATGGCAGTTTAATGCTGGTCATGAATGAACTGCCTAGATCTTGGAATTTTTAATATTCTTTGTTACTATAATGTGACTTTTTGCTGATTTTTATCTTTACATAAATCTGAAAAGGGCTTTTAATGCATTGTAAATCAGTCCCCGAACTTGATGAAAAACAAACAAAGCTTTTTCATTTTTGGAGTCAGCACGCACAGGGATAACTGGGGACTGCCCATCTAAGTAAAAAATACTCATGTGCACATAAAATTGCAAGACTTGGGTATTGTCTGGACATTTTTATGGAGATCTGTGGAGGCAGAGTGTATCTTTTCACCCTGTTTGTGCAGTCTTCTGCCACAGCTGAATCTCACCTTTTCTTCACGATCTAGTTATTGTGTAATGCAAATGCACACTGCTGTAAAAAAGCTGAAAGGGTTCTCACCTGATGCCCTGGGAAGGAAGAGGAGCTTCCAGCCCCTGTGCCTGTTGGAAGCCACAAGCATTGCAAAGTGAGCCACTGCTCAGCTCATCACCAGTAACTTTAATCTGTTCTAGATTCTACTGTACCTGTCTCTGCAGAGAGGTGTGCAGTGTGGGGATTAATTTAAGGCATATCTGTGCAGAAAAATAGCTGAGGCTTACCTGAAAATAATAAAACAGAATTTTGTTGCTTCAGGCATTCTTTTAAACTAGAATAACCCCCAAAAAGCACTAAAACCTTGAAATTTGAGTACCTGTGTGAAAGTGCTCGATATTTTGGGACCTTGTTTTTTCTGAGGGGTTTTTTTTCGTGTTGCCACAGACATGTGGAGTGTGAAATTTAGCAAGCTTTCTCCAAAAGCTGCTTTCAGCTTCGAAATGAATGTTACCTGTGCTGGTTTGAAGTAGTTCGTACCTGTTTATCATGCCTGTTGCAAAATCTACCTACCTATTTACATAGGTGTTGGGGAAACAAGGATGATACGGAGGAGCATGAGTGGAAGGAGAGGATGGTGTGAGTTGTGATTCTACTTGTCTGCTTATTTTCTGGTTTGGAGGCACCAAGCACCTGCTGATTTAGGGGTTTTCTGTATGTGATTTCATGCCTGTGATTAGCATTTCTAAGGACATGACACATACAGTCTCACCACTTAAATACATTCTGTAAATATGTAAACAGAAAATTACAGAGATGGTCATTGTCCGACTGTCCTGACTGGTCTCCAGAGTCAACGCAGCAGGACTCGGCACGCTCCGTTGGGCCCATCCAAGACAACAGAGCTCAGACTTCAAACTTAGAAGCAGAATTCCTTCTTGGATTGGAGTAACCACCTGCTTTTGATGCTTCCTTACTGGCAGTTGCTTGTCTCATTTTCCTTCCTTTTAATCACTGGGGCAGGAGATTGAGATCTTTAGATAGACACTGGAATGCACTTACTGTTTTACTGTTGAAAGTCAAATTCTATAGAAAAGATCAGCTGCTTTACAGAAATCTGTAATTGCATTTGATCTGAAACCAGCCATTGTTATGAGAGGATTTCTCAAGGTAGATGATCACAGAATATTCTGAGTTGAAAGAGACCCACAAGGATCATCAAAGTCCGACTCCTGTGGCCTCAAGAATCCCACCATGTGCCTGACATCATTGTCTGAATACTTCTTGAACACTCAGCCTGTGACTGCTTCCCTGGGGAGCTTGTTCCAGTGCCCGAACACCCTCTGGATGAAGAACCTTTTCCTAGTATTTAATGAATAGTAATAACAAGACTTTTGAATTCAGGGGAGGCATGACAGTCCTCTATGAGGGCATATTTAAAAAATATTTTTCTGGACAGAATCTGAGAATAAACCCTGGTTAGCTGATGTTCCTGTTGGAGCACTGTCCCTAAGTTAATAGCAAGGCTAGGTTTGTTTTGCTGCTTTGAGGAATTATTAGTGTTCTGTCTGAATTGAGCTTGTACTTATGTACAAGAGATGTACATAAGGTAGATATGGCGGTCTTCTTAGTTTCATGTTCAATTACCAAAAAATCACAGCAAAAGCAGTCGAATGCTTTGTCACCATTATGCTGTTCAGTTGCTATAAGTGGAACCATATGACCACTGGATATTTAGTGACTTCCACTTCTGCAATTCTCTTTGTTTCTTTCCTGATTTTTTTTGTTGTTGTGAAAATTAAGTCATAAATTGTTAGAAGCAAGGAGAGTGGTCGTGTGCTATCTAGTTTGGTGGCTTAAATGGAGATTTGTTTCCAAGATTTGGCAGGTATTTCTCACTTAAACCCTGTTATTTCTCAGCTTGCCAATCACGTCAATGTGTTGAGTTCAGATATTACATGGAAGGTAGATCTCCTTGTGATGTGGAGCAGTGAGTGCACATGTTCTGGCAAGGGCCTTTCTGGAGTTTTAGTAAATACAGGGTATGAACACTTCTTCACCACAAGAGGAGTGTTTTTATCCTGTGCAGGTGCTGCACTCTGCATGCGTGCACGCCTAGCAGTTCCTGTGTCCCTGGTGCAGCATGGCTCCTTGCTCTGCAGGAAAGATGCTGCTCAGAATTCTTACTTCATATGGAAGAATAACTTTATAAAGCATTTCAGACAGAGCAGCTTCCAATTTACTGAGCGACTTAAACATGCTGTACTTTGCTTTGTTTCATCATGGTAAAAGCCACCCTCCTGTGTAACTCCTAACCAACAATAAAACATGTATAAACAGGCATAAAACAGTGTAGTATTCAAGGTGTCTAGAGGGGAACAGTAGCTAAACACCTCTTAACTTGATTTTGCCTGGCCTGGAAAGGAGAAGGACTGTCACCTTCCCCGTTTTCATGGGCTGCTGACATGGGCCAGGGGTCTGAAAGGAATATTTAGTTACCCCCAGACCCACTGAGTTTTGAGTTGTCCAGAAGGTACCAGCCAGAAGCAGAGCTGCTGTTCTGAGCTAGTTTGAGGGAGAGCTCCTTCCCTCCTGTTTGGGTTTGGCTTTTTTTGTAGGTGTGATGTCATCATTCTGCGAGGTCTGCGCCGCCGCGTCCTCCAGGAAAACAAAACAGGGCGACGAGACTTGAATGTCAAATGCAAAAACAAGCAGATCTGATTCTTCCTCTCCTCCCTCCCCCTTTTTCTTTGAAAGGAGCTTTCAAGCTGACTTTATACAACAGGAATTAGCTTAATAGAAAAGGAGAGCAAGAGAAGCAGAGTTATTTCTTTTCAGTTTTTACTATCAAGTTCTCAAAAATAAATCCTTCCTGCCTTACTGGAGGATGGGATGTATGTTTTGTGCCAGATACAAATATAGGGGCACTTTATGAATATCCAAGTTCCTTGTTTCATATATCTTTTATCTTTTAATATAACCTTTCTCTGTTTTTGATTATTTTGGAGATATTTAAATGAGCACTACACAGTGTGTTCTTGCCATGCTGGTGTGGGTTTCTACCAGAGAACTGTCCCATACACTTCAGGTGTTTGCATAGATATCAAGGTAGTACTAGCAGCAGCTTCCCATCAAGATTACCTTTGGGCCCTAGCCAGGGTCAGGGGAGCAGCCAAAACCAACTGCTGGGCTGATATAACCAGGATGATTTTTATTCAAACCTTCGGAATTATATTAATATAAAAATGTATTGGAAATTTTCTTTCTTTCTGGGAGCCCTTTTGTGGCCTGGCAGCAGTTGGCTCTCATGCAGCTTGTTAGCTATACTGAGCAATACAGTTCCTGTAAACATGGATAGGTTTATTCTTTTTCAGGCTAGAGCTTTAGATATTCCCTCATTCAGAATGACTTTGCAAAATAATCTGCAGAGAGGCATTTTGAGTCTTTTGGAGGCTCTAAACTGAGTATTGATAGTGAGAGGATGGGCTGGTGGTCTCTGAGAAGCTGTCCAGATGTAATAAGAACTTCTGGGCAGTGAGCAGCACTGGAGTGGATATTCTTTGCCCCGTTGTGTTCAAGAACCTTAATTACTTCTTGGTTGCTCTTTATAGCTTGTGTCCAAAAAGTAAATAGTGTTTCCTGGCATGGCCTGTTGAGCTCTCAGTAGCTCCCTGTCCAGCTGGGCTGCTCGGGTGAGCTGCATGCATGATGAGGGAGCAGTTCTTGCTTTTTGCTGGTTGGTTGTTAGGGATGTATCTGCCCAAGGTATCAGGAGGTTGCCCTACTTTCCCAGTTCAAAAATCCGAGATCTTTAGAATTTATAAAATGGACACCTGACGTTCCCTTTGTTTATTAGCCAACAGGAGCAGTCAGAAAATAGCTCTTCTTCTAATACAGGAATTGCTGCTTGAAACTTTGCAGTTGTTTTTTTCCCCTCTTATTTGCCTGTTCCTACTGACAAACAAAAGGCATAATCCATTATTCCAAACTGCTGAAAGAGGCTTCAAATTGCCAGGTATGAAATTATGCTGCTTGTTCCGTTACCAGTAGGAAACGGCATGTGAGATGTTTCAAAACCTACAAAGGAGAAAGTTCTTTGTATGTGTGAATTTAGTATTCACAAAAGGTGTCAGATTGACAGCCATGGAGATTGTGGAGATCGGAATTTTATTTATCCCTAGAGAAGGTGCAGTGCAGACTGCAGTAGTGCAAAAATTTCCTGTATTACTCTGCTGTTACACCTTACCTGTGCCCTTCACAGGAAGCCTCTTGGGGCGAGGAGCTCCTCCTTTCTCTGCGCCCCTTCAAAGAGCTGGCTGACAAAAGGATGTGAGGGTGGTTTTTTTGTGTGTGATGTGGGTGCTTGTCTCCTGAAATCTAAACAGATGTGGAAGGAATTTGATAACATCTATCTCTAAACAGCTGCTGGAGCAGAGATAGCCTTCGGCCCCCATGTTCTCTGACTGGAGGAAGGCTGAGAATCTCGAGGCAGAAGATGTTAATGGTCATGATTCTGTTATTCACTGACTTAGCTGTTCTTCTGCAAAGATTTACCACTCCAGTATTGAAACTGATGCAGCCAACTTCTCCCGCTTTGTCTAAAATGTTTGATAAATTCTCCAGGGGAATGGGAGGGTCTCTAGGAGGTGTGTCATGTAAGAGAAGTGTAGTGTTCTGTGTGAGTCATCCATTTGCCAAAATGAAAATTGAGAAAGAATATCAAGCCCTGTTTCTGGGGGGGAAAAAAAACCCAAACAAAAACCCCAAAGAACACAAAGCCAACACCAAAACAAACCAGTAGGTGATTGATTTTTGAAATTTTCTAACACCTCTCTGGCAAGATCCCTTGTGCCAGTGCTCTCTTGGGACTGTTCTTGTGCCTGTCCTTGTTCCCTGATGCTTTGCTTCTTCATGTCTTGCTAGAGCCAGGCCCCTCTGTCGCATATTTGCAAACCATTTTAAGGAGGCCCTTCAGACCATAGAGCTCAGTCCTGCTCCAGCTGTGCTTGTGGTTTTTGCTCTGGGTAGTAGCTTTAATCATCTCCAGCTCTCATCCTTCATTAGATGGCATGATTGCGTGGCTCTGAGCAGCGTGGTTGAGCTTGGACCAACCAAATCACTGATTGCCTTCAGATCAACAGCTCCTGGGAGCAGCCAGTGCTGCCATCCAGCACAGCCCAGGCCAGGACACAGCCTTCCAGCCCACTCTCTGCCAGCAGGAATGCTTAAGGAGAAAAATAGAATCAATTTAATTGGCTTTTTCTTTGCAATGCTATTCCTTTATGTCTCCTGAAGATCAGTTCAGTCTTGGAAAAGTCACCTGTTGGCAGCTCCCTGCCTCACTTAATGAAAAAGCTGAGGCCAAAGTCCTTGAAACAGGCAGGACAACCTTGTTTTCAGAAAGTCCAAGTGTGAGAGCATGTTCCACCATATCTCAATTAACCTTCTGCTTAAATGCACAGGAAATAGTTTGTCCATTGACTGAAGCAGTCAAATTACTGTTCCCCTCAGTTAAAGGGTAGGAGTGGAAATGGTTGCTGATTATTTCTTTTTCATTCATTTGCTTTTGTGAATGATTGCTGAGAACAGCTGGATTAAGTGGCTTTATGTGTGAGCACAGAAAGAACCTGTGAAATATAGAGGTGTTTGGATTTGTGCTGTTGAAATAGACCAATTTCTGATTACAGTTTTCTGTCAAATTTAGGATGGATGTGTTTCTACATGAGCTGAAATTACCCTTCTGTCCTCAAAATGCTGTAACACTGAGTAGATACATTCAAGTGACTTAAACTCTTTCCTCCTCTCTTCAGACCAGAAAAAAGTGCTGCATTTCTTACTTGAGAGCTGAAGAGTTGGTGTACCAGAGAAGAATTTTAAAAAATACTCATAGTAAGAGTTAACCCAGGTAGAACAAAGCTTGGGCATTAAACCTGCTGTATGGGCCGTGTTTATGAATTGTTGTTCCAAGTATTTGCTTCAGGTGCAGATGTTGACCTACCTCTTTCATCCCTTGTGTTCAGGACAATTAGTAATACTGCCAAACCAGAGAAGAGACAGATAACTTTTTAAAGGAGGTTCTTGAAGAAAAGATCTAGTCATTTACTTTGTGTGTGCAGAATGATGTATCAACTCAACATTTCTGTCTAGTGGAGAGGCAGTCAAGCACAAGGATGTCCAAGTCCTGATTTGATGGACTTTTTAGGAAACCTGTAAGGAGGAATGTGCTGAATGTGCTGGGTGTATTGCACTGCAGTGGATTCAACTCTTGATTCCACAGTGCTTGCAGGTGCTGGTGTTCAGGGAAAACACAGCACTTATGCATTCCATGCATGTGTCTTCCTCCTAGTGATATATTTATGTGTATAAAATAGTGCTATAGGCAGGTAAAGTATAACAGTTAATTTGTTTATGTTAAGTTCCATCAAGATGGAGACTCTGTATTTGCAGAGCACCTCCTGAAATGGGGGCTTATTCCCTAGTGGGACCCATCCTTGCAGTGCAATGGCAATAAGAGGGTGAACCAGCACTGAGTGTTGCTGCAGCATTTTGCAGTGCCTGGTGCTGAGCAGGCAGTTATCCCTGGAGAGCAGCAGAAGATGCTCCAGCCCTGGACTATGGGAGATCAGAAGGACTTTACCCTGCAAGAGAGGCTCCTCTTGTTTCCATTTCCTAGACTGTCAGGAATCTGTCCTGTGTTCAGTGAATCATTCCTGGAGAGCACTCAGGCAGTGTGGAGGAGGAAAATGCCTGGTGTGAATGCAGGAGGTATAAAAGTCAGATGAGAGGGGAGAGATAAGAATATGTCAGGACAGAAGTACAGTGAAACTGGGACTGCAGAGGGGTCGGAGAGGATGCAGCTGGAGCTGATGGAGAACTGGAGATGGAGGTTTGCAGGAGAGGTGACTTGGGAGCCTGGGAGATGGGGAGGGAGGCAGCAAGAGAACATGGGTTGGCAAGGGAGATGGCAGTCTGAATTCTGACACTTTCTAATTTTGGAATGCTTGCCTTTGTAACCTTAATAATTTTGTTCTAATACACCAGATACAAAAATTGCATTATATGTTCTGAGGAATTTGGTTACTATGGTAATGGGTATATAAGTACATAAGAGATGAGATGTCAGCAATCAGAACAGCTGTAACGTAGCACACAAACCTGTGACTGCCGGAATTTGGGAAGCAGGCCCTTACAAACTTCTCCTGCTTCAGTGTCATTTCTCACTGCCAGGACGTGTGTTCCTGTGTGAAAGTGACGTCAGAGCTTCTACAATAAATCTTTTGGAGCTTTGGAATTTCAGCAGACATGCCCAAAAATTCTGGGTAAACAGACCATGTACCTCTCTTCTGTGCCAGGATGGGGAGGTCTCTGTTCCCACTCAGCTGCTGGAAGTGCAGGACAGATGCTGGCTGGATGGACCACGAGTGTGTGGGATGGGAGCAGGCTGCTGCTGCCCTCTGCTCTGGCACCTGCTTCCCTCCTTGCTCAAAGGCCAGGGCTGGCTGAGCCAGGGGTGTGTGACTCATTCCCAGCATCACACAACCAGTTTTCTCCTCCTTGTCTAGGTGAATTTGGGGCAGTGCAGCTGGTACCTGGTAAAGTCTGTGTGCCAGATGCTGTTGTGTTTGTTTCAGCAGTTTGGTGATGGTGAGGTCTTGCCCAGCTGTAGCAGTTGGGAAGATGATGGGGAGCAAGAGCATCCTGGGGAGTGTCGGGCAGGGATGTGGGCCAGCTGTTGGCACAGGAGTGGAAAGGATGATGGTTTTTGCACACCTCTGATCCCTTCATCCATCTGCAGCAAGGATGTGTTTTCCATGCCCACACCTTCTGGTTGAAAAACCATTTCTGCGGTGTTTCCCGTGGTTGGGGACAAGATGGATTATGAGGATTATCCTCAACAGGACAGGGTTGCTGGATGGAGCAAGCAGTGTCCAGGCTGGAGAAGTACTGCAAGTACAGTCCATCCCACGTAGGTGAGGGTCAGGACAGCACAGAGCGCAGCAGTGTTGGAAATTTCCTAAAGCCAAGTGTGGTATAATGGTGTAAGGATGAGTTAGTGCTAGTGAAGAAATGTGGGCTGGAGGGAAGCTGCTGAAAAGTTTTCCAGGTCCAGTCTTCAGACAGTTTTAAGTGGTGTTTTGGTCTAGGTGTACACATGAAAGGACTGTGGTAATGGAATTTGCTGGTGCAAAGCTGGGGGACATTGTCAATCCAGAGGAGGACTGGAGTAGCTGACAGGACTGAGTGACTTGGAGTATTTGCAGTATGGAGACCTAAACAGAATAGTGCAAAGTGAATGGTCGTGCAGTAGCAAGTATATAATAGGATATAGAATATATAAAGATACATTATTACGTGTAAAGATATGAAATATAAAAATAGGGTTTATCAGTTAGAAATGGAAAGATGTAAAAGACTTGAATATATCCCTTGATACCATGGTGGTTTTTTAAACTTTAGTGCTGTATATCTAGGGAATAAGCAGATGTGGAGAATGCTGGTGGAGGATTTTTTTTTTTTTTTAAAGCTTCATTTGGGACAGATGTGAGGAAGGGCTTTTAGGATGGTCTGGGAAGTCAGTTCTCTCTCCTGCGTCATAAAGAGAGACAAAACTGGCTTTTTTCAGCTAACAGGCTTAAGGGAACAGTATTCTCCCTCTCTCTCTCCTTGTACTTATCCCTCAGTATTGAAAAGGGAAGAAAACTGTTTTAAACACTAAGGCCGGTGTGGGAAAAAGAGTAAAGCAGTGTAAACTTACAATAATAAATCTGTAAATCAGTCTTAATCAGTTCTTAATCTTAAATTGGTTCCTAATCAAAATAGGAGTGGGGTTCTGGAGCAGCCTTGTAATCAGAGTAGTGGCTTCAAGAAGTTCTCAGGAGTTGGTTATTATTTGATGATTGGATTCTATTATAAAGTTGCTTAAAATAGCAGGAACAGGACTTAATTGGACCTTCAGTCCTGTGATCTTAACAGTCTAATTGAGACATATTCTGTATATCTGAGCCACAAATTGTTTTGTGTATTAGTTGAAATGAGCATTTTCCCCATGAAAGCAGATAAAACTCATCAAATTAAAAGGTTATGCTTGTTATCTTAATACATACTGAAAACTATTTTAGTTTTAAGTGAAAAGCACAAAGAGAAGGGATTCAGACCTTGCAGAAACCACTGGAGAGGCATTTCTTCAAGTAGGTAGAATAGTAAAAAAAGGGGGATTTTTAAAATTTGTTTTAGTTGTTTGCCTCTTCCCCTTGTTGTGTGCTGTGTAGGAAATGGTTCTGCTCAGTCATGTGAAGACTGGAAAAAAAATAACCTGAGCTAGAGTAAAACTGGTCAAATTGCCATGACTTTGGGGAATTCCAGCAGGAAAGGAGGTGCTCACGGGCTCTAGAAACGTGTGACATAATTGCTCATTAAAGCTACCCCATTTATGGCTACAGATAATCTGGTAGCACAGATTTAACAGCTATAAAAGGTTTTAAACTCTTTTGAAGCTGAAATATGTTTGAGCCCCTTTTTGAACATGCTTTAAGTTAAAAACTTAGGCAAGTTTTTAAATCCTGTAAATCCTTGCTGCACTGCCAGTGTCTGTGTGCTCCAGTGGGTTGGCCACTCCTAAAGAACAGAATAATCTTTCACTGGTCATCGCTTCTGACAGGGCTTCTCTGCCTGTGCCCAGTGCTGAAGGGCCATCACATACGTGCACCTTCCTAGAACCTCTCCTTATTTCCCTGCAGCCTTTCAATAAACCTTTTTTGTATTTATGATAATAATCCCGTATTTTATAAAATCCTGTGTTAAAAGAATTTGACCTTTTTCATAACAAGGTGTGTTTTGATGGTGCTTGTTTGACCCTAGAAGAATAGCAACATAAAAATTGTCATCCAGGTTCTGATACCTCGCCTGTCTGGTCCTATCTGCTGTCCTTGGCAGTGGTGACAACCTGGGTGCTTGGGAAGCGGTGCCAGGAGCATCCAGGAATACCTTACCTGACCTGGCTGTGGATGTTCTTACTCATGTAAATGTCTGGTTTAAAAAGCAGTGTTTCTGTCTCTTGGGCTCAATGCCTCACAGTTAATTTCTGCAGGTTAATTTTGCTGTTTATACCTTGATTGGTGGAATTCCTTCACTCTGTTAGAAACATGCTGCTCTTATAGTTTATGGTTTCTCCCTTTGTTTTTGAAGTCTGAACACTTATCATGGTCTTCTTATTTATGATTTTTAACTCTTACACCTTTTCTCCTGAAGCTTAGTTTGTCTTTTTAGGCATTTACAACTTCCCATTTCTAAGGCCATTTTACTGTACTTCCATTTTACTATATGTGAGTGAAGAATAATCTCCAGGAACAGGCCATGACAGAGACTTCTTACTTAAAGAACTGTCAGAAATTCTGTATTACTTTTCTGATTGATTCTTCATCTTGCTTTTTTAAAAAAAACCAGTCTGACATTATCTTTGGCATAATTGTGCAATTATTTTTGCTGAGTTGTCTGCAGCAGGCTCAGCTCCTGAGTTATGTTTAGTTTAAGAGTAGATGTGTGCTTTATTGTTCTTTACTTTTTTGACCTTTCATCTCCTGTCTTGTTGCTCATTCATACACTTTTTTAAGGTTCCTATGAACTTTCTGATGCTGTCAGTTGCCCTAAATAAAATGTCATCACATACCTTTCCCTCCCATTCCTTAAGTGCAGGTATTATGCTGGATCTACACATTAGCTGTGGTCACTCTGGTTGCAAGAGCCTTTTCTCTTGTTCAAAATATAATTATTATCTGACCTCTTGCCTTTTTTAGTTTTGTATCAGTTCCAAGGCGATGATTCTGTTCTCCATCTATGACTAATTCTCACAATAATTTTGTGTACTTTTCCTTCTTCTTTTCGAATATCCTTTTGAGTTGTTCTGTTCTTTTAATGGCATATAGTCTAGTGCATAAATAGTTCGTTTTCTGGTTCTTAGTGTAGCACAACCACCAAGTGATTACCATGTTGCTCCCACTAATTAATAGTTCAGTTAATTCTTCTGTTCAGTTTGGCTGCAGCCGTTGTTGGATTGATTTTTACTGATTGACCAGAAAGACTTTGAATTGCTTCCTTTCAAGGACTCTTTTCTAGAACTATGGTGATACTGCCTTTTTTTAATTACTTATTTTCTCAAGGGTAATTATCTATGTTGTGAGCTTTAGTAGCTTATTTCTAAGTTATTTATGCTGAATTCAAAATAGCTAATTTGCTTACGTTTACTCTATTTATTGTTCTGAGACAGAATTGCTTAGGGGTCAAGCAAAGGTTTCTTTAAACTCCAGTCCCATTAGGATATCTGGCTAATTTTTTTATGGGCAGCTAGAGTTTCCCAGTATTTTTGCTTCTAGACTTAATTGACTCTCATCAACTGGCCCCTTGCTAACCTCTTCCTGGCCAGTGTGCTGCCCAGCACAGCATCTCCCACACTGGATCCATTATAACATGTGCTCCTTGGTTGGAGGATGTGGGCATGGAGAGTTGGCTGTAGGTGATGCACTCACAGAATGTTTATTAATGTGATGCTTTACGTTAGTAAAGGAAAAGAGTGGGCAGCGACTGTGAACTTAATGAATTGCAAAAGAAGGGGGACAGAAGATTTCATTTTTTCCAGTTGCCTTCCTCATAGCTTTGCTAGCCTAAGGAATCACTAAATATAGAGCTGACCTTCTTAATAAATGTACTAGAGCTATCACAAGCAAAGACATCCAGGAGATGTTAGTGTTGAATATGTCAGGGAATGGTGAGCACTTCTTGAACTTCCATGGCATTGGTCTTTGAGAAATGAGTGCTGGCTATTCTTCAGCTGTTCTATAGGTCTAATTTTTGATCTTGTGGGATATTCTGTTTTAAATAGTAGAAAAAAAAATGCAAGATGCTTTTTTGCATTAATTTTTCTTAACTGTGTCAGGATTGTCTTTTGTGTATGTTGTTTAAGTGGTAGGGTCAGTGGTAGGTTTGGTGTTAGTGACATTGTAAAAATTGCCAGTTAACAAAACTAGCGTTTTCAGGAGTACTAGTAGTGTTAGGTGTGTTAAATATGTTTGTGTTTGCTTATGACTGACATATGAAACCTGTCAAAAGAGATTTAGTTTGTTTAGAATATCTTGTCTTTAACACAAGAGCACACTTACCCAGTTAGTTATCTTTTGCACTACTTAGAAAACTTGAAAGATTGTAGAAATAATTAAAAATAAATATTTACGCCCAGCCCAGAAACACGAGATCCTGGGCTTGTCAGTGAAGGTTTGGGAAACGCAACTCTCTGACCCTTTTGTTAGTGACATTCCTGGAAAGTAAACACCCAAGCAGAACAGCTCAGCGGGATCAGAAAGTGTGCTGGGGTAAGTAATTCAAGGAGTTGATGATGGACATTTTAGTGTCAGAATCTTGAGAGGAAATCAAAGTAAGGCACAGAGTCTACAAGTACACGCATAAGAGAAATGCAAGCAGTGCTGGAACATAAAAGTGTCTTCCTGAGGCTATTCTGTGAAAAAGTATAATAAAAGAAAAAAACAGAGGTAGAAAAGCAGAGAGAGAAAGGGGAAAAAAATCTGCAAAGAGGTTTCTTTGGGATAGAACCATTCCTCAAAAATCTTTTAAAAAGAAATTGAAAAAGGAATCTTACAGGAATGGTAGGCTTGTTCCTTGTCAGAGGAAGAAAGAAGTACTGAATTGGGAAGAAAAGCTTGTTTGAACATAGATGCTCACACAGACAAAAAATTACAAGAATTCACTGTAATATCCAGGTGCAGATTCATCTTATCCTTCTAATCTGTTCCTTCTAGAAATATCTAGGTGAGGGAATGTGAAAGATAGAGGGGACAGCATTTCATCCCTGTTCTTTGCTGTGAACTATGGAGAAGTTCCTGTGTAGGAAGCAGAACTTGTTACAGAGGTGTACCTGGGGTTAGAGACCATGTGAAGTGCCCTTGCTGCTGTAAGGCAAGTGATGGAAGTGTCCAGCACGGCTCTAAGATCTCACCTGCTTCAGGCTTTGGCAACAGGAGGGTCTCCTCACTTGGAGATGAAATGATTCTGTCTTTTCCCTTCTCCTGGGGCCTGGCAGAAAGCAAAGGAGCATCTCATGTACATGAGCTTGGAGTGAAAAGCAGCGTGGGAAGGAATCTCAGTGGGGCTTCCCGTGCTCTGCAGGTACCTTCCACAATCCAGTTTGCTCATCCCATTCCAGGTGGTTTTATTCTGCTTGTAGTTGGCATCATTTTAGGATGATCAGTTTGGTGACAGCTTTTTGGATATTTTCTGAGTATTTAACATTTTTCTAAGGGTTTCTTGTAGAATGTCATTCATCTGCACCTCCCTTTTCCTTAATGACTGACAGCCGTGGTGGATCCAGTGTGGAGAACAAATGTACTGAAAAGAATGATTTTAAGATCATTAAGAGAAAGGCAAGTTCATTACTTCGTCAGCATTTTTTTGTCTGAGCTGCAGCTCACGACTAAGTGGTAAAAGTAAGTTAGCAGGATCCCAAGGGAGATGTTCCTGAGTGCCCTTTGTCCCCTTTGCAGGGCATGGGAGAAGTAAGATGCCTCTTGCTGCATCTCCAGCCTTTTCTTGTTTCATTTCTGGGTTTTGGATTTTGTGTTTTTTTTTTCCTTAATTGCCACTCTAGGAAGAATTCCAAATTGCAGAACTAGGAGGAGAAAAAATAATGTTAGCTTGGTGAGAGAGGCTTAGCCAAGTGCACAAGGAGTCTGTGATATGGGGTTTCACATGAGTCAAGGGACTACAATTCCTGTCTGTTCTGGGAGGTTTGAGGTGCTGATGGACCTTGCATTGTGACAGTCACTGGAACACAACTGTCCTGGTGCCATCTGCCTGGGGTCGCTGAGGGTGGATAGGAAGCTGGTTTTTAGCTATTCAAGGAAACAGCCACCTTCTGCTGTGAGCAGAGTAACTCTTCTTCCATGTGTTCAGAGCATCTTAAGGCCCTTGAGAATTGCTCTGCTTTTGTCAGAACAGGAAAAAAAGAGCTGACTGGGTGGAGCAGAGCCTGGGTTAAAAGAGGTTTGAAGAAATGCAAAGCAATAAAAAGCAGTATATATCGTTTTGACAAGCTTGCTGGAAGGAGAAATGTGGTGCTGTGATCAGGAATGTACTTTTCCAGGAACCATGAAGGACCTGATGAATGCGTGTCCCTCTGTGTTTGCTGAGCTCTGCAGAAGGATGGATGCAAGACAGTCTTGAATCTGACAGTATCACACTGGCTGCAGGTTCCCTGAATTTCAGAGAAGCCAACAGAACTCCTTCTGTCTGTGCCCTTGTGGAAAGGCCCCACCACTGGCTGGCACCTGGCTTTTGGGAACAGAAAATAAAGTGATAGCACCTGTAGTGAGTAATCCCTGCCCTTTTTCTTTCTGGATAAGGTAACTCCTTGCATAGAATTCAGCCTAAAATTTTAAAGGCTGATTTAAATGCAGATCACAAAATTAAGTCAAGGTTAAGTAGCATCATTCCTAAAGTCACATGTATCAGCACTGCTTGGTGTGATGAGTGTTCCGTTTCTTCCAGTGCTGGACCTTCATCATCTTTCCTGCTGTGTTCCCATGAACTGTACAGCCCTTCCACTTCCTATTCCAGGTTACGTTCTTGCTTTTCTTCCAGTGCTTTCATCTTTTTTACCTTGCAAGCTTTTATTCAGAGTTTATAGAAATGGGGAATGATTTGTCTGCTACTTCCAAAAAAATCGTGCTTTCAGGTCAAATATTCAATACTACACAGAAAGTTTTAAAATTCTTTGTTTTAAGCATTCTTATAATCTAATCATTCTTTAAGCGTTCTTACCGTCTAGCTCTTACTTGAGGCATAATTGCAAGTAAAAGAAAAAAAATTAAAAGTCAGTTCTTTCAATAGTTTCAGTTTATCATATTTATGATAGTTGTGGAAATTTTCAGTGTCAGCTGGAAGCCATTCAGGAAATTTTTAATAGTGTGTTGAGAGGATAATTTAGTCTCAGCTTCATACACTCCCTGGATCTGACCCATATGCAAGTAAGAGAAAATCCCTTTTCCCGTTTTTGACAGTTGTATGATGACACTCATTCCCCATCTTATTTGATGCTTTTGCATTAGATCGTGCCAGAGAAAATTACACTAAAATTTAGCAACTGTTTGCACTACATGCAATGAAGATTCTTAAAAAAAAAGATCTAAATATCAGTTTCTAAATAAAATTATGTTGTGGTGGGAAATTGTTTTTTGGTGGTGTGAGGGGTTTTTTTGTTGGTTGTTTTATTACTTTGAGTAAGAAGATCTGCAAAGAACCAGTAGTTTTTTGTGTTGAATATTCACCTTCTTTTTTCACAACAGTCTTTGCTGTTAGAGTGTAAGCTGTGAAGATCATAGGGGCTGTAACTGGTCTCCTGCTTGGTTTGTTTGTTTTTAAAGTGTCATATATATTCTGTCAGGGAAAAATACACAGTTGTAGCTATGTTTGACACCGAAGAGAAGTTTTTATAGATGTTACTGTGCTAAGTGTATGGGATACCAGATGACTATAACATAAACCAAGATTTATGTCTCAAATTGTAAATAACTTTGTTTATAGTTCAGTAATAGAGGACAGCTTTCCTGTTGGCCTCCTTAGCCATTGTGGAAGTCTGTGTGGCTCTTGTTCCCAGTGAAATGGGGAGACATGGGATGATGGATGCAGAAATCTGTTTGTTGTTTCCATTTTGTGCTCACATGGTATTTGTTTAGCTCTGGTTCTGATGTTCTTGTATATGTTAAATTCCTTGAAATGTCATTTGTAGGGACAAAGCTGCTTTCAGTGCTAATCATCTACGAGCAAGTCTGTAGTGTAATTTGGTTTCTGCAAACTTTTGAACCATCTTAAGGAACTACAAATGCTTTGCTGTATCTCATGGTTAGTGTGACCAAGTATCTTCTAGTCACTGTCACTCACTGAGTTGGTCTGGATGGGAACTTGAGAAATAAAATGGACAGGTGATAATCTCAGTGGGTGAGTCCCTTCTCTTCTGCAGGGAAGGCCAAGCACATTCTCTTAGTACATTGGTTTATTCCCTGAAAACGGTTATCTGTGACAGTGACAGCTGTGAGAGAGTTTAGTGTAGTGTGGACAGATTTTAATTTCTCTGAGATCTCTGTAGCTTAAGACTGAAATATGCACTTTAAGTATGGCAACTGACCATTTCGAGCTTTGCTTGTTCTGCTCTGCAGCATCCCAGGGGATGTTAGTCACATGGGTGGGTCTTAACTTCGGCTTGAGATGACATGGCAGGAGGCAGAAGACTCCAAAGAGAACAGGTCTTATCCCGTCCTCATCTTCAGCTTTCTTGTGTCAGAGGTTCAAGGGGTGTGTGTACCTTTAATATAGCCATAATTACAGGGATGTAACATCTTATCAATTCGTAGACTTTTGTGGATGTGTGCGTGCGGTTTCTGCTAACTGATAGTTGTTCAGATGAAAGTAATTTGATAAAACATTTTGTCCTGTAGTCAGTGTCATTTACACCAGTAATGGTAGCCACTAAGTGTAGTGAGTTCAGGCTACTGTGTGGAAATAGAGCTGGGCCAGTCCTGTGCCTTGGCATTCCCTGATTTGCTTTGAATCTTTCTCGTGTTCCTACACCACCTTCTTGGTTAAGAGTGGAGTTGATCTAAGTCCTGATAGTTGTGTTTATGCAGTGCAATATTCTCTTTTTCTATGAGTGACACCTAGGAAAAAATGTGAATTTATTTTTTCTAATTTTAGCAGCCTGCAAGGTGGCTTGTAGGTAGTCACGCAGGGTCGGAGGGTGCCGTATCCTGTTTGCAGTGCCAGTTCCTTGGCCAGAGCCAGGATCAAGCCACCTGATCTGAACTTAAGTGATATGATCAGTCCCATCCACTGGGAACAATTGTGTTTCACAGTATAGTTGCACCTATCCAAAAAACCTGTAGTGAAGAGACTGCACTGGTGGAAGAATGTAAAATACCCAAGTGCAGCTTGACTGTACTTTAGAAAACCAGCTGCGTGCTGGTGTGTGATTTAATTTAAGTGCAGTTTGTTTGTAGGGTTGATTTTTTTGTTTTAATCTTAAGTCTCACCTGTATTTTTAATGCACTTAAAATAATGCAGTAACTGCTTTGCATGCCACTTCTCCTGCCTTCCCTTCCATTTCCCCAAAGCATTCAGGTGTCATTACTGCAAGGCAGTAGGCAGAGCTCTGCTGCTGGCACTGCTGGGCTTCGGTTGGCAGTGCCTGTTGTCCAGGTAAAAAGAAGACTGAGGGAATTTAATATTGTAGCATCCATGAAAGTGGGATCACTTTATTGAGCGAGACTGTGTAGAGCTTTCTTATGGATGGAATTTACATTAAGGCATTTTATTGTTCCATCTAAGGAGATGAAATGATAAGCACAGTGTCATGTACGTATTTGTGACTATTCTGTTAAATAGATTTTAATACTTAATGGTTTTTTTCTCATGCATTTCAAAGCAGCAGTTATTTCCAAGAATAAAGATAATGGAATTTGTCTTGATGCTCTCAGGAGTAAAGGGGGGAAAAGTGTATTTTAAGGTGTATCACAGTAGGTGAGGAGTTCTGCTCTGTCCCGTCCCACGCCTGTGTGTGTTGTCAGTTGGCCTGGTAGGAGTTGTAGCTGCAGGAAGAAATGTTCCTGTTGATGACATTTCAGAGGCATGCTCAGAAAGGACGCCAAGAATGAGTCTGGTGGCTGGTTTGGCATGGGGGGTCGGTGGGGAGGGGGAGAAGGCTGTAATCCATCTCAGCTGCGAGCGCAGGGTTTTCCCCTCGCGCTGGCTCTCACACGCACGCTCGCTCGCGGGGACATGTGACTATTGGCCATATTAGCAGGTTTATCCAAGCCTGGCCCCTCTGACTAACAGATGTAGGGAAAAGGGCATTCTGGGATTGCAGCAGTTGCTTTTGAACAACAATGTCCTTTTTGTAAGAATCTGATGCTTCTTAAAAGATGGAACATGACATCATTACCGTCGATCCAAGAAACATTCCTTCAATAATACTGAGTGTGCTCTGGTTATCAGCTCCCTTCCCCCAGCTCCTTTCTCTTGCTTTTCTGACATGCTTTTTGTCTATTGTTTTGTTGGGGGCTGTAAATGTGAAACAGTTGTTTTTCAGTGTTATGTGCTTGCTAGAGCTGGAATCAAGTGGAATATTGTTGATTTATAAGAAAGAAAGAAAAATAACAGAAACCCCACTTTTCCTCCAGCTTTCATAAATGTAGTGTGCTTCAGGTATGGGCTGAGCTGGAGCTAATTATTTCCCTTCCCACACGGTATTAGTTACTGTGTTATGCAAGGGAAGGTGGGGATATCACAGTCCCATTCCTGAGCATCCCACTCGGCCTCACTGGCAGCTGTGTGCAGATGCTGGTTGTTCCGAGGCTCCTGCAGTGATCCTGCATCGATAGGAAGCACTGCAGTGTGGCAGAGTTGTGAGCAGCTGCATATTTTATGTATGTGTGTGTATATGTTCTTCTATTTGGTCCACCACTGGGATTTCAGTGTCAGCTTTTCCTTATCCCCTGAGAGCGGGCTATCACGGAAACAAATTCTGGGTTGCATTATAAATCTCTTTGAATGCTGACTGCTTGGAGGAAAATGCTGGATTTTGCTTCCCTTCTCTCTATTCTCCCTCCCATGCATGTCTTCCTCAGAAAAACTGGAGACTGATGAGGAGTTTACAACCAGCTACGTCTCGCCTGTGTTTCACAGCCGGGCTCTGCAGCAGTGCTGGGAGGTCTCTAACAAGGAGCAGGCAGGCTGTGGCACTTCCACATGCTTCAGCTCTCCAGAGAAGAGAACCACTGAGTACAAACATGCAGGAATATGTCTTTTTCCATCCTTGCAGGAATTGCTCTGCAGGGAGTGGAAAACAAATGATTCATTGATGGTCTAGAGGCTTGGAGAAAGGTGGAGTTCATAGTGTCCAGAAAGGGAGGAGAAATGGACAGGGCCTTCTGATGTGTTGGTTAAGCTCAGGTTTGTTGTCTTTCACATCTTCATAATGGAAATAAAACCCCAGCTTTTTTAAAAAACCAATTTGAGATACAAAATAGAAATTTAAAAAGCACAAGTCTTGGCCAGACAGAGATTTTTTTGGAAAGATGCGAGATGTGTGATTAACGGTTTGCCAGTGACAGAATTGTTTTTATTGGTGATAATTTACAGGGATTTGGTAGGAATTCCCAATAGCTTCCTTTAATAGGAAAACAAAAAGGCTTTTTGTTTGTAGTGGTTGTTTGGCATCACCTGTTGTAAAGATACACTAAGATTTTAGCACAACTTAACACTATACTTTTATTCTGGATAGATTCCAAGACACAGAGCTTGTAGTAAATGAAAGCAAACTCATGGTGCAGACAGAAAGAATTTTATACATTCCCAGTTGTGTCTGAAGTTGCAAGTTCCTCTGAAGAAAGTGTTTGCCAATGGCCTATTGTCCATTGTCTCATGTGCCAATCACAATTTAAATGTGTGTTTGCCTCTGGATAAGCAGAGCAGAAGGAGGAGCATCGGGTGTGAAATCGGGTATCTCCTGTTCTGGATGCTGTTTCTCTGAAGAAAGGGGTTGCAAGTAAACCTCTGAAGAACAGGCACTTTGTGATAGACATCACAAAATCCAAACAATTCTTTAGGACACAGTGGGTGTAACTTTTCAGAGGGAGGGTGTCATGGCAATGTGGGCTCATTGGTGATGAACTGGTTATCACTGTAGGTTAGAGATTCTCTGACTGCTCTGCAGGTGATCGAGCAGATGCTGGAACATGGAATGTGCTTCATTTTGTGTTTTGATTTTGGTTTCTGTCGTGGAGAAATGCTTGACTGGTGTCACAGTGGGGCTGTGACATTATCCCAGCACACAGGGTGTGTTGCTTCACGCATCAGGGCTGCTTGCTCTGGAGGAAGTGGAAGCTGCTTTGCTGTGGCTTGTTTCAGGCTCTTTGAGCAGAGGATAATCAGTGAAGGGTTGCAATCTTTTTCTTGCAGTAATCCATGCTGAAGAGGCTCCATTCATACAGATGAGCCAAGGGTTGAAGCAGCACTTTAAACCCAGATAGTCAGTCGGCTGACTGCCCAGCAGGATGCCATCAACCAGCCGAGCGGGCAGCCTGAAGGACCCCGAAATTGCAGAGCTCTTCTTCAAAGAAGATCCAGAAAAGCTCTTCACAGATCTCCGAGAGATTGGCCATGGAAGCTTTGGAGCAGTTTATTTTGTAAGTAGCACCATGACTTGTGAATTTTAGCTATGTTTGTTTTTCAACTGTGGGTGTAGACTTTTTTGAACATAATAAGGAAAAAAAAAGAACTACTGTGATTTTCTTTGTGTGGTGGTTGGGGCAGAGATGTTATCATGTGTCTGTATGGTCTCAGTCCTTTCACAAACTTGCAATCTCTGCAAGGTGTTTGCATACAAAAAAGCCCTGGAAACTTGGTCCTTGCCCCGTGCTTTTAGGTGCCTCATTATGTTGCAAGCAGGGATTTATGTGCAAGTTAAAACATGGACTTCTGCTCAATCAATTCTGACTGGCAGTGCAGTTCTCTTGGTCCGATCATCTCCTTATCATCTCCTGTTCCTTGAGAGAAATTGAGTTCTCTCCCCCTTTGTGCATACCCCGAGGCTCCCTTAAAGCCATTCGTTGTGTTTGACACCTGAGTGTTGGTGCTTTTGTTGTCATTTATCCTGTCACATCCATTCCTACTGCAGGCAAGAATCCCAGTATCCATCTGCATAAAACTTAACTTGACATGAACGTCTGGACAGCAGAATTTTTCTCAGGCTGCTTATATAGCTTAACTGGCAGTGGGATCCTCATGGTAACCTCAGTGCAGGTTGCTGTGTGTTAACCAAATACTGTGGGGCCTTCATTAAAAAACACTTTTCTCAGAAAACCTTTTCACGTTTATAATTATAGGAGGTGTGGCCAAACCTGCCAATTTTCCTTCAGAAAGCCATTTGTGTCACTATTTTATGAGATGCCTATTCAGTGTTACTAATTGCAGCAGACCATGTTGGGAACCTTCCAGCACAAATTTAATGCAGCACAGATGAACTAATTAGGAAAAGCTTCTTAATTTTGTTCCCTGCTTAAAACTATGAGCCACCACTGTCTGGGAACGGATCTGGGGGAGGAAGTGTTTTCTAACGAAACAATACTCACCTGTGGCCTTAAATTCACCTCATTTACTCACTTTGGTTAAAGAGTGAATATAAAGGGAGGCAACTGACAAATCTGTCTTCCTGCTGTGTGGAAATAGTACTGAAGAAATATTGCGGAAGTTTTTTGGGAACACTGTGTTTTTCAGAGGCATGCATGGACCACACAGGTACGGAAACCCATAATGCAGCTGCAGGTAGCCTGTGAGCTGGCTGCAAACAGCATTCCCAAACAGCTGCAGGAAGCTGCCATGGGGTATTTGTAGCCTGCCTGAACTTTGTCGTTGTGGTAAGGGCTGATGGCCCATTACCAGCTCCTTTTCCAAAGCGATTACAACTCAGAGGCCATTAATTTCTAGCCCTTTCTTTCTCTTTTTTCCCCCCACCATTTTAAATCACCAGTTCATTATAGATCGGTATTTACTCACTACAGAGTGCAATTACTTGCTGGCATTTGGATTGTGCTTCTTTGTCAGAAAGTACCTCTGATTTGGCACTTGCATAAAGACAAGTGTAAGCAGTGCATCGCACAACTCCAACCCCTCTGGGGGCTTCATTTTTGTCAAGAGAGGGTTTCTGATAAAGATACTCTATTGTTGTTTCTGTGTTAGGAAGTTTAAACCTGTAAGTTTTGTGTTGTATCTTTTTTACTACTAATGGTTCTGAGATCTTGATTCTGGAACTATTCTGTGCAATGTACCCCATTCTTCAAACAGAAGCCCAAAAGATGAGAGAGCCAACATGGAGAGGGAAATTTAATGTGAATTAAATAAGCACGAAGAACTAAAACATAGGAGAGTCTATCTCTTGGGTACTTTATTCCTCTGTAAAGCTAGAAATAAAACTTCTTGAGTTTCTTTAACAAGATTTTGATTCTGCTACTGCAAACAAATTAAACTTTCTCTAATTAATATAATATTGGATTATAGTTAATAACTGCTGTAAGTGATATTACTGTAGCCAGTGACATACTCCACTTTTTCTTTGTGCATACTTTGCCTGTATCAATGCTGAAGCTACTCTGGTCACCAGATGTTGATCCTTTGTGTGGAGTTTTTGGAGGAAAGCAGGATATATGTCTGCCGTAAAACAAACCTTGTTCATTTGGGTGGTTTAGGGGAGCTAGCCTTGCACATCCTCCTGGCTTTTGTCGAGGAACTGTTATTTCAATTATCCAAGATCACAGGGAAACTTAAAAAAAGCAAATGAAACTCTGTGATTTTAATATTTCTGGGGTGTCAGCCAGGACAGTTCTCCCTCTGTAGGACGGTAGGTGTTCAGCAAACTCTGTCAGGTCAAACTCTGTCAGCTTGGATTTTCTGATGCAAAGCATCTTCTCCCCAGGCTGCTTTTATGGCATACAGCCCGCACAAAAAAATGTGCTTGGTAAATAGATGTGGGGGTAATTACCCAATAGAAAATTCATATAACCCTTAAATCTCCCCTGCCTTATTTAAAATAGAGTTTAGTGTTTCACTGTTAGTTGTACCCATCTTCCTTCCCTTTTAGCAGTGATCCCAACAATGGGTGATATATTGATCTTGCTCCTGTCTCTTTGTTTCTGTTGCCTCCTTCAATGGCAGAAAGTTTCTTTTTTTTTCTTTCATAATTGATATGAATTTTGCTGGTTCACCTCATGGTTTTAGTTTCTTAGAAACTGCAAGTCTGGCACCTCTGAATCATTTTTGGTATTATCCTTACCCTACTCCCTGTTCTGCAGTGTAATAATAGCTTTTGCTTGACACAGGAAACCTACTACACTGGAACACTGCAGATGGAGCAGAAGAATAACCCACTCTCTTTTGTTAAGCTGGGTTCCTTCTGCTTTACTGTAGTATTTTGCTTCCCTGTTTTATTGGCAGTTCCTCACCCAGTTGAATGTTTCAGAGATTGTCTCTAATCAGTGAAGATCTAGGAGTCAGAATTTTGTTCTACCTTTTTTATCTCAAACAACAAAAATAGTCACCCCCCCACTCAACCTTACAGGTACTATCAGTGAGAGGATCCCCTCAAACAGAAAGAAAAGTAAAAATAGTATTGGTTCAGGCTTATCATAACCAGTTGAAATAAAGACTAACAGGGAATTCTGGGAATCTCTTTAATGAACAGAAGAATTAAAACATGACTGAAAAACCTTTTTACAAAAGGCAGAGCCCTAGTACTTCATTAATCCGTGTTCTGGTAGGCTGTGCTTGATAGTACAAATATATTAAAAATCAGTGTTTTCATCAGTCATCAGTGAATGCTGTAGTGCACATTATTCTGATTTATATCATTTGGCTTCATGTCCAAGTTGATTATTATTATTAGAGAGACTGAGAGGCCCTTTCCTCTACCACCCTCCTGTGCTGCTGAAATATTTAACAGGAAATCTGGGGTCTTGTCTGGAGCCGTCCTTCTGCAAGGTGCTGCCTCTTCTGCCATGGGGAATGAACCCTTGCTTTGGTGCTGAATTAAACACAGCTTCTTGTCTAGTTTTTGCCTCACAATGTTGCTGTGTGAAGTCAGGAAGTTTGCCTTTGAAGTGTGAAAAACTATAGTACATTTATGGTGCACTGTAAATAACAATACTATGAAACTGAGAAGTCTCATCTGAAGATGGGTCACTTGGATTGCTGCCATCTCTCTCTGTATCATCTGCCTTCCTTTAAGACACAAAAGTTAATTTTTGGGAGGACTGGGGAGAAAGCCACCAGTACCTGGAGCAGGTATCTCCAGTGCATCATGTGACATCTTCCCATATGGTTTGAATGGAACTGGGTGACTGAGCCTTGCTTCTGTTTCATATGGAATGGACCTGGGCAGGGAGAGAAGTTGATTTAAGGAAAATCCCTTCTACTTGAACCAGAGCTGCTTTTATTAGCTGTGATTTTTAGTTTAGGTCACAACGCTTGACTCCTGCAGACACTTGGTAGATGCTGAGCATGGAAAAATGCCACACCTTGTAGTATCTCCCAGGCAGGAGGGTGATCTTTCACTTTGGAAAGAAATTTCCAATTCTTGCAGCATCACACCCCTTGGAAGATATTTCAGTTTAATGCTCTGCAAAAGTTAACTAAGAAATAAAGATTATTTTATGATTGTGTGTGGTTTGCATGTTATGGAAAGTTGGGGCCTGAAGAGTCTGATGGATTGTGTTTTCCTGTTACAGGCACGTGATGTGCGCACCAATGAAGTGGTGGCCATCAAGAAAATGTCATATAGTGGGAAGCAGTCCAATGAGGTATGTAGAACATGTTGTATATTAAACCTTGATCACTGCAAATAATTACTGTATGTGGGATGATTTTAGTTACCTTGGATTCCTGCAGGAGAATTATTTTCTGTAAGTGTAAAGGTGAATTAGGGTACTGTGTAGACAAAACAAATAAGTTTATTGTTCACAGTGTATTTCTGTGTAATCTGCTCCTGAAAAGGGTGGGTGGAACTCTCTTCTTTGAGACACAAAGGGCTCTTTTTGGGACCATATGTAGACAGGAAAAAAAAGAAAATTAAAAATGATGGGTTGGTATGTTGGTGTCTTATTGCCCTTAAATGTTCCATTTTAAATGCCTTTCTAAAAAACCCATGTTGTTTCCTGGACAAAGGAATAACAGGAATGGATGCAGTAGTGAGAGCTTCAGAGGGAGCCTTGCTTGTACAAAGTAGTGAGGCAGAACACATCCCTCCCTGGAATGACTGTGCTCATGAGCAGGTGAAACAAAGGCAAAACAGTGGTGAATTAATGAGTGTGAGAATCTGAACAGCAGCATAATTCCAGAAGAATTGCCAGAGCCAGGGATTAAGGCAGTCTTTGCAGAGGGGTCTGTAGAAGTAGGCCTCTGAGATTTAGACATTAAGTGTTTTCATGGTCACCCCAGATGTGTCTCCTTTCCCTAGGATGCTTAGCAGAGATAGTTGATTTTATACTTGAAATGTTTAAGTGCTAATACAGATTCTTGAAAATCCCAAGATGACACGAGCAGCTGATTTGATATTATTTCTGGTAAATAATGTCTATCAAATCATGGCATGATTTTTCAACAGAATTATTTATTGTAAGCATGTTGTCCAAGGCATGAATGGTTCCCTCCCTCCATTCTCTGTATTCCAGTCTTAGCAGCAGTCTTGCTCCGATGAGTTCAGCTAACAGCTCATTGCTTTCTGTGCCTGCCTTTTATGTATTGATCATCTGCACTCCAAGGAGCCGAACTATTCCTTCCTCTGTGTGTGTGTGTGTGTGTGTGTGTATGTCTGTGTAAGGAGGTAGAGGTGGCAGTGTGTCTCCAGCAGTCCTGAATTCTAGCTTCAGAGTTAAATTTGCTATGGCTGTTTCTGTTTTGTCACTGCGGTGACTTGTTTAACTGTGTACTGATGAAAGAATAATTTGTACTTGCTACTTGTCCTACTGTTTTAATTACTGTGAGCTATAAATACTCTATTCACATGAATGAAACAAACTGTGCATGCTTCAGAAATAGTTTTTGTTTGTCTTCAACGCGTATGTTTCTTTATTTTGAAGAAAGTTAAGACCAGGATTAAAACACTTTCTATTTTACATCCATATTTATTTGTTTTGTTCAGAAGTTCACTAGAGTTATGATCTAGTGTATGTAAAGAAAATTGATTGAGGGCATTCTGGTATCATTTGTATTTACTTTGGTTTCATAATAAGATTTTATCATTGATGGGAACAATTATTTTCTCAAATAAGACCATATTTTATACTAAAAATAAGTTAAAAACCTTTGAAAAATGTAGTACTGTGCTCTTAATGTGATCTTGGAGCTTTTTTTTATGCAGGAAATCATGATTACTTCTTGACTAATACATCACTTCTCTCTTCTCAGTGTAGAAGTTTAGCATGGTGCTTTCTTGGTTTGGCTTGTATTGCTTAGTACCTCAAGGCCTTGGAGGCTGAAGGTAAAAGGCAACTAAGTCACTCCAGTGTCAGTAAGAGAGTTTATGTTATAGCTGCACTGTGTCATTCTGTAGCATTTCTGGTGTTGAGAAATGCTTAACTTAGTCAATCAGCTGCCTCGACTTCGTGTTCCCTGGTTTCGTGTGTTTCTCTAACCCTAAAATTTTTATTGGGGTTTTGCACGTGTTTTCCAAAGCCTTAGGGTAGATGGGCCCTCTGTCCCTCTGTGAATGCTACCCACATACCAACACCTGAGGAGGAATGTGCTGAGAGATTAACAGGACCTGGAAAACAGCTTTTGAGCCTTTTGGTGTTGGGTGAGGTTTCTCTACCTCTGATTAACTTCAGAACTGATACTCTTGCTCAAAAACATTTGCAGTGTCAACACTCTTATGTTGACAGCTGCATACTTAAATGGTTTCAGCTACTGCATTTGGTTTTGAAGGTACTTTCTGGTAGTTGTAGTTTTGCTGTTGCAATCTCAGACTTTGCTTTTCTTGCCTGAGGAGATGTGGATGTGCAGCACATGGGGGACTTGGAGGTCTCTGAGGGGAGCAATGTCAGTGTCTAGGCACACACTGGAACTTGACATTTTGTACTTCTTCTGTACTTTAAAGTTGCACTGGCAGAGTTCCCCTTATTATAAACCTGGCTTTGTTTTATCTGTTTATATATTTTCCCCAGTAGAACCATTCCCTTATCTAGCAGGTAACTCATTTTAAATTGGCCCTTGTAAAGATTAAACTAGTAATAGAGAAACATTATCAAGAATGTAGTCAGATAGTTGGCAGCTGATAAAGGGAGCCTCATCCAGTGTGATACAGTGACTAGTAGGGATAGGTCTTTATAGTAACAAGAGTTGAGAGAGGCAGCTGATCCTGCTGAAGGACATTTATCATCCACATCTCTTTCAGGTTGGGGTGTGTGTTTGATTTGACAACAGAAATGGTATCCCTTAATAGTGGACCACTTCTTTTTTAAGGACTTGCTCAGATATTAAGTGTTTACCAGTATATCCTATGCACACATACAAATATAAAGCATTACATTGATAAGAGATCCTTGCATACAGCCAAATTGATCAGCAACTTATTTTGTAGGTCTGCTGAGGAGTTAAGCAGTGAACATCATGGTGTTGATACAAACTTTTTTGATTTGAACCTTGAGATAGTTTTGCCTCTTAACATAATTAAATGACATAATAACAACAACCAAAAAAAAAAAGGTAACAGTTCTATAAAGTCTTTCTATTCCTTTTATTCCTTACAGAAATGGCAGGATATTATTAAGGAAGTCAAGTTCCTCCAAAGAATAAAACACCCTAACAGTATAGAATACAAAGGCTGCTATCTGCGGGAGCATACAGCATGGGTAAGCATCTGCTGCTCTGCACTTCTCTTGCCTTGGTTAAAGGTGCTTTGAAATCTCTCCAGCTGGATTTTGGGAGACACCTGAGCACTGGTGTTGCACAGACTGAGATGAGCATAGCCAAGGGCCTTACAGGTGCTCAGCAGAACTGAATGTACTTTCTGGGACCAAGAGTTAAGGAAATCTTCCCTTTCGCTTAGATTAAGTGTTGCTGTTCTAATGTATTTAGCTTGATGAACTGAGTGTTTGAAATAACATACACCCCTCACTAATAAAGTTTTGTAGTGCAATATACTAAAGAAATCATATTACTGAGCTAATAGTCTAAGTTTTAAGTACTGTTTTTTGAATTAGCTTCAATAAATATGTAGGGCAAAGTTTTTGTTTCTCTTTTTGAAATCTGACTGGGACAGAATCTTAAGTAAATCCCTAAATAGCCCTTTAATACTCTGATAAGCTTGTTAAGTGCAATTTAACATTCCTGTTAAGTATGTGCATATAAAATACAATATGTAATACAATACCTAACTGGTTATGAATGTTCTTTTGCCTTCCTTACAAGTGGTGTTGCTTGGTGTCTTACACAGGAGGGTTATGCCTAATTCCAGTTAGAGCTGTACTTGTGGGAGGGGTCAGTGCTGTGGCACTCACCTTGTGTGAGGTGACAGTGCTGGGATGGTTTATGGTACAAGCAATACTTGCTTTGTTATGGCAGCCTGCACTGTGTGCTCCAGGAATCAGTTCTAGATTTCTCCATACAAGTCTAGAAAACATACATTTACTATTACAGATTTTCTAACTACTTGATTTCTTCCTATAACAGCTTGTTATGGAATATTGTTTAGGATCAGCGTCAGACTTATTAGAAGGTAAGTCACACATGTTTATTTGGTGGAAAGTCAGAAGTAGAGTACTGAACTAGGAGGTTACAGCATCACAGAATTGTCCTTGAGTATATAGTTTTATTTTGGGCCAGAGTGTGTATGAACAGGCACAGTCAAATTTGTCAGATTCTCGCATAGCTGTAATGGTTTTTCTGTAGAATATTGGCTTTCCCAGGTGCTTAGTTTCTCCTTGGTTCATATTATTTTAAAGTTGTCAGCTATTTGTTTGCTTCTGAGTTTTAGGTTCTCCTGCCATGACAGTTCAAGATTTACTTCTGAAAACCCTTGCTGTTGATCCTAATGCTTACTAACAACTGTAGGCCTATTGACTAAAATAGCACTACAGCAGTATTAGGGTTTTGCTTGATGAGGTCTTCTGTTTAGTGGTCATTTTTCTGTCAGGTTTCTTATAGTGAACTTTCTTTGAAGATACATGTCTGGCCAGTAAGTTGTTCCTCTCCTTGCCAGAAGCATTTCAGGACCAAAAGCTGAACTGCCAGAATCTCATCTGTGTTGCTACAATTTATTTGCGTGTGAATTGCTGTAAAGTTCTGGGGTTTGGGATTTTGCTTCATTAATGGAAAAGTGTGTGTTGAGTCTCAAGTAGTTACTTGGGAGAGTGGTCACAGAACTGACAGGAATGTAGTTTAGGGTTGGAGAATGGTCTCTTTGGTAGTAAATAGCTGCTGGTTTACAGTTAGAAGATTACATCTGATTATAGAATGTACTCTGTGAACCTATTTTTACATTTGCTTCTCCTACTGAACCTAGTGAAAATGAACTTTTAGTATTTCTGATTGCATTGTTAACAGTACTCACTTGCATGCTGCAAACGGTATTGTTTTCTGTAATATTGAATTTCACATAAATTCTTTCCTTAAGTTCATAAAAAGCCATTGCAAGAAGTGGAAATAGCAGCAATTACCCATGGTGCTCTCCAGGGATTAGCATACTTGCATTCTCACAATATGATCCATAGGTAAGTGGTTATACTTTTGCTGTCTCATACACACTTACAGGTAATTTGTTTTGTTGATTGTATCCCCTCCATCCCCAATTCAACACTGTAAACAGAGATTTTCTTTTCACAGTATCCATATACTCCCAAACAGGTGATTTCTAGTAGTCTAAACACTAGCAAGCTCTGTATCTGCACATGCACTCTCTTACAGATGGTGTTCATAATTTCTGCAGAATTCCTTTGAATCTGCTAAGCTTTTCAGTCCTTGACCCAGTGCTGATTGTCCCTGAAGCAGTGAATAGCAAGTGCACCCACATAGTTTGTAGGAGCTGTGAGGCCAAGAATGCTGGGGCAGGGAGAGCCCTAATTCTTGAAAAATTAGTTTTACACAAACACACACATTGAGAAGCACACAGTAAGTTTGGGATGCAAATGTTCTTTGTGTTTAAAGTAGCTGCTGCATTTCAGTAGGATGAAGATTTCAAATAGTTACATTATGAAGTCTTTCTAAAAAACGTTGAAAAAGAACACACTTGGTTCAGAAGCTTTTGCTGAACTGTATGTGAAGCTTATCCTGTTACACCATTTCAAGTTCATTTTTAAGACAAACATTAAGACTAACATTTAAGACAAAAGATTCCAAAATCAAGGGCCACTTTAAGCAATTAACTAATGGTTAAAGACTTTGTATTTGGAGGAAATGTGAATATTTTGCAGCTTGAACGTGTGAATATTGGTGTGTTTTGTAGTCTGTCCAACAGATTTTTCTTCTTTGGAGAGGAGTAGTACTGACACTTGTATTCTATCACCAGAGATATCAAGGCAGGGAACATCCTGCTGACAGAGCCAGGACAGGTGAAACTTGCTGACTTTGGGTCTGCTTCCATAGCATCTCCTGCCAACTCATTTGTGGGGACGCCATATTGGTAAGCCAAGAGTTTTACTTAGTTCTGGCTTTGTGAAGTGAAAGGATCATGTATTGGCTATTTATTATACTTGGTCTTACTGGAGCTAACTTTGTAATCTTCCAGTTGAGGTGGTGATGAAATGTTCTTTCTTGGAAAAAAAGTTCAAATAGTAAGCAGGCTCTGAGTTCCAAGAAACTGAGTATCCCTGTATTTGTAGTTCGCAAAAAGTAGTAAAAATATTTTGCTGTTCTACTTAGACTGACCTAAAGTGGTAGAGGTGGGATTGAATCATCTGTAATATATTTTAATCACTCCCCCCAGTGGTTTAAACAATTTGTGTATTCTCACCACGTCTGGTTGTTGAAATAACTGAAGTGTTTTTTCTTTCATAGGAAAGGCCAGGTTCACTGAACCAACCCCTTTGCAGATCCCTTGTATGCTTTTGATCTCTTACACCTAATCTGTGGTGTTTACACAACTGCATGTTGTAATTATTTCACCAGAGTTGGTCAGCCAGCTAAACTATTGGAAATGTGGGAGGGTTGAGAAGGTGATGATATTCATAAATGGGGAGCTGGGCAAAGTACAGGAGACCATCAAGCAGCCTCTGCAGGCCTGCACTAGTGTGGGTGCCTGGTCTTTGTTCCCAGTATCCCATGGTCATGCCTGATAGCTTGGGGAATGATTTGTTTATGGTAGCTGAAATCAGGGAAACAGCCTATTTTGTACTGATGAAGAGAATGTGTTTGTTGCATTGCCTATTTTGAGCTCCAATTTCCTTTCTTAGGATGGCCCCAGAAGTGATTTTAGCCATGGATGAAGGGCAGTATGATGGCAAAGTAGATGTTTGGTCTCTTGGAATTACCTGTATTGAGTTAGGTAAGTTACTTCCTTTGAAAAAAATTTAAATGTCGTTATTTAATACCTAAAACTTCTTCAGCTGAATCACAGTGCAGAAGATTTGTGCTCCCTTTCTTGTCCTGGCTTCTCTGGGACCTGAGTTTTAGAGAAAAGAGCTAAATGTACTCTAGAATTCAAGACAAAGTCTCCAGTGTGATGTTTATTGAACTGGTGTTTGCATTACCTGAAGAAATAGAGTTATGTAGACAAAGAGAGTGGCCAAGTGATATCACTAAGGGTGTTCACATTCTGTGGGAGAGGCAGTTAACTTCTGAACTGAAAAACAGTCTATTGCTGAACAGCTTTAGAAGTGAGCTACTTAAAGGTACCAGTGTGGAGATACAGTTTTGCTATAAGTTGATATTGTTTCTGTGAAAATTTAAGATACATTAACAAAATCTGCAGTGATGAAATTCTAGAGAAGTGGACAACTTCAAAGCTGTATTCAGTGTGTGTTGTCACTTCTGAATAGATTCTTTTTTTCCTTAGAGGAAAAGATAGGAAATAATCCAATTTTGAAGTGGTAACCTGAAACTGAAACCCTAAAGAAATGATGGCATTGCCATTAGAACAGACCCTTTAAAGCAGGATGTCAGTTTAAAGGGACACTGTTGGTATGGCATTCTGTTTAAATTGAACATGTTGCATTTTCTTGGAACAAAAATGCCCTCACTGAAGCACACCATGCACGCCACTGCTCCCATGCACCTGAGGCTGTCCTCCCATCCTTGTCAGATCTGATTGCTCATGCTCCAGCCCAACCTCCATGGAGGAGCAGCCCAGCCAGGCAGTGAGAGCTCTCAGGAACACACTAATCCATGTGAACCGCACAGTTTAGCTAAAAATGCTGTCTGGCATTCCAAACTGTCAACTTCATTTTCTTCCAGGATGCGAAATAGATTCTTTCTTCAGAGCAGAGATTATCTTGTTGCGGTTTTTTTTGGGTTTTTTTTTTGGGTTTTTTTTTTTTTGGTTGCCAATATAAAGCAAGTTGAAGGGGTGTGACTGTCATGACAGAATCCTGCTCCGAGTGGAGTAAGGAGACTTGGCTGCCTGCAGGGCTCCAGGAATGCAGTGAGCTCATGGCCACCACACCCCCGGGAGTCCTGCACGCCGCGTTCTTGCAGGATGAAGCGTGTTGGGCTTCGTCTACGGCTGCTGGCGTGGTGGGAGGTGAGACTAGGTCAGGACAGCAGAGCAGTGTAGGCTGGGTCTGTGTGCCTGGCTCATTTGTGTTGCTTTGAGTAAGCATGGGAAGACAGGAGGAAAATGAGATGTCTGGTAGTCTTCTCAAATTATCACTTACTCTTAGAAATGGTCTTATTGAGGGCTCAGTTTTAGGGTTTCTGGAAGATTTCTATTTTATTCAGGTGAGCTAAGAAAAAAAAAGCTAGAGAGAACATTCTGTTAAAATAGTTTGATGAATAATCAGTCTGATCCTTGATAGCAGCAACTAGTTATCTTACAGATTAGAGGAAGTAAAGTTCTGCATTTGCAGAAAGACTTAAGTCCTCAATTTACCCATTCTGAGGAACTTGGGCTTAGTCCATCCTGCCATAGCCATGAGTGAACCATGATCTCTGATCCGTAGTTCAGTGCTACTATTTGACTCAAATCTGAGGAGCAGAATAAGAAAACTAGCATTATTTTTTCCTTGTTTGTTGGGTTTTTTTTTTTTGAGGGAGGAAAGTTTTCTGTTGCATTTTCAGTAGTGTAGGAATGTCCTCGTGGCCTGACCAACTTCTCTGGAATGTTTATGGCGAGGCCGAGCTTCATAAAGTTTGCCCCATAAACATTCTGATGAAGCTTCAATTTTGTTGTTACAGTGAGATCATCTCCTTCCTCATTAAGCTTTCATGCTGTGTCAGTCTATAAGAGTAACACAAGCTTGAAAGAGAGAAGAGCCAAAGAGAAGGCAACTCTCAAAATAGTATAAAGAGTTGGCCTGTTGCTGACTTCCTGCCCATGTGCTTAGTCAGTTAAGTGTGATTTGATGGTTCTTGTAACCAGCTTTTTCTTCATCACTGCTGTCCTGCTAGAAATAAATATTTCTTAGCTTTTTAGCAACTGTAGATTAAAAAAAAACAAATGGGGGGTGTATAAAACCAAGAATGCTTAGTGGCTAAACACCCAGTATAGAGCTTACTGTTAACTTACTCCTATTTTAGTACATTACAATGAGTCAGAGAACTCAACTATGATAAACCACGTAATTTAAAAGCTTGAGAGGACAAGGCATTTGATCTTCAAAGGGCTTTCATCTTCTGCAATGGCACAGGATGTATGCCAACATATCTGTCTGATTGCAGGGTAGGGTTGGTTTGGGGTTCCATGTTCAGGCAGTAGGGATTTTGCTGATGTGGTTTTCTTTTTAAAGGGATGCAAACTGAAAAAAAAAAAAAAAAAGAGCAACAACATGAGACTATCTCCCTATATAAAAACTTCTTTTCTCTTGTGTGCAGCGGAAAGGAAGCCTCCTTTGTTTAACATGAACGCAATGAGTGCCTTATATCACATAGCGCAGAATGAATCCCCTACACTACAGTCTAATGAATGGTGAGTATTGCTGAGGGAGGGAGGAATGTTGTAGGGGATCACTGTAAATGGAGTGCTTTGTCATGCTGAGTTCTTGAAATGGCTGGAGTCCTGTTGGGAGGATGTGAGCTGGAAGGTTCTCATTAGATTCATTATACATTTCATATACAAAATTGACCAATTACTAAATATACATTTGAGACTCTTCAGTGTAGTAGGAACAGGACAGGCTGCTGGAAGAACTTGAGATCCTGTAAAAAATTCCGTTCATGGGTCAGTAAACTTTGGAAGCTCCCAAGCTAGCCAAAACTGTGGGTTTTAGTGTTTTTTTATCACAAACCACACAGTCAATTTCTAAATCTTGTTTTGTTGAAGTATTGCTTTGCAAGATGAAGACACAGCTTGTGTGTGGCAAGTGTCTGTTGCATAAACTTCAGAAGAATAAAGCACAGTAGTAACATTTTATGCCTCCTAGCCTCAACAACTGTCTTTTGAAAACAACAAATACAGTAAACTAATTTCAAAAGTTAAAAACTTCCTAATTATGGTTTATGGAACCATAGTCCTTAGCCTAGGAGCTACAAGCATCCAGATGTGAGGATCTTGACTCCTTAATGAATTAAACTGGGTTGTTAACTTAGGTGGACTTTTTTTTTCCTCTCCTTGACACAGGTCTGATTATTTTCGAAACTTCGTAGATTCTTGCCTCCAGAAAATTCCTCAAGACAGGCCTACATCAGAGGAGCTTCTGAAGGTTGGTTTGCCTGTCCTTTCTGTTTTCCTTGTGGTATTAAAAGGGGCTGTGCCCTGTGACAATGATCTGTCTCACCTAGTGTACAAGGTTATGGTTAACGATGCTCAAACACCTTTGAGCTGAGAGTGCTGTGGGTTGTACTGAGCTGGCAGCCCTGGCTTTACTGCCTGTCTGCAGTGTCTCAAGAGTGTTCCCCAGGTGACTTTCCAAGCCAGCCTTGGAGTTCTCATCATAAAAGGTCACTCCACCAAGTGACACTGGATGACCATCAACTTGTCAAGAGTTTTAGTTTGTAAACTCAGTCATTCCAGTGATTATAATTAATCCTGACAGAGCTGCCATGCATTAGCTAACTAATACCTTTTGTTACTTCCCTCTGTGTTCTATGCTGTATACACTCCAATGTGCTTTACACAGACCTGAAATTCACTGTTCTAATGGTATCCTTGGGGGAAAGGGGGCAAAAGAAAGCAGTTTTTCCTCCCCGTATTTTTCCGTGGCATGAAAAAGCCTCAGCAGTCTGCAGGCTTTCTCTTGTTTTATTTCTTAGCTTCTTTTTTAATTCTTCATTTGTGTTCCTGGATGCTGCTGGTACTTGGCTTTGCTCACTCTAGTCTGGAGACAAAGCCAGTGGAGTAGATTGTTGCAAAAGGCTGACATGTGAGCAGAACTCACATAGAAGATGGGTGTTAGGGCTGCTTTTTTGTGTGATTTTGATGGATTTCCTTTGTTGGCATCAGGTGGCATTCAGAATTTTGCTAACTTGTCATTCTCTTTACAGTGCTTGTGACATTTTGGGTTTCTTTTTATCCTGGCCCTGTTTCTGCTAAACAGTGTTTTTCCCAATTTTTTGCATTGCAGGGAAATGGATGCTATTTATGAAGGTTTTATCAGCACCTTTTTGCATGTTTTTACCTAAAAATGGCTCTGAGGACTTGTGCCTCTTTGAAAACTGTCTATTCAGAAAGAAATGCAATTATCCGGGAAAGGTTTTGGTGTGGGTGTATAGTCCTGCCATTTCAGAATTCTACGGATTGGTTTTATTTTGAGCAATGTGCTGCAATTAAAGAGAACATTGATGGAAATGAAACATTTGGGAACATATTCCTTCCATAACTATAGTCTGAAACAGCTGCATGCCACTTTATAAGGACAGGTAGGGAATGTGCCATGTTGGAAACAGCAATGCAGTTCTCCAAAGGAACAAAATGAAAGTAGTGGTGGTGTTAATAATGACTCATGCTTGCACAGCACATTGCATCTGGAGAAGCAAAAGCTGCTTCTGACATACACAGACAGTTCTTGCTTTACCTATTGGCAAAATGTAGCCACCTTTGCAGACAGATGTGTTGAATATCTCCAGGAGAAGAGCAAAACATGGGGAACTGTTCCAGGACCAGGCTCTTAAGGTTCACAGCCTATTTTATGACTCAGAGCTGTATGATGAATATTTGATTCCCAAGCTTTTCTAAACAAGGAAAAGGGTTTTATACTGAGAGTTAGCTGATGAGTTAATTAACATTTGGTTAAGGATGCTAGCCAGTCTAGCACCTTTAGCTTTTATCTGGTATTTGTTGCTCTTCCCTCACTAAACCACAAGTAGATAATGTCTCTGAAGTCCAGGTTTATACTGAGCAAGTTTTCATGGCATGTAAAATGCCATTTCTGGGTTTTTACACCTTTATTTTTTTGGTGGAAGTCTGCTATCAGAAAGCAATCATTCTGAAATCTATCTGGATTGCGAAGTCTAAAAATAATGGTAGTGTAAGCTGTGAAGGTGTTCTCCTCCTGTGCAGGGAAGAGGACTAATAAACCCAACTAGAGCTCATCACTGTGTCCTCAAAGCATGTGCATTGGAGGCATGAGAGGCCACTCACCTGTTTGTGTGTTCTGCAGCACATGTTTGTTCTTCGAGAGCGGCCCGAAACAGTGTTAATAGACCTGATTCAGAGAACAAAGGATGCTGTGAGAGAACTGGACAACCTGCAGTATCGTAAAATGAAGAAGCTCCTCTTCCAGGAGGCCCACAATGGTCCTGCAGTGGAAACACAGGAGGAGGAGGAGGTAAGAGAAATGCTGGATTTCATCACTGAACCAGAAAAAAGGAGACTGTCATTTAAATAACCACAATTCAGATATTGCTGAAACGAAGGAAGGCTGTTTACACACCTGGCTGTAAACACTGTCTCCCTCTTTGTGCTTGGAATAAAGCTACCTCAAGGCACAAACAAGGACAAACAGGGTAGATGCCTGGTGCTGGCAAGAAGCTGTGCCATGTGTTCATGCTTGAACAGTCAGCTTCCAGTCCTGTAAACCCTTGCTTTTTTTGCCTGTTTATGAGGCTTCATGAGGACTCTTTAGCAACTGCAGTTAGCCTCTGTTTTGACTATATGTACTGAGGATGTTGTTCTAAGTCTAAGGCATAGAGATTTGTACTTGATTTATTAAACAAAAAAAGGATGAAGAAAAACAGGTCATCAAGGAAATTGATTTATCTTTTTTGGGTTGAGTGCTGCAGTCACCATGCAGAGATAGAGACTCTGAATTCCAGTTCTTGTGTACACAAAGGAACCTGCATGGTGCAGGGTCCCAGCTGAGCACTCAGGTGATGCTGGTGTCACAGCAGTTTCTGGTGACACGCTGTGGCTGATACATGATAGAGTTCAGCTTGTTAACAGGCTCTCTGTTGAAAAGAATCTGACATCAGCCAGTTAATCTTGACAAGGCTGACTCTTTCTCTCCCCAGCATCCCACGAGAAAAATGTTTCATGGCAATGCCTGGAGGGTGGAAAGTGCCACGATGTGGCAGGTGGATGCCTTTAGAGAAAAATGGAATGAATGTTCCATTTGGTAATGTCCGCAGGTACCACTGGGATGGGTTTGAATTTTCTTTCTGATTCCTTTCTCCTAGGAACAAGATCATGGTGTGGGCAGGACAGGAACAGTGAACAGTGTCGGAAGTAATCAGTCCATTCCTAGTATGTCTATCAGTGCCAGTAGCCAAAGCAGTAGTGTTAACAGTCTTCCAGATGCCTCGGATGATAAGAGCGAGCTGGATATGATGGAGGGGGACCACACAGTGATGTCAAATAGCTCTGTCATTCATTTAAAGCCGGTAAGCACTGGATTCTTACTGGAGAACTTTGAAGGTGTAAAGTGGGAGAGAATTTGTTTGGTATGAAGTCAGCTGCTCCCATTCCCAAGTCATTATTTGCAGTTTGTATTATTGTGCCCCAAGTATATGAATGTGCACTGGAGACTTGGGAAAGTGGCTATGAAAATAATTTATTTTTGTTAATTCGCTAAGAATTATTTTAGTAATTCAGTTGTTTCAAAAGGAGTTTGCTTTATCAGGAGGAGTTGGAATGGCAGGTTGTAAATAGGTTTATTTGGTGGATGCCCTTAATTTGCACAGCACTGCCTTGTTGGACAACTGGATGTGAGAGTTCCCCTTTTTACTTCCTCGTTAGAGAATTCCTAAAGTCAGGACCTACAGCAGAAGCCGAAATCTGTTCTGCAGCACCCAGCTTCCCAGCACTTGATTTGAATATTTGGTTAATGAATAAAGGTGTGGGAAAAAGAAATGCAGCAGAAACCACTTCCCTCTGCCAGATAAAGGGTGGGCTGGGGAGTGTCCTCTGAGCTGGGCTACTCCTGCCATGGAGGGGTTATCAGTTTGCTCAAAGCACTACCGTTTCCATGGCTAATGATAGGTGTGGCTAGAATGTCTTGTTCTTTGCCCAGATATGCAACAAAGACACAGGTATTTCCTCAGGGAGTTAATTAGTGTATCATATCTAACTAGTAATCTCTCTGTGATGAATGACAAACTCAAAATAAGAATGTGGAATACACCATGACAAATTTTTAAATTTGCTTTGAGGTATTTCTGCAGTGGGTGTAATGAAAATCTTCCTCTGTCTTTCAGAGGTACAAAGATGTTGTTTTTGTCTTTCAGACTTGATAAAATCTACTTTATAGCTTTCATGTTTTGTTGAAGTAAACTGTTTAACTCAGCTTTCAGTTTTCCATTTTTTTTCTCATTTTCAGCTTTAATTAGTAATCTTCCTCTTAGTAATAAAAATTCTTGATGAAATTTCTGAAAGCAAAGGTCCTAGATCAGAACTCCTTTTGCAGTACGTACCTTCATTGACAGGAGGATCTTTCAGGGCTGATGAATGTTAAAATGGTTTTTTCTTCCTTTTAAATAAAGAGACCGAAATTAAAAATCTTTAGTAACACAGTTTCTCTTTATTCTCTAACATTAATATTTGCTGATAAGGAGGAAGAAAACTACAGAGAGGAGTCGGATCCTCGGACAAGGGCATCAGAACCCCAGTCTCCTCCCCAAGTATCTCGCCACAAGTCTCATTATCGCAACCGAGAGCACTTTGCTACCATACGCACAGCGTCGCTGGTACGTGGAGCGTTGGTTTTGGGGGAGTTCTGCAGGAGGGGATGCTTTGAACACAGCTCTGTGCAACTTCTCAGAGCTTCCAGAATATCACCAGCATATGGGCTATCTTTGTTGACTGAGATATTATCACTGAAATAATTTAGTGTCAATTAATAAAAGCTTCAGTGAGACACCTGGGCAAATGTAGTTTGTGTATATTAAATAGTCTCAAACCCAATGTACCCAGTAGAATATAGGAAACCATTTATAGTAATAAGCTGGTTTTTATTTTCATATGCATGCTATTAATATTTGTGTGTATGTATATGTATCCACCCTCATTGTATTAGGCTAAAAGGCCATTATTTAGTGCCAGCTTTATAACAATTGTACTGGTTTTCTGCTGGAGCCCATGTGAGCTTATCTCCTACAGCAGAATTGAGTTTCTAATGCTGCCATTAGGATGTGTGCTTTTCTTTACAACAAAATCATAACTTCTTAACTGAATCGTTTTCTTTTGTGGTTTGAAGACTGCAGAAAAGTAGACTAAGCAGCATTAACTTCCTCTGGCCCGATGTGGTTATCTTCCTAGGTGACAAGGCAAATGCAGGAACATGAACAAGACTCGGAGCTCCGAGAGCAGATGTCTGGCTATAAACGTATGAGACGGCAGCACCAGAAGCAACTGATGGCATTAGAGAATAAACTGAAGGCAGAGATGGACGAGCACCGCCTCAGGTTGGACAAAGATCTCGAAACACAGCGTAACAATTTTGCTGCAGAAATGGAAAAGCTAATTAAAAAGCACCAAGCAGCCATGGAAAAAGAGGTAGGAGGTTATGGTTTATCAGACCAACCCATGTTTGTTAATTACATGGAATTGTCCACTTCCCCTGACTGATCTAGAGATGACAGTGTGGCCTCTTAGATGTCTTGTTTTCAGGAGGCAAGCAAATTGCTAATTAGAAAACGGTTAATAATGACCTCCTTACACTAAGGGGCTGTGTAACTAGAGGAAAGGTACGTCCTTCACAGCACTGCGTTACACTGAATGTTAGAATCCTGACCCCAGAAAAAACACTGTGAAGGTTTTCCTCTCTCTTGCCATGTCTGTGCTGTCAATAATTGCCTGCCATTGAGTGTTGTGGAGGCAGATTAGCCTGCGGAGAAATGTGCCAGCTACACTTAAATGTTCACTGTCTAGTTGTGTATGGATGGGGAGGGGCTATGCTTTTAAATAATTGATAATGAAGTGGTGCTCCCTACAGCAATTATTATCGATTTTTGTTCATCTCTGATCTCTCAGTGGAGGGCTGAGGATATAGTTTATCATAAGATGTTGATTTTGTTAGGCAAGATTAGCTGAGGGAATGTGGCACTGGAGAAGGGCTCTGCTGGGTGCCTTGATGGGATGGGGAATGAGGAGAGAGTGTGAGCAACCTCCTCTGACTTGGACTTGTACAGAGTTGTGGTGAGTATTGGGTGGCTACCATGAGTTCTGGGTCTTAGAGCTGAAATGGGACAGGAGCTGTAATCCATTGGGACTCAGACTGACTTGCTGCTGGATTTGCTGTAGGCTAAAGTGATGGCCAATGAAGAGAAGAAATTTCAACAGCATATTCAGGCCCAACAGAAAAAAGAATTGAACAGTTTCCTGGAGTCCCAGAAGAGAGAATATAAACTCCGTAAAGAGCAGCTGAAAGAGGTAACTCATCTGTAATGAAAAATAGGTGATATAGTGTGAGAGTGGTGAACATTCAGAAATAAAAGTGACACTGTGCACCAAAGATTTTCCACAGGATTGCAGTGAGTTCTGCAGTTTGTGAGCAGAGTCCTGTGTGTACTATATTTGTTCCATATCTTTGACCTTTGAGTAAGAGAATTTAGTTAGTTAGTTATTGATACCTGTATGTTTTGTACTTGTGAAAGTACAAACCTCTCCATTGTTTAATACTGCTTTTTAGCCAGAAACATGGGAATTTGGCAATCCTAAGGAATGAGAAAAGGTAGTTTATGAAAGGTCATGAAGATTTTTGTTATACATTGTTGTTGCAGATAGTGGCCATTCACTGCAGCAGTTAAGTGAAGTTTCTTATCACTTAACGATATTTCTGTACAGGAGCAAGAGAATAGAACAATAAAGATAATCTGCATTTTTTTGTAAGGAAAATACCTGTAAAGCACTATTAATTTTAATGGAAAAAGCTCTGTAATTATTTAATAATCATTGCTTTTTAGTAAAAATTTAGATCCCTGTGAAATGCAGAGAAACTGTAGAATGAAACTTCCTGATTCTTTTTCTGGAGTGACTGAAACCGTAAGCACTATAAATAATTTTTTTGAAAGAACCATTTAATGCTCAAGCATCAGCTTGTGTGACACAACTTTAGAACTTGCTCCAAAGGGGAATATTCCCAAACGTAGGCATTTCCCAGGAGAAAAAAAAAAGGCTAAAGAGCAGCAGAGCCAAGAAAGATCTAACAGAAACTACAGTAGCGTGGGCTCTTTATAATAATATGGAATCTTTTTCTAAGTGGGCAGTAGATCACAGAGCACCAAGAAACACTGATGAAATACAGAGGAGTTCTGTCTCATACTTCAGTTGAAATGTATCACAACAAGTCTTAATTACTGCCTGGGCATCTCTAGTATGCAATCCAAGCAAGCAGACTCTTTTGCCAAAGATACTTTAAGCTATGCATTGAACGTAGTACAAATGTGGAAACTCGTTAAGTTTTACCTGTGAACTTCTTTACATTGTTTTTGTGAGTTATGGCATCTCAGTAAGCAGCTCTGCCTTGATGAGTTACTGTAAAATGAGTACGTGCTCTGATCAAGCAAAACACAAAAAATTTTCTGATTCTGTTTGAACAACAGGACGTCAGTGCTTTCCTTCTCTCAGTCCTTTGGGAGCCTGTAAAAATGTTTTCCAGGCACTATGACAGTACCTCCAAGCATTTTCAGTGGCAGCCCATCATTTTGACATTTTCAGCTAATATGTAGGTCTGGAAACTGTGGACATAAACCAGTATTTTGGCCAGTGCAAAAAAAAAAGTGGTAGTTAAATCGGCTCCACTGTGATTTATCTCCTGGTATTTCCTTAGTGTACCTTATGTGATGTGATGCATTTTGAAGAGGCTGAGATGGCACCAACCTTGAGAAGAGAGGGTAGAACATAATTCAGTAGTTTATTAGTCAGTTTATTAGCCAAGGAACTTAATGTAACTATTCCACAATTAATTACCTTGCGATTATCAGGAGCTGAATGAAAACCAGAGCACTCCAAAGAAGGAGAAGCAGGAGTGGCTTTCCAAGCAGAAGGAGAACATCCAGCATTTCCAGGCAGAGGAAGAGGCCAACTTACTGAGGCGTCAGAGGCAGTACTTGGAGCTGGAGTGTCGCCGCTTCAAGAGACGGATGCTCCTGGGCCGCCATAACCTGGAGCAGGACCTGGTTCGGGAGGTAAGGGAACAGGCAGAGATGAGACCTGGATGCACCTGTGTGAAGTGCATCTCACTGGACCACCTGCAATCCAACCCAAATCAAATGGAAGTGTTCATTATCACATCCAAAGTGTTTTGGTAGAACAGTGGTTTGATGCTTTGCAGTGCCATCTGGTAATTCCTGTGGCATCCGGAGTACAGATTAATGCCCTCTTGCAGGAGAATTGTTAGGTCCAAAAAGTCATCAGACACAGCAGTTAACAGAAAATGCTTACTGTGAATCCTGTTGAGCATCTAGAACAGGAAGAAGAAAAGTGAAATGAGGAAGGAAAAATTACCGGTGGCATTGCTGTCTGCTGCTGATAAGACCAAGAAACTCTGTGGTCTGTCCTCAGATGCCTTGGAAAGAGAGAAATGCCCTTGCAAACAAAGTGAAATGTCACTTTGTGAACAGAAATCCAAGTAAGTACAAAGAACCTAATCATTCCCTCTGTCCTCCTGTTAGGAACTAAACAAAAGGCAGACACAGAAGGACCTGGAGCACGCCATGCTGCTGCGCCAGCACGAGTCCATGCAGGAGCTGGAGTTCCGCCATCTCAGCACCATCCAGAAGATGCGCTGCGAGCTGATCCGGCTCCAGCACCAGACTGAGCTCACCAACCAGCTGGAATACAACAAGCGCCGGGAGCGGGAGCTGCGGCGCAAGCACGTCATGGAGGTCCGACAGCAGCCCAAGAGCTTGAAGGTACTAAGTGGTGTAGGAACTCTGAAGGTACTAAGTGGTGTAGGAACTCTGAAGGTACTAAGTGATGTAGAAACTCCTGGTGCGAGCTGGTGGTGGTGGAAAAGCAGTGGTCCATGGAAAAGTGGTCCATTACAGCCTGTTTGCAGTGCAGGCAGGGCCAAGGTGATTTGAAGCTCATTAACTTGAGGAGTACCATAGTGGTGATCAGGGTTGCAGGGTATTGCAGGCAGGCCACGGCAGCTTTAGTCCCTCCTTTTCCTTGAAAAGCTCTTCTCAGCAATGTCCCTTCCTTTTTGGGGTAGTTTGAAATGCATTTAATGTTTGCAGTATGTTTTTTTTTCCCCTCCTACACCATTTTCTAATCCTTCTCTCCCCCATATACAAAAATAAAACCTGTATTTCTGTAATGAAGCAGTGTCATTTAAAAACAAAACCCAAAAGCTTTGTGTTGCTGTGTGCATCAAAATGAACTGCACCCTTGTCTTGGCTAACTCACCTGGTTAGTGTTTTTATATTAAAGCTGGCATGGTGGCAAGTGGGGAGGGGGAAAGAGAGAGACACTGGCCAAGTGCAGTGTCCTCAGGAAGCTCCTGGCACTGACCTTTGCCATGTGTCTCTCCTGGGTTTCTCATGCTGCCCTTCTAGCTGTGGTGGCTGACCAGAACTATGGGAATAGCCTCTGTAATTAAGGCTTTTAGTATTTTCATTTAAGCCTTCACTTCATCCAAAGGAGTCCAGTGGTTTATTCTGAAGTGTCTGAGAAGAGAGTATAAGGCCTTTCACAAAGCTGCCTGGTACATTTCCTTTGAGGAGGCAGACTTCTCTCCACCCAGTGTTCAGCTGTGCCAGTAACAAAATGAGTGTATGGCATACTGAGCATGGGGTTTCTTTGTTGTTCTACATCTTTCCCCTTCATGGTATTTTCCATCTGACTTAATGTTCACCACCTGCAAGTTATCTTCTTACAGAGAAAATAATCAACTTGAAAACAGAACTTCAGAAGAGAAAAAATTGTACCTGATTTGTCAATATTAGAATAATATTAAGTAGTGAAAACCTGGCTTGTGAGAACAAGGGACCATCTGATCACTGTTGAGAATCTCCAAGGATATAGTGTATAAATAGCTGATGACTTCACAGGGAAGCTGTGCTGCACTCTGAGCTGAGTAAAACTGAAGCAGCTGTATTAGGTTGATCCTTCTGAGATTAGCATGAATGAGTTCTGCCTCCCCAAGGTGATGTGGTGCAAACACGAGTGGACAGCATGTCCATTCTCCTTCCCTGGCTGCAGCCGGGACAGCAGGATCTGTGGTACCTCTGTGCTGCAGGGGCTTGGCTGCCCTCTCACCTCTGCAGATTCTCCAACCCCTTCCCTTTTCCAGGGAGTTCAGGGCTGGAGCGTTTTGCAGGGAGCATGGAAAGCTTGCACTTTGCTTTGCATGGCTGTTCTGTGATTAGTGAAGGATTTCAGGCTTGAGCTGTCAATCCTGCACCTTTCTGTACATGCAGTGCTAACAACACAGTCTGTGGACAACCGTTGGGTTTGTAGCACAATCCCCTCTTTATCAAGGCTGTTCTCTAGCATTAACTCCTTCTCCTGCTTCTGACTAATGCAGGCAAGTATTCTTAATTGAATAGATAATTTGACCATTTGTTCAGTTTCTCTCTCCAGCAACGTTTTCCCTCAAGGGCACATTTCAGGCTTTCCCTTTGTTATTTAGTGAGGCTCTTTGTCCTGGAAGCAGGTTTTTAACGGTCAGTGTCTGTTCTATGACAGCACCAGAAGGACCCATAACTAGAATTCACCCTTCAGTGAAAACGGCTGTTATTATTTTGAGTGTGTTAATTGTGATGCAAATATCCTCTTGCTGGTATTTCACAATACTAGGTCAAAATGATCTTGTCAGAAGTCTGACTGGAAATCTTACCCCTCCCTTCTGTTTCCTGTTGTTAAAGCCTTTGGATTGGAAGCCTGTAAACAGAGTCTGGTGTCCAAGCAAGACTTCATAGAAAATGAGGACAAAATAGGTTGATAGTGTTTTGCTGTGACCAGGTCCCTGATGGGAATGTGTAACCTGCTGACACTTCCCTTAAGGGCAGTGAGAAACAACCTTAAAGGTTTCCTGGAAGGAAATAACTTTCTGTGAAATTTAGAAAGGTTAAAAGTGATGCATTCCTCTTCATGATACATGTTTTGATTTGAATGAAACCCATCTTTGTCCTGTTCTCTGCATCAGGTTAGCGAACTGTTTCTGTTGTTTTATGCAGGAAAATGTGGTTGGGCTGGGTGTGTTGTTTGATCCCACTGCAGCTTTCGAGGTGGCTGCAAGTGCTGTGCTTATCACCTGCCCTGCTGAGCCCTGAGTTAGTGCCAGGAACAGGCAGTGGAGGGGCTGATGTGGCCACGCAGAGATATCTGCCCACTGGTTCAGATCCCAGAGCTCTTCCAGCTTGCTCAAACAAAAATCTGGTCCTGTGCTGTTTGTGCCTCTAGTGCTTCAGTATTTGGCATGGTGCCTAACAGTGGGAAGACCCTCATGTCTGATTTTAGTGATTTGTGTTTATTTATTTATTTATTCATGCCATGGTGAACTCAATCATCTGTCAGTTAACCATCATCACTCATCACTTCTGGGTTTTGCTTTGTTAGAAGTATCCCTGCCAGCCATCCCATAGAAAGATACAGAGAACTCCAGAACACCCTCCTTTTCAGGATCTTGAAACACTTACTAGCTGTTAAACTTCACAAGCTGCTCTGAAGGCAGGTAAAAGAAAAGGAAAATCAATTCCTTCAAGGTCATACAGCAAAACTGGATCCCAATACCTTTTCCAGGGTTGGTGTTTCCCAACCCTTTGTGCAATCACAGCTGTGTCTCTAAAACAATACAGAGATGCTAGCAAGTGCAAAGTGAGGAAAACTCTGTCTCCAGTAAGCCTCCAGTGGGACTGGGGAATTGTTTTGTTTGCTAGACCAGCACAATAGTACTGTTTTGTGGTGTACATTTTAAAGCATCTAGTATTTTTTGGGTTTCTCTGTGAAAACCAGGCTCATAATATCAAGGGTTAGAGTATATCTTAGTATTCATCAAACCCTCAATGAAAAAAGCATTGCTCTTTTTTCCTGTCCTTTCCCATGCAGCAGATCTGCTTCTTTTCATAACATTAAGTGCTGTTCATATATATATGTGCCATACAAGCACAGTAGTGTAAGTATGGCTTTTGGTGCTAGTAAATATTAGTCCTGTCCCTCAAGAACTTTTCTTGAAAAGCAACACCCAGGACTGGATCCAGTCCAGTGACAAATGTGAGACTCTTTGTGCAGAGACAGCTGTATTTAGGCTGGAGCTTTGTTATAAAAGTGTCTGTATTGTAATTGTTTTGCACAGTAGCAGTGTCAAAGCAGCTGCAGCAATAGTCATTGCCTCTTGTGTATTTTGCTTCCCTCCTTGCACTGTAGATGTTAATATACATTTGTGGATTCTTGAACTCATATCCTTAATGTAATCCTAAATATCCATTTGAATGGATATTTCACTCATTTGAAACATGCTGGTTTTTTCTTTGTGTCCCCTCCATCTTTCCAGTCAAAAGAACTACAGATAAAGAAGCAGTTTCAGGATACATGCAAGATCCAAACCAGACAGTACAAAGCACTGAGAAACCATCTGCTGGAGACCACGCCAAAGAGTGAACATAAAGCTGTCCTCAAACGGCTCAAGGAGGAGCAGACCCGGAAGCTGGCTATCCTGGCTGAGCAGTATGATCACAGCATTAATGAAATGCTCTCTACACAAGCTGTGAGTCGCCTCCGAGGGACCCAGGGTTCCTCAGCCAAAGAGGGATGTTTGCATTTTAACCGCTCTGTCTCCTGACAGCAGGCTTTCTGCTTCCTTGCTGCACACGCCATTCCCTGCACAGTCCTTCCTCTGTGTTTAGAAAGCTGAGTTCAAATGCAGAGGAAAGACCTACCACCCCCTCCAGGCAGGCTGAAGCTGAAGCTGCTGTTGCAGAGATGCAAAGTGATGCATCTGTGTGGCCAGAGGACTGCTTTTGCCAGAGGACTGCTTTTGCATGAAGTATGGCAACATAAACATCCCTGTTAGAGCATCATTAAATAGTGTGCAACTGGCTGTCTTAACTCATTTAGGTTTTGATTTGTTGATGATACCAACCAAAGCATGTGCCACCGGTGGAAGATGCTCATTGAGTCATGGAGGAGTCCACAGTTTTGACTGTAAATCTGAGGTCAAAGTATTGTGAAAGTTCTGTGATTCCTCCTCTAAGGGATTCCTTCTTTAAGGAATGACCACATGAGCAGTGCTTCGAGTCCTTGCTACAGCTAAATGTGCACTTTTCTTTGCAATTCTTGCATATTTCATCCTGCTCACATCACTTTGTACACAAATTTAACGCTGTGAGGCAGGGTAGCTGGCTTCATTTGTGATGGGAAGGTTAAAAGTTCAGTATCATACTGCTTTTAGGTTTATTTCATTATATCCTTGTGCCCAAAGTCTTGCATTGGCAGGGCTATGGACTTAAGTCTCCTGGGTAGAGGTAATTGGTTAATCCAGTTGAACAGAGCGAGAGAGCTTCTCTTGCCTCTAGCAAAAGGAGAGCTGAGGATGTTTGCACCTCCAGCAGTCTGGTCTCTGCAGTGTGGATCGTGGTTCCTGAGGCGCCACTGCTCATCAGCATCACTTGCATCAGTGCTGTGGGCTCACTGTCACCAGTCTTTGTCACTATAGGTCCTCTGTTCAGCGAAGTGAAGTACAATAGAGACCAATTGTATTGCTAAGAAAACAATGTCCCAACCCATTCTCCCCCTCCCCGCGGTCCTCCCCTGGAGTGTCAGCAGTGGTTACCCCATGGTGAAACGTCTCTATTGTCTGTCTTTCCCAGCTGCGTTTGGATGAGGCACAGGAAGCAGAGTGCCAGGTTTTGAAGATGCAGCTGCAGCAAGAATTGGAGCTGCTGAACGCATATCAGAGTAAAATCAAGATGCAGGCAGAAGCCCAGCATGATCGGGAGCTGCGTGATCTGGAGCAGAGGGTGTCCCTCCGCCGGGCCCTCCTGGAGCAGAAGGTAAAATAAATGGGCATGTGAGGATCCTTAGCATACTCCATATTTCAGATCTTAAATTCCGCTTACCAGTGAGAGAGAAGCTGCTCTTACTTTGCTGTATATAGTAACACAGATCATTTGGGTATTTGTCTCTCTAGGGTTGAAAGCTCAGCGACACATAGACTAAACTTTCTGCCAGCTCAGCCCTCCTGTGTGAGCAGCTTCTGGCTGGGATAGAGCTGCCTGAAGTGTGCCAGAGGGAGTTGTGCCTCTCTGGGCAGAAGGGATAGAGAACTGTTCTCTCTGTATGTGAACTGGAGATTGGTTTCCCTGGCCCATCAGGGAGCACACAGTAACAACCTAAAGCTGGGAGCTGCAGTTTCCCTATGAAATTATGTGTCTTACTAGCAAACTGAAGTAGCCAAAGCCACAGGCATGGGGCACCTGCTGCTCCCCAGATCTCAGCTTGTAGTTGGCTCTGTGTATTCAGGTGCTCCTTGTTGAAGTTTGCTTTTCTGTGCAGTGCCAGACCTGTGTGTGTAGAAATATGAGTGGCCTACACAGACCAAGAGAAGGGAAACGCACCAAAAACTGGTGGAAGGAAATACACTGTCAGCCTTCCTCCTGCAGTTGTTTTCCCCTTGGACTTGCCCTGTAGGTGTCAGCCATTGCCATTCACACGACAGTTCCCAGCTTCGTAGGGGCGATTACTCTGTGGCCTCGAAGTTCTTTACACTGCAATTCTTCCAGGGGCTAATGGATGGATGCTGGGATAGTCCACAGAGCACTGCTCCACCTCGCGGCCAGCCGAGGGAGCACCCCCAGGGAGGCGGCACAGTCCTGTCGGGCTTTGGTCTTCTGCGGGGAGACAGCTGTTCTCAGGAAATAGGCGAATGTGGGAAAGCAGAGTTCCTGTGTGTCACCCGTGTGCAATAGCTGCCTTTAGACACCACTGCTGGTTATTTTGGTCCCAGCTCCCATCACAGCCTGGCACGAGTATGGATTTTTCTGGAGGTGCATTGCCCTCTGGTGGCATGAGCTGCTCGGGGAGGAAGTGCCACAGTGAGCCAGTGCTCCCTGCTCCGTGGGAGCAGCACACATTGCAGATAGTGTTAGAAGCTGCAGTGAGGCCAGCAACTCAAAGAAACGCACATCAACCAATAATAATGTTGTAGAAGTCTTTCATTGTGTACCGGGATTGAAGTCTCTGTGCATGGGAAAACCCCTGTGGAGGATTTGGCATCAGTAACGGGGATAGGAAGCTTAGCAAGACTACTTCACAGAGAGGAAAAACTGGTAAAAATATCACTTAGCATAATTTTCTATGTTTGTGTCCCTATATTGCCTTAGAACAGCAAAGAAATTGATGGTGCTTCAGCTTTCATGGGCTCCTGTAGCAGTACGTTCAGTCTTGGCACATGAAAATCACAAGTCATGCACCAGCAATGAGACCTTGGTGGGGTTCCAGTCACTTGGCAGCGACTCAAGGGCAAACATGTGGGTCCAGAGGCAGACGCATCATTCTTTTGCAGGGGTATTTTTTGGGAGGAGAGGTGATGTTCTGTTTTTGTAAGAACTAAGAGTTGCGAGTGTTCTGGTGTGGGTCCCTCAGCAATGTCACCTGGTGTTTGCTGGCATGTGCTAACTGAAGCTGGCAGCCAGAGAAAGGGCAGGTATGTGCACGAGATGAATGTCTGCATTTATATGCACAGATAAATGTGTAGCCTGTGGCAAAGTCAGTCCCTGGTGTTCAATAATAAACCAGATTCCAGAAGTTAGTGTATGCATAGAAATCGGCTTCCTTTTCAGCAGGCTGCTCTTTATTTTTGGTGGTGCCCATCACCATAACTCACCAGAGCATGCGTGTCGTGTCCAACCCTGGAGTGAGGAGGGACTAGCCAAGCCCCATTGATGTGAAATGTTGTTTGTATTGCACCAGCAATGAGCATGTCCCAAGAGTGTCTTTAAAAGAGTTCAGATTTAGTCATTTCCTTCCCACATGTCTCAGACACTTCATTTTCAGAGTGGTTTGAGTGATGTCACTTTAACACAGTGTCAGGCCTTTCAACGAAGTTCAGTTGCACCAAGTCCTGTGTGTTACACTGTCACTGAGACTGAAAACGATGACGTGCTGAAGACATTGAAAAAGGAGGATTCTGTGTAGATAGCAGGACAGGGAAAAACAAGCAGAGCATTTTAAAGAGCTAATGTTAGAGAAGGAACCTTCTTCCTCTGCTGCCTTTGTGGCTTTCAGCAGGAATAGTGAGCAGTGCTGCTCAGTGCAGAGTCTGTCACTCACCTAGAGTAACAGGCAAGTGGAAAATGAGTTTCTGAAAGCCCCAAATGGCTCAGGAGATGACTCATGCTGGAGCAGATTGTTTCCTAAATTCCAGATGAAATTGCTTTGCATATTCCCTGACTCAGGCAAGAGAGTGCTTACAAGTACAAGGCTCTGCCCAGTGCCTTCAGCACAGACCGAGATAACACCTCTTGGCCATGTTGCTGCTGACAGCAGGGAGATGCCACTGAGCTATGCTAAAAGTCTTGGCTGCTGCTTTTTCCCCATTTGGTCTTTTTCACTGAGGCCAAAAGTAGCTTTTTCAGTGCTGGCAAGAAGATAATGGGTTTTGGTTCTCCACCTGACTGCAAAGATTTCAATAAGAAAGGCTTTCATCACTGTCTGATGGGTGTCAGGAGGCCATAGTCCTGTGTTTTCAGTATTTAGAGTGCTGATCCCAGTGCCCCTACCAAAGTAATCTTGGAAACCAATTTGGAACACCATTATGGGGGAGAAATTGGTGTTGCCAGCTTGCATATCATCTAGGTAATAATCTGCCACACAACTCAAACAGCACTGCCTGTGTCCTTCAGCCACACACCCTGGAGAAAGTGTCAGGGCAGTGAAATATGAGAAAACCAAATTAGGAAAGGAGGTGATAAATACATGAGCTAAGAAAATCTGGGCAGTGAACATTAGGGAGGAAGCTGAATGTGGGCTTGTTCATTGAATCCTGGAGAAAAAAGCAGTCATCATAATCATCATCAGATTCAGCTACAAACAGTGAAGGTCACCATGAGCTGTATTGGCAGGCTGCACCTGAAGGTGCTTTCCTGGTAGGCTTCTATGGAGGCTGTAGACTTTGCTGCATCTTAAAAGATTAATCTATTGTCAAGCTGTTGGTATCAGTGCACACTCTGGATTCGCATCCCTCAAATTTGTGTATTCACCAGGGAACAGGGACCAACACCCTCCAGTTGGTGTTCACCATGCTTTGGCCTGTGCAGGTCTGTGGGACTTAACCCTTAAAAAATTCACCCTTTTGTCTTCACAACGGACTGCATGTCCATGGACATCTGATCTAGAGCCAGTTTCCTGCACAAACACAGGGAGAAGGTCCCTCAGTAGCTGTTACAGGTCCTCCAGAGGCTGTGCCTGTCCTGCTGCTACAGACTGTCTCTTTTTTTCCTTCCTAGATTGAGGAGGAGATGCTGGCGTTGCAGAATGAGCGCACCGAGCGGATACGAAGCCTGCTGGAGCGTCAAGCTCGCGAGATCGAAGCCTTTGACTCAGAAAGCATGAGGCTAGGTTTTAGTAATATGGTTCTTTCTAATCTCTCCCCCGAGGCGTTCAGCCACAGCTACCCGGGAGCTTCTGGCTGGTCCCACAATCCTACTGGGGGTGCAGGACCTCACTGGGGTCATCCCATGGGCGGCCCACCGCAAGCTTGGGGCCATCCAATGCAAGGTGGACCCCAGCCATGGGGTCACCCCTCGGGGCCCATGCAGGGGGTACCTCGAAGTAGTGCTATAGGGGTCCGCAACAGCCCCCAGGCTCTGAGGCGGACAGCTTCTGGGGGACGGACGGAGCAGGGCATGAGCAGGAGCACAAGTGTTACTTCACAAATATCCAATGGTTCACACATGTCTTATACATAACTTAAACAATAACTGAGGGTGGCAATTCCACTGGAGCTGTCTGCCAACAGAAACTGCCTACAGACACCAGCCCAGCAGCCTCCTCAGTGCGGTGCTGACGTGTGGAAGCTGGGTGCACATGGAATATTGTATTCATTTTGTAAAGCATTATGTTTTGTGTTTACTAACTGGGATGTCATAGTATTTGGCTGCAGGGTTTGGGGGGGTGGTTTTTGGTTTTTTGTTTTGTTGTTGGTTTTTGTTTTGGTTTTTTTTTTACATTTTGGAGGGGTCTTGGGAGGGCGTCTGAGAAATATATGCAATTAGTCAGAAGAGTTGGCTGGTGGTCATCACACTGACAGGACAGAAGGGCCTCAGACTGCCCTCATCATGCCATCCATGTAGGAAGTCTGAGGGAGAATGGAGACCTCCTCCCATGTCCATAAATTTCGATCTGCCACCCTGCAAAAACCAGGCAAGCTGCCTTTAAACCAACATCCAGGGGAGGAACAGCTGGATCTTCTGTTCCATTTTTATTTGTCGTTACATTGGATTAATTTCTAGGGTATTGCCTCTGCCAAGAGGCATTTTCAAAGAGTTGTAGGTGAGGAAGAAGGTGAGAAGAGAGGCCAAGAGACACCAGGGCTCAACAGGGCCCTTCTACCCAAGTGCCCGCTCCATGTTGTGTAAGAAGTGACATTATCTCAGAAGGCACTGGTCAGCTGCCCGAGAACTCTGTAGGTAAACCTGTCTGGAGGGAACAGGCTAGGAATGTTTGAAATTGTCTGTCTGCTTTGGCACTCCCTGACTGTGCTGCTGGTAGCTCAGATGAGGTTGGGCAGAGGAGCGTAAGTAATGCACTTGTACAGCTAATACTGTGACATCTCATTTTAGCTAAGCATCAGAATAATTCTTGGAGCCCAGCGTAGTCCTTTTTGCTCCATTCAGAAATGTTTAGACTTTCAGCCAATCAGTCTCAAATGCCAGAGGTGTTTTGAGGGATGCCATAGTCACAAAATGCCATTGATCGGGTTTTTCATTATTACACACTACATCCACCAATTTATTACCTTTTTGGCTTGTTGCAATTTCCTGTTTACATGTAGCATGTAGCCAACTGTTGAAATGTTTAGTTGCCATGGTGTACCAGGAGGAGCTGAGCCAATGACTCTTTCCCAGCTGATGACTAACCCACATCACCACTGTAGATCTTGCTGCATGTCAGGCTCCTTTTTTATTATTTTCATTGCTGCAATACTTCACAACTTTTACAGTCCCTTGAGATGCTGTGATAATTTGGCAGCGTATCACACCATGTGAGAAGGCACTACTTCCAGAGGGCTCAGTGGAGCTGCTGTACTACTGAAAGGAAGCAAAGGAGGTTGTGAAATCCATACAGTGATAAGGGAGTCTCATAACTGAACGACTTTGTGGCATCACGTCGTCCCTTAGTGCTGGGAACCAGAGATGCCCCCATGCTCTCGTGCCAGTGCCAGGACGGTCTGGGTCAGCCAGGACTGTGGGAAGAACAGGTAGATGAAGTTTGGTTTGAGGCAAAGATTTCCATCTTGGGGACTGACCAGCCAGGGTTGTTTGTAAATGTTTTTCCTTGCACACTAATCATCTTGAAAAAAACACTAGCTGCTAACTCTAGGATTTGCCTTTAATATGTTTATAGGGCTCAAAAGCGAGGTTTTCCGAATGTGTTTGTCCACGTGACATATTTATATAGTAAATAGTGTCTCGCTGCTGTTCAGTACTCGACAGGGCGGCGTTCTTTCGTTAGCTAAATTAACATCCACTCCCAATCCTTAACTCTCTGCCAGAGTCTGGTGAATCCAGCTGGGATTTCTAACATCTTGACCTAGTGTATCACTCTAATTGAAGATGGAAACTCCACCAAAATATGTTTGAGCAGCCCCTTAGTCAGGAGTTCTGTAGTACTAACAGTTGACAGAAGCCTGGGATGAGACATGGGTCCCATGGAGGTGCCTCTGGATGCTCCCAGGGGCAGGTGGTGACTGTGAATTGTCCTGTCCTTTGCTATGTTTTTATGTGGAATTGGATGTTTCGGGGTCATTCTTTTGCATTGCAGTGTTGTTGAAATGCAGCGAAAATTCATTTAGGAAAGGTACCTGTGTTTTCCTAGGTTTGGAAGGAGAGATAAAACCAAATGAAAGGCCAAAATTGTATTGGGGTTTACCGTGTGAGTGTGGAGGGTGTGCCCAAAGCATGGTGCTAACACAGCATTTTGAGTTCAGCTCCTCTATCCCAAACAGCAGCAGCTACAGTGGGGACAGGCTATACCTGCAAGTTCAGTGGGTTCATTCTTCTGCTTCTGTTATGGTTGGAATTTGGTCAAAGTCTCTGGCTTAAATTGAGCTACTTCAACAGAATACTCTCAACACATCTCTTTGTGTAATGTCAAGCATGACTGAATGCTGAATCCAGATGATGGCTATCCCATATTGGCTTTTTTGTATTCAAAAAGAATTGTGTAGTAACCATTTTTACATGTATATCATGTGCAGACCTGGACTATTCCAACAAGTTAATATTTTAATTAAAATAGTTTGCAAAAACTGATTCAGATCAACTGGTCTAAATGTGTGTGTCCCTGTGTGTACGTGGGGGAAGAAAAGCTGTCCCAAAACTGCCTGATCTCGAGAGGAAGCACCTCATTATACAGCTGTAGCCAGAGGAACTCAGGGTCAGGCTGTGCCTTGGAGGTATTTGAGGAGGCCCTCGGTGTTGAGAATTTTAATGTATCTCAGGTTTATTTCTGAGATACGTGAACAACTGTGCACTAGAGAGATGCAAACACTCTCTGAATCAGTTTGCAAACTCTTATTTTTAAAAGTAAAGTGTTTTAAAAAGTGAAGCCAATTGCTCCATGTTGTGCTCATTGCAGTCATGCCCTAACTTTGGTTTTAAAATTACTGTAATCTGTAAATTGTGGAAACTACTCCAGTACCTCAGCAAAGATGTTCTCTTGCATCTCTTACATTCGTATTTAACACTGGGGAACTCTTCTGTGTGGACTACTTTGCAAACTTTATTGCAGTATTTTCAAATCACCAGCTTGACCCCTGAAATCTCTTTTCTGTGGTTATTTTTCTCTCCTCTCTGCAAAGACCTGAAGTTCTGGTGTACCTTAGCCCAGAGATGGAAAAAACAGAGTAGCCAGCATTTTTACCTCTTTCTGATTCAAATTTCCTTTGATTTTATTTAAAATCAGTGAAAGGGACCACATTTTCCTTGTTCTCCATGGTCCCAGGGAGCCAGCAGCCACCTCTCCTGTCCATGTTGAACGTTTCGTGCTTTCTTCCTCGGATGCAGCACTGAAATGGAGGCCACAGCTCT